>NW_026972122.1:10000000-14800000 GCF_036711695.1 Zophobas morio
CCACTTTAACCTGCCTTATTTCATAAGAAAAAACTGTGATTTCCTTTAACAAAAACCATTTCTAACTATGAACTGCTTCCACTTTTCAGATCAAAACGACATGCCAAAACGATCAACAAAATACAAATAAACATCATCCTAATTTCACGAGCGCTATGTGAAAATCGTTAAACTTGTCAGAGCTGCATTTCGCTAAAAGCTTGGCGTTGTTTTTAAATTTAGGTGATAGTGCGAAAGTGACAGTTTAATTAAAATAACTACTCGGCCACATTTTCTCGTTTCACGGACATGTTTTAATTATAAATTTTTATATGTACGTATTAAACAGGTACTTTTTCGTAATAATATCACTAATGTCACCTTAAAAAATAGTAAAAAACCTTTAAAAAGTGGTTATCGCTTCGTTAATGTTTACCATATAAAACTGATAAAAATAAACTGGATTTTCCACCTCAGCATCGGAAAATAATCCTAGCCATAATTTATTCTATATATAGCGTGAGTCACTAAGGGTGCTGTCCTTGATACTTTATTAATTATTACAAACAAAAAATGTCATCAAAGATTTTAGGTATGGTTTTTTGGGGACCATAGGCTAGAATTATTTTCGATTATACGGACTAATTTGTTCTTGAAATATAGCACACAACTAAATTTTTTTAAATAGAACATTTATTTACTTTTACACAATATCATTAGCCTATTTGCCACATTATTCCAATTTTCTCGAATTATTTAGGCTATGCTAGGGTTCACAAAAAAACCACAGGAATGTT
Source organism: Zophobas morio (assembly GCF_036711695.1). Classification (NCBI taxonomy): domain Eukaryota; kingdom Metazoa; phylum Arthropoda; class Insecta; order Coleoptera; family Tenebrionidae; genus Zophobas; species Zophobas morio. The sequence goes on from NW_026972122.1 coordinate 10,000,777, forward strand.
ATTTTTCAAAAGATCGAAAATCGTAAATTCTACACAGGGCGCTTTTCAAAGATCGTCCGCAACTTATCTTCAATAAATAATGAAAAAATTCTTATAAAAATGAAAAAACTTGGCGAATGCGGAATCCATAATTTATATCACCCGTTCTTAGCCATGCTCACGGTTATATCTCTTTTTGCACACTTTTTGTAAAGTATTGTAATCGAGTCCACCGGAGAACTGGCTGCTTTTATGTTTTCTCGACGTTTCATGGCCCCTAGAGTACGAAAAAATATGTGTCCCATTTGCGTTCGTCCGTCTGTCTGTCTATCGTCTGTTGGAATTTTTATTAGACAGACCGATTGTTGTCACATTTTGTATGTGTATTAGGAATAGCGTGTAGATAGTAAAACGTTAACTAAAATTTGGATAGTTATCTCCACCAACAATAGGATGACGCCATCTCCAAAATTTACATGTATAACATATATTATTTAAATTTTATAAAATAAGATATTCCTGCACCTGTGGCTTATAAATCCGTTTGAGTTTTTACCCTTGTGTCCGGATTTTTGGAGAAAAACTCAATTACAATTTAACTTTGCGATTTCAAAAACCGACTGTTGAGAACTTTGTAGGCAAGGGAATTAAAGTATATTTTATACCCCAGTGAATATGGAAATGCATTCATTCAAAACAATGGAAAACAATATTTTGTTAATGTGTTCTGTAGAATTTGCAACTTCTTGATATTTAAACGTAAAATTCTTGACCGCTTTGTAATTTCTAAGTGTAACATGATCTATTAATTTAGCCTGTCCCTCTAATAATAAATTATGTGGAGGCAACGATAACCTAGAAAACTTTTAATCTATACCTGTGGGAGTACGTTAAGAATTTTTTGAACGTTATTGATTAAACCATTCACCAGTGAAAATTGATTTCTAGCGTCCTCCGCTTCAGTTATTTCATCTAATGTGTGGGTTAAGCAAATAGCAACGTAGATGGAAAACTGTGAAAAGTATTTTTAAAATGTTTGAAATTTTATATATTACCACGTAAGCCAGGGAAATAAAATAATTGTTTTTTAACATTCAATAACTCCTAGAATTTAAAAAAGTAGGTCTTCCGTTTCCGATTGTCGCCTTAAAAATCTCACACGAAATTTGTATTGACTTTTTACTTGTAAGATATAGGGTGTCGTACCTATAACCAATTCTGCGCAACTACATGGTTTAAACTGAAATGACTAAATATTTATACAAAGTGTGATCAATTGAGACTAAGTACTTACTGAAAAAGAAAGGAACCTAAATCCTAGATCAGACAAAAACAAGTCAGAAAACATCTTGTTTCGTGTGGTTGATTGGCCATACGTATCACGGTAAACACATCCTTATGTCCTTATCCAAACATTTTCGAGTCCAGCAACATTAATCTGAGCAGACAGGAAGACCGATTTAGTAGACTTAAATCAAGAGATGTCACATTATACACGTAAACAATCCGATACTTTTAATAAACGAAAACCCATCGATCCCTCATTCAGTGTTGTTCGGCATTCAACGAAAATTCCATAAATACTTTTTCCTTCAGTGTGAATTTCAAATATGTTTATTCACTCATCCGAGAAACATTTTGTGTCCTGAAAGAGAGGAATAATATACTGTAATAACTTCACGGAATTCGTTTAACTACATTAAAGCTCGCTTGTTGGTGTAATTGTTGACGAAATGATCAACGATAAGCATTTTTATTACGAGCCAGAGGTTAATAAGCTTGTAGATTCTTTATTACGTTCACTTCAGCTGGAGCTACGTTATGTGAATGACTAAGTAAGTAGTAACATAAAATGTGCATAAATTTAGTTTGGGTTTATTTACACTCTTCAAGACTGAGCGTTAATTTTATTATAAAGCTTTGGTACGATGTAGCAGACTCCAATTTGATTTCGAGGGGAGTATTACGAACAAGTAGTTATTTTATTTACTTTGGAGGCTCGTAAACAACGGTACGAATTGCGGCCTAGAATATTAATAAGGTGCGGTTCGTTCCTCTGCAAGCGTAAGTCTGACTTCAAAGTGTCTAAACCTAGAAGTCAAACAGCTAGGGATTTTCTTTGGATAAATATATAACTATTGTTTCAGTCAAGATAATTAATAAATTAGGTTTGCGTTTATGTTGAAAGGTCAGAACACAGGGGGGCTTACTCTCCGTAGAGCCAAAAATACACATTCCCACTGATATAAGCCGAAAGAGGTATGAACGTAAAGTATAAAATAGATAATTGATTTGTTTGTTTTATGATAAATTTTATATGGTAAAATAAAAATGCTTTGCTGCCTAATTGATCACTAAAGAGTGGATTTTAGGCTAAAAATAAAGCCAAAATAGGCGATAAAAACGGAAATTTTGGGCCCGACAAATTGCAAATTTTAGGAAAAATAAATTTTACGCAATATTTGGTTTCCTTTGAGATCTACATTTATTTTATTATTTTACACAATCAGCGATCCTAATCTTCGTTAAACTTTCCATAACAAATTAGAAATTTTTCTAAATTTTCGACAGAAAAATTTTTCCTTTTGTCTGTTACGACATTTTTCTACGTAGAGAAGGATCTCCCAACACCACACGATGTTAAAGGAGGAAACTTGAAATTCGAAATTTCACGGAGTTTAATTTTTAAATCTTTTTCTACATTTTTTCCTTGTAATACTGAAAAGTTTAAGCTCAAATCTAGATATACTTGTTTTTAAGATAGTAAAATGGATTTTTATATAAGCCAAATTATGTCTGAAGTGCCTTTGTTAAAAATCGTACTGAGCATTGGCTATGCATTTCTACACTTTGGGCTCAAATTCCATAGTAACTTTAAATGTTTCATTTAATTTAGAATTGCACAACAAAATTATGAATAGCAACAAACGAACCTTTTTATATCGTCAAAATGATCGCATTAATATATGGCCCCTTCAATCCATGAACCCCATTTTGTCAGAGCAGGTTCTGGAGGCAATAGACAATTCTATTTGAAAAAGGTCTTTGTTTTACGTCCATTGCCTTAACTTGCCCTTTAAAGACGATTTGATTTTGAGCATTTTTAAAAAAGGCGCAAAATAGGTACTAGAGGGTAAACAATTTTTTAAATTCCTTGTACACTTTTGAACTTCACTTTACGAAAACTCAAAAAGAACTAATTGAACCAGGAAGAGAACTCGAAAATAAAGTTGTAGGAGGGCTTGATGTATTTAATACATTAAACCTCTTCCTAGAAAAGCAAGAGACAACTTGTGTTGCGGGTCTCTAAATGGGTGTTTTAATTATTTTAAAACCTACCTTTGTACTTAGCTGCGCAATAAAATGTATTCTTTGATGGTTTACGCAGAAAAATAGATTTTGCTAACGGAATTTTCCAGACATTTTTACCCAAAACTCGGGTTGGATTACCTTTCTTTATAGTACCGGAAACATTACATGTGACCCTTGTAAGAAACATGTGCTTAGGGGTATAGAAAATTCAGATTTTCGAACAAAATAGTAGGTCGAAAAAAATCAAAAAAGGCACTCATGATTAAAAATAACCAAATAGGTAAAAACAGGTAGGGCTCAAATAAGGAGGTTTGCTCAGATAGATACAGATTTATATACAAGTTTCATGCATTTGCATACAACCAATTAAACTAACTAGAATTGGCTCTTTATAATATTACGTTAGATTAAACAATGTTTTTTTAAAAGAAATTATAACAAGAAGTTTATTGTTCGTTTCTAAACATTTAACAAGATGAATCGATAACTGAAGTTATTTTCGGCTACAAAAAGGTACAACATACGAACACATCCCTACGTTAAAGTCTTCACCGAAAGCTCACCCGTTTCCTTTGATCATTTGATGCAATACATTAAGAGAAAGTTGGCTTGCAATGGGAAACATGCTCTGTTGGCTGCAAAAGTGGTAAACTTGGTCTATTTGACAAAAAATAACAAAGGTATATTTTAAAATATCTTATTACACAAACATCATAAACCGACAAAGTAAACGTAAAAGCCACTTTAATAACACAAAGCTCTAAAAGCAGCAAAGCATAACAGGTAAAAATTGTTTCTTTTCAGTGTTTGCTGTTTCATATTACTAAATGTATTGAGAGTTTCACTTTTTTAACGATTGGAAGATGCTTTACAAGACATAAGAATTTATTTGTGAAAAATATATTTATGGTAATTATAATTTATTAATTATTCACTAATGTAGTGAAAAGACACCATTGCATCACAAAGATAAATTATTTAAAGTTTTTCACACAACTTTTTCTGAAATCCTATAGGACTAGAAAAGCCCCTGTTTGAAATGATCAGGAAAAATCCTTTTCATAATACATGCCTTAATGACCTGGGCAAGCAGTCCCGTATTTTGATGGCTACCTACTTTATAATTTATTGTCAAGTCTGAAATACAATCTTCGGTTTGTTGATGCCTTGGTGAACTGAAACCTGAACGGTGTTTAACTGGGAGTATAAAAACACATGACGTTTAAAAGCTACAAAAATGTATGTTAAAATTTCCAATGCGATAAGCATTTTTAACAATGTGAACAGCGTTTGTGATACTTAATAGATAAATTATAAATATTGATGTAGTAAATTGTTGCGATGACGTCTGTAATTTTATAGAGGGGATGAATAAACAAATTTTAACTATTGTTCTGTAAATAAAAAATTAATGTTATTTTCAGGATTAATATCAACTGAAAATGATGGCAACAAGTTTGTTTCATTTATTTTATGAATATAAAAATTCAATATTGTTTTTAATTTATTTTAAACTGGATAAGACAACTAATTACGTGTACTGCAATATTTTCAGCAATCGAACAGGGCAAATAGGTATATAAAAATTTTCAGTATTTGGGATTAACCATTTACTGTTGATACACTTTTGTGTGCCTTTTGTGTTGTTATATATAATACTGTATTCTTTCAGTAGCGTTACCAGCATTATCCGCTTCTTTAAAATAATGCACTAGACATTGAGAACCTTCTCTCTCACGCCAAGCTAATTGATAGGAAGCAACACGGTAAAATTTCCTTTACAATCCACATGGTATCTCTTCATCATAGCAGCATATAGCCTTCATTATTTCCCCTTTAAATAAAGTTGCAGAAGTTTGCTTTCTTTTTTCGGGTTCCTTTTGTAATATTTTGCGCTTTGTACCATCTCGCGCGGATTTAAATTCCACATCTTTAAAGGGGTCTATGGCTTTGTTAAATTCGTTATAATACTTATAAATCTTGAATAAGTTTGAAGGTTTTGTTCCACATTGTTTTTATTATCGCTTCTTTATAGTCTTCACCATTACAGCATTTCATATTTAATGCCCAATGTGGCAGGAGTTTTTGTTCTAGTTTTGTAATCCCTTTCGTTACAAATAAATTGGAATTTCTTCCAAATTGAATTGCTGCTAACTAAAGAAATTTTAATTGTATTTGCTGTAATTTCTTTCTGCGGAACTAAAACCTTTAGTTTGGTTCATTTTCTTAAATTTGACATTTGTCAAAACTAGAAAACTCGTTGTAAGTAAACAAAAACAAAATACTATTAATTATTCTCAGTGTTCTGTCGTAAGTAGATTTTTTCCATTATAAAGGTCGATTTATAAACTTGTCGCTGACGTAGCCGTTCGCCGTTAACGTTGCTGTTGTAAGATAAATACGTAGCGAAGGTATGCGTCGTTTATGTCATCCGTTGACGTTGCCGTTGAAAGTTGGCACGCCGTTAGGGTGACGTTCGAAATGACCAACTTTTAACATTCGCCGTTACGTTGCTGTTGACGTTGGGTTTTCAACCAAATTGCGGTAAATTGCTGCCGACTTGAAGGGAAATCCCATGAAGTGGGGGGGGGACATTTTTCTGGTTGACAGCACTATTTCCACGAAAATGAAATTTTGATATGGGTAATGAGGTCCACTAATATTAATCCATTTAATCACCTATTTACCGAAACCCTCATATTTTAAATAGCTGCCATCATTTTCTACACTGTGGCTTTCTGTCAGTACTTATACATTGTTAAAGATAGTTCTCGACGTTTAAATCAAGAAGATTTATTGTTGTTCGTCTCAAAAACCCATTAGATATTATAACTACAAGGGCTTATATTTTGCTCTTTTTTCTTAATATGTGTAATCTTCTTTTCACAACAAGAAATATAAAACATGTTGAAAATGGTAAATTTTTGTAGGAAAGTATCGATTTTACAATTAGACTCCGCCCCTAGGCTCACGACGAATAAAAAAATCATCAGAATTGAGATAGGGCGGGTGGGGGGGGCTTATATTTTGCCTTTATTTTTCTTAATATACATAGCCATCTTTTAACAACAAGAAACTTAAAACATGAACAAAATGGTACATTTTTGCAAGGAAATATAGATTTTGCAATTATAGGGCCGAGCCTAGTGTCAAAATTGATATTTTCTGATACAGATTTTCCATTTTAAATGTTTTACGTTTCTTGTTCTGAAAAGAAGTCTACACATATTAAAACAAAAAGGCTAAATGTAAGCCCGCCCACCCGCGCTGTCTTAATTGTGCTGATGTTTTTTTAATCGCCGAGAACCAAGGGAGCGGAGCTTAACTGCAAAATACCTATTTCTTTACAAGAAATTAAAAACATGTTTTTGAGTATCGCGTTCAAAGAATACTATGTAAATTAAGAAAAAAAGACAAAATATATGCCCCGCCCACCCACCCCATCTCAATTGTGATGAATTTTTTTTGCTTAGAAACTTAAAACACGGGTAAAATGGTAAATTTTTGTAATGAAATATGGATTTCGCACTTAGGCTTCGCCCTTAGGTCTGGCAACGAATGAAAACTTAATTACTATTTAGAGCAGGGCAGGTATGGGTGGGGCCTAATCTTTGGCTTTGTTTTTTTCTTAATATGCATGGTATTTTTTGAACAACACAATACCCAAAAACATATTTTTAATTTCTCGTAGAGAAATAAGGATTTTGCAGTTAAACTCACGATGAATAAAAAAAAAATCATCACAATTGAGATAGGGCGGGTAGACTTATTTCGACAACAAGAAACTGAAAACATGTCTAAAATGTTAAATTTTTGCAATAATTAACTTAATCCTCCACTTTTTTCTACAACCCCTTTAAATATGGCAAAAGTTCGTACATATCATCAAAAATATGGATCCGCTATTATAATAAAGAGACATATTACCGTTATCAGGTTTCAGAAAGAATGAATTCTGCAAAGCGATTTTATTTCCAAGGACCTACAAATTATAAATAAAATTTAAAATAGTAGTGAAGAAATAAATCATAAAATTTTTAGTGAGGATGCTCAAATAAACTTTGATTAGGTAACATTTTTCATCTCCACTAAGTTCTTGAAGTACGTCTAAAATCTCAATTGCGTTCTGTCCAATAGTTTCGGAGAACATCTAATATTGTGTTTCATAAGTGAAACATATAATTGTGTTATTTTGAGTTGAATGATAGAATTAATATGAAAAGTGTATACAGGGTGTTTTGGAAAATGCGGGTTAAAGTTTGGACCTCATTTCTTTGTTCTATAAATAAGTCTGTTATCTCGTTGTTATAAAGGAAAGTATTGCTATGAAGAAAGTGGATAATTTTTTAACGATTTGCTGTAAATAATTCTAGCCCATGTCCACTACGTGTCCGAAAAAAAACATGTTTTTAATTGTTAAAATGCCCGAATTTACCTGTAATCCGCTGGTAACAATCAACAATTTCCGAACCGCAGAACGCCTAACAGAAAAACTTTTGGGCGACTAGATAGACGACTTAGAATCAATGGCGACGTTTATCTTCATTTTGTTAAATACACGCTTCCTGAACTATTAGAAGACTTCCTTTATTAACTATTTAGCAAATGTGGTATATGCAAGATGGTGCACCGCCACAATATGCTTGAATATCGAGAAACTTGTGAACAATCGTTTTTGCAGACGCTGGATTGGTCGAGAAGAACCAATTAAGTGACCCGCCCGATCACCCGATTTAAATCCATGCGATTTTTCCCTCTGGGGTGCTTTAAAGAACAAGATTTACAGAAATTTGCAATCTAAAATTTTTTCTTGAGGAAATTAAGGGAAGTAACAAATTAACAAAAAGTTATTCTGTTGGTTGGATCTGCAGGCTCAAAAATGGACACTTTTCCACATGACCGCTATACTCAAATCTTGTCAATATTAGTGTTTGTGATCGTTTCCGCAAGATTTTAATAATTGCTTCTTCATTTATTAGCGTTGGTTATAAACCAAATTCTCGACGAAACATTTCAATCAACAACCTTAACTTTCATTTTCAAAGTGTTAGAATCTTTCTTATCTCTGCTCTAATCCACAGTTTTTAAAATGTTAGGAATTTTAGAAATACTTACTTTCGGTTTCTAGCATTAAGAGATATAAAAAAATAATACTGTTATTATAAAACATACATGAAAGTATATAATGGTATGAAACGTTGTAATAGGTTCCACATGACGAATAGCTACTTTAATGTTTTCTCGACGTTTCATGATTCCTGGGGCATGAAAAAATAGGTCGCCATTTTCGTCTGTCTGTCTTCTGCTGAACCGATTGTTGTCAAATTTTATATGTGTTAGGGATATTATAAAGATGGTAAAACCCTAATCAAAATTTGCCTGAATAGAAACTTTTATTTAAATTTTATAGAATAACATACTAATGCACTTATGGTTAGTGAAACCGTCTTCCAGGTTTTTGGGAAAAAAATCAAAACTGAATTACATCATTTCGTAAATTAATTTTGAAGCCTCAAATCTGAAGTCTGCTGTACTATTATTGCTATTAGTATTAAAATGCACTATTGAAATTGATATACATGTCCTTGGTAAAATGTTGATGACATCATCACAAAATTTTGTTGTGGAAAAATTCACTTGAAACATACGAATTGTCTTAATAAAATAAAATTCGCAAAATTTTAGTGGTAAAAGAAGTTCTGTCTAAATAACTTTAGACCAATGAAATTTGTTAAAAATCACGGTCCAGGTGATACTGTAATACTTATAACAGTGTGGAGTTAAATTACTGCTCTAAATAAAAATATAGCTACCGGACAGAATTAATTAAAATTAGTTGCCCAGGAGATCTCTACCATGAAAAATTCCATTAAAAACAAAGCATTTTGATTTATTACCTCATGTTATCGAATCCATGAATAATATGTTTGCGTCTGTAGAAGATATCTGATGATACCAAATTGTCCATAACCCAGTATTTAGCTTCAGAGTTATTAAACCCGCGTCCCTTTATGTAAATTTATTGATAAGTTCGGAGATTTGGTACAATTTAAATGACAATATTTATATTGTATATTTATATGTATACATATACAATAAAGTTACCTTCATTCTTGCCAAGAACTTTATATTTGATAACTATAGTAATTCTTTATCAAATAAGTATCTCGACTTTCTCGGTTCTTCCTGCGTCACATCCCTTTTTGTAAAAAAATTTAAATGTTTCGGGTCAGAGTTCACCCTTATTACATTCAATAAGAAAATTGTGGTCTGCTGTAATCTCAAACGCTACACTTTAGAGTGTTGGCGTTTTCTCGTTTCCTATTTTTTTTATTTCAATTTCACGCTTTGGAAATTTCTGTTGTAAATATTCAGAAACGTGTTTCCCTTAGGTATATGTTAAACTTAAAATTGCCTACTTTACGGAACATTTTTTGTTAGAGTGTTTGTGGTTCAAACATATTGGTAGTCAGTTTAATTTATTAAAACTACATTTTTAAAAAACATTTTATTTATTGTCTTTTATCTTTTTACTTCCCGAGAGTAAGCGAAGGAAGTATTGTAGTCGAGTCCGTCGGCTGATTTTCTACTTTTACGTTTTCTCGACCTATCATGACCACTAAAGTACGAAGAAATAGGTCTTTCTTTTCCGTCTGTCTGTCTTCCGTCACGGATTTTTGTTGGACAGATAATCTCCGAAGGTGCTGGACCGATTGTTGTGAAATTATGTACTTATATTAGTAATATCATGTAGACGGTAAAACGCTAACCAAAATTTGTCTAATCATCCCCACCAATAATGTGATGACGTCACTTCAAAATTTTACGTAGTACTTAAATGGATTTTAAATTGTATAAAACAACGTAGTCCTACACCTGTAGTTTATCACTCAGTGTCGAATTTTTACCCGAAACGTCCAGATTTTTGGAAATCAAAATTATATAACAACATCTTGCAATTTCATTTTGAATCTGCAAAATCGAATGCTTGATCAAAATAGATTTACTTAGCCCCTATCCATATTTTTTAGATTTGCTTATAGATGGTGACACAAAAAATTCATAAATTAGTCAATTTATTTTATCAAATAAATCAAGAATTGCAAAACGGAATGCTTTGAAATCTTGCAGACATTTTAAAGTCATTGTAAACATGGTAAATTGTTTATCAAAATAAATCTGTTTATTCCTCTCAAAAAATGGATGACCTTATCTCAAAATTTTGCCGAACAAATTTGAGAACGGGTCACCCCATTTTCCCGCAAATGTGAAAATACAAACGCCTTTATTTAATAAGAATTATAATAATGATATTCAGAACATTTTATCGATTGTAGTTTACTACATAATAGTTTTGATCCTCTGTTTTGAGGGGACAAACTCATTCAAATAAAACTAATTTCTACGTGACATGCTTCCGATGTATGAACATAAACACTTTCAAGTTGTTTTTCTTATCGAGGATAACCTAAGGACGTACAGTCAAGTAATCCGTCGGACAATTTGGTACTTTCATATTTTCTCGATATTTCATAACCCCTAAACAAAGCCGTAGTAAGGGGACTCTGAGCCTTCCCTAGATCTAGACAAGTTATAATTAACCAAATGTGAATTACAACATCGAAAATCAATGTAGTGTTTTATTCAATAAGGGGAAGAGCAATAAAAAAATCTGGACCGTCGGCATTGTGATCCGGTTATTGCAATTCGTAGAAAACATATTTTAGTTTAGTTTCTATTTCACTCTCTTTCACTTTCTATTTTGTAATAGAAAAACTCACTTGTAACAAACGGTTAGAACGTTTTTTTACCTTTACTCAAACTTTAGATATATATTTTTAATTTAGCTTATATTGATTGCCATAAAAAGCAAATTTTATATATTAGGAATATTATGTGGATGGTAAAATGCTAATCATAATTTGGCTAATTATCCCCACCAAGAATTTGATGGCGTCATCTCAAATATTTTATATTAAAATGATTTAACATGTGGTGTACCAATCCGCTTAGAATTTTTCCCCTAGACATCCAAAGTGTTTCACTTTTAGAAATTTGCGCATTAAGTTTTCTACGAACTGATACTATCTTTTATGTTTTGCAATTTGCAAACTATGGTCCTTCACAGAAATTCTCTGAACTAGGAATTCGTTGCAAACAACTTTAGGTAACCTACGCAAATTTACACCAAGTGGTAATTTTTTAACAAAATTTATGGAAAATTTAATACTTTACCGTCGAACGATTGTAGAGAAAATAAAATTAATGATAAACAACAGAATATAAGGCAAATCTTTTCGAACATTAATCAAATACAATTTAGATTTTTTTGGCATAGAAAAAACTACACATTTTGGCTTTTTTAGTCTTTATAACATTTAATTTTTTGAGAAAAAATTTTTATGTGAACTCATGAGCTTCCCCTGTACGTTTCTCAAGAACAAGTGCACGAAATATAAACAAGTGTGTTTTCGTAACATGCGTTCGAAGCTCTACAAGAATTCTAAACATATAATATAGTGTCATAAAAAAGTTGGATGCCGATGCCGTAGACAATCACTAAATAATTTATAGGTTGCCAAAACATATTAATACTATTACAGATACTCTAAAAGTGAGACTTTCTTTTTTAAATCAGAATTTTAGATTCCACAACATTCCTTGTTCTTCAAAAATTGAATTACAGCACCTGGAGCGTATGTATCCCTTTCTAGATTTTATTGTAACTCAGTCATAAGTCATAAGCATCATAACTCACGCGTAACACACTCTTGAAAATGTATAAAGAAAATTGAACAGACCACGTCAAGATCGATAAAGAAAAAAAGAAAGCGTTAGCATTGTTTACGAATAGTTAGATATTTTCACTGACATTTTTACTTGTAAAGAGATATATTTTTATAAACAGAAACTTCATTCATGATAATGTGAATAGCAGCACGTGGAAGGTGAATGTCGACGTTGCTTATATATAAATAATAAATATTTTTATATGGTCTCGAATGAGGCACAACAAAGTTTTTTCGAATATACTCCCAACAGTTTTTATCAGTACCTCGTAAATGCTAAGACATCAAAATTTTACTTCCTTCTTGTGTGTCTTACGTTCTGAACAAATACACAAAGAAAGTTTAATAAAAGGAAAATCTCTAAATCGAGAAGAGAGATTTCGGAGAAAAAAATGTGTATGGTGAGAGCAAAATTAATATGTTGCAGAATAAACATATAGTTAAAAAAAATGGCAAAACTGTGTTCGTGTTTCTCTTGCTTTTAATCTCTTAGTATAAAAACAGTAAGAGCATTTATTATGGAAATTCTAAGGTAAAATTATCCGCTTTCCTATATATAGCACTATGCATTTAGATATTTCCTCACTCTACAGAGAACTTTTCCTGTGTAGTTAGTTACGTGCATACATAGATTACACAGGTTGTTACATTATTTGAGGGTTTCCTTAACTTAGGTAGGATTATTGATGACAGAACCTACCAAGATAAGCTGTTAGTGGTTTGAAACCTAGTATCAAGCTAAATGAAGTGGATTAAAACGTAATATCAACATAAGTGCGCCATTAAGCACAACGGCATTGTTCCGAACCAGAGAGAAAAGGGAGATTCGGTAATTTCGTTAGAGTTTTCAAGTCGAGAACAGCCTATTAGTAGGTAGACCCACCTACTGAAATAATGTATTATACGACCCACCTTATACTTTTATTAGATAATTTCATAAAACACGGAACTTTTTACAGCTTTTGTTTCGCGTTTTTGTTTCAACAGTACAGACACTCACCTCATTTGTGGCTGTTTACGTAACCTGATATTTATGCTTAATTAAAAATGCTGTTCATTTTATAGCCTCGCACACACGCGCAGCATGTGAAGAGACCAAAAATTTCTCAACTTAATTAAAACAAGCACCCAAGTTAAAAACGTCGCGTCTAGACATCGCCACACTTTTAACAAGATTGACCATAAAATGTGGCTACATCTTGTTAAAAAATTACGAGAAAAATGTACGAACAAAGTTGTGAAGAAGGTCGAGAGTTCACAAGTATCGATCTAAGTTCATGATGTGGGAGATTCAGCTGCATGTCTGAGAAGTAATTTTCGGTGTACACTATATTCGATTAAGTGGAAGTGTCGTTGACTGTTCGCTAAACTCGGACTGTAGCTTTCATGTAATGTTGCAAGTAATGAACCCAAATTAAGCGTGACATCAAAGGCACTTTGTGTTATTCTGAAATAATTTAAAGACCGCGTCCTTTCATTTATTACGATTAATCTTTGTAACATTTCTGTTTGACAGGAGTAAATTTTGATGAAACGATTTCGTCGGTACAGAAGATAAACTTATTATTGGTAAACAAGTTAATATTTAACCATAATTTTGTCAGTGCGTAATAAAAACTGGTGACTTCAACGCACGATAAGAGCAGTAATTTTAGAGTATGTTGCGAAGTCAGACTTGCCGTAATATGTATAACGTTAGAGGAATCCCATGGGACTCTACCCTTGCTGTCTGCTACGTTACTCACATTTTTAAGTCTGCGTGCGACACCGAAAAAATTTACAAACATGTCAACCAGTTTCGTCATTAGCATTTTCACACAGAAAATACTAAATTCAGGAATTTGCTACCCTAATATTTATACCATGAACGCTATTCGTCCCACGCACACGTTCCTTTGCTCTAAGGGCAGAAAGGGTCATCTGATAATGGATAGGATTAAAATCCACACTAAACGTTCGATGTTCTCCCATATTTTTTTGATATTTAAAACTTTACGTGCTATAGGTATATTGTTATCATCTATGTTAAAATTTTCTTCTTCTTTTTTTTTTATAAAACAAGCCAAAAGTGTCTCTTCCATGCTTTACTCTCATCACTGTCCACGACAGACCAAGGCAGGTCTTAATTTTCTGGTCAATAAACTCTCACATTCGTGGTCAAAACAGAAACATCTAAAACTGGTAATGAACAAATAAAACATTTCTTGGCAAAGAGTTATAAATAAATAATAAATAAATAAATAAATAAATAAATAAATAAATAAATAAATAAATAAATAAATAAATAAATAAATAAATAAATAAACAAATAAATAAATAAATAAATAAATAAATAAATAAATAAATAAATAAATAAATAAACTTTATTTCCAACAGGTTTTACATCCACTTACAGGAAATAATAAAATTAAACTACATATGATTGAAAGAGTACATTAGTTACTTAATTTAGAAACTTTTATAAAAGGGAAAAAATATAAATAAAGAGAAACCGGGCTAAACTGCACAAAAATTAAATAAAACTTCCCAAACTTAAAGACCAAATTCTTCAATAACAGCACAGCTTAACGAACTCGCCTTGTCAAAATTAATATCAAACTCCCTACATATTTGGTTATAGTAATTACACATTAAAGATATGGGGGATTTATACATAGCATTGGTTCTATTGAACGAACTATAAAAATAATAAATAAATAAATAGCAAAATTTAATTCATTTAAAAGTGATGAATAGTTAATTTTATAATTAACTAAATTATACATAAATCGGACTAGCAATATTATTCTTCTTGTACTCAGCGAGTTAATATTAAACCTAGAAAGTAAAGTCCCATGATCGAAGCCTCTTGCAGGGTACGAGCCGTCGAAGAGCAAACACACAAATTTTAAAAATGATCTTTGAACTGATTTAATGAATACAATATGTATTTTGTATATAGGAAACCAAATAATTGCTCCATACTCTAACCTAGATCTAACTAAAGAAAAAACCAGCAGAAATAAAGTACGTATATCAGAAAAATCACGACAATTCCTATATATAATCCCATAGGTTCTGAAAGCTTTTTTGACCATGTCTTGTATGTGTCCAACAAAAGTAAACTGATTATCAAACAAAATGCCTAGGTCTTTGATACACTTTAAACGATTTATATTGACTGAGTTAATATTATATGGATAGTTAATGGTTTGTTTTTTTCTAGAATATCTTACAACATTACATTTAGAGACATTTAGCGACAGTCGATTCAAGTTGCACCATCTCAAAGGTTCTCTTGTAAAGCTTCATCGTCTTCTATTCATTTAATTTCAATATACAATTTATAATAATCGGCAAATAAGAGACTTTCACAAGTAATAACTTTTGGCAAATCGTTAATAAACATTAAAAAAGGAGAGGTCCTAAATTGGACCCCTGGGGTACTCCCGAAGATGGTGAAAATGTCGAAGAAGTATAGTTGCGATATCTCACATACTGTTGTCTACCAAGCAAATAAAACTTTAACAAAGCTAGTAGTTCCACAGAAAAACCCAAGGCATTTAACTTGTTAAGCAAAACAAAATGATCAATCTGATCAAAGGCTTTTTGGAAGTCCGTATACACCACATCAACTTGACTGTTATTGTCAATAGGTTTAGATACAAATTGCGATAGGCAGGCTAAATTGGAGATTGCAGATCTTTTCTGTACGAAGCCGTGTTGAACTGGAGTGATCAAATGACTAACAGATGAATAAATGCGCTTATATATAATAGACTCAAAAACCTTAGCAAAATTGCATATTAAGCAAACTTGCCTATAATTTTCTACATTGGCTTTGTCGCCCTTTTTAAAGATTGGAACCGAAGATTGCCGAAGTATTAAATTGAAAAGCAAATACAACGGCTTAACAAGAACCGATGCACAGTCTTTCAAGAAGAAGCTTGGAATGCCGTCAAGTCCAGATGTCATAGTATTTTTACAAGACTTTAATGCTTCTATTATTTCATCTTCCGATATGTATGAGATTGTTAGGTTCAAATTTTGAATTAAGTGTAAAGTACATGGTAAGTTGTTAGGGTCTAATTTCACATACACGCTACTAAAATATTCACCAAAAGCATTCACTATAGACTGCGGTGATTCCAACTTAACATTATTGAACTCCATTGACCCAGGAATCCTAGTTCTACCTTTCTTGTACTCGATAAATGACCAAATTTTTTTTGGGTCACTTGAGACCACAAGTTCCATATTTGAGATATACCTTCTATAGGCGGTAGCCATGAGAGTTTTAATTTTAGTTCGATGACAGCTAAAGAGTTGATAATAATATTGCGTTTTGAATTTTTTGTATTGCTTTAAAATTTTGTTTTTAGTATGAAGACTTCTAATAATTTCTGAAGTAAACCAGGGCGGATGGTAAGCCTTCCGAGATCGGTTAACTTGCAGTTTAGGAACACTTGCGTTAAAAGTTTGATGTAATAAATTTTGAAAAATAGTGTAGGCAATTTCAACATCATCGCACGAGTCACAATTCGACCAGTCAGTGGAAGCTATTAAGCTATACAATAAAGGAAAGTTGGCCCTACTAAAATTATAACTTTTTTCGTTATGGTTCATGCAAAAATTAGTGGACTTATTGGAAATTATATTCAGTTTAATAAACAAGGTAGGATGATGCGGATCTTCATCAACTATAGGAGTCAAACATTTCTTTACCTGAACATTAAGATTGGCAAAGACCAAATCTAATAAGCGATTAATTATTATATAAGCGATGATATGGTATGTTGTTGTATTGACTAATGTCCTGAAATTCCTTGAAATTATTTATTATATTGCCAAATCTGTCTGCTGTAGATGTATTGAATAAAGGCGTATTAAAGTCACCTAGTATCAGTACTTTGTCATCCCCAAGAATTTTCAACGAACTTAGAAGTTCAAAGAATAAGCTGAAGTCATCGAAAGAAGTTGAAGGCCGTAAATATATAAGTAAAACATACAACTTCACAAAATTAGTACCTTGTAGCTTAGCACCCACTATATCTATCATTGGTAACATTTCATTAAAAATAGAAAAGTCCAAATTAGTTGTCGATAGTGTATCTTTGAAAGCTAGTACTACTCCACCTCCCCTACTGACCTTGGAACCTTCAGTTATTCAGAGTCGCTGATGTCGTTTTTTAGCCATGATTCAGTTATTGCTATTATGTCAAAATTTGCAGAAGAAATCGCATTGAAAAAATCGACTACGTTAAATCTCAAACCACGAACATTTTGATAAATACCTACAATTAAGGGCTTTGTAACTGGGTGTTGAATCTAGTTTAAATGAACAATTTTTGGAGTGCCATTAAAGTAGCGAATTCTGATTCCCTAAGAGCATTTATTTGAGTCTCACAATCGGTTTTTAATTGGCTTAGAGAGGCAGCGAATTCAGCTTGTAACGATGAAATCATTGTTTGAAGATTTTTGAACATAGCCATATTACCATTACAAGAATTGCATACCACCTTTATGGACTTTAATTTCGATCTAGTTAGTTTGATTTCGTTTTCCGACAACCCAACGCAACTGAAGTGCAAGACGCCTTGACAGCTGTCACAGTTTAGCGTAGGTGCTGACCCTGTCTTTCCACAATTGAGACATGGACTCATAATTAATAGTAGTTTATGCATAATACATATCAAAACTGCTCAGAAATGAAAAAAGACTGATCACCGCAAAAGCATTTACATTCAGTCATCTCCTGGATCAATATAGAAAAATGTCGCTACTTCATGTCACCGATATGGTAGTGTGAATAAATTTTCTGAACATGAAATTCTAAGAGACTAATACTATTACTTGAAGAACACCGAATACCTATAACTCCATAATCAATATTGGACTGTGAATTTTGTAACTTCCATATTTAAATTATTTAACCTATTTTATTACCTATAACATATTTTACATAAAGCATAAATACGCTATAAACTATTTTTTTTGTTGTTACAATTAACAATCAGATGTTTTTGCAAATTTAATAAGGTCCGGACCTAATTCTACATTAATATCTAGTGATTTGCCACTTGATTAATCTGATGTTATCTAGGAGCTTGTAACCAGCATTTTTGTTAATAACCTCTTTTAGTTTTTATTTACAGAATCATCTATTTTTCCTGAATTATTCAAAGTATATTGGTTTGAAAATGTTTATTAAACATCACAAATTCAATTAAGTTCATGCACTTTATTTCTAGTTTTGTAACCGTCGCCGCAATAAATTGATGATTCACATGATTAACTCCTAATACATGACCCTGCTTTCCTTTCTCTCTCTTTGTATCTCCATAATCGCATACCCGTCTCTCTCATAGTACTTTTTTCTTCCTTTCCACATTCTTTTCTACCTCTCTTCTACATTCTCTTATCATTTTGCACTTAATTCTCTCACCCATTTTGTCTTCACATTTTACCGCTCTTTTCCCTGTTCTATTCTTAATTTAATAACTTTTAGCTTCTTCTCTCGTTATGTATCCTGGTGTATGGTATTTAGTCCTAATACTCACTTGAGATACTTTTATTGCACTGTTTTTATTCATCATATTCTCTCCGTCTCCGCACTTCCGATCCATAGATCAATATAGTTTTTAACAGGCTATCAAACATAAGCAACATCCTTCTCTTTGTGTCATGTCCAAACTTCCTCGCACCTATACCGCAAACAATACTGCATGCCTCATTAGCAGTTTTGGCCAGTTAACTTAACTAGATTCTATTAGAGTTATTACTATTGAATGTATGTAAGTATATCCCAACTATTTGAATTATTTTACCCCCTGTATCAGTTTTCCTTGCGAAGCCCATTTTATCTTTGACAAATGGTAAAAACCATTTTACAAGATATCATTAATGTCGTTTTCTTTACATTCACTCCTAATTTCTGCTTTCCATATATCTTCCCAAGCTACTTATCATTTCTTTCATTAATTCTTCGTCCTTTGTTATAATTACCCGATCACTAGCGTACGCCAACATACACCACACTTTTTCTCGTCTCACTACAACAGCCCTTGCCCGGGTTTGTCTCAACACTTATTCCTTTCACTGTTAATTGTGTCCACATTCTTTTCCTATATACCGTATCAAATGCTGTCTTGAGGTCCACAAATATTGCATAGATCCTACCACCGTCTTTCTTTATTACTTGTTCTATAACATGATGTAATACGTATAGTACTTCTAACTCTTCTAAATATTTCATCCCTCTATCTCAATCCTCAATCACACTTCCAATCTTTGCATACACTTTGTACATATAGGTATATAGTATTCAATTTAGTCATTTATGGCACTTTCTTTTAAATATGGGACATATTATTCCCCCTCTCCATTTTCGGGGAATTCCTTTGCCTTTCCATCCATCATTCTTTTTTTTCACCTATATCCATGCTTCAGTTGTTATCCCGTTCATTTGACCTATCTTTCTTAGTAATTCTTTTCTACTGATTTCTTTTTCCCCTGACTTGGACAAATTCAGCTTTGATTTTTGACCGTTTTCTCATTCGGTTGTAACTATTTTCTTTCTTTCTTTCTTTCTTTCTTTCTTTCTTTCTTTCTTTCTTTCTTTCTTTCTTTCTTTCTTTCTTTCTTTCTTTCTTTCTTTCTTTCTTTCTTTCTTTCTTTCTTTCTTTCTTTCTTTCTTTCTTTCTTTCTTTCTTTCTTTCTTTCTTTCTTTCTTTCTTTCTTTCTTTCTTTCTTTCTTTCTTTCTTTCTTTCTTTCTTTCTTTCTTTCTTTCTTTCTTTCTTTCTTTCTTTCTTTCTTTCTTTATTAATCGAAGTCCACGCTTCTTGCTCTGTTCTAATCGCTCTTATTTTCTTTTTGCTTCTACGTTTTCCTTTCTTCGGATTTTGTTGTGTACCTGTTTTTTACTTTCAGATAATGGTCTTCAGTCGCCTTGTTTTTTCTCCAATTCCATAATGTGTTTCTGGTACTTTTCTTTATTTCTTTACATTGCCTATCTAACCAGTTATTTCTTCCCTCTTTTCTGTAATAGCTGTGTGTTTCTATTGCTTCAGTCACTCTTAGGCAGAGCTCTTCCACCATCTTAGTTACATATCCTCTTTAGTGTGTTCTGCTATTTTATTATCCCTTTTTCATTCCAAAGCTGATTCGTATATCTTTTTCCTTTCTGTTTTATTTCTTCTTCCTTGCCCTTATATGTTAATTTCTAAATGTAAATGATCGAAGTCGGTCACATTATCCACTCGAAACGTTCAATTTCTTATCATCCTTTCTCATTTGCAATTCCATAATCAATCACTGTTGCTCCACTTGGTCCCACGTACATCCGTTCTTTTTTTTTGTTTTATTTTTCTTCATTCTTTTGTCTCTTTCACGATTTCTAGCATTAAAGTTCCCCTTCATCCTTCTTGCTTTGTCTATTACCCCTATCTGACGGGCTGTTAGAGAAAACCTTTTTTACACACGAAGGTCAACATATAAGAACACCGAAAATAACATGTTTATGTTGAGATTTCACTTCATCCTCAAAAAATTGGTGTTTCGGAAGAACGGATAATAGTAGTAATAATCCTGTATTTAACTGGCTTGTTCAGTATAATCCTCTACAAGATAGCCTAACCACTGCTATTTAGATCTCAGCAAGAAATTTTAGCAGATTTGTACTCCAATTGAACGTAGATGAAATGACAGTAGGTTATTTTCAACAATACGGGGCTACAGCCTTTCAGCGATGACCACAATAGCAATATTACGGGATTTTTATGTTATGCGGATTATTAGTTGAATTGCAGACAATATCTGGCCCCCGAGATCTGATAATCTTACTCCTGCGAACTTTATTTGTAGCCCTATTTAAGAGGACGGAGAGTAACCCGTCCAATGGGTTATGAGTTTTCGAATCACTGCTTAAAAATAGTTGAAAATTTTACTGAGTATCGTCAAAGGATGTGGCATTTTGCCACCGTTTGAATTTTTTAAATCTGATAAGTAATTGTTGCGATAAAAATTAACAAAATGACATAAAATTGGCTTAAAAGAAGTGTTTGTAACTCGGCAACTAAACGACGCCTTCGAAAAATTCGAACGGTGGCAGCAAGATCAATCTCTCGTAAGTGTGTATATAAAATTGCGACGTTGTAAACTGTAAAAGGTTGCTATAAAACGACAAGACAGAACGCATGTTTTCGGACAAAATGCAAACCGATTTCTTCGGAATTTTATACCTAATTGTCACAGATGTTAAAGATCTAATAAACATTCTTCTTGTCCAGAACCAGAAATAAGATTTGTGCTAGATTTGTAACGTTGTCACTTATAAAATTGAATTTTAAAGTTATCTAATAGCAGTGATGATTTTTCCATGAATTATTCCTGTCAGTTTACGGATAGCTTCGTCATGTGAAGTTGGTGCTATAATTTGTTTCGTTATAACGTTACAAAATAATAGCTTACAACTGGACGACTGTGGTTAAGAATATACATAACCCATTCTGTCAAAGCACCTGCTGAAACGTAACTGTAACAGATTCTGAATAAAAATAACCGCATGTAAATCGATCCATTCTTCTCAAATAAATGTTCGTTAACTGTGTGTTCTTTCCAACTATCGATAGGCTATTTAATTATTTATGGTGTGTGGGAAGATTTCATTAAGACGTTATCCATTAAATATATAATTACAAGAATATTTTATTAAAGACAAAAAAAATGGTCTAAAGAGTTTAGACAGTACTTCCCTCGTCTATTGTTTTTTTTTTTCGCAGTAGATTTCATTATTTTTTTTGAGTCACCCGGTATATGCAAATTCAAAAAATATGAATGAAATGATAAATTACAAGTACAGACTCATCATATTTTGTATATTCTAGATAGGATTTATTCGGCAAACTTTTGAACTGACGTCATCAGTTTTTTGTAGAAGATAACCAAATATATTTTGACTAAAAATTTATTATGCTCTTTATAATCTTAATACATTTGCAAGATTTTAGAACATTCGGTTCTGGAGTTTCTAATTAAATCAATAAAATACATTTACCCATTCATTAATTTTTATGGGTCACCCTGTATATGCAAACCCAAAAACTATGAATGGAATGATAAATCACAAGAAAAGACTCATCATATTTTGTACATTTTAGATAGGATTTATTTAGCAAAATTTTGTGGTGACGTCATAATTTTTTTAGGGGAGATGAGAAAATACATTTTGATCAAAAACTACCATGCTTATGATAACTTTAAAACACCTTCAAGATTTCAAAGCATTCGGTTTTGTAGTTCCTGAGTAAATCAATAAAATAAATTTACGCATTCATTAATTTTTTTGAGTCACCTGTATATACAAATCCAAAAAATATGAATGGAGTGATAAATTACACGTACAGACTCATCATATTTTGTACAGTTTAGATAGGATTTATTCGGCAAACTTTCGAGCTGACGTCATCAATTTTTTGGAGAGGATAAGCAAAAATCTTTTGACTAAACATTTATTATGCTCTTTATAACCTTAAAACATCTGCAAGATTTCAAAGCATTCGGTTTTGTAGTTCCTGATTAACTCAATAAAATAAATTCACGCATTTATTAATTTATTTGAGTCACCCTGTATATGGAAATCGAAAAAATTTGAATGGAATGATAAATGACAAGAAGAGACCCACCATATTTTGTACATTTTAGATAGGATTTATTCGGCAAAATTTTGTGGTGACGTCATAAACTTTTTAGGGGGGATGAGCAAATACATTTTGATCAAAAACTTACCATGCTTATGGTAACTTTAAAACACCTTCAAGATTTCAAAGCATTCGGTTTTGTAGTTCCTGAGTAAATCAGTAAAATAAATTTACGCATTCATTAATTATATCACAAGCACAGACTAATCATATTTTGTACATTTTACATAGGATTTATTTGGCAAACTTTTGAGCTGACGTCATCAAGTTTTTGGAGGGGATAACCAAATATATTTTGAGTAAAGATTTATGATGCTCTTTATAACCTTAAAACATCTGCAACATTTCAAAACATTCGGATTAGCAGATTCAAAATTAAATTGCAAAATGTTGTTTTAAAAAATCCGGGACGGCAGACAGACGGCCAGACAGACAGACGGACAGACGGACAGACAGACAGACGGACAGACGGACAGACGGACAGACAGACGGAAATGGCAGAGCTATTTCTTCGTCTTCTAGGGGTCATGAAAGATCGAGAAAACGTAAAAGTAGAGAGTCGGCCGACGGACTCGATTACAATACTTCCTTTGCTTACGCTGGGGAAGTGAAAAATACTACTAAGGTGGAACTGTGACCTGTTTAGGCTTTGAGCGCGGTTCGGGGTGCATTGGTAACGTTTAACATTTACTGCTTTATTGGTTAATGGCTCTTAGGGGGAAGTTTAAAGTTGTTTCCTTGCTCCCCTCTCCCATAATTGTATGAAAATTGATTCTGCTCAATTCTAAAAGTATTCTTTAAAAAGTTATAAATTTGTAATATTTATGGTACGTCAGGGAGAACAGTTTCACAACAAATACTGCTCATTCGTTTGTCCCATTTTATCACCATTTCATTAGCTGAATGTTAAATCAGTTCATTGTATTGCAAACCGTGCCACTTTAGTTGTATTTTACTTATAAACTTTTATTCTCAACAATGCGTGTCAGGTTAGATCGACCCAGAACAAATATATTCTGCTCAATTTGTCATTGCCACACACTAATGAAATAAAATAAAAAACATTATAAAGAATTTTCAAAAAAGGGTTATTCCTTCGCTCTGCTCTTAATGCTTACACTCATAAAACAGATTATTTTTTCTCTTTCTTCCTTCTTTTGTGTAATAATATATTAATTTTTTAAAGAAATTTAAGAATCACCGCATTTGAGTCTAAGATCTTAATATTCACATCAGTGATCAAAGAGAGCACAGTGAAGGAGACACAGCCAGCAGCGACTTCTGTTTAGCGAAAATTTTTATTTTTGTTGGACAAGATTTCACAAATCTTTTGCTTCTGTAACTTCTTTATTTTCAAGGCATATAATTTGTTTTTTACAAAAATCTTTTTATCTGTTTGTGAAAATAATTTCGTTTCATTTCGTATATTTCTTTCTCATTTAATCAACATCTAACTATTATCAAAGACAGTGTAATTATAATTTGTGCTGGTGCTATTAGTATATAAATTTCAAAAATTAAATAAATGTAAAATTAACTCCCTACTGTTAAACGAAGTTAATGAAAACTACTTAAATTAAAATGAAGCGGCCGCTAACCGCAAGACTGAAGAGTTTGTTGGCACCATAGACCCTTGGCTAATCCAATCCTACCACTTTCGGTAAGAGAAACTTTAGAATTTGATTTGTTTAAAATTGCTTTAACAAGACTTGATAAAGTTTAGTGTTCATCATTACAGACGAGGCACAATATATAAAAGGTCGATATCGGATCCATTATGGGAAGAGGATGATCTCTTGCATGTAATATAGAATTATGCTGGCAAATCGGTGACAAATTGGATCGATTTACGTATATAGCAGAACAATTGGTAGAACTATTCGGTGCCATAAGTCTAGTGTAGTGTCATTGCAACTAGCGGCTTAATGGTGCAGAACTGTTTGACACTCTAGTGTAACTAGAATTAAAACAAAAAACATTAAATAATATCATAAAAGATGTGTAAAGTTATGAAGATCTAATTTTGCATTTACATCAAATTTGGTTCACCTTACAAAAAATAAATTGCTAGCTTCCGCTGTGGGAATATAAAGTATAGGTTGTTTATTTAGGCAAAGTTCACAAGGGGATCACATATACGGCAAGAAATAAGAGCTAGACTAGGAGCTGGAATTAGACGTGGATTCTTAGTAACCACGATTATGAGCAATAAAACTAGATCACGAGAAAACAATTGTTAAAAACAATGTGGACCCCTGAGATTTATTCATTTAGTTGTTTATGCATGTCCCTTATAAGAGTCAAAGTAAATAGGAATATTTGTTATTATTTATATTTCTGCAATTCAATAACGAAAAAACATTAAAAGCTACATACAAAGGGGTTAAAATATTCTTAAATGTTTATTTTTAGATAAATCTTGAAAAATTCCTGGAAGTTATTGAAACTGTCTTAAAAATCGTAAGGATTCTTTATATTTGGACACTCTAAAATGGGAATTTATTTCTATCAATCAATCCAGTTTTATTTGTACCCTTTTTGCTTTAAATGGAATCCTGTCCTTATTACACTAATAAATGTTGTAAATGCATCTTACTAAACATCAATCATTCATTAGCAATGTACAAAAATGCATAAACCATACAATAAATTGAACCTAAAATATCCTTCTCCTCGCATGTTGCACTTTTTTTTTCCATCCACTCTATTCTCTCTCCATCTTCTCTCAATATTTCTTCTGTGTTCATCATCATTTTTCTGATATCCAAATTAAATTTGCATATCTTTGGAGTCTCATGCTTTTTTTTTCACTAATGAATAATTTATTAGCCATTGTTCTGTGGGTCCTACAAAGGTTAATTCGCCTTCATCATCGCCAGTTTTATTTCCATTCAAGATCTCTCATCCTCCCTCTTCGATTAATTCCAACAGTTACTTTCTTTCCTTATTTTCACTCCTATCTTTGGATCTCCTTTTTTTTTATCTTATAATAATGTATATTCGTGCCCAAACTGTACAGTTTTACATTCGTCAGAAAATAACATCTAAAACCAACACAACTTATATACACATAAACATCGCAAAAGAGAAAAAAACTTTTGTAAAATTATAACAAATAATGTCAATTTAAAAACTCGTCATAGTCATAGTATACACCGTTTATCAAGAGTTGTTTAACTTCCTTCTTAAATATGAGTGAGCTGTCTGCGTTCTCATTAGGCGAATACTTTTCAGACTCAGTTTTTCCTTAGTCCGAGTGTTATGTGCATGGAAATCTCCAAATTTGTCATAGATATGGATATCTTTTTTTATAAAGAGTTAACATTCATAAATAAATAGCGGCGGAAATGTGAAAATATATATTTAATTCCCTAAAAGCAGGCCGACAATCAACTCGATATGGTAGACCCGCAACTATCCGATTGCTCTAGCTTTGAAAGAAGAATAGATAATGTCTGCAAGATGCGTGACCCCATATTAAGATTCCATAAGGCAGTAAGCATAAATTTATTTTTGCTGAGTTATTTCGCTAATATGTAACCTTGTTCTTTCTTTAATTCTATGGCAAAGTCGTTAAAGAATATTAGAAACAACAAAGGTCCCAGTACCGAATCCTGGGAACCCCACGACTGACAGGAAGATCAGATGATGTTGTTCCTTTAAAGCTAACTCTCTGAAAGCGTTCTGTTAAGAACGTTCTGCCTTGCCTATTCTTCCTTCTTTTTCCTTGTTCTTGTATTGAAATCTCCACCGACTTTTGTCTTTTTTTTTTTCATTGTTGTTATGTTCTTACTATACAGACGAAATTCCGCTGGGACGGTCCGGAATCTCGCCGATAACGTGTGGTACCGGCGGACTTGGGTACCAAGCCCTGGGCCGACTAGTGCCGCTGATATAGCAAACACGTCTGGCCTATCTAGGCTTATGCGGCGACCTTCACGCCGCCAGGGGTGGCGCCTTCGATCACGAGCGGCGGTCGCTCGGGCGCCAGCCCCCTCTCCGGGGAGGGAGCGCCGGGGTTGCTCTCAAGCCGGAGACACGGATCTTAGGTGGTGAGCGCCCGCGAAAACAACATAATAAAACAAAACGGCAAGAAATATTTTACATGATAAATTGGGTGAATTCCCTGCCACCAGCTCCACGGCTAAAATAATAAAGCATACAGTTAATCTTAAATAAAATTACAAAATAAACTTTACAAAGAAAAGAATAACATGTCCGGCGGTGCACGACGGTTTCGACTTTTGCCGGTAACAAAAAAAAAGGTGACGGTGGTACGGTTTCTCGCTCGGGGGCGGCGATTCAAAAACCGGTACACAAACGGGCAGGCAACCCAAAAGGTACTTACGGAGGTCGGAGGGTCGGACTGCACACTCTGTCACACTTCTATCCATGTTTGTACTGACCAACAAGATGACAATTCTTTACATACTCCCAAAAGTTATTTTCTTTCGGACTGAAGAATGTCCGGCGACATTTCAAAAAAAGATTTTCGTTTTCTTCCCGTTTAGTTGTTCATTCATTCTGTTTATTGTCACCATCCTCTCGGCCCTTATTCGAAATTATTTTAACAGTAATTTGATTTTTTTTATTATTTTTCTCTTATTCATAATCCTCTTAATGTTCGTGTTCATCTTTTTTATATCTTATAATACCATGTCCGCAGTCAAACTCGGAGATTTATACATTAGTTGTTCATATATGTTTCTTATAACAGCTAAAATAAATATTTGGTGTTATTTATATAGGTATATTTCTCTACTTGTAAATATAATTAAAAAATATTAAAAAGCCACCCACAAACTGTTTAAAATTTTATTAAAATGGCTTATTTCTTATCTCATGTCAAAATAGTTATTCATTTTTGGACCACCATAGTTTAGATGCTTGAAAAATCGCTGGAAATCAGTGAAACTGTCTTAAAAGCGCAAATATTTAGACACTCCAAAATGAAAATTTATTTCTAGATCAACGAACCTGAAAAAATACCAATCCATAGGACAATATTCAAATAAAAAAGTGCAAATGATTCCCCTTTTTTGCTCTATTTTAAATAGCATCCCTCATATTGTGATAAAAATAAGAAAATACTTATGTAATAGGAAAATTCAAAATAAACGAAATGTGAAAATTCATAGGGTTAAAGACAAAAAAAAAAAAAGGAAATCAGTTTTGAAAACATAAAAATTACTTTTTCATCAGTTTGTCAGATGGACCTATTACAATATTTCCTTTGCGCGGGGAGTAAAAAACAAGATCCCCTTCGGATTTTCAAACCCTGTATATGTGCTCTTTTTCGCTCCTGATGTATGGTGTAAAAACATGGACGTGAACTGACGCCTCCTGCATGCGTCGACAAGCATTTGAAATGTGGTCCTACCGCCGAATATTTAGAATATCGTGAATACATCGATCGAAATGGAAAATAAAACAGGAGACAGATATTCAAGACTAATCTGATTAAAACCTGACTTTGGAAAAAGATCCTAACTATTCAACAGCTAGATTACTTTATTGAAACTTTTACCGAGCATCGCGATTCGATTTCGCCCCAAAGACAGACCTGAATACAACAATAAATTCTTTAAATTATAATTAACGGTCCAATGAGTAGCGACTTAGGGTGTTTTTGTCCATTTGTTAATGAATAAATGTACAAAAACGCACTGAGCATCATTTGCAAAAAGTCGATTTTTCCAAACTGTTGAAGAATAATTAAAATCGTTAAACTTAATAGATTGCAGTGGCGGCTCGTGACCTTTTGAAATGCGGGACACAATTTGATTGATGAGTTAAATATGAAGACATAAAACAGGTTGTTATTACCAATTAATAGACAAAATTGTGTGACGGAAATAAATACACAAATACATTCAATAAAAGCAAAAAAGTATTTGTTCACATACAATAATCCAGGCCGATGGTTTCAACTCATTACTGAGGAGATACACAAAACAAAACATTTTATTATTTTTTCTCAACCGCACATCCACGAATATTTATTATACGTGTTACGTCTATTAAAATATCTATGAAAGTCTCTCGTTTTGCCATGAACACTTTTTTTATTAATAAAGCGGGGGTGGCTCTCCCTAAAATTTTTCACTAACATTTTATCGTTGTGTAACACAGGACGATTTTTTATTAAATATTCAACCGAACTGATTATTTTTATTTAAAATCAAACAATTTCACTCGCGAAAAATGAAAATTAAAACCCGCAGTTGAGTTAGTGCTGGTGGGCACTGTCGGAACAGGACCCGATTCCAGCTCAATACCGCGACCGTGCGTCTAGGTTTCCATGGCTACGGTGTAAACAAAACGTCTAAATGAGCCATGATTTGGTCTCCGTCTCGGCTTTTATCAGCACTTTATCAGCAATAACATATCATACATCCAAGAGACAACATCTTTAGATGTAGGTTTTGATACATTTTATTCAAGTGAAACGAGATAAAAAAATTTGTTTTGATATTTATGATTATGACAAATTTCCGAATAATTTTTTAAATATTGAAAATTACTGGTTTCCTATGCCAGTGTGTTTGCAGACGTTGTAATTTTGGGCAGGCACGTGCCCTTGTGCCGCCCCTTCAAATTATAATTAGAAGCTTCGACTTTACATTCAGTATTAGAGAAAACTAGATCAAGAATATAGTGATATTTATTTTGAGCATTATTATGCTGGACTATATTAAGGAAAGATTGGAAATTATGTATTTAAAGTTAATAGGAGTAAAAAGTAAATTGGTTTATTTTAACCAAAGTGAAATTCAGAATGTTAAATTCGCCACAAGTTACAATCTTACTATTTTTTTGAAAACTGATTCTACCTTCAGAAAGTAACTGAAATTCATGTACTGAAATCTTATGGGCAAAAACTCTCTTCAAACAAATTGTTTGGTGGTTTTTAGCAATTTTTGATTAACGTTTCATCATCTTGAAGACAATTTTTAGGTTATTTAACTGTTTAAAAGACAGGAAACATAAACTTATGAAATTTTTAGTAGAACGAAATCGCTTGTGTAAATTCTGATTCTCAAATAAACCAAACAAAATAAAAATGTATGTTTCCAACAATAGTAATCATATATTTATTGCCGCCGATAAGGTATATTTATCGCCATCGTGAATGACAATAACACTAAAACTGATGTCATAAGTAGACCTTCTTCAGCCACTATATTTTGACAGTAAAATATGAATGTTTGTGAGGTCAACAGAATTTCTCGTTATGGCAGTCAATATTCCACAATAATTGACCTTCAGTTGAAGCTTCCATATATGTTATTTATTTATTAATATATTTACATTTGATGCTTCAACGGAACGAAAAGTATTTGCGCTTTGTAGGACGTAGTATCAAGAATTTAAAGTCTCATAATTCAAACAAGTGTCCGTTGACTCTAAAATTATTAGTACCAAAAGAAGGTTGTAAAAACTGGTTTGCAAAATTTACCTAGCCTTTACATGTTCAGACAAATACTAAAAAACTTCACTGCGTCATTTGACGAGTCATTCAATTTTGGTTGTGTTATACAATAAAGTACATACAGTAATTACAACTTTACGGTTATTTTACTTTCGTAATAATTTTACTTTGACAAATACTCCTAACACAATTTGTTCCTTTGTGTTGTCAACTGTATTTACAATTATAAACAATCAAGTAACAGAACACAAATTGTTACGATTTTCGCAGTTGTTCCAGCTTTCTCAATTCGCTACAGCATTTTGCCGGATTAGTTTAACTCTTCGAGCGAAGAAAATTCGCTTTTGTTTGCAGTGTTCCGCCCACAGGATCTAACGTGTTTACGTATATCACATTTGCATTAAACATCAGACAACTTATTATCATATTAGTAAGCTAATTCACCGCTGTGAGAAAATGTAGTCAGACGATAAAAATTATCGACTTCTTGAAGCTAATATTGTTCTTGTCGAAATTCTAGCCTTCTAAAGCAGAGTTCAGAGCTTGCCCAATTTTTGGAATTATAACAGTTTCACTTCACTGTTAACAAGGATGTCGCAGCATTACAAAGGATCCTCTTCAATGCTACGATTAGGATTTAATAAACTAAGACGACAAGGGTCCGACAAACTAGATGAATGACAATAATGGTAAATACTCGTAGTTAAGTAATTATTGAATAAATGTGGTTGACAGCATTATGAAACAGGATTATAGGCCAACTAAAATTTATAATTAATGAAATTTTAAATTGTGGTAAATGGTTAGAATAATGCCAAATTCCACTTAGTCCTGTTTCCTGCTGTGTTCATTGTCAGATTTACAACAATACGGCAAAATTCTTCATTGTCCTTTATCAATATTAATTAAGCTATATTTTTTCCAGGATATTTTACTTGGAACATGGACAGGATAAGTTACGTGTTGCCTAGAAAAATTATCAATATTATAAAAAAGTTGGTCTAAGATTATTTCCACAAAAGATCCTTCGCTCTTGAGCCACAATTCAACAAATCCCGCTTCTTTGAAAAATTATAAAATTTGATTTTATAGTGTAAATAAAATCCAGCAAAGAAGTGCGGACAATATAAAATATAAAAAATGTATTCTCATTTTATCAGCATATGCTTAACTTCGATTGTTTATATTTTTTATACTTCGAAAGAATTCCACTATTAGCACATTCAGATTTTTCTTTTGTTTCTTAGAGGGGAGAGGAGTAATTAATTAATTCAACACATTCAATTTTTTTCCGTGCGTCTAGCGTAAACACTCATAAATTTGAAAAACATTTATTCAGCAAAATTTTAAGATGACGTCATCTTTTTAGAGAGGAGGTGGCATAAACGGAGAAACTTTTTATTAACGATTTGTTGTAAATGATTATTTTTAGTAATTAAAAAATTACGATAATATTTTTTACCAACGGATTTATATTTTGACGGTCACAACACGACACAACGACGAACAGACGACATACAAACGACAGACAGACACCATATAGATGACGGACAGACGACGGACAAACGACAGACAGACGGAAACTGCAGATATATTTTTGTGTACGCTAGAGGTTATGAAACGTCGAGAAAACATGAATTTAGTTGTTCGTCGGATTTCAAAAAAAAAAAATGTATAGGTATATTAAAAAATATTTAGAGATGAGTTTTTGACTTTTATCGTCCTCAAGATAATCTTGAACTGTATTTAAAATATTTTTAACAAACTTTTGATAGGCACACAGTAGATAGGACATAAAAAAATGAAAACGAAAAAGCCAAAAAAAAAAGGAAAATAAGCAATTTGTTTTGCCATATTTCTATTATATATGTTATAAGGCTTAGTAATTTTAGTCGTTAGCGGATTTTAGAAGTTATTACCAAAATTTAATAGCATTATCGGAACCCCAAAGATTAAAGGCAAACTACTACTACTTACGTCTTAAAACTTAATGGTCGCTTAGTGATTTCTAAGTTTCACCACTTTCTGTTAAATTAAATTTCTTTTTAGTACAACTCTTGGCAACTGGAGTACACGTTGAACCTAAATCAAATATAGTCTTATTTAAACTTTAATAGTTACTTTAGCATTTCACAAATCAGTTTCAGTTTATGTTTCTAGTTATTGTTGCTTCTTTAGCTTTTATACATTGCTTTAGAAAATGTAATAGTCGCTAAAATATTAAATATATGCGTTGCTAAAAACATTGCCTAAAAAATATTCAGTTAAAAACTACATTTGGTGTATATTCGTAAGCTCACATTTTAGTGATTCAGCTCCAGAAAGGTAAATGTGTACAGAATTAATATTTATGTCTTTTTTTAAGTCCCTATGAGACGTAATCAGATGCAGCATTAATTCTTAGAACAAGAATTGGTTTAAGATTATTTATGCAGAACTTTCGCGATGAAAACAGTCAAGCAAATCCAGTTATGAACTTAGATTTTGCGAATTTTTTTTTTTTTTGTATGATAACACTTAACAGTAGATAAAGAAGCATGCTATGCATGTGTTTCATGTGATTTTTTCATAATAAAGTTTTGTGATGATGTCATCATGTCATATATATCAATTTGAATAGGCTGATACAGTTCAATATTGATAATGATAATGTTGTATCTACAAAATTTCGGGAAAATATAATGCCGAAAATTTTTAAAATGCTCTAGATAATAACGACAGAGACAAATAGACAATTAGACAGACGCAAGCGGGAGAGCTACTTTGTCAAACTGTAGGGGTCATCAAATGTCAAATTAAATGCTATTTAATATTAAATTCCGTAAGTTTAAAAATAACACGATTTTTATCATACCGAAATAATGTTACAACTCTTTTTTATCACTGTACTCATGAGTCATGACACGCTAAACCTTCAAAGCCACAAAAAAAGACGTTAATCACACTTGACTTTTAAAATGTATACTTTACGCTCTTTAAAAAAAAACCACTGGATTTTTTTCCTTTTACTTTTTTCTTTGAGCTAAATTTAGATAAAATTCGTGCCATCGATCTCGTAAAGAGTAATCTGCGACCTAAATGTACGGAAGATAGGAGGATATCTTAGAAGTTAGTTTAAGCGATATTAAACTCATAAATTTTTCGTATCAGCGACAAAGAGTTAAAGTACAGCGAGACACTAATTTCGTTTATCTTTAATGAAAATCTATTTGTAACTCATCGTTATCTTCCTTTAGTTACATCGACGTTTGAATTATTAATGAGATGTAAAGCTTCGTTTTAAAAGCCTACATAAAAAGCGTAAAGAACATTGCCGAAAGTAACGAAAATTAAACATTTGCATAATGAGTAAACAGAGATGACATTTCCGCAGCTTTGTTTCAATAACTTTTTGCACAATTATAATGTATTTCCAAGCATTAAAAAATCGTTCGTTTTCGCAGAGGAAATTTACATTGCACATACGGTTACAAAGTGTTGATCAATATTTAAAATTTATGTGTGAAGTTGACATTATCTAAACTAAACTTTATTAATGTAAAATGTCTTTATTAATAATTAAATTGATGTTACAGCAAGTCTCCAACTGTATCCTGCTCGTGACTGCAAATATCTTAGGACTCACTTCGTATCTAGTTGAAGATAAACAGCAGCGACGAGCTTTTCTCGAAACTAGACAATCATTGGAAATGAAACTTGTCATAGAGGAGCAAAGTGCAGAACAGGTGTGTATGACATTTCCTATTATTATTATCTTTTAAATATAGAGTTTGACTTCGCCTATTGTGGAGGTGACAGTAAAATGAAATCAATCACAAATTGATTTACAAAACCTTTATTTTAAGCAGTTGATCAATAGCAGAACCATGTCTTTACGCTGTTGCATTATTAAAAGATACGCATTCTTTTTTTTATAGACCTCCGACCTGTTATTTTATCTGTTCGCTCCAGGCACAACCGAAGTGAGCCAGCCAGTGAATTATAGGCCTGTGAATACCCATTAAATCTAAAACAAAGGCTAATATTTTAGGTAAACATCGATCCTAATAGCCCTTTGCAAGCGGACAGAATAGCTGCATGTTGTGGTCGATGACAAAATTATCCGATTTGTAAATTGCCAACAGCCTCGTATTTAATTATATTCTGGTTGGATAATTCAAATTTCATACAAAATACTCCAAAGTGCCGAAACCAGTAATTATTAAATATACAATGTGCAATTTATTGTGAAAATAAACAACGTCAGAACTTCACGGGTTTACGTATAAAATTATCAATTTATGTAAATATTTACTTTTCCTAA
This sequence comes from Zophobas morio, assembly GCF_036711695.1. Classification (NCBI taxonomy): domain Eukaryota; kingdom Metazoa; phylum Arthropoda; class Insecta; order Coleoptera; family Tenebrionidae; genus Zophobas; species Zophobas morio. The sequence goes on from NW_026972122.1 coordinate 10,035,269, forward strand.
AAAATATTGTTATTCACATTCCTAAGGCCTCTTGTTTTGAATTTGCTCGTGAGGTTTTAATATGCAAGGTGTAATTTGCTGGATCTCACTACCCACTAATACGTTTCGCTCAGACTTGTATATATATATACAGTAGTGGGCGTTTACTCAATGTCCTCCACTAATGAAACATCTTAGGTATGCATATCGTTTGTAAGTCAATGAACTATTTAACCATTTTCGTTCAGTTGGTGTATCATATAATTTAGGGGATGTTCAGGAAAGCTATGACGGTTCTGCAACAGTAGCAAAATAATACAACTTGGAATTTTAGCAAACGGTGTTCTATGCTTGCTGAAATTCAGGGTCAATTAGTTCTAGTAGTGGGTGAGTGGGTGTAGATTTTTCTCGTTTACAAAGTCTTTATAGCGTTAATTTTGTTGTAAAAGGGCGGTTTTAAACTTTTTTAGTGTCGAGTTAAGATAAAGGTCACAGGGCACAACGTTGGTGATAGATCAGAAGCAATGACCCACTCCTCCTTCTAACGTTTTTTTAAATATATGCAACTTATAAGAAGTTCAATACCTTGTTAAAAAATGGTTTTGATTATCTCAAAACTCATATTTAAATATTACTCCATGTTTCTAAAAACCTTCTGAAACATGTCTTAATCTCGATTCTTCATTAATAATTTTATATAACGCCCGGAATAGGCATGCTGGTTTTATTCCTCTCTTTAATCCCAAAATTGCCTCCCGTGGTCCTACAGTATCGTCCGTCAGTCACCTCGATAGGTCCCGAATGTGGGTAGCTGGTGTCCCTATTCATAATTTTTGTGAATATATATTGTTTATTTTGCCTATTACCTAATTCCTATTTTCACCAATAATCATGAGTAAATGTAGGAACTGTAGTGGAAATATTGAATCAAACGCTTCAACTATACAGTGCGATACATATCAATCGTCTATTCACACACAATGCTGGGTGGTGGACCAACAGAACCAGATATCACAATTACACGTTCTAAATCGAAAGCTTTCAAACTACTATTTAATTCATGTAAACGCAATGTGTTTTTTAAAGATATAAAAATGTTGATTACTGATCTTCGTACGGAATTTACGTCATCCGTAGAGGGTCTTAAGCATGAGTTGGAAGAGCCCAAAATCTATCACAAATCAACAACCTCCTGAGTATAAATTTGTTTATTGCTTCCTATTTAATTGTTTCTTATAATTGGGTGTTTCTGCCCGTTGGTATAAATAGGTATAATTAAATATTTCATTTATAGAGGATGTTCTTGAAATAGATGTACACCTATCATGTAAAACTCAAAACTCCTAAAAGCTTTCCAGATTGCTTCAGGAGGTTTTGTTCTTGTAGGTGAATATTATAAAACTTCAAGTCATTATGTCCCTTATGCATTGTTTCCGCATAGTCGCTTGATCCACTATTTTCTGAATTAAGCTTCTCTTTGTTTATTACCCGTTCACGATCTTTATATAGTAGGGTTGGCCATGAAAATCTAGCGAGTTTGTTGTTATTCGATGCAGAAGAATAAAAATTCCCTGAACTTTTTTCGTAAGGTTATGTTTTACTAAATTAAAAAATATGCCAGAAATATAAACAGTTTTCAGTAGAAATGACCAAGTTAACGGTATCCATTTCGTAGAAAGCATAAAACTTTACGCTATTTAAAACAGTTATTCGGCTTTTTGTAAGTGTTTATTTCATATCTAAGGAACAAACACTAAAATTTCACTTAAACATTGTTTTTATATGAATGGGGGTTCCACATACGACTATTGTCGCATGCCACATTTAGCATCTCATCTTTAATTCTCAATCATCAGTTCGTTCTGCTCGCCCACTCGTCTTAGAAATGGAAATTTCGACCTTTGTGAACAGCCTATTTCCATATCTTCCAACTTCTTTTTTCACTTTTCTAAGATTACTAAAAGGGTTGGTAAAACACAACAACCTTGCTCTAGTGCTTTGATGGGTTTAGCTCTTCTGAAACATTTTTCCGGCCTTAAATTGAAGGATTTATCTATATAGCTATTACTAATGCTTACGTAAGTGCTATTTATTTGCTTTTACTAAGTATTTCCAAACGCTTATTAATAAGAACGTTACTATACACCTTCTCCAGGCCCATGAAGAGTTAGTAGTTTTTCACATACTACTTTGGTAAATTTAGAACGAAAGATGCGTAAAAATATTACCCCCAACAAGCTACAATTCACTCCATTTCCATTATTTCGCTATGAAAATCTGTATCATCACCGTCATTTTCAAATTCGGATTCTGAATCAGATTCACCTAGCGAAATAATGAAAGGAGATATAGATTCGTAAGAAAGATTTCCCATATTTTTTTCCCAATCTACCAAAATAAGTTTTTCACAATTTTTACAAAAATTTTGCCACATGCTTGGAGTACATTTAGAAAGTGCCTCAGGCTATAAATTCTCCATCCTATTTTTTAATGAAGGTTGAGAATTGATATGCTTCTTGTAATTGTTCTTACAAAATCCCTTCGCCATTTCAATTGGATTATATTCACAATGGTACGGAGGTAATCTAAGAACTTCATGGCCACTTTCTCTTAATTGCTCGTCTACCAAATACTTTCTTTTTTATTGTTTCTGAAGGGTTGAATTAAATCCCACAACTGTTTCTTCGAAAATTTTTTGTCAAATTCAACACTATGTTTAAAGAGCCATTTCTGCACTTCACAATTTTTTACTAGAAAAGTGAGTGGTTTTTCCAACTGAACCGAATGCTACGGTGCATTGTCTAAAACCACCACACATTTTTGGTTCAACTTTGCCAAAGCAGGAATGAGCTGATTAACCACCCAATTTTGAAAAATTGTCCCATCCATCGTTTTATGATAGTCTCTATCGTTGTTTTTTGAATTTAAAAAATTGTTACAACCATCCAAGAACCCCGTTGAACAACCCGCGTGGAGAATAGTAAACCTTGATCCTTCACTTTTAATTTTGGTGGGATTGCTTTTTAGATCAGTATCGTGCACCCAACTACGAATGGATGAACTATCTTGATAGATCCATGTTTCATCTAAATACACGAAAGTGAAATTTTCACAAGACTTTAGAAACTGTAAATATGTTCTCAAAAAAGTAATTTTGACTGCAACGACATGTTTTTGTTCACATAGAATTTTGCCACCATTTACTTCTCTGTGTTTATAACCCATTGACTTAAGAATTTTGTATAATGTGGTTCGCCCCCTTTAAATTCCAACTGTTCCCTAGAATATGCCAAAAGAGTATCTACAGTGAAATATTTTCGTTTTTTTCATATAGTTGCCAAATTTGTCGTTGCAGGTCTTTCCGAAACATATAATTTGCAAATAAATCCGCTGGTTTTCGCTTCTATGAGAAAAAAAATTAAAAAACATTTTACAGCGTATTTTCACATTACAGAAAATATGTTTGAGACCCTTATAGTTACTTTTTCGAAAGAAAGATCGGGTCTGTCTTCAATGACAAATTACCTATGCTGACAAAATTAAAACATTTGTTTGCTTGATTAAAAAATTGCATGTAATAATTCTGATCTAATAAACGAAATAGAAAAGTGGCAATCCAGCTCAAAGCAAATGTCAATCAGACTACTGACAGACAAAAAACTAAATCATCAAATCAGTTTATCCAACTTAAAGAAAAAATACCAAAGCCTACTTTACTATATAAAGATCGTGAATGGATAATAGCTTGAGTACTACAATGCGCTTACATTTCTACTCTCCTTCTGGTAAATTTTACAATAATGCATCATCAAACATGACGATTTTTTTCTACACTACATTTTTGCTATAGAATGATGAAAAACACACGACGAACTCAGTTTGTAACATACTGTTTGCACATATCGTGTACAAAAACCGTGATCAAATTTTTCACACAGTCTTGTCAAAATTCACATTTGATAGAACCAAAATTGTTGAAATTATTAATTTGATGAAATAAAAGACGAAATCATTAATTGTTGGCTTCGATTCACTGCTGAGAATAATAAAGAGAAATAACAACGTTCTCTTTTACCTTAAACATCAAGAAAAACGTATGAAGCGTTTTATGAACAATTTATGAAATGAAGAGAAAAAACAATGTTAAATCACTTTCCAACAACGTAACACTGGTGTATTGAAGAACTATTCAATAAATATGCATGATCAACCCTATGGTCCCAGTTTTCAATGTTGAAGTGGATACTCAATTTAAAACACAACATTGACATAGGTGCAAATCGCTCTAAAGCGAAAATCAGAGAAATAGATTCTAAAGAAGTCTAAAATTTTAAATGAAGCAGATTTTAGTTGATTTTTATCTTCTGCACCTGATGAAACATATTATGAAGGCAAATTTTTAGCCAATGATATGACGGTATAGCTTCAAATTCAGCCAATAGGCTTCATTAAAAAACTTTTTCAACGACAAAACATGCTCGTACTAAGCAGCATTTTTCAGCGAAAAAATTGATGTCAAATTACTTACAAATAGACTCTTGTGTTCTGCATTGCGTATTTCCACTGCCGTTTCATTTCCAAATCTTCCACTCGCACTTGATATTAAATTAAACCACCAGAAGCACAAATAAAGTTCAATGTGATTTTATTGCTTATTTTCCGCGCTGTCATTTTGATGCTAGACTGCTGCGTAGACATAGTTACGCGCTGGAGACCAACTAATTCTCGATTCATACTTACACACGCCAATAAAAATTTTCTTGTTGGATTGTCATGCTGAATATAGTTAGTGGACTGTTTTTTTCTTCAAAATTTTCGTCGCAAGAGCCATTCGGTAATTTGTCTCACAAACTTTGTCGGAAAAAATCACACCACTTATTATATTTATATTATATATGAATAACACTAGTGATTTTGATTTATATTGAAATATGCAAGCGATGATAGCTATTGGATTAACAGGAGCTTGTAGATGTGACGAACTGTGGAGATTAACAGTTGCCGACATGAAAGACTTAAATAAAGAAAACAAAGAATAAACTACATATTTTGATCCTTTACCCTGACGGACAATTTTTATCAGGCTTATAAGAAACATGTCAGTCTTCGCCTTCAAAATTTTTAATTACTAGAATCGGAGATGTACTAGACAAGTAGTTAGAATCAACAAAATCGGAAATATGGCCAAAGAAGTTGCGCAGTTTTTAAAGTTACCAGAGGCAGAAAATTATACTGGACACAGTTTTCGGCAATCATTAGCCACATTCGTAGTTAATGCGAGCAGTGATTTATTAGCCTTGAAACGGCGCGGAGGTTGGTGGTCACTGGTCAAGTAGTTTCGGAGGATATGTCGACAACTCACTTCAAAATTAAATGAAAATCGCCAAGAGAATTGTCATTTCGGTGGAATCATCATCTTTAAATACCCCATGGATAACCAACGAGGTACAAAATGTACAAGAGGATTTCTCCAATGATTCAGATGCTTTATGTTAATCTAAATATTCGACAAATGTATCAATTACTGAACAATCAATCAGCCAGAAATAGCTTCCTGTAGTTAATTTAGAAAACTGTTTCAATTTTACAATACATTATCAATTCATCACTTTAAATAATTATTAATGAACTGTTTTAAAACGAATTTAATGTACATAATTATAGATTTGTTACCTAAATATAAATACATAATAAAGAAGTTTCCAACTCCTTTGGTTAATTTAGGAAACTGTACAATTTTGCAATAAATTATTAAAAGTTTAAATAATAATTAATGATGTCTTTTAAAATATTTCAATGCAATTATAGATTTTTCAATTATAAAAACTAATAATTTAAAAAATCAATTATTTTGCTTATATCATTTAGGTGTACAGAAAGTATAGTATACAACACATTTGATATTGACGCTTCTCACACTCCTTTGACTTTCAGCACTCGCCTGGCGGTTACTAAACGTCAAACCCGTGTGAAATCAGTTTTTTTCAAAACATGGTGTACAACATACTATTTAGGATTTTACTTGTCACTATCATTGCCACTGAGATTTTTGTGGTTTCATGGATGCTAAGATTGATAGATGTACGTTAAATACCTACACTTGCTGATTTATTAGTGGCGTCGAAAAAATGTGGATAGGGAGCGATTATTCCCAGATTAATTTTAATAGATATTACGAGTAGCAGGAAATTTTTCAGACTTCTTGGGCTCACTAGACAGCTCAAATTTTTTTGTACATGAATTTCAAAACCATTCTCTATACGAGAAATGGACACAATTTGATGTTGCATATTATGTAAATTGTTTCCAACTCTGGCGATTTAGAATGTTTTTTTCTGGATTATCTTCTTGTACAGTTAAAAATTCAATGACCAGTGTTATACAAATTTAAACTTATTATAATTTTGTCGACATGAAATCACTGCATCAACCTACATCTTTAATGATTTTGTACCTCGTAGCTCGTTATTATTTATACGCTTGAGGCTACAATTATATTACTTTGGTACCAATCAATATTATTAATTACGTGCCTAATATAGATTTAAATTGTTTTCATCTGTAAAAAATTCCTCGCAGTTATAATAGTACATTGTTTTAATACGAGCAAAAATGAGACTTTTTGTGGCGAATCTGCAGGTTTGACGGCCGAGCACGCCAGGTCGGCAATTACAGATGAACCACAAAATAGTATATTATTAGCCAAGGTTGCAGAGCCAAGCATTCTAGACCGAGCGCAAATTAGAACCCGAGACGCGCAGCGTCGAGGGCTCTAAGTGCGAGGTCTAGAAGTGGCTTTGCAACCGTGGTTAATATACTATTTTTTTCACTAGTAGAAACCATAAGACAATAAACTGAAAAATAAACGTTCAATTTTTTGACACAACATGATTTTGTTTTGATTTCTAATCAAACTTAATCTAAATCTTCAACACAAAGAAAACCGTTTATATTTGTCGCTGAGTTAATCATTTTATCTTGTACTTCTACCAACTACCATGCGTATACTCAAGTAATGTTTGTAGCACACATTTGTTCATTTTTTAAGAAATAATCACATCAAACATTGCGTACATAACCTCAATTTTTCTTTTTGAATCCGTGGTAGCAAAAGTTGAATTTGCTACCACTAAATGAGTCGACATTTGCATGCGTCCTGGCTGCTAGTGAAAAATAGTATATTATTAGCCAAGGTTGCAGAGCCAAGCATCCTAGACCGAGCGCAAATTAGAACCCGAGACGCGCAGCGTCGAGGGCTCTGAAGCGCGAGGTCTAGAAATGGCTTTGCAACCGTGGTTAATATACTATTTTTTTCACTAGCAGAAACCATAAGACAATAAACTGAAAAAATAAACGTTCAATTTTTTGACGCAACATGATTTTGTTTTGATTTCTAATCAAACTTAATCTAAATCTTCAATACAAAGAAAACCGTTTATACTTGTCGCTGAGTTAATCATTTTATCTTTTACCGTGTACCAACTACCATGCGTATACTCAAGTAATGTTTGTAGCACACATTTGTTCATTTTTTAAGAAATAATCACATCAAACATTGCGTACATAACCTCAATTTTTCTTTTTGAACCGGTGGTCGCAAAAGTTGAATTTGCTACCTCTAAATGAGTCGACATTTGCATGCGTCGTGGCTGCTAGTGAAAAAAGTCATTTTTCTCTGAATAAAACATGTAATACGATAACTAACGTGTATTCTAAGGTTTAAACAATGAAAAAAAAAAAAACGTTTGATCATGAGCACAAAACATGGAGATACCTAAGAACCCCAGGCAGAAAAAATACGAAAACAGTGTAGGCAGAAAAAGTGGAGTCACTATATTCTATAACCTTGTGATTTTTTCTTTCAATATCCTTACAGTTTTTCACTTTAATGTGGACAGTGGCAAATTTACTCACCGAAAGGCCTTTTCTTCTTGTTTAATATTCCAATTCCAACTATTATTTAAAACAACCCCTATCTAAGTATGCTACCTTTAAAATCTGTGAAGGACAAGTTCTAGCATAACTGATAAAAATATCTTATTATTAAATTTAAAGTTAATTAATAAAAACATGTCGAACCTCGAAGATGATATAAGTGACGATTGTCATAATAACTCGACTCTGACCGACTGAATTATGACAATTGATATCTGACAGCTTTCTGTGATTGACATTGCCAGCACAAGACATTGACAGTAAGAACAGCAACATGAACACATAAGACGGCTAGACTTAAATTTCATTGGTTGATTCAGCGGTAGCAAAAAACTTTTGCAGTCTAGACAAGAAAAGTTTTTCTGTCAAGGCAGTGAAATGGGACTTTGTACTTATTAATTGAGGTATGTAATGTTTCTGACGTTTGATAAAAAATACTTTGTATCTTGGCTAGTGTTTAATTGTTCAGTGGCAGCAAAAAACTTTTACAGCCTACGCAACAACAGTTTTTCTGCCAAGGCAGTGAAATAGGACTTGTAATTATCAATTGAGGTATGCAATGGTGCCGTGTTTCTGATGTTTGAAGAAAAAAATGCTTTGTATCTTGGCTAGTGTTTAACTGTTTATCTTTTTCTATGAGTATTTAGAAAAATTAAATAATTTGATAATCATTTGCGTTATTAATATTTTGGAAATTATTATATAAAACACCAGAGCAGGATTTCGAAGGTGAATTTGAAGTTGATTTCGAACTTAGTAATCATGTCTATTTCTTTTTGTCCCAGTAGTTTAAAGTTTATATCGAACATAATGCTCAATATATCCTTCTGCTACATTACATTGTCCGCACCTGCTATGTAGTTGGTAGGATTTGGCAGGGGCGGCTGTTGCCAGAATTACGACGTCTCCAAACACACTGGACATGGTAAAATAGTAATTTTCAATGTTTAAAAAATTATCCGGAAATTTGTGTCATAATTATCAAAACTAATTCTTTTATCTCGCTCCACTTGTATAAAATGTATCAAAACTTACATCCACTTGCATCCAAAGATGTGTGTCTTAGATATATGATATGTACTTGCTGATAAAAGCCGGGCACAGAGACCGAATCATGGCTGATTTAGATGTTTTGTTTACAACCTTGCCATGGAAACCACTTGCCGCCTGATACAACAAGGATACAACTGGACAGCGGTCCCGTTCCAACCGTGCTCGGCAGGATTGAGTTACTATCACGGCTTATAATTTTCATTCAGCGCGAACACGTGTGATAAATATTCTTGGATAATCTTCTCGGTAATATAGACATCCGAAAACAACTACACACCGCCTATATTAATAATATTCGGGTACATAACGCAAGGGTCGACAAAAATCGCCATATGTTACGCCGATTGATAATGTGAATCAAATTTTGTCAAGTGTTTGAACTTGCTTTACGTGGACATGACGAAAGTAGGGAATCACAAAATCCAGGTATATTTCGAGGTCTGATTAATTTTACGCCTGAATTGGACCCTGCTTTATCAAATCATTTGAAAGAAGCAACGCTTTTTAAAGGACTGACTCTTCTACATCCGAAAATTCACTTATTTCAGATACGTTTTCTTGATTTTGTCGCGAGGAAATGTTACAAAAGCATTAGCACAAATTTTGTTTTTTTCACAAAATAGTGTTTTGCGTCTGCTGACCTGATCCATTTAGGCACTCGTGGAAAAAAATCATATACCTATGCAGCGCTATAGAAGTTTTTTTGCCATATGCTGGGTGTTTTAGAAGAAGTTCAAATATCGTACCTAGTATAGAAAAAAAAAACATTTTTCCTATATTATTGGACAAATTGTTTCTTTAATTCAGTGTTATTTTGCTTGTACGTTGCTAACCGAAGCTTTGACTAATTTATAGATGATCAAATATACGCCTATTAAAGGGAACAGTTAGTTGTCTAGAAACTCTGATCGATATTGGTTACATTATCCAAACATGTGTTCTTAGGTCGGAGAAAAACGAGTCTAAGGTTTAGACCGACACATCATAACTGAACATAAAATCTACCAATTGTTTTTAAGTGGATCGCTTTTATTAAATTATACGTCTTAATCTCCCAATATAGTTGTATGATTAATACTTAACGTGTTTATGAAACTATAAAAACAATTAATTCTAAGCTGTGTATTTGAATAGTTGCTACGAAGTTGACAATAATTTTCTACGAACAATTAATGGGTGAATGGCAGTGAGTCGCATGTTATTTATACATATGTATTTATATGACGAAAAATTCATTAACAAGCAATAAATTGATTTTTAAAATCATTATATTGACATTGCAGTTATTTGAGACTTTATGTGAAGGCAAATTGACCATAATTCTGAAATTAATTACGCTTTTCTTAAAAATCGGACAAACAAGTCAATCAGATCCAATAATGATCAGAAAAGTAATCTTTCAAGGCTATTCCCTCAGTCTGCTATGGTTCTGTTTGACAATAAATCCTCTTTCCGATATCTTGAACCACTGCAATTATGGTTTCAACATAAGAATTAACACCAAAACAGAAAGTAGGTTAAGTAACTTGCTATATATGGATGATACAAAAATATATACCAATACGAAAAATCAATTGACAAATCTAATAAATCTAACAGAACAGTTTTTCTGTGAGATTCGGACGAGCTTCGGTGTTCAGAAATGTGAGACTCATGCAGTCAGAAAAGACATTCAACAACGAATTCCATATATAACCCAAGAACGAAACGAAACATACAAATATCTGGCCTTTCATCAGTCTTCCCATAGCGACGATACGAAAACTAAAACAAAGCCCAAAGAACAATATCTGACAGGATTAAAATTAATGTTGAAGTCACAGTTAAACGGAAAAAATTTAATGAATGTAGTAAAAACATTATGCGGGAAATTGTAAAATTAATGAAACTCTAAAAATTAAAAGAATGAGCAAAATTAAAAATAAATGCAAAAATTAATACCATAGTGATTTAAAGTAGGGACAACATGACGTTTTTCCAACTTATTTATTTACAAGGATTTTTCTAGGATTTGTGAAACTTACACATTACTGACATCTATTCTTAAAATCCTTCATCTCAAACACCTTCGTCTATTACTCAGTTTGTTCTAAAAATGTAAAAATATTAACGAAAAAGAAATTTTTATTCTCTATGCGACTATTTTAAAATGTGCACGGCCGTGAGAAATAAACAAAACGGTGTTTGAATCCCGTGTAGCTACCCCTTGTGTGAGTCGTGCATTGGATTCAATAATTGAAACGTCGTTCTAGAAGAGAATAAAAGGATTTCATTCGACTAAAATAGCTGACCATTAAAATCACACCTAAAGTGAGGGTTTCCCCTGAGATGTATTACGATGGTTTAAAGATAATCTCGTCAATTTAAAACATGGTTTCGTAAAAACTGGAAATGCAGCTGTGCTACCTACTATTAATGTTTGCTAAAATATTTATGGTACATGAATGCCTGTGGGACAAGCGATCTTAGGCCGGACAGTCGCGAAATCATAAAAAGTTCGAACATAAAACAAAATGTGAACTTCACAACTCAGCGATTTTCCTCACGCAATAAACCCTCTCGGGCTTTTTTGTCTGGCTTTTATCTGGGATTAAACCCACCTGTAATGCTGTAATTTCCAAACTTCAGAATTCTGTCAATCATTTGCAACTTTTTGCTTAAACATTATTCATAGGTGTGCATGAAATGCAAATGCTGAGTCCATTGATTTCTCACGGTCGTGTATTTTGAAAACATAGCACAGGTGAAACCAGGCTCCTGCTTTCGACGCAATACTGCACAAGTAATTATGAATTTCCAAAACTTTGTGAACTTTTGATGTTGTACTTAATCTTTGAAGTTGAGAAAATAATTTCCTAATAACCCAATACAATAAATTTTAAACAGGATTAATTTTCTAAAAGGTACCCCAGAGCGATTAACTGATAATTAACTAATTCCTTGCAAAGTACGTGGAGATTAGATTTAGAATTTAGACCTTTTTTAATAAAAGTCTTCTGCGAAGTGATTACGCAACCATGACAACATATTTTATTAAGGTTTTAGACATACTTATATTTAAAAAAAACACCACACAGTGTTTACAATGTTAAAAAATAATTTTTCAACCAAATTTTCCCTTTACAAGTTTACATTTCGTTGTGTATTTTTATCAATTGTTATTATACGAGAGATCAGTTTTCATCAGGTCTAAATTTGCCTTTTTTGGAAAATTTCGTTTGTTACAAATTTGACGTAAAAAGATCACAGATTTTAAACTCAAACTACAACTAGGAACAAAATTTAAATTTCAAAAATAGAAGATAATCCCTTTGGCAAAAAGATCTTTTGTGTGGTCCCCACTTCTTTTTCAGTAAATTTTGAGATTGTAGGTGGTATACTGACATCATTAGTTCTTTAGAGAAATTAAACTATCATTACTAATTGGTTTTGAAAATTAACTGACTAATAGATTTCTAAAATGCTGCGAACAAATCTTTAAAATTCAAATATTCACTTAAACCAACTGCCACAGATAATATTAGTTAATCAATTATGTTGGGAAGGGTTCTGTTTATTGGATTTTTAATTTAATTAACCATTAAGAATTATTGCGGTATTTATTTTCCCGTGCGTTGGTAAGCTCTGTAAGGTTTATAAGCCTGTTACAGTTCAAAACTGGATTCTTGAGATTCAGATATGAATTTTCAAACTTTGTCTTTCTCTATTACCTGAAGGAAATACCTATACGATTTATATTAAACATTTCCTGTTCGCTTGAAAGCATTTAGTTCTGTTAAGTTTTATCGCCCACACAAACAAAACTCATTACGAAATTTAGAACAAAAAGCTAACATTTAATCTTAGTTGCGTGATTGGACCAAGTCGTGAATAAGTTTTGATGTGTGCAAATGAATTTAAATATTGATCGTTTAAATTAACAAAGTACGTAATGAAATACTTCGAAGTAAGTTTCGTATCGTACTTATTACATAAAACGTAAGAAATGGTATTAAGTATATATAATAATATAGGAGGAGTAATAGATAAAACAACGTTGTGGTTAATACTTGCATATTAGTTTTTTTCAGCATTTGGCAAAATACAATAAACCGCAATTGTCTTAAAAAGAAAGACGTTCTTTACATAATGGGCGAGCAACACAAATTGTGACTGCAGTCGTCTGTGTTTCAGAAAACGTATTTAGATCGGTACGTTTGAAACTCTTAACTTAAGCTGTCTGGCTGTCAAAATTTTGAATTTTAACAGTAACACGTTGACACTTCAATTATTTTTTAGACAATTGTATCGTCAAACCATGGCCGACTAGTATAAAGATTATGGCCTGTCCAAGAGGTACGATACGTGTTGCCATCTATTAATAATTACACTTAATAATTTAGCAAAATTTTAATTTGACTTGACATTATGGGACTTCAAAACGTGTAATGGTGGTTTGTTTCGGTTTGAATGCCTTTGTGCCTTTCAAAAAGTGTTAATAATTCTTTTGTCGTTTTTGAATTATTAATAGATGGCAGCACGTATGCTACCTTTGGCAGCCCTTTGGACAGGCCATAATCTTTATACTAGTCGGCCATGGTCAAACATAGACTCAAAATTTTATTTCCAGAACCTCCTGCGATCACGAATTATGTTGGTCACCCGTTTCATATTAGGTGACACAAAACGTTTTCAAAAATAATGTCATTATTTTATTATATTTGGAAGTTAAGATCTAAAATTTAAATTTGTAGTAAGTTTTACACGAGTATATAAAATCGTGAAATCAAAAATATGGAAAAAAAGTTTTACTATGGCAAAAGGACTATAGAAAGGTACGAACATATTCATATTCAAATACACATGTGTTTAAAAAATAAATTCAGTTAAATAAATAATTGTGAGTTAAAAGTGAAATCATTTACTAACAATCGAAAAAACAAATTAAATTAAAAATTTTGTCGAGATCGAGATTTACACATTTCATGGGTTAGCTTTAATCGATGACCACGCAGATGTTCGTGATGGTTGATATTAAACCTAGGTGCTAAGTCAGCAGATAAGTATCCATCCAATATTTTGAAGGTCCAAACCAGGTTATTTTTTGTTCTTCTTTCGGAAAGACTACATAATAATAATTTTTTTAGCCTCTAGATTCCGTAGTGTTTTAACCTTTTTTGTCACTCGCCGCTGGGTTCGTTCTAGGAAATCTACGTCTTTATGTAAATGTGGACAATAAGTAACAGACGCGTATTCCATCACTGGTATCATTTGTAAAGAGACCGAAATGATTCTTTTGATAAGATCTCAAAAGCTTTGAAAAGCAGATATATTAGTGTATTAGCCTTTTTCACTGTTGACAAGGTATATTCAGACCATTTGAGATAGAAACTTTCCCAATGTGAAAATTTAAGCAAGGACTTGTTACGTCTAAGTGAAAAACACCACATTTTTCTTTGAATAATTGGGGTTAACCAAAGTACACACCATTGTAGCACTATGTTTAAGTCATCACTCATCAGCGATGGTATCGCGAATACTGTTAGGGTTGTTAAGTATTTTAAGATCGTCAGCGTTAGCATGATCAGACTTTAAAAGACGGCTTAGGTTCGATATATACAATACGAATAGAACAGGGCCGAGAACTGATCCCTGTGGCACACCAGATATGACGGGATAGATATTAGAAAAGGATTTTCCAACTTTGACAAAAAAATATCGTTCCGATATCCATTTTAAATATAACCTCTAATCCCCAGTTGGTTTAATTTATGTATAAGTCTTTGATGTGGGACTTTGTCAAAGGTTTTCTGAAAATCTGTGTAAATAACGTCAACAGATTTACCATCATGAGCAGCCTTAGTCCACTTATCTAAACTGAGACACGTAACAGCTGTTGCTGTCTTGGAATTATTCCTTCATTAAGCGGGAATTGAATTAGTTGTTTGCAGATAATCTTTTCCATGACTTTGCAACAGACGGATATTAGACTAATAGGTCGGTAATTACAACAGTCAGCTTTGTCTCCTTTCTTAAAAATAGCTATCACGGTTGAAATTAAGCAGTCAGACGGAACAGAGCAAAGTAAAAATTGTGAAGTTACATGCGTAGATAATTGGTTTGGATAACTGAAGTGCATATCTTTTCAAAAAAGATGAAATGCCATCGGGACCAGGAGCACAGTTTTCAGAAAAAGTTAGTAGTTCATGATAAATATCTGCTTCGTTTATTTCATTATTTTCGAGACAAGTGGTTGCACAAGTGGTTAATGGTGACTTAGGGAAATTGCGCAGACTTTCACTGCTGTATGTACTTTCAAAGACTTATGCTAAGAGTTCAAAATGTATATTTTTTTCAGAGACATTTTGTATTTTCTCCACACGGGATGCCGCAAAATCGCTATGTAGAGCTTCAGAAAAAACCAAATTACCTCTTTTCCTTTTGGCAAAATTCTTGGACATCATAAAAAATTGCGGGAAGGTTAAATGTTATACTTACACCTAAATCCAAAAAGTCGGTTTTGAATGTCTGGATGTTTGCTGAATAATTATTACTCAAATTCTTTCCGAAACAACTCATAATAACTTGGTTCAAATTTGATAAATATATACTTTAGGAATTTTAAGCACAGATTGAACAGATTGAGCGTAGATAGTCAACTCTGGACAAAAACGGCGACATGAACTTCCATTGAAGGTACCAACACGAATTTGACCCACTTTTCACACGTTATTGGAAAATATTGCTGAATTTTCTTATAAGTAATATTTGAGGCCCCAGTATTAGATGTAGCTTGCGTGGAGGTAAAATTTTTAATAGACTCGTTTGCTCGGGTGTCAATTTCAGAAGCGGCATGTTAGTACAATTAAGAAAAAGTTTTGCCTTTTTTAGGTCACTTCCGTCGTCTAACCATTTCCTTTAATTTTCTTCGTTACAAACATCTAGTTCGAGCCCCATGTTCCAAAAACATTTTTCTCTGAGATATTAGGTCCATTAATATTTTGGCCATCCTCAAATCACATGCAATGGCCACACTCTCATTGTCTTTAACAAACTTAGTGAAATTCATCATGTTTCATAACCTAGATACGTTGTAGTAATTTTCTTCTACATCACAAAGAATCCCTAAAATTATCAATTTTTTAATACTAGAGTCGTTGTTAGTATTATTCACTAAAACATTTTCGGTTTTGTTCACTACATTGACAACAAATTTTAGGAATCCTTCATCTCTATCAATTCCCATTTGAATGTGACAAGTTCACCATTCTTCTGTGTTAATTTTGTTTTCAAATTGGGAGTAAACATTCGCGATGAAGATGTCATGGCTACTGCACGTCTTAAATGACTGGGAAGTGCTAAAGTTTTAGTTGAATTTAAATTTAATGATGATTTGATATTTTACACATCTTCGGTGGACACAGCAGATAGGAAGCTTTTAGAAGAAGAGAGAAGAGTTATACTAGGATTAATTAAAACGGGCAAAGGTCGTCCTATGTTGGTCGACAAAGAAATTGGTTCGCTGGTTTGTTTTTTCGAAGAAGGGCTGATATTATTTTTTCTTTTGATTTTGGCGACGAAACATCTTTGTGTACCATATTATTATTACAGACAGTTTCTTTGAAACAATGTAATTTTCCACATCCGATATGAGAAAAACAGTCTTCACACACCTGAAGATTTTCTTTATTCTTTAAATGCATTAAAGACGACATCAAACTGATGGTAAAAACGCACATAAGAGCAACAGTTAACATATCTTATGAAGAACAGAGAAAGTGGTACGAGAAGACGATTTTGGATGAATGGAGTAAAACAGAGGAAAAATGAAGGAAAATGCAGAACAAAATCAACACCTTAAAAAAGAAGGTGAAAACGAACCGATTTCAAAATCAGACAAGAAGCATAAATTTTACGAAAGAACAAAAAATCTCACCAACACAAAATTTACAGAGATGGAAACGAGAATGCTAAATAAAGGACCTAAATATGCCATAGCAAGTAAAAAATGGAAACGCCTAGAACTGCTAGTAGTAGACACAGATCGGGAACCCTATGAACACGTAAAACACAAAAGTCAGGAAAACTATAAAAAATGTGGGGGCACAATAGAAGGATTTAACAAACATCAACTGGAAGCAATGAATCCCACTATCCCTAGGCTATATGGTATGATAAAAGTTCACAAAGACAATCTACCAATTAAGCCAGTCATCTCTTTAACAAATTTCCCAGCACACAAATTAAACAAATGGCTGAATAAAGTCATCAAACACAGCGAATTTTAGACGACAATTTAATGTGGAATAAAAAGAGAACTCCTCACAACATTGAAAGGCATAAAACGGAAAGACGTCATGACTTTAGTATCGTTTGACGTGAAGAACCTTTTCACAAGCAATGCATCCAACAACAGACAGGACATAAAAAGAGATATTACCGAACTATTAAAAACAGGTCTGAAACAAGATTTTTTCAAGTTCAGCAGTCAAATTCCTAAGGGCCATAGTCTAAGCCCGCGGTCATCACTTTCACCGCTGCTAGTGGAAATCTATATGGGCAACCTAAAAAATAAAATATTTGACTCTGATTCAAGCTATAAGGACAACATCATAATATAGAGGAGGTAGGTGGATGACATATTCCGTATTTGGACATATTCTGTCTGGAAAAAAAAGACGATAAAAATGACTTAGATAAGTTCCTAACGAACATCAACGGCATAAACAGGAACATTGATTTTACCTTAGAACTGGAAGAAAACAACACTTGAACGGAAGCACGGACACCATGATCAACAGGAGCTCGAACCATCCACATGGACACGAAAGAGTAAAACGAAGAGATAAAGATAATAGAAGAAATAGCTTACAACAATGATTACACAAAGAAGGAGTGTGAAAAGATGAAAGAAAAATGTTAACAAGAGAAGCAGAACCAAGGATAAAGAGCAAAGAGAAAAACAACACAACATTTTTTACAACAAAATAAGTTTTGAGTAGTTATTTAGTGAGGCTTCTAGCTCAGTTCGACCTCATTTGACCTGAGCTATTGACACTACTTTTTATGAAACGGTTGTCATTCTATTGTGCTCAGTCGACCTGACCCCGGAAACGGTCCTGTTTTGTCCAGACTAATAATAAAATACAGATTTGTAAATAGACTAGACTCCAGAAAGCAGTCTAAGATTCAATTCAACTATCAGGTCTGTAATTTTCCTGCCAAAAGATCTTCGATGGTAAGAGACTTAGGCATTCTGTATGATGACAAACTCTCGTTTTCGAGTCACATTACAGAAATAACATCTTCAGCCTATAAATTATTGGGGTTCGTAATAAGAAATGCCAAGCCATTTAAAGATGTGAGAGTGCTTAAACTCCTATATTTTTGTTTATTTTATTTTTATTTTATTTTTTTATTTTGGGACAGTCCTTTCCTAGCGTTTCCATGAGATAATTTTCTTTATTTCTTTCTTTCACATATATTACCTCCGCCTCAGTCTCCTTGATGTATTCGATCGAAATTTGTTTTACAGATGTCTGATCCTTGGCGTCATCATTAAATCTCAACATATGATCATAAGGTTGTAGATATCTAGCTTGTTTCTTTTAATTGTTTAGTAGGTTTAGGTTAAGTTTCATGTATTGTGTTAATTCCATCGTATATCGTAAGTTATTTTACAATAAATTCTGGCAAATGAAAACCTTGTACGTCGACTACAACCAACTTCATCCCAACCCTGAATTCCATCAAACGCCACTGAGGTTGACACTGCCAGTCAACTTTATCGCCTGACGTCATGTCGTGATTTTTAATATTTGTTTGATTAATTCCCCAGCACTTCTGGTTTGCCTAACTCTAGCGATCACTAATAGGTAATATACCAGAGAAGATAAAATGGATTCTATCCAAAAATAAGCTTGAGGTAGCAATGAGCACGGAAAATAAAATGCAAGGCCTCTTCAACGGCAAAGATAGAACACCCACAAATCAAAAAGTATGAGTTTACAAATTATACTGTACAGAATGTGTGTATATTGGGGAAATAGGAAGAAATATTAGGACAAGAATCAAAGAACACACGAATCCGAGAAAATTTTCAAAGGCCCAACAACACCTAACCACATTTGACCACAGTATAGATAAAGAAAAGACGAAACTCGTGCACCAGTAAGAAAAAGGCAAACAATTATCAATCTTATAAGAGCTGAAAATCAAGAGAGCAACGAAAACAGGAACGAACTGCATAAACGACTACGTAGAACTGACATACAGGGTTTCTATAAATGATTATAGGGTCGCAGTGGGTCATGTAAACGTGCCGCCTCCTCGATTTGAACCCTACTAAATGCCCAAGAACGCATGACAAAGACCAGACGCATCGGTATAATTGGTTGCCTAAGTGCTTCATATCTTGTTAAAAAATAAAACTAATTCATTACAATTAAAACAAACACATTTATTGCAGTTAAACATCACAGTAAATGTTGCAAATGTTCATCATTTTGTTAAAGGCCCATTGTTCAATTTCATGTTGCAACAGAAACTCCTGACTGCAAAGGAAATTTTGTCAAAAATGTTTGCGGATTCTGCTCACTTTGTTGACACTGCCAGTTGGAACAAATCTGTTGATTACATCTTTAATGTGAGCCTTTAAAGATATTTCTTGTATTATTAAATCACGGTATTTGGCCAGATATTCTTGCTTATAAGCGTTTACAGAATACACCCAATGCGTTCGCTTCCTTGCACCAAAGCAAAATTTTCGTACACAACCACCAAGAATTTTGAAAACGACTCTTTTGTTATTTTGAGCTTCGATGAACGAGAATTATTGTAATTCACACTTGAAAGATGTTAAAAGAATAAAAACGACCACTTTAAATGACGGGTTACAAATGTCATTAATGACAAATGAGAACTCTCATAGTGAGGCATAATTTCAGCGAAGCGGGATTCTCAAAATCCATGGCCAACTACGCCCTTAGAATCATTTATAAAAGCCCCGTATAAGCTCATATTTGACGTAATTCTTGAACTGAACTGGAAAAAGATACCGACAACAAACGGGAGCAGCAGAAGAATAGACACCATAACCACCTCTAACACAATAAAACAAGCTCCTTAGCCAATTCCCGGTGCCTACAACAAACAGGAAGTTTGGACATTTTGAAACGTGAAATTAATAAAGAAAAAAGTATTTAATTTGTTTCAAACCCAACAGAACGTTAGATTTTGTAATTTTAAATTTAAATTGTTATCAGCAGGGAACAAATTTGACAGGGATATGACTTATAAAAAATTTTTAAGATAACTTAGCTGAATGTTACGTTATAAATGTAGACCGTCTGAAAAAGGGCAGTCTTTAGCTCGAAACCGGTAACAGAAAATAAAAAAGATGTTAAAAACGTGGACAGATAAAGCGTTTTATTAGACTAGAGAAGAAAAAATTAATGAGAAAATACAAACACCTGCAGCATTATTAATTTCATAAATTTTGTTGTGTTATCCTATTCCATATTTTTTTTACATCATTTAAGGGTAAGTTAAGTACATAAATTGAATTTTTTATATGTGGCCTTAAACGAAGTCGCAAAGGAAAAATTACATGATCTAGGCGACCAATTGTTTGCCGTATTGCAACTGATAATTCGATTGTCATGTATTCAACCAAAAAACTAATCGTGGCTTTAGATGTACGAGCAGTAGCATCATCTTTCTGAAAGTAACTATAAACTAACTCGTCATCATCTAGTTGGTTTAAAAATACAGTAAAAATTTTATCTCGGTATCCTGCAGCATTTATGTTTCCTGAAAACATCATTTATCTTTTTGTTAAAACACTGAGAAATTTTTTATCATAAAAAACCCATCACTAAAAAACATTTTTTGAAACGGTCATCGGGATCTAGAGCATTTACAAACCATTGACAAAAAAAAAACAAAAAATGAAAATCTTTTCTTAGAATCATATTAAACAGACAAACCAAGTTTTTGCCATAATTGAGAGATAGATAGAAGTACCGGGTTTTCTCCCATTACTTCTTTTCAACTGCGTATTTTCTACGGCAAAGTCAGGAAATTCTCGAAACTCCTTTATACATAATTCGATTGAATATTGCCAAGTGCCATCTACTTTTACACTGTTACGATAGTACGATATTACCATGAATACTTTGTGTCGTTCAGAAAAAGATATTATTCTTGGTAAAAACGTTGTAAACAACAGAACTCACAAATTATTTCTGAAAAGAATTGATTTTTATCATACAAACAAAGTAAATAAGTCTAGGAAATTCTGTCAAGTTAAATGTCAATAATCTATCAACCTGACTACATTTAATATAGCATTGATAAAACTATCCACGCTCTAAAGTATATTGCCTTGCCTACTTAGTCTCCGAAAATAATTACCCTGTTATACATTTTTTATAAAAAAAAACGATAAATAATGATTTCAAAGCTTGCTCCAAATCTATTTTTATTGTACACCTGTTATAATATAACAAAATTAACGATATTCCATTCTAAGGATTTCGAAGGAATTAAATGCACCTATGTTTTATGAAACAAGTGCAGAAAATTGTAAACCTTTTGCAAACAATTCGAAAGCTCTAGAACTGCGTAAATATACTGATATTTTGTATGCTTATTAGACAACAAAATAATGAAAGAGAAGAAAACTTAGATTTTAAATTTACCTAATCTTACCTTAAACTTAATAGTGGTTTTGTAAGATTTTAAAATTAATTAATAATAATTATTTAGTGGATAACTATTTGTTTAATAAAATCTCCAACAGACAAATGACACATGAACACGAGGGACCAACAGAAATTAGACATACCGTCATTTTTGTATTCTACAAGCTATGAAATCTCACATGTAATCAGACATTCATCAAAATGATCCTATTGCAATCCTTCCCTTATTTTACTTCGGGAAGTAAAAATTTAATTAACAGGAGTAGTAGGTAAATGTATAACAATCAGTTATTCAAACAACGAGGTCTCACGTTTGGAGTTGGTTACGAATCGTTTTACGTATCTCACGCTCACGGTCATCGAGATAGGTCTGCACACTCGTTTGAAAGTCATAATCTCAAATACGATCTCTTTTATCTCCAGAATGTCCTTTTTTAAATGGAAGCTGCACCAAACCACACGGAAATCAAACCGTTACTGAAATTAACTTTTTATTTACTGGAAAATTTATTTTTATTTAAAACAGAATGATTGTTGTTGCATTCGATAGAGAGTACACTTGTAAAAGTACATTCGTTCCCACGGTGTAAAAACCGTGTTTCAGCATTATCATTTTCAAGCGAGAGAATGCAGATCTATCCCTCCACAGCCGTAGTCGCGTTTCACGGTCGATGTCAAATTAATTTGGCATTTAAGTTGACTTTAAACTGATGAATGTCAAATTAAGTTAACAGGGACAGTAAAGCATGGCATACGATGTATGGCGTATGGCACACTGCAAACCCGAAACTTATTATTTTTCGGTACTTTTGTATAATCAGCACAAATACATTGAACAGTTGTTAATATTTTGTCGGTTTTGGTAATCCGGAGGACTTTAGAAGAATATTTAATTTCTCCGACAGCGACACTAACGTTAATAAAATCACATTTATTTTCCAGGAGCGTCTCCTTCTCTCCGTTCTACCAGAACATGTAGCCGTACAAATGAGACAGGATTTAGACCAAGCCGACAGCCAATTCAAGAAAATTTACATGAGCAGGCACGAAAATGTCAGGTAAATTTAAGCCAGTACTTTCACTGCCATATATTATCCATGCCTCTATTGATTTATTACTGCTAATTCAAAAAAGAAAAACCAAGAGATTGTCGGAATCAATATCAAAGAAAATTTGTCGACGTTAAGACGTCAGCAAAACACATCAATCTTGTGGGGTAGGGCCGATAATAACCAGGATTACATTACATTTAACGATGTCCAGAGTTTTATGAGTCCTTATGTGGTAGGGGGGAACCTCATAATATGAAGCAATTTTTGTTGAAGACTGAGAACTAGACTATAAAGATCAAGTTCGCGTTTCGGACTGTTAATTCCGTAAAAAAAATTATAAACTTCGCGTGTAAACTTTCAAATATGTAGTTGAATTAAATTCTTTCACAATAAAATTATAAAGTAAGTAATTTTAAAGACATTAACGTCAACGAATTAGGTACGTTCAAAATGCCAAAAATAATTTCACTTCAAATGAAAACTTGCGATCAAGAAATGGTACTTCCAGTTCCGTAAAGGTCGACCGGACCTTAAAACCGGAAAAAAATTATCAGTAAAACGTATTAAATCATCTGAAACCAACAATTCTACCAATAAGCATTTTAGATTAATCGTGAATACTGTCTCAAAAATCTTGTAATTAAAGACGAAAACTGTGAATGCTTTATGCTTTGTCCATTAATCTTAAACACCAAGCAAATCATATGGAAAATAGCAGCAAAAAAGAAAAACCTTTCGTCTTTTACATGTATAAAAAAATTCTGCTTCTCTTTCACATAAAACTAAGTATTATCCTGTGGAAAACATTGTTATTGCTATTAAGAAAACGTGACGCTAATACTCAGTTCGAAGTAGAAAAACCTGGCCACTTAAACAGTAAATCCACTTCAAGTGTCTTTATAATTAAGGCTCCATTTAGGTTGGAGGTAGCATTGACTAACCCCGAGTTCTCGCTTGCTAATACACACGCTAATAAATACTACGTCTCGTAAAAATCGATCAAAAAACTTTACTCAAACTGTAGTAAAGTAGAAACTACTTAAAAATCAACACATTTCACTAGAACGTTCCAAGTATACAAAACAAAATGCTACAAATAAACTAAATATTTCACCGACTCCTGAATCTTATCAACGGAATTGTAATATTTAAAAAATTGGTCTAAAGAGTTTAGACAGTACTTCCCTCGCTGTCGGAAACTTGACGACTGCATGCCTATTGTGTTTTTTTCTCATTACATTTTTGTAGTGGGAATTTAAAAAAAAATTGCGATGACGTCATCAACAATTTTGCAAGGACACGTATATCAGTTGGGATAGATGTAGTGTAATACTAAGAATAAAATTATTGTATTCCCAAATTTTTGGGGAAATGAATTGGGTCGTTTTGAATATTGATTTGTTATAATCAATAAAATAACGAAACAATTTACTCACGTATACGGCGCTGGTGAGAGGCAACTGAAAATCGTTTATGTATAAGCATTCTTAATTTAAGATGACAAGCGTAACAGCATACGTGAGAGTCAAACAGAGAAACTGTAAACAAAACGACCATCAGTTTTATTGCTTCGACTTCCGCTTATTATATAAAACATTGGGTTTTATTTTAATTTTTGACGGTGGAATTCACAATTGGTTGATTATAAACATGTCTATTCCACATTCGCGGAACCTAGTCAGCGCATAAAACAAATGCACGTCTGTAATGTTAAAGTCGATGTAAATAAGCGTGCTACCCTTATGTTTCAACCGAGTTTTTCCTTTAACAAATTTTGTGTCTACCAAATTGTGTTGGTCCAATGTAATACTAATAATAAGTGTTGCCTTTAATTTAATCAATAAAATAAATTGACTTCATTAATTTTTTTGAGCCACCTCTTAAGAAAATCTAAAAAATATGAATGGAATGATAAATCACAAGTACAAACTCATCATATTTTTTGCATTTTAGATAGGATTTATTCAGCAAAATTTTGTGGTGACGTCATAAACTTTTTAGGGGGGACGACCAAATACATTTTGATCAAAAATTTACCATGCTTATGATAATTTTAAAACATCTTCAAGATTTTAAAGCATTCGGTTTTGTAATTCCTGAGTAAATCAATAAAATAAATTCACGCATTCATTAATTTTTTTGAGCCACCCTGTATATGCAAATCCAAAAAATATAAATGGAGTGATATATCGCAAGTACAGACGCATCATATTTTGTACATTTTAGATAGGATTTATTCGGCAAACTTTTGAGCTGACGTCATCAAGTTTTTGGAGGGGATAACCAAATATATTTTGACTAAAGATTTATGATGCTCTTTAGAGCCTTAAAACATCTGCAACATTTCAAAACATTCGGGTTAGCAGATTCAAAATTAAATTGCAAAATGTTGTTTTATAATTGTGATTTTTTTTCCAAAAATCTGGACGTTTCGGGTAAAAACTCAATTCGGGGTCGTAAACTACATGTGTAGGACTATGTTATTTTATACAATTTAAGACCCATTTACTATGTACAATTTTGAAGTGACGTCATCGCATTAGTGGTGGGGATGATTAGACAAATTTTGGTTAGCGTTTTACCATCTACATGATATTCCTAATATAAGTACAATATTTCACAACAATCGGTCCAGTACTTTCGGAGATTATCTGTCTAATAAAAATCCGGGACGGCAGACAGACGGACAGACGGACAGACGGACAGACGGACGGACAGACAGACGCAAATGGGAGACCTATTTCTTCGTCTTCTAGGAGTCATGAAAGACCGAGAAAACGTAAAAGTAGAGAGTCGGCCGACGGACTCGATTACAATACTTCCTTTGCTTACGCTCGGGAAGTAAAAATTATAAATTAGTTGCATGTTTTTAGGGAGCACGGTTATGGAAATACGCCATATGCAGTTGAATCTGATTTAATGTATTTTTGTACATTTGTGAATGTACTTCTTTATGTAGGTATTTATTTTCATTGCTTGGTTAAAACTAGCGAATTTAATATAAATTTTTTCACTAGAAATTGAAATGTAAAGCTAACGGAATTTTCTGAATGGTTTTTGTCTTGTATCTTAATTCATACAGTGTGCACCAATGTATTCGCTTGAAAGTTTGTCTAGACAATTTTAATATAGGTCTGGAAAAAGAATGTTTTTTTACCGCAGTGGTATTCTGATTCATGTAAAATTTTGTCTTCTTGATTTAACGTCGAATAACAAAATAATTTCTTCAGTTACACTGTAAACGATAAATTTACTTCCAATATATTTTGTCGACTATAGAAAACAACTATCTCGGATTTGTAACCGATCTACTAAAGAATTTAAATAATACAATAACTGAGTATTGTGAAAATTTAAACTTCACGTGTTGCTAGAATTTTTATTTAAAAATCGACAAAAGGTGTGAAGTAGAACAAATAGTATTTTTTTACATTTCATAAAACATTTTAGCGCACTCATCCCTTAGAAAACTCGTGATATAAAGCTTGTTTTTTAATATACTGCTATATCTGTTGGTTCAATAATAAACTAAAGCTTATGCGTAAACAACTACATTTATAAAATATCCACCTAAGCTGTAAGTATTGGACGATTCTAATAATGAGCGATCAAAAGAAAAGAAACCCTCTAATTACTTGATCCTGATTTTCTTCTGCCTCTAAAACGTTTGTCTGTATTTGGATCGAAACGATATGTTAAAAAACTAGGGTTATAACGAAATGAAATGAAGCAGACTTCAATTAACTGAAATTAATTGGATTTGTTAATCCTATTTATTTAATGGATAAATTCTAAACAAATGATGAAAATCCTCACTATCGGCTTCTAAACATGAAATGGCTTGACAGGACCTGAGCTGCCATGACCTGACCCGTGTTTTAATGCCATTAAAACATTTTGAAGTAATTGTGGGGTGGTGCTATGTAATTTCAATAATTTCTTCATTTAGTTTCTGTCGAAGTTCTTTCAAATTTTCAATTCTTGTGGGAATATTGATTTTTCAACTAAATTGTATTCGTTCACTAAAAAATTCTAAAACCATATTCAAATTTTGTCGTGTACACTGAGTTTTTGCTCCATCTTGTTGAATGTCGCCATTTTAAAGTTTGTCGTTATGAAGCTCATTAAAAAATGGGGTCAAAATTTTATAAAAATAACAGAAAAATGAAGAAGGTGATACTCGTTTATATAACGTTTATTTCCAGAACACCGAAAACACAAACTATTTGTTCATTCTCAAAAATGTGTTGAGTAACGCTTGATTTTTCAAATCTTCCGAATTTGAAGTGAGCCATGCGTTTTTTGTGTTTCATGATAATCGACCTTTTTGTTTGCTCAATATATTTTTCGTTACACTAATTCTTACAACTTATTTCATAAATCCCTGACATTTCATTAGACCTTACTTTATCCTTCGGGTTTCCCACAAGAGTTTGAAGAGTCTGCCCGAATGTTTATACAACCTTACTGCCGAGACCTCTGAAAAATTTTTCCACCCCTTTTGTTACTGAAGGAGCAAAAGGATTGTGGCCAGAAACGTCTTGTCTTGCTCTCCTGTTTGAAAAGTAGATGCTTCAGTGACCCATTTTCTAAAGTGAAATTTATTAATTACTCTGTCAACTAGTCCAGTTTCAACACCATTACATCTGGCTGCATCTTTGACGATTTATCACTTTTTCCGAATTTTTCCTTATTGAAACGAAAGATAGGGAATCGGTTAACCAAGAAATTCAAGCTCGTCTTCTTTTGTTGAGGATAGTGATCGGAGTCACCAGTGATATATCGAAATGTTTTAGTATCTTTCTATAAACTTCAAATTCTAACTTATTACTTACCACTTTTAATTACTATTGTATCAATAAAAGGTTGTTCTGTTCTTCGTTAGTGAAGTTAATTCTGTTCAATTGACTGTTTAAGTCTGACGAAATTTCGAATGTTCTGGTCATAGGATAGTGTTTTGTTTCATTTGCCTTCTAGAAATTCCTTGAACTATCCATTTTTCAAAAATTGCAGTTTATCCTAAGGTTTTTGAAACAGTTATTTATTATAATAAAATGTTTCCGTCAATAAAATCTATGATTTCTCCCTATCAGCATCTTTTTTCCCTGGGTGTTCAAGAAGCAGCAAGTTGATTGTATATACTTGGACGCGTCTAAGGCGTTTGATATCATTAACCCTTCCCAGTGGCGGCTCGTGGTGATTTTTGATGGGTGGGCAAAGCATTATAGGTAGGTTATAACATGTATGAAAAAAATATATATACATATATATAATTAATCATTTTTGTGAGAACGTGTTTTTGTTTTGGTGCTGCATGTCAATCAATATAATATAACAAATATTTTATGTATATTACATATATATTATTTTATAAATGTTACTTACAATGTCGGTCAGCAAGAATCAACGAGAACGTCGAAGACTCTTGGTAGAAGAGGAAAGAGGAGCAAAAAAAAGGTTCAGCACATAAATAGATTTGTTAGGAGTTTATAGAACTATAAACTCAAATAATGATCCCAACATGTAAAGATTTTAAAATAACATGACGAGAAAACATTAAATTTTAAACCTTTGAGATAAGCTACACTTAGAAACACAGCAATTTGGAAAATTATTGTAAAAGCAAAATTATAAATGCCAAACAAACAAAACATAAATTCTCAAAATACTAACAAAGTTAACAATAACAAATAAAATAAAAATAATTCTAAAATAATCGTTCTGAAGACCACCAAAGGCTCCTCCAAAAAACTTTTTAAATTTAACATCGAATTTACTTTAAGAGAAATTTGCGATTCATCTTGTCCCCGAAATGTATGTTTTTGTGTAGCCAAGAAAATTATCATATCGAATAAACGCCGAATTTAAGAGAATTTTCTATAGTTTCACTTCGTTTTCCAAGTAATTTTCGTTTATTCAGATTGGTCATGTTTTTGTAAAGCACAAGCGATATATTTTATATCGCTCTTCTTGTGGAATTCTAAAGTATTCGTAATTTAATTTTAAGTTAAATAGCAGATAATTCCAACAGTTTTGTTTGTTGTTTCACTACCGATCAACCAATAGGGACCTAATATTTATTGTCCGAACTTTGATTAAAGCCTTTATTGCTGCCACGAGAGTTTGTGATGACCAATTGTTTCATTTCGGGACATGATCTTAATTTATAAACAAATAATTCATAAATATCAAGTTCCATACTACTGAATTTATTTATTAAAAACAAAAACTCAATGTCTTTAATGCCTTCTTTACCACCTCTCTAATATTATTTGCACAGCTTACAGTAGGATTTGCCATTAAAAAAAATTGCTAGAAAGTACCTACTTTGGTACCCGCCTAACTATTTGGTAATTTGAATAAGCTACATTTTATAATTAAATGCACTATCCATCTCCGATGTAGTTTCTGATCTGACTGAATTCAATCGAGTCGTGTCTCCGACGAGGACGAACCATGCCGAGTGCTTCCGATTTTCAGGGTGGATTTGCCCACCCATGCTAGAGCGAACGCCTAACAAACCTGTGCGGACAGTCTGAATTAAATAATAAATTAAGCGTATATTTAACTTTTGTTGACTCTGCTACAGCTAAATTTATGAAACAAAAATGCATATGTAATAATAAAAAAATACACATGTCAGATACGTACTGCAATAATAAATGTATTACTTATTGTCATCATTAGTTATTCGGATTTTTAAATTTATAATTCATTATAAAGTTTACACGGTGTCATAATACAAGAATATGGTTATTACAAATTTTCATTTGATATGAAAAAGTATTTATTAATTATTATGGTGTTGCTCTTTTCTATAACAATAGTATTCAAGAATTTTCGCATAACATTATTTTCCTTTCTAAGTACCTTACCCATATTTCAATAGAGTAATAAAAATAATTACCTCTATACTTTTACAATACAGAAGAAGTAAAAAAATCGAAATTAATTTATTGAATCCTTGAATCGAATATCGAGAGATCCGATTCTGCAGCGTTTGAGATATACGTTGAGGCCAGGGCGTCCTGCCCCGCTTGCAGCAAGAAAACACGGATACGCAAAGACGCGCGTTTCGAATTCTTTACTCTCAATTACGTACATAGAAAACCGAACGTATGTCGTTGCTTACAATCAAGAGGGTGGACCAGGGTGGACTAGCCCATCCTCACATGAACCGTATAACGCCGAGATCTGACGCACTTTTTTACAACTGCAATTTCTCAGTTGCGGAAACTGCGGGATGTAATGAAGAAAATCCGTTGGCTTAAATGATGCTTACGACGATAATTATTTGTGTATACATATAAAATATTTTAAAAAAGAAAAAAAATCAATATTTTACTTCGTATCATAAACAATCAAATAGGGTGGGCATTGCCCACCCTGCCCACCCCGAGGAGCCGCCACTGACCCTTCCATTGCTCCCAGGTTTTTTGATTTTAGTGATGCGCTTATCTAATTATTTGATTCATCCCTCTTCAACCGGAAGCAAACAGTTATATATAATGGATTCAAATCTTCCTACCTTGTGCAAAGGTCGAGCGTACCGCAAGGCTCAACTCTAGGACCATTAATATTTCTAATATACATCAGCGATTTAGTCAGTTATATGCAATAGGGTCGTATTTTATGCAGATGAAATAAAGATTTTCAATGTAGTCAATGGTTTCGTGGTGCATTAAAAATGATTTTATGGTAAACATCAGAGCTGTTCAGTACTTCAAGTAAAAGTACTTGAAGTAATACTTCAAGTACTTTAAGTACTTCAAGTACTTTACTTGAAGTACTTTTATATTTAGGTACTTGGTACTTGGTACTTGGAGTATTTCTAAAATGTACTTGAGTTTACTACTTGATTTTGCCAAGTACTTTACTCCAAGTACATCACTCAGTATTTTAAATACTCTTGAATTACTTGAAGTATGAAAGTGGAAATTTCAAATACTTTAGTCTCTATTTTACGAAGTTTTCACATCTCAAAATAGGGTCTGTTAAATACTTGAAGTTATTAATTCAATTATTTGGTTAGATGTATTTTTATAGTAAAATCGTGTTTGTTACCTGTGAGGTTATATTTTGATCTGTGATTGTGGATATCTTATCCACAATATGACGTACATTTCATAGGTACTTGTATAATGCCGATAGATAGGTAGGTAAGAAAATTAATGTCATAAATATGTCATTTGAGAGTGAATGACGACAGCAGAAGGGTCGGAGATCTGTGTAAAATTTTCAGCGATGTAAAGTTGTGAATATATGAATTTTGTCTTTTTTGTATTTTGGTCTGGAACTTAACTTTGCGGGTATTTTTTCAGTACCTTCCCGGTACCCCAAAGGGGATCGGGTTTGTTGACGTACCTGCTAAAGTGCAAGGTCGGATTTGAAAATATTTGAGAAATGATTCAGTACTCCTTCAAAAAGATATTTATTCTTTCATTAGTTTCTTAACCCCGCCGTGTATTTGTCAGTAAGAAGCCTGGTCAGGGCGGAGAACTCGGCAGGGGATTATCCCTTTTATTATAATAGCAATAGCTGATGGCAGGTACAGACTTTCATATTCGCCTCTTCCTCGTAGAATTTAAACACAATTTTATGTTAAATATTTTGCAGTTTAATTTTCTTTATCATGTTAGACACTCGTTTTTTACTAAATTTTCTTTTTTTGTTTATACATGGTTCAGCCATATAAACTTAGTTTGTTATAACTAGTTATATTTTCTCACATTACAGTTTCAAATAATCTGTTAAATTGTATGAATTATTTGAACACCAACAATTTAAAAAGACGTCATGCAGAAAAACAATAATTTTAAAAGTCACACTAATCAGTGTCATTTATCTTTCCTGTGCGGATTTTATTTATTACCCCACAACAACTTTACGTATTACATTGCATCGCTTATTACATAAACCCAATATTGTTCAAAATGAAATATGTTTTGTTAAACTCGGATCGTAGTACCAATGTTTTTTGTAATCCAGTTGATACGACCATGATTGTATGGTTTTGATGAGTACCGAATTGTACTTTGATATTGCTCGAAAGACTTTTGTTTTGTTGTGTGCGAAATAATAGACAGCGTTCGGTTTCGATGTTTAAATACAGGACGGTTACAGAAGTACTGAATTTACATTTGTATTTACAATGTCAGGTAAAGATACCCAAAAGGGTCAGTGGCCGCTTCCGTAAATGGAACAAAATACATATTCACATTATAAAAAAATACAAAGTTAATGAAATTCGCAATTAGTTAGTATAATTGCCTAGATAAATACACCCCTACGAAATATTTTAACAATAATAAATTTAGTACATATTTACCTAAATTTTCGCAAAAGCCGTTCTTAGGCATTCCCTGAAGTCATTGTAGTTATCAGTTACTAATGTCATCTTCTTTGGGTTTTCAGGTAAAAATAAAAAATAAGCCAATCGAAAATGTAAAGGAAAATTTTGAAAGTATTGTGGCATTAGAGGAACAAAATTTTGTATAAATGGACGGAACAGCATTACGAACCTATTATTTGTGATTTGTCAGTGTAAAGTTACATACCTAGTTAGACAAACATTGTAGTGATTAGTGTTTACTATTTAGTCACTGTAGTATTTAGGTTAATTTAATAATTTTTAGAATAGTAAATACGTAAGTGGTAGACAGATATATTCAGGAATATGGGGCATTCATTCCAAGAAAATTCTCAGCATTTTTGGTAACCGCAAAAGTAAAAAACGACTAATTACTTTGATCGCCTTGATATTTTTCAAGAGTTATAGTTTTCGCTGAAAATGGACTCTCGTTTTAGGCATTTTATTTTTTATTTAAAAAATGCATACTTTTTTTTTTAAATACAACATAATGACTTAAACATTTTTATGTCACGAGCATGTATATGTATCGCACTGCTTTTAAATTTTTTTTCTGAAAAATTTCACTTTCACAAATCCGCCCCTGTGCACTTTCACAATGGGTAATGGGTGCTGTAAACTACCCACAAACTTAAACACGGAACCGGTTCATAAAATTCATATATTTTTAACACAACCTTATTAAAAAATCAGAACGTTTTGGCGGTGAACCAAAATTCAAGATATTAAAAAAAGGCAACAGAAGCCTGAGAAAATACCATACAGCGCCGATGTTTTTGTTATAAATTAATAGTAAACCATACATAGACAACGCCGTCATGTATTTTATTTTAAATTTTAAATTAGAAATAGACGTTAATTTTGTCGAAGGCATTGTGTCAACAGAAAGATGTGAAAGTATTTCAAAAGAATATTGTTTATAAATAACATAGTATTATTAATAAGTGAGCTACCATTCTGCATTTAAGTTGATGCTTATGCAATTTTTTATGTGGCGAAATATGTATTATTGTATACTTAAATTCTGAGTATTAAAAAATTCAGTTCTAAAATATATTAAGCTTTTTTAAAAAAACAGGAAAAGTTATCTAATTCTACAGTATTTCAAATAATTAGAAAGTACTTGAAGCATTTTCAGTACTTCAAGTATTTGTAAGTACTTGAAGTATACCTCCAGTACTTCAAGTACTCGTAAGTACTTGAAGTAATGTACTTGGCTTGTACTTCAAGTACATCTGAAAAGTACTTGATACTTGAAATACTCTTGCTGAAAGTAAGTATTTGGTACTTTACCTGAACACTATTTCAAGTAGTACTTTGTACTTGGTACTTCAAGTACTTTTTTTGAGTACTTTGAACAGCTCTGGTAAACATGAAGAAGAGTGACTACTGTTTAAAAGGTGTAAACTTGCAACTGACATCCGGGATTTAGGTGTAAAATTTGACAGAGTCTTATCTTTCTACCCACATATAAATAATCTAGTAGCGTATTCTCTTAAACATTTAAGTTTCATTGTCAGAACATGTAAGTAGGTACTTGAGTAATCCCGTAGCCCTCAGGGCTTTATATATTGCACTTACACGTTCCAAATTAGAATACTGTTCCCTAATATGGTCTCCTTATTATGCTTATCAGAAATTAAATCTTGAAAATGTTCACAAAAAATGGCAAAACATTGATTTCATCTTAGTACAGGTATCTTTCCCTCTAGAGGCTTTAATCATAAAGAGCTTTTAAGTTCGTCTCGGTATCGATATACCCCGTTTACATAGTCGCTGTCACTGTACATTTAATTGCCCCAAAGCTCGTTCAAACTTTCTTTTTAAAGCTCCAATGTATAAACTGTCACAGATCGGTAACAATGTTAGCGAAAAACTTGATATTTATATGTCACCCGTTTAAGCCAATACTGCAAAAAGGAAGTATAGTATTCGAGTCCGTCAGGCGACTTTTTACTTTTACATTTTCTCAACTTTTCATGACCCCTAGGGGATGAAGAAATAGGTCGCACATTTCCGTCTGTCTGTCCGTATCTCTGCCCTCCCGGATTTACGAAAGTACTGGTCCGATTGTTGTCAAATTTTGTATTTATTTATTGTTAAATTAGGAATATCACGTAGATGGTAAAACGCTAACCAAAATATGTCTAACCATTCCCACCAATAATGTGATGACGTCACTTCAAAATTGTACGTAGTAAATGGCTTTTAAATTATATAAAATGACACAGTCCTACACATGTAGTTTATGACCAATTTAGTTTTTACCTGAAAGGTCCAGATTTTTGAAAACAAAATCAAGATTATAAAACAATATTTTGCAATTTAATTTGGAATCTGCAAAACCGAATGCTTTGAAATCTTGCAGATGGTTTACAGTTATGATAAGCATGGTTAATTTTTGATCAAAATGTATTTGCTCATGCCCCCCAAAAAAAAATTGATGACGTCACCTCAAAATATTGCTGAATAAATCCTATTTTAAATGTGTAAAATATGATCAGTCTATACTTGTAATTTATCATTGCGTTCATTTTTTTACTTCCCGAGCGTAAGCAAAGGAAGTATTGTAATCGAGTCCGTCGGAATCTCTACTTTTACGTTTTCTCGACCTTTCATGACCCCTACAGGACGAAAAAATAGGTCTCTCGTGTTCATCTGTCTGTCTGTCTGTCCGTTTGTCCGTCAGTCTGTCCATCTGTCCGTCTGTCTGCCGTCCCGGATTTTTATTAGGCAGATAATCTCCGAAAGTACTGGACCGATTGTTGTGAAATTTTGTAGTTATATTAGGAATATCATGTAGATGGTAAAACGCTAACCAAAATTTCTCTAATCATCCCCATCACTAATGCGATGACGTCACTTCAGAATTGTAGATAGCAAATGGGCTTTCATTTGTATAAAATAACATGGTCCTAAACATCTAGTTTATGACTCCGAATAGAGTTTTTACCCGAAACGTCCAGATTTTTGGAAAAAAAATCAAAATTATAAAACAATATTTTGCAATTTAATTTTGAATCTGCTGAACCGAATGCTTTAAAAGCTTGCAGATGTTTTAAGGTTATAAAGAGCATAATAATTTTTTTTTTAATTTTATTTTTTTGGATTTTCATATATAGGTTGTCTCAAAAAATTAATAAATGCATAAATGTATTTTATGGATCTAATCAGGAACTACAAAACCGAATGCTTTGAAATCTTGGAGATATTTTAAAGTTGTCATAAGCATGGGAAATTTTCGATCAAAATGTATTTGCTCATCCCCCTAAAAAATTGATGACGTCACCCCAAAATTTTCCTTAATAAATCCTATCTAAGATGTGCAAAATATGATGAGTCTGTACTTGTCATTTATCATTCCGTTAATATTTTTTGGATTTGCGTGTACAGGGTGACTCAAAAAAATTATCATTGTGTTTCAGGAACGTGGGAAGTTCTGTCGCAACAACTTTCGGTCAATTTTTTAGATTTGCTGATGCATGTTGACTGGAAAAAATTAATAAATCTGTCAATTTATTCTATTTCTGTACTATCTTGATGTTACCTAGGTATACTTTATGGGCAAAAAAAACCGAGTATGCTTACTTAATTTATTGGTCGTCCCTTCTGTGTTGAATGAAGAGACAGTTTCTTTTACTAGATATGCATGCATTTAATGCCATGGTTACGTATTTCAATGCCGGTGCTCATACGATATGACGTGCTAATGGTCGAATTCTTTCGAAACATAAACATAAACAAAACAGTTAAAGTTAAACAAGTACTAGGAATTAAGAATACATTGATTATCTGCTTTAAGTATATTTCATATTGTCCGCATTTGTTCAGACCGTGGAATTTACACCCTCGAAGCTCAGGGATTGAGGGGGTGTTATTTACCCTTCTGGAGCGAGAGAAGTTCTCTCGAAATAACCTTCCACCAATTTTTTTTAGTTTAATTTTGTTCAATTTTGACCTTGTTAGTATTAGATTTAAATTCGTAATATGTAATTATATTAATTCATTATGCTTAGCTGTAATTCTCCCTGTATTTGGGTGTAAGTCTTTTGGGCAATAAACCATTAATATTATTATTATTACTCCCTTTCTTCTCTTTATAATAGTTCATTTTGTGTTCTTTCGTTTTTTAGTGTATCGTTTTCCTTTTGCGTCTTTTTTATGATATTCCGAATAATAATTTGTCGTTACCTTTGTAATGCTCATGTCGATGAAATCTATCTTTGATTTTTCTCCCTCCTGTTTATTAATTATGTTTTTGATTCTGGTACTTGACAGTTTGTGTGCTTCTTAACGGTGTGTGGCAGTGTTTGGTATTGTTTCTTGTATAACTTTTCCATTTCTATTTTTTGCTCTTTACTACTTCCTTGCCTCTTTTGACCCCCAACGCGATTTTTAAAATCTTTTTATTATTTTAGTTCTTCCATAGTTTGATTGTTGTTATTGTAAATCTCTTGTTTAATCGTTTCATGGTTTTCTTGACAAAGTCGGCAACATTTATTTTTACTCCCAGATTTTGATATGTTTTGCGTTAATTTCTTGTACTTGAGGCGCAAATAAAAACTTTCCTACTTTGGTATTATACAAACTTTTTTTTCAGCTAAATCAATTTTGTTATTAAAATGACCTCGTCGAAACGTTTAAAAAATTTTCCGTCTAGTTGTTTTTGTTTAGCGGTTTTTTTTAAATTTCTGCTCTAGTTACCCATGACGCTTACGTCAGCAGTGTAACGTGTTGCGTAACTTGAAGTTAAAAGGTATATTTTGAGCAATCTGAATATCCAGCGTCATTTCAAAAAAGTTATGTTTTTCAAAGTTGATCCCATCAATATTTCAAAAGTTCTAAAAAATAAAAAAGCATACCCAATCTTTTATTTATAACAATTTAAGTCATAAAAATCACACTTACCTTACAACAACTTCTGGAAATGTTAACACTCAGCCTCTAGACAGAAACTGACTTTCGTTTCATATTTTCAAACACTGGGACACAAACCTCTGTCTCTGGTATAATTCGTTCACACTCTTTTCGAATTCGTGCTTTTAAGTTGTCGATGGTATGTAGAGCTTGTTTGAACATGGTATGTTTCAATATCGTGAACACGAAATCTGGTGTTCAAGCCTGGTAGATGTAGTGAATGTGGTAAATAATTAAATGGGCTGTTGTGTTGTCATGTTGAAAAAAAAAATGTAGTTCCTCAGAATCGAGTTGGCCAATGAATTCCTCATCATTCAATTAAACTAGTTGCAATACGTCAATTTGAAATATTAAATATACCTTTCGGTGTTCAAGTTACCCAATTCGTTTCACTGGTGATGTACGTATCATGAGTAACTTGGCCAGAAATTTAAAAAATCACCTGGTAGTACTTATTCTGACGTCTGCTTGTGTGAGGGGCTAAATAGTTCATTTCCTTATGACCATCTGGGGACATAAATACTTTTTCAATTCTGTGATTTCCTTTTTGTATGTGTTTTCGAAGTTCTGGAAACCTCTTCCTTCACTCTTTCCTAGGAACAAGAATTTCTCAATATTATTACCATTAATTCAAGTTTTGTTATAATCTGTGCTATTGTTACTGACAAACGCAATTAGTAAACCTACAGTTTCGTACTGGACAAGCTGTAGAACAAACAATTAGGCATTTGTTGCAATTATTCTATTAAAACTCTTTCTTGGGAAATAAACGTCATGAAGTTTGATTATTCGGCAGCCATTATATTCATAACTGTTTTATTTCTCGGAACAATAATGACAATAACAATACATTTTATCTTAAAATCAGACGATTAAAGTTGTGTAAACTGATTTCGAGTTTCATATTTTCGCTTTGTTGGCTTTGTATAATCATCATTTTATCTATACGCTATAAAAATATATCGCACTCACCCGAACGGGTAAAGACAACGTAAAATGTCAAAGTACTACAAGACACATTTTGTCGTAAAAATAAAACTATAAAAATAGCTTATAAACAGCAGCGGAATAAACTCCCATTGATTTTTTTGCGCTGTAATTTTACATCAAGAGAGACATAAAGATAAAAAGTAATAACAGCTTTGGAAGCTTTTTCTTTCTTCCCATTATAAAACCTAAAACCAGGTAACAACAAAGAATACATAGAAATGTAGGTGATGTTTATTTCATTGATTGGTATCTACAAAATAAAAGGCAGAAACATTACCGTATAAAGCAAGCAAATTTGTTACTCAAATACAATCACTAACCTAGTGGTAGTTTTCTATATACTTAATAAAATCGTGTTTCTTTGATGAAGTTTGTTTGACGGAAACACGAACTATTCATAAATAAAAACGAATATTTATAATCGTAGAATAAATTTAGAAAAGTGGAAAGTCTGATAAACTTTGCAAATTAGCACGCAAAAAAGTCTACAACGCATTTTATCGTTCCACAACGCTGGAACATCACGTTATAAATTTATGTTCTCATTACTCAGACAGACAGCTAATGTGATTTTATTTACTTGTTTGTTTATTCTTGATAAGCCCCCGAACCGCGCAGCAAAAATGGGGGTATCCAATTTCACAATGGGTCAGGCATTTCCATTGTTAAACCGTCTAGAATGTGATCTTTATCGGAAAACTGTATTTGCTTCAGGCTGAAATGCGGCTGGAAAAGCTTTGCGAATACATAATTTCGAGAAAAAAATCACGTGACAGCCCACTCCATATTCCTGAAACTTTTATTATCAAGTTTTAAATCAATTTTCATTTGGACTTATCTCTCCTGAATACTTTCCTTTTATTTTCAGTATTCTGTACGCTGACATCGTGGGATTTACAGCCATCTCTTCAACTTATTCAGCTCAAGAACTAGTGAAAATGCTGAATGAATTATTCGCCAGATTCGACAAACTTGCCGAGGTGAGGACTTATTTTGGAAGGAATTCTCATATCTATGCATATTTCGCTGAAATTCTGAAAATATATTTAGTATTAGATTTGCGGGAAGTTTGAAAACTAATCTCGGCATTTTATCAAGCGGGAAATGTAAGTTTAATTAAGAATTTTTCCATTCGCAGAAGTATCAACAGCTAAGGATCAAAATCTTAGGTGACTGTTATTATTGCATCAGCGGTGCGCCGAGGGAAAGACCGGATCATGCTGTTCTATGCGTCCACATGGGATTGTCGATGGTCAAAGCAATAAAGTAAGTTTTTGATTACGCTTTTGATGTTGAGTTATATATATGTTAGTGTGCTAGTGGTAGGTTGTCTTGGGATTATTGATTTCTGTACAGTTTGACGGCTGCCAAGCGTCTCTATAAAAGAAGTTATAAGACAAAAATTTCTTAGTAGATTGGATTTATATGTTATCAGGAGTGTGCTCTTAACTAATAAATCTATTTGACGGTTCCATCTAAAAAACTTGAGTAATAACGTCATTTCAGTTTTATGAAGTAATACACTAAACCAAATATAAACAAGTCGAGGGTGTGATTTCGTAACATATGCATTCGAATTAAAGGCAGTGGCGGAGCATAGGTGATTAACTTTTAGTGCTATTTGAAAATTTGTTTTCAACACCACTGGGAAATCTGCTGCAATGTAAGCCGACTATGACTGGAAGAAAAAAAAATCATTCGAACCACGTGTTTATACTTAGTTATTAGATTTGATGTAGTTAGAGTTGTTGGTGAATTTGTGTAACGTGGAAACAAAGGTTCGTCAAATGGAATAATAAAGCGAAATAGTCCAACTTATAAAATATGTACAAGTTGTTTGATTTATATCTACATTTATTACAGTTTTATTTTGTAGATATTTGTTTTGAAGTCATTTTGATTGATTGATTGAAAGGACACACTTTGTAGGTTCCAGTGCGGAAAAGTATCCATTTGGTTAAATGTGGTATAATATAGAACACGTTCTTGATTAATGCGTATCGTCAGTTAATTTTAATTTTGTGTTCAGGAATAATAATATTTTAACTTTGATTATTAAGTGTCATTTGGCTTAGTCAGTTACAAAAGCCCAACTTTTCCTTTTCCAACCTCAAACAAAAGTTGACAACTAAGAATTGTTATAATGAATAAAACAATAATAAAACATAGGAAAAAATGCCATACTAAAAAATTCTTAAAAATAGTTCGGTTTTTCGGGGAATGATATACATATTTTAGTTGCTTTTTCTGGATCATTCTCCAATAGTTTTGGATTCAAAAATGAACATATAATTTTAAATATATTAATTGTTATATATATCCATCCGAGGAAAGGTTATTTTCATGTTTTCTGGACGTTACATAACTTCTAGATCAGACAGTGTGTTAGGAATGTCGTGTAGACATAACTAACCATAATTTATGTTATCATCCCCATCAAAACAGTAATGACGTCAGATTAAGATTTTGCTTAGTGAACGCCATTTAAATTTTATAAAATAATATACACTTGTGTGTATGGTTTATGAATCCGCATTAATTTTGTTTATAATTGTTACGATTTTGATTGCTTTTTTTAGTCTCATAGTACGTAGCTGTGTAAATACACTGCGACGAATGGCGTTCGATTGTCAGTTATGTTTCATCTCTTTTTTTGGATTAAATCAAGAACGTTTCACCTCATTTTAACAAAAATGTGAGACTGCAGCAATTTCACGCCCGCCTATACTTAATATCAATAAAATAATTATTATAATAACATCTTCTCGCCCAAAATAATATTCGATCCGTTTTACTCTATTCTAGCTTAATTAATTACTGAATTAATTATTTATCTTCTCTGCTTTGAGGAGGCGAATCGATCAAATTTCAATTTTTGTAACTATAACACTCGCCGCTGATGCTTCTTATCTGAACGTGCTAATAGTCGAATTCTTTTATAAAATAAACAGTTGAAGTTAAGCATATACTGAGAAATTGAGAATACATTTTTCCTCCTTAGTCAACTGTCAGCACAAAGCAAAAATGAAAAAATCAAAGTTTATGTTTTTTCAAAAAAGCGAGATTTATTGGACTGTACTTCAGGGGCGAGCGAAGGTAAGTAAGATTTATAGTCAGGTAGATTTATAGTCACCAATCAAAATTTAAGTATGGTGGAGAACATCGATTGATGGTTTCTAACACCATTAATTAAAAAAAATCGATAATGGAAAAAAAATCTTTTCTTATTTTTATACTCTTATTTTTTATTTCATCACTTTCTATTGCATAATCTTCATTCCATATGTCACACTCTTACTGTTAATTTAAGAATTACGTTTGAAGGTTATTTTTGTTCAGTGTTAAATACCGTCACAGTTAACTGAGAAGAAATGCTTTTTTTGGGGTTGTTTTTTTACTTCCCGAGCGTAAGCAAAGGAAGTATTGTAATCGAGTCCGTCGGCCGACTCTCTACTTTTACGTTTTCTCGATCTTTCATGACCCCTAGAAGACGAAGAAATAGGTCTCCCATTTCCGTCTGTCTGTCCGTCTGTCCGTCTGTCCATCTGTTGTCCCGGATTTTTATTAGACAGATAATCTCCGAAAGTACTCGACCGATTGTTGTGAAATTTTGTACTTATATTAAGAA
This sequence comes from Zophobas morio, assembly GCF_036711695.1. Taxonomy (NCBI): domain Eukaryota; kingdom Metazoa; phylum Arthropoda; class Insecta; order Coleoptera; family Tenebrionidae; genus Zophobas; species Zophobas morio. Next base: position 10,076,876 of record NW_026972122.1, read on the forward strand.
TATCATGTAGATGGTAAAACGCTAACCAAAATTTGTCTAATCATCCCCACCACTAATGCGATGACGTCACTTCAAAATTGTACATAGTAAATGGGTTTTCAATTGTATAAAATAACATAGTCCTCTACACATGTAGTTTACAACTCTGAATCGACTTTTCACCCGAAACGTCCAGATTTTTGGAAAAAAAATCAAAATTATAAAACAATATTTTTAATCTGCTAACCAGAATGCTTTAAAATGTTGCAGATGTTTTAAGGCTATAAAGAGCATCATAAATCTTAAGTCAAAAAATATTTGCTTATCCCCTCCAAAAACTTGATGACGTCAGCTCAAAAGTTTGTGGAATAAATCATATCTAAAATGTACAAAATATGATGAGTCTGTACTTGTGATCTATCACTCCATTCATATTTTTTGGATTTGCATATACAGGGTAACTCAAAAAAATTAATGAATGCGTAAATATATTTTATTGATTTAATCAGGAACTACAAAACCAAATGCTCTGAAATCTTGCAGATGTTTTAAGGTCATAAAGAGCATAAAAAATGTTTAGTCAAAATATATTTGCTTATCCCCTCCAAAAACTTGATGACGTCAGCTCGAAAGTTTGCCCAATAAATCATATCTAAAATGTACAAAATATGATGAGTCTGTACTTGTCATTTATCACTCCATTCATATTTTTTGGTTTGCATATACAAAGTGACTCAAAAAATTAATGAATGCGTAAATATATTTTATTGATTTAATCAGGAACTACAAAACGGAATGCTCTGACATCTTGCAGATGTTTTAAGGTTATAAAGAGCATAATAAATGTTTAGTCAAAATATATTTGCTTATCCCCTCCAAAAACTTGATGACGTCAGCTCGAAAATTTGCCGAATAAATCATATCTAAAATGTACAAAATATGATCAGTCTGTACTTGTGATCTATCACTCCATTCATATTTTTTGGATTTGCATATACAGGGTGATTCAAGAAAATAAATGAAAGCGTAAATTTATTTTACTGATTTACTCAGGAACTACAACACCGAATGCTTCGAAATCTTGAAGATATTTTAAAATTATCATAAGCATAGTAAATTTTTGATCAAAATGTATTTGGTCGTCCCCCCTAAAAAATTTATGACGTCACCACAAAATTTTGCTGAATAAATCCTATCTAAAATGTACAAAATATGGTGAGTCTCTTCTTGTGATTTATCATTCCATTCAAATTTTTTCGATTTGCATATACAGGGTGACTCAAAAAAATTAATGAATGCGTAAATTTATTTTATCGATTTAATCAGGAACTACAAAACCGAATGCTTTGAAATCTTGCAGATGTTTTAAGGTTATAAAGAGCATAATAAATTTTTAGTCAAAATATATTTGGTTATCTTCTACAAAAAACTGATGACGTCAGCTCAAAAGTTTGCCGAATAAATCGTATCTAAAATGTACAAAATATGATGAGTCTGTACTTGTGATTTATCATTCCATTCATATTTTTGGATTTGCATATGCAGGGTGACTCAAAAAAATTAATGAAGGCGTGAATTTATTTTATCGATTTAATTAGGAATTACAAAACCGAATGCTTTGAAATCTTGGGAATATTTTAAAGTTATTATAAGCATGGTAAACTTTTGTTCAAAATGTATTTGTTCATCCCTCCTAAAAAAATTGATGACGTCACCCTTAAATTTTGCTGAATAAATCCTATCTAAAATGCAAAAAATATGATGAGTTTGTACTTGTGATTTATCATTCCATTCATATTTTTTAGATTTTCTTAAGAGGTGGTTCAAAAAAATTAATGAAGTCAATTTATTTTATTGATTAAATTAAAGGCAACACTTATTATTAGTATTACACCTCAACCAACCCAATTTGGTAGACACAAAATTTGTTAAAGGAAAAACTCGGTTGAAACATAAGGGTAGCACGCTTATTTACATCGACTTTAACATTACAGACCTGCATTTGTTTTATGCGATCACTTGGTTCCGCGAATGTGAAATAGACATGTTTATAATCAACCAATTGTGAATTTCACCGTCAAGAATTAAAATAAAACCCAATGTTTTATATAGTAAGCGGAAGTCGAAGCAATAAAACCGATGGTCGTTTTGTTTACAGTTTCTCTGTTTGACTCTCACGTATGCTGTTACGCTTGTCATCTTAAATTAAGAATGTTTATACATAAACGATTTTCAGTTGCTGTATACGTGAGTAAATTGTTTCGTTATTTTATTGATTATAAAAAATCAATATTCAAAACGACCCAATTCATTTTCCCGAAAATTTGGGAATACAATAATTTTATTCTTAGTATTACACTACATCTATCCCAACTGATATACGTGTCCTTGCAAAAATGTTGACGTCATCGCAATTTTTTTTAAATTCCCACTACAAAAATGTAATGAGAAAAAAACACAATAGCCATGCAGTCGTCAAGTTTCCGACAGCGAGGGAAGTACTGTCTAAACTCTTTAGACCAATTTTTTTCTTTTCTCTTATTGCTTAAAAAATCAAAATAAATTGAATTTTGTGTTTCGAGAGTTTTGGCACTGTCAAAATAGTGCTTTATTTTTAAATTTGATTATGTAAATGTAAAAGCTGAACACAATCCATCAAGTCTGGGTTTCTTTATGAAAAAAATTGGTCGAAGTTTATTTCGTCAGAACTTTCCTTGCACTTGAAGTACAATTCCAACAAATCCCGCTTTTTTAAGCCGTGGAGGCGCAAATTCCAAGGGGACGCGGTCCGCACAAGTATAGACAATGTAAAATACATTTAAAGCAGATGACCAAGGGAAAAAATATCCTCTCAGAATTACTAGCATGCTTAACTTCGAGTGTTTATGGTTATACATCGAAAGAATGGCACGTAGAAATTTGTTTGATTTGAATGAGTTTTGAAGCCACAGTCGAACAAACTGTTCTGAATATTATTGTCATAATTGTTATTTTATCATTATTAAATAGACACCAACGTATTCTCACATTTTCGAGAAAATGGACTGACTCATTCTTAATTTGTTCAATAAAATATAGAGAGTGATTAATTTTATTAAATTTGTTTCATCTAATTAAAAAAACAGAGATGCCGCCCTCGAGCCTCCCACCGTCGACCTTACATTGCGACGTGGGTGGCTTACAAATTGGGGCACGATAGCTATAACACTGTTGCGTACTGTGGCTAAAGAATAGGGCGGTTTAAACAATAAACAAACCTAATATTAGTAAACAAAATCAAGGTAGATACTTAGATCATATAATAAATAGATACCAATACTCAAACTGAAAGCTGTGACTAGACATGAAGCTATCTGTTGTCGTTTTCTACGTCAAGGGGGGTATTATAATGCTATCCTTGTGTGATCACCACATCTTCATCTTTGTTATATGCATTTCATCTGCATATGTCTATTTCACTTCCATCCTGGTACCGCACCAGCGCAACAAATCGCTTTTGACAGATGTTTCTTCTAACCTCTCTTCCGAGTTCTTGTACGAAAAACAATTTTAGAATTTAGAACAAAGATTCTATTTTAAATGATGTAATCATAAAGGATCACAATTGTTGCTCAATAATTTACTATTCCTTTCGTTATCTACTGTGAATTATTTATAAAATCAAGCTGTCAACATCTTTCGAACGAAATTAGTTCAGACATACTTCCTAAAATTTAGGCGCGCAAAATTCAAATAGTGATCAGGCAAGGATAGCTTGATTGTAATCCCTCTATGCAGAAGAGAGATGTGTGACAGCAGGATGTCGTCACAGGCTCTGCCAGGGAAAGAACACGGCGTGGTGGTATCTATTTATTATATGATCTAAGGGTAGATACGTAAACCACAAGTACAGGACTATATTTTTTTATACAGCTGAGCTAACTACGTCGTGTCGATCAGAATAGTCAAAACAAGTCGAAATGTACTTCAGAACTCATAAAATTGAGCTAATGTATACATACATTTACGATTCCCGCTTAGTCAAAATGTACGAGTACACCGGAGAACACGTGGTGACATAACCTCACATTCTACTGATGTTTCAGGAACATTTATTGTTTATTGCTGGTTATTTATTATAAACTGTGATATTTCCTTTTACTGCGTGTATCTATACATTTACTTACTAGTAAAAAGAACCATTTCCATACGCAGTCAATACTTTGACTGAAGCTGTCCTTTAGTGTGTCCATCGACTAGTCAGTGTCGCTGAAACATACGCTTTGACTGTAATATACATACAAAATTTGACAACAATCGGTCGTGTAGTTTCGCAGTGTATGAAATTTGATCATAAAGGATATCAGAAATTACGTCAGTGTGGTAATTGATTTCCTGTCCATGCATGTCCTTTGTAATGGTATCCGAATTATGCCAAATATTTATCACACAATTTGTAGCTTCTGCCCAGCACCAACGCTGCATTCCAAGTCTCAGTCAGAGGTTTTGCAAGTACTCACAAATATGACTTGGTAATTTTATACCTTGTGAAGTCTTTAAACTGATGTAACCATTTTTTGAATTTTCGTAATAGGGGAGATTAAACTAAAATTTACAAAAGAAATAGTAAATAAATATTTCACTCCATTTTAAACACATAGCTTAATATATAATTATTTGGACAACACTAATAAACATTATTTATCGTTAGGCTTCGGATCTTAGGTTGTTTGCCTTTTTATATCTACTTCAGGCATTGCAGGGAAATTTATACATTTATCCGAATTTAAAAAATTCTGTTTATTTAACACCCATTTATTACTACCTAAAATGCCTAATTTACCGTTAGAGACCTAAAGTGTGAATTTTAAAAGCCTTAAAATAGGATTCCACGACCAACGAAGCGGACGTGCTTGCACAATAAAGATTTTCCGTGAATTCGTTGATTTGGCTGGCAGATTGTTTAAAAATGGATTGTAAACAACGCCCTTGAGTTTAATGGTACGGGTTGGTGTCGCCAGCTGACAACGCTGGCCTGCATTTCATTTAGATTATAGCCGGAAGGAGGTGAATCTCTGAAAAAGCATTTTATTTTAGAAGTATAGTGTTAGTGATACTGAGTGTCTTTGCGTGTTTGTGAGAGTGCTGAGGCCGGTTTTGATTTTTGTGCATACAGTAAAGAATCCTCAAAATGCCTAAGGTAAAATCATCCATGAAAGATAAAATCAAATTATGGTTAGAGAATAATTTGGACACTAATTTTCAATTTCCTTCTTCAACCAACGACAATGAGTTATTCTGCAAAGTGTGTGGAAAAGTTGTATGTAATGATTTAAAATACTGAAGCTTGAATTATGTTCACATTTTTGTTTCCTAGTTTAAGTGCGAAAAAAAAATAACACTTTGAACAACACTGCAGTGGCGATGCACATCAAAAGAACGAGAATAAATCCAGTAAACAGACTTCATTAAACATTAGTTCCGACAATGATTTTACGCAATTTTGCACCGATTTATGTAGGGCATTTACCGCCGCAAATATTCCATGGAATAAAGTTAGTTGTCCTGAGTTAAACAATTTTATGCATAAATATACAGGAAGGCATTTACCCTCAGAAAACACTCTGAGAAAAAAATATTTATCAAAAAATTGCAATATGGTGAGCACTAGAATTTTTATTTAAAAATTTTTTAACATAAATTTTATAATTTACAAGTAATTAAACAACTTAGAAATTCTATTGGCAATAATAATATTCGGATTAGCGTCTATGAGACGATGGACAGATTAGGAAGATACATAGCCCATTTAGTAATTGGAAAGTTATCTTCTGAAGAAGCTGGCCGTCCATTTCTACTAGCTTTGAAGCAGCTTGATAAAACTAAAACAATCTCGAGATTTATAAACGATTCATTCGGTGTGCTATTGATAATTTTAAGTATTGAAATTATTATAATTTGTTTAATTGTTAATTTGTAGCTATATTGTGGCCAAAAGGAACTGAACACAAAAAAGTTAAATGGTTTGTATCAGGTGGTGCTTCATACATGATCAAAACTGGTACTAATTTGAAGGTGTTTTATGAAAATATAACACACTTAACATGTATGGCACATGGGTTACATTTAGTGTCTGAAACAGTTAGTTCAGTTAGACTGAATTATCCAGATGTCAGTGGGATAATTAGCAATGTTAAGAAAATCTTTTTAAAAGCGCCAATCAGGGTAGAGTTTTATAAAAACAGTGTACCAAATACACCCTCTCCTGTATTAACTAGGTGGGGCACTTGGATTCAAGCAGCATTGTTTTATGCAGAACACTTTGATGTTTTAGAACAAGTCAGTAAATATATAATGGTTTTTTTTACTATCATTCTTATATTGAATATTTTTAGGTTGTAATGTCATTTGAAGCCACAGATGCACAAAGCATTAAAAAAGCTCAAGAATTCCTGAATAAAACAAACGTCAAAAATGAACTCTTGTACATTAAAACTCACTTTAAAATTATTGCCGATGCAATAGAACAATTAGAAACTATAGGTTTAAAATTAAACCAAAGTATGGAAATTGTGGAAAAAGTGTATACATCTTTAAAAAACACACCAGGAAACGTGGGGGAAATGGCGATACAAAAATTATGTTCTCTATTAAAAAAGAATCCAGGATACGACTTTATACGTTCAGTAAATAACGTAATTTGCGGTAATGGAAATGCTACCAACAATACATACATAAATGAAAACGTAGATTGTTCAATATTTAATTTTGCACCCATCACTTCTTGTGATGTGGAACGCACGTTTTCAAAACGTAAAAGTGTTTTAAGCGATCAAAGGTGTAAATTTACAATCGAAAATTTAGAGAAATATATAGTTTGCATTTGTAACTCATTTTAAATACCTGAATTTTATTTTTTGTTAAATGCGACTTGCTTTAATTTGATCACCATTTTTTTGCAATAACTTAGAATTAGTGGACGTAACTATAGATCGTTTATTTATTTAATCATTTTTTTGTTTGTTACACAAAATATTTGTTTATATAATGTTTTGTTTAATGTTTTTTTTTAAACTATATTTTTTTGATGTATGCTTTTTCGTTGAGCAAATATTTTTTCCTCCAGGTTTTTAACCTAAACTAAGATTTTTATAACCTAATTCGTTAATTTTGGGACCTAAAAATGTCTCCTCTTATTCATTTTTTAACGACCTAAAATCCGAAGCCTATTTATCGATAAGAGTATTTATGAGTAGCGAAATCGAGTATGACATGTTCAAGCATTACCGTACCACAACCCAGGAAAGAAATAACTTCAATTCCCTGAACTGTGAATTAAAATCGTCCGAGGTTAAGTATTTCCAAAGTTCATCGTTCATCATGAGAAAATACAATTTCTATAGTAAATGTAATCACTAATCAAGTTATGAGTTTGTTACAATTTCACCAAGAAATGTCAAAGTGTTATACACAGTGGCAGGAGTTTGTGTCGATTTCTATACTCTCATACTACTGAATTTTTTATTCGAATAGAGGTAAAAATAAGCACTTTAAATATCGTCGTCCCTACATTCGAAAAGAAGTAGGTAACGTACCTATATATAATTCATTATCAAATATCGTGTTATTTTCTAAAGGACACTACCGAGAAAAACTGAACAACCAAATAAATAAAACTCATTCCGATGAAAGATAAAATTACATTATCTCAGGGAAGTTCCCGGGACGAGGATCCCTGTTGGTCCAATATATCACCTAAAGAGTATTCCGGAGAATTCCCACGTTTCAGTCGGTTAAATTCATATCGTGTGTCAATGTAGCAGTTGAAATTTTAAGAGAATAAAGGAAACTGATGTAGATTGATTACGGATCAATTATTACGGTGTCCTTTGATGTTCCGGGATGAGTCAACAGCAGAGATTGTGTTTAATCAGTTTTTGCTAAATAAAGCTTTTTGTGTAATACAGAATCGCTGTCGGGAATAGCAGCAGTTTTTTTCTGTCAGACGAGAGATTACAGCTAAAAGTTGCTCAGTTGTTTGTAATTAGCTTTTGTAATATTTACTCGAGATTGATGTATGAAATATTTAGAAACGTTTTGCGCCTTGATATTTTTAAAAGTGTTCCATCAATTGCTTAATTTCACGCTTTCTCGTTTCACTTTATTTATTTTTATATTAAGTTTAAATTGTATACAGTCATTCATAGATTATTGTGTGCATTTCTGATTCCAATTATAGTTTGTGAAAAGGTTCGGGGATTTTTCATAAAATGTAGGTTTATGGAAGCATATAAGATTTAAGGACTTGATCAATAAAGTCCTCTTAATGCACTATTGTAAGGAGAATTTACTAGGAATATTGCATAAGCAAACTCTTCAACACAGCATATTATTTGGCCAAAGCAGCATTACTTATTAAAAGTTGTTCTATTATTTGTGCTGAGCATAACTTTGGATAATTAAATTTGTTTCTAGATAGCACATTAATTACCCACTTTGAAGATAGTTGAAGCACTCTAACGACTAAATGAGATACAGTAAATTCTAAACGCGGTATTACATAGTAAGCCTTAAGGGCATTTTAAAAATTTCGTAATCTGTACATCCCCGATAAAATCAGGGTTGTCTCACTTTCGCAGTATCGAGTTTTGTGTCACTTTTAAGACTAAGTATTGACACGACCATTCAACACTTTTGCTCCTTTCGTAAAGAGAGATGAGTAATTGATGATACTTAAATGTGTGTAATTATTCGCAACTTCTTTCTATTAATACCTTAATTGCTTAATGCTTATAATAAAACTGAATACTCGTATTTTCGGACTTTTATTAAAAACACACACAACTTTTATTTCATTTGTGTTTACCTCTGGTTTGTTAGCCATAAAATAACTTTCCAAATTATTTAACTTTCTTAATATAGAATGGACTCGAATCACTTAAAATAATTAAATCGCCAGGATAAACTAAGATAAAAATCTCAGATCAGTCTGTGTTAGCTCTCTGTAAATCTTTACATTAAAATAATCTGCAATGTCACTAGAAAAAAGAAAACAAAAATAGACGCAACTTTCGCCCTAACAATTCTGCTTAAGTTGTAAAGACAAAAATTACATTTATTAATACAATTTGAACCGAAATTCAACAGTAAAACCGTCAATCAACGGAATTATGAAATTTGTGTGGAACTTCATCAACAGTGTTTATAGTTACAATTTATTTTCTACTTTCTTTTGTCGTCAGTTTTTGAAGTGGACGTATAGCCTTTAGTGAAGAAACATTTTTGTTGTTCTTTATTCCTAGAGTTTGAACCCTTATTAGTAATTTATTTTCAGTATCTGTGGATGTGCAGAGAGTACCAATCACAGTATTGTCAAATTTAGGGGGGGTAGTTTGAGCCATTTAGGAATTTTCGCTAAAATCTTGTGATAAAATTCTGAAATAATTCCCACAAGAGGGCAATTTAGTGTTTAGTTATTATACCAAGAGGGACCCGTGTATGTTGATTACAAGAAATCTTACACAAAAATTTGGAATTTTAAACAATCGATTACAATTTTTAATGAAAATCGACTTAGGGTAACAATCTTTCGTATTTACAATCATTGTACTATTAAATGTGCTTAGAGTAGTTTAAAAGATTGCAATTTTATGGAGCGGCGATGCCATAACCTCAAAGCTAGACATTGCACGCAAGAAAATTATTCACTGAAACATAAAAAACATTGAATAGTTTGGGTCCCGGAATCTGGCGAGTCTTTGGTCCGGTCCAAATTGCCTCTTTGCAGGGGGGGCTGGTGCCAAGAGGTAGGAGGGCACGTGCCTACCCAAAATTACGACGGCTACAAACACACTGGGCATAGCAAAATAGTAATTTTCAATATTAAAAAAAATATCCCGAAATTTGTGTCATAATTATCAAAACTAATTTTCTTATCTCGCTCCATTTGTATAAAATGTATCAAAACTTGCATCCACTTACATCTAAAGATGTTGTGTCTTGGATATATGATATGTTATAGCTGATGAAGTGCTGATAGAAGCGGAGACGAAGCCCAAATCCTCCCTTATTTAGAAACCGTTGCCATGGAAACCGTGCGTCTAGTCGCGGTATTGCGCCGGAATCGGTTCCTGTTGCGACAGTGTCCACCAGCAGTAACTCAATTGCGGGTTTTAATTTTCGTTTTGCGCGAGTGAAATTGTTTGATGTTAAATAAAAATAATGAATTCGGTTTAATATTTAATAAAAAGTCGTCCTGTGTGTCAACGATAAAATGTTAGTGAAAAATTTTAGGGAGAACCACCCCCGATTTATTCATAAGAAAAGTCTTCGTTGTAAAACGAGAGACTTTCGTAGATATTTTAATAGACGTATAATATGTATTTGTGGTTGTGCGGTTGTGAAAAAAATTAAATAGTAATAAAACCATTAATTAATTAATACTTTTGTTCAATGTATTTTTGTGATGGTATTTTCGAACATGATTTCGTAACTGCTTTAACCGGTTTTTCTAAAAATCCAATGTTAAACCAAAAACACCAGATTGAAGACAAGGGGAAATGAATGAGAATCTATTTCAAAAGGTACCTCACCATCACTGGCGGCGCCTACTCCAAGTTTACCCCTTCCGCGGACTCGTTCACCTTCAATTCCAGGAAGCAGTACCGATATAAAGCAAGTAATCACACCGGAAAGTATTCGTCCTCTAAGAAAGTTAAATTGTCATCCAAATAGACCTTACAGAGGAAGACAAAAGGGGAAGTCAAGGATATACACCACTACGCCTACAAAGCAACGTCTGGAAGGTTTATTGTAAAATGTAGTGAATAGTGAATTATGGTTTATGGTATTTAAAATATCATCTTAGAATTAGTAGACCTCACATTTATTACCCTTCAGGAGTAAATCTAAAGATGGATAGTACTGAAGGCTACAGTATAGAAAATGGCTAAAATGATTAAATGGCTTAGTATTAGCACGGAACATTATTAGTATTAGTGGACTTTTATCTCTATTTTTGTCTATGGAACTACCTACATGAAATGTCAAAATTAATACTACAGTAACTAAACCACCAACTATTAAAAAAAAAACGTAAAATAAAAAGATGTATCTGTATCTTTGGCATTTATTTTTTATCTAGATACAGATATTTTGTGCTTAAATTTGATTCTATCTATATATAGATAATAGATAACCAAATATGCTTGAAGAGTTCGTCCACAGTAATCAAAAAATGTGATCACTAATGCTTTATTTATTGTAATGATCACAAATTGAGTCATAAATTATAGTTAGATTTGGTGCAGTGTCAATATTTTTGCATTAATTCCACTAAAAACGTATAGATGGCGAAACAAAATCTCAAAGACATTCACGAATGTGTACTTCGGACCTTTATATCGAAATTTGTGAAAAAACCTTGAACAATATTTCTTTAAACATCTACCTAGCTACCTAAAGAAAGAATGTTCGGATAAGAAGACGTGACACAATTAAACAGGTAAAACAGTTGTACGACGTTCGACCTTCTTTGTGCTAGTCTTTTCATCCGAGCACTGGGTTCCCAACGCTCCCAACACGGATGATAAGCCCTTCGAATATTGTTGCAGGGTTATTTTAAACTTAATGACACTTAACAGGTTAGGGCGATCTCTGATGACAAATAGGAATTGCGATAGTTGTTCAGAGGATGGGATCATCTTAGAAATTGTGAGCGCAAAGGAGTATATAGCGTTACTAGGTACCATCCAAATGGATAAAGAAAAAGTATTTGGGTTCATAAAATCGTTTGGCCTATTTAATTAACAGACTGAATACGTGATTTATATTACATACTATAGGGGAAAGAGGGGCACAATGAACCAATTTTAATATTTTTGGCTTTAAAAAGATAAAAAAAAATGTTTTTTTTAATTGTAGCTTAAACACTGCTTTATAAAAACAACGTTGTGAAACTAGTTTCTTATAGAAATCCACGAAGTATAATATGCTTTTTTTAAGGAAGAGCTGAAAATGACTCAACGTACCCTTGGGGTGGGATTCATTGGGTCCGTTAGTAACTCATGTAATAAATTACATAATCTTCTGCCTTAAATATATAAAAATAATTTTCTGGTATAGTTTGTAGTAATTTTCAAAAGCAATTCTGGCTGTTCCTGGCTGTTCCACCAGTTGTTTTTGACTCTGGAAGCTTCACTTATTTTTTTGGAATCCAGTTTTTTTCTGTATTTTATTAATATCATAATAAAGTGAACATTTGGTAGCAAACTCTACCTAAACAAAATCTTTTACACTCAACTGATCACTCACTGTCCAACATATCATCGCCACCACCGGTAGAAAATGATTCTGATGAAGACATATTTTCATTGCTAACATCCATATTGGAATCGTCTTCTATTAGAACTGGTTCGTTCTCAGAGTCACTTGATGATGTTTTCCAAAGTTTAGTTTTCGTTGCTTTTTTGTTTGTTTGCGTTTTTCTTATATTTACTTTTTGTAATCGAGCAATCCTGGTGACGCTGTGCACCTTGTACGGACAACACATTTTTCCTGCTTAAGCAAGAAGCTGGTTGTAACGGGTGTTCAATTGAAAAATCACTTAGAGAAGGCGTTTGAATATCATTTGACACAAACGGCGTTTGTTCCACTTGGTAGAAGCATAACCTGTTATATGTTATAAGAACAAACATGCCGTTTGTGGCAAATGATATTCCAACGCCTACGGTGACTGATTTTTCAATTGAACACCCGTTATTTGCACATACATATTATTAAATAGGAGTAATTTTTTATTGTAAAAAGTTTCTTTAAAGGTATATTTAAAAAAATAATAATAGTAATTGCGTTTTACATAATGGTTAATTTTTTTAATTAGCACAAATTAGTTTTGTAATCAAATGTGAATCTACGGCCGTAAAATTCTTATTTCTTAAATTTAACAAAATACTTCCTTTTAGCAGCGGATGATAACTTCTTACACCCAGAAAAAAATATTTAGACACCACACCACATTTGAAATATGTATTATTAATTTTAAAAGATTCATTACAAAATAAGTAAAAACTTGTTATTAGTTGTTTAATTGGTCAAAGTTTCAAAAAGTATCTGTTTTTTGTATCTATGTAAGAGTATTATCCAGATACATTTCGGAAAAAATGAAAACAATCTGTATCTAGATAATTTCAAAAGTATCTGCCCCAACACTGTGTTGACTATTTTGAATGCATTTCAACATCGTTTATACATATGTGACAAACTGCTCATCTGTAGATACTATCTTTTTTTTTTGAAAAGCAAAGTTCCAAATTTGATATTGGGGAAAAAAGTTGCGACCTTAGCGACAAGGAAATAGAAGAAGCAGTAGAAGACACAATTAGAACAGGGGACTTCATCCGATATGCCAGAAATGGAGAATGACAATGAAGAGAATTATAATTAAAATAAATTATTAACTGTTAGTTCTGATACGGAGTCTGAAGTAGAAGTAGAAAAAGAGTTCGAATTAGAAAACAAAGAAAACGAAGGAAACAGTGAACAAGACGAAAACCAACAGATTGAAGAAGAGATAAACAATAGAACGAAATCCTCAAAGAAAAACACCAAACAGAAAGAAAAGTGGAGAACTAAAAGCTTTGATCTTTGGAAAGTGTTATGTGAACCATTGGATAATACAGAAGAATTTGGATTGTCTGCAGCAGGGTTGAATGGACAAAATTAATTTCCTGATTCAGCTGTATAGGTCCTTTATAGGCTCTATAAAGTGGACTTTATGAGTTATTTTTCATTTTCTAAACATGATAATATCTAATAACTGGCTACAATATCGTAGAATATGAGCTTTCAAAAACTCCACGAAAACAAGTAATGGAACTTCTTGCCTTTACTGGTGAAGTCGCGGAATCATTGCTCACATTTGAAAGATATAAGCTTCAGAAAAAGGTTGGTACACCTTCATTGAGCCAGAACCAGGAATCTCCAATTGCATCTAAAATATTGAAACCATCACTTCAAGAACCCGATAGTAGCATTTATAACCAGAACTTTTTGAAAAAACGGAAAAACTTTTTGCAATATAAAATACATTTTTCAGCTTGTATGATCTCCCTGAATCGAAAAACAACCACATTTTTTTATTTCAGACAAAAAAACACGGGTCCGAAAGGGCTAGATAGAACTGGTTACTAAGATTTTCTTTAATAAGACGTGGCGTACCTGTCCTGTTAAATATAGGATATACATATTTTCTCAGACCTTGCGAAATTGTAACATCGGCGTTTTGTCCAAACTTAATACTCAGATTCTGTTGTACAGATCGTTTGAAATCCTTAATTTACACGTTGTTAAGGAAATGTGAATATCACGTAAGAAGAACATAATTATGACAACTGATAGATTCCGGCCACCTCTGGTGACAAACAGACCATGAGATCGTTGTTCCGAGGATGTAATTACTTTAAAAATTGTGCATGAAAACGAGTACATAGCGTTACTACTACCTAGTTAGATAAAGAAAGAGTGTTCAGATGAAAACACATAGCACAATTTGAACAGCAATTCTTCACAAAACCTAGACGCATGTACCCTGCTTCCTTTCTCTACTCTAAAGGAGGTTTTTTCGTTTTTGCAGATTTTAAAGTTTACTGCCACCAGTGTTGTCGACTATAATGCAACTTAAGATATATTTAAAAAAAAAATAAATATTTAATTATAATTTTTCTTTATGATATAGTTAAATTAATGTTTAAACGCCATCAGTATTACAGAAAACTCACATTAAATAATTCTTAAGTCAAAGAAAAGACTTACTGATTTCAGTTAAGACCTACAACTCCCTCGCGAACAATTTTGAAATTTTCAGTAACAAAAAAACGTAATATTTAATAAACAACTTAAAAATGTTATTGAAAAACATAAATATTTCAAAAATATGGCAATTTAGAAAGATGTTTGATTAATACAGTAGAACACAATAAATAAAAGCAATAGATCTGAAACGACAAAGATTCTAGAATGAATTTTATAATATTCATGTAGCGACTTCAGAAAATCGATGCGTCTTTAACAATTGGCCGCAGCGCCGCTAAGTCTCATAAAAAAACGAATTGGTAATGAATTTTGTACGCTGCCGTATCCAACCGGAATAGATTACAGAAAAAAATTGGAATACATTATCACGATAACCACAGTTTCTCGTGAAACCAGATTATCTCACAGGGACGATTTCAATGTTCGTTTTATCAGAGCACGAATCGTTTTACTGCGACAGAATGATGTACACGAAATATTGTCAACTTTTTTCAAAACAGTTCGGCAACAGCTTATGGTGTTTTAATTTTTTTCTTCGAAAAATTTTCAAAAATTCAAGTATGATGCTGCTACTTTTTGTAAAAAAAAATGTAATCTTCTAATGTCAAATTTTTGATAGCCATAGATAAATAAATTAAAAGTGTAAAAAGTATCGACATACGTTTTCCGAAAGACAGCTAACTGCAATCACGAATTACGTTGCTCACCCCGATATATTCTCCCATACCGTATTTATATAAAAATTAATGGAGTGGAAATTGGATACTGCTTTCATAATAATGTATAATTAATTATTGATTACTGAGTTAATTCAGTCAGGAACATCGGTATAATTTAATTAATACCTAGTGCCTATCACATGTTAGCGAATATGTAGTGGTAAAGCTCTTACACAGAGGTAACTATGACAGACGAATTACGATAGTGTTACTTAATAATAATAATTGTTTATCCTGCTGAAATTCGAAATGTTTACAGAACGTAGAAGTGTATTCGAGTTAAAGACTTCTGCAACTCCCTTGACATTCTTTTCCAAGTTTTTACAAATCTGATAAGGCAAATGGGAGTTGTTTGAAAAGTTTGCAACGCAAAGAAGGTTATCATGTTATAATGTCATGATGCTACCAAATAAAATCGTACGAAAGTTACATTCATGGATCGCAGATACAGCATCAATGTCTTCGCTGGCGTTTGTCCAGGATTTTTATCGTAACCGTAGATGCCAAAATCAACAAGAGTTTTAGTTTTGACGTTATAGCAGAAACTTTTTACGTTTGTTTTTTTTTCAGTATCAAATTCGCGGATGGAAAGTTTCTACTTCTATTTTTTTGCTAGTTGCTAGTATTCAGCGTCTTTTTTCTGTTTTTCGTCATATGAACACAGCAGTTTGTGTTTAATATAATTAATAAAGGTCTATGACTGAAACTGTTGCGTGCTAAACGTCAAAGAGTAACGCATATTCATTGCGATTAAAAGATTAAAAAACAGTTTCTCTGAAATAAATTAGCTTTTGTTATCATCATAATTCATATAACAAAAGTTGTGATCTTTGTGTGTTCATTATTATTATTTATATATTTTTTAAAATAGTCAGTTATTGTCGCATTTATATTCACACGCAGTTCGCAATCTTTACGTTTTATACCGGTATTTGCGGGTATTTTATTATACATAATTTACTTGAAGCTAAATCTGAACTTTCCTAATAACCGTCACAAGGATCTCTTATTCAAATTAATCATCCTTCATTTACTTTACATAAGATGTCATTAAATGCAAATTCAGCACGAATTTATCTTAGGGATTTTTTTATCTCAGTCTCTTCAAATCACCGAAATACGCAATATTTATGGAGGGAATAAGAAATCACATTTACCCAGTTTTAGATACTTCGGAGGAAAATTGAACGTACGCATTCCTAGAATTCCTGTACTGCAATAAAATTTTGATAGAAACTTCGACGACGTAGGTATATCATTATTATTTCGATATTCCAATACCCAAGAATGAGTGATCAAAGTAAACGCAATATCAAGTATATTTCAAGCTAAATGTCCACCATATTGCCTACTAAAGAATTGTTTTTAACTTTATCATCAAGTTGATTATTACTCTTACTGAAAGCATTTTTCGTTAATTAAATAATGCAGCTTTTCTAAATGTATGTCGCTACTGCATTCTATTTATACTTATTAGATCTTAATCATAATTTATAATACATAATGGTGTCTTTTAATTTATAATGAAAATAGAGATAAAACCCTTTTACTAACTGCTAGCGAAACGTTCCCTTATTTTTAATTGTGATAAGATTCGCCCAAGTTCAGAAATAAAATCTTTGTTGTCTTCAGAAGGCTTTTACGCTCCTGATAGTTTGCTATATTAATTAAAGATTTTTCCTGTTCCTTTTTAAAGTTTTAGATTAAACTTGATCTTTAAATTCTTAACAGCTTCTTTGAAAGAAATAGCTCTAAGGTTTCAAGGAAATCGTCTCAAGGATATTAAATTTTGTAGATAAGTACTTCGATAAGCTTTTGAAATAACCTCTATGTTTTAAAATGAAGTTTGGTAGATTATTAAACCACAAACAGAATACTTTTTCCATATTCGCTTACACAAAGTCTCGCTCGTTCCGCGTTGGCTTGTTTGGTTTCCTACATTCGAATTTTCTATTTCAAAACATAAAATTACTAGCAAAACAATAAAGCTAAAAAAACAGCTCGTGAGAGGGGAATTAGAGTTAATTGTAACTATAAATCATCTTTAACAATTTCATTAATGAATATGATACACTTCCAACGTGCTTTACTTACGTTACAATTAATTGTTACGTTGACATCTAAACATAATTATGTCGGTAACACTAGTTGGCCCAAATAGGTTAATTAATTTTAGACTCAAATGTGTAGGTCATGATATGATTGATGTTCGAAGAGCGTATGTGCCAGTTAAGATTTATTCGTTGACATTTTCTACCAAAATTGACTTTTTCCAAAACAGAATATAAAACCCTACATGATGTTAATTTACTTCGTAATTAGCGACAGTCAGTTTAGTCTCAAATTACCACTTACGTGTAACCTTATCCCCTATACGTCGTAACTACATTCAGCGCAGTCTCTAAATGAATGATGCATACTAAACTGCTGAAAATTCATGACGATAATGCTTTTAAATCGGTTTATAGTTTGTTTTCCGATAGACGGTGGTGTACATGGAAATCAAGCTTAGAATACGTAACTAGATAGCGCATTAGACCTTATGTTGTTACTCTAGACGGTAACTTAAAATTAAATAGTTCTTCCAGTAAAAAGAATATGAAATAAAACCCTCCTGTAACTGATAGGAATACAAAGTGAGCTGATTACACAAAAATATCAGTTTTATTGTTTCCTGAAGGGTAGCTGCGAACGACGTTCTAGAAGAATGATTTTACAAACATTGTTTTAACGTATCACAATTGAGATAAGTACAATGCAACAATGCAGACCGTATGCAAACAGTTACCAGCGATCTATGTCTGTTTGTTTATTGTGTATGCCATAAAATGTATACGATCTTTTTAGAGCGTAGCAAGCCATAGAAAGCTTAAATATCATTAAGAAACATTATTGTTAAACTAATTAATAAAACATTCAGAACTTAATAACTTTATTAAATATTTATATGAAATTTAGAAATTATTTTGAATTATGAATGATGTTAGGTGCACTTCAGTTGCAAAAAATTTTCCTGAATGTCACAACATATTTTTTGTTAGGTTAGCGTTAGGTCCTGTCATATAACATTTTTTTATAACTATTCTCCTGATTGTCAGTTCTGCCGCTAATTTAATTAATTTACTGCTTGCATGTTAACCTTCAATCAAGTACTTATTTGCTAATTCAAATTTTCGGAAACAATAATAGTTAACTTCGAGTTTTATTATTATTATTATTATTAAGAACAGTGTCTAACGGGTAAAAAAGACCCAATTACAGGTCATTAACACAGTTATAAGAGAATTAGAAACATTACATTTGGAATTTATATGTTACTAGCGGAACCCGGCAGACGTTGTCCTGCTTGTGTATATATTTACTTTGTATATATGTGGATATAAATGTATGGTCTGGAGCGCAGAATGCGTTGTAGAAAACTGAATAATAAGATAACTCATATTGATGCTATTCCATTTATTTTCATTAGTATACACAATGTACACATTTTTGTATTAGTAATTCACGTGAATGAACAAAATTTTTGACTATTGTATGCGTTATATATGCTAGTCCAAAAGGTATAAGGTTATATGACCATTATAAAAGTAGTTGACCGCAAATAAGTACCCCCTTTGTGTGGTTCGCACTAAGCTTACCCGGTTGGCAATAAATCGTCTTCTCAAGATTTCTTGCTCATATTTAACAGGGCCGGCTTTCAAAGCGAGTGGTGATTTCGGAACCCTCAGCGGCTGCAGGTAGTAAAGAAATAATGGAGTGGTGGATTTACATATTTAGTGAAAGCCGCCCCTGAACGAAACCACAACAGCCGGTCGAGCTCCATTGGACACGTTATTTACGACCCTAAAACCTTTTCTATTGTAAACAACTTAACTTCGACACAATGGGATGATTTTATGATGGCCATATAACCTTATAGCTTTTGGTCCACTATAACTGAAACAACTTGAACACATTTTAATCAATACTAACATCTATCGTAACGCTAGTAGGTAAACAATATTTTTGGTTTTTCGATTTGGTGTATAGACGTACAGAGTTTTTGGAATTCCTACTCTGGAGCAAGCAACATACAGTTGACCATGCGAAAAACATGGATTTCCTAAATTTAATCCGGCAACGCGCAGAGACTGCCCTTGGGCTTTGTTGATTGCCATCGCTAAAGCAAGACGCACAGGAAACTGTAGTCGTTTGAATGTAAAGGGCAAATCAGTAGGAACCATTGGAATGCGCGGAATCAGTTTGATTTTTTGGATGGCATTTTCAATAATCTCTAGTAATTCACTCTTTGTTATTACTGAGGATTGTAGACAGTGAACATCACTAATGATTTTATTTTGCGGTCAATACGATTTTTGTTGTAATACCAACGAAAACAATGCTGTCATTGGTGCCGCCATATATCTAATACTTGCTAACTCTTCAGAAGTAACATAGAAACGGTGTTCACGGACAAAGGGAGACGGAAGATATTGTTTTCTGTCTAGAAAAGTACCGAGGGTCTGTGCGCACGTACACAAAATAGAAGCGAACGTATGAAATGTCAAAACACATCTAGTCACGTTATCGACTAAAAATCAAGCAAGTACGAGTATATGAGCAGTACTGTTTGGTACTATAGAGAGACAAGGAGGTCCGATATATTGCTTTGCCGTTGTGTTTTCGGACTCTTTTGAGGCCTGATAGCAATATAGTAGTATTCGATATATGGGTGCCGCTGATTCTCTAAGTTCATAATACTTTAACAGAGAGGCTGATGTGCTGCAGTGCCATCTAGTGGCAAGTTACAGCAAAATCGATAACGCGAAAATATTCTCCATGGTCAAATACCAACGTATATCAATTTTCATGAGGATCGGTTGATTGGTACAGAAGTTGATGTGTTGCAGCGCCATCTAGTGGCGAGTTACAGCAAAATGGATAGGGCGAAAATATTCTCCATAGTCAAATGCCAACGTGTACGAATTTTTATGAGAATCGGTTGAACGGTGTAGAAGTTGATGTGCTGTAGCGCCATCTAGTGGCTAGTTACAGCAAAGCGGATACCACAAAAACCTTCTCCATGAAAAACCACTTACATGTGCCAAATTTCATGGTGATCGGCCAAACCATTTCGGAGTCTATCGATCACAGATATATATATATACCAACATCCATTTTTATATATATAGATAAGTTATAGCATTCTCTGATATGATTAAGGATACAACTGAAAATATCTAGATGATTTTCTATATCCATTTAGTTTCAAAGCATTTGCACAAGACGAGAACCAGCTGCACCTACCGTTTGTCTGGTGGACAAATAAAAGATGTTTTTTTTTGTGCACATTAGTTTTGTTGACCTTCAAAGAGATATTTTGCAAAATAGTCGGACAATCTTGTGTTCCTCTGAGAATTATAAACAATAATATCACTGACATTTTTGCAAGCGATGAGAGTCTTAGAGCGAGTCAATAATATTATAAATTTTAAGGTCATCTGCAAACAAAAGAGAATGTGCATTTAAAACCTCAACGATATCATTAATATATATGTCAAACAATAAAGTGCCCAACACCGAACCCTGGGGAACACCAGTTTCTTGTTTGAACAGTTGCGACTTAAACCCATTATTCTTAACGAACAGGTAACTATTATCCAAATAAGAACTTAATAAAGAAATCAGGGGATCAGAAAACCCCAAGAATTCTATCCTTTGGAGTAAAAGCCTGTGGTCAATTTTATCGAATGCCTTCGACAAATCGGTATAAACAACGTCAACCTGATGTTGATTATCTAGTGCATCCCATAGAAACTGAGTAATAGAAATAAGGTTTGTCTCAGTTGAGCGCCCTCTAACAAAACCATGCTGTTTAGGAGTAAGCATTACCACTTCTAATACCTTGGTCTCAATTTTTTTATAACATTATACACACTTTCTTCGTTGATGCACTTGACTTTTTTATTTAAGCTGGAGCAATTTAGGTCAACAATTGAATTTTTATTTATGAATGATTTTGCAAAGTGATCTGCGAAACCCTTTAGAATACCCCTAGGTTCAGACAGGTTTAAATCATTGTATGTCATAGTGAGTGGAACGAGAATAGTCTTCTTTTTCGAATTCACAAATGCCCAAAATTTCTTGGGATCTGACTTAACAGAATTATTCACTTGTTGTATGTAGAGCTGGTAAGCTCGTTGAGTTTAAAGTAGTGTTGTCGTAGCTAGCAAAATTCTGAAATACTTATAGTATATTAAAGAACGAGTTTCATAAGTCCAATACTAAGGCAGGAATCCAAGTTTATAGAACGAGCGACGAGGCTGCGAGTTATATAAAGGATGAATGCCACAATGACCTTATGAACGAGTTATTTATACTATTTTTTCTACCGCGTGGGTTGGTCTGACACGAACCACGAAATTTTGAAGTTCGAATTTTCACAACAACAACTGTAATTCGAATCAATTCGAGTTTTTGTAAGTTAAAATTGGTTAAAATGTCTTGTGAACAAGTTAGTGAAGTCCTTACGCCTCCCGAAATACGGGAAATTTTAATTTGACATTTGCCACTGACATTCACCTGACATTTCTCGTCATGGCTACCAATCTTACCGATCTAAATTACACCCGATCTATTTCAGAACCCCTTTCGGCTATTAACGAACCGCTTTGACGTCATTTGGGTGCTTTAATAGCTCTATTAGAAAACCAAAAAACGTGCGCGGTAGAATAACAAATCTTTAAGGGTTCTGGTTTTGCATCATTTTGTCAAAACGCTGATCCTTCTTGCACGCTTATCTTTAAAACTTGGCTGACATTCCTGATTCAAACATATCATTACCTGGTAAGTTCTGTTTAGCTTGTGTCTACAGACCTCACTACTGCTCGAAACAACACGATAATTGATTTTTCGAGAAACTTCTTCAAATGAGCCAAAACAATACTAATTTAGTCATTTTTGGTGGCTCTAATTATCCAGACAACGATTGGGTCAGCGACGCTATGCCAGCTGCGGTTTCAAATCTAGAATTTTTGTTCACTTTTTAAACAACTCCAATCTAGACCAGTTAATAACACTAGTTTACAAATTTAAACTTTTTTTCATATCCAAAAATAAAAAAAATACTTTCTCATTCTAAATTTCTTACAACAAATATAACAAACGTGATAACAAATCCAAAAATGGATAATCCCTATCACCTCAGGTTTTTTCATAAATCCAAAATAATGAACTTTGCTTTTACCTTCACGTTAGCGTTAAACTGATTCATGTTAATGCACCATTGTCGCATAAAAATGTCTTCGAGATCGTGCAAAGTAAGTGCAAATCAGTTTTGTTATGTTTGTGGTAAAATTATAGTACCTAAAGCGGGAAGACCTTTTCAAATATGCTTTAAAAGAAGGTATCAAGGTTTTTGGGACGAAAATGTGTTACTGTTGGTCTATAATAAGGGAAACTGACAGTACTGCCAATAAAAGAAACGCTAGTGTTAATCATTTTTAATTTTCAGTCATAATGTTTATAGTATATACTGGGTGTTGCTTTTATTTGATACAGCCCCTGTAACTTCCTTATTCTTAAAGATAAACCTGTATTTCTTTGAGCAAATTTATATCATTTTGAAAGATCTTTGGGAAGCAACCTTACATTTTTATTATCACTTCCAGAAAAATCAAAAGCAACCAATTATTCTAAAATCAATACTTGAAAAATTTTAAATAAAACATTGGTGACAATCTAGTAGCTTGAAAAATTGACTCATGTTATTTATTTACGTAAATGATCTTTTAAAATGATACAAATTTGCTCAAAGAACTAGATGTTCATATATATTTAAAAATAAAAAAATTACAAGAGTTGTATAAAAGCAAAGAAATACGGGGTTTGTTTATATAAATATCTCAAAAACCTGACGTGATGGATTTTTTCTGCTTTCAGATTTGAATTTGCCGAACCCAAATCCTTTAGATTCAACTATTTTTGTCTTTGGATATAAAACCTTGTAAACTAGTGTAATTACAGAAGACACCGGATTCAGGCTTAATCACAAACCCCTTCCTTCTATTTTAGATCGTTTTCTTACAAATTCATCTCAGCTAATAACCGAAAATGAAATTTAACCTCCAATTGGCAGTTCTGATAATTTTGTGATTGGCACCTCCATTCAAGTCATTCAAAATGTAACACACTTCTCAAGCTTAAGAATGTTATGAATTACTCCAGTCTCGATGAAAGAAGACATGGTGTCTATTGATTGGAAACAAGCTTTAGCTAATCATTCGATGGAATCACAATGGTTTATCTACATGACAAATTATTTCTGGAACCTGAAGAAATATAACCCCAAATGCAACCAAAAAACAGCTTTTCAGATATGTTAGAACTCTTTCGCCAGGCATGTT
The DNA here is from genome assembly GCF_036711695.1 of Zophobas morio. NCBI lineage: Eukaryota > Metazoa > Arthropoda > Insecta > Coleoptera > Tenebrionidae > Zophobas > Zophobas morio. The sequence continues at coordinate 10,100,748 of NW_026972122.1, forward strand.
CTTGAACCAGGTCTTAAATTAAGTAATGGCAGCTTTGGCGACGATTCGACCAAAATTTCTGAAATTTTTGCATCAAATTCGAATCAGTTAATACATTGGGATACACAAATAATATACCTCAGTTCTCCTCGTTTAATCATAATGAACATCTTTCTTCTCCGGCCTCTTTCTTCTTAAAACAATATGCTCACTCACCGCCTTTTCCCTAATTATGATCATTCCCATGTTGTCCTTGTTATCCGACTCAAATCACTGGTGGTCCTGCATTGTAAGAAGGAAAACAGCGTGGATCGCAGCAACTAGGTACTGTACAATTTTACTGGTTCTAAAGATCCAAAGTAATTCTGAGGCTTTGTACAACTGTGTGTTCTCTCTTTAATTTACATAATCAAAATTCTCCTCACTTTGGAAGCAAATACTCGTATATGCCCAATTAAAAAAAAAAGGAAATAAAAACGACGTAAAGAACTATGGACCCATCTCGTGAATAAGTAAGTTCGCTAACTAATTGAAAGTCTTTTGTAGTTTTTGTGACTCACTTCAACCACGTCAACACAATAGCGTTCGTAATTTGAACAATGAACAATAAGGTATAACTTCCGTAAAGCCAATTTCTCATATTTATATGATGACCTCCTTAGTACTGACTGGACATTTCTGTAAAACTGTCTTGACGTCGATGATGCACTTGACACATTCTATGATCATCTATATCACATTTTGAATTGTTCCGTACCTCAGTATGCCGCCTGTAGTCACAAAGCTCTCACCCTGCCTCAAATGTGACTCCCAATGACAGTTGCAATCTTCCATCTTTTAATCTTATGTGAGTGTCTGACTAACAAGTCGTGAAAATTATGGCATCTTTTCTTATTAAACATACTGTTGGAGATGATCGAATTTCCAGTTTTTTAATCCACGACGCAATATATGCTTTGGCGACAGCGTTGACAATAATCATCAATAAAGCTATCTCCAGTTCTTCTTTTCCGACTCGTAAACGTGCCAGAATTTTACCGGTGCATAAGAAAAATGATTACACGCAGTTGAAAAACTATCGACCGATTGCAATTTTGTCCAATTTTGCCAAGGTTTTTGAGCAAGTAATTTACAAATCCATATTCAATCATATTGAGCCCTATATATCCTCAAATCAGCACGGCTTCCTACCTGGTAAGTCCACAGTAACAAATTTAATAACTATTACTCAGTTTATATGTGAGCTGGTTAAGTGGATGTTGTGCACACTTATTTTTCTAGTGCTTTCGATATGATTGATCGTGTCTTGCTACTAAACAAACTTAGTTCTTTTGATCTTGCACCATCATTTATTGCTCGTATTAAATCAGACCTCTCAAATCGAATAAACTATATATTTTATAACGGGTTTAATTCGTATGAATATGTCTCGACATCTGGTGTACCGCAGGGTTCCAATCTGGGACTTATTATAGTTTTTTAAGTATTTATTAATGATTTGCTCAGTTCTCTTACATGTCCTGTACTTGCATATGCAGACGATTTAAAAATTTATGCCTCTGCATTCAATGATATGGATGTAAATCTCCTACAGGATAACCTAAATATTATTGGTCAGTATTCAGTGTCTAATCTCTTAACTTTGAATGTGGATAAGTGTTATTTTCTTTCTTTGACTCGCAAAATAATGTCTGTTTCTTCATCATACTATATTAATGGTCATCTACTTCTCAAAGCAGATTCAGCAAAAGATCTCGGAGTACTTTTTAACTCAAATCTTACTTTTATAAATCATATTGAATCCACAATATCATCGGCATCAAAATCCCTTGGATTCATAATGCGTACATCGAAATTCTTTAACAGTTTCTCTCTCCTTAAGACGTTGTATTTTTCGTTTGTTCTAAGCAAGTTAGAATATGCATGTGTGGTTTGGGCTCCATATTACGTCCGTCATCAGTTAACCATTGAAAAAATTCAAGGAAGATTCCCAAAATATTTATCTTTCAGGATCGATGGAGTATACCCACCTAGAAACGTTGACTATGACATTTTACTGCGACGGCATAATTTTCAGTCGCTAGTTAGTCGTGGAAAAAGATATGGTGCTCATTTTATTTGGAAGCTTATTCACAATCGTTTAGACTGTAGCAACATATCCCCTATAAAATTTCATGTGCCACGCTTGAAACTCTCGACATGCATCAACTTTTGATTTTTCAACACTAATTAAAAATTAATTATAGATTTGTGCGTAACATTTAATTTAGATTTTGTCTTGTAATGCGGTAACAACCTGTTGGGTAATAAAGGCTATTATTATTCTTACTAATATTATTATAAAAGGAAATTTTTAGCTCAGCAAAAAATTTAATCACGGATTTGTGTCTAAACGCTCAATTATTACAAATCTGGCTGTCTTCTCTAAATTTGTAAGCGAGGTTAGTGATTTTCAACCACTTTTTGACCAAATAGATCAAATTTTACTGAGAAAATTAGATAGACTCGGCTTCACTCAACCTCTGGTACATCTGTCCTTATCCTAATTGTTGAACAGACAATTTTTTGTTAGATATTGAAACTTTATTTCGATTAGTTTTATTTCCACATTTGGCGTCCCGCAAAGTTCAAATCTGGTCGTGTGCTATTTTTGCTCTTTATCAACGACCTTCCGGTTGTTATAGGTATAACATAAATTACTGTTTGCAGATGATTTTAAGTTTTAAAATTTGTTCCAAGAAGACTATTAAATTGTTCAAGATATTCAGTTCTTGACTGCCTAGTAATAGCATTTTCAAGGAAGCAAATGCTGTTTCAGTATGACTATATTATTGATGGTATTATTATTAAGAGGTCTTATATGTATGACCTGGGAATTTTATTTGACTTTAAATTTATACTTATCAAACAAATTAATGAAGTTGTTGCTAAACCCTATAAGACATACGGCTTTTTATACTGCAATGGTAAAGATTGAATAACCCACGAATAACCCAAGTGTCTTATTCTTGTCTTTGGTCAAATCAATTTTAAAATACGGCAGTTTGTTTTGATATCCAATACACGTAATTCATTTTACCATATTGAATCAATCCAAAAGAAACTCAAATCTAGCGATTATGTACAAAATAATTCCGGTGCAACTAAACATTCGTTGGACTCGACTCAACTGAATAATAATCGTTCCCGACGGTGGCCTTTATTTAAATCTATACGTTCCTCTCGATGGAGCGAAAACACCGCTTCGAGGCTTTTCTGGGGCCCGCAATCGAGACTTCCGGTAATCCGTTCCAGACTTTATGAAACACCGCCCGGCCATCGTCACCGATGACAACTCACCCATCATCGCCACGAATACTAGAAAGCTCTCGGCGGCCCATGGGCGTCATACCAGGACGGCGTATGGGTTTATTTCGTAATAGACAAAATCCTCGGGGACACAGTCACTCGATTTTGTTAGACGGATTTAACATTGTTTCTTTGAGTAAACATTGTAGTATGTTCTGCGTTAACTTTCTTTATTGGTTTCTGTCTATTATATGCCTATTTACATTTATAAAAGTTAGATGGTAGGAAAGCCATAACTGTATCCTGTATGTAAAGTCGGTAAGGTGATATTACCTTCGCTATCGCTCAGATTTCGAATTGACATTTGCGGCTGTTATGACATTGGTTACATCCTGGGTATGTTAATAGCTATTACAACATTGTAAACAATAGAATAGATTGTGGAGCAGTACTCTCCAAAATTAATTTGTTGGTTCCAAGACTTGGTGTGCGATATCACATTACATTCTATTGCGAATCAAATCGGAATCGAAAAATTTTGTCTATCCTTAATTCAGGATTGATCTATAGTTAATTACTAAAGAACAGATTTTAGGTTAAAGAAAAGCCAAAATGGGCTCTAAAAATGGTAAAATGGTAAAATTTTTAAAACACGTTTACACTTTTGAACTTCATTTTACGAAAACCCAACCCGAACTAATTGATACAGGAAGAGAACTCGGAAAGAAAGTTGTCGGCGGGCTCTTCTTAGAAAAGCAAGAGACAACTTGTGTCGGGGTCTGTAAATGGGTTATTTTAAAACCTACCTTTGTACTTAGCTCTGCAATAAAATTTGTTCTTTGATGGATTACGCAGAAAAATAGATTTGAGTTATAGAATTGTCGGCATTTTGCTAACCGAATTCCCCAGACTTTTTTACCCAAAACCTGGATTAAATTATCTTTCTTTATATAGTACCGCAAATATTAAATGTGACCCTCCCAAGGAAGGTGCTTAGGGGTTTAGAAAAGTCAGATTTTAGAACAAAGTAGACAGATAAAAATTGAAATAGGTCGAAAAAGTGTATAAGTGCATGATCAAAAATAGGCAAATAGGAAAACAAGTAGGGCTCAAATAAAACAATTTTGCGTACAACCAAAATGAAAAGGTATTTGCCCTAGAATCCGTTCTTTATTAATTATTCCAATTTGTATATAATTTCAAATTCCATGTATTGGTAGAATGTACTAAGGCAAAAATGCGAAAATTCTTGAGTAGACATCATATATGTATGTGTAATTCTATAAAAATTTTACTCAAAATCTGTTGTGAGGAATAATAAGACCTTTTAAAAGAAATAATCGAAAACAGTATGTTACAGGTAAAATTTTAAATGGGTAGGTATGAAGTTCTTATAGATTAGCTCCATAACATTACCGTACTATGCAATAAACATACAAATGAAATGTCTTCGAGTGGAAAGAAAGTTGAAAATTTGTGGTCTGACTCACTTTTCAAATGTAAATAATATAATGTAATTTTTCGGTTGCTAATAAATGTTCCTCCATTTATTATTTCATCGAAAGGATTTGATTTACCTACTTATAATCAGAGTTTGATGCTTCGGTTCAGAAAATTATACGCAAATCTTTAAATAATATTTTACCGTAATCTGACAAGACAAAAATTCTATAAAAAAAAAATGACGCTGCTATTTAACAGTTACTGAATTGCTTTTAATTGTCTGAGGATATTCCAGAGTGGACAACCCAATGGTGAACAATATAACAAAAACATGTAAAAACATTTTCGACAATACAATTTATGTGTTATTTGTGCCTCACATAATTTGTAGGTAATACTGTTAAGCTGAAATCAATCGATTTATTTCTCCCTAGAGCCTCGCATAATATCTCGTAAAAATTGATGAAATATTTCAACGAATAGAAAAGAATGTCATCCAATTAACTTGTATTTCAGATATGTGCAGCAGACAGCAAATTCTCCTGTAGATATGAGAGTTGGCATCCACACGGGGGCGGTTCTGGCGGGTGTCCTGGGCCAAAGGCAATGGCAGTTCGATGTATACTCGAAGGACGTTGAATTAGCTAACAAAATGGAAAGCAGTGGAATGGCAGGGTAAGAAAATCTATTTATGTTTATCGAATAAGACTAATTCGCTCAGTATTGAAAAAATAGCACGGAAAAGACCATTTTCGCATAATTAAATGAATTCTGATTGGCACTCGATTTAGCTTGTAAACAAAATTTCATTATAGCTGACTTGCCGGGTTTGTACTTTATTTTTGTCAATCGATTTGTTAGGACGGCGGCGGTTACTGTTTATCGAATCGTTAACTAATACGCTAGTTTATGTAGTTAACGAAATGGAAATATGACAGAGTAAAGGTAAGAGGTTATAGTCAATTTTATTGTGCGTACAGATGACCCTCGATCTTGGACACAGGCGTTTAACACCGAGAAATAAATCTTAATTTTTTGCTGTTGTTAACTCGATACTATCCTTTCTCTAAACGAGCATTTGTTTAATGAGATGAGGTGGTTTAATTATTTCAAAAAACAAAATATGAAATTTCGTGTTAAATTTTTCGTAAGCGTGATTCCACCCCACGCAATTTAAAATTACCCTTTTAGAAAAAGCGTGGATTTAACTAGATTCTGCCAGCTAATTACAGTTTTGGATGTTATACAAGATCTGTTCAATGATGGAAATACACAGTTAATTGAAACAAGAAATACGGCACTCATTCATTTCAAACGAATTTTAATTAGCAGTCATGACCTTTACTATCGTTTTGATATTTAGAATCAATCAACAGTGCAGTATTACATCTTGAAAAACAATAGCAAATGTAAGTAAAATAAAATTAATTTCATTGTGTTAGGTACCCTATATGCTGCAAATCACAGGACATATTGTATTAATTAATTAACTAACAATTAATTAAGCAAACAGACCACATTTTAAAAAACAGCAGTAGTGCAAGATACGCTTTCCACGATCTAAATACTTCGCAGTGACTCTTGCTTTTTCTCATTTGCTCATTTATTTATTCTAAAATTAACTACTCAAAAAAATTCAGATGATGAACTCAGTGAAACTCTTAAACAGATGAAATTCGCAATTGATTTCACCCACACATGACGAGGACGAAGTAAGTAAAAAGTTGTCTCAAAAAGAAACGTTAGAGCAAACAAGAGTTCTCATAACAAAACAATTATGTAATTGATGTTAGCCAGTCTGACCAATCCGGTGCTCTGAAAGTGGCTCCTAAAAAGGCTTTTCCGTATCCAGACATAAACCAGAAACCACAAAAGATCAGATTATTGATTTTCTTGAAAAGGATTTCCTAGAAGTTGCGAGTATTGTGTTGTAGAATCTTTTGCAGAAATAATTATACTCATGAAAGTAGGTGCATATAGGTACAATAATAGCTTGAAAATTATAGGACAACAAGAATTAATGTGAAACGTCATTAATTATAATTATTTACAAACTATGATTGCAGATCTCTAATTGAAATTGTAAATTTATTGAATTTTGCTGTTTGTAACTGTTGATTTTACTGCAGTCTTATTTGAGGTAAATTAGCATAAAGATTTGTTATTCAGTTTATTTAAATCATTTGGAATTGAATTTAAAATTAAAGCCTACGAAAGTCGACGGATAACAGCACTAGCTGCCTCGTTTACATTTTCATAAATTTTAATTGTCCGCATAGACAAATATAACATATCCGGCCTCTGCGGACAATTGGGGGTATTCACAACTTCTATTATTAAAGCTCATATTACACTACTACTATGATGTACGACCCATTTCTGAAATAAATATAAACAATTTCCTAATTTGCGAGTAATGAATCTTCGACACGTATTTATAAAGTGACTACTTTCATCCTTCGAAAAGGTTTTACTTTTGAAACCAAAAAAATCAAAGCGAAATGTCAAAATCAATGATCATTAATTAACTGGATTATTTTTTCTGTATGATTTTTAGCTGTGCGACTGAAAGGAATAGAACTCTTTGCCTTAATCACAAAATTAAAATATAAAAAGTTAATAATGTAATTTTATTTTCCAATAGTCGTCCAATGGGGAAACACATACCTAGCGATATGCATAAATATTTGTCAAAATATAGGCATATATATGCAGATAATTTCTTCGAAATATGCACGATAAACACTTTCAGATTGAAATAAAAGTAAAACCGACTTTCTACTGGTAATCATTCGTTCTTTCATGTGTTCATTCATCGTTAAAGGTCAGTGCGAATTTTATTAGTTGTAGAAACAAATGGTGGTCCTGAGAAGGATCGATTTTTGGTAATGCTTCATGATGATCCAATTTTTATTCTGACGGATATTTGGTCCTTGCCACAACGATTCCACATTATTTATTAAAACAAACATAAGAGCAACTTAGAAAGGTACTATTTTTTTACAATAAATGTTTAAAATGTTGTCCTTGACTAATAATAATACAGGCTTGTTGAAGCTTTTGATAGTTTCTGGAAACTGCTGATTTCCATAAATTGATTGTTTCATCCAACTCCACAAACAAAAAACAGATGGGCTGAGATCGGTTAAAAGCGGAGGCTAAGCTACTGGGCCGTTTTTACCAACGCACTGGTTAAGAAAATGGTTATTTAATCATTTAATTACTGGCCTAGCAAAATGTGATGGTACTCCATCATGCAAGTACTACATGTGAAGTTGTTCACCTAGAAGTACTTCCACATCTAGCTGTTCTTCCAACCCTTTATTTAAAAACGCGAAGTACTATGCCGTGTTTAGTGTGTCGCGCGATTTGTAAAGCGCTCTATCCACAATTCCCGGGCCAATCTGGTGTTTCCATCACCATAAAGCATTACCATGTCGACACGCTCTGAATTGGAAAAATTCACCATTATCAAAGACTTATCCGAACACACGACGGCAACCAACTGATACATGATTATCCCTTATCGTGTTTTTGTACGTTGTTTATCAGTGTACCGCTTTTTTGGTTCTTAATCCTAGTCGTTAGTTAATCTGTGCCATTTCTTGATTAGTAGTTATGGTAGGTCCACAAACACTACCGGTGGCGTGTATAACAATTTATATTTAATTTAAAATAATTTTTCTAGACATTGCTACCACTTAGGAACATGAACTTTACACAGTACAATAAACCTTATTTTGAGCCATTCTCCATTTTTTTTATTGCACACATTTCGAAATCACCCTGTATGCACGTATGCAATTTTCCTCCAGCGACCCGGAAAGAAATGCAATAAAGTACAAACAAAAAACATGAGTCTATAATACATTTGTTGCCTATAACATAACATATTTTTACATAAAGTGTAAATACGCTATAAACGACACATTTTTTTTTGCTGTTACAACTAACAATCAGATGTTTATCAAATTTTCAATTTTAAAATTTTGTCTGTTATCTGTCAATTACATTCTGTAATAATAATAATAATTTATTGATCCCAACAGGTAAAGAACCCAATTACAGGGATCCTTATTTATATTACAGAATATAATCACTCAATGCTTGAGCAAACAAATAATAAAAAACACAATTCAAAGAATAATCAACTGAAACAAACAGTAGATCTAAATGTGAATTTATAATTTAGATAAGATAAATCCCGAATAAAAGAAGATATTCTCTTAACAGAGTCGTGAAAAAATGTCACAGTCATTTGTAAAGACGGGCAAAATTAGTTGGCGCGCTCGAAAAGTTCTCCCACTACTCATTATCATTCCCAGTCCAGTGTCGCGCGACCGAACATGCAGCGATGGACGAAGCGAAACAATAACAGCGCGCGCGCGCTACTGAAGGACAGTGGCGGGAGGCGCATGAACTAAAACTGCACATCTGTAGTCATTTGCTACTTTATTGACTAAGGTGCACATTACAGCAATTGGAGTCTTAGTTAAAACGTTAGTTCGTGATTGAGATGTATAAAATAGCAAATGCTGACGAATATTACTACACCTTGGAACGAGTAAATTCAATTTACATAGTAATTCAGGGCAGTCTATGTTGTTATTGAGCAGATTATATAGAAATCGTATCATTAAGATGTTACGCCGGACGCTAAGAAACGTGAAATAAAAACCATCTTGGAGAGGAGCTATAAATTTGAGAAATTTTTTGAGAATACTTCATAGATCGGGTACCAGACCACACCTCCAATTTGGAACGAACAAGAGAACAGAATAATATTTTCATCGTATGTTGATTAGAGAAATCTCTACAGTTACGATAGATGAATCCATATGTTCTGTGAGCTTCCGCGATGATGTCAGTTCTATGGTCAATAAAAGTTACGTTACTGTCAAAAATTATCCCTAGATCCTTGAAATTATCTACTCTATCGATGAGTGAATCGTTGATGTTGTAGTCGTATGTGAATAGGAACTGTTTACGTGAAACGGAGAACACTTTACATTTCCGAATGTTAAGTAATAAGTGATGATTGATGATGTATGCACCAAGAATACAGGAAGTCAATGTACAATTGTAATGTTATGCAATTGTCCACAGAATTGACTTCCGCATATAACTTTAGATCATCTGCAAACATTAATTTTATACACGCGAGCATGGCTCCAAGTTCATTGGCAAAAGATAGAAACAAAAACGGGCCCAAGTTAGAGCCCTGTGGAACTCCTGTAAACATTCTATTGTCTAAATAAGAGAAGAACAATTTAACTAATGAGTTCGGAAAGCCCAAGTTGCTTAATTTCTGAAGGAGTAACTCATGGTCAACGCTTTGATGAAGTCAGTTTATACTAGATCGCATTGTCCACTGCAGTCAATGATTTCCGATACAGATTGAGCCAATACCTCTAAGTTTATAACCGTTGATTTTTTCTACATGAACCCATGTTGGATGGGGGAAATTAAATGTTTAGTGGAGTTGTAAATATCAGAGTACAATATTGTTTCAAAAATCTTTGCAAAATTACATAGCAAGGAAATTCCTCTGTAATTAGAGATATCATTTTGCCTACCGTTTTTTAAAATGGGACTAACGTAAGCCTTTTTCCATAATGTTGGAAATATTGCGTTTTTTAAAGTAAGGTTAAAAATGATACACAAAGGGTGTGCAAGAACTGCAGCACAGTTCCGGAGTATAAACGACACAATACCATCAACTCCCGTTGTAAAAGAGTCTTTCGATATTTTTAATGCCTTTGGAACAGTGTCCGGTGTGATTTTAAAAGCAACAATTTGAGAACTTACGTTGATATTTGATGATAACTCAACTTGACTGGACTTAATGAAGACACTACTAAAGTAGTCTCCCAATGCGTTAACGATGTCCAATGGATTTGAAAGTTCAATGCCGTTAGATTCCATCAGTCCTGGAATTCTAGAAGAATCTTTTTTAACACCAATAAAGTGCCAAAATTTGGTAGGATTTTTATACAATGTTTGCTCTATACTGGTAACGTAGTTTTTATATGATTTGTTAATAAGACTTTTAGAGAAAGAACGATATTATTAGAATACGTCATAATCAATGGTGTGAATTATGAGTTTTTTTGTACTTTTTTAAAGCCCTAGATTTTTCACGAAGACAGTTTAGAATATCACTAGAAAACCATGGAGGATGGTATTAAAGGTGGCTACGTGAGGAGGAGAATTTAGGTATTGCCATATCCAATAATTCGTAAAGCTTTTCATACATTTGTGAGCATACCTCTTCCACGTCGGCGACAGAATTTAGAAATGATCAGTCAGTATTAACCAAGAGATTATATAGCAGAGAGTAATTTGCTTTTTTGAAATTATAGTTGATTTATTTATTTGGAAACGATGGACATTAAAATTAGAAAACACAAGATCTAAAATGTGGTTATTTTTGTTCAAAACATTGTTGTATTGAGGTAATCTATGAAATTCTTCAAAAGAGTTTAACATTACACAGGTCTTTTCTTTAGTATTTAATGTGTAAGTAGGGATACCTACTAAAATTTCCTGCGACTAAAATGTTGTGGTTATAGGTATAGGTTTTCAATTTTTTGCATTTTTGATGAAATTGTCAGCTTCCTCATCTTGTAATGAGATTTTTATTGGTCTGACTCTAGTGGGCGAACGGTGGCCAAGGCGATGAATTATCAAATTTCCGGCATCATAATTGGGAAGATTTTGTTTTAGAATATCTTTTGTAACATTGACATCTTCATCAGTTGCTTGAATATTGGTAAGAAAAGTTGGAGGTTTTTATTTTGTCGTTCTACAACTTCGTTCACAATATCTTCAAAGCTACTAGACTGTTTATTATTTATTACTTGTTCTAATTCGTTTATTTTTTTATCGTAATCATCTCTAATTTTAGTTATACATGCTGCGAATTCCGATTGAGTTATGGTAATCAGCGACTTGATATCTTTAAACTGGGTAATGTTGTTGCTACAACTGTTGCATACCACTTCATTGCTTAAATACATGGTCCATTTTCCTGCTAAACACACTTCTGGAGTTGATTAAATACCGAGCTTCATTGTACATGATGTAAGATTTGCACTCGTAAGACCAGTCTTGTATATTATTAACTTAGTCATATCATCGTCCACATTTCCTAGTTTATGGAAGAGAGCTTGAATAACTCCTGTTTATAAGAAAGATGATAAGACGTAATTAAAAAACTATCGACCGATTGCCATTCTTTCAAACTTATTTGAGCAGGTCATTTATACTTGCATTTTTAATGGTACTCATCGTTATATTTCAACTAATCAACATTCTTCCCTCGGAGATCCACTACAACTAATTTATTAAATGTTACACAATACATTGCTGAAGAAATGGACAAAAGGGGACAAACAGATGTTATTTATACTGATTTTAGCAGCGCCTTTGACACGGTGGACCACAATTTATTGTTAAACACACCTAGTGCTTTCGGTCTTGTTCCTTCTCTTGTGAGGCTTATGGAATCATATCTTTCAAGGATCAAACCTGGGCTCCTTGTTATTTGTATTGTATATTGATGATCTGGTTTCTTCTCTTACTTGCAATGTTCTTGGTTTTGCTGATGATCTGATTTTTTTTTCCACCATCAAGGATTTTGATGATTGCAGCAAAACTTAAATAAGATAACTATGTATTGTTCACTCAATAGTTTAAAGATCAATTGGAAAAAATGTTATTATGTTAGATTTACTCGTAAAATGAGGTGTAATGCATCTGCTTACACTGTAAATGGTAATGCTTTGACACTTGTTGACGACATAAAAGATCTAGGTGTGATATTTGATGCAAATCTTACTTTTTCACAACATATTGATACTTTAACTTCAAACTTGTCTAAATTGCTAGGTTTTATTATGCGTGCTTCGGCACATTTTAACGATCCATTGTTATATATTAAAATCCTTGCATTTTGCGTTTATTGTTAGTAAAGTGGAATATGCATGTATTGTTTGGCAACCACATTATACAAAGCGTCAATTACAGATAGAACGTATTCAAAGACGATTTTTGAAATTTCTTTATTTCAAACGTGATGGAGTAGGTATATCCTTCTAGAAATATTGATTATCAGCTGATATTAGATCAACATATTTTAAGTCTCTAATTGAAAGAAGAAATAATTTAAACGCTAGATTTATGTGGAAATTAATTCATAACTATATAGATTGTGCCCAGCTTCTTACTAATGTTAATTTTTATGTGCCAGGTTTATTTTCGCGTTATTCATCTAAGTACATTTTGTGTACCAGCGATATCCAATGTATTAGGGAATTCACGAGTACATAATTTATGTCGGAATGCTAACAATGTATATCTTGACATATTTTTTTTGATAAAATTTAATTAATTAGGAATTAGGATAGTACTTTGGGTAGCCAAAATTTATAGTAAACCTGTTTTTTGTTCTAATGTTGATATTATTTTGTTATGTATTTATAGTGTAAAGACTGTATTTAATTTAAGTTTTTTATTTTGTCCTGTTATTGGGGTTACTCCTGTTGGGCAATAAAGGATTATTATTATTATTAACAGATGTGACTGCTATGTACTTTAACGCATTAATAATGTCCGAACATAATTCTACATTATTAATGTCAAGTGATTCTCCACTTAAACTTAAATTGTTGTTTTCTAGGAACTTGTAACTAACTGGTATTTTTATTAATTACCTCTTTTTCTTTTTTATTTGCCCGCCTGCACAGATTTAATTAAGAGAATGCACTCTATTTCTAGTTTTTAAATCGTCGCCGAAACAAATTGATAATTCGCTTTAATAAATGCTAATTCGTTCAGCAAAGAATGTTTTTTGAAAATTTGATGACATATTGCGATGGCACTGAAATTCTTATCTGAAAATTCTAAAATCAAGTTTTTTGTTTGTTTGAGAAATACCGCATAAAAAATTGCACCGTTTAACCAAATGGCTGATCGGGTAATAACAAGTTCAAGTAGCATTGGGGTATTTAGCGATTTTTTTTATATATTTGCACCCTCAAAGGTAACTTTACAATTATTTTCTCAACATTGGTTATTAAGGAATTTACACTTGGAAATTGTTGCCTCAGCTCTAACTACTGAACTCTATTTACTCTATTTACTTAATCTGTGCTCCAAACATGTAACATGAATCAAAGTAGGGTATAAAAGTTTAAACTGTTGACGAGTTATTTGCGATCAATTGTTTGGGACCAGATTGGTAGATTCTCCTTTATTCGTGGCATAAAAATATATGCATATTTTATGTGTAGATTTATTTATACAGGTGCATGACGGAATTTACTTTACTGTTGAAATCAAAAATAGTTCCTGGGTATATCACCTTGACAGAGAGACAGAGTTATTTATTAATATTATTCTTGCAGATGTACTTCACAAATCAAGAGTCAGCTATGATTCAAATAGTTATCTCTATTTTTTCTAAAAAAAGTTAGTCAAAGTTTTCTCTCAGCATGGAAGATGTTTTACCACGAATGAAAGTGTGGTTATAAACTAGTAAATTTTAGTTTAATTATTGTTAAAGTACTATTACTATTACTAATTTACCCAAACACATCTACTTTAAATAACTTTAAATCTAAGTAGTGTTTACATGCAAATTTCCTCAAAATAAATTAGGTATTTTATCCATTGCTAACAGATCATAGGTACTTCTAATAACTTGTAAGTTTGAAAATTTAGTTTCTGAAAACAATAGCAAGTTTTATGTCGAAACAATAACACACAAAAAATGCTTCTACTTTAAATATAAATTACCAGTTCTCGCTGTCTGGGATATTATGAAACCAAAGGAAAGCACAGAAACATGAAACTTTACTTTAGAATAACTTTTCCAGTTTTGTTACTACATATTTTGTTTTCAAGTTAGTTTATTGACAACAAAGAATTTATATGAAAGAAACAATTCGTTCGTGCTTTTCATATTTTTTCTAAAATGAAATGATTTTGTGTGTTTCACTGAACCCTGAACGAATTGAGCTACAGTAAGAATCATTTTTATTAATACAAATGTAATAGAGCAATAAAATACACAAAATGAGCTGTGGTGCAGCTAAATAAATCAAAAGTTGTAACCAATACATAGTTAATTTTAAAAGACCTGGCGAAGAAATAGAGCACTTTAGATTCAATTATCCTGGAGACTGGAGCCCATTGCATGAAACTTTAATTCTTCACTGCCTTGGCTAACTCTGCTAAAATTCTTTTGCGTACTAAGTACTAACACAAAAATGCTCAGAAAGAACATCAATTTAAAACAGAAGCGACAGTGTATAAAACATGTTTACTTTAAAATTCTAATACGGTCACAAGAATATTTTTTCATGCATAATGCAAGCACTGGTCTGCTTTTCCACAAAACTTTTTTAAAGCCGTAATTGATGAAATTTTTAAAGGTGCGCCTGGTTTACGATCACCTGTACTATAAAAACTTTATATCGTGTTGCGTTCTAAATGTCAGATCTCATTTTTATGTGATCACTTTAGAGAACTGATTACGTAATTATCATATCCCGTATTTTGATATGACAAATAAATGCTTTAGTCAAATCGTCAATTTTTGATTAGAAGAATTTTCTGTTTGTAGTTTCCGGGCCGCAGGAGGCAAATTGCATTCGTGCATAAAACTGCATAAGTATATAGCAAAAATTGTGCATATTTCGAAGAAATTTTGTGCATATGTATATGTATATTTTGACAAATATTTGTGCATATGAATCCACTCTTTGACTGATCATTGAAATAATCACTTGGCTTTAGAAAACGGGCCATTTGTTTGATTTTGCTTGAGGAAGCGTTATTGGTGCGACAGGAGGTTTTTCGGTTCGAGAAATGGCACGCCGCATGAATCCCAGCCAAGCGATCATAATGAGCTGTTGGCAGAGCTAGTCCCAAGAGACTCTGTAACATCGCCCCGGTGGTGGTGAACGAACGTGAAGATCCAGCGAACGACAAGATCGTCTATTGCGAGTTATGGCTGCAAGAAGTTGAATTCAGACCTCAACGTTCGTTTCGGTCAACTGAATAAGAGCTGTTGGAAGCGTCATCTTGCGGATCTATCTATCGGAGAAGAACATTTGGGGCCCAATCATGTCATCCATAAGCAAACTAGATTGTAGTTTGGCAGCTCTATAACATTTTGAGCTTAATCAGACTATTAGTTTGTTTAAATGTTCCTTTTTCCTACACGTCACCGGGTCGAGGCGTTCCAATTATTTAACACAAATTGTAATAAAGAAAATAAGTAGGACGAAAAGCATTGATAGCAAATTAATTTTATAAAATGTAATAAAAAAAAAGCTGTATATGGTTAGACATCGCAATTGAAAATTTATATTTGTTGTTTTAATCTTCAGTGTAACTCACTGATTGATGCGAAAATATCTGCGTTTAAATTAAAACTCTATGCATAAAATACATATTTTTATATTAATTTTCCCGAAACTCTCAATGTTATTTAAAAATCTCATTGAGAATGATGAAAACCAGAAGTTTTGTCGGCAATTAATTCATATTCAATTGCACGCTCCACCATCTGGAGAAATACAATGACTCATCAGCTAAGTTTTAATCTAATAATACTGAACAAAATTGAAGAATTAAGCATTACACATTATACAGCAAGGGAACTGGCGCATACGTAATATGCTGTAATAAGGAATACTGACAAAAAATATGTAAGCTCTGTTGAGTATTTATTGCTTTACAAAATAGGTATGTAATATAGCTGGATTATTATAAATTAGGATTTTAAGATTCAGTTCACGTGTCCTTTAAAAACGTTTGCGGACAAACCCAGTTATAGTAACGGTGAAAAAATTGACATGGGGATATATACACCGAAGGTCTAAACTAGACTAATCCTCGAGCGCAAAGTTGAGAGCCCGTGACGAAGTCAAATAATCACACGGGAATTTAACAGACACCAACTTTGTGAACTGGGTCATCCGTTTCGTTTTTAGAATATGCGTTATACAGGTTGCTTTCGAAGTGTGTGCAATAAAAAAAAAAGAGGAATAGCTCATAAATTTACAAAGTGGTTGCACTGTGTAAAGTTCACGTTCTAAGGTGGTAGCAATGTCTACAAAAAATTATTTGAAATTAAATAGTAGGTAAATCTTTATGGTGTGGCTGATAGAAACGCCAGGTTAATCGGCGAATTCTGGATCGAGCGCTTTTCAAATCGCGCGATTCTGTGTGAACGAACATTTACATAACTGGTACAGCATCTCCGAGACGCCTCAAACTTACGATCGTGGCCGTGATAGGACCGAAAGAATAGTACAAGCTGAACAACAAATTTTGGAACAAGTCGAAGAAGAGGCCGACATCAGCACTCGCCGACTTGTAGCTGAAGTTGGAGTGTCACCGTTTGTAGTGTATCGTACATTTAAAGATTAAGGCCTACATCCATACCACGTTCAAAAAGTGCAAGCTTTGGAGCCCGGTGATTTTCCACGTCGTGTAATTGACTGCAAATTATTATTGTCACAGCAATGTCGTGAACGCATTACAAAAAATTGGTCCTTCTCAGGACCACCATTCGTTTCTAAAACTAACTTGCACTGACCTTTAACGATGAATGAATAAATGAATGAACGAATGATTACCAGCAAAAAGTCGGTTTTCCTTTTAGTTGAAACTAAAAGTGGTTATATCTTTGTTAATATACATCTTTTTTCAGTTTGAAAATGTAAATGTATGTTGTAAATGTGCATATTTTTGTGATTTATATAAATTTAAAATTAAAATAATCTAGAAGTTTCTGGAACTTATGCCTGTGCTCTGTATCGTAGAACATCCTTGATTGATTGTAATAGAATATTATTATTATTTGCATAACAACGACGGAAACCACACGAACGCGGGATATCTGAAAGGCATTTTCGGAGATTAGTTTTCAGAGCTACCGTAAGGAAAATACTGATTTATTATCGAAAATGTGTAATAAAAATTAATCTGTTAGTAAGAAATAACTTTTTGATAACTTATTTGTTCAGTCTTAGTTGTGGAGCACTGTCTTTCTTTGTAACAACCAATAACACCACACGAAACTTAAGGCGTCAGTAAATAAGAAAAAATATCCGGCCATCAAGACAAACACCTTAAGCTGGAAAAAAAATCACGTTCACGTTGAGACATCAATTTTGTTGGCGCTAAAATTGTGCAACAATTGCGCCGGTGGCAGAGCTGGTATCATGTACAAGGATGTGAGCCAATAATGCAAGTGGATTTTACACAATAAGTCAAAACTACAAAACCGAAAGCTGCTGACTCTGAATCGACCGCAGCGACATGTTACAATGTATGTGTTTGATTTAAGACTTCGTTTCGTAATTATGACCGTCTTTTTACTACTGCTAAATACGGTGAACTAATATTATTTATCGTCATCATTTGTCATTTCTGACATCCAGAATAACATTATTTTTCAGAGTGATCGAAAGCCCTTTAGTGCTTAAAAATTACTCTAGTTAGAAAAAATCTTACATAGAACACAAAATAGAAGTGTCTTTATCACGCCATGTATTGTTCATTGTTCAAACAATCCAGAAATTAAATACCTAAATAATTACGTATCTACATTTAATTACAGTAAAGAGAAGTTATCTGACTACCCTCAACTATGCTCAAATTCTGAAACTCCTAATATCCGCTTAGTTTTCTCTCTAAATACATATATATTTACACGGAAAATCTCAATTCGAATTTCCAGATAAACACGCTTTGCTAACATATTTCGCTGTAACGTATTCATCTTCTAACGCGGTGTTTTCTTTATTTCCAGACGAGTTCACATTTCAGCTACAACCTATTCGTTTCTGAGTGGCGAATTCGAAGTAGAACCTGCATATGGAGAAAAAAGAGAAGAGGCGCTGCGGATAGCAGGATTAAAAACGTACTTTATCGTCAAAGTTTTAAAACCCGTAAGTTTGGAATTCTTTTAACGAAGTTATTTATAAGTTTCTAAGCCATAACTAGCGCCAATTCAAACGGAGCAAAAATTAGGAGCTGCTCAACTTTGCTCATAATTTACTGGATACTTTTTGGAACATTGGGAAATTTAAAGACTGAAAAAATTAGCTTTAACGAAATAGTAATTTGATTGAAACGTAGGTGCTTATCTACAAAATGATTTTTTACTCCAATTGATAAGTATAATGCTTACGTCTCCTCATCTGAACACACACTGTTATGTGCCTACGTAGTAGTGCAAAGTACTCGTTTCCACACTTGAAAACTTTATTTGTCATTAAATATTATTACATGGCGGGCAAAAACGAAGTTCAGTTGCTATTCATCATTACATATTAACGTTTCGTAACTACAACCTATAACAAATTCAAAATACTTGTTTGCGTTTTTTCATTACTGAACTAATAATAAAATCAGAATTGGTCTAAAAATTGATTGTTATGGAGAGATTTTCTGAGATTCCTTAAAAAAGATGATAATTCTTAACGAAGAAATAACATTTAAAGAGAAGAACGACCAGTTGATCTAATTGTATTAGAAATTGACGCTATATTTAGACGCAACAATTAACGTCTGAAACTATCACTATTTTGAGTGACGATATTATCGATGCTAATTATTATTTCTTCAGAGGCTAGGACCTGTACGTACCTAAATAACGTAATAAAATTATATTTTTTATTTGTTAAATCATAAGTATTGTGCTTACGCTTTCTCATGCGAACACTCTTCATTATCTAACTAGGTAGTAATACAACATACTGGTCTCAACGCACAAATTTGAAGCTAATCAATCTTCTGAACAATGGTTTCACCTCCTTTTGCCACCAGAAGATTTGCCTTTGATAGAATGTTCCTCCGGATTAAAAACATCTGCAGATGTTTTGCTCATGTGTATCTTTTTCCCTTTGATTGTTCATATTTTTCAAAACTTCACGTTTTTAATAAAATCGGTTTTGAACTAACAAGTTTTTTTAAGGTAATAAACACACCATAACACCGTGAGCCCGCTTAGTTTTTATAGGTGAAATAATAACGAGCAAAGTAATTCCGACTTCGAGTCGGCATTGGGGAAAATAATAGAATTAGGTAACACGGGATTAAACTGTTTTTTGTTCTCTCAAGAATTTTAAAGCCCACGACAAGCCTCGGGGTTAAACCATTCTCTCGGGAACAAAACGATGTTTTATCCCTTGTTACTTAATATACTATTTTTCGCTGTTTCACTTTACACTATTTCATGAATTTCAGGTAATTTGTTTCTTATATTATACTGCTTTCGACGTAGGAGCCACCAAATTGTCAGTTTCCGGCTTCCTCAAAATCCGGTAGTTTGTAAGATGTTCGCGAACACTCATTTTATTTATTTTTTCAACAGTTTTCCTAAACATGATTAATGGCGATTATTGTTCACGGATATGCTCAACAACGTGACAATTAAATTTTAATTTTAATTTTATTAAATCGTTTTCGCAACCACTGCTCGTTGTATCTTACAACCTTAAAATTGTGTGCTTCGTGAATTAAACAGACCGCGTTTTTGTCCCTGAGCATGTTATAGTAATCACAGCACAGGCCAAAAACACCTGTTTGTGCTCCCCTTTATACATAAATAACCCGTTTCCACTGGACATTTAAAAAAAAGTACGCACAAAACAAAGTAACTCAAACAAATTAGTCATTGTAGCTTTCAATTTTTGTTTGCCGTAAACAAATACTGCAAAATATGCACATCGTTTTATACCAGATTAGGCGCTTTCATTAATTTTTTGCAGGATAATTCTGTGAATTGTTGGTTGTGGAAAATAGGACTTTGAAATGTTATATTATGAAGGACAAAACAATTATCTCATAATATATTTATATATTTTTTATTTTTTTTTGTTTTTGTCGGCGCAGTAAAATAATTTACAGAATGTAGGAAGTAATAGAACGAAATGAAACAAGATTTTTAATGTTAAATGTGAAGTTAGGACGCGAGACGAAGTCCCTTTTATGAAAATTTTAATTATCATGCGAAATAAAGAACCGTGATATAATAGCGTGGAAAAGCAGTGTTTATGACTGTATACGTTGTTGTTATTTTCTTTTTTTATGAGTGTGTATATACTTTTATACGCGGAGTACAAATGAACTCTACCAAAATTATTATTCTTTGGCATACATGGAAGCACATCTAAGATCATCCACTCTTAATAATTTAAAAATCTTCTTCAGCAATGTGACTTAAAATCCATTGAAACACGTGTTATACAAATAAAACAATTTCTTTTATTGTATTATTGTACAAAACGACAGTATATAAAGTCGTAGGAAAAACAAATTTAGCAAGTGCATGCTGTGACGATATTTTTTTTTGAACGACAAATATATTTGGAATTACCAAACCTTAGTCCATATATACGTTTCCGTTCCTAAAATACTAAGGAGTGCGAATATTTTTTACCTGGGTAAATACAGTGTATTGAACAAAGACAGAAACAGAGACATATCGGATGTCGCAAATGGCACAGTTTTACAACAACTTGCCAAAATTAAAAGAATTCTATTGTAGATTTAAGATTTAAGATTACAAAAAGTGCAAAATGTAGTTGAAAACAGTTGTTTTTGATTGATTTCTGTTAAACTGGAAGTTTCCTTCAGACAATGAAAAAGTCAATAAACAGTAAGGCCCTTCAGCAGTTACATGCCATCTTCTAAGATATAAGTTTAGTTAGTTTACTCCAAGAAAACAAGAAAATAGCAGCGTAGCTGTTGAGATCGTTTATTGAAATTGTTCGTGTTGGGGAATTAATAACGTGCTTGTGTGGGTGGATGTCAGTACGATGAGAGGTTGTTACGAAGGTTTTAGATTCATTGATGAAATCCCCTGAGCCCGGCCTTGTCGTGGACAGAACTGTTCTGAATGAACCTAATTCGTAATTATGTAACATTATCACTGACGAATCAGATTACCTAACATTGTATTACCTGTTTAAACGTTTTTGGATGTTAACAAATATTTTCCCTACTCCACAAAAATATAGAGTTGTTTATGACAAGACTTTTACTTAATTTGAAAACAGTGACTGCTTTTTCAAATGAGATTTTTCGCCCAATTTTATTAACACATTATCCAGTGCTGCTCCATAAAAAAGGGATACCCGTTTGCAGCTTTTGCTACTTAATTTCTGTTAAAGTTCAGATATAAATTCATTAATTTGTGTTCTTATAAAGTTGCTCCGCCGCTTTGGTCGGTAATCTTTTGATCGCTAGCTACGAAATTAAAAATAATTTCAAGTATTTGAAAATATGCATACATTTTTTATGTAATACATTTCAAGTAATGGAACACTGCTTACACTATTACTTCGAAAAAAATTGGTGTAAAGTCATTTAGACAAGACTTCCCTCGCACCTGAAAACAAATATTCAAACAAATTCATTGTGATAAAAATAAAATGCCTATAAGACATCGGCAGTCGTTTTGCGCGTACCCAGATATCAGCCATGCCCACACAAATTTTTGTAAAATAATTGTGATAAAAGTCAAGGCAAACTCATAAACTACAA
This sequence comes from Zophobas morio, assembly GCF_036711695.1. Lineage (NCBI taxonomy): Eukaryota > Metazoa > Arthropoda > Insecta > Coleoptera > Tenebrionidae > Zophobas > Zophobas morio. The sequence goes on from NW_026972122.1 coordinate 10,123,026, forward strand.
ATATAGGATTATGTTATATTGTAAAGTGTAAATATGGGTTGTTACGAAAAAAAAAAGAGTTTACGTCATTTAATTATTATTGGTGGAGATGATTAGATAAATTTTGGTTAGTACAACATTCCTAACTAAATGAGGCAATTTATTTTATTGATCATATTAAGAAGGACTCCATTTTCTCGAAATTTTGGAAATACAGTATTTGTATTATTAGTATTGCACTGCACCTATCCAAATTGATATATGTGTCCTTGAAAAAATGTTGATGACATCATCAGTAGAGAGCGGATTTCTAGGTTTAATGCTTTTTGTGAAAAATGTAAGCACTTCAAAACTTTTTTATATCTGTAACTATGATGCAATTTGGAATCATTTGACACATTTCTTTTTATGCTTATTTGCTTTTTTTCAATTTTATGCATATTAAAACTTATATGCTTATTTAATGCTTTTTTCAACGAATATGAGTTTTAATGCATATTTTGTTCAAATGCCGGCCTTGTCGGAATGACAATTACTTGTTAGTTAGCCATATCGTATCGTATGCATTTTACCTGGACTTGACCATTGAAGTACACTTACTCAAGACCCTTTCTGTGAATAGGTTCCGGTCGTTTGGATAATAAAATTTTATTATTGGATTGGAAAAATACTCCATAGATTTTATGACTTTAAATCCTTACTTCCGTTGATAATGAATTAAAGCTTTTAACCAGATGTTCTTTTTCGGCATTTTGCGGCAAGACCGTTGAAGATTTTCTAGAAAAAGGATTATTGTACCCAACTACCTACCTTAAAATTTTTCTAATGGAAACTTTTAAGTAAATGAACCGTTTATTTCACAACCATCAGTCTATCGCATCTATCGTAGTACAGTGTTATACGTGGTTCTCCCTTGTTACATGTTGAGTTCTTTTTGGTAATATTACTTATTAGTAACTTATTTAAAATATTTTTTAAAAGAATGCCGAAAGTAAAATCGACGCCGGATGAGTGGATGAGGGATTTTCCAGAATTAAAATTAGAAAACAACAAAATATTCTGCAGAGCTTGTGTGAAAACCGTAAGCCCACTAATTTTTTTTTATCTATTTTCCTTTGTTAATCCTGTATATGTACGTTGTTTTAGAATCAAAGTGATAAAAAATATAACGTGACTCAACATGTCAGAACGACTCTTCATGTAGAAAGGAAGAAAATGTTTGAAGTTTCTAAAATTAAACAGCAGACCATACATGAATCTGTTGCATCTACTTCCACAAAAGATGAGCAGTTTCAGTTTAATTTCAATTTATGTAAAATGATGATCCAGTCCAATATACCTTTAAAAAATTGGAGAAAGGCCCTCTTCAAGAATTCCTTGAAAAACACTGCAATCGACATATTCCGGTTGAAAGTACTCTCCGAAAAAATTATGTAGGCCCAGTGTTTCAGCAAGTTTACAACTAAATTAAACATCGCATTGGAGATAATTATTTATGGTTCGCTGTCAATGAAACAACCGATAGTTGTGGAAGATACGTGGCAAGTTTAATTGTTGGAATCTTAAATGAAAATTTCCCTAGTCGAGTCGAGTAGTAAGTTTGAAAATGTTAGATAAAACAAATGGCAATACGATTACCAGATTTGTAAATGACAGTCTTACGTCACTATTTTTGCCAAATGCCGTACCGGCGAATAAAATTTTATTGATGATCTCGGATGCAGCTCGTTATATGTTGAAAGCAGAGAATAATCTAAAAATATTGTACCCCAATTTAATTCACTCTACTTGCATTGCCCACGGTTTAAACAGAGTGGCTGAAGGAATACGTTTGCAGTTTCCTACTGTGAATAAATTAGTGGCAAATGGTAAAACGATTTTTGTTAAAGCCCCACTAAGAGTGCAACATTTTAAGGAAAATTTTCCAAACATACCATTGCCCCCAGAGCCGATTATAACGAAGTGGGGAACATGGTTACAGGCCACATTTTATTATGACAAATATATCAAAGAATTTGAGGAATTAGTTACGGAGTTTAGCGAAAATTCTTGTCAATCGATTAAAGATTGCATAAATATTTTGGAAAACAAAGATTTGCGACAAGATCTAGCTTTTCTAAGAAGCAATTATCAATTCGTATGTGAGGTAATAGAAAAGTTATTAAAACCCAACATGTTGTTGGTAGATGCCATAAACTTAGTGAAAGAATTTAAACAACAAGCAAACGCAGTAAGGGGTAATATTGGTACTAGAGTATCTCAAAAACTTGACGAAGTGTTAAATAAAAATGCAGGTTTCGGTGTTCTTTCCGACGTTGCTCGTGTTTTACAAGGCCAGAAGGTGGAAAATTTGGAGTTAGTTTCAACATTAGTTGCAAAATTCAAATTTGCACCAACAACGAGTGTGGCTGTTGAACGCACATTCTCCAATTTTAAACACATTTTAAATGATCGGCGAAAAAATTTTACAGTAGACAACTTGGAACATATTACAATCATAAAATAAAACTGAAATACGGGTGTTAAATATAAAGTCTAGGATTGTTGTAATAATATGTTATCCAAAGTTCTAAGAAGTGTTCTTTGATTTGTAATATGATTATGTTTTTAATGCTTTTTTGCTTAAAATAAACCTTTTTTAATGAAAGTGTTATGCTTATTTAATGCTTTTTTGCTTAAAATAAAACTTTTTTATTGAAAATGTTGTGCTTATTTAAGCGCTTATTCTTAATTTTTTTGTGCTTATAAATCTGCTCTCTAATCATCAGATCATCACAAACTTTTGTAATGGGAAAACTCACTTAAAACATTTACGTAGCACCTTTTTCACTTTTATTTTATCACTGCACACATATTTTTATTTTAACTTATAGGGGTTCTTATAAAAAAAAATCGCAAAATCAGATTGTATAAGTTTTCGAAAAAGGTAAGAATTTTTTATTGTACTTCAGGGTGAAGGAGTAATAATGAGAGAGAGGAAAAAATAGATAATAAAATTCCTTCAGTTAGCTTATTAACCTAAAAATGGATACAATCGCCAGACAGACAGACGGAACCGGGAAAACAAAAGTGGTCAATCGTCCGATGGACTCAGTTACCTATCTTCGTTAGCTTACGCTCAGAAAGTAAAAATTCATCGCTCTATAACTCATGTTCGACCGTATGCTTTCAAATGCAAAGTGGGGAACCCCAAGGTTGGAAAAACCTTCTCCAGCCTTCAACAATGAAATCAAATGTTGCGGATCAATGCAAATACCTAAATATCACAACATTAAATACACGAGGCATAACAAAATTTGCATAAGGCAACTGGATCCTAATACATAAACATAAGTTATGACGATGGCGTAGCCGCAAATTTAAATTATGGCAGTGGAGAAATCAGCAAGCGAGCTACAAGGGATGGTGATTTTACTGTATAGACAGATATAAAAAAACTTGCCGCGTATGATGTTCTGTACCCGGCTTTCGCAAAATAGCCACTATTGGTAAGCTCCACCTCTCACGCGGACGCGGAAGTTCCCAGGAAGTTTTCAGTCAAATCCATCATTTTCGAATTTATAATAACTGAATGAATATTTGAAAAAAAAAATAGAAACAAAAAATCACATGAGGTTCAATTATGCCATACTCTGTCAAGAATTTCAAACAACAAAGACTTTATGTAATATTAAGTTATGCATTAACTCAAGTTATGGAGCAAATCAAAATTAAGTTCATCAAGTTTACAGCGTTAACTTGCCCCACATTACATTACAACAAAGCGTGTGTGAAATAAACACGACAGGCAAATATTAAATGCAGTAGAAAATCAAAAGTAGGGTGACATTGCATCTCACATTGTGTGAATATCTCAACAATAAAATCTCCAAATTCAGCTTGTCAAACGGTGATACACACATATCGGCATAAACAAAAAAATAATTACTCAGATTTGAGAGAGACCGTGGCGTCGAATCTGATTGAATTGAAATACAAATACACAAATGCATTCCAATCTGAAACCAGTCTGAACGGTGGCATGAATAAATTGCCTGTTCCTGAAATGAGTTTTTCTTATTAATTTTTCAAATGTGGTTGGGGGCAATGTTTTTTTTTTCTCTTACCGCGAAATTTAAATTTCAAATCCAGGATGTGATATTGTATGACCCTGTACTTTGTGCCAGTTCACATTCACATTAACTTGGCCGCGTTAAAAATCCATAAGCAATGCATTTTATGTGGGAGATTTCGTGGCATTGTTGTCAATTTTTAAAATCCATCGATTTTCTGAAGCAGACGGTATATCATTTATCTTTCAAAACATTTTCAGTTAGTTATTTGAAATGTTATTCTAGGTGCTCACATATTCATCGTATTAATTAACTCGCGTCAAATATATGAATAAAATTTTCCATTAAGGTAGATAATAAAATTTTATAACTTCTATTTTTGTGTTTTTCATTTGAACAAACTAGTTTTATGAATTTTTATGTCCGCTTCATTACTGGTTTCCACCACTTCTTTTGTTTTTAACGTTTAAAATGGAGCAGCTTTACAAAATTTACGATGATTTTTACCACGTTTCTGCTTTTTTGTAAGCTGAGGAAATATTGTAATCGAGTCCATTGACCGACTGGCTACTTTCATTTTTTCTCGACGCGTCATAACCTCAAGAGTACGAAAAATAGATCTTCCGTTTCTGTCTGTCTGTCTGTCGGTATGTCTGTCTGTCTCCCATATGTCCGAGACTACTGGACTGATTGTTGTAATTTTTTTACGCATATTAAAAATTTGGCTAATCATCACAATTAGCAATTAGATGACGTCATTTCAAAGAATTCGATTTTGAAATGATTAAAATATTAGACAACAATATACTTGTGATTTACGAATCCGCTTTGAATTTTTTTCCTAAATGTCTAAATTTTCCCAAAAAAAAATGAATACAATATAAAAACATTTTACCATCAACTCAAGATATAACCGCCCAGAACATAATATTCAGAACATATTGTTTGATTGTGGCTTAATTAACAATTTTAGTCCTCTGCTTTGAGAAGAAAAACTCATTCAAATCAAACACATTTCTACGTGACATTCTTTCAATGTACAAACTAAACACTCGAAGTCAAGTATGTTATTATTGGGGTGAAGACATTTTTTCCCGTTGGTGCAGGGTGTGTGGGGGTGTTATTTATGCCGCTGGTTTTTACTTTATAAAAGTTATTACAAAACAAACTTGTACCTCAGGCTCGGTAGAAATAACTGTATCGGCAATAGAAGCCCTATTCGTTAGCCAGCTCGCAGCCCAGATTTAACTCCCATAGATTTATTTTTGTGGTGATACATAAAAAATTTGTCGTATTTGTGACCTTTGCGTGATTTAGAAGATTAAAGAAGTTAAATTAGGAGTGTTTGCACCTCTTTAACACGTAATACTCGATTAACTGCGACAAGTCGCAACGCAAACTAATCAAAAGTTTTGTGTTACTGCACATAAAGGACGAGAGTTCGAACTTGCGCTTAAATAACTGTTCTAATCTGGTATAACTAATTTATTGTAAAATAATGTAAATATTTTTTATAAAACTTTTGAAGAATTTCAAAATATATCCATTTTCAAAGTATAGGGCCGCAAGATTTGATCGGACACCCTGTATATATACCAAACTGAAACTGAAAGTTACTATACTATAGTCCTTAAATATTATTACTTGTCCTAATTAAATAACAATTAAAACAAAAATGTTTAAAATAACGTTGACAAATACAATTTTATTTTAATTTATTGTCAAAAAACATGCTATATCATAACTACTCAGTTTAAATAGATAAATTATTGTTTAATTCTATAATAGCGCCATAATTAAAATTAGCTTAGCTGGAAGATAACAATATATGATTCACATAATTCCAAGCTATCTAAACCTTTTATTGAAATCTGAAATTCTGAAAATACAGAAGAGAAAATTTTAATTAACCGAAAATCAAAATAAAAAGTATTTTAAATGGGAAATATGCATCTCGGAGTCTTGCTTAAATCCTCGCAAAATTGCAAGCATCAAACCCTCAGCTAAAATCACAGTTATTGTCTTGGCAATTATTTGGAAATTTCATTTCTACCTTTATTTATGCACATTGATTAAGTTGTTATTTCGTAAGGCATTCCATCGCATTTTGTTCTCTGTCTTTAATAAACTTCTGGGGATATTTACGATTACGTATTTGCTTTATCTACGTTTGCCAGAATTTGTAATCACAAATTCACAAAAGGCAAATATTTATCCTCTCACAATAATTATGACATCGAGGCAAAATTTTCCCCCAAAAAAAATTATCGCATTTAATAAAATAAATACGGTTTCTGAGTCAGAAGCGGAGCAGAGAATGAAAGTGTCAGTGCAACCATTGTTTTAAGTAAGAGGGTAATTTGAAAAACTTGGTCTGATAATGAAAGACCTGTTTTTCTTTCCACAGTTACTGTTATTATGTAAAACAAAGTAGATGAAAGTTAAATAGAGTTAAGTCAAGAAAGATTTTTTCTTCATTTGGGGAAGTTGAGCGCGACACTGACACGGACATGCCTTCATTCCGGAACAAAAAGATTTTTCTTTTTAATACGTGCTTTTTTCCGGAGTATTGTTAGGCGTTTCTTTTAAAGAGTTATTGTAACGTCGACATATCTTAGATAAAAAGTCATTGTGTTATCCCTAGCTGTAAAGAGTAATTTACTATTTTCTACCTAACTTTACTAAAATTCATACTACAAATTGAATTTAGTTCCAGCCTCCTGTACAAGAAGTGCAAAACGGTAGCAGCATACTTCCCGAAGAAGATAGCTGCGTAATAGCAGATATATCAGACACGAAAGAAGAAGAAGAAGCAGAAGCAAACGTAAGTAATATCTACGAACAGACACAACAATTTAAAATAAAAATAAAACCCATACTACGCTGACTAGTTTTTTGACACTTTAATATTTAATTGACAAGCTTCGATAAAAAGCGGTCACATTCTGTGCTTTACGAAACATCAGTAGACCATGTGTTGTTAATAACGGAAATAACTCACCTTCACCTTTACCTTGGGGCTAAATTAGAGGGTACAGTAATAGCAGGAATTGTTTATTACACATTCGAAGCTGAATTTTTTAGCATTCGTTCGACCCATTTTCCTAAAAACCCAACTAATCTGGAGTATGCAAATCAAATAGCCAAAATGACATCTGAAAAGTGATGGGAAGCGTAACACATTTAAATAAATTGAACAATCCTCGGGTTGGGAGAACTGTCGAATCGGTATATTTAAACTACCGCTCCTAAAAGAGATGCAGATTTTGCTGCATTACGTGCCTCGTTGATTTATTGATCCACTGTTCTGCCTGTAGTGAAATTGAGAATTAGGAAATAGAAAACGGATTTTTGTTTATTTTTCCTAATTGAACGTTGACCTAGTTTTCAATATCGCTGACATCGGCAAGTTTTTCATCAATTGCATTTATTTGAACAACCAATCAGTGCAATTAAACCGGTTCATTTCCACAATTATTGTGGTATCGAAGGTAGTTCTAAATCTCGTTAAGGATTGTTGATTACCTCAAAATAAAATTTTTAATTACGTTTTAGCATAATTTGATTAATTTTAAAGTCAAGGAGCGTAAAATTAGCGTCGCTCACTTACAAATTGCATTAATTAAAGTTGCTATGAGTAGAGCATCACAAAAATACGACTCGAACAACAAGGCGACTCGCAGTCAATATTTTCTTGCTAAACAAAAGAGAAAATTTACATAGTTCTCCGTTCCCGTTAACACATCCTCTAACTTTCAGCGAGGTTTTTTTATTTCAGGGTGGTAACCAGAAAAGATCGCGACAGGACTCGAGGGATTTTAAGATCCGATTAAGGGCAGAACTGGTTAATAGGGACGGACATAAGTGAGTTAGCGGAAGAAATCGTTAGAAATAATTAAAACGTCTCGAATCCTTCTAGAGAGTTATCCAAGAATACGAAATGCCTGACACTTGGTTTTGTGGACGAGCATAAAGAAAAATCGTATCAACAACAAGTGGAGACTTTTTCCAGTATAACCTTACTGATGTTCTTAATAGTACGTCTTGCCATCGCGCTGACGGTTTTCATTGTCTTACCAAGGTAAAATAAATATTTAGTTTAACCGAAACGAAAAAGTTGTCTGACAGATAATCTATACCTTCAGGGACATGTCAATCAATATTTCCTACTGCACGGAAAATCTAATAATCATAGTCCTACTGTCTATTCTTATATGCGACGAATTTTCCCCGGTCGTAAGTAGTTTTTCCAGTCGGCAAGCCAAATCTTAAACCGGATTATTTCAGCTGAAATGCTGGAATGCTTTCAAGGATTCAATAACGGTACGAAGGATACTGTCTGCAGTTTGTGTCTTTCTTTTAGGGACGGCCAACGTGATAGACACAGTGAGTCGAATCTGATTTATCCGAAAGAAACGCTTTGATGGTTTTATTTTCAGATTTCTTGTGTTCAATTCCAATCGAATTCAGATAATTGCACGTTCACAGACGATATAAATTCGTCATGTCTTTATCCATCCTATTTCAGCTACTTCGCTGTATTAATTTTGATCGCTTCATCTCTTCCAGCGTGTCTGTCGTACCTGTGGAAGGCTTTGTTCTTGTTCATAATAGCTCTAGGTCAGTGCCTAGTTAACATCTTTGTCCTAGAGCTGGTTCTAGAGTGCGAAGAGTCCCGCAAAAACTGGAATAGGTACACACGCTCACACTCTGAATTATTCATAGTGAACCGCATTGCTTTTCAGCTTAACTAAAGGTAAATACACACTTTCAGCGTTGTTACTTACGGCGACTCTTGCTCTGGCTTTGCTCTCGAGACACGTAAGTTTGCATAGGTTGCTATCCGTGGTATTAATGCTATTCTGGTAGATGGAGCAGGTCGCTAGAGTTTTATTCTTGTGGAGATGCGAAGTCGAGGAGCAGCGCGATTTCGCGGAGGATATGAGAAGAAGAAATGAAGCCTTAGTGTATAATATCCTGCCGCCACATGTAGCTGCTCATTTTATGGGAAACAGGAAGAGGCAACACGATGAACTTTATTCTCAAAGTTATGCAGAAGTTGGAGTGCTTTTTGCTTCGATGCCTAACTTTTCGGGTGAGTTGGATAAGAAACGTTTAGAAATTCTTCGGTGCGGCATAAAGTTACTGAGGATTTCTCTTGTTGTTTTTTATTTTCATGCGATACAAATATTTGCAAGTACAAAACAAATGTTCTGTTAACGGTTTCACTTACCTGAATTTCTGGAACGTTTATTTAACGAAAACAAAATTGGAGTAAAGCGCCATTAACATTTTAACATTTTCAGCCTCTGAAAAAACTTATTGCACAAAACACTCGTAAGACGTACAACATTAAACGTAAAGAACTAAGGCCATAAACATCCACGACGCAATACCACTTTTACGTCGTCTTTAAGTATATGTGTCCGGAACATGAAAAATATGATATGAGGTTGATATTATACAGTTGTAACACCAGAAGGGACGGAATGAATAAAATAGAACGAAAACGTTATCTTTATAGAAAATTGCGTTATAAATTATGCCTTATGAACCGTGAAGAGAAATACCGCTTGATTAAAATAACGACTTATAGATGGTCCGTAAAAGGAATAAAACCCGTAAACGGCGATGGAAAAAATTCTAGAGTAAAATTTGCTTTCTTTGTTTGATCGACCTCAGTGGAGCTTCCATTTCCAACTTTATAGACGGGGTACTACTACATTGTGCAATCAATCGTTTTCGTTAGCATTTGCGGTTACGTTGTGAGGCAAATGTTCAGTTTTTTTGTTCTATTTATGGTTCGCTTCGGCTTCCAGAATCGCTATAAATCGTGCTTTAGCATTGAAACTAGTTGAGCCACAACAAAGTTATGAATGTGTATAGGCGAAAAACAGCAATATTATACGTGTGGATTTACAAAACCAACACTGTTTGTGGATTGTAGCGTATTAACGTTTATATATGAGAATAATTTTGGTATAAATGTGCAAAAAATGCGCAGAATCCTGTTTTGATTTATTTTTATAAACCTATCCCTTATTATATAATCTGACTTGGTTTTTAATAGGTATTTATCTATCAAGGGCATTATGAAGATGTTTTTGGTTTCCGATGCGCTCTGGCGGGAGAGTTTATAAGTCCCTCGAGAGTATAAATAAACATTAAGCAGTGTCCTTGATACGTACAAAGTTTCCTTACTAATATTTTCCTATCAACTAAATACTAAATTATAGATCTGAAGACTGCAACAGAATTTATGTTCTAATTGCTAAGTACTTTGTGAATTATGAATGCGATATCTAACGAATGTGTCATGTTTCCCTAATCAAGTTTTCCTGGCAATATGAGGTTTTGTTGGCGATGAAGTGTTAAATCAAGTAAAAATACAATAAATTTCGATACTACATACAAATTAAATATCAGTAAGACAGTGATCCCTGGGTATCCTGAAGACAATGGTTGATCAAAACTGGCAAGGATGTAAAAAATATGAAACCGGGAAGGTGTTAAATTTCATTGATGAAAACTCGAATAAAACATCGAAATTTATTTGTTTGGTGTGTGTGCTGGCAGAATGAGTTGGTGCAAAATGTTAGTTGATCATACAAAGAATAGAAATCCGGTCATTGTTGTCAATGTTGCTGAAACAAAAACTGACACACAACAAATTTTTATAACTATTGGTGAGCAAGGAATGGGTTGTTTGGAGCTGATAACAAAACATTAGCGTTCATGGATTACATGTACTACAAATCAAACAGTTTGTTATTAAACTAGACTCGTGACATTACGTTAACTCAAAGAGGAACATGTGGATTTGAACTAAAACACTCTAATTTACTCGAGTTGTGCTTTAGCAATAGTCTATTCTTTAAAACAAGACACATTATTGGGATGCCTAATTATCGTAATGGAAGAGAATTGAGAATGGATCTACTCAATGGAGGCTTGTAGAGACGAATACGCTGTAAGGTTTCCATAAATTGAAGTTTATGAGGCTTCTTTATTAAATCACATTGAGGATGTAATTAATAGGTCTGTGATGACTGGTAGCGTAAGCCAAGTTAAATCAACGGAAGACCTCGAGTTTCAATTGGTATTGTTAATTTTTTGAAAGAGCATTTCTGTTAAAATTATTTCTGAAAAATGATATACCGTTAAGCACACTTTTACCTCCAAATATCCCTCGTTGCCTTGATTATTAGAACCGGTTTGAAATCATGGATCACAGTTAAGGGAACGATGGCTCTGTTCAAGCAGATAAAGCTTTCCTCTGTTTTCAACGTTACTAAACTTCGCAGTCCAGGGTTGCTACATATTGACCGGATCATCCACTACATTTCGCGGACTACCAAGCCAGCGACCTGCTCACAATGATTCAACTGACGCTAAAGTTTCCCATACTAACACTATTGCAATTCACCAATGCACTTCAACTCCTTCTTCTTTAAACAACAAAGAGTTTGCTTGGAGTTAAATTACGCATTAATTCAAGTGATTGGTTAAGTCAAAAAGAGTTCATCAATATTACATCATGCAGTCAAAGAATTCAGACATCACATAAAACAAAAGATATGTAAAGTAAACACAATACGGTCGAAATCAGAATAATAATTTGAGAATAAATGTTCAAATTGAAGCTGTCAGAAAATGCTTCGGATGCAAAAAAAACACAATATTGCAAGACAACCTAAATATAAAATACACCCGATACGTCGAGTCCAGGATGATATTAATTAAAAAAAAATATGATAATTTGCAAGGTCTTTTCTCTCAAAATATATCAACGTTTGAGATAGTTTAAATGCGAAAAAAGAACTATTAATTATTAATCGCGAGTGAAGTATGGATAATGTAATAAACTAATAAATCCCCAGACATTTTAGATATCGTGGTTATAAAAATACAGGGTGCTTCTGTAAAATTTCATATGCAATCAAGAAAACATATTGCAGATATACCTCAGTGCTTATTATTAAATGAAATCTACTACGAATCCACGATACCGATCGTAAAATTAAATTTGTCGATGATTAAAATCGGCGTGGGTAAAACTCAACAATTTGTTTCACACTAACTTAAATTTACCCGACTACTTGCACACACTATACTCTAGTGGACTGAACTGACCGAATAATTAGTCCTTCCCGAAGGTAGTCCCTATTTAATCCCATACTTTCGTTCTAAATGTTTCGTGATCGAGGTCTTTCTGGAATACCCATCACGACTTCCGCATCCTGGCTTTTCTTTGGCGAACACCGCCCGGCCCGTCACCGACGATGAGTCACACATCATCGCTGTACATACTAGAACCCATATGTGTCGCACCGGGACAGCGTATGGGTTTCTTTCGTAACAATATGAACTATGAATTTACAAGTAATAAAACAAACATAAGACGTGTTGACGAATAGTCGAAATTTTACACCTTTTAAACTACAAAACTATTAACAAACTGATGTTATGCTAATTAGACTCGTCTAATTGCCTTGCGTTCCAGCATTCCTCTACAAATGCATGGTTGGCTTTATGCCTACTGACTAATTTTTTCATTTTTAATTTTTCAAATGCGGTTTCCCAGGCTAATTTCTACAGTGCGAAAGAGATATGGATTTTTTTCAGTAACTGAAGAATTAGAAAAGCAAGAATTTTTTCAACCATTTTTTGGACACAAAAATGAAAACTAAACAGCAAATTACACGTCGAGTAGGAACGAGTCGAACACTACAAAATCCCGGCTAGAGAACTCACAAAAATTGACCACTTCATCAAAAGTGGAGACTCCACCCGGCATCGGTGGGGCTAACAAAGAAAAACCAATGGGATGCAACCCCTGTGTTGAAATGAGTTGCTTTCTCATTCTCTCTCGAACTACATCAGCAAACCACCCAAATCGCCGTCGATTCACATTAATTCCTGTCATTAGCACTTCTCAGGTAGAAGATCAGATAAATTCCGCTACCCAATTTAAGATAATTTAATTTTTCTAAACTAAATATTATTTTGGTAATTCACGCCTCAGCCTTGCTAGGCTGGTTACAAATTTATGGTGGCAGCGGTGAGATCCGAAACCACGCCTCTGAAGAGACTGGTATCTCAAACCAGAGCCTTAGACCGCTTGGCCACGCTACCGCATTTGGAACTTTTGTTAGGTGTACAATCCAGTACCTATTTCGACGACATTTGCGGCGATCTTTATCAACAATTAGTGCTTAGGTAATCGGCACTTTCATACTCGAGTCCCGGACATCAGGAGTTACGTCGTTCTCGAAACAACGTCGGTGTCCCGCGTTGATTTTTGCTGGTGAAATATCCATTTGGGATGGGTTGGTTGGTGATGGAATGGTGGAGTCCGGCCCGCTGGGTCTGCTATTGATGATTTGATCATCCTGCAACAATACACACAAGGAAATATCTGGCCTTATCATATTGATATGCTGACCTGATCAATTTTTCCTTGTCGCTGGGTGACTCTCATTGTGACCGTGGCTTTCCGATTCTACGACAACCGGTGGTTGATCTCGTCCTCTTCTTTCCCGTTTCTGAGCGCAGTTTCTGACTCCATTAGTTCGCTCGTGTATGACATCATATATCCGGCTCCTGCTGATCCATGGCTCATCACTGATTGAGCCTTGGCTACGAGTGTGTCTCCTGGTAATTTCTGCCTGTCTGACATTGGGTGTAATAATTCCCGCGCGGAGTTTTCTGGGACTTGTAAGTACCCGGAGCCTCCACCACCGTTACCAATTGTTCCCGGGCGGATTGCTCATGCCTTTCATGCGCTTCATGCAACACGTCATGCAAGTTATCTCTATTCTGTTCATAACATCAGGGGGCTAGCAAAGAGAAACCAATGGGATGCAACCCCTGTGTTGAAATGAAGTGCCTTCTCGTTCTCTTTCGAACTATACCAGCAAACCGACCAAATCACCATCGATTCACACATTCTTATCAAAAATTACTACCCTAACAATGTCATGGCTCGCGACTTAATTAGGATACCCAGCCATAGATCTCGAACCCATCAAACCTTCTCTTACCTGGGACTTGGTTTCACCTAGCTATTTACAAAGCGAGGAAATCGCATCATTTCATTTTGATAACGGGATTTCTAACGCTTCTCTGCCTGTGGGCCCATCCATCATGGTCGTTATGAAACTGTGCCGTTTTCTTGAAATTCAACAAAAACAGCCAGGCAGGCTTGAGACGCAATTTACTTTGTAACGACTCACTCGGAAAAGATTGAACATGTAGTACTATACCACTATTTGAGTAAAATTAAAAGGAAATGAAGGAAAATCAGGCATTTTGTTGATGTGATATGAAAAAAATTGAAAGTGTGTTCGGGAAATAACATCTTCAACATCCTATGTAGTGCCGTTCCTTGACAAAATTATTTTTTTCTTTATACGGATAAAATTTGCTGATTGTCAAATTAAATACCAAATTTTTCGTATTATTTCACATACCTGTCTAGTTTACTATGTGTTAAGCTTGCGGCTTAATGTAATGGAGTTTATGCAACTAATTATACGCTTAGCAACACAAATGAGACAGTTAAACAGTCCAAAAGAGGCGCAATAAATCAGTGCCGACGAAATCATTAAGAACACATATAATATTATTATTATTATTATTATTAACGAATCGATCGGGCAGAGGCTATGCCTGTTATGCCCGCGCCAAATTAAGTAGTGGCTTTATCTTCAGTATAACTTAAAGATTTTTGTCGCATAATATGTATCATATTTCGATTTAAAACTTACAATAGCTCATGATACAAGTAAATATGGTATGGACATCCCATGAACCAAAACTCGTCTTCTTCTGCGCAACGTTATCTGACGTCATGTGGAATGAATGACCTTCCACTTCTGTGTTGACATCTGATGTCAAATATCAATTTTAAGGGTTATGAGGCAGTTATGAGTTTTTGTGGTTATGAGGGTTATTGTTTATTGTTACCAAACTGATGCGTAAAAACAAATTGGTGGTTTGCTAGCGACCTAGCGTTGTTAAAAAAATAGCGGGGATGATAGCAAATAATAAGAAAATATCTGTGTCCTTGTTATGCTCCGTCTTTTCGACAGCAGGTATTTTTTGCTTCCAGTATGGCGATCCTGTTACTGTCATTTGGCCGTCAATTGCCTTGGTGGTAACACGTCTTCCACGACTGTTTGCTGGTTACCGGTGACACTTTCTCGTTGAATAGGGCTGGAGTTACTTTGGGACTGGAATAGTGTTCTTTCCGGTCCGTTAACTCAATAATTCTAGTACAGTCTGTCGTAACCTCAAATCGTAAACACATCAACCTTTCGTTGACAGATAGCGAAAATTACTAGCCTCGCGCTATCTTTGTTTAACACATAGGTTAGGTTCCTCTCTGTCGAATTCCGACCACAGGCAGTTTGCCGTACTTTCTAAAAGTAAGAGTAGATCTAGTGACTTTAGTTGGGCTCGGTAAATATTTCAATTTCCCGCCTGAATACAGCCAGGTGACGTCAGCAAACCTGCGTATGTCCATACCATATTTACTTGTATCATGCAATAGATGAAGCTAGCACTATATCCTTGGGTAACGCGTTCCAACTGTCAAACACCCTATTCGTTAAAAATTTTTAACGAGCTAAAGTGCAAAACTTCAACTTACGCAACTTTAGAGGATGCCCTCTGGTGCGGCCTGAGGTATTGAGAGGGAAGAGATGCCTCATTGGGGAAGGCCTGATAAGTAATGATTAGATCGCCTCGTTTGCGCCTGTCTGAAAGAGGGCAGAGATGCATTAGTTTAAGCCGTTCGCAGTAAGGAGGCCGATTTATGCCGAACGGAAATCTGCTTGCTCGACGCTGAATGGACTCCAAGCACAAAATGTCTTTTTGAAGTATGGGAGACCAGACACCATTAGCAAACTCTAGCAAAGGCCGCACATATGTTTTGAAAAGTTTAGAAAAGACCAATGGACTAGCTTTGGAAAATGTTTTGCTCAAAAGAAAGAGCATTTTATTTGCTTTGCTCGCAACTCGCTGGACGTGCTCAGTCCATGACAAATTGGAGGTGTCAACAACACCCAAATCAACGTGTGAATCTGTACATGAAAGAAGTAAGTTGTCAACGAAATAAATGTGTTTGGGGTTATTATTCCCAAGGTGTAGGACTATGCACAAAGCATTAAATTCAAAGATAACAACCAATCATGACTTAAGTCATATATTGCTCGAAGATCTCGTTCTAAATCCCTATAATTCGCACTACTAATGTAAAGCTTGATGTCATGTGCGAACATGGCGAAAGGCGAGGTTACGATATTTTTGATATCGGCAGTATAGGCGCAAAGAGTACCGGGCCAAGCATTGAGCCCTGGGGCACCCCACTTACAATATCGACAGATCTACTAAGTCCATCACCGACTTTGACTCGAAATGTTCTATTGCTCAGAAAAGATTCTATTCACCCAAGAAGGTTTCCTCCTATACCAAGATGTTGCAATTTGTGAAGAAGCCTGCGTTTCGGAAACTTGTCAAAAGCTTTTGAAAAATCGAGATATAAAATATCGACGGGGCGACCCAGATCGATATCCCCAGTCCAGTCTGACAAACAGCACAAAAGATTAGATTGGACAGATTTCCCAGGTAAGAAGCCATGCTGTTCAGGTGGAATTAGATTGTAATTTATGAGAAACTTGACTAAATGGTCATAAATAATGGATTCCATGACCTTGACCACGAGCGATGTCAAACTCACTGGCCTATAGTTTGATGCAACAAACTTATCACCCTTGTTCTTGTAAATTGGTTTGACAAACGCGGTTTTCCAGTCGGAGGGAAGTCTAGATTGCATGAATGATTGCGGCATTAGAATAGAAAGCGGAGTGGCAAGAGAGGCTGCACAGTTCTTTAAAACGCAGGCGGAAATAAAATCAGGACTTGGAGATTTAGTAACTTTCAACTTTCTGAGCTTATCTGACACCGTGTCCGCAGAGAATTTTATATCAGTGGTACTATTCGAATTACAAACGCTAGATAAATTAGGCATCCCAGAAAGAGGTTCCACAGTAAACACTTTGGCAAAGGAGTCGGCAAATATATCAGCCACGGTGTAACTGTTATCATTAAGCATGCCTGCCGCATCTTTAACGTTAACTGTTTTAACTGGACCTGATAAAGTAGTGCGAATATACTTAAAAAGAGTTTTTGTGTCCTTATTCTCTGCAATACGCTTCTCATAATCAAGTCTAGCCTCTCTGATGACAGTCGAAAGATGGTTAGAAAAAGCCCTATGAGCATTGTAACTCGTTCCGGTCCCTGTTCGTTTAAAAGCTCGCCACGGTGCTCTCTTTTTGCGTACTAGGTTTAAAATTCTCCCGTTAATCCATGGTTTTGATGAAGATCTTTTAAACGTGGAAGTAGTGGTGTACTGTGTGACCCTATCAGATATTGTTGTTTTAAAGCAATCCCAATTGTTGCTTATCGTCAAATCCGAAAGAAGACAATTCCAATCTAGCTTCCCTAAGTGCTCATTCAGGGCTTCAAAATCTATCATCTTCCGTTCAAGCGTGATAGTTCTCTTCCGAGGTGTGTAACAAATTTGTAAATCCATCATTAGAACTAAATGATCCGATTTACCAATTGTATTCAAATATTCCAAGTTCGAGATTGAACTGTCATCAGACGTTATAACTAAATCTAGCACAGATGGGTTTTGGTTCGACCTAAACCTTGTTAGCTGCGTGATCAATTGATCAAGATGACTATTAAGCAGCAAATCCACCAAAAGTTGAGAGGAAGGAGAATAGGAACGACTGGCACTAATGGGCCAATCCACATCTGGGAGGTTTAAATCTCCGAAAATATACATTTTGTCATATGAATTCGATATACTGTTAATCTGATTGAAAAGAGTTATATCGTCGTTGAAAAGAGATGACGATGGTCTATACACACATCCTAGAGCAAAAGTTGTGCTGCTGGTAGTCATTTTTAAGAAGAGAGAATCAATACCACCAGTGTTATATATAATACATATGTTTATTATTAATTTCTGTGGATGCAAATAGCAAGAACAAGACTGCGATCATCAAGTTTTACTTCCGACAATATCACTTTTCACCGCATCAGTTTGTAACTGTCGTTTTCGTAGTAATAATAGTAGTGTAGTGTGTACTATAATCTATATTATATATATCGGGCGAGCGACAAAATTTGTGATCGAGTCATCCTTGGGACTGTATCCGTCTGAAACGTTTAAAGTGCGTCTAAAGGAACTTTGCATATTTTAAAATTTCTCGAAATAATGTATTCTCGTATTTTTGCAAACCTAATAGCTTGTCGTCCTCTAAGTATTAAACTTATAACATTCGTAGCAAAATGTACTACAAAATTTTTTGAAGTCGGGTGTCCCGTTTTCAAAACAGATGTTGTTATTATCGTGATCCCAGATTCAGGATGGTGCAGCTTGCATGGACAGACGCAATATTGAAACATTTCAACTACCTCTATCAAGGGGGCATTTTGGTGGCGTTAGTTCATTGTAATATCCTAGACAATTTTCTGATTACTTGTGATATTTCATTGCTCTGTTTTATTTTTATCCTAACCTGAGTAAAGGTGCAGATATAAATTTTCACAGAGATAGAATGTTACAGGTGCTCATTTCCTCCACGAACCGTCCCGGCACAGCACTGTTATAAGTTACAATAGTTATGATTTATAACACTTCACATTACAGGCCCGAATGTTTAGGTTGTTATCAATGTTTCAAAAACGCAATAAAATATACTCCTGTATGATTTTCCGCAATGGATTCTAAAATGTTACCTATTTTCAATCTGAGTTTTTCAAGTTGCAAAAAACTATTTTTTTAAAAAGAGTTTAGAGACACAGTTTAATGTCGAACATAACGATGCGTAAAAACTTAGCCAAAATAGAGCGCCCAAACTTTAAAAAAGCGGTGTAAAGATAGAACACAACGAGACTTTCGTTTTCTGGATCTGACGACTCATCATATTTACGGTTACGAACGTAACAAGTGTAAATAAAGCTGTGTAAATAAACAGTATGATTATTCCGTTCAACTCCTGAAATGTGTCTATTTAAAAATACTTCAGAAATCTAGATTTAAGTTTATTCTGTTTTTTACGATCAGTTACAAACATAAATAAAACGCAGTATGTGCAAATTGTACTTGGGAAATCTGTCCCCCCTGAATTTTAGTCAGTGATTTATAAAGGTTAATTTTAATTTGTCAACACCAGTTTCAAGTTTCAATACCTTATTTGTTCGGCACAACAGTTTAATTAGAATTTTATGCAGGGAGTTTCTTGACCCATAAAATTTATAAACAAACGCAATACCAAACTGTTCGTATATTTGTTTTAACGTAATTAGAAATTGTTTCCAGTTTTGGGTGCGGGAATATTATAATGGAACAATATTTTCCGTCTCGCTTACTTCACTACAGTGAGTTCCGTTTTGAACTAACTTCGTATAGGGCGCCACGTGGTCAGTTAGTTCTAATTAGCCACTGCTTGAAAGTAAGTACAGTCGAATTTATGCAACACGCAATGTTGCTAATGAACGGAGAGTTTTATGTCAGTCTGGTTGAAAATGGAATGTGTCTTGTGGTCACGTGATTTGCTAACATTTATCTGTGCAACATTTAAAATCTTCATTAGAAAAAAGTAAATTTACAGGTTCTGGTTTTCTCGATCGAAATACGTATTTTTTTTTCAAAGATAAACTAGTTTTTTGAATAGATTTGTATTATTTTAAAACATCTGACGGATGGTAACCACACCCTCTTGTTGTCACAGCCGGAAATGATAAAACACTCGGTATATTTTTTTTATAAATACGAAGCTTGATTTCTTTACTAAAAAAATTAAATAGAACCAATATTCTAAAATCATTAATTAAAAGGTTATTTAGTAGAATAATTGAAAAATTATCTATTTAATTCAAATCTAATTGCTTGAAAAATAAATGTTTGATTTGGCAGTTCGACATTTAATGGTTTTTGAAGAAAAATGGCGGGCGTCCGTTAAAGAATGGAAAGTATCAACATCTTGAAGTAGGTGATTTTCCCAGGCTACAGGAAGTTGCAGAGTGGATACTAATAAGAAGCCAAGTAGAATTATTGGGTTATATCAAATAAAAAAGACACCCTTAATTTTTTAGCATAACCCTAACGTAATATTTAGTACATCGTGTTAGGACGCTATAAAGAGACATATTCTTTTTACCTGCTACTCCATTTGAACTTTCTCTGCTGACGTAAGATGTATAATTAATTTAGCAAACCTACACCCTATACTGAAATGGTCAAAGTTTCTACTATTGTAGAAACACCAAAGGGTAAAATCTTGTGTTATTGACCCATGGTCATCTGAGGTACTCAAATCATTTATGCTGATAGTGTATGGAATATAAATTTTCTTGTGTAAATTTTTAATTCAATAATTACGTGTTCCGTAATACATAAATTTCAGTGAAAATCTTGAGTAGGTATATGTTTAAACTAAATTATGGAATAAATTAAGTTAAGATGTAACTTTGAAAAAAAGTCTAAATTGTCAAAATAAGACTTTTTTGGCAAATAATATACCTTCTAAGAAAATAAAGGGCGGGTGGGCGGGGCTTGTACTTGTTAAGATAAGACTGATTTTGGCAAATAATATAATCTCTAAGAAAACAGTTGGGCGGGGCTAGTACTTACAACTTAAAACACTTTTACACTTTTGAACATCACTTCACGAAAACCCAACGCGAACTAATTGACACAGGAAGAGAATTCGAAAAGAAAGTTGTAGGAGGGCTTGGTGTATTTAACACATCAAAGTCTTTCCCCGAAAAGGAAAAGACAACTTGTATCTGGGTCTGTAAATGGGTGTTTTAATTATTTTAAAACCTACCTACGTACTTGTGTTAAAAAAATGTTGTTCCTTGGTGATTCGCGCAGAAAAATAGATTTGGGTTATTAAATTGTTGGTATTTTGCTAACGGAATTCCCCCAAAACTCAACTGTTATCTTGATCCCCCAGTTCGAGTGGAATACTGCTGATTGTGTTAACTATCAGTCTAACAGCTTCTACAGGGTCCTTTATAAGCAAGCAATAGCTTTACAACTTCCGTCTGAGAGCCAATTAAATGAGTGATGAAAACGGAGTAGGGGTGGGTGGGTCGGGCCACTTCTGACTGTTTACAATCTTAGATTCTACCGTTTTTCAAAATAGAATTCAATCCCCATTGTACAGTAAATAAAATAAGTCAGTGAAATGGAGAAAAGAGAAGGGGGGGGGCTGGGTTTACTTTTTTCTATATCCCCTTCTTCACTCTAGTAGGTACTACTCTTGAAATTGTTCAGTCTTATCTTAGCAAATACTAGCCCCGCCCACCCGCCCTTTATTTTCTTCGTGGGTATGTCATTTGCTAAAATTATTCGTATCTTAGGAAGCACAAGGCCCGCCCACCCGCCCTCTTTTTTCTTAAAGAATATATTAGTTGCCAAAATCAGTCTTATTTTAACAAGTATTAGTATGAAGGCCTTCAGGTTCACTCTGTTTAGACTGGTATTAGTAAATCGTTCGATAAGGTAAATCATTCAGTTCTGCTACAGAAACTATGGGCCTATGGCTTTCCAGGCGCAATTTTATCGTGGTTTCGTACTTTCCTTGATCCCAGCAGACTTGACTTGAGGGTCAGTTTTCATGTAAGCAGATTGCAACATCAGGAGTCCGTCAGGGTTCTATTCTAGGTCCGATATGTTTCCTTATTTATTAACGATATTGGCTCTAGTCTACGGAGTAACTCTGTTTTATTTACTGATGATATAAAGATTTATAGAGCAATAATCTCTTTGATTGGTGTACTCTAAACAGAATAGTGGCAAATGTTGATAAATTCATTGCCATCAAATTCATAGAAAAATCATTGGCTTCAATTTGAATTATAATTTAAATGGTGCATTTATCCCTACCGTTGCTGTTGTTAAAGATCTAGGAATTTCGTTGGATTCTAAATTTTTTTTAATACACGTAGTCTTCTTTTCCCAGCAAGAAACATTAATCATGTTTAAAAAGCTAAATTTTTGTAATAAAACATGGATTTTGCAATTATGCTCAGCGCCTCGGTCTGAAAATAAATAGAAAATTCATCACAACTGAGATCGGGACGGATGGGTGGTGCTTAAGCTGTGACTTTTATTTTCTAAATATAGGTATAGTTTCCTTTAAACAACACGATACTTTTTTTCACATGGTAATTTTCTGCAGAGAAATAGGGATTTTGCAGTTAAGGTGTACTCTCTGACTCACGATGAATAAACAAAATCATCACAGTCTCAACTGTGACGATTGTGAAAAGAAGACTACGTATATTAAAAAAAACAGGGACAAAATATAGCCCCTATATTTTGTCCCTGTTTTTTTTAATATACGTAGTCTTCTTTTCACAAGAAGAAACTAAAACATGTTTAAGATGGTAAACACCCCTCAGTCTGAGAGTTACAGTTACACATTAACAGGATCGAGATAATTAAAAAAAAACCGAAAGTTAAAAACAATTACGCACTTGTATGGTAATGTAATAACAATAACAATAACGTAAACATGAATAAAGATCGTTATTATTAGATCTAGAATTGTAGAATTTTTTCGTCGATCTCGTTCACCCCCGATGTTTCCCATCTCATCTCTTCATCACCACCACCGAATGGCTCCTTTTCATTATTTTTCACTCTCAAAATATCAAGGTCCCAAACAGCACGATTCATTACGTTTCGGTACTCTTGTACTTATTTGTCACCTCACTATGAAACACACATCTTTACCGCTTAATTTAAATATTTATTGTCATTTGTTTTTTAATATTGATGATTTTTTTAGTTATAAGATTCCATTTTAGTATTTTGACAAAAATACAAACTTTCAGATGACTTTTTTGAAATGTAGCTCAAAAAATAAAATGAAAATAATTATTGTAGCAAAAAAATTTTCTTGTGTTTATACAGGATGTTCAAAAAATGGCGCACCAACTCAACGATACATGACACAAATCTAACTTCGAGGAAAATCATTAAACAAATTTTACGTCAATTTGACATTCACTCACAAAAACAAAATATCGAATTAGAATCAAAAAACGTGAAAATTTAGCCACTATTGTTCGATTCATCCTGAACAATTTTTAAGAAATTTATAGATGAAGACAAGGTGCCTTTAAAATTATTTTGAACCATTAAAATTCAATCGATTACAGATACACAACACAGGTATTGAATTAAGATATGGTGAAATTTCGAAAAGAAAAATTAAACTTTGAAAGGCTGAATCTTCTACATTTGGACAAAATGGCTTTTTAAATAAATAATTATTCTCTGCTTCATGAATGGTCCTGAACAACGTACCATAGATTTGGTGCGCTAATTTTTTAACACCTTGTATATTATACAAATAAGGTGTGTAAATTGAGTTTCATGAACCAAAGTACTATTATTTTGTTCTAACACACACGCATTATGTGGAATGTTCTAACAATATTAAGGTCGAAAAGTAAATATAATCTTGATAATAAAATAATTTTCAAAAGTAAGAAAATACGAGAAAAATGGGGAATGATTTCGTACAAATAATATCTAGCGGCAAAATTTAAATCAGAATTTGATGTTCTGTTTAAAATAAAATGCAGTACCATAGAGCTCCAACTGAACAATAGCATTTACTACTTTTCAATTTAACTAATGCAACGTTTGAATCAAAACGTTTAATGCTAAACTAACACTGCCTATTTAATCTCACGAGCAACTTTCAATTCAGATAAAATATTGACTGAGTTTTTACGAGCATCGATCATCTACGACAGGCGAAACGGTTTCATAAATAAACTTTATATCAGAAACTTAAAGAATAAATCGGTAAAACATTTTAGTTACTCCCGGGCCCAAGTTTAGTTACAAATTACGTTGAATGGAACTCAGTCACTACAAACCCATTAAACAGTGTATTTTAAGACTAACTATTCTAGCAACAAAAAAGAAAGTTCCGTAGATGTAGTTACCAACTTTCGTAATTTTATCTCCGCTGAAGCAGGAAATAAAATCAAAATAACGAACAAAATCGAAGAGCAAATAAAGTGAGACCTGAAAGCTCTACGAACCTTTAAACTTTATAATTCAGAGTTGTGTTTACTTTCGCCAGAAATAATATTCCCTCGTAACGCTCTTATATCTTTAGTCAACGTTATTGATATTTAAAGACCCTTAAATATGTTTTTCATGAATAAATATTGTTTATTTAGAACTTCGGGAAACTAATTTTAACCGAAATTACAGACTTCTACTCCGAAGAGACCGTCAACAACCAAGGATTAGAATGCCTACGATTTTTAAACGAAGTCATTTCAGATTTTGACGCTGTAAGACCCACATTTTTCCTTGACACAGATCATCTCATTTCTGTTTCCAGCTTTTGGAGCTGCCTCAGTTTCAAGACATAATAAAAATCAAGACAATCGGTTCAACCTATATGGCAGCCAGCGGCCTAAATCCAACACGTCAAGTCAAAGTGGGATTTCACACGTAATTGAAATATTTTATATAAAATATATTTTTCAGCCTGAAGATCCCATTACGGTGCGGTGGGCGCATCTGGCTCTCCTTGTCGAATTTGCTCTGGAACTGAAAAAAGCCTTGCAGGGTATCAACGAACAGAGCTTCAATCATTTTGTTTTAAAATTGGGTATTAATCACGGACCTATAACGGCAGGTGTAATCGGAGCCAGGAAGCCTCACTACGACATCTGGGGCAACACAGTCAATGTGGCTTCCAGGATGGAAAGTACCGGGAAGGCTGGATGTATTCAGGTTAAAAATCAATATGCTTAAAATTAGAAAGTGTAGTGATAAGTGCTAAAATGTCCTCTCGGTAAAAAGCGCTTACACGGAACAGCAGTTAGAAGAACTTACAACTTACTAATGGGTTCCTATCAAAAATGTCACAGCATATTACAAACTAGCTGGGAAAGTTAATTACAGTTTGCGGAGGAGTACTAAACTATTTGGCGATTAATCAACGGGAAAATTAATTTATGACTTCTGATTTATTAAGATTGTTTTGTGCTGAAGGTCGTGTTTTGGCTTAAAACTATACACATTTTGCAGTACATCCTTGCGTTGGAAATGTTTTTATAACAGTTTAACATAAAAAAAAGGTTTTATTTTTAGAGCCCGGACGTACACCTGCATACTCGTAAACACTCTGACATTAGTCGAGTTACTCTGCAAACTCATTTTTTAAATAGGATCACCCACATAGCAACACTTCATTTAAAAGCTTCCAAGATAATTAATAGTTTTGTGAAATCTACATGTCAAAATTTGTTAGAACTTTTTTAAAAACCGTAAGAAAGGTTGTACTTATTTTTTAACAAGTTTTTCTAAATTTTAGAACTTATAATCATACTGAGATTATTTCGAAAATTTTAAATATCTCTAGTACTTTCTACAGGATACACTTCAGATAAGAAATGCATAACATGACACATTCGGGAATTACCTATCTAGTCTATAGGAATCAGATCAAAAAAATCACTTATGGACACAATTACGCCATTCTATTTCTCTGTATTTCCATACCGTACTTTTTGTGTTTTTGTTTTTTCTTATGATTTCTGTTTGTTTATCATCTCTTTTTCGTTTTGTTGGCGATTTTATAAAAAGCTAACCGGAATTTTTCTAATCATTCCCACCAAAAATGTGATGACGTCATCTGAAAATTGACGTATACAAGGTGAGTTAGTAAATGTATATTTATCTAATTATTGTTTCTATGAAGACCATACTGTAAAATTATTTTTAACTATGATGCCTGTTTTGTTTTTAAGGGGTAAGACATACATTACTTTCTTTAAAAGAAATACACTATACGGTGTGATTGAGAGCACTGCTGGACAATTTTACTGGCGATTGTCTGCCAAAAAATAAGTGAATAATTCTAATAAGAGCATGGTTGATTCTTTCAGAAAATCTTAAAGTACAATTAAGTATTAGAAAACAATTCTATTTTAACACCTTGGTAACAGTTTGTTCAATTTTTAGACGTTGCCAAAGAAGTACATAAGAAAACCATGTGCTTTCTTAATAATAAATTTAAGTATTTTTGAAAACGTAGCGAATTTAAAAATTCTGTACCTTATTTATTTTTGAGAAATGATCTTAGTGTTACTAAAACTTGTTATTTATTTTTTGTCATACAATTCTTCATTAAATTTATGCACTAGTGCTCTGAATCATCTTGTAAATTCTTACATATTCTCGTTAGCCTCTTCGTAGGCTTTGTAACTACAATTCATTTTTGAAATTTCGATGTGACGTTGCCACGTTATTCCAATTCTCATGAAGTTTTTTGGTACAAAAAATTCCCAATAGGATTATTTTTAATATCTGTGTTACAATAGTTTTGGAAGGATAACTAAAGGTACGCGCTTTCTTGTGGTATCAATTAAATCAGATTATAATGCACAGAGTGTTTCTAAAAAAATTCTAAAACTCTTCAGCATTTTATTATTGTATCTTACTCTATTTTTTGTTCTGGTTTTTCTAGTATGGCGAACTGTCTCTTAAAAAAGTAAAAAATCTTAATAACTATCTACTTTAAATATACAAAATACTTAACAAAAAAAGAAGCACAATAATAACATTGTTTTCTCTTTGAAAAAACTGAAATATCGATATTTGAAAATATTGTAATACGTGATTTTTTTTTCAAACATTTTGTATACGAAAATGTATTTTGTTTCATATAAATATAATATAAAATATTGTAACACAGATTTTAAAAATAAACCTAATGCGATTTTTTGTGAACACCATTACTAAAAAAATTCAAGAAGGCTAGAATAACTTGGCAACGTCGCATCGGCATTTCAAAAATAAACTGTGGTTGCATATTCTAAGAAGAGGGCAATCAAAATATCTAGATATCTAAAAATATATAGGGTGTTTTATAAAAAATACCAGTGTGTTATGTTACAGGACACTCTGGAAAGAACCGTACTACGTTGGTTTTGACTTTTTTTATGTCCTATAATTCATGAGATATCGATGAACGCCCGTTTAGTGACTCACCTGTGTATACGTAAATATATATATATTTTGAAAATATTTTCTTTCATTTACGTATTTTTGAATTGTAAATTTAGCTTTGAAAATTATTCATTGTTTTAGGGTTTAAAATTGGAATTTGTACAGAACAGAATTTTTTCTTTAATATTTTGAAACTTCTAAATATTTGATAAAAAATTTTAAGCTTTCCAAACGTGATATGGATTCTATAGAAAAAAAGTGAAACTTTCAATAGCTTTTCATCAAAATTAGTCTAAGATTGTTTACTTCCCTCTCCATTAAGGTACAGTAGATACAACATATCCAGCTTTTTGAATAAACTGCTTTATTCATTGTTCTTTCTTAAGCGTAAGCGAAGTACTCGCAATAGGGTTCATGGCGTTATTGATCTTTTTTCGACGTTTCTTGATCCCTAGAGTACGAAAAAAGTGGTCTCCCGTTCGTCTCTGTTCTGTCGGCTGTGTATAATGTACTTTAGAAGTATCGTGTAGATGGTAAAACGCTAACCAAAATTTGTTTCGTCGTCCCCAAAACACTTTAATGACATCTGCCCATTTTATTGCGTATTTAAGATAATCTAAATTTTATGAAATGACATACTCCTATACTTGCGGTTTATGAATCTACCCTGATTTTGTTTTATCATTTAATCCTTCGTGTTCTTTAGACACATATACAAAGTATACAGAAATACAGTACTGTTATTATTTATATTTCCGGTAACTATTCAAATTGACGTAAATGTACCTTTTAAAATATTCATCAAGTCATAACAGAATTTTGTTATGGAAAACTCATTTGAAACATACGTATAACATGCTCCTTTACCCGTAGTTTAACAGTCCACACATAGATTTATTTTGCGTTATAAGGGTCATAAAAAATACATAAATAAAATGTGCATAACATGACTACAGGGACGAGGGAAGTTTTGTCGAAATAACCTTTGATTAATTTTTTAAAGTCATCTTTGTAATGAAATTTTGCGAATTTTTAAATTAATGTAAGTCTAGCTAGAACCAGTGGCGTAGCATTTTTGAATAAACATAATGTCAAATTTTAAAATCTTTGTTTTTCCAACGCCCATGATTTGAACATACATTTACAATCGAAAAAATTATCGTGTACTTTTGGAAGACCGCAACCCCGTACATATCATGTTTGGGGAGATGCTATGGTAAAAAATCAAGGCGAATTCATAAACTACAGCAGTATGCTATTTTATAAAACTTAAATAGTATTTACCATGCAAAGTTTTAATCTATAGGTAACATAATGACAAATTGTTGATGGAGATGGTCAGAGAAATTTTGATTGGCGTTTTACCAATTAGGCAATATTCATAAAATACCTACCTAAAAAATTTGAAAATAATAATCGGTCCAGTAACTTCGGACATGATCTGTCTAATAAATATCGACACAGTCGACAGACAGAGGACAGATGGCAGACAGGGAGGCAAAAACAAGATCTCTATTTTTTCATTCTCTAGAACCCGATTTACAGAAGCTCAGTTAAATATTTGATATTGACGTTGCTAAATGCCTCATTAAATGTGTGATTAGTTTCATTTCAATTAAAGTATTATATAAACCACCCCCAAGAGTCACGAAACGTTGAGAAAATGAAAGTAAGTGCAAGTTCCAAGT
The DNA here is from genome assembly GCF_036711695.1 of Zophobas morio. Classification (NCBI taxonomy): domain Eukaryota; kingdom Metazoa; phylum Arthropoda; class Insecta; order Coleoptera; family Tenebrionidae; genus Zophobas; species Zophobas morio. Next base: position 10,151,819 of record NW_026972122.1, read on the forward strand.
ACAATTTGTTAGGAAATGTTTTATAAAGCAGCTATGCATCTTTTATGTGAACTACAAATAATTTTCCGCTCCTCAAAACTTTTCATTTCTAATCTTTCTGCTTATAACTTTTTTATTATTCACGCTAAGCAAAAACTACAAAAATGCCTTTTTCACATATTCTACTGTTGTTTTAAAGATGGCAGCCGATTTACAACATTCCATGTCCCAAAAACGTATTTAAAAAAAATCGTTGCCTATTTTTGAGCACTGAAGTAACTGGAAAATTTATGGATACCTAAAATTTTCAAAAATATCGCTTGTCACTACAATTACGAGATGATTTTAGTTATCCTACCAAGTTTGCTTACAATAAATGCAAAAGTACAAGGAAGAAATTTTTGTTTCATGAAGAATAAATCCAATATTTTTTCCTGTTAATCAGATCTCCACACATCAATAGCCAGTGGCGGCACGTGACCTTTTGAAATAGGGGGACACAATTTGGTTGATGAGTTAAATATAAACATATAAAACAGGTTATTACTAATTAATAGACGAAATTGTCTGACGGAAATAAGTACAAAAATACGTTCAATAAAAGTAAACAAGTATTTTTATTTTTTACTATTTTTTTCACAACCGCACATCCACGAATATTTATCATACGTGTTACGTTTATTAAAACATCTATGAAAGTCTCCCGTTTTGCCATGAATACTTTTTTATTAATAATTCGGGGTGGCTCTCAATAAATTTTTCACCAAAATTTTATCGTCGTGACACAGAGGACGGTTTTTTATTAAATATTCAACCGAATTCATTATTTTTATTTAAAATCAAACAGTTTCATTCGCGCAGAATGAAATTTAAAATCCACAATTGAGTTACTGTGGTCACTGTCGGAACAGGACCCGATTCCAACCCAGTACCGCGACTAGACTCATGGTTTCCATGGCAACGGTGTAAACAAAACGTCTAAATGAGCCATGATTTGGTCTTCATCTCCGTTTTTATCAGCACTTCATCAGCAGACATATCATATATCCAAGACACAACAAAGACACAACATCTTTAGATGTAAGTTTTGATACATTTTATACAGGTGAAGCGAGATAGAAAATTAGTTTTGATAATTATGACATAAATTCCCGGATAATTTTTTAAATATTGAAAATTACTCTTTTACTATGTCCCGTGTATTTGTAGACGTTGGCACCAGCCGCCCCTGTAAATAGCATAGCAGTAGTGAACGAAATTAAGTTCTTGATGCAGTTTATAAGAACACATATATACATAAAACTGAAGTTTATTATACCTGTTTTTCTCTAATTTAATGCTTTGTCTTAATTGCAATTTACGATACAGCATCCATTAAAATTTTACAGTTTAGTAGTTTTATTTAAAGAGTCATCTACGGACAAAATTAAACAGAATGTATGGAAAGCAAAAAAATCTATTTCATAAAATACAAAGTCGGCAGTTTTAGTAAACTTGGAGAGAAGCCAAAGGCTTTAAGTTTTTTTTTACGTATATTGAAATATAGAAGACATTGGAGAAATATAAGTGGATCACATTTTCCTCATGGTTATTATTCATTCATAAGACAATCAATATGAGCTTCTTTCGATAGTAGAACAACCCGGTAGGAGAACATAGCGATACTTTGAACTACCATTAATTATTACAACTTTTTTAAATAGTACTTGTTTAAATATGTTTACAGTTCGGCGTAGTACACATACATGAATAAAAATGGCCTTCATTTTTTTTGACCTGTGGAGAAATGTACAAAGCCTGTAAAAGTTAACAAGTAATCGTCTATTTAGAAATTGAAGGGCACAATGTTATATTGTAAAAAAAGCATGGCTGACTTCGTTCATAGATGGACAATAATAAACTAGTAAAAGTTCTAAAACCCATGTTGAGTTAACAACTTTACTGCGTGTTGTAATATTACTAAAAATATTTTATTTCTTAAATATCAAGAATAAAACAACAAGTAAAATGGAGTGAACAAAACATTAAAGAATTAATAAACACCAAACTCGTTGCATAAACTTGATCTTAGCAACTGATTTAGCTCCTTATGTTGACTGTTCAGACTATTATTACTAGTTTATGTTATTATCCGAGTGGGAAATCTGCAGAAACCATTGTCTTAAACGCAGACAATCTTAGGATAAACACTAAAATCCTGACGAAAAAATAAAAGGTAAGGAAGCAAATAGGAGCAATAAAAAGTTTTAGTACCTATAAAACAAACATAAAAGTGAAAATATTCTTTTCAATAAAAGCTTCGTAATTGAAGATTATGCCGAGCACGTGATATTTATCTGGTGATAAAATTACATATTCACGATGAAGTTATTTTTTCTGGTGCAAAAGAACAAATGCTTAAAATATATTTCTATTTTAACCGCTATTGTATTATTGATGATATTTAAATTTTCTAATGTGTGACTGTTAGTCTATTTTTAATGATAGTATTTGCGTCAAGATTTCATTTATTTAGTTAGATATTTCTGTCACCGTATTCGTACGACGGGAAAAAAAGAACTGATTTTATTTCTATTGCACAACTGAAACGAAACTATTAGTGGTTAGTAATAGTTTTGCATAAAAACTACCCTTAAATAAAATTTTCAACATTTTTATTCTTTATTACCCACTTCCTCTAAATTCCGACTTACTGGTAAACACACAACACAAACACGCTGTTCCGTTTATTGTTCTAGTTATTTATTTACGTATGATTTTCATTATAGCATTTTGTATTTTTTTTACACATAATACACTACCAGACAAAAAAAAACCGGGACACTTGAATTATTTGTGATTACTTGAAACTGCTGAAATTTTTGTAAAAAATATTCCAAAAAGTAAAACATTAATATATTCATTAACAGAAAAAACATTACTTTCTTGCATAAGTTTTATTCTTTAATTAGATATTAATTTTTAACACAACTCTAAATCATCAACACTACTTTCATCATCTTCACTATCACTATAATCTAAAATGGAATTAACATTGGGCGGGGCTAGTACCTGTTAAGATAAAACTGATTTTGGCAAATGACACACCCTCTAAATAAAGAGAGGGTGGGGGGGGGGGCTAGTGGCTGCTACGACAAGACTGATTTTGGCAAATGCCGTATCCTCTAAGAAAAGGGAGGGCGGATGGACGGTTCTAACACTTGCTAAGATAAAACTGATTTTGGCAAAGAAAAGAGAGGATGGGTGGGTGGGGCTAGTGACTGCTAAGATACGACTGATTTTGGCAAATAGCGTATCCTCTGAGAAAAGAGAGGGCGGGTGGGCGGGGCTAGTACCTGTTAAGATAAAACTGATTTTGGCAAATGACATACCCTCTAAGAAAAGAGAGGGTGGGAGGGCGGGGCTAGTGACTGTCAAGATAAGACTGATTTTGGCAAATGACAGTGGAGTAATTCTCCGCTACGCTCTTAAAAATCAACTGGTGAGTCCAGGAAAAATAGTAAAAAAAATGCCTTCTCACAAACAACGCATTCATTATCACAATAACTAGTAAGATAAAACTTTTAGTTAATATTTCTCTCATCCATGACTATGTTTAGATACCATTCGAATGTACAAAGATATGAGTGTGTTGTTTTTGTAATAATTTGATAAAATTCCATTTGACACCACTGTAAAGCGAAGGTACAAATCAGCAAAAATCGAGTAAGCAGTTTAAAATATTTGACGTATCAAAAATTATCAAAGTTTTCAAAACCCTACATGTTCGCAGTTACTTTTAGGTCTCCTGGTGTTTTAGTTTCAGATAAATTTAAAGGAATCTGGTGTTTTGTTGCTGAATGAACTTAAAAAAATCTTTTGAGCTTTCAGTGTTTTATTTTTTACGAATTTGAAGAAGTCTTGAGTGCCGCAGTGTTTTTGTTTTTAATTCGGGAGGCTCTTGGGTGCCCATGGTGTATTATTTTGGGAGTCCATGGAGTTTTTTTTTTGTAAATTATTTAAAAGCATTTTGGGGACTTCGGTGTTCTATTTTTGGACCCCATCTTTTTTTCGAAAAATTTAAAACAATTTTAAGATTCTAGGTATTGCTGTTTGAACAGAATTTGAAAGTGCTTTGGAGCCTTTAGTGTCTTTTCTTATAATAAATTTCTTTAAATTTCTTAGAGGATGCGTTATTTGCCAAAATTAGCCTTATCTTAGCAGGTATAGACCCACCCACCCACCCTCTATTTTCTTAGAGGGTATGTCATTTGCCAAAATCAGTCTTATCTTAGCAGGTACTAATCACTCACCGACCCTCTCTTTTCTTAGAAGATATGTCATTTGCCAAAATCAGTCTTATCTTAGCAGGTACTAATCCCACCCACCCACGCTCTCTTTTCTTAGAGTGTATGTCATTTGCCAAAATCAGTCTTATCTTAGCAGGTACTAATCCCATCCACCCACCCTCTCTTTTCTTAGAAGATATGTTATTTGCCAAAATTAGTCTTATGTTAGCAAGGACTAGGCCCGCTCACCCACCCTCTCTTTTCTGAGAAGATATGTCATTTGCCAAAATCAGTCTTATCTTAGCAGGTACTAATACCACCCACCCACCCTCTCTTTTCTTAGAGTGTATGTCATTTGCCAAAATCAGTCTTATCTTAGCAGGTACTAATCCCACCCACCCATCCTCTCTTTTCTTAAAAGATATGTTAGTTGCCACAATTAGCCTTATCTTAGCAGGTACTTGCCCCCCCCACCCACCCTCTATTTTCTTGAAGTGTATGTCATTGGCCAAATTATATAGTGGGCATCAACAAAAACAATCGACACAAATGGAAATATCCCAATATATCTTCAGCAAAAAGACCTATTTCCCATTCAGAAAATTAATAATAATAATTTAATTGCTTTAGATACTATACCCAATTACAGAAAATGTAAAAGAACAAGTGTTTACAATACGAAAACGAACGAGAACCAACGGAACTATTAACTACTAAACAACTAATCTTTGACCTTATTAACGAACTAAAACTTTTCTGAAAAGCTAGCTTGTACATATTGTTTTTGTTTATACAAAAATGCTTTCAATAAAGTATTGTATATGTTTTAAACGAAATGAAAATTTTCGAAAATTATTTTTTTTTTTGGTTCATTTGAAGTCCGAATTCAAAAACATTCGGTCTCAAATTCGAATTTTTCAAAAATTATAAAATCCATGTCGATAATTTTCAAAATTGATCAAAAATTTCATATTGGAAAATAGTCATTTTGAAAAAATCTCAAAATATACAAAAAATTCTGGGATCTAGATCTGGGTGTGCTTATTCCAGAAATATAGCGTGTTCACAGTTCCAGGGCAAAATTTTACAAATATCCGGTTTGATTGTCCGACAAAATCACTTAAAAGACAATTTCTTGAAGTATAAATTGAAAATAAACCGATAGTTCTGTAAAAATGCATTTTTACAGAACGTAAAGAAGAGCTGATACAGAAAAATAAGTGGCAATTTTGATATCGTTGATAAGACATATTTAAAATCAGGTCTAAAATTCCATGCACCAAAATGTGTGTAGGCCAGTGTAATTATTTGATTTGTTTCAAAATTATCCAGAATCTTTTCCGTTTGCCATACTGAATTTATGATTTTTTTCCGTATACTTAATAATCCAGTGTATATTGGGACTTGGTTTATTCCATTTTCCCAAGTTTTCAGTATATCAACAGGAGATGCATTAGTTTTTGGAATCCTTTTATCGTACTTTCGTTTACATTCCGACCATACCATTTGAATTGAGTTAAAATGACAGTGGAATAGCGAAAGTCTTATATATCCATGTTCTTGAGCATAGTGATTTAAATGATACAATTTTTTGAGCAGTCTATTGCGCACAACATTCTAAATCTGATCTTTCATCTCTTTTTCAGGAGAATCTACCTTTTTTATGTTTAACCATTTCACGATTTTTTTCTTTGTCCAACTCTTTCGTGGAATTTCTTCCTACAAATAAAGCAGAAATATAAGTATAGTGTACTTATCAAAACTAAAATAAACACTATAAGTCTACTGTCTCAACTTGCATTATCCATTACAATAAGAGACGGTTCTGGAAGATTGTAAATATCCATATTTCATGGAGAAAAAGGGCTGTGTATAATTTTTTTTGTTGTGCTGATATTCACCTAAAAATGTTGTTCTTCATACCTTAATGGATGGTGTTTCAGTTAGAAACAATCAATTATTTTTTTTATAAAATTTAAAACCAATTTTTCTGATCCATATGTCTTCCATAACTCTACTATGAAGCGACTTAATGGTTCGTTCAATGCAATCATTTTATACATTAATTTCCCTGAGTGATCTTAAATCTACAGGGTTTACTTGAGTTTTTCTATTTCTAATTCTTTTTTTTCTCCATATCACTGGAACCTGTATTTTTTGTAAATTATATAAAAAGTTTTCAGAAATTCAGAAACTTTTCGGCCGCCAGTTCTTAAATTGCACAACATCATGAATTCTTTCTAGATAATCCAATACATTTAATATAACTTGTTTTGTTTGATCACTAAATCGTTTCATTGTTCAGAATTAAGTAGAGTAATAAAACGTTAAAAGAACCAAAGATTCTGATTGATAAATAATTCTGATGACAAATTTCAAAATTTAACATAAAATTTGTACAATATAGGTGCTCAAAATTTGGTAATGTTTTGTCTCACACAAAGTGCATAAGATAGAAAGAGAAAAAGGGTAATGTTTTGTCTCACACAAAGTGCATAAGATAGAAAGAGAAAAAGTTTTATCTTGGGTATTTCCACCACTATACCTACACCAACATAATTACATTTACTGCTACTGTTTGATGTCCCTCTTTTTTGTAAGCTGTATAAATTTATATGTGCCTCTTTCATGTAGAAACATTTCTAAAATAAATTTACTTTGTGTCCTCATCGAGAAAACTAACGCACACAACACATATTATGGTTTATGGCTGAATTTATAATTAATAATTATCCTTTCAAAACAAAGTTTTCTTAACAAAACATCATATTATTACACAACATTATAATTATTGAAACATATCAAACATATTTAATCTGATACAACCATTTTCTTAATTGACGTTTATCCTGTATTCTAGAATGACTCACAAGTGTCATCTATTATTTACATTAATTTCATAAACGCAGTGTAACACCAAACAAGTCGATATCTCTTAGCCGTGAACTCTATCAATAATTCACCGCTTAAACCAAAATAACCCAACATTGCCGTTAAATATAAAACAACGAACTAATTTGTTAAGTCAAATCACAAATTCAAACGATCGTTAATTATTACTGTGATTACTATTGATTAGGTGACCGAAGAGACATGTGAAATCCTGCAACATTTCGGCTACCAGTTCGAACAGCGCGGCCTAGTGGCGGTTAAGGGAAAAGGGCAGCTGATGACCTACTACTTGCTCGGAAAAGCCGGAAAAATCACCCCTCCGACAGCTCCGGTTTCCCCGATCATAGGTGTCACTGCTATGGAAACGGTGAACGAAGAAGACGAATCGCACGACAGCCCCACGTCCAAGTCGGAAGATAAAACAGTTATCGAATGTAACGACCAGAAAATCGAAGACGAAGTTTTCACCAACGACGCAGAGACGGCCGTCTGCGACCAAAATTTTAGTAGCAAAGAAGGGGATCCTCTGCTTCAAAGTTAATGAGTTAGTAAATAGACAAAGCACTGACTACTGTAGGCTGTCATTTATAAATCATTTTGTACTTCGATCAATCATTCTCGTAATAGAGTTCAACTGGTGTTTAGATCTTGATATAGGTTGATACCTACATGTCTAAGTATATACAATCAGAATAACATAGCTAGTAAGGCGTAAAATAGCGTAAACAGAGTACCAAGCATAATAGGTGTAGACGTTATTTTCTTCTTTTTGTGTTCGGTAGGAGGCGTTATATGCTAGAATTGATTGAAAGTTTTGTTTTATAGAAACACGCACATATCTATGAAAACTAAGTTAGTTTGTGTATTTTGGTTTGGCATTGTAGGTACTACTGAGATATTTCTGGAAGGAGAATCTTATGTAAAAATGTAGATCATTGTAATACTCAAAACGAAATGCTTAGCTTATTGTATAACTGCAGACCTAAGTTGTACTTCGAATTTTGTTTTTAATATTAAGTACAAACTGATTAACTTCCAAGGGTAATTTCTGTGAAATGTTTAAAAAATTATTCATTAGAACCACAAAACGAGCTCAAAGTATTCTTCTATCACAAAAGTATGAATTTCAAGAATGGGATCAAGTAGGGGCTTGACGATAATTTATATAAATAACTGCTATATTAGTTAGCTGTAAATAATAAATTTTTATTTACTAGTATTGACTTTATTTTAGATATTACTATTTGAAATGTTAGTAACAAAATGTGTAATAATGTTTAGTAACTACTCTGAATAAACTTTACATTAGCAAATGTATCCTTATTTATTTATTGTGAAATAACTGCCAATATAGGTTGAGTATCAATATTATTATGTGCACTTTTGCTCTAAGTATTTTTTGTATTTGTTAATTGAGTAAGGAAAATTGGTTGTATTAAGTTGTCTTTTGTCAGTATGTTCTTTCTAAGTTCAAGATTTCAAGAAAATAACCAAGATTTTAAAAACCTTAGCCCCTATTAACAAATACAACATAATTTAACTTATACGACAGCATATGGTTAGATTTATCGTTCGATTCAAAAGTGTAAGGGTAATTTTAATCAACTGCCGTTTGTAGATATGTATGCAATATTTTTCTGTTTGTTTTACGGGAGTCAAAATAGATAGGGGCTCATGTAAACGCCGAAAAACAGTGAGTAGTCATCGGTATGAAAAAAACAGAGTGAAACAGACAAAAGTGCAAGACGAGGTTTTAAGTAAAACTTCAGAACTAGATATTTTTCTTCGACGTACTCCGTGTGCTTGAAAGCAACTTGTGCCTCACATTATGACCGGAGAGTGTTCTAACTCAGTTGTTAACAGTTTTTCTTCAGTTGATTTGAACATGAAGAAAACGTCAATTTTCAACGTACTATATTGTCCTCTCATAAGTCATTTCGATGAAGATGATTCAACCTATTTCTGTTCTTCTAGAACCCTTACAGCACTTTGAATCGTCAGTTTAGATCTTTCTGAATGGCTAATCAACAACTTCACTATAGACTTTTTGCTAGAAAATGGAGTTAAACAAAATTAGACTCCGATTTTCCCAAGTTAAAATGGCAACAAAAAAACGCCATTTTTTTACTATTATAATGATAGAGGAGAAGCAAATTTCTACTATGTTCGGCAGGTTCGGAACCAGTAGCAGCTGATCAGGACCGACTATATTAAGGAGATCTCCGATATGTTCGCAGCAATTTGTTTAAATGTTATGGCGATAGAGAGTCAATTTGTTTTTAAAAGAAGCACTACTCTTGATTCGATACGATCCGTATCTAAATTGTTCCACACATTGAAGACTGATGGTTAGTACATTTGGCACCACCTGATCGTGTACTTTTCATGATGCAATTTCACTGAATGTCCACGAAGATGTGAAGTAGGTATTAGAAAAGAGAATTGTAAGTGCACATGAGATCATTTTTAAGAATCGGGGTTTCTCTAAAAAAGAAAGTTTAGTATCAAAGGAGTTATCCTTTAAAGTCTCTACAGCGTACACTAGCGTAATCCAACTTGGGACGAACCTGAGACAAATTAAATTTGTATTAGGTGCTAGATGGTATTGACTTTCTTAACCATAAGGGTGACATATTCAGAGAAAGATAGTTAGTTGTCTTCGTTGTTCATTGGTCCTTGACATAAAAAGTATGAAACGATTTCAGCAAAGGTAGGAGATTGGATGTATAAGTAACAAACAGCATCGGACCCAACATCGATCCTTGAGGAACACCTGCTCCCATTTCCAGGTTGGTAGAGTAATAAAAATCTACTCTCACTCTAATGCTGCTATCAACTACATATAATAAAAAGACGTCTAATTCCATAATTATTTTATTGCTGCAGCAGTCGACGGTAAGGAATGAGATGATAAACATTTTTGAAAATAAATGGCGGCAATCGGTATATTTTTGTCCAAGTGTAGCATCCAAGCATTAACTTGAGGTTGTATTTCGACTCAGGAACTTTATGGAAGCTGAAAAATGTATTTTATGTTGTAAAAAACCTTTCCGTTTTACCATCGGGTTTTTGCAGTAGTATTGGCAAAATGAATATTAAAACAAAATTTTTTATATATTTATTGAACTTTTACATGAAAGTGGTGACCATTGAACGCAACGTACCATTTTATACATTTGCGGAATTTTATCCGTCATAGACCAATGTTCAAATCCTTCAAATTGTATATTCAGTTGGGGGCGAATTGGTGGTTTCAGTCTTTTGGATGTAATTGGAGATTCCTTGTTCCGACTCGACATACCAACCTCTTTTTGAACCTTATTTCTTTGAAACTTGAGCAATGATTCCGCCACTTTGCCAGAAAAGGCAAGAAGTTGAATTTGTTGCCTTCGTGACATTTTTGAAAGCTCACATTCTCTGCGATATTGTAGTCAGCTATTAGATACCATCATGTTTACAAAATGAAAAATAACTCGTACAGTCCACTATATAGAAAGGTCCTGTACAGTTTAATAAGGGAATCTCTTTTGTCCATTTAACCCATATTTTGATTACAGACCTTTATAATTTCAGGTCGACTTACAGATATGTATTTTCTTTGGATTTCCTCCAACGCTTTACCTACAACAACAGAACAATATCGGTTTCATCGGTTTCGCCAATCCCAACAAAATTTTAAGTCATGTACACGATATTGTTTTCCTTCCATTCTGTAAGCACTACATCTTCTTTCAAGTTTACTATTTCATCCATTGCCCGTTGAAGGTATTTGTTCTTGAGTTGAAAAGGACAAGCGTGGGTATGATTTTTTCGTAACGTTCCTGGGTACCATTTTTTTTTTCTGTTAGCAACTTGATAACGAGTATGGACGTCAAAAGTTACCAGTAAATAATTTGAAATTTTGACTGCGGTGAATGCATTAAACCAATTTGAGAGTTATTGGTCCAGACATTCCAAATTCTTTTGTATTATCCAATGGGGTTGTTTTTACCTGAAATACGATTAAATCCTGTACAACACTACTTGTTCCACATAGCAAGAGCTTGTTTTTATTACAGGGTGATTTCGAAAAGTGCACAATAAAAAAATGGGGAATAGCTCACAATAATTATTATTGCACTACGTTCCTAATAAGTCTTGGGAATAACTACCATTGAATGAATGGCACAGAATGACGAGGATTAGAACCAAAAAGGCGGCACACTAATAATCAATGTGCAAAAACACGATAAAAGCCAGTCATGTATAAGTTGGTTGGGGTCGTATGTTCGATTAACGTCTTTAACAATAGTGAATTTTTCCAATTTAGAGTGTGTCGACATCGTAATGATTTATAGTGTGGCTGATGGAAACGCCAGGTTGGCCCAAGAATTGTAGCCGTGATAAGACCGAAAGAATACTGCAAGCTGAAGAACAAATTTTGTATCCGTGAAGCCTGTATTACTAGTCAACGACAACGTTATCAACATTTATTTTAAAAAGGTGGTAGCATTCTAAATTGCTCTTATTTTTGTTCTAATAAACAATGTGGTATCGTTGTGGCAAGGACCAAACATTCGTTAGAATAAAAAGTCGATCACCATGAAGCATTACTACATATCAGTCCTTCTCAGGACCAACATTCGTTTCTACTACTAATAATCTTTCCTATTAACTTCCAAAAATGAATTAATACATAGATGAACGAAATAAGCAGCAAAAAGTCGGTTTTACTTTTAATTGAAACTGAAAGTGTTTACATTGATTTTATTCGAACGTTTTCTCAGCTACTATTTAAAAGGTGGATCAGTGGCATCGCATCAAGGATGGTACATGCGGGTTTTGTCCCATTCGACTTTTAATTTGTTTCTTTCCACATTTTCACATTACTACGTTACGTGATGTGGTTACAATCACTGCATAAATTTCGAAATCTCCCTATATATCTCTAGTGTTAAAATACGATGATACGAATTACCGGGTTTTTTTTTGACATATGATGACGTTTGCTACAAATACAAAACGACTGGCCATTATGCTAACGAATGTCCTAATGTTACTTCATCAAATCAGGACCCTAATCCCACAGTAAGCATTGAAGAGACCCCTAGAAAATGACAGATTGACGATGACGTCAGTTCACCTCTAGATCTCTCTGGTGATACTTCCAATAAAGTAAATAATACTTTAAAAAAGAAAAAAACGAGTGACTCCTGCGACAGTTTAACTCCGACTCTTGATTTGCTTTTACCTGCCCAAGACTTACTGAACAACACTGAGCAGTTTCCACTGAAATTTGATGAAGTGGTCGGGTTCTTGGATAAGGCATCAGGTGTTAATGATATTCTTAGCCTTGTACGTGAATACACAAATGATATTCAAGAAGTTACGAATTTATTGTATGACGTTTACCCGATTGTGAATCAAAAAATTATTAAAAAAACAGATGTCGAAAAATACATAGAAAAATTAAGAAAGCTTATAATCCAGATAACTTTAATTTGTTTGAATTAACTTCAGTCACTAGTGAGCACGGCATGGAGGATGACTTAAGTCATTCCTCCAAGTAAATGTACTGGTTTTCCACTATTGTATAATCTTTTTAATAAAAATGGCGTCTGCTAATGCACACTATTTTACTCATCCTATTATTTACACTAACCTTACGTCATTACTTGCGAAATATCATGCCCCCTAGTCAGTGAACTGAAACAATCATTTGTACTAATTTCAGAAACCTGGTTAACCCCTTTAGTGACTGACCCGCCGATTTCCTTAGATGGTTATGCAGTTTTTAGAAAAGATCGTCACAACAACAAAGGTGGAGGTGTTTGTGTTTACATCTCTGATCACATTTGCGCGAACTTTGCAGTTATTCCCATTACAGCCGACACGGGTAACATTGACTTCATATTTCTGAAGATAACAAATACGAGGTTGACGTTTCTGTTAGGTCGCATTTACCGGCCACCTACGTCCATAATCGAAGATGACCACTCCCTTTTCCAGTGCATCTCGGAGATGACTGACGTTTATCAATATCTTTTTATTTTTAGTGATTTCAATATGCCTGATATAAAGTGGCCCTTAAACTCATCTCAGTCTTGTGCTCCATCTTCTCAATTATTAGTCGACCTGTTATTGAATAGTCACTTAAGTCAGTTGGTAACGCAACGCACCCGGTACAGGATAAATCAAAACCCTTCGACATTGGACTTAATTATCACTAGTGACGACAACTCTCTGGCCCATTTGGAATACCTTGATCCTGTCGGAAAGTCAGATCACTCCACTCTCAAGGCTAATTTCCAGATTTGCACGCTTTCGAAGGAAAGTACAGTCACATACACCAGAGCTGTTATTGACTACAGATCTGTGAATAAGGCCTTAACCGATGTTCACTGGCCGTCGTTGTTCGTTACCTCCTCGGTCGTAGATAACTGGGAATTATTTAAGACCACAGTGCTCGACCTCGTGTGTAAACACTCCTCTAGTATTAGCATCAAAAGATCCTCAACTAAACCATGGATTGGTAAAAAAATTCTAAAAATGGTAAGAACTAAACGAGCTCTATGGCGAGCATTTAAGAGATCAGGAAATCAAAACGACTACAAAGCACATCGTAATTTTTCCAATAATCTTTCAGTCATAATTCGAGAAGCTCCTATCGCATACGAAAAGCAACTTGCCGACTCAACAGACACTAAGCGTTTTTACAGACATATTCGTAACAAACTTTCTGGGCCCGTGTCGACTCTTCAATTAAGAGACGACGACGACAAAATCACCGATGACTGTGCTACTGTTGCAAATATTTTCGCAGACACATTTTCTAAAACTTTCACTCTTGAAACTGACAGTACATTACCAAGTGCAATAATACCCAAGCCGAATGTCTCCCTCGATAGTATTGAGTTCCCTGAAGATGTCATTTGTAGTAAGTTGAAGAAATTAAAACTTTCTAAATCCCCTGGGCCGGACGCAATTACTTCTTCCGTTTTGGCCCACTGTGCCGATTGTCTTTCTCTACCTCTGAGTTTCTTAATGAAACAATCATTTACTTCAGGCATCTTGCCTTTTGATTGGAAAACAGCAATGGTAAGACCTATCTTTAAGAAGGGAGATAAGTTCAATCCCTGTAATTATCGGCCCATTAGTCTGACCTCCCTCATTGTTAAAACCATGGGGTTTATAATCTACGAAACTCTCATTAAGTTCCTATTGGATCAACATCTTAATCCGGATGAACAGCACGGTTTTCTTCCCGGCAGGTCCACAGTTTCGAATCTCCTTTGCTGTCTCGCAAACTAGACCCGGCATTATGATTCTGGAGTTCCAGTTGATGTTGTTTACTTGGATTATTCCAAAGCTTTCGATAGGGTTCCCAAACGCCGACTTTTAGCCAAGCTTGAAAATCTTGGAATAGCGGGGAATCTACTTCATTGGATTGGCGCCTTTTTGAATGATCGTATGTTTAGAGTGAGGGTTGGTGACGGCCTAAGCGAGCATAGACCGGTCCTGAGTGGTGTACCTCAAGGATCGATTTTGGGCCCACTATTGTTCATAGCATACACCGCTGATTTAAAAGTTATTATTAAATCACATTTCGCCATGTATGCTGATGATATAAAGATATGCAACACCAGCAACAATCAGTCTATCCTGAAAAGCGACTTATCAGCTATCGGCGAATGGTGCTCTGCCTGGTTACTACCTCTAAACGTATCTAAATGTCGGTTCTATATATTGGTAAAAATAACCCGCAACATACGTATACCATTGATAATTCCAAGTTAACAAAATCGGAATCACTATCGGATTTAGGGGTGTTCATGACTTCTTGCCTATCTTGGTCTGAGCATGTTCAGCGTGTTGTAAAAAAGGCAAATTCACTGGTGTTTCTCCTCAGTAAAGTATTTGCAAAAAGTCATTTTAGCGTCATCAGTAAATTTTATAGGACCTATATTAGACCCATCCTCGAGTTTGCTAATAGTGTCTGGGCTCATATATTCCAAAAGGATTGTGCTGTTGCTCGAGTCAGTGCAAAGAAAAGCATCAAGAATCCCGTTTGGACGTACTCGTCCAAAATACAAGGACAGATTTATCTAAGTATGTTGCAGCTTCCTACGCTTTCTGGTCGTCGAGGAGGTCTAATTGTTACGTTTCAAGTCTTAAAAGCTCCTCTGTCTCCTATTAAACACCTGTTTCCATTAGCACATAACAGTAGAACTAGAGAACACTGCCTAAAATTGTCCAAAGATGAATTTCAGACCACCGTTAGACAACATTTTATCGTAAACAGAATTTTCGAATAATGGAATTCTCTACCCTCCGACATTGTAATGTGTGATTCAATTTCCAGTTTCAAACGCAAATATGACGCCTACAATGTTTAAGAAATTTCTTCTCTTCCAGATTTTATCATTCTAGACACCAATCACTTGATTAGCACGGGCATAACAGGCAGTGACTCTGCCCGATCGCAACAAAATAATAAATTAATAATAATAATAAATAATAAAATATTGCTTGATATCAATCTTATCTTGAAACGGTATCATTTGCTCATCTATGCAAACATTTTCTTAAGTAAAGAAATCTATTATTGGTCTTATTTTCCACTATCTGTCATTATTATTCTTCACTGTTTCCTTCATCTGCTTTGTTTTTTAATTCCAACTCTTTATCTAATTCTACTTCCGACTCCGCCTCAGAACTAACAGTTAATAATTTATCTTTAAAATTCTCTTTATTGTCATCGTCCATTTTTGACATAGCAAATGAATTGCCATTTTATAATTCTTGCAGAATCTTTTCAACTGCCGCTTCTAGTTTCTTGACGGTAAGGAAGCAACTCTTTTCCTAGAGATCAAATTTGGACTTTGTTTTTCGAAAAATTGGAGTACCAATTAGTGAACATTAAGACCCGAGTATGTGTACATTCGGAATAATTCAGTTTTCTACCAGATAACCAGTTGGTCATATATGTGTATACGATATATGCAAAATAGTTATTATGAGAAGTTCATCCACAATAATCGAACAATGTACTTTTTATTGCCATATTTTCTTAATGGTCACGAATTTAGTAATAAACTATACATGGTTAGATTTGGCGAAATGTCAATGAATCTTTACTTATCGTTCATCTTGGTCGACAATACATAAACACATACTGTGTTTGTATTAATTTCACTAAAACTCGTAGTTGGAGACACAAACTATTATGTCAAAACTTGTAATAAATTTATAAAAAAAAACTAATTCTATGAACACACATGTACGCCAGAGTATTTAAGGCACCGGAGCAAGCAGGTAATGGTATACTTTCGTCTTTTCTCCTCCCTATTCATTTGCGAGAAATATCATCAAATGTGTGCTAAAACAACTTGCACTAAGCAACCCTAGTTGGAAAATCGATTTGAGGTAATTTTTGTACACATGTTACTTAATAAGGACGCATTGTTAAACCTTTATGGGTGTTGTGGATGAATGTTGTGGGGTTTTGCTCCATTACCTGTCTAACATTAATAGTATTTTATTTTATCGAGTTCTCTTATCTTTTGACCTGCTACTTCCCTCCTTCTCGAAACTTTGTCACACATCGTTGCAAAAATGGGCACGAAATTCATCCCACGCTGCTTGAATCACATACTCCCAACACCGTTTACCTTCTGTCCATTTCGAAAACGCACCTGAATCATAAGCGCTTTCTACTGCAGTGGAATTGCCATTTTTGAGAGAATACGCAAATACACAAATATATTTCTGAAAAGAACTGTTTTTAATGTAAAGGTTAGCTCTTCAGGAAGCAACAACGAGCAAGAAAACAAGAAAAGCTAGGTTAGAAGGGACGTTTTGTATGAAAGTTGTTAAACTCACGAGATTGATTAGTAAATTCATGTAAATATAATTCAAACTTAAAAATCAGTTTATAAAGATTGTACTTTTCGTCTTGTTAGGTGTCTATTTTAAATATTAGGTATACAAAATTATCGGACATTAAAATTAATTTTGTTAAATATAAACTTCTTTGGCACAGCTTTAGACGCAACGGTAAATATCTCATTCCAGGGAAGACATACGGACTCGATTCCAATAATGATTCGATTATAAATTATGTTGCTCGCCCGATAATTGGAACTGAAACTTTCGATGAAATTCGAAACTTTGTATTTGCCCTACATTTTTTTTTGTTTTCGTTCGTTTTAAGAAGTGGTAAATCATCCAGGGTTTACGTTTAATATTAAAAGTGAAAATGTTTTGAGGGAAAGATAAAAAAACATGATAGTAAAAATACTCTATGCTTGAATGCAACTGGTAATATTGTAGAGGGTAGTTCCAGTTTATTTTGTCAGAATTTCACTCATTAAAGTCGATTTTGAAGTATTCGCATATGTCGCATTTTTTTGCAGGTGGACTGTACAAAAGTTTCGATAACACCGGGGTCAGAGATACCAATTGGAGGTATTGGAATGCGACTTATTTCCCATAAAAATTTAGTTTCTTTCGTAAAAACTGAATCTATTAATGAAGTTTAATACTTATTTCTAAAATTTTGTTGACGGATTTTTGTCAAACAGTAAAAAATGAACTTGTTTATATTCTAACAAATTATTTAAGTTCGACATAAACAGTAAGAAAAGAAGTCGCTACAGTATACGTTATGGTTAAAGTAACTACACACTCAATATTAAGCCTTTATTCTAGTTTATCATTGTGCATAATACAATATATAACATATAATTGATTGTCATGTAACAAGAATATATTTCTTCAGTTGCTGTATCTAAATATAAGTAAGTACATATGCTTACGCAGATAATATTTAGTATTTTTAAAATACAATAATTGTGAATATGATATCTCATAATGTTAGACACACAATTTCGAAAATATTCGAAACAATAAATAAAACTGTATAGGCCTTTTAGGCAATAATTACATACATAGATCTAATTTTTTTTTCATACTCAAAATACAAAGATAATAACGGTTGTAGGCTGGAAGCATAAATAACTTCTTGTAAACAAACATGTCTTAAATACATACCGACTATGTTAAATATCTCATATAAAAGTTAGGCCATTCGATAAGACTGTTATTACTTTACTTATTAACCTAACCTACATTTACATGAATATTAACATTTAAATGTTATACCTATTTTTATAGGTTATTTAGAAGATTTAATAAAATTGTTTAACAATAATTATCTTCATCTATTGTATCAACGTTTCGTTATAAAAATATAAAGCCGTTTAATCACAATGTTTCATCATAATCGGTATAATAAATAATTAACGTATAACAATAGATTACTAAAAACAACGACTACTGGTAGTATTAACAATAAAAATAATCTTTAAAAGATTGTTACAAAACATCGGATCCAAGAAAATTGAATAGGTTTCATGGTTTAAAATTATAACTATAATTTTGAAAATGTAAAGTAGCTGTTTGTATAGCGAAAGTTATTAACGAAGCATAGTTGAGATAGATAATAATCCTAACTACAATTATGTTCCTTCATTGTGTATGTCATTTTCGTTTTTGTTTTACTTTATAATGTTTGTCTTGAACTGCATAATTATTGTAGTGTCTATATGAACACAGATTTGAGATAATTTAAATTTATTTTGTCCCTATGAATCAAGTTTATTTCTATTCGACATTTATAAATTAGAATAAACAGTCTATTCAATTTTCTTCAATATGCATACTTTAAACAAAAATTAAATGTATAAATTATTACTGGCAATATTACAAAACCATTATGCAAGAAATTACAACAAGATTCCTAACATTATTTATTAATATTGTATAAGATCAAACAGAACGAAAAATCTATACCAAAGAAAAACAAACGTGTATTAAGTCTAATAAATGTACATAAATTTTAATAACATGCTTGCATATCATCCTAGTGATTGCATAAATATGTGTTATTTATACCAAACACGTCCGTTTTGGTTTGCTTGCAACAGATTTATAAATTTTCTATGTGGAGCGTGAATTGATCGCAGCGGAACGTTTTCGAAGTGTTTGTGAAGACTTAACATTTTATAAGTTCGCCACTTGGGTAGCTGTTTTTACTGCTCCTCCAGTAACCCTTTTTAGACGGCGACAATTCAATCTAAAATCTACGAAAAGCCGAATGATATTAATTTTATTCTTAGAAAACCCTGATGAGTAAGTCTTATTGTTTATATAATATGAACGCGAAGACGTATGATAAACGTTGTAAATTTATATTTGAATTAATTACATTTTTCTTTTAAAAATATTTTATTCTGTTGATATTTCTTACAGTTTATGATATTTATATATTTCCTTGTATTTTCTAAACGTTTCGACATTCTTGTTTAGCAAATGAACTAGTTTTGGCATTAATTAACAATTTTTAACAAGCTGGAAATACTGATTTAAAATACTGGAAAATACTTCTTATTCTAGACGTGAAAATTTCAAAACTGACACTACACTCTTCTTCTCTTCAAGAAGTTGTAATCGTTTTAAAACGAAAAAGCTTGCAAAATTTAGATACTGTAGTGACAACAAGACTATAGTTGTACAATTATACCGGGTGTTTCGGTAAGTGTGAGCCAAAGCTTGGATATCATTTTTTGGCCAACACCGAAGTAAATGTTCCAACAAACTTTTTTCTAACATAAGTCCTCATTCTCCATCTCTTTACCTGCAAATATAAAAAAAAAATCGCTCATATTGACAATTACAAAGTGTAATAAAACATAAGATGTAATGATATAGTTTACCTACATTTTTCATTGCCATGGATTTACAAAATTTAAATAGTAAACTTCACTCAATGTGAAGGTAAGTGTTAAAATCCAAACAGTTGCAGCATGGAAAGGATTGCATTCTAGAAAAATGTTATTTAAACTTTTTTTCGAGGTTAACCATAGAGTTTACATCCGAAATTTGGTCCACGTTTTCCCAACACCCTGTATATATACATAGATAAGAGCACCTAAAGTACTCGCAATTAAAACTTGGCTTTATAGTATTTCAATGAAAATCTGTACTGTTCGCGTTATTGTATCGAATGTGGAGGGCATAAAATTGCATTATCTAGAAAAAATGTTGACGTAGACACATACAACAAACAATATTCCGGTAAATCTAATATTCAATTTAACCATTATAATAATGATAATGAACATACAACAATAGTGAAATTATAAGCCGATCTACATGTACAGAGCGAAGATAGCCTCGAGAAACCAAGGTTCAGTATTTATTATAATAAAATTATATGATACAAGTTACGATAAAATTTGTTCTCAAGTGTAACGTTAATTAATGATGTTTCAGAGTTCTTGCTTACGTTAAACATACACCAATGAAGTTAACATTCCAAAAATATGAAAATTGACATAAAATTCTAACGCGTTTCGTTAACAAGGTTAGCATCACCCCTTAATTAAATTTAATGGTACTATATCGATTTCTTTTCAACTAAAAGAGAGCGGATGTTTTCATGTGATACTTAATAAATTTGAGATACTGTTAGGATTAATGACAGCACTTCATATATTATTAAATATGAAACCCACTTTTATTTTTTACATCCCATTACCGAAAATTAAGTGTTAGTTACATACATGTGTCGAAGTGTTACAAAAGTATAAAACTTAAATGTTTTTTTCAACAAAGCTGGCATGTAAGTAGTTGAATGATAATTTTTGAAATGTTTGAAACGAAAACAAGACTACAGAAAAGTTAAAAATAACATTACAATACAATTGAAAATATCAGTTGATGAAAATATTTCAAAATGTACCTTTCACCTTCCACCTTTTGAAAATTTTGCAGACAAGAATTTTTTTTTAGTATACCGAGAATTTTTAAATTGATCAAAGATGGAGATATACTATGAAATTATTGTTGAAAAAACGTGGCAAATAATCTTGATCTTTGAATTTGAAACGAGATAAAACAAATGAATTGCAACGTTGCGTCATTTTTATATAATAATTTTTTTTGGTTTGAAGTCATTAATGTAATTTAAATTGATTCTTAAATTTGGAAAGGTCTGCTTATAATGCCAGTAATAAACTTTGATTACGAAATATGTGAAAATATACCGAGCGTCCTAGCGTACCTGATCCACTCAAATTTCTCAATTATTTTAAAACATAAAAGTTTGAACTTAGGCATGTTCAATATATGTAATATAAAATATTGAATGAGTGTCTACTCATTCAATATTTTAATGGTCTCATTGACATCGTATTAGCTTCAGTTTCACCGGAAATGACATCAACTTTTTTTCTAACTCTAAAAGAGTACGGTTTGTAGTACTAAAAAAGACAGATTTTTTTTTCTCTGTGATATATGACTCATGACACCGTATAACACCATTCATCTAGAAGCTTTAAAACGCTTGTGAATTAAAAAAAAAACAAGCCGTTTCTCAAGCAACCTTTCCTTTTATTTTCGTATTCTGGCTTGTCACTTCTAGATTAAAATAAATAAAATATTGTAGTGTCAAAAAATGGAAAACGAAAGATTCAGTAATACCGAAAAGTTAGATATGATACGAAGGAAATCTAAATTCGCAAATTTATTTCGAATTTCTCGTAAACGAACTTCCTGTGTTATTAGAAGGTGTTTCACTCGTCGTGAGAGAAAGAGTGTATTTCCAGCAAGATGGTGCACCATCACATAACACACGAATAATAACAGATTATTTGAATGATACATTTCCTTCTAGATGGATTGCCAAAAATGGAGCAATTCGGTGGCCTCCCAAATTTCCAGATCTAACACCTCTCGATTTTTTTTGTGGGGTTATTTAAAAGTTAGCAACCTCTAGAAGACTTAGAAGATCTTAAGCAACGAATTAGGGTAGAATGTGATAGGATTAACACAGAAATGTTAGAAGTAATAACAGGTAGGGATCTCTCTCATCGAACAGAATGTTGTTTAAAGGCAGAAGGTTGTCAATTTAATTTAAAATTCTTAGTTTCATATGATCGTTTTAAATTTCTTCTTTTTTTATTTTAACGGCACTACTTAATGTAATGAAAAATTATACCCTATTGTGTTAAAAAAAAGAAAATTAATGTCATTTTTGGCGAAACTAAAACTAATACGACGCCAGCAATCTATTCATTTAATGTGTTACATATTGAACATGCCAAATTAAAGTTTTTATATTTTCAAAAAATTTAGATATTTAAGTGGAACAGGTATGCTTGGACATCCGGTATAAAGACAAAATAAATCGAAAAATCCAAACAATCCAAAAAAGGCGATTTTTAATCACATAATATAAAACAAAATTAATTTCAACACCAGTAGATGTGACCAACACTATCGCTTTATTATAATAACACAAGGTCGAAAAAAAACTCCTCCAAAAGGCCGTGCAATTTATTTGTAGAATAATGATGTTGGCAGCACGAACACTTTCCTTGTTCACTTTGACATTTACGGTCAAATAACTGTCAAATAAAGGATCAAATACCATTATTAACACAAAAGATTAAGGTACACGATAAATCAGCCAAAAGGAATATTTCGAATTTTTTTTTGTTCATAAATCTATCTCAATGGAATTTACTTTATAAATAAAAAACAATGGGTTCTGTGCATGCATCGTTTCATTAACATGAAATAGGTATCTAATAGAAAACACAATAAATGTTAAAAATCGGAACACTTTTTTTAACTTACAAAAATTTTCATTTTAATACAAAACTGAGAAAATAATAGTTTAATTTTTATTACAATTATTTGCTTTCGTAAAATAACATTTTATTAAAACATTTTCCACGCTTTTACGCAGTTTGTAACAAAACACCGAAGACAACGAGACCGCGATAATTTAGCGAATAATAATAAAGCAAATATTTTTTAGACTAATGACATTATTTCATTTATTATGCTTTTATGAAGCTCAGAATGGAACATTTCACCAACTTTTACAAATTTTTACGTAAAGTTGCACTAGCAAACAAAAGACAGAAAATTAGTTCTTTTATAATTTTTTTTTTAAGAAAAAATTGCAATGATTTGCTAATATTAAATTGTGAAATAGCTATTCTTGACATTAAAAAAAATTGCAAAATTTGTAAATTAAAAAAAACTGAAAAGGTATTTCTGCAAAATATTTTTCCCTTGCTTTTTTAAAACAGTAAACAAATCAAAAACATTATTCGAGGTATCCCCTTTTGGCTGATTCATTCGAAGAACCTGAACTTCTGTCCGGGTCGGGCGTTCACTGTTCCGACACCTTGGCTCCATTTCGGCAAATATTTGACCTGACCTGACTCTAATTACGCTTATTTAGTGCGGGAACACATTCAGTTCATTTTGGAGGAGGAAGCGAAGTACCTTAAAAATTACCCCTATTTTAGGTTAATTTAGACAATGTTACAAATTCAGGGAGTTAAAAAATTTGTTCTAAATTATAACATAATACAGTATGATGCTAATACGAAACACATTTCACGAAACCGTATCTAGAAATGCGATTTTCATAATTGTAATATATTTTGAAATATAAAATTCAAACGTTGTTTAGCTTCTTCAGTTATTACACGTCTACTTGCTGACTTATTTAGTTTCACGTTTGTTTCTATTTGCAATGGTTTTAAAACTGGAATTTAAAAAATTGGCAGCTAAAATTTATGCCGAGTTTACAGTAGGTGCTCTTATCAGTTGGGCCGGAGTTAAGCCAAGGGATTAAGGCACTCCAGGTATCAGTGTAACGAGATACTACCAAGGACTGGAGTTTATGATCGCCCGATTTATCCTGTACAATGCTACCGAAAAATTTTAAAACTATACAGTGATTTTTTTTAAGAAGAGCTGTTTCTTAATTTCAGAAAATAACAGATATGTCATTTTATTAACAACTATTTCCACAACGGCTCTGTTTCGTCATTACAAGGACATTCGTAAGCATGAAACTGATGTTGCATTCATCAATCAAAGCCGACACTGTTATTAAAGTTAAACATCGACTAACGATCTTGAGCTCGATTATTATCGGTTTAGCGTGCAGTTGCAAAGCGTTTGTTTAATTAGTAGAAGATATTCAGCAAATTTTAAGTTTTAATTAAGTTTGGGCCAGTTTTAGTGAAAATATAACTGCAAGTCTGCGCTAAAACGAAAAGAAAAAACACCTTAAATTTTTTTAATATCTTCGTGTTTTGGATTCTTGTTAATACTGGAAAATGTGTTTTAACTACACTTTAACATAGTTTTATTATGCAATTTAATTACTGATTTAAGAAAAACACTAT
This sequence comes from Zophobas morio, assembly GCF_036711695.1. Taxonomy (NCBI): domain Eukaryota; kingdom Metazoa; phylum Arthropoda; class Insecta; order Coleoptera; family Tenebrionidae; genus Zophobas; species Zophobas morio. The sequence goes on from NW_026972122.1 coordinate 10,176,213, forward strand.
GATATGCAAACATACTATCACTCAAAAAACAATCATTTTATGTATTGTAAGGCCATTATTTTCTGATGTTTTACAAAGGTTATTAAAAACTAACAGACAAATAAAGTTGGTTTTATAAAAAATAATCAGCGGATCAATAAGCGAATATCCTTTCACGATAGGGATCTTTAGCCATGAGAGACAACATGAAGCTATTCCGCACGAACATCTGACGAATAATGTGAAGTATAGTTTTAAAAAAGTAGTTAATACACATATTCTCTACTGCATAATTTCTTCACCCCACGAAGATTTTAAATTTTTAGGGAAATAACCTAAATTTTCGTTCCTTACTTCACTCATACTGTACCTACATTATTTACACGGAATGCGCTTTTGAAATATTCCTATACAAATAACGTGCACGACATAAATGCACAGACAGAATAATTTCACATCTATTTGTGTTCAAGTCAATAAAAACCTTGCATTTTACACGCATCCTGAAAACTAATATTTAATTGTAAGCAAATGTCACCTTCGTGCCGGAATAGCTCCACCACTCGCCAACAAAACAAAAAACGTAATAACAATCATCCCACAATTCCACAAGGATTTACGCTGGTTTACAAAGGCTTTGTATACGTTATTACACAATAAAAATTCCTCCGTAGCATCATACCGTAACTACAATCGCGAATAATTCAAGGATTTAGCTTTAAGACTAAAGCCCCCATCTACGCTACGTGACTACAATCAATTCCTTGAAACCGTATAATTTCGCATTTCTGCTATCACGAACACTACGATTTCTTCGTAAGCTTCGCTTTCACGTAACGTCCCCTGGATTCCGGTACCCAGTGGACGCCCCAGACGTGTTCCTCCCGACGGCAAACCGCGCATTCCTTGCTCCTCCAGCGGGAGCCAGGAGCAATCCTCACGTCCTCACGAACTTGTAGACCACAGCGAACACCAGAACACTAACTAGAACAAGAACTAGCGCAGTCACCACTTTCGCGAAGGCGTTGAGGCCGCTCTCCGACGGGTCCAGGGGGCGGGTGTTGTTGTTCTGCTGCGAGCGCCGCCGCTTGCCCGCCAGGCCTCGGGCCAAGGCCGGGAAGGCCAGGCTCTGGGTGAAGGTCAGCTTGTGGAGGCTCTCGCTGAGGGAGTACGGGCCCACGCTGCCCCTGGCCGCCGCCCGCAGAAGCGCGTACTCCAGGTCGAGGGCGTCGAAGAGGGAGTAGCGCGCCGTCATCGTGGAAGAGCGGCGGCGGCTGTCGGCGGAGTCGCTGGCGCGGGAGGCCGCCGACACGGCGGCGGCGACGGACGTCAACGAGGAAGTCGTGGATGACGAAGGCGATATCACGTGGTTGTTCTGGGAGTCGGACACGTCTTCCATGGAGGTCTGCTCGGGGGATGATATCGGGTACAGGCGGAGGAGCCTGGCGTGGTCGGGGTGGAGCAGAGCGCTGCTTGGTCGACGGAGGCTGGGGGTGGGCGAGTGGATGGGGGACGATGAGGCACATGGGACTGGTGACGGCGACACCTGAAAGCAATACGAGGAAATTGAGAAAGATTCATTACTCTACTTGTGCGGACGATGTGCTCGATTCATTATTTGTCTCCACGGGTTGATATATTTAGAAAGTTTCTTAGTACCATATGATTGAAAAAAAGACTCCTAAAAGGCAGTGCAATTAATTTTTAAAATAATAATGTTGGCGACGCGAATGCGTTCGTTTAATTAAGATTGTGTTTTAGGTGTCAAAAATGTGACAATTTGAATTATTATGAATTTAACTAAGGGAATTGGCAAGAATCGTCTACGGTTATAAAATATGTTTGAACATTTAGTCTGTCTATTTGATATTGTTAATCAATCTTATATAATTTTTTCATTAAAACTTAATATTACCAGAGAAGTACTGTGCCCGACACCCGTTAGACTAAAAGGATTAGGGACAAAGAAAAACAAAGAGAAATATTTTGCTCAACAAATGCTTAAAAGTAATTAGCAGATAGCGTAGAAATAATACATCTTTAGCAGTACAGTAAGGAACATTTCTTAGTAAATATTTCGTGATAAAATTTGAACTTCTTGTTTGCCTTTGAATCTCGGTGTGTGCCTTTAAAAGTACGAGATTACTTCATTTTTGTGTTTAGCCGCTTTGTCTGCTGTTAATCTTTCTTGCTATGTCATGGTAAAGAATAATTTTAGCTTAAAAGGTGAAGGTTCATAAATAATTGCTGAGTAACAACAAGCAGGCCGCACGAAATTAATTCACACTCACGACATAAAAAATCGGTCGAAGTTTATTTCGACAGAATTTCTCTCACGCCTGAAGTAAAAATCTAACAAATCCTGCTTTTTGGAAACTTGTAATATTTGATTTTGGGATTTTTGTTTTGTGAAATTATAATATAAAGTGAAAACTAGTGGCGCAAATAACACCATCGCAACCTCTGCGTCCCGGGAGCGCAAATTCCAAGGGGACGCCTCACAAGTGTAGACAATATAAAATCTATTTAAAGCAGATAACCAAAGGGAAAAATGTGGTCTCAGCAATAACATGCTTAACTTCGAGTGTTTATGTTTATACATCGAAAAAATGTCACTTAGAAATTTGTTTGATATGAATGAGTTTGTCTCCTCAAAACAGAGGACTAAAATTATTGATTACACAATCGAAGAAAATGATCTGCACATTATTATTAATTGACACCTGAGCCGCAAGACTATGGATTGTTATAACCTGGGTTAGTCGTAAATTTTATTATACTGTGTTAATTGTTTGCGAAAACTGAGGTGAGACTACACAATCGGCCAGCTAAATTTATCCCCTGACGTCTCGCCGTCGTTTTTAATATTTGTCTGATTGATTCCCCATCACTTCGACTGTACCTAACTCTGATAATTAGTGTATGACCAGTTAATTCGCGATTTCTACTCAAAAATGTTGTGAAACTTTGGTAAATTCGCCAACACCTGTTATTTTTGTTTTATCGTTTGCAAATTCACAATGCATATTACAAGTTTTTTTAACTGTTCATGATTCTAATATTGGATATTCCCCTAAAACACGTGGCAGGAAATTCATTTATTCGGGCTTATTTTATGTATTTAAAAGAATCAAAGTGTTAAAAAAAGCCTCAACACATTGTACATTTGGACGAAATATGGTTTGACACCCGCGACGTGGGGACAAAAGAATTAAGCGACAATTCGTGCAAATGTGCTCTAAATGCGTAACCATCATGTGGCCAACGAGTGATTATTCTCCATGTCGGGAATGAAAATGGCTAGGTTAATGAAGCACGATTAATTTCAGCCAAAAACGTAAAAAACTGTCGAGCTGATTGCGACGAGGACACAACTGCGGCTTTATTCGTACAGTGGTTTGAAAAACAGTTAATTTCATTATCGTGATGGATAACGCGCCGTCTTAGGCGCCACAAATCAAGAAAATTGCGAACGTATCTACAAAAAAAAAAATAATTGGCTCTCTTATATCATTCTCCTAGAAAGTCAACATTAAGAAGAAGAAAATTGATTATTATATATCTGTTTTCACAATTTATTTATGTATTTTATAATACATAGTGTTGTGTTCAAAATAAGCAAAGTACTTGCAACAAGTATTAGACTGAAAATCAGAATTATGGTTGCGTTAAGTGAAGTAGAAAAATTATTGTGACCTTTATCTCAGTAATATATAGGTCGTCTTGGAAGGAGAAATCTCAGTAAATATTCTTAAGTGATCCAGTTTTAGGTTTAGCACAGTATATAACACGAGAAAAATTTGTAGCACAAGGGTGAGCGCCTTAAAAAAAAGAAACTTCATTTCACGAGAAAATAGGACAATTTATTGGAAATTCTCTTTTATCCTTTGTGCGGGGCAATAATAAATTCGGAAAAATATAAAGAGAATATAAAATCAAAGGTTTTGCGATTATGTACAATACTCCGAAATGACGACCACAATAATATTAAAATTTGATAAATGATTTAACATTTTTTTCTTGAACATACCACTAGATTTCAGCAAAAATAATTTTCCTAAAATTACGTTAGTGAGGGGATGAAGGAAACAATTCACGAAAAGAAGGCTAAAGAGATAAATTGACAAATAAAATAACAAACGTCCCTTGGGTCATTGTCGAAGCGTGTTTCTAGGACGCATATGGTTCCAGTTTATCGCTGGCAATATTCCTAGTTTTTTCTTTCATAAATATTTTTATAAACATGTAGTATGTTTACTCTAGTGGTTTAAAAGGTACTTACTGAAAGGAAAAAATTGTAAAGTTACCAGCAGAAAGTAAAATAAACCACAAACAGATGATATTAAACAGGAACACACAGTAATTCTATTCAGTATTCATTAAAACATTAGAGTTTAGTAATTTTTTTTTATTATTACTTTGTGTTACTTTATTAAGTTGCAGTTGTACCCTCCAATTCTGTAATAAAGGTACAGACTGTTATTTCAAAGAGGGACGCAGGAGATTTTAAAATAAAAACAAAATCTAGATACTGTGACACTGAGAACAATGAGAATAATTTGGTTCTATGCAAAGGAAAGTCAAGTGAAACGTCAATTATCTATCAACCCGACTGCATTTAAGATAGTAATGAAATCGTCCATTTCTCTTTTTTTGTCTAAAATTTTAAGAACTGTGGGTTTACTTCTTAAGACAGAATGACACTGAACGTCTTAATATGTCTTATTTATACTAAAATTATTAAATATATTTTTATTAAAAAATGTGCTCTTCACCGAAGAAAGCTCTGTCTAAACAATTTTAGACGAATTTTTTTGCCACTCTCAAAAAAAAATGAATTGTGGCTAGTCTTATAGACAACTTGTAACAATAAATTTAGAACTAAAATTCGTTAATTTTTTTGAGATATTAACAAATTCAAACTTGTGTATGAAAGAAAGACTAAATTAATTAAAGGGTGTTGAATAAGATTTGTGATTGTATATATAATTAATGCGTCACACGTATGTCATATTCTGAAAGCTCATTTTAATTTCACTTCACTACTGTTTAGGAAAAAAGTTTAATTGCTTACCGACATAAATATTCAACTTTGTCATGTTTGTTAAAACTAAGGACATCGACTTTATACCGGTTGTTTTAAATACAGATTAACATTCTAGTCGGATCACAAAGATTTCTAGATAAAAATTCCTATCCACCAGATTTTTTTTAATTGTGTCTACAAATAAATGAATTTTCTCTCATCTCTTATTTTCCCCATATTAACAATGCATGCCTAAACAACAAGCGACGCGAAATACAAAACGATTTCATCTAATTTGCTTTGTGGAGTTCATTAACGAGTACGAGTACAAAGTAGCCTATTTGAGGGATTCACCCGTACAATCACCCCAGTGCAGCGGTGCAATGATCTTCATAAAACAGTAATAATGCAATTTGGAAGCTATACCAGTATGCACGGCCATGCAGCTGTTACTGACTTCCTAAACTACCGCAAATTAAATGGAACAACGAACTTTCGAAACCGACTGTTTTACTCCACGTCGAAATCTTAAGTCTTGCTAAGTAAATTAACAAAACTTGAGGTGACATTCAAAAGAACTAAATATATCTTAATCAACTTTTTTTTTTATTAATTACCTTTTTGATTTTTAGACCAAAATTGCTGCGAAATACTCAAATTATTCAAGTTTAACTTGTAAGTCACTAAAACCTTGCTCTCAGGTGTCGCTAAACTCGCACAAGTTAAGTGTACTTCGATAGAAGACATATAGTCATTGGCCTGTACAATTTTACAATTCCAAAAAAATTTCAGGTCATGGGACACTATTCTAAGGTATTTTGAAGTTTCTGCATCCTCTCAAACGAATTCCGCTTTACAAGTCGAACAGATGAAAGAATGTAGCTTTTTCATTGCGCTTTGTTAATTCAAACAGACAAAGGCATCGTCAGTGATGTTCTCTCTGCTCTCTTAAGATATAAATAGGTTCGGAACACCTCCCTTGGCTCAGCTGAGTTCAGCGGAAGCTCCAGTTGGATGCACCATCGTAAGGGAAAACATTGTTTTGTGTTAAATTATAATGCATTGTACCAAACTAAATCTTCTAGTTAATGCATGTTAAGAGCAATCTTCATTGATAATAATTTAATAGTGGACTCTTTACAAGACGAAACAACTTAGCAGTGAATGCGAATATCCGTAAGGAAGATAAACAAAGAAAAAGGTGTAAAATTAATTAAGCACAAGTTGCCGCGTTTCCTAAGCAAAAACTATTCTGGATACACGTATACTTAATTCACTTATTAATCTTCGTAGAGATAGACCTTTCAATTAATCAAAACGTTACTCCGTTATAATTTGAGGGAAACTGATTGGGTTGTTTTGATATAGTTCATACATTCACGAGAAATAGTATTAACTGAATGCTGATCAGTGTTGATGTTTTTACTTAAGAGATGTTAAAGCGGGAATGGTTCAAATTTTTTGTTTGTGACGCCGTCCGCCCAGTTTTAATGTGTTTCTTAACAAGTTTTATTTGCTTTTCCGTCGCTAGTACATTTGTTTGGTTCGTATAACGTGCCACTATGCCTGTTCTGTAATGAATTATGGCAATATATAGCTGGAAATGTAAACACATTATCGATTTCTTACTTGTTTTTCATTTTTGTTCTCTTTTAATACGAAGGACTTACACTGACTCATTATTCCTTACATTATTTATTGTTATAGTAAAATTTAAAAATTTACCTGCAAGCAGATTTTGTTAAACTAACGTTAACGTAAACTACAAAGAAAGTAGATAATTTAAAAAAAAAAAACATTTTGTGTATGTAACAACTGGAATCATTGTTTTGATATTTATACCAAAAAATTTCTAAAATAAGATAGCAATGGAAAAGAAAAAAATATGATTTGAAAGGATGAAAGTACTTCCTATATTTATGTAAGATATACGCAGATAAAAAATAATAAATATGTGAGTAAATGCTACATAAATTATTAAAAATTGTAAAAAGAAAAATAACCTGCTTCACATTTTAAGATAAAGGTTTTTTTTAAACACGAGAAGGATCGATATGTTGAGAAATTACGCATTAGGTATTCATTCTAGACTCTTTGTGTAAACAAAAAATAAGTAATGATTTTACTGTTCGTAGCAAATAAGTAATTATTATTAACATTTTGCACAGACTCGACTCAAGCATCAAATATTAGGCAAGTCCTTGCTTGATTACTTGATTAGATAACGGAAAACAGACATTAAACAGTTGTTGATCGTTTTTTGAAATTAGCGCTCGATTTTCTTGCTTTCTCAATTCGACGATGGCGTCCCGGGATTAGAAAATCGAAATGTCAAAATGAATTTCGAAATTATTCCTCAATTCTCACTCAGAAATCACTGATTAACTCAAATTGGATTACTTTGTCCAGTGTGATGAGTATTGTAAAACAAATTAAACGGAATAAATGCACAAATTGGTCCATTTATTGCTACTGGGTGCTAAGTGTAGCACATGAAACTCCTGATAATAGTGCGCGACTTCGTCGCGCAAGCCATCTCCGTCTACCCAGGCTGTATCGAAGAAGCCTGAGATGAAGCCCTTCGGGCAGCTCGTCTTCCTCAACATCTCCATCGGCAGCATCGTGAGCAAGTCCCGGGGGCCCATCACGCTACCCCACTGAGAAATCACTGAACAACTCAAGTTAGCATTTTAATATGATTTTAGTAACAAAAAATTCACTAGCAACTTAACCTCATAAAATATTTTGTGCAATTTGTGCATTTATTCTGTTTAATTTGTCCTACAATAATCATCACACTCGATAAAATAATTCAATTTGAATTGTTCAGTGATTTCCCAGCGAGAATTCAGGAATAACTTATAAATTCACTTTGACATCTTGATTTTTTATGGCTAATCCAAAGACGCGATCGTCGAACTGAGACGAAACGTTTCGCGAAAAATCGGACCGAGTCCAAATGTTATTAGTTATTGCAGAAAACGTGTGCCATTCCATGTTTATAATCTTATGGACTTTATTAAAACGAGACTGTTTACAAAATTTGATTACTCAGCATTACGATGTCACATTAATTTAATTCTAGATAAGGCTGCTTCAGTATTAAATAGCACTTCAAAATAACATTTTAGATTAACTATAGAGAAGACTTCTTTATAAGTTATAACATTACCTCAAAGAGTCCAAGATGTCTTAGTTTTATGTAGTGACCTAACTAACTTGAACTCTACAACGGACACTACTTTGTTTAGTCGCTAGGTCAAAATCTTGTCGTTTTGGAAACCGATTAAGACACAGTTCTCAAATTTAAAACGTGTCGATGAGTACCCAAATGATGATAATCGTTATCATAGTGACCTTGAAATGCCAAAACGATGACACATAGGCACCTATAAAAAATGTTAAATGGTATTCTACTAGAGATGTTAACGAATAATGGCTTCATTTCGGTGATTTATTTTGTCTAGTCCGAATGAAAGGTCGATCTCAATTGAAGAGAGATAAAATCGTTATAATGAGAACAGCAAACTGCTACTAAGATAAGATTGATTTTGGTGAATGACATACCCTCTAGGAAAATAAAGGGCGGGTGGGCGGGGCTAGTGCTTGTTAGGATAAGAATGATTTTGGTAAATTGCATATCTAATAAGAAAAAAAAAGGGTAGGTGGGTGGGACTAAAACTTGTTAAGCTACGACTGAACAATATTAAGAGTAGTCACAGGAACGAAGAAGGGGTGGGTGGGCGGAGTTACTGATTTCTCCATTTTACTTACTTATTTTATTTAATGTAAAATGGAAATTGAAGAATATCAGTAATGTATTCCCAAAATTTGCTGGGGAAAATGAAATGAACCGTTCCCGATTTTATAGATTAAAAAATAAATTTACTCATTCATGAATTTTTTGGAGACACCTGTTTAAGCAAATCTAAAAAATAGGAACGCAGTGATAAATCACAAGTACAAATTGCTAAGCTAGGACTGAACAATATTAAATGTATTCACAAAATTTTCTGGGGAAAATGGAATGAGCCGTTCCCGATTTTATTGATTAAAAAGTAAATTGAATCATTCATTAATTTTTTTGAGACACCTATTTAACCAGATCTAAATAATATGAACGTAATGATAAATCACAAGTAAAAATTAATCACATTTTGATCATCCTGGGTAGAATTTATTCGGCAAAATTTTGAGATGACGTCATAAATTTTTTATGTGAATAAACAGATATATTTTGATTAACAATTTACCATGCTTACAATAACTTTAAAACGTCTGCAAGATTTCCAATTATTCACTTTTGCAATTCTTAATTTAATCAATAAAATAATCTGACTGATTAATTTTTTTGAGTCACTCTGTATAAGAAAATCTGCAAAATACAATGCAGTGATAAATTACAAGTGTAGGCTAGAGGATAAGTAAATATATTTTGATTAAAAATTTATCATGCTGATCATAACTTTACATCAAAACATTTGGTTTCGCAGATTCAAAATTAAATTGCAAACTCTTGTTTTATAATTTTGATTTTTTTCCCAAAAATCTGAACGCTTCGTGTAAAAACTCAATTCGGAATCATATAGGACTAAGTTATTTTAGACAATTTAAAACACATTTACTACTCGTATGTACAATTTTGAAGTGATGTCATCACATTATTGATGGGGATGATTAGACAAATTTTGGTTAGCGTTTTATCATCTACATTGATATTCCGAATATAAATACAAAATTTGACAACTATCGCCCCAGGACTTTCGGAGATTATCTATCTAATAAAAATCAGGACAGCAGACGGGCAGACAGACGGGCAGACAGACGAAATTGAAGAATTAAAGTGAGACGGACTATACAAACAGACAAAAAGAGACAAAAATAATGGACAAATGTTAAATTTCAGAAATAGTGTCAACAAAATTCTTAAAACAGGTGTCAGTAAAAATATGAAATGATGTAATAGTAAGTACTGTTTAGTAACTAGCACTATAAGATCTTTTGCCAAATTAAATTGGTTCAAAAACCTGCCTTCACAATGTTAAAAATTAAGACGGGCTAATAACCCACAGGTTTGAAAGAAAGTATACTCAATTTATTCAAGAAATTAATCTTTCGGCAGACGCTCAGGAAATACTCGTAAAATGTCATATCAGTCTGTACGTAACCCCAATTTAATGGTCTATTAAGAGTTTCGTGTTTAATTTCTAATCTGTTCAAACTCCGGATATATTTGAAGCTTATCGACAACTTGCAGACGGGTTGTTTACACACCTAATTGCAAAAACGGAAATTTACGAAAAAGGAACAAATTTCTGTTAAAGGAAAAGCGAACGGTGAAGATAAATCTTTTAAATCGAGCATTTCAGTTTAGTTGCTACAGTATAATGTGCAACAAGGGGTGGTAGTGCAATTTTTTACACAAGTGTGGAGTTTGCGACACAAGCCGTAGGCCAGTGTTACAAAAGAAAGACCATGACCACGAACTTTGAAAGATGAGCGCATAAGAGATACAGATACAGAAGCAGAAGAGAGGAGAGATAAGAAATTCTAGATAAAAATAATAGGGGATGACTTGCGGTCGCTGTAATTTTTGGCGGAGTACTTGACAAATCCGAATATGAATTAGAATTCATAGTGTAGATCTTCAAGGCAGCTTAGTCACTACTAGGTTACCTTGAAGAAATTTTGACAGATTTTATACCACAAATTCACAACAAAGAAATGGAACTAGTTTATTTTCAACAAGATAGGGGTACAACGCTTTCAGCTAAGATCACAGCAACAATATTACTGGAATTTTTGACAACTGGATCATCAGTCTAAATACAGAGAATATCAGGTCCCCGAGATGTTGTGATTTTACTCCTGCAGACTACTCTTGTGTCCCTTTTTAAAGACCAAAACATTTTCGTAATTACTGTAATTTTATTTTATATTAAGTATTTATATCTATCTACTATTATTTAACAAAATTAATCTTGTGTCTGCAATTATTGTTTTTATATTTGTCATTTTTTGGTATTTAGCACTGTGATTTAATCACCCACATACTAAATCTTTGTTCAAGGATGACTGCATACAGATATATTGATCGATAATATTAATGTCACATCATAATATTATTACTATATTTGGCGTTATTTGTCATTTTAAACACACAATTTCATTTCAGATCAGATACATAAAAGTTTGAGCGAAGTGAGAAAATACGTCCATGAATGCTGTACCAAGTTTTTATTTTTTGATGGCAAAAATGTGAATCGATTTCAGATAAAACGCCACTTAGGTGGAGGCTATCACTTTTGACGTTCATTAAGTTAAAACCTTCTTCATTTTGCTTTGTTACCTTTTGCATGATTGTGTTAATGAAAAACACCGAAGCAGTAAATTTATGGCGAAAAGCAGTGGTAAAACTGTGCGATCAGCGTTTGTTTTATGTTTCAGTCTTGGGGTATTTCATCCCCAAGAAAAGGTATTTTCAAGACGGTAAGGAGGTTAATTAAACGACAGAACGTGAAATGTTCAAAGTGTAACCATTTCAAATTTGTTGTGCTTACATTTTATACACACTTACACCTCAACTTTGGCACATTTGCTAAATCTTCGTTGGAAAACTTTCAAATTCGAAAGCTATCTGTATGTTTAACAGCATTTTAGAGTGCTTGCATACAGGCAACGTCATATAACAAAATCGTTTGAAGGGTGAAGTTTGGCCCAGAAATGGCTGTTTGACAACGGGCCAACAAGTCGTCTGTATGTCGAGTATAATTTTTAAATCAAACATACGTTTCGGACAACAGAAATAATGTGATAATAACCAACCTGAGTAAGTAACATCGATTTTTGTGGGATCAGACAATACTAGTGTGATAATCCGGCTTGTAACATTCGTTAATCAAAAATGTTGTAAATATATGAAAAAGGTATTAAAAAACAGTAGGTACAGCACTCCAAAAAAAATTAAACTTCAAATCGTGTCCTTTAAGACATTTAATTATAAAATATCAGAATAAGGTTTCACTAAGACCAGCAAAATCTTAAGCTTCAATAAAAAGATTTAAAGAAGTCGGAGTAAGCACTACTCGCCATTGAAAACGTTGCTTAATATTTAGGTTCCTCAGAAAAGAAATATAATGCTTTTTTACCAAATAATTATCCGTTATAATTAGTGTAGAATGAATCATTTTTGAGCTGGACCGAATTAAAACATTTTTTTTTATATTTTTTTATGTAACTAATATTGATTCACTGATGACAACTGTTTTTCATGGCTTGTTGTACTCTTTTCTAAGTAAAGTTTTTAATTAATTTTTTAATTAACGCGGCTTTAGAACATTCAGAAAACTGTTTACATGAAAAGACAACTAAGTTTGGATAGCCAGTTAATCTCAATTCTTTTAGAATAAATTTAAGTGCGCTTGGTATACGACACAAATTCCTTGCATCGTGTCCTATTTAATAGAAAAATGTGTGTACAAATTGGCTCTGAAGTTGTGTCACAACGCGAAGTTGACTTAGAAATACTCCAGGGATCCCTTTTAACTCTCGACGTATTCTTACTTTACATAAACGACTTACCATCTCAGGTTGTATTATGTCACGCTGTTATCACTTGTATTTAAAATGAGTTATAAATTAATTTTTATAATATCCAAAAGAAATCTAGTTTTCGCCATTTCAATTGATGAAGCTAGCCACAAATATATGTGACGGCAAAACTATTTTATCAAGGCTGTTAAATATTTATTATGCGTCAATATAATCGTTAATCGCTTATGGGGTGATATTTCACAGAAGTTTTTGTAGTTAAAAAAGAGTTTTAACCTTGATATATAAATTGTTGTGTTTGTTGTTAGCTTAATGTTTGTACAGTTAATGTATTTTTTGTTTGATACACATTTTATTTATCTATACTTAAATTTGTCTCTTGTAACAACTTCCTATTAAATGTAAAATTGTTATTGAGAAATAGTGTTTATTGTTATTTTGAAGCATTATTTTTAGAAAATTACTCTCCCCTTTTCAGTTTTTTGACCCGAAAAAATAATCAAAACAGCAGCTACGGAATTGGTGCCCAAAATTTGAATTTGACAAATTTTAAATATGTTGGCAAGTATAATGTGAGAAAAGAATAGCATTACTGCAAGAAATATTTAATAATAAAAATTATAATAATAACAAAGAAAATCAAACTAAATTCATAAACCCCAAGTGCAGGAGTTCGTTATTTTATAAAATATATATGGCACATACCAAGCAAAATGTTGAGATGACGTCATCAAATTATTGGTGTGGATGATTAGACAAATTGTCGTTAGCGTTTTTACAATCTAAACAATACGTCTAAAATGCATATAAAATTCGACGGCAATAGATCTGGTTCTGTTGGTTTCGAAGATTATATATTTAATAAAAATCGACACAGATGACAGACAGACAGGTCGACGACAAACGATAGACAGACGGACACAGGAGACTAGATTCTTATTTGTACTCTAGGCCGCGAAAACATTAAAGTAGCCCGCCACCCGATGACCCTACTACAATATTTACTTCGCTCGAGAAATCAAAATCTGTTAAATTATTTATTTACATGTAACTTCCCTCGCTTTTGAAACACAGCGAATGCACAATAGATGGTATTTTCAATTAACGGTAATTTAATAACTTGTTGAAACGACGCACCATGATTAATTAATTCGTTGGAATAGTTGCAATAATAATAATTTGAACAGCCACAATGGGATATTTATAGTTAAACTGACATTAATTGAAATTATATATTTCACACAAGTTTACAAAAAAAATAAACTCTAAATTATTTAAAATTTTAGTAATATATAGTTACTCTTATTTTAACAATTTTCGAAGCTGAAAATAACTAATAATTTATTGCTATACTTTCATTAGTTAAAATATGTATTGATTTGAGCCCAGATGAGGTTTACTACACACAAGCTCAATTATTCAAGCAGCAACATCTGCTTCCACTACTTTACTTACGAAATCCCAACAAAGTTATCAGTTTATGTATGCAAAGCTTTTGATCTAGCTGTAACTTGACAGTAAGCGTTCCTTTACTTGTGATTGAATCATGTATACAGGGTCGCTAAAAAGTATGGAAGCAGTTGAATATCTCAAGAACGGTTTGGTGACTCTTTTTGAAATTTGGGCTGTTCCTAGGAATACTCTAGACAGACAGTAGTACAATAGCAAGAGATATTTACAACTTAAAGTTGTCGCGTGCCGGTAATCCTTACATGTTAGAAAGCAGAATAATCTATGTCCAGACAGGGACGATCGTTACTCATGAACGAAAATGGGCATTATTTTATGAGTACAACTACCCGCTAAATGTTCTCCGACAAGTTCCGGTGAACTGGCATGAGCCGTAAATATTTCTTACCATTGTACTACTGTCTGTCTCGTGATTGTCAATAAAATTTTATAGGGTATATATGACGCATTAATGACATCAACGCCAGCGTCGCGATATTTTTGTAAATTACAACAACGATGATATACACTTAGACATTTATTTAATTTTTAATAAAATAAAATTTAAATATAAACATAAAAAAATTAATTTGAGTGAAATAAATCACTACTTGCACTTTATTCTGTAATCAATAGTTGCAAAAATAATTATTTTAGCATATGTTTGACCTGTAGTAAAATAGTGGTGGTTCTTTATTTCCCTGTATTTTAATTTTTTTATGTTTGTAAATTTAATTTTTTTATCAACTGAAAATGAAATAAATATTTTAGTGTTGCATATCATTCTAATCGTAATCTAATTATCTATCAAAATCTGTTGACAAATATATACATTTTAATTTTAAAACTATAGGTTTGTGTCACAACCCCGACGTCATGTGTGTTTCATAGTTGCAACGTTTTAAATTAACCTTCAAGCTAAAAGGAATGGCGTTTAAAGAATACCAATATTTCTATCCTTTCTCAAGAAACTAGGCCACGGAGTTTTAGCTGAAACACCATGTATATTATTTTTATTCAGTTTTAATGCCTTTTTTGCTTTGCTGAAGAAAACTCAATCTCTTCATTAACTTCATTCCTACTACTTTGGAATTTCTATCTTTACAAATCCAGGTGTCCATTTTTACTTCCCGAGCGTAAGCGAAGGAAGTATTGTAATCGAGTCCGTCGGACAAATTGCCCCTTTTATGTTTTCTCGACCTACAGTACGAAAAAATAGGTCTTCCTTTTCCGTCCGTCTGTCCGTCTGTCTGTCTCCCGTCACGGATTATTATTAGACAGATAATTTCCGAAAGTACTGAGCCAATTGTTGTCAATTTTTTTATTTATATTAGCAATATCATGTAGATGGTAAAACGCTAACTAAAATTTGTCTAATCATCCCTACCAATAATGTGATGACGTCACTTCAAAATTGTATATAGTAAATGGGCTTTAAATTGTATAACATAACATAGTCCTACACATGTAGTTTATGACTCCGTGTTGAGTTTTTACCAGAAACGTCAAGATTTTTGGAAAAAAATAGAGATTATAAAACAACATTTTGCAATCTAATTTAATTGCAGATATTTTAAGATTATGATAGGCATTATAAATTTTTAATCAAAACATTCATATCCCTTCCAAAAAACTGATGACGTCAGCTCAAAATTTTGCCGAATAAATCCTATCTAAAATGTCTAAAATATGATCAGTCTATACTTGTAATTTATCATTGCATTCATATCTTTTAGAATTGCTTATACAGGGTGACTCAGACGTTTTCGGAGTCATTGTAACCATGGTAAATTGTTAATCAAAATAAATTTGTTTATTTCCCTCAAAAAATTGATGACGTCTCAAAATTTGCCGAATAAATTCTACCCAAAATGTGCAAAATATGTATGATGAGTTTTTAACTTGTGATTCATCATTGCATTCACATTTCTCATTGATCAAATTTAGAATGGTTCACCCCATTTTCCCGAAATGTGATAAAACAAACGTCTTTATTTAATAAGAATTGTAATAATGATATTCAGAACATTTTCTGGATTGTACCTTACTACTTAATAATTTTGATCCCCTGTTTTGAGGGAACGAACTCATTCAAATCAAACTAATTTCTACATGACATTCTTCCGATGTATAAACATAAACACTTTCAAGTTGTTTTTCTTATCGAGGATAAGCTAAGGACGTACAGTAATGGAGTCCATCGGGCAATTTGGTATTTTCATATTTTCTGGATATTTGATTATCCCTCGACAAGGCCGGAGCTAGAGGGAGCCTAGGTAATGCTGAGCCTTCCCTAGATCTAGTCTCTAATCAAAATAAAATTTAGCGCACTCTCTGTAAAAAGTTACTGACGTCATCCCAATAATTTGTTAAGTTTGTCAAAAAATACGCTTCAAGATAGTGTGATTTGTGTTTTATTAATTTATTTTAAAATCATTTAAAAACATTAATGAATAAATCAGTCAAAAGTGGTTTATCCAACTTTGCAAAAATTCTGGAAACACATTATGACTTTTTAAAGTATTAAGATTCCCTCAAAAAAAAAAAACAGTATGGGATCAACTTTTACTATTTATCCAAGAGACTGAATGTTTGAATGTGCTTCAAGGACGAAGAAAGTTCGCTCTAAATAACTTTAGACCACTTTTTAAACACGTACTTTTAGAGAGTTTGCTTGTGTCTTTGGTCTTCCATTATCAGCAAACAGTAGTATGCATGCTAAAGATGACTTATGAGAAATGTGTTCTTATCTTATTACTTTCTAACCTTTAAATAAAATGTTGTATGTATGTATTTTATACGAAAACTATATATAAAGAATCCCGTCTTTATCCGGGTAAGAAATGGTAAGCCGATATTTATCCCTAGTTTTCGTCTTTCTCAATTTCACACCCCTCGAGCATGCCCCATTTTATACCCGCAAAATTCCTTTCCTTCAAATAAATCATACATATGAATAAATAATCATGATACTGATCACCGTTATTGAGAAAGAAGAGCCAATGTTAATTACATAAATACAGAGTGTTCATAAAACTCCGCACACATCTTATAATTCCGACATTATAAAAGATTTTTTTAAATGGCAACCCCAACTTTTTCTTTTTCGGATTCTCATAGATCTTTTTAAGTTAAATTATGGTCGCAAAAAAAATTAGTACTTACACAAGCATTTTTTTGGAAAACAAAAATTCGATTTATTAATACGATTTAAACCGAAATTCTACAATAAAACTAACGTAATCCCTTGCTAAAATTTATCTAACCGTAATTGTATGCTGACAACAATAATAAATCTGTGTATTTGTCTTCAAAACATATAATACGGATTTTTCAAATAACCAATTCAATTACAGTTATAATTTCCTAGAGCGCGGCAAAAACATCTTAAAACAAAAATAGATGAATGTCAAGTTTACTACTCGCAAACTGTAAATCTCTTCAGTGTACTAACACACGAAGCGGACACATTTAATGCGTTTAAATACGTAAAGTTTTTTGATTGAGAAAACCAACAATAAAAAATCTGCAAAGTTATATATTTACACATAACTTGCCTCGTTTCTGAAGTATAGCAAGTCCAATATGACTTTTGCAAAATTAGAAAAGTCGTTTCTAATAATAATCATTACTCTGTAACGTAAATCGACCATGTATTGTATTTGAAGAATCTTACTCCAGTAGAAAAAATAAAAGCGTTTTACTTCAAAAGTTCAAGCAACTCTTACTTTAGACTATGTTTTTCAATAAAGAATTATTTTATAGTTTTTAAGATAAAGCTAACAACTTTCGAAGACGTTTGTTGTCTGATAGCAGAAACTGCAGGTTTGAAACTGACAGGTTGAAAATTCCCATTATACAAGTTTTATAAAATGCGACTGAATTCTTCTTCCACCGGATCATTCAATTGCTACACGACGGGAAATTTTTCAGCTTTGAAATCCTAGGATTCTACTAACTTTTACATGTTTCTTTAATTTTCGTAATAATTGACTCTTGCCTTTAAAGAGGTTGCATTGTCCTACCTTTCTTTTTCTTTAATTTAATTAAGCACACAACTACCGAAATGTTTATGTCTGCTATTTCCGGAACGTTTTATTCTTAATTGTGTAAACCTACGTATCTACACAACAAAGTTGTAAAAAGAACTAAGTTTGTGACAACAAATAAAATTTTATCGAAACTTCTAAAACACGAGGAAAAACATTTACCTGCGTGGACTCAATTCCGGAGTCATTGTGATGGCTGATTTCAAAACACGTGGAGTGTTGAGAGGTGGCATCTTCGGCACAAACTGGGAAAACAAAACTCTGTCCATCTGCTTCGCCTCTCGGAGAATCCGCACTCGGCCAAACCTGGATCAGTGGTAAATATTTCATTATCAACGAGAGTCTGAAATTGGAATACTAGTCAACAAACAAAACTATATCGAAAATAGCGGAATTTATTTGGTTTATGAGTGCGCTGGGAAAGCGGCTACATCACTAAAAAAATTCTGGTTTTAGCGGTCGTTTTAATCCGATTTACTTGGTTAAAAATAAAAATAATCTGTTTTGAAAACGTTTCCCAATAGTCTGAATAAAATGTCCTCCGTTTTTCATCCAACAAAAATAATTTTTATTACCCATAAAACTTTTTGAGGATCCTTGAGTCAGAGCGGAATGGATACGCATGCATTGTGTATAGGATTTTTTTACTGTGGTGCGTTTTTTGCCATGACGCATGGACGAAGGCAGAAATGCTGTGACATGGTAAAAAAAATTGGCGTCAGTGATGCCGCGAAATTTCCGCTACTTAAAAAATAAACTTAAGGACTCCGAAAAATCAAATCTTTTAATAGAAAGATGCATTTCAGAAACAAAAATTAATTTTGCCGACAGCTCATAAAATTTTATTTAGTTTTTATGCAACTATCGTTAACAGAGTTAGACAACACTATTAATAACAAACACAATAAACGTCCAGACAGGATCTGTTTGTAGTCATTTTATTTCACACTGTTTGATATATCTTTGTTTACAGCATCAATTCAAGTTCGGTAAGCAAGTTACAACAGTGTGGGGCCAATCAGACCACACATTTTTTTATGAATGTGTGCCGCCTCTTCCAGACGAGGGCACAAAAACTCAAGCCTCGTTTTCAAATCACTTATGAATAATAATTACAAGCTGTCATTGCACAGAACTGTTCAGAAATCGAGAAATTATAGTTAAATTGTGTGAGCAGAAGTATCAAATGGACCAATCGGAAAAGAACATCTCGATAATCTCGATTATCTCTAATCTTCACTTACATCATTAAATGTAGACACCATTCAGCAGAATAAATGAAGACCCTTTCCAATTTAAAAACAATTACCAAAAAGCTGTTAAAAAGGTTCTTTGATAATGAACTTTTAAAGTTTTGTAGCTTTCTAGTTAAACCCTGCTACGCCACTGGAGAAGAGGTTTATTTCCTGATTTATACTTTTAACTGAATTTCAATATCAATTGTTTAGAGCAGTGGTTCTCAGATTGGGCGGAACCGCCCCCTGGGGAAGCGCTGGTGGGATTCAGTGGGACGCATAAAGCTCCTGGGGAAAATTGGGGGCGTTTAATCAATTGCAGGGGAAGCACGAAAAATATCTGGACAACAAGTACTATTTGAGTTGAGTTGAATACCGACACTTTGTCAAGAATTATAGGTTATGGAGCAAACATTTTGTTGCATTTCCTTTGTCATATTTAATGCAATACTAAAAATTTGTTAACTAAAAAAAGAAATTGATTACAAATAACTAATCGCGATGATTTACACATGCTGTTGACAAAAAAGGCCCTGGTCAATATATATAAATTGATAGGATGGCATCAAAGCGATTTTACACATCAGCACTAGGATTAGGTATTGTTACGTTGATCGGTGAATAAAATCAGCATAGGTAAAACTCAACAATTTATTTCTTACTAACTCGAATTTACACGACTTATTACAGCGCGATTATGTACAAAATAATTCCGGCGCAACTTCACTGTACTCTCGTGGACTGAATTCACTGAATAATAACCGTTCCTGACGGTGGCCTCGATTTAAACCTATTCGTTCCTCTCGAGGGTTCGAGAACGCCGCTTCGAGGGTTTTCTGGGCCCGTCGCGACAACTGCTTCCAGGCTTTCCTTTACAGAACGCCGTGCAGTCCGGCCTATGAGTTATACTACATACTAGAAGACCCATTGGCGTCGTACAGAGGCGGCGTATGGGTTTATTTCGTAACAGTATTTTAAAATTGTTGTTCGTAATTCGTAGTGAATATTTTGTTTTCTTGGTTGGAATATTTTGTTAACAATAACACTTTTTGTTTTTGTATGCTGAAAGTATCAAGGGAGGTACAGTAATTTTCTTTTTGAAAAGGGGGCGGTGAGCCAGATAAATTTGGATACCGCTGGTTTAGAGTGACGAAAACTACCATCGCTGTGAACCGCGACCATGATAAATCTAAGGATACAATAACCCAGTTGGTGTGATGTGACAGGACATTGGACAGTTTAAAGATTTCAGTAGATTACAATAATAACAATTAGTATCTATATACTTATTTCCAAATCTGGCAAAATTAAAAAACTAGGGTGAGTTAGCTAGGAAGGGTCACCTCGAAGAACTTTTTTATTTATGAACCTATCTTAATGGAATTTAATCTAAAATAAAGAGGAATATGTATGCATCAGTTGATTAACATGAAATAATTAATTAACAATACATTAATAAAAAAAATCGTCACAAAAAAAATTTGCTGAATTTTTATTTTACTATAAAACTGAACAAAAAACCTTCTGCAAATTTCAATATTTATTATTTTTGATACATTTTCTTTGTTTTTGAAAAATAATATTTTCCTAAAGTATTTTTAGCGGTTTGTTTTCCAAACACGTTTATTTTTGAAACTCATGGAACTATTTCATCTATTATGCTGTTCTGAACAATCCAATCCAACACTTTACCAAATTTTAGTGTTCTCAGTGAAGCTAATAAATCTAATTCAGAAATGTATTTATACACGCTGGCTATTACTTTCCATTTGTAAATTTAATGTGAGCCGATCCTGATTTAATCAATAAAATAAATAGTCTCATGCATTAATTATTTGAGCCGCCTACATAAGCCAGTCTAAAAATTATTAATGCAGTGATAAATCACAAGCAAAAACTCATCATATTCTGCATATTTTAGGTAGGATCTATTCAAAAATTTGAAATGACGTCATCATTTTTTAGGGGGAGTAAACAGATATATTTTGATTAAAAATTTACTAAGTTGACAATAACTTTAAAACATCTATCAAAGCATTCAGTTTCAGAATTCCTGATTTTATGAATAAAATAAATTGAATCATCCATTATTCTTTTTGAATTACCTCGTATAAGCAAATCTAAAAAATATGAAAGCAATGGAATTATCAATTCCACGCTACGGATAGATACCATGTTTTTTGAACTAACAAAATTTGAGAAATCTCTGAACTCCCTCAATAGCACTTATATGAATGAAATAAAATGGATGCCAAATAATACATGCATAGTTATTGTAAACCTGCAACAACATAAGAATTAAACAATTAATAATTTTGACTTTTTTCCAAAAATCTGGACGTTTCGGGTAAAAACTTAAATGGATTCGTAAACTACACGTGTAGGACTATATTATTTAATACAATTTAAAACTCTTTTACTATGTACAATTCTGAGGTGACCTCGTCAGATTCCTGGTGGGGATCATTAGACAAAACTTGGTTAGTGTCTTAACATCTACATAATATTCATAACACACGTATAAAATTTGACAGCAATCGGTCCGGTAGTTTCGGATTTGGTTGTCTAACAAAAATTGGCATAGATGGCGGACAGACAGACAGAAACGGAAGATCCACTTTTTCGTACTCTATGGATTATGACCCCTCGAGAAAATATGAAAACAGTCAGTCACCTAATGGGCTCTCTTACAATACTTCCGTAGATTACGATCAGGAAGTAAAAATATATTATCGTGTTTGTTTCGCTTTAATATTTTTCAAATACAAAAAGATTTAATTACTCACTCAATTTTATTCACCCACTGTAAATAACTTATTATCTTACTTTTAAACTTCAAGGGATAAATGGAGAAAAGAATAGCTTTATTTATTTTCAAGGAAAAAGTATGGTAATTTTGAATTATCTTGAGGGACAAACGGACATATATTAATGAATTGAAGGGAAATTTAATTTTAGAATGTTGGCCACACTGTAGTTGTGTAACCGAAATAACCTGTGTTTGGTTTTCAAAGCGATTTTTTTTTAATTTTTAGAAATAACTCTGGACGAAAATTTTGACGAAAAACTGTTAGGTTAATAAGAGATACATGGAACTTTCGATTGGTCCAAAGAAACTAATGACTAGGAGGATACTTAAGTCAAATTCTGCTTTCGTAAATACCAGACGAGTAACAAAAAATAAGAGATCGTGACCATTGAAAACAAAAAAAAAAAAAAATAGAACGTGTGGTCTGTTTTGTCTCAGATATTCTTTCTAGGATAGCGACTCTTGTATCGATAATAAAATTACGAATATTTGACCATCCACCCACTTGGTTCCACTGTTGAAGTCATGATCCTGGATAAATCCAGTCAATTCCAATTACAAAGTGAGCTTATGTTGGCGTAAACAAACTAATGGAGTTTACACATGGTTGATGTCTTATTTTTTATTTAATGACTAATAACACGAATGATAGCCACTGGGTTGCAGGTACACTACAATCCGTCTTTTCATGTTATCAAAAACACATTATTAGCGTCTCGGTTGCACTAGTTTCCAGTTTTGCTTTTTAGTTCTTCAATAGCATGGACAGATTATTTTAAAAACAATATCTTTCAAGTGGATAGGGAAGGCGTGGGGTCAGGTTACCTTGCAGTCCATAGATCCTGACTAAGTATTCTTTCCTCTTAAAATTGTTGTAGAAAAGCTAGAGTATCCCTGACTGTACGTGCAGTGGCCCCATCCTGCTGGAAGAATCCTTCCCTAATTTATCATATAATTAGTTAATGAATACATCTAGAATATTGGTTCGGTATCTTTTTGCTATTATAGTGTCTTAAAAAAATGAGTCCAATCAATTTTCGTTGCAAAATGCCAACTCACACTTCAACTCTTTAACGGAGGTACTGAGGACTATCTGTTTAACACATTATTAAACCAGTTACCGTTGAAAAATTGCAATATCTACCTCAGTACGAATTCAGGTTTTCTTTGAATGCTATGCTTCAGTGACTGGGCAAAGTCAGCCTAAAGAACAGTAACATTTGCAAATTTTACTTAAAATTCCTTGAAAACTGGTTGAATTTAGTAGGTCCACTCGTTACGAAAATATAATCCGGTCATAAAAATCTTCTGTTCGCAGGTGAAAACGTTTTCTATCTATCTCAAAGGGCAATTACAAAGTTACTAAAAAAATACCAGTAAATTATATACTAAACATATCTACACCTAACTCAAACAAGAATTACGCTAAATGACTGAGATAAATTTCTTTGACATCTGCGAAAAAATATCAAGGCTATGCTCAATATCCAAATGGTTGAGAATAACCCGATATAGTGGTGAAAGTTTGAGAATGTTAGTTTTAGGTAGTGGTATTTAAAAATAATCGTTAATTCTCAAGTTGTATCGAGGCATACAATTGGATGTCACTTCCTTTCTGATGTCGTTTGCATAATATAGGTAATAGGTATACATGTATTGTTACGAAATAAACCCATACGCCGCCCCGGTATGACGCCTATGGGTTTTCTAGTATGTGCGGCGATGACTCATCGCCCATGACGGCGGCCGGACAGCGTTCGCTTAAGAAAAGCCTGGAAGCGAAAGTCGCGATGGGTGTTCTAGAACAAGCCTAGAAGCGGTGACGGAGATCTTCGAGAAGGACCACGTGGCTGTTTAAAGGGAAACCACCGTCGGGAGCAGTCTGGAAATCCAGACAATGGGAGAAGTTGAGTCTAGTCAAATCCATTCCAGTCAGAATTATTGTGTACATAATCACTGTGTAATCAGTCGTGTAAATTTGACTTAACTAAGAAATAAATTGTTGAGTTTTACCCACGCTGATTTTAAATCACCGAAAAACGTAACAATATTATAAAGAGTAGTGGTGCAAACACTTGCCCTTGTGGTACTTCAGACTGCTGACTATAAATATGGAACGCTATCTCAAACAGGAAAGATACTGAGAACGATTTTGTAAATAAGATTCCATCAAAACTGTAAAATAACGTGAAAGCCTAAGATTTTCAAGTTTTTTAATTAAACAAATATGATTTATTCTATCAAAAGCTTTGGAAGAAGCCCGTGTATATTTAGTTGACCCTGTCTATCTAGAACAACATATATTGAGTTTTCACCGTTGTGTTAGTGACGGTGGGCTTGCTGTTTACAAGGACATACTAATTATGAGTAATTATGCTGAATACATGAGAGTACATAAAATAACACAGAATCTGTTAAAAAAAAATGATTTTAATTATTAATAATAACTAGGAGCCTATAATAAATAATTGAACATATCGAACCGATTACTTTTTATAAATCGGTGTGACTCGGGATTATTTCCAAATATCAGGACATGCAAGCTTTACATCAAAAATGCTCGTTAGTGGCTTCGAAAAAATGACGGACAGTTTTTAAAAAGAAAAAATTGGATTAAATCCGGCCCAGTTGTTAACGTTGATTTAAGCTTACGTGTTGCTTTGGTTACAGCTTCCTCATCTACTTTAATTAATGTCAAACTATTACCACTCGTTTGTGTCCGTTCATCCCATTAGTTGATCCACCAAGAGAAGCAAATGCTTGAATAAAAAAGCTACAGATGTATCAACTATCAATTGAGTATTAAGTCATTACAGAGGGAAGGGGTGCAATTTTATTTTTTGTTTTGAAAAAATTCCTAAATATTTTGAGGTTCTGATATCAGCCCTAAGTGCGTTAACCATATTATAGTCCTGCAAGTTTCCATTTTCCAGTTTATTTTGTAGCTTTTTCATTTATCAAGCAAATAATTTGTTTATTACACCATGGGGCATATTGTCCACTGATTTTCGTTTTGGATGAATACATTTATTAACACTGACACTGCAAGAAATTCACTGTACATAAAAATTTGAAATTAGTTTTAGTATTTATTATTTTCAAGTAAACGTTAGTTTTGTACTACTGCAAAATTATTATTGATACGGTATTATTGGTTACCATGTAATTGGTCCTTTTTTTATTAATGGGAATTTAAATTCTGAGGGATACTTAAAGCTGTTGCGGGGACGTATAGTGCCTAGACTTAGAGAATTGTTTCCTAATTACCGAAATCCGGAGTTACCAGCAGAAACTATGAAGAATCGTGTTTATATCAATAAAGCGATTCACATTAAAGACTTACGGGAACTTACATTCGTCCAGAAATGCTCATTAACTCACTACAAAATTTTATTCAGCGTCTTTTTTACTGTCAGAAAGTAAATGGAGAGCATTTTGAGCATCTTTTGTAGAAAACAGAAGTTTAATTTTGGTTTTTGTTATTATTGGTTAATTAATTTATTTTAATAATTTATTTTGCCGTTTCATTCAAAAAGAAAGCATGATTGTGCTATATCAATGAATTTAGAAAAAAAGCTCTATTAAAAAATGCATTAATTATATGGTAATGCAATTTAAAAAAACAAGTTACCCTTGATGAAGCAAAAAAAAAATTTCTTGACGAATAATTGGTGAACCGTTTCCATACATTTCCAAAATATTTGTGCATATAAATCCGCTCCTTACTCATGCAATTTTACATTGATAAAGCACTTAACATAAGAGTCCTGACATAACTCATTTCATGACTATAGAAAAATAGGTACCTAACAATAACTAAAATAGACACGTTACCATAAGATTTGGTGTCTTTTCTCTGGCTGAATCTGTCAACGGTTAAATTTTAGATACACTACATGTAAATTTCTATTCTTTGTTATACACTTTCCAAAAACAACGAAACGAAATAAAGCATTGGAGGTATATTGACAACAAATTGTATCAAGTTTCCGCGAATAACCTTTTTACTTTCACCATGGGTATTGGTATCTATAATTAAAACACTTAACTTACACGCAAACGCAATAAATTAAATGAAAAGTATTCATCGAAATGAAGCTTATTGACCCCATTCGAAATAGAATGAACTGTTTTAAGTGTAGGCAATGATCACGTGGCCTTTGTTGCCCACGAAATTTAATTATAATGAAATTGCTTTACAATTATGGTTACCTTTTGTTTTTAACTGGCAGGAATATATTATTTTGTTGGTTGACAAAATAACATTGTTAACAGTTTTAATGAAAGTTTCTTTCTCGCAGTAAACTTGGTTTAAAATAACACAGATTTCGTGTTTAAATAAATAAAAAAAGTAATCACAACAGAAAAGCTTGTATTAAAGCTGTTTGCCTTGAATTTTTCCAGTTGTTATCAACATGCAAAACTCGTGTAATTTACAGCCTCAACTATAATCGAATTTTCTAGTAAATTACATAATAATAGCCTCAAACAACTAGGTAGATTTTCTTCGAATAGGCAAGACTGCATGGTTTTAATAAGCACTGTTTATTTTGACGTTTGATGGCAGTAATTACATTGCAGCTGGCGTCTATTTATTTGAAAATCTGTTAGTAATCATAGTGAGCATTGAATTTAAAGAGTTATCACATGTATATCTTTCATCAGTTTTTTTAACTCGGAAGTATCGAGAAATGTATAAAAAAGACGATCAAAGAAACCCATGGATTTTTGAAAATTTGTCTTATTAGTTGAAAATGGAACAATAAAAAATCCATAGCTGGCTTTGTTCGAGCATTCAAATTTCGACAGTTCCACATTTCGACATTTCGGCTGTTCTTGCTTTATTAAAGTCAAGCTTGAATACTGGTGGCAGCGATCCTGCACCCTTAGTTTACGGACCTGTGTGTCTACGACTTACTACTTCACAATTCCAACATCAAAAACAAAAAAAAGGTTGGATTCAATTTTAATTTTTGTACAAGATTGATTTGACTGCTGTCGAGACTTTATTTATTGACACGTTACATACGCAAAATATGTTGTTAGGTTATTAATCGATACACAATTTATATTTTTTAAGGAATTACAAACAAGAGGGAGCATCCAGTGAGTAATGTGATGTCGTAGGACCTTAACTCCATCACTTCTCTTAAAATAATCGTGTAGATAGCTCTCAAATTTAAGTATTGGATTTTCCAAAAGGTCAAAGATTACTCGTTGATCGGGCTCGTTCCCTAAAAAGAACAATCGAAGGTTTTCATATAGTGGGCAAACTTACAACAGATGTGTGATATTTTCGCTGCACCCTGACATTTAATCATTTATTTTAAAATGGAATTCATTCTTGCAATGAAAATTTCATATTTATACTATACATTTTTATAATACAGATAATATAAATATTAACGTGATCAGCATTGCAACTGTATATTTATTCATAGCAACGTGTATTTTTTTAAAATAACAGCAACGCTTATAATCAGGGAACTTATATTTTATAGTACGAAGGAGCTTCGTCGCCTCGTCGTGAATATCGAAATGAATACCGTAAACAGAGTTCACGGACGTATAACACACAACATTGTATTTCATCCTGCTAACAATATTTCATTTGAAAAAAGCTGGAAATTATTTTGAAAATGTCACAAAAATTATCAAGTTTCTGAATTATAATTTTGTTTGCTGATATTTGAAAAAACTCTCTCAAATGTTATTATTTACAGCATTGGATTTATGCTTACTCAAAATTGCAGAATTTGTTGGATTAAAATGTCCCTAGAAATATACGGGTCGCAGTTTTCGCCGAACTTTTGCGATGGTTGTTTCTAACGCTGGGACAGATTCCAAAATGGCATGCGGGTTGGAAAAGTCAATGAGTCCAATGAACAGCAAACGGTGATACAAGATATTGGTACTAGTTGCGATTTTCTTGAAATTTACACTGAAAAAACAATCTCAAATTTACTACACTTTCAGGTTATTTCAATAGTTGGAATTTTTGATGACAAACCCGAGGAGATCACAAATTTGGTAAGACGAAGGACGATTTATCAGGATAATCTTACCAAATTCAAAAACTAAAATTATGCGGAATTTGCCATAGCAGAAGAAAGTATTGAATGAATAAATTTATTTATTTCGAAAATATAACGATTTGTGTCCTAGTCATGGCAAGTACAATCGATTCTTTATCACCCACAGCGAAGGTAAATGTACCCAGTAGCCTGATGAAGTGAATACAATTGGAGCAATTCCAAAGAAAATGGCCACGGCATTAGGATTATCTGCACCAGCGAATTATACAGGTCATTGTTTTCGGAGATCCTCAACATCATTATTGGCAGATACGTGGGCAGATATGCATGCTCTAAAGCGTCATGGAGGCTGAAAGTCTGATAGCGCTGCAGAGGGATATGTTGACACCGAACTCAAACAAGTAATGAGAAATTGGACGGAAATAGACACGTGATCAGGTAAAAGTAAAGTAGCACCATTTCCAGGGTAGTTTGCAGAGACGCTAAATACCAAACTGTAAAGGACAAAGCCTAAAATGTATAAAAAACTTAAGTGAACTCAGGTGTAGTAAGTTTTAAGGAATCGCTAGAAGAGGAGACAGAATAGAAGTATTAAAATAATTCTGTTCGTTAACACAATTTAATTTAGCTCTTTGACTGACTTATAAATTTCGAGTATTTTAAAAAATTAAGAGCAACGTTTTTGTTTAAAATGTGTAGGATTTTGACATTTAGCCGGATGAAAGAGTGTTTTGTAAAATATGATTGACAAAAACCGAGTTTGTGTTTGTTATGCCTGTGTTAGTATATTGTGAAATTAATTTATAATAAAATAATACTATTGAAAATTACATATTCAAATATTTTAGAAATTATTGGTAAAATAGCTGTTGGTTTGTAATTGTGCAAACGTCTTCTCATCTGAACATTTCCTTTATCTAACTAGGTAGTACTGCATTCGTACTACTTCCACGCACAAACTTTTAAATTGATCATGTCCTATGAATAAACGGGATCTCGCCTCCTATTTTAGAGTCTACTTAGTTGGTGCTGCGCTTCACATTTGGTAATCCTGAGATAGACCTATTTGCATCCTACCTAAACCATAAATGCATGACATATGTACCCTGGTCTGTAAACCACGACTCACTCACGGTAGACGCATTTGCCCTGTCATGGAGCCAATTCTTTTTCTATGCGTTTCCACCTTTTTCTCGTATATTGAGAATGTTAAATAAGAAAATTCGTAATAGAGCAGAGGGTATCTTGGTAGTTCCGCAATGGCCCACTTTCTTCTCCTTTCAGTCTAGTTCACCCACTGACAGATTCCCTTATGTTGACGGCAGGACTTGTCTCCGGCAGGCATATAAGCAAGGAAATTTGCTTTCCTCGAAACAATGATAAATTCCTTAGCTCCAACCACATTAAAACAGTATCAGGTCACCTACAAACTGTGGTGGACTGACTGTAATCAAAAAGCCGTAACTCTATTCTGTTCTACACATGTTGAAATCTTGAGTTTCTTCCAATACTTACTAGATACATTGACACACAAGTATGCCATATTTAATTCTGCCCTTGCTCTAATATTACCTAATGATGTTGGTAATAACATTTGCATAAAGCGGTTTTTGAAAGGGGTTAAACGACAAAGACCAACAAAACCGAGATATTTAACAACCTGGGATCCCACAATAGTTCTTCAGTACCTATCTGGTGCGACCTCTGGCCTTTGGCACAACCTTTTCATAAACATTATATGCTCTTATTAGTTTTTTCTGTACATGTATAATTGTATATACATACATACTTTTCAGCTGTGCAACAATATTTCTTTAAACGTCTACCTAATTAGATAAAGAAATGTTCAGATGAGAAGACATTTGCACAATTAAACAGGTTAAACGATTTTATGATGTTCGACCGCAATTGTGCTAGTTTTCTCATCTGAACATTCACCCACCCTAATGTGCAAGAACAGCCGAATATTGTTGCACATTCATTTTAAACTTAATGAAGCGCAGCGCCAACTATAGTCTAAAATAGAAGGCGGGATTGCGGCTATTCAGAGGACGTGATCAGTTTAAAAATTTGTACATGGAAGTAGTACCGGTGCGGTACTACCTAGTTAGATAAAGAAATGTTCAGAAGAGAAGACTAGCACAATTAAGGTTGAACATCATAAAATCGTTTGACTTGTTTAATTATTCAGTAAGTTCGGATTTCCCTTCTTTTTATTCACTGACGTTATTTTAGCTATTTTTAACTCTTCCTGAAACATACCTCTCAAATTACAGTTATTAATTAGGTGAATTATAGGCCCAGCAACATTGCCATTTTCTCATTGCATAATTTTAATTTAAATGTATTTATTTAAACCACAATAATCTGAGTTTTTGTTTTTTAACGCATCATAGATTGTAATTACCCCCATTTAACAAGAATAGTGAGCAACGTATCCTTGGACCTTTAAGAAGAAAATGTTTAAAGTATAAAATAGGATCAACATTGGTAATTAATTTTTCAATTAAAATTATTTTTTCAGTATTGGAAATGAAGAATTTTTATTAAAATAAAAAATTTCCAGAAATTTATGGAGTTAGAAGTTTTCTGATTCAAAAATATACATCAGTTTCTAGATTCCGTTTCTTGGATGGTGGTACAAGACATTTATTCTTAAATATATATGCATTATTCCACGCAATTTGCAGTTTTAGTCTTCTCGCCTCAGGTGAAGTGGAACTGTGGCTATCTGTGAGATCCGCTCTTCGTAGAAGGAATTGCGTTATTCGGCGTAATCGCAGAAGTGACGGTAAGTTTAATTCGTAATACTCTTAACCCTCTTAATCTTCTCGCCTTGGATGATGTGGAATTGCGGCTCTCTGTCTGATCCGCTCGTCATATAAAGAATTTCTTTACTGGGTGTAATCGCGGCAATGACCGTATAGGATTGCATAAGGGCTGTCAATCGTAAGTTGGGGGAGGGTGTTGGAATCGTGTCAGCCGATTTATTGCAACGAGCGCAACCTTTTTATAGCGGTTGTCCCTTCTACTCTGGACTGTTTGAGTGGTGACAGCCAATGAGAGCGCGTTATGGTGATCCGTTGGTGTCACCTCACTTCATACGGCAGCGCCAACGAAAGGGTACTAGCAGAGCACCCCGATACTAAGGGTATTTAAGTTACAATGATTTAAAAAATTATTTACATTTGTATGAATAAAGGATTGTACATTTCGATTCTCACTGCGAGAATTTTCTTTTATATTTATATTATGAATTTAAAATGTGTTTATAGTATCAGTATCATTTCTTGATGTTATGTTATGAAGATGAACACAAAACACGAGTACAAGCAGTGCTGTTTCCATTAACTTCAGGAGTCCCAGGTTGGAAAAACTTTACGGACGAGATCTCGAAACAAAAGAAAGTAACATGAAAAATAATAAATTATAAGTTTGATGTTCACCTTTTGCCGTATTTAAAGGAGTTGTAGAAGAAAAGTGGGGTTGCTGAAGGATGTTCAGATGCTCTTTGTCGCAGATAAGTGAGGATTTAAGTTGATTACTACTTGATGATAGTAACAACCTGTTTTTAAGACGAAGAGGAATAAATCTCATTCAAATGGTAATTGTGTTTTCGACTTAGCTAATCAGAACTCGTAGCACTCGTTGAATTTCGTAACTATAGTTCGATTCTTGTAATTTTGCGTAAGTGCTGAAAACCATCGCAAATAAAACATCTGGGATGTTTCAGTTTCTGTCTTCTTCTAACTCGCTGTGGCTCTTACTACAAAGAATATGCGTATTTCGTAACCCTTTGTCAAATTAAAAGAATCGAACTGTATACGTAGATTAGTTTGGACTATCATAATTTATTTGAAATGGACGATATTAAAAGCGAATAACTGGACCATCATAGATAAAATACTTTTTTTAATGCCACAAAGTTTCATTCATCAGACTGAAATCACTAACGTAAATGATTCATTGATGTTTGATACAGGATGATATAAAATAATTTAGAAGTAGCCAACATGACATCTACATTTTTGGAAAAACTAACTTGTGAAAGTTGAACAAAAAAAAAACTCTAAAATGTTTCAACACTTTTTTGTAAATCAAGCCAAAAATTTATTAAGTTGTCTGTGATTTATCAATTTAAATTGAGTGTAAGCGATTTGCAAGTCCAATATATGTATATTAGGGTGATTCAAAAAAAAAAATAATTTTTTTTTTCGTGCAAAGAGGTTCAAAAGTTTCTTTTCAACGTAAAAAAATACCAGTTAAAATTTGAGCTCTTAATATTAATATTAAGACCGTCCGCATCGCGTTTTTCTATTTCCCATAAGAAGAACATGGGAAAATTTTTGTTTGCACCTTCTGATTTTTATTGCTAGCCCGTCGTGTGTCGTGAAAAAAATTCAATCGCATATTTTTATAGAGAATTGAACGCTCTACAAAAAGTGTCTCCTATGATTGTGCGATTAAAATAGGAGACGTTAAATCTATTTGAATAGAATTTTCATGGATTTGAAGTGATCTGTTCACTCCAGGAAATCTGCATATTCTCTATTATCTAATGTTCCATTTCAAGCTTTTCTCCTTAATCTTGTTATTCCGGAACATTATAATTCGACTCGAATTACCTGCTGTGCATGAATGAATTCCTGAATTTGTAATAATATCTCATTGTTAGTAAGTAGTTCAATTACAGCCTTCCAATTAACTTGCATTTCTGTTTTACTAGCAGATTTCAATTACAGATTATTGTAGGTTCGTTTCGCACTCAAGGGTGAAAATATTTTTGTAAGAGTAAAACATTATCATTAACCGAATTCCGTATTCTTTTCATGGACGCTATATTACTTCACGGCAGTCGTTGAGGAAATTATATCTTTATTATTACCTGCAATAAGGGAAGCGAGCAGTTAGGACCGGGTTTCGTTTCCTCTATGGTAGACTCTAAACCCTGTTCACCCTGTGGTTCTGTATTGTTGTTAGTTGACTTCACCGCCGACCATAAACGTTTTAAGCCGAGCTCTCGTAATGGTTTCTGAAACAAAAAGACGTTTATGTGTATAATCCAGCCGTTAACTAACTAAATAGTTTTGTTGGTATGTACACGATGAGAAGATATACTCAAAAGCTAGATCTCAAAGGAAGCGGAGGTGGTAATGATCGTAGATGTTTACATTAATTTATCAGCAAAATTATATCAAACAGTATTCTTCATTATTGCACGTTTTATATGTAAATTTTTTCTATAACATCAAAAAGTATATAAACGTCTACGTGCAATTTTCCTGCTTTCTGTTAAATTGGGGGTTGTAAGTTGTCTAGAAACTACTTCGCCGCATTTGAGTGACCCATTTCCACAGTGTGCGATTATTGTTTCTGTAGTAATCAAACAACAACAGTTATTTGTATATCAAGAACGCAGAGTGATACTTTGTGCCAGAAACAGAAGGTGGGCGTGCGACAGTCTCTTGAGAATAACAAAGACACTTTGCGTTCATGATACGCACTTCATATTTTTTCCGCAGCGCAGGATAATACTGCAGTAATAAACTAAATTTTAAAAAGATTATTTTCAGTTGCGAAACTCTAGTCTCTGATCGGGTTGAAAAGTAAAATGGTAGTAAAAAGAAAACTGTATTTGAATGAGCACCATCAATAAAATCCTCTCGGGTGTATAGCGGGCTATAACTATACGGGGTGATTCAGTTTAATACTGGCATTTATTTATTTGTGGAATTACTAACAAATATGTCCGGTGAGACATGAGATTAAATAGGTTGACGATCTAGCCTATTCTAATGCAACAATTACAAAGTTTTGGGTAAACGGACAATGAAATTATTTAATTTTGATTACAATGGTCGTATTCCTGGTGGAGCACAATGTTTAACCGAGCCCGAAAACTATACTGTCAAACGTTAGTGAAATATACAAGTTTTCGGTAATATACAATTTAAAAATGTCTCGGATACTCTTGATCCTTTGTTTTTGAATAACTTTAAAAGAACCTTGGGGCCGCCGAATATCCTTTTTAGGAATATAAGCGAATCTTTTCGGGCTTTTGTGTACTATGTGTGAAAGTAGTAGAAAACACTTCGGAAAAGTCTGGTATTTTGTTTTTGAAAATGTTTGAAATAATGTTATGAGTCCTTCGTATCTTTGTTTTTAATATATGAAAGAATCTTAAGGATCACTTGAGGACTTTTTTTAAAGAGTTTGAAATAATCTTGCGCAAACACTTTTTTTTATAATTTTTTATCATCCACTTTTTCCGAAAGTTCGCCGAATAAGTTTTCAATACAATTGATACATGAACACGCAATGTTTCGACTGAGTTGGTCAAAATCTGTCTTCCAGAATTTTCGCCAAAAGGTTAGTTTTCAATACCAATTGTGCTACATCTTCTCATGCGAACACTCTCTATTTAGTTAACTGGTAGCAACGCTACGTAGTCGTTTCTACGCACAATTTTTAAAGTGATCATAACTTTTACATAAAAGTAAAATATAAAGATTCCTTCAATTCCGCAATTATTAAATTGTGTACACATAAAATCTTCTAGAAAACAGTTTTCAAGATTTCGTGTCTAGTATCTTTTACTCGGTAATCAAATACGGGATGATGCTAGAACCTCATGTCTAGTGCTTTTAATTCCATTAGGAAATATAGTTTTTCCCTAGAAATGCTTTTGGGTACGATCTAGAGAGTTAAAGCAGTTAGGATCTCCGACACAAACACTAAAAACCTAATAATAATCTAAATACAAAAACTATTTAGGCCCCAGGGTAGCCTTTATAGACTTATTTTCGTTAAGTTTGTTGGACACGAATAAATTTTCAGCTTAATACAGTTTTATAAACTTAGAAAATTGAAATAACAGTTGTTCCATCAACATGTTAGTGCCTGTTCAAACGCCATTCTTTTAGAATTCTACCAAGAAAATACGATCGGGTAATAAATTGAGAATTCTCTGAGGATTCTATGAACAAGGTCGCATTAGATGTGATATCTAACAATTTATTAATCTCTCAAAATAGTTTTCCAACCGTTTAAGAAATGATTGGGTGTTATCGAATCCCGGAAAAACATTAGAGATATTAATTTATGATTTACCATAAATTTGAATGAAAACTTGGGATAGAGAATAGGTAATATGATAATATACTATCGTATATAGAATGAAAAGTTAATCATGTTGTCTGTTCTTCTCGTGCACCAACCCATCCGAGGACGTAATAGTTGCAAAATTGTAGCAATCTATTTAGCCATGATATAAAATTCAAGGAATTCAAATAATGTCATAAAAATTGATGTAAAATTGATATAAAAACAAAATTTATGAGACTGCCGTGGTACGTACAGAAAAAAATTGCGTGTGAAAAATATAAAATAAAAATTTTCTTATATTGTGTCTACTTTTTCAAAATCTTAAAAATTAGAATTACTAAAAACAATTAAATACGCATGTGCAGCAAGACCTAGCAGGCTATGGGGTTTTACACCCTCCACAAGTCGACAGATAGTTCTGTATCTACGGGATAGAGCTACAAAACCTACTAATACAGAGTTTCTACAAATGATTATCGAGTCGAAGTACGTCATGAATACGTGCCGCCTCTCAGATTTGAACTTTATTAAATGCTCAAGGACGCATGATAAAAATCACACGCATATGTATAGCTGATTGCCTAAATGTTTTATATCTTATTAAAAAATAAAACTAATTCATTACAATAAAAAAAAGCAAATTTATGCTGTTCACCATTTTGTTCAAAGCACGTGTTCACTTCAAAAATGTTCTGTAATACTTTCGTCAATACCCATTGTTCAATTTCATGTTGTAACAGGAACTCCTGACTGTTGAGGAAATCTTGTCAAACATGTTTGCAGATTCTGCTCAGTTTTATTATTTGCAAAATTTATTGTAAAGAAACAGTAAAACAGTACGATGTTACAACTGAAGAAAAAGGATGCAATGACTGCAATGTCAAATTTTTGGAAAAACAAATAGCGTCGCATAGATTTTTCTTTCCTACAAGTCATTGGCATCTGTCACATTTGAAAACTTGATAATAAAATTACCTGACCCCATCACGGATAAAAATCCAAAATATTTAAATATGATATATTTCAATTTTGATTTGACAGAGTATAGCCTATTTTAAATTTCTACATATTATTTCATACACAATACACATTATCCTAAAATCTTTGGATCTCTAGAGCTAGGTCTATATGCGCCGACATAAATCTCAATTGTGACATGGTTCCTCGATACTAGATCGGTTACCGTTGATGCCTTCACGATGTGTTAGTGCTAGATGTCGTTTTTTTTTTCCTTTCAACCCATTTCATGCCCTAGCGTATTCAAAGCGCCTGGCTGTACATGCCCGGGCAAGCATATTTGTAGTCAGCCACATAAGAAAATTGCGTAACTCGATCATTGAAATCAGGCTAAAGCTCTGCCTCCTAGTAACAAGTCTACTTAGTTAGATGAA
This sequence comes from Zophobas morio, assembly GCF_036711695.1. NCBI lineage: Eukaryota > Metazoa > Arthropoda > Insecta > Coleoptera > Tenebrionidae > Zophobas > Zophobas morio. The sequence goes on from NW_026972122.1 coordinate 10,212,841, forward strand.
AAAAGAGTGTTCGAATGAGAAGACGTAGTACATTTAAGCAGGTAAAACGATTTTACGACGTTCTACCTTGATTGTGTGCTGTTCCTCTCATCGTAGCACTCGGTTCCCAACCTCTCCAACCCATATGACAAGCCCTTACGTTACTACCTGGTTAGATAAAGAAAGATTGTTCGGATTATAAAACTGAGAAAAATCGTTTAACCTGTTTAACAATATTATGTAATTTTTGACCTTTACCGAAACACCGTCGAAAATTACAAAAAAATTCCTGTTGCTACTTTTGATCTGTAGAAGTTTCTTACGGCTTCATTTGTTTGAAAATTTCGACACTTTTTCATAATCACTAAAATCAAATACGAAATAATTTAACATATCAATTATAAAAATTTGACTTTAAGCCTGAACATTTTGAAAAGTAGTGACCATAACGACTTCGAATTATTTCCCTCATAGACGTATCGTTCTTGCGCAAACACGAGTTTTTTCGTAATATGTGGCCATCCAATTTTTCTGGGCTTTGTTTTTAAAATAATTTGGAAAGTCCTGTTTTGTCCTTGAAAAACTTTCAATAAATCTTGCAGGCTTTTAGGCTTTTTTAGACTAAATTATAAGAGGTGTCCTAAGACAAGTAATAAAACTCGCAGTATTAAATTTTACAATTTTTGTATGAGGAACTAAACTCGTTTTATTGTCTGTGTTGCAAAAGCGAATGAATTTCTATTTAAATATATAATTTTAAGACAATTTTTTTATTTTACAGACACCAAAAAAATTCAGTATTAAAAGTAATAATACGTTCATCATCAAATACTGAAATTTTTTCAATTGCATAAAAAAATCTAATAAGCGTGCAGTTCTCTGGCAGTTATAGCAGAACTCATTTTCTTCAAATTTTTCATTTAATCTTTGACACGAACGTTAAATTGTCATTATGGGTCATTCTGAACCAAGTGTTAAAATAATCGGAAGCATTTTTACCATGTACGAGATATGTAAATTATAATTAATGTTAAGAATAAAATAACAGCAAATTAAATTTAGCATATAATACTAATTTAATTATGTTTAGACAGTATATATCCAAACAACAATTATTAAGAACATAATTTATTTGGAGCTTAAATGAATTTGAGTAGCGTTTAATCATCGGGTGGGCGATCAATAATAAGTGGATCTGGGAAAGTGCCACGACCACACATCTTTTTTGAAATCTACGTTCAAATAAATTATAAGCATACATTTCGCAAAACAAGTACAACATGCAAGCATTTATGAAATTGGATCTCAGGTTTTACCGCCATTTCGAGTATATTAATCGCAAAACTCTATACTTGGTTGCAAAATTCGAAATGTTTCTTGTAGTCAATAAGAATCACTGCATTCCCAAATATTTGCCGAACAATTCCTGACTACTACTAATTTTATATTTGCAAATTTTTCCACATCGTACTCCATACATTTAACTTCATATACAGGTCTTTAAACTTTATACTTTATAGAAAGTCTGCTTAACATCAGTTTGTCGGTATATTATAATTAAAGGTGGCCACATCATATTGTAAATTGTTTCGGCGCAGAGAAGCAAACCGTAGAATAAACTTACCAAGTTCCGAGTTGACGGAAATTCTGAACTTCAGAGACATTCTAGGGTGTAAAGTGTCAAGGGACAGATAGTTTGATGAAATTCCACTTAAACTCGATACGTTTGTACAAAATGACATTTTTTCCCTCTACATAATATATTAGCACTTATTAAACACTGCGTTATGTTGGCATTTATGTAGCTTTTCATCGTAAGCATTGACATATAAATCCATAACCCAGGTAATTTCGCGACACGGAATAAAAGTTTAATTCCCAAAAAAGTTCTGTCAGACCTTTTATTCCTCACTACATAATGCAGTAATTGTACGCGAGGGTTGAACTATATTTAGCTACCCTTGAAGGGTAGAAGTCCGGAAAGTGGGTCAGGCGACAGGCGTATTTGAATGCACTTTTACTTGTAAAGGATTGTGGCTCCACTAACCTTCAGTCTTTTATGGTTCTTCGTTTAAGAGCTTCTTGTGGTTTATATAAAATTTAAAACTGCGTTGAATAACCTTTGATCTGACATGAGCTATTTATAAAAGTACTTTTTTGTTCCAGGTGGTCGTGTCTACTTACATTAAAAAAACGGGATCTATCGTTACCTGATGAGTTTTGTTTAATTAAACGGTGTATTTATAGTAACGGCAAAATAATTGTTCTCGAAGTTGATGAGATTACAGGATTATTGAATGTAAATAACAAGATTTTTACATTAAATTGTTAAAAATTAATGGGTTGATTTAGTGACATTTGCAACATAGAAGTTTGGATAAATCTGCATTTTGATTACTACTTTATTTATTTATGTTTGTAACCGTGTAGAAGTAGAGGGAAAAGGAGCTTTGATATTAATTCGGCTAATTTTAAATACGGTAAACTTTGTTAAACATAGTTTAAAAACTATATTAAATAATAAATATCTAAAACTCCACTATAACGTATCTGTCGTTTCTCATAAAATTTAAATAATATCGTGAATAATTTTTATTTTATTTTTATGTGTAACATATATTCTAAACTTCAGATAACATCTTGTGTGTTTCTAGAATCATGAAAATCAAATTTAATAACATCTTTAAGTGTTTATAGTTTAGGACTGACACTTCCAATATTCTAATGGCGAATGTAACAATAAAACGTTTACAGCATGAAATTTAATATTTGAACATAAAGCGACAATATTAAACACCTCCGAGCTAACGTTAGATCGTCCAAATATTGCCAACATTGTTAACACCTCGAATCTTTCACTTTAATGTGTAAAATAAACCAATCAAAATGCAAAATGTATGCATTGTATACATACACGATATGATAAGTAAATCCATTAACTGGTATAATTAAAATCAGTACGATACCTTAATTCATTGTTGCATAACATTTTGCATATTTCAGCTGTTCATGCACGTTTTGGTCAGTATATATAAGTATATTTATAACTTTCTCGATATAGATTTAATTTATTATTTTCAAGTTTTAAAACAATTATCCTTCTTGCAAAAATTGTTATAAATTAATAACATATATTATATGCTGTCTATCTGTATGCAAGTACTTACAGCACACTTGTAAATACAAAAAAAACCTATTTGGTTATAATATGGTGAATTTTAATTTGCTACAGTTTATGCACATATATCTATTTATTTATGGTCTCTAGCTCACATCGATTTTTAGAAAAGTGAATGTATAGCAAAATAGACGGAGATATGGTGAAAATTTACATTGCGTAGCCGTATACACTAATAATTTTACACTGCTGATATTTCCAGATTTTGCTTCAGCAGCTCAATCGAAGAGGGTTCAGTTCTGCAATATGAGATAAGATGTTTATGGGATTTAATTTTGGTGACAGTTCGAACGGTGTAGTTTGTTTAGGTGATTTCTGTAGAAAAATAAATTCTACTGTTCAAACAAATATTTATTTCTATCCTTGTGGTATGACCTTATACAAAGTAATTTTTGTAAATATTATGTCTCTTTGTGATAAATTGTACTCCTACATGATTTGTAGTTGTAGGGAACACATTTCACTGAACGCAGATGATAATAATATTATCTGGTTTCAACTTTGTGATTTTTTTTTAATACAAATAGAACAGAAATAAGTTTTCACATCAGAATTGGGGACTATGCGAAATTTAATTATAAAATTATTATCAAAAAATACAGAATTGTTAACTTTATAGATCTTTTTTGTTACTGACACAATGGTATTCTAAACTTACTTATTTAAAAATTGCAAATTTTGATTTTTACCGCCCGATTATAAGCTAACGAATATAACTACTTCATGTTTTCTCGACGTTTTATGACCCCATTTCACCCGCCTTTCGTCTGTCATCTGTTGCCTGTCGTCTCTCTTGATTTTTTTATTTTACAGATAATTCTGAAACTACTGGACCGATTATTGTCAAATACTGTAAGTATGTTAAAAACATCGTTGCCATTGACAATCTAATGACGTCCCCTCAAAATTTCTCATAGCAAATACGATGTAAATATATATTATACAATAACATACTTCCGTATTTGTGGTTTAGGCATATCACTATTACTCTACAAATATATTTTGTGCAATATTTGCTACAACCGATATATGGGTTACGCGCATAACGTGTACCTGTGTGGATTTATCTGCACTTTGTTGAACTTGAACTTTGCTCCCATGAGTTCGAATCCCATCCCTGTCGACATTTTTTTTTTTTTTAATAACTTTAGGCCAATTTTTATAAGAGTAAAACTTTTGATAGAATTCTACATATCTCACTTAACTTTGGTCTTTCTATTAGATAAGAATGTACTCGTATGTTCATGCAAGTACAATAAATATGCCTCATTCTGACAGTTCTCACTTGTCATTAATATCATTTATAACTTGTCATTTAAAGTCAACAGTTTTATTATTCTAACGTTTTTCAAGCTTAAAATAACAGCCGTTTTCAAAACTCTACGAAAATGTTGTTATGTCTTATCATCGGAGCGGGACATTTCGAAGCATTGATGAAAGGGTCTTATTGAACATTTATAAAATTAAAAAGAGAGTGAACATGTGCCTTGAACAAAGTGGTGAGCATTTTGATGTTTAACCACAATAATTTTGTTTCTTTTTCTTGTAATGAATGTAGCTTTATTTTCTAATAAAATATGAAGAAACTAGGCAAGGAATTATATAGATGCCTGTGGTATTTGTAGTGTGTCCTTAGGCATTTACTAAAGTGATAGGCGGCACGTTTCCATGACTTCGACCCTGGAATCATTTATATAAACCCTGTATATTACTATTGGTTATGAATTTGTATCTTAACGTACCCTCTTAAAATACGGGTAGTGCACATGTAATGCGTCAATTAAAGTATGGGAGTAGAAAAAAAAAGTCAAACAATATGAGCACATGATGATACTACAAGTACAAAAACATGTTGTTTTATAACATGTTAAGAAGGGATAATTAGTATTTTAAGTTGAGAGGCTTAAGGTCTGCGCAAAATTACATAGCATATAGGTGCATTAGTAGTTCTTGTAGTTTGGAAGAAAAAATTTAAAATTTTGTGTACAAGTTAAAAATAAGGGTATTCAAATAGTTGGGAGTGGACCTCGAAGGTAAGTACGAGTAGCGGCATCTTCAATATGTGGTGTACAAATAGGTGACTAATGGAATAGGCGAACAGAAAATTTCTGGTTCTTCAAGAAAGGGTTGGGGTAATGAGCCAGTGACTGATTACCTGTAGAAAAGAAATATTGCTCCTAGAACCTTAAACAAACTACGGAACAAAGATGAAAGTAAACTGCGTTAACGTATGACAAAGAAACAGATTTCTATAACGTTCGATAACATTTAATCTCCAAACACCGAAACCACACAAAATATTTGTCAGCGCGTTTCACCAACTACGTTGGCATTATCTAGACAAAACTAAACTGGATTACAATTATAGGAAGCTAGGAGGTTCAAGAAATGACAAATAAAATTTCGAAAATTCTTGATGTAAAGTCCTATCTAAATACAGTGAAACTTGTCTATGCCGGACTCTGTAGAAGGCGGAAAACTGCTCATCGCGGAAATTTTCCGCAGTCCCGTTTTTTCAAATACCTAATTTAATGTATTTTGGTCCGTATAAGCCGGAAACTGCATAACGCGGAAACGGAAAATGTTTGTAAGTCCCAAGGTATCAAAATACAGGCACCCAACTCTGTGTAAAACGGAAGCGAGAACAAAATTGATGATTTCTGCGAAAAACATGTAATTCAATTCGTAGACCTGCAGGTGCATTTTTTGTCAACACAAAGTCACTGTTTTCAATTCTTATTTGATTAGTGTGTCTCGTGGTTGTAAGTCTGTTCGCAATGGCCTAAAACAAGACCAACAACAACGGCAAAATGGATTTAATTAATGTACACGGGCCGCAAAATTTGAGTCTTAAAGAACTTTGCCAACAAATTCGGTTGCAAAAAAAAAGCAATTATAAAACATAAAATAAAGTAGAGAAGAATGGCAAAGTGGTGAGCGTGTAGCCAACCTTTTGCAGTTGACAACAAGAATGGAAAATATATCTCAATGGCCGAAGAATCAAAGAAAAATAAACGACTATTTCAAATAATTCTTTTAGATGTACCTATGTATTGAATTTAATAAAAATTGTTTTCCGTTTTATAGAGGTTTACTTTCCGTCATAGCCGGGTTTCCTGTAAAAGCCGGAACCCTGTTAAAGACGGATCAAAATTCTGGACCCGCGCGATTCCGGCATAGACAGGTTTTACTGTATCATAGTTTAGTCGGAGACAAAATAGAAATTTCAGGGAAGCGAGCTACTGAATAATTATATTCATGTCTGATCCGGCATAAACAAAGAAAAAAGGGCCAGAGCAGAAATATTGCTATATATATTATACCACATATAGATAGTAAAACACTGACCAAAATTTGTCTGTTAATCCCTACCAAAAATTTGATGGCGTCATCTCAAAATTTTGCTAAGTAAATAATTAAACATAAAAGAGTAATGACCACTGAAATACCGCCTATAATAAGTACGTTAAAAAAAGTCATTTGCATCGCGGTCACTGTCACTACCCGTCACGCGAGAGATCGTGATTGGATTGATTGGTAGGGAAACTAAAATTAAAATTTTATTGAGTTGAATTTTTATCAGTAATAAACTTAACAGGATTTAAAATAACATTTTACTTACAAAGATGTGCTGTACAATACGTTCAATGAGCAAAGTAAATGCTTACAATTTTTTCTCTTATTTGAAAGTTTTGGCCATATGTCTGACATTCAGGAGGTATTTAATTTAATGATGTTTCACCAGTTCCAGATTAGAATCCATCGGCAGAATAGTGAGTGATCTGGTAGCATTAAACTTCCTCTAATCCTTTGTAATAAATAATAATCATAAATACTCAACGCATTAAGGCGAGCATTTACACTCAACTGTAATAATTTATTGATTAAATGATTAAAAATAATGGTGCTAAAATAATAATTGGAATGAATTTAGCGCTTGTGGGTTAACGGCTATATTTTGACGTCTGTCAAGCTAACTACACCTATTCGAGTTTTGTGCCAAAATTTCTGTTATTAATAACACGCACACTTCACCTTAATTAATCTCACGTGAATGCAACTCAAAAATTCATCACCACGAATTAAAAACAAAGCACGGAGTAAAACGTTAAAAATTGTAATAATTAAAAAACAGATAGTAATTAAGTACAAGTACGTTTATGCAGAATTTATTTCTCTGAATGTAGCATTATTAATTTGAGTGTGTCGATCAATTAATTATTTATAAACATTTTGCTGTATTAACTGTCTGTGTTTTAACGTGAATATGTAGAATAACAGAAAGGTGTGGAATTATCGACTGGAAACAAAATCGTGAATATTCATGTCCTCAGCAGTAAATGACTTATTAATGCCATAAAACTGGCATTTTAATAGATTTTTAAATCCTTATTCATGTAAGTAGCAATATTTTATTTTTATTTTTCCATTCATGTAATCGCGATGTAACAGAAGCTTATCTCCCTAAGCCCTGCTGTCTGTGTATTTCAGTCGGATTTAAAAACGGTATTTTCAATTTGACTAACCATAGTTGCGACATAAATACATCATGTCGGCTCTGTTTTTGTAACACTGGAAAAACCTTCGTTTTGCAAGCACTTTTCTAACTGAAAGGAGTAAAATACAAGTAAGTCTTCTGAAAAACACTTTAGAAGCAACGAGCTAGATTTGAAAACAGTTCCCCCAGTTTAATCCTTACAAAAATTAAAGTTTAGAGAAAGAAACCACAAGCAACAGTTGGCATCAATGCGTAAGTTCGATGGATTATGGTTATTTACATTACAAGTGGGGCAGAATCATGATTACACACGAGTGCGTAATATGCTCTAAAGTCCACCAGTGATGTACAACATTTTATCTGCGACCGCTTAGATAAGACACAAAACTAATAAAAATAAATATTTTACAAAATTTTTCAAACTTGGCATCAAAGTGTATTAAATTTTTTGATACCATGATGACTAGTTTTTCGTGTCACGAATTGTATGATGAGTGACTCGGAGAGGCTTCCTTTAGATATAGGAGTAGCTGCAACCAGTGTTCTATCTGCTTTATTACCAGCAAAATCGAAACTGAAGTATGAAAAAACTTAGGAGCGGTATAATGTAACCAGTGAAGTTCTGCTGACATACTTCAACAATCTGTCGAAAAAGTACAAATCCTCCAATGTTTTTTCACTGCTGAGGAAATCCCGAACACCAAAACCAAAATTTCCAGAGAATTTTTTGGAACGGTTGGTGGCATCCTGGGACTTGATATGGTGGAAATATTTGGAATTATGTCCTCAGCATGCCAACCATGGATGTTTTTGTGGGATACAGGATGGATTTTTGTACAATACAACCTGTAGGTATTAATACGTTTGGAAGTACCTATGCCAAACCATATCACTACATTTTTGAATTTATCAAATCCTAAAGAGTACACAGGGCATTGCTTCAGACGGTCTTCGACTTCGATGCTTGCAAACTCTGAAGCAGACCTCTTAATCGTAAAACGCCATGGAGACTGTAAATCGAATACAATGGTGGAGGCGTATAATGATACATCAAAATAAAATAAAAAAATTTTGTGGTTAAAACTTTAGGAGAACGAAGAATCAAGTAAAGTATTTGAATTGTTTTTATACTGCCCATAAACAATGACATTATATTTTATTTTATTTTATAAGAAATGTTTTTTCGTTTAAAATTGTATACCCAATTATAAATTGTACCTTAATTTGCATTAAAATTTTGTAAAATTTTATTTGAGGCTTTGTTTAACGAAATATTAAATAAATAAGTATTCAAAAATTCGGTATCTCTCAGCGGTCGAATGATGCATTAAAAGCAGTCGTAGCTACGACCCCTGGCATATTAGAAACGTATTTGCATCGGGAGAAATTGGCGGTCGTATACAACCGCTGGGCAGAGTTGGAAAAATTATCAGCGGTCGTATAAGACCGACATAGCAGTCAACCTGGTGTTATTTTAATTTCAAAATTTTGAAAGTTTCATCACTACATTTATGTGTCAAAATAAAATGACAGAAGTAACAGATTTGATCTGAACTTGACCATTTACTTGAGTATAGATCACAGCAATTTCTTTATACGACAAGGTGGTGTTAATCCACATTGATACTAAATTGAATTGTAGCTTAACCCATTGACGAAAGGATGTTGCAGAACATATTTGAAACTAAAAAGAGAGTGAACATGTGTCATGAACAAAATGGTCACTATTTTCAACATTTAGTCTGATATTTAACCGCAATAAATTTGTTTTTTTTATTGTAATGAATTAGTTTTATTTTTTTAAAAATATGAAAGATTTAGGTAACTAGTTGTACAGAAGCGTGTGGTGTCTGTCGTGAGTCCTTGGGCATTTAGTAAAGTTCATATAAAGTGATAGGCGGCACGTTTCCACTTCGACCCATGTAATCATTTATAGAAACCCTGTAAACCTCGTGAATGTGATTGTGACGCGTACCGCGAGAGCCGGGGGTAAATTCGCGATAGCCACGCCGCCGCGGCGAAGGAAGAGGAGACTTGCCTGAAGCTACAGGGTGTCAGGAAGCGCTGTGGCTGTTTTCTGTGTGAAGAAGTGTTGAGAAGTGTGCAGTTCGACCCTCCGACTACCGTAAGTACCTTTTTGGGTCGTTTGCCCGTCTTAATACCGGTTTTCAAATCGCCGCCCCCGAGCGAAAAACCGTGTCGCCGTCACCGGTTTTTTTTGTTACCGTCAGAAGTCGAAACCATCGTGCACGTGTCGTTACCGTTACCGCGCTCCCCTCCTGGGTCGTGGTGCCGTCTTTGCGCGATTTCCAGACCTCAAGCTCGCCGCCCCCAGAGCCAGGAGAAGCCCGTCCTGAGGGAAGTCGCCGCCCAGGAGGAACGACCGTGCCGGACATTTAGTCTATTTTTGTTTGTAAAACCTAACTGTAATTATTTAAGTTGTTTAGCCGTAAGATTTATTATTTTAGACCGTGTAGCTGGTGGCAGGGAATAAACCCTATTTATTGTAAAATATCCTTGCCGTTTTATTTTATTTTTATTCTCGTGTTTTCGCGGAGTCTCACCACCTGAATTCCGTGTCTCCGGCTTTAGAGCACCCCGGCGCTCCCTCCCCCGGAGAGAGAGCTGGCGCCCGAGCGACCGCCGCTCCTGACCGAAGGCGCCACCCCCGGCGGCGTGAAGGTCGCCGCATAAGCTTGGTCGGCCAGACGTGTTTCTGATATTAGCGATACTAGTCGACCCAAAGCTTGGCACCCAAGTACGCCGCCACCCCATACGTTATCGGCGAGATTCCGGACCGTTCGTCTCCTCCGGAATTTCGTCGCAATGTCATGCTCTTAGTAATAATGTAACTTGTTTTTTCTTTATCTTTCTCCTAGCGAGAGGTATATTTATTGCCTGTAATTACACCACAACTATTCATTTAGCCGGATAAATTTTTATTTTAAACGAAATCTATTACCTGACAATTTGACGAGAACAACTGCGGTAAAAATCTTCCGCAGAAGTCAAGAAATTTTGGTAGTTTTTCAAATCAAATTGCCAAAAGAATCAAGTTTTTTTATATAAGTAAATCCTTATCCAATCCCAGTTCGTTTATGATAAATCTTTCTTCAGCGGGATCTGTATTTTAAGTCCAACCGGGAAACTTTGATTGCCACAATAAACTTATATACTTATTTCTTATTTGTGTTTCCAAATTTTGTTTTAGTTAGATGGGATCTGAAGCTGTAATAAATTTTACGTTTTTCTGCTAAATTCTTTTTTAATTTATGTAAAATGTCTGCGCCTTCGTCGATTTTCACAGGAAGTGATTTCTTCTTTTCTTTCTACCAAAGTTAAAGTTCTTTTAAGTTGTATTATGGCGTTTTTCGTTCAGCGCATCGTCAACGTTTTCGTATTTTTTTTAGAGGTTAACGAAGTGCTTTGATTTATTTCCCTCTGACACAGTTCTTCAAAGTTTGAACTTTCTGCTTCTCAGAAAGTGGTATTAATATTTGCCGATTTTTATTGTTTTTTCAATTTTTGTGACTTGATCCGAACTAGTTACTATATTTTGTCCTTATTCTACATTTATTTTTTCAGTTTTTAAAACAGCAGAAAATTAAAATGCTTCCTAAAGGGATTATACACATATCAACTGTATCAAATTTTGGAAAAAACGACTACATTTTCTTACATTTTAATTTAAAAAAGCCTACAAGCCCTTAAGATTTTTTTATTCTCTTTCAAAAACAAAACATAAGTAATCTCAAAGCTCTTTCCAAATTATTTAAGCTCAAGGGACCTCAAAGGCTGTTTCAGATTATTAAAAAAAACATTAGGCGCTTCCAAAATTCTTTAAAATTTCTTTATGATAAATTTCGATGGTGCTTGAGAAAAAGTTAAAAACTTCATACTATTGGTACCTAAAAATTGAGCTTTTCGCGAAGTTGCCTAAAAATCCACAAAAAAATTTGTGCGGGAGCGAAATTGCGGACGAACATCGAAAATCCCGGACCAATAGTTTTTATTAAGCACTTAGGACTCAGTGCAACCTCGGAAAAACTGGTTGGTCAAAAATTATAAAAAAAAAATTGAGTGTAATTCCACAAGAACTGTTCATTTAGCCCGATGCTTTATGCTGTCTAGTATTCAAAATATTCAGTCTCAAAATCGAATCTTTATACAATAACAACAAATTTGTCACATTTCATTTTGGCGATTTTGGAAAAAGTTTAGTAATTTTCGGAGACACGAAGCCATAAGAAACTTCTGGAGATCGAAAGCAGCAACATGAATTTTTTTGGTAATTTTCCCCGGTGCTCGGAAAACGATAAAAAATTGCACATTATTAAAAAGGTCAAACGATTTTATGACATGCGACCTTGATTGTGCTAGTCTTCGCATCCGAACACTCTTCCGTTACCTAACTAGGTAGTAACGCTGAGTACTTGATGAAATCCTCTGAATATCGATCTCATCTCTTATTCGTCACTAGAGATCGTCCCAACTTGTCAAGTTTAAAGTAAATTTGTAACAATACTCAAAAATCTTATCATCTGTGTTGGCGGGATTGGGAACCGAGTGCTCGGATGAAAGTACTAGCACAATCAAGGTCGAACGCCATAAAATCGTTTCACCTTTTTAATTGTACTACGTCTTCTCATCCAAACACTCAAGAGAAAGGAATAAATATCCTACACAGCTTTGATTAATTTCAACACAGTGATCTTTGTAAGCAGCTACGTACGTATATGTTTATTTTACGGGAGTCCCCTTTACATCAAATAATAAATTATTACAACATAACTAAGAATAAAATAACAATAAAACAGCTTAACCTAATTTAACTTTAATAACCATAATAAAAAATAATATAATTTACACACTCAAATACCTTCTTTTCAAAGACAAATCCAATGGAAAGCCATTGATGCGCAAATAAAAAGTGGTGGGATGAATATTTTTATAATATAGATTTGAACGAGCAAGGTCGATTTATTATTACTTCACAAGCCTCATATTTCCATTGAAATATAAATTTCGGTCGCTAAAATATCGTCTGTGTTATGGTAAATATTCATCCTCTTTGTGGTATTACTAACGGCAACATATTCTTAAAGTTTGTAAGTAGCAAAACGGGATTGGAGAGAACAAACAAACCAAGAGAAAACATCGTATTTAGGTCCGTATGAAATTCTGTTTTTAGAAGTCAAGAATTCCAAACAGTATGTCACCAAATTATCGAGACAACTTAGTACAATAACACTCTCGGTTCATTTGTGGTTAATCGTGTTATCAAAGTTCCTTAACAAACGCATGCTGCTTTGGCTCCACAAACTCTATTAACAACCCAATTAGATCAAGCTAAGGCATTACAGCATGAATAGGTCATAATTAATAATTTCAGAATCCCTTGTGTTATACACAATCTCGTTGTGGGGATAAATTGCAATAATGGTCGGTTCAATAACACCGAGAAAATGGAAATGCCGTTTCTTTTGTCGAGCGAATAATGGGAAAATACAAAATTAATATTCACAAAGACACTTGTTCACATAAATTGAACATTTCAATTTCAGTCTACTCAACGACGAATTTTATGCACAAGTGCTGTTCAAGTTTAATTTTCGGTATTCGCGTATGGATACTATACTATTTTCAGCATTTGACGTATTACTTTCTAGTTTAAAGAGAACAAGCCTGAATACGAAATAAGTGTCGGTTCGATCAATGTGATTCAAGTGGGCGCCCAGCTACCGACAGAAGCTGAAATCAACCATTTAAATTATAATGATCGTTGGCATTCGTTGTTAAATTAAATTTTCAAGCAATGTGCGCAGACAAAGACGATGGATCTGAAAAGATAAACAGTACGAAACTTCTGATGTACTTGTAGCACATAATGCATATTTATGTTTCTTTTTTAAACTCAGACTCAAAAAAAATATGAATTTGTAATGTTAAAAACTGCTATATATGCATAAAATGCTTAAAAAAGCGCTTATAAAACGTATTTTTTAAAATTACGACGCCGCGTTAATTGGTCTAATTTATAGTAACGTTTGTACACAAAGGCTTTCAACAAATTGCGAGGTGGCATGTTACGACGAGATTGAGATTTCGCTTTCCAAAAATAAATTGCGTGATTTACTCATCAAGGAAACGAACGCCAAAAATAATGTGTAATTACAGGTGTATTTTTAGCATGTATCCCTCGTCAATCCATAAATCGAAATGAATTTTCTTTTAAAATGCTTTCAACTTCACCACTCACCAATAACCACAAAATTAATTTGTTGCGGCTACCTACGGTTGTAAAACCAAAAAAGTATAATAAAATGATGTTAATTGCTTTCAGAATGAACAGCTTTGTTTTCATTCTACCTTAATTATAATAATCCATAACAAATACCAGACAAGCGCCTGTCAACTAAAATAATCTCATTACTGTCAGTATAATAAATTAATTGGAACACTGTGGTTTCTAAATTCAATCCTACTACTTTCGGAGAGGCACTATCCCTTCGTTAGCAAAAACCGATTTAAATTGCCATTATTAATTTTACCATTCTACTTGTGACACGGCGGGTACAAATCGTGAGTGCTGGTTTGTGATCATTTTTCAACTGTCTCTGGTTCGTATACAAGAATCTTCATTCTATTGTTAAGTCCAATCGATGTGCGAAAATCCAGTGCGATAAACTGTCCCACTTTCCTAAATAAATAGATTTTCTCGTTGGGAAGCTCTTACGTGTAAGTGGTATTTTCCTTTATGATCGTGGTCCCAATTTGACCAAAAGAAAAACACAATCTAGTAAAATATATTAAAACAAACAGTATTGCATTTATTTACGTGCTACGAAATTGTAAATTTTACAAAAACTATTTGATTTTTGTGACAGTTGTTTTGTACACATAAATTAGAGAATTTCAAAACAAATTAATGTAAGCAAGCATCAATTTTGTTATGTTGGTGCAAAAGGTTAAAAACAATTACTTTCCTCAGCGAATAGAATTTTGAACTTTCATGCAGCATCAACTATCACGATTACACACAAAACAAAAAGTTCCAACCAGTGCTGCATTTTTTTAATTTTTATTCTGTAAATACAAAAATATTTAGATCATAATCCCATCAGCATGACTTTTATCGTCACAAATCTTGCTGTTTACATACATTATATTGATATTTCATTAGATCATGTGACCGTCTAGATACAATACACGAAACTTCAGCAAAGCTTTTGATTGTGTTGATCACCACTTATTCCTTCAGATACAATTAATTACATTACTTCTATTAAAACAACCAGAGTTACGAAGTTAATTCTTCAACTTTGAAGTTTAACATTTTGAAAAGTTTGGTGCAGGAATTTTCTAACCAATTTTTTGTACGCCTAAGAACATAGGTACATTTATTTATCTATTTCTGGATAGAGCCTTGGCTATATTGATTAGCGCTCTCACGATATTAATATTACTTCTGATAAGGGTTTTCATAAGGGCGGGCTTTCTGTAAGATTTGGGTGTTCGCACTCTTCTTCTTGTTCCTATTGAGACTTCTGACACGGGAGCTGGCATTTGCGAAGGGCCAGGTAGCGGTGGATCAATTCCTGGGGGAAATTCATTATTCAAATTGTTGGAGACATTACCACTGGGAATAATTCTTTCATTATCATCCATTAAAAAATCGACTATTAGTTCATCTTGATATTATAATATAGTATTTAGAGATAAAACGTGTTTTTATGCATAGTTGTAACAGCTTAGAGTATTTCGCATTTAGTTACCGTCGCGATTTAGCTTGATGGTAACCCATCGACTACACTGAATTTGTCAATAATAATAGTTTTTCTTCTACAGGATTATATTTTTACTTCCCGAGCGTAAGCTAAGGAAGTACAATAAACGAGTCCATCGGACGAATGTCCAATTTTTAGTTTGTTGACGTTTCACGACCCCTACAATACGAAAAAAATAGTTTCCCGTTTCCGCCTGTCTGTCTGTCTGTCTGGTGTCTGCATCCATTTGTATTAGATACGTAATCTCCGAAATTGCTGGACCGATTAGGCTCAAATTTTGTAAATATATTAAAAACATCATGTAAATGGTTAAACGTTTACCAAAATTTGGCTAATTATCCCCACTAACAATTTGATCACGTCGTCTCAATGAATTGTATTTTAAAATGATTTGAATGTTAAAAAAAATATACTCCTATACTTGTAGTGTACGAATCCGTTTTCAGTTTTTTCGCTAAACATTCGTAGGCCGATCTGCGGTAGTAGTTATATAGTGGGGCTTCTAGACCAGGTCAAATGAGGTCAAACTGATCCAGCAGCCCCATTACTTTTTATCGATCGATCATTGACCTCTGAGGTCGGTCATCGTCTTGTCCTGTGTTGACCTGACCTCGACCGGGTTCGGGTAGTGTCGTGCTCTATATATACATAAATAAACACTTGAGCTTCAGATTAATATTACCTAGTCCTGAGGGACATTTTATCCAGTTAGTTATGTGCTTTAAATATGTCGAAATTGCCTGTCCCAACTGTTTTTTTTTTAATAATGTGAAACCTTTTTGGGGTCCCCAACTGTCTTTTTTTAAGAATATGAAACTTTCTCGAGGACCCAACTGTTTTTCTTTACACGGTGAAACCTTCTCGGAGTCCCAAGTGTCTTTTTTGAGGATATGAAACCTTTTCGGGGCCTCCAACTGTCTTTTTTTAAGAAAATAAGTCCTATTTTTTCTCTTATACTAGTGACTAATGTTTTCTATATTGTTTTTTCTCAATAGAGGTTCTCAGAAAAAGTAAATTTAAGTATAATCAAATTTTATAATTTTTCAAAGGATCAGGATTTGTTGAACTGTACTTCAAGAGCGAGGGAAGTTCTGTTGAAATAACTTTAAACCAATTTTATTTTTTACCTTTTGCTTCTCCGCCACCCGACCCTTCTATTTCGAACTTACTTTAACGTACCGGGTATAATTTCTTAGGCTTGCACGGTCGGAATCAATACACGATCGTTTTCCGTGTTGGAACCGTGTTAATTGAGTTTTTAGGCTCAACGTTTCGCACAATTCCGTAAGTGGCATCTTCAGGAGTAGGGTTAAGAATAAGGCAAAAGAGCACGGTAACTCAGTATCAGTATGTCAACCATACCAGAGGCGAAACTCTTTTTACGGGAAGAATTTGGTTGCGACCTATTTATAGACGTGGTGGGCTAGTGGGGGAAACCGTCTATAACGAGCGTTTGCATCCAGTCTGGGCTTCCAAATATTTGACAGATAATAACCATTGTCTCGGATGAGGTTATGTGGACATTTATGGATTTCAATAGCTTCACGGATTTTCCGGTCATATAAATGTGGTTCTTTGGACAGAACTTGGGAATTTTCAAACAGGATGGTGTGACCAGTTTCATGTTGGTATTCAGCTACGGCAGAGTGAGTCAGAAGACCTGTTCTGAGATAGCGTACCGGGTAGTTCCACGTCGAATTTCGGGCAAATAATACCTAGGCAAACCCTATAACTGCATCCTATATGTTTACCAAACTAACAGGATTGTTAAAAATTAAATTTTAACGGTTTGTTAAAAATAAACAGGATGGCTACAAAACAAGTCCGAGTATTAATATCTTCTAAATGAGAATAGACATTTTTAACAGCTAGTTATGTACGTATGTTACTTAAGGAACTACGTAAAGGGTCTAATTTATTATAAAGCATTTAGGAAGAATTTAAAATGTGGGTCATTTAATCTTCGTTAAATGGTTTATTCATAATCAACTTAATATTCCGGATGATGATGTGGGAACGGCTGTTATAAATTTACAGATGTCCTTTTTTTGTCCAGTTTCGATCCGTTGTTTGTTGTTCGTATTCCGTCCTCGGTCCTTGTCGTATTCTATCCCTAGATTAGATTATCTACTATTTATCGCTACCAACTATATGATGACATCACTTCCGAATTCTCCATGGTAAATGATACTTAAATTTTATAAAATGACTTACTACTGTACTTGTGGGTTATGAATCCGATTACATTTTCTCTAAAACACGGGATTTATTTGAAAAGTTAAAGCAACGGTCAGTTTTACTACGTCTTTTCATTCGAACACTTTTCTTTATTTAACTAGCTAGTAATGAAACGTGTTCGTTTCTACACATAATTTTAAAGTAATAGCATCCTTCAACTGCCATATTTTCACACACCTGCAAAAATATTTCTTTAAGCATCCACCTAGCTAAACGATGAAAAGACGTAGCACAATTAAACAGTCAAAACGACTTTATGCCGACGACTACGCTGCACTACTACCTAATGAAATAAAGAAGAATGTTCGAATGAGAAGACAAGCACAATCAAGACAGAACGTCATAAAATCATTTGATGTGTAATTATATTAAAGGACATTTCAGTGAAACAGATAAATAGGGTTGCCTTTATTCCAAAAATTTTTGAAGCATTAAACCAACTGAGCTATATCAAAACCTATACCACAAAAAAGTAAAAAAATAACGCATTTAAAAATACCAATATCTTACTTGAAAAGACCACTACATTAGATGGCTTTAAACTTTGTGTTCAAGTTGATAATATATGTTGGGCGAAAACCGAGTTTTCACATTTCGCTGATGCTCCTTAATACGGAGCTGTGTAGACTTTTCTTTTGATTCCTGCTCTTCGAGTGCAAAATAAAAAATACATTTTGTGGATTGACCATAATGGAACTTCTAGCTTCTTTCGAATCTAGCTTTTCATATCTGGGATTTCTTTATACAGTATAAAGGTCCATATACAAAAGATGTACGAGTGCATGGTGTATTCATTCCTTCGATATGTATGTATAGTTTTTTTGTTTTGTTTTCTTTACGGTTATTAATTTTCTTTTGCGTAGTGGTTCTATTGAAGCGCTATACTGATGCCCTAGATTTCTTTGGTAGGTTAATTATACAGGGTGATTGCGAAACATATGCAATTTTAACCACGTCATCCCCTACCCTAGTAGTGTCGAAATATAGAAAACAAATTAAAAATCGAATGGGGCAAAACCCCCATGAACCACCCTCGATACGAAGTCACTGATCCACCTTGTACACAGTAGGTGGAAAAACGTTCGAAGAAAAACGATGTAAACACTTTCAATTTCAGTTAAAAGTAAAGCCGACTTTTTGTTAAAGGTCAGTGCGCAAGATTATTTGTTTTTATTTCGACGGATCTTAGTCCTCGTCACAACGATTCCACATTGTTTATTAGAATACACATAAGAGCAACTTAGAATGCTACTACCTTTTTATAAGAAATGTTGAAACTGTTGTTTTCATCGGACCAAATTTGAGTGTTGTGGCTGTAGAAAACAGCATTGCGAGTGAATCCTGCTTCACCCGTAAACAAAATGCACTGTAAAAAGTTAGGGCTCGAAACCTTGCACTTTTTGAACATGGTATGGATGTGGCCTTGTTTTTTTAGTGTACGATGCACCACAAATTGTGAAACTCCAACTTCAGCTGCAAGTCGGCGAGGGATGATGTGGAGCTCTTTTTCGTCCCGTTCCAAAATTTGTTCTTCAGCGTGCAGTATTCTTTCGCTCCTACCATGGCCACGAACGTGAGTTTGAAGCTCGAAGGTACCATAATCTTGAAGATGCTGCACCACTGACTCAAATGGTCGCGTACACGTAGTATTTTAATAACAGAGTTAGTTTCGATTTTTTTTATCAACTGACTAAGTAAAACATACACAGATATGCAAACGTATGCTAAAATCGACCATTTCTTCTGTTATTCTTAACCACCTTATAGTTTTTCCAAGTTGTTAACAGACATTATCATCTATCATCTAAACAAAAAGAATGATTTGATGTTAGACCGATAAAAATGTTGACATAAATTGCTCTTCAATATTAAAAAAAGACAGAAGTAAAAAAAAAAGTAGCTATTCTCAAGTTTTTTGGTGATATAATTAGTATTAAATTTGAAGCTGCAAAATTTATATCAGTTACACGCAGTTTCCGCAATGTGTATGTACCGTTGTTATTTTCTGAGAATCCATACACCCATTTATATGTACCTTAACCATCCAGATTAACATTTATGTTGATTCTAACATCCACAGAGCGATATTTACAGATATGCTTCAAAAATACAGATACAATGTGTTCTGTATCTAGTTATTTTCTTATAATTTCGGCTTTGTACGCTTGCAATGAATTATTGTCACAGTGGTTTTTATACAACTAACCCTGATCCAGAAATGAGCAGTGTGAGAGAAAAACAGAAAATTCTCTGATAATACAGTATGTATCATCAAATACGCATGTTGCCTAAATATATTAGAATCTTATTTGTCAAGAGATAAAAAGTTTATTTTGCAAATGTTGTTAGTAAACAAATCGCCCGCATTGCAGCCCTCCATAAATTATTCATTCAGGGTAAATGATTGATATAAAAAGCTACTTTGCAAAGAGCGGGAACGTTATCCGAAATTTATGCTGTTAAGAAACTAATTGAATTTGCCTGAATTTTTCTGCCCTGACGCTGTTTATTCATGATCATCATTTAAGTGATTAAACACTGGTTCTCGATTAATTTTTTCTTCTTCTAATCTTATATTTATAAACTTCTAAACTGTAAACTGGTAATAACAGTTGGTCTACTATAAAGCGATTACCCGCTATATGTGGATTTAATTTATCGCGCACTTCCATGATTTCATTATTAAAATCGATTTTACTTCGTTAGGATAATGTAGAGTACATTAATTTATAATTCGAGAGTATTCAGACTATATCTTTCATAAAATGACAGGTTCAAATTAGATAAGCTGCTTTATAAACGCGGGCAACAGGTCAGTAAAAAATATAGTAGCAAAATAATAAATAGTTGTGGACGCTTTTTATAAAAAGTGCTATAATGAGGACTCGTATTAAAGATTAAGGAAACCTTGTATTGTAATGGGATCGTTGTACCCAAACCTCTATTTATTAATTTACTAATCAATTGCTAAAAGCAGGAAACAATTAAGCTTGAGTTATTATCTTTAAAAAGCAAGTTCAAAATAAAAACCAAAGTAAAGAAAATGAACACGTGAGATTCAGCCTTTGGCAAAAATGGGTAGGTCAACTACAAAGTATTAATAATTAAAAAAAAACAGTAATTTTGTTATTATAATTTCATACGTGACGGAATACCATCAAAAATTAGTTATGCAACAAATCGTAAAAAAAACGGTGATTTTACACGAATAAGAATGGCTAGTCACCGAGACGCATGTCAAGATGGGTAATATTCCGAGTAGGAAAAACGCTTCCTTCGCACTATTTTTTGCAGTTGCAATAAAAATTTCCCGTACGAGAAAGATGTATCATTATTATCATAAATCAATTGGGAGTGGATAAGGACATTAACAAAAACGGCAGTAATGTGAGGTGGTGAGTGAATGGTCAAAAGGCAGAGCATATCTTTTTCAAAGTATTAAATGATAATCATTAGTTTTAAACATATTTGTAAATACATAGGTAGTGATATTTATTTACATTTTCATAAATCATCAAAATTCATTAGTGGTTTCTTTTAACAATGTATACAAACATTTGAATGTTAAAAATTAATTATCAATTATCACAGAAGTCACTGTTCTGATTAGATAACATGATACAAGGTTAAACCCGTATCTGTAGGTTTGATAGTGCTCAGTACAATTCTATAACGTGAACGTGAGAGTTTAGTGTTTAAAATGGCAGTTTTAACCGACAGTTGGTTATTAGACTTTATAAGTGTGTTGATTACTTTGTTAGCAGTTTTTTTAACGTGGATAAAATATTCCCATACTTACTGGCAACGTAAAGGTATATCTACACCGCCTACGAAGTTTCCATTTGGACACGGTCAGAGTTTACTCACTCAATCAGAATCAGCGGGCGATTTTGTTCGAAATATTTATCAATATTTTAAAAAACGCGATCAACCACACGGAGGAATAACCATTATCTCTGCACAGACTTATTTGCCCATTAACTTGGATATCACTAAAGCTATTCTGCAAAACGATTTCAGGCATTTTATAGACAGAGGAGCCTATTATGACGAAATCAATGATCCATTAAGTGCTCATTTATTCTCATTGGAAGGTGAAAAGTGGAAGAACCTTAGGGCGAAATTAACTCCAACATTTACTTCCGGCAAATTAAAAATGATGTTCGATACTTTGGTTACTTGCGGTGATCAACTGAAAACGGAAATGGACAAAACTGCAAGCAAGGAAGCTGTCGAAATGAAGGATATGTTGGGTCGATTCACTACTGATATCATTGGAAACTGTGCTTTTGGAATAGAATGCAATTCATTGAAAAACCCGGATAACGAATTTCATGGATATTTCAAGTTATTCTTTGTAAACACATTTTGGGAGAACTTGAACGGCTTTATTACTTTCATAGCCCCAATGTTAGCCAAGATGCTAAAACTTAAACTTGTTAAACCAAAATTATCAAACTTCTTCATGAAAGTAGTTAAAGACACGGTGAAGTATCGTGAAGAGAACAATATTTATCGAAAAGACTTCATGCATTTATTGTTGCAACTCAAAAACAGAGGAAAACTGGTAGACGATGACAGTGTATTGAGTGAAGAAAATGAGAAAAAACAACATGTTAGTCTAACAGTGAATGAAATTGCCGCCCAATCGTTTGTGTTTTTCCTAGCTGGGTACGAGACCTCATCGACCACTATGACTTTCTGTCTTTTTGAACTGGCATCGAATCCTGACATACAAGAAAAACTGCGAAAAGAAGTTCAAGAAGTACTCGAAAGACATGAAAATAAACTGACATACGATGCTATTATGGAGATGCATTACATGGAGCAAGTTGTTAATGGTAAATTTCTTTTTCTTTACTTCCGCAAAATTTCTAAAACCCACGTTACGTTGCAGAAACATTAAGAAAATATCCACCACTTCCTAATTTGAGTCGTATATGCACAAAAAATTACACAGTTCCTGGAACAAATCTTGTCATAGAAAAGGGCACTGCAGTACTTATTCCAGTTATGGGGATTCATCATGATCCAGAATACTATCCAAATCCCGAAAAGTTTGACCCAGAAAGATTTTCAGATGTAAATAAGAAAGAACGACACTCGTGTGCTTTTATACCATTTGGTGAAGGTCCCCGAATTTGTATAGGTATACAACAAAGATTGTATGGATGATTAGATCTAATATTTTTTGTATTTAGGTCTCCGATTCGGAATGTTACAAACAAAAGTTGGACTCAGCGTTCTCTTGAAGAATTATAAATTTTCGCTTAATTCCAAGACA
This sequence comes from Zophobas morio, assembly GCF_036711695.1. Lineage (NCBI taxonomy): Eukaryota > Metazoa > Arthropoda > Insecta > Coleoptera > Tenebrionidae > Zophobas > Zophobas morio. The sequence continues at coordinate 10,235,805 of NW_026972122.1, forward strand.
CAATTACCTCTAAAATTTAATCCGACAACTTTTATACTGAGTCCAGTGGGAGGGATGTGGCTTGACTACATGAAATTATAAATTTTTTGTATCACTTATTATTAGTAGAACTACACCTAAATAACAATAATAAAAAATCTAGAAATTGTACATTACATTATTAGGAGTAAATAGAATTTACCATGTCGACCCAGAGAGTTAATGAGTTGGTCTTCTTTGTGTTGCTAAGGCTATCAATTAAACAATTAAAGATGTTCCTTTATTGAGTTCTGTCATTTCACCTACTTCGCTAGCAAGATAAGTAGTCACTCTGGATTCTGGATTCTTAATTGATGGCGGCTGGCCGTAGCCAGCCGGCACTTAGGCCTCGCCTTTGGGCCCATTGTAGCTTCCCCAAGTCCATATCAGGGTGTTTTCCGCTCCTCTACTCGTCAAGCCACCCAACTACTTGAATGTACTTGAGTAATGTAGAGGGTGGAAACTCCCTGATTTTTACCATACTAGGCCAGATGTCCCCTAGTATGGATTTCCTGTAGGAGGCTAGGGCTGGACACTCACGAAGAATGTGCTCAGCTGTTTTCTCTTCTTCATTGCATCCACGACACATTGGGTCTGCTACCACTCCTATGGTATATAGATGTTTGTTAAACTGGTAATGTTCCGTAAGGAATCCTACCAGTTTACGCAATTTGTCCCTTGAAAGTGAGAGATAAAATTTCGTCAACTTACGGTCTGGTGTCAGCATACAAGCTCTACTTTGCCGACAGCTGCTCAGCGTCGTCCATATTTGTTCATGGCGTCTATGGGTATTACGAGTTCGTTCGAAAGGGCGACCGAAGGCGTGATTGCCAGTTCGGGTCCCCAGAAGGGCATGCGCGCGGTTCGCTTCGCCACCTCATCTGCCCTCTCGTTTCCTTCGTTACCACTGTGTCCTTTGATCCAACAAAGTTCTACACCATTCGTCTACGTTACATACCTTAGCGTTTGTCTGCAGTCCTAAACTAGCCCAGATCGAACCATGCAGCTGTCCAGGGCTAGTAGTGCAGACTTGCTGTCAGTAAGTATGCGTATTGATTTGTTGCCGATTCTACGTTCAGCAACGATTCTAGCTCCCAGCATTATTCCCATCAGTTCTGTTTGTAAGACAGATGTGTGGGTGCCGAGAGGTACACTGATTTGTGCGTTCAGTTGTTCGGAATAGATGCCGGCTCCTGAACCACTACCTGTTTTGGCACCATTGACATAGATATCGATGTCGGCTCTTCCTTCAGAATTATCATTCATTGATATTCTATATGTCTTCTCATATATTAATTTTGTCCCCATTCGGTCACAACCCATCCTTAACAAGGGTATTCTGTTGAACGCCTCCGTTAAGATACGAGTGTGCTTCGTTATGCGGCCTTGCTTGTTCCGTACTCCCAGAGAGTAAAGTCTTAGAGACGTCCTCATTGCCGCTTCCTCTATGTAAAAGTTAAGAGGTGCTAAGCAAAGAAAAGTCTCCAGAACCGCTGTGGGAGTGGTCCTCATTGCTCCTGTAAGACTGAGACATGCCATTTTCTGAACGTGTTCAAGTTGCAGAGCTATTGTTTTTTGTCTGCCTCTGGGCCACCAAACTAAAGCTCCATAGCACAGCATCGATCTGACTATTGCCGTGTAGATCCAGAGGGCGAATTTTGGGTTTAAATCCCACGACCTTCTCACCACCCTACGTCATTGCCAAAGAGCCGAGCGTGCTTTTTTCACTTTATCATCTACATGCTTCTTCCAATTCAGTCGTCAATCCAATACAACTCCCAGGTATTTGACTTCGTCCGAAAGTTGAAGCGTTGTGTTAAATATTTTTGGCATCTGTAGTGTGCCAATTTTCCTTTTCCTAGTCAACAGAATTAGTTTCGTCTTCTCTCCATTAACGGAGAGGGTATGCCTGCTGCACCATTCCTCGACTATTTTTACTGCAGCTTGCATTATTTCACATAATGTATCTGCGTTTTTTCCTGTTAACAGAATGACTAGATCGTCTGCGTATCCAATTGTGTGGTAGCCAAGATCATTGAGGCGTCGTATCAGGCTATCAACGTCAGTATCCCAGAGTAGAGGAGAGATAACTCCTCCCTAAGGACATACCCTGCCTACAACAGCCTCGATCTCAGTGGCACCTACATTAATCAGTACTTCCCTATTCCTCAGCATACCGGCCACCCATCTACTGAGGGTGGGGTCCACGTTGTGCTCTCGTAGGGATAGTCCTATGCTTTCGAAGGTCGTTTTATCAAACGTTCCTTCAATATCCAAGAACATTCCATCGCCCCACTCTATACGGTTTACAACTGTGTGTAGGGCCGTATCAGTGGATCTTCCTTGGATGTAGGCATGTTGGTTCGGATGTAGAGGTTGCTTGCTCAAAGCAGTCTCCCGAATTTCTTTTTCGCTTAGTCTTTCTAGCGTTTTCAGCAAGAATGATGTTAAGCTAATTGGTCTGTAGGATTTAGCCAAGGTGTAATCTTGTCGTCCTGGCTTAGGTATAAAGATAACCTTGATTAATGAGTATTTAAATATATTTTTTTCTTCTATTGATTGGATTAATTGTTTAAGTAGTTGGTGATTCCATAGATGAACTGGTAGCAGTTTCTTACGAAATTCTTTTTAGAGGTTTGAAAAATATATTCCACGTAAAATTATAAAACGAAACGCAAGTAGGTACTTATCCCAGATGGTTTAATAAGGAACTTAAAAGTCTTTGTAAGTTAAAGAAATCTTGTCATTTTGAATACAAAAAGTCTGGTACTTTGGAAGATTATCTTTATTTCAAATCTCTGCGTACCCGTTGTAAGGAGCGTAGCGAACAACTTTATGCTTCTTACATTGCCAATGTCAACAATTGCATTTCTAACGATCCTAATTTTTTTTGGAAATTTATACAAGACAGGAAGAATAGTTATTCTGGCATTCCTATCGAAATGTTTCTAGATCAGATATCAGCTAAAGGTGGTAAAAAAATTGTTAACCTTTTTGCCGAATATTTCTCTTCCGTATATACTAAGGACAACGGTAATCCTGTTGATTGTGACTTTGAAGCAACCTAATGCGTTCATGATGTCGGTCTGGATATTAATATTTCAGATGTATTTGATGGTATTTCAAGTTTAAAACAATCGTGTAATCCAGGACCGGACGGTGTTTCTAATACTATTTTATGTAAATGCAAATCCTCGCTTTGTTTACCTCTTTTCGAGTTGTTTAAGAAGTGCTTGTTATCTGGTACATTCCCAAAATTATGGAAGAGCAGTTACGTTGTTTCTATTTTCAGATCTGGAGAAGTCAATAAAATAGACAATAATAGAGGTGTCTGTAACCAATCGGCTATACCTATATTATTTGATGTAATAATTACACGTCAACTGCAATGATTCTCATCTTCAATTCTATCAGACAGACAACATGGTTTTAGCAAGAATAGATCCACATTGTCTAATCTTTTGGAATACCAATCATTTCTTAATAAGGCATTTTCCAACGGGGCTCAAATAGACTCTGTTTACACTGATTTCGCGAAAGCGTTTGATGGTGTACATCACAGAGTTCTAATTTGGAAACTCAATGGTTATTATCGATTCTTTCGGACAGGGTGCAGATTGTGTGCATTGGAAATTACATTTCGACTCCTTTTGAGGTTTCTTTTGGTGTGCCACAGGGAACACAGTGTGGTCCCATTCCATTCTTTTTGTTCATCAACGACTTAGCGTCCTGTTTTCGTTATTCTAATTGTTTATTATATGCAGACAATTTAAAGTTGTATAGGGTTATTGATTGTCCTCAGGATGCTGAACATCTTCAGTTACATCTGGATAAATTGTTCGAATGGTGTGGGGTTAACTGGTTGCCATTAAACATTAAAAAATGTCATATTATATCTTTTTGAAATTAAAATCCAGTACCAACTTTGATTATCGGTTAGATAATAAAACTGTTTCCAGAGTTCATGAAATTAAAGATTTAGGGGTGATTTTCGATAGTACTCTGTCGTTTAAGAGTCACTATCATCACATTTCCAAAAAAGCCTTGAGAATGTGGGGTTTTGTATGGCGCAATGGAAAAGATTTTTCGCCGCAAACCTTGTTCTTTGGTGCGTTTGCACTTCGACTATTGTTCATCTGTCTGGTCGCTAATTTATAGTAACGACTGCCAATTGTTGGGGAAAGTTCAAAATAAATTTCTTCAAACTTTAGAATTTTAAGTAGGTCGTAGACATGTGAGGGGTGATTACAGTTGGATTATGAATGTTTTTAATATACAAACACTTAACATTCGTAGGTGCACCTCAGATGCTTGTGTATTACATAGCATCATTAACAATAGTATAGACAATTCATTTTTATTAGCCAGATTATCATTCTTAGTACCCACCATTGACAGCTGCAGTACTCGTAGTAAAAACATTTTCAGAATTTCTGCTTGAACAACGAATTTGGCTAAAAATCATCCATTGAAGCGAATGATGGTCGCAACAAATGAATATTCCAGCCAAAGCACGGTATCACATTTCCAGACTACTAAGTTTCAGTTTCGTAATCTGGTTGCAAATTATTATGGAAGAATTTGATTATTATTATTTAGTATATATTATTTATTAATTTAAATTTTAATTATAATTTATATTTATTTATATTCATAAGTAAGTACTAGGCTTCGGCTTTTAGGTCGTTAAAAAATGAATAAAAGGAGACATTTTTAGGTCCCAAAATTGACGGTTTAGATTATAAAAATCTTAGTTTAGGTTAAAAACCTGGAGGAAAAAATATTTGCTCAACGAAAAAGCATACATCAAAAAAATATATATTAAAAAAAAAACATTAAACAAAACATTATAGAAACAAATATTTTGTGTAACAAACAAAAAAATGATTAAATAAAAAACGACCTATAGTTACGTCCACTAATTCTAAGTTATCCCAAAGAAATGGCGATCAAATTAAAGCAAATCGCATTTAACAAAAAATAAAATATTAATTCAGGTATTTAAAATGAGCTACAAAAGCAAACTATATATTTCTCTAAATTTTGGATTGTAAATTTACACCTTTGATCGCTTAAAACATTTTAAAGTTTTGAAAACGTGCGTTCCACATCACAAGAAGTGATGGGTGCAAAACTAAAAATTTAACAATGTACGTTTTCATTTATGTATGTATTGTTGGCAGCATTTCCATTACCGATCTATTCTTTTTTAATAGGGAACATAATTTTTGGAACGCCATTTCCCCCACCTTCCCTGGTGTGTTTTTTAAAGATGTATACACTTTTTCCACAATTTCCATAATTTGGTTTAATTTTAAACCTATAGTTTCTAATTGTTCTATTGCATCAGCAATAAATTTAAAGTGAGTTTTAATGTTCATTTTTAACGTTTGCTTTATTCAGGAATTCTTGAGCTTTTTTAATGCTTTGTGCATCTGTGGCTTCAAATGACATAACCTAAAAATATTCAATATAAGAATGATAGTAAAAAACCATTATATATTTACTGACTTGTTTCAAAACATCAAAGTGTTCTGCATAAAACAATGCTGCTTGAATCCAAGTACCCCACCTGGTTAATACAGGTTCAGGTGGGAGAGGTGTATTTGGTAAACTGTTTTTATAAAACTCTATTCTTATTGGTGCTTTTAAAAAGATTTTCTTAACATTGCTAATTATCCCATTGACATCTGGATAATTCAGTCTAATTGTTTCAAACAGTAAATGTAACCCATGTGCCATACATGTTAAGTGTGTTATATTTTCAAAAAACACCTTCAAATTAGTACCAGTTTTGATCATGTATGAAGCACCATCTGATACCAACTATTTAACTTTTTTGTGTTCAGTTCCTTTTGGCCACAATAAAGCTACAAATTAACAATTAAATAAATTATAATAATTTCAATGCTTAAAATTATCAATAGCACACCCAATGATTCGTTTATAAATCTCGAGATTGTGTTGCTATTAGTTTTATCAAGCTGCTTCAAAGCTAGTAGAAATGGAGGGCCAGCTTCTTCAGAAGATAACTTTCCAATTACTAAATGGGCTATGTATCTACCTAATCTGTCCGTCGTCTCATCGACGCTAATCCATATATTATTATTGCCAATAGAATTTCTAATTGGTTTAATTACCTGTAAATTATAAAAGTTTTTAAATAAAAAATTCTAGTGCTCACCATATCGTAATCTTTTGGTAAATAATTTTTTTTCAGAGTGCTTTCTGGGGGTAAATGCCTTCCTGTATATTTATGCATAAAATATTTAAACTGAGGACAACTTTCTTTATTTCATGGAATATTTGCTGCGGTAAATGCCATACATAAATCGGTACAAAATTGCGTAAAATCATTGTCGGAACTGATGTTTAATAAAGTTTGTTTACTGAATTTATTCTTGTTCTTTTTATGTGCATCGCCATTGCAGTGTTGTTCAAAGTGTGATTTTTTTTCGCACTTAAACTAGGAAACAAAAATGTGAACATAATTCAAGCTTCAGTATTTTAAATGTTTACTTACAACTTTTCCACACACTTTGCAGAATAACTCATTGCCTTTGGTTGAAGAAGGAAATTGAAAATTAGTGTCCAAATTATTCCCTAACCATAATTTGATTTTATCTTTCATGGATGATTTTACCTTAGGCATTTTGAGGATTCTTTACTGTATGCAAAAAAATCAAAACCGGCCCCAGCACACTCACTAACACGCAAAGACACTCAGTATCACTAACAATAAGCTTCCAAAATAAAATGCGTTTTCAGAGATTCACCTCCTTCCGGCTATAATCTAAATGAAATGCAGGCCAGCGTTGTCAGTTGACGACACCAACCCATACCATTAAACTCAAGGGCGTTGTTTACAACCCATTTTTAAACAATCTGCCAGCCAAAAGAAGTCTTTTCAAATTTACAATTAGGTCGTTTAATTAACACTTTAGGTCTCTAACGGTAAATTAGGCATTTTAGGTAGTACTAAATGGGCGTTAAATAAACAAATTTTTTTAAATTCGGATAAATATATAAATTTCGCTGCAATTCCTGAAGTAGATATAAAAAGGCAAAAAACAAATCCCAAGCCTAGTAATTACTTAAGGAATTAATTTTAATTAATTAGTTTTTATTATTGTAAACTTATATTTTGTTAATAGTTTTTCCGTCAATAAATGAAATCAAATCAACTCAATTTTTCAATTTGTAAAAACGACGTTTTTATTTACAATTTTGGTGATTTCCGATTAAACATGAGCGAGAAAGTGATGTCGACTGTGAAAATAACATTAACAAGATCACTAAAGCGTACTGTGACAATTTAATACCTTCTGTGTCACGGGAAAGGTATGGAAAAGTTTTCGGGGAATGTTAAACATGATGTAACGGGAAAAAAGTGGAGTAACTGATGAATTAGTGCTAGTGTACACACAAATAAATAATTGTTGTTAATTACTTATTAGATAATTTATTCTTATATTAAAGCAAAACAGGTACTATAATTTGATCTGGCACAAAAGATAATCTTTGTTCTTATTATTTAATTGATATTATTATTTAATTAATTTGCCCAACGGAGAAAATTCCATTTACAGGGCAGGTTAGAAGTAATGAATATTAATAAATAAGAAAATTGGTAGAAGAATTCAATGTAACCAACAGAGCAAGAAGTGTTCACGAATCCTATTGAAGGAATTTAATATAAAAGTATCTACAGCGTGTTCAATATTTTAGTAATTTGTAATCATTTGATAGATAGGACAGTTTGATAGAATGTTCGTTTTGAAATGAAAATATTATGATGCCTTTTATTAAATGCTGGAACTGCAAACTTTATATTATTTAGTAGGTCTGGACTATCGATTAGGCAGTAAATTAATTTAAATAAGAATATTACAGAAGAATACGATCGCCTGCAAGAGAGAAATGGGATATTTATACGAGTAAAAGAAGTAAATCTTGTGGGTAACCTCGAGGTGGATAAACACCGTCAATCAAGAATAATGCAGATTTAGCAAAACGACGTTGTACTTTCTCAATTGATACTATGTCTGTATTATAATTCGGTGACCACACAACACTCGCGTATTCCAACTTTGGACGAACAAATGTCTTGTATAATAAATAAGATGAAAACACTAACATCAGAGAAATGTTTTGTATTTTTTGTGACAAAACCCAAACACTTCAATCTTATCTTTTTTATAGATTTTTTTGTGGTGTCACAATGATTAGCTACTTTAAGATATGCTAGTCATAAAGTATATTGTGTAAAATGAGCGTGAAGTAGAATTTTAATACAAGTATGGAATTTGTGATACAAGCTGTAAGCGAGTTCAAACCAAAGCAGACGAAAACAAAATGTGTTGCACAGTATATTTTTCTACAACCTTACCTAAAGCAAATACATTAATTTGTTTTAGTGAATTAACACGAAATTACAGAAATTGGTTAATTTTCATTATCGTAATAATTAATAGTAATGCTACAATTTGTTAAGTTGCCAAACTTCACCTTTACTGAATCTGTTAATGATTTCTGTATGACGTTAGTATTATTTTGTCACAACTCTATAGGCAGTTTTATTTTTTATTAGTATTTTCAGTAATATACAAGCACATACAGTGTATTTGAACTCAAAAATTGTTAAAAATATATTCATTTATTCCTTGTGGATAAATAGATCAAAATTATTGCCACAATGAATTTATTTTGGTAAGTTATAAATTCATAATACCAAAATTGTACTCAATTTTCGTAAGAAACAAAATTATAATTACTTGGATTAAACCTGTATCTAGCCCAGTAAACACAGTTGCGTCGTAGCGATGTTAATGCCACTTAACTCTGTCTACGATCTTGTTAGCTGTTACATACCAAACTGCGTACATTTGCTTTCCCTGTGCTATGTAATGTAATCAACAGTGACCCATGCTTGTAACATACTGGTGACATCCACATTGTTTCAGAGTAGAGACGTGCTCGCTGGTACATCATCATAACGTTGTGTTAGTATGTCGCTAGATTCTCTATATTTTGATGTATCTGTTACGTTTTATTTTAAACGCCAATATAACGTATTAAATGGACATAGACGTTACGTATATATCGCAACATCGTAAACATATAACTCTCAGTATATTTTATTAACATGATCTATGCGATATGAATAGGCATTTCAAAAAGTCTAGTTACCATTTAGGGATATGGATATGGAGAGTAAAATTTAGAGCTTACAGTAAATTATTATTTTATTCAATGTTTGAAAAAATAAAATATGTAATAAGTAATAAAATACAAAAATTAATACAAATTCATAATATAAATAAATAAATATATATATATGATTTCCTAATTCGAAAATAATACAATATAATTTACACTTAAAAAAGACATAGAAACTATAAACTGTCGTTGTTTTTTCTTTCTTCAGGCGTTGACTAGAATGCCTTAGCCACTCTGAGCAGCGTTGTTCTACTTCTTTTTCTATTGCGGAATGGGTCTTCATTGTAATTTCTTCAAAAATAAAAATTGTAATAATTATATTTATTGCAAAAAAAATACCTTTCATAATATTCATTGTTTTTGTCCCAGCCATTTTGGAATTTTCCTACCGAACAAACAAGCTACAGCAAATTCGCTGATTTTTTTTTTTTTTAAATACACGCCCCACATTGTTCTTTTTCCCATTACCACCTATCTGGGACAATAGCAGTTCCTGAAATAAGAAAAGAAGAAAATATTTTTATGTGTATATATCGAGCGACTCTGAAATAAGTTCGGAAAATAAAACCACAACATCATGAAGTAGAGAAAATTTTAAGTAATTTCTTTTATCTAGTCCTAATTCAGGGGAAAAAATATCAAGATCTACACCTCATTCAGTGCCATTTGTTTTCATCTAAACAACACACAGCAAAAATAAAGAAAAAATTTAGTCACAATGGAAGCTGAATAAATCATTGCCGCATCATTTACATTTAATAAGATGTTCCGTATTTGTTTCTTGAAACTGGAGAAGCAATTTAATTACTTTGAATCCGTGTGACAATTAAAGGATTTTTTTTCCGAATCTATTTGGAAGTCACCGCGTATGTATAACCTACAGGGTGCTTCACTATAAGACTTTTCTGCAACCCACTATGTATGTAACGTGTTAAGCGAAATGTGTCATGTTTAGTAGGTTCCTAAAAAGTGTTATAGTATTACAGGCATCTACCTGTATATAATATCCAAAATTATGTTATATGTAAGTACATATAAATATATTTAGTCCAGTCATTTTAGCATAAAAAAGGGATCAACCTCGGAATGAGAGACAATAAGCTGAATTTTTGTATACGCCTTAATTTTGGCGTTCTAAAAGTTGTCTCAAAAGTCTCATAAAATCTCGTGTCTGCGTCGTAAGTTATTCAAGGTCAAAGGTCAAGAAAAACAGTTTTTTGCAATTATCTCAGTTTCTATTGCTCCAATGATGTTAACAATTATTATCATAATTGTAGAGCACAAAATTTGGGACAAATTTTATTTGAAATATTTTTTCATGCGCTCAATCGTTTTTGAGATAGAGGACAGTGAGCGCGTAGCGCTCGTCCATACGTACTGTAATGCAATCAACTGAATATCTGTGAATACTACCTTGAATTTTGAATAATTTGTATTATTAATCAATTAATACATTGTATTTAATAACATTTTATATATTTTCAATATATTCATAGAATAATACTTACCTACTTTGTGTAATTAAAAACTCATTTAATGAAATATTTATTGTATATCTCAATTTATTTATATCTTTAAAATGTGTAAGTTTTTAAATACTTATTTTTCTATCATGATTATAACTGGAAGGTCTGGAAACAACAATTCAGGGCACCGAAGATGACGACGATGAAACAGAAATTCCCGAACGTCCAGAAGATGACGGTGAAGAAGAAGAAAATTGATACTTTTGTTTTTTAAATTATTAAAAATTTATAGATTTTCACTGCAATTCAATTTCAATCGTAAGAAATGTACAGCTGCTGAATGAAGATAAAATTAAAATATATTAACTCGTTTTACTTCCTTAAAATTTACTTTGAAAAAATTAATATAATTTTAAGATATATAATAATCTAACCTAAGATATACCTACAATAAATATGTCATTTAAAGAGTTTTTAATTATACAAAGTAGGTAAGTATCATTAAATAAATGTATTGAAAATATGCAAAATGTTATTAAATGCAATGTATTAACTCATAAATAATACAAATTTTTCAAAATTCAAGGTAGTATTCACAGATATTCACGGTTGATTGCATTACAGTATGATTGGATGAACGCTGCGCGCCCACTGCCCTCTATCTCAAAAACGATTAAGTGTATCAAAAAATGTTTCAAATAAAATTTGTCCCAAATTTTATGCTCTACAATTATGATAATAGGTGTTAACATCATTAGAGCAATAGAAACCGAGATAATCGCAAAATAATGTTTTTCTTGACCTTTGACCTTGAATAACTTACTTACGACGCAGTCACGAGATTTTATGAGACTTTTGAGACAACTTTTAGAACGCTAAAATGAAGGTATATACGAAAATTCAGCTTATTATCTCTCATTGCGAGGTTGATCGCTAATTTGACTGAACTAATTGTATTTTTTTAACTTACAAAGAAACCTGGTTGTTGTAGTAGGCAGAGATAATCTTCTAATTCCTCAAAATTTGTTTATCTGTGGTCTTGGCGGCATATCTTCTATTACTGTTTTCTCTTTGATTTGTCACATTTGATGACGTTTTCATATTGGAGATTTGTTCACTCGTTTCCTTTAAAATTTCTTTTGTTTCGCACATATTTTTTGTATTTGTTTCAAGTCTAGAGTAAAATTATGTTCATTAGCACCTAGTTCATAAAAAATTGCAGTAACATACCTTTGCAACATGTTATGGCAAAGCGCCTCACTTTCAAAAACAATCACCGTAAGTTCTTCAAAATCAGCGGGAGTATCTTCAGTGATTAATGGTGGTATTTCCAGCTTGTCTGAAAAAACTGTTGTTGTTATTTACGTACAGTTATCAAAAACAACAGAAGCATGTAAAAATTAAAATGATTACTTCATTAGAATTATATTAACTTACCTAGTGTAAATTCAACCCACACAATTTTCACAAAACTGCATTAAAAATGAAGTGAGTTACGGATTTACGAGAAAGGTTCGGTGGTTGTGACCCAAATGGCCAAATGGAATTCGACAACTTCACTGTGAGTGTGAAGTGCAATAACCATAAATATGGAAAAAAGGGATCGTCCGACTCACAGACAAACCAAACTAACAAAGGTCCGACTGCACCCCCCAAACATCTGGTGGATAGTAAATGCAGAAGTTGAGCGTTATTTTTTCATTAGATACAATAAATTTAATAAAATCAAAATTAACCACTCTCTAGTTTTTTTGCTACCCATCATCGCTTTATAAAATCAAAATTCGACGAATGAACTCTTCAAAACCTTGTCCCGTTTCAGGGACAATGGGCAAAGAATTTTTATGGCTTTGTTTGTGTCGTTGGGTCTTCCCTATATTACCGCAGATGTTTAAGGTGACCAGACGTTCCGATTTGATCGGAAGTGTACCGATTTCAATACTCTAATAATTCCGATTTCAAATTTCGTCCAATAAATGTTCCGATTAAAACATTCGTTCCGTGAATGTTCCGATTTCTATAAATCTGATAAGAATAAAGATAAATCCTCGGATAAATCACTAATTTTCATGAATAGTAATTTTATTTTGTGAAAAATTGGGAACAAAACTTGTATCGATACGGTTGTCAGCACTGTTTTAAATGTCAGCAAATGTCAGTACTGTTAGTATATTACAACTAAAAATTTTCAAAGCAGTTATATATCAGATTACGATGGAAATGGAAACTAATGTTCCGATTTCGGACTTTTGAAATCTGGTCATCTTACAGATGTTCTATTTATCATTTGCCAAGCAGGTACTTACAAAATAACATTTCAAGTAAACAAGTTTACAGAAATAATTCTTAGAAATTATTACAATGAAAAGAACTTGTCTTTGGTATATTTCTAATAAAGCCGTTGTATTTTTCGCTCTGAATATAATTATTAATTAAGCATTACGAACTCACTGACGAAGGTCACTTTTTAAAGAATACGACGACCCACATCTAATTGACCATATAATCTTTAACAATAAATTTCAAATAATACCATAGTGGTTTTTTTAAATTTTGATAAGGTGTTGTAAAACTATTTCTGTTTTTGTTTTCATTTCAGGTACCTACTGTATTTACGTGGGCAAAGGATGCCGTTCGTGGGATTTTAGGGGCGGAAACGTATACCTGCTTAAATACTGTAAATACAGTGGTGTCGAACGAAGACAACAACAGAAACATACCGGATGAATTGGTTATTATTAGAGAGCGGATTTTATGAAATTTGCATATCCGTTATTTTTTGCATATAAGTCTTGATATTTAATATGTGAACGAATCATGCTAATTAAAAATGAATACAGCTATAAAAAAATTGCATATTTGCATATATTTGCCTTCTGCTGCATATTTCACGTAACGGGTCCATATTTTGCATTTTTATCAATTTTTGTGCTACTTTGAAAAAAAAAAGCCATTCGATCGGCATTTTTCTAGAAAAACGAAATTTCATGAATCATATTGCAAATAACTGGGAAAGTTTGGGTTTTATGGTAGTTTGGAGGAACCACTGGGTGTTAAGCCATCCTTCCAGGTAAATTCGGGTCCTAATTACTTTTGGAAATACCCTTCATTTCAATATTTTTATTCAATTTTGACACGTAAACAAACGTTTATTTTGCCGTCAGTAGGCCACTAAAGCTTTGGTTTATCCGATAGCGCCATAAAATTTTTAAACCGCTAGCGAAATAAAATTTTTATTTTGCTGTTTTAAAACCATGGTTACCATTTCTGTAATTTCTCCAGTGCCTTGCTGCTCTTTTCATTTAAGGAACTTTTGATACACTTTCTGATTTCCTCTTTTCTGGGAGCAAGTTTTGTCGTTGGAATTTTGCATGATTTTGCAATTTTTCGATAATTTTAGTTTGTTTAAAATAAACAAACACCGTCGCCAGAGTCACATACTACGCACACACACCTGATATTGTAACCTAAATTCTAAGCATATAAAATTTTTATTTGGTCGCTGTCAGTTCTGACGTTTCTCGAATGTGAACTTTGAATCACCAATTTTTTCACAATTTGGGACTTGGGGTTGTCAAAATTAAATAAAAGTTTGTATTACACTCGCGGTTAAAATGAATGTGTAACCCGCTCATTAAACATTCACTTTAACCGCTTGTATAATAAATAACTATTGTTCGTTACTTAAGTGTATTAATGGTATGTTTTATGGTGGTCGAAGGGACGTTATCCTATTATTTTTCATCGTGAGTTTGCATTTAAGTGTTTAAAGCGATAGAGATGTGTGTCAATATGTAGATAACTCAAATTAATTTATGCATTAAACCTTTTCCTGAACTTATTCTTCAAGAAGGAACTGTGTTTTGTTGTGCTTGCTCTAATCCGATAAGTATTTTTACATCTGTGGACGCAGTACGCAGTTTTTCTATTTACAAATACATACTTTAGAATCACCGGAAAAATTTTTGTTAGAATATTTCGAAAAATATTTAAAAATAAATTGTTACCAAAATAGTAATTAAATAGTCGATTACTACTATTTTTTAATTCGTTCTGTTTACCTATATTTATTTTTGAGTATAAGAATATTATCTTAAAAAATGTCATTTATTTGTCAGTGAGATCTAATTAAACACTTTGCAATGTGATTTATGTATTTTTTGTAATAAAAGGTAAGGTGTTTTTGCAATTTGTAAATCAATTTTGTTCGGTTATTACGCTTTTTTTTATTTTTGGAGCATATGCAACTGCATATCTCTGCATATATTAAGAAAGTTATTGCATATTTGCATAAATTTGATGCATGTCATATGATCATATTTCCCAAAATTTTGCTGCATATTTTCCGCTCTCTTCTTATTATACATACACTCTATTACCGACATTAAAAAAAGTCTACACTATTTCGTCATATCTGCTGCTTTATTAGCAGTTTTCAGTTAGTTACATATTGGATATGAAATTAAGTGAATTTTTTGAATAAATAATAATTTAAAGATCAACCACGAAAATACTCAATTATAATTATACATTATACATTACCAGTTTATTTTAGAGCCCAAGATTACATTGGAAAAATCTAAACTTTTGAAAATTTAATGTTAAACAGATATACCTATAACTGAGTGCGAAAGTCAATACACAAAACTCGATGATCAATTATTGTTTCGTATTCAAATTATTATTTGTTTTCCTTACGATCAAAGTGAAGAAATTATTTAATTCATTTTTATTTAAGAACGATATCGCTAACCTTGAAATAGATTAGTTTTTTAATTTCGATTTTTTTCTTTTTGTTTCTTTTGTTGCCGATCAACATATTTTGGATTAGAATTAATAAAATAAGGAAATATATCATTTTATTTTTCGAGCTCATTTCAAAATTCTGTACATGTATAATTGTTCCTTTTTGGCAGTGACGTATAGGCAGAGGTTAAAAAATAATGTCTCATTACTAGTCTTAATTCGTATTACCTGTTAGATGGGACATTTTTTAATTCTGATCATAAACTATGTGCATTAAGTCTCTTGTTCTGTTTTATAAAGCGCAGGTTGTTATGGACATATAAAAATAAAATTATAAATAAATATAATTACAGGAAATATAATATGAAAAAAAAAATTAAGAGCAACTCACTATTGGCGTCATCTCGCTTGTGCAAGATTTAAGACAGGGAAGAAATTTCTTTTTTTAAGACTCAGCATCTTTTGTTTATGAATATGCTATTTACTTGCAACACAAACATAAATAATAAATATAAAATAGAGCTATATAATACTCGATATGTATGTTTTTAAATATTTTTTGCTGTTGCCCTGTCAGAAACGTTAATTTTCGATTTAACATGCCATTTTGTAAAATCAACTGAAAAACACTTTGCATAATTAACTAATAAAAATAAAACATTCCGAAGAATGTATATGTATATATTAATCAGATATCTAGTAACGACAGTTAACATTACTTATTGGTTACATACTCCATTGTGATGTTACAAGGCTTACCTGCCAACTATATCGCTGCTACACAATAATGAGATATCTAGTAAATGCAGTTAACATTAGGTGTTAGTTACATAACAAGAGTACCACAGTGTGATGTTTAAATGTTTATATGCAAGCTATATCGCTGCGACATAATAATGAGATATCTAGTAAATGTAGTCAACATTACGTGTTTGTTACATAGCATGAGTACTCCATTGTGATGTTATATAGCTTACGTTCCAGGTATATCGTTAAGACATAATCATGCGATGTACTTATTGTTCTTTTGTGAGTACGTACCTGTCACGTCAACATCACAACTGTGTTTACTGGGAGTTAACGGCAAAATTTTTGGTATATACATGGTCGCTAAAAAGTATAGAAGCAATTGAATATAGGAAGAACGGTTTGTTAAATATTTTTTGAAATTTGGGCTGTCCCTAGGAATACTCAAGTTCTATTTTCTGATTTTTTTTCAAATTTTATTTTTTATTTGTTTTTGAAATGCAAGGCTGGGTTCCGAATGTTCAGGTACGTTGAAAACTATAATATTGGAACTGCGTTTTTATCGCTCTAACAATTTTTGAACAACGTCTTCAAATGATTGTGACCCTGGAGGTTGTTAATTTATGATAGATTTTGCGCTGATGATTTGCTCTTCCAACTCACGTTTAAAACTCTCTATGGATAAATTCAGTACGAAGATCACTAAACAACATTATAAGACCTTTTAAAAAAGACATATATGTGATATCTTGTTGTGTCATTTCTGTTCGTTGAAGCGTTTTATCTAATATTTTCGCTACAGTTGCTACATTTACTCATGATTATTGGTGAAAAGAGGGTTTAGGTAATAAGCAAAATAAGTAATATATATTTATAGAAATTATTAACAGCGACGCACCTTCAGGCCCTATCGAGGTGACTGACAAACAAGACAGTACTGCCCCGGGAGGTAATTTTGGGATTAAACGGAGGAATAAAATCAATAAATTGCCGTGATGTTTTTCTATAAAAATTGGTGTCATTGAGTTCCGAAAAACCTTGTACTTACGTATTGCAGTAACCAACTGATTCCTGCAGAAATAGCACCAATTATATGAAATAGAAATTTGGCATCAGGCACACAATTATTAATGACAATTTAACCACCGAAAACTAAAAAAAAAAAATTACGGAGCAAAGATATGTTAGAAAAACTAAAAATGTTCGCAGATAAACGTAAAATTTATTACTGCTTTAAGTCCCGTCGAATTAAAACAAAATTTGGAAAGACAAATATATAAGCTTATCATGGCAATCAAAGTTTCCCGGTTGGACTTAACAGATCCCGTAAAAGAAGGATTTATCATAAACAAACTGGGAATGGATAAGGATTTACTTATAATTCCCTGTACTAGAAGCCTCAAGAACTGATTACATCTTGATATTTATTTTGTCTTTTTACTAACGTAAAATTTGATTCTTATATAACTTAATGCCTAATTATTTTTGTGATATCTCTCCATAAGAAGGGAAGAAGGACATTTACAAAAGCGGCAGTAAATGGAGATAGTGAGTTAATGGTCAATAGGCAGACCATGTCTTTTTCAACGTATTAAATCACAATAATTAGTTTCAGACATATTTGTAAATACATAGTGAACGAAACCATTTTCATAAACCATATTCAAACATTTTAGTGTTAAAAATTCATTATCACAAAAGTCACAGTTCTGATTAGATAACATGATAAAAAGATAAATAGTAACTGTAGGTTTGATAATTCTCAGTATAATTCTATAACGTGAACGTGACAGTGTAGTATTTGAAATGGCGATTTTAACCGACAATTGGTTATTAGACTTTCTAAGTCTGTTTATTACTTTATTAGCAGTTACTTTAACATGGATAAAATATTCCCATACTTACTGGCAACGTAAAGGTATATCTACACCGCCTACGAAGTTTCCATTTGGACACGGTCAGAGTTTATTCACTCAATCCGAATCAATGGGCGATTTTATTCTAAATATTTATAAATATTTAAAAAAACGCGATCAGCCACATGGAGGACTAACTATTATTAATGCACCAGCTTATATGCCCATAAACTTAGACATCACTAAAGCTATTCTCCAAAACGATTTCAGGCATTTTATTGACAGAGGAGCCTATTATGACGAGATCAATGATCCATTAAGTGCTCATTTATTCTCATTGGAAGGTGAAAAGTGGAAGAACCTTAGGGCGAAATTAACTCCAACATTTACTTCCGGCAGATTAAAAATGATGTTCGATACTTTAGTTACTTGTGGTGATCAACTGAAAACGGAAATGGACAAAACTGCAAGCAAGGAAGCTGTTGAAATGAAGGATATGTTGGGTCGGTTCACTACTGATATCATTGGAAACTGTGCTTTTGGAATCGAGTGCAATTCATTGAAAAACCCGGATAACGAATTTCATGGATACTTCAAGTTATTCTTTCTGAACACATTTTGGGAGAACTTGAACGGCTTTATTAGTTTCATAGCCCCAGTATTAGCCAAGATGCTAAAACTTACAATTGTTAAACCAAAATTAGCAAACTTCTTCATGAAAGTAGTTAAAGACACGGTGAAATATCGTGAAGAAAATAATATTTATCGAAAAGACTTCATGCATTTACTGTTGCAACTGAAAAACAGAGGACAACTGGTGGACGATAACAGTGTATTGAGTGAAGAAAATGAGAAAAAACACCAAGTTAGTCTAACAGTGAATGAAATTGCCGCCCAATCGTTTGTGTTTTTCCTGGCTGGGTACGAGACTTCATCGACCACTATGACTTTCTGTCTTTTTGAACTGGCATCGAATCCTGACATACAAGAAAAACTGCGAAAAGAAGTTCAAGAAGTACTCGAAAGACATGAAAATAAACTGACATACGATGCTATTATGGAGATGCATTACATGGAGCAAGTTATTAATGGTAAATTTCCTTTTCTTTACTTTAAACAAGTTTCTAAAATTCACGTTTACGTTGCAGAAACTTTAAGAAAATATCCACCACTTCCTAACTTGAGTCGTATATGCACAAAAAATTACACAGTCCCTGGAACAAATCTTGTCATAGAAAAGGGCACTGCAGTACTTATTCCAGTTATGGGGATTCAGCATGATTCAGAATACTATCCAAATCCCGAAAAGTTTGACCCAGAAAGATTTTCAGAAGTAAATAAGAAAGAACGACACCCGTGTGCTTTTCTACCATTTGGTGAAGGTCCCCGAATTTGTATAGGTATATGACAAAATTGTATGGATGATTAAATCTAATATTTTTTTATTCAGGTCTCCGATTCGGAATGTTACAAACAAAAGTTGGACTCAGCGTTCTCTTGAAGAATTATAAATTTTCGATTAATTCGAAGACACAATTACCTCTAAAATTTAATCCATCATCTTTTATATTGAGTCCAGTGGGAGGAATGTGGCTTGACTACATAAAACTATAAAATTTGAAAATTTGTGTATACGAAAACAAATACAATATATCTTGAGGTTATACGTTATTGTGAGATACTGCGATAATACTTACTTATGCAGTAAATAGTTATTTACGTATCTAGTCAGGAATAACATTGTTTTTTGTAGCCGTAAATTCGTAAATTTTTCACTTTTAACTAAAGAATTTATAGTTTTATTTAATACCTGCACTGGGCTCTGAAATAATAAAAAATATGTGTACTTTAGCAAGCAGTTAATAAACATTTTTCAATTTGGAAAAACGATGTTTTTGTTTAGAATTTCTCGCGAATTTCGGGATGAAAATGAGCAAGGGATTGATATATACTGTCAAAATAATATTAACAGGACAATAACAATTTATTAAAATTATATCAGAATGTAGTTTTATACCCAAACAAAATTACTGACCTGGAAATTTGAAACTTTTTTTATCTAATTTTTTAATTCGTTTCGACTCCAAGCCAGGTTGGCGGAGTGGTCTAAGGCGGCAGACTTAAGTTCTGGTTCGGAAAACGAGCGCAGTTTCAAATCCTGCACTTGGCACTGTATTTGACTTTTTTCTCCAAACGTGACATTCTATTCAAAATCCCTTCAAAATATATATATTGTAATATCTAAGTCGAATTACCAAGATTCAAAAACACAACCCAGATTCGTACGCCGGTGGTCCTCAAGCAGCAGCGCACCGGTGATGAGCAACCAGCAATGTAGATTCAAGGACAGACGTCACGTGGGGGTTGACGTCAGCCCTGCTTATATACTACTGCGCTAAAACGTACTAAGGCAAGTGATATCTTCTCTGTTACGGGAATTGTATGGTCAAACCGAATCTTTGATTTATTTAACATTTTACTACTCTATGTAATTTTGAGCAACGAAACGATTTAGTGATCACACAAAAAAGTTATATTAAATGTGTTGGATTATCTAGAAAGAAACCATGATGTTGTACAAAAAAAGAAAAAACCGAACTGGCGGCCGAAATGTTAAAAATTTCTGAAAAGAGAATATGTCCACTGCTACCAGAAATATGAAAACTCAAGTAAATCCTGACTACTAATTACTACTAATTATTTAAGTAGATTGTCAAGGGGTGGTGCTGATAATGAAGAATTGGCAAAAATGAAAGGATTCAATGCTAATTGTAAACGTTGGTGACACGAAAATTTACATGGGCAGAATATTCCTCGTTAGCGGAGGAAAAGAAAATCTTCATTTATACCTTGTCGCAAACACTGCGATACGACCAGCCCACATCCCCGGCAATCAGCTCTTAATTTTTTACAAGAAAAGACATTGTAAACCCAACTAATTGGAATTCACACTTTAGCTAAAAGGCCAAGTAAAATAGCAGACTGGTTGAAATTACAAAATCCGGAAAAATTCACTGGTCACTGTTTTCGGCGTAGTTCGACAACATTTTTATCTGACGTCAAAAGACACGGAGGGTGGAAGTCTATATCAGTGTCGGAAAATTCCATTCAGAAAAAGTTAACACGGCGAAAAAATATAGGACCAGGAAGAAAGTTCGGAATTGGCAAACAGCATATAATTGTATAATTCATGTACATCATAACAAGTCTAACACTTCAAGCTCAATTTATTGAACTAGTCCGATAAAAATAATATTTTCCAAGCTGAAAATTATTAAAGTGTTCATTCCAGAACCATCACAAAAAATTATTGATTCTAAATAAACGGCTGCTTACAGTTTTATGCAGTCAGTATACACAAACTCGTCCCACGCTGTGAAAAATGTTTAGCAATAGATGGAGACTATATGGAAAAATAAGGCAATGTTTGTATGAGACAAAAATAAATAATTCTTGTTAAATGGATAATTTATTTTTATATTAAAGCAAAACGGACGCTATAATCTAATCTGCCACAAAAGATAATCTTACCTTTTTTGCAGATATTTTGTAGTGTCACAGTGATTACTGATTACCTACTTTAAGATATGCTAGTCATAAATTATACTGTGTGAAAATGTAGCAAGTAGAATTTTTACACAACCATGGAACTTGCGACACGAGTCGTAGGCGAGTGTTGCAAACCAGAAGTGAGTAAAAAATTCTTCACGTATGTTGGACACTATACTTTTCTACGACCTAATCTAGAGCAAATACATTACTTTGTTTCATTAAATAAACACGAAATTATATAGAAAAATAATTGATTAATTTTCTTTATTGTAATGTATATAATTATTATTAATAGAAATATTAGAATTCGTTAAGTTGCCAAACTCCACTTTCACTGAATCTGTTAATGATTTCTGTATGACGTTAGTATTTGAGGAACGCCTAAATGTATTAGTATTAGGCAATTTCAAATATTTTGCATTGTCACACGATGCTTTTCCAATTGCCAGTAATAATAACTACTTTCATATTTTCTCGACGTGTCATTGCCAAAAACTTCCAAAAAAAAAAAACAGAATTTAGGTTATACTAAAACGCGAAATTGTAGGTGACACAAGTTGTATGTTCGAAAAAACGAGATGCCTACGTAATTTGGTGAAGTAAAGGCAGAGAAAAAAAAATTGGTCCAAGGTTATTACATCGACATAAGTTCCCTCGCCCCTGAAGTACAGTTCAAGAAATTCCTCTTTTAAAAATGATACAAAATTTTTGTTTTCTCATATATTTTACATAGCAACAATTAGTGATACGAATGACAACTCGAACCCCTGCGCCGCGGGGGCGCAAATTTCAAGGGGATGCCGTCCGCAGACATACGGACAATATCAAGTATATTCAAAAGCAAATAACTAACGGAAAAGACTGTATTATTATCAGCGTACATGCTTAACTTCGATTGTTTATGTTTATTCATCGAAAAAATGTCACGTGGAAATTTGTTTAATTTGAATGAGTTGTCTTCTCAAAATAGAGGACTAAAATTAATAATTAAGCCAGAAAGTGATAAAAATGTTTTGAATACAATAATTATATAATTAAATAAAGACGTTGGTTTTCTCATATTTTCTAGAAAATGAGGCTCTTAATTTGATCAATAAAAAATTGGTCGAAGGCTATAAGTATATTCGGACAAATCCAGCCATTAAAAAAAAATTATAAAATTTGATACTGCGCTTTTCGGTTTGTGATAACCCCTGTGAAGTAAAAACCAGCGGCATCAATAACACCCCCGCAGCTCCATCTCGAAAAGTGAAAATATATTTAAAACACATAAGTAACGGGATAAAATGTCATTTAGCACTACGTAATAGATGGTTATAGCAATCTGAAGCTCAAGTGTTTATTTATGTTTATACATCGAAAGAATGTCACGTGGAAATTAGTTTGATTTGAATGGCTTAGTCTTCTCAAAACAGAGGACTAAAAGTATTATTATTATTATTATTACACCACAATCGAACAACATGTTCTGAATATTATCATTCCTATTTTGTCATTATGTTATAAAGACGTAGTATTCTTCAAATTTTAGAGAAAATGGGGTGACTCGTCTTTAATTTGACCAAAAAAAAATGTGCTGACGTCATCAACATAAATTATACTAGTCATAGCACAAAAGAAAATTTGGCACAGTGTATTACCAGGTTTCCGTTTTCCCCGATATAGCCACTGCGCCAAAGAGACTTATATCCTGAGGTCGTAATATAACGTTGTCATAGCTTGCAAATGTTTTTGCGAAAATATGAACGTTTAACGAAAAAACTGAAAATAGATTCGTATACTTCAAGTATAGAATTATATTTTTTTTATGACATTCAGATCATTTTATGTTACGATTCATTGAAATGAGGTCATCAAATTGTTGGTGGGGAGATTAGCCGTATTTCTGTTAGCATTTTCGGAGATAACCTGTCTAATAAAAACGGGTACAGACACTAGACCGACAGATAGACAGACGGACGGAAACGGGAGACTGCTTTTTTCGTACTTTAGGGGTCATGAAACGTCGAGAAAATATAAAAGTGGCCATTCGTTCGATGGACTCGATTACTATACTTCCTTAGCTTACACTCGGGAAGTAACTTCATCAGAAATTAAAGTAAATATTTGTACAGTTTTGGGGTTCTCTCGTAATAACACGGTATTTCCTCTAATGTGCAAGAATATGCAGTATATTTTGACTCAAAAAACAACGAATTTATTTTGATAAATTATAAATTCGGAATAGTAAAACTGTGCTGAATTTTCGTAAGAAAAAAAAAATAATTACATAGGGGGAGATTCTGGAAACTCCGATAAGTTGCAAATCGCTATCGAAACTGCAAATACAATGCAACAACAATACGTGTTGCTATGGTTTTGAATTTGCAGATCCTTGCAAGGCCTTATCGAGTTTCGAGAATCTCCCCCTTAGATTAAAACCGTATCTACTAAGGGGGAATTCTTGTCTCTTTTGGACAGCCTGTGTTTTGGAAATTCGAAAAATAGTACCGGAATTATTTTAAATAGCAGCTAGCAGTATTTGAGAGTTGATTTTATAAACTGGTATATATATGCCGAATATAGAAAATGTTCTCCAGATCTCGTGGCAGAAGATTACGCAATTACTGTGGACTATTAAAAAATCTTTTGATGCTTTTTATTAAAACTAATTCATCCAAAATTACAATTTATGCTTTAAAACAAAATTAAATCTTTCCTACATAAGGAAATTTTCTAGAATTATGAATTTCTAAATGATCGAAATTTTGCATTTTGATACACAAATAAATATATTATTATTGTTATTATTTAGATTGAGATTCTCCACGAAAAGGGTGCAGACTTTTCAATTCACACTTTTTAGTAATAATCTCCTGAGTGCATCCATCAATGACAACACTGATAACAGACTAATGTATCGGTTTATCCTCTCCCAAAAAAAAAATTGATGACGTCATCTCAAAATTTTGCCGAATCAGTTTTATGTGATTTATTATTACTTTCATATTTTTAGAACTGCATACAAATGGTGACTCAAAGAAGATAATCAATGATTTAACTTATTTTATGGATTAAATCAGAAACAGCAAACATTTTGTTTGATTGTGGCTTAATGAATAATTTTAACCCTTTCTTTTGAAGCGACAAATTCATTCAAATCAAACTAATTTTTACGTGGCATTCTTTCTTTTTTTAAACATAAACACTCAAGTTATTGTTGAGTGGCCATTTTTACTTACTGAGCATAAACTAAGTTCCTGTGATAACTTCTTGTACCAACGGTACTATTGTGAGATTACAGCTTACAGAATGACGGCATTTCACACAAGATGACTTTAATAAAAAACGTCAGTCAATGACACTTGACAGTTAAGCTTATGCAACATTGACTTTTCGATACTGACGGATATTTGATGACCAAGAAGTTACAATGAGAACTGTAGTGATCGAGTCCGTTATATTTTCTCGACGTTTCAACACTAGACAAGTTATAATTAACCAAATGTGAATTACAACATCGAAAATCAAATGTTTTGTTTGATAAGCGGAAGTCGAAATAATAAAAATGTCTGCACCATCGCGTTGTGATTTGATTATTGCAGTTCGAAAATGTCGTTTAATTTAATTTCTCTGTTTCATTCTTACGTACACAGCTCGACAAGCGTTATCACAAACTTTCTTAAATTACTGGTAAATGCATGTATTACATTGTTTCATTATTTTATTGATTAAATCAAGATTCAAAAACGACTCACTCGATTTTCCCGAAAATTCGAGAATACAGTACCTACTGGTGTTATAGTATTACACTGCATGTATCCAAATTGATATATGTGAAAAAAGTCACTTTAAACAAACGTTAGCACGTTTCTTCACCTTTACTTGAACATTACATACATATCTTTATTTTAAATTAAAAAAACTTATCATAAAAAAATAAAATTTGCAAAATCAAATCTTATGATTTTTTGAAACAGCTGAATTTGATGTACTGCACTTTATGGGCGAAATAATCGTCAATCAATTCGTTAAATGCGAAAATAAGAAAAATTCTAGAATTTTTGCATAATCATAAAATAAATAGTGATTGGCACTATTTTACAGTTCATAGCAAATAACTAATTATTATTTATATTTTACACACACTCAACTCAAGTATCAAATTTCAGGCAAGTCACTGGCTTGATTAGATAACAAGAGAAAAACATTAAATAGTTCTTAAGCGCTATCAGGGCTTAGTGCAGTGCTATAACGTGAACGTTGCAGAGAGTTGTTCCACATGGCGATGTTAACCGACAGTTGGTTACTAGACTTTCTAAGCCTATTGACTGCTTTAGTAGTGGTTTTTGTAACATGGATAAAATATTCTCAAACGTATTGGCAACGTACAGGTATATTTACCCCGCCTACAAGTTTTCCATTTGGACACGGTAAGGGACTCGTCACTCAATCAGAATCAGTTAGCGAATTTATTTCAAATCTTTACAATTATTTTAAAAAACACGATCAACTGCATGGAGGCTTCTACATTCTACATACGTCAACATATATGCCCGTAAATTTAGACATCGTTAAAAGCATTCTACAAAACGATTTCAGCCATTTTGTAGACAGAGGAGTCTACTACGATGAGACGAATGATCCATTAAGTGCTCATCTATTTTCGTTGGAGGGTGAAAAATGGAAGAATCTTAGAGCAAAAATAACTCCAACATTTACGTCCGGAAGATTAAAAATGATGTTCGATACCCTAGTTACTTGTGGTAACCAACTGAAAATAGAAATGGACAAAACTGCAGGCAAGCAAGCTGTAGAAATGAAAGATATGTTGGTTCGATTTACTACCGATATCATAGGAAATTGCGCATTTGGAATAGACTGCAATTCACTCAAAAATCCAGATAACGAATTTAATCAGTACTTCAAATCATTTTTTGTGGATACATTTTGGGAAAATCTGAATGGCTTTATCACTTTTGTGAGTCCAGGTTTAGCAAAGAAATTAAAAATTAAAGTTGTCAAGCCAAAATTGTCAAATTTCTTCATGAAAGTAGTTAAAGACACGATCAAATATCGTGAAGAAAACAATATCTACAGAAAAGACTTCATGCATTTATTGTTGCAACTCAAAAACAGAGGTAAACTGGTAGACGATAACAGCGTATTGAGCGAAGAAAATGAGAAGAAACGAGAAGTTAATCTAACAGTGGATGAAATTGCCGCACAATCTTTCCTATTTTTCCTAGCTGGATACGAAACATCTTCAACTACTATGACTTTCTGTCTTTTCGAACTGGCATCGAACCCTGAAGTGCAAGAAAATTTGCGAAAAGAAGTTGAAGAAGTACTTCAAAAGCATGACAATAAATTAACGTACGAAGCTGTTACGGAGATGCATTATATGGAGCAAGTTATTAATGGTAAACATCTTTTCTCAGTTTTCCTGAATCTCACATTACGTTGCAGAAACTTTAAGAAAACACCCTCCAATTTCAACTTTGATCCGTCTTTGTACTAAAAATTACACGGTTCCTGGAACAAATAGCGTTATAGAAAAGGGAACTACAGTGTTTGTTCCAATTGCGGGTATTCAGCATGATCCA
Organism: Zophobas morio; assembly: GCF_036711695.1. Classification (NCBI taxonomy): domain Eukaryota; kingdom Metazoa; phylum Arthropoda; class Insecta; order Coleoptera; family Tenebrionidae; genus Zophobas; species Zophobas morio. The sequence continues at coordinate 10,262,994 of NW_026972122.1, forward strand.
GAATACTACCCTAACCCAGAGAAGTTTGATCCAGAAAGATTCTCAGAAGTAAATAAGAAGAAACGGCACCCTTATGCCTTTATACCATTTGGAGAAGGTCCCCGAGTTTGCATAGGTATAATCAGGTTATATAAGTGATCAAATCTCCGTCCATTTTTTAAATAGGTCTCCGATTTGGAATGTTAGAAGCAAAAGTTGGACTCAGCGTTCTTCTGAAAAATTATAAATTTTCGATTAATTCGAAGACACAATTGCCACTAAAATTTGACCCGACATCTTTTACATTGAGTCCACTGGGAGGGATGTGGCTTGATTACACCAAACTATAAAGTTTATCATTGATAGAACGACACTTAATAAATTAAATGATAATCAACAACAAAATGTAGACGACAAATAAAATATTTTGAACTTATGAGTTATTTAACAATCTTTCAATCTCTTCAAAATTGTGTACTTTTCCTATTTCCGTGGGTATGTTCAGGTGTTGTCCTTTTCTAAATTTTTGATCTATCCCTGATATAAACCTCGTTTTTGTTGAATTTATGTCTAGACGCAATTTTTGAAATTTTTCCTCTAATTCCTTTCAGTCCTTGTTCATTTTTGGCTATCATTACCAGTTCTATTAATTTTTGCCTTACTTATTGGTTTTTCTAAGATTAAATTAAATAGAACTGACGACAACGGGTCACTCCGTCCCTGACCTTGAATTTTTGTTATTTATTCGTACTCTATTCGCTGGTTTCCTTGTTAGTCCAATGTAATTATTTTATTCTTATTATTAATATTATTGTTGGTACATGTATGAATCCAATTAGAAACCAACAACAAATTACTGCTAAGAAGCTAAGAAACTAAGGGGAAGATGTAAGGAGGAATAAAGAGAAAAAAAATCATCTAAATTTATCAAAGGCATTCTGAAGTAGGTCATATTGATCACACATCTCATAGATAGGTGAGTGTTTTTCAATATTAAGGCGAGGTGTTGGCAGATAAAACAGGGGCGAAAGCGAGCTGAGGATCTAGGAACAAAAAACATAATTTGTTGAGAAGGTCAGGGCAATCGATATCAAACTTATTAACTTTTAAAGAAAGTTCAATGAAACCTTTATTCCTCTAGTGTTCAAATCCTCCACCTCAAATCTTGCAAGAAGTTCCAAATGAGGTGATTTTATGACAGAATAAATGCCGTCCTCTCTATATGTTAAGTATTTTAAGAAACGTCGCTGTAATTGAACATTAAGTGTATGCTTTTGTTAGTGATGGACATGATTCTTGCATTTACTGTAATTTACAGGGAAGCAAGTGGGAGGAACTATATCGCGGGAAAATATCAAGGTCTTTCTGTAAAATCATACAATCTTTAACTGACGAAATTTCCTTGTAATTTTTTAAGTCATCTGCATACTTTTGAATTAATGTATTTAAGGACATCGTTAATGTATACAACAAACAACAGAGGTCCCAGTACTAACCCTTGAGGAACACCAGAGATACAGCAGTTATTATCGATTCATGACCTTGATATCTGGCGCGCTGCAATCTAATCCACAAATGAGAACGTATTGATCAATTTAATCAGGGAATCAGAAAAATCAAAGTTAAACAATGTTGCTAACAGATTATTATGATTTATTTTGTCAAAGGTTGTAGAATAATCAATGTACACCCCAACAGCCTGAAATTTACCATCACTAATTATTATTTAACGAATGCAAAAGAAAAATTGGTGATGATGAAATGATTTTTTCCTGGTTTAACCTGGTTTGATTTTTTCCTTTTAATCTTAATAAAATACTAGATTGGGTTGATGTTATTTCCTTTCATTTTTAGTCCTCTTTCTTTTGTACAGCTTTCTTATTTCTCCATTTTTTTTTTAATAACTCTTTAGTGTATTTTCCTTTCCTCTTTCTCAGTAACTTTTGCTTCCTTTCTCTGTTGTTTGTACTCATTCTTTGCTTCTTCTATCTCCTCCTCCCTTAACTTTTTCAGTCTTATTTTGTTCCTTAACTGCAATTCTCCTTTACATTCTTCTTCATATCACGACTTACTTCCTATTTTAACTTCAAAGTACATATCTTACATTCTTTTGTTGCCTCCTCCATTTTAGATGTTGTTTTATTCCAATATCTTTCAACATCTTTATTCCTTCAATAGTGCTTATTATTTTCTCGAATTTTCGTTTTGTATTTTGCCTGTTGTTCTGCGGATTTTAATCTGGTGGATTTGTTTGTTTTTTGTTTCTGTCGTGTTTACATTCTGTTTTACTGATTCACTATAAAAGTGTTCTTTGACCTTGTGAAAACCCAAACTTCACGCCTTAAATTAACCTTGAAAAAGTTTGAAAGGCCCTCGAAAAATTCAAAAATTCAAAATTTGTCGAGTCAAGAGCGCAAGAAATAATACACACAATTTTTGGGAGGGGGCTAGAAATCTCGCCCCCTATCGACATATAATACATCGCAAATGAAACACCTTAAAATATGAAAGAAAACCGCGAACTGACACATATACACATATGGGAAACCGAACAAGTACAAAAACCCTACGTTGATGTTTTGAATCAATGTAAATATCTGAATATAACAAAACTACCCCTGGGGCGTTCTAGCACAAGCGGAGTTTGGGGCTACCGTTCGGCGCTGTTCTCCCTCCACGACGGTGATTCTACCTATCGCAAAGCCTACCCACACAGCACATCTCCATGACGAACATGCCATCCGAAACTAGGCCGTTACGATCGCAGACCCGCAGTTGGATCTAACCTAGTACGAAGCCGAGAGCGACAGCCCCTGAATCTGTCCAAACCTGTACCCTTTGTGCAGGTGACGCGATAGATCTCGCCAGCTCGACTAGGAACCGCACGTCGCTTCTGCCATGTTTTCTGAGTTATTTAACCTCAATTCCATTTTAAATGTTCAATCTCTTATAACTCTGATTTTAACAACTGAACAAGTTTTAAAGTTTCTAAAGAGCAATAAACAACATTTAAATTCGCCATACAATCTTGTGGAAACATTCATCAACAAAATATTTACAAAACAAAACTAGTAAAGATTTATAAAAACGAAAGAGCTGGTGTGAAATAAACTTGTGCAAAGAGTGAATATTATGTGAGGTTAAAACTGCAGAGCATGAAATTTACGTCCGATGAAAATTATACAACAAAGAAAATTACTAAGGTTAAAACTGTGAGTTAAAGAAATATGCATGGGGTGAAAAATTGCAAAGTTAACAAAAGTTACATGAGATTAATACTTGCCACACTTTATCAACGATTCAAACAAAGAGTTTACATTATGTCAAATTATGTCATGATCCAAAGGATTGGCTACTTCAAAAACAATTTACTTTGAGGGTTTAAAATACCGTGAACTGGTTACCCTAACAAAATACATAATAAATAAACACAAAAATATCCAATCATCATTGCGAAGAAAAAGTGTCTCGATGATGTTAATTTTAGCGTTGCGAGGAAATGCCTCGATGATGTAAATTTTAACGTTGCGACGAAATACCTAGATGATGTAGATTTTAATGTTGCGAGGAAATACCTCGATGATGTGATCAATCCTTAGCGTGGCGAGGACATGCCTCGGTGATGTAATCAATCTCTAGCGTTGCGAGGACATGCCCTCAGTGATGTAAGCAATCTTTAGCGTTGTGAGGACATGCCTGAGTGATGTAATCATGATAACGATGATAATAACGATGGTAACCGCCTAAGGGAAGAAATTATTTTAAACCCCCTGTCAGTCCACGGTGTAATGAATTTCGTTAATTTAACTGCCGTAAATGACCTATCAGCAATCTTGTGTGAAGAATTAAGAAAGGTTATAATGTAACACTTACATATATGCATCCAGAAACTTATTTATAACTTGTTAAACAAAGAATTGTTATCCTGACTAAGTGAATATCATGAAATCTTCTAGCAAGTAGTTTATTTAAATGATCCTGATTGTTAAATTGTGTTAGCACTAGCTGACGATCTCACTTGATTGGTGAATTTACAAACAATAAAACAAATTCACAGCACGTGGTTCGCGTTGGTCCCGAAAATTAACACTTTTCCGATTAAAAAACTGCAAGAATTAGTTGCTCAGATTGGGGAAACTGGGCGCCGTCGGCGTTACGATTGATTGTCGTTAAACAAGGGCTTCCTCTCTTTTATTAACTACCAAACCAGCTAATTTAAACCTAGCTACTTACACCGTCTTTTCACCATGCGTCCACTACACCGAACAGAAACATAATGGTCTCCCCCATTAGTTCAACATGCCGCTCTCCTCTACCATAGTGTCACTAGATTTAGAGAGTACCGCAAACTGTCGCCATTTTTACTCCAATATGCGGCGGCAAATTTGAAATTGCACATCACAGGCGGAATTAATGAGTTCATTTTCGCGGTTACTTGAGGCGGTCGAATCACCTTTTGAATATTTTTACATTATGCAGCAAATTTATTGATTTGAATTGAATTGACACTTGTGTTGTGCGACGTAAGCTTACAAAGTCGTTGTTTTTTTATAAATAAAAAGTAAATCAGAATTAATGTTGTTATTACTTTAAATCACCACAAGTACATTGACACACTTTCAGAAGAACTTTCAGCATGTTGTTTTCAACAGTTTCAATTGACGCGATTAACCTGAACAAAACCCGCAGCCAAAATCTTCGTATAATATAACTGATGTTTGACATTTGACAATGACAAAACGTCAGTCGCCATTTTCACTCCATTATACGGCCTTACCAATTGCGGTACTCTCTAAAAGCTAGGGACACTACTCTACCAACCCGACTACCGCCCTCTAACTAAAACATGCCGAACTACCCCAAACTCTAACGTGCATATATTGTTGCCTATGTATTACGATTTTTTTATTGAATTTCAGCTCGTACTCGTTCGTGTAATACCCTGTATATACAATTTACAAATGTAATCTTTTGATATTTTTATTGTATTCTTAGTATATTTTCTCTCACATTGGTTGAGAGTCGATGATCACCTCTTTTAATTCTTTGTTTATTATGAAGTCCGTATCTAACTATCTATTTATTTTATACCCCACTTTTTAAAAATTTGTAATTGTTTGTTTTAAAAAACTTCTTGACCCACTTGGTTTGTTTCTTGTAGCGTTAGATTGTCAAATTTATATTTTCTTATCACTCCCATCAGATATTTTAACTTCCCTTCTTCGTATGATGAATAGTAATTGTTCTTACCTTATTATGCATTATTCGTTGTCTTTACTAATCGTGTCCTGTTTGTTTGTCAGTTGGTCATAGTTTTTTCATTCCCATTGTTACTTCTTGTGCTAGTTTTTTAGGACAACCTCCCCTGTCGTCTTTAAATTTTTCTAGTTTTTGTCTGTCACTGTTCCACCTTTTAACATATTTCCTTGAGCTCTTTGTTCCCTAGGTTCTTTTCTAATGTTGTGCCCACCCTCATCTTCTATTTGAGGGCATTTGTTACTCCTTTTTTCAAGAAATTTTCATCTTTTATTTCCAGTTTAACACTTTTGATTACCACGTTGTTTTTAATTTTTTCTTTATCAACTATTCTATTCAGTTCATTAAATTTTATTTTTAAATCCACGTTTTCCTCTCTAAAGGCCTTTATTTCCTTCGCATTTCAGCTTCAAACGTTTTCTGAATGCTCCGACAGTTATATTACTTCTTCCCCCAAGTCTCCTCTTCATTTTGCGTTATCCTTTGAATATTCTTTATCTGACTTCTTGATGACTCAATATTGAAGAGTTGTATATTTGGTTGTCTACCTAAAAATCATGGCCTCGATCGTTGGATTTTTTTATTATTTTTTTTTACCTCAATGTTTATACCTTTAATCGTCGAAAATGCATTTCAGCTTGCATCTTCAACTTGGTTAGACTCATTGTTACAAATTATGTTTTATTAACAAATGTTCGGCTCAAACATAAATATTGCGCAAGATCCTAGAATGATTAGATAATATGACAAAACCATAAAACAGCACATAAGCGCTATTAGTGCTTAGTACTCTTCTATAACGTGAACGTTACAGTGTGGTGTTTGAGATGGCAATGTTAACGGACAGTTGGTTACTAGACTTTTTAACTCTGGTAATTACTTCAACAGTAGTTTTTATAACATGGATGAAATATTCCTATACTTACTGGCAACGTAAAGGTATAATGACTCCACCTACCAGTTTTCCACTTGGGCATGCTAAGGGCCTGTTTACGCAGTCAGAATCACCTAGCGATTTCATCTTAAATTATTTTAAATAATATTAATAAAATAATATTTTAAAAGTCACGATCAACCACATGGAGGTCTCTGTATTATGTATAAGCCATTATATATACCTATAGACTTAGACATCATTAGAGGCATTCTACAAAACGGTTTCGGCAATTTTGTCGACAGAGGCCTTTACTACGATGAGAAAAATGATCCACTAAGTGCTCATCTATTCTACTTGGGAGGTGTAAAGTGGAGGAACCTTAGGACAAAATTAACTCCAACATTTACATCAGGGAAGTTAAAAATGATGTTCGATACTTTGGTTACTTGCGGTGATCAGCTGAAAGCGAAGATGGACAAAACTGCAGGCAAGGAAGCTGTCGATATCAAAGATATATTGGGTCGTTTCACTACGGATATCATTGGAAATTGTGCATTTGGAATAGACTGCAACTCACTGAAGAGCGCGGAAAACGAATTTAACCGATATTTTAAGTCATTCTTCGTCAATACATTTTGGGAGAACGTGAACGCTTTTATCACTTTTATCTTCCCAGACTTAGCCAAGAAACTGAAAATTAAAACTATCAAACCAAAATTATCAAAATTCTTTATGAAAATAGTTAAAGACACGGTGAAATATCGTGAAGAAAATAATATCTACAGAAAAGACTTCATGCATTTATTGTTGCAACTCAAAAACAGAGGAAAACTGGTGGACGATAATAGTGTACTGAGGGAGGAAAACGATACTAAACGAGAAGTCAATCTGACGGTGGATGAAATTGCTGCCCAATCCTTTGTGTTTTTCCTGGCTGGATATGAAACGTCGTCGACTCTTATGACTTTCTGTCTTTTTGAAATGGCATCGAATCCTGACATACAAGAAAGGCTGAGAAAAGAAATTGAAGAAGTACTTCAAAAGCATGACAATAGATTTACATACGACGCTGTGATGGAGATGCATTATATGGAGCAAGTTATTAATGGTAAATCGCTTTTTCATCAAATTGACAGAATTTCTAAAATTCACATTACATTGCAGAAACTTTAAGAAAACATTCTCCCATTCCAAACTTGCTTCGCGTTTGTACCAAAAATTACACAATTCCGGGGACAGATTGTGTCATAGACAAAGGAACTCAAGTATTTATTCCAATTATGGGCATTCAGCATGATCCGGAATACTACCCAAATCCTGAAAAGTTTGATCCGGAAAGATTTTCAGAAGCAAATAAGTCGAAACGGCGTCCTTGTACTTTTCTACCATTTGGGGATGGTCCTCGAAACTGTATAGGTATGAAAAAATTGTATGGTTGATTAAATCTAACTTTCTTTTAAATTTTAGGTCTGCGCTTCGGATTATTACAAACAAAAGTTGGACTAGGCGTTCTCTTGAAAAATTATAAATTTTCGGTTAATTCAAGAACACAGTTACCTCTAAAATTTGATCCAACATCTTTTATATTAAGTCCAGTGGGAGGGATGTGGCTTGATTACACCAAAGTGTAAAATTTACTTAACAAAAATTGTAGACGACGAATAAAGCACACAGATTGAAACAAATACTTTTTAATTTGGTGTATATCAACGAAGTAATAAAAAACACGGTCATAGACAGCCATGAATTTTTAAAATCATTTCCACAAGCAATTTTGTTCGATAAATGCCATTTAAATTTCAATAAACAGCTGTACCACTGTACTTGTAGTTTATGAATCCACCTAGATTTTTTGCTCTAGGTGTTTACATTTGACAAAAAAATCATAATTTAATAACAACATTTTACAATTTAGCACAGAAACATGGTTAACGTTATCACTACCACGGTAAATCTTTATTAAAAATGTACTTATCTATTTATTATCCTCAAAAACTACATGACAACATCTCAATATTATCTGCTTCACAGACTACACAGACAAGCCACATACCCACTTTGAGCGAACGTGACCCTTATTGACGACTTACCTCAACCGTCACTTCATACGCGCGATTTTTAAACGCGAGGACTTCCACTTTACAACACAATCTCGGATAAAAGCCAACATAATGTTAAAAAAATACATCAGCAGAAGTCATATTATGTTTAACTTACTAAAACAATAAAGGCGTTCGTACGTACGTTCATAGTCAAAAAAAAAACATGAACAAGCTAAAAAATTTATGAGTGCTATTAATTAAATTTATACATTTTTTAAAAGTGAGTGAATGATTATATTGTATTGTATTGTGTATTCTGTCGCCGCAGGACTCACAGGAGTGCGTTGCCAGGGCTATGAGAGTCTCAGCTGACTCCATAAGAAATACATGGGGAGCTTACGGAACGACATAAAGAGGTCACTGGCGTCACTAAAGGTGCTCCGACCTTGAAGAACATAGTTTCTTTTTCATTTTAAGGTTTTCGGTGAACGTTTTGTCTGGTTTTGTCAACAAGAAATGTCATATTATTTACGGAATCATACGGGATGTTGGGTTATGGGGTTAAAAACAAACGTAAAATTTATTGTAACAAAGTAATAGATACTTACGACGTAGTCTTACGATACATGTAAAAAATACTAGAAAATTCCAGGCTAAAGAGGTCAACAAACTGCAGGTTAAACGAAATAGTTTAATTTTCGATGTGTGCGTGTTTGAGCGGTCCAAGATTTATTTTTAAATTTTAGTGTGTAAAAAATTCTAACTCTAATAAAAACTGAGACGAGGTAATCAAGAGGAAAGTCTTTGCAGGGGTGGTGGAATGGTATTTTTGTATGGTTCGTTTTTTAGCCGCAAACCAGTTAACGAATACAGTGCATAAATTGGGAAAAACTCACAAAATGTATTACCCACTACCGGAGTATAAACTGCAAAATGTGCAGGTGGCATCATTAAATCGCCAAAAATCACATCTTCATTGAAAACTTTAAAATGTCACAATTAAAACAGGATGTACCACTTCGTAAGAATGTGCAAAGTTCTCACAAACTTCGCAGAAGTGGTGGTGTAAGAATTTTCGTATTAATGAATATCCACAAACATACCATAAACAGTTGTGTTCTTTCAAGGTGAGTTTCCGGTAACTCACATCACTTAATGTTTGTTGAAGAGACCGGAATACAGGGAAGATGTGTTGTGGAAGTTTATTTAAAAGAACACCTTGGCAAATTTTTCATTTCAAATAAAATAGTGTTTCACAGTTGGTTCTTGCACTTGTATCGAAATAATCTGTAGTAAATAGTTTCCGAAACGTTCTTTGGGATTCTATTGGTGTGGGATTTATACAATTCCCAAATTGACGCCTCACAGAGCCAAAGAAATATGTCAAACAATACTGATTTAGTTGCAGCAACCTTTTAGTGAAAATTGTAAACAAATTGTATTCTGTGAAAACTATTAAAAATAATAAGCAAAATGTTTATGTTCCTGAAGTTGTTTTTTATTTTTTTGTGAGTGATTTAAAAATATTAAGAGTGAATTAAAAATTTTGCAATTCACTTGTGGATAACAACTTATTTGTCAAACTTGTTAAGGTTTTAATAAACGCAGTTTAAAACGTCAAAATTGAATAAAAATGTTTTGCTTGAATATATTAATAATTTATAGGAAAGAAAAAAATCACCAATGTCACTAGTACATGCCAACCATTTTTATTTTTGTGTACAATTACACTGGTCAACAGCTAAACTCTAACTTTTATTATAGCAGCCAATTATTATTTAATTAACAATTTTAAATGATATTATAAACGGCTAAACCCAAACTTAGCTCTCATTTAAAAGTAATCTTCAATATTATCCTTTGAAAAATACAAAAATCGTACTATTAAGTAATAGGAAACTTTCTATAAGGTGTATTTTTTTGTGATCAAATTGCTACAAACTTCTTGGGAAACAATAAGAAAACTACGTTTAGTAAGTAGAAAACATGTTATCATCATATAAAAAATTTAAAGTTAACATATTCTTAAAAGTGCATTTTATGTATTCGCATCTTGATTTTTTCCCCAAAAATTTTGACGACGTGAGTGACGGACATAGAGAACGCTTCCATCTGGGCATTTTGTGGATACAAAAACGTTACCAAGATCGATGGAACATCTAAATGCTCGCAGAATACTGCGGGACCATCAAGCGAGAGATCTCCAATGAAATCTATAGGAGGCAACCGAAAAAACGTCGGTCTTAGCTGTTTCTTTTGTTTTTTTCGTTTTTTAAACTACAATCGTTGTTTTTTTTCTTAATTATGGTTGTTCTTTTGTTAATACATCACTTTTTGCCGTTAAAGATACAAAAATTAAATTGTTTTACCTGCTTTTTGTTTTTAACATCAAATATGCATTTTTATTTTTAATTGAGCTAAGTTGTAAGGTTTATGCCCTTTGTTACAAACACAGACACAAATTAAACGAAAACATTACAATTATGTCAAAGTTAGAGAGAAAAAATTGAATTTTGTTGACCAGTGTTATTAGTATTATATGAATCACATACGAATGCTACGAAATATTTGAATCTTCGTGTTTCCCGGGAACGGGCTCCCAAGGTCACACCCGTTCCGCAAATATTGCTGAAGTTTCGTTACTGATCTACTGTGGCGTTGCACTTCACACGTCTTGGTCGGACCCATTTTGAGGTTATATGTGGTTATGTTGTCAACCCAAAGCAAGGAGGTTTAAATGTATATATGTACTTATATTCAATATCTCTGACCCGAAGTGTCAAAATTCTAGTTTTTCTAGTTACATTCTCCTAAAAATTTCCACTAAACAGGATAGCCACTACAGTATTTTGCAAATTTTTAAGCGGAATCAAGGTCATCCTTACCTAAACCGTCATTTTCCTGTGTTCAAGGGCAAAATAATTGAAATCGACTGTTTGGACTCTTGAATTAAAGACTATATTCGTTTGTCAGTGGTGGGGCAGTGGCTTGTCTGTGTAGTCTGTGTCTGCTTATACAAGGTGACAAAAATATACCAATCCAAATTGATAGATGTGTCCATGGTAGAAGGAGACATGGTATAGGCATCCGATGTACCAATTTAAAAATGTTCTGCGCATTTATTTGTGACGTTAGGTGGCATCAACGACCTTGTGACTCTTGTGAGCTTCGCTTGTGGCTTCGCTAGGGTAGTCTAGGGAATTTCAGCTTCAGTTGTCATTGCTCTGTCCAATACGTCAATTAGTTGTCGGATAACGAATTGTATTTTAAATTTCGCGCTAATTTCACCCCACTTGACGTCACACCCGATGCGTATGCCTATACCATGTCTCCTTCTACCATGGATGTGTCCTTGCTAATTTTTTTTTTTTTTTTGGAAAAACTCACATGAAACAACGCATATCTTGATTCTTTACCTATAGTTTAACAATCCACGCATATGTTTATTTTAACTTAGTGAAAAATTCGAGATGAAATTTTATATCTAATTTAGTAATTTACTTATCTAAGACTGTACTTGTTTGATTATACTTCAGGGGTTAGGTAAGTTCTATCTAAATGCCTTATTTTAAGGAATTGATCGTAACTGTTCATACAAATTACGTGGCAGCTTGCCAACAACTAGCAAACAGCTCTGATAAATCTGTACGTTATTAAGCTAATTACACTCCTACAATCCACTCCACTGCAAAGGCCTCAAGGGTATTACACCTCCTATAATATATTTACAACAATAAAAATTTTATTTCAACAAAAAATTTTCGCGCAAAAGCGGTGAGCCGTTGTTAATTTGATCTATTTTATGCAACAAGTTTATAACGCATGTCTTTTTTTACGAGTGAAAAGTTTACACATATGGGCGAATCCAGGAGTAAAAAAAGCCGCTTTATAAATGAGGTTCATACATCATCAAAATTAATTAATTTCACTAGATTTCGAATATCAGGCTTTAAATCTAGCGCTACGGTTTATGGCTTTCATGTCAATTCTGAAAATAAAACATGAAAACAAGTTTCTCTTATAATTTCTGGATTTGAATTTGTAAAAATCAATGCATTAGCAATGATGACGACTAAGAAATGACGTATATTCCAGTAGATCTCCAAGAGAAGGCTGATGCTGCAAGTTTGAGGTTATTACCGGCTAAACTTACATAGAAAAAATTGGTCGAAGGTTATTTCGACAGGACTTCCTTCGCCCCTGAAGTACAGTCCAACAAATCCTGCTTCTTAAAAAAATTAAAAAAATGATTTTGCGAATTTTTATTTGCGATAACCTTTATACATTAAAATAAATATAGATACCAGTGACCTTATAAGAAGACAAATGGCATCCTATAATTTGTTTTGACACCCTATGATTTTTTTGTGTATACGACATCCCACTTATTTTTAAACACGCTGTATATATTTTTTGGAATCTTGTAGAGCCTGTTTTTCTGAATTCATTAATGTATCATTCATTCATTAAAAAAAAAGATTTTTGTAAGAAGAATTATTATTAGAGTCCGGATTCTATCAAAAATGCAAACTGCATGCATAATTGGATTGTTTTGCATTTTTTTTTTCTATTTCTTACATTTTTCGAAGGAAAAACCGCACATATTTGCATGCTTTTCCTAGAAACAACTTTCCATAGAGTATACCTAACTGCATTTATTGCGGTCATTTTCGCTGCATGTTAATGACTTGGTTTTACCTGTTTAAGATGAGTCAAGACCAATATGTTTAAGATCTGGGTTATCCAAATGACGTGAAAGTTGGTACATATATAAGCGCCGAATGTAAACTGCAGCAGACGGAAAAAATGTTTTAATAATAATAATTACCATATTGCAGCTCTTCACCCAAAATAATATTCAGACCGTTCAGCTCTATTTTAAGGAGACACAATAAATCGAATTTCATTTTCTTTTAGCACAAATGCAAGTTGAAGCTTGGTATCTGAACACGCTAAACGTCGAGTTATGTGGAAGTATAAACATAAACGCTCGAAGTTAAGTATGTTATTGTTACTGAGAGAGCATTTTCCCGTGGCTTATTTGCTTCAGATAAAGATTATATTGTCTACGCTTGCGCGCTTTAGAATTTGCACCCCCACGTCATGGGTTATTTTTTTATAGAGATTATCACAAAAATCGCAAAATCAAATTTTATAATTTTTAAAGAAGCGGAATTTATTAGGTTGTACTTCAAGTTTTTTACAACCAAAAGTAGACAATGAAAGACATAATAGGGTATACTTATCTTAGTTCTTATCTTGCTTGTATCGATAAGTGCCATCAACAAAAATATAGCATTTCACCAAAGTATGTATCAAGAGAATCGTCTTTGAACACTTAAGCATCAATTAAAAATACCTCAACTAATGTCAGAAGCCATTGAAATATAAGGTGCACAGAAAATTGGAGTTTAAGTAGTTATTAAATATTAAAGTATGCATCAAAATAAAATTTAAAACAAAAGAAATAGTGCGTTAGCGCAACTGTTGGATGTATGATTATTATTCATACATACGTACCGAAAAAGATTGATATAAATGAAACACAAACATGTGCTGTGTAACACTGTATTTACTTGTTGTTAACGGTTCGGAGTCTATGTACAAAGTTGTTAAAATCGGAAGCGATACATTGCAGGTAAAAGAGAAAGTTGGGGACGCTTGTTGACAAGGGTTGCGGTTGGTAGGTAAAACCGAAACCCGAACATGGTCCGGCGCCTTGAAAGAACTAACTTTCAACATGACAAAGTATAACAATTGCAAATATGAAATACATAATATGTGTCTACATGACAGGTGCATACATTGACAATGAAATAGAGTACAGAACACATAGAAAAAAAAGGGTAAATTTAGACACTGCACATTTGTTTATGTCGGAAGCACACACAGCTTAGTCACTTGCAGGTTAATCACATCATGCGCGGTTCTCACTGTCACTACGCGAATGGGGCCATGTAGACCGGGATGAACAGTAATAACGCGTCCCAGTGGTCCATATAAGCGGAGGTGTGTGGTCTTCCTTAACGACCACCAAATCGTCCACCTTATGCTGTTGCGGCTGGCCTTGGTCCATTTTGGGCGATGATGAAGTTGACCCATATGTTCTGCTGTCCACCGTTTCCAAAATTGCTGCTGAGTGCGGCTGAATTGTTGCCACCTGGAGAGCCGGTTCTTTGAGACCGTGGTGACGTTATCCTCTGGAATAACAGTTAGAGGGGTTCCAACGAGGAAGTGACCGGGAATTAAAGGAGTCAGGTCATTTGGATCTTTGGACATGGCGGTTAACGGGTACGAATTCAAACAAGTTTCGACCTGTATTTGCAACGTCTGCATTTCTTGCAAATCAAATAAAAATATACCAGTAACGCGCTTCAACTGGCTTTTCGCAGATTTGACCATTGCTTCCCCGATAGTCCCCATATGTGGCGCGGAAGGCGGAATGAAATGAAAATTGATGTGGTTAGTTGTCAAATCATTCAGCAAATTTGTATTTGAAGCCCGTTTGGCTAAAGTGACACGTGCTTGGTAAAGCACGGGATCATCCCACCACAAAGTTTTTTCGTATCGTCTGTCTTCGGGTTGAAATAAAATTTGATGATACATATTACAAATGTCCGCTGTAAAAGCAACCTCATGCGTCCTAGATCGAATTATTGCATCGGAAATGTCGTTTTGTATTTTTGGCCCTGTACTCAGACAAGCATTTATGCTTTTTCCGACTGATGGTTTGACTGACCCATCAAACACTACGCAAATCTTTTCAGTGACCCCGTCAGTTTTGGAAACCTCATGATGAGGCAAAAAATGATGGGGTTTACTTTCGATTTTTTGCTCTGTAAATGAACCTAGTAAAAGCATATGATCTAAATTAATGTCTTCTTTTATAAAATTATGATAGTTGATTTCTAACATAATATTTTTTGCGAACTTTCGTTCCAATGTGTTGAACCGTTTGAGCGCGATTTCTGTCGGATTCCCCAAGTTTGGTAAACACTTGCTAAATGTTAATCTGACTTGAAATCGTCCGTTGGATAATTGAGTGGCATTGTTAATAAAATAGTTCTCATGTTGTATTTCAAGAGCTGTGAGCGGCTTATCATCGTTTGAATAACTTTCAAGTTTCCAGAACTTTTCAACTTGGTTTTCTAAATTGACATTATTGACCGCGCAATGTAGATTTTGACGAGTGTTACTGGTGGGGCATCCATGCAATGGCCCTCCTACAATCCAACCTAATAAAGTTTTTTGTAATATTAAGCCATGTCCTATCGTTTGAATTTGACCTACACCTAACAGTTGCCTAAATAATCCAGCTCCGATTAACAGATCGATTGGCTGTGACAAATTGAAATTAGGATCGGCAAGTTTTACCGCTTCAGGTATGTCCAGCTCATCTTTAGAAAAGGTACGGACAGGTATGTTCTTCGAAATTTTTGGGATTACCAGACAATTTAAAGCTGTTGTAAATGAGTAATGCAACGACTCGATCTGTACCTGAACCTTTTGTCTAGCGGTTGTATTTGAACATTGAATACCTGCTACGACCACATTTGCATTTTCTGTACTTAAACCCAATTTGTTAGTGGCGGCTTCAGTAATAAAATGCGATTCTGAACCCACGTCTAACAAAGCCCGGAATTTTTGAAATTTGTTTTTACAATCCTTTATTAGAATTATTGCTGTAGACAAAACGGGTTGTGGAAAAAGGGCGGATGAGCAATAAACTCCACTGGTACTAGGCTGGTTTTCGTTTGAATGGGAGGGTTGGTCACTATGTAAAAGTGTATTATGTTTCAATTGGCATAATTTACATGACATAGATTTACAGCTATCGGACGTATGCGATGGTTTGAGACAATTTTGACATAATTTCAACCTATCTACCTGAGACCTTCTTTCCGAAACACTGAGTTTTGAAAAGGTAATACAATTGTAAATTAAATGAGATTTTTTACAAAAATAACAAGTGGATTGTGTACTATTGCGATTTACTGCCGCTGTAAATGTAGACACCTTTTGTGTTTTAAATGTATTATAAAAAGGTAGCCATTCAGTATAAATTCCGCTAAACGGTTTAATAACATTCGGGAGCAACTGCACCGATGGTGACGGTGTGCTCGTAGGTGCGTTACCTTGCGGTGCAGGTGAAGATGTGTTAACGCGTTTTTGTTCAATAGCATCTTCGACATCTGCACATAAATCGTAATACGCGTTTTCAAAATAAAGTCTTGTGGTAGCTTGTTCTAAATCGGGGGTGGCGTCATCAAGAGCTTCAATCTGAGAATGGATTTTGTCAAACTGAGCCTTAATACGTACAAAATCGCGCAATCTTACTCTTAGTCGAGAAGCGGATGTACTTAGATTGTTTGTTTCAAACCACAACTTGAAACGCGATATTTCGTCGTGAATGCGATTTCTTTTTAAGAATAAAATTTGTAAATTTCCTGCATCCTCTGGTGTAGGATTTGAGTCCGAAAATGTTTCGGCATTGTCGTCACCTTCCGCGCCTGCCATGTGTGGAGCATCGAAAGTTTGCGAACGCGTCATAACCATTTGAAAAACCGCTTAGTTGAGATACGTAAAACTGGTACAGTTCGGGCAAGGTAAATGGTACTTGCCAATGAAATTTAAATAAAATGACTTACAATTACGGTCGAATGCGTGCTTGACCGGAAATAGATAAAGAAAAGGAATAGTTGGAACCCACTCACCGCAATAAGGCCCTATGGCACCTGGGACGGCTAGACTGATTCGCTGCTCTCCTGTCCGGTTGGGAATTTCCAATGGCTGGATCCCGTCTCCCGATGCAGGCGTCGAAAATTGCCAAAACCGTAATAAGATCACCTGGAGCCTGGGTGAATTGACTGGATGGGCTGAATTCGCTGCTCTCCTGCTCGGTAGGGAACTCCGATGGCCGGTAGGTCACGTCTCCCGATACAGGCGTCGAAAATTACCAAAAACGTGATAAGGTCACTTGGAACCTTGGATGAAACGACTGGATGGGCTGGATTCGCTGCTCTCCTGTCCGGTAGGGAACTCCGATGGCCGGTAGATCACGTCTCCCGATACAGGCGTCGAAAAATGGCACCACCGCGTTTTATTGTTGAATTCACAGCACTGGATCACACATGTGGAGAAATCCGGCTCGAAGGACCAATGTTGGATGTATGATTATTATTCATACATACGTACCGAAAAAGATTGATATAAATGAAACACAAACATGTGCTGTGTAACACTGTATTTACTTGTTGTTAACGGTTCGGAGTCTATGTACAAAGTTGTTAAAATCGGAAGCGATACATTGCAGGTAAAAGAGAAAGTTGGGGACGCTTGTTGACAAGGGTTGCGGTTGGTAGGTAAAACCGAAACCCGAACAGCAACACACGTACGAATTCACATGTACACACCGAAGATGTTCAATTTATTTTCAAAAATCTGGACGTTTAGGGTGGAAAATATACCACAAAAACAGACATATACAATTTCACGACAATCAGTCCAGTAATTTCTGAGATTATCTGTTTACTAATAAAATCGCCAACAGATCACAGATGACATACGCCGGAGAGATAGTACATCCTAGACTGACGGAAACGAGGGACTTATTTTTCATACTCTAGAAGTCGTGGTATGTCCAAAAAACAATTAAGCGTTTGCAGAACGGATCTGATTATTAACTTACGCTGAGAAAGTAAACAGTAATCATATGTAAAAATTGACATACACATTATTTGGAGGTAGGTAGGGTAGATGTTAGTCACTTCAGATTAACATATATGTATGTCAAAAGTTGAAAAAGGTTTATACTTGTTGATACAAATGATTAAATTTACAACATATCAGTTTTCTCAAATGTTTCATATGAAAATAACTTTTCTCTAACTAAATTTTTTCGTAATAACAGATTTTTTTGGAGTTTATATAACTATAATTACAAAATAAACTATGTACTATGATAAACCTTAATAAATTTTGTATCAAAGCAAAACTTAATAGTGACCAGTTGAAGAACAGACAATTTGTAAATTTGATGGCTTTGTATACATAAATTAAGCACTTTTCAATTTTTATACGTTTGTCGGGACAATCAAATCAATCTAAAAGTTTTGTACAAAATTCCAGACCTCTATCTTTACGTATCGTGGAACTGAGAACTTTTAATATGAACATTTTTTACTTCAAAACAGTTTTGTGTGTGTCAGTTTTCTGCTTCTGTAATAAAGAATCTACTTTTGTGAAAATATGAAGGATGTTATGTTAAAAAAAGTTAAAGATTTCTTTGAAGTTACAAGTTTTATTTGAACCACAACTCTTCACACATACATAAAGCTGTTAAATACAAAATTTTAACTATTGGGTCTAAGAGTGGAGAGTGTATATGACTAAAATTTAGTGACTCTGGAGAAATAATATATTAATATAAAGTAATAGAGGGTTTCTATAAATGATCGAAGTAGGTCATGAAAAGGTGCCGCCTCTTAGTTTTGAACTTTAACAAATGCTCAAGGACGCATGACAAAGACCACACGCATCTGTTTAACTGGTTGCCTAAACGCTTCATGTCTTATTAAAAATTAAAACTAATTCGTTAGAATAAAAAGAAACAAATTTATTGCTATTAAACATTACAGTAAATGTTCAAATTGTTTACTATTTTGTTCAAGGCACATGTTCACCCCCTTTTTAATTTCAAAAATGTTCTGTAATCCGCTCGTCAATATCCATTGTTCAATTTCATGTTCCAACAGGAACTCCTGCCTGCTAAGGAAATCTTGTCAAAGGTGTTTGCGGATTCTGAAAATCCTGTTTGTTACATGTACATTTTTATATGAAAATTTATTTATTTTCTTCCGTCCTATTTTCATAATTATTAGCAAAATCTAAAAAACAAACACTAAGTTTCTGGTAACTAAAATACAAGGTAGACTTTAGATTGAAATCTTTGTACTCCCTCGTATTGTAGTTCCATATTTTTCTGCACTCTCATTTGGATTATTCGATATATTTAAATTCAATATGGGCTTTAAAAATATCAATTAAAGCCTTTGCTTGTTCTTTTGGGCAATCCACATTTAAATTCCAACTAGAAATGGGCAGTACTTGATGCCGTTTGAGCAGTGTAGACTCTGCTCTTGTATAAATAGTAAGAAGGGATCTTTTTTAGCTGAGATCGTTAACCAACTTGATTAAATAATAGTCTTTGTAGACAAATTGAAACAAAATTTTCGCCTAATGAAAGAAGATTTTTGCTTAAAGAAAGAAGATCTTCACGTTAAAAGGCATCAATGGAAAATTGTATTGATTGAAAGACCTCTACATCGTCTGCAAATAATAAATACATACTTTCAAAATGATAATTGATATGTAAGATCATTAATAATAAAAAGAGAAAATAAGGTAGGACTAAGGGGACTACCTTGGGGTACGCCAGAAAATGCAAGGAAAGATTTGGGCAAACAATGATTTAACTGTACCATTTGACTCCACTCTGATAAATACGATGTAATCCAGTGAAACAATTGCCCATTTATGCCATAAATCCATACCGCATCAACTTGATTTCCATTTTATAAACGAATTGACAATGTAGTTGGTAAATACACCAAGGTTCGTAACAGTGCTTCGTCCTGGAAAAAACCGTACTGATGCAGTGAAAGCAGATATTTGTATTCTTCCATTATACATTGAGAAATAATAGAATCCAAAATGTTATAAACAAGTGCTAGTATTACGCGAATTTTTATAAAGAAGACTTAAAGCCCAAACTATACTAGAACTACACTATTTAAGGAAATAAGATGGAATTCCATCTGCACTTGGACTCAGTTTTATTTTAACATTATTTAATTTGTCCAATACAAGATCAGAAGCTATGACGAATTTGCTTTAAATTGACATTATTCATCAAAGGAGTAAACCAACTGTATTGCGTCCATTATCAAGAGAAAATATTTAAGACCAAGGAAGACAGACCAGTGTAATTGAAAGCAATGTAAGTTATTAAAAGGAACCAAATTAAGTTCAGTTTTGAGCATAAAAGTGTTTCTTAAGGGTTAAAACAAGAAATGACGCAATAATTTAGATTGTTTGTCCAAAAATAAAATAAATAGTGACTATTGATCAACGATCATGAAACGGGATTATAGAAAATACTGAATTTTTATCAAAAATTTCACTTATTACGCAAGCCTCCAGTTTGATTAGATAACACGATAACATAAAACAGTATTTTTAGACGAACTGTACCTGGTGTACAG
Organism: Zophobas morio; assembly: GCF_036711695.1. Lineage (NCBI taxonomy): Eukaryota > Metazoa > Arthropoda > Insecta > Coleoptera > Tenebrionidae > Zophobas > Zophobas morio. The sequence continues at coordinate 10,283,411 of NW_026972122.1, forward strand.
ATACAACGTGAACGTTATAGTGTAGTGTTTCAGATGGGTGTATTAACCGGAAATTGGTTACTAGACTTCTTAGGTCTGTTGACTGCAATAATAGCAGTTTTTCTAACATGGGTAAAATATTCCCACACCTACTGGCAACGTAAAGGCATACCAACGCCGCCTGCTGGTTTTCCATTTGGACATAGTAAGGGACTCTTCACCCAATCCGAATCAGTTGGCGATTTTGTTTCAAAATACTATAAATATTTTAAAAACCGCCATGAAATGCACGGAGGACTCTATATGCTCTACATGCCAGCATATATACCCATAAACTTAGACATCATTAAAGGCATTCTACAAAACGACTTCGGTCATTTCGTAGACCGAGGAATCATCAACGATGAAAAGAATGATCCTCTAAGTGCTCACTTATTCTCGTTGGAGGGTACCAAATGGAGGAACCTTAGAGCAAAATTAACTCCAACGTTTACGTCTGGAAAGATGAAAATGATGTTCGATACTTTGGTTACTTGCGGTAACCAGTTGGAAATAGAAATGGACAAAACTGCAGGCAAGCAAGCCGTCGACATCAAAGATATGTTAGTTCGGTTCACCACTGATATCATTGGAAACTGTGCCTTCGGAATTGATTGCAATTCACTGAAAAATCCAGACAATGAATTCAACCGATACTTCAAAATATTTTTTGTGGATACTTTTTGGGAGAATTTGACCGGCTTCATGCTTTTTGTAGCTCCAGGACTAGCAAAGAAACTGAAAATTAGGATTGTTAAACCAAAATTGTCAAAATTTTTCATGAAAGTAGTTAAAGACACGGTGAAATATCGTGAAGAGAATAATATTTATCGAAAAGACTTCATGCACTTATTGTTGCAACTCAAAAACAGGGGAAAACTGGTTGATGATAACAGTGTACTGGGTGAAAAAGGTGACAAGAAACAAGAAGTTAATTTAACGGTGAATGAAATTGCAGCTCAGTCGTTCGTATTTTTCCTAGCTGGATATGAAACATCGTCGACTACTATGACTTTTTGTCTTTTTGAACTGGCATCGAATCCTGACATTCAAGAAAAATTGCGAAAAGAAGTTGAAGAAGTACTTGAAAAACATAATAATAAATTGACATACGATGCCGCTATGGAGATGCATTACATGGAACAAGTTATTAATGGTAAATCTCTTTTTCGTCAAATACAGGTTTCCTAAACGTATTTTATGTTGCAGAAACATTAAGAAAATATCCTCCGCTTCCAAATTTAAATCGTGTTTGTAATAAAAATTACACAGTTCCTGGAACAAACCGTGTTATAGAAAAGGGGACTACGGTATTGATTCCAGTCCTGGGCATCCAACATGATCCAGAGTATTACCCAAACCCCGAAAAGTTTGATCCAGAAAGATTTTCGGAGGAAAATAAGAAGAAGCGGCATCCCTGTACTTTCCTACCGTTTGGTGAAGGTCCTCGTATTTGTATAGGTATAACAAAGATAATACAGGTGATGGAATTTATAAATTAAAAAAAAATTTTTAGGTCTCAGATTCGGCATGTTACAAACAAAAGTTGGTCTCAGTGTTCTGTTGAAAAACTATAAATTTTCGATCAATTCGAAGACGCAGGTACCTCTAAAATTAACCCCGACGTCTTTTACACTAAGTCCAGAGGGAGGAGTGTGGCTTGATTACATCAAACTGTAAAATTTACCATCACTAATGGAACGATACCTAAATAACTTAACAGATAATCAAGAATTTGTAAAATACAAATAAAGTATATCTTTTTTATTTTTGTTTTTTTTTTTATTATTTACGTTTATACTATATTATTGTATATTATTATTGAGGTTAAAAAACCTGTGAAAATGAAGTTAATGTTCACTCTAGAAAACGGACGCCATGCTATGCTTATGAGAAAATTGCTGTATAATCTTATGGATTTTATTAGAACGAGATTGTTTAGAAAGTGTAATTACCCAGCATTACGCTCTCATCCCTCATTAATTTACTTCGAGATAAAGCTGTTTAACTACTAAATTATGCTTTAAAAGAGCGTTTTACTTTAGAGAGAAGACTTCGCGATAACATTGCCTCAAATGTAACCTAGTTGGATCTAGTAACTGAAAAGTTGATTTATCGTCTTTGGGGACTATTCTGTCATTGCCAAAGTAACGTTTCTCCTTGCATGATAAATAGGAAACTCGAGCTAAAACACCACGTCCACTCATTCCTTTAAATCTCTCAAGACAACAAAATCTTTTAAAAGTGTGACATAGTAATACTTAAAGCTTTATTATATCAACAATACAATAGTCGATCAGAATCGCATCTCATCGTTTTTACCGATTTTGTGCGTTGTCAGAATGATTATGAGTTAATTTGAGATACAATACTCATCAAGGAAGTTTCATTTACGTAACTGATTTATCAATATAAACAAACCATTAGCGATTATTTTTCTGATATGTACTAGATTGTAGTTTATCAATAATGTAACGCATTATGTAGTGGTTTACCAGTAACCAATAATAAATGTCTGTAATTAGAACCAACTATACTGCGTTCCACCACAAATCCTGCAAACGCATTATACCTCATTATTCATTCATTATTCACAAAATAGATTAAATAAGAATTGTGGATTTATCTTTCATGAATTACCATGGTCTGATTGAGTAGAACGTCATTTGACGAAAATAAATGAACTGTATGGAAACATGGAATATAAAGAGGAGTTGAGTCATGCTTTTTCAACGTCTTTCTAAATACATCAACATTGGCAAAATAAACACGATGTGTAAACTTTGTGAGTTTTACAGATTTGTGATTTGTTCACTGACTTTCAACTTACTGCTGCTGAATAATAATCAATAATTTGGTGAGTGAAGTTCCTGGTTTTCCTATTTGTTTATCCGCTTGAATCATTGTTATTGCAGCCATAAAGTGAGAATTACATGCCCGTAAGTGCTCTAATTTGTGAAGTAAATTCAATTTATGTCGTTGTAGATGACACGTTATTATAACATTGCGTCTAAGAAACGTATTATATTATTAGATTAAAGCTGTTAAGATGAGCTGCGACATGTAATAAAGTAACAAGTAAAATAGAGCAAGAAAGCAAGGTTTGTAAAGTTAAGCTCCTCCAAAATGCGCAGCAATTTTGCGGCTTCAGTTAAATTTATTTATAGATTGAAAATCTACTAAAGTAAATACTGATTAATACTTTAATCCTTAGATGGAACAATTTTTCGTAGCTGATTAAAATCATAAACGTCTGCCTTATTTTAAACAGTGCCAGTATGAATAGAATAACAGAAAAATATATCCATGACAATCAGTACTCTGAAAATTTTTTGACCATCCGTTACTATCTCTTTTCGGACCCTAAAATATAGTATTTTAATTCGTTTTTTCATCTTACCTTAGCTCTAAAATCATTGATAAAATACGATTTCTCTTGGGACTATTGTAATATTATTTTACTCAAAAACATTCAGGTGATTTATTTCTTCAATTCGAATTTTAATGATGATCTGCAATAAATATATCTAATTAAATCCAGGTGCAAATGTTTGAAATTTCCCCGAAAATACAATACGGTACATTTAAAAATATGTTTGAAGTAGACTGTGAAAATTCAATTGTTTACGGCTTTTTATTAGAGTGTAGAATGAGTGACGTCAAAAATGACGATTATTGAAAATGACAATTTAACAACAAAAAAATGTTAGGTTAGAAAACATATTGTAATGTTTTAATTATCTGTCAATCCGACTGTACCTAAGTAACGTATATTCGGTTACCTACTTAGTTTCCGAAAATAATTGCCCTGTTGTAAATAAACGACAAATAATAATTTCAAGGCCTGCTCCAAACATATTCTATCATGTACACCCGTTGTGTCACATACGGTTTAAAAAAATATGAAAAAGTTTTATGATTTAATTGTTACTCTAGTCACTACGCTAAAGCGTTAATATCATGTTAATAACGTAATAGATAAAGTCTAATAAAATTCTAAGTTTTACGATAAGACGTAGGTCAAGGTTTAACGAATGATTGTTTTATTTACATCTTTTGTACATTCCGATAGAATTTATTTATATAATTTGAATAAAAAAAATATCTGAAGTTACTTACACAGAACTTCACTCACTCCTGAAGTACAGTCAATTGTTTGACTATACTTCAGGGGTAACAGAAGTTCTTTCTAAATCACCTTACACCAGATTTCTTTTATTTTCACGATAAATAACAGCAGGGAAAAATACTCGTAGCTTCTGAAATCTTGGTACCATATTTTGTGTTATAATAATATTAATAATAATAACAATGGTAATTTATTATATATATTATATGTTGAAATGACAATTCTAAATCAACCACACCACCAAGGTCTTTGATTTGGAAAACTCTATCTATTTCTGTATCGTTTAATACATACTTATGTTGTGTAGTATCAGGTGATTTAGAAAACGTTATTACTTCACATTTGGTTATATTAATATTTTGTTTATTATTGTAACACCATATAATAAAATTATTAAAATCATTTTGAAGCGAGTAAAAATCTTCGAGTGTGGTAATAGTTTTAGCCACCTTCAGGTCACCAGCGTACATAAAGATGGGACACTTAAATTCTAGAAGTGCGTCATTGAAGTATATATTAAATAAAATAGGTCCAAGTTTTGACCATTGCGTAACACCATTCGTAGATACCTACATAAGTTTTAGAGCGAAAACCATGATACTCAACACACTAAATGCGATTACACAAAAAGGATTGAAATCACTTTATTAAATTGCTACACAAGCCAAATTTGCTTAGCTTATCAAGCAAAATCAAGTGATTAACCACAACGAAAGCTTTAGATAAATCTGTGTAAATAATATCAACTTGTTTTTTTAATTTTAGGAGAATCGGATTTGTTGTCCTATGTTGACTAGAACCAAGTTGATTAGATACGTGTGACGATATAAATTATTAACTACAATTATTTCAAAGATCGTACTAAAATTTGAAACTATTGCAATGGACCTATAATTCTCGATGTTATTACGTACATCGGATTTGAAGACCAGGATAGCTTTAGTAGATTTCCAGATATTAGGGTATGTAGCTTCAGCAATAATTAAATGAAACAAATAGTAAAGGGGTTCACATAAACAAGAAATACAGTCTTTTACAAGGAAAGCAAGGACCCATAGCAAAATTTGAATTGACTTTTTTGACGGCATTCAAAATGTCACAGGTATCAATATCACTTTCACTATCGCAGACTGGAGAACTATCACAGATATTATTCACTACTAAAGACGTTACTGAAATGAGTCGCGAAATGATTGACACTTTGCTTGTGGATCAGTTAGTGGGATACTCGAAACATTTTTCTTTTCATTAATATATGCCCCCAAATTTTTTGGATCTTGCTTGATGTTCGGTTCCGCCGATTCTTAAAGTTGATATATGACACTTTGATTTCTTTCGTAATGAGTCTCCTAAGATTCATTAACTTGTGATAATACTCCGTCAAATTTGTTGTTTTTATAACTCTTGATGCTTACGTTTAATATGGCCAATGATAGATGGTGTTTACCAAACAGGATAATATATCGTTGTATTAATTGACGTCTTGGGAATGAAACCATCTAAAAGCTCATAAAGAATGGAATAGAAATAGTGACAAGCAACAATGACATCTTTAATAACTAGTAGTTGGGACCAGTATGTGTTTTCAGGTATCTGTAGAGCTCTATATAATTTCCTTTACGAAAATTTTATTTCGTATTAATTCTCAAAAAGTTGAAATTCTACTGTTTCAAATTAGCTACAGAAACTTCTAGAATGATAGATAGCGCAGGATGGTGACCATCATCAACTACTGGAGAACTGGAGTGTATTACACTATCTTTCAAATCCTTAGAACAAAGGATTAAGTCTAAGAGTATTCTTGGCATTAGTTACCAAGTTCTGGGGTGGGATTTTGTTTCTATAACGATAAAATATCGGTACCGATAAAATGTGATCGTCTTTTTCTTTGGCATCTGAAATTTATATGTTCGTCTGGGATTATTATACCTTCTCTCCATTGCCGAGGAAACCCTTTTCCCTTCCAAACTCCATCTACCAGTTCCCTCCTTCTGTCCCGAACATCCACACTTCGTTCTGGATTCCATCCCCTCCTGGTGTCTTTCCTCTTTTCGGTCGTTCAATCAGTCTTCCTATTTTATCTTCTGTTATTTCCGAACCTCTCCACATTTTCTCCGTCGTTGTGATTCCTTTATTTTGCAGCATTTTTCCTCACAACCTACCATTAATTCCATAAAGTGTCTTTTCCATTCATGTATTTTGATTTTCCTACTGACTTCAGTCTTCCTTCTCCGGTCCTTGTTTATATATCTCCATACTTCTTCTTCTGTTTTCAGGGACTTTATTGTCTTCTCTTCTTCTTCTCGTTTTTCTCTTTTTCTTTCTTCCCACTTTCTCCTATAATTCTCTCTTGTTTTTAGGTACTCTTCTTTCCTTCCCTTGTTATTCTTCCATTTTCTTAATTTTTCTCTTGCTTTTCTCTTCAACTCACTACATTCTCCGTTCCATCCATTATTCCTCCCTTGCCATATGTATATCATTCTTTTTTCCGTAGCTTCTACAATTAGGTTGCTCAGTTCCGCTATCATAGCTTCTATATCTTCTTTTACTTCGAATTTCTTTTTCTCTAGTCAACTTCTGTATCTTTGAATTCCCTCTTCATCCCATATTCTTTTTTCTATTTCTTTTCTTTCATTTCTTCTCTCTTGTTTTTCGTACTCTTGCTCTTTTCCTTTGATTTTTATTTCTAGAGGCATGTGGTCTCATTCTACTCTTTCCCCCACTTTGAAATTCTCGATTTCTTCCCACGACTCTTCGTTGACAATCCCATAGTCTTTAATTGATTCTCCCCTAGCCCCTACGTACGTCCATTCTCCTTTTTCATCTCCTTCCTTGTTTCCATTCAAAATTATCTGCCACAATATTTTCCCTTCTTTGTTATTTGCTTTATTTTTCATCCTCTTTTCTCTCCCTTTTCTTTATCTATTATTCTTGTCCCCTTATCGACCAATCTTGCGTTAAAATCCCTTTTTCTTTTGTTTCCTTTTCTATGTTTATCTTGGTTTTCTTGCTATAAACAGTTATTATTTCCCATCGATTGTTATCCAGCTGTATTACTTTCTTCATTAATCCGTTTTTATTATTTCTTCCCTTTTTCAATTCTTGCATTTCTTTTCGAATTCCCATTACTATTCCCCCGCTTGCTCTCCCCTTTTTCTTTTCCTCTGTCGCCTCTTGACACTCCCACACATATTCTTGTGGTAGTGTCTCTTCCAATTTCTCCCAGTTTTCTCTTTGTACCCAAGCCTCTACTAGCCCCACAACATCAAATTTTCCCAAGTAGTCCCAGAACTCCTTTTTCTTTTTTCCGATTTCCCTATCTGCCTCCTTTATTCCTTTTCCTTTTCCTTTGCCTTGTTTCCTTCCTTTTTTCCTCATTTTCTTCCTTCTCTTTTGGCTCTTTGCTAAAAATTTTCTGCCTTCTTAAGTCTGCTCTCTTCTTCATTCCATTCAAAATTTCTGCCGTCTACAGTTCACTTTTTATGCCCCATTCTAATCATTTTTCCTTTATTTCTCTCTTTGTTGCTTCTTCTTTTATCTTGTTTTGAATTTTTCTTTCCGTTTTCGTCAGATCATCATTTATGTAAATTGATGACCCTTTTAAGTTCTTCTTGCTTTTCATTACATTTATTTTTTCTTCTCTGTTTTCGAATTCCACTACATAAACTTTCTCTGCAATTTTGTACGTGCTTTTAACTTTACTCTCTACTTTGACTTTCTCTTCTAAAAATGTTGTCACCTTTTCAATGATCTGCTTCTGCTCTCCTGTTTCTCTTTCTAATCCCATCCTCACTACTGTATTTCTTCTCTTTTCTCTCTCCATTCGATCTAGTTGACTTTCTACTTCACCCACTCTCTTTCCCATTTCTTCCTTAGCTCTCGTCCATTCTTCATAGTTTGAGATGACGTCATTTTGATTAACGATTGCCATGGTTACGATAACCGCAAGATGTCACAGTATTCGGTTTTGCAGTTTCAAAGCTGATACTAAAATATTGGGATGTCTAGGGTAAAGATCAAAACCGATTCATAAACCACAGGTGTAGAAGTGTAGTAAAAGTGCGTTGACGCATTTTGACAGAAGACACATATGTAGATCTGCACTTTATAATCATTTTCCTCGTGCACACCAAAGTTATAATTTCGTGTGTGAAAATGATCATTATTCATTCGAGTAAATGCTTAGTTCCTTAGAACAAAAAATATATATATATCAAGGTAACTTAATTTTTATCTAATACACGGAATTTATTAAGTGAGTCATACTTAAAAGTTTCCTGTTTTGCCATTTTTATCTCCTAATCTTAACAAACAGTACTTGAAGTTATTTATATCCAGAAATCGTCGTTTTTCTCAACATCATCCACTTTTTCAATGAAATGAATAAAGAAATTTTAAACCACATTTTGCAATTAACTAATTGATGTTACTTTTTCAATAAAATTCGAATCTGTGCGAATTGTGAAAGTTCATTTTACAGGCTGCAGAATGATGAGCATGTCACAAGATAAATTTCAATCAAGATGTACTTAACAACATTTTCAAATGAAATCATCAAGTTTTTAAAAGGCGAGGAGATAAATTTTAATTGTTGTTTTGTCGTCTACGCGATATGCTTAGAGTACACTTAAAAATAAACAACAACCAGTGTGGTAACTTCTGTTTAATAAAATTGCCCACAGACGACAAACAGCGGAGACAAGCTGTGAAACCTCGAGAAGACTTGAAATTAAACATTCGTCAAGATGACCCTATTACCGTAATTCCCTACCGTACGCTCGAGAAGTAAAAATGAGGAAACCGCCACCTGCAAAATTAATTTTATTTGTAAAGGAATATAACTCAACACTTTTTAGATAATTCCATATTCGAATGTAGCTGAACAAATGCAACCAACTTTTTAAATAAATATGCATTTATTAGTGAGTGGCATATGGATGTTGATTATAAAAGACACATAACAACTTTGTTTAATGAGCAAATAACAGAAAATAAACTTTCCATAGTCAAATTTAAACTTCACGCAATCATTTATTCAGCGATAACATTGTGCTTTCAGTTGAAGTAGCTAAGATAATTGCTATTATTGAAATACACTACGAAGCATAAATTCATACAAAATAAATTAACACCTAAGGCAAATACACATACGCACATCAGTAATGCTTGATGTCATAGACAAGAACTACGTCGAATATTCATGCAGAGTTTTCTAATTAGCTAAGTGCAAGTCTGCTTCTGCTCTTAATGCTAAGACTGGAGAGAAAAGCAAACTGACATCGCATCGTAGCGTTTCTGTAATAGCTGTAAATTGTTCTTGTCTTAAATATTATATCAGACTCCTCTTTCGTGTGATGAGAATCGCCTTTTCGAGACCAACCGTTTAAAGTGTGCTCCAAAGTCGTTATTCGAGTTGTAGGAACTTCAATTAAATGCTCTTCGCCTCGTCTGGAGACGTACCGTATTCTACATTCTCACCAGACAGGGCGATCAAAATAAATAAAACAAAATAACGTGATTTAGATTGGAAATAGCATAAAAAATACATATATATTTTTTAAATGTTAAGATACACATATTTCAACCGAATGGCGTATTCTTAATTTATATATTACCTATATTGTGTGTGTACCTATATTATTCTAATGTATTTTTATTTTTTTTAAATGTGTTACTCTGAAATCGAGTGGTCCTAACTATTCTTCACGAGCTCCTTAAATGGATACTCTTAAATTTTTCAGTTATTATATTGGAAGTAGACTTTGAAAAATACATACATAAAACTACCTATACTACGAAATAAATGTCACATTTTAAAAGGAAAATTATAATTTTCTTTTTGTAAAAACGTTATGTTTTGTTTAATATTCAAAAATATTTCGTATGAATCGACTTAAAGCAACCGTATCGACCAGATTGAACAAATTTTAAATTTCTAATACATATATAGTTTTTTTTTTCTGTCGAAATTATTGCAATTATCAAGCTTTGATTTGATGCTTCTAATTTTATGTATTACTCTGCATATCCAGAACCTCATCAATCGATGTTACTGAATTTTGTAATGTGTGTTGGAAAAAACCTAAAGTAATGATTTTTTTCCATTGAGACATTTACGATATATCAATCGTACATTAAATACTTTAAAAAAAAGTTAGAAGCCTCCTATTAAATCCGCTATTTGTTTTACATATATTGAAATTGTTTTTATGACCATCGTTTTATAGAAAACGAGAATATATTTTTTCTTATCCTCAGAATTAATATTGAAGCCAGAACAGGGAAAAAGAAAATCAGCCGCTAACCCCTAGGACAAAATACAAAAACAAGCACAAATAATAGCTTCGGAAACAAATAAATCCAGGTAGATAGCAAAAATTCGACCTCCCACAACCAGTACTTGTTTTTATAAGTATGAAAGAGGATGTTTGTATGCATGTATATTTTTTTATTTCATAGTGTTCCATTGTTCAGTCTATAAACATGCTATTAAAACAACTTTATCCAGAAAAATATTGTGAAATATTTTCATTTTATCATTTCAACCGTATTTACGTTATTTCTACCTCAAAAAAAAGCAATGAAATATCTGAACTAAGCTTCTCAAATAGACTCATAAATGCATCTTCTAGAAGATAATATCTAATTAAACAGGTCAAATGATTTTATGATGTTTGCTTTAAATTGTGTTAGTCTTCTCGTCGGAACACTCTTTCTTTAGATAACTAGGTAGGTAGTAACGTCCTCGTTTCCACAATTTTTAAAATGATCACATCGTCTGAACAATGATCTCATCTCCTATTTCCTAGGTAGACGTTTAAAGAAATATTGTTGCAGATGTGAAAATATATGCATCTATAATCTAAATAGAACTGGTTACTAAGACATAAGGTTGAGCGAGGAAGCTTTAAATATGTTCCAACAGTTCTAATAATTATGGCTTGGCGAAAACAGTTTGTTCCAATTCGTAACCTTGAGAATATTTATACTTGTAAGAAAAAAACTTTTACTTGCTCTGATAAGTAGGAAAACTGGTATCGGCATTTGATGGGTATAAATCAATTACTTTAGCAACAGTAGCGACCGTGGTGCACAAATGTGCCCACCTATTTCGAGCTGTAGTGAGGTTGACCAAGGGCTCACTGACCTCGATTTCGAGTAACCCCTGCAGCAGTTGCTCGAACGCCAAATAGCGACACCGCTGGCGGTAATACTCCATGGGATAGGAGATATTTCGTTTTCATCTGAGGTGGTAACACTGTCATTAAATTTGTTCCTTTGAATATTAATATTAATATATTAATACGGTAAATGCTCGGCCATTGTGCAAATATAGAGTACTTGATGCGCTATGAGGGCTCTGTGGTGACTCTGAACCCGTGTATCAGAATGGTCGTCAATGATCCTAATCGAGGACGACGAACGAGATCGTTTGAGATCCTTTAGTGTACGTGTGTAGCACTTTAATTCTGCGTAGAAATGAGTCCGTAGCGTTACTATCTAGTTAGACAAAGAGTGTTCGGACGAGAAGACGCGGCACAATTATCACCTACCTTAAACAGATATCATTTTATTAGGGGTTCAGAAATGCCCCAGAAAGATATGAAATATGTTTAAAATTATAAATGGAACCGAATGTTTCTAAAAGTAATGTCCATAAAATTGTAAAACGAATGTAAATTTAGTTATTCGCTCTCATGTTGATACACATGTGAAAGCAACTCTTGGAGAGTTCGGCTGATCTTGCGGAGAGCGAATGTAGTCTCAAGTGGACAAGCAAAACTGCGTCTACCAAGTAATTTTCATTATATTATTTAGTGCTTCAATTTCAAAAGGTGGTGTTAAATAAACGTTTTTATTTGAGATTTTTAAAATATCAGAAATTCTTCAGGCAGATTGTTTATTAAAAGTTACGGAAAGCACTACGAAAAACAAAACTAATTTTAGTTTCTGGTATAAAGATGTTGACGTTTTTGTCACCGAGTACAATCAGACAAATTAGTTCTTCTGCTTCCTTTAATATTTATTTTATTTATTTATTTTTTTATTAACTGAAAATCAAATAAATATGTAAATATTGTATATCACTGTAATCGCTATTTAACGATCTACAAAAATCCGTTAAAAAATTACGTTGCATTTAAAAAAATATATGTATACGTCGCGACGTCAACGCCATGTGTGCGTCATATTTGCAATGTATTAAATTAAGCTTTTTCCATCAAGCTAAAAGCAATGGCGTTTACGGAATTTCAATATCTCTTTCCGTTCTGAAGAACATTCGGTATATCTAAAAAACTAACACTAACGTATATTCAAAACATTTAGCTAACACATTTTTATGAAATTGTCATGTAGTAAAACGTTAACTCTATTAATTATAATTAAACATGAAAATTTGCAAACGTGTGAAAAATGATTATAATTACCATTCATTTATTATTTTAGTACGGAATTAAACTATGCAAAAGTAATTTTCTTTTATTATTATTTTTAACAATGCTTTTAGATTAATGCATATAATAAACTACGTAACATGCACTTTATCGTTTTCAAAAAAATAATTATGAGTTTTCCCCCAAATGCTTACAAAAGTTTATGACTGCTTCTATTGAAAGTGGACACGTAATTTTATAATTAATTATTTTTACTACTGCAACATTTCATACATGAAATTTTGAGACATTTGGTCTACTTTCAATGAAAACAGTTTTGAAAATTGCCGAAATATTCTCGCAAATGGACAAGCTTTTGAAAGTGACTATCGAGAGTTTTCGCGAGTTACTCTCAAGTAGACACGCAGCTCAACATCTCGCACATTCGAAAGGACCGAAGTTTTAAATTTGGAACAATTAGTTGGGATCAAGAAATCTATAAAATAACTTGTTGTTGACTTATATTTTTGCTGGTTTTCCTAGAATGACATCAACTTTCTTATTTCAAATCAAAAAGATATGTTTTTCAAATGCTGCACATTTTTAACAGTTTTAACACCTTCAAGATTTGTATTTTGTTTATAAAAATATTGCAGATTGCTTTTCGAATTTAAAAAAAAACTAACAAAATGACAGCTCATACTCGATTTTGTTTTAACTTTTTGCTAACTCAACTGTTAATATACAAAAAATCATTAATTTGAGGCTATATGTTTTGAACATTAATGCTTCCTAAAACACTAATATTTTATTTCTTATTTGTTGCAGCTTTTCCGTTTAACTTTGTAAAGATTCTAATTTTCTCATAAATATTTTGCTAAACGTACGAAAGCAGATTGAAAGTTGTTTTCCTGGAAAATTGTCTTCGTATATTCTCCTCGCTCCTCTATTATTATTATTGTTATTGATATTCTTGACATATGGGAGAATCGTGTTCATCAATATCTCTGTTTTTCATTATTTTACTTAAGTTTTAAGTATTTACTGGCAACTTGATAATTAAATAATTAGTATAAAAATTACACAAGAATTAAGGAAACGTCAGTTACCCGTCACCATTTTCCACATATACACGTAGACGAATTCGTAAAAACAAAGATTTTGTCAGTAACATGCATCAGCCTGGATTGTTAACTTCAGATTTACTAGTGCTTTGCATCCCACATATTTTATTTAGCGTCTTCGTTACGTCATTCTTATATTGTTAATACTTATTTAATTTTTAATTAATTTTAATTAATTCGTCTACAGTCATGCACGCGATATCGACATGAGAACAGAAATAAACTAAAATACACTTCACCAAGTTATCCGTATGTGTCCAAGGCCGAAGGACACATTTTGTGGTTACTACTATACAGAGTGAGTCATTAAAGGCGCGTGCCTCGATATTTCATTAATTATTAGAAATATAAAAAAGTCAAAGACCAGAATTGAGGACTACCTATACTCTAAAATTATTTTTAACTATACAGAGTGTTCTGTTTTTAAGGTATAACGCACAATTCCTTTTTTTTAATGCTATATATTTTGGCTGTACTTAAATGATTATCTACAAGGATATCTTTATGATATATCCACTTTTTTTTTCTCACTAGAGAAAGAAAGTAATGATGAAGTTGTTAGAAATATATTACTGATTAGCAAGAAAAAAAAGTGTTCTTTGTTTAACAAAAAATCAGTGTTGATTTGTGTTATTTATATGTGAAAGTAAAGTTAATCGATCTAAATGTTTATAATACCATACGAAATGCTTATAAAAAATTTTTGTTCGATACTTCTTCCTCTGTTTTTGTATTTTGTTTGTCTTTAAAATTTCCTTCACTATAATCCCACCTTCTTGGTAACACGTGACATGCCTCTGACTGAATTTTGCTTTAAAGCTGAAATAATTTGAAAAAGTTCTGTACCTGGAAGCAATATGAATTAATTGCGAAGTTCCGTAAAAGCTTGATATGTTTTCCACAAAGTAAAAAGTTTGTTTAAACTGTAGACAAGAAAATTATTTCTTGAACGAACTACAAATAACGATTTAAAACTGGTTAATCGATATGAATATTAAAACACATTGTAGTAACTTCAGTACTTTTTCATAATAAGTAGTTTGATTAATAAGCCTCATATAAAAAATAAATTAAAAGGTAATTTAATTTTCACAATTGCCAATTACCGCGGCAACGAATCTTTCGTTTATTCTTGCTTTACTAATAATCCCGGCATAAAATTATCCTCTTCCGTTCCTACAAAACGGTTTAGGTAGCTCAGTTCTAATTAATGTGTGTCTACAAACAGAAGGGATATTGTTTGAATTACCTTAAGCTTTAATTATTGTCTAGGAAGATTTAAATGGAAATCCCTTTATTCCTTGTAAGCTATACTTTTCTTGTAAGATAACAAGTTTTGAGTAATGGAAGCACACGAATCTTTTAAACATGGAAATTAGTTAGTGTTTATTCTACACTGTCTTCTCTTAGTAGAGATTACAGTGTGAAAACGTAAAAGAAAATCTAAAAATACATACAAACCTACCAATATAAAACTCGCTCCCGCATCCAAATTTAAAAGCCTGTTTACGCCATGCATAACTTGATGCCAAATGGTGCCTCTTCAGCCAATTATAGTATAGAAGTTTTCATGTATATACTGCGTAAATTTAGAACTTTTTTTGTCATTTCCTTTGTAACTGTTATGTGTTCAACTGTAGTGAACATCGTGGTTGAAGATGTAATCAATTCATGAATAGATAAAAAAATTAAAGTTCATTCGTTTGCACGTCTTGCAAACTGTATTGATCCAAAATTTTTAAATATTCGGGACAAATTGAAAAAATTATGAATTTGCTGTGGAAAAGAAATTAGAAAATTTGCACAACGTAGACCACCATGTAGAGTGCGAACTCAAATATATTAATACTCCATACTACTGCGAGTAGTAAAAAATTAAAAGCAGAGTTATATTAACAATATTTTCGCTTTTAATTTCCATTGGGTGAATATATCCTAAAAGAGCGTGTAAAATATGAAGCCAGACTTTACACTGTTGTTGCAGTAGAACAATCGCTCGTTCTTATTGCAATCCCGTAAATCCTTAATGGGTAAGAAACGTGTGATATGGAAGTTGTAACATGATTTCCCCAGATATTGTGTTGAAATTATTACGACACTCACAAAATGCTTATTTGAAAAAATAAAACTCATGCAACTAAATAGTAGTCGTTTAGATGAGTACTATTCCCGAAATATTGGTTAGAAGGAATTAAAACCAATAAATTTAATTGCTTCATTTATTAATTTGTTAGACACTCTATAAAAACAATTTAAAAAAATAAGAGTGTCTGAAGAAATTATATGCACAGACATATGACGTCTTGAACATTTCCAGTGAGGTAAGCTTTTCAAAATTTTAAGTAATGGCATAAAATTTTTGGAAGGTAAGATAAATTATCATGAGTGATTGACCATCTTCACGTGTACAAAATTCAGTAGTAATCGGTTTTATGGTTTCTAAGACAAACAAGGGCAATATGAAAACTAAAACTGCATTCATAAACCACAGGTATAGAAGCATATCATTTTGTACAGAGAAGTTTGGTTCACGTTTTACCACCTATAAGTTGTTAAAATATGTCTAAAATTTAAAATAATAATTAATAAAGTTAATAATCATAATAATAAACTTATTATGCTATAAATTTACAAAGAAAATTTTACACTTACCAAAATATTTATTTTCATTTTCCAAAAGAGATAAAGAGATTTCGCATAAAACTGTGCAAATAATCTTGAAGAAAGTTTTTTTAATATGTGGTACATGTGTTTATTCCACACCGTCTTTGTCAATATTTATTGATTTATTATTACTTTTTTCTCCTTGTTTATTTTCTGTATATATATTTCATATCTTCTGCATCTCGAACCTCGTTTCCTGGCAATTTGCGTTGCGGTTGTGTTATTTATGCCACTAGCTTTTAGTTTCATAAATCAAAAATCGCGTAATCATATTTTAATTAAAAAATGTATTAGGCATTATTAAATCAGCGCACACTGTATTCTTTCAACTTGCAATAAATGATGTAAAATTAGGATTAAATTAATTAGTCTTAAAGTTACGACAGCGAAAAGTGGCACAACGTCGTGAAGATATTCTAGGCACATTTATAATTAGCTGTGAGAATAACGACATGCAAAAAACGAAATCTTTGAACAACTTATAACTATAAATAAATCAGATGTTATAGTTGCATCTATTGACGAGAGATTTAAGCTTGCTTGATCAAATTGCGAAAACACTATTGGGCCTGTATAAACAACTACCATTGTGCATGAAATAATTTCACTGCTGACATAACTGTCATGGGCAACTAGAGCAGAAATTTTAAAAATCAGCCAGTCTTAAGTCTGTGACAGGAACTTATGATGCAACATTTTTAATATTTAGCATAAGGCTAAGAGATGATTCTATCTAAACTACTTTGTAGATTAACACAGTTTTCAGGTGTATTTATAAACTTTGTAGTCGCAGGTGTACACGTAAGTTTGCAACAAGGACTTAGATTAGATTCCTGTGTCGCACCAGATGAAGCACTATACAAACAAGATTGAAACCAGAATATTCCACAAACTGACACGTACCAAGTAACATGCAATAAAATAGTTTTAATAAATTAGTACTGTCCGGCTCTGACTTGGCAGCGTACAAAACCTGTAAGCAATGCATTTTATATGGGAGAATTCGTTGCGGTGTTGTCAATTATCCAGAAACCTACCGATTTCTGAAGAAGTTGATACATCAATCCTTCACAAATTATCATAAAGTTTTTGATACTTTTATTGGTGTGAAAATATGATTTTTGCTTCCCACGCGTAAGCTGAGGAAGTATAATAATCAAGCCCATTGGGCGAATTGCCACTTTCATATTTTCTCCACGTGCCATGGCCTCTAGAGTACGAAAAAAGTGTTCTCCCGTTTCCGTTCGTGTGTCTGTCTGTCTGTGTATCTGTCTGTCTGTCTGGCTGGTGTCTGTCGTATGCATTTTTATTAGGCACGTAATCCCCGAAACTACCGGACCAATTGTTGTCAAACTTTGTATATATATTAGGAATATCATGTAGATGGTTAACACTAACTAAAATTTTTCTAATCATTCCCACAACCAATGGGATGACGTCATCTCCGAAATTTATAATAGTATCTTTTCACGCACTTATATATACATATTTTGCAATTTAATCTTGAGATTGCAAAACCGAATGCACTGAATTCTTGCAGACATTTTAAGTTTCTAGAATTACTTATACAGGATGACTCAAAAAAATTAATGGAAGAATAAATGTATTTTATTTATTAAATCAGAAACTGCATAACCGGATGCTTTGAAATCTTGCAGGCATTTTGAAATCATCGTAAACATGGTCAATTTGTAATAAAAATATATCTCTTTATCCCCCTTAAAAATTGATGACGTCAAGTAAAAACTTTGTTTAGGGAAATCTCATTTGAAACGTACGCGCAGTACGCTTCTTTACATTTACTTTAACGTTACATACTTATCTTTATTTTAATTTATAAGGGTCATAAAAATTAAAATTGGCATAATCAAATTTTATAATTTTTCGAAATGGTGGATTTGTTTTATTGTAAGTACTTCAGGGGCGAGGGCAGTTCTATGGAAACAACCTTCGACCAATTTTTATATATTAAGATTTCATAGTAAATCGAACTATTTCTTGAATTTTCCTAATTTTAAAATTGCGTTTTTTTTTATTTTTATCACATCATATTTCAAAAACTATACAAAATTTTATCTTTTTAACTGTAATATAACCAAATAATACTGATTCTAGGAATGTAAGATTCAATTTTGTAACAAAACGCTTCTATCTCTTTACAAAATATTGTAACTCAAATTTTAAAACCAACCCTACTGCGATTTTTGTGTGAACACGTCCACTGCTAAGAATTTCAACAACATTGGAATGAAAAAAAAATATACATATATGGTATTCAAACTGAAACAACAAAATTGTGTGTTACGATTTAAAAAGGGAATATTCCGTATACCTGAAATTTGTCGAAAAAAAAGGGTATGTCATTTGCTAAAATCAGTCTGATCTTACCAAGTACTAGCCCCGCCCATCTGCCCCCTATTTTCTCAAAAGATATGTCATTTGCCAAAATGAGACTTATGTTAGCAAGTACTAGGCCCGCCCACCCGCACCCTATTTTCTCAGAAGACCTATCATTTGCCAAAATTAGTCTCATCATAGCAGGTACTAACCCCGCCCACCCACCCTCTTTTTTTTTAGAGGATATGTCATTTGCCAAAATCAGTCTCATCTTAGCAGGTACTAATCCCGCCCAACCATCCTCTCTTTTTTTAGAGGATATGTCATTTGCCAAAATCGGTCTTATCTTACCAAGTACTAGTGTTTTTAAATTTCTACAAAAAAAATCTTTTGCACAAAAGGTGTGTTGACATTGAGACGTGCGAGTTTTTTTTTATTATTGAATATTTTAAAGCCAGTCAACGGCAAAGTAGTATTCAACAGCGATCTTTGACTCTGAGGTCACAATTTTTAAACTGTAGCGATGAGTGGGATGCGAGATTAATGCGTTGTTTGAGGTACGAATTGGTTTCAAACATTCTTAATTGGAAGAAAAAAGTGTTGATTTTCTTCGTTATTCAAAAATAATTTCAGTATATTCACTAATGCAGTACCGCTTATCAATTTCAAAATTTCCAGGAATGAAAAAACCTCGTTTAATTAAAATTTCGAAATGCGCTCTGTGTACTCGTGGGTAAAAAAGATTTTTTAAACAAATTTAAAGACACAAATACAATCACAGTTACATTGCTAAAATCAGTATTGTTGTTCACGATCCATCCAGAGAAACGTATGGATTTAAACAGAGGGCACCGTCGGGAACGAGTATTCAGTCAACAAGTCGAGCTGAGCGAGTCCAGTCAAGTTGCGACGGACTTATTGTGTACATAATCGCTGTGTAATCAGTCGTGTAAATTTGAATTATTGACAAATAAATTCTTGAGTTCTACCCACGCCGATTTCAATCACCAAGCATCGTAACAATACATTGAAATTATTTTTAAAAAATTAAGGTAAATGCGACATGTCTTTGATAGAAATTTAAAAACATTAATAAAGCAACTTTAAACTTATGAAAATTCAAGAAATAATTCGATTTACTAAGAAATTTTTGAAATTTTAATATATTAAAATCTAATTTTAACACGAATAGAAACGGAATGGCATAAATTATGATAATTTGTGTAAGACTCATGTATCAACTTCTTCAGAAATCTCCCATTTAAAATGAATTGCTTACGAGCTTCGTACGCTGCCAATTCAAACCGGAAGGCACAACAGAGAATGTATGAGAATATTGTTAGGAAATAAACCTACACGGCGCCCCGGTACGACGCCTATGGGTCTTCTAGTATGTATGTGTTTCTTCTAGTATGTAGCCGTTCACAAAAGGAAAACCTGGAAGCGCATGTCGCGACGGGCCGAGAAAACCCTCGAAGCGACGTTCTCGATCTATCGAGAGAAAACGTATAGATTTAAATAGAAGCCACCTATTTTGTACCTAATCGCTGTAATAGTTAGTCGTGTAAATTCGAGTTATTAAGACATAAATTGTTGAGTCTTACTCACGCCGATTTTATTCACCGATCAACGTAACAATATGATGATTACAGTAGAATTTTTTTAATTTTTAACTCTGGCATATTTCTGTTTTCACTATTAACAGATTTTTCTAGACAACTATTATAAAACTTTACTTCTTCACAAAAATGCAAGATACGACTGCCTCAGAAACATTGTATCAACGTCGACACGAAAAAATAAATTGTTCCTGAAAAATTTCTGTATCGTGTGCTTCTCCAGGACAATAATTTATGTTAAGACCTTTTAGACTTGTAGTGCAGTAATTTTTGAAGTTAATAGTTGTGGGACAATGTGTCCACAATAATTTGCCATCCTTCAAAATTTGCCGCTGTTGGTCTCCCTTACATTAATCCAGAACTGGGTACAACACTTTATTATTGCTTGAGATCAGTTAGATATTGAAAGCTCTTATTTTCCCTACTAAAATCAGCACAACACGACATTTTGTTTTTGTTGGTGTCGATTTTTTGATTCATTGCCTTATCACCACCTTTGTCAACAGATGCGATTAAAATCTACTTGTTTTGCAGAAATCAACGCATCCAAATGCCCGAACAGGAGCCGATTGGGAAATAAAGTCAATAATTAGTTTCAAATGTGGTAACGAGTTTCCATATTATGAATTTATTTGTTTTTATCAATTGGTTACATTTGAAATTATGCAATAAACATTCCATCAAAATTAAGACTCCTCCGGGTGTTCCACATTTAGGCATTAAAAGTCTTAAGAGTTGTAAAAAATGCGCATCTCGCTCTGGAATTTTGTATTTTGCGAGTTCGAATTGGAAGACGTAATATAAATCCGTTTCCTAGCCATTTCACGTACATTTCGACAAGCTACTACAGAAATCACGTACAAAGCTAAAAATAATAAATTGCCTTTTTCTCGTACACTTCGCGCTCTGTTAATTTAAGTTTGTTTGATGTTGCACTAGAAATCGCATACAGTTTGTTTTCCCTAATTTCCGCGGTATCGAAATAGCTGCAGTGGTGCAGATTAAAGCGTTAAAAAATAAAATGTAATACACATCACAGCAACGATTACTAAAATATTAATTCCATCATCACCATACATCAGACGGACCATTTGGTTTCCTTTAAAACGTTCTGCTTTGCCGTCCTACGCACATACACGCAATGCAGTCTCAGCAAGACCGCATTTTCGCACGCATATAAAGTTAATTTTATTCAAAGCTTCAGTAAGTTGGAATAGCTTACACATTAAATTTATACAAATTTCATTTGATGTGGAGTTTTTTGCAAGGGTAATACCCCGGTGACTTGCCTCTAAATTTACATTTTACTACAGCGTTTGGCTGCACTGATGAGATTTCACGAAGTTTGTTCTCGTCGTTTCACTAGCTACGGAAGTATTCAAATTTTGTACGATTGCGAGTATCTTATCACGTCATTAAGCATAAATTAAATAAATTCTAAAAATACGGTGTATATTATACAAAAGGTTAAAAAGTTGGGCCCTGCCCATTATAATTTATATTTGCTGCTAAATGCTAAAAACAGTACAAACAACATAGGCACGAATGTACTTTGACATGCCACGTTTTGTATGAAACCAAAATGAAAACGGATTAAAGAGTTGATGAAAATTTACGTGAGCAATGCGACAGAGTGCCAAGAAAATTAAAAAAACGAAACGCATTTTTTAATTTAATTTTTTCCCTTGTTTATTAATTTCAACACGAAGTTATTGGTCACGAACATCATTCGACTGAGTAACAGACAAGTTTATTATTACAATTTTCGTTGGCCACTACAGTTCTGGTTAATGGACGGATTTTATTACGATGTAATGGAAACTTTATGGTAATAAGTGTGGCCACTCTGTAAAAAAATAATCCCCACCTAAATATAAAATAAAAAATCAAAATATTAATTGTATGTGACCATACCAAAAAAAGCGATAATGATGATAATGACTTGATTTGTTTAAAACTTGTCCAGAATCTTCTCCGTTTGCCATTCCGAATCTATTGTTACGAAATACACCCCTACGCCGCCTCGGTACGACGCTTATGACCGTCGAGAACTCTCTCGTCTAACGCCGATGATGATTCATCCTCAGTGCGACTGAGCGACGGAGCGCTAAAGAAACGCCTAGAGTCTAGAAGCGGTGACGTAGGGTTTCGAGAAGGACCGCATGCTATTTAAATTTGGGGAACGGATGATTCAGCTAGTTGAGTCAAGAGAACTTGCGCAGGAATTATTTTATAATCCCTGTGATAGTTAGTCGTGTAAATTCGAGTTATTAAAAAATAAATTGTCGAGTTTAACCCACGCCTATTTTAATTCGTCCGCACAACGTAACACTATGATTGTTTCCGTGTGCTTAATATAATTTTCCCAGTGCCATTAATTCTTTGAGGAAGATACAAATATATTTTGGTTAAAAATTTACAATGCTTACCATAAGTTTAAATCGTCTGCAAGATTTCAAAGCATTCGCTTTTGCTTTTCCTGGCTTAATCAGTAAAATAAATCGTCCCATTCACTAATTTTTTTGAGTCACCATGCATAAGCAAGTTCAAAAAAAATTAATGGAATGATAAATCACAAGTATAGAGTCATCATCTTTTGTACATTTTAGATAGGATTTGTTTGGTAAATTTTGAGATGAAGTCATCAATTTTTTGGGAAGGGGATAAGCACATATATTTTGGTTAGAAATTTGGCATGCTTACGATAGCTTTAAAACATATGCAAAATCTCAGAGCATTTGGGTTTGCCGTTGAAAATTAAATTGCAAAATGTTGGTTAACACTTTTGATTTTTTTTTTTTCAAAAATCCGCATGTCTCGGGTAAAAAATCAACACGGATGCATAAACTATTTTATACAATTTAAAACCCAATTACTATGTACAATTTTGAGTCATCACAGAAATAGGTCAGCATTTTACCATCCACATGATTGATATTCATAAAATTTGACAACAATCGGTCCGGTTGTTTCCTAAAATATCTGTCTAACAAAAATTCACACGGGCGGCGAAGAGACAGACAGACAGATAGGCGAAAACGGGAGACCTTTGTTTTTGTTCTCTAGGGATTTAATCATTTTGAGAGTCTAAAGTTAAGTTTAACTAACAAACTTTTTGCACTGAAAATAATTATACAATAAATTAATTAGTTTTAGTAATAATAACCCACATAATACGTACCAACCGAAGTTGGTTGGCTCAAACTCGAAGTTAAATTATTTTTTGTACATGTTGCCACGTTGATCCGAACAAACTCGAAACATTTAAGCTTCTTTTTTGACTTACTTTTTTTACTCTGAAAATACGGTATTTTATTCAGGCGGTTGGAGAAAAAATAATTTCGTTTTTTTTTCTGCCAAAGTGTACCCTTTTTGAATTTGAAGACGCTATAATCCAAATATTATAAAGAAAACAATTTACTTCTCCGAACATATTTATTCCACAACAAATAATGTATAATTTTCGAAGGAATTATATACACTATTTTCGAAAAAAAATTTACTGGGCTTCGAAATTTATTTTTAAAATAATGATGTTGGTAGCTATTTGACAGTTATATAACCGTAATGTTGCCAACATCATTATTTTAAAAACACACATGTTTAAACAATATTAGAAGCTCTAACTAATAAGTATAACTTCTGGAAACATTTTCTTCTTCCTGCCGATAAATGTATTTAAGTAAATTCTCACTTAAGAAATATTTGCAAACAAGAACAAATAACAATTTGTTACTAATCATAAATCAAAACTTACAAGAGAATCCAAATTTCAATTTATTTTCCCGGCGCATCCACCATTTATGAAAGTAGAAATTTCTTCATAACTTGAAATTATCAATAATAAAAATAAAAATTACAGTCAATAAGTAGGCATTTTAATACGAAATACCATACGATCAAGAAAAAACTCGTCTAGCAACTTTTAAAATTTAATGTTAAAATTTATGTTGGCAACCAAGCCTTCTTTGTGCGGTGAAATTTTTACGGCCAACGACTTCACATAAAAACTCAAGTACTGCATTACCAACATCAGTATTTTAAAAATAAATTGCATGGCTTACTAAACGACTTTTTTCGATAGTATGGTGTAATAATAGTAATATAGTTTAATACCTACGTATTCAACATAATGAATTAGAAGTGCTTATGACGTTATTTACCTACAAATCAGAAGAGTTATAACAGTTACCAGTGAATTTACACTAAGTTTCCGCCGAAGCACCCTGGCAGCATATGATTCAAAAAATGTATGACCTAAAGAAGTTGCACTCAGTGCAAGTAGGTCATCACTCATGACAGTTTTAGATCTAATGCGTTTTGGAGAAAAATAGAATAAGCTGACGTAAATCACCCATAGGCTTCTATTTTATGAAATTGTTTCAGTCTTATGATATATAGTATGAGTAATGAATTTTTCCTACTTCTAGAATTTCATAAATATAATTAGGAATGTAAATTGTACTAAAATTTAAAAACTACTTTAATTTATTGCCGATAATACTAAGCAGAACGAAATCTATCGCTTTCAACAATTTTAAGAATCCTCTGTTAGTCTCCAAGCAATAAATTTCATACTCTGAATGAACAATTACAAGACATAACGCACTTAAGGTCTACGCGCCACTTTAAGTAGTTGATAGACCTCCAAACAAAAAGTCCAAGAGTGTTATTTGAAAACCCATACAACTCTAGTCTTTAACTTTTTTTAGCATTAAAACTAGAACTAGAATTAATGACATATCGAGAAACGTGCGCTTAGTGACAATAACAATAATCGAGACAAAATATTCATATGGTTGATCATAAATTAATTGAATATGATTAAGCGCAGTGATCAAGAACTGCAAGAAATTGCATTGTAAACTAAAAAATAAAGAGGTCAAGTGAATATGAACTAGTATTTTTTTAAGCTCTTGTAATTAAGGTATATGCCCCATTTTCCTATTGTGTTATATTCTTTTACTCTTTTGTACAATAGTGGTGTATTACTCTATGATCAAATAACCATCATTATTACTTTCAATCTCTTAATTTTGGCAAACTGTTGTAAAACTGTACCAATTGCGACATCTGGAATGTTTCTGTTTCTGTTTTCGTCCCATATCCGCAGTTCTTAGCATTTTAGGGTCGGGAACGTATAAGTATATGTATACCTGTATCAGACAAACTCAAAAACAGGAGCAAACCGTTTGTACTATACTGTATATAAGTGCTATCACACCCAAAAGTATTGACCGTACCTTACCTACTTATGTTAGCAAGTACTAGCCCCGCCCACCCGCCCTTTATTTCCTCAGAAGATAGTACTTGCTAAGATAAGTCTTATTTTGGCAAGTGACATATTCTCTGAGCAAATACGGACGAGTGGGCGGGTCTAGTTCTTGCTCAGATAAGACTGATTTTGGCAAACGCCATACCCTCTGAGAAAATAGCGGGTGGGTGGGCGGGGCTAGTGCTTGCTAAGATAAGATTGATTTGGCAAATACCATGTCCTGTGCACGGGGCTAGTAGATGCTAAGGTAAAACTTATTATGGCACATTTTGGATAGGATTTCTTCGTCAAAATTTTGAGATGACGTCATCAGTTTTTTGGGAGAGAGTAAAGAATAAATTTTGCTTAACCATTTACCATGGTTACGATAACCTTAAGATATTTACAAGATTTCCGATCAATCGGCTTTCCAGTTTCAATGTTATATTGCAAAATATTCTTATTCAGTTTTAAATTTTTTCTAAAAATTCTGGATATCTAAAGTGAAAATTCGACACAGTTTCACACACCACAAGTACAAAAGTATCTTATTTTATAAAATTAAAACAACTTTTAATTATAAAATTTGGAGATGACGTCATCAAATTGTTGGTGGAGATAAATTGTGGGTAGTATTTAATCATTTACATGATATTTCTAAGATATGTAGAAAACTTAACAACACTCGGTCCAGCAATTTCGGAGATTACGTCTCTCATAAAACTGGATACAGACAGACAGACAGAAACGGGAGACCTCTTTTTTCTTACTCTAGAGGTCATGACACGTCGAGAAAATATGAAAGTGGCAATTCGGCCTATGGACTCGATTGCTATACTTCCTTAGCTTATGGTCAGGAAGTTAAACGTGGGGTTTTGCAGTTATTTTAGTTTTTTTTTTACAGAGAATTAAAAATAATTAGTATTGAACAAATTAATTGCGCAGAGAATGTTATGTTTAAATAATTATAATATTTTTTTGTATACCTACTCTATTTATATTATTATATACAAAACTCCTACTGTCACCAATATAGGTTTTATTGTGTCACTCGTAAATATCGGCATTAAAACGGCACCAATGAAACGCTGTTCTAACCGAAAATACTGATAACAATACCTTCTGCCAATATAATATAATATACATGATCATGAGATATTTGATGGTACCCTGTATAATGTATTTCGTTGTGATCGAAACAAAAGAAATAAGAAAATAAGAGGTGGTGGAGTACTTCTTGCCTTACATGTTAGTATTACTGCTCATTGTATTAAATTAGATCTAACTAATCTGCTTAACATTGATGTTGTGTTGCTCAAAATAAAACTACCGGGAAAATATCTTATTCTAGGATGTGTGTATGTGCCCCCAAAAACGTCCATTGCTGAGAGGGATTATTTCTTTGATTTGCTTGTGTCTTGCCATGATATTTATGATGCTGATGTGCTAATAGTGAGTGATTTTAATGTTCCCAATTATTGTAAGCCTGTATTGTCTTGTGGAAATAGCCCTGACATCAAGGGACCAACTATCTACACTACACAGGGCCGTATGCGCCCGTAAACCTTTAAGATGATTTATGGCACGGCTATTTACATTTTCAATAGAGTTCCTAATACTTGCAGTAATTGAGATTGCAGTGCCATAAAAACGAAGTCAGAGTTGGACCACTATACCACAACACCGCTACTAATATGATGGTTATCCGATTTAACTGTAAAATACAGCTTCTGGAGTTGTCCACTCTCAGTTGCAAATATTTTAGGTATCACAAGGAAGCTGACACTTTACTTCGGAGTACCTCTTATCTTTACAGTGGTCTGAAAATAAAAAAATCAAGTTTACATTTTTTTTATTAAAAACTTCATACTAAACATGAATATAAATTAAGAGATCTCCTGGACTCAAGTTTGCTAATTCAAAATATATTTTTTTAAAGCGATATGTCTCACATTTTTAAAATGCAACTCCTGAAGCCGCAGGTGATGATATTCCCCATATATATAAGATGGGATGAAACTAGATCAGACGCTCCCCTTAAAGAGCACTTAAGTGAAATCACTACTAATCTACTAAATTTCATAATAATCAACATCAAATTCAGCAGAATCTTCCTTGCAATCAAACAAATAGCTGCTTAGATAAACTGAGAAAATTGGATTTTGTAAATTTTATTTTTATGATGAGCCCTATAATTCCAAATAAAAACAAATGTGAACTGTTAAACAGGTAAAGAATTACGTTATACGTATGTTTTAAATGAGTTTTCAAGAACACATATCAACTTGGATAAGTACCGTGTAGTACTAATTAACAGTACTGTGTCCACAAAATTTCAGGAAAATGGGGCAAGCCGTTCTTGATTTGATCAATAAAATAAATTGCTTCATTCATCATTTTTTTAGTCATCTTGTATATAAGCAATTCTAAATCATCAAGCTATTGGAGGAATAAATAGATAATCACTTGTCAGGCTTACGAACTATTAAAACTTTTGCAAGATTTCAGAGAACTTGATTTTGCAGTCTTTTAAGTTAAACTGTAAAATTTTATTATGTAAATTTGATTTTTTCCAAAAATCTGGATGTTAAGGGTACAAAATCAAGGCAGATTCATCAGTCAGAAGTATTCTATAAGAAGTAAAGTAACAGACTTTGCAAAAATTTAAGATAACGTCACCAAATTGTTGGTTAGCGTGTTACCATCTACATGATGCATACCAAATTCCACAACAATTAGTTCAGTAGTTTGGTCAAATAACAACATAGACGCCAACAGACAGGCCACAGGCCGTCTGAAACGGGCAACCAATTTTTATGTAAGCTGAAAACAGTGTGGAGAACTGCATTCCGAAATTTCCAAAATAACTGAAATATTGATTTTTAAAAATACGTGATGAGAAATTTCACTAAAATAAAAAAAATTATAATGGTAAACTGTTAAAAAATAGTAATTGCGTTATATGGAGAAATTTGTAAACAAAATTTTGTAACAATAAGTCTGTTAACACTGGAGATATTAGATGCTGAATATGTATTGAACATCCCACAACAAAAAACGTAGGGACTGGTTTTAATCGTAGTACGAACCTAAAGACTTTTGATGCACTCATACATAGATTTTTCACAGACCAAACTAAGTTTGTTTTAAACCAGTAAA
This sequence comes from Zophobas morio, assembly GCF_036711695.1. NCBI lineage: Eukaryota > Metazoa > Arthropoda > Insecta > Coleoptera > Tenebrionidae > Zophobas > Zophobas morio. Next base: position 10,312,090 of record NW_026972122.1, read on the forward strand.
CAAGAGTACGAAAATGACCCGTCTGACCTATTTAATGAAAACCAACCTGGGTCCATATTTCATACCTGCATTTTTGTTTGATCTAGTGATTGGTTGTAGGTGTTGCAATCAGAGTTCGTGGGGCTGGCACTCCTACGTTAAATACCCTATATAAACAAAACGCGGCAATGTGTCCAAGAGATTACAAGTAACAGGCGAAAAGTGACAAAAATCATGATTAAATACCTACAAAAGAAGGAACAAATTCGAAAACGTAAACTCTCAAGACATGGGAATAATATTGGTGCGAGGAAATAAATGTTATTTGACGTCTACGATAAATTTATAAAATACAGTATTGATGTGCTGTTCACCTCACTAATAAAAACGTATCGTTCCATACAGGAAAATTCCGTATGTAATCTCCTTGAAACCTTGAATGTTTGATACTGAAATATTTAGTAAATTCAATATAATTTGTCGTGCATCTGACGTATTTTACCTTGGATATAACCTATTTTGACATGGCGAAAAAAGAGAAACGAAGAGGAGCAATTCAAGAGAATCAGGACCCAATCAAAAAATAATCCCTGGAAGAAATATTTGAACGAACCTATAAAAAAGTATGTGGTAGATTTTATAACACAGCAGTAAATCGTAAGATTTTATCTACAAATACAATGTCATAATTATTTAATATTTTTGATTCAACGAAAATATTCAAATGCTTGTCATACAAATCTAATGTTTCATTTAATATTTTAAATTAAAACTGCTGAATGATTACTAGAAGCTCTTATATTTATCAGTGCCGAAAATTGTGAAAAAATGTGCTTAAAACAACTCTCCAGAGAATGCATGTATGGTTTAAACGACATATTATGATCTAAAATATTATAGTAAAGTGGGTTTCTTTTATCTCAACCGGACGAAGCCTTACGCAGATAAATACTTTATACGGTCAATTTATCCGCTAATCTTTCGGCATTGCGGTTAGCTATTGCAGAGACACTGCTTACTTATGGACAACAAAGCGTAAATATTTAAAAAGAGTTCTAAAATTAGTGACAAGCAAAAAGGATTCACGTATTTATTATACAGGTTGTCGCACGAACGATCAGTTCTACTCAAACTTCCATAATTACATGACAACTGACATCAAGGAAATTGAGAGAGTTGATTTTCATCCTATGAAAGTATAAAATAATTACCGACGTTTGAAGGACATCATTAAAGTTTAATTACGAGTAGCAAATTTTAACATTGATCCGTCTAATAAAATACCTCTGAATACAGTAAACCTTTGTTATGGAAATAACATTACATGCGATGCTAACTTCGTTAATTTTCCACTTCCATTGAAGCTCACAATAGAATCTGAAAACAGATGAAATGTCAAGTTCAATTTAATTTAAGACAACACTTAGTTTTCTCCTGAAACAACATAATGAATAACAACAACCGCGGAGACCTAAATAATTAAACCCCATTTACAAATTCACAAGAGTTGAGTAGAAATTAAGCCTTAGGAGAAAGTTAACAAACCATTGACTCGCAAAAACAACACGAGAAAAATTTGTATTACGACATTGTTAATAGTCCAAAGCAATTATTTTTCCTTCTAGACAGAGTAAGCAATAAAAGTAACAAAATAACTTCTATTACTTTAGTCCGAAATACAAACACTAACAACAGAACAATAATCATCTCTTCTCACGATTTTTATTATTGCTTTTATTTTCTGCGGCCGTTCCACCGCAATATATTGAATTCAATCCGAACAGCGTAGCGTTGTGGTCTGATTTAATAAGATATGGTTACACCGACTATGACAGCTTTATTCCTAAAATGCCACAACACTGTCTTTTTATGTAAAATGGGATCATTAATAAACAGTCTCATAAGATGCTGCCTGTCTGTATCATTTTATATGTAGCGACACACAAGTGTTTTAAATGGAATATCATATTTTTCGGAATATAGCATGGGAAAATGTAGACTGCATGCTGTCTCAGAGGAAACGTCATAAACTTTATATTTGAATATATTTCACCAACAAAAAATCCCATATTTTTTAACAACGATGTATCTGCGTTCTGGGGAAACATGTCACAATTCATATGGTTCGGAAGGTTATTCACCTCTTTTACTTGAAATACACTGAAAGGGTAGACGTGAATAAAAACTGCGACATTACAGACTTAAAAACCTATCCAACTATGAATAATAGTTTCTGCTGGTTTTGCATTTTCAAATTAACGTCTGAAACTAATTAATGTATGTAACTAATTACTTATTTGCACGATCTAAATCACTTGTTGACATGGAGAATATCGAAATAAAAAGTATGCCACATTTTAATAAAATATTCTAAAATTTAACCGATGAAAATCAGCCATTTGACATATTTACAAAATGTTATGCGATAAAATTTACCTGAAAACGCACACGCAAGATTTTAATAGGAATTTTCAGTTCTTGCAACCGATAACCGTTGCGACTTAACCTTTAACTTAGACATCTCTAAGCTTAAACTTTTAAAAACGTGGCTAAGTAGCAGGATACTGTCATGAGAAGGCAGTAAATGAACACTACGTAAGCTTTTAATTAATACTGGCCCAAATTTAATCCAACTCCTAACTACTACTGAAATCCCACAATAGTTGTTAAATTAATTCCAAGTATTATGTACCCATCAACATTATTTTGATGAAATTTGTAAATCAGAGCATAATAACTATCTGAATAACAAGTGTGAATTTCGTCGGTCCTCATAGCTGTACTCGTACAAACAAAGTGACAGAGTTTTCAAATTTTATTATGCAGATTACATTTCGTTTATTAGTGTACACTAGTGTCCGAGTTTTAACGAATGTTATGCTTTTGAATGTTTGAAGTAAAACAGATGTTATGCAACTGGATAGTCAAAACATAAATATTAGATGAATATATCGACTTTTGAAATATAACAGCATGGCAGACTATGAATTATGAAAACTACTTGTGGTAGGAAACAAAAATTGTAAGTAATTTACAAGCATATTCAAAAAGTAGTTCACTTCTTATTGCCTATTCCATCTTTTAAGAGCATGAACATGTTTAGAACTATGAAAATTCGAATTCAGATTTTTTTCTTTCGTGGCTATTTCTGACATGTTTTGTTCCCTACTCACAGACTGTGGCTGTGTTTTTCAAAGAATAAAAATAGGTACAACTTAAGTATTTAATATGCCTAAACAAAATATACTATCAAATTAAATTTGATCGCGAAAACGTTTGCAAATTTGTGGAAAATTAGTAAGTTGCGAAAAATGAATATTACCTAATCCTGTTTTGTATGTAAGTTTTTTTTTAGTGTATATGTGAAAAAGAACACTTTAGCATGAACAAACATTCACACGTGAACAGAATCTTCAAACACCGTTTCGACCAACAGGCATAGGTTTATTTGGTCAAAAGACGAAACGATTTTTTTTGCGGAGTTTGAAAAGTGGTGTGACAGTAGCTGTTTGCATTACTCGCATTGTCTTCTAGACTGGCAATTTACAATACCAGATTCAATTAGAGAAGAGTTCGCGACAATCGTACCTCCCCATATAAACGGGAGAAGCGGGTGCTCACCCAATTTGTCCGGAAGGAGTCCCAGAATCCTTAGCTAATAACCTATACGGCAAAAACTTATCTTTGGCATTGGCGATATCAGTTGGCGCTTGCCACACAAGCAGGTAGTCTTCAATCATAATGAGATATTCCAGAACTAACTACATCGGATAGTACACATTTCTCTTTATTTTTCTTAAAATGGCATATCCTGAGTACAGCGGAAGACCCCCATATTCACGTATTGTTCAAAACATCTTTCCAAGCAAAGAACAAGACATAATTATTAACGCTATAGAAGAAACTAAACTGAGTGATTATGTTACTACTATAGCCAATATCATTGATCCCAAAAATATTCTCTTTGCCCGGATTTACTTTTCGAGCACAAACATTGTTGATGGTCTTGTCGCCAATCTTTCAAATATTAAGTTCAATGGTCGAACCTTAAATATTCGGCTCTTAATAACTCCGACTCGCCGCATAATATGAACTTTTGGAGAACTTTGTGGAGCGGCTGCGGTTTAAATTACTGTCATGCATGGCCTTGTTAAGGGCAGGTATCCCGGGCGATCAATTTGTTCACATTTTAAGCTTCAGAATAAATGTTTATATCAGTACGCGGTAGAGCTTCCAACCTCCATACTAATTAAATTCGAGGACACAACTTACCGAATATTCACATCGTATGATGAACTGATTTACTTCTCCTGTAAAGTTGCTGATCACATAGCTACCGCATGTCCTAATAACATCCCCTAAGATACAGCTATCTTAGTTGTTCCAGAAAATCCGCAAGAAGGGCAGATGTTGTTCAAAGTAAAAGAGGTACTTCTAGAATTCCAGATCCAATAAATTACAACAACACAGAAATCAATTGTCCCAAATTAATATCGTTGACACATTTAGCGATTATTTCAACACGGTAAATGCAGCTTCAATTCCAATTAATGAGCCAGAATTAACGGACGTTAAAACAACTGGTGTTTTCTTAATTTATATATCAGAGAAGAGGATCCTAGAGGCGCTAGAACATTCCAAAAATTCGTTAACTATGGGATTGGATGGAATTCCATCATTTCTCGTCAGAGACTGTGCTCACATATTTGTAACACCGTTGCATCATTTATTTAATTTAATTCTCAGTAGCGCAACTTTTCCGGACGCTTGGAAGAAAGCTTTAATTTGTCCAATTCTCAAGAAAGGAAATCCAGCCGAAGTCACATATTATCGTCCTATCTCCTTATAAAGCAACTTTTCTAAAGTGTTTGAATCGATTATATACAAGAATATTTATTGCAAGGTCAAGCAGTACATTACGCCTCATCAGCATGGTTTCATGAAAAATCACTCCACCGCTACCAATTTGGCATGTTTTACTCAATACCAACTACTGACCAAAAGCAACAAGTTGATGCCATATATTTGGATTTCCAAAAAGCCTTTGATCAAATTGATCATTTCGTTCTTATGCAGAAATTGTGTCATTATGGATTTTCGAACTGTTGACTTGACTTGTTTAAATCCTATTTACTTGGTCGTGAACAGTACGTATGTTAAATATCGTGGTTTTATATCTAAGGTTATTAGACCAACTTCTGGAGTACCGCAAGGGTCCAATTTAGGCCCACTTTTGTTTTTGTTATTTATTAACGACATTGTAGACACGATTTCTTAGGAGAAATTGCTATTTGCAGACGATGTGAAAATATTTCAAATTATACGCATAGTATTTATTCGGCAAACTTTCGAGCTGACGTCATCAATTTTTTGGAGGGGATAAGCAAATATATTTTGACTAAATATTTATTATGCTCTTTATAGCCTTAAAACATCTGCAAGATTTCAAAGTATCCGGTTTTGTAGTTCCTGAGTAAATCAGTAAATTAAATTTACGCATTCATTAATTTTTTTGAGTCACCCTGTATATGCAAATCCAAAAAATATGAATGGAGTGATATATCACAAGTACAGACGCATCATATTTTGTACATTTTAGATAGGATTTATTCGGCAAACTTTTGAGCTGACGTCATCAAGTTTTTGAAGGGGATAACCAAATATATTTTGACTAAAGATTTATGATGCTCTTTATAGCCTTAAAACATCTGCAATATTTCAAAGCATTCGGGTTAGCAGATTCAAAATTAAATTTCAAAATGTTGTTTTATAATTTTGATTTTTTTTCCAAAAATTTGGACATTTCGGGTGAAAACTCAATTCGGAGTCGTAAACTACATGTGTAGGACTATGTTATTTTATACAATTTAAAACCCAATTACTATGTACAATTTTGAAGTGACGTCATCACATTAGTGGTGGGGATGATTAGACAAATTTTGGTTAGCGTTTTACCATCTACATGATATTCCTAATATAACTACAAAATTTCACAACAATCGGTCCAGTACTTTCCGAGATTATCTGTCTAATAAAAATCCGGGACGGCAGACAGACGGACAGACGGACAGACGGACAGACAGACGGAAATGGCAGACCTATTTCTTCGTCTTCTAGGGGTCATGAAAGATCGAGAAAACGTAAAAGTAGAGAGTCGGCCCACGGACTCGATTACAATACTTCCTTTGCTTACGCTCGGGAAGTAAAAAGTGGTCATATGTTTAAAATCTATCGAAAAAAGCAGTCGGCAAATCTCCCTTGTCGGACAGCTCCAAATAGCGAACACATCTATCACATTTTGTTAAGAGTCGACATTACTATACTTATAAGAAAATAATATAACAAAACCTATTTTTAACAGACTCTCCCAGAGGGGGACACGGACAGTGAAATTTAGACAAATTCTGAAATTTACAAAGATTTTTATTTACCTCCGCATAGTGAGCAACAAAAATGATTGCAAAAGTTCGATTACTGATAATAATAAACCGCTCCTAAGGCAGTAACTCTTTGTTTGGGACCGCACGCAATTTTATAAACATTTCTACTAATGTTTTCTTGTTGTATTGATATTCCCAAGGAAATATCGTGAAAGTTAGCGTTGTTAGAAACACCCAAATTATTTATTGGTAGGTGTGTAGAAAAAACACGCGGTTTTAAATATTCCAACAAAAACTTATTTTAATTTTGTATCGTATTAAACGGCGACTGATTACGTCTGTAAAACAGAAAAAATATTTGCGTTAGTGAAAAAATAGAAAGAACTGAACATGTCGAAAAGTTAAACTCAACCAACATACGACAACTCGCTGAAAAATGTTGAACTTGAAAAACCCACGTTACAGAAGTTTTTAAGAAAAAAACTGGACAAAAACATCTTTTATGGAAAATAGAAATTTACAAAAGAAAAAAGATTTCCCAAAAACAGCCAATTTTGCTTTGGATCAAATTGTGTATGATTGCTTTTGCAAAGTGAGACAAAATAATATTCCAATTTGGGGTCCTGTATTAAAAGAAAAAACTTCGGAGTTGGCCAAAGCACTACAATAAATTACATTAAAGGTATCCATGGAAGAAAGAAAAACCAGCTGTTACCGGAATATCGAAACATCCAAGATGCTTCAAAGGAGCAAAAATATAATAAGATTAATAACATTAATAACAATAAATTAAAGTGGATCAAAAAATAGGAATCTCCACACACTTATTTACTTTACACTTCAGTTCCTTCTTAATCCATCCACATTTCCAACATTTTTATGTCATGGTGTAACATATCTAAAACTTAGCGTGATTTAATAATCCAGGAAACATCGTTAGAAGCTCACATTACAGATGTAATCAACAGATTTGTTCGCACTGGCAGTGTCAACAACAAAAGAAAATCTCGTGGAAGATCTTCAGTATCTGAGCAAGTTGTTAATGATTTGAGACGACTTGAGCAGAATCCGCAAACATCTTTAACAAAATTCCCTCAGCAGTCAGGAGTTCCTACTGCAACATGAAATTGAACAATGGGTCTTGACGAAAGGATTACAGAACATTTTCGAAATTAAGAGAGATTGAACATGTACCCTGAACAAAATTTTTAACATTTACTGTGATGTTTAACAGAAATAAATGTTTCTTTTTATTATAATGAATTAGTTTTAACTTTTAAAGATATCAAGCATTTAGGCAACCAGTTATACAGATGCGTGAGATATTTATCGTGCGTCCTCGGGCATTTAGTATGGTCTAAAAGCGAGAGGCGGCACGTGTTCATGATCTACTTCGAACCTATAATCATTTATAAAAACCCTGTATAGTCAAAGCTCTAAATACATATAGGAAACGGTTTTTTAAAATTTACGCGAAAACAACATCGTCGCTGGTGCTAATGAAAAAGTTATGCTGGCGTATTTTGTGAAAAAATTAAACCTTTTACTATTTTCTTTATGATATAAATTGTTTGATTATTCGTCCTAAATGCATGCATGAAGCACACAAAAAACCCTCTGTATTCAGGATCGCTAATCTCAGACTCCAGCAAATGGAAATTCTCATTGACAAAAGTCAACAGAATTGCGAATTAATGAAGCGGAAGTGTCAAATTTAAAACAACAAATAGCCCATGAAATGGCTCGTCAAATCGCTGGTAAAATAGCCCGGTTTAATGTGCAGTACATAACGCCAACATTTACAATGTTATGATCGTCATTTTCCACTCTCATAAGTTACAATTAATTATAAATTTTTGACCAATACGATGCGTGATCTCTTTTTATAAATTCTATGCAATCCTAATTTTACTCTCACTGCTGCCTACAGACGATACAATGTCGGAGATAGTGCCCTTTCGATAAAATCGGCCTTAAATTTATCGATTAATTCTAGCCGACAAGACAAACGACAACTTCTGTGAAGATATGGTCCTTCTTGTAATAAATTGATGCTCCACAGTGGTCAGTAATCGAAAATCTGAGATTGGAATCTTTATTGTAGCGCAATGGAGAAATCACGAAACCTAGACAAAAGAAGCTGAAGCCGCTGCAAATAGTTTCAATGAGTTTGCCAACCCCTGTTGGCGATATTATACTGCACAAAGTTTTACCCCGAAAATATTACAAGTTGGAGTCCCTGAATTCAAAACAAAGAAAACTGTAATATTCCCAAGTTACAGCTGAATGCTAGAGAAATTGCAACCAACCATTGGCAGCGCATATTTATGAAAACCGAGTTTGTTATCGTTCTGATTAACAAAACATTCATTAAAGCAAAACTTCAGCATTCTTATAAGCGTCTCTCAAATTAGGTCAGTGTACACTGGAAATTACACGCTTGTCTGACTTCAAGTCTTAGTGGAAATGATGTCACCGTGATTAATTTGTTTTATTTTGGTTAAGATAATTTAAATGCTCGCTAAAATGCCAAATGTCTAAATGTTTTAAAACTTGTTCTTCCGCTAGCACATTAACATATAATTAAAATGTCAACAAAATTCAACTTTGGCAGAAGTTCAAAATGGCATGACGTGAGTGACATTATATCAGTGCAGTCCTTAAGGCCACACCCAAGACTTCATTTGCGAAATATATCTCAGCATTAAAGGTATTAATCATGTTAAGTTTATAAAAAAACTTCTTGCGTCAATTCTCCTGACACGACAGAAATATTGGGCCGAGAGATATCGAAATTTCCCGGAAATGTTATAATTTTATCCTTGTCCCAAGTGAATTTTATTTATTTAACTAATAGCTTGTTTTTTATTTTTCTTCAGTGCTCATTATAGCACGTTACTTTTAGTTACATTCAGCCAAACGAAATGTGTTACAGAATTTTGGATAGGTCTAATTTCTGGAAGATTGGGACGATAGAGCATATTTTAGATGAGTTGCAGTAAGTCGAAATTTCACAGCACATCAAATAAATGAGTGTATGAGGATTTTAATGGTTATTATGCCATCCAAACGGGTTTTAAATACTTCAACAGTAAAGGATAAATAAACTGATCAAAGAGGTGGAAAATGATTTAAAAAAGGACATAGCTAACAAATTATAGCACTGTACAATGCACAGAGACTGTAATTTAAAAAAATAAACGTTCGTTTATTTTAGCGATCAAACAAAGCGTTTCATGTTGAACCAATAAACGAGAACACTCTCTGATACTCACATATAATAGAATTATACAGGGTGTCACATCTAAGTTTGCTAAGGGAACTAACATGGGGAACTGGTTTTTATTTTATAATTCCTATTTCACTTTAAAGCTATTGTTTTTTTTTTCAAATCGTTGCATCTTACTGTAAAAAGGCTTTAAAAATCGTATTTTGAAATTAGCGCGCAGTCCAATTTGTCGCGAAACGTTCCGTCCCAGTTCAACGATCACGTCTTTGAATTAGCCATTTATTATTATTGTAGGATAAATTATACGGAATAAATGCAAAAAAAAATATTGGTGGTGGGTGCAACAAATGCATCCCTCCAGGAAACACCTGATCCTAATCCGCGACCCCGTCAAACGAGCCATCTCCAACGACACCCAGGTCGTATCCAATAAACCCGAGATGAAGCCCTTTGAGCAACAACAACACCTCCATCGGCAGCATTGTGACACGTCCTGGGGGCTCGTCAAGCTAAGGATTTACTCGTGCTAACTCACTCAGTATTCACTGAACAACTCAAATTGAATTATGTATTTTATGCAGTGTGATGATTATTGTAGCACAATTTAAACGCAATAAATGCACAAATTATTTGAAAATTATTTTAATTAGCCGTAAGATTATCTTCGCCATGTAGCTGGTGGCAAGAAATCAAAGTCGATTTATTGTTAGCACTTTTCTTCCGTCTTATTTCTGGTTTTCGCTGGCGCTCACGAGACCACCTCGAGATCCGTGCTTCTGGTTTTAGAGCCACTCCTGTGCTCCCTTCCCGAGGAGACGCTCGGGCACCGCCGCTCCCGACCTAAAACACCACTCTCGGTGACATGAAGGTGGCCACATAGCCTAGGACGGCCTAACGTGTTTGTTTTCAGCGGCACTAGTCGGCCCAGGGCTTGGCACTGAAGTACGGCACCCCCACGCGATATCAACGGACCGTCACCGATCCGCCGTTCCCGGAGTTTCGTCGCAATACTCTACCGTATAGAACGTCATACAAGAAGGAGTAACGCCAAGGAACACCAGATCGGATGCTAAAAAGTTCCGTTAACTTCTTGGGAGCGACGCAGGTTTAATTCGACGAACAATTTAACGATTATGTAATCAAAAAGTAATATTAAAAATTTATATTACAAATTAAACATTGAAAACCCAGAATCAAATATCCTGTTCGGAAACCATTCTTAGTAAATTCCTTAAGAAAATTGGTTTTTATCATAAAACAATTAATAAAAGAGTTGTCATCATGGAATGAAATTCGTAATTGGCAGTATCAATATTTAACCACTATCGAAAAATGCAGATCTGAGAACAGACCTTTGTATTTTTTTTTTTTTAAAAGGTGGAAAGTTTACCTTTGGCAACCAATAGAATATAATAATGTTATGAAGCGAATTTTCGCGGGTCAAAAACGGGCGAATCCGGGATAGCCGCGCCAACGCGGCCGGGAAAAGAGAAATTGGTTCGTCAAATCTCCAGGAGAGAGGAGGTACTGTGGCTGATTGCAAGTGTGACGATTTTTGTGAGAAGTTAAGAGCCCTGTGAAAACCGACCATCGTAAGTATCGTTTTGGGTTTTCTGCCTGTTTATGTACCGTTTTCGAATCGTCGCCCCCGAGCAAAAAATCGTCCTGAATCAAGTCGCCGTCCAGGAGGGAACGACCGTGCCGGCTCTCTTATTTTTTTTTTATTTTGTAAAGTTGTGTTTGTAGATATTTAAGATTACTTTAGCCGTGTAACTAGTGGCAGGGAATAAACCCGCTCACCAGACCAGACCACCTGGCGATCCGTAACTTCGGTTTTACAGCATCTCCTCCCTGGTGAGAGAGCTGGAGCCCGAGCACCGCCGCTCCCGACCTAAGGCGCTATCCCCGGTGGCGTGAAGGTGTCCACATAAGCCTAGGTCGGCCAAACGTGCTACTTTCTCAGCAGCACTAGTCGGCCCAAGGCTTGACACCGAAGCACGCTACTCCCACGCGTTATCGGCTAAATTCCCGACCGTCACGGTCTGCCCTCTGGAATTTCGTCGCAATAATTATGAATAACGTGGCATGCCATTCCCAAACTGCAAAGCAAAATATCAAGTCTAGCCAGTACCGAAGCCAAAAAGACATATTTTGAAGAGGAATACAAGAACCTATCAAAAGGAATTTGTAATAGATAACATAGCAAAGAAACACGGTCACACAATTTTAAGGTTGCTCCCATATCGTTGTGTGTTTAACCCGATGGAATTAGTTTGGTCACAGTTAAAGGCCCATATAAGCTACTAGATTTTCTTAAAGAAATACTAACTTTTCATCTGTTTTACTGAGCAACTTTTTTATGATTAATTTAATTACTTTTGATTTTTTTTGTAGTAAAGAATGCCAACGATTCATTTATTAGTAATTATTAATATTAATATTATTATTACTCATTGAATTAATTAAACATATACTACACATTCCATTTTAAAATATAAAGTTGATGTCACTTCCGGTGTTACCGGAAGGAGAATTAAAAAATGTGTCAAATCGATCTTCTAGTACGATACAAACTTGTCTCAAGAAGGACTTTTCTTCAAAAATAAAAAGTTACAGGGGTTGTATCAAATAAAAACGACCCTATATACGGAGCACTTATTTATATGGTTTGACGGTTGACAGACAAATGTAAAACAAATAACTCAAAACGTTCACTTATCAAAAGTATGATACTTTCAAACTTGTGTAGTTATAATTTATACATTTGAATAAATAAAATGATCTTCAAAAAGATAAGAAAGCAACCTATAATTTCTGGAGCTTTCAACTCACAGTTTGCAGAACGAAGGATATTCATTTAACAAACTCGTGCCCAATTTTGCAGGGCTTTGTAATATCGACATTAAACAATTTGAAATCTCTAACCGTTGCAAAAATTCAAAATACTTAATATTTCTTTTAAATGTAGAGTAATTTAAGAAACTAAAATGCAAAAACATCTGGAGCAAAACAATGCTGCACATGTAAAAGTTCGAACAAGAACAATATTATGAACAAAGAAATTAGTTTTACTTAAAATTTCGAGTGTTCACCAAATACGGTAATTAGGGCGTGCTACTTATTTATTCCTACATGCAAAAATTTCGTAACATGAAGTTCTTTACAAAATGTAATGTAATTAATTTTTTTGATTTCCATCACAAATGACCTACAAAACACAACTGTAATATTTCACCAACATAGTCTCAAAAATGGATTTTTTCTAACAGGACTGCTTCATTGAATGCCTCTTCGCAGTTCAGTTTTAAATAATATATTTAACGGGATGAAGGAAATGTGGAAACGTTTGCAACAGGTGTCATGTTTACATTTTTTTTGTTTTTGATATTGATTATCCAATTATGATATTTCTTTTTTCACGCTAAACAATATTGCCATTAGCACCCGTGCTACTTAAAAAATTATGACCCGGTTTACAGAAGCATTTAACCACGCCATTAATTTAATCAGGGAATTAATCGGTCATGTGATCCACTTCAACCACTCAAATAGCGGTTAATCGCACATTAGATTTTAATTCGTAATATAATGTAGGTTAATCAAATAAGAGGAATTTCTTATTTCCTTATGTAAATTACGTGAGAAATAAGTATTTCAATCGTGCGTAACACAAATACCTTTCAAGGTCTTACATTTTTGACTAAAAAAATAAAAAAGTGAACCGCAAGAAATCGTGCCAGGTTTGGGCGAATGCTCTGTACAAAAACTGACTCACGAAGTAACTTCCGCTGGGGAACTCAAAATACTACTCTTACAACACTATGGCTGCAGTTTAATAATAATAATAATTATGTAGTAAAAATATATTTTTTGATCATTCCCGCCCCATTTAATAAATATTATGCAGATGTTAACCTGCTTGACGTTTTAGTGTTTTGTATGATATTAATATTATTATTATTATTTTAAAGAGGAAGTATAGGTAAATTTTGTTTAAAGAAAACATTGTTCAAACACTGCTATTATATTTGTGTGGAAGGATAAACAGACGTCACGATCGTGAAGCTTTCAATCTATCAGAACAAAGTTATTGTAAACTAATACACAAAAAGCAAAAACAAATAACCTTAGATCGGTTAGAACCACAAAAAAAGTTACGTAAACATAAAACTTAGCAGCATTTTCAAATAGGTATGAAATGATAACGCGAGAATCGTTTCAGATTATTGTTATCTGCATAATCTGAAGATAAAAGCTAATGGCCTTAGTTTTCAAATCCCGAAAGCTATTCGATAAATCTTGGTGATTTTATGGGTTAAAACTTTTTGTCAATGTATGTCGTGTCGGAAAAACGTTGGACATTTCTAAAGCATAAGCAGTCTGTCTGAACGTCGTGGTCTTTTATTGAGACTACCGTCTTTACGCTGTCGCTCGATACGGGTATTTACTTACTTATAAATTCAGAGAATATAAAAGCAAGCATTAAGCATTTCCACTTTGTCAGTTCATGTTCCTTGTATTTTTAAAATTCGTTAAAACGGGTTGTTTGGAGTTGTTACGGGTTGAGCACTATCTCTTTCCGAACACCGAAAGTCACAGATCGATGCGATAAAATTTTATATTTATGTGGGTTTTTATTGTATCGCCGCAGTGCAACAAAAGCCATAATAACCAATATTTTCATCTCACGACAAGCGCGAGAAGCTTTATTTCTTATTCATGAACGCATAGCATTTAAGTGCAATTGCAAACATCGGTTGGTTTTTTATTTACTTAAGTCATTTCGTGTCGTATTTTACCTTTATGACAACCATATTTCTTTGTGGAACGTTCATTCGGAAGTTTTAATCATCGAAATGTATCTTGTAGCTCGAATTTTCTGCGTTGTAAAAGTACCTGATAATACTTTTATTGCCCGCAAATAAATTGGAAATTGGCAGACATAGAACTCCAACTTTTCGTTATTATTATTAGTATTAGATTGTTTTTGACTGCACTAAGTTACAACCGGTTGTAAAGTCTCAAAGGGCTGCGGATCTAGAAGACCGGATTCAAATCAAGTTAAGCGTAGGTGTTGCGCAGTTACGCAATAGTTAACAAAACTTTTCAACCTTCCCAGGGGCTATAACATACATATAATCCACACAGAGTCGTAGGGGTTGTTCCTTAAACATTCCGGATAAATATTAATCATCTTTGGATGAAACAAACACAGGATGTCAGTCTGAGCCACGACTTGACATGGACAAGATATCAAATTAAGAAGATAACTGTTACATGTTAGAGACCTAAAGTGTTAATTAAACGACCTAATTGTAAATTTTAAAAGGCTTAAAATAGGATTCCACGACCAACGAAGCGGACATGCTTGCACAATAGAGATTTTCCGTGAATTCATTGCTTTGGCTGGCAGATTGTTTAAAAATGGGTTGTAAACAACGCCCTTGAGTTTAACGGTACGGGTTGGTGTTGCCAACTTAAAACACTGTCCTGCATTTCATTTAGATTATAGCCGGAAGGAGGTGAATCTCTGAAAAAGCATTTTATTTTAGAAGTTTATTGTTAATGATACTGAGTGTGTTTGCGTGTTAGTGAGTGTGCTGGGGCCGGTTTTGATTTTTGTGCATACAGTAAAGAATCCTCAAAATTCCTGAGGTAAAATCATCCATGAAAGATAAAATCAAATTATGATGGTTAGGGAATAATTTGGACACTAATTTTCAATTTCCTCCTACAACCAAAGACAATGAGTTATTCTGCAAAGTGTGTGGAAAAGTTGTAAGTAAACATTTAAAAAACTGAAGCTTGAATTATGTTCACATTTTTGTTTCCTAGTTTAAGTGCGAAAAAAAATCACACTTTGAACAACACTGCAATGGCGATGCACATAAAAAGAACGAGAACTAATCCAGTAAACAGACTTTATTAAACATTAGTTGCGACAATGATTTTACGCAATTTTGCACCGATTTATGTAGGGCATTTACCGCAGCAAATATTCCATGAAATAAAGTTAGTTGTCCTGAGTTTAAAAAATTTATGCATAAATATACAGGAAGGCATTTACCCTCAGAAAGCACTCTGAGAAAAACATATTTACCAAAAGATTGCGATATGGTGAGCACTAGAATTTTCATTTAATTTTAACATAAATTTTATAAATTATAGGTAATTAAACAAATTAGAAATTCTATTGGCAATAATGATATATGTATTAGCGTCGATGAGACGACGGACAGATTAGGAAGATACATAGCCCATTTACTAATTGGAAAGTTATCTTCTGAAGAAGCTGGCCGTCCATTTCTACTAGCTTTGCAGCAACTTGATAAAACTAATAGCAACACAATCTCGAGATTTATAAACGCATCATTGGGTGTGCTACTGATAATTTTAAGCATTGAAAATATTATAATTTATGTAATTGTTAATTTGTAGCTTTATTGTGGCCAAAAGGAACTCAACACAAAAACGTTAAATGGTTTTGTATCAGATGGTGCTTCATACATGATCAAAACTGGTACTAATTTGAAGGTGTTTTATGAAAATATAACACACTTAAAATGTATGGCACATGGGTTACATTTAGTGTCTGAAACAATTAGACTGAATTATCCAGATGTCAATGGAATAATTAGCAATGTTAAGAAAATCTTTTTAAAAGCACCAATAAGAGTAGAGTTTTATAAAAACAGTTTACCAAATACACCTCTCCCACCTGAACCTGTATTAACCAGGTAGGGCACTTGGATTCAAGCAGCATTGTTTTATGTAGAACACTTTGATGTTTTAAAACAAGTCAGTAAATGTATAATGGTTTTTTTACTATCATTCTTATATTGAATAGTTTTAGGTTGTAATGTCATTTGAAGCCACAGATGCACAAAGAATTAAAAAAGCTCAAGAATTCCTGAATAAAGCAAACGTGAAAAATGAACTCTTGTACATTAAAACTCACTTTAAAATTATTACAATAGAAGAATTAGAAAATATAGGTTTAAAATTAAACCAAAGCACGGAAATTGTGGAAAAAGTGTATACATCTTTAAAAAACACACCAGGAAAGGTGGGGGAAATGGCATTCCAAAAATTATGTTCTCTATTATAAAAGAATCCAGAATACGATTTTATATGTTCAGTAAATAACGTAATTTGCGGTAATGGAAATGCTGCCAACAATACTTACATAAATGAAAACGTAGATTGTTCAATATTTAATTTTGCACCCATCACTTCTTGTGATGTGGAACGCACGTTTTCAAAACTTAAAAGTGTTTTATTAAGCGATCAAAGGTATAAATTTACAATCAAAAATTTAGAGAAATATATAGTTTGCTTTTGTAACTCATTTTAAATACTTGAATTAATATTTTATTTTTTGTTAAATACGACTTGCTTTAATTTGATTGCCATTTTTTTTGCGATAACTTAGAATTAATGGACGTAACTATAGGTCGTTTGTTTATTTAATCATTTTTTTGTTTATTACACAAAATATTTGTTTCGATAATGTTTTGTTTAATGTTTTTTTTTAATATGTATTTTTTTGATGTATGCTTTTTCGTTGAGCAAATATTTATTCCTGCAGGATTTTAACCTAAACTAAGATTTTTATAACCTAATTCGTCAATTTTGGGACCTAAAAATGTCTCCTTTTATTCATTTTTTAACGACCTAAAAGCCGAAGATTACTTGTCAGGGATTTTTTTGAATTTTTAAATGAACGTAAATCTGGCTATTACCAGTGGCGCAACATTTTTACATAAACAAAATGTCAAATTTGACAAATTTTGTTATTCGAGCGCCGATGATTTGAATATACATTTACAATAGAGAAATGGACACTTTTAGAGTTTTAATCAATATGTCGTCTGTCAGAATAATTATGAGATTTGAAACTTTTTTACGTCTTCCAGTAAATTTGTTTCGTTATTTCATTGTACTAGCGTTCATCGATTACAAATCTGTTTTTTTTCTTTATTGTGTTAATTCAAAGAGTAATTTGTGTATTCAGAATTAAAAAGATTTAGATTGCTCGAGTTGTATTTCAGGAGTCGAGTCTATTCTGTAGAAAGAGACATATTCTTTGGAAGTAGACACATTTATTGCAATGTCTTATTATCGTAATGAAACATTCCACAGCGGTGAATGGATCTACTTAATGCAAGCTTGCAGAGATGAGTACGTTGCAGAGTTCCAGAAATTGAAATTCAGGAGACTTCTTTATTAAATCAAATCCGGAATGCATTTAATAACTGGATTTGTGAAAACGGGTAATGTAAGTAAAAGTAAAGTAAAACAACTGATAATATTATTGATCTTTTAAGCGAAAAACTTGAGCAAACCGCATAACTTCTCTGCCCAAATTATCTCTAAGAATTGATATATAGTTTTAAGCACATGTCAAAGTTATTAAAATAAGATTATACATATGTGGATCCTTACAAGAGTACTACCGTGCATGAACTTTTATCTGAAAATTATGATGAGGTTATTTCGCATAATTTTATAATGTGGAGTACTGAAAAGTCACATACTTTTCTTGAGGCCCTTCTGCATTCCCAGATACTTGTCTGGTAATCATCTAGTCATACACCAGCCGGAAGATGAACTTAGTTTAGGTTACTTCCAACAAGATGAAGCAACAGCTCATACGGTCATTACAGGTGTAATTTTGGGTTTTTTGCAACAGTTTTATGGCCATCGACCAATAAGCCTGGAGCCTAATCCATAATTTCCATTACATTCCTCTTACCTTTTGCGATTCGATTTTTCACTATTATTTGAAACATCAACTATTTAAACAAAAATGTAACAATTTAGAAGAACTGCAGAATGATATTGCACACTGCTTACATTATGAAATGGTGCAGGACATTTCCAAAAATAAGGAGAAAACAATATGAGTGTATTTAGAACATAACGGTGACATTTTCAACAACTGTGCTGTTTCTAATAAATATCTATTAAAATATGCACACATTTTTGGTCAAAATATGCACCAATTTATTAAAAATATGCAGCTAAATATGACCTCTGTATATTATTGTTACAACACCTGTAATTGGATAAGTACTTGCTTAAAGGAATGACGCTATTTATTTTAAATATGAAAGAGTAAATGCCGATTTCTGTTGACAGATTAATTACATACACTGAAAGGACTGTAATATTTAATTGCTATCATAAAATTTTGTTGTCACATCACGAATAATTAAGGTTGCATTGGTTGCTTCTAGATGATATCACAAATGTCCATTAGGTTTTGATGTCATTACCACAAGCGCGCAACACAAATCGCATTTGCAAGCGCAAGGGACATACAAACACAAAAATGACCGACTTAACACTGACTAATTAAAAACTAATTTTAAATTGTATTTTTTCAAAATTATGTTTGTGGCGAACTAAGTAATATCTAGCATTTTTTTTCTTTAATGTCTTGTAAAATGTCAGCTGTTGGCGGCGGTTTCTCAGTTACAATGGATTTGTTCACTAATGCAATTATTTAAGATGAAACGACATTCATTTTTAACGACGGTGGCAGAGACGGTTAACCGTACTCAGAGATCATTTATGCCATGAGATTTTAACGACGCTCTCCCTCTACGGATTCCCTAAATCTGAACAAAACACTGCGTTCTGAATTCTATGCATTTTTCAAATTCATTTCATTGTTCGAAAAGTTTCCGCTCTGAATGGATCAAAAACTGTTTTTGAAGTCCCAATTGTGAAAAACTATGTTTGGAAATGGAAATTTCACAATTTTATTTTTTAACGTGGCTTAACCACTTTTCCTGATGATAACCAGAGTGGACTAGCGAACTTCAATTTTTTGCGCTGGTCAGTGAGCCAACACAGTAATGAACGTAACTTGCAAGGTACCGTTCCGATTTCTTGCTTGACCGATTGGAGGAATAGCTTCGTTCGCCTCATCACTAGAGAGCGGATTTCTGTCGGGCTAGACAAGGCCAAACTCGGTACGGCTCGTACGGGATGGGAATTCATTGCATTTACCGGCTGCACTTCGTTTATTTGAGATTAGAATAACGCTGCTTCGTTGCACTCTGCTGTTAATTCCAGTTCTCATTTAGTTAGCCGTTTGATTAATAAATCGTTAATTGTATTTATGGAATCAAGTGGCAATTAAATTCAGTGATTACCTATCACCCGCTACTGAGTCCCGGCGATGCAGCGCGTCCCCACTAAAATCGTGACGTAGCCCGACAGAAATCCGCTGTCTACTCATCACAGCTTTTTTTTCGATTGCTAATTAAAAGTATAGACCTATTTTTTTTTGAAAAGTAAGCTGTAGCGTTAATTTTATTTTAGTTGGAGTTTTTTTTTTGTTTTGCACTAAAGTATTTAAGTTTTTAAAGTTGTTTTCTAATTTTACATGCCATTTATTGAGTTTAATTTAATTTTTAATACATTTTTGTACAACATTAAAATTTTCACAAAAAATACGCGTTAAATGTATAACGTTTTTTCTTAGTTCTAAGTTTCTAAAAGATTATGTCTAACCATGTCGCCAAAAGACCACAGGCAGACGACAGAAAATTAGAGACGGAGTGTTTTTTAACAAACGTAGAACACTTATAATAACTGCTAGCAAGTTCCCAAAATAATACTTTAGCGCAGCAGAGTTACACCAAACAATAACAAAATATGTTTGGATTAAAATCTACTGTAAAAGTCTAGTTTGTGGCAATTTAGTTGGGGTAAATGTTCCTTCAGAAAATATTATTTCTACTTATGAAATGAATAAAAATCACACCTTTTGTGAAAAAACGAACATCTAACATATTTAATTATTATTGAAATACCATATCTACATATTAGCGGTAGGTGCCTATTTTAATATCAATATGAGATATTACAATGTTTCACTTTTTATTGTTTGGTTCCCCTTTATTTGATTTTTATACATTTTAAGAGAATTATATCTTTCGAACTTTCCTAACGAATCCATTGAAGTCACTTTAAGGGTGGTTCCAAATATTGGTAGCGTGACTACATCTAATTTACATTAAATAAGTGGCTTAGAAGAGGATTAAATTATCGAGCTCAAGTAGACTGTGTTGGCAATCCTGAAATCGGTCTTTTTATGAAAAGTGGTGTATACATCACCAGCACAATATTGTATAATGTAGAAAAAAAGTATAACATTAGCAGAGTTCAAAATTCGAATAGTCCTAGAATATTTATGCGTAAATACCTAAACAGCAGTGTAGTTTCTTCCTATATTAAGTATAATTTATATTTTATGCAAAATAGGTTATCACAACTGTTAAATAAAGATAGTTATCTTTGCTTTTAGAGGAACTGGAATTGTTATAATTAATTTTATGATTTCATTAAATAGATACTATATTATAAGTTCCTCATCACATAATTTGTTTTCCTTTAGGCGAAATGAAACACTGTCTGTTTACTTCATTATAATTTCATGCAGACGCTCCTTCTCAACCGATTCATCTAATTACTTCAAAATTAGTATGTATATAAAGCAGAAATATAATACAACAGAGAATCTACAGAAAAAGTCTGCTTATGGACATTTTCATTATTATAATACTGTTTAAGGTTCATATTTTTTGAAATACAACAACAAGAATTTTATAACAAAATTTTCGAATAAATACTGTTTGATAAAATTTTGTACTAATGCTATCGACTAGGCTGCTATAAACCTATGAACTGATTTGTAACGTAATGTAATACCAAGTGACTATTAATGATTGAAGCAAATTTTTTGTAAAAATTCGACACAGATTTAAATGCTGGAGGATCGATCTTATATTATAGAATTTAAATAACTTACTATTATAAATTTTAGAAATGACGTAATTCCATTGGTGGTGGGGGTAATTGGCCAAATTTTATTTAGCGTTTAACCATCTACATGATATTTCTAATATACATAAAAAATTTAACAACAATCGATCCGGTAGTTTCGAAAATAGATATGTATATCAAATACTGCGTTCAAAAATGTTGTCAAACTTTGAGTCACATTACAAATAATTCACTGAATTTCGGCATCTTTCCAGACCAATTTAAAGTGGTAAATGTAATAATTGTAAATTACACTTCAAATTTAGAAACGATAAAAGCTATCATTCCACAAGGAAGCATACTACATCCTTTATTGTTGATAATTTTTATAAATGATCTAAAACGGGTCAAATTGCACCAGTCCTGAATAACTAATTACATCTTCCTTGTATTAGGAGGTTCAAATGTAATCGAATAAACAATACACGCTGGGAGTCAACTGGAAAAAATAGCTGATTGGTTTTGTAATAACAAACTTAACGAAAATAAAAAAAAACAGATATAATGATTTTTAAAACAAAACAGAATACCCAAGACTTTCCACATACAATTACCATTACATTAGCTGCAAAAACCAGGGAATTAGTCAAGACCACTCGTTTCCTTGAGATACATATCGATAACACCTTAAGTTGGTCTGTTCAGAGAGAAAATGTATGCTATGGGATCAAATTTGAATTAAAATTCAATCAAGAAAATCGTTAAACATAGGCAACCATGGGCACGTTTACTTCTTTTTCTGGTAGTGCGTAATTCTGCTAAGAAATTTTAATTAGAGGGTTGGTAGTGAGAGGGCTGCTTGCTTTGTAGAGGGTGGGTAGGGGGTCACTTTTGGTTTGTTTGTTGTGAGTACAGCATGCGGTAAGGAAGCTAGGTTAAGTTTAGGTGGTTTGGTAGTTGATAAAAGGGAGAAATCCTTTGTTTAACAACAATTAATCGTAACGACGACGACGAAACAGTTTCCCCAGCACGCGTAACTAATTCTTACGGTTTTTCCGAGCGGAAATGAGTGAATTTTTGACTGACGCTAACATGTGGTGTAAATTTGTTTTACTGTTTATAAATTCACAGTTCATGTTAGGATTTTAATCGTTGACTGGTTCTAACACAATTTAACTGACATTAGATTTGTTCAGACAGAGCACTTGGAGGAATTTTCATGAAATTCACTTAGTCAGGATTCACTCCTTGTTTACCAAGTTACGAATAAGTTTCTGGTTACATTATATCACTTCTTAATTCTTCACACAAGATTGCTAATAGGTCATTTACGGCAGTTAATATTAGCCTAACGTTATTCCACTCTGGGAAAATGACCTTGAAAGTAAGGTAGAATTCATAATGTCGTGGACTACGGTACCGGAGGGAATTATACATTTTTCCCTTTTATCACCGTTATTATCATCACATCACCGAGATCTTTTTCTCGCAACGTGAAAATTATATCACTTGGACATATTCTCCTGCAACGTGGAAAATTACCGAGAACTTTTTCTCGCAACGCCTGATACATTATTTGTGTTGTTTATTTATCGTGTCTTTTGTTTAGGATAATCTGGGGACAGGCCACGATTTAAACTCTCAAAGCTAATTGTGTTAAGTAACTAAACACTTGGATGGCATCATTTAACATAACGTAAATTCTTTGTTTGAATCATTGATAAAGTGTGGCATCATTTAACATAATGTAAATTCTTCGTTTGAATCGTTGATAAAGTGTGGCATAATTTAACATGAGGTAAATTCCTTGTTCTCGCGACAGTCATGTCGAAAGACTATTTTCGAACCGAGCACATGTTTGAACTGTAGAATCTCGTTGAACAAATTAACAACATTGTGGGTCACCTAGGACGTGCATTTTATTCCTTTGATTTAGAGTTTAGACCATTATTTGCACAGCGCCACAGGATTGATCGCATTTCTGGGAGACATATTTTGACGCATTACTTTGTTTGAACGACGCACTCGTCCGATGCCATTTTGAACCTCCCGATTGCCTATTATGTTTTTTTATGTTTGTTTGAGGGAATGTAAAACAATGGACCACAATGCAGCTGAATAACTTCACTTTTAAAAATTAACCAATAACTCCAATGGACATAAAATATTAAACTCATGTAATTTTGTTAGCTTTGCAGTTTTTCACCTCATACAATTTTTCTCTATCTTACAAATTTAACTTCAGTAATTTTCTTTGTTGTATAATTTAAATTGAAGGTAAATTTTCATGCTCTGCAGTTTCTAACCTCACGTAATTTTTGTCTGCACAAGTTTTACTTCACACCAGAACTTTTTTTTGTTTTTATAAATCTTTGCTAGTTTTTTTCCATATAAATATTTTGTTGATTAATGCTTCCATCATATAAATTGTCTGATATTCAATTTTAATGTCAGATAAGAATTCTTTGCTGTTTAAAAATTTCACGAGAGTATATGGCGAATTTAAATGTTGTTTATTGCTCTTTTTGAAACTTTAACACTTGTTCAGTTGTAGTTTAATGTCCGAGTTATAGAAATTTTATATGTATTTTATAGAAACATTTAAATGGAATTGAGGTAAATAACACAATAATACGTGAGGGAAGCGGAGTGCGCGGTTCCTTGTCGATCTGGCGGTCGCGCCATCTGCGCAAATGATGCAACCCTAGAAGTCAAGGGCGCTGGGGCTGACGTGACGCTGTCGGCTTTGCGATAACCGACCGTAACAGCCTGCTCGTCTAGGCACGTTTATTCGTGATAGAGGGTTGCTGAGCGGCAGTGCTTTGCGATAGAATAGAATCACCGTCGGGGGTAGGAGAACAGTCACGACCAGGAGCCCCAGACTCCGCTCGTGCTACAACACCCCCATGGGTAGTTTTGCTGTGCTCCAGAATAAAGCACACAATCTTATAACGCTCTGGTGCCGCTGCCGCTGCACAGTTTTTTTATTAGAATTTTGTTCTCTTGTGGACTGCCATAATTTTAAATTTACCGCCACACGCTCGTAATAACTTGCGTGTATTTGCATCCAGTTACTTTAATTCAGATTTTTCTTTGTTTTTATGAAATTTGTGATATTTAAATACATATTTGCATTGATTCAGAACGTTTAAGTTAATTTCATCCGAAGTTTTTTTTTTGTAGCCGAGATGTCTTCAATAGGCACAACTTAGTAGCAGATTTTTTTTTCTTTTTTTTTTGTCAGTGGAGGAATAAATGATTTTGTGTCTTCCATAAATTTTCAATTTTATTTAGCGGTGTACTTTTCCAACCTTGGGGTCCACCACTTGCATCTGAACGCATTCCACAACAAAAAAAAAACACACAACGTAGGGTCCCATTTTTTTAGACAAGCACAACCAAGGCCAAATTTCAGTTCTATTTTAAAATATGGGATAATATTTTGGAAAGCCTAGAAGTAAATAAGATTTTTTGATTCAAAAGAATACGTTCAGAGCTTTATGCAGTTTAAGATTTAGGCAATCTTGCAGAGCTATTTTTAAGTCAAATAAAATACTGACCCTAACAGGGCAGTGTGTTTTTTATTGTTGATGTATTATTTGAGCACAACGAAATATTCGCAAATGAAATAAAATGTCACTATCGTAAGAAGTAAAAGGATTACTACTATTACCTTAACATTTTTTAAATCGTCCCCAAATAGGCTAAATTTACACTTGAAGTTAACCCTAACATCGTTAAAGAAACCTAAAAACAATAATGTTCCCTTTATAGATGCTTGAGGTACACTCAAAGGCACACCACTCTAATAAATTACCTAAAATTTCATAGGTTTCTAATAATTGAATTAATAACGAATTATTAATTTGCTTTATCGAAGGTTTTGCTAAGATCAGCATAAGTCCCTTAACATTAACATAAACAAGTAGATTGGTAGAGATCGTGTACAAAAAAAAAAGTTGTTCCATCACAATTACACTCTTAAAATGGGAAATGATTTATTCCATATTATATCTTGTCAAACATATTACTTACACATAGACATGACAAGATTCATTCGGATCTGTAGTTTTCAATAGAAGTGGCCGAGAAAAGCTTGTGAATTGATAAAACATGAATTCCATGGCGAAGGAAATGTTGAATAAGATGTGATTTGATTGCAGTTGGCCATCTCTTCTAAGGTTATATGGCAGCAGTAAAATCAGGTTCATTGTGTAAAAGTCAATAACCAATGCACTGAAGAAAAACCGCATTGGTTGTAAATAACATTACATTGGCGCAAAGTGGCTGTCGGGGATGAATGGACATACTCGGAAATTTTGTTATAAACCGAGTAGGGAGATAGAGGGAGCAATTGTGTATTAAATATCTACATTTTTTTAAAAACTAAGTCAAAAATAAGTATTTCTAGTTTTTACCAGTATCAGATAAATAAAACAGTTAAATAAATCTGAAGGCGGTTCTCTCGACATTTAAAATTTCAGCACGTACCAAATGAATTATTGGAATATCCGATGCCGCTGCAAACGACCTCATTAATAGGTCTTGCAAATTCTATGCTTCCATATAACCTTAGCAGTCTATCTAAATTCCATATTGTACTATTAAGGAAACAGAACACGTTCAAAAATATTCAAAAATCAGCTTCATTTCCTCCTAAAATTGGATTGCAGTAAGTATCAAATTTATATGGTGTTTTTAAACAGAATTAATGTCGACTGAATGTATTAACAGATAGTGATTTACCTGTAAGTATGCTTAAATTATAAATGAAAGTATGTACGACTACATTTTAATTACTTTCTTTGAACAAAATTATCTCGTCTCTTAAGATTTAATGAATATTCATTTTTCCGTAACTCAGGAGCAAATTTGAATAAAATTAATTTTTTCATTACCTTTAAATTCGTCCCTACGAGTTTACAAATGTGCAAAAACTAGCCAAAACAAAATCGTGAGAACGACGGTCAAATTCTGCAAATCCGGCAAATTATTACGCTTTATTTCGTTCCCAAAGAAGAGTGCGATCAGCAGAACTTTTGCCGGTTTAAGAGAAAAGAACTGATTTTATTTTCAGACGTAATATTAAGACAATTTATCGCCACCATTTACAAGACGACTCATGTAACAGAAGATAAGTGTTCCGACATTCAGGACAAAAGAGCATAATGGAGTATCTTGGCCGTTTCTCAATTCACTAGATCGGCCCTTTGTAGGATACTTTTATTTAATTCCACGCACAGCGAGCAATATCTATCCATCTATTGAAAGTAAATAAAATATGGAGCTTACCTGCATGTTTATGAGAAAGCATTCCTTTGTATCTTCTGCTGTATATTCCACACAACTCTAGTAAATTACTTTGTTGTTCACAGACATCACTTTATGCTGAGCTTTTATCTCCATTTTAGTTTTAAATTCAATTTAGCGCTAAATCACGATGGACGCCTGTTTGCTATCGATACTTTTCTAGACGCACTGAACACTTTCATTTTAATTACTTAATTTAATCGATGCTTCTTCTCTACTTACACTTAGTAATTATTAAAAGGTATCGTGCAATACCGTCGTTGGAAATTAATTAAACTTTCCTTCCAACACTGAAAAAAGAAAATACAATTTTACGTTTTATTAAAATGAAGTTGAATGGACAGCTGTGACAATTTTCAATTTTCTCAGACAATGTCTTCGTGATATATGGTCTTATGTACAGGGCGTTTCGAAGTTCAAGACAAAGAAATCAAATTAACGTAATTTGACTTTCTATCTAACTGTGAACATTTTAACTTATTACATTGATACTAAAAGAAATGAGAATGTCTCAAGCAAAGACAGTTTAGATAAATAGTAGTGTGCACCGGCTGATTACAAAACAATCGTCTATGAAAACAACGTTTACTGATAACTAGAAGACATTAGAATTACGAGGAGACAAAAAGTGTTTTAAGGTCTGACTATTGACATATCTTCTAGGTCATACAATTTAAGAGTAAGTTAAAAGTCGTGCGTTTTCTGCTAATAGTAGATTAATCTGCAAGCACATTCCAAAGTAGTCAAATCAACGAACAGAAACCAGTAAACTGCTGTTGAAAACTATGTGTGTGTTATTTTGTAGCATTTATGGGAATAATAATAACAGTGATGTTTGAACAAGCAAGCAATCTGAACATCTCGCACCTGATGCAGCCAACACTACTAGAAAATTGTTGCGAAGGAAATCCAAGAGTAAATAACCTGCAGTCAACAAAAGTCGCCCTCTGGCTGGTGCGTGATGATAAACTATATTTCTCGTTTCTTACTGTACTTTATAAAAAAAACAACATGCTCCTTTGACGCCAATGAAAGAATGATTTTATTTACAACCAGTTGAAAGTGTAAAAAATGGGTGTACGATCATAAAAATTAAAGAAACTGCAACTATGTATACTGTAATCTTATATTCACGATCTTTTTAGACCTTAATAGGCATTGTTTTTTTTTCTCCTTTTCGTTGGTTATTATGAGAGACTGGTGTGTTTTTTTACTGTCATATCTGACATGTATCATATATCATATATGTACTAGAAAAACAGTGTTTTTCTTCTTTTAATCAAACAAATAAATTACGCTGGAAATGCCAAAAGTAATTTAATTGTAAATAAAACTTCTGATGAAGAAATATTATTTGCGCTTCGGTAAAAATCAGCTTGAGTTAAGACCGACGCAAATAAGTTTAAGGACTTCCTACTGGCATATTTGATGTAACTTACAAAGACCTCGTAGATGTTTGTTTTCAAAATATTTTTATAAGTGAGCCGTGCACTTTGTTTCAAAAATGTTTGTGACCTAAGACGAAAACTTATCAAATCCATTGTCTGGCAAAAGAAAATCAACCGAAATTTTTTATGATTATGTGATGATATTAGAAAAACTGCAAAGAAGTTCGAGAAATATTTTTATATTTGGACATTTTGAATACTGAACATTTCCTTCAAATCTGTTATTTTCATATATTCTTAAGAAACTTACTACAGCTAAGTGACATTTTCATGTTGAATACAGTGACTTGGTAAATTGATGTTTACAAGTGAGGAACAAATAAAAAATATCATCTAATGATGCAAAACTTTTACATGCTAATACGCATCAGAGAGGAAGAGTGATTTAGAATATTACTCCTATCAGTGTATCCCAATAAATTTAGTACTATACAGTTAAAAAAATCGAAGGGTACATTGATAAATTACCCTCATATTTTAGCTCATATACAGCGTGTTATTGAAAGGTACGTACAAAATAAAATCGACAATTGATCTCAAAGTATGGGTGCTAAAAGTTAAAAAAAGTTTAGGTAAAAGTGTTCTCCTTTTAGAGATAAAAGTTATTAAAATTTATGTGCAAATTCGTTGTACGCCCCTGATAAAAACATCATCTTTCGTTTCTATAGCAACATTTATTCTCGACAAAAGTTTTATTGTTACAGTTGCTAGGATTTACCAAAATAAATTAGTTCTACCTATTTATCCTTCAGTAGCGTCTAAAAAGGTTGGATAAGGGTTAATTTTCCCCTTATAATTTTGATAGGACAAAATAAGTTTTTCATACTTCTTAGACTTCGCGAAGAACTGTCCATTTTTTTATACGTAGCTTTCAATAACACCCTGTATATAATGACCACTTTATGTCAATAGGATCGTCTCCTTCAAAATCTAGTGTTATGTTTGCTCAGAATTTCTTCTTGTTTCCTACTGGTCCCACTGAATTTGAAAGTATAATAAAAAAAATTGGCACAAAAGAATCTGCTAGCTTCGATGGTGTTCCCTGCAAAATTCTAAATGGTCTTCGGAAACAGATTTCTCCTATTCTTAGCGCCATAATAACCAATGTTTTTCTCTATAAGGCATTTTCCAGAAAAGCTTAAAAATGCATTGGCAACTCCTCTGTATAAAAATCAGGGATCGAAGTCAGATATCACACTATCAACCAACTTCAATTTTGCCCGTTTTCTCTAAGATCTTTGAAAAATTATCTATAGTAGTTTGTATAACTATTTAGTTGATACGAGAAATCAACACGAATTTGTTAAAGGAAAATTTACCCACACCGCTATTTTCAAACAACTTCAGTATGTATGGGTATGTATGGGTATACATTTTGATATTCCTAAGGTCTTTGATAGCTTGGATCACAGCATCTCATTTTCTTAATTGTATTACGCTGATATATTAATTATTATACAATAATAATCTAGCAAACAGATCTCAAAATTTTCGTATCAAATATCAGATGAAGTGAGAACTGAAAACCATATTATCGGACCCAGAAACTATAAATAAAAGCATTCCACAGGAATCCAATTTGGGCCCTCTTCTATTTTTAATAAATCTTTTGTTAAATAAGGACAAAAATGTTGCTTTGCAATTTAAAATCGGTTCACGTATATGAAACGTTTTAGTTAAGTTTGGCTCATCTACTGTGCCAGTTGTTATCCACGTAAGGTTGTTAGGGCTAAATATCGATACTATAATTCAAATTTTTGTATTCATGTTGTTATATGATGGGAAACTTGTGCAACAACGTAAAAGTTCAATTCATACTCTCATACGGGCTTATTTTTTGGGAGGTTATCATCAACTTTTTATAACACCAAAAAATTATAGCATGCTTAAAAAATGTAGGGATTCTTGAAAACTCCTTTTTAAGTTACCGGGGAATTTAACCATACCGTTAGAAATAATTTAAATAATAAGATTTTATAATTACTACCAAGTACCAGAGAGTGTAATTAATAATAATTAATTTAATAAAATTTAAATAACATTTATAGTGAACCAAGAGTTATAAGGTTATATGGCCATCATAAAATCATCCCATTGTGTCGAAGTTAAGTTGTTTACAATAGAAAAGGTTTTAGGGTCGTAAATAACGTGTCCACTGCAGCTCGACCGGCTCGTGTGGTTTCGTTCAGGGGCGGCTTTCACTAAATATGAAAATCCACCACTCCACTATTTCTTTACTACCTGCAGCCGCTGAGGGTTCCGAAATAATCACTCGCTTTGAAAGCCGGCCCTGTTAAATATGAGCAAGAAATGTTTAGAAGATGATTTATTGCCAACCGGTAAGCTTAGTGCGAACCACACAAAGCGGGTATTTATTTGCGGTCAACTACTTTTATGATGGCCATATAACCTTATAGGTCTTGGTTCACTATACTAATGTATATTTTGGAGATGACGTCGTCCCATTGGTGATGGAGATTTTGGTTAGCGTTTTATGATCTATATGATATTTCTAACATATTTACATCAAATTTTATAACAATAGGTCCGGTCGTTTCCAAGATTATGTATCTAACTAATAAAATTTGACACAGACGACAAATAGACAGACAAACGGAAACGGGAGACGTACTCTAGGGGTCACGAAACGTCGAAAAACATGACAGGAATTAGTCGTCCAAACAACTCGATAACAATATTTCCTTACCTTTCGCTCGAAAAGTAAAAACTACTTAAGAAACACCTGTTAGAATGTTCTGTTTACACAGTTAGATTTTTTTAAATGGCCAGATTAAACTGAATGACGAATTGTATATACTGAGTAGAATCTACGACTATAAATTAGTAATAATAGCACCCTTGAAGAAAAAAATACATGAAATAAACTACAAAATCATGATACAATTTGCCAATTCCTGCAACTTTCAGTCAACAAAAATATCTAAATTTTGCTATATTTAAAATTTAAGTTGTGTTTTCCTGTTGGCGCAGTCAACAGATTTTTTTTAAATTTAAGTGTATTTTCTAGCAGTATATCTTTTATTAATGATTAATTGATTAGTTATTAATTATTACATTCGCTCTTGTGTTAAAAAAATAATTTCTGAAGTTTGTATACTTTCAAATATCCAGTAAAGCTATCAAATTCGGAATGTGTAATTAATTAGTTTAATAATAATGTTTCTTAGTGACATTTAAGTTAGCAATAATTAAGTTTCTAATGTTGATTTTATCATCCAAAATGTGCTTTTGGTTTACTTTAGAAAGAAAATAAAAAATTGGCGACCAATATTTTTGGGAACCTAGGTCGGAGAAAACTACTAAATGTGAGCAGACCTATCGTCTTCTATCATATTTGTCGTTTGGATTTTCGTAGTTCGTTTAGTTGTTCGTGCTTCCAAGTTTGGATCACCTCAATTTGTTATAACCTCGCTTTTTACTGCCTGTACGTGAGCTAAAGAAGTATTCTAATGGAGTCCACCGGCCAACTACCTACTCTTATGTTTTCTCGACCTTTCGTGACCCTTATTAGACTAAGGATAAATAAGTCTCCAATTTCATTGTCAGTTTGTCTGTCTGCCGTCTGTACGGATATTTATTAGACAGATAATCTCCTAAAACTACTGGATCGATTGTTCAAGTTTTGTACGCATATTGGAAATATCGAAATTTGGCAAATCATCCATCCCCACCAACAATTTGAGGACGTCGCCTTCAAAATTAGCAATAGTAAATTTATTTTTATTTTTGTAAAAAAAGATACTCCTGCACTTGTAAGATACAAATCTGTGTTGAGTTTTCACCCTAGACATCCCAATTTTTTGGAAAAAAGTCAAAATTATATAGCAAAATTTTGCAATTTAACTTTGAAACTGCAAAACCAAAACACTGAAATCTTGCAAACGGTTTAAGGTTATCGTAATCATAGTAAAAGGTTAATCAACATATACTCATTTATCCCCTCCCAATAAACTGATGACGTCATCTCACAGTTTTGCCGAATAAATTCTCTGTCAAATATGCAAAATATTTCACATAGGGTATAACCCTATACATACTTTTACAACTACATACTTATTCGGCTGACACAAAAAATTAATGAATGGGACAATTTACTGTATTTATTAAATCAAGAACGACTCATTCCTTTTTCGCGAAAATTTGAGTATACAGTGCTGTTATTTTTAGTATTACACTACATCTATCCAAATAGGTATACACACAAAATTTTGTCATCGAAAAACTCACTTGAAAGAAACACTTAGCACGCTTCTTTACCTTTACTTTAATGTTACATGCATATCTTTATTTTAAAAAATAAAATTAGCAAAATCAAATCTTATAATTTTTCGAAAAATATGGATCTATTGTTCTGTACTTTAGGAGCGAGAGAAGTTCTATCGAAATACTGGTAGCATTAAACCAATTTTCTGATCTACCGTGTCGATGTAAATGTAAGACGCAAGAGATTTATTCAATTTTGTCTAAAAGTAAAGCTTTCTAAAGTGAAAAACTAGTTAATTTAATAATTTTTGAAGTTTGGTTTTGCGAAATTTTTCAGGGTGACCGGTTTTTTTACCGGTCAGTGTATTAGCATTTTTGTGTTCAAGTAATTAAGATCACGATTTTGTTTCTGTCTCATTGGTAATCAGTGCAACACAAACTGAAATACATTATTACAAAAAAAATTAGAGAGTACATAGATACCATTCACTTTGCTACTTAGCTTCTCTGTCTTTATCAAGCAGTAAAGTCGATTTTTGTTTGAAATAAAAAACATATAGATACTATTTAACTCCCACGTTTGGCAACAATTCAAAAACTAGACCAAATCAGCAGGAATTGCATCCTGAAAGCTTTCTCAGACCAAAGTAAATCATTAAAAGTCGAAACACTAAGTAATTCTTCAAAAGAACCCAAATATATAAATACTGAAATCACGTATTTTTTTTGCCATTACGGAAAGTTCCAAAAGGAGTTCTGTAAGCATTTCAACTGAAACTTAAATGTGTAGCTTGGTACAACAAACCGTAAAAATTAAATAATCAACCGAAAAAATCTGCAACATTTTCAAAAAGTAAATATTTGTTACACTGAATTCTGCAACGTGAGTGTTTGACAAAGAATAATCGATATTATTATGTAATAATAAAACAATGTTGGTGTTGTTTTATGAATTATGGTCGACGCATTCCAAATTCCTGGTCATTACTTTCCTCAAACACAGCATTCTGCTACTGCCAATGTTAATACAAACTGTCAATTTATTAATCCCCTTAAAAACTCTTAATCCTCCGAAAATTGACGGATTAATTTTAAACTGGTGGATAGTCTTAATTAATTAAAGCAGGATTAAAACCGTTACCAACACTACATGTCTTCACTCATTGAGATTAATATAAAAAATAATTGCGATTAAATCGTTACCGTCCTCTTACAAAATATACGCAACCAATTAAGTACGTTGTCAATGTAACTTGGGGGTGGGGGACAAGAAAGAGACTTTGCCATAACGATTTTTATGTTCCCTTTCCTTGTCCTATAAAATAACACCATTTTCACTTTTATAAGCCACTTCGTCTCGACTGGAAGACCATCCTGCAGATATATATTTCAATTTGATTATTACTAAAAATTTATGGCCCAAAACACCGCATTAATTCATAACCAGAAATTAAACCATTCCGTATCATGAAAAATAGCAACGTCGTAGTAGACGTAACCACATTTACTCCTATTTACTCTCAACAATTGTCAACAAATTCATTTTCTCCCCACCTTGAAAAGCATCGATTTTGCAATTAAAAATCTCACGGTAAAACCTAATAGTGCCATTAGACACCTTTTTACCAAGTGATAAATTTTAAAGATTGGATACGAAGTGCCGCAAGTGACAGAAATTGCTTGGAAAAATAATTTATTGAACGCTCTGGTTACCGCATGACCCGTTCGGGTCTATTTTCGTAAATTCATGCCAGCCTGAGCATCAGAATAATTGCTCATTACGAAATTGCAAGAGCCGAATATAACAAACCTGTGTAGAGATTACATAACAAAACAAATCGTGAAGTTCTGCCATTTCAGGTTTCGCAAATTTTCAGTTTAAATAACTCGCAATACAATTCACAATGGAAATAATGTACAGCGGTTGTGTGCAAAAATTGTGCTTTAAATGTCGCCAAATACCGCAAAATGGGTTGGTTAAATTATCTGACGGTTTAAATTTCTGTGTATTTTTATTATAAAACTTCCAATGTAGCCAGTGTAGAATTAGGTTCTGTGTATTTTGATGTGCACTACAACACAGCACATTTCAACCCCACTAATTGATCACAATAACTACTACCAAGTACATAACGAGCGATCAAATAAAAACATCTCTAGCGTAGCATTTAACAATAATTTGAAGTTAGATAGAGAACTCGCATAGTGACAGATAGTCAGTCTACAGATGAAAGCACTTACAGAAGTAACAGAACTAGTTTAACACTGACAGATGTGCGATGTACGACGTTATATGTTTGACATTGAGTAGTAACTAGAGAAGTTTAGTCGAAAAACTGAGTATTGTTGGACAAATCACGTCAACAATGTTCCTACAGCTGCAAAAATCGTCCTTTCTGTGTAAAAAGTTCTTATAAATAAACCTCTATTCGGAAATTCCCCACTATCTACACTTTATTTTATAAAAGAACGGACAAAATTATGTAGCTCAAAATACACGTTTCTGTGTTCACTTGTCGACTCATTTAGAAAATATACTATAATTTCTTTCTTATATACAGAGTGAGTCACGATGCGCACGTCTCTCGGTATATCATTTTATTAGTTTATTAGAAACAAAAAAAAACTTGAAAACTAAAATTGTACCGGTCAATGATGAGGACCACAGTTAGTTTTTTTTAAATGGGACACCCTATATCCTTTTACAAATTTTGATTGACTACTTCTTAGGCTTTGTAACCACAGTTTATTTTCGAATTTTTTTATGAATGGAAAGGTTCAGAAAAACAAATCGCATTAGGGTTATTTTAGAAATTTGTCTTACAACATTGGATGTTTGAAGATTTCTTTGGAGTAAACTTTCTTAGTGTGGGCACTACAAAAAATATTTTATTAGGTACGATACTAAAAGTTTTACAAACAGTTCGTTTCAGTCTTTATGTAATGAGGAATAAACAAGTATGTACAAATAGAACCACGAAGCACAAATTCGAAACACCCAATAAAATCTAGAATGTTTCATATGTTTAAGTAAGTTGTAATATGTTTCACTCTTTTCTACGTCTCTGTAAAAATAAAGTGTGTAATAAGAAAAGTATACATAAAATTTTTACAAAAATTATCTTAAAGTCGTTGAACAGTAAATTGTGAAACACGAAAGTGCAATCATTGTTTTGTCTTGTACATACCTGTTCAGTTACTTTTGTCTAATTTCGGGACACAATACAAACTAATATCTAGCAAAAAATAATAGTTAATCATAAAGAAATCTTCACATAAATGTGTCATAAGTCTCCGCAGGGTTATTGTTATTGCACAATTTT
This sequence comes from Zophobas morio, assembly GCF_036711695.1. NCBI lineage: Eukaryota > Metazoa > Arthropoda > Insecta > Coleoptera > Tenebrionidae > Zophobas > Zophobas morio. Next base: position 10,347,761 of record NW_026972122.1, read on the forward strand.
ATAGAGAAACTAGAAACATCATGGACAAAAACATCAGAACAGGACACAATAAGGTTTCAATTAGAATTTTTTTGATAAATCAAATAAAAAGGTGCAAACGGTAACAGATTAAAATGCAGCCGTTGGGACCCCAGCAGTGTGTTTATGACCACTCAAGAGAGCGATGTAAATCAAAAACCTTAAGTGATACTTAATATATTTTCAAACATAAAAACTGATCAGCTGATCACTCTAGTATAAAAGTTATTAAAATTCTAAGAGAATCTTTTCTGATTTCAAAATAAATTATTTCAAGCAAAAAGAAATATCTGTACAAGTTTACAACTAAACTAAATAAATTTAAAATATTTCATGTTGTACTTTGCTACTAGTTCAGCTGTGCCATTCCACTTCAACTAAGTGAATATCGAACTAACAAAATTAGAAAAACAAATGGACAACTGCAAATATAGTAAATGACATTAGTAATGCAACATTAAGAAAAATCGATTTATGTTAGCAGTCTTTGTCTTTGTTCATACTAAAGACTGTGATAAACATTTCCGTCTTCTGCCTCTAAAAATTTTAAACATTTTGTCCTGGCCCCCATATCTCCGGATTTAAATGCAAGCCAACACATATGGGATATGATGGCAATACACTAACGACATTACAAAATCCCTCACAGATTTTAGCTCGGCTACAGCAACAAATTTCAGTTGTTTGGGAGGAAATCGATCACCTAATGGAATCGATGCCCAGACGTGTCAACGAATGCACTCCAAATGAGGGTCGCCAAAAGCACTATTTTTTTTGTTTTATTTGGTGTTTCTTATGGTTGAAATTTTAACTTTATAAAGTTTAGACTAATAAATGACAGTAAAACCAACTTTCAAAAATTGATCGGAGGTAATTTCGACAAAGCTTCCCACGCCTCTGAAGTAACGGGTGTTCAACTGAAAAGTCCATTGAAATGGTTGGATATGTGACAAAACCTCTTTGTATAACCTAATTTTTAATACAACACTTTATTTGTTCGTACTCTAGGGGTCATTACACGTCGAGAAAATGTGAAAACCGCCAGATGGACCCAGTTACAATACTTCATTAGCTTAAACTCGAGAAGTTAAAAAGCATTTCCGTTAAACATACACTCTAAAAAAAATTGGTTGAAGGTTAAGTATTTCGACAGAACTTCCCTTGCCCCCGAATCCAAGTTTTCCAAAATTTTTTAAATAAATTTTCGGGAAAATGAAATGAGTCTGTATAAGTAGTTCTAAAAATATGAATGCATTGATAAACCACAAGTATAGAATCATAATATTTTGCATATTTCAGAAAGGATTGATTCGCCAATGTATTGAGATGACGTCATCAATTTTTTGGAAAAGCATAAACGAATAAATTTTGATTTTGAACCCTTGAATTGCAAAGCAGCTTTTACAATCGCGCACACACCAACTGCAATCTGATTTTTGCGTCGACAATGCCTAAAATGTTCCAGTAATACGGTAAAAACATCGAATTCACTGGGCATTCAGGAGTATTTGAAAAATAAACAGTTATTGCCATATTGAAGATTATTATATTATTATCTACCAAAGTATTATTTACACAAGTTATTTTTTTATTCAAGATGATTTTTTCACCTTTAAAATAAAAGTATAAAATGATTTTGCTGCGGTTGTCATAACCTCATTTGTCAGTGACAGAATGACAATTCTGACGCTCATAAGTATCCAAGTCAATTTTATTAATTACCCATTTATCCGCCAAAAAACGTTATACAACTCTCGTGCTGAAAGAACTTCGCAGTGCTCCAGATAATGCTGTCGCGCCGTCAAATTCCACTTACAGCAACTCGAATGTAGGTAAATAACTGTTAACGAGTTACCATGATTACGATACCCTTAAAATGTTTGTAAGATTTAAGAGATTTCAATTTTGCAGTTTATATTGCAAAATGTTGTTGTATAATTTTGATTGTTTTTCCAAAAATCTGGATGTCGAGAGCAAAAACTTAACACGGATTCATATACCATAAGTGCAGGAGTATCTTATTTTATAAAATTATAAACAAATTTACTATTGTAAATTTTGAATTTGACCTCATTCCATAGGTGGCGTTTCATCATTTACATTATAATCCTAATTTAGATACAAAATTTGACAACAATCGATCCGGTAGTGTCTAAAATTACATGTCTGATAAAAATCGGCAGAGACAGACACACAGACAGAGGGATACACGGACGGACAGACAGACGACGGACAGAGGAAAACAGGAGACCACTTTTTCCTTACTCTAGATATCATGAAACGTCGAGAAAACATGAAACTGGCAAGTTGTCCGATAGACTCGATTACAGTACCTCCTTATGGCTTATGCGCACGAAATAAAAAAAGTCAATGTAGAAAACGCAAAGAAACCATATAACATCTTTGTAGAAATAAGTATAAGTAAGACAGGCAGATTATAAATAAATGTAAAAACAATAAGAACATAAAACACTTTTTCAGAAATTTTCGTAGACAGTACTGCCAAAAGTATTAACAAGACCCCAAAATATACCTGATGAAAGCAGTAACTAAAAGAATAAAAATGGTGACAAAGACTTCTACAATAATTCCATTGAAGAAAGTAGACAAGACATAAGATAACATCTTCAAGGTTTGATAAAATAGCGAATCTCAAAATTTATTATTGAGCCTCTTATATTTTTAAAAAACAATTCTTTTGAAGATGGATACTTTCCGAAACAACTAAAAGAAGCTATTATAACAGCAATCCACGAAAGAGGCAAACTAAATTGTTGTTAAAAAACAGCTCTTCCGTCGGCCCTCTCAAAACTATAGGTATACAACAGACTCTTATCATTCTTCAATAAACATCATATCGTACGTACTACATAGGTTTCACTAAATAAAGAAATACGGAAAAGTCTAATTACAAAATATACAATCAAATTCTCAAAAATCTAAATATTAAACACAAATCTGTAGGCAGATTTTTTGAAACAAAAAATCATGATTTCCCATGTCAAATCTTAGACGAAACGATGTACGAGTCAATGTATGCATGTGGCTAAAGTTTTATTTTATTAGAGACAGAAAACAAACTGTACGTAAACGATAAAAGTGGTATAATTATTTAAGTGATTCATAGTCATAATAATCAAAGCAGGTGTGCCCCAGGGAAGTACTCCAGGTCCATTATTACTTATACTGTTTGTCAATGATATAATAAATAATACAGGGTCGCTAGAATGTATGGAAACGGTTAAATATCGTGAGAACCAATTGTACAAATTAACTGAAATTAGCTATAGGGGTACAAGAAGTTGTGCTCTAATTATTCGTCAAAAAAAAATTGTTTGCTTCATTTGTTTTCGAGATGCAAGGCCAAGTTGATTTTTTTGAAATGGCAGCACCATCTAATTAATACATGTTTGAATAGAGCTTTTTTTCTAATTGAAATGGAAAAACAAATTATTTTAAATAAGAATAAATAAAAAAGAAATATGGCATAGTTACATTTGCAATTAATTTTAGTTTGACATGTAAGGTGTTTCTTGCAAAAATGGTGCATCTAAGTAAACTGAACGCATAGAATTATTAATGATTATCGGTTATGGTGACAAAAGACGAAGTTTTGCTCAAGTAGTAACAATTTTTAATGAAATTCGTCCTGAGCGAGACCTCATTTCTAAGTCGACGGTTTCAAAAACCGTACGAAGATTTAATAAAACTGGAAGTGTTAAAGAACGTCCAAAACCTGGCAGGCCAAAAACTGCTACAAATGATGAAAATGCCCTTAATGTCCTCTTAGACGCAACAAAAAATCCCAAAACGTCAATGCAACAATTAGCGCTGAATCACAGTGTTAGTGAAAATCAATTCAAACGACAATGAAAAAGGAAAAGTTTTATCCATACAAAATCCATTTGATACTAGACTGAGACTGGAACAAACTGAAAAACATGTTGCCAAAGGAATTTCAGTGGAAATTGCAAGGAACAAAAAAAGAAAAACGCAAGAGTAGAGCAAAAGGTGGAATCATAACAGGAGTGAAGAAAGGTATAAAAGAAATAGAAGAGGGGTTGATAGAAATGGAAGGCATGGTTGAAAGAAAACTGATTGTAAATAAAAAAAGATGGAGAATCTGCACAATATATAGTAGAGGAATGAGAAACAAGAAATACAAGAAATACAAGAAAAAATCGAAGAGTCCGAAGAAGAATTTCTACTGTTAGGAGGGGAATTTAATGCCAGAATAGGGAACAAAAGCAGGGAGGAAGACGGGGAAAACACACGAAAATCGAAAGATAAAGTAGAAAACAAAGACGGAAAATTGCTATGGGACTTAATTGAAGAAAGAGGTTGGGAAGTCTTGAATGGGGTGAAGGAAGGGGACGAGGAGGGGGAATTTACCTGGATAGGTAAAAGAGGGAAATCGGTAATAGACTACGTAATAGTAAACGGATTAGTAGAAGAAGAGGTAAAAACATTCAAAATAGGAGAAAGAGCGGACTCCGATCACATGCCACTAGAGGGGCATAAGTAGAGGGAGCGGATGCTTAAGTAATGAAGCAGAAAAAGAGAAGACGATATGGGTACGGAATGAAAAAGTAATTGAGCATTATAAAAAAAAATGTTGAAAGTGGAATTTAAAGAAGAAGGAACTGAAAAGAAAATGGAAGAATTTAAAAGAGAAATTGAAAAAGCAGCTATAAGAAAATAAATTGTAACGAGAAATTTAGAAAAGAGAAACAGATGGTGGGATAGCAAACGCAGAAATTTAAAAACAGAAGCAAGGAAATATTTACGAAGGTGGAAAAGGAGGAAAGGTATAAAAAAAGAGTACTGGCAAGCAAAAAATAATTATAGAAAACGATGCAAAGAAAAGAAAGAAGAGATACAGCAAGAAGAAGAAGAAAAAATTAAAGCCATAAGAATTGACCAAAAGGCATGGCAGTATATAAATAAAGAACAGAAGAACAAAATCACAATTAGTGAAGACATACCTATAGTACAGTGGAAGAAGCATTTTATGGAACTGTTGAATGGAAAGAAAGAGAAAATTGTAGCCCAAGATAGTAAAACCGGGAATGGTGGTAGAGAACGGGAGGCTGACATTCGAGTAGAGGAAGTAGGAAAACAAGTAGGAAGACTGAAAAGAGGAAAAGCACCAGGGAGGAATGGGTTGGTAAGCGAAGTGTGGATATTTGGGACGGATGGGATGATTGAAAGATTAAGAGAGTTTTCCCGGGGAATGGAGAGTAGGGAAAATATGCCCAATTCATAAAAAGGGCAATAAAGAAAAAGTAGAGAATTATCGTGGAATAACTCTCCTAAATACGGCATATAAACTGTACGCAATGGTGTTAAATGAAAAGTTGGAGACAGAGATGAACGAAAAGGGTATATTACCGGAAAGTCAAGCGGGATTTAAAAGAGGTAGAGGGGCTATGGACAATGTATACATCCTGCATCATCTAATAGAAAAAGGGTTGCTAAAGGAAGGAGGTCGGGTATATGCACTGTTTGTAGACCTAAGAGCCACGTTTGATACGGTCGACATAGAGTGTTTGTGGGAGTGCATGAACAGAAGAAGACTGAGTGAAAAGTTAATTGCAGCAGCAAGAGAGATCTATAGAGAGACAGTGACTAGTGTGAGGGTGGGAGGAATGGAAAGTGAAATGTTTTGGACGACGAAAGGATTGAGACAGGGACGCGCATTAAGTCCCAGTCTGTTTGCTTGTTACATAAGCGATATCGAGGAAATGTTTAGAGGAGTACAAGCGGAAGGAATGGTGGTGGGGAGAGAAAAGGTATGGTGTTTGACATTTGCAGATGATTTGGTAATATTGGCGAAGGATGAATGTGGAATGAATGAGATGAAAAAAAATCTGCAAAGATACTTTAAAAGAAAGAAACTGGACGTAAATGCAGAAAAAACAAAAATGATGGTGTTTAGAAAAAAAGGAAGAAACGGGGACGAAAAAGTGTAGCGTTGGGAAGATCGAATCATAGACACAGTAAAGGAGTTTAAATATTTAGGATTTAAGTTTACAACAACTAACACGGTAAAAGCACACATAAGAGAAAGAAGGGTCAAAGCAATGCAGATAATGGGAATGGTGTGGAGTATAGATGAGAGAATATTTGGACATGACGTAAAAAGAAGGATGAAAATGTTTGATAGTTTAGATAGGAGTGTATTAATGTATGGAGTGGAGATATGGGGAAGGAAGGAATATACAGAGATGGAGGCAGTACAAGAAAAATATTTGAGGTGGATGTTAAGGCTACGGAAAGAGACGTCAGGCTATATAGTAAGAGAAGAATGTAAAAGCGAGAAATTAAGAGTATACACTGGGAAAAGAGCTGTAACGTATGATGAAAGGTTGAAAGAAAGAGAGGAATGTAGGATATTGTATGAATGCTGGAAGGAAGAAAAAGGAAGCAGAGAAAAAACATCACAAGGGTAGACAAGGATATTATGAAAGACTGGGATACGCATGGATGGAAATAGAGAGAAAGAGAGAAATGGGGGTGAGTATGAGGGAAGAGTTGTGTATGCGTAACAGAGACATAGATAAACAAGAGAGAAGAGCGAGTGTAAGTAAATCTAGGTACAAAGCAGACTATAGAAAGATAATAACAGAAAGATGACTGTGAGGAGAGCAAACAAAGAGAGGAGAGTGTGACAGAGATATTGAATGAAGACGGAAGAGGGGTGGAAGGGATGAAAGAAGTGGAGAGGACAAGAGTAAGACTGGGGCAAGGGGGATGGGATAAAGGGAAACAATGAGTTATTTGGTTTATATAATGTTTTAATTAGTTTTTGTTAATTAGGAAAAAAATTGTAGTGTTGTAAATCAAGAATCTTTTAAGCCCGTAGGCTAAAAATAAATACTTATCAGGTGATTCAATTGCACAGCAGACGCATGCATCATGGCCAATGAGAGCAGAAATTTAAAAAATCACACGGTACTAAAAAGAACTTAAAACATATTTTTACCGATTAATGCACTTAAAACAAACACAATTTCGAAATTGACACATATGCAGATTAAATGCATTGTAATCAAATTATTTGGAATTGCTTTGCATCTGTTAAAGGTTTTTTGTAGAGCAGTAATTGCCAGCTGATACGCACATGTTAAAAAGCATATTAGTTTAAATATTCAGTTGCTTTTTGTTTTCAATATCAAAAGGGCATATTGTATTTGCTGTAATTAAAAAAGTTCATCACACGGACATCATTCAATGTGACAGGTAAAATTTCACAATAACTGGTTATTACCGATATTAGTAAATAGTGCAAACTTCCAGTGTCCAAGCCTTGTTTTTCATGCGAAAATTGAGGTTAAAATAATCATTATCTTCAGTCAGTTACAAAAAAGGTAGTTAAAAATTAATGTTGTTAAATATATATTTAATGAAACATTATAGCTTCATGCTAAAAATTTGATTTGTTGAGTTTGATCACATGAAGAATTAATCACGTTGCGAAGTTAAAAATGCTTTCGTAAATCGATTTCTAAAATAATTTTTAACGATGAGCATGTCAAGTATATTTTTAAATAAAAATTTAGTTAGTACAAATTTTATCATGTGTAAAAATATATTAACTTTAATAAGGATAATGGAACACTATAAACGTTACGGAAAAACTAAATGGACATCTTTTAAAAAAATAGCAAAAAACTGTAGATGTGGGAATCTAACCCGAGGCTTTTACATGCAAAGCAAACGCTTCTATCTATCACTTCGCACACCGTAAAAGCAATTTGATATTATGGTATTTATACAGAAACTCTGCCATTAGAACAACGGAATAATGAACCCATTAATAGAAAAATAAATTCAATCTATGTTCAGTAACGTGAAAACCTATGACTGAAAATGAGTCGAAGTGTGCCCAAAATTCCCACTGATCAGTCCAGTGTTTTAGTGATCATCATTATTGACAGACAATGACGACAAACAGACAACCAGGAAAACGACATTTTTGTATCCTACAAACTGTAAAACATCCACAAAACATTAAATTAAACATAATGCGATTATTAAAAGTAAACAGAAAACGCCTTAAAATATAACAACTGCGTAGAAGAAATTTTATTGTAGTCTCTGTTATGCTGTGAAACTAGTCTCTGACGGAGCAATAAAAACGTGACTCCAAACTACACATTTCTCTTTGTTATCCAGAAATTAATCATTAATCCGACTTCGCAGCCTAAGACATTTCAATAAAAATATTTCCTTCCGAGAACAAGAGTTCCCACTTTCCGTTTACTTTGTATCTATTAAACACGAAAATCTGCCTGCAGATACTGCAATTATTACGATTTAAAGTTGTAAATATCGCAATAAAATGGAACGAAATCGCAATTTTCAATGCATTATTACTACTATTACGATGAAAATTTGCAACAGTGTGAGAGGAAATTACAAACATGTTTATGCAATGCAAAAAGAAGATAATTAAATGGTGAATAACTATGAATTTAAACTGATTTTAACCACCATTTTCCATTGTTTGATATCAAGTAATAACTCACGTAGCATAAATTATGTTCCGTAGTACAGATTGCTTTCATAGATAGCATGAAATATTGTTAGAAATTATAATTATTTCTGCAATAAGAGTGCATCTAATATGTAATAACCGCAACCGCCTAATATAAAAGTCACTTTCGAAACGCGAAAAGTGGAAACGCTTGAAAAGTTTAAAGTAAACAAAGACATGCACCATTTTTCTCCCACTTTATATTTCAAGCAGTAATGCCCAGCAGATTCTGTGCCAACAACCAAACAGTTGTTATCGATTTGTGAATAAACGAACAGTTTCGAATTTGAATATTGGATACTCTTACTGAAACCAGGCAGATATCGGATTTGACTGTTGAATAAATATTACGAAAACAGCGTACGTACAAAAAAGCAATTAAATATTCGCTGAAGCAAACATTCACGGTTAAATTAGAATTTACCTTTTATCCAAATTTAACAAATAAAATTTTCTTATATAAAGAGGGTTATATCAAGGCCGCCGCTGCGTTTACAAGCTAAAATATATATTTTTGGAGAATTTATTGCGAGGTATTTTTACCTACGTCTTAAATTAAATGACAGCAGCTGTTTTTTAGTGGGAAATAATTTTGGCCGAGTTATGTCCGATTTTGATGTTTCGTGTAAAGAAAATTGACCCAGTTATTGTTTGTTTTCCGAAAAGTGTGCTTTCAGTATAATAATTATTTCAGGACTAATTTCTTATTTATCGAATGGTAATTTTTTTGTGGGAGCACTTACTGGATACTTGCACATTTGCATCTAAATAACTAATGGCGATTCATTTATGAAGGCTTTGGTCCGAAACAAGATTGTCTTGGCTTAACCACAAGCACTTTGAAGTATATACGTGAATTATTAATAAATATTACAACTACAATAACACATAGTTATTCAAAGATACACAGTTAACTGAACTATGAAACATTTGAAACAACATTTGAACAGATAAAAACAGAATTTGCAATCTACATTTAGGTACTAAAATAACTCAAAAGAAACATTCGAATTTTTGGCAGACGATGATTTAGAAACAAAATAAAAACCAACACTGTTTCCTAAAAATTAAGACAAATTATTTGTCTTAATTTCGTTCCTTTCTCAAACTCAACACATAATATTACTGAAGCTTGAAACGTTAACTAGGGAAAGAAAAAATTATATTACACAAATTAATCTTAATTACCCATTTTATAAAGAAAAAACAAATTAAAAGAATGTTAGCTAAAGCTGTTATCTCGGTTTCATGGATATATGAAATTCTAGAAACCTAATTTACTGCAGATGTGCACACAGTATTTTGTATATATTTTTTATAGCTATGAGGTGACAAAAATAGGTTGCTACGAGGAAGTCAAACCCACCAACCCATGTGAAAATGATGTATTTGCTTAGAGAGATTTATTCATTAGAGTAGTATACATTACATGATGGAGAGCAGCTGTTATTTTATGAATTGAAGCACTGATACGTGAAGCTAAAAATAATAATTCGACCGTTTTGGAAGGACAAATATTTGAAAAATTTAACATTTTAAAAAGCATTTATGTACATCTTTTATTATTATTATTTTAACTAATATTAATTCATATAATATAGTTTAATTATTAATTCAATAGTAATATAAAATAGATCTGTCCGTTTTTTCAGTTATTCTGGGTAATCAGTTTTAAAAAATGAAAAAACATTGCTGAAATATTAACAACTTCGCTTGCCTAGACGTATTTTCAGTGAAAATTTATTTATTTCAGATGACGTCCTCAACTAATTTAAACACATGAATTTTAAAAATGTATCGTTTAACACTACCATTTTACCAACATTTTAGACAAAGGGGACGAAAGATAACAATAATCTAAAAAAAGAATGTTACAGAAGCAGAAGCAATAATCCATCTAATAACGTAATTTAATTAATATACAGATAATATTGAGATGAATAAATAAATATAGGTTCATTTTCTGTAGTTCGTAATTTTTTTATTAATGACATAAGACGGATATCAAGCTTACAAAAGAGGAAAATATATTCAAGTGTGCCTGGGGTAATAAATTATCCGAATCTGTTATAAGCAGTATTGATCTAAAATGTTGCTCAACAGTTTTCATAATGTTTTCAAAAACAGCCCAATTTTGGGTTTAGAATATAACAATTTACGTAAAAATTCATAAATCCTATAATTGGCATGAGCGTCTATGTTGCGTTGAAAACAGAACTTTCCTTGCGCCTGAAGTATAGTCGAACAAATATTCAGAAAATTGTAAAATTTAATTTTACTTTCTATGATAGCCCCTACAACTTAAATAAAGAATTGTATGTACTGTTAAAGTACAGATAAAGAAGTATGGTACTATACAAAATTTTAAAATGACGTCATCACATGGAAGGTGGGGACGATCAGACAAATTTTAGTTAGTGTTTTACCATCTACACGATATTCCTAAAATACATATAAAATTTGACAACAATCGATCCGGTAATTTCGGAAATTATTTATCTAATAAAAATCGACATTGACAGCAGATGGCATACGATAGACAGAAACAGGAGGTCTATTTTTACTTCCCAAGCGTAAGTTAAGAAAGTATTGTAGTCGAGTCCATCGAAAGACTAGCTACTTTCATGTTTTATCGGTTTGTCATGGCCCATAGATCCCCCGTTTCCGTTTGTCTATCCATCTATCGTCTGTCTGCAATTTTATTACACAGATAATCTTCGAAACTGGACCGATTGTTGTCAACTTTTGTATAAATGTTATGAAGATTGTCTAGATGGTAAAAGGCTAACCAAAATTTATCATCCCCACCAATGATGAGATAACGTCATCTCCAAAAGTTACAATACAATTTAAAATTTAAATTTTATAAAATAGCAAACTTCTGCATTTATAGTTTAGAATCCGTGTTGAGTTTTTAACCTTGACATCCAGATTTTTGGAAAAAAAGTCAAAATTTGCAATTTAGCTTTGCAAGTGGAAAACAAAATGGTTCGGAAACTCGCAAAAGTTTCAAGGTTATCTTAAGCATGGTAAATCGTAATGAAACTTGCCTCCCCCCAAATTGATAACACCATGGCCAAATATTCTCTGATTTTCTCTGTGCAAAAGATTCTGTTGTTGTGGTTTATCAATACATTAACATGTTTTTCCTTTATAGAGGTTATCACAAAAAAATCCGAAATTAAATTTTATATTTCAATTTAAAAATCCATTTATTTTTTAAATCGTATAAATTAACTTCTGGTGGTTGAAATGTCTTTAGCTAATTTTCAGGGGTGGTTGAAAAATGGTAAAAAATTTCATAAAAGGGGAGTATATATTGCAAAATTGAGTTTTTTAGAAGAGATCCACAAAAATTTTGAGTTGTATATCTCAACGTGCTGATTCGAGAAATGTAAAAGTTTTATTGTTCCAGAGCAAGGTTTTTGAAATATTCGAAAAATTTTTAATAATCCCAAAATTGCTACATTTCGATCGGCGATTCCAGTAAAACAATGGAAATTTTCAAACAAATGAGGCTAAAATAACTTCTAGAAGTTGAATTCTAAAAAAAAAAAGTTTGTTGACGAATTTTCGAAAAATGATCAACAATTCATAAGGTATCGAAAACTTGAACTTGAAAAATGGTCTAAAAATCTACAAGAATGCCGATTTGAAACGTATAGCATGTCCCAGAGCAAAATTTTCGAAATATTCGACATACGCTTCGAATTTTTCAAAAATGTTAAATTTTTCCTCATTGGCTATTCTAGAAAAGTGGTAGGAGTTTTCGACAAAATGGAGCCGAAAAAACTTCTGAATATCGAGATTTACATGAAAATGTCTTTAGCTAATTTTCGAAGGTGGTCGAAAATGAAATGACGTCATCAAATTTTTAGTGGGAAATTAAGTTCTGTCGAAATAATTTTCAGCCGATGTTTTCATACAGTAGGGGTCAAGAAATTTCAAAAAAACATGAAAGAAAAACATCAAAGTTGCCATTTGACCGATGCACCCTATTAAGGTATGCGAACTTAAAATCGGGACTATAATTAATTTCCACAATTTTTGTATAAAGAAGCAATTTGCATAGTGCTATCTTAAATATGACGTTTAGATTGTTATGATGATAATTTATTTTTAAGCAAAACTGTCATATTAGCAATGGGCCCACTAAAAGAACTTGAAAAAAGAAAATTAATAAATTTAGTGTATGTCAGGCAGCCAAAGATTACTCCATATTCGACGGTTAAGGGATTAAAAAAGTATGTAATTGGGAAAACCACTATGTATAGAGTTTGGGAAACATTGGATGGAGGTGGTGGAATAGAAAGGAAAGAAGAGTCTGGAAAAAAAAGACGAAAATTAACGGAAGAAGAAATTCGGAAGATTGTTAAACTTTCAAAGAAAAATGGGGCGACTGTATCGAAGTTTGCAAGAAAATATCATGTGTTAGATCGGCACATATCGAAAATATTAAAACAAAAAGGAATTAACCGTTATACCAAAATAGATGCATGAAAATCGACACCTGAACGATAAGAACGACAAAGAGCCAGATTAAATGCCCTATTTTTTGGTGATTTTAAACTCAGTGCCAAAAAAGACATCATTTATGATGATGAATCCTATTTTTCTTTCCAAAACGACAAAGCGTCTTCAAGTAAACATTATTTGGTCACATTTAAAGAATAATGTACTTAATATTATGAAGAAAACTGGTCAGCTTCGATATTTAGGCAATTGAAGCAGCGAATAAAAAAGAAAATCAAGGAATATGACGAAAAATACTTCAAACGATTGCTGTGGAACAACCGCAAGAGAATTAATGAAGCGGCTGTTAATGGAACATTGAGAGTTATTAAGAAATAAGTTTATAATGTTATTCTTACATTATTGTTTTTTTTTGAATACCAAATACGTTTGAAAAATAGTCCCAATTTTAAGTTCGCCTACCTTACAATCCTTCATTAGCTTAAGCTAGGAAAGTAAAAAGTTTTTTCACATTTTCGTAATGGAAGATGAAAGTTCTACAAAATTTATGCCAAATAATTTGTGAAGAAAAGAATTTGAACATTAATAGTCCAAAGAGGCTACAATTTTGATAGAGAAACGTAGAATTTTTTTTTTTTGCTGTTAAGAAGAGTTATTTTATTATCTGGAATTTTGATACTTGTCGCTGTGAAGAGTTTGTTAAACTAGCCGTGGATAATACTAAGAATCAATGACACCACAAGATACAAAAGTTTAATCATCCAGAAAATTTATCATCGCTAGTTTTTTGAAATTAATAAAACACTGAAAATTATACGGGTCATTGTTTTAAGACGTGCTCTTCCACTATGTCGGTCGAGTAATCAGCAAGCAAAACAAAACAAAACTTGGAAACAGTTAGTCAACTCCACAGTCTGAATTGAAAAACTTACATCCTGGGACCAAGGTTAAGAAATTACGAAACAAAAAAATTTAAAGGAGAGATTTGTTTGTAATATGTTTGCCAATTTCAAATAAAAATAAAATGAATAATGTTGTTGACATTAATTGGTTGACGGCCTATCTTGTTAAATTTAAACAGCTCTGGTTAATATAATTGACATGCCTGTCAATCAACGAGCTTGGGTATTGCAAAATTACAGGTAAATTGTAAAAAATACCAAGAATAACATGAGAAGGCTACACTTAATGGTCACTGCGTTGCTTTTTCAGTATGACAGTTTTGACGTATATTTCAATAACAAAATAAGAGAAATTGGTCTAAAATTATTTAGATAGAACCTCCCTAGCCCCTGAAGTACACTCCAATAAATCCCACGTCTTTAGATTTTTTGTGATAACCTCTATAAATTAAAAAATATATACATCATATCAGTCATAGTTTAAGAAAAACGCTATGTTACGCTATGTAGATATGGTTCCAATTTGCCAAAAATTTGTAAGCCTAGGGTAAAAAATTCACAGTAGATTCATAAACCATAAGTACAAAATTGCGTGTTTTATAAAACTTAATTGGCGTTTCTATTTTTTTTACCATCTGGATGATATTCCTAATTTACATATAAAATTTGACAACAATCAGTCCGATCGTTCCAGAGATTCAACACAGACTCTAAAAAAAATAGAAAGCCAGGTCTCAGATTTTAATATTCTCAAAATTTAAAGCGAGATACGAAAGAAAGCAAAATATTTTCAAATACTTAATTATTAAGTGAGAAGAAACAACACCAAGTTTGGTTTGACGAGATCTTCTCGGTTCTTACTTTACATCATATAACTTTGAATACTGTGACGTCATCAGAACTGTACATAGTGTGTCCTAATATATGGCATAAATTTCATACAAAATTTAAGATTAAAATTTAGCTAAATGGATCAAACCTACATTTTCAAAATAAATTCCAAGATATTTATTACAAAAATTTATGAGTTTTTTTTTCTGGCGACGACTACAGACATAATCTAATAAGGTCATTTTATGAAAGTTTAATTTCATGTTTAGTACACGCATAACCTCGAAACTACCAAACTGATGTTAAGATAACACTGCAGAGAATACGTTAATTACGTTATTTTGATCACTCATACCCCAAAAAAATACATACAGCACATCAGCTAAAATTTTTCATTCCTTCCGAAAAGTTAATGGCTAAATATTTTTTTTTAAATTGTCGTTTGTTTTTTAATTGCTGACAACCACTGATCTATCAACATGTCAAAACTAATACATATATTTTTTCAAAAACAAAAAAAGTATATATACTAACATCAATTCAAGAATCAATAAACAAATCTTTACTGAATATTATGGTAAAAGTTCTGAAAAACAATATTTCTTGTACTTGAGAAAATCTTTGTCTTCAGCAATTGGTTGTGCAAGAGATCTTGTAAAATGTGTGATCCAACTTTTGAAAATACATAAACGTACATGTCAAAGGAATGTATTGATCCTTAACAATGTGTTGATGACATCATCTCGAAAAATATAACACATTTTGTGAACAACAATACGGCTAAAAATCAAAACAAATCCAAACAAATTTCTGTTTAGTCCCTTTTTTAAATTCTTTCATAGATTTTGGTGCAATGTTACTCAATTTTTGATTTTTCACACCTAATAATAATAATAAAAATATTAACAATATTGTCATAACCAGTTACAAAAACCGTCAGTTCTACTTTCTTTGTAAATATCTGAAAGAAGACTCGAAAACTGAATATAGTCGTATACAGCTTGGACGTCTGGGTAAAACGATTAAAAAAATAAAACTAAAAGTGCAAAAATAAACACTTTTAAAACATTGATAACATAAATGTTTTTATAGAGGACAAGAACAACATAACCATTTTTAGAATAGACATTTGAAAAAATATCGATAAAAGTAATGTAATGCAACTCAAAATCTTCCTATGTTTAAAAATAAAAAAAACTATTGCTCTATTTCTGATCGGTTAAAACAATCACTTTTAAACGATTAGAACTAAATGATAACTCAACATACAATTGGTTAAATGTTAGGTAAACATCAAAATTAAAATTTCATGACCCATCACAGACTGTTTTTATTGTTATATTTAGATTAGATAACATACTATTGAAAAGTAATTTTGCTGCTTGAAGAAATATTTTTAGTGTTTAATGCATAAAACCGTGAAATAATAATTTCACTAATTTCCATATGCATATTTCTCGTTTCATTAAATCATAGATCTTTCGAACATGCTGTATAAATTGGCTCATTACATCTTCTAGATGTAAACCATTATGAAAATTTAATACGTTCTAAGCACGCAATAATGGATCTGTTTTCATTCAAACCGGCTACTTGAAAACTGAAAATAAGAAAATCTAATTTGAAATGGGCCGATAATTTTTGAATTCTTTGACTACTATTTATTTGCAACTCACAATTTTATTATAATT
The DNA here is from genome assembly GCF_036711695.1 of Zophobas morio. Classification (NCBI taxonomy): domain Eukaryota; kingdom Metazoa; phylum Arthropoda; class Insecta; order Coleoptera; family Tenebrionidae; genus Zophobas; species Zophobas morio. The sequence continues at coordinate 10,364,215 of NW_026972122.1, forward strand.
AGCAACGCAGCAAAAGCCGACATTGTTGTCATGTACAACACTGAGCTGCTCTAACAAAGCATTAATACGCAAATTAATAAAGCGTTTCATTATGAAAAGGATTATATTCCTTTACAACCGCATTGGCTTAATATTGTATAATAAGTGGTGACTGAGATTCACGTCCCAGTTTAAACAGAAGGTTCAAAAAAACATGAAGTTTGACCCACCTCAATCAATAGTCTGACCTATATATATAAAAACACAATAACATAGGAGAAATAAACACCAAAATTAATGCTTTTGAAACACCCTGTACACACTTGGTCCAGAAAATTTGAAAAAAATTATAGAATGTCTCTGTCCACTCACATTTGAAAGCTTCCGCAACGCTCTAAGATTTCGTAGGACCCTATTTTATTCAAACAATTAACACAATTCGCAGCACAGATATGCCATCTCTTTATATTTTTAAATCACTCCACTTGTCACTCTGAAATTAAAATTTTATCCAAAAGCACCAGACACCCTAAAATAATAAATGACATCTTCTGAAAAAAAAATTGCTCACGTCACATTTCCAACATTAATGTCTTGTGTTAAATTGCGCACGAAAAATAATTTCAAAAAAACGCGAGCGTCTACAGGGTGAACGTCCAAAATTGAGTAGAACTCCGGCGCGAAAAACTCTTGCGTCCGGTGAGGAGTTGCCGCGACGACTTCAGCAACAGTTTACTGACTCAACCGTAACGAGCTTGACGTTCGCCGTCGCGGCGCATGTAGTAATCCACGACGCGCGCACTTTTCCTGACCCTCCGATTGGGTCAAGGTTCAATGTTAATGTCGTCACGTGACTGCAGTTGCATTTTACATAGGCCTTTCTTATTTATAAGGCCGGGCCGACTGCATTCGGGGCCATATTTCAACGCGTTGCGGACTTGTTTTTATGAGCCGTTAAATTTTATTGGAAGCCGAATTTGCGCCGCTCCTCTTCCAAATTGGAATGATGTTCCCTGAAATATGCGCGATCTTGTTTCCGGAGATTAAAATTTTGTATTCTATTCACGGACGCCCGGAATTTGTTATACTGTTGCCGGGGTTTGATTTAGGCGGACTGATACGATCTTTGGTTAATTTTTACTTCCGAGCGACAGTGATAGCTGACTGTGATGTAGCAACTTTGGAGATCTAGTTGTCTGGATGTTTCACAGGTCTTGCGATACAAAAACGAAAGTTTCTATGTTCGTCTATGTCAATGCCGTATTTTAAAAATTTAAGTGCATATTGAAATTATTATAATATTGCTAAAAATGGTTTAGTTATACAGAACTTTCCTCTCTCTTGACGTACAGTCCAACAAATCTTAGTTTCTTTGAAAAATTATAAAATTTGACTTTCTAAAATTTTATTTATTTTATTATAATAATGCAAAATTACATAAATCGACGAAATTTAATAAACACATTATGTTATTTCAGATCATCGTACCAATTACAGAAAATATACCATTAGAATTGTCTCACTGACAGTTTGGGCAAACAATCTCTTTCTCCAAACTTCAAATTTATTAAGTTTTTTTTTTCAAATGTATAAATTTTGACGAAATTGAAAAAGAAACGTTATCGCAAATATCCTCTTCTCCAAAGTCAAGAGATCTAAATAACGATCTAGGTCTCATTTTGATAATAATTGCCGTGCTATTAGTATCAGCTTCGTTTAATATCATAATATCGAAACAAAACCTCTATAGTAGACCGTGCAATTTATTCTTAAAATAATGATGTTGACAATAAAATAATGTTGTTTGTTGAGCTTGACAGATACGGTCAAATAACTGTCAAATAAAGGGTCAAATATCTGCGGCTGCAGCCTTGTTATTTTCAAATTAATTAAGTTGCACGGCCAACCACGAACAACTTCGACACAAGTCGTATATATATATATTTCAGCTCATTCCTGTGCAAAACAACATGTTTCATAAGTTGAAATTGAATTCCGTTTTATAAAATTCCAAATCGTTCAATAGTAGCGTGACGTTCCATTTCCAATATTGATAAGAAAATACAGGAAAAATTAAACACATCGGAGATAAAAATAGCTACATCGGCTTAACAATAGATACAGAAATAGGAAATCTTATATAACCCATTTATATAATCAATACAATACAATTGTAGATCAATGGCAGCCTGAATCATTTATCCCAACAACGGAAAAATGAAGAAAAGTAACAAAAATTGGTCGAAAGTTATTTCGACGGAACTTTCCTCGACCCTGGTCTATATTACAACATATTCAACTTTTTCGAAATATTATAAAACTTGATAATTTGCGAATTTTATTATTATTTTTTTAAGTGAACTCACAGGCTTCCGCCATCGTTTCTCTGTCATAATGAACTTTTCTACCTGAGATGGGTACCTGTACCTGTTTAGATTAGTGCATAATAGATTCATCCGCATTCGTCTAGTGTGTTGACCAGTTCACTTAAATATATGTTTCCGCGTGTTATTGTTTGCGCTTTAAAAAAATAAATTTAAAAACCACCCCCTTCTAAATTGTGGATGTTACGCTACTGACTGACAGTCCGTTGTCAGATTCTAATGACCCACCATTTTGAACTTAAAATAATATAGGTATCTCTAACAACCCTTGTCCTTCAAGACTAGGTAATAGCAATCTAACGCTGAAGTATTTATTTATGTTTATGCACCGAAAGAATGTCACGTAGAAATTAGTTTGATTTGAATGGGTTTGTCTTCTCAAAACACAGGTCTAAAATTATTAATTAAACCACAATCCAACAAAATGTTCTCAATATTATAACTCTTATTTTATCAAATACTAGTCACAGCACAAAAGAAAAGAAGTCACAGCATATTACAATTACAAGAAACAACAAGGGCACGTATATCAACTTGGACTGGTGCAGTGTAATACTAAAAATAACAGTATTGTATTCCCAAAATTTTCTAAGAAAATGGAGTGAGCCGTTCCTGATTTAAGCAATAAAATAAATTGACTCATTCATAAAATTTTTTGAGCGACTGGTTTAAACAAATCTAAAAAATATGAGCGCTATTATAAATTACAAGAAAAAACTCATTATATTTTGCATATGTTGGTTAGAATTTATTCGGCAAAATTTTGAAATGGCGTCATCAATTTTTTGGGGGGAATAAACAGATATTCTTGATTTATTTAAGAAAATAAATTGACTGATTCATTAATTTTTTTGAGTCACTCTGTATAAGTAAATTTAAAAATGTCAATGCATTGATAAATTACAAGTATAGACTGATCATATTTTGCACATTTTAGATAGGAATTATTCGGCAAAATTTTCAGATGACCTCATCAATTTTTTGGGGTTGATAAACAAATATATTTCTAATCTAATCTATATCTAAAAAATATTAATACAGTGATAAATCACTAGTATCACTGATCATATTTTGCACATTAAAGATAGGATTTACTCAGCAATATTTTGAGGCGACGTCATAAGTTCTTTAGGGAGGATGAGCAAATAAATTTTGGTAAAAAAATTATCATGCTTATGATAACTTTAAACTATCGCCAAGATTTCAAAGCATTCGGTTTTACAGTTCTTGATTAAATCAATAAAACAAATTCACGCATTGATTCATGAAATGATAAATCACTACTATAGACTCATTATATTTTGGACATTTTAGATAGGATTTATTCGGCAAAATTTTGAGCTGACATTATCGATTTTTTGGAGGAGATAAGCAAATATATTTTGATTAAAAATTTATCATGATTATCATAACTTTAAACATCTACAGGATTTCAAAGCATTCGGTTTTGCAGATTCAAAATTAAATTGCAAATTTAATACTCAGTTACAACATACAATTTTGAAGTCACGTCATAGGATTATTGGTGGGAATGATTAGACAAATGTTGGTTAGCGTTTTACCTTCTACATGATATTCCTAATATAAATACAAAATTTGACAACAATCGACCCAGTACTTTCGGAGATTATCTGTCTAATAAAAATCCGGGATGGCAGACAGACGGACAGACAGACGGACAGACGGACAGACGGAAAGACGGATAGACGCACAGACGGACAGACAGACAGACGGACAGACGGACAAACGGACAGACAGACAAACGGATAGACGGACAGACGGACAGACGGACAGACGGACGGATAGACGAATAGACGGACAGACGAACAGACGGACAGAGAGACAGACGAACAGACGGACAGACAGACGAAAACGAGAGACCTATTTCTTCGTACTGTAGGGGTTATGAAAAGTCGAGAAAACGTAAAATATAGATTCGGTCAACCAACTCGATTACAATACTTCCTTTCCTTTCGCTCAGGAAGTAAAAAGGTTTACCTTTTATTCTTACATCTTATTAATATATGTATGAAATAAGAATTTTAACTAAAGACAGAAAAATAAAAAAGAGGTTGAAATCCCGCCTCTTCGAAAAATTATGAAATTTGATCTTGTGATTTTTGTTTTGTGATACGAATGACGTAAATAACAGCCCCACGCCGCGGGGACACAAATTGCAATGTACCGTGGTCCACACAAGTGCGATCGATAGAAAATATATGTTTTTAAACCAGATAATCTACGGGAAAATGAAGTCTTTGTCATTATAATGGTTAACGTTGAGTATTTATGCTTATTCTTCGAAAGAATTCGACTATAATCACGTACAAGTTTCAGCGGTCGCATAAAAGAAAACAAAAGTTGATATATTTTGCCTCCTTAAACCAGAGGAATGAGCTGATTAATACAGCAAAATGGTTCGAAAATTATTTTGGCTGAGGAATCGTTATTGTAATAAAAATTATCTGCGGTGCGACATTTCTGTAATTTTCGAGTAAATGGGGTGAACCGTTTTTGATTTGATTAAAAAAAAGATGTAACGGGAACGAGATTCGAACTCATTAGTGCCAAACCTTTATTCGCAACCCAAGCACGCAGCAAATATTGCAGAAACATTTTTGTAAAGTAATTGTGTTTAAAACTAAATGCGGATTCGTAAACAAGATGTAGGAGTATATTACTCTATATAATATAAAAAATATTTACTGTTAAAAATTTTGAGGGGATGGTATCACGTTGTTGGTGAGGATGATTAAACAAATTCTGGTTAGCTTTGAATCATCTCATTCCTAATATACACACACAATTTTACAACAATCGGTCCGGTAGGTTCGGAGATTACGTGTCTAATATAAATGAATACTAGGGTGATTCAAAAAAAAAAATAATTTTTTTTTTTTCGTGCAAAGAGGTTCAAAAGTTTCTTTTCAACGTAAAAAAATACCAGTTAAAATTTGAGCTCTTAATATTAATATTAAGACGGTCCGCATCGCGTTTTTCTATTTCCCATAAGAATAACATGGGAAAATTTTTTTTTGCACCTTCTGATTTTTATTGCTAGCCCGTCGTGTGTCGTGAAAAAAAATTCAATCACATATTTTTATAGAGAATTGAACGCTCTACAAAAAGTGTCTCCTATGATTTTGCGAGAAACCTGATAGTTGAAGAGTTATTTTAGGCTAAAGTTAAATTTATCGCAAATTTTGACGTTTTTGATGCATTACAATAAATTTGATGGTCTTATTGGAATAAATCACCACAAAAATTTATACACATTTTAAATTTAGTTTTTTAAACAGTAATTGTTTATAATTTTATGCTATAATAAGGCCAGTAAAACTCTTTCCGGACATTTTCAGCATCAGTGGGTTAAAAAATCATAATTTATTTAACCTAAAGACAAATATTTTTCTTCAGTAATTTAAAATACTTACGAAGGAATAAATCAAATGACGATTGGTATTGTATGAATAAAAAATTTATTTACTTTACTTTTAAATCAGGCTTTTAAATCGTTTGAAAATTACTTAGCAATCCAATGTAATTTAAATTTTTGTTATTATTGAAGATTTTTTTTTAAACAATCTGGATAACGTTGCCGATGTTCTCGAACTACTTGTAATAAATACTGTAGTTGGTCTTCATCCTTAGTGAGATAATTGTTATATTCTCCAATTAACGCAATTCCTCTTTCAGCTACGTCATTCGTTACTTTTAACGTTTTAAAAAATTCAGTACATTCGATATAACTATCGAGTTTCACTGACCTTATTACAGCATAAAATTATAAACAATTACTATTTATAAAACTAAAGTTAAAATGGGCATAACTTTTTGTGGTGATTTATTCCAATAAGACCATCAAATTTATTGTAATGCATCAAAAACGTCAAAATTTGCGATAAATTTAACTTTAGCCTAAAATAACTCTTCAACTATCAGGTTTCTCGCAAAATCATAGGAGACACTTTTTGTAGAGCGTTCAATTCTCTATAAAAATATGTGATTAAATTTTTTTCACGACACACGACGGGCTAGCAATAAAAATCAGAAGGTGCAAAAAAAAATTTTCCCATGTTATTCTTATGGGAAATAGAAAAACGCGATGCGGACGGTCTTAATATTAATATTAAGAGCTCAAATTTTAACTGGTATTTTTTTACGTTGAAAAGAAACTTTTGAACCTCTTTGCACGAAAAAAAAAATATTTTTTTTTTGAATCACCCTAATCACCCTGTATTCATTGAATACAGATGCTAGACAGACAGACAGACTGACAGATAGACGAACATACAGACAGACAGACGGAAACGGGAGACTACTTTTTTCATACTCTAGGGGACTCGATTACTACATTTTCTTAGCTTACGCTCCGGAAGTAAAAAGAGTACATCAATATCTTGTTATTATGTATTCGCATACATTGATTTATTCGACAACCTGAGCATTGAATTTTATTCTTACAGTGGCGAATTATACTATGCAAAATTAAAACAGTACAGTAAAAAAAATCTTCAACAAAAATAACTGGACTTGGACAGAAATCTGGATGACAAGTACGGTTTTCACAAAAAAATCGAATCCGAATTCGATCTCAATTTACAAAATTATCTTGTGTAACTCGAAGTTTTAGATTCGTATAAAGACCTGTATTTAAATGAATTAAATATAAAATCGAAACCCGTAATCTCGATTTTACAAACCTGAAAATTTAAATGAGATCCGGATTAAATCCCAGACAAAAAATAGTGAAAAGATTAAAATTAACAAACATTTCTGTTCGTTCGAGAGCAATCAAAATCACGAATGAAAAAATTGGTCTAAAGAGTTTAGACAGTACTTCCCTCGCTGTCGGAAACTTGACGACTGCATGCCTATTGTGTTTTTTTTTCTCATTACATTTTTGTAGTGGGAATTTAAAAAAAAATTGTGATGACGTCATCAACATTTTTGCAAGGATACGTATATCAGTTGGGATAGATGTAGTGTAATACTAAGAATAAAATTATTGTATTCCCAAATTTTCGGGAAAATGAATCGGGTCGTTTTGAATATTGATTTCTTATAATCAATAAAATAACGAAACAATTTACTCACGTATACGGCGCCGGTGTGTAATATCTAGACAGCGGATTTCTGTCGGGCTAGGCAAGGCCAAACTCGGTACGGCTCGTACGGGATGCGAATTCATTGCGGTTGCGGACTGCACTTCGTTTATTTCAGATTAGAATAACGCTGTTTCGTTGCACTCTGCTGTTAATTCCCGTTCTCATTTACTTAGCCGTTTGATTAATAAATCGTTAATTATATTTATGGAATTAGTACCGATTAAATTCGGTGATTATCTATCACCCGGCGATCCAGCACGTCCCCCCTATAATCGTGACGTAACCCGACAGAAATCCGCTGTCTAGTAGTATGAGGGGCAACTGAAAATCGTTTATGTATAAACATTCTTAATTTAAGATGACAAGCGTAACAGCATACGTGAGAGTCAAACAGAGAAACTGTAAACAAAACGACCATCGGTTTTATTGCTTCGACTTCCGCTTATTAGATAAAACATTGGGTTTTATTTCAATTCTTGACGGTGAAATTCACAATTGGTTGATTATAAACATGTCTATTCCACATTCGCGGAACCAAGTGAGCGCATAAAACAAATGCAGGTCTGTAATGTTAAAGTCGATGTAAATAAGCGTGCTACCCTTATGTTTCAACCGAGTTTTTCCATTAACAAATTTTGTGTCTACCAAATTGGGTTGGTTGGGGTGTAATACTAATAATAAGTGTTGCCTTTAATTTAATCAATAAAATAAATTGACTTCATTAATTTTTTTTAACCACCTCTTAAGAAAATCTAAAAAATATGAATGGAATGATAAATCACAAGTACAAACTCATCATATTTTTTGCATTTTAGATAGGGTTTATTCAGCAAAATTTAAGGGTGACGTCATCAATTTTTTTAGGAGGGATGAACAAATACATTTTGAACAAAAGTTTACCATGCTTATAATAACTTTAAAATATTCCCAAGATTTCAAAGCATTCGGTTTTGTAATTCCTGATTAAATCGATAAAATAAATTCACGCATTCATTAATTTTTTTGAGTCACCCTGTATATGCAAATCCAAAAAATATGAATGGAGTGATAGATAACAAGTACAGACTGATCATATTTTGTACATTTTAGATATGATTTATTCGGCAAATTTTCGAGCGGACGTCATCAAGTTTTTGGAGGGGATAATAAGCAAATATTTTTTGACTAAAGATTTATGATGCTCTTTATAGCCTTAAAATATCTGCAACATTTCAAAGCATTCTGGTTAGCAGATTAAAAATTAAATTTCAAAATGTGGTTTTATAATTTTGATTTTTTTTCCAAAAATCTGGACGTTTCGGGTGAAAAGTCGATTCGGAGTTGTAAACTACATGTGTAGGACTATGTTATTTTATACAATTGAAAACCCATTTACTATGTACAATTTTGAAGTGACGTCATCGCATTAGTGGTGGGGATGATTAGACAAATTTTGGTTAGCGTTTTACCATCTACATGATATTCTTAATATAACTAGAAAATTTCACAACAATCGGTCGAGTACTTTCGGAGATTATCTGTCTAATAAAAATCCGGGACGACAGACGGACAGACGGACAGACGGACAGACGGACAGACGGACAGACGGACAGACGGACAGACGGACAGACGGACAGACAGACGGAAATGGGAGACCTATTTCTTCGTCTTCTAGGGGTCATGAAAGATCGAGAAAACGTAAAAGTAGAGAGTCGGCCGACGGACTCGATTACAATACTTCCTTTGCTTACGCTCGGGAAGTAATAATAAAAACTCATCAGAATTAGTGTTAGACCTATAATTCATATCGTCCATTAAATAATATATTTAAAAGCAGATTCAGGACATAATTCTCTTATCATAAATAGAGAAACGATTTTTCCATTCACCACTTACATTCATAACTACAGAGTTAGTTATTTATGGGTTTTCATGGCGTATATCTTCTACTGGTTGCTCATCAACAAACTATTCCAATTGTGTAGGACGAATAAAGACATACAAGTAGGTAGACGAATGATAATAAATATTATATTATGTATCACAAAAATGCAAATAATTGCTGTATCAACATCTGCAACTCTACAATTATATTTTCTCCTCATATAAATTTGGTATGGGAACGCTTAGTTGGTACAGTCATCCACGACCTAAAAATAACTTTCAGGTTTTATTTTATGATTTTAATACATAACTGCAAATATTTGAATTCTCTACATAAACACATGCATCCATCGGCAGAATGAATTTTTCCACTGTAAAATATTTGAGTTTATATTTTTACTTTATTTTATAAGAAAAGTGAACAGAAGACTATTACTTACTATCTGAGATTATATATTCCGCCAGAATGAAACCCTATACTGTTCTACAACAAAACTGTGCCTTTCTTGACGACAGCGAATCACTGTAATCCTCATTGCTTCAAACGCCACTTGATTTCCGACATGTTTTGATGGCTTCAAGCTTCATCAATAGGTGGATAAAGTTTGCGGTGTTCGGTGTGCGTTATTGATTAATTATTAATAAATGCAGCACCTATTCTTCAAAGAATTTCTTCTTATATCTAACCCTCGTCAAGATATGAAACGTCGGTTCATCGGAGATGCCTCGAGTCTTACCAATTTCGGATAACTTCAATCGGCAAGTTTCCAAAGCACAGTTATCGATGAGTGATTTCTGATGTGGTTGCACGTTTAAGTTCCTCCACTCTTATAATTCGAAAGTTCAAAGACTAGGATTAAATTTTCCTCCTGAAATTTTCTCGAATGCATCTGAAGCTGCATTATTCATTCATTTATTTTATTCTGGTTGACATTTTCTGTTGAGTTTAACGCGGCTTTAATAACAAACTTTATTTTCACACGTTGCGCAGTTAATGTAAGTGAAAACGTAGAGTGAAAGAACTTTTTTGATTACAGCATGGTTAGGCAACGCAAAACAAGTGCGAAAAGAAAGTCTCGTCGATGATTCCTGCCTATTATTTAGACCATAATCATTTATTATAGCGTTAGCATCATAATTTGGCCGTTTTTTTTTGGACGTTGAAGTCAATTTTAAAGATTCAAGAGAATTTATGTGAAAGATTGTGAAATTGATCACTTAGATACTCCCGATAAAGAGCATTTTTATTTATGAAAGCCGAAGCTAAGAGAGTGTTGTAATCGAGTCCATCCGACAAATATTTTCATGTTTTTTTCGAAGTTTCATGACCCCTCAGCACGACAAAATAGATCTCCTGTTTTGCTCTGTCTGTCTGTCTTCGATTTTTATCAGACAGATAATCTCCCAAACTGCTGCATACTGCATGCTCTATGGGAATCAATACTTTCACTTTAATTTTTAATCAATGTGCAGCATGTCTGAAAATATATACATACGCATTATAATATATTATAGAAAAACACATCAAAATTTTCCAAAGAATAAATAAACATTTCTAAATTGCAATTTAACAGATCTTCTGGAATGGATAATTTCTCATCTTGTGCTGTTGTCACATTATTAGTCAGCGCAGCTGTAGACGGAACTATGCAGAATTGTGATTATGTAATTTAATTTTCACATAAGTGAAATGTCACAATATTAATTATCTATAATACTTCTCTGTTGAATTGTTACAAGGATATTACTTAATCATCATATTTCAGAGACAATTTATTCGGCAAAATTTTGAGATGACATCATCAATTTTTGGGAGGGTATAAACGAAGAAATTTTAATTAACGATTACCTTATCATGGTTACGATAACCTTAAAACGTTTGCGTTTGCAGAGCATTCGGTCTTTGCAGATTTAAATTGAAATTGTGACATGCTGTTATATGATTTTGACTTTTTTTCGAAAAATCTGGATGTCTAAGGTGAAAACTGGACACGAATTAATACACCGCAAGTACAGAAAAAATTAAAAATCAATTACTTTGTAAATTTCGGACATGATATCTCTCATTGGTGGTGGGGATGGTAGGACAAATTTTGTTTAGCTTTTAACCTTTTACATAATATTCTTAATATACATACAAATTTTGACAACAATCGGGGCAGCAGTTTCGGAGATTATCTGTTTAATAAAACTGACACAGACGACAGACAGACAGACAGATGACAGACAGCCGGAAACGGAAGACCACCTTTTTCGTACTCGAGAAGTTATGAAACGTCAAGAAAACATGAAACTGGCAAGTCGCTCGTACTAGATTACTATACTTTGTTTAATTACGCTCGGGAAGTAAAAAGCGACTATGATCACGATTTTCTGCCAGTTTCATCAAGTAAATGTAAGTAACATCAACAATATTCAGTATTTGTTTCCCCCAGATCACCTTCATCTAAGTCAGAGAGTATCCACAACTTTTCAAACAACTTGAGTGAGTTCTGAAACTGTCAGGTTTACGAATGGACGGTTGCCTGTTTGTTCACATTAAAGTTACCCTCAGTTTAACAATTTGAGTCTGCTGGAGTCAAAAACCAAGACTTAGTGGATAAATATTTAGTTAAAGCAATATACCTTCTTGTTGGAACATTATTTCTAACAGAAGTAATTAAATCATTCCATGCAATTACTTTTCCGCTTCCGATTAGAAGCAGCTGGTGCTGAGGGGAAGATCCCAGTAAAGGATGGAGATTAAATCACGTAGCAATAAAGAATAATTACAAATAAGTAATTAATGTTGTAACGGGAATTTGAATGACTGTATAAAATTTTTGGGAATTGACGTAATGAATTATGTAGTCCGTTCATTTTAAGGAGTAAGTGTAAGTAGTTGCGTGTTATAACGTTTAAAATGGCCTATAGTGACATCAGAAACACCCTACTGTCCACCATCTTGATTATGTCAAAAAATCATCTTGATGTCGTCAGAAATCTCCCTAGCGCATGTTGATTACCCGAAATTCCCTCCACTCGCCGGCATCTTGAAAATGTCTAAGGGGGTAATTTCAAGTTGGATTTGCGAAATCGCAAGTGCCGTTGCTATGGTAATTGCGATGACAGTTGTTGCGATTCGCGATTTGATTCGTTATCGCCACTGCTGTCATCGCATTTTCCATGGCAACGGGGATTTGCGAAATCTCAAATGCCGTTGCTATGGTAATTTCAATAACAGTTGCGATTCGCGATATGATTCGTCCTCGCGACTGCTGTCATCGCATCTTCCATGGCAACGGGGACTTGCGAAATTGTAAATCCAACTTGAAACTGGCCCTTTACTGACTATAAAAAGTACCACAGTGCCCCGACTGTCTGTCATCATGATTACTCAAAAATCCCCGTACTGTCCGTAGTATGTAAATTGTGTTGTAGACCATTATTTTTGTTTCTTCTGAAATTTCCCCATTGCTCACCTAATATTTCGAATAGTTTGCCAGTTACTTCACTCATTGATTATTATTATTAATTATTATAGTTCCAGGTATTTGTCCTGTGACGTTTGCTATATGCTGTGGCCATATATGCACGGTTTGTGCTGTTTCGTGCTTGTTTCTGGTTATTTTGATTATTTATGCTGTCTCGTAAATCATTTCTAGTTCACACCTTTTTGCATACTCATTTCATAGGTTCCTATTTATCGCTTCCCGAGCTTAACGCAAGGAAGTATTGTCATCGAGTCTAAACAAGCGTTTGACTAGAGGTTTCATAACTCCAAGAGTACGAAAAAATAGGTATCTCGTTTCCGTCTGTCTGTCTGTCGGTTATGTGTATTTGCCATCTATCATCTGTGTCAACGTAATGTCCGAAACTACCAAATCGATTATCAAATTTTATATGTATTTTGGAAATATCATGTATATGGCAACACGCTAACCAAAATTTACCTACCCACCAAGGATGACGTCATCTCCAAAATTTACATTATGCACTTATGATTTATGGATGGGTAATGAGTTTTTATTCTAGAATCCAGATTTTTCGAATAAAAATCATCATTTTATAACAATCTTTGTCCGTTTATGTCACGCCCCACCCTCCCCCCTCAAATTTATGAGTGTTTACGCCAAACAAAATCAGTCAGATTTCATTTTCTTTTAACACATATCCCGCCGTTGATGCTTGTAATCTGAACGTGCTGATAGTCAAATTCTTTCGAAGCATAAACAAGTTAAACATGTACTGAGAAATTGAGCACACATTTTTTTTTCTCGTTCATTATCTGTACTTTTTAAGATAAAGTTGATTTAGGTAGAGGGTGGGTGGGCGGGGCTAGTACTTGATAAGATAAAACTGATTTTACCACTTTTGACATTAGTTGAAGACATTTTCTTGTAGATTTCGATACCCAAAAGTCATGTTCGACCTCGTTTCTTCTGGAAATACAACCGTTTTTTCAAAATCGCTAACTGAAATATCGTGATTTTTAAAAATTTCAAAAAATTCTCATTTCACTCAGAATATTTCTGAAATATTCTCCCTGGCCCTAAACACGCTATATTTTTGGAATCAGCACGGCAAGATCTATAACCCTGAATTTTTTGAGAATTTTTAGACAACTTTTTTAAAAGTGAAATGTTTCCAAAATTCTTCAAATTTCGACCCATTTTCAACGTTTTTCGTAATTTAACCAAATACATTTTCTTTAGATTTTCGGCAGCAAAAGTCACTTCCGGCCTCATCTCTTCGATAACTCCAATCGTTTTTCCAGAATCGCCATTGAAATTTCGTACTTTTTAAAAATTTCAAAAAATCCTCATTTCATTCCGAATATTTCGAAAATATTGCCCCATGACTCTAAACACGCTATATATATTTTTTGGGAATCAGCACGTCAATAACTAGAACCCTGAATTTTTTGAGAACTTATTTAAAAGTGATTTTTTTTTCAATATTGCTTGTTATGAAAGATTCTGTAGGAAAAAGTTAAACTCAGCCCCGCCCACCCACCCGTTTTCTCATCTTTTTTCTTCTGAAATAAAAAATGAAGGTTATAGAAAATACTATAACAAAAAATAATACGATTAGAGCTTTTTTGAACAGTCTGCGTTCTATTAGTTTCCATTCGCACTATACCAAAGAAAATATAGTTAACCCCGCCCACCCACCCCACCTCTATTTCAGTGATTCATTCTATGTAGTCCGAATGAAAGGTGGATCTCAACTGAACAAAGATAAAATAGTAAGAATGGGAGTAGCGTGTGTGGGCGGGGCTAGTACCTGCTAAGACAAAACTAATTTTGGTAAATGACATATCCTCTAAGAAAATAAATGGTGGGTGGGCGGGGTAAATCTTGCTAAGATAGTACTGAACAATATCAAGAGTAATAGCTCGAATGAAGAAAGGGTGGGTGGGCGGGGTCAAAACTTTGTTAAGATAGAACTGAACAATATTATGAGTATTAATTGGAATGAAGAAGGGGTGGGTGGGCGAGACTAAAACATGCTATGATACAACTGAACAATATTAAGAGTAGTCCGGTCTCATTTCTCCTATAACTCCAACCGTTTTGCCAGAATCGCCCATTGATATATCGTAATTTTTAAAAATTTCAAAAAATCGTCATTTCATTCCGTATATTTCGAAAATATTGCTTCCTGATCCTAAACACGCTATATTTTGGACATCACCATGTCAGAATCTAGAGCTCTAAATTTTTTGAAAATTTTTAGACAACTTTTTTATAAGAGAAATTTTTCCAATGTTGCTTGCTTATGAAAGACTCTGTAGGAAAAAGTAAAACTTAGCCCCGCCCACCCACCCATTTTCTCATTTTTTTCTTCTGGAATAAAAAATAGATGTTATAGCAAATAGTATAACAAACAAATACGATTATAGCTTTTTTTAACAGCCTACGTTGTATTAGTTCCCATTCGCACTATACCAAAGAAAATATAGTTAATTGACGAATTCTAGGCATAGGAATAAAATTCAAATAATAAATAAAAATTAGAACCATAATAATCCCAATCGAGAAATCGTGTAAAGTGCAAAACTAATTTTCGTGATAACCAGCTTAACAAGCAGTTGTTTACTATTTTCTAAACTTGTGACACTTGCGGCATTTGTGTCTGGAATTTTGGAAGATAAAGAGAAAAACGAAGTTTTTGTGCCCTCAGTAGTCTTGGACGAAGCTTTGGAAGCTATCAATAAAGTGCTGCCAGTAAAATCCAAGCATTTACATGAAAACTAGTATATACAAGAATTTTTGTGAATGGAGGAAGCGAAAGCATGCAAAAGGAGTCGACTTAAGAATAATTTTGGCCTATATTTCGGAACAGTCTCAAAATGCAAAATCCTCCTCACTATGGTCATATTATTCCCAACTGAAGAAAGTGTTATATATGTGAAGGAAAATATTGATGTAAGCAGGTTTGTTTTATGAGGTTTAAACTATTCATTGTTATAGATTGCATCAAGTGTCGGCTTTCCTAAAACAGCAGTCTGTAAGACACAGACCATAGAAATCCAAGATGTTCACTACAAGAACAAACAATGCACGGTACATACAACATGTAGGCGTGAACACTTTTTCAAGAATTCCCAGAAAAATTGCACAATTTCTAGGCCTTCAAAATCCAGAAGAATACACGTGTCATAGCTTTAGGCGTTCGAGTTCAACTCTACTAGCCGACTCTGGAGCAGATTTAACAGTTTTAGCAATTTGAATATTTATAACTTTTACATTTCACATTACAAAGACAAAAACTAATTCAGTGTTAATATTTTTGTACAAGAAAAAAATTTGATTTCAGTACGTCTGCTTGGAATTTGCGCTCCCGCCGCACAGGGGATATTATATTGTCACGTTGATAGGTAATTTAAAATCGGCGTGGGTAAAACTCAAGAATTTATTTCTTAGTAACTCGAATTTAAACGACTAGTTACACAGCGATTATGTCGACAAAATAATTGCGGCTCAACTTGACTCGTTTCTCTCAACATTCACTGAACTCGACTCATTGACTGAATGCATCGTTCCCGAAAGAGGCCTCTATTTAAACCCATACTTCGTTTTTAAATGTTCCGCGATCGAAGTTTTTGTAGAGTACACATCGAGACTTCCGCTTTCAGGCTTTTCTTTAACGAACGCCGGTCGGCCGCCGTCACCGACGATGAGTCACCTATCATCGCGGTGTATGCTAGAAAGCCCTCGAGAAAACCTATAGGCGTCGTACCGAGCCGACGTATGAGGTTATTTCGTAACAATATCATCTAGTGCTTCAAAAAATAACAGCTGGCTCAATCCTAGTCCCCGTCTTTCTCCCCCCACCGTTTTATAAAGAGTATTGATAGTTCGTGTCCTAATTTGATTGGTTGTGTTTTCGTATAGGCTTTTTATAAGTAGTTCTTATTAACTGTAAGTTTACTTACTTTTTTTCGAGGCTTTTCCAGATTACTTCTCATTTAATCGCGTCGAATGCTTTGTTCAATTGCTCATATCCATAAAACTTAAGAATATTTTTTTGTTTTTACATTGTGTTTTTGCATTATTTGATTCATTTTCGTCTTTGAGTTTTTCCGTAAGAATTATCTTTTCTAAGATTCTTTCAGCTGTACATAATAGGAATCTTTTTTAAGTCTTTTTTTATAGCATTTTTCCATTCTTTCGGTATTTTCTTTGCCATCCAGGCCATTTTTTGTTAATATTTTGTCTAGATAATTCCTTATAATGCTGTTTGTCCTGTATTTAATCATTTCCCAGTTTTTGTTTGTTTCCGTCTGACTAGTCTCGTCTTTCTTTAATAATTCTTCCAAGTACGCCTTCTATATTTTTATTATTGCATATTCGTCTGTTAATAATGCTCCATTGTTTATTTGTTAATCTTTTTAGTGTCTTGTCTTGTGTCTTTCATAAGTTCTCTGCTTTTTTGTTTTAAAATCTATCAAAACTTTTCCCAGCTTCTCTTTATTGCCCCCTGGATTTTTCTACTATAAATCTGTGTTTCTTACACTGTATTTCTTTTTCTGCTGTTTTATTACCTAGACATTAGGGCCAATTCTGAATCAAACCTATTAAACTTTAAAGGTTGATAAAAAGTAAACAGCAAATCAGATTTACGAATTGAACTGGTTACTATGGAAATTTTGCAATTTAACAAGGTTGATTCAGAATTGCCCCTGTAGGTAAGCAAAGAAAAATGTTGCTTCTCCGGTGGGAATCGAACCACACGTTTACCGCTTGCCGGGCGAGAGCCCTTACCACTAGACTACGAAGGAGCTTATCTTTCTCCGCTTACCAACGTGTTATTGTGCCCCCACACCTCTATTATTTCCACACCAATTTTCTTTTTCTTAATTTCATTATTTATTTCAATGCTCCACCATGCTGTTTGCTTTTTCTTTCCCGCCTTATTCACCCAACATATTTCTTTTGCAGAGCTGTTGAGGGTCTCTTTAAACAAAAATCTCTTTTGTTTCAAATTTTCTTAATTACCTAATAATCTGCCACCTTTTCTACACATTTTTGCCTTATTTCAGTGCCTTTTCATTTTAAAAATAATTTCTGTATTATTGACAAGTGAAAAAATGTTGTCAGTACTAGAGTTCGTGTGTGTTAAAGAAATTTGAGATAAATGGTATACTAAGAAGTGTTTCCTAACAAAATATTAATTCGTTCATTTATTACAACATATACCTATTTTCTGAAGACATTTTATAACGTCCTGAAAATATGCATTGTTTCAGTTGTAACTTCTCTGTAATGGCGTTCTTGCGCCAGTTCTCGTGTAAATTTTTATTCGAAAAGCTTTGCATCTTCTCGTCGAATATCGACATATAAGACATACTATTCTAGAACCTAGCAATTGTGGTTGAAATTTTCCTTTGAAAAATTCTGAAATTAATGTACAAGGACTTCTTTCATAGAAACGACTCCGCATCTCTCTAGAAGCCTCCTTTCACAATTAGAAAAGATTTTGAGCACTTCACAACCACACACCATCATTTAACTTAACTAAAACTAATGCAGTCTTCTGACAATAAGACTCTGTGAAGCTCTTACACCAACAAATAACCACAGGACTTCTCATTGTACTCATGGTAGATAACGCTGTGAAACTATGTAATGAACCAGAAAGCGTGTTAGTCAGTGCACGTTAACAGCTGACGAGGCATCCACCATATAAAATCCAAGACGAACTAACACACTATTCTGCAATTACCAAGATTTAAGTTTGATTTGAGGATGATTGGTGGAATTTCGGGTTGTCTTACCGAATGTTCACTTAACACGTCTCCCCCTCCTCCTGCCTGTTATATGCATAAAGTACTAATGCGTCTCTGGGCTATCAAATTGTTACAATCCCTATAACTTAAATTCCATTTTCTGTTAAAGTCAAACTGTAAACATTGTTGTACACTCGATTTCATAAAATAAAATCTGTTTTCTTTATTTACAAACTTTACAGCTTCCCTTGTTGTTTGCTTGTTTTGTTCCCGGACCAGTATCCTAACTTCAAATCTGCGCCCACTTATGACGCCCGAATTTACCTAAAAATTAATCCCGAGAGAAACGTCTCCTAAATTCTTAATGTCGTTTCTCCTTTTGTGTTATCCCTGCTAAACCAATCCATTTGAACCATTAATTCAATCATTTCCAATTTGAATTTATCATTCCCACTAACCCAAATTATTAAATAACCTCTCCATTTTCGCCTCACATAATTGTTAACACTTTAATGAAAATTTATGGACGAACTGCTTGTTTGTATGCATTTTGCATACACCACTTAGATAAATCACATCTACAGTGTTTTCAGCAAGATCAAAATTTTGCAGAAAAATTCAGCCCAGTTATGTGTAAAGCGTCAGTCGCACAAAAACAACAATTAAAAACTTTAACTAAAACTTTTCTCATATTTTATTTACATTTATAAATTTTAATTACAATATCGTCTTCATGTTAAGCTAATCTGTTTGGATCATTCTTCCAGACCAATGCTTATAATCGTACAAAACAATTCCCTACTGAAATATAAAACAATGCCTCCAAGCAAACAAAAATGAGTCGGCAGCGCAGAAAATATATGAAACAGACAGTTTTTAAAAGATTATATGTTAAAGGGACTCATATCTTCCACTACATCGTCACGCCGAAAGATATCCAGTTCACAGATTCCGTCCACAAAGGAAAATGTGGTTCATTAATAATATAAATCTTTTAATCCACTTTAATTTTAAACGCATAATAGAATTTGATAACTAGGTCATATTATGAAAAATATTACAGTGATTTCGTGTTATAAAACTGATAATTTAAAAATTTTTACAGAATTTAACGAAAAGGTTCTCCAAAGTCGTGTGTACCCCTAACTATATACCTACTTAGCAATTTAAAATATTATTTATCGATCGGTAACCTACAATGAGGTTCACAGTTTGCGCTTTGATTCCAATTAAGTCAACACGAAATCATTAAATGAACTACCTATTTAAAAATAACAATTCTTGAAAAGTGCAGCACGTAAATTAAGCAGCTATAGGTTACAAGTTACAAGGAATTGTTGAGTAAGGTGTTTTTTCCGAAATCGGCGTAAAATTTGCCCCTTACTTACTCAACTGATAAAATCGACATTAAAGTTGCATGACTAGCAGTTGACATGTGAATATTTGGTGCACAACAGATGTTGGCATTGTGAGTCACTGAAACATGTAAATGTTCTATGCATTTAAATTGCTGCGACGAACGATATCAATATCATATAAGTTATTCTAAAATTATTTGCAGAATAAATTCAAAGATTTTAAGCGAAAATTCTGCCGATTTCATTCTTGTCATTTACACAGTTATTTGTTTATATTTGTATAAATGAATATATACCTATAAAATAAATATGTCAAAAACCCTCAATTTATGGTCCCAAATCAATACCAAATTTCATCAAAATTTCCATCAAATTGAGCAAGCTGCCATGAAGTAAGATTCGCTCCACAACGTGACCAGACTGCCACATTAAAAACTCCAGCGGGTAATTTAGCTTTCAAACAATAGCGAGCTATTTTAGTTAACTCATGGCGGCAATCCATCAATCTTCGGAAGTTGTCACTGAAAACAAAGCCAATATCTCTCCTACTCAAACAGGCGATTGAAAAGCACCTCCAAATTTATTAAAAAAGCACTGAATAACAAACAAACTTTATTTAAAACGTCACACCTTAAAAACACTTATTAATCAATAACACAAACATTTTAAATGAAGACATTAAGTGCACTGCTCAGAGAAATTAACGCAGCTTTTAAATTTTAATCACTTCCGGATGAAATTAAGGGAGGTTTTTATTTAAATTTCATACTTTGATATAATTATTACAGTCTGATGGTAAATGATTATTAAAGGAAAAAAAAAGAAAAACAAACTGAATTGAATCATAAATGTGTATTTGCACAATTACGGATTTTAAATTTTGTTGCTGTGGTGACAGACTTGAAACATACAGTTAAGTAATCGTTGGAAAGTGACTAACACTTTCTGAGTGGCGTTTTTGTTTCTCGTTGTAAATAATTATAAACGTAACAACTTATCACAGAGACAATTTTGAACGATAACTACTCGTATTCGTACTTAGAGACGATCATTAGCTCGATAGATCGCTATCGAGTCAAAATTTTGATGACGTCACCTTAAAAGTGTGTCAAGTTAATTCCGCTTGAAAAGTGTAAAATAAAATATGTGTCTGCACGTATATCCACCTATAATTTTTAGCTTTCATTTATACAAATTTTTCGTTAAAAAAATGTTTATGACTAACAAACAATGACAATATCAATTTAAACAACGCATAACAAAGTTAGATAGACTTTTTGTGTACCTACAAAGTCACGCTTCTGAGAGCCAGAAAAGCATTGTCTAAACGCTTTAGTCCAATTTCTACAAAAAAAGAAACTAACAATAGGTATTTTAGAGGTCGAATCAATTGTGCTGAACAGCGCATCGATGTATTATATAATTACTTCTTTCGTTCTAAAAACCAATAAAAGCTAAAGGTGTAACAAATCCAGCCAAACAGTCCACAAAAAACCTTCAGGTTTTATCAAAACTGAAAAACAGCATATTTTTCTCAACCAAGCGTGATTTCATTAATATTTAATACAAGTAGCTGCTTAGTAGTAAACTCCAAAATTAGTAAGTACTGGGTCACAAACAAACCGTGCTGTAAAAGATGTGCATAACAAAAAACTTTGCATTTTTACTTTCAAGTGTACTAACTAAGTATTGTTGTTATTATTATTATTATTATTATTATTATAATGATGAATATGTCTTTAGAGCGTCATTTGGCCATTAACGAGCGGTATAGCGCGTCGCTCGAACGTCGCTAAATCGTTGTAAGATCGCCCCCTAAAAGAGTCATAGGACGTCGAAAATTTGCTCTCACAACGTCGACGTGCTAAAATCTCGTAACACGTAAGGTTTAAAATTGCAAACCACGCATTTGAGACATGATTTCTCTCTAGATGGCGCCAAGGGATATTGAATTGGAATTACACTTTGACGGTCGAACTATGTTCTCTGGTCGAACATTGTAACTTGCATTTTTACAGCAACAATACGTCGCTTTAACGATCTTAGAATTTGTGAAAAACATTTACCAAAGTGTGATCAATTTTTCTTCTTTTACTTTTTTTATATTTTACTCTTACGTCATTTTTGTTATTATATCAAATAAATTATGGTTATTTTTAACAATACATGAAATTCCTTTCACATATTTCTTTTTAATAAACAGCTGGCATGAGATTTTCTTGGGGCTTTTAGTGAATTCAACTTAACCTGATTAGGCCCAGGCAAATGAATTTTCACGTATCGACAATTGCGTTTACGTGTTTGTCTGAAATCTTCAGACGTCTACGCCTGGTGCGCCGAAACGATGCCGAGATGAGCCCTAGCTAAAACATTTTGCCGACGAATGCACCTTTGCATGTGGTTAATTAATCTATCGTTCTTTTCGACTCTAGAAATTAAGGTCAACAATACATCGCTCAAAGAATATAACTGATTTTGTACGGACACTAGCATGATTGCAGTGATTATACAAAAATTTAACCGAGATTTATCTACTCATTCTCTACAAAAAGCAGGTCATGTCAACTCATCGTTTCCTCATCCATCGTAGAAAGTTTGTAACCGATTTCTTAGATATTTTGTAAGGACACTAGCATGAACGCAGGGATTATAGGAAATTAACCAATATTTATCCACTCATCCCCTCCAAAAAAATAGATCATGTCAAGTCAACGTTTCCTCAATTAAATTTCACTTGAAATGTGCACCACGAAATGCTCCTTTGCATATGGTTTAATAAACTATCCCTCTTTTCCACTATATGCACTGCGGTTGTTCTAGAAAAAATTAAGTTTGGAAAATCAAGGTCAACGATCTGTCACCCAAAGTTTGTAACCCATTTCTCAGATATTTCGTAGGGACACTAACGTGAATGCAAGGATTATACGAAATTAACAAATATTAATCTATTCGTCCTCTCCAAAAAATTGGTCATGTAAACTTAAAGTTTGGCAAATAAATCACACTTGAAATGGGCACCAGGAAATGCTCCTTTGTATGTAGCTTAATAAATCAATCGCTCCTTTAGATTTTACGAATGGCGGTTGTTTTAAAAAAATTAAAGTTAGAAGATTCAAGGTCAACAATTAATCGTGGAAAATTTGTAACCGATTTCTTAGAAATTTTGTAGGGAGTCTAGTTTGAACTCAAGGATTATAAGAATTTAACCAAGATTTATCAACTCATCCCCTCCCAAAAACATCACATTTCAATTCAAAGTTTTCTCAAATAATTCTCACTTGAAATGTGCACCACGAAATCCTCATTTGCGTGTGGTTTAAGAATCCGTCGCTCTTTTCGAGTTTACGCATTGTGGTTGTTTTAAATAAATTAAAGTTGGAAGATTCAAGGTCAACAATTAACCGTGGAAAATTTGTAACCGATTTCTTGGAAAATTTGTAAGGACTAGCATGAATGCAAGGATTATAAGAATTTGACCAACATTTATCAACTCATCCCTTCCCAAAAACTGACCATGTCAATTCAACGTTTTCTCAAATAACTCTCACTTGAAATGTGCCCCACGAAATCCTCATTTGCGTGCAGCTTAAGAATCCGTCGCCCTTTTTGGAGTTTTCGCATTGCGGTTGTTTTAAAAAAATTAAAGTTAGAAGATTCAAGGTCAACAATTAATCGTGGAAAATTTGTAACCGATTTCTTAGAAATTTTGTAGGGAGTCTGGTATGAACTCAAGGATTATAAGAATTTAACCAAGATTTATAAACTCATCCCCTCCCAAAAACATCACATGTCAATTCAAGGTTTTCTCAAATAATTCTCACTTGAAATGTGCACCACGAAACCCTCATTTGCGTGTGGTTTAAGAATCCGTCGCTCTTTTCGAGTTTACGCATTGTGGTTGTTTTATATAAATTAAAGTTAGAAGATTCAAGGTCAACAAATAACCGTGGAAAATTTGTAACCGATTTCTTAGAAAGTTTGTAAAGACTAGCATGAATGCAAGGATTATAAGACTTTGACCAAGATTTATCAACTCATCCCCTCCCAAAAACAGATCATTTCAATTCAACGTTTTCTTAAATAACTCTCTCTTGAAATGTGCCCCACGAAATCCTCATTTGCGTGTAGTTTAAGAATCCGTGGCTCTTTTCGAGATTTCGCATGGCGGTTGTTTTAAAAAAATTAAAGTTAGAAGATTCAAGGTCAACAGTTAATCGTGGATAATTTGTAACCGATTTCTTAGATATTTTGTAAGGACTCTAGCATGAATGCAGGGATTATAAGAATTTAACCAAGATTTATCAACTCATCCCCTCCCTAAAACACATCATATCATTCAACGTTTTCTCAAATAATTTTCACTTGAATAGTGCACCAAGAAATCCTCATTTGCGTGTAGTTTAAGAATCCGTCGCCCTTTTCGAGTTTCAGCATTGCGGTTATTTAAAAAAATTAAAGTTGGAGGATTCAAGGTCAACAATTAATCGTGGAAAATTTGTAAGCGATTTCTTAGAAATTTTGTAAGGATTCTAGCATGAATGCAGGGATTATAAGAATTTAACCAAGATTTATCAACTCATCCCCTCCCAAAAACAAATCATGTCAATTCAACGTTTTCTCAAATAATTCTCCTTTGAAATGTGAGGAGTATAAGAATTTAACCAAGATTTTTTAACTCATCCCATCCCAAAAACAGATCATGTCAATTCAACGTTTTCTCAAATAATTCTCCTTTGAAATGTGAGGAGTATAAGAATTTAACCAAGATTTTTTAACTCATCCCCTCCCAAAAACAGATCATGTCAATTCAACGTTTTCTCAAATAATTGTCACGTGAAATGTGCACCACGAAATCCTCATTTGCCTGTAGTTTATGAATCCGTCGCCTTTTTCGAGTTTACGCATTGCGGTTGTTTTAAAAAAATTAAAGTTAGAAGACTCAAGGTCAACAATTAATCGTGGAAAATTTGTAAGCGATTTCTTAGAAATTTTGTTAGGATTCTAGCATGAATGCAAGGATTATAAAAATTTAACCAAGATTTATGAACTCATCCCCTCCCTAAAACAGATCATGACAATTCAACGTTTTCTCAAATAATTCCCACTTGAATAGTGCACCAAGAAATCCTCATTTGCGTGTAGTTTAAGAATCCGTCGCTCTTTTCGAGTTTACGCATTGCAGTTGTTTAAAAAAATTAAAGTTTGAAGATTCAAGGTCAACAATTAATCGTGGAAAATTTGTATGCGATTTCTTAGAAATATTGTGAGGACTCTAGACACTAGCATGAATGCAAGGAGTATAAGAAATTACCCAAGGTTTCTCAACTTATCGCCTCCCAAAAACAGATCATGTCAATTCAACGTTTTCTCAAATATTTCTCACTTGAAATGTGCACCACGAAACGCTCAAATGCTCCTTTGTGTGTAGTCTAAGAATCCGTCGCTCTTTTCGAGTTGACGCATTGCGGTTGTTTTAAAAAAATTAAAGTTACAAGATTCAAGGTCAAAAATTAATGGTAGAAAATTTGTAAGCCATTTCTTAGAAATATTGTAAGGACTCTAGCATGAATGCAAGGATTATAAGAATTTAACCAAGATTTATAAACTCATCCCCTCTCAAAAACAGATCATGTCAATTCAACGTTTTCTCAAATAATTCTCACTTGAAATGTGCACCACGAAATCCTCCTTTGTGTGTAGTCTAAGAATCCGTCGCTCTTTTCGAGTTGACGCATTGCTGTTGTTTTAAAAAACTTAAAGTTAGAAGATTCAAGGTCAAAAATTAATCGTAGAAAATTTTTAAGCCATTTCTTAGCAATTTAGTAAGGACTCTGGCATGAATGCATGGATTATAAGAATTTAACCAAGATTTATAAACTCATCCCCTCTCAAAAAGAGATCATGTCAATTCAACGTTTTCTTAAATAATTCTCACTTGAAATGTGCACCACGAAATGCTCAAATGCTCCTTTGTGTGTAGTTTAAGAATCCGTCGCTCTTTTCGAGTTGACGCATGGCGGTTGTTTTAAAAAAATTAAAGTTATAAGATTCAAGGTCAACAATTAATTGTGGAAAATTTGTAAGCGATTTCTTAGAAATTTTGTAAGGACTCTAGCATGAATGCAAGGATTATAAGAATTTAACCAAGATTTATAAACTCATCCCCTCCCAAAAACAGATCATATCAATTCAACGTTTTCTCAAATAATTCTCACTTGAATAGTGCACCAGGAAAACCTCATTTGCGTGTGGTTTAAGAATCCGTCGCTCTTGTCGAGTTTAAGGATTGCGGCTGTTTTAAAAAAATTAGAGTTGGAAGATTCAAGGTCAACACTTAATCGTGGAAAATTTGTAAGCGATTTCTTAGAAATTTTGTAAGAACTCTAGCATAAATGCAAGGATCATAAAAATTTAACCAAGATTTATCAACTCATCCCCTCCCAAAAACAGATCATGTCAATTCAACGTTTTCTCAAATAATTCTCACTTGAAATGTGCACCACGAACTCCTCATTTGCGTGTAGTTTAAGAATAAACTCTTTTTGAGTTTACGATTTGGGGTTATTATAAAAAATTATAGTTAGACGAATTCAAGGTCAACAATTAATTGTGGAAAATTTGAAAGCGATTTCTTAGAAATTTTGTTAGGATTCTCGCATGAATGCAAGGATTATAAGAATTTAACCAAGATTTATCAACTCATCCCCTCCCTAAAACAGATCATGTCAATTCAACGTTTTCTCAAATAATTCTCACTTGAATAGTGCACCACGAAATCCTCATTTGCGTGAAATTTAAGTAACCATCGCTCTTTTCGAGTTTACGCACTGCGGTTGTTTTAAAAAAATTAAAGTTAGAAGATTCAAGGTCAACAATTAAACGTGGAAAATTTATAAGCGATTTCTTAGAAATTTTGTAAGGACTCTAGCATGAATGCTAGACGTATAAGAATTTAACCAAGATGTTTCAACTCATCCCCTGCCAAAAACAGATCATGCCAATTCAACGTTTTGTCAAATAGTTCTCACTTGAATAGTGCACCAACAAATCCTCATTTTCGGGCAGTTTATGAATCCGTCGCTCTTTTCGAGTTTACGCATTGCGGTTGTTTTAAAAAAATTAAAGTTAGAAGACTCAAGGTCAACAATTAATCGTGGAAAATTTGTAAGCGATTGCTTAGAAATTTTGTAAGGAATCTAGGATTATAAGAATTTAACCAAGATTTATCAACTCATCCCCTCCCTAAAACAGATCATGTCAATCAACGTTTTCTCAAATAATTCTCACTTGAACACCAAGTAATCCTCAATTGCGTGTAGTTTAAGAGTCTGTCGCTCTTTTCGAGTTTACGCATTGCGGTTGTTTTAAAAAAATTAAAGTTAGAAGATTCAAGGTCAACAATTAATCGTGGAAAATTTGTAGGCGATTTCTTAGAAATTTTGTAAGGATTCTAGCGTGAATGCTAGAAGTATAAGAATTTGGCCAAGATGTTTCAACTCATCCCCTGCCAAAAACAGATCATGCCAATTCAACGTTTTGTCAAATAATTCTCACTTGAATAGTGCACCAACAAATCCTCATTTGCGGGCAGTTTAACAATCCGTCGCTCTTTTCGCGTTTACGCATTGGGGTTATTTTAAAAAAATTAAAGTTAGACGATTCAAGGTCAACAATAAATCGTGGAAAATTTGTAAGCGATTTCTTAGAAATTTTGTTAGGATTCTAGCATGAATGCAAGGATTATAAGAATTTAACCAAGATTTATCAACTCATCCCCTCCCTAAAACAGATCATGCCAATTCAACGTTTTCACAAATAATTCTCACTTGAAATGTGCACCACGAAATCCTCCTTTGTGTGTAGTCTAAGAATCCGTTGCTCTTTTCGAGTTGACGCATTGCTGTTGTTTTAAAAAAATTAAAGTTAGAAGATTCAAGGTCTAAAATTAATCGTAGAAAACTTGTAAGCCATTTCTTAGAAATTTCGAAGGATTCTAGCATGAATGCAAGGAGTATAAGAATTTAACCAAGATTTATCAACTCATCCCCTCCCAAAAACAGATAATGTCAATTCAACGTTTTGTCAAATAATTCTCACTTGAATAGTGCACCAAGAAATCCTCATTTGCGTGTAGTTTAAGAATCCGTCGCGCTTTTCGAGTTTAAGCATTGCGGCTGTTTTAAAAAAATTAAAGTTGGACGATTCAAGGTCAACAATTAATCGTGGAAAATTTGTAAGCGATTTCTTAGAAATTTTGTAAGAACTCTAGCATGAGTGCAAGGATTATAAGAATTTAACCAAGATTTATCAACTCATCCCCTCCCTAAAAGAAATCATGTCAATTCAACGTTTTCTCAATTAATTCTCACTTGAATAGTGCACCAAGAAATCCTCATTTGCGTGTAGTTTATGAATCCGTCGCTCTTTTCGAGTTTACGCATTGCGGTTGTTTTAAAAAAATTAAAGTTAGAAGACTCAAGGTCAACAATTAGTCGTGGAAAATTTGTAAGCGACTGCTTAGAAATTTTGTAAGGAATCTAGGATATAAGAATTTAACCCAGATTTATCAACTCATCCCCTCCCTAAAACAGATCATGTCAATTCAACGTCTTCTCAAATAATTCTCACTTGAATAGTGCACCAAGTAATCCTCATTTGCGTGTAGTTTAAGAATCCGTCGCTCTTTTCGAGTTTACGCATTGGGATTAGTTTAAAAAAGTTAAAGTTAGAAGATTCAAGGTCAACAATTAATCGTGGAAAATTTGTAGGCGATTTCTTAGAAATTTTGTAAGGATTCTAGCGTGAATGCTAGAAGTATAAGAATTTAACCAAGATGTTTCAACTCATCCCCTCCCAAAAACAGATCATGTCAATTCAACGTTTTCTCAAATAATTGTCACGTGAAATGTGCACCACGAAATCCTCATTTGCGTGTAGTTTATGAATCCGTCGCTCTTTTCGAGTTTACGCATTGCAGTTGTTTAAAAAAATTAAAGTTTGAAGATTCAAGGTCAACAATTAATCGTGGAAAATTTGTATGCGATTTCTTAGAAATATTGTGAGGACTCTAGACACTAGCATGAATGCAAGGAGTATAAGAAATTACCCAAAATTTCTCAACTTATCGCCTCCCAAAAACAGATCATGTCAATTCAACGTTTTCTCAAATAATTCTCACTTGAAATGTGCACCACGAAGCGCTCAAATGCTCCTTTGTGTGTATTCTAAGAATCCGTCGCTCTTTTCGAGTTGACGCATTGCGGTTGTTTTAAAAAAATTAAAGTTACAAGATTCAAGGTCAAAAATTAATCGTAGAAAATTTGTAAGCCATTTCTTAGAAATATTGTAAGGACTCTAGCATGAATGCAAGGATTATAAGAATTTAACCAAGATTTATAAACTCATCCCCTCTCAAAAACAGATCATGTCAATTCAACGTTTTCTCAAATAATTCTCACTTGAAATGTGCACCACGAAATCCTCCTTTGTGTGCAGTCTAAGAATCCGTCGCTTTTTTCGAGTTGACGCATTGCTGTTGTTTTAAAAAAATTAAAGTTAGAAGATTCAAGGTCAAAAATTAATCGTAGAAAATTTTTAAGCCATTTCTTAGCAATTTTGTAAGGACTCTGGCATGAATGCAAGGATTATAAGAATTTAACCAAGATTTATAAACTCATCCCCTCTCAAAAACAGATCATGGCAATTCAACGTTTTCTTAAATAATTCTCACTTGAAATGTGCACCACGAAATGCTCAAATGCTCCTTTGTGTGTAGTTTAAGAATCCGTCGCTCTTTTCGAGTTGACGCATGGCGGTTGTTTTAAAAAAATTAAAGTTATAAGATTCAAGGTCAACAATTAATTGTGGAAAATTTGTAAGCGATTTCTTAGAAATTTTGTAAGGACTCTAGCATGAATGCAAGGATTATAAGAATTTAACCAAGATTTATAAACTCATCCCCTCTCTAAAACATATCATATCAATTCAACGTTTTCTCAAATAATTCTCACTTGAATAGTGCACCAGGAAATCCTCATTTGCGTGTGGTTTAAGAATCCGTCGCTCTTTTCGAGTTTAAGGATTGCGGCTGTTTTAAAAAAATTAAAGTTGGAAGATTCAAGGTCAACACTTAATCGTGGAAAATTTGTAAGCGATTTCTTAGAAATTTTGTAAGAACTCTAGCATAAATGCAAGGATCATAAAAATTTAACCAAGATTTATCAACTCATCCCCTCCCAAAAACAGATCATGTCAATTCAACGTTTTCTCAAATAATTCTCACTTGAAATGTGCACCACGAACTCCTCATTTGCTTGTAGTTTAAGAATAAACTCTTTTTGAGTTTACGATTTGCGGTTATTTTAAAAAATTATGGTTAGACGAATTCAAGGTCAACAATTAATCGTGGAAAATTTGTAAGCGATTTCTTAGAAATTTTGTAAGAACTCTAGCATGAATGCAAGGATTATAAGAATTTAACCAAGATTTATCAAGTCATCCCCTCCCTAAAAGAAATCATGTCAATTCAACGTTTTCTCAAACAATTCTCACTTGAATAGTGCACCAAGAAATCCTCATTTGCGTGTAGTTTAAGAAGCCGTCGCTCTTTTCGAGCTTACCCATTGCAGTTGTTTTAAAAAAATTAAAATTAGAAGATTCAAGGTCAACAATTAATTGTGGAAAATTTGTAGCGATTTCCTAGAAATTTTGTAAGGACTCTAGCATGAATGCAAGGATTATAAGAATTTAACCGAGATTTATCAACTCATCCCCTCCCTAAAACAGATCATGTCAATTCAACGTTTTCTCAAATAATTCTCACTTGAATAGTGCACCACGAAATCCTCATTTGCGTGAAATTTAAGTAACCGTCGCTCTTTTCGAGTTTACGCACTGCGGTTGTTTTAAAAAAATTAAAGTTAGAAGATTCAAGGTCAACAATTAAACGTGGAAAATTGATTAGCGATTTCTTAGAAATTTTGTAAGGACTCTAGCATGAATGCTAGACGTATAAGAATTTAACCAAGATGTTTCAACTCATCCCCTCCCAAAAACAGATCATGTCAATTCAACGTTTTCTCAAATAATTGTCACGTGAAATGTGCACCACGAAATCCTCATTTGCGTGTAGTTTATGAATCCGTCGCTCTTTTCGAGTTTACGCATTGCGGTTGTTTTAAAAAAATTAAAGTTAGAAGACTCAAGGTCAACAATTATTCGGGGAAAATTTGTAAGCGATTGCTTAGAAATTTTGTAAGGAATCTAGGATTATAAGAATTTAACCAAGATTTATCAACTCATCCCCTCCCTAAAACAGATCATGTCAATTGAACGTCTTCTCAAATAATTCTCACTTGAATAGTGCACCAAGTAATCCTCATTTGCGTGTAGTTTTAGAATCCGTCGCTCTTTTCGAGTTTACTCATTGCGGTTGTTTTAAAAAAATTAAAGTTAGAAGATTCAAGGTCAATAATTAATCGTGGAAAATTTGCAGGCTATTTCTTAGAAATTTTGTAAGGATTCTAGCGTGAATGTTAGAAGTATAAGAATTTAACCAAGATGTTTCAACTCATCCCCTCCCAAAAACAGATCATGCCAATTCAACGTTTTGTCAAATAATTCTCACTTGAATAGTGCACCAACAAATCCTCATTTGCGTGCAGTTTAACAATCCGTCGCTCTTTTCGAGTTTACGCATTGGGGTTATTTTAAAAAAATTAAAGTTAGAAAATTCAAGGTCAACAATAAATCGTGGAAAATTTGTAAGCGATTTCTTAGAAATTTTGTTAGGATTCTAGCATGAATGCAAGGATTATAAGAATTTAACCAAGATTTCTCAACTTATGGCCTACCAAAAACAGATCATGTCAATTCAACGTTTTCTCAAATATTTCTGACTTGAAATGTGCACCACGAAATGCTCAAATGCTCCTTTGTGTGTAGTCTAAGAATCCGTCGCTCTTTTCGAGTTGACGCATTGCGGTTGTTTTAAAAAAAAATTAAAGTTACAAGAATCAAGGTCAAAAATTAATCGTGGAAAATTTGTAAGCCGTTTCTTAGAAATTTTGTAAGGACTCTAGCATGAATGCAAGGATTATAAGAATTTAACCAAGATTTATAAACTCATCCCCTCTCAAAACAGATCATGTCAATTCAACGTTTTCTCAAATAATTCTCACTTGAAATGTGCACCACGAAATGCTCAAATGCTCCTTTGTGTGTAGTTTAAGAATCCGTCGCTCTATTCGAGTTGACGCATGGCGGTTGTTTTAAAAAAATTAAAATTATAAGATTCAAGGTCAACAATTAATTGTGGAAAATTTGTAAGCGATTTCTTAGAAATTTTGTAAGGACTCTAGCATGAATGCAAGGATTATAAGAATTTAACCAAGATTTATAAACTCATCCCCTCTCAAAACAGATCATGTCAATTCAACGTTTTCTCAAATAATTCTCACTTGAAATGTGCACCACGAAATGCTCAAATGCTCCTTTGTGTGTAGTTTAAGAATCCGTCGCTCTATTCGAGTTGACGCATGGCGGTTGTTTTAAAAAAATTAAAATTATAAGATTGAAGGTCAACAATTAATTGTGGAAAATTTGTAAGCGATTTCTTAGAAATTTTGTAAGGACTGTAGCATGAATGCAAGGATTATAAGAATTTAACCAAGATTTATCAACTCATCCCCTCCTAAAAACAGATCATGTCAATTCAACTTTTTCTCAAATAATTATTACTTGAAATGTGCACCACGAAATGCTCAAATGCTCCTTTGTGTGTAGTCCAAGAATCCGTCGCTCTTTTCGAGTTGACGCATTGCGGTTGTTTTAAAAAAATTAAAATTTGAAAATTCAAGGTCAACAATTAATCGTGGAAAATTTGTAAGCTATTTCTTAGAAATTTTATAAGGACTCTAGCATGAATGCAAGGATTATAAGAATTTAACCAATATTTATCAACTAATCCCCTCCCAAAAACAGATCATGTCAATTCAACGTTTTCTCAAATAATTATCACTTGAAATTGCACCACGAAATGCTCAAATGCTCCTTTGTGTGTAGTCTAAGAATCCGTCGCTCTTTTCGAGTTGACGCATTGCGGTTGTTTTAAAAAATTAAAGTTAGAAGATTCAAGGTCAAAAATTAATCGTAGAAAACCGGAAAAATTTATTTATTCATCCCTTTTCAAAAAAATTGCCGACGGCGTCTGTAAATTTTGTTAAGCAAATCTTATTTAAACAGTACCTCGATTAACAATTATAGTTCAAATTATGTTAGCTCCCTTTCTACACGTAGTGCGTCAATAACAGAACTGAATTTCAGTTTTCAAAAATTATCAAAATAACATGCTCTATACAGAACCGACGAACTGAAAGACGATAAATTGTCTGAAGTAAACATTTCTCCAAGTGTGCTGCAGTAGAAATTTTAATGAAAAAAGAAATAAAAAATTTAAAGTAAAGTAATTGCTAGACATGAAACTTTTGTTCAATTCAAGTCTACTAATTTTTTTTAATTAAACTTTGACTTATCACGTAATTATAAATTTCAGCGTTTTTAAACACTGATACATATGTAACGATGCTACAGTTAATTGGAATATTAACATATCTATTTTAAAAAATATAGTTTTAGGTTTTATAGAAAGATCTTTTGTAGGTTAAGCCTCCATGCCAAAATGGCATAGGCGGACTGAGTTTCGAATAAACCAAAATATCAGATAATGCAACAAGGTATTTCTTGTGTGAAGTAAGCGTCGTACTTTGTAAATCAGCTCTTATGACACACTCCTAGAGGATCCCTAAGCGACGTCTTATGACAAAGTCCGATGAGGTATTGAATTTATTTATAAAAAAATTATTTTTTTGCTACATAAGCGGAGGTACATATAGAAACCTCACAACCATGAGACGTAGTCATCTAAAAATGTTGTTAATTAAATCTCACTTGGAATTTGCAGCATATGTTGCTTTGTTCACTATGCACTATTTTTGTAACTTTGCGCATATGGTTGTTCGTGGAAAAAATACAAAAATTTTTATCATTAAATTTTACAATTTCTCTTAGAAAATAATTAATAGCTGATTTCTTTGAAATTTTGGCAAGACACTAACATTGGCTTGAGAATTACAGGACATTGATTAAAATTTATTTACTCATCCCTTTTAAAAAAATTGATGACAGCATCTGTCAATTTTGTTAAGCAAATCTTATGTAAGCAGAACCTCGATAAACAATTATGGTTCAAATTCTGTTAGCTTTCTTTCTACACGTATTGCGTCACCATCTGAATTTCAATCTGCAAAAATTGTTAAAACAAAATGCATTATATTATACCGGCAAACCAAAAAGGAATAAATTGTCTGAGGTAAACATTTCTCTAAGTGTGCTGCAGTAGAACTATTAAAGAAAGAAGAAATAAAAAATACAAAATAAAGTAATTGCTAGATATGAAACTTTTTTTTCAATTGAAGTCTCCATAGTTAAACTTATATATGGTTAATATGTGCAAAGAAGAATAGTAAAATTTACGCACAAGAGTTCTTTTTGATCCTAGGTAGCTTCTTCGTTTTCATAAAACAAAATTAAATTTCCAAATATTATATTTTTGAATATTTGCTACTAATGTTTTTAAATTTAAGTGTGAATTATCACGTAATTATGAATTTCAGCGTTTTTGAACACTGATACATATATAGCGTTGCTAGAGTTAATTGGAATATTGACATATATATTTTAAGAAATATTGTTTTAAGTTATCTAGAAAGATCTTTTGTAAGTTAAGCCTCCATGCCAAAATGGCATAGGCGGACTGGGTTTGAAATAAACTAAAATATCCGATAACCATGCAACAAGGTGTTCCTTGTGTGAGGTAAGCGTTGTATTTTGTAAATCAGCTCTTAAGACTTACTCCTACAGGATCCCTAAGCGACGTCTTATGACGAAGTGCGATGAGGTATTTGATTTATTTTTAAAAATAGTATATTATTAGCCAAGGTTGCAAAGCCAAGCATTCTAGACCGAGCGCAAATTAGAACCCGAGACGCGCAGCGTCGAGGGCTCTGAAGCGCGAGGTCTAGAAGCGGCTTTGTAACCGTGGGTAATGTACTATTTTTTTCACTAGTAGAAACCATAAGACAATAAATTGAAAAAATAAACGTTCAATTTTTTGACGCAACATGATTTTGTTTGGATTTCTAATCAAACTTAATCTAAATCTTCAACACAGAGTAAACCGTTTACACTTGTCGCTGAATTAATCATTTTATCTTCTACCGTCTACAACTACCATGCGTATACTCAAGTAATGTTAGTAGCATACATTTATTCATTTTTTAAGAAATAATCACATCAAGTATTGCGTACATAACCTCAATCTTCTTTTTTAACCCGTGGTCGCAAAAGTTGAATTTGCTACCTCTAAATGAGTCGACATTTGCATGCTTCATGGCTGCTAGTGAAAAAAATTTATTTTTCTGCTACATAAGCGGAGGTACATACAAAAATTTCACAACCAAGAGACGTGATCTTCTAAAACTTATATTATATATGTTTAATATGTACAAAGAAGAATAGTGTTAGGAAACATAGATGGAGCGCGTGTTCGGCGGTAGTCTGCGCGACTGCGCCAGCGATGACGTAGCCATGATGAAGTCGAACGTCACACTAATGGCTGGTCGGTTGTCCGCGCGCGTGTGTCCAAGTTCACCGTAATCTATATTTACTTGTGTTTGTATAATAAATGTGTTAACTGTTGTTCGTGTTTTCGTTCCACGTGCCTCATATAACTAACAGGTTATGGGCCCAGAGAAACCACGTGAGCGAATTAAAAAACGAAACGGTGAACCGGAAGCTGTGCGCGTCGGCCATTGAGGACTAACACGTGGTGTTAAGTCGAACATTCGAATTTCATGTGCCGTGTTAACGTAGCGCGAGTACTTGCGGGTTCTTTTCTCTATTCTCGAAATTATCTGGGCGGTGAATAAACAAAATGGCATCAGGTGCGGTCAGAATTGAAGCTTTGGGGAAGGACAACTTCGACACGTGGAAGTTGCAGATGGAAGCTGTACTGATTAAAGGAGACGCCTGGAATTACGTCAATGGGCAGACGCCGAAGCCGAAGTTATTGGCGGATAGTTCGAATGTTGCAGCCGTCACAGACTGGGAGAAGAACGATGCTAAGGCAAGGTCAGACATTATTTTATCTATTAGTCCGCCGGAGTTAAAGCAGATAAAAAACTGCGGTACATCTAGGGAGATTTGGTTAAGACTGGAGGACATATATCAATCCAAGGGACCAGCCAGGAAAGCCACCCTCTTGAAAAATTTAATTTTGTGTAAGATGCCTGAAAACGGCGACGTGCGCGAGCATTTGCGCGAATTTTGTGATACAGTGGACAAGCATGGCGATATGGAGATCACAATAAATCCCAATCTTTTAGCAATTCTATTGTTATACAGCTTGCCCGCGAATTTCGAAATGTTCCGATGCGCGATTGAATCGCGGGATGAACTCCCCACCCCCGAGATTCTGCGTATTAAAATTATAGAAGAGAGTGACGCGCGCAAGAACAGCATGCGCGGCACCAATGGTCGACAGAACTCCTCTGACGCAATGATGGCCAAAAACCAGAGACGGCGAAACAAGGACAGGGTAGATGGGGGCAGCACGAATGGCGCAAAACAGAGAGACTAGAAAGAGATTCGCTGCTTTAAGTGTAAGAAGAAGGGTCATAAAGCGGCGGAATGTTGGAGCCACAACAAAAATGACAGGACGAAATTCGCAAATATCTGTCTAAATGCTTCGAAGGACAAGTTAACCTTTCCTCCCGCCGACCCTAGATGGTGCCTGGACAGTGGCGCGACGGCGCACTTGTGTTGTGACGCGCGAAGTTTCGAAAAACTTAACGAACGTAATTGCGGAACTTTAAATCTCGCCAACAACTCTACAACGGACATTTCTGGCGAAGGACTAGTGCGGTTCAAATCAAATGTGCGCGGCAAAGAGACTGTGGTGACACTTGACGAGACATTATTCGTGCCTGATCTACGGACGAATCTTCTTTCGGTGAGCAGAATCGCGGATCGGGGCTTCAGCGTGAATTTTCGGAAAAACGAGGCAACAATTGCGGACTCAAAAGGTAAAATACACCTTGTTGCCAAAAGGGTCGGGGATTTATTCTTTGTAAGCGAGGACGAGCACGATGCTCGCGTAGCATTCTCGAAACCGATCGACAGCGATGACGTCATATCGCTTGAGCTGTTGCATAAGCGATCGGGACACGCGAACGCGAAGGATTTGTTGAGTGCCGTTTCGCAAAATGTCGTACGCGGAGTTCGCTTAAAACCTAACAGTGGCAACTTCGAATGCGTGACATTTCTTCAGGGGAAGATGATAAGGACCCCGTTTCCCAAAAAATCGAATCGGAACACAGAGGTGTTGGATATGGTACACACTGATATTTGCGGGCCCATGCGAACCGAATCTCTAGGCAAGGCCAGATACTTTATCGAGTTCATCAATGAAAAGTCGAGATGGACAGAAGTTCGCTTCCTAAGATACAAAAGCGACGCACTTCAAGCGACTAAGGATTTCATCACGCTGATGGAAAATCAAAAGGGCAGGACAGTTAAGTGCCTTCAGTCCGATAACGGAGGCGAATATACGGGAGGCGAATTCGATGCTTACCTGAAGTCCAAAGGCATCACCAGAAGGTTGACCGTTCCTTACAACACGGAACAGAATGGAGTCGCGGAGAGGAAGAACCGGACACTGTTGGAAACGGCAAGATGTCTTCTCTTGGATGCCAGGTTGCCTGACTCATTCTGGGCAGAGGCGGTTAACACCGCGAACTATGTTAGAAACAGGCTGCCGACGAAAAATCTAGATGACAAAACCCCATTCGAAGTGTGGACCGGTAAGGTGCCGAACATCTCGAACTTTAGGGTATTTGGGTCAAAAGTCTATTACCTGAATCGCGAACCGGATAACAGAAAATTTTCTCCCCGAGGAGAAGAGGGGATTTTTCTCGGATAGGACGACTCTCACAAGGGGTATCGCATTTGGTCTCTTAAGAAACACAAAGTCATCATCAGCAGAGACTTGAAGTTTTTAGAAGATTCTTCGAACGAACCCCGCGAAACTGAAGTCGATAGATGTTGCGAGGAAGTGAACTACACGAAGAAATTTGTCGACATCAGATTTCCTGCTCGCGAGGAGCGAGAGATTCCTGAAGAAGTCGACGAGAATTTAGGCGCAGATCCCACACTAGAAAGCCCACCTCCATTAATGCGGAAATCGAGGAAGTGACGCGAGATGGACCGATCCCGATCGACGACGACGGCGACGAACCACCTCAGGTGCAGCCCCAGACACAACGAGGACCTGGTCGCCCTAAGATCGTCAGAACTAGAGAGAGGGGACGACCCAGGAGGGAATTCAATCAAGTGCCGAGGCCCGAATCGAATGTCATCGAATTGAACGAAGTCGGGTTACTTTCTGAAATTTCGATGAAGGAAGTTTTGAACGGTGCAGACGCGGATGAATGGCGCGACGCCATCGTGTCTGAAATGGCATCCGTTCTGATAAATGATACCTGGGTGGTCGTCGTCGTCCCCGAGGACAGGAAACCATCGGCAGTCGACTCGTCCTACGAAATAAGTTGAAATCAGATGGGACACTCGAGAGAAGAAAAGCTCGCCTGGTAGCACAGGGCTTTAGCCAACGCCCTGGTGTCCACTTTACCCAAACATTTGCCCCGGTTGCCCGTTTCTCATCAATCAGGGTCATGGCCTCCTTAGCGGCTCGTTACGGAATGCGTATCAGGCAATTCGACGTTGCTACTGCGTACCTAAATGGTGAACTTGAGGAGGCGGTGTACATGGAGGTGCCCAAGAATTTCGAAGGCATATTAGCTGACATCCTGGAGTCCGATTGCGATAGTGCGATTAAACAAAAGGCCGACAAGATGCTAAAGACATACCGTAAGGGGAACAAGGTCTGTCTCCTGAAGAAGGCCTTATACGGATTACGTCAAGCAGGAAGAAGTTGGAACCGCAGATTGGACGAGGTGTTGCGAAATTTGGGCGCACGACCGACAGTTTCAGATCCCTGTTGTATCATATCGGTAAAGAGGAAGATTTAGTCGTGATTGGGGTGTACGTGGACGACATCTTAATCGCATCAAAACACCAACGCACGATTGGCGACATAAATAGAGCTCTCACAAAAGAGTTCGACATCGTGGACTTAGGCGACGCCAAATATTGCCTGGGAGTCGAATTCGAGCAGAGAGGAAGTTGGGTGGTAATAACTTAGAAATGCCACCTTGAGAACATCCTGAACAGGTTTGGCATGTCCGAATGTACGCCTGTTGCCACACCCGTCGACATAGGCTCAAAGCTTTTTAAGAAAGACAATCAAAGCGAAGAAGATCTCAAGCTTCCATACCGAGAATTGGTGGGTGCACTGACCTATTTATCAACAACAACCAGACCGGACATTGCTTTTGCGGTAAGCAGATTGGGTCAGTTCAATAACTGTTTTCGGGAGGAACACTGGAAAGCTGCGAAAAGAGTTCTCCGCTACCTGAAGGGGACCTCCAAATTGGGACTGACTTTCGGATCGAAACTGAGTCCGTTAACAGGATTGGTGGATGCAGATTGGTGTAACTGTCCCGACGATAGAAGATCTTTCACTGGATATGTGTTTCTTCTGAATAGTAGCCCGGTCTCGTGGGATGCCAAGAAACAGAGGACTGTGGCTCTCTCTTCGATGGAGGCCGAGTACATGCCTCTATCCGAGTGCGTGAAAGAAGCAATGCACCTAAAGCGACTTTTGCAAGAGCTAGCGTTCGGGACTCTTTCTGACGTTACTGTTCGTTGCGACAATAAAAGTGCGCTGAAACTAGCGGAAAACACGGTTTTCCACGCGCGTAGTAAACATATTGACATCCGTCATCACTTTCTGCGCGAGACCCTAAGTTGAAGTTGGACTACGTGTGTACTGAAGAACAAGTGGCGGATTTCCTGACCAAAGGACTGCCGAGAGCGAAACATGTCGAGTGCGTGCGGGCTAGCGGTTTGAGTGTTCTAGGCTAGAGGACTAAAGTGCGGTTACTCGCGACCCTTGAACACGAGGGGAAGAGTTAGGAAACATAGATGGAGCGCGTGTTCGGCGGTAGTCTGCGCGACTGCGCCAGCGATGACCTAGCCATGACGAAGACGAACGTCACACTAATGGCTGGTCGGTTATCCGCGCGCGTGTGTCCAAGTTCACCGTAATGTATATTTACTTGTGTTTGTATAATAAATGTGTTAACTCTTGTTCGTGTTTTTGTTCCACGCGCCTCATATAACTAACAAATAGTAAAATTTACGCATGGGAGTTCCTTTAATCCTAGGAAACAAAATTAAATTTCAAAACTTTATATTTTTGAAAACTTGTTACTAATTTTTTTAAATTTAACTTTAAATTATCAATATCATGTAATTATAAATTTCCGCGTTTTTAAACACTGATACATATGTAACGATGCTACCGTCAATTGGATATATTAACCTATATATTTAAGAAATATTGTTTTATGTTATCTAGAAAGATCTTTTGTCAGTTAAGCCTCAATGCCAAAATGGCATAGGCGGACTGGGTTTCAAATAAACTAAAATATTAGATAACAATGCAACAAGGTGTTGCTCGTGTGAGGTAGGCATCGTGGTTTGTAAATCAGCTCTTAAGACATACTCCTACAGGATCTCTAAGCGACGTCTTATGACGAAGTGCGATGAGGTGTTTGATTTATTTATAAAAAATATATTTTTCTGTTACATAAGCTGAGGTGCATACAGTATTCTCACAACCATGAGCCGTAGTCATCTTAAAATGTTGTTAAGTAAATCCCACTTGTAATTTGCAGCATGATATGCTGCCTTGCCTATGGTTTTATAATGCACTAGTTTTGTAACTTTACGCATATGGGTTTTCCTTGAAAAAAAAAAAAAATCTATCATTAAGTTTTACAATTTATCTAAGAAAATAATTATTAATAACGGATTTCTTTGAAATTTTTGGAAGACACTAACATTGGCTTGGGGATTGCAGGACATTAATGGACCTATCTACTGAATAGTCGTAAACACGAACAGACCGAGGATTACTGCATGTTAGTAAGAGACAGAGGTTTGCGTATAACATCTTTACCGCAATTTTTAAAACAGCGAATCAACATCGTGCAATTTAAAACGCTTGGTGGCGATCGGCATCCTCGAGAGGCAACTGAGTCATATCGGTTTGTCTTGCATTTCTTTGACATAATGAACGTAAACAAACAACTACAGCACACCTACATGATCTGCCACGTTATATCCGAGAACGCTGCCTGTCTCGTTCATTGTCAGACTTTTGAATTACGCGGTAACTTTACACATGGTGACTGCGCATGCTATATTAGGGTGTATCTTTTACGACTATTCAGTAGATAGATCTAGTGTCTCTAGATTTCTAAAATAATTCTAAAATCTAGGGACACTAGATAGATCCATTGAAACGACGGCATCTGTAGATTTTGTTCAGTAAATCTTACGTTAGCAAGACCTCGATAAGCAATGAAGGTTCAAATTGTGTTAGCTCTCTTTCAACACGTTTTACATAGGCGTACTGGCTTTGAAATAAACGAAAGTATGGGGCAACAATGTAAAAAAGTATTGCTTGTGGAAGTAAGCCTCGTACTTTGTAAATCAGTTCTTAAGACATACTCCTACAGGATCGCTTAGCGATGTCTTATGACGAAGTGGGATGAGGTGTTTGACTTATATAAACATTTTTTTTTCTTCGACATTAGCGAAAATACATAAGAACATAAGGTAATCTCACAACCATGAGAGTTTTTTTTTTCTAAAATCGACGTGGTAAGATGATTTCCTTTGAATCGTATAAAAATTAATTTAATGCGCCATCTGAAAGTTATTGGACAAACTACACCACGTTGTTTTTAATAAGATTTTATTTAGTACAGATTCAAACCAAGAAAATTCGAGCTCTTGGCTAAAATTATCGACTTTTTACTAATTTCAAACATGACCCATAAGTACAAAATCCCGCGTAATAATATCGACGTTGTATGCCACGATTTCTTATGAAATCGCGACGTGCTATGGCTGTTTTCATCATTATTATTATTATGAGTAATCCCTCAACAGGCTGAGAGCCCAATTATTGAGGAATAAAAACTAGAAAATAAAGGCAAAAACAACTAAGTAAACATATAGACACTGAAAAACTGCTTAATTTTTGCTGGCGAAGTATTAAATATATCAATTTCAGATTCCACCTCTCTATAGTTTTGAAGCATTTGATAAACCGGAGACAATTTTTCAATATGTTTGTTTTTGGGACAGGCATATGCAACAAAGAATATGATCTTAAACCAGGCTTTAACACACGCAGCTTTAGGATCTTAAGAAGATCTTCACATTTGATATGATAATTTAAAATATTATGTAACATTAAGATAGAAGCTGCTTTTCGCCTACAGACCAAACTCTGATATTCCTCTTGTAGGGTCAGCACCATCACAGATGTAAGATAAGAATTTTAGGAATCGACGCTGCGTTTTTTCTAACAGAGAAATAGGTTTGATAAAAAGGGCTCCATACCACCGACGCATACTCCAAGACGGATCTGACGTATGATACAAAGAGAAGCCTTAGAACATCAAGGTCATTAAATTCCGCCGCGTTGCGAACAACAAACCCTAATGATTTATGCGCCGAGGTGGAGATAACCTCATAGTGTTAATGGAAACTTAATTTAGCATCATATGTGACACCCAAGTCACATACTTACATAATCAGGACGGTTCCGGACTCTTTGATCCAAGACGTAGTTGTGTACAACATTTGACAGTTTAATCGAATATGACTTGACGAGGCATTTATCAGCGTTTAATAGCAAATTTTTTTTTTCGACCATAGCAACACACGATTCAAGTTGTCTTGAAGACGAATAAAATCTAAAGATGACTGTACGCGAAAAAAGATTTTCAAATCTTCTGCATAAAGCAAGGAAGGAACATACATACGTTATAAACAACAATAGTCCTAAGACCGAGCTCTGCGGTACACCAGATGTCTGTGGAAACTGACGTGAGGAGCAAGTGTTACAAAATACATACTGATATCTGTTGCTTAGATAAGATTTAAAGAC
This sequence comes from Zophobas morio, assembly GCF_036711695.1. Classification (NCBI taxonomy): domain Eukaryota; kingdom Metazoa; phylum Arthropoda; class Insecta; order Coleoptera; family Tenebrionidae; genus Zophobas; species Zophobas morio. Next base: position 10,407,324 of record NW_026972122.1, read on the forward strand.
ACTTAGCAAACCGTCGAAAATACGATCAAAAGCAATCCACTTGTTGAAGATGTTTGTCAAACATTCCAGAGATATATTGCGTCTTGATCATCAAATTCGTGACAGTCGACCTTCCTTTAATGAAACCATGCTGCATCGGTTACAAAACCTGCGAAACATGGGAAAAGATGCTAGCATGCATTACAAATTCAAATACTTTAGCAAAGTTGTTGATCAAAGCAATTGGCCTATATTCACTGATTTCCGCAGTGCTTCCTTTTTTATGAATAGGCAAAATCCTAGATAACTTCCATTTGTCAGGAAATTTTGAATTACCCAAAATCAAGTTGAATATAACTGTTAGTGGAGGAGCAAAAATTATGCCACAATTTTTCACAAAGAATGACGGAACCTCATCGGGCCCAGCGGTTAACGTCGGCTTTAATTTCTTGATGGCTGTAAGCACTTCAGACTCGTTAGTTTTTCTAACATCTAATATATTTTGATTTAACGCACTCACAAGATCACTATCAACGGACGTATTTGATGAGGTGCTACTAACAGAATGAAAAGACCTGGCAAAAAAATGCGCAAACGCGTCAGCAATGTCTTGAGAGTTGGAAAGTTCGTTATCATTGTAAAATATATTAGCTGGAATACATGCATGATTCGATTTAGTTTTAATAAACGTCCAAAACTTTTTTGGATCTCTCTTAATATCAGAAGTGATATTTTGTAAATATTCTTTGTAAGAAGTCCGAATCAAGAGTTTTACAGTAGCGCGTATGCTTTTTTAGGTATTATAGGATTCCATTGTTTTATTTCGTTTGTATTTTTGCCACGCTTTCTCCTTCATTTTTAAGTTAGAAATAATTTGTCCATTATACCAAGGATGATAAGCTCTTGAAGGTTTTCTTTTAATAGGTACAAATAAAGAAAACAAGGGTTCTAATTTTTAATATAAGTTATCCACAACCTTGTTTACATCATCACACGCGTCAAGAAAAGAGAAGTCAGTATTCAACATAGACTCATACAATGATGAAAGATCAGTCTTCCTGAAATTACGGGTCCACCACAAATGCCAGAAGGGTTGTCAACGTTTCTAGTTTTTAAGGAGGAAAAATCGACACACAACGCTGGATGATATGAATCCTCAGTGCTTAAAAGTGCAACAATTGTTATCTTCGGCGAATGGACCATTTTTTGTCGATGTTTCATAACTCCTAGAGTACAAACAATAGGCCCCCGTTTCCGACTGTCTCTTGTCTGTCATCTATCATCTCTTTGTCGATCTATCTGTCTGTCTGTGTTCATTTTTATTTATTTATTTATATATTTATTTGTTTATTTATTATTTAATCTTATAGGTATACAATAATAATAATAGCGTCAGATGTCGGACATCTATATTTATGTATTTTGTAGTTTATCTTGTTCTTGCTATCTATTTGTGTCTGGGTGCAGTTCATGCGATCTGACTTCTTTGTTGTTTTTCTTTAGCACCTTTGTCCATACAATCCTGTCTTCTGCTGTTCTTCGGACTTCTATCCATCTTATTTGCTGTTTTTTTGCTGCGTTGGGGACTAGTTCTACCCAGTTTTTCCTTGGGAGACGTCTTTTATTTTTTCCCCCAAACATTTTTTGTCGTTTTCTCGTCTCCCATTCTATGTGGCCTAACCAAATCAGTTGCCTTTCTTCAATAATTATATCTATTGACTTGACGTTTTGTTGACCTGAGATTGTCATATCACTTATTCTGTCTCTACTTGTTTTGTTGTCGATTCCTCTCAGAAATCTAATTTCCATGGCTTCAATTTTGTTTTTATGCTTGTATGTTATTATCCACGACTGGCTACCGTAGGTCAATAATGGCCTGACAACTTATATCCTTTGCTACTTCCTTTTTCAAAAGAATGTGGATCTTGGTATGTTATATTAGCTTTCTCTACCCTCTTCGTTTATAAAGCCTTTCTCATCTTCCCACGTAATTGAAACGTTTCACTTGTTTCAGTGTTTTCCCTGTGTTTTTTTCTTCGTCTGTTACTACCACTGGATATATCTTCTCCAAATTTATTTCCGTATTTATTTTCTTCAGTTCTTCCTGCTATATTGTTACATTTTTTTGTTGTGTTTCTTCTGTGTCGACACATATCACTTCCTGGAGTTTCATTATCTAAATTCCTATCTCCATAATTCTACATTTTCAGTTGCATTTCTTAATAACGATGACGTCGTCTACGACTACAGAAAACCGCAATGGACTTAGAACACATTCTCATTACAGACCAATCTTTGTCGTGAATTCTGTGTGCGTTCTTACCTTGTTTTTGTTATTTCTGTCGAAGGTTTCAATCATGTCTTTCTCTATTCCTCTTCACTTTTTCTCTCATACTGGTTAGGGTTATGCCTCCATAATTTGGACAGTGCTTGGAATCTTCTGTTTGATATAATGGTAATATAATTCCTACGTTCCTTTTCTATTGTCCCAATGAACCCTAGCATTTCTGAACTGATTTCATCCTGTCTTTGCGCTCTGCCAAAAAGCTTCAGTTTGTTGACAGCTCTGTTTATTTCTTCATCTGTTATTGGTGGTATCTTTGTTTTTTCGGTTATTGTTTTATCTTATTCTACTTCTTCTTGTGTGGGTTGTCCTAGTTCCTCAAGGTATTGTTTTATCTCTTCATTATATCGTTCACATTCGTAAGTTTTTTTTTACTATGATATCGTTGGTAATTTGAGAAATAGCCACGGTTATGCTTTTCAGATTTTTATTAGATCCTTACCGTTTGAGGGCTCGAGGTAGAAGAAAGAAAGATGTTTGAATTTGTCGATAGGTAAGCTCGGTTTTGGAGAGGTGGAAGCAGGTAAACAAAAAGAGTTTAGCAATTCTAGAAATTGGGAGAGAAACGAGACGAAAGATAGGACGTATTTACATTTCTACAGAAATTTACATAAATTTTAAAGTGTTTTGGGGGGAACGGTTGTTCCTACAGTACCCCTTGTTAGTGTTTTGCACGAAAAACCGCTTTACAGGCGCTCAGTGAAGCGTAGCTGTCTTCCTGACCTAGTGGTCCTCGCTGTTGTGGAAGCTTGGGCACCTCGTCGTCGGCGCGCGGTTGATCTGCAAAGGGCGCTGGTTCGTCTGTTGTGGGAGTCGTCCTCGTAGTGTTGTGGCCATACCGTGACGTGAGCGTGTCGCCATTGAGTACATACGCGGATTTGAACCGGTCTATGGAAACGGTGACATCTCGACCTTTTATGTTGACGACGAACGTTTTTGCCGATCGCCTTACGGCTCTGTACAGACAGTCGTATGGCTGCTGAAGCGGCTGCTTGGGACCGTCGTGGCGTATAAAAACTTCCTCGGAGGTGGCGAAATCTTTGAAAACGAAGGTCCTCTTTGTTCCATGTCGCGTTCCATCACAGGGTTTCAAGTTACGCAAGTGTTGACGTAACCCTTTGACGAAGCTTGCGGTACTGTTGTCTGCCCTGCTTTCGTTGCGTGGGATACCCAGGAATTCAAAGGGCAGGCGGAGAGATTTGCCATATACGGTGGATAGGGGTTCCGTCTAGCGATTATTCTGGTGGCTGATGCTTTTAGCTGTCGGTGTAGGCGTTCAATCATTCTGTTGGCTGAGTGATGGTAGGCTGTCGTTCTCAAATGAGTGGTTCCCAATAAACAATTTAATTGTTTAAATAGATACGACTCGAATTGTCTACCTTGATCGGTGGTTACTCGTAGCGGGGTGCCGAATCGTGCGATCCATGTACCGTAGAAAGCTTGTGCCACGGCTGCTGCTTCTTGATCGCTAATTGGTACGGCTTCTGGACAGCGGGTGTGCCGATCTACCGTGGTAAGGCAGTAACGACAACCCTCTGAGAGCGGCATAATTACTATATCCAAAGTGTACGTGCTCAGACCGGGCTGATGGTGGCGAGAACGTACCAACAGGCTAAGAGACGTGGTGTGAAATCTTCGGACGCTTGCACTCTACGCAGTTGCGGGCCCACTCTCGATAATCTGCTTTGACTGATGACCAGACGTAACGTTGCGACACCAGTTTTATGGTGGCTTTAATGCCTGGATAGGATAGACGGTGCAAAGTACCAATACATTGCAGCCTAGGATTCGTACCAGTTGGAGCTGAAGGCCTGTACTCCCTGTCCGAAATCTTTCTAGTTCCTCAGCCTGCTGTTGTGCTGCTACCAGAGCCTGTACATCAATCGAGGTCTCCAGGGCCTCGATGAGGGAAAGAGGGTCTGTGAAAACATTTTCAGTCCCTGCAATGTCAAGTGAATTGACTGATGAAGCCCAGGTGTCGTATTTTGCGGGTCGAGGACTCGGTGTTCTTCTTCTGAAAGGCATACATGATCGGCTTGTGGTCTATATAGATGGTGAAAGATTGCGCCTCTACCATATGCCTAAAACGTTTGACCGCGAGATAAACGGCTAGTAATTTTCGGTCATAAGCCCCGTAGTTTGACTCGGTGGGACTCAGTTTCTTGGAGAAGAAGTCCAACGGTTTCCAGTGGCCATTGGTCCTCTGTTGGAGGAGTGCTTCGGCGAGGCTCTCCTTGCACGCCTCGAATGTCGCCACCGTTGCTGGTGTCCAGTTGCCCTGGAGGAGGTTGTTCAAAGGTGCTTGAGTCTCTGCCGCCCTAGATAGGAATCTTCTAAAAAAATTCAACATACCCTAGAACTGACGTAACGTTTGTACCGTGTTTGGCTGCGGGAAGCGGGCGTGTACCTGCGCTGGAAATTAGATCTCGGCCCGACCGAAGACGCATTTCATGAGATTGATAACGACGCCGGACTCTTTCAAACGCTGAAACACAGTTGCCAAGTACTGGAGGTGTTCTTCAGGTGATGCGGATGCGACAAGGATGTCGTCGATGTGTGAATAGCAGAAATCGAGACCCTGCAGCACCTCGTCCATGAATCGCTGGAAAGTCTGCGCTGCGTTCCGTAGGCCGAACGTCATGAATTGGAATCCATGCAAGCCGACTAGGGTGGTAATGGCAGTATTCGGAACGTCTTCCTCCGCGAGCGGGATCTGGTTGAATGCGCGAACCATATCGATTGTTGAAAATATGATTTTGTTGAAAATATGATTTTGCCGTGTAGGGATTGCGCAAAATCTTGGATGTGCCTCACCAGGTACATGTCGGGGCAGGTTCTTGCGTTGAGAGCACGGTAATCCCCGCATCGCCTCCATTCGTCGTCCTTCTTGGGCACCATATGAAGCGGTGAAGACCATGAACTTTGAGAAGGACGGGCGATTCCTAGCTGAACCATGACGTCGAATCCTTTTCTTCATGCCTGGAGTCCGTCGGGCGCAAATCTTGGGAAACGTTGCGCAATGGGAGGTCCCGGCGTGGTTACGATGTGGTGGCGGGCGGAGTATTTCACCGCCTTAGGTGTGTCGTTTGCCCTCGGTGTTTCCCGCCGGTATGGAACTGTACCTACACGGCTTGTCGCATCTTCTTGACTTGTCGCCGAAACGCCAGTGATACCATATACCGCTGTTGCCCTTCACTCGTTGATGGGGTTGCGATCGCGAACGCGACGATGTCCCTGTCCGCGAGTCTGATCAGAACAATCCGATTGAAGTATTTGATCATTTAAGGTTATTGAAGGATGGTTTTCCAAAATTCCATTGACTATTTGAGAAGAGCACATATTTAAGAACCAACTTATGTAAATATTTTGTCTGGTCCTGGGGATTTCCAGTTTTGTGCTCTATTGATGGCATTCATCAGTTCCTCAAGTGTTATTTGATTATTGTCATCTTATCGAAATTTGTTTTTTTTATTGAAAAAATAGGTTTACTTGAAACGTACGAATGCTTGTTTGCGTTTAAGTTTACTTGACTATACACATATCTTTATTTTAAACTAAAAGGGTTATCATAAAAAATTGCAAAATTAAATTTGTGGTGGCTCAGTGGTTTATTAATAATAAGAATAATACAAGTCAAATGTAAATGTATGGGTTCTCGAAGGGGTGGAAATCTGGGCGGGGATGGTGGCGGCTCTTGGGGCTCGGGGCGTCGTAGGGGATGACGTCGGCGGCGTATATGACAGAGGGGACAGTGCAACCCTGATGACAGGGGACCTGATGAAGACGTCGGCGATGCGACACAGGGGACCTAGACAGTACGACCCTGATGAAGACGTCGGCGATGCGGCACAGGGGACCTAGACAGTGCAGCCCTGTTGATAACAAGGAGTCGACGTGGTGCAGGGGACCGAAAATTGTGCAGCCCTGTGATGCAGATCTCGAAGCGGTGCAGGGGACCGAAAACGGTGCAGCCCTGGTGATACCCAGAAGTCAACGTAGTGCAGGCGACCGAAAACGGTGCAGCCCTGGTGATAACCAGGAGGGAACTTAGACAGTGCAGCCCTTAAGATGGCGATGGTAGACAGTGAAGTGCGCTTCCATCTGCCTGAAAATTGGCCGCGGTGGCCCTTATATAGGCAGGTTTGAGATGCGTGGGGGTGCCTGCGTGTTGACGCACCGATAGGGCGAGGGTGGCGAAGGTGGGGTGCATGTTCCAGTGGGGGTGAGCGTGATGGGGTTGGTACTGGCGCTGCCGAGGACAGCGCCCTCGAGAGGGTACTAGCAGAGCGCTTTGGAATCTCCGCTACAAATTTTATAACTATAATTTTTCTAAAAAGCTGAATATGTTATACTGTACTTCAGGGGTGAGGAAAGTTCCGTCTAAATAGCTTTAGACCATTTTTTTTATTTTTATCATTGTTAAATGCACTTAACCCTTATAATTTTAAATATGTGTACACGAGTTGTCTTCAGTCAGCAAAAAAGTTTGGATTTTAAATTTTACAAAAAACTTTTTTTTTCAAAATTGTGAAATAACGATAATTTTGACAAAATATGTGTCCATGTCCTCCACAAATTTAATGACGTAATTCTAAAAATCTTACTAAATCTTTTAGAGTTACATATTAAAAAAATAATATATGTGAAGATGTATGGAACGATGTAAGTGTTCCTTTAGTAAAATTGTTATGTTTACATTTAGAAGCGAAATTCAGAAGCTAGTGAAAACGAAGCAAGAAAGTTTTCATGAAACAATAAAGGAGATGGCACATAAATCTAACGGTGTTGTGATGCGTCATATAAATACGTATAACGCTACTGTTCAACGGAAAAGTAGCGTAAATAAAATAAGAATCATTAGAATACCTAGTAACCCCCATCTACAAAAAAATAATAAAGTTTTGTTTTTTTTTTTTACTCAACTACATACAATAAAGGGATATGGAATTTGTAAAGAAACAGAAACCTGTCATTACCATAATAGTTGAAACGTTTCGACTATTTCGTATATAATTTCATGTTGCGTTCACATTCATATCCCTAAAATTGATCCAAGGGGTTGAAGACCGCTACTGATATTAGACAAAATATTCCATATCGAACTTTTGTTTTATGCATAAAGTTGGGGAAAGCAACTGTAAATATTGAATCATGTCTTTTGTAACGGGTGTTCAAAAAGCTTGACGCTTAAGGTTAATTGTACAAAATTTAATGTGTAGGTACTTTTAAAATCTTAATGCAAACAAACACGAACCTGTCATAACTCAGAATTAGTTTTAAAAGCTTGAACTGCTGAATTCAATATTACTTTATGAATTCTTATGACATATTTTAATATAATCGATGTAGGGGATTCATCTGTTTCCACAAGCGAATCTTTAAAGAAAATTGCTACTTTTCTCCCGTCTCGTCTACAGAATTATGGCCACAAACTTTACGAAATATCTCTGTGTTTCTGGAGGCTATGTAGATATTTGTGTTTGATCAAAAGCTTGTGCCTAGTGAGGTTGTACTTGACCTGTCCTTCTATCTTTATCGAACGAACAGCACGTGAGAAAGCAACTAATCAAATATAAAGTTTCTGCACACATCATGAAACTCTGACAACGCACTTTATATGAATGGCCTTTAGTTTTTCCTATAATACCTAGAACCTATTAAACTCTCTTCAAACATCGGCGCCAACGAATTTAATTTTACTGAAACTGCTATAATAACCTGAAATTAAGCTATCGCGTGGTGAACAGTCCTTATCGTGCCGACACAGAGCCTCAACTGGGCTAAAATGAAGAAGGTTAATTTACCTACTTATGCAATCGGAATTGTGTAAACGAGACCTTACAGTCATTGTACGCCTACGTCTAGTCGGTGACTATAGATTAGTTGCATAAACAAGATTTGATTGTTGAGTCACGATAAAGAGTAACGCCGATCAAACTTCAGAGGGTTTGTGTTCATTGTTATATTGTTTGTTCCACGTTGAGTTGACAGCGTAGAAAACCCATAAGGAATGCATTTGATATGGCAGAATTCGCGGCGATGTTGTCACGTAGTTATCACAAACCTAGTTGTAGCTTACGATCTACAACAATTTTTGTAATGAAGAAATATTATTATCACACGAGTTCAAGATTGTAAAACATGTATTTATTTAAAAAATCATCAAAACACAAACCGACAACACCGACGCAAATTCTGTCATATAAAATGCATTGCTTGTGCGTTTTCTACGCTGTCAACTTAAAGTGGAACGACGGATAGAACGACGTCAATGTGAGCAATATGTTAGTCACGAGGCAACGGAACGTGTTCCACCGCGAGTTGGGTTTATGATAGACATGAAGAAGTAATAATATACTAACAAGCGGAGATATAAAGAACTTTGAAACAAAATGGAGGGTGGGAAATTGCTACATTACCCTGGCGCACATTCCACCTGTTACGGGTAGGTAACCGCTTACCGATCGATAACCGTACGCTCGACCAAACATTCATTACGCCACCCCATTTAAACTTCTTTAGAGCTGGATAATATATTCCGAATATATCTGCATAGTAAGTACTTTTACTCAGATCTAGAAGGGCAGAGAGCGATCATCGAAACATGAGCATCACTAACATGTTTAGGGGTGTTTATCTCATGGTAGATGTAAAAAGTATTACATTCAGTTTATTCTAGTAAGTATTGTGCCTTTTGTAACATAGTTTGCTGCAAATTCAACGGTAACTTTGTTATTTGTGAACTGATTGTCCTGGAAATGCAGATCGTTTACGGTCGAAACTAAATCCTAAAAGACCTAATCGCCTACAAATCCATGTTAATTAGTTCTTGTATAACAGCTGGGATTGGTCTGGATTAACCCATAGATAAAAGATCACGTTATGCTACACATTTGAAGTAAAATAAATTCGCTTAACGAAATTCTAAATAACATCGTCAGTTTTTGCAAAGTAGACAATTTTAGCATTTAACCATCTACAGATTTTACTACAAAAAGGAGAGTTTGTGTTTTCGTCTTCTACAGCTTCGAAAACATCAACAAATTCGAAACTGACATCTTCCAAAGCTGTTTCTCGTATGTAGATTCTAAAATATGAATGAGTAATATTTTTGTTGTATCATAGCTGTGATTTTCATAACGCTTTTACTTCCCGAGCGTAAGCAAAGGAAGAATTGTAATCGAGTCCGTCGGCCGACTCTCTACTTTTACATTTTCTCGATCTTTCATGACCGCTAGAAGACGAAGAAATTGGTATCCCGTTTCCGTCTCTCTGTCCGTCTGTCCGTCTGTCCGTCTGTCCGTCTGTCTACCGTCCCGGATTTTTATTAGACAGATAATCTCCGAAAATACTGGGCCGACTGTTGTCAAATTTTGGATTTATATTAGGTATATCATGTAGATGGTAAAACGCTAACCAAAATTTGTGTAATCATCCCCACCACAAATGTGATGACATCACTTCAAAATTGTACGTAATAATTGGGTTTTAAATTGTATCAAATAGCATAGTATTACACATGAAGTTTATGACTCCGAATTGAGATTTTGCCCGAAACGTCCAGATTTTCGAAAAAAAATCAAAATTAGGGAACAATATTTTAACATTTAATTTAGAATCTACAAAACCGAATGCTTTGAAATTTTGCAGATGGTTTACAGTTATGATAAGCATGATATAATTTTAACCACAATATATTTAGTTATCCCCTCCAAAAAATTGATGACGTCACCCCAAAATTTTGCTGAATAAATCCTATCTAAAATGTACAAAATCTGATGAGTATCTTCTTGTGATTTATCATTCCATTTATATTTTTTGGATATGCATATACAGGGTGACCCAAAAAATTAATGAATGCGTGAATTTATTTTATTGATTTAATCAGGAACTACAAAACCGAATGCTTTGAAATCTTGGAAATGTTTTAAATTTATGATAAGCATAGCAAATTTTTGATCAAAATATATTTTTGCTCATCCCCCCCAAAAAATGGATGACGCAACCCAAACTTTTGCTGAATAAATCCTATCTAAAGTGTACAAAATACGATGAGTCTCTTCTTGTAATTTATCATTACGTTCATATTTTTTGGATCTGCATATACAGGGTAACCCAAAAAAAATTAATGAATGCGTGAATTTATTATACTGATTTAATCAAGAACTTCAAAACGGAATGCTTTGAAATCTTGGAAATGTTTTAAATTTATGATAAGCATAGCAAATTTTTGATCAAAATGTATTTGCTTATCTCCCCAAAAAATGGATGACACCACCCCAAAATTTTGCTGAATAAATCCTATCTAAAATGTACCAAATATGATGAGTCTCTTCTTGTGATTTACCATTCCATTCATATTTTTTGGATTTGCATATACAGGGTTACTCAAAAATTTAATGAATGGGTAAATTTATTTTATTGATTTAATCAGGAATTACAGAACCGAATGCTTTGAAATCTTGCAAATGTTTTAAGGTTATAAAGAACATAATAAATTTTTACTAAAAATATATTTGGTTATCCCCTCCAAAAAATTGATGACGTCAGCTCAAAATGTTGCCGAATAATCCTATCTAAAATGTACAAAATATGATGCGTCTCTTGTTGTAATTTATCATTCCATTCATATTTTTTGGATTTGGATATACAGGATGACTCAAAAAATTTAATGAATGCGCAAATTTATTTTTTATATAATCAAGAACTACAAAACCGAATGCTTTGAAATCTAATGCGAAAAGAAAACATAACAGGCATGCAGTCGTCACGTTCCCGACAGCGAGGGAAGTACTGTCTAAACTCTTTAGACCAATTTTTTATACTGATGCAATTCTCTTTTTGTCTAACAGATTAAATTGGTAAATGATCAAGTTCAGCATTTTCACAAGTTAAGTTACTGTAGATAACTCAGAACAGAATGAAATAGGACAAAATAAATTAATCGTGTTTACACAAGTAAATTATTCAATTTTATGCACAAAGAACTTTAATAAAAGATACTCAAATGAACAAGAAAAAGAACTATTTATTTGCGTTAACATTAACATTTATATTATATAATAAAACGATCAAACGATTTTATGACGTGCGAACTTGATTGTGTCGGTCTTCTCGTCCAAACACTCTTTCTTCTTATAACTAGGTGGTTACGTATTCGTTTCCACGCGCAGTTTTTAAAGTGATCAGATCCTCTGAACAAAGATTTCATCTCTTATTTGTTACCAGAGATCTCCCCAACCTGTCAATTGTCATTAAGTTTAAAGTAAAACTGCAACAATATTCGAAGGGCTTATCATCCGTGTTGAGTGAGTTGGAAACCGAGTGTTTGGACTAGAAGACTAACACAATCAAGTTCGAACTTCATAAACGTTTGACCTGTTTAATTGTGCTAGTGTTAAAATAAAATATAGATCTATAATCTTGATCTAATTACTAAGGCAAACGACTTTCTGTAACAAGAAGCGGCATATCTGTCGCAATGCACAACAGAATCTGAAAATTCAATTTGGATGCGAAACGCCGATGCTACAATTTTGCAAGGTCTGAGAAAGGATGTATATCTACGAAAAACTCTGAATGAAATTTACAAGAAAAAAGAGAAACTAATTATTTCTTACACTTTTCTGTGGTCCCAAGGTAGAATCCACATGTTTTAATAGCCTTGGAATCTATAAAACACGGTATGTGAGCCTGATTTGTAAATAAGTATTAGGTAGGAGTCTTCACAATAAGGGGTCACCGCTAACCTTGGCGCTTGCGAATGCTGATACTGAGCCGTCGAGGTTCCTTTTGCGTCGGTAGCAACCACAGTGCATAAATGTACCCACTTACTTGGAGTTTTAGTTAGGTTATAAGGTGACGTTAACATATGTGCAGTTTCGAGACACTTTTTGGTGCAATTTTGCTGGAATGCAATAGACAATGTCGGTAAAACTCCCTTAGAGGGGTATTTTGTTTTCACCTGAAATTGTGACACTGTGTTTGACGGCAAATGAGCGATCTCTGGTTCAAAGACAATGCCATTACATTGGCGGTGTGGGGGCTAGCGGATCCCTGGACCTGTCTACGTCTGACGGGATCGCGATTAATGACAGTAATCAGTTGTTTCAACTTTTAATAGGTTTGCGATCTTTTATTTTATACATTTGCTAAAGCTATGTGAATAACACTTAAAAACGGAATTAGTATATCTATCACAAATTCTACGATGTGCGCTTGAAAACATTTAAGACAAGTGAAAGGTTGGAACAACCTCTGGTGACAAATAGGATATGGGGTCGTTGTTCAGAGAATGTGATCACTTTAAAAATTCTGAGTGGAAACGAGTAAGCAGAATTACTACCTAGTTAAATAAAGAAAGAGTGTTTGGACGAGAAGACGTAACACAATGCTTATTCGAATCATTAGTTTAAGAAAATATGTATTTTTGTCGGAATTGGAACTTAAAGGTTGTAGCAATCTTGACAAAATCCAGATACTTGTGAACGTCATTTGCTGGCCCCAAAAAATTATGTTTAATTACGTTACTGTTATTATTAAATTTAGTTTAATCTCTGAACAGACATTACTAACAGAGTTCGGATAATTTTCTAGGTGTTCGTGAACGAAGTTACAAAATTGCAACCGGTGTGATAGGGGTGGAATGTCTCGGCGTTTTTAAAACTTGAAAAAGGGTCAAAAAGTAGGCGGTAAATTAAATGTATGTTGAGTTGCTTGTTAGAAAGAGGAAAGTAGGTCACTTAAGCTGAATCAGCCTGTATACTTGAAACAATAATAATATATGTTCTCTTAATAACAATTCTTCAATAATGAAGAGATTACCCTTCAATCTGATTCACTGATATTTGTCCAAACTCTGTAGGCTCTGCAACATGTTAGAGGTAAATATATTTATTCAAAGGACAAAATACGCAGCAACCCCTTCAAAGTACTATTTGTCAGTTTAACTTCAAGTTATCATACTTTTTGGAAGACTTCTAATTCTCTAGGGATCCGTGGGCTTTTAAAGAACGTTCTAACTTATATCGGGCACGTAACGTAATTTGTAACGGAACCATCCTTGGAAATTATTTAACATGTCGATGATTAAACTACACTGATAAATGCCAAAATATGACAAATGTAGTAGCAAAAATGGGGGACACTTTTTAATAAGATTTTTAATCAAATAAGTGTAAAGACACAAAGAAAATTCCTACGAATTTAATTAATTTTATAAATTTAATAACACAAATTACAATGGACGCTGAAAATCGCTCATTTTGTTGTAATCGTAAATGAGCGCTTCGTTTAACTCAATCGATCACATGTCTCGAAATCTCCGCATTATTGTTTATGTATTTGATAAATCGTATTACGTTGATCGGTGAATTAAAATCGGCGTGGGTAACACTCAACAATTTATTTCTTATTCTCGAATTTACACAATTATGTACAGAATAACTCCGACTCGACTGGAATAGATTTGACTAGACTTCTCTCATTGTCTGGACTACACTACCTGTTTCCGAGGGTGTTTCCCCATTTAAACACCCGCGGGATCCTTCTCGAAGGTCTGTCTCACCGCTTCTAGGCTTGTTCTGGAACACCCATCGCGACATCCGCTTCCAGGCTTTTCTCCGGTCGGCGTCACCGGCAATGAGTCATCATCGCCGTACATACTAGAATCCATAGGCGTCGTCTTGCCGAAATTCAACCCAAGCGGCTTGAATCAACTCATTTGTTTCTCCAATAAAAATGCCAATTTTTCGTGAATACGGAAATATGCAAATAAAGTTCTGAAAACGACAATTTTTTTAATGAAAAAATTATTTGTGCACGAAGCAAGCAAACAAAAAAAATTAAAGTTGGAAGGGACGTTTTATATGGCATTGGTTAAAGTCACACCGAGACTGATTAATAAATGGACGTAAAATTTAAATCCAAATTAAAAATCAATTTTTGTCTTTATGGGTGTCTATTTCAAGCGTTATTTTTGCAAAATTAACAGCAATTAAAATTAATTTTCTGAAAAACTTTTTAGACAGCAGTAAACTTAGCACTGCATCATTGTATAGAAGACATACAAGAATGACTCGATTAAAAATTATACTGCTCGCCCGATAAAAGTTTGACCAAAAATGCGTTACTATAGTTAAAAAGAATGTAACAATTTTTGAATAGGTAACCAGTTCTGAACTGAATTCCTGAAAAAGTGAACCATTATCCCTTCTGTAAACTACATAATAAACCACTATAGAAAATCGTGCCAAAACTTTAAGCAAAAATCGAATAGATTCTATACGACATCGCTAAATCAACTTGAAATTGACCCCTTTAAGTATTTTTCTTTAATCCAGCACTTGAGTCTCCCAATAGTGTCACGAACTCTAACCAAATGCGTCCATATTCGTATTAGATTATTTTGAATTATTGAAAGTGGCTTTATTGTGAAATCTTGTCCAAACCAGTCAAATTTTTCTAAAAATTAATTATAATTTAATGATTTGTAAAAATGATTCTCATTATTTGATAGTATTAATGTTAAGATATTCTGAAAGAGAAGAAAGTGTCTTTTTAAAAAATTTCGTCATTCAACAGCACCTTCAGTAAGTATAGTTTGCGACTACAAATTTATACACCGGTCACTGTTTTGCAAACAGCGAATGCTAGCGCGAATATTACCAATATCAAGCGCCACGGACGCAACTCAATTACTACAATTTTGAAGTAACTTCTAATAAGTCATAAAGAATATGTTTCACTGAGTAATATTCCTCTAACTGGTTTCAATAATTGTGAAAATGTATCGTTTACTGTCAGTGGTAACTATTAATCGACGAATGTGGAATTTCTAATTTTAATGTAAAAAACAACACATAATAAAAATTCCTTGAGAAATTCTTTGAATATTGTAGAAAACAGGTTTTACCCGGTCAGAGAAAAACAATATTTTGACTGTTCAGTAATGTGTAAAAATATCCATTTCCAAAGTCGCAAGAAGGTAGCAATAAACTTTACAATCGTGTTTTTTTTGCACAGCAGGGAAGAAACTTCTATAATGTAAGAATTTAAGGAATCAGTGGGAATAGAATTAAATGGGAACATTACCGGATTGTAACCAAAAGCGAGAACGAGTGTAGATTTTCCTCACGTACTTACACCTAACATGCGCAAGGATTTAAGTGGAGAAGGAAGTAGCAAAAGCCATCAATCGAAAGTCTTAGTAGGACGATTCGAAATGAGAGAGTCATCGATTCTCACGAAAAAGGGAGAACTAATCATACCTGACCGGAAAGGGGTGTTATTACAGTGTTCAAGAGAAGAAGTCGAAGGTATTTTAACAGTTGCAACTGAAATTAATCGACATTATGTGTCCAATAGCCAAATATCAGACTTATTAACAAGAGAGAAGTTGATTTATGTCTCATTTATTCCGTAATTATTACGTTACTAAAAATTTACCGATGATCTCGAAAATATACCTACAATAAAGCTCTTAAAACCTGTTAAACGGAGAAATGAAAACAAAATGCACCGCTCGAAGTTTCGCAAAATAAGAAAAACCAACCCTCTTTTTAAATTCAAGATTCACGTAATTACGTATCTAAGCTTCAGTAATTTATGATGCCGGAGGCAAAACGCCAATGTGGCGCCTCAGACCCATTGAGTTCCTCGAAAAATAAAGCAAATAAGTTTCTGACACGCTAAAGTAATAATATAGCTTTTTGCGCTTTATTTTACAGAAATAAATTTTGCAACCAACAAGTTTCGACTGCGCCCTGTATGGGTCATAAATTTACCCCTATATTTTTTGATACCGACTGTACTCACTAAAGATTAAAGTTTCACAAGTATTGACTTTAGGTGGCGAATTTAGGAAACTAACTTAGTAGACCCACTTAAAACACGCAAGCCAAATTTACGTGTCCCTGTTTCTCCAACTCTGTAATTGGATTAAGTTTCTTTTAATTTGGTGACGAAGTAAGAAACTTAGTAATAACGTCAGAATGTTGAATCAAAGCGAAACCGAAGAGAACTATTATTAAAGGCTTTATTCCTATAAGCAGTAAATTCAACGTTTTTACCTGCATTAGTCTACAGAGTGCTTCGTCTTGGACAAACAACTTATCTTAAGCTACTAATTATGAAAAAAAATATCTGCATTATTTTTTTAAGAAATATGTTTATACAACGATAATCACTCAATAAATAAATTTAATAACTGATACAAACTCAACTCAGAACTAAATAAAGTGGTTAAAAGAAAGGGTAAAAATCTTATTCTTCTTATTATAAATATGAAGCTCTGGAGACTGGGGTAATGTAAAAAAAACGTAGTTGTAGCCAAATAGCATAAAATAAGTTCACTGATCCGAGATGCGCTACTTATGAAACGAGAATGTATGAATCTCCACTGCAACGAAACTTTTTCTTTCTACTGTCGAATTAATGTTGGAGATAATGCAGTAAACACATTAGACCATTAAAAAGCTAAAAAATTTCTAAGTAGCTGTCTAGTTTTTTCATTATATGTACATTTCTTTCAAAAAAATGTAGACGAATAATGTACACTATTTTTCAAATACAAAAATTATTACGACGAATTTTGGTACCTTACTAGTTCATTTATTATAGCACAGATGCGTCTGACAAGCATTTCATTAAACCAAAGTAAAATCAATATTCCTGATACATTGTTTTAATTTTAGTTTTAACGCATATCTCGTACATTTGTAATGTAGAAAACCAAGTTGATTATTTCAACGCGACGTCGAAGTAAACATCTCTCATAATATAATTTTTTACGTAAACGTAAACGATATTTTTTGTATCTTTTGCTAGTGAGCTTTCACGTTGATCAATCTGTAACATCAAACGGTCTGAAACTCACCCTATATAAATAAGCGTTCGACTCGGCTTTCGACCTACTTTTTCCAGGAGTTCAAGGTTACTAATGTTTACATTTTTAACTACACATGCGGTATTGACGTGTCGTATAAAAATATGTTCGATAAAAGCTCGCTTCCTCGAGCCCGTCAAGGCTTCAGAAATTTAATAACTATTAAGTACATACCTAGAAAGCTCTTCCGTATCGATTTTGTTATTAAAAACATAGGCAACGTATTTAACGTAGCACTGGTTGTGCGCAACGATTAAATCGCTGTAAGAGTGAGTACTTCTTGCATAACGTTAAAATTATAGATTTCATGGCACAAAATTCTCATTGTGTGTATATCAGAAAATGGGAGCTGTGTCTACACTGTGAATTAAAACGTCTGTTATTTGCAAACAGACTAATTTTTTTGGCCAGGAGCAGCTCGGATAATACAGAGTTGCTACTGGTCAAATAAGAATTAAACACAATTTTAAAACTTCATTCTTTACATTTCATTATTAACTCTGTAAAATACGAGGAGAGGTAAAATTAAAAATCCATTCAGATTTAAACGTGAACACACATCCTTGATGTAGAGTTTGGAATATACCTCCAGTAAAATGGATTCCCTCAGGAACAGAAATTTTAATGCATAAATAAATAATAATAAATTTATTTGTGCTAATATCACACTGGTGCTCACACGTGGAAATCTCACCACCCTTACAGAACAATCTAAAAACTAGTAAACGAAGGTGGTCTGTAAATACACCCAAAAATAAAAGTAATGACACTATTTGACATTTTCAAAAACAAAGCATCAATACCACCAGCATCCGCAAAAAGGGGTATCATAAGAAAATTTGTCAGAGTAGAATCAATCAATAGAATCAATAGAAGGTAACATTTTGTATAGATTTTAATTGGATATGAGTAGCATTTAAGTTGTGTGTACTGCAGGTTTATTGTGTAATGCACTAAGGTCAATTTCATAATTGCCATCAGTCTTATTACCATAAATTTTTGCTTGACATCCTTTATTTTTCTCTACACTTTACGACATCTATTTATTATACTTTTATGTTCCACATGAGCCAGTACCACTTCAATATCTACGTTTTAAACCTACCATATCTTTCTCGCCAGAGGGTTTATCCATAGAATCAATGATTTCATCCAATATTATTTAATATATTGTTGACCTGAAGAATCGGATTTACTGTACAAGTTAAACTTTTTTCTGCTTGCTATTGTTGCCGTTATGACTACTCATTAAGTGTCAAGGGGCACAGAAGAAAAGTCACCGTACGTAACGCGCACGCTACCTTAGAGAGGTTCAGATCCCAACTACATTGATTAAGTATTTATCGGAAACATACATGGACAACATCTAGATTATACTACGATTGACACGTTCCGTGGGGTTTGCTTGAGGGTGGTAGTGAGCGTTAAACCGAATGTCGAATAGATACGTATTTGAAAAATTCTGACATTCCCGACTTTTGAACTGCGTCCCATTGTCAGCAATAAGCACTTTTGGGACGCCAAATATAAGGAAAACTTGTTCTTCTAGTTTCTTAATAATCTCTTCAGCGGTAGCTTTTCTAAGGGCAAAAACAAGAGAGAACTTTGAGAAACAATCTGTCACCACTAATATGTACCCAAACCTTGCGCTGGACCTAGAAAGTGGGCCGATAATGTCTGTGGCCAAGAGTTCCCGGGGAGTTTGTACCTTGGGTTGTTCTACCACAAGACCCGTTGGACGTCGCACCACATTTTTGGCCAGTAATAGTGGTCCGGGACACGGTGGTACGTCTTGTAAATGCCAAGGTGACTCGACAAAGGTGGATCACGAAGTGACGTCTAGGTTTGGGCACGACTTTCCTCCACAAATCATTTGAAGTCGAAAAAGGGGTAAACATTAACAGTTTGTCATCCCTACCTTGTCAGTCTGGATAGTTGAGAGGATTAGACTGAGCTTTGTCCATCATACTCGTGTACCAATTATCAGTATCTGCTAGATCCGTAATAACGCGACAGGACATCAAGAACCAAATGTTCCCTACCCTTCCTACTCGTAGGCTTTCTCAAATTCTGTAGCCACACCAATGAATAGTGGTCCATCACGACTGTAAACGATACCCCTTCGATATAAGGCTTCAGTTTTTTCAACCGCCCAGAGCACGGCTAAATATTCACTTTCTATAGTAGAAAAATTTCTTTCCTGACGATTAAGCGATCGACTTGAGTAACAAATTACCCTATCTCCTTTCTGATGTCCTAACCATGATGCGACAGTATGTATCTCAAACGGCAATGAATAATCTGGGCAACTAAGTACGGGCGCTTTAACTAGCTTCGCCTTAATTCTGATGAATGCTGTATCGCAATCTGTCCTCCATTTGAACCTGCAATTTTTTTTTATCAAATCGACAACTGGAGCGACCATGGTTGCGAAGTTTGGCAGGAGCCTGCGATACCACGAAAACATCCCCAGAAGTCGCCTAACTCCCGCAATATTCGACGGTTGAGGTATCTCCAACATAGGGCGCACCTTATCGATATCTACGTGAAGACCGTCCCTGTCAATCACGTGACCGAGCTATTTTAATTCCGAGCGACAAAATGTACATTTCTCCCAGTTAATGATTAAGTTAACCGAGGACAGTCGGTGGAAGACTTCTTCCAATACGCGCAGATGTTTCTCGAAAGAGGTTGTGACAATTACAATATCATCCAGGTAGATGAAAACATGCGGTTCTAGCTCCGGACCAAAAATAGTATCCATTAAGCGTTGCCATGTGGAGGAAGCATTGCCTAAACCGAACGGCATTCGGCGGAATTGGAAAAACCCCTGATTAGGAACTGCGAAAGCCGCGTATTGTCACAATTTGATTGGTTGAAAACCCAACGTCAACGGCAACGTAACGGCGAAAGTTAAATTTGGTCACAATTTGGTCATCTCAAATGTCACTGCAACGACGTGCCAACTTTCAACGGCAACGTCAACGGATGATATAAACGACGCATACTTTGGCTGCGTATTTATCAGCGAGAATGAAGCCACCGGTATCTGCCAATAAGCAAACTTCAAGTCGATCGTAGAGATAAAATGTGCCGACTTGCTCATAAGTGTATCTAGGATGTCTTGCATCATAGGAAGTGGATAACTGTCTCGCTTGGTTACTGCATTTAGCTTACGGTAATCCACGCAAAATCTATAGCTACCAGGTTCTTTTTTTATCAACAATATCGGCGAGGACCACGAACTATTCGACTTTTCCGCTATGCCTTTCCGTAGCATATCATCTAATTCCTGATCGATAAGTTGCTGCATCACCGGCGACACGCGATAGTACCCTTGTTTTACAGGAGGGTCGGTAACATCGATTACGTGTTCACATTTTGCGGTACTACCTAACAATTCTCCCATGGCCTTCTTATGTACCTTTATCAATGTAACCAGCCGTCCCACTTGCTCAGGTGATAACGTTCCCGCATCACATACAAACTTCAACACTCTCGATGTCCCCTGCGTTTGTAGAAAAATGCCACGAACCAGAACTTATCGGGACGATAACCATGTCTTTCCAAACGTCCAACCGAGTATTATTGCCAATGTAACGACAACCTTTATAAGTTTTATTTTTTTCTTAGTAACACAGTTCCGAGGCTCTCAATGATCTGGTCGTTTGCCATCGAACATTGCACCCAATCATTATGATCAACGCTTAAGTTCAACTGCTTAATTACCTCGTACCCTTCACGTCCCATGACCGACCGCGTTGAACCCGACTTCAGTAAATCCATCACTTCACGGCCGAGTATTTGTACCTTAAGGTAGGGACGCTCATTCCCCTTAACTTTCGCGAGGACGTAGTCTAGATGTGGTTGAGGTTTTTTAACGCAGGCCACTGTACGACCATCTACTGGCCCGCCGACTCGTTTTCCTAAGGCGGTTGATTGCAATTGGTATAATTACGCGAGGAAACGTTTGGCTTTTGACACTTATAATAGACTAGTCCAGCTTTGTTTTGGCAGTTCTTGGCTCGATGGCCGACTAAAAAACATTTCCAGCAGCATAAAGAGGCGTCTGGACCATTACGATTATGACTCAATGCTGCCAGTGACGCCCTCGCGGTGCTTTTGTTACCCGCGTGTGCCATCTCCGGTTTTAGTGACTGTTTTGAGGGGGAGGACAATACGAAACCGCCCCTAAATGTACTTCCTCTACAGATCTCCCAAGCTCTAACAACCTTCCAACCTTCAGCATTTCCGACAACGCTAACGCCGTTTGCAGATATGGTTGCAGATTCCGACGAATCAGGCTGACTCGGACGGGTTCAGTTGGGACCTCGCTAAACAATGCAATAAATTTTAAATCGCGGCTATGTACACCACGACTTTTTCCCCGGCGCTTTGCAACCTATGGCGTATTTCCTCCCACAGACTATTTTCGTAATCATATGCAAAAAGTTCCTACGCAACTCGAAGCCACGTCATCCCAATTGTCAAATTGCGTTCTGACTGACCGAAACCACACTAATGCTTCTCCAGAGAACAATTCAACGGCGCGAACGAAACATTAGTTCTTTTGAGACGTCCCATGAAACACGTAATTCCTTTACTCTCTCCAAGAAACTCAAATCACCTGTCGATTGACCGTCAAAACTGACACCCCACTTATACAAGGGGACACAATGTTCCACGCAAGAGTTTCAAGGTGGGTTCGTGCTTGCTTCCACCGCGTACGAAGTAGGTAACCTTGGGGAAACACCACAGGAAAACCCACACCGCGAAGGCAATTCTGCCAGGCGTTCCGCAATACCCTATCGCCAATCAGAGTCCACCTCCTCCACAGTGCGACGAAATTCCGGTCGGACGGGCGGTGACGGTCCAGAATCTCGCCGATAACGTGTGGTCGCGGCGTACTTGGATATCAAGCTTTGAGTCCCGCGAAAACACGAGAATAGATAAAATAAAACGGCAAGGATATTTTACAATAAATAGGGTTTATTTCCTGCCATCAGCTACACGGTCTAAAATAATAAATTATACGGCTAATGTCAAACTAAACAATTACAAAACGGTTTAAAAAAAAATAATAATTAAACGTCCGGCACGGTCGTTCCTCTTATGCGGGGATTTCCTTCCTGGACATGGGGGCGAAGGGGGTGAAAATCGCGCGAAGACGGTACGGCGACCCGGAAGGGGAGAGCGGTGACGGTAACGACGCGTGTACGACGGTTTCGACTTCTGACGGTGACAAAAACCCGGTGCCGGTAACAAGGTTTCTCGCTCGGGGACGGCGATTCGAAAACCGGTACTAAAACAGGCAGGCGACCCAAAAAGGTACTTACGGTGGTCGGAGGGTCACACTGAACACTTCTCAAAAACTCTTAATCACCAAAACAGCCACAGCACTTCCTGACACCCTGAAGCTTCAGGCAAGAATCCTTTTTCCGCCGCTGCGGTGTGGCGATCGCGGTTTTACCCCCGGCTCTCGCGGTACGCGTCATGGTTTCCGGCCCGCAAAAATTCGCTTCGTTACAACAGGAGATGAACTTCGGTGGTCCTGACCCTGGGGTAATTCCAACGGATCCAGAGAATCAAGGTCGAGCAAGGAACCCTGTGGAGGTATCACTTTGTACAGGTCTTGCAGAATACCATTCGCGTTACCTAAGAGACGCAACAGCCGATCTTTTTCGTTCACTGCTATTCCTGGTTTATAGGTTGAAACCGGAGTAAGCGCCAGCCGAGGTGTGTTAATTTCGTCGACAACCTCCGAAAAAGATTCTCCCAATTTGCCGAATCAAAAGTCTCCAGATCTCCGGAGATTACCTCCAATTTCGAGGCGCAGATTATCTACCAACTCGGTCGCGGGATCAAAGGCTTGCGTGAGTTCGGGGACGACCACACCCTGCCGCTCCTACCGCAAGAGCTCTCTCAACGCAATTCGTTTCGCTTCCACAGTCGTACACAAGGTTCATAGGTCAATTCGTCAGCAGATAATCTATTGACTTCCATCTTCGAATAAAAAAAAATGTTTCCTAGTTTTTTTTATTATTGATGTAATTTTTTTTCCTTTTTAAATGACAACGAAATTATGGGCCCCACGTTGAGCGCCAAAAACTGTTGCGACCCTGTTTGTTGATGTTAATAACAGTCACTTTATGCCGACTCACCCGGAGATCCCTCCTCTCCGGGTGAGTCGGCATAAAGTGACTGTTATTCTGCTCTTCGTTGACATTGATAAGGGCGCCACCAGTGTTATTTAATTATATTCAGGGTAAGGACTAACAACTACTGGAAATTCAAACTTTAATCAGAAACAAATTAACAACAATATTACGAGGAACAAATTAACTAACAATATTTAAGAAAAAAAACAAATTGAAAGGAACCTAGGACGTTAAATCTTTTTTTCACTAGCAGCTATTAAGCATCCAAATGTCGACTCATTTAGAGGTAGCAAATTCAACTTTTGCGACCACGGGTTCAAAAAGAAGATTGAGGTTATGTACGCAATATTTGATGTGATTATTTCTTAAAAAATCAATAAATGTGGGCTACTAATATTACTTGAGTATACGCATGGTAGTTGGTAGACGGTAGAATATAAAATGATTAATTCAGCGACAAGTATAAACGGTTTTCTTTGTGTTGAAGATTTACATTAAGTTTGATTAGAAATCAAAATAAAATCATGTTGCGTCAAAAAATTGAACGTTTATTTTTTCAATTTCTTGTCTTATGGTTTCTACTAGTGAAAAAAATAGTATATTAACCACGGTTGCAAAGCCACTTCTAGACCTCGCGCTTAAGAGCCCTCGACGCTGCGCGTCTCGGGTTCTAATTTGCGCTCGGTCTAGAATGCTTGGCTTTGCAACCTTGGCTAATAATATACTATAACCTTTACAACTAAATCTGGGCGACTTACGAATTACTACTATAATTACTATCTAAACTCGAACATCCGAAAAGAAGAAACTAATAACACTAGAGGGAAAGAGAAGAGGGAGAGTTTCAAGCTATCTAGCGTAGGCGAAGGCAAGTAGGTCAAAGTCGACAGTAGGTTTTCCCCCAAATCCAGCAAGCCACAAGATCGGTGTCGGCGGTCTAACACACCCCAGAGACGGAATCTTGGCTCGGCAAAAATAGGGGTGTCTAATGCATCCCGGGGGCGGAAACTTGGCTCGGCAATGATAGGACGACAGGTACCAAAAAAAAAAATTGGTCTAAAGAGTTTAGACAGTACTTCCCTCGCTGTCGGAAACTTGACGACTGCATGCCTATTGTGTTTTTTTTCTCATTACATTTTTGTAGTGGGAATTTAAAAAAAAATGCGATGACGTCATCAACATTTTTGCAAGAATACGTATATCAGTTGGGATAGATGTAGTGTAATACTAAGAATAAAATTATTATATTCTCAAATTTTCGGGAAAATGAATTGGGTCGTTTTGAATATTGATTTGTAATAATCAATAAAATAACGAAACAATTTACTCACGTATACGTATCAGAGGCAACTGAAAATCGTGTATGTATAAACATTCTTAATTTAAGATGACAGGCGTAGCAGCATACGTGAGAGTCAAACAGAGAAACTGTAAACAAAACGACCATCGGTTTTATTGCTTCGACTTCCGCTTATTATATAAAACATTGGGTTTTATTTTAATTCTTGACGGTGAAATTCACAATTGGTTGATTATAAACATGTCTATTTCACATTCGCGGAACCAAGTGAACGCATAAAACAAATGCAGGTCTGTAATGTTAAAGTCGATGTGAATAAGCGTGCTGCCCTTATGTTTTAACCGAGTTTTTCCTTCAACAAATTTTGTGTCTACCAAATTGGGTTGGTTGGGGTGTAATACTAATAATAAGTGTTGCCTTTAATTTAATCAATAAAATAAATTGACTTCATTAATTTTTTTGAACCACCTCTTAAGAAAATCTAAAAAATATGAATGGAATGATAAATCACAAGTACAAACTCATCATATTTTTTGCATTTTAGATAGGTTTTATTCAGCAAAATTTAAGGGTGACGTCATCAATTTTTTTAGGAGGGATGAACAAATACATTTTGAACAAAAGTTTACCATGCTTATAATAACTTTAAAATATTCCCAAGATTTCAAAGCATTCGGTTTTGTAATTCCTGATTAAATCGATAAAATAAATTCACGCCTTCATTAATTTTTTTGAGTCACCCTGCATATGCAAATCCAAAAATATGAATGGAATGATAAATCACAAGTACAGACTCATCATATTTTGTACATTTTAGATACGATTTATTCGGCAAACTTTTGAGCTGACGTCATCAGTTTTTTGTAGAAGATAACCAAATATATTTTGACTAAAAATTTATTATGCTCTTTATAACCTTAAAACATCTGCAAGATTGCAAAGCATTCGGTTTTGTAGTTCCTGATTAAATCAATAAAATAAATTTACGCATTCATTAATTTTTTTGAGTCACCCTGTATATGCAAATCGAAAAAATTTGAATGGAATGATAAATCACAAGAAGAGACTCACCATATTTTGTACATTTTAGAGAGGATTTATTCAGCAAAATTTTGTGGTGACGTCATAAATTTTTTAGGGGGGACGACCAGATACGTTTTGATCAAAAATTTACCATGCTTATGATAATTTTAAAATATCTTCAAGATTTCGAAGCATTCGGTTTTGTAGTTCCTGAGTAAATCAGTAAAATAAATTTACGCTTTCATTTATTTTCTTGAATCACCCTGTATATGCAAATCCAAAAAATATGAATGGAGTGATAGATCACAAGTACAGACTGATCATATTTTGTACATTTTAGATACAATTTATTCGGCAAATTTTCGAGCTGACGTCATCAAGTTTTTGGAGGGGATAAGCAAATATATTTTGACTAAACATTTATTATGCTCTTTATAACCTTAAAACATGTGCAAGATGTCAGAGCATTCCGTTTTGTAGTTCCTGATTAAATCAATAAAATATATTTACGCATTCATTAATTTTTTTGAGTCACTCTGTATATGCAAATCCAAAAAATATGAATGGAGTGATAAATGACAAGTACAGGCTCATCATATTTTGTACATTTTAGATATGATTTATTCGGCAAACTTTTGAGCTGACGTCATCAAGTTTTTGGAGGGGATAAGCAAATATATTTTGACTAAACATTTATTATGCTCTTTATGACCTTAAAACATCTGCAAGATTTCAGAGCATTCGGTTTTGTAGTTCCTGATTAAATCAATAAAATATATTTACGCATTCATTAATTTTTTTGAGTCACCCTGTATATGCAAATCCAAAAAATATGAATGGAGTGATAGATCACAAGTACAGACTCATCATATTTTGTACATTTTAGATATGATTTATTCCACAAACTTTTGAGCTGACGTCATCAAGTTTTTGGAGGGGATAAGCAAATATTTTTTGACTAAAGATTTATGATGCTCTTTATAGCCTTAAAACATCTGCAACATTTCAAAGCATTCTGGTTAGCAGATTAAAAATTAAATTTCAAAATGTTGTTTTATAATTTTGATTTTTTTTTCCAAAAATCTGGACGTTTCGGGTGAAAAGTCGATTCAAAGTTGTAAACTACATGTGTAGGACTATGTTATTTTATACAATTGAAAACCCATTTACTATGTACAATTTTGAAGTGACGTCATCGCATTAGTGGTGGGGATGATTAGACAAATTTTGGTTAGCGTTTTACCAGCTACATGATATTCTTAATATAAGTACAAAATTTCACAACAATTGGTCAAGTACTTTCGGAGATTATCTGTCTAATAAAAATCCGGGACAACAAACGGACAGACGGACGGACAGACGGACGGACAGACGGACAGACGGACAGACAGACGGAAATGGGAGACCTATTTCTTCGTCTTCTAGGGGTCATGAAAGATCGAGAAAACGTAAAAGTAGAGAGTCGGCCGACGGACTCGATTACAATACTTCCTTTGCTTACGCTCGGGAAGTAAAAACTACGTGACGAAAATGGTCAACACCTCAGAAGAAGATATTGATGTTCATACCTGTTTCCGAGGATTTCCGTGTACCAAAGGACTAAATTAAGCTGTAAACTGACTTATCTGTTTTTTTTTTATTTGAAAAGTCCCATTTGATTTCCCAGGAAACGGCCCTTACCTGAAATCCCCGGCACTGCGATATGCCGACTAAGGGCCGAATTCTGTAAAGTATAAAGGCACTTTGGTAAAAGGATTGTCCTTTACATAAAGACATTCCTATTCTCTAAAACGTAAAGGACCCTTATAGATCCGTTGCATAAAGGTGAAGTCCTTTATAGTTTCCCTTGTGCAACGTATGGCCATATGTGTCACTTTATGCAAATTATCTGTCAGTTTCATTAGTTTTAATAGTGACCGTTTCTAAATAAAAGGGAAGAAATGGAGAATCTGTGATTACTTATCCTAGAGGAATTACAATAAAGATATATATGAGTCAGAACAATGATGTCTTTGTCCAGTTTTATAATTTCATGATTTAAATTTGTTAATATTAGCAAAAAGCACTGAAAATCGTCATATTAAAGTTAATTAAGCCCAATTTGGTGGAAATACAAATACTTTTACGATGCTCCAAATAGACTGGTAACTAATAAACAACTTTGCAAAAACAACTCCTGTGGAGGAGCCTTTACTTATAAATGACCAAAAAATCCATTAAAGGCCAGACTCCCCTGACCAGTTGCCACTCCAGTGTGTTGGTACATAAGGGGCCAGTGCTGATATCTCCAAAAATGTACATGATTTCATAAAATGTTTATTTTTTTTAAGTTTTTTAAATGTGTTACCATCATCACAAACCAACCTACGAGCATATAAATAATACTTTTACTGTATGTCAGGCACAAATACCACGACAAGAATTTCATATCTCATAAATTAACAAAAGTTAAGTTTAAAAATCTCCCCAGCCCGTCACACCAACCATACCGATATTGTGAAAATTTGAGGTTATGTACAATAGATTCCGTCTCTCTTGACACAATGATAAACGCAAGCGTTCCTTTTCTAGAAGCGTATACTATCGTAATAAAAACATCCGTTCGTTCCTTTACATAAAGTCGAACTGACGCACAAGTTTCTCCCCAACGGATGCAATAGAGGATAAGATTTTAAAGGATACACTTTCACATTTTCTTTACGCTAATGCCTTTAACAAACGGATCCCTTATTAAAAGGTTAAGTTATAGAATTCGGGCCTAATGTAACAAATTTTATCTGTTGGATGCTTACGTTCGGGATATCTCTGAACGTACAAATCTGCCGCCACTTGAGAATTTTTTGACATTCTCCATTAATTATGATCATGTCCGTTTTCTCGATATTGGTAAGTAAACGAATATCTTGGCACTTTTTCAAATAATGTTCAACTTCTCAAAATTGACAGTAACTTAAAACTGGAAACTTGGATTCATGATATTTTTTAAATCCTACTATGAATCAAGGAGTAGCCGAACAGTATTCTGAGGTGCCTATCGGGTTGAGTCAAATTCGCCATTTGCGCTAAATCAGCTTGTATATAGTAACTAAACAGATTTTTGTGGTACCAACAAGAGTTTAAAAAATCTCTACTTTTGTTTTGTAGTATCAAAACTGAAATACTGTACTCTGATCTGGTACCAACTTTGCACTTTATTATTATCAAAATGATTGAAAGAGTCCAACTGCGGTTTCTCAAATTATTACTTTTATGCCACCGTCAGCATCATCGTCATGACCATCGTCATTCTATAGACTCTTCTGTACTATCAGAATGTTTTAATAATTTTGTACCATGAGATTGTACTACTAGAAAACCATGTAACCTTTTGCTGTTCGTTTTACAGATTTATCGTTTCTATGCATTTCCCCATAGCAGCTGAGTGCTATAACATTAATTTCATAGCGAAGGAATGTGATCTCCATACAGACTTTTTCTACCGCCCACGTTTTTTGGTTTTCTAATAGAGCTGTTAACGCACGCAAATGACGTCACAGCAGTTCGTTAATAGCGGAAAGGCGTTCTTTAATAGATCTGGTGTAATTTTGATCGGTAAGATTGGTAGCCATGACGAGAAATGTCAGATGAATGTCAGTGGCAAATGTAAACTTAAAATTTCCCATGTTTCCGGACGCGTAACTTCTTCGCAAGACATTTTAACCAATTTTAAATTACAAAAACTCGAATTGGTTCGAATTACAGTTGTTGTGAAAATTCGAACCTCAAATATTTCGGGGTTAGTGCCAGACCAACCCATCACCAACCACGACAAAAGTCCCCAGATTAAAAAAAATGCAAATTTCAATTAAATTTTGGGAAAAAACGTGTGCGGTAGAAAAAATAGTATAAATAACTCGTTCATAAGGCCATTGAGGCACTCATCCTTTATATAACTCGCGGCTTCGCCGCTCGTTCTATAAATTTGGATTCGTGCCTCAATATTTGCCTTATGAAACTCGTTCTTTAATATACTATTAATTTACTCTATTTTCCTCATAGTCACCATGTTCCCAAATAACTGTAAACTGTAAACAAAAATAACACAACTGTAATAAATTCTTGTGTTTATTTAAAGAAAACTCAGAACATATTGAATGAATTACAGTCAGTTAAAATTGATCATTAGTCTCTTCAGGAACCCCAACCATCAGGTCGTCGAAATTGTTGAAAATTATGTAGGTAACAAAGCTCATTTCTTCAATTTATTTCAAATAAACAAACTTTCTCTTAAAACAAAGAAAATTTTGGTCAAACTGAACAGCCTACCTTTGACTCCGATTTTGTATGTTTTGAACTATATTGAAATAACTTCATAGATTACAAGTAGATACCTAGTTGAAAAACAAATTTCAACATACAGAAAAATTTTTGCAGTGAGATAAGTGTTTTTTAAGCGATGGACGGCGCATTAAAATTTTAAAATTACTGGCTGTTAGTAACTGTCATTTGTGGTCTATTAAACAATTACTACAGTTTTTAATTCTACAGGGTAATAAAATTGTAGTCGATAAAAACAATCTTCTACGAATAGCATGTTGTTCACAACACAACCTTAGATAATTGCATAACAATTATTCACGTGATGAAAAATTCATTAATGTAATTTAATAATGGAATTTCACACACGTGAAATGTCATTTCACACGGCCTATATTTAACGAACATATTTAGGGTGTCAAAACTATAAAATGATTAACATTTGTTATTGTCTTTTGAAAAAACGATAAAAAAAATATTTAACTTTTAAACAAATATCAAATAACAACAAAAAATAATTAGGTGATAGCTGTTGCAAAGTCAAGGAATACAAGTTATTTTCGCATATTTCTTTACAAAAACAAAATTTAAATTCACTTAGCACGCATGCGGAAATATTATAATTTAAAGAATTTGCAGCACCTATTATTATAGCTAACGGTAAAAATAAGAAAAAACATATAATTTTATTTTACATTTACATTTACCGTTTTACACATAAAAATCCAATTTCTGGTTCGGTCGTAAACATTATTTGGCCACTTTTTTAATATAACATGTTAAGTACAACACAATCAAATTTTATTATAGTAAAAAGTCAACATTTTTACTATTAACTTAGACCGGTTTTCTGTAAAAGAATCTGCCTAATGCGATGCGGAAACAATCCATTAGAATTAAATATGTTTTTTTTTTTTCAATACAAATTTTTAATAATATTGTGTTGGTGACATGCGATAAATTAAGTTTCGCTGTAATCGATCATTAAATATATCGCATGACCGGTTTTTAAAAGAATGCATATGATTTCAGATAACAAATAGCGAGAAATTTTATGTGGAAAAAAAAACGGTTGTATCTAAAAAATAAAAACTCCACTAATTAGTGAAATGTGACGTAGAAAGGTGGACACTTCTTATAAAAAAACGGCTACGCTAGTAAATTAATTCTTTAATCCATCAAACTGTGGGAATAAAACTAAGAAAACTTGATTGAAAAGATTGAAAATATAAGGCTGACGGAACATCAAACTGACAATACCTAAAACGATATACTATCTATATTTAGAAAGTATTAAAATGAACAATTCAATAATCAATAAAAATAAAGAGCCCCTAGCGCAAAATTAAATTCTGCCTAAATAAAAAAAAACTTTTGTCTTCAGTTCGATTCCCAGTACAGGACATATTTTTTTTCTTTCTACATAAATGACCGATAGAAGAGATGCAATAATTGACACTATACATATCAAAAAATTGTGAAATAATAAAAAACAGGATTTGTTTAAACCAGTTTAAAAATCGTACTGCAGAGACTCAAAATTGGTAAGCTCGAAAATATTACAGATTTTGCACGACTTAATTCAAAAAATTTTACAATTAAAGAAAACTATTTACGTTAAATTGGACAATTAGAAATAATACTCCAGTTAAACTTAAAAACAACATTCGGCTTTTATTTCCTCTCTCTTACTCTATAATTCTAAATAAAAAAATATCGCATTAAAAAAACTCTTTAGGAAACTGGAAACCCGGACAAAATCGTTCTATGTTCTCCCTGGCGGCGACTGCTCACTGGACAGAGCTGTTTTGGATCCTGGGGAGGCGGCTCTTTTCGGGGTACGCCTCATAGCGCACTTGGTGGTTATGATGGTACGTGTGATAGGGGGCGGCGACCGGGAACGTAGCCCATCGTGGTACGATGTCGGTGATGATTACATTTAGGAAACAAGATACCATGCTTTCCTCTTCTTTTTCTCTACCACCTAAGAAGATTTCACTCCTCTTCTCCCACGGTCAAATATAACCCCGTTCTCGAGGCGTCGTCGCGGCATGGTTGTCACGAAATATAATCCCTGCCCCGGTGCCTTTATCGCGCCTCCTGGTCCGCCAAGTATTTGATTTGTTACAATACTTACGTAAAAACTACACTGTAGTAAAAATGTTAGAACGATTTACGTACTTCTCACTCTTTCAAATCGCCATATGAAGTTGATTTTTAAAGCAGTAATAATTTTCAACTCAAGCATAAATCTTGTTTGATTAATTGCAAATATAGTCAATTAGAGCTACTTTACTTATTATAAAATCAACAAAGCTTCATAAGCCGAAGGCGAATTTATTAATTATAGACCCAGAAATCTTTTTGTGTCGAACGGATTTTGTATTTATTCAATTTGCCTGTTTTCTTTCTGAAAAATGAGATTCATTTAATTGTGGCTAATTTTATTAATCACAAAATCAGCGAAGCTTTGAGCTTTATGTTATTTTATTTATTTATTTTAGATCAAAAAATAATTTCATTATTATAACGCGTCTTAATCATTATAAAAACAAGAAGGCTTCATGAGCCGAAGGCGAATTTATTATTTTAGACGCAAAGATTAAATTGTGTTGAACAGGTACATGTAGAACAAACTTAAAAAAAAGGTCGACGACCTGAAAAATTCAATGTTTACTTCCTGAGCGTAAGCAAAGGAAGTAGCAGTAAAAATCGAATCCGTCGATCGACTCTCTACTTTTACGTTTTCTCGACCTTTCATGACCCCTACAGTACAAAGAAATAGGTCTCTCGTTTCCGTCTGTCTGTCTGTCCGTTCTGTCTGCCGTCCCGGATTTTTATTAGACAGATAATCTCCGAAAGTATTGGGCCGATTGTTGTCAAATTTTGTATTTATATTATAAATATCCTGAAGATGGTAAAACGCTAACCAAAATTTTTTTAATCATCCCTACCAATAATGTAATGACGTCAAAATTACACATAGTAAATGGGTTTTAAATTGTATAAAATAACATAGTCCTACCCATGAAGTTTATGACGCCGTGTTGAATTTTTACCGGAAAGATCTAAATTCTTGGAAAAAGAAATCAAAATCATAAAACACCGTTTTTCAATTTATCTGCAAAACCGAATGCTTTGAAACATTGCAGATATTTTTTGGTTATGTTAAGCATGATAAATGTTTAATCAAAATATATTTGCTTATCCCCTCCAAAAAATTGATGACGTCACCTCAAAACTTTGCTGAATATCTAAAATGTCCAAAATATGATGAATCTATGCTAGTAATTTATCATTCCATTCACATTTCTTGGAATTGCTTTCACCGGGTAATTAAAAAAAATAACCAACGCGTGAATTTATTTTGTTTATTTAATTAAGAACTGCCAAATCGAATGCTTTGAAATATTGGAGATACTTTAGAGTTATCATAAGAATGGTAAATTTTTGACGAAACTGTATGTACTCATCCCCCTAAAAAAAAAATGATATAATAATGATAAAATAAGAATTATATATAACATTCAGAACATTTTGTTCGATTGTGGTTTAATTACTAATTTTAGTCTTGTGTTTTGAGAAGGTAAGCTCATTCAAATCAATCTAATTTCTACGTGACATTCTTTCGATGTATAAACATAAACAAAGACTTGAGCGTCAGATTACTATTACCTAGACTTGAAGGTCAAGGGTTCTTAGAAATGGATTTTTTTAAGTTCAACATGTAAGTCATCAGAATCTGACAACGAACCGTCAGTCAGTAGCGTAACATGTACACTTCAGAAGGGGGTGGTTTTTAAATTTATTTTTTTAAATCGCAAACAATAACTCGCGGAAACTTAAGTGAACTGGTCAGCACGCTAGCACGAATCCGAATGAATCTGTTAGGCACTAATCTAAACAGGTACAGGTACAGGTACCCATCGCTGATAGAAAAGTTCACTGTGACAGACAAACCATGACGGACGCCTCTGAGGGTGCGCCCTTTAGAAAATGCTGGACATGTTTTATTGTACTTCAGAACCGAGGGAAGTTCTGTCGAAACAATTTTCGACCAATTTGTTTTAATACATTAAAAAACAGCAAAATCCTTAAAATTTTGTCTTAAAAAAATACCTAAAAAAACAGGACAAAATTCTTGAAATTTCAATAGCTGGAACTGGTATTTACAAAAAGCTAAAACAGCTTAAAATTTGTTGATATTTAATTTTATAATTTTGGACATAAAAATCAAAATTTTAATCATTTTGATCCGTTTTTTAAAATAATTTTACAATTATTTTAAGTGAATCATTGGTTATAAACCTAAAAAAGCAAATTTTCCTGAGTGTATACGTGTATGCATTGTAATCACAAGATTTATTATAGTTTTTTTCAACATTTTTATTCTAGCATTTTTTTTTATTTACTACTTAGTTTTTATATTTAGATAATATGATCAAAATATTGCTAATAGAATAATTTTTATAATGTAGGTGATAGGTAGGTACTTCTTTTTTCTGAAGTGTCTGACGATCAGTTTTATTTTGAATTATCAGCTATAATATACAAGTTGCTAAATACTCAATATTAAAAAATAAAGCATTCAGAGGAGTAAAACTGAAACATTTATATATTCCAGAGTTTGCAAGTAACGTAATAATAAGGGCATCGCTACTGTTTGACTTGATAACAGTTTGTAGAGCTTTCGGTTTGATATCAAATTCAACATGGCATTAAATTTTAGCGCTCCAAAATATTATAGAAAACAATTGACAAAACGCTGGATTTGGAATCTCAGTGTTATCATTATACAATATTTTGCCAAAAGGACGTGTCATTAGCGTATCCACTAGATGTGTCTGCATGAAAAATATTTCATCTTTCAACACATACCAGTGACCAACATCACAGATTTGTATGCGGAGTTATCTATCATAATTCTCAGTAGTTTAAAATTGAAACTATCGAATTTTACGAGCATTCCAGACCACATACGATTTCATTTTATTTTTCTTCGATTTAGAAAATTCTTAGGGCTTGTCAACAAAAATTTGTAACTTTCATGTTTTTAAAATTAAATTAGCAAAATCCGTTTGATTTATTTACTATTAACAAAAATGAGAAAAAATATATAAGAAATATAGGTATCTAATAATAATAACCATAATAAAATAACCCGTCTGCGAATCATATTTGCAAACACTAATATGCAAATTAAGTATTTTTTTTTGTTCTTTGTTTTCGTCGAAAAAAGTTGTAAATGCAAGATTTCAAGCATTCGGTTTTAGATTTTGTCAGTTGTGATGCAAAATTTGAAGATGACGTCATCATATTCCTGGTGGGGATAACTAGGAAATTTTGGTTAGCGTTTTATCATCTACACGATATTCCCAAAATACATTTGCAATTTGACAATAACCGGTTCAGATTATCTCTCTAATCAAAATCGACCCAAACGATAGAAAGATATAAACGGAAGACCTACTTTTTCATACTCAAGGGTCATTCGCTAGATGGACCATATTCCATGCACAAAGTCATTTTTTAAGGTACCAACATACTTTTTTGAAAACACAACCAACTGCGATCATTAATTATTTTAGTCACCTGTTACCTACGTATGTTGTGTATATATTTTTTTATTTTTTTAGACAAAATTAGTTCTGGTTCAAGTGCCGAAATTCTTCAACATTTAATACAGAAAATGATACAATGAGCAGTTGTGGTTTATTGACAGAAACATTTGTCGAATTGTTTGCATTAATGTATTAATTCGTAAAATAATTAATCAAATTTTAAAAACGTTCAAAGCAGAAATGCCTTCTAAATTTATTTATTAGTGCAGCTTGAACTCTGAGTGAATTCCACTGCCTCTCGTGAAAAACACATACATGATTTAGATGCCACAAGATTTATTAATGTATTGTGAATGTGATATTGTCATATGGCTAAACAAAGTGCTTTTTTGGCGTCAAGTCAGCAAACTAATTCCAGTTTACTACGGATGATGCAAAATCAAACTCTTTGTGTGTAAATGATATGAATGAATTATTATAATTACAGAAAATCTTTCACTATTTCAACAGATCAGTCGAACATAACTGCTAATTTAGAAACCAACAAAAAATTCATAAGACAAAAATAAAAAGAATTTTCTATTAATATCCGCAACAACTTTTTTTACAAATTTTAGATAAAATAATCTAAATTTATACAGCAGAAAATATGCAAAACAAAATCTCTAGAATTTCAGAAAACCGGTTTTTGTTTATATAGAACATTTTCTTGACATTTTCGGAGAATTATACTTTCCTTAACATAATTATTATTATAATCTACTTAGTGGTAAATTTATAATTGAAAACACTTTAATGGAACCATGGCTATTAATTGTCGACAAAAAATCAAAACCTGTTTCCTCCAAAATCAAATACCAGTTTCGTCTAGAACTTTTTTGTACCTCTTCAGTTGTCTGAAATCTTGCTATTTTTTTTCATTCAGTTGTCCCCTAATTCACGTTAAATCTACAGTCATCAGTACCTTAAAACGATTCTACTACGAGATATACTCCCACACTCTTACTTTTTAAAGAATTGTTACGTGGCTGCGTAGGAAATCATGACGTGCTCAAAATTCTACTATTATGTAAATGAAGCCATCATCAAAGCCTAAAACGTTTAATCACATAGCTTTAACACCCACTTCGTTACAGAATCATTTCTAAACTTAATTAGCCTGGAATGTCCTAATAGATCATTGACTTCAAATTTTCTAAACATTCTACAATTAATTTAAGCAACAAATAAACAGAAACTTAAATTGCAGCAACTACACTACTTATAAAATTTATTTTGTGTTTTTGAACAACACCAAAACAAAACAGGATAATATGTTTTCAAAGACAGTCAGACTTCCAGGAATAAAACTCTTTAGTTTGCAGTCTCCGCGATATTGTGGCAGTTATTATTAAATGGAATATACTTTCATCATCAATCTAAACGTAGGTTTATTACTTGTAATTTTCGTAAATAATAACCATTTATGAAACAATTTATGTCACTCAGTTGAAAGTCGAAAGATAATCAGCCAGATCGTTACTCTTAATAACGTCTTTTTCTTCTCAACTCTTATCTATCATACTCAGGTTAATCATAGAAATTAGTGCAGTTTTTCATTTCAGTTTAGACGGCAGCTTCCACAATCTGTTATCTCATACCAAACCCTTTTTAGCTTTACTTGTGCCGTATCGAGAACAAAATAAAAATAATCGTTGCATTGCATAAAGATTACTTTGTTAACTAACTGGGAACAAACAAACAATAGCCAAGACGTAAGACCTAAAAAAAGTTGCACACTGGTTGCATGTCACGAGCAGTTAGATTATCTAATTCCCTTGACTTTTAAATTAAATGTTTGCACATACAATATCTCGCGCATAAAGAGTTACGTAGACAGTCATCACGTATAGGACTGAGAAAAAAATAATTAATTTTTCCTGTTTATTTAGTAAATGGGGGCACCACTTGATAATATATGAACTCTAAAATAATTTTTTTCGGAGTAAAATTCAAACAGTTATGATGTTGAAAAATTATGAAGTAACTACAAAGTCTTGATCAAAAAAAAAGATTGATCAGTCATGTTACTACATATTATAACTGTAATCCCAGAGCTGCAGTCAACTTATTTTATACACGTATCAGTGACAGATACATGAGAAGAGTCCGTTTTATTGTTTATTTATAAACCTTTGCATTATAATAATTGTTAATGTCAAATGGTTATTAATTATAATTCACCTTTTAAAGGTTAAATTCTTGCTTCATCTATCTTGGATGTAATGTATTCACTTCGATGAAATCAATAGACAAAAAGTATTGTAATTTTTGAAATACACCAAAAGCAGACTAAAGAAATATAATTCGAATAAATCATGTCATATAACAATAATGAAATCTAAAATAAAGTAAAAAATTTTAGAAGTTCTGTCTACTGTTATTTCAAGTCTATTGCGTACCGTTTTCTCTCTGGTTCGTCTGAAAGGTTTAGCCACAGGTTTAACCACAAGTAATATCAACTTTGGCCTTTAAGAATTATTGGAATATACTTTCAACCGTAAAACAAAACAGCAATACTAAGCTAAACAAATTAATAATATTTTTATAAAAACGGTTTTAAAATCGTGCTTTATTGCACGAGTCGTCCCTGATTTTTTTCTATGTAACCTATACAAAGTAATTATCAAATTTACAAATTAGTGAGCACCTCAGGCTTAAAAAATGAGTAGTTGTTTTTGCTAATAAAAGCTGTCATTAACAAAGTTGGGTACATGCTTTCGTGATACACATGTCATTAAAATTTGGGTTATTAGCTAGCCATTTGTCCCAAAATGATCTGCTAAATATAATAATCATAATTACACTATTTGCACTTGTCATTTGAGCATTTTTTGTGGTGCAACAACTAAATGTTTCATTCTGAGTATCTTACTTGTTGAATTCACATTTTTTTATCATTAACATCTATACATATAAAATTGTTTGTCCTGACTGACTGATTCATCAACGCAGAGCCTAAACTACTGAAGCTAGAAACATGAAATTTGGACAGTAGTTTCCTTTTGTGATGTAAGCATCCACTAAGAAAGGAACTTAGGAAATTCCACCCCTAAAAGGGTGGAAAGGGGTGGTAAAGTTTGTACAGGAAGACTATTTTCTAACCACTTCTGTTGTTAATATTTAGTGAAATTTGGTATTAGTGCTTTTCAACACAAATAACGAAACACGTATTTCACCATTTTCCGAAATTCAACCCCTAAGGGGGTAAAAAGTGGTGGCTAAGTTTGCAGGGGAAAACTAATTCTGTTGTACATTTTCACGTGGAACTTGGTCTTAATGCTCTTCAACACATATAATGAAACACGTATTTCAGCATTTTCCAAGATTCAACCCCTAAGGGGGTGAAAAGTGGTAACTAACTGTGTATGGGAAAAATATTTCTATTGTAAATTTTTGTGTGGAACTTGATATTAATGCTCTTCAACACAAATAATGTAACGCGTATTTCAGCTGTTTTTGAGATTCTACCCCTAAGAAAATCAAATGATGTGGCAAAGTTTATATGAGAAAAAATATTTGTATGGCGATGTTTACTTGAAATGTTATATTAATACCCTCCAACACATTTGTTACTTGAAATTTGGTAATCATGTGAAATTGTTTGTCTTGACTGACTGATTAAAATTTTTGTTTTGATATTCATCCCCAACGGAATATAATTTGGGTGGAAATGTGCGAAACAGGAGAAGTTAAGTATTAATCCAAAAGTGGTTAAAAATCAAAGTTTAAAATAGTTAAATATGTTTTTCGCATACTAGAGGTAGTAGGATTATTGGAAAAATCAGTCCTAAGCGTTTGAAATTTAAGAAGTTGTATGGAAATGGGGAGGGCGCGACGTCACCGAGTGAGCGGCTGCGACGCGAACGCGGTCTGCGGTCGGACGCGTGAGGCCAAACAGCGTTGACGGTTGTGTTTTATGTCACGAATTGTCAGAGTATTTCTCTCTTAAGTATTCTAATTTTGTGTTTCCGTGTATAAAATGAGGTAGCTGTACCAAAAAATATCCTTGAATTCTCCTGAAAGAAAAAATCTATTAAATATACTTATATGCAAATGTGTTAATAAAGGATCCAACCAGGATTATTTGGTCTTGAAAATCACAATGATGAGGTCCAATTATATGAAAGTGGTCGATATATTAGCAGCTGGAGAATCTTGGCCTTTCCTATACATGAACAATTTCCCGCGGTTTTTCATCTCCCAGTGCACTTGGAAAATGGCCTGCTGTCTATTTTAGTCCTAACGACTTTAATAATGTTACTGAAAAGGTAAATAATTCACAGAAAACTACTCCTCTATCATTTTTTGAGCTTTGCAAAGCGGATACTTTTGCAAAAATCTTTCTTTATGTTGAAGTACCTTAATACTATGTGTGGAAAAGTACCAAATTTGAAAGATGAAAAAGTGGAAACAATGTTGATGGTTCGCCGGGAGTCAAAAGAGATCAAGCTTTGAGCAGAGTGTACACCGTTCACCCTAATAACGCGGAATGTTTCTACCTTGATCCTCTTCTTCATGCAATGAGAGAGCCAACATAATTCTCGGATTTAAAAACTGTTGATAGTGTCGTTTATTTCACATACCAGTCATTATGCAAAGCTTTGGGTTTGTCAAGTTCAGTCAGAGTGTCAAGAGAGTGTTCAGATTATAAATGAAGTGTACAACAAGTGTCTGATTTCCATTAAAGACACGGTGCTGTCTTTAGGAAGACAATGTTGAGAGTACTATGGTTTGCCTGTAAGACGTGAAGAAGTCATACAAAACAGAGACTATTTCAGAGAGATTAGCTATGACATACTTTTATAGGTACAACGAAAGTTTATTAAATACAGAATAATATCAAATTGACAACCAAGTTAAATAGGTCAGGTAAATGTTTGTTTTTCCATAGCTGCCTACAGCTATTAGCGACAAAAATATCTAAATATTTTAAATCTTTACTCAAACATGTTAACATGGGGTATAAAATTTAAGATGGGAATCCTTATGGCCACTTATATCACCCCCCCCCCCCTCTCCGTCGTATTTAAAAATTCACGGGACTCTAACTCTAAACCTAAACTTTCAGTCCTTATTTCATACACCTAGGGGTAATGGATGCTTACATTACGAAAGGAACCTTCTGTCCAAATTTTGTGTTTCTACTCGTAGCTCCAGTAGTTATGTTGATTTGTCAGGCGGAGAACAAACACTTTTATATATTGTTATTAATGAAGACTGCACAAACTTAAAAAGTAATAAAATTGAAATCAAAAAATAAATCAGGGGATGAAAAATAATGTGTCCTAATTGCGAAATCCACGCAAGCGGAGCTGCGGGTAACAGCTAGTCTCTCTATAAAGGTTGTAAACTGGAAGCAAATAATGAAGCAGACATTTCCCTATTTCATTATCATTAGCACAAATTTCATAATAAATGAACACTTAGAGTTAGCAAGTAATCATCATTATCTAATTCACTTATTTATCACGTTAAGTAAATTTTCTTCTTTTTGTAACCTGTTGCAACTTCGACGCCACAGCCACTGCAATATTAATTGCTGTTTACAACGCATCTTATCAAATATTATGTTCTAAGTGAAAGTATTTAATAAAGTTTAAATGATTCTAAGATCATAGTTATACCACAACTTAGCATATCCAGCGTTTCTCAAGCGTCAACAGGCGAAGAATTTATAAATCCAATATTGCAATAAAGTTTCTTCATTTAAAAACCAGTAGCTGCTGCTGTGATTTATGATTACGTTAAAATCCTCACTCCGAAAACGTAAGTAGGCAATTAATTAAAATTTTAGGTAATGAAAACATCAAATTTCCTCAATTGAAGAAGTAGGACAAAAATCATTATTTAAATACCGAGGTGGGAGATCGTTAAATACAATTGCAAATGTTATGAGTGACACTTTCAGTTGAAAATTAAGAAAATTTTATTTTAGTATTTACTTCAACGCAAGCGAAAGTTTCATTCGAGATGGAATACTGAAAAATAAATAATTTATCTGGCTTCAAATTGTACTTTTCTCTAATACGTGTTTCCTTTCGAGAAGACGTGTCTGGATTCTTGATGAAAAGGGTTTGTTGAACTTTGTATGCAACGTATGCAATACTAAAGACATAAACTACCTCGAACATGTATAAAGTGAGTTGAAATGTCTGTATTGCGGCCGCAGAGGGTTAATAGAATGTTTTCCAAGACTAAAAACCAGAAGAGTGTTTGAATACAGATTTAAAGCTACAGAAAAATAACACAGACGTGTTTGAAATGTGTGCAGAAACTTATTTGTGCTATCATCATAAAGTAACATAAAAAATAAAATATTTAGAAAACAAAGAACATCATTTGGCCCCGTTAGTTGCCAGTTATTTTACCATTCCCGAGACGTTCCTATGAAATTGGTGATGAGAATGTCTGGGTTCCAATTTACCCACGAAATCACCACCTCTGCTTTATGCAATAAAGAATTCAGTTTGTGACATAAGTCATTCACGTTCTTTGTATTTTTTTAACTGTGATGGGACTCAATTAAATAAGGTAAAGTCGCAGACAAAACTTCTGACAAATGGATTCTCAACAATAGGCTACAGTCAGTTTGATGAAATATTGAAGCTTTAGCCACTACGCTGTCAACATATACTTAATACACAAGCAAAAAAGCGAAAAGTGACGAACCTTCAACTAAGGAAGACAAGTTTTTATTGTTGAACTGTTTGCAGTCGTCATTAAGGTGCAAAATCTCAAAGTGAAAATAATGTTATTGTAATTTATGTACATATTCCTTATACGATACTAACTTTAGTGGTAACAACAGACTGTAGTACACATTCTATGTCGTTTAATAGTCGACATTATTAGTATTTCGACCACAGATGACAAATACGGATGGAAAGTTCCAGTCACATTTCTCCACTAACTCGTAAACCTTTCTTTTGAAGCCTATACAGGACGACACTAAAGATCCTCCGTAACCACCACAACATGCATGTGGAAGCGAGAACCTCAGTGGAAATCATGCTTTCATCCATTTTTACCACTCGGCTAAATAAACCTACATATTTCTCCCCATTTCCAATGGCTCTGAATCGCCACAACACTCCCCTTCCAACGACGAAATATTATGGCCTATTATTACTATATTCGTTGTTCGAACCCTGTATAACGTGGAACAATTGAAATTAAACAATTACACTTTCTACCGAGACTGACACTTTAACAGTTATCGATTTTTCTAGACACGATTTATTTAAAACAATCCACATACGTATTTCAATTATGTCTTAACCTATCACGCTGCCAAGAATATTTGATACGTTTCACAGAATTTGAACAACGACTTGCCAGAAAAACGATAATGTTGCCACACCGAATGTGGCTAAACCCACCTCCTGAGTGTATAGAATAATATAATGTACAAATCTCTTGAAAGTCCTATTCTTTACTATTTTTCTCAAAGACTATTATCGAGAAAAAATTCAACGGTGATGTTTACATTTTTGAAGTGCAGAAGTGTTTATTCAATGATTAATCAATGACGGAATAAACGTAATTAGAAGCAGACCGTTGCATTATATATACCAAGCAAAAAAATCCAAATTGATTTATGTAAATTATAAACTGATTTTCGTCACAACGATAACAAAGATTGTAAATAGCACATTTCGTGCCGAACCATTTGACATTAATGATGAAAAATTGTAAACGACATGTCCAGT
This sequence comes from Zophobas morio, assembly GCF_036711695.1. Lineage (NCBI taxonomy): Eukaryota > Metazoa > Arthropoda > Insecta > Coleoptera > Tenebrionidae > Zophobas > Zophobas morio. The sequence continues at coordinate 10,450,620 of NW_026972122.1, forward strand.
CGGGTCCAAATACTGTACTAAACATTATTTAGCTTTGACAATATTACAGTTATTTAGATGGAAATTTGTGTTTTTTAACTTAGAGGATTTTAATATTTTGTAGTAAAATTAGGCGTAAAATTATTTTTGAATTTGTTAAATTATAGAATTATTTGAATATTATGTTAGGAAAACTTAGCTATTTATCTACAAATTACAAAAGTAAGTTTTCTCAATGTTTCATGATCCCTAGAATACAAAAAAATAGGTCTCTCGTTTCTGCCTGTCTACCATATGTCTGTGTCTATTGTTATTAGACAATCTCTGAAACTAACCGACAGATTGTTGTCAAATTTTATATATTCGGAATATCATGTAGGTTTTAAAACGCTAACCGAAATTTGTCTGATCATTCCTACCAACAATATGACGACGTCACCTGAAAATTTTCCATGGTATATGTGTTATTTCAGTTGTATAAAATATCATACTCCTACATGTGTAATTTATGAATCCGTCTTGATTTTTACCCCGGATATATAACGATTTAAAATTGAAATTTGAAACTGCAAAACCGAATGCTCTGAAATCTTGGCAACGTATTAAGGTTATCGTAAGCTTGATAAAATCGTTAATCAAAATTTATCCCTTTATCCCTCCCAAAAAATTGAGGACGTCTTTTCAAAATTTTGACCAAATAAAGCTTATTTAAACGTGCAAAATATTGTGAATTCATTCTTGTGCTTTATCAATATATTTATTTATATTTTTTAGAACTGCTGATGAAATTTGTTTTATTGAGGATAGCTCACTCCATTTTCTCGAAAATTTGGGAATACAGTACTGTTATTATTATTAGTACTACACGAAATTGATACACTTGTCCTTGCCAAAATGATGACGTTATCATAAAATTTTACAATGGGGAAAACTCACTTGAAACAATGCATAACATGCTATTTTACTTTTACGTAAGCACTACACACATATCTTTATATACTTCTACTGCTGTATATACAAACCGTTTTAAAAATTAATAATACTTGGAAAAAAATGCAATTAGAGCTTTTTTCAATATTTATTACTTCCCGAGCGTAAGCAAAGGAAGTATTGTAATCGAGTCCGTCGGCCGACTCTCTACTTTTACGTTTTCTCGATCTTTCATGACCCCTAGAAGACGAAGAAATAGGTCTCCCATTTCCGTCTGTCTGTCCGTCTGTCCGTCTGTCCGTCCGTCTGTCCGTCTGTCCGTCTGTCCGTCTGCCGTCCCGGATTTTTATTAGACAGATAATCTCCGAAAGTACTCGACCGATTGTTGTGAAATTTTTTACTTATATTAAGAATATCATGTAGATGGTAAAACGCTAACCAAAATTTGTCTAATCATCCCCACCACTAATGCGATGACGTCACTTCAAAATTGTACATAGTAAATGGGTTTTCAATTGTATAAAATAACATAGTCCTACACATGTAGTTTACAACTCTGAATCGACTTTTCACCCGAAACGTCCAGATTTTTAGAAAAAAAATCAAAATTATAAAACAACATTTTGAAATTTAATTTTTAATCTGCTAACCAGAATGCTTAGAAATGTTGCAGATGTTTTAAGGCTATAAAGAGCATCATAAATCTTTAGTCAAAAAATATTTGCTTATCCCCTCCAAAAACTTGATGACGTCAGCTCAAAAGTTTGTGGAATAAATCATATCTAAAATGTACAAAATATAATGAGTCTGTACTTGTGATCTATCACTCCATTCATATTTTTTGGATTTGCATATACAGGGTGACTCAAAAAAATTAATGAATGCGTAAATTTATTTTACTGATTTACTCAAAAACTACAAAACCGAATGCTTTGAAATCTTGCAGATGTTTTAAGGTTATAAAGAGCATAATAAATGTTTAGTCAAAATATATTTGCTTATCCCCTCCAAAAAATTGATGACGTCAGCTCGAAAGTTTGCCGAATAAATCCTATCCAAACTGTAAAAATATGATGAGTCTGTACTTGTAATTTATCACTCCATTCATATTTTTTGGATTTGCATATACAGGGTGACTCAAAAAAATTAATGAATGCGTAAATATATTTTATTGATTTAATCAGGAACTACAAAACCGAATGCTCTGAAATCTTGCAGATGTTTTAAGGTCATAAAGAGCATAATAAATTTTTAGTCAAAATATATTTGGTTATCCCCTCCAAAAACTTGATGACGTCAGCTCGAAAGTTTGCCGAATAAATCATATCTAAAATGCACAAAATATGATGAGTCTGTACTTGTCATTTATCACTCCATTCATATTTTTTGGATTTGCATATACAGAGTGACTCAAAAAAATTAATGAATGCGTAAATATATTTTATTGATTTAATCAGGAACTACAAAACCGAATGCTCTGAAATCTTGCAGATGTTTTAAGGTCATAAAGAGCATAATAAATTTTTAGTCAAAATATATTTGCTTATCCCCTCCAAAAACTTGATGACGTCACCTCGAAAATTTGCCGAATAAATCATATCTAAAATGTACAAAATATGATCAGTCTGTACTTGTGATCTATCACTCCATTCATATTTTTTGGATTTGCATATACAGGGTGATTCAAGAAAATAAATGAAAGCGTAAATTTATTTTACTGATTTACTCAGGAACTACAAAACCGAATGCTTCGAAATCTTGAAGATATTTTAAAATTATCATAAGCATGGTAAATTTTTGATCAAAATGTATTTGGTCGTCCCCCCTAAAAAATTTATGACGTCACCACAAAATTTTGCTGAATAAATCCTATCTAAAATGTACAAAATATGGTGAGTCTCTTCTTGTGATTTATCATTCCATTCAATTTTTTTCGATTTGCATATACAGGGTGACTCAAAAAAATTAATGAATGCGTAAATTTATTTTATTGATTTAATCAGGAACTACAAAACCGAATGCTTTGAAATCTTGCAGATGTTTTAAGGTTATAAAGAGCATAATAAATTTTTAGTCAAAATATATTTGGTTATCTTCTACAAAAAACTGATGACGTCAGCTCAAAAGTTTGCCGAATAAATCGTATCTAAAATGTACAAAATATGATGAGTCTGTACTTGTGATTTATCATTCCATTCATATTTTTGGATTTGCATATGCAGGGTGACTCAAAAAAATTAATGAAGGCGTGAATTTATTTTATCGATTTAATCAGGAATTACAAAACCGAATGCTTTGAAATCTTGGGAATATTTTAAAGTTATTATAAGCATGGTAAACTTTTGTTCAAAATGTATTTGTTCATCCCTCCTAAAAAAATTGACGACGTCACCCTTAAATTTTGCTGAATAAATCCTATCTAAAATGCAAAAAATATGATGAGTTTGTACTTGTGATATATCATTCCATTCATATTTTTTAGATTTTCTTAAGAGGTGGTTCAAAAAAATTAATGAAGTCAATTTATTTTATTGATTAAATTAAAGGCAACACTTATTATTAGTATTTCACCCCAACCAACCCAATTTGGTAGACACAAAATTTGTTAAAGGAAAAACTCGGTTGAAACATAAGGGTAGCACGCTTATTTACATCGACTTTAACATTACAGACCTGCATTTGTTTTATGCGCTCACTTGGTTCCGCGAATGTGGAATAGACATGTTTATAATCAACCAATTGTGAATTTCACCGTCAAGAATTAAAATAAAACCCAATGTTTTATATAATAAGCGGAAGTCGAAGCAATAAAACCGATGGTCGTTTTGTTTACAGTTTCTCTGTTTGACTCTCACGTATGCTGTTACGCTTGTCATCTTAAATTAAGAATGTTTATACATAAACGATTTTCAGTTGCCTTTCATATTACCAGACAGCGGATTTTTGTCGGGCTACGTCACGTTTAATCGGTGCTAATTCCATAAATATAATTAACGATTTATTAATCAAACGGCTAAGTAAATGAGAACGAGAATTAACAGCAGAGTGCAACGAAACAGCTTTATTCTAATCTCAAATAAACGAAGTGCAGTCCGCAATCGCAATAAATTCGCATCCCGTACGAGCCGTACCGAGTTTGGCCTTGCCTAGCCCGACAGAAATCCGCTCTCTAGATATTACACACCGGCGCCGTATACCTGAGTAAATTGTTTCGTTATTTTATTGATTATAAGAAATCAATATTCAAAACGACCCAATTCATTTTCCCGAAAATATGGGAATACAATAATTTTATTCTTAGTATTACACTACATCTATCCCAACTGATATACGTGTCCTTGCAAAAATGTTGATGACGTCATCACAATTTTTTTTTAAATTCCCACTACAAAAATGTAATGAGAAAAAAAAACACAATAGGCATGCAGTCGTCAAGTTTCCGACAGCGAGGGAAGTACTGTCTAAACTCTTTAGACCAATTTTTTTCTTTTAATTTGCAGGAAGTAAATTAAATTAAAATTGTTCCAGTTACAAAAACGGTCCAAATAATTCTATTTTAATTAGTAGTCACCCAATGGCAAAAACTTTTTGAAAATTTTTTAATTCATTTGCATATGAGTGTGCCAGAGTTAATATCCTTCACAATATCATTGATGTAAATGGCAAAAAAGAGGCCCAAGAACTGTACCTCGCGGTACGACCAATAGAACGATAATCTTACTACTCGTAGACCCATTATGATAATACATATATAACACATTGGGATCTATTAAATAGATAGGACGATATTAAAGTTTCGCAGAAAATCGGAAAAGCCTAATTTATGCAATTAAGCCAGTTAAACCACTCTGTAGCCTAGTGGTCAAGGCACCCGTCCCGCAAGTGGGAGATGTGTGGTTCAATTCAGGTAGGGTTCGAACAACGAACGTAAGAGTAGCAGAAACGACGCAACAACCTTCGGCCACCACCCTGCACGCTGTGTTTCGGAGTCCGCAGCACCAGTAGAATTATTTGGAAGAAACTGGATACTACAGATATTGGTTTATAACCAACCACGTTCTTTCTCGCGCCGCTCTTCAACACAGGTATTACCTATGATAGATAATTTCTAGGCACAGGGAAGATTTCGCATTTAAAATTAGGTTAAATATTTTGGTCACAAAATATTTAAAAACCGAAGCACAGTCTGACAACAAAAATGCAGAAATATCGACCAACAGTAAGACTGAATATGCATATATGTAAACGTAGGCAACCAGATATATTAGTATTAATAATAATTGAAACAGCTACTGACTTGGCTATGGAAGAAAGAATATTCTCCCCTCCCCAGATTTCTTTGCTCTCTGAAAATGCAATAAAAATGACGCTTAAATGACGCGTTTGTTAAGTGTCATTTGTGTTTTATTGTGTGTAAAGCAGTTTATGTACTGTAGTTGTGTGAATGTGTGACTAGCGGAGACTCGTAACTTGACTCATACAAGTTTAGAATAGAGTTCTTCTCTGCTACTTACTGGTGCATAATACCTTATATTCGCTCAACCGTCGATAATCTCAAACGAGTGTGTTTTATTATTTTAGTGGTGTCACAAGGGGCCTACTCAGCATTATAATTGAAAATGGAGAATTTATAGGGAGTATCAACTAATGATGAAGATGTTTTGGAAGTGATAGACATATTAGAACCGGTACGTGTGCGACGACCAAAAGTTTTTCGTTCGGAGAAAATCACTTTGAAAAGTAGAATACTGGAGAATTTTTTAAAATATTTCATTTTTCCAAGACTGGTGTACGGTTTATTTTACAACAAATGTATGAGAAAATTACATCACGTACGGAAAGAAACCATACAATGTCGCCTGAACAACTGCTGCTTGTGACTATACGCCTTGCCACTGGATCTTTGGTACAAATTGCTTGTGACTATAGGAATTAGTAAAGCAACAGCTTCTCAAATAATTCATAAAGTGACCAGAACAATAGCAACTTTGCACTCTGGGAAGGAATAGCTATCAATTTCATAGGATCGCTAGATTTCGAAAATGTAAAGGGGCTCTAGATTCATGTTAAGATTTCCTCACCAGGTGGTGAAGACCCTAAAATTTATCTCAGTAGAAAGGTTTTCTTTTCAATGAACTGAATTGAAGAAAGGTTTCTTATCAATGAAGGTACAGGTTATCCGTGATGCGACTTTAAAAATTCAAAACATTGTGTGTCGTTGGCCAGGCTCTTCCCATGACAGTACCATTTTTAACAATTCCCGCCAAACTTGATGCTGGAAAGTGTGGATAGTATTTGATTATTGGTGTTAGTGGTTATGCTATCAGACCGTTTTATTAACTTCATTAAGAGCCCCAGTAACGTGAGCTGAACAACTGTACAATGAATCCCATATTCGAACTCTAAATCCAGTGGAGAGATGATTTGGTGTGTGGAAAAAACGCTTTCCAGCATTGGCTTTTGGAATTCGATTGAAATTACATAAAATAAAAGCAATGGTTGTGGCAACAGCAGTTTTACACAACATTGCTATTATTTTAAATCAAGAAAGACGACTAGTACAGTAAACGTTGTTAGCGATGTGCTAGTTGAAAATTTGGACAAAATTGTGGCAATTTTGATATGTAAAAACATTTCTGTACGGAATCAGTTAATTCGAGAATATTTTAATTATCTGCCCAAATTCTGAAGTTTCGTTTCTGTATTTAGTTTCAGTTAATAATAATAAGATCAGAAGAGCAATAGAGTATCATAATGGAATCCTCTGGAGTAAACACATAACGGAACAGCGCAATAATCAAAAGTAGTTTAATATATGGGCCAGAAACATGGCGAATGTCTGAAAAACATAAACGAACAATAGAAGCAGCAGAAATGGGCGCACTGATAAAATTAGCAAGAATTTCTCGAATGGAAGAAGGAGAAATTAGAAGAGACAATAATAAAGGACATTGAACGACGACAATTCTCTTGGTACGGTCATGTAAAACGTATAGACAACTATAGATAGACAACTATAGATTACCCAAACCAACAATGAACTGGATACCCCAGTATAAAAAAGAGGTTTAGACCCAAAAAGACCTGAGTAGAAGGAATTAGGAAATCAATGAGTCTGAGAAATCTACACGATCAACAATGTGAAGACAAAAGACAATGGCATCTAGATATCGGACAACGTCGACGAACGTTTTAGTCGTGATATATATACAGGGTGAGTATTAGAATAGCGGCACCTACAACATACATCTATCAGTTATTGCTAGATTCCAAAATAAAGACATACGTTTTCAGGATCAACTCCTTACTAGTTGTCACTGTTTCTGAAAGACGTCAATCAAAAATTCACAAATAAAATATTAAAAAAAACACCAACATATTAATTCAAAGAAATGTAATAAATAAATTGAACAATTAAATAAATTTTACTAGCGTAAGTACTGTTCAAAATTCCTTTCTTCCTGAGCAACACATATTTCGATGCGATTTAAGCAAAACAACCAGACGTGGGCAAGTGTTTCAGAGGTTATTGCAGGACATGCGTTTCTAATTCTGGTTTTTAAATCTGCACAATTATGAACAGGACTTCGGTAAACTTGTTCTTTTACAGCCCCCCAGAGGAAGAAATCTAAAGCTGTTCACTTATCCACTTATTTGCAAACTTCTCATCAAGATAGTCCCTAACGACTCTGTGATAATGAGGTGGTGCCCCGTCCTGCTGAAACCAAAGCTCTTATCGGAAGTTGAGAGGAACACTTTCTAATAACCCCGGAAAATCGTTTTCCGAAAATTGTCGATACCTGTGTCCTGTTCAGTTGCCTTCGAAGAAGTATGGGCCAAATACGTAATCTGCAATAATACCAGCCCACAAATTTATGGAACAAACATTTTGAAAATGAACTACTCTGATCCAATGTGGGTTATTTTGGGAATAATAGTGACAGTTGTACTGATTAACCACTAGGTTATTAGCAAATCTTGCTTCATCGCTGAACAAAACTTTGAATAAAAAATTCTTGTCCAACTCTAGTTCATGTTGCATAAAATTGCAAAATTGTACTCTTCTGGGAAAGTCTTCTTTTAGATCTAGTACTAATGTCACATGGTAAGGGTGGAACTTATTCGCTCTCAAAATTTTTGAAACGGAAGATTCCTACATGTCGTGCTATAAATTTTTGGCTCACATGCGGGTCATTGTCTATGACTTCAATTACACGAATTACATTTCCAAGACCAGTAGTGGTAAATCCTCTATTTCTTGTCTTTCGGTCAATTTTGTCTTAACGTTTTTTCTAAACATCTAAGATTTCGTAGGATCGATGATATTTCGTAGAGATTTGCCGCTGCAACGGCATTTTTTCCGCTTTCTCCAAAAATCAAGATCATATCAGCCTTTTCATCTTATCGCGAAGACTAAAACCTTAACGGAGTTCAAAATTGACAAATACAATTATTGCGAAAGTCAAAATTGACTACTAGGTAACTATGTTTGTACATTTTAGAAAAATAAAATATAAAAAGAGTTACATATGAGATATGTATTTTGTGTTGCATTGACGTTTGATCAGGGTCCCGTTATTATAATACTCACCCTGTATATATAATAATAAGACGCTATAACCTGTAATATAGTTACAAATTTATCTAGTTTTTATTATTAGAAATATTAAATTTTTGAGTAATCAAAATTTCCATTTTCATTCGGTGCTTTTCCTTCATTTGCCAATTCGAGTGCAGCATGATTTTCAGTTCCAACTCAAGTTTTTCTTGCATGGCTTTCAATTTAAATGCTTGTTCCTTTTGGATGTATTCCTTCCGATTTAATTCAACAAGTTCTTTGGCAGCTGCCCATTGTGCTAACTTATCGGTTGCCTTGTTTCGATCACCTGTACAAACGATACATTAATAATACAGTTTTAAGACAATTGACAATAATTATTATATATTATGCCTGTATGGTACGTATGGAGTGAGCATTGAAGATTTTTTTGTTTCAACAAAAACTGAACATAGATTCATGTCAAGGATTATCTTATTCTATAAAATTGAAATAATATTTACTAACGTAAATTTTAGAGATGACGTCATTCTATTGTTGGTGGAGATGTTTATCCAAATTTTGGTTAGCGTTTTACCATCTACACGATATTTCTAATACACATATGAAAATTGGCAACAAACAGTGCAGTAGTTTCTGAGATTATCTGTCTAATAAAAATTCGGACAGACAGCGTACAGACTGACAGACCGTCAGGTGACCCATTTTTTCGTACTCTAGGAGTCATGAAACGTCTACGCTAAGGAAGTAAAAATTCTCCAACTCTCTCTATCTCTTGTTACTTCTTCCCTCTTTTCTCTCGATCTTCCCATCTTCCATACTCTTATTGGTAACCTTCTTGGGTTCTTTGTCAGTAGTGTCAATACCAGCGCAATACATTTTCCTTTATTCTTTGTTCTAGCGATTTTACTCCCAGTATTCTTCTTATTTCCACACATTTATTTTACTTATTCCTTATTCCCACAATTCTTCTCAGGTCCTTCATTTCCTTAGCCTGCAATTTTCTTCTTTGCTGTTTTGGTCAGCATCCATAGTTCCCACCCATATGTTAAAGTCGGGGTATGCAACACATTATGTGTTGTGTATTGTGTTCTTGTTTTCTTATGTTGGTCATATCTTTGTTTATGTCGTTAGTTTCTGCTGTTCTCATCCTTAATTCCTCCAAAATGTTTGCTGACAGGAGTTCAATAAATAGTGTTTTTTAATTAGGGCCACAAAAAAAGTCTACCCAAGTTCAGATCACAAGATCTCGGGGGCCTCTGTATTCAGACTTATGATTCGGCTGTCAAAAAATTCTAACACTGCTATTGTAGTCCTAGACGAAATGGGGTATAATCCCGTCTTGTTAAAAATAACCTCCTTCCCTTTCATCGTCGTGAAGATGTGGCATATAATCTGCCAAAATTTCTTGCTAATCTACCAGCGATTAGGTTATCTTTAAGAGGAAATTAACCACATGATTATTATTGTCATTACCTTCAAAGAATATAGACCCTACTAACCGTCGTTGACTAATTGCACCAATTTTTTGAAGATAAAGGGTATCTCAACATAGACCTGTGGATTTTCGGTGCGTTCAACATTTCCAGTATTTTCAGCAGTTCCCTTACATTTCAACCTTCCACTTATCTCCTTTCTTCGTAGAGACGAGGTTCCTTAGAACTTCACATCGCTGCAATGCGTTGCCAAAATGGGAATGGTTGACAATGTTCAAAAATTCTTCGCGGAATTCATTCCAAGCCGCTTGTATCGAATATTCCCACACATCGTTTATCTTCTACTCAAAGATACGTAAATACACTAATAAAATTCTGAAAAAAACTGTTTTTAATGTAGAGATTATTTCTTCAGGAACCAAAAACAAGCAATAACACCCGCCTATATCAAACAACTTTTCATCAATGTTTCTCGCAATAGCGCTCAAGTTCATAGACTGAAAAAAAATCGTTCTTCGGGGAACACCATGACAGGAGAAATTTTACGTGTGAGCAATGAGTGGAACGTGACTATGACGTATTACATATTATAAAACCAAGTGAAGAAATAGCTTTTTAAAACTTACGAGATGAGTTAAACTCTTACGCCCTCAATAAGATACTAACAATATGGATAAATTTGCCAAGGTCTAGAACATCTTCAAGGAAGTGAAGTTTTTACTGATTGCACAATGTCACATATAACATTTTATATAGGTGATCAGAAATGCCATCGCACATTCCTGGCATCAATCACGACTTTAAAATGTTAGTGCTGATTTTGAAACGATTACATTATGATTACATACTTGTAAAAATTCACGGTCATTACGTTTTCGCCCATACTACTTTTAGACGTCCGTATGTACCGAAAAAACTGAGAAGGAAGAGATTAACTCTTAATGAAAGCATTTTGGGTACAATATTAAACAAATTTGCAAAATTATGACAACATTGCAACCAGAAAATCATATCTAAACCTTGTCCACTAAACAAGTTTAGAAATCGATTTACCTTTAAATTTGTAATCATGTTGACTGCTCACACTTTATCAATCCGTATTATTATGAAAAAAATTTCAAAATAAATTTGATGTCACAAACAAGGTATACATGAAATTGTTATTAGCAGCTCGTTTTTTTAACCATACTTCTGTTCGTCGTTTAATTCCGTTGAATTTTAAATTTGTTTGTTTCTTTCAAAAGCATGACTATCTACGCAAAATTTGCATTATTACCAAGAAATATTTTATGTTATTGGAAATTTTGTTTACTAAGGATTACGAAATTCTGTATCATTTGGAATCTTAAATAATAAAATACGCTTTCTCTTACTTCCATAAAATAGTGAAAGAAATATAGTGTTATCGGCGCCGCAAATATTATTACAATTTTGCTAAACGGAATCTATCAAAAAGATGGCAAATAATGTCATTGTTACTAAAATCACCTTTTACAGGCATGTAATTTATTTGGTGTTAATTCAAACGGCCCTGACTTTTATGGCTGTAAGAAACTAAATTCCGTGCTGAGTTTCCTGAATTAATGTATTTAATTTTAAAATGGATAACTATAATGGACGTTTCACAATTGTTTCTAAAGTCATTCGATATAAGATAATGTTGTGAGGCAAGACAAGCCTCTACTTTAACAATAAGTTTGCTAAATATATGTTAATTTATTTTGTGCATTTCATAAAGTGCAGCTTTAATTTGAAAACACAATATTATATTACGTAAATATTCGTGTGTATTCAGAAAAAAACGAAAATTTAAATTTGAGTAATTACAAGTCACAACTATATGTAAATATGATGTCAATTTAATAACCCGTTTACTTAAAAATGTTACAAACCGGATGTCATTTGTAAAATTTATTGTAACTCAAGAGATCCGCGTTTGTGAGCACAACATAATAGAGAGGAGAAACGTGAATGCCAAGTGAAATTTCTTGCGATAAGATAAAGAATTCGCATACTTAAAAAACAGTTGACACTTTTTTACATGTTCGGTAACAGATATTTAGATGTAAATCTAAATAGGCGCCACTTTTTTCACCATACTCCAGATCTGTGACATACTTGTGAGTTGGAACGAAATGGTGTAACATTCAATCCTGCAATTTAAGTACCACAAAACCACAAAAAATCGTTACTCGGGAGACTTATATCATCACTTATCGTGTGTTTGCTGCAATTCTGTGTTTGTTGCAACGTTCCGCTAGAGGGTGTTTCAAGGATTTTTTCGCGAACGTGTGCTGTCTAGCTCATTTGAATTTGTCTGCTGCAGATTCGCTAATTCAAACTGTGAACATTAGTTGGAAACTTCCCTAATATTATAAAATTAAGTAAACTGTCCAAAGCGCAAACTGTATAGTGCTGAATTAGTAATTTTAATTTAGATCGTTAACAATTTTAATAATCATGCACTATTCATACTTAAAAATTGTTATTAGTATAATTTTTACACTACAGATTTAATCAACAAATTAACTGTAAATTTTAACATACAAATCATTTAAAATTGAGTTCATACACATTAAATCGGTTGAAACGAAAACAACGTTACGATATTTTAAAGTACAAACATATATCTTTTTGATCATCGTTGCGTAGAACGGAGAAAATAAGACAATGTTCTCAAAATGATTTTATGCAAGATAAAATATAATATGGCTAAAAAAAAATATATTTTGAACGAGAGATCAGCTATTTTACAAGCTACGCTATAGTGATTATTAAAAAAGGAGCAATTAATGCTGAATTTGAAGGAAACATACATATTATATTTGGAGCAAGAAAAAACTGTGAGATGCATTACTAAGTAATGCATTTACTCACCTGCAAATTAATATCAGGATATACTTAAGAACGTGTTATCAAAAAGCGTTTTGCAAAAAGCGGGTTATATCTAGAATCTACATCATGCATTTTTTTTTGTCGAAAGAAAAATTCATTAAAATTCTTGAAAATTATTCGTATCAGTTAACGTTCTCTGTGGCAAAGTAGAAGCTTGTTGTCATCGCATTGTGGACATTTCCAACTTTTAAACACTTATGTGAATGAAATAATCCAAACTCAGGTCGTTTACGGAATTTCTGTCTGATACCACAGGAACACGCTCATTTATGACTATCGCCAATTAATTTTTAACAGTAATTTACATAGTGCTTATGAGTGTTACGACTTGTTTGAGTAGGTCATCTTTCATCACAAATGCTTGATTCTATAGGGCGAGCAACATAATTTGTAATCGAGTCGTCCTTGGAATTGAATCCGTCTGTCTTCTCTGAAATGATATACAGTGGACGCCGCTTAATGTGATCACTTTGGGACTCAGACAAGGTGATCACCCTAACCGACTGATAATAATAAGCGAAAGTCACCAGCAGAAATTGTAAGAACCAAAACCAAATCCCAAACAAGCGTGTTTATGATGCCGGTAGATGGAAGTATGTACATAAGCATCAGAAAATAAAAATTTATTTTGCATTTTGGTTACCATTCTGAGAAAGGATCCCTCCATATCCTTTGGTTATTGTAGAAGTTTGTGCAGTAAGAACAGAGAAATTTTTAAAGTAAGCGCAACCTTATGCTTGCTCAGGCTCACCTACAATGGGAGGCGATTTTACGGACTTAAGATCTCCAATTTCTCTAATCCTGTCGTTTTGACGTGATCAGGATAATCGGATATTTATTTTTTGAGAGCAATGAATATTCATTCAATCACAATACCACTTTCAGTCTTCTCGCTTCTCCAAAGAGTAATTCTAGCTTGTCTAACGATTGCAAAATTGATCACAATAAGCGAAATATTGGTCACGATAAACGAAAAAAAAAAGGGGTATATACCATTTTCTTTGACCTTTTTTCTCTCATCAATCAATTTTCCCAATGTTTTTTTTATTGTCATGGCTGGTTTCATTGCTATTTTGATGTTATATTTTTTCATAATTCGTACCAATTGCTGTGTTATGTTGCCTATACAGAATCGCTACAATGTACTCGTATGGAAACGGTTAAATATTTTGAGAATGTACAAATCACCTGAAATTAGGTATAGGGATAGAAAAAGTTGTGCTCTAATCGGGGCGGCTTGTCCTATGAGGCAGGTGAGGCAGTGCCTCACCAATGAATTTTACGCCTTATTAGGATTTTTATTATTTTTTACCGACACATTTCGGCCAATAATTTGTGTCTTTTTTCTAAAATTTTAAAAATAAATGTAGAAAATTATATTCTTATTTTTATCTCGGTAGGTACTCGTTGTTCCCTTAATTAAACAGCGCGCTTAAACACTCGACACAACATGTATTTTGTGACGCGAATGAGGCAGACTCGAAGCTTGCCTCTCAGCAGATATAGAAATCATGTCGTTAATAGGCAAGCAACCTGCAATACACTCATAAGCGGTATGAGTTGAAAAAAGACAAAATTGAGGCTAGCCTCATTTCCGTGCTTGCAAAAGAGATGGACAACAATATTTGCGCGCGGAGAACGTGCGATTACAGTGCAGTCTGAATTTGCAGAGGTATTCAAAATTAGGCCGTTGATTGTTTTGCCACAAATTTGTGTGTGTATAAATTGATTCAAAATTTCGGTAACAGAATTTTGTCTTAAAAGTGCCTACGTTTGCGTGTGTCGCGTTAGTGCTTTGTGCTTGTCATAATTTGATTTCGGTAATCGTTATTTAAGATTACGAGTAAATCGGAATTTTTTTCTACTAACGTTAAATGACAGTGGCAGTTCTGTTTTTTCTACTTCCACGTATGATGATAAATTGTATGTAGTTAAGGAATCAAAACGGCCGGTTCCTGATTTGAGTAAATCGTTAATTGATCTATAAAAAAAAAAAAAAATCTAGAGTATTTATATTTTATATTTTTTTCGTTTTGTTCTTTGTTATAAATCAAATTAGATTTATTTTATGTTGTATTTGATTTTTTTCGATATGTTTTCTTTAAAATTTATTTTAATTTTGTTTTTTGTTAGAAGTTATATTAGTTTTTTCTAACCACGCTTCCCTTTCCTTTTGTCCTGTCATTCTCATCCTTTCCTTGCAAGAGTTTCTTACACCTCACGTTGGTTCTTGGTGGACAGTTAAATGCGTTTACAAATTTGTTTATTTGACTAAGTAGAAAATATTTAAGTAATCTTGATTTATTTATATTTTGGAGCGTTTTGTGCTTTGCCTCATCAATTTTTCAAGTCATGAGTCGCCCCTGGCTCTAATTATTCGTTAAAAAAATGTTTTTTGCTCCATTTGTGTTCGAGATGAAAAGCCAACTTGATATTTTTTAAATAGCATTACCATATAATTAATGCATTTTTGAATAGAGCTGTTCTCTCTGGATTCATTGATGTAGCACAATCATACTTTCTTTCTGACTCAAAATGGCAAAATAAATTATTTCAAGTAAGAATAAATAAAAAATTGTTCTAAAGAGTTTAGACAGTACTTCCCTCGCTGTCGGAAACTTGACGACTGCATGCCTATTGTGTTTTTTTTTCTCATTACATTTTTGTAGTGGGAATTTAAAAAAAAATTGCGATGACGTCATCAACATTTTTGCAAGGACACGTATATCAGTTGGGATAGATGTAGTGTAATACTAACAATAAAATTATTATATTCTCAAATTTTCGGGAAAATGAATTGGGTCGTTTTGAATATTGATTTGTAATAATCAATAAAATAACGAAACAATTTACTCACGTATACATATCAGAGGCAACTGAAAATCGTGTATGTATAAACATTCTTAATTTAAGATGACAGACGTAACAGCATACGTGAGAGTCAAACAAAGAAACTGTAAACAAAACGACAATCGGTTTTATTGCGTCGACTTCCGCTTATTATATAAAACATTGGATTTTATTTTAATTTTTGACGGTGGAATTCACAATTGGTTGATTTAAAACATGTCTATACCACATTCGCGGAACCTAGTCAGCTATGTTTCAACCGAGTTTTAACTTTAAAAAATTTTGTGTCTACCAAATTGGGTTGGTCCAATGTAATACTAATAATAAGTGTTGCCTTTAATTTGATCAATAAAATAAATTGACTTCATTAATTTTTTTGAGCCACCCTTTAAGAAAATCTAAAAAATATGAATGGAATGATAAATCACAAGTACAAACTCATCATATTTTCTGCATTTTAGATAGGATTTATTTAGCAAAATTTAAGGGTGACGTCACCAATTTTTTTAGAAGGGATGAACAAATACATTTTGAACAAAAGTTTACCATGCTTATAATAACTTTAAAATATCTCCAAGATTTCAAAGCATTCGGTTTTGTAATTCCTGATTAAATCGATCAAATAAATTCACGCATTCATTAATTTTTTTGAGTCAGCCTGTATATGCAAATCCAAAAATATGAATGGAATGATAAACCACAAGTACAGACTCATCATATTTTGTACATTTTAGATAGGATTTATTCAGCAAACTTTTGGGGTGACGTCATCAATTTTTTAGGGGGGATGAGCAAATACATTTTGATAAAAAATTTACCATGCTTATAATAACTTTAAAACATCTCCAAGATTTCAAAGCATTCGGTTCTGTAAATCCTGATTAAATCAATAAAATCAATTGACGCATTCAATAATTTTTTTCAGTCACCCTATATATGCAAATCGAAAAAATTGGTCTAAAGAGTTTAGACAGTACTTCCCTCGCTGTCGGAAACGTGACGACTGCATGCCTATTATGTTTTTTTTTCGCAGTGGATTTCAAAGAATTCGGTTTTGTAGTTCCTGAGTAAATCAATAAAATAAATTTACGCATTCATTAATTTTTTTGAGTCACCCTGTATATGCAAATCCAAAAAAAATCAATGGAGTGATAAATCACAAGTACAGACTCATCATATTTTGTACAGTTTAGATAGGATTTATTCGGCAAACTTTCGAGCTGACGTCATCAATTTTTTGGAGGGGATAAGCAAATATATTTTGACTAAACATTTATTATGCTCTTTATAACCTTAAAACATCTGCAAGATTTCAAAACATTCGGTTTTGTAGTTCCTGATTAAATTAATAAAATATATTTACGCATTCATTAATTTTTTTGAGTCACCCTGTATATGCAAATCCAAAAAATATGAATGGAGTGATAAATTACAAGTACAGACTCATCATATTTTTACAGTTTAGATAGGATTTATTCGGCAAACTTTCGAGCTGACGTCATTAATTTTTTGGAGGGGATAAGCAAATATATTTTGACTAAAGATTTATGATGCTTAAATGACTCCTTAAAACATCAACATTTCAAAGCATTCTGGTTAGCAGATTAAAAATTAAATTTCAAAATGTTGTTTTATAATTTTGATTTTTTTTCCAAAAATCTGGACGTTTCGGGTGAAAAGTCGATTCAGAGTTGTAAACTACATGTGTAGGACTATGTTATTTTATACAATTGAAAACCCATTTACTATGTACAATTTTGAAGTGACGTCATCGCATTAGTGGTGGGGATGATTAGACAAATTTTGGTTAGCGTTTTACCATCTACATGATATTCTTAATATAAGTAAAAAATTTCACAACAATCGGTCGAGTACTTTCGGAGATTATCTGTCTAATAAAATCCGGGACAACAGACGGACAGACGGACGGACAGACGGACGGACAGACGGATGGACAGACGGACGGACAGACGGACGGACAGACGGACGGACAGACGGACGGACAGACAGACGGAAATGGGAGACCTATTTCTTCGTCTTCTAGGGGTCATGAAAGATCGAGAAAACGTAAAAGTAGAGAGTCGGCCGACGGACTCGATTACAATACTTCCTTTGCTTACGCTCGGGAAGTAAAAATATGAACGGAGTGATAAATCACAAGTACAGACTCATCATATTTTTCACATTTTAGATAGGATTTATTCACCAAATTTTAGGGTGACGTCATCGATTTTTTTAGGGGGGAAGAGCAAATACATTTTGATAAAAAAATTACCATGCTTATGGTAACTTTAAAACATCTCCAAGATTTCAAAGCATTCGATTATGTAATTCCTGATTAAATCAATAAAATCAATTGACGCATTCATTAATTTTTTTCAGTCACCTTGTATATGCAAATCGAAAAAATTTGAATGGAATGATAAATCACAAGAAGAGACTCACCATATTTTGTACATTTTAGATAGGATTTATTCGGCAAAATTTTGTGGTGACGTCATAAATTTTTTAGGAGGGACGACCAAATACATTTTGATAAAAAATTTACCATGCTTATGATATATAACCAAATATATTTTGACTAAAAATTTATTATGCTCTTTATAACCTTAAAACATCTTCAAGATTTCGAAGCATTCGGTTTTGTAGTTAATGAGTAAATCAGTAAAATAAATTTTGCGCATTCATTAATTTTTTTGAGTCACCCTGTATATGCAAATCCAAAAAATATGAATGGAGTGATATATCACAAGCACAGACGCATCATATTTTGTACAGTTTAGATAGGATTTATTTGGCAAACTTTTGAGCTGACGTCATCAAGTTTTTGGAGGGGATAACCAAATATATTTTGACTAAAGATTTATGATGCTCTTTAGAGCCTTAAAACATCTGCAACATTTCAAAACATTCGGGTTAGCAGATTCAAAATTAAATTGCAAAATGTTGTTTCATAATTTTGATTTTTTTTCCAAAAATCTGGACGTTTCGGGTAAAAACTGAATTCGGAGTCGTAAACTACATGTGTAGGACTATGTTATTTTATACAATTTAAGACCTATTTACTATGTACAATTTTGAAGTGACGTCATCGCATTAGTGGTGGGGATGATTAGACAAATTTTGGTTAGCGTTTTACCATCTACATGATATTCCTAATATAAGTACAAAATTTCACAACAATCGGTCCAGTACTTTCGGAGATTATCTGTCTAATAAAAATCCGGGACGGCAGACGGACAGACGGACGGACAGACGGACAGACGGACGGACAGACGGACGGACAGACGGACAGACGGACGGACAGACGGACGGACAGACAGACGGAAATGGGAGACCTATTTCTTCGTCTTCTAGGGGTCATGAAAGATCGAGAAAACGTAAAAGCAGAGAGTCGGCCGACGGACTCGATTACAATACTTCCTTTGCTTACGCTCGGGAAGTAAAAAAGAAAGATGGCATAGTTACCTTTGAAAATAATTTTAATTTGACATGCAAGGTCTTTCTTGCAAAAATGAACTGAGCTCATAGAATTATTAATGGTTATCGGTTACCGTGACAAAAAACGAAATTTTGCTCATGTAGTAACACTTTTCACGTCGACGGTTCCAAAAACCCTACGAAAATTTAATTAAACTGGAATTGTTAAAGAACGTCCAAAACCTGACAGGCCAAAAACTGCTACAAATGATGAAAATGCCCTTAATGTCCTCTTAGACGCAACAGAAAATCCCAAAACGTCAGTGCAACAATTAGCGCTGAATCACAACAATGTTAGCAGAAAATCAATTCAAACAATAATGAAAAAGGAAAAGTTTCAAACAAAGACGATTTTGGTCGTAAAGTCGAATTTAGCGAAATTATTATGAATAGAATACAAGACGGAAATTTTATCAACAGGATTTTGTTTTCTGACGAATCTACATTTTGTTTAAATGGTCATGTGAACAGACACAACTGCATCCATACTGGATGGAGCAAATCCACAGCGTCCAGAGAAACTGAATGTTTGGTGCAGTATTATTTGTTACCATGTAATTGTTTCTTTTTTATTAATGGGAATTTAAATTCTGAGGTATATTTTTTCTACCAGGAAGAGCAGTAGTAGCTTGAGCATCTTTTGTAGTAGTTCTTGAGTGCGATAACTGGAAAGTGTTTTCTGGCGCGGATCATGCTGTGGAATTCTCTATTTAATTTTCTCAACAATTTCATCACTGTTAATGTTACTGTGCGAACACTCGTATAAGAAACTAACTGAAGATAATTGTCGTCTTAGTTGAAGCGAAAGAACACCAAACCTTTCTAGTAGAGCTGTACGTGAAGTACCTCTTCGTGGATAAACATTATCAATTTTGTATACAAGGTATTTCAAATATCGTCGTTGTATTCTTTCTAAATTTTCAATATGCGTGAACACAATATCTTAATGCAATCTATGTTTCAAAATTCCCTGGAATTTCTAATGACGAAACCCATCATCTTAGATGCTTTATTTATGATGTTGTTGATATGTTCCGAAAAAGATAATCCTGGATCAAAATTCACCCCTAAATCTTTTATGCTACCGCAACGATTGATAACATTATTGTTGATTATCTAATCACATATTATGTTGTTAGTCTTCCTTGAAAACGTCGTTTGTAGCCCATTGCAGAAACAGTAGTCCTAAAATTTTGTTAATATCTTCTTTTATATTTTTTGCATCACCAATAGTGTCAATCTTGCTGAATATTTTGATGTCGTCTGCAAACAATAACATTTTACGGCGCTAGTTTTGAGAAATCGTTAAAGAATGTTACTATTATTATTAAGAAAAGAAGCGGACCCAAATTGCTCCCTTGAGGAACCCCTGATTTGACCCTATATTTCTGTGACTGAAAACCATTGTAACATACGTATTGTCTGCTATCTGTAAGATAATCCTTACATAGTGACAGCAAGGTATTTGAAAAGCCGATAGCTCTCAGTTTTTGCAACAACATTTCGGGGTTAATTGAATCGAATTTCTTGACGAATAATAATTAGAGCGCAACTACCCCTATAGCTAATTTCAGTTGGTTTGTACAATTGGTTCTCAAGGTATTTAAGCGCTTCCATACATTCTAACGACCTGTATATGTAAGTGTATAATAGTGCAATTTTTTGTAGTTTTGTCTTCTTTTTTCCTGTCTGTTTCTTCTTTATTCGTTCTTTCTACTAGCTTAAATTTATTATTTTTGCCTTGCATCTTTCTAGGAATTTTTGGTCATATCGGTAATTAGCTGTAATCTAGATGATCATGTTTATTTCGTTGTCATATTGGTTTATGTCTTTTGTGTTATTCAGGATAGTTCGACGTCACATGTATTGTAGTGTCCGTTGTTGTTAGTTTTCTGTAGATTCCGGTTTCGAAAAGTCCGTTCTTTCTATTTAAAGTCTAAGAAATTGATGTTTTTATCTTTTTACTTCCCGAGCGTAAGCAAAGGAAGTATTGTAATCGAGTCCGTCGGCCGACTCTCTACTTTTACGTTTTCTCGATCTTTCATGACCCCTAGAAGACGAAGAAATAGGTCTCCCATTTCCGTCTGTCTGTCCGTCCGTCTGTCCGTCCGTCTGTCCGTCCGTCTGTCCGTCCGTCTGTCCGTCCGTCTGTCCGTCCGTCTGTCCGTCTGTTGTCCCGGATTTTATTAGACAGATAATCTCCGAAAGTACTCGACCGATTGTTGTGAAATTTTTTACTTATATTAAGAATATCATGTAGATGGTAAAACGCTAACCAAAATTTGTCTAATCATCCCCACCACTAATGCGATGACGTCACTTCAAAATTGTACATAGTAAATGGGTTTTCAATTGTATAAAATAACATAGTCCTACACATGTAGTTTACAACTCTGAATCGACTTTTCACCCGAAACGTCCAGATTTTTGGAAAAAAAATCAAAATTATAAAACAACATTTTGAAATTTAATTTTTAATCTGCTAACCAGAATGCTTTGAAATGTTGATGTTTTAAGGAGTCATTTAAGCATCATAAATCTTTAGTCAAAATATATTTGCTTATCCCCTCCAAAAAATTAATGACGTCAGCTCGAAAGTTTGCCGAATAAATCCTATCTAAACTGTAAAAATATGATGAGTCTGTACTTGTAATTTATCACTCCATTCATATTTTTTGGATTTGCATATACAGGGTGACTCAAAAAAATTAATGAATGCGTAAATATATTTTATTGATTTAATCAGGAACTACAAAACCGAATGTTTTGAAATCTTGCAGATGTTTTAAGGTTATAAAGAGCATAATAAATGTTTAGTCAAAATATATTTGCTTATCCCCTCCAAAAAATTGATGACGTCAGCTCGAAAGTTTGCCGAATAAATCCTATCTAAACTGTACAAAATATGATGAGTCTGTACTTGTGATTTATCACTCCATTGATTTTTTTTGGATTTGCATATACAGGGTGACTCAAAAAAATTAATGAATGCATAAATTTATTTTATTGATTTACTCAGGAACTACAAAACCGAATTCTTTGAAATCCACTGCGAAAAAAAAACATAATAGGCATGCAGTCGTCACGTTTCCGACAGCGAGGGAAGTACTGTCTAAACTCTTTAGACCAATTTTTCTATTTCTATGGTAAATCATATTGTTACGTTGATCGGCGAATAGAAATCGGCGTGGGTTAAACTCAACAATGTATTTCTTAGTAGCTCAAATTATGTACAACAATTTGAGGTTTTTCTTTAGCGAACGCTATCCGATGAGTCATCATCGCCGTACATACTAGAACCCATACGCGTCGTACCGGGGCAACGTATGGGTTTCTTTCGTAACCATATGTTTTTGTCTATGAAGGATTTGCTGATCGGAATAGGTTTATTTCGTCTTCTGTAAAGAATTCCATTAGCAATTTTAATATTTTATTTAAGTTTTCTACCATGTGATTCCATTGTGCTTTCCTCTATGTGGTCTTTTCGTATTTTTAGTGCGTCGCCTTTTTGTATGTTAGAAAATATTTCTAGCGTAACGTCAAACGATATCATGATTGAGTTTGCATTAGGGTTGTTTAAATTGTGTTACTTCTTTTTCGATCCTTATATACCATTCATTTACACATAACCTGTGCTGGTGTGTCTATGAAGGATACTATTGGTCTAATTGTTTCTCCAACTTTGTTAATTTTGTCCATACATTCCTGGCATTCTAAAGTTCATTGAGGTATGGCGTATTGTTAATGTTGAAGAAACTCAAACATTTGAAGATTATTCACTATTGTGGTGAAACCACAATTTTCAACAAAATGGGACTACAGCTCATTCGGCTAGAAGCACAATAGCAGTCGTCCCGATTTTTTTTTTGCAACCCGACCATTAGTCGAAATGCAGAAAACATCTACCCCCGAGGTCTTGTGATCTTACCCCAGACGGTTTTTTGTGGCCCTAATTAAAAAACACGATTTATCGAACATCTGTCAGTAATTTGGAGGAATCAAGGCTGAGAATAACAGAAGACATTAAAGACATAATCATTAATGCAGAGATGTTGAGGCACGTGATCGATATTGTAATTTAATTGAGTTCAAGATAACGAAATTAATTAATCTTGTACCAGTTTTCCTTGTTAAGTTCACACTTATTTTATTAAAAATATTAAAAAGTGTTCGCCATTTTTGCTGATATATTTGTAATTTTTTGACATTTAGCAGTGTGGTTTAATCACCGACTGCTAAATCCCTTCCAAGGATGACTCGATTACATATTATATTGCTTACCCGATATAAATCTACATAGTGGTAAACTTTACGTGACTATTGTAAATGCAATAAAGCATAAATTCCAATAATTGACACGAGCACGAGCATCAGAAGTTGTAAATCTAATTATCTGTTAAAATACTTTTTGAGAGCTAACCATTAGTAACCATAATAATAGAAAAATATTCTCATTTTATAGAAGTTTTCCTCGAAATATATTTGTTAAAAAATATTCACGTGTCAGGAAACCCTTGCTCATATAGAGGTCATGAAATAAGAGAGCTCTATTTGGAACTCGTTTAAACATTTTTTTAAAGAAAGGGTTTATGTACTGTCCGCATTTCCCGCTGTCAATGACCTTGTTGGTAGCCTCCAGGATAGAACTTTTAATATACATATAAATGAACAGAAGTAGAAGGAAGTTACAGTGAAACATATACATATGAGGGACAGTGCTGCTAAATTACTGCAGCAAATAAATTTCTAAAAACCCTTCAGAATTTGGATATACAAAAATCCAAGTCTTCAAGTAAAACAATATTAACTGTTCTATGCGTTTAGTCATTGTTTTAAAAATGAAAACAGTAATAATAATAAACACCAAACTAAAAGAATAAATAAAATACAAGCCCGCATTTATTTTGCTAAAGATGGAAGGTCTGCCCAAAATAAAAAGTTACAACATAATAAAACGTAGTCTAACTTAGGTGAAACTGTGAATTGTTATGATCTTTTTATCCATGTTCTCCTTTTTTTTATTGCAGACTACTCAAAAAATTATTCAAGAAGCGGACAGAGAACATTCCAGTTGAAGAGTTCGCACGTCCAGTTCGAACCAGAACAACGAAGGTGGTGTGCAAGAATATACCGGTTGATCGTTTTTATTTAAAATAAATTGCAACAATTATACAAGGTAACCCAGGGCTTTGGGCACTTGGAAATGAATTTATTACTTCCCGAGAGTAAGCTAGAAAAGTAGTGCAAAAGGGATATTTGACGAATGGCTAATTTCATGTTTGCTCAACGTTTCATGGCTTCTAGCGTTTGAAAACTTGGTCTCCTGTTTCCGTTTTCGATATGCTAAACAGTTAATTTTGGAAATGGAAACTAATTATTAAAGTCATGAATATTACAGTTATAATTATGTTAATGATGTTATCTTTTTCAAAAAGTTTCTGTCCTTGAGTAAGAATATTTTTTTCAAATTTACAAAATGGCTAGTTTTGCATTTTTAAATGAAGTTTAATTATGAACAGTTTATTTAAAATATTGTGTATGCGGACAAATTATTATTTGTTTATTTGATCTTAAACAAATAGCAAAACAAATCCCTCTCAACTTGTTTTAGCTATTTATTGAAACACAAAAAAATGGTCCAGTTAAAAGTAAAAATATCTGTACATAAACTTACATTTTATTGACTTTTTTTATGTAAAGTTATTAATTCGGGTGTCCAATTAAAGAAGTCATCAAGTTGGCTTTAATTTTTTGTAGACACTGTGAAGTATGTCTACAATTAACCTAAAATTTAATCTATGACAGCTGAAAAAGCGGAAATATCAGTTGTAGAAAGTGATATGAATTAATAAAACACATGCGCTTTTCTCTACGTTTACTTCTATCAAAAAATCAACGCCGCCTTGATGACTTTTTAATTGAACACCCGTTATCTGCTTTCAATGCAACGATTTTCATTTACATTTCGAAATTCTGAATACTTTTCGCTGTCTAATCTGTTGTTTTATAAGCCAGAAGTAGAAGTAAGTACACTAGAAACGTATCGAGTTATTTTCCCTAAGGGTCGGGAAGCCGGTCTTTCCCACACAAGTGCAAAACAAGTGAAAGTGAGTATGGAAAACAAACTTTCCGAAAATGTTGTAAACAAAGTTTTTTCTGCTAGCGTAACTTCCGGAAAATGTAACATTTTAAATATTTTCTTCTGCACTTCAATAATTCGCACTGATTCATGAATACCTTGCTATGTCAGCGAAGAAAGTGGCTGTTATTTTCTAAATGCAAGGTATACAAGTTAGTTTGAATCACAAATTTTGCAGAAAAAATAGCGGAAAGGAAATAAATATAAATTCTAGGTCAATTTTCAAGTGATATTTTATTTGCTTTGCAAATATGTACAACAAATAAGTTTTATATGAAAAATGTGTTAGCTGAACGCTCACCAGAATATCTATAAATATGCGGACAAAATGAAACAAAACAAAAACGGAAAAATGAGACGTTTTCAAGGTTTTAGCAACGTATTGAAAAATAAATATATACAAGAACAGTATATTGTCTAACCAAATGTAGTTCACATGCTTGCTAAGTGTAAATGGTCAACAAAAAAGATTTGAGTATATATAAAATTTATTTGGATTTTGGAATTTTGTTTGTTTATAATATTAAAACCTATAATTTAAAATAAAGATACGTGCGTATTGTAAAACTAGATGTAAAGAATAATGTTGTGCGTATGTTTCAAATGAGTTTTTCGTAATAAAATTGTAGCATGTTACCTATTTAGATATGTAGAGTACTAATAATATTGTATTCTATACATAATTTTTCAAACAGAATCTATGCACAAAGTTTTGAGATGACGTATGTATAAAGTTTTTGTTTGGGATAAACAGATAAATTTTGATTCACGACTACCGTTTTTTACAGTAACCTTAACACGTTGGCACGATTTCAGAGCATTCTATCTTGCACTTTCTAAATTAAATTGTAAAATGTTTTATATAATTTTAATTTTTTTTACAAAAATCTGACTGTAAAAAATAAAGGCACATTCATAAATTACAGGTGTAGAAGTATGTTACTATACACGGTAATGCAAAAATGGTGCACTAACACTGTGACAGGTTAGTGCGGACTGTTCATTGAGAAAAAAAAATATTTTATAAATTCTGGGGCCCAAATCTGGAAGATATAGGCCTTCAAAGTTTAATTTCTCTTTTAAATTTTTGGCCATGCTTTGATTCACCATTTGGTGTTGGGTACATGACGGACTTACATTATTCAAAATAATGTCGAAATTTCATGTCTTCATGTAGTTTTCCATTCCATAATAATATAAAAAACTTAAAAATTGTTCAGAATGAATCTGACAACCGTAACTAATTTTTCATCTGTTTTAATCTATCTATGACGTCATCACATTTTTAGTTACCATATATATTTTCGTACTCTGCAAAATATTGTGTCATACCCTGTGGTTTATCAATGCACCCACATATTTAGAACTGCTTCTACAGGATGTCTCAAACAATTTATAAATAAATGAAACAGTTTATTTTATTGATTAATAATTAAAAAACAGTGTGCCTCATTTGCCTAAAATTCTGCAAACACATTACTATTATTATTATTACATTATACCTATTCAAACTAATGTATACCAACTAAAAAATTGATGACGTCATCACAGTGAAATTTACAGAATACAATTTTATAATTTGTTTAAGAAAATGGATTTGTTTGGGTCTCCTGGAAGTACAAGTGAAGTTCTGTCCAAATAATTTTAGACCATCTAATTTTGTGTGATTGTTCTGCTATAATGAAAAGACTGAAACCACTGAAAATTGGTCTGCTAATTTTAATCAAGTAATTACCCTCGACGGTTTTGATAAGTAAACGTAAGCAAAATACACACTATTAATAGCTCCAGCCTCACCACTGCGTAACAAGATACAGTGACCTAGTGCCCAATAAATCCAAAGTAGATTACGAATGTTGTTAAAGAAAATACCGTCATGTTTAGCCGGCGACTAGAGCGCGACTGCCTGGTCGTCGTTGCCTTGGTGACAAGATGAAAGGATAATAATTTTGAATATCGATTCTGAATTTTTTATTTTCATAAATAAGGTTAAAACAACAAAGGTGACTATTCGGAAGCTCATATTTATTGCAAAAATAAGTATTTCTTAATATGCTTCAATTTTTATGTGCGAAAGATCTTTCTTCTAAGCGTTCAGATGTATGTACTATGTGCACAAGAAGTAAATTAAGTAAATAACAAAAAGCTGCAAAACAAAGTTTCTTTCCAGACATAATAAAATTGATTTTTATATAACTAGAGATCCATTTCCTTTCAAGGAGCTTTTTTGTACTTGGGTAAATTATTTTTTCCTTTTTAACCCCAGACGCAAAAATAGGGGTGATCCAACTTTGAAGCTTTGTCTGGCTGGGTGTTGTTCTTTGACACCGTAGCTCCCAAAATCGATTTCAATACGTTGTTTTTGTTTAAAGCTGCTTTAATCCGGATGGTACTTAGCTGTGTTTCAGCCATTTCAAGATCATTAGCTCACAGTTTGTTTAAGAATTAGCTCGACTTACGGGAAGGTGTGGGATAGCGCGTCGACCGTCGCAGCGAATCTTAACCAATTTCAGATTTTTTAATGATTGATTGTTCAACACATTTTCAGAATGTAATGTGTATATCCATTAGTAACAAATTTATTATTGTGAAATTTAAAATATTATCTGTCCAGAACTTTCTTTATATAACGCAAGGCTAGTTCTGTCAAAAACTGCTTATGATCATCTTTTCTTTTTCATTTTAGTAGAATGTTTGCATCACGTATCTTTAATTATGAATGTGTTATTAAAATTTCGAAACTTAATTTTCAACACTATTTTCAGCTTATATGACTCTAGAAATCGCACCAGACACAGAGTCGACTTTTATGTTGGAAATGAGACACAGTAAAAAGAAGCTTGTGTTGTAGAAGCTGCTAGAAGCTTCGATTTACTGTATCTCATTTCCAACAAAACAATGTACCAGGCATTTAAAAAATATATGATAATAAACTAAAAAAAAAGACAAATTTTATTTAAAATTTTATAAGTTATAACAGTAAGTTTGTTAATAATGAAAATATTGCATTCTGAAAATATATTGACAACAGAGCCCAAACTTATTAAAAAATAGTTAGACATATTTATAAAAATCCATAATGTCTAAGTATTAGTCTGTTACACCCATTAGTGTATATTAGTGAAATTTTTGTTTTGACACCCGATTTATATATTTTTAGAGTTTCTGGTTTTTCTGAATTCATTATCATTATCGTACTTTAATCATCCACACCTCGCCACTGTTTAGCATTCCAAAGCACTATAATGTTAGGAAAACACACACGTAGTTTATATTTCTGGAATTGGAACTGTGATGTGTCCATATCGTCAACCCATGATAGGAACCGAATTAATAATTGCTCGAAAAATCTGAATGATAAGTATGATAAAGCCAAGACTATGCTTTTTTGTATTGCTGAAATAAATACATTATTTCAGCAAGGACACGTGCAATGTAATACTAATAATAAAACACTGGGGTGTACCGTTCTAGAGATTTGATCAATAAAATATAATAGATAATAGCAGTAACACTGCAAAAAACAAAAACCCCATCAAGACTCGAAGCCGCACATTTCCCTCGTATAATAAACAATTGCCGTTGAATTTCGATTTTTTTGTGAAAATTGGCATGCCTTGGGTAAAATCTGAAAACGGATTCATAAATAACGAGTACAGGAGTATGTTATTTTATAAAACTTAAACCCAACTTACTTTGAAAACTTTTGAGGAGATGCCATCACATTTTTGGTGGGGGTGATCAGACAAATTTTGGTTAAGTTTTACTATATACATACAAAATTTGCCAACAATCGGTCCAGTAGTTTCGAAGATCATCTGCCTAACAAAAATCGCCACAGACGGCGGACAAGCAGACAGACAGACGAAAATCGGAGACCTATTTCTTCATACTCCAGGGGTCGAGAAAACACAAGAGTAGGAAGTCGGCTGATGAACTTGAACTAACTAGATATGTGTGGACTGTTAAAGAATGGGTAAAGTAGCTTGCTATGCTATGTTTCAAGTGAAGTTTTCTATAACAAAATTTTGTGATGACGTCATCAACTCTTTATCAAGGACACATATATCAATTGAAATATGAGCAACGGGATGAGCGTTCTTGATTTGATTAATAAAACAGATTGCCTCATTAAGTTTTTTGAGTCACTCTTTATATAAATATGGATGCATTCATAAATTACAGGTATAAATCATAGTATTTTACATATTTTAGATAGGATTTATTCTCAAAATTTTCATCATCACTTTTTGGGAGGGGGTAAACCGACAAATTTTGATTAACGATTTACAATCCTTCGGTTTAACAGTTTCAAAGTTAAATGGCAAAATGTTGTTATACAATTTTTGTTTAAATCTGGATCTATTGTATATGGTAAAAACTCAGAAGTATCTTATCTATAAAATTTAAGTAACATTTACTATTGGAAATTTTGATAATTAGGAACATTTTGGTTGGCGTTTTATCATCTACATGATATTCTTAATACACCTATAAAATTTAACAATCAACGTCGAGGAAAGATGAAAGTAAAGATTTGTCGGATAGACTGTGTTACAATACTTTTTTAGCCTACGCTCTGGAAGCAAAGAAGTAGATTCCACCAAATAGTGAAATTGACTTTCTGTTTCCAAAAATGTTGCTGGAAACCACAAATAAACCGCTTAAAATTATGATAATGATAATTTACAGCCCTAATATTCTCTCCAGTTGCTTGCCTGAATGTAACAAAGGATCTATGAACCGGACTTGTATGAACACACTTTAGGCTATAAAAATGCGATATATTTATAACAATCAAAACACCGGAAAAACTAATTCAATTTAATATAAAATGTTTTACGAAAAATTAAAGACCTAAAATCCTATTGTTAGGTCCACAGTTGTTATTATAATTTATAACAGTCAAAGACGCCGAAAAGAATCCAAGCGATAATGATTGTATTCATTATTATAATCCTGAGTTGCTTAGGTATACGTAGCTGCCAATAAACATTGTTCCTATCACAAAGTCATTGTTCAGTAATTTTACCTGAGTTGGTATAAAGTCCTAGGGAATAAATTCCTAAAATGTAGATCTACATGTACTTTTATTCGTCTTTTGTTTTATTGAAAGTGAGACCGTACTTATTAGTACAAAAAAAAAAATTGGTCGGAGCTTATTTCAACAGAAGTACGACAAATCCCGCTTCTTAAGAAAATATATAAAATTTGATTTTGCGATTTTCGTTTTGTGGTAACCTGTATAAAGTAAAAACCAGTGGTGTAATTAACACCCTCGCCGCGGGGACGCAAATTCCAAAGAAGGGGTGCGGTCCTCAGCATAGATAATATGAAATATATTTTAATCAGATAACCAAGTGGAAAAAATGTAAATATTCTCAATTTCTCAGTACATGCTTAACTTCGACTGTTTATGTTTGTAGTTATGTATAGAATTAGCACGTTCATATTATAACAGCGGTAACATAAAAATGAAATTTGATTGATTTTGTCTCCTCAACGCAGAAGAAGATTTGGCAGCATTCGGTTTTTGCAATTTCCAAGTTAAATTGTAAAATATTGTTATAATTAATTTAGATTGTTTTCTTCAAAAATCTGGATGTCAAGAGTAAAACTGAACACGGGTTTATAAATCACACATGCAGAACCATGTTATTTTATAAAATTTAAAAAACATTTATTCGGAAGAACTGTAAGATGACGTCATAATTTTTTTGGGATACCGCAAACGAATAAATTCTGATTAGCGATTTAGCATCCATTCTACAACCTTCAAACTTTTGCAAGATTTCAGAGCATTCGGTTTTATTATTTCAAAAATAAACTTTAAAATAAAATTTTAATTTTTTTTCAAAAATTTGGATGTCTAGAGTAAAATTAAACACAGATTCTTAAATCACACATGCAGAAGTATGTAATCCATAAAATTTAAAGAAAATCTATTAGGCAAAATTGTAGAATAACGTCATCACTTTTTGGGGAGCAAAAACGAAAAAAATTTGAATAACGATATACTATGCTTATATAACCTTAAATAAAACGTTTGCAAGATTTCAGAACATTCGGTTTTGCAATTCCAAAGTTAAATTGCAAAATGCTATAAAATTTCGATTTTTTTCCAAAAATCTGGATGTCTAGAGTAAAAACTCAACACCTACTCATAAACCGCATGTGACGGAATATTTTATTTTCTAAATAATATTTACTAAGGTAGGATATGACGTCATCCTATTGTTGGTTAACGTTTTACGATCCACATGATATACCTGATACACATACAAAATTTGACAACAATCGATCCAAGCTTCGGATTATCTGACTAATAAAAATCCGGACAGACGGCAGACAGACAGACAGACGGAAACCAGAGACCTATTTTTTCCTACTCTAGGACTTTAGGAGTCATGAAACGTCGAGAAAATATAAAAGTCCAAATAGACTCGATTAAAACACTTCCGTAGCTTCCGCTCAGGAAGTAAAAAAATAGAGTTAATTCACTCGTGGTCGCTGCAAAAGATTTACATCCAGTTACCTGTTTAACTTAAATTTTGCAAACAATGGCAAGAAAGAAGATTTCATTTTTGACCGGTTTGGCTTCCTTCTAAGGATAAATATCATTTAATGCCACCTAATCACGCTTGCCAAAATTAACCCTAATCAAAAATATAATAACTTTAGTACTGCACAATCACGTAGCCATAACCCCAAAACAGGTCACATTTCAGCAAATGTCACTAATAAAACCAACCTGTTTGCGTTAAATATTTGTAGTTAATTTTAATTTTATTTCCTCCAAAATGGCGGATAAGCAAAAACTAATGCTGTATTATTGTCACTACTACTGATGCTCTCAAAATTATTTAGAGCGTCAGTATTTACTTCTTTTGTTTGTCCATATAGAGGGGAGTGTTATCAAGTGTTTTTTGCATTGAAGCTCGCAAATCTACTTATTTGATTAAATAAATTCAAGCAAAAGTAACGTTCATTGTCAAGAACTTTAGCTTCCACATTTGTCTGTTTATTCTGAATATTACACCTTCTGCTGCTAATTTACAAGTGTTATTTTTCACAGTTTTGATTTGACCTTTTGATACTTTTTCCGAAATAAATCAACGACCCCATGAATATGATCATAAATAAAAAGAAACTTACTGATTACACTATAATTTGTTCTTAAATTTTCTTCCATCCTTCACCATTAAATGCTTTACTACAAACTACAACGAGGTTATGTTTTCAATTTTTTAGCCACTAGAACTCAAGACAATTTTGGAAAAATGCCAAAAAAGCATTGAAAAAATAAAACATACTGCCGTACTTTGCCACAAAATCGATGAATAAATTCTTGAATAAAATCGTCGACTTGAAAATTTTATCCAGCTGCTATTTTAACAACTACACAACTTAAAAACGTTGAAAATAATATCCACAATCACGCAGAACAATGTCGCTGCAGAAATCCAGCTTGTGTCTAGTAAATAATTGCCTGTGTCCGAACGGCTGTGATCTCGATGGCGGTCGCAGAAAGAACCGATCAGCAAACGCCGAAGAAAAGCCAACATCCCGGAGTCGAGCCGCCAATGTTCTTCTGGCTGTAGTTGAAGTGACGTCGGCCAATGGGGGTCGTAGATGTAGGCCGAGTATATAAGCAGTCAGAGACAAGGCGGAGGGTCTGTCAATTGTGTTCAGCGGTGTAGTGCTTTAGTTTGATAGTGATGGCGCGCAGGCAAGGTGCGCTTTTCGTACTTGCGATATGTGCCTATACCGGTAAGTACCCAACTATAAGCGGAACAGACTCAACTTTCAAAACTCTCTTTATTATCTGCGTATGTACCTACGTTCTTCTAGCCATTATCAGGAAGAAGAAATTTATTTTTGTCGATTGCTTTCACTTGTCGTAAGATTAATACGGCCTTCGGTAATGGATACGGCAAACAGGTTTTTGAACTTTTGCCATTAATTCGTACTTTTTAGTGAAATGCAATCACAAGTTTTTATTCGAAAAAACGACGGCTAATTTTATTAAGACTGGATTAAGTTACTCGTGCAACAAGTATAAACAACAAGAAATAAGTAATTACTGTTGAAACCCCCACCTCCGCGCTTGGTTAGTTACAATGTATTAATATCGCAACAATAAAACAATAACAGCAGCTGGAAATAGTAAAAGTGGTGGAGACTTCAATGAGCAGTCAAAAACAAAGCTTAACGTTTTTGAAGACGATTATGTTGTCGTCTGGATTAAAAGAAAAGCCAAAAAAGTTGAACTGGTGTGAAGACCGAAATGAACCGTAAAATTTGCCAAGTGTACTGTTTTGTTACTAAATTAGTCGACGTTAAAAAAATTTTAATGTCACAAGTTAGTGATGATACCTGAGTCTTAAAATACATACTTGGCTAAATTTAGAATGACGCTCAAATTGTAGAAATTTTACCTGTAGGTGATAAAATATGTGATATCGTGAAAGTTGATTGCCTTGCAGTTTTCTCTCTAGATTTTTAGAAGATATCCAGTTATTTATTCGTCGACTTGTCATTCCAAGCATACTCTGAATTTATCAGATTTTTTGTGATAATGTAGTAAGTAATTATTAAAAGGTCGACATTACTTTCATAATCGTTATTACAAGTCATTAACTAATGTGGTAAATTATGCACTTAACGTAGAGTTTAACAAACGGAATAAATTCAGACGCAAATTTTTACCTAGATGTTCATTCTATCCAAACACGAATTTCTTCAAATTGAAACAATAGAAACTAAGTGTAAATATTTTATTTGATGTTTGACCTACATTCATCTACTTACAAATCAAAATGAATTTTCATTAGCTTTGTTAAAAATCACTTTATTACGTTCTGAAGACAATCTAACAGTTTGAACAATCAAATTATGCAACTTTGACATATCCCATAGTGAGGATTAGCATATAATATGTAGGGAATTGCGAGTGGTCCATATTAAGAATTTAGTAAATTACGCGTCGAACAGTAAATACTTGAGTGCTCCACCCAAATTCCTGCCACAGCACAATGTGATCCCGAACAAGGTGGTGAATGAAAAATTTCTGTGGTTAACCTTGCCTGGAATCAGTGGCTCGAAGAAAAAAGTTAAACAAGAATTTTCTGATATTTCGCGACTTTGCATGTTGTAAATAAAATAGGAGCATGAAACCACACTCCACTTTTCAATATATTACATAATTATCTCGTTACGTCAAGACTTGGGGCAATTTTATATTTGGATGGTGATTTTTTCAGAGTAAGTTCAGAGTATATTTTTTGTTACATACAGCAGTAAATTTCAATCTCGACAGAAAATCTTTTTATCGGCAACACTATCTCGAAAATTTGACTTTCTCTTGGTTAACTCATTATGTGCGCGTAAGCGAATCTATCCTTAAGTATATTAAAATGATATTCACGACATTAAGTTACATAATTACAAACAGTTTGCACTCTGTTGGCTATTTTTCAATATCCTGCTTTTCAGTATTTGCACAACAGTCTGAAGAACCACCGAAAAAGGAAGATAGTTTCGAAGCAGAATTATGCAAAGACAAAGACGCCGGTGAGTGGTTCCGTTTGGTGGCAGGAGAAGGAGATAACTGCCGTGACGTCATTCAATGCACATCTTCTGTAAGTAACTTGGAAGAACATTCACTTCCTGTTCTTTTAATTATAAGTTCGAGCGAGGCAAAAAAATCTACAACCTTTCTTTGGACGACG
The DNA here is from genome assembly GCF_036711695.1 of Zophobas morio. Lineage (NCBI taxonomy): Eukaryota > Metazoa > Arthropoda > Insecta > Coleoptera > Tenebrionidae > Zophobas > Zophobas morio. Next base: position 10,485,618 of record NW_026972122.1, read on the forward strand.
CCTTGAATTTCAATCTCGATTGAATTTTGCAGACAAGGTCATCTAAAGATTTGCACAACAAACAGTAGCAAGACTGATTTTATCACTCGTTGCAGGGTCTTCAAGCCATTCGTTGTCCGGCAGGTTTGTATTTCGACATCGACAAACAGACCTGCGACTGGAAAGATTCCGTCAAGAATTGCAAACTCAAAAACAAAGAACGTAAAGTCAAGCCTTTGCTGATCACCGACGAGCCTCTCTGCCCCGACGGATCTTTAGCTTGCGGCGACGGCAACTGTATCGAAAGAGGTCTTTTCTGTAACGGAGAGAAAGACTGCTCGGACGGATCCGACGAGAATAGTTGCGGTAAGTTAGAATGTCATCAGGTGTATTGTTGCATCCTTGGGTCATGTAACGCCAATAAATTGTGTGTGACTTTCCCTTTCGCGAGTTGGAATGCAGATGGATGGCTGTGTTTACGGTGATGGAACAAGTTAGATCTCGGTGAGCTGCAACCCAGGGACCTTGTGAGGTTACATTTAATGCGAAAGTCGATATTAAGAAATAACTTTCGTTGTCCTTGATGTAACGTCTACAACGTCGGCGGGTGCGGCGCCGTAATACATGCCACTTTGACGGCCCACTTTCCATCACAAGAATGTAGGTGCTCGCCAAAGCTGCCTCTCAACTATCAAACATCTTGTTGCGACATTATCACCCTTTACTCGCTTTTTAATTGACCCGCAACCTTTACAAACCCGTTTCACTTTTTCTAAAGAACTATTATGTTAATTGCTTCGATTTTTGGCCAGCGATGTTTGTAAATAAAGACGTGTAATCGGATGAAAGTGTACTCTTACTTTCTTCGGCTCGATACATTTTACTTCCTTTCAGATATCGACAACGATCCGAATCGCGCTCCGCCATGCGATCCAGCTGTTTGCGTCCTTCCGGACTGTTTCTGCTCGGAGGATGGCACCACCATCCCCGGAGATCTTCCATCGAAAGACGTTCCTCAGATGATCACGATTACTTTCGATGACGCCATCAACAACAACAATATCGAGTTGTACAAGGACATATTCAACGGCAAGCGCAAAAACCCTAACGGTTGTGACATTAAAGCCACATATTTCGTATCCCACAAATATACAAATTATTCTGCCGTACAGGAAATGCACCGCAAAGGTCACGAGATTGCCGTCCACTCCATCACGTAAGTCGTTAGAGCTATCGATTTCCGCGGTAATTTCTAATTCGATTATGATTCAGGCACAACGACGACGAACGTTTCTGGTCTAACGCCACGGTCGACGACTGGGCCAAGGAAATGGCAGGAATGAGAATCATCGCCGAGAAATTCGCCAATCTCACGGACAACAGTGTGGTAGGCGTCCGAGCTCCCTATCTGAGAGTAGGTGGTAACAATCAGTTCACCATGATGGAAGAACAGGCCTTCTTGTACGACTCCACGATCACTGCTCCACTCAGCAACCCCCCATTGTGGCCCTACACCATGTACTTTAGAATGCCCCATCGTTGTCACGGAAATCTCCAGAGTTGCCCCACTAGAAGTCACGCCGTGTGGGAAATGGTTCTCAACGAGTTGGATCGTAGGGAAGACCCCACCAACGACGAATATCTTCCCGGTTGTGCTATGGTTGACTCCTGCTCCAACATTCTGACCGGAGATCAATTCTACAACTTCCTCAATCACAATTTCGACCGCCACTACGAGGAAAACAGGGCTCCTCTAGGTCTCTACTTCCACGCTGCTTGGTTGAAGAACAACCCCGAGTTCTTGGACGCCTTCTTGTACTGGGTGGATGAGATCTTATCCAATCACAATGATGTATATTTCGTTACGATGACACAGGTCATTCAATGGATACAGAATCCGAGAACTATCAGTGAATCGAAAAATTTCGAACCTTGGAGGGAAAAGTGTGTCGTTGAAGGAATTCCAAACTGCTGGGTGCCACATTCTTGCAAACTTACGTCTAAGGAAGTTCCTGGAGAAACTATCAATCTTCAAACTTGCGTGCGTTGCCCCAATAATTACCCATGGGTTAACGATCCTACCGGCGACGGTTTCTTCTAAGTCACCCATTTAGCAAATTAAGGGACTTTAAATAGTGTTACCCTTGCCAAAACGGCTCTTACCTGGGGTTTTAGTGATCCTACTGTTCCATCTTATATTTATTATTTCTCAATGACTGTATGCGTGATTTATTTGTTGATTTTTTGTAATAAACATTACCTTGATAAGTTTAGACTGTTAATTCTCGATTTAATATCCTAATGGCGATATAGCGTTCTAAATGTGAATTACACCAACATGTAACATACACTCCTAGTAGGTATATGTAAAATTACGATGATTATGTTTTGTAAAAATTTTAATAAAACTATAATCATAAAAACTTACACGGTTGTATCTTTTAAACTATCTCACCCATTTATGAATCGAGTGTTAAATTACATTAATTAAGTGTTAAAATCGGTCATCAAAACCACTCAAGCAGAGATGGTAAATTATACGATACAGTAGCAATTTCTTTAAATCAAGCAAAAAAACAGGGTCAGCTCGATGTAGCAAGAAGACTTCGTCTGACCCAAACCTCGTTAAATAAAATTTGGTGAAAAAAAAACTGATTTTAATTTGTACTAGAAGCAATTCAAGGTAGCATTCCAGTTACCCTTGTTTTTTCCATAAATGCAAAGTATTTAGTGTCGTTTTCCTCAGCACCACACCTACAGCAATCATTACGTTTGCGATTAACATATTGAAGAAAAAATTCCTACATAAAATTAATACTTCTATCCACAATCTAGCTCCTATTAATATTCAATATATATTAAATGACTTTTGACATGACATTGAACTTTACGCTAGCATCGATAGATGTAGGTAAACTTTCATTTTCCTAAAAAAGATTACCGGTAAATGACACCCAAAACGATTCTCAGAAGGAATTGTTAACTTGGATACCCACTAAACAACATTTACTCACTGCTAAGTTTGTGCAACGATTTGATTCAAAATTTCCAACGGAATATATAACGAGACAATTTTTAACATTTGTATGTATTTACAACCCCTGCACAAAGATACAAATTGTTTACTTATAATTAAGAAAAAACAAGTAATTACAACATTAATTAAAATACTTTGTTGTGGAGTCATGATTAAGTAATGAAGTAAAGATTAATATTTCAGTAGGCGTAAATGAAATACCTACTACATAACGTGGAAAATTACGACCGGTGTGTTTCACAAAAAAGAAAGAAAATCATAAAATCATACACATAATTTATTAGCCGCGTAGGCAACTTAAGTTAGCTCAGTCAAACATAAGCACGATCAAACAATATGCAAAAAATGCGTCTTCCTTCTCAGTTTATCTTAAGATCGGTAAGCAATAAATAAAATTGCTATACTCATGCGTACGTAGCATATGAAGTCATGAAACAGGTCTGCTAAATCGCTTTCACCATTATTACTTTCACTTTTCTAGACTGCAGCAGCAGTCGTAGGAATGACTGTTTAAATGAATCTTTAAAAAAGCTTTCTTAATAAATATATAGCTTTAAGAAACAAAGTAAAAGCTAGTATGTGTTAGGAAACAATCCACGCATTGTTCGTAGTCTGTTTTCAAAGTTCACTATAGACATCTTGTAATTTAAATATTCAGAGAAATCGTGAACAGGCGCCAACAAATTATATACAGGGTGTTGACTCTCAAATGATCAATCAATTTACTCCAAAATCACTGAATGTATAGGAAATAAAGAGAGAAATCAATAATCTACGGAACAATTCTAGCACTTCCGGTTCCACGGTAAGGAAATACAACATTTACATTTATAAACAGTTTTAACTTTTTCTGCAGATTATTTTTATCCTATAGAGTAATATTAAATATTTTGTAACAGTATTGGAAATAATTGACATTATAGAAAACCCTTTTCGTCGAAAAATGCTTACGTAGAATGGCTGTGTCAATTAAAAATAAAATTTCTTTCATGTACATTTAAATACCTGTTCAACATTTTTTTATATTCCATACAAATTTATAATGGTAGAGTATTAAGTTGTTAAATTTTTTGGGTCTCTAGACTGAGAGAAAAAATAAATAATTTTTGATCTCTTAATCATCCCGAGATTGGTCATACCGATTCTTAAATGTCAATATGACAGTGAGAGTAGCAATTACTCATTAAACTAAGTCTTTCAAGGCTTATTTCTCGGTTCACTTTAGACTTTATTTATCTCACCAAAGTGATCTTGTATAACATTTAAAACTACGTCATTAAGCGATATAATCCGGGTAAACCTACAGTTTTTCTAATCGTGCAACTATAAATTTCGGCGAGTAAAATCAAATCATAATGTAAAAAAAATAGCAAAACAGAAAAACAAATATCCTCACCAAGAAATTGGGGTAATTTTCTTCAACAAATTTAATCTTCGTAAGTACTTGGAACTTGTCGACAAATTTGTTGTGCCATTATGACCCAATTGTATATTATTGTATGAAGAAAATAGTGAAGATGATATGTATAGAAAATTAATTAAAAAATAGTCAGATGATATATCTGTCCTTCCTAAAATGTTGATGACGTCATCACAAAATTATGTTATAGAAAAACTCACTTGAAACACAAGCACAGCATGCTTCTTTACTTGTACTTTAACAGTCCACACATATCATTATTTTAACTTTTGGGGGTTATAAAAAAAATTTGAAGAATCTGCATTTGTCCGCTTGTACTTCAAGGAAAGTTCCGTGTGAATAACTTTGGACCAATTTTTTAATGTCTGCTACTACTATAAAATTTTGTTGCATATATTATTAATAATTGACCCTTAGCCTTAAATACTCAAGAACCTTGACATTCTAAACTAACCTGATCGAGTGTATGTACATTTTGTGATAGGAATACAAACGAACTTCTTATAGTGGTCTAACGTACTTACATTATAGTTGCTTTGAATATATTTAAATAAAAACTTACATCATTACGCGATTATTCTGGTTTAAACAATATTTTAATAAAATTGATTAAAAATTAACCATATAATTTATGGGAGTTCATATGTCAATAAACCGGTAAAACTAGTGTTGGGATTTTTCTTGAAAAAATCGGTGACGACGACGTTAAAAACAGGATTTAAAAGAAGATGCACGTTTGATGCATCTAAAAATCGTTCTCCTAAGGTCGACTATTTTCGAGCTACACCCATGGGTTAACTTTTTCAAATGGGACTACCATCTCGTGATATCTTTTTTAAAATTCATAGTAGAAATACTATTTGTTTATTCAAATATTACTCATAAAAATTATTCTAGATTGCGTGACTAAAAGAAGTAACACAACTTTTCCGTTGCTAATGGGTTCGATTAAAAATACAAAGATACAGGGAGGTTTTAAAGACAAGATCCAGCAGTTTGAAGTTATAGTTGCGACTGTCAACAGTCTGTAGACAGTGGTTACCAACCTCAGCGTTAAGGAATATTCCTATATTAATTATGATAGATCTATCGCTACAAGAATCGAGAATGTATCTTCGAAAAATAAAGAACGAAACCAATTTTATCCGTAATAGTAGGACCCTGAAAATCCGCTATTCTTTCCCCAGGAAATGACACAGAAATAATATAATAAGTAACATTCGCTTAGAACAAACGTTTAATAAGAATTTTACGCAACCATGTTGGATAAAAAAAAACTTAATTTAATTTTGATTTACACAACTTCCCAAAAATATATTATAATTTAGTTGTGCAAAACATTATTTGTCAACAAGTTGGTACACCTCCTCATTGCGATAAAACGGCTGCTAAAATTTTATACAGAGTGTTGATAAATTCCCCACAAACATAACTCATTCTGACTTTTTTTTGTAACTAAACGCTTTTGCATAATGACTTCATCAAAGATTTTTAAATGATAACGCCAACTTTTTCCTTTGCAACGCTAGAGAATCGAAATTTTAATGATCTTTAACTTTGGCTAAGTGAGTAGTTAAAAATATGCATTTTGTTCTCAATATTGATATAATTGAAAGCACTTGTACAAGAGCCAAGCTGATTCCATTATTCGTATGTGGTGTGCCAAAGCTGAAAGTGTGTTTAATACAAGAATTTGTTGTTTTGAATTGAGGGCTAAAAAGTATTGTAGGACATTCTATTAACTCCGGTATGTAATTATTTTAATAACAGTATAACAGTACGTCTGGTGAGCAGAAAAAACATTAAATCTGTCCAGATGTAATTCTTGAGGATAACCTCTAGGTAGGTAAACACCATCTAATATACAAGATGTTTTTGAAATGCGTGTACAAAAACATTTGAGATCTCTAGTGAGAGTAAGAGATCTTCCAGTATTAAAACTAATGTGGAAATAATCGACCCCTATACACACTTTTTCGGCACCACTGATGAATCACCACCAGGTGTGGGGGGTTAATGTACTTTTATAAATCTATAAATCTCACCAAAACACGTTCCCATTTTTTTGTATGTGTAAATCAAAAACTCCCTGTATGTATTGCTATTTTCAGAAATTTCCATTGGATTCGTTCAAAAGCAGAAATGAGAATTTATATCACTATAAGTTTTTTACAATTTCTGCGTTTATGAATAAGTGGATAGGAGGGGGCCTACAACCGAACTCTGAGGAACACTCATTTTTTGATTAAATAATTCAGATTGAAATCAATTCAGTTTGACAAACAAATAAGTAAATATTAATACCACGTCTGTTTATTCAGAATTCGGCGTGAACAGATAAAATGAACAGCCTGTATAGTATATAATATAAGTAGTAACGTTTGTAGTGTGCCCATGTCAGTTCGGTATCATTGTACTGGCAATGACAAGGTGGAAGTTTAAGCATATCAATACCATGCTGTTCCAAAATGTTATCGATTTCATATTTCGTGGGAACATCCAGTGAAATTATGGGTTGAATTAAATCCCATAACTGTTTCTTTGTAAATTTTGGATCAAAAGCAATGTTGAATTTTGTTAAATATTCCTACAGGTCTATTTTTTGAAGACTTGGTAGTGGCTTTTCTAATTCTACGGAGTGATTATCCATAATGACTTCTATTTTAGAACTCTTTGAGGGATTTGGAGACCATATAACATTAGGTAGGTATCAATTGGTTTACAACCCATTCTTTGAACATAGAATTTATGGTTTTATGATATAGTCTATCATTATTTGTAAAGTGTAAGAGAAAGCTAAATCCCTTCATAAAACTCTCTGTCCTTCAAATTTTGTAGGTCTATAGTTCTTTGTGGACATATTGTCATCTACCCATGTTTTTAGTTGAGAACCGTATCTATAAATCCAAGTCATAAGCATGGTAAATTTTTGATCAAAATGTATTTGCCCATCTCCCGTAAAAAATGGATGACGTCACCTCAAAATTTTGCTGAATAAATCCTATCTTAAATATGCAGAATATGATCAGTTTTTACTTGTAATTTATAATTTATCATTTATCATTTCATTCATATTTATTAGATTTGCTTCTACAGGGTGTCTGAAAAAATTAATGAACCAGTCAATTTATTTTGTTCTTGTACTATCTTGGTATACTTTTTGGACAAAAAAACCGAGTATGCTTACTTAATTAATTGTATCTCTCTTCTGTATTGACGAGACAAAGTCAATCAAATGTTAGTTTCTTTTAATACATATGTATTAATTTAATGACATCATTACGTACTTCAATGCCGGCGCTGATACGACATGACGTGCTAATGATCGAATTCTTTCGAAGCATAAACATAAACAAAACAGTTAAAGTTAAGCAAGTACTAGGAACTAAGAATACATTGTTTCCCACTGATTATCTGCCTTAAATATATTTCATAGTATCCGCATTTTTTCAGACCGTGCCCCCTTGGAATTTGCATCCTCGAGGCGCAAGGATTGAGGGGGTGTTATTTACCATTCTGGAGCGAGGGAAGTTCTGTCGAAATAACCTTCGACCAATGTTTTATATATATTTTTGACACCGGACGTTAACTGAGAAAATAGTCCCTGATGCTAAAGACTCAGGTGTTACCAGAATGGTAACCCTGTTTGAAAAACTTGAGATAACTCCAAGAAGGTCAGCTCTAGCAACATTGCTCTTTGATAAACATTATATTATTATATGTTCCCCTTCGACTTTAAAAACAGGTTTTTGTTTTTAACCAAAATATCAGCATCAAAATTTCCGCTTAAACAATATAGAATAAGCAAATAATGACATTTGATATAAAAAATAATGACGGCTGCAGATCTTATAAATGAAGAAAATAAGGTAGCCGGTGTAACCCAGAAGTTGTCTAATAAGCAACCAATAAAAGTTGCATTAATACAGAAAACACGTATTTTTAACGTCCAGTAAGTTTGTGAACTGATAGAATTAGTCGTTATTACTAGAACCGGATCCTAATTTTATTGCTTCCGTTTTATAGATACTTAATATAAGTATCTAAGATAATAAAATCTTTCACAGTTCTTGTAGTATAAACGTGTTACTTCCTGGAGATAAACTATGTTCCTATGAATTTTCAGTTGGCACATCAGCATTACCATAATTGTCTTTGGTAGTTTATATTTTCTGTTAACCTATTCTTCGACGATGGGAAAACAGAATAAAACACCTACACATATTTTTTGAATTTTTTTGGAATCAATAATTTTATAGTATCAAATCTCTAATTAAAATGTGACATTCGGCTCAGAAGAACTTTAAATCAGGTTACACCTAAACTTACAATTTTTACAGGAAAGTCTATTTATTAGCCTTAGTGCCAATGGTTCGTCGTCATACCGATAAAGTATGTCATAGCGATCATAAAAAATTAAAAATAAAAAATCAGTTTAGCTAAGGATATTTTGCAAAATGTTATGACTTCTTGACGTAACATATTTATTTTCAACGCTGTAAAAGTAACTATAAAATAACATAAAACTTAACAGTATAGAACTTTTCACAATTAAAGTTACCAACATTCCAATCACATTCAATATTTTCACACAAACTCTAAATATACTGACACATTTGTCTTCATTAATACATACCAACAATTTATAAATTAATTTGAACAAATAAAACACAACAAACTAATTAGCCATGACCTGCATTTCACAGTAATTTATAATTCCTGAAATTTATTCACGTATAAAAATATAGCTTCTTTAGAATTTTATATATGACTAATTTTATAAAAAGCAGAATTAACACACATTCTTCCCTAATATTTAATGATGAAATCGCAAGCATGAGTTATGCGTGGTAATTGCTGCATTTAGGGAAATCGACGACAGTTAAAATCTAATTAAACCTTCGTATCCACAAAAAGAAAGTTTTAAAACCAATCTGTAATTACATTTTGTAAATATAACATGTAATTACATTTCTCGATGAAACCATTGCAAGAAATTCGCTGGTCGTTCCCTTCTCTTCTAGCAATTCCAAAATATATTTAAATACCAAATAAATCAAACATAAAGAAAGTTTCTTCTTAAAACAATTTATATTCTTTGACAGCAGACACATTTAATCCATCATGATCCATGCATAAATTGACAGTTTTAACGAGTGGATGGCAACTCTTACTCAAGAGCTTTTAATTAATCTTGAACGGCCTTGTACTAAAATCACTTTGTAACCTACGTACTAGTGACAAAATCGAAAATTTCGATCACACTGCCAACATATTGGCATACAGATGACATTGAATAAATGGAAGTTAAATAGGACAACGAACAGGAAAGTTATAGGAAGATGCATACCTACTTCATTATTTTATGTACGAGTAATATTTAACAACTCAAATCACGCGAACTTTACGTGACTAGGATGGAATTGCATTTTAAATACGGAATGTTCGATGCTTCTTAATGCCCATGGCAAATCTATTATTTCTACCTACCTAACGCAATATAACCGTTGATTTTACATCAGATAATTGCACTGTTGGCTTAAATTTCAAGAAGACGACCTTATTGTTCGGCGTGACATTAAAGTACATAAAAAGTATAAAGAATTCGTTATTACCCGGGTAGAATCATTAAGTTCATTGTTTAGCGTTTCGTCATTCATGCAGGAAGAAGTTAACCTTCAATTTTGCTCTTATTTCACGGTGTTTCATGGCAAGAATATTTTATTTCACTCTCATTACACTTCCTGCACACCCAATGAAATTCACAGAAGACCTTCGTATAGCTTTATATGCATTAATAGGACAATATGGAACCAAATCTATTATTCAGAAATTGGCAAGACCGGATCTGTTTTTTTACTACACCTTGGTATAACTCATTCACAGCTGTCGTACTGGTCACCATAAACGAATATAGTAATTTTTAGCAAAAGTTTAGAGTGTGTGTGTAAAAGTGAACTCACCAAATAAAACACGTTTTATTACAGTATATTTCTTTCAAAATCTACTCCTAGTGATAACATGTTGTATTTTTCCGATCATTAAGTCGTTACCTTTATCACATCTAATGGAAAATATGGTAAACCCAAAAATAATGCCGGAAAAAGACAAGTAATGGGTCATATTTTGTTGTACAGTACAGTATTTTTGCTACTGTTATGAAAAGTGTTCATTATTATACCTGTAAATGAGTAATAAGAATAAGCCAATAAGGTACGATATTTCTCACTTGTATAAACTGCGCGGCCTCAACCTGAGGCATCAGACTCGTCAGAAATGAATTTCCACTTCGTGCTTGTTATACAATCTATCAACGTATTACATAAGTGTTAAAAAATTTACTTTTTCATATCAGCTTTTGTTTCATAAATTTTGATGAATTTTTTTCTTTACCGAAAGTAACGCAAAAAAACCGTTTATTTAAATTCGTTGCCACTTTCTGCGTCGTAAATATTGGCAGACTGCTAATAACACACAAGCAGTCCACGGGCAGTTGCTAAGACATCAGAAATAAAAGTACAAACAACGTACTTTTTTTCTCAAAAACAGGCATTGATGTTATTTGTTAAATCCCTCTGCAAGAAACTTCAGGAAGCGAAAATGAAAGTGATGATTGTCCTACTCTTGCTTCTGATATTTGTGATGAAACTAGTGTAGCGGTTTTAAACTCACTTCCAGTAAAAGGGAAACTGGAAAATGAAAACTTTCTTTTATCTTATTTCCCTGAAAGGGGCCAGATGTTTTAAGTTTTCAGTGTCTATGTACTCGCAGTATTCCATGTCGAAGTTGACATCTATGATGAAAAACGATACTCCAAGAGCAACCAAATTGAAGAACATTTTCTAGAGAGCTTAATAACAATAACATCTAACAGTACTATTTAATTTTTTTTAATAGAGAGTTTTTGCATAACGTTACGTTGCAAACAACTTACAAGGCTTTTGAAAATGTAGGAAAATCAAGGATCGCAAATTTCCAGTGTATTTTATCAAGATCATAAACCATATAAAATGTAGTTTACGTTACATGACAGATAAAAATATGACAACTTATAGGTTATAAATATAAAATTGCTAAATATACGCTTCAGTTCTTCTAGTGGTGTTCTAAGTTCTTGTCATATTTCTTGACGTCTCAACTGTCAGAACATCAAGATCTATCTATCGGTAAAGAGTGATTAATTTCAAGGAAATGCTAAACTACACTGTTAAGACCAATGTGTCCTTGACCTTTAAGTTCATTTTGAAAACAAATGGATCGTTTAATCATATATGTCATTGTTTATTTCTGTTGATAAAAAATATAGGCACACACAAACCACCTTTTGGCTAAAATTTAATAGCAAAACGTTTCCTTGAACATGTTGCTTGATGAGCATCAAAGCTGGATAGTGGAAGCTGCTGAATCATTCATCGAATCACCATACTTCGACGTAGATGGTTACAAGACCTTTCACACACTATCTGCCATTTAAATTAAGTTGTTACTCGTGAAATAACTGGATTTGACTAATTCAAATTCGTGTCAGCCTATGACATCAAAAAATTTAGCTGTAAACTTTTAAACAATCGAAAATTTACCGTTGCTGCTAGTTCGTCCAGACTAACTTAGTACTTTAAAAAATAGTTTTTCAAAAGTAAAAAATGGACTTAATATAATTTTACTTTTAAAGAAGGTTTGTTGTTTCTAAGGTTGTAAAAACTGAAATGTAGCTATTGATTTTGTATTAATTACGATTATTAGCGATATAAGGCCGATATTAAGTTTACAACATATGAAGATCAAAATTCATAAATCAAGCAATTGGCTCTAAAAACAACCACTGTTGTCTAAAAACAAACAACATTTTTTAAACTTCCGCCATAAAGATGAAAATTCTATGTTAATCAGTTCCTTAAAATATTTATGAGAAAAAGACCCTAGATATGATAAAATTTTCGAAAATTGTTTCGACTTCCCTCGGCCTTGACGTACAGTCCAACAAATCCCGCTTCCTTGAAAAATGATAAAATTAGTTTTTGCAAGTTTTGCTTTGTGATAACGTCTGTAAAGTAAAAACGAGTAGCGTTAATAACTTCCCCGCAATATGAAATATATATAAAAGAGATAAGCACAGGAAAAAATGTAATCTCAATTTCTTAGGACATAATACTTACTTCGATTATCTATGTTTGTATATCAAAAGAATGCGACGATTAAGCATCTAGCAAACTACCTAATTTGAATGAGTTTATCTCCTCAACATGGGGGGACTACTAATTAAACTACAATGGAACAAAACAACGCTTATCGATTGATTGATTGATTTTTAATTTAATGTTTATAATCTTGTTTACTTATTTAAATTTATATTTGTATAACTGTATATACATTTTTTTTGTAATATTCTGTAATTAGGGCCTGCCCTGTAGAATATTTTTTACAATATTAATAATAATAAAACATTCTGAATGTTATTTTGTGGATACGTTGCCCTTATTATGATAATTCTTATTTTATTATTATTTAATACAGGCAGGCGTAAAATTATTGTATTCTCAAATTTTCTACAAAACGGGGTTAATCGTTCTTGATTTGATTAATAAAAATGAGTCAACATTTTCATAGCACGACCGCCAACTGCACCACATGTCAGAGCTCTTTTACTGGTATAAAATGTGATGGTCTGGTGTAAAAAATGAAGGCAGATTTATAAACCACAAGTGTAGGAATATGTTATTTTATAAAATTTAAACAGCGTTTACTAAAAAAAAAAATGAGTGGACGTCATCAAATTGTTGATGGGGATGATTACACATGTTTCTAATATATCTTTTGACTCAGACAGACAACGCACAGACCAAAACGGAAGACCTATTTTTTCGTACTCTAGGGATTATGAAACGTCGACAGACCTTATTACAATACTTCGTTAGCTTAGGTCCGGGGAGTAAAAAGTATGTCAGGATTTTTCTTTATGGAAGAAAAGCAAAAAGGTAAAAAATATTACTGAAAATATTGTAAAAATTTGTGCCAAACAGTTTGCGAACTATAATTTGTACATTTATCTCCAGACACTGATGTTTTATTAGAAAAAATTATTTTTATTTTTACTTGTAAATTAGTCCTAGTTAACATTAGACATAAAAGAACAGTTTATAACGGAAACTTTATACAAATACAAAAAATTAATTATTCAGAAAATTTTTGATCACCGAAGATGATACTCAAGGATTGTGATTTGTTGAGAAAATATGTATCATTACGACCCCCGGCCGGCGTACATAGTCAATCATTTTAGGAATGGTAAAAGCAATCGGCAATTTATAGATATTCATAAAACTGAAGACGTCCAAAGAAAAATTAAATGTATACGGGTCATTTGTTGTCCCCTTCCACCAAGTTGGTAGAAAATGGACGCGACATCTCCACATTAAAGAAGATTAGAAATCACCAGCATTTGCTGAACAAAATATCCAAGAATCAACCAGTAAAAAATATTCGAAGCTTTTCAACTCAACAAGATTGAATTGAAAGTCATTTGAAACAACTAACTTCTAAAGATTTCAACTCCAAATCTATAAAAAAATTACGAAGGATGGAAATTTACAAGAAGGATTTCTGATATCTGACAATGGTGTGTTCACAAAAGTAAAAACATACATCAGTTTCTTTTAAAATCATTTAATCAATCATCTGTTGAAAAATTTTCAAATACGAAAACTGACAATAATAGAATCAAAGGAACAGTACAAATACATTTCCAAGCTGTTTAGCTTTGACGATATCACAAATTATATTAGTATTTTATTATCTGCAATGATATTTTTAATTTAGAAACTTGTCGGTCTAATAAAATCGCCAAAAAACGACAGACAGCCGGAAAAATAGACGGAAAGGCATATATGTATATTTTTCATATTTTAGGAGCTATGTAATGATGAGAACAAATGCTTGCAACACTCCCCACGGGATATCGGTTGAAGTATAAGCACATACATAATAAGCAACACATGTTTCGTATTCCTTGAATCTAGAAGCTTATTAAATATTAAGGACAATGATCGACGCTCTGCAGGCAACAAATTGAAGTCAATATTTTCTAGGGGTCTAGATAATATATATTCCAGTTTATTTAGTTAAAACCTATTTAGGCTGCCTCGAAGAACCTCTTTGTTATCTTATTCTTAATTGTCGCCTCTATATTCATAGGAAGTTCCTTAAGTGTCCATTATTTAAACTGAGTCTTAAGAGCGATAAAAAAATGTAGGTTAGCAGTTCTAATTTAAATTTTAACTAAGTTTCTGGAACGTAATCTCCCGAAATACATTTACTAGCAAATAATCAATGAGAAACTCGGATTTGTAAAAGACAGATCTAAAATGTTGTATTGTTTATATAATTTAACACCGGAAACAAGAAAAAAGTACACATTTCCTCCCACCAGATAATTAATTTTCTTAAAAATGTTATAATCAGTAGGAAATAACTTGGTTTATTATTATTTTTGTAAATTACATAATTAAATATTAACCAAGTGTGCGTGTCAGTTATGTGCTGATGACCTAAAGCTTTTTACAACTAGTGAGTAGCGATAATGACTATTATTTATACAAGAAGATCTTGATACTTGGTTTCACTGGTGTATTTGTAACTTACAATAATTACCTACAGAGAAACGTAAGGTTGACTTTTAGAAATCTGCCTATCATAATATATTTATATGTATATTATACAAGTATTACTTTATTAAATCTGATGTTATTATTCGCATTGTTTAATGCGATAATTGGTCTAGTTTTAAATGAATACTTTGTTTGGTCTCGTTTTTATAAAGTAGCATTGAATCGTTAGTTACGTAAATAGCGTAAAAAAATAACTATTATTATGCTAGTCTCTTCCAGTTATTCGATGGTGGTGTTTTAGTTGAATCTGTTAACCTGCTGCTAATATTTTTTAAATACAGCTAAAAATTTGGACCAAGTGAACTGCTACTGTTAGAAACACTCATTTGTATATCAATTAATTGGCTTAAGTAACTAATTAAAACTTCTCCACTTTTTCATAATGGATATGTCAACATAATTAACAATTTGCTGTTGAGGTGAATTTTGTGGACTTCCCACACAGTTTCAACATAACACATATGCAAGTGTTGCACATTCATTATTTGAAGATAATACAATAACATAAAAAAAACTCAACAACCAGAATCAAGACACTTAAAGTCTTTCCCAAACAACACCTATGGACTCTAGTATGTACGGCGACGGTAACTCATTGTCGGTGACGGCGGCCGGAGAAGAGCCTGGAAGCGGATGTCGCGTCGGTTGTTCGAGAACAAGCCTAAAAACTGTGACGGAGACCTTCGGAAACCACCATCGGGGGCAATTAGTACAGTCCAGCGAATGTTTAGAGAAGCCAGTCAAGTTGCACCGGACTTATTTTCTACATAAACACTGTGCAGTTAGTCGTGTAAGTTCGAGTTAGTAATAAATAAATTGTTGAGTTTTACCCACGCCGATTTTAATTAACGACTAACATAACAATACAATATTTGTAAAAACATTAACATTAAATTCACAAAATTTGTGATCTAAAATAGCATTAGTTACAAAATAAAATGTTGTGAAATATATATGTATATTATATTATATTGCATGTAAACAGATTATTGGATTAAAAAAACTGATACAGCACTCTTTCTAATACTTTTGAGAAAAGAGGTAACAGATATATCATAGACCTGTAACTGTTGGGATGTCTTTTGTTATTTTTTTTGAAAACGGAATGACATTTGTTATTTTTAGGCACCTTGGAAATGTTAGTTATTTGATCCATAAATTTACGAGTTTTATCAATGTTGTTCTAATCACTTCTTTGATACACTTAGCAATAACCACACCAAAGCTATAGCAATCAAAAGAGTTCCTGGGTTTAAAAATTTTCAATATATCTCAAAATATTATTAGTGGAGACTGTTTAAAAAGTAAATTTGCTTTTCGTTACTTAAAAATCTAAGAAAGAAGTCTTTAGAATTATCATAGCTTTTAGGTAAGTTCTTATGTTTCCTCAGAAAACCTAATTAGAACTGGGGAAACTATAAACAATTCATCGGCGATATTACTGAAGTAATCATTAAACATATGCAAGTATATTACACATATGACTACCAAAAGAAAGACTCTTACGTGAGTTATTAAGAATATTCCCTATGACTTTTGGCTTATTTTTTGCAGATTCAATGAATTTTTTCGTATATTTCATCGTAGTTACCTCTATTTGTTGAAGATATAAAAGACTAAAATTATTTTTTATTTGTAGTGAGTGATCAGTTTGTGCAACATCTCCTAATAGACATAATTCCTGACGCATGACTTTTAAATGTTGTTTAAACCACTGCAGTTCACATTTATTGGGAGTTTCCGAATTTCATACGTTTTCTTAGAAATATATCTTGAACACATTTAGAAATTACATTCACAAATTGTCGTCAACATCAAATTCAGTAGGAGTTACCAACCTCCAGTCGATAGTTTCAAACAAATTTACTTGAAACTATCAACTGAAGGTGAAATTGGCCCAAAGCAGTAAAAAGTAGGTGAAATTATTTTAACATCGTTAACATTACTACTTAGAAGATTGAGGTACGAGCAATCAAATTTTATACCTAGGTAATCCAACATAAAAGTGTCAATGCCATTAACCTTATACATTTTTTATTTATATTGGTAAAAATAGAGTTTGCACTCTTTGTTGGAAACTTCACTACCAGGTGTAAATCATAACTGCTCATAAATCAAATACTTCTTTCTACATTAAAATTTAAATGATTATAGAGTCGAAATAGAACATGGAAGTGTGCCGCCTATGACTTTACGCGAATTTTACTAAATGCCCAAGGACTCACAACAGATACTACACGCATCTGTATAACTCTTTTTAATTTCAAAAATATTCTGCAACATCCTTTCGTCAATGCTTTGGACCCATTGTTCAGTTTCATATTCCAACAGGAACTCCTGACTGCTGAGACAATCTTGTTAAAGATGTTTGTGGGTTCTGCTCAAGTCGTCTCGAATTATTAACAACTCCCTCAGATACTGAAGATCTTCCAGGAGATTTCCCTTTGTTGACACTGTTAGTTGGAACAAATCTGTTGATTACATGTCTAATATGAGCATCTAACGATGTTTCTTGAATTTACAAACCAGCTATTGTTGCTTACAAGCGGTTACAGAATATGCCCACTCTCCGTTTACGAATGTCCCATTGCGATAATAAGACACTAATAACAAGATAACAATGAAGATGTCTTGTTCAACAGAATAAACCATTTTCACGATCTTCGCTTCCTAGCACAAAAACAAAATTTTCGTACGCAAGCACCAAGAGTTTTGAAAACGACTGTTATGTTGTTTACTGTAATTCACACTTGAAAAATGTTAGAACAATAATAAAAGCGATGACTTTAAATGACAGTATTTCAAAGCTAGTAAGCAAGTCTGTAGCTTCTACTTCTACCGACAGATTGATTAGTGCTGATAATATTACTACTCTTGAAAATAGTGATATTCATACAAAATATGCTAAAGTCGTTGACAGAACTTAGGGTCGAAGAAGTGTCATTTGTGTCAAAATTTTCAGATCATATAGAATATAGCAAAAAATTAGGTTAACACGATAATAATGTCACTTGCACGTCAAGTGCATGTTCAAATCTACATTATACCTGTCACTGTAACATTAGGTGTTCCACAGGGGTCAAACCTCGGTCCATTATTGTTTTCATTATTCATAAATGATATCACTGAAATTAAATCTGCAAATAAACTTTTGTTCGCGGATGATTTAACATTTTTTTGTCAAATTAATACTCTGAAAATTACAACTTGATATTCATTCTGCCACAACATGGGGTAATGACGACCAGAATTTGGGTATATTGTTTGACTCCAAATTAACCTTTAGGTATCAAAATTTAGGTTAACACTATATTGTCACTTAAACGTCAAGTGACTGTTCAAATCTACATTACATCTGTCATTTATGTCATTTTGTTTTGACACTTAAATGTAGCAATATTTGGATAAATCAAGTCACCTTATCAACTGTATAATACAAAATTTGTTTTGGTTGTGGTTATGCAATACATTGAGCAATATTTAATTAAAATGTTTAATTTTTTTATAAAAAGTTTTAGAAACTATCGACATGACGCTTTTTAAATTTTTCCACCAGTATGTCAAGGTTTTGTCGGATCAGTTGCCGTGGTGGCACAACAGCTTTAATGATTTTTAACCACAAACCAGCGTGTGAACAGTAAAACATGAATACTGAACCAAGGTAATCTGTCTGAAAAGTGCCAACATTTTGAAGATTTTGGTGAAGATTGAAGATAGGTAACCATTTTCTGCAAGAGTAAAGAAAACATAAGAACTCTTTCTCTGATACTTTACCAGCGAAATCCCAGCTATACAACCGAAAGTAATTTGTTAACATAAAACGACGCAGTGGTTATCAAAATTATTTTCAGTTTCAAGTGAAACATAATGCCGACAGAAAAAGCTTATGCAATTTGAGGTAGCTAACATTGCGCACAAAGGGACAATTTTGCTTAACAAAATTCTTTATCTTTTACATCACACGGATCACTGAAAAATATACACTTGCGGAAAAACACTGAAGTCGATAGCCCAACAACATCAAGTATGAGACAGGGGACTGAGGACCACTTCAAAGTTAGCGACGAGTCTGACAAGGAACGAATCAGTCGTCCAAAGAATTAGAGAAAGGAACGATATGACGCCAAAAGTAAAAAAAGCCCGTTGCGCAACCAAACAACGATACGAAGGGCAACGCGGGTGGAGCGCCTGTTGCTTGAACACAATGAGCATTATTACTAATATTACCTTGTAATAGACAGGGAATCGTATTTTAAATCTGACTTTTATATGCTTGTGAGACCAGTACAACAGCAGCAAAAATCCACGCTCTGGACTGCGAAGTTTATTTTTATTGAAAAATTCGATCGAAAACTTCTTGAGCGGCAGGTGAAAAGTCAAAAAACTTTTTTATAAAGAAACAGATATACTTTGATCTCCACCAATCCGATTTCTTGAACATTTTGATAAATTTTCCGAAAACGTAACTAACTGTAGTATGTAGATACTCGTAAATAGTGTGAAAGCTTGTCCCTAAACAAAGATCAAAGGATTGTCGGTCTCTGTTCCAAAAGTCAAATATTGGCGTCAAGAAATGCAAAAATGTCTACAGTTTTTTTCCACCAACAATTTACTAAGAAGTTTAACCGGTCATAATGATTCTGACAAGCTGAAACTAGGAATATTTTATCAGTATATTTCTATCGTACTACATCTATTGCTGATGAAAAACAAAACTGAATTTCAGATAAATCCAATTCATTTCGCCTCATTTGCCAACTAAATGTGCTGCTTAAAAACCATGTTGATTTAAAGAATGCTGTTAGTAAATGCAAAAAATATGACATTGAGAACGGTTCTAAAGCCTGGGATTTATTTACAACACGCAACGATCACTGGGAATTCGTTATCGCGAATTTAGAGGGAACATATATTGGTATATCTTTTAGAATGCTCAACCAAATTGTTGGACAAGTCATTGACCACTTTGAAAAAAATTCAAGTCGCTAGTACCAGTGAATGGGAAATTTTTATCTTGAACAAGTTATGGTCAGGTCAAAATAAGAACAACAAAAAATAAATTTACTAATATTCTTATTGTTGGGCGTACTTTTGTCCTCGATATATTAATTTTATGCTGTTGACTTTCGGTTTAATCAGGGCACTTAGAACTTCTGTAGTTATACAACTTGTTTTATAGTGTTGGGTCGACGTTTCGCTTCTTATTAAATTAAATTAAATTAATGAATTAAAACTTATTAAATGTATTTTCAACTTTTGACGAATGGTTAATTTGTTAATTTCATGTTCTGTCGACGCTTCAAACAGTATGAAAAAGTTTCCGTTTGCATCTATCTGTCACCTATTGTCTGTATGTTGTCTGTTGCCGATTTTATTAGACAAATAATCTCTGAAACTGCTGGATTGTTGCGAAATTTTTCATATATTCGGAAACTAAGTTAAATTTCTCAAAATTTTGATAAATTTATCCCGTTTAAAATTTGCAAAATGATATTAAAAGTGGAGTCAATTTTTACTCCAAAATATGATTTTATATTTGTAATTTATTATTGAATTCATATTGTTTAGAATTGCTTATACAGGGTGACTCAAATTAATGAATGAGTCAATTAATTTTATTGATTAAATCAGGAACGGCTCACTTTATTTTTCCGAAAATTTGGGAATACAATACTGTTACTATTAGTATTACGTCACAATGTTAACAGTCACGTAAATATACACATAACATGCTTCTTTACCTTTACTTTATTTTAACTTATAGGAGTTATCATATATCAAAAAAAAACGTAGAATCAAATTTTACAGATTGCCTAAAAAAATGGACATTTCATTGATTGTACTTCAGGGGCAGGGGTAGTTTTGTCTAAATGCTTATAAAACATTTTTGTTATTAAAGACGAAGTGCGTGGATATGAAAATTACTATTTTGTATATGAGTTATTTGTGGGCCAAACGCTTAGTAGGTAATATGAAACTTTGCCCACCGGGGGAAACCGAGGAGGAAACTATAAGTGCAGAACAGAAAGCGCTTCCGCTAATTAAACTGTCTCGAAAAATATTCGTGTTGGTACGGAATGAAATGAACCAACACAGGATGTTCAAGAATAAAGACACCAACATCTGTTACTTTAACAAGAAGTATTTAACGGAAAGGATGCCAATATTGGATATACCGAGTGACTATTAATATTTGTGATTTTTTTGTCAAGTTGGCAACATATTAAAATTTTATGATGGCATACCTGATTGTCAAAGTGGCCAAGCTTGTAGCCCATATCGTCTCAACGGATCAACACGTTTGTTAGCCCTGCTCATATCAAAATTGACAATTGTAAACTGTAAATTGCCAACACAAAAATTTGCTTCAATCATTAATAGTCAGCGGGTATTAGGTTAGTGTTAACCTATAGATCTAAATATAGGTTCAAAATATAATTTTGCTTAAAATGAAAATTTCGTTGTTTTAATTAAGTATTTGTAATTGTAATATACAGGTCATGTTAGGTCAGGTCAGAACAAGGCAAATCAGTTCATTCATATTCCACCTGCTTTGTTGAATTCTGCTTTCTTTCTTTTTCCGACCTTTAATGTTTCTGGGTTTTCTAAAATTCTTCTTATTTTTTGTTTTATCTTTTGAGCTGCTGCATTTTGAAGATGGGAGTTTTTTAATCTAAGACCTAAAGTTCTTTCGCTTATTTTTCTAAGCTAAGACCATTCAAAGGCTTTTTAGGGACTGCGTTGTAATTTTTCGCAGTCAGTAACATTTTTAATTTTCTAAAAAAAATCATTTGTATACATTAAACGCTTGGATATCAGTCTGTTTATGTATATATGAAGAGGAGTGGTTCGAGCACCGACCCTTGTGGTACTCCACTCCACAGCGCCGACTTTTTGGAACGGTATCTCAAACAGAAAACATACCAAGAACGATTTTGTAAATAAGATTCCATCAAAGCTGTGAGAGAACGTGAAACTCCAAGATTTTCAAAAATTTTGGAAAGTTTTTGAAAAATCGTACACTGTTTTCTAAGCATGGCTAATATTTGTTAGGATAAGACTGATTTTGATAAATGACTGAACAATATTAAGAGTAGTCACTGGAATGAAGAGGGGATGGGTGGGTGAGGCTATTGCTTGCTTATAAAACACTCTGTAGGAAAAGTTAAACTTAAGTGTTTTCGTATAGTAAAATTGGAATAAATGAAGTATAACTTTAATATAAGGCCCTGAAAAAATTTGCATAAAGCTATTTAGACAGAACTTCCCTCGCCTTTGCAGTACATATCCAGCTTGTTAAAAAAGATTATAAAATTTGATTTTGCAAATTTTGTTTTTATTTCTGTTAAGTTAAGGAAGTATAGCATTCGAGTCCATCGGAGGATTTGCCAGTTCATGAGCCCTAGAGTATGAAAAAGTAGTCTCTTGTTTCCGTATGACTGTCATCTGTCTGTCTATCTGTCTGTCTGTTTGTCTGTCTGTCTGTCTGTGTCGATTTTTGTTAAACAGATAATATCCGAAACTACTGGAACGCTTATTGTGTTAAATTTTGTATATACAGAGTGTCTGGAAAATGGCGGATTAACTCTTCAGTACATTATGTACGGGGGTTTCGGGAGTCCCAAAAAAATAATAAAAAAATTCTTTATGAAGCACATTACGAAAAAAACGTAATTTTTTAAGAGTAAAATTGGCAACACTGCACGCACCTAATGCGTGAATACCTCCGGCTTACTTTTTGATTTCTTAAAGATTGAAATCTATCTTTTATTTGTTTAGGACAAACCATAACAACCAGTAGTCATTAATCATTTGCACTATTATTAATAAAACAAGGTGTTATTTTTCATTAATAAATAAACCAAACAAACTTTTAAGACATTTATAAATTAGAAACAAAAACAAAAAAAGTTAAAAAAAAACACTGCGGCACTCGAGACTTTCAAATTCGTAAAAATAAAACACAAAAGCTCAAAAGATTTTTTCATCTACTAACATAACACCCGATTCCTTTAAATTTATCCGAAAATAAAACACCAAGGGACCTAAAATTAACTGCGAACATTTTAAACGTAGGGTTTTGAACACTTTGACAATTTTTGATACGTCAAACATTTTTAACTGCTTACTTGAATTTTGCTGATTTGTACCTTCGTTTTATATCAGGTAAACATTGTTGTCAAATGGAATTTTATCAAATTATTACAAAAAGAACACAACCATATCTTCGTACGTTCTAACTGAGATAGTAATTAAACATGGTCGTGGGCGACAGAAATATTAACAATTTTTTTTTCTATTTTTCCCAAAGCCACAAGTTTGTTCAGAGCGTAGCAACGAGTTAATCCACCATTTTCCAGACATCTGGTATATTAGGAATATCATGTAGATGGTAAAACGCTAACCAAACTTTGTCTTATTATCCCCACCATCAACGTGATGACGTCACCTCGAAATTATACATAGTAAATGATTTTAAATTGTATAAAATAAAACAGTCCGACACGTGAGTCTATGAATCCGTGTTGAGTTTCCACCCGCAATATCCAGATTTTTGGGAAAAAAAAATCAAAACTGTATGACACCATTTTGCCATTTTGAATCTGCAAAACCGAATAGTTTGAAATCTTGAAGACGTTTTAAAGTTATCGTAAACATGATAAATTTTTAATCAAAATATATTTGTTAATCCCCCCAACCTCTAAAAAAAATTGATGACGTATCCCAAAATGTTGTCGAATAAATTCTATTTAAAATGTGCAAACTATGATGAATCCATCAAATTTTATAATTTTTGGAAAACTCAGTAGGTTCTTTCCAAATAACCTTCAACCAATTTTTTTTATTGAGACTACACTGGAAAACTGGAAAACTAGTCAATAGCCTACGCTAAAACTTTTGCCAAAGAAGTCCAACTGTGTTCACAATCTCTTAATCAGACGAAGTTCTAGAAAACAATATAAGTCTGTAGAGATATCTACCTTCTTTTTTTAATAAATACAATAAATATTTTTGGTTTACTGAGAGCAAAAGAAAATTAATTACAGAATTTTAAGCCCCAGTACAATGACATTCAACAACATACATTTTGAAACGAGTTCGCCAATTTATGGTGGTAAAAATTAATACATATATTCGTTTTACTATCTAGAATTTTTATTATATTATTGATACTAATTACGAATAATAAGTTTATTCATACATATAATTTAAGAGCTCATGTAATCATTAATCAGTTTTAAAACATCAAATTTTTCTGAAATATGAGTGATCTCGCGCTTTCGGGAGGCAATTAATAAATCCCTTTTGGTTAATGTTTCGTGACTCACCATACCTATTACGTTCAAAAATTTCAAGAGATAAATTATAAAATGTATTTGCCAGAGTTGAAAATGGGCATGCATTAATAAACACACGCCATGGATCGCACAACACTGAAATTTACTTAACAAAGTTGTGAGATAAGGAAACAGTTTTTTTTTGAAAACAAATATTAATTTTTCATGTGTACACTGCAGCACTAATTATAACTTTACTGCGTCCAGAAAATTTTAGGGAAATTGGAAAGCTTAGATAACCGAGATAATCGTTATCGGATCGAAATCTGTTCGTAGGTACCATAATTCTGTTTAAACATTTCCTTCATATACATTTCTACTAATAATAAATGTTCAGTTATTATTAAGTGTTAAGTACATAATTTTACGATGACATCATCAACTTCTTGGGATGGATGAACCAATAAATTTTGGGGAAGATTTTGTGATCACTATCAAAATTACGGTGAGTCCACTTAATTTTAAAAAAGTCAGTCTTAAAATATCAGTTTCAATTAAAGTTTAATCATTCCATTACAAGATAAAGAAAGAGGAGTTTAGAACGATTTAAACACACCTGATGCCACTTTTGTATAATTGCCGATAATAATCCATCTAGTACAGAAATCCAATAACTTACCTAAGTTTCCTTGTCTCTGAAAATACGAGCAGCAAAAAATAGTGCACCTGTTTTCTAATTTGACTAGTGAGGAAGGAGATTCCACGTTGTATACTACGATAAAAAAAGTATCCGTAAAAATTTTTCTCAGCTTTTACTACCGATTATTTCACTGTTTACGTAACAACGTAGAATTTGTCATTTTTCAAATGCTAGCTTTCACAAAATTAAATTGAAATATAGTTAATTATACGAGGCATTAATGCACAATTAAAGTGTGACTTTCATTGGCACCATCGAAGATGCATCGCATTTCAAATCGAGTTTACCTTTCACAAACTTTATTGTACTAGGGTCAGTGAAATTGTGATTTCTCATTACATATGCACAGGCTCGATGCGGTATGAATGAGAACACTATAGAGAAATTGTTTTCTATTAAAATAATTCACTTGCAATTAGTTATTGTGGCGTTAAATCCCGGTCGGATAGGTCGGTCGGTAGGAGGTAGGTAGGTACTGCCATTTCTGAAATTGTTAACACACCTCCTAGGATGTGCAAGCTATTTTTAGAAACTAAATACCTCATTTGCATGAGCATAATGCATTTTAGAAATTACGTAGGAACGAGGAACAGTTCGAAATTTATGACATATATCCTGTCACGCCGCTTTCCTAATTTCGATTTCAACGATTTTCGAACAATTAAGTCCCCACGATAACAATTATCAAGTCGAAAGAAAGTAGGTTGTTCTAAGTAATTTTAATGTGTTTACGAATCGGAATAAAAAGCTCAGTGTGGAAAACTGTCCACCTAATATGGAAATGGTGAGCAGCCGGTCAGTTTTCGCTCTGTCCTTGGCTACATTGCGGTCAGGTTCAGGGCCTTTTCCGTATCCGTTTGTGAGCTTCATGTTCTAGAGTTTCGATCGATTTGACTGCAGATAACCAAGGAAGAAAGTGATAAAAGTGTGTCAAGGTGTGAACAGCAGAACGACATTTGGTAGGTATCCGAAAACTATGGGATTTCACTTACCTACGTTTACCACTTTTACTTTGTGTTTTCATTTTGCCGATGTGCTCCTGCACGTCTTTGCCAATTTCACTTTCCACGAAAAATCCTATACGTGTCGAGTAAGACAATTTGAAATTTAACGAAACTACCCACTAGACTTCCTCTCCATCGGTGACCAAGACGAATAATCGCATCACATTGAATTTAACTGAATAATTCCGAGGCACGAATGGGGAAAGAACACGAATAGAATTTCAAATTTTTGTGTGGGATAGGTACTATGCAAAACAAAAACTTAATTCTTAAATGCCATTAGTCAAAAGTGTTTTAAAGGCGGCAAGATGATTTCTATGCTTCGTAAAAAATCTACTGGATTGAAGTGGAATGTAAAAGAGGCTCGCGAAGGTTTTGCTTATAAGCGCTTTATACTGTTAGGCTAATTCGGTATGCAAAGACGAAATAAAAAACATGGAGTTATTTTTCTTCTTTGTTTGTTGAACTGTAGAATAAAAATAAAACTGTTTACCATAAATGAGATGCTCGGCTTCCGAGAAATCTGATGGAATTTCAAACCACTAAAAGACCTTTATTTATGTAACATTGTGTTGTCACGACCATTTAGCTAGAAAGGTGTTTTATATCTTTTATGAACGAAATTATCCCTAAAATTATACAGACGATTTTTTGTTCTACTTATAATCAACATAAATGTTCCTACGTCCCTATAAAACGAAAATTGATGAACAATTAGATCTAAAATACGCTTCTTACCATAATTTGAAACTAAATTTCAGTCATATTTCTCGCTAATTAGGCACCAAAGACCAAAATTAACTTATCTACAACACACGTGCATCTAAGCATAAATTAGTTTATAAATTGTGACTGCATGCAAATTTGCATGTTAAATTTAACCGGATGACAGAAGCAAAGAAGGCTGTATCCCGACTATAACCCAATGGGGGTCACCGATATTTCGAGGGTTAATTGTACATTCTGAAAACAACAAATTTACATAAGAATTTAGAACTAGTTTCTTTAATGATAAGAATATAATTACAAATTTTGTATAAAACAACTTTAGTGCATACATTTTAAAAGATTTACATCTATAATGATAAATATTTTTCGCTCCGAATTTAGAATAATATCCTGATAAACGTACCCATTGTGTCCAAGGTAAACAACTTTTGGTAAAATGCAAGTGAATAGGTAAAAATATCAATTTCAAAATTTCATAAAAATTTTCAACCGATTATGTATCAACAATGTTATTGGTGTCAAAGCGTCATATGCTCAGAGAACAAATTACCTTGAAGTTGCGAAATTTTTTGTATTAAATGGGTAATTTACAGATATCCACTTCTTGAAATTAACATCAAAATGCATACAAGGACGCGTGTGGAAACTGTGTCGTGTATCAGAAAACGATAGCTGCGTGACATTTAGGGATATTCTTAAAAAGTTTGGTCTATCAAATAAGGAAGCGTTTACAACCTAAACCCGCTGTTGTAATTTTTAGGGTTACTATACTTAGTTGTTAACTTAACATTCGTCCGTAGGTGTCTCTTTATTTCCAAGGCAATATTTCTTAAGGAACGCATTTCCTAGCCTTGTTTTTGAGGAAACGCATTCACTATATTTTAAATTTCAGGAAGTAGCTGGAATTGAAAATCATGTATTATGATGTTCGTATTTTATATTACTTCAAGATATTAAAAAAACTTAAACAAAACATCTCAAATTTAATAAATAATAATAATATTAGCAGTCCAGTGAAGTTTTGTACAAATGCCAAAATACTGTCAAGCAATATATATCTAGCTAAAAAATTTGATGAGCAAGCCATCAACAACTCGTAACGTACAAGGACAACAACAATTAAGAACAAAGAGAAAGTTAAGAAGGATACAATGCCTAATAATTCTTGCTTAAGTAGTTTTATTGTTTTAGGTTGTAGATAATTATATAAATCACTGTAATATCCACAATACATGGTTCCGTTTCAAAAACACTGTTATCAAAAAATAAGTACAAGCTATTTTTTGTTTATTCACTTGAAGAATGTATTTTTTGCTAAATAGAGTACTGTTTAAGGATGAATTTAACTTCAATAAAAAAAATGCGTTTCGGAATATATGATAACAATAATTTTTGCACAATTAAGAAGCCGAATGTTACTTTACTCTTGATTTTGAAAAACTAAAATATCACACCTAATCGTTCCGAAATTAAAAATAACTTAGTTTTTAGGGGAGTTAAGTAAAAGTAAACAAGTGTTACCAGCATGCAGTTGTTGTTAAATTAATTTTGCAATATCATTAACATATAAATCTACCGTGTCCAAATTAATAAAAATAAAGAACTAATGCGTTAAATTTTTTGCAAAATGTTTACCCACCTGCTGAGTGAATGACCAACCTGGATAATTAAAAGATGCTTGCATAAATTCGTTCACAATAATTCGTTTCAGGATAATCTTTTCAGTTTATGCTCGATTTTCAGAGACGTAATAACAATGTTTCTTGTTGCATCGATGCACTCGCAAAAAATTTGCACAAATATACCTTATGTCATCACATTCAGGTTAAACTCTCTATTTGAGTTCTATATTAGATAGGACAGCGTTGAAATTCATAAAAAAGCAATAGTCAATTATATTGAATGTATAATTTGTATTGCTTGTTAAACAAGTAGAATTTATACTTTTAATCTTCCGTTCAAACAAATTTAATTATTTGTTTGAGCGGAAAACAAAAATTAAACAAATTCTTCAATTAATTATTTAAGTATTTTAAAATTTATTTTGTCAACCTTCGATTGTCATGAGTAGACTGTCAAGTTTCGGGAGTCGGAAAAAAATATTTTTATTCGATTGTGTCAAAAATCCATGATTTTCAGTGAAAACAGATGTAAAACGTAATTATTTGTACTAGTCCAAAAATATTTATTGTAATGTGATGTCCTGAATTTAAAATTTTAATTTCGCTTCGCAAAATCGCATAAATTAAAAGAAAAATCATCTAATGATGGGCAATCACCCATGTTCTAGAGCGTTCTAAATTAAGGATACATCTAATTTGTTTGTCTGTTTCACAAAAGGGCAATTGTTTGAACAAAAATGAATCGCCTCCGACGCCACAGTTCCCTACAAGGAATGCTATTAATGTAAGATCAGTTAATTAATGATTTTATAATCTGAAATGTTGCTTCAATGTTTGTAAATTCGCAGTTCCTGTTAAGATTTTTGTCCATGGTTCTAAACAATTTTACAACATCTTATTCAGGCTCAACTTATTTGAAATTAAAGATATATCTAGAAGTTCTGAATATGTTTACTTAAGTTATCCACTTCCCAAGTTTTCATTCGAAATTAATAATAAATTAATAACATACTCGTAGTTCATTTTTGGCATTTAAACTAATCTTATACGTTGATCCATTTTGAGAAGAAGAGGCTTGAAACTTTTCATCACTCACATTAATAACATCATGGACCGGAAGATGTGGGGCTTGCCCTAACAATTGTTAAATTGCCAACTTCATGCTGGTTTTTTGTCAAGACGAGGTAGAAAGTATAATATGCGGCAGTTTTTTGGCATAGTGATGTGCTGTGAGTACTATACCTGGCATCCTGTCAATATAGTAAAATTATTGAAGCAGAATAGTATGGGAAACTTAAGTTTCGTTCTCGCTACAACGTCCTCTGCAGCACCTTTCTCAGCTGCCATAATTTAAATTTATCTCTACACTATCGTAATAAGTTCACTATTACCACTTCACGTTCTCTTTTTCCTTCACGTTTTTAAATTTTTGCTTTGCAGATATTTGTTTTGATTTGTAACGTTTGATTTCATTTTTGAAATCTGGGAGGATTATAAACAATATGTCCATTTATTGCTATTAAATTTTACATATACATTGTCCATAAGTAGTCACTCTAGAAAAGAGTTTTTTTTTAAACAATTTACTATCTTTGTTCTTTTTAAAGTTTTGATGAAATTTTTCATCACGTATTTTTAAAATTCAATGTCTCAATTATTTATGGAAATGCGATTTTCACCACTATTTTCAGCTTGTAAAGCTCTATACATTATGTGGAAAACGTTATTGATCTATTTTGTTGAAAATGAGATAGAGTAAAAGCAGTTTCTCCGACACAAACTTCTTTTTAGAATATCTTATTTCCGACAAAAAAAAACGCCAATGTTACCTGGGTAATTTATAGAGTTGTGTAAGTTGAAAACAGTGGTGAAAACTACGTTATGAAATTTCCATCAACAATAGAGATATTGATTAAATATGCGTGATGAAAAATTTCACCAAATTATTAAAAAGAAGGCGGTGATAAAAATGTTGAAAAAAATCTCTTGTTTTACACAGCTGAAGGTGTGGACAAGTTATATTTAAAATTTCATAATAATGGGTTTATAAATAACGGCGATATTACGTTCTGAAAATATATTGAAAATCCCAAAAGCCAAAGGTAGTGTTTCTCTTAAACATAACCTCAATGTTTTAAACTTGTACGGTAATTCAGTGTTGTAACTATAGTGCTGACTGCTTTCGATTTGTTAAACTAAGTTTTGCATCAATTGTATATATTTTGACTGAAGACTGCTTTCAAAATTATTTAATGATAAATATAAATGTTGATGAGCATTATAGAATTTATAGAAAGTAATTAGGCATTGTATCAAAGAACAATTCACTGATAATTATTACTATTTTATTAACTGCATCCTTCAATTGTACTTCTTGTTCTATATCATTTTTCTGAATACTTTGATGATCATTTTCTTCGTTATTGTTTCTGGTTATCTATCATCTGCTTCATCATTTCCGTTGATATTCATGTCATCTTTTTCTTGACTAATGTAAGTTTCTTCATTCTCTGATTCCGCTTGTTGGTCATTAACTTCTACATCCATCCAGTTCTTATGATATTGGGATTGTTTGTAAGTTCTACTAAATATGATAAATTTTCCATTGATTTTTCAAATTCACTTGTGTCCTGTTCAGAAAGTATTGCCGCAAGCTTAGTGCAAATTTTTTCTGCTTTTGTATATTTCTGTTGAAAAGTTGTACATTTTTTTATTCTTGAATTTTCTACCTATATTTCATCATAATTTTTTCTGAAATACTTTGCAATAGTTTTCTTTACTATATCATTCATTAACTAATCTCTTACCAAATAATTGTATTCCTGTAGGCTAAAATGTGGACAATTGTCTCTCTGTGACATATACACATTTACACTGATTTTCATTTACTTCTACGTTTTCACCAAATGAATTGAAAATGCAAGAAGTTTATGTTTCTCATATAAATTTCTGATATTTTCCCAGAGTTTTTTCAACCTCCTTTAAAACATATGGATTTAAAAGTCTGAATGGAATATATCGCCGCTTGAGTTTATTGGAAAATTTGTTACTGTTATAAGTAGTTACACATTTTTCGGGCCTTAAAATCCTTTTCTGAACGTTGAATTTTTATTCCAACAAGAAGATACCATAACTACTATTAAATGAATAGTATAGAACGACCAGGATTAAGAACCAAAAAAGCGGCGCACAATGTGCAAAAACACGATGTATCAATTGGTTGTCCTCGTGTGTTCGGTTAACGTCTTTGACAATGGTGGATTTTCTAAAATCTCAATGTAAAAAACTCTCTAAAGAACGTTACAAACTTTATGTAAGCGAGGTTAATGCTTCTATTTATCAGTAATACTAATTTTTTTGGAAATTTGTTCGTGAGAGGAAGACCAGTAACAATAATGTTCCAAACGAGATGTCGTATTTAACTGAATCAATAACTGGAGGCAAAGGAATTTCCAATTTATTCGCCAAATTTTTTTCATTGGTTTACACCACTAACAATTCTTCCAATTTAAAGTGGAATGATTATTTTATTGAAGAAGTTTTAGATGTGACTTTATCAGTGGGGATCAAGCGATGCAATCTCCTCTCTTAACAATTCTACTATCACAGGCCCTGATGGCTTGAGCAACTTATTTTTAAAGAAGTGTGTAGGCACCCTATCTGTGCCATTGTTTGAAGTATTTACCAAATCTTTAAACATATGGTAAGTTTCCCGAAATCTGGAAATTGAGTTATATCAAACCTATTATTAAAAATGGTCATCGAAAGGAAGTAAAAGATTATCGAGGTGTTTGTAATCAGTCAAGTTTTCCTAAAATATTTGAGTCCATTATTGCAAAACAACTCCAGTGGATAGCGTCAAGAGTACTTACAAATCAACAGCATGGTTTTTGCAAAAACAACTTTGTCTAACCTATTGGATTATTATTCATTTCTCAATGAGTCCTTGACAAATAGAACCCAAGTTGAATCTATTTATACTGATTTTGCGAAAGCGTTTGATCGAGTAGATCACAATGTTCTGATTTTGAAACTGCATAAACTCGGTTTTAGGCAGTTTACAATTGATTGGTTAATTTCATTTCTAACAGACAGATGGCAACAAGTTAAAATTGGCAACTATCTTTCCGATTCGTTTAAAGTTACATCTGGTGTACCACAGGGTTCCCATTGTGGCCCAGTTTTATTTCTTTTGTTTATAAATGACTTAAGTCATTGCTTTAAATTTTCCAAGTTTCTCTTTTATGCCGATGATCTCAAAATTTTTAAAACAATTACGTCTGTAAGAATTACAAACAGATTTAAATAATGTTTTTCATTGGTGTGAATTAAATTTTTTAAGTCTAAATTTAAATAAGTGTTGTCACATGACTTTTTGTAATAAAAATTCTTCTGACTACAGTATTGGTAATTCTATTCTCGCGTCGGTTAACGAAACAAAAGACCTTGGTGTAATTTTTTATTCAAAACTTAGAATCATTATCAGTACATATCCAATAAATCTATACAACTGTGGAGATTTATTTAGGGGCACTGTAAAGATATGAGTTCGTATGCATTGAAGATGATGTATTCTTCGTTGATGCGTTCCATCTTAGAGTACTGCTCTCCTATTTGGTACCCAATAAATAAGACCGACATTTCCCTTCTGGAAAGCGTTCAAAAGAAGTTCCTTCGAACAATTGAATTTAAAGAACTACATTATCATCAACAGGATGAATACGGGTGGGTGATAAACCTACTTGGGATAAAATCTTTGGAAGCTCGTAGGAACAAGCAAGTATGAACCTTCTCACAAAACTAACTTTTCGAATTCCAATAAACAGCAGAACCACCAGAAATTGTAATATTTTTCGAACTGTTACCGTCGCTACTAATATGTCAGTTAATCATCCTCTTCGAAGAATGATAGAGTCTGCAGGTTTGTTTGCAAAAAATGAAAAAATTTATATTTTTAATTCACATTTAGTCGCTTTTAAAAGAACATTAAACTTTCTTACATGATTTATTTAAATTATTTTTATTAGTCATTATTGTTAGTTAAATAGCTTTGTTTTTTTTCCTCCAATTAATGTATGTACTGGATTATATTTTTAATTTTGTAAACTGAAGATTTTCCGTAATAAATTATTATTATTAATATTTTTCAAATTCGGAGCGTGCCGACATGGTAATGCTTTATGGTGTGGCTGATGGAAACGCCAGGTTGGCTCGCGAATTGTGGATCGAGTGCTTTCCAAATCGTGCGATTCCGTGTACGCGAACATTTACATCAATGGTACAGCATCTCCGAGATCATGGTACTTTAAGCCTCAAACTCAGAATCGTGGCCGTGATAGGATCGAAAGAACACTGCAAGCTGAAGAACAAATTTTGGAACGTGTCGAAGAAGAGCCCGACATCAGCACTCGCCGACTTGCAGCTAAAGTTGGAGTTTCACAGTTTGTAGTGTATCGTACATTAAAAGAACAAGGCCTACATCCATAGGTACCATGTTCAAAAAGTGCAAGCTTTGGACCCTCCGATTTTCCCCGTCGTATAATTTACTATATGTGGATCTTTATCGTAATTGACCGCTTAATTGTTAAATCTGTTGGGCAAATAAATTCTATTACTATTATTAATTGAACCTTATGTTTTACCAAACGGACTAAATGTGGCATAGTACCTCGAGTTTTTAAACAATGTGTTGGAAGAGCAGCTACATGTGGAAGTGTCTATAGGTGAACGAGTTAGCATTTGGTATTTGCATGATGGAGCACCATTTTCCTAGCCAGTTGGTCTGTGGAAACGGCCCCATAACTTGGCCTTCGCGTTCACCCGATCTCAGTCCGTGTGATTTTTGTCTGTGACATTGAATGAAACATTTAGTTTTCGACTTTTAATTTGTTTTTCTGTATTTTCACATTACTGGGGTACGTGATGCCGTGGTTACAATTATTGCATATATATCACCCTGCATGTAACTTCACACAGTATAACTTCAGGATATGAAGAATCAAAATATTTTATGTTTCCGTTTACAACAGTCACAGTACAATTTTTGGGCATTCACAGCTTTTCAACCACCATGGTGCGGTCATTTTTAGCAATATTTTGAGACGTTTGTCTAATATTGAGTATATTTTTGAGAACACAGCATGTTCCTGTTGATGTAGCTATGTACTCCAGAACCAGTTTATGATTACATCTAAATGATACCATCTTTTGTACAAGTTTCTTACTTTCTTGATCAAGTTTTCTCTGGTTGGCTTAAAGTCTTGGGTTTGGATAAATTTAGTAAGTATCCATTTGAAAAGCCTTTGATTTTGAGTTATACTTAAGAAGATGTATTGTAAGTCTTACTATATTTTAGGCATAAGATAACTTTTCAACTGAGAACTCCATGAGGTGAATAGAAATATACAAAATACATGAATGATAATAATATAGAGACACACTTAGATTTTCTTAGAGCCTTTTCACGAGATTTGAATTTACGACCTCTATAAGAGCCTGCATATAACACAAAATTGTATTTCAAAGACAAATTTGAGCCTTCTACTTCGCATTTTCCAATGTTTTAGGTGTCAAATATAAATAGGAATAAAGTTTTTTTGACAATAACTTGTTATATAAGTACTGGCTTCTTCACAACTGTAACAAACTATTCCTGTATTTATTTTTGCATCTAAAGAAGTGTAAATTGAAGAAAACACACAAACTAATGAGTTGTATATAAAAATAGTGACGTTATGTTTAGGTTCTAAATTTCCCATGTTATCTATAAAATAAAATAGTAAAAGTAAGTACATTACCGCACTAGAGTGTTTAAAACTCTAGTTACTGTACTGAAAAATATGCAGCAGGATCCTTGCCGCTCCTCCGTAAAAATATCTTCATGTTACCTGTAGATGCGGCAGATACGAATAAATAAACAACACACGTATTTCTTTAGTTAAAAATGTACATTTTCTAAGAAAGAAATATAAATATGTGTCTAACCATCTCTTTGATTATAACAATTGCGGCAACTGCAAGTCACGCCTTGGTAATCTACACGGATTTATTAACCAACGGTAAAATCAGTTGCGAATTGTATTAATTACGTGGGACAGTCTTGAAATCCTTATAAAATTAATGAATATATCACGTGGCATTCAACGCTGACCACGTTTTACCAGGAATTTCCTGCAATAGCCGTTCAAGGAACGGCAGCACCGAAAAGTCATCCGCAGAAATTAGTATTCGTCCGGATGATATTCCAAATAGGTGGTATTTTTCATTATAGAAAGTATTTGGTATCAAAAATGTCAAGGAAGCTACAATGCACGCAGAGTAGTCTGGGTAGGTACTTTCCGCGTCAGTGCGGTTTCGTATTGAAGGTAAACGAGATCGTCGAAGCTCCCCGGCAAATCACACTAGAGACATCTATCTGTGCGATTCTAAAGCATTTTTTTTTTATTATACCAGACCCGTATAATAAATTTCGTTTTAATCCGAGTCATCGCCAAGGACGTGCCTTTTATTCTCAGCTCAAAAGGGTATAAAAAGCGCCAGAAGAAAACGTAATTACTTGCATAAATTCGACGTGCATTAGCTGCAGATTTCTATAAGTTATATAATTGTGCAACATCAAAAATGTAATTTACACAGTAAAAAGTAGAGAGCGAAGATGCTAGTAAATTACGCAAGTAGAACTAGTGGTATTTTAAGACCTCGATTTCTTGTGAAACAAATTTATTGATAATGTATCGAAAAGTATTCAGTTATTAACGCTCCTACAATTAATACGAAAAGCAGGAAAAACAGTCACGAAGTAGAAACGAACTGAAATATCTGTAAAAGGTGCTTGATTGAGTGGAAATGAAGGAATTACGTTGAGAGTATACGTAATCTGCAAATTAAATGAGTGAAGTGTTAAATTAAATAAATGTCTCTGAAGAGAGAAAGCGGAAGTGTAATTTTTGATTTGTAATTACAAACTCGTGACAGTCATAACGGTCTTTTCAAAAATAAATCCTACCATCTGAAGCTCTATTAATTCGTCTTCCGTACGACAGACAGAAGTATAAGTTTTCTATTGACTTAAAAGTGTTAATAAACATAGTCTCTCTTTTAAACAGTGCATAAAAGAAATTGTACAAGTATACTTCTCCTATTTATCACTTTATTTAATCAACTACTCTACACTTGTCTGCGAAAACACTATAATAACCAGTTACGTAATTTTTTATGTTTTAGTTTTTTAAGCAAATCTAAGAATCTGCCAAGCCATTCACCTTCACTTTGCCAGGTTAAAGACAAAACTGCAAATCTCATATAATAAATCATACCCCGAAGTTGAGAAAATAACTCATAATTTGATACACAAGGAGGTATAAATCATAATTTCTAGTTGAGAACCTAAGTTTTATTAAAAAGCCAATAAATCAATGTGAGCGGTGTACGGAAAATTGTGAGGAGCCATTAAAGCAAAAATAATCCGTAAACAAAATATCTTTAAGGCTTCTAAATAGCAGGCTTTAAAATTGAAAGTAATCTAAAAGTTCTATTAAGCGTAATTATTTTTTTAATAATTTATGGTGTATCAATCAACTGCTAATACTCAAATTAAAATGTTCAAGGACTACCTAACACTTCATTATAAACATTGTTATAAAAAGTTGAACACCGTTATTTATCTGTTTATTGCAATTTAAAATTAAAAATAGATTCCTGATCAACATGATAACCAAGGATAATATAGGTAATTATGTGCTTATTTTCGTGAACTTTATGATCAAAATTGTATATTTTAACCGCATTCGAACGAGTCCAGAATTGCAAAATACCTGAAATCATGATGCTCATCAGATCATCAGTGTTCAATGTCCTCTCGATGAATATGTATTTATTATATTATTATTAAGTAAATTGCGGTCAACAAAAAGCGTCCTCAAGTTGGCGTTGGACGAACAAGTTGTTCATGCGTAAAACACAGCCTACTTGTTCAACAACAACTTGAGGACTTGTTTTTCAAGATCTAGTATTAAAATTGTATTTTGCTACTAAGACAACACTTTAACGATGAACGGGAATACAAACTTTCTCTTATTACAAGTGATTAAAACAACGAACTTTTC
Source organism: Zophobas morio (assembly GCF_036711695.1). Lineage (NCBI taxonomy): Eukaryota > Metazoa > Arthropoda > Insecta > Coleoptera > Tenebrionidae > Zophobas > Zophobas morio. The sequence continues at coordinate 10,523,155 of NW_026972122.1, forward strand.
TTTTTAAGCAAAATTTTATTTTCTATCAATATTGGCTTCCTTTCCGTTCAATATTTTCAAATTAATAGTTGTTAATGTCTATAGTCTTAAACATCCACAGACAACAACCTAATGTTTTTTAAATAATTTAAAGTTGTTTACACAAAACTTCCCTCGCCCCTGAAGCACACTCAGTTAAATCAGTCCAGTTTCTTAGATAAACTACAAAATTTCATGTTGAGATTGTTTTTAATTCTATGGAAACTCCTAAATTTTGTGACGACGTTATCAACTCCTTAGTAGGAACAAATATATAGTTTGGATAGGTATAGTTGTCCAAATCTGACTTCCTTTTTAAGCAAAATTCCAGACATTTTTGTCTCGCAAAAACACAAATATCGCAAGTGTTTAGACAAATGTAAACAACTGGTTGTTAAGCTTGTTGTCACGAAAATTAGTTTCGCAGTCTACACGATTTCTCGATTGGGATTATTATGACTCGGATGTTTATTTATGACTTAAAACTTTATTGATAAAATTCGTCAAAATGGAATCAAAACATGTATACGCTCCGTGATTTAAAAATATTTATTCGCTCAAAGAAATCCGCACTGTGTGCTAGTGATCTCAACCTCTTCTCGTGAATAAACGTATGTTTAATTCACTTGTTGTATAAAATTTATTTTAATCGTTACATTAGTTTTAAGATTTTTAAACTCTTGAAATTTAGCAGAAAAAATCTGCACAATGCACCATCGAAAATTATTTTTTTTTTTTAAGTATCTAAAGTTGAAACATGACAATCCCAACGTAAATTTTGTGTTCTTAAATAAAAATTGGCAAAAATATGGATCAATTCAGTTGATTTAAAGGAGAAATTGGCAAAGTAATATCTGCAGTAAAACGTTTTACCGTTCTTCATATTCCTTGTTTTGATGTTTTTTTAGATGGATGTAGCTTCTTTATGGACAGTAACATAAATGACAGAGACTACCGTAAAACAATATATGGTCTAAATATTTTCTTTAAAGAGAAAGACGAAGCGATACCAACCGCTACTTGCCTTAAATAAAATATTTAAGAAGAACGTTATTATAATGGATAATGCTCTATAGTACTCTGTAACAGCAGAGAAATCGCCCACTAGCAGTAGTAAAAAATATGTCTTAGGAGTATATTTTTGGCTTAACAAAAAAAAATTCTTTGTTGATGAAGTTACAAAAAGAGAATTATGGTGTAAAATCAAGCCAATTCTATATCATTCAATTAAAAAGTATGAAGTAGATGAACTCGTGTAGGGTTACAGTATTTTGTAACTTCCGTCCTAGCACTGTTAATAAAACCCGACTGAGTTAATGTGGAAATATTATCCGTGTGGACAAACGTTATACAACACTGCGAAGAATTGATTAATCAAAACTGGAAAAAAATTAATAGGTATTTTTCCAATTAACGATATTTGCGCTTTCGTAATGAAGCTATAAGAATCTGACTTTGATTCGGATTATTATTTACGTGATTATCTCATATAATTTTAATAACAATAAAGTCATTACAATACGTAAGTATTAATACTGGAAACAAAAATTAGTCGAAGGTTATTTCGATAGACCTTCCCTTGCTCTTGCAGTGCAAGAAAATATATCCAGCTTTTTCGAAAAATTACAAAATTTGATTTCGCGAATTTAATTTTTTTATGAGAACGCCTATAAGTTAATATAAAAATATATGCATAATGTTAAAGTAAATGTAAAATACAAAATTTTGTGATAACGTCATCAACACTTTTGCAAAGACATTCATTCATTAATTTTTTTGATTTCGGGTGACCCTGTATAACCAATTCTAAAAAATATTAATCACAAGCATAGACGCATCATATTTTGCACACTTTAGATAGGATTAATTCAGCAAAATTTTGAGATTACGTCATTAATTTTTTAGGAGGGATGAATAAATACCTATATGTATTTTTAATAAAAATTATTTATATCCTGAAACGTCTGCAAGATTTTAATGCATTCGATTTTGCAATTTCAAACTTAAAATAGAAAATGTTGTTATACAATTTTGATTTTGTATCCAAAAATGTGGATGTCTCGAGTAAAAATTCAAAACGAATTCATAAACTACACGTGTAGGACCAAATAATTTTATATAATTTAAAACTATAAATGTGAGGTGACGTCATGACATTGTTAGTGAGGATAATTAGCCAAATTTTGGATAGCGTTTTACCATCTATTTGATTCATAATTCCTAATATGCGTACCTACATAAAAAAATTTACAACAATGGGTTTAGTAGTTTTGGATATTATCTGTCTAACAAAAGTCAACATAGACAGACAGATAGGCGGAAACGGTAGACCACTTTATTCTAGGTGTCAGGAAACGTCGAGAAAATATAAGAATGGTAAGTCACCTTGGACTCGAATACTATACATCCTTAAGGAAGTAAAAACGTCAAAATTACAATTTTCTAACTAAAAGCCTCTCTCAATCAACTGGAACCTCTTATACATTGCTAAATGGTGGTTGTGTCAATAGAAAATTATTTTTTTAAGTCACCCTGCACTAATACTTCTAAAAAAATAGGACTGTTTAAAAAAAACTACGTGTAAGAAGTGTGTTATTCAAAATATTTCAAAGAAAAGGGACTTTACAAATTTGCGAAATGATGACATCAAATCTTTATAAAGGGTGAGCACATAAATCCTGATGAACGATTTATCATATTTTAAAGATGGCCTCATTACAATCTTGTAGGAAGAACACAGAAATTTGACGCACTATTGTACGATCTACATAATATACTTAGAAAATATGTAAAATTTTACAAAAATCTCGCAAAAAAAACACGATTCCCACAACATTTGCACAGTTAAATAATGTTGTAAACTGTTCTTGTAAGAACCACGCTAATTGAAATTGTAAATTTCTCGTCTATGGTCAAAATAAAATATGAATCTTACCATAACAACCATGTTGGAAAATTGTTCTACGTTGTTACTAAAATAATTAGGTTCCACGTAACACTACTCTTGTCTAAAAGACTATTCTTAATTTGAATTCGTGCTTAATTATATTTACATTTACATGGAACATACAAATGTGTGATATTTATTCGAAAAACGAAAACGTTAAAGAAGCGATGAAAAAAGAAATTGGTTCATGAGACATAACAATGGGAGCAAAATTAAATAAAACACAATTAAATATGAAAGAAAAAGAATATTCGTCAACAATAACAACTAAGTACTACTTATTTGAAAAAATACGTTAGAATAAAAAAATAAGTCTCGGAAAGGCACGTCCAAAGAAAAATTGTGATATTTGTAGGCATATTGTTTTAATTTTACGCACGTTTGGTTACCACATTTCTCAAGTTTTTCCTTGAATTTATTGCTTAAATGTTAATATTATGAAATCGCCTTAAATGAATAACTTTAATTTAAAAAGTATATCTAAATGACATTTTTAAAATAATTCGTTGGCACACATATATCGGGCGGGCAACATAATTTGTAAGCGAGTCATCCTTGGAACTGAATACATGTCTTCTGTGAAATAATATGTTAATAATAATAAAATTTTTAATAAAATTACTTGCTGACACGTGAAACTTTTCTTATTTTCTTGCTTGTTGTTGCTTCCTGGAGAAATTATCTGCACAGTTGTTTTCAGAACTTTATTTGCGTATTTGCATATTCACTTAAAAATGGAATTTCCATTAAAGAAGAAAGTATTTATGATTATTGATGAATAATCATGTGATTAACTGGCTTATTAATTATTATTCAATACAAATCTCTTCAAAGTAACCGAACCGCTGTTATATCTTATCGAAAAATGTTGTTGTTGGCAGATTTTATACCACAACTTCACGTTGGCGACTGGAAAGTAGGTTATTTTTAGCAACACAGGGCTACAGCGCATTCGACTAGGACGACAACAGCAGGAATTAAAAAAAAATGAGATTGAAAATAACACAAGAAATTATCGAACAGCTTTTTTTTATTTTGTACATTTTGCCTGAGACGGCTTAAAAGTTAATAGAATAAAACACAAGATGATGTAAAATTGGGTCTGTCTAACGAATTGTTTCCTTAAAATTTCTGAATCTGTGTATAGAAAGCTTAAAAACTGTTAGTGGTAGTTGTTTTAAATTAAATGTCACTTAAATATTAAACACGAAGAGTCTTTAGTTTTACATCCAAAATCGCTGTAACGTGACATGCGAAAATAAGTAGCACCACTTTAAAACACTTTTGACAATTATTATAAAATGCTAGAAAGCTGTTGTTTTCTCTTGTACTTCGATATTTTTCTTATATATTTTATGGAAAGTTATAGTTTTGGTGTACTGTGTTTTGTATAGAGCCCGAATACAATTATTTGAAAATACATCAAAAATAGCAATACCAACACTTGAAGAAAGGTTGTTTTTTGTTTATTTATATATTATAAGATTTTTCATGAAAAAAAGACGTCAAGTTTATTTTAAGAAATTATAAACCTCTACAAACGTATAAACAAAAATTAACATAACATGGGTGCACAAAACGGTTTAGTTAGAATAACAGTCGTCACAATAAAATATCTATTTTTTTAAGAAATATAAATTACAATAACAGTCAACTATAAAATTCTTTAAAATTCGTAGAACCAATGAATCAACAGGTATTTTACATTATGTTGTTGTGTAGATATGTAGTTAAAACTCAATTAACGAATGACAGGTAATGTAAATAATATACATTTTTGTGTTTAATCGGTTTCATCAAGCTTCACTCTGTTCCACTTATAAAGAAAAATTTAAGAAATTTGGTGTTAAAGGACTTGTTAAATACGTTACTAGTTACATATATTTTCAATTTAAATTTTATACAAGCGTGTTTCCAAATTCTTGATTAAATAAAAAATGACCCTCTGCTTGTACGCATAAACATACTATCCTACATTTCAAAAATAACCTATTTCATTCAAAAATATTCAGTTTCTAAATACATAATTAAACCTATTTAATTCTGCTTTATTGCTTAAAAAAAACTGTGCAACCTTTAGAACGAAATGCTCTAAAAATTTCAAATCAAAATAATTAATTGTTCGATTTTATGTGTTTACTGTGTGGATAATTGCTTAATTGATCTGATCTGTTTTCAGACTGGTTAAATATAGTGTTTCTCAATAAATCCAAGAATAAATTTAAAGAATTTCTAGAATTAATCAAGACGTAAACGGTGACACTGTTTGGGTGACATATTCTAACAAATAGGTGACTTGACCTTCATTTACGAAAAGAAAGCAAAATTTTCACTGTCCGACCATGTACGATAATTAAATGTATTATTATAATTCTTCGCATTAACTGAACACAATTTCCACATTCCCATTCCGATAATCACACGAACAGCCTCCAAGCTCGACACCTGAGTGTCTCCTAATTATACCTCGTTTCTCACCGCAGAGGCCGTCAGATACATCTGAAAATATAAACAATGAAATTAGGAACACCCGTATCAAACTAGTTACAATCGATTTCAAGTGACGGCCTTATATGGGAGCAATAATAGTGGGGTACTTGTTGATTCGAAGAAGTCGAGAAATTCTCAGGTCGAAAATAATCAAAGATATAAGTAGAGTCACCTATCGTGAACGTTTTCAGTTGGCGGAGATCAACTCGTAACGACAACTTAGTCCGGTGAAAGTGTTCTCAGTCCATCGTGTACCGGAGGATTGGCCACAAAAGAATCCATTTACACATGCGCACATACTGAAAAGGACGCACTATAAATATATAACTTGCCAGTCTCCACTTCTTGGCTAGTGCTTGAACCTTCAGCATGGCTTCCAAAACTTTTTGGCTGTGTTGTTTATTACTTCTTGGGATAGGTAAGTTGTTTTTTATCTGTCACCCCCTCCACTCTAAAAAACCACTAGATCCCCCCACGCACTCGCCTCGGTAATAATTCACGACTTTTTTTTTATTTTCAAAATTCCCGGCGCAGTGGGCTTTCTTTTTTTCGTGTTAATTATGCATTCCTCTCTTGGTACATAAAGAACCTCAAAAGGTCATACCATCGTGGCATTTGAACCATAAAAACTGTTAATCAGGAAGTATCATAATTGCAAAAAACCGTTACATCAAACTTCTCTAATTCACTTTCCTTTTCTGACTGTCATTCATGTCAGTGATCCTTTTTTGTACTTGTTCATTAAGAATTGTTACCACATCGTTATGCTTATGACTAACATGCAACTGTAAAACCCACATGCAGTTAGGAAACTTGTTGAACGTTTAGCGTCGTTTCTGAGATATCTTTTTCGCGCGAAGTCAATTCCGATAGTGAAACTCTGAGCGAAGAAAGTTCTCTCCTAATTGGGTATTCAGGTTTCAAGTTTAACCTGTTTCTCCGTAAAACCTATCGCGACTTTAACCTTGACAATTAGATAATCATCTCTGCACGGTTTTTGCAACTTGTGTATCCTTTATGGTAATTTGGTCGATGTTTGACATTTGGAAGTAATGAAGCAGACAACAATGAAGAAACGTGAAAGACATTTACGATTCACCCGACAAATACCAAATATTTCACAATTCATCTGGCTTTTGACCTTCTTTGTTAAACCTCAACGAGACATTTACCATAAGATAAAACAGGCTTGGTAGTGATTCAGGCGGAGGTAAACTGCGAATTAGTACCGGTATGTGCACATTGCAAAACCAGATAAATTTTTTCTTTGTTGCGGTACTGATAGAATTGCTTAGTAGGCAGTTTTCCAATTGTTTCAATATTGTCAATTGATTGTTATATAAACAATTTAGCTTTTTATCGGCTGTAGAAACCTGTTCTACATCTTATTCAAACAGCTACTTTCAAGTGACCTGGATTTCTTTTCCCCCCTCGCAAAATATTTTTGTCGAAGCCTAATCGAACTAATTGACCAATGAAATCGATTTTGCAGCGTTTGCCCAGGATGATGACGGAGGAGAAGAAGCCACAGCCGAAGAGCTCTGCGACAACAGGCCAGCCGACGAGTACTTCAGACTGTCGACGGAAGGTGACTGTAGAGATGTAGTCAGGTATGATGTCTGAACGTAGCGCATCAGGTGCTTTCCTTTTTGGCATTATGCAATTCGGTTTTATCCCACAATTATCAAAATCTAGGAAACCAATTGCTGATTCTTGAAATTTGCAGTCCATCACAGTAGCTTGTTTTCAAGTACGCTTCTGGCCGGCATTCCATAAAAACAACAGATTGCACGTGTCTTTGACATACAATTGAAATGAATGTGGATGTCCTAAATGCATGCAACAGATTAAATAAAAAAATTGAAACCGCAGGCAAAACTGCTGTGACCAGAAGCCAGAATTTTAATTTTATTTTAATAGCATCCGTATTTTTGTTGTGCGTATTTTAAACCAGTTCAAAGACTAAAATCATACATTCTAAAAATGTTGTCAACAAATGAAATAAATACACCAAGGTCAACATTTATGTAAAAAAGTTATAATTAAAAAAAAGAAAATTTGACTACACTTACTTTGGAAACAAAAAAAGATTTTTCTAAAATTGAACAATCAGATATTTCCGTCCAAGCATTTTTCTATGTTTATAATTTGATAATTTTGTAATAACTATAAACTTATTATCAAGCTATGTTGTGAAAGAAAAGGTTTTATTTTTTTGAGTTTCGTTTCTAAACTTTTGTCTCTTTTTGTATTTGTTACCGTTTGTAACAGATACAAACAAAACTTTCGCTATTTTGATAAAAAAGTTTGTTCCTAAAACTTGAAAAACCATTTCACACGTCGAAGCATTTTTATCAAATTCGTTCCAAACATTAAGTATTAATTATGAAACTTAAAGTGAAACTTTGTTTACATTGCATTCAAAATTTCGAATCAAAAAAGTAAATAACTGACATTTTTTCCAAAAATGTTAGGATTAGTTATAACTGTGAATACAGGGACTGATCTATTAAGGACGATAAAGATGGGGATCTTTCTGATTTCTAGAATATAAACCTTCGGCTGAAATGTTTTCGATATGCCGAGGAAGCAATAAAAAACACGATCAGCTATAGATTTTTGAAGATTTGTCTTTCATGGAATTTTCGTCTTGCTAGATTATCGTCAATTTGAACGTTTGAGTTGAAAATGGCTGCCTTTGATCGTGTTTTTGCATTGGTTTCTCGTTATTAAAAAAAACAAATGTATTTCCAGTTTTTCTGAAAACAGTATTTTGAATATAATACAATTTTTTATATTTTTCAGTTAAAAACAAACCGCAAAATATCGCAATAAAATTATTACAAAATTAAGAAAGGTATTTTTATCTAGAAAGAAATAGTTTTATAATTTAAACAATTTTTAATTCGTATTTATTGACTGATTGAAACTAAGGGCACTTTTTGTAATGTAGGAAATATTTGGAACTTTTACAGATCCGACTGTAAAATTTTGGTTGTCCTCTTCTGAGGCTTTATAACTACCGTTTATTTTTGAAATACCGATGCGACGTTGCCACGTTATTCTAATTTTCTTGAAATTTATTAGTAATGGAAGAATTTACAAAAAAATCGCAGTAAAGTTATTTTTAACATCTATGTTACAATATTTTGAGAAGAAATAAATAAAGATACGCGCTTTGTTGTAGTATAACTGAAATAAAATTATCTTGTGCAGAATGTTAAAAATTTGTTAATTATTACAATTTTCAAATATCGATATTGCAGTCTCTCAAATATATATTTTTTATTACTGCATCTTATTCTATTTTTTGTGTTATCCTTCCACAAAATATTGTAAGAGATACTTTAAAAATAGCCCTATTCCGATTTTTTGTGAACCCTTTCATTGCCAAAAAATTTCAAGAAAATTGGAATAACGTGGCAACGTCGAATCGGAATTTCAAAAACAAGCTGTAATTATAAAACCTAGGAAGAGACTAATGGGATTATGTAAAATTATAAAGGGTGTTTCATTTAAAAAAACTAAGGTGTGTCTAACGCCTTAAAAACAGAAAACTCGGTATAGTTAAAAATAAGAATATAGTTCTCAAAGAACCATACAACTTTGGTCTATGACTTTTTTTAATAATTAATGAGATAAACTAGCTTTCAAGGTCACTTAATTTTTTCAAATGCGACTGCAGTTTCTAAATTAAAGATTTTTAAACCTTCTTTTCAGGTGAGTAATTGCTGGATTTAATGTAATTTTATTGCACGTCCGCATTCTAAAGTCAAAAATAGTTACCAAAAAATAAATTTGGACTATGCAAAATTTCAAATATTTAAAAACATGTGTACAAAAATATACACAGTATATTTCATTCTGTTAAAATTACTTTAAATTATTATTAGAATTGCGTGAAGCAAACTTAATGTTTTTTGAAAAAATTATTACATGAAAGTTATGTCACTTTACTTTTACATAAATGGGATATAAAAATGTCATCTGCATCTTTACCATGTACACGGATCATTTTTGAAGAAAAATAATCAGCTTCAATCATATTTCTAGTATTTCAGCAACTGCTGAAAAATAATCTATATTCGAATATTTTGTTTTGTATTGTGGGCATTTTTTTAAGCTCAAAATTGAGTTAATTTTACTTATAAAAGAAAAGTGGAACCTGAAATGCATCGGTCCATGTTGTCATCTAGATAAATTTCATTTTATAGATTCTCTGTTGTTGAATTTATTAGCATACAAGTAGTAGTTTTCAAATAATTTCAATAAAATAGAGATGAACACATCTATCAATCTCCATTTTTTTTGTAGAAAAAATGAACACAAACATAATTTGTAGTACATTCTAGGTTATTTTTTCCTAGATTATCATAAATTAAATAGAAGCAGAATGTTTTTTAGAAGGTAAATTTTAAATTCTGAGGAGTTAAAAAATTTTGAAACTTTTTTGATTTAACACATCATAAAAAGAAAACCAAGGTATTACAAAACATCGAGATATATGACAATTCACTATTCTGAATTCAAAATTTTTCTGTAACATATCGCTTGATTATATCTTATGTGATTCCAAGTGAAAAAAGTTAAAATGTCATTGTCGGCTATAATAATTACTAAGACTACACGCATCTGACATTCTGATTTTAAAAATTTACACGGTTGGCTACGTTTATGCCAAGAATGTACGTTGCCACAATTATAGCAAATTAAAACTACAACTACTGGCTCTAATAAGAAGTTGTTTTGTCTCATATTAGTCATATTCATGGAAACATCTTTAGTTTAAAACGATTTTTACATGTTTTCATAAAATTCAGTAGTCATTTGATCTATACTAACGCTAATAAGTACTTTAGCCAAAAAATTACAAAACTACTTTTTTGGTTCCACTTTAATAATTATGGTCCGCTGTAAGTCAAATAGGTACTTTTTCTTTAAACGGTAATAGTGGCAACATATAAGTATAATTCCACTTTACATATTACTGTCATGTTTTTGCAAAATATCAGTGGACAGTAATTATGCTGTCAGAATTCGAATCTAGTTAATAAATCTGTATACTACTACGAAAAAATCTAGTTTAAAACCTCATTCGCTTTTGAGCTGTTCGACCAGTCTATAATTATTCTGACAGATCAGGTACCGACTAACTTATAAGTCTCGATCTCAATCGAGTAAACGTTAGTTATTACTGCAACACAACCGTGGTGAAATTGTTCCCTTTTCAAAAGGAAGGCACCTGACTCCTGCTTTAATGACATAAATAAATTTGATTTTGTGGTGTAGGTGCGACAAAAACAGTGACAACAACGGCGCCACAAGATTGGCGTCTGTTCGATGTCCAGTAGGTTTAGCTTTTGACATTGAACGCCAAACTTGCGACTGGAAAACGAAAGTCAGCAACTGTGATGTTATAGAGAGTAAGTCGATGAAGAAGAAATAGTGACGTATACCTAGCCGGTTGTCCCCGAGAAACTTATTCAAATCAGTGCCACGTATCGTCAGTATTTCTTGGTCAAAACCTGATATTAAGCCCCCATTTTGACGTACAGGTGTACTAAGTCCGGTCTAAAGCAAATCACTTGTCCCAGCGGATTGGCATTTGACATCGATAAACAAACGTGTGACTGGAAAGGAAAAGTCAATAACTGTGATAAACTTGAGAGTAAGTCGCACTTTCGAGTGCGGTAAGGGAACGGTGTCTGTAGAAATTATGCGACCGCTGATTCGGCTTCAACGGGGCGACGAATTTGAAACGTTGTACAAAAAGTTACCAACTGTCCGGAAAAGAAACGTGTAGAAAGTAGATGGTGTTTTCTAACTTTAAGCTGGATTAATTCGTTTGTTGCATGCGCTTTTTGCTATGTACTAACAGGTGTGGGATGGTGGTGGTCTATACTATGTAAGACATACTAACTGTTACTGCATTTGTGGATAACACATCACTGTACACCTTACACAACACTTGTAGTTATTTTAAAGTCTTCAGTCTATCAGTATTTGTCTTGACTAGTACAGTTCATTCTAAAATCGTGTCATCATTATCCAACCAGATTCACTTTGTGTTTCTTTGTTCATTTCCTTCTTTTCTCTCTTGTATGTTCAGTCTTTATCTAAAAGTATTGTATTAAATTTTTACCTAAAATTTAAACTAAATGGTTATTTGCTTCGTTCAAAAACACCTTGTCGAAAAAGAAGATACGAAAGAAAAATTTTTTAAAATAATTGGAAAAGGTTAAAAACACGTAGTTACTCCATTTTCTGTTCTATTGGGGCACTAGAAAAAGGTGTGGAACTGGTGCTCCAAATAAAACAGAACGTATTTGTAACTTTTCTCAATTGAATAACCGTGTAATAAAAAACATCTGACTGAATGTTTAGAATTTGCAACGTATAACCGAGTATACGAGTAAATAAATCATTTAGTTTTTTCCTACTGTTTTCTACAACTTTTATCTTTCTCTTTATGTGTTGTATTTATTAATCATTTTTTCAGTTTCTTCGTCTACTTTCTATAAATGAAAGAGCGTACAAATAGAAAAAATAAGATGTACATATTTGCTAGTTAGATACAACTGCCAGTCACAAAGAACACACCCAATTATTACACTGTGTACATAGCGCACCTTCTAAGTTTTATTCAAACCAGGGTCATATTCACAAAATAGAACATTATCTTTCACGAGCCTTTTGTGGATATGGCTATAAATAATATCTGTTGTTTCACATTTTTAAAACTTTTGCGGTCTTACAAGGTTCTTCCTGGATCAAATTATATACGATTTCAAGTGAAGAGAAGTATAAAAAAACTTGTAAAAATTCACAAAAACTTGTTTGCGTAGAATTCTTTCCACTTTTTTTACAGTTACACATTTCCGTGTTGCTGAAAGTTATTCGTATGTTACTTCCGTATACCGGAAATGACATTCGCAGTCGAAGCAATGACATTCACTTTATTTTCTACAAGTGACAACCTTCACTGTTACGTAAAGAATTTAATCAATTCTCAAATTTGCTAAAAAATTGTTTGCGCGAAAAAACTGAAACGACAGAAATTATGGAACGCAAAACAACAGAACAGTATTAACTATTTTTCCATGAATTAGAACCACGCAAGGCGTTACCTAACTTCAAAACCGACGAACCGATTTGTCCCGACGGAAAATTGTCTTGTGGTAATGGTGAATGTATCGACAAAGAATTATTCTGCAACGGTAAACCGGACTGCAAGGACGAATCTGACGAAAATTCTTGCAGTAAGTGATTAATTATTTATCTGAATTTGCATTTCTACAATAATACGTCCTTCGCAGCTGTTGAAACTGATCCAAATCGAGCACCTGATTGCGACCAAACCCAATGCGTTTTGCCAGACTGCTTCTGTTCCGCTGACGGCACCAGAATTCCTGGACAACTGGAACCAGCCAACGTACCTCAGATGATCACCCTGACCTTTAACGGTGCCGTCAATATTGACAACATCGATTTATACGAGGAAATCTTCAGCGGTACCCGCAACAATCCCAACGGCTGTCAAATCAGGGGCACTTTCTTCGTTTCTCACAAATACACGAACTACTCCGCCGTCCAAGATTTGCATAGACGTGGTCACGAAATTGCCGTTTTCTCTCTAACCCACAAGGAAGACCCCAACTACTGGAGCCAAGGTTCCTACGACGACTGGTTAGCCGAAATGGCTGGAGCTCGTTTGATCGTCGAACGTTTCGCTAACATCACCGATGGTTCCATTATCGGAGTTCGTGCTCCGTACTTGAGAGTCGGAGGCAACAAACAATTCGAAATGATGGCCGATCAGTTCTTCGTCTATGACGCTTCCATTACTGCTTCTTTAGGTCGTGTCCCCATCTGGCCTTACACTTTGTACTTCAGAATGCCCCACAAATGCAACGGTAACGCCCATAACTGCCCCAGTCGTAGCCACCCAGTATGGGAAATGGTCATGAACGAGTTGGACAGACGTGACGATCCCACTTTCGACGAATCTTTGCCAGGTTGTCATATGGTCGACTCTTGCTCGAATATTCAAACCGGAGACCAATTTGCCCGTCTTCTCAGACACAACTTCAACCGCCACTTGAACAGCAACCGTGCTCCATTGGGTCTTCACTTCCATGCTTCCTGGTTGAAGAGCAAGAAAGAATTTAAAGAAGAACTCATTAAGTTCATCGAAGAGATGTTGTTGCGTAATGATGTTTACTTCGTAACTAATCTCCAAGTCATCCAGTGGATGCAGAATCCTACAGAATTGAACGGTTTACGTGATTTCCAAGAATGGAAAGAGAAGTGCGACATTAAGGGACAACCTTATTGCTCGTTGCCTAATTCATGTGCTCTCAATACTAGGGAGCTTCCCGGAGAAACGTTACGTCTCTTTACTTGCATGGAATGTCCTAATAACTACCCCTGGATCCTCGATCCCACAGGGGATGGTTTCTCAGTTAGGAAATAATTTATTTTATTATTAAATTTTAAGATTGAGTTTCTTTAACTTAAAAGACTTTGTATATAGCTATAATCAGTTTCCTATTACATCTTTTTAAATATGACTTGAATAGGTTTTAAATTTAAACAAATAGTTAATTAATAACTTGCCACAAGTTACTGTTTTATATTATACAATGTCAGTTGTGTTGTGAAGTGAAATTTTTGTTACAAAATAAAAATAAATAAAATTAATTTTACCACTAGAATAATATCAAAAACCAAAGGCAGAATAATATAGCAAGATTCTTTTGCCGTATGTACTGTTTAACGTAATGCAGATTTACTCCGCTTCTAACTGAATTTATCTACAAAAGTTTTGCTGGAGCAGTTTGATTATTACTTCGTAGGGGAGACAAATAAATAATATAAAATTCCCAGTTTTTATAAAAACTATATTTTGAAATTTACCTGTATTGTATAGGCAACGCATCACTTTATAAAGCTCGAACAATGTGTTTAATTGGGGAGGTAAGCAAAGAAGGAGTAATTGTAAAATATCACGGTTGCTAATAAACTTTTGCCACCATATTTTTGATAATGTAGATAATAGTGTGACTTCCACATATCCGTGAGTAGCCCTAGCAGAAAAAAAATATTTCAGTTAGAAGTTTTCGCAAGATTTGGGTTTCAACAGCAAATATTTTTTAGTAATGAATAAAAATAGCATTTAACAATAAGCTGTTTTTAAAATAGTGTAATTTATGTGTACAGAATAAAAGTAGATAGAAAAATGGAACAAAGTGTGAGATGCTGACAAGATTACGCTTTTAAGATTACCCATAAAGAGTAGTCTAAAATTCCCTTTCCTAAGTATGGTCAAACAAGTTTAGTTGTGGAGATCAATTAATTATAAAAGTTGATTCTGGAAATTTTATTTTCTATAATAACGTCTCCATGTTCAAATAAAAAGTAGTACGTCGTTTTCAAAATTTTGGGAAAGTTGGGTAAAGCCTCATCAACATGTAGATTTGTCGGGATTGACTTGCATTTATTAAGAAACAACACCATTATTTTAATTTCATTGATTTCCCTACTACTACGAGTACTTTTCATTTAATCAATAAAATTAATTCATTCAATCATAATTTATTCAATAACGAGTGTATGCAGTTTACTGAACATAAATGCATTACTAAAAGGCAAACATCTACAATTTTACCGTTGTTCTACAATCATTAAATACAAGTTAGTATTTTGTCAAAATTTCAAGAAAGTTTCTTTTGTAGATTCTAGGACAAACTACAATTATAAAATTTTATTCTCAAAAATATGAATATATCACTAAACCTCCAATAGAGAAACGTGGACACTATAAATTTTAAACCATACCTACACAATTGTAAGATCGCTCCATTAAGTTTTTGGAAAGAATGAAATTGTGATTAGCGATTTTTTCGCTACGTCCTACATCGCCACGTCCTGAAAAAAAATTCACACGTTGGCAACAAAAAGTGATACACCCTCAAGCTTACAACAAAGTTTGTAATACTCTACTACAATGAATTTTTAAGAAAACGCTAAATATCACAAAATAATAGTTATTACTTCACAAAAAAAAGAACAAAGAATATGTATTTTTTTATTCATTTAGAAAATTGTGAAATCAATTAGGAGTATTATTTTAAATGATTAACATAATATACAATATTCACTTTATTGGGGAATATACCTTAGTTACAAAACAACATTTAAATCAGAAATTTAAATTTGCCTAAGTTTATTTAGACAGGACTTTTCTCACGCCTGAAGCCTAATGCATGAATTATTTTAAGTCACCGTCTGTGAGCCATTCTGAACAAAGTGTCAACGGCGGCTCAAGGGGTTCAACAACTCGATTTTACATTGATACAAGTGCATTATTCTAAAAAACCCTGAACTCAGAACAACAGGAAGTGGACAATTTACGATTGGTAAATAACAAAAATAAAATAACAAAGGTATTTATGAAAAAATGTAACACAGTTAATTTTAAAAAAGGGCTTGAAAATGGTTCCCTATAAAGTTCACATGTACCTACTACCCAATTCTATTGCGAGACCTTCAACCTCGCATAAATTATTGTAACGGCAATCTGCTCAACAATTAATGAAGCTTTGTTTCCTCTTGTTAGTCATGTGAACTCGCAAAATATAAGGTGCTGTTCTACAGAAAAGTCACATGTATTTTTTGAGATGTCCCTCGATCCAACTAAATTTGGCCTTTGGGTAACTATGAAAACGTAAATGCACACTTCCGTGATTCCATGAATCAATGAAATTCTTACACCGATTTTGAAATAACTAGATGATGAAAAGCTACAACATGGATTCTTTCAACAGGACAATGCCACTGCTCATACAACAAATCAAGCGTTAAACTTTTTAAACGAATTTTACGATAACAGAATAATTAGTGGAAAAGTAAGTCTCCATCGACTTAATACGGCCCGATTTTTTCCTTTTTCAAATCTCCAAAACAATGTATACAAAAAATCGGACAAAAAACGTATAGAAATTGGAATTGGCTATTGTCAGATAATTGGAAATTGTTCCGCCTGAAATTACATCTGTGTCTGACAAAGTAAATGAAACACACGTAAACAGCAAATTTAAAATACTACACTGTCCGGTTAAATCTTTATTTATTTTTTTTCAACACTGCTATTAACGGGGTTTCTACTTTGCAGATACAAAACTTTTTGTGCGAGTGTTTGGAAAAATTAAATATTGTGATAGTCATTTAGTTAGGTAAACTGAATTTTCCTATCCAGAGCGGAAATAATATTTAAAAACCAAAAATTTTAAACCAGTTTAGTACAAATTTGATGTATTTTTAACTTATTGTTGGTGCCAATTAATTATTATTATTTTGATTATAAATGTTAACAGTAACTTTTTGGTAATTATTAAATAAAATACTAGGGCACAACTTAAAAGTTGGACTTGACTTCGAAGTACTAATTCCCTTTATTCCTTCTTCCTGGTCCAATAGCATGGGTGCTACTTGAAGTTTAGTTTACTTGTTACATTGGTTGCCTCCATCTCCTTTGTCTACTATAGATTCTTCTAAAACAGTGGCCTGTGTAACTGCAATGGCAATTAGAATATTCGACGATTTTTCGTGGTATAGCAATGCTTTTTCCAATAGATTGTCCATTTCTGTATCCAAGAAAAAATTGTAATCTTTCAATTGGCAAAGGAGGAATAGATGAATATTTTTTTAAATAATTCAACAAGATTTACATCTTAGATATTTCCACTAGCATTTGTAAATTCTCTTTGCACATTAGTTTTATATTTGGAATTTCAATCAGAATAAACGAGCTTATGATTAACATTTTCAAGTTGACGGAAACTAATTTCTTCCACCATTAATTTCAACAATTAACATGACCTGGAACAATAAAAAATTATAACATTTGTTTAATGTAACGATTCTCGTTTACCTTCGTCATCACCATCTTCTTTTAGATAATGTTCTATTTGTGATCTTTTGAAAACATTAAATTTCTCAGGCTAATTTCCTATTGACTTTCACTGAACCAAAGCTATTAAGCTTGCAGATCGTTTTATATACATTTCTTCACTGATAAGGTTGTTCTTAGCAATTATTAAGTATATTGTGAACTGTGTGTTTGCTGTTCCACATTTGAATTGCAATTCGGTGAGATTGTTCCAATTATTTTGTTGTTGAACGATATCGAAAATTTGCAAATATATCCGTGCACTGTTTCCTTGATTTTTACCGGAATTAGTTTACCGGTTCCTGTGATATTTGAGTTTTTCTGTTTCGCAATAGCGCTGTCGATGCGAATGTTCTTTATCTGCATTCGCATTGTTTATGTGCTAAACGATAAGGTCGATTTGATTGTCGTGGCGAGTTATTGCGGCGTTGAGCTGCTTCGCCTCGGATTTTAAGCCCATCCAACACGATGGCGGATTCGCCGCCTAATTTTCCAAAGCGATAGTTTTTAACGCTGTACATGATCTTGTTCTAATGGATTATGTAGCAGCAATAGGTGATATTGTTGCACCTAAAAATGTTCTATTTGCTTCTAGAATTTCAAAAGGTCGGGTCTGCATTTATCTTAGTTCAAAAACTCTGGTAGATGATGTAGTGAACAGGTTTTCCAGTATTTTCATTAATGGTATAGAAGTTAGTCTCCGTCGGTTGTTAACTCCTTCGCGACGAATTATTCTATCAAACGTTTGTCCTTCGATCCCTCATGATGTTTTCGTTGACAAGATTAAAGCTCTTGGTTTTACAACGTTATCTCCAATGTCTTTTTTTAGAGCCGGCATCCAAAGCGATCAATATGCTCACGTCATGAGTTTTCGGCGAAAAATCCATGTTCAACCAGATGACAAAATAAATCTTCCAGAATCAATGGTCTTGAAATATGAAAATAGCAACTATCGCATATTTTTGTCGTTTGATGACATTTGTTTTAAATGTAAAATGACTGGACACTTCTCGTAGTCCAGAGGCTGAGGCGAATGCGCAAGATGTTTCTGGAAAAAGGCATATAGACGATGATGACTCTTCTTCGGACATTTCTCCTCTGGATCTTACTAGAGGTACTCCTAGTGATGATGTTCGTAGACCAAAAAAAATTAGACCTAGCAACTCTTGTGAAAGTCTAACTCCTACTTCTGAACTACTTGCCCCAGCTAAAAATTTAATTGATAACACGGATCAGTACCCATTGAGCTTTGACAAAGTCGTAGAGTTCATGGACAAAGCAGTAGGTGATGATGACATTTTAAAACTAACGCGTTCATATACAAAAGATGTTAATGGGGTGCTCACTTTATTGTACGACGTTTATCCTATCATTGATAAAAAAAGCATTAAAAATAAGTGTAAGAAGGTACAGAGAAAAATTAAAAAAGCAATGACAAAAGAGGAAAATGCGGACGATCTGGTTCCCGATTTGTCAGCTTTGCAAGACGAATCGGTTGGTTTTGACAAATAAACGCACTTATAAATAGGATCAAAGCTTTTTTCTTTTTCTGTCTTTTCATCTTTATCTCTTTTTCTTTTTCTCTACATGCCCAATTTTAATCCTCTCACGGATAATAAATCTTTATCCGATTACTTTGTCAGCACTATTGCCTACACTAATGTGGCATCTTTGATAGGAAAGTTTGACGATCTTTGTGCTTTTGTTCACGGTTACGTCCCTTGCTGGCAACACTGGTGGTATTGATTCTCTCTTCTTAAAAGTGACTAACGGCAGCACAACTTTTGCTCTAGGATGTGTGTATAGACCATCGTCATCTCTTTTCAACGACGATATAACTCTTTTCAACCGGATTAGCAATATATCGAATTCATATGACAAAGTGTATATTTTAGGAGATTTAAACCTCCCAGATATGGATTGCCCCATTAGTGGCAGTCGTTCCTATTCTCCCTCCTCTCAACTTTTGGTGGATTTGCTGCTTAATAGTCATCTTGATCAATTGATCACGCAGCCAACAAGGTTCAGGTCGAACCAAAAATCATATGTGCTAGATTTACTTATAACGTCTGATGAGAGTTCAATCTCGAACTTGGAATATTTGAATCAAATTGGTAAATCGGATCATTTAGTTCTAATGATGGATTTACAAGTTTGTTGCACACGTCGGAGGAGAACTATCACGCTTGAACGGAAGATGATAGATTTTGAAGCCCTGAATAAGCACTTAGGGAAGCTAGATTGGAATTGTCTTCTTTCGGATTTGTCAATAAGCAACAATTGGGATTGCTTTAAAGCAACACTATCTGATACTGTCACACAGTACACCACTAGTTCCACGTTTAAAAGATCTTCATCAAAACCATGGATTAACGGGAGAATTTTAAACCTAGTACGCAAAAAGAGAGCAATTTGGCGAGCTTTTAAACGAACAGGGACCGAAACGAGTTACAATGCTCACAGGACTTTTTCTAACCATCTTTCAACGGTCATCAGAGAGGCTAGACTTGATTATGAGAAGCGTATTGCAGAGAATAAGGATACCAAAACTCTTTTTAAGTATATACGCACTACTTTATCAGGTCTAGTTAAAACAGTTAAGATTAAAGATGCGGCAGGCATGGTTAATGATAACAGTTACACCGTTGCTGATATATTTGCCGATTCCTTTGCCAAAGTGTTTACTGTGGAACCCCTTTCGGGGATGCCTAATTTATCTAGCGTTTGTAATTCGAATAGTATCACTGATATAAAATTCTCTACGGACGCGGTGTCAGAAAGTTGAAAGTTACTAAATCTCCAAGTCCTGATCTTATTTCCGCCTGCGTTTTAAAGAACTGTGCAGCCTCTCTTTCCACTCCGCTTTCTATTCTAATAGCGCAATCATTCATGCAATCTAGACTTCCCGCCGACTGGAAAACGGCGTTTGTCAAACCAATTTACAAGAACAAGGGTGATAAGTTTGATGCATCAAACTATAGGCCAGGGAGTTTGACATCGTTCGTGGTCAAGGTCATGGAATCCATGATCAATGATCATTTAGTCAAGTTTCTTATAAATTACAATCTAATTCCACCTGAACAGCATGGCTTCTTACCTGGGAAATCTGTCCAATCTAATCTTTTGTGCTGTTTGTCAATCTGGGTCGCCCCGTCAGTATTTTATATCTCGATTTTTCAAAAGCTTTTGACAAGGTTCCGAAACGCAGGCTTCTTCACAAATTGCAACATCTTGGTATACGAGGAAACCTTCTTGGGTGGATAGATTCTTTTCTGAGCGATAGAACATTTCGAGTCAAAGTCGGTGATGGACTTAGTAGATCTGTCGATGTTATGAGTGGGGTGCTCCAGGGCTCGGTGCTCGGCCTGATACTCTTTGTCGCTTATACTGCCGATATCAAAAACATTATAACCTCGCCTTTCGCCATGTTCGTAGATGGCATCAAGCTTTACAGTAACTGTGCGAATTATAGGGATTTAGAACGAGATCTTCAAGCAATATATGACTGGATTCATGGTTGGTTGTTACCTTTGAATTTAAACAAGTGCATAATCCTACACCTTGGTAATAATAACCCGAAACACGTGTATTTCGTTGACAACTTACTTCTTTCATGTATAGATTCGCACCTCCAATTTGTCATGGACTGAGCACGTCCAGCGAGCTGCAAGCAAAGCAAATGAAATGCTCTTTCTTCTGGGCAAAACACTTTCCAAAGGTAGTCCATTAGTCTTTTCTAAACTTTTCAAAACATGTGCGGCCTTTGCTAGAGTTTGCTAATGGTGTCTGGTCTCCCATACTTCTAAAAGACATTTTGTGCTTGGAATCCATTCAGCGTCGAGCAACCAGATTTCCGTTCGGCAAAAATCGGCCTCCTCACTGCGAAAGACTTAGATTAATGCATCTCTGGCCTCTTTCAGACAGGCGCAAACGAGGGGATCTAATCATTACTTATCAGGCCTTGAGTAATAATCTTTCGCCAGTGAGGCATCTCTTACCTGTCAATACCTCAGACCGCACCAGAGGGCATCCTCTAAAGTTGGGTAAGTTGAAGTTTCACAATTTAGCTCGCCAAAAATTTTTAACGAATAGGGTGTTTGACAGTTGGAACGCGTTACCCAAGGATATAGTGCTAGCTTCTATTGTGTTTTAAATCGACATATAATACATATTGTGCGATAAAAAATTCTTACTTATACTGGAGATAAAGCCACTACTCAGTTTGTCGCGGGCATAACAGGCGTAGCCTCGGCCTCTGGTTTTATGGAAGGATCTAATGACCGTTTCAGCTGTTTATTAAATAATTTTATCAAATTTTGTAACAGTCGTCAGTATAATAATGTGTACAATTTCTACAACTATATTTTAGATCTTGTAATCTCCAATGTTACGTGCAGTGTCTTCAAAATACTATCTCCTTTTGTGAAAGAGGATCTTTATCATCCAGCTCTATGCTTTAATTTAAATTTAATAGCTGATGTTCTTCCTCACTTTAGCATGAATGACCAAGCTGATTCATTTAATTTTAAGAAGGCTGACTTGCAAAGTATGTATCAATTATTTTTAGATACTGATTGGTCCTCCTTGTTTAAAGCTAACACAGTTGATCGAGCATGTTCAATTTTGTACGAATTAATTAATAGCGTCTTTCAAGTAACTGTTCCTAAGTTGCGGGTCAAACCAAGACAACAGCATTATCCTCCTTGGTTTAACGTTGACATTATCTCATTGTTACAGTACAAGAGATTGGCGTATAAACAGTACAAGAAACTCAAAACTACTGAATCCTTTAATAAATTCAAGTTCTATCGCTCTAATAGCAAACAAGCCATATTTAACTCTTACAAAAACTATGTGGTGGATATTGAAAATCGTCTCCATGAAGATCCTAAACGTTTTTGGGGATTTATTCAAAGTAAAAAAGGCACATCGCGAATACCTAGCACTATGAAATATAATAACTGTAATTTTGATGATCCAAATCTCATTGTAGATGCATTTGCGGACTACTTTAATTCTGTTTATGTTCCATCTGATCCATCTGTTATAGCAGATAATTTTGATATTCGTGAGGTCGGTTGTGTCTCACCTCCCCAAATATTAGAAGAAGATGTGTTTAATGCATTAAAGAACTCTAAAAATACACTAACCATGGGTCCGGATGGTATTCCAAATTTTTTGTTTTTACTGTTTTCGCACAGCCGTTGGTATATATATACAACTTAATAATAAAAACATCTACCTTCCCTGCGATGTGGAAGGCAGCTTTAATATGTCCGGTTCTGAAAAAAGGTGATAAAGCAGACGTGAAAAATTACAGGCCTATCTCATTACTTTGCAATTTTGCCAAGATTTTTGAAGGTATACTATACAAACATATTTATTCAGCGGTCAAAGTATACATTAGTCCCTCTCAGCATGGGTTTATGGATAAGCGTTCCACTATCACGAATCT
The DNA here is from genome assembly GCF_036711695.1 of Zophobas morio. Lineage (NCBI taxonomy): Eukaryota > Metazoa > Arthropoda > Insecta > Coleoptera > Tenebrionidae > Zophobas > Zophobas morio. The sequence goes on from NW_026972122.1 coordinate 10,546,015, forward strand.
AGTCTGCTTTACACAGTTTACATCAGAAGCAATTGCTGACAGAAAACAGGTTGATGTGGTGTACCTTGATTTACTTAAGGCGTTTGATCAAATCGATCATTACATTTTATTACTCAAGTTAAAATCATTTGGATTTACAGATGCGCTTCTCAATTTGTTTAAATCTTATTTATTAAATCGTGATCAATGCGTTAGGTATAGATGTTATGCGTCAAAAAAAATATTTCCTAGTTCTGGTGTGCCGCAGGGGTCGAATTTGGGTCCATTGCTGTTTTTACTGTTTATCAACGACATTACAAATGTTGTGTCTGTTGATAGCCTGCTATTTGCTGACAACTATAAAATTTATAAAGTAATCACTTCTGTGGAAGACTGCATTGCCCTCCAATCCGATCTTGATAACATCTTTCAATGGTGTTTAAGAAATCGACTCTATTTGAATATTTTGAAATGTTTAGTTGTGTCGTATTCTCGCAAGAAGTCAACTTTGTGTTTCCAGTATTTAATCAATAACACAAACTTAAAACGCGTTATGAATATTACTGATCTTGGTATTTTATTTGATGAGAAATTCACGTTCGTTCCACACATTAATCAGTTGATTGCTAAAGCGCATAAAATCTACGGCTTCATTTATAGAAATAGTAAGGATTTCACAAAAGTACAAACTCTGAAAATGTTATTCTTTGCGTTAGTCAGATCTCAGTTGGAGTACGGTTCGATTGTATGGCAACCTATCTATCAAGTCCATATCAACCGCATTGAGTCGGTTCAGCGTATGTTTCTTAAGTTTCTGTCATATTGTGAAGATGGAGTATATCCTCAAAGGGGAGTGCATCAGTTTCTTCTTCTGAACCGATTTAATATTAATTCATTATTCAATAGAAGAATTACTGCTGGAGTCAAATTCATAATTAATTTAATCAACAACAAAATAGATTGTATATGGCTAACAGGTAAGCTGGATTTTCTAGTACCTAGGCATAATTAGCGTCAGCGTGAAATCTTTTACTGTCCTTCAAGTAATAGTAATATGCGCGTGAAATCCCCCATCATTTCAATGTGCAATGTATGTAATAGTATTTTTAAAACCTGCGACCTGACTGATAATATTTCTGTTATCCTAAATGTGATAATCCAGCAATATGGCATATAAAGCATACGTATCAATTGGTAATTATTTCGTATTAGTGTCTTTCTTGCAAATTCACAAATTGCTTTACAGTAATTTGGTCAAATTTGATCTGTGGAATATTCTGTATTTTAATTTTATGCTAGCTAAATTTTTAACATTCAGCAACACAAAACTCCTATAATGTTTTTTTTTTGTTTTTTTTTCCTTTCCCTGTAATTGGGTCTACCCCGTTGGGAAAGATGTCAATAATAATAATAATAATAATATTAATAAGTTTCTTGAACAGTCTGATCATGTCAGTCAGATTAGATTAGCACCAGTAGGTCAGAGTAGTGTAGGTCACTTTCCAAGTGATGCGCGGATAAATGGTCGGTAGTTACGCTAGACTTTTGGGGATGGGGTGAGATTAGAGAATAATAGCAGACTAATTTGTATGCTGTAATTCTAGAATCTCGAAAGTTCTTCTGTTAATCTAATCAATGCATATCATTACTTGGTCTTAGTACCCGTAATGATAGAAGTCTTGCCTGAATGCCGGTCATTTCCGGGTCAGTGGTGGCTCTTAATGATACATTTTTGGCTCAAGCCTTAGTTTAGAAGCTGGAGTTATCCGGAATCAGTATAAAGATGCTAATGGTTTAATTTCCAACGTAATGAAAGTATTTCTTAAAGCTCATTTACGGATTTCATCCTTGCGGGAACCCTTATCGGATTGTCCATTGCCTCCAGAACCTGATCTGACAAAATGGGCTTCATGGATTGATATTGCGATCATTTTGGCTATATCAAAAAAGCTCGTTTATTGCTATTCATAATTTTGTTGTGTAATTCTAAATTAAATTAAACGTTTTAGGTTATTATGGAATTTGATGCCACAGTATCGAAATGCTCAATACTATTTCCAACAGAAGGATCTCAAACATAATTTGGCTTTATAAAAATCCATTTCAGCATCTCAAAAACAAGTATAACTAGATTAGAGACCATTGAGCTTACCTTAAGTCAGTCTGTGGATAATGTAGAGCAATTGTATAAACGATTGGAAGATACCCCGAGAACAGTAGGTGAAATAGCATTTAAAAAGCTGCAAGATACTTTACAAAAAAAAAATACCGGGTACCAAAAGCTTAAGCTTGTCAGCAAAGTATTACAAAGCGAAAATTTAAAAATGAAACCTACTGAAATTTCTAATTTAGATATTCTCCTTGTACATGGTGTGATCTTAAGTGATCCTTCTCTAGGTATAAAAATATCCTTACACGCAAAAGGAAACAATTTTCTGCCGAAAATTTAAAAAAATATCTAATTGCTTATGCAAATTTTAACGAAGATTAGGATCGCTGATTATGTAAGCACTTATTTTGCCATTTTTCGGGCCTAAATCCCCTATTTTAGAGCCTATATTGGCTTTTTTAGCCTAAAATCCGCTCTTTAACTGTGAATAATCCGACACAGTCGACACTAGAACTAGCAACTCCTTGAGCACCACTGAACACAACTAAAAGCAACTAAGGATGAACCAATAAAACGACAACAAAACAGATAAACAGAACAAATAACTGCAGTTCCTAGTTTTGTCCATCACAGTTATTCATTTCAGTGACAAAAGCTCTTTTCTACGTGGAAAATTCCACCGCCACAAAAAACTCCAGAGCTTTCCAGCATTTAGATAAGAACATATTATTCAGCTCTGAGCGCTCTATCGTTTAATTATCAAGATCGTAAAAACACACAAAGATGGATCTCCTCAATCTCGACAACAGACATTATATTCCTCCTCAGAATTTGCAAAAATTACTATAACCAAGAGTGTTCGCACGCACCCAAGTGACCTCTGAAGTATTATATAAATGTGAAACAAAAAGCTGAAAATGGTCTCAACTTTCGTTACGACGTATGTAACTGGCAAACACTTCAAACGCTTATTAAAACGAATTGTTACGAAATTTTGTTGGCTACCGTGTCTGTCGGTATTACTCAAACAAACTGAAACTTGGCAAACGTAATAAGAATACAAAGGCATTAAAATAATCCCTTCAGAACCTGTAAAGTTTATTTAAAATTTTTAAGTTGTTACCGAAGTCCTCCAGCCTGCTGCTCTGTATTTTCGTGACGTTCGTAGTAAGATGAGATAATTAAGAATTTGAATCTGTCAATACAAAAAGGCGCTATTTTTTGGAAATTTAGACTTAAAAACCAAAACAATTTTTCCTTGCGTATTTAACGTGTGTCAAATTTTTATACTGCTATACAATATTCTAAAGAAGTTACATTGTTGTATAAATTGCAGTGAAAATTGGTTTTCTGAGGATCATAAAATGCCATCATGAATGATCCCCAAAAGGTGGAAACACAAGTTGCTGTGTAATGATTAATGAAGAATATATTAGCTATCTCCCAAATTAATTTAGATTAATTTTCATCACACACTTTATAAACATAAAATTATTATTTAAGGTTCAAGACGAAATAATATATAAAAAGCGGATTTATATGCACAAATATTTGTCAAAATATCGGCATATACGCCACCCCGGTACGACGCCTATGAATCGTCGAGAGCTTTCTAGTTTGTACGGCCGAGCGGCGTTCGAAAAGTCTGGAAACGGAAGTCGCGATGGTTATTCGAGAAAGACCTCGATCGCAGAAGTATGGGTTTAAATAGAGGCCGGTGTCAATTTGAGTTACGGAGAAATAAATTGTTGAGTTTTACCCACGCCGATTTTAAATACCTGTTCAACGTAACATTACTTTACCTTCGCGAGAAATAGAAGGATACATTTCGATAGTCTTGATTCTCTAAAGCTTCTTCGACGATAAATTCAACTGGTGATGACGCAAAGAAAAATTTTGTTTCGCCTCCGAAAATTCAAGCACATCCAAAAGCTCCTACAGAAGCCAAAACACTAAAAAAGCTGTTCAAAAAAAAAAACAATAATTGTAGCTATCGACACCCCCCAAAGCCACGAAATAGCTAAGACAAAGAGAAAAAAAGAAACTCCTAAACTATCAAAAAAAAAGTAAAACCAGTAAAACGAAAAATTTTTGGAGACTCTTCATCATCTAGCGATGACGAAAATGCATATGATATAGTTTACAAAAAATTGTTCTTCAGATGAAAAACGTTTAAATGAGTATGACGTAGCAGTTTTATTATTTGGAAAGTTTATTGGAAAAATTGGTCCAAAGTTATTTCGACAGAAGCTCCCTCGCTCTTGAAATACAATAAAACAAATCCAGATTTTTCGAAAAATTATAAAATTTGATTATGCGAATTTTATTTGTGATGAGTTTTCCGTTAACAAAATTTTGTGATGACGTCATCAACATTTTCACAAAGACAATGTATTGCTTTGGATATGTGCAATGTAATACTAATGATAAGAGTATTATTGTATTCTCAAATTTTCCGGAAAATGGAGTGGGACGTTCCCGATTAAATTAATAAAATAAATTGACTCGTTAATTAATTTTTATGAGTCACCCTGTATAAGAAATTTAAAAACTTTCAATGCGATGATAAATCACAAGTATAGACTCATCATATTTTGCACATTTTGGATACGATTTATTAAAAGTTTGAGATGACGTCATCAGTTTCTTGGGAGGGGGTAAACGAATAAACTTTGCTTGACGATTTACCAGGACTACGATAACCTTAAAATATTTCAGAGCAAATTTCAGAGCAATCGGCTTTGCAGTTTCAAAGTTATATTGCAAAATATTGTTATTCAGTTTTGAATTTTTTTCAAAAATTCTGGATGTTTAGGGTGAAAATTCGACACGGATTCACACACCACAAGTGTAAGAGTACCTATCTTATTTTATGCAATTAAAAAAAACTTTTTATTATAAATTTTGGAGATGACGTCATCCCATTAGTGGTGAAAATGATTATTCAGATTTTAGTTAGCTTTTAACGTTTAACCATCTACATGATATTCCTAATATGCATACAAAATGTGACAACAATCGGTCCAGTAGGTTCGGAGATTACTTGTCTAAAAAAAATGGATACAGACAGACAGACAGACAAACAGACGGAAAGGGGAAAGCATTTTTTTCGTACTCTAGAGGTCATAACACATCGAGAAAATATGAAAGTGGCAATTCGGCTGATGGACTCGATTACTACGCACTACGTTGGTAGAATTGAAGAAAAAGAATGCAATGGCTACAATATCAAATTTTTGAAAAGATACCTAGCGTCGAATAGTTTTGGTTTCTCGAACATGTGAAGAATACGCGCGTCTCTATGATAAAATAAGAGTTACAGTATTCATAGCATTTCGTTCGATTGTGGCTTACATTAATAATTTTAGTCCTCTTTTTAAGAAGACAAACTCTTTCAAACAAACTAATTTCTATGTGGCATTCTTTCGATGTATAAACATAAATAAACACTTGAGCTTCAGATTGCTATTGCCTAGTGCTGAAGGACAAGGGGTGTTATTTATGCCCTTGGTTTTTACTTTACAGCGGTTTCATAAAACGAAAATCGTAAAATCAAATTTTAAAATTTGTTTAAAGAGCTGGATTTGGTCGGATTATACTTTGAGCCGTCGACAAATTTTTTATTGATCAAATTAAGAAGCTCATTTTTTAGAAAATGTGAGAATACCCACGTTTTTACTTAATTATGATCAAATAAGAATAATAATAATCATATTCAAAACATTTTGTCCCATTGTGGCTTAATTAATAATTTTAGTCTTCTGTTTTGAGGAGACAACTCAGTCAAATTAAACAAATTTCTACGTGACATTCTTTTTTAAATTTGCTTATACAGGGTGACTCAAAAAAATTAATGAATCAGTCAATTTACTTTATTGAATAAATCAAGAATTCCAAAACTGAATACTTTGAAATCTTGAAAACGTGTTAAAGTTATTGTAAGCACGGTAAATTGTTAATCAAAATATATCTGTTTATTCCCCCCAAACATTTGATGACGTCATCTCAAAATTTTGCCTAATAAATTCTACCCAAGGTGGCTCACAACAATTAATTAATGAGTCACTTTATTTTATTGGTTAAATCAGGAACGACTCATTCCATTTTTCCAGAAAATTTTGGGAATACAATACTGTTATTTTTACTATTACACTGCACACCACATCACAAAATTGCGTAAAGAAAAAACTCAATTCGAAAATGCTGGATACGTTTCATTGTATGTACTTCAGGAGCGGAACGAGGGAAGTTCCGTATAAACAACTTTCGACAATTTTTTTCAATTGGAACTACTTAGTTCTTGAAGAAAGTAGTTCGTTAAACCGTCCTGATGTCATGAATAAACCTTATAATGGTATTATTATTTGACTTTTCCAAAGATTTTATGCTAATCAAATATGAAGTGTCAGATTTCTCAGTGCGACATAACGTCCACTTGAATTTGTTGTTTCATCGACATGATAAATTAGATTATGGCCTATAATTTGATGAAAACTTTGCTATGTTTTTTGAAACACGTACTCTCATCGGCAACTGAATTCATTGTACGCTTTTTTTGATAAAAAAATATCGACCCTGAGGAATGCTTCACACAATTCGAAACAGTATTCTTGTTGATCTGTCATTTACTGGGTGTTGGAGAAAAATTCTGCGAGCAGACTTTGTAACTTCGCATTAGTAAAATCCTTCAACTTATTTTGGCCCAATATGCTGAGTTCTCGAAAATTTCTTTCCACAGGCGACCTGGCGAGTTTAATTGAAAACAATAAGATTATCAATAAATTAAAGCAATTGTTTGTAATTGGAATTAATAAAAATAAATGTGCAAATTCAAACGTATAGCAATAATAAAAATTTTGATAACTTACTTACCTTTTTACAGTGCCTACACTCTGCAAAAATATGCATAAATATGCACTTAATCGGTAAATACGGAGCACGATTGAAAAGTATGCAAAATATGCATTTTTAAAGCACATTATTTAAAGAAAAAAGTTATATGGTCAGAAAACACCATTTTTTCTGTATATACCGCATTTTAAGGAATCCGAGGGTTGGTAATTAAATAAGTCTTTGGGTAACGTCTTCTCTCACTGTTCTTTTTTTCTGAAAATTGTCCAAACCCGCCCCGCTCTCCCCTACAAGACGTTGAAAATCGCATGACGGAAACTCCGAACTTGTCACTGCGGACTTGTCAGAGGATGTTACGGACGATTGTACCCCTACAAAGTTTACCACGAATTAGTTCCACAAGATTCAGCAGAGAAATTTAATTATTATAACTGGTTTAATGCTAACATGAATAACGATCTAGTTCCCCACATGATATTTTGAAACTGACCGATTCACGAGTCATTCTAGCTCTGAACGATTTACTATCGTATATTACCTACTTACCCCCAAATTCCGAATTCATAAGTAGACTACCGTTGCGCTGATTTGTAAAAATTAGTAATGTGTGTTAACAGAAATTTCAAATTGTGTACAGAATTTGCCGACAGATAAAATAGGATCAATCACAACAAAACAAGAAGTTTACAAGTTTTTCTAACTTTGTAATAAAAATTTAAAAATTCTTGTTTGTGTTGTTGATCTAACTTATGCAACACACAATTCGCATTTCAAGTTCTGCAGACAAGAGCGCGCGCGTAACACTTTCATTTGATCGATTTCATTTCGCTGCCTGAAAACATCGTAACCCATTTACTTAAACCTCAGTTGCACAATATGTTTAACATCAGAAATATCCTTGTATGTCGTGTGCGAGCGATAAGAATATCGGTGTAATGTTAATTGACAGATTTGATTTATTTTCAAAATGTGGTTAGAATCAGTGACATAAATATGTGATAACAATACGAAATAAAAATGAAAAACTGTTCTGAAAACTCGACCGCGAATGAAAAAATGAAATTTGCTCACAATTGTAAACACGTCATCTTATTACTAAGGTGGTCCTACACCGTCCCTTTACTGTGTTATTTTATATTTTTTCTAACAATTTGGATGTTATCTGTTCCACTGAAACCCATCAAAATTGTAAAAGAAATACCAATCCACAAACCGGAGGACACGTTTGAAATTCGCATGAAAAACAGCAACTTCAACTCGGACCGCAAAGATGGAGAAAACAACTTACTAAACAACAAAAATGAATACTTAATTAATGTCAATGCAAACGAAAATGCCAACAAGGACCAGACAGAAATTTTGCAAGAAGTGTTCAAAAGGTAAGTCAAAAAACTAACAAAATTCGCGTAAAATGATGTGTTTTTAGAGCTGACAAAGATAAAAACTATAAGCTAGATTCAAAAGAGCTGGCGGAGTGGATCAGAAAGAAAATTGTTGAGCATATTTCCTCGGCAGTCAGCAACAATTATGCTTTGTTTACCATGATTGACGTGAATCCAAGAAATGGGGTTATTACATGGAAAGAGTACCACACATACTTTCTGAAAAAGAGGGGCTTCAGCAAAAAATACGTGGAAAATCATGACGAAAAACGACACAAAGGGTTGCAGCGATCAATTAAAGGCAAGTATTTTCGAGTGAACACTATAATGAAATTGGATTTTGCGTTTGGAATCATAATCTCTTACTAATCCCTTAATCGCGTTACATCAAAATTTTAACAGTTTCCATTAAACAGGATTTCAGACTAATGCCTGCTGTAATAATGAAAAAAGCAACCAACGCGAGTTTAATTTTACCAAAAACGCACTGCCCTTCCAGTTCAACATGTTTTGACTGCACTAGAGCCAACTATTACAAATTTCTGATTTATACACTATAATAAATTTTCACTAAATACATTTGTACTTATATAATGGACCATAAGATTCAGTACAAAAAATGAATAAAAAATGTTTAAAAATAATTGAAGAAAAAAGACTACTTAAGATTTTTCCACAAACGTTTATCAAGATATGACACACATTTTTCATACTTGTTACATTTTACAAGAAAATTGTATTTCTTTAGTTATATTTTTCAAGTCAGTCACCTTTTTTTTTCAAAATTCGACTTTATTTTAATGGATTAAAAGTACAAAGTCAGTGGACAACAGCCTACTTTCAGAAATTAGAAAGTCAGGTCATAACACGCGTATAAAAAAATTAAAACGTCACTAAAATTAAGTAGCACATGAAATATATATCGTGACCGCAACAGTTCAATTGGTCTTGAAAAAAAGTTCTTTCTAAGGCTGTTCGGGGCACATGAAACGATCTAACGCTAAGTTCCTACTTTTAAATCTTCAAAACAATCACTTAGTGCGCTGACACTATAACACATTATTATCCTCACAATATTGTAAATTTCAACATTATCCTCTTGTTCTCAAATTTTTCCGTTTAATGTAACAAGATTTTTAAGCAACATTTTTTACTATGACTTTTCTAGAGTGGTGCTTTTATTTTTATAAATTTTAATTTACCGAATTATGAAGTAGTATTATATAAAACAAGTTAGTTTAGAGTACGAATCCCAAAAATAAAAAAGAGTCGTCAGACGAATTTTCTAAGGGATGAGTCGTTGGTACGACAAATGTCAGATTGTAATAATAAATTATTATTAATAATGTGTGGGACAATCTTACGCCCCGAAATATGAGAAATTGCCCAAAGTAGCACCCGATATGTTTGGACCTAACAGGATCTAAATCTAAACTTGTCCGAATGCTCCAGAGCTCCAGAGGTGCAGTTAGATGAATCACGTGGCAGTAAAACGGTTAGCAATCTAAGTAATTTTTAACTGCCCAAGACACATCCAATATTACGATTAATGTGTATAATAATTGAAAATATAATTTCGTTTTTTCACGTGTATTTTATTTGTTATTTGATAGTGACATTTGTAAGGTTTATCAATTTTGAAAACAAAGTACACAATTTCTATTAAAGCATTCAATTTCAAAATTAATAACGTTTCAAAATTTGCTCAAAAGTTCAGTTTGCAAATTTGTGTGGATTAATAAATAAACGAAATATAGACACATATTATTTTAGATATTATATTTTAAATAGGCTGTACAGTCGCGACCATAAAAAACTGGACCACTAGGTTTGACACACATCCAAATTTAAAAAAAAACAGGATTTTGTGTGTCAAATCAAATAATTTTGACAAATTTACCGTCCAGTTTTTCGAATCAGGAGCATATATTCAAATTACTATTACGATTTTAAAAAAATTGGCCGAAAGTTGCTTCGACAAAACTTCCCTCGCCCCTGAAGTGCAATGAAACATATCCAGCATTTTTGAAAAGTTGTAAAATTTTAGGGTATTTATGAGAAACCCTATAAGTTAAAATAAAAATGTATATATGTAATGTTAAAGTAAATGTAAATAAGAGTGCTACGTGTATGTTTCAAATGAATTTTTACAAAACTTTGTAATGACGTCGTCAATATTTTTATGAGGCACGTGTATCAACTTGGATTGGTGCAGTGTAATGTTAATAATAACAATATTTATTCCCAAATTTTCTATAAAATGGAGTTAGTCGTTCTTGATTTGATCAATAAATGAAACTGATTCATTCATTACTTTCTTTGAACCACCTGCAGAAGTAAATCTAAAAAATATCAACGCAATATAAATCACAAATATAGAGTGATAATATTTTGTAAAATTCGGAGAGTATTTATTCGACAAAATTTTGAAATGACGTCATGAATTTTTGGGAGGGACAAGTAAAAATTGACAAAAAATTTACCATGATAACTTTAAAGCACCTCAAAGCATTGAATTTTGCAGATTCAAAATTAAATTAAATTGCAAAATGTTATATAATTTTGATTTTTTTTCCAAAAATCTAGACTCAACACGAATTCATAAACTACACGTGTAGGAGTATGTTATTATGTTATTTGATACAATTTAAAACCCATTGACTACGAACAATTTTGAGGTGACGTCATCACGTTCTTAGTGGAGATGATTGGACAACGTTTGGTTACTGTTGTACCATCTACATGATATTCGTAATACACAAATAAAATTTGATAAAAATCGATCCGGTAGTTTCGGAGGTTATCTGTCAGACAGACAGACGGACGGACGGAAACGGGCGTCAATAAAACAATAATAAAACTGTTTGTATTGATGAGGCTGATACGTGTTTAAACTCCATATTAATTTTAATAATAATGAAAAAACTTTCACATTCTTTACATAAATTAATAAACAATAGTAAAGACAAGTCACCTAAGAAATCGAATTCTGGAGTTTACATGCTAAGTTGTAGTGACTGCCCCTTAGTATACATCGGACAAACAGGGAGAAAATTTGAGGAAAGGATAAAAGAACATAAATCAGCATTTGTCAATAAAAAATCAAATTCTACGTACGCGAACCACCTTATCCAAGAACAGCATAATTTCAACGACGAATTCAAAATTTTACACATAGAAAATAAAGGCGCAAAATTAAACGCGTTAGAATGTCTGGAAATAAATAGGTACAATAGATTAAATACACTAATGAACGACCAAACCGAAATAAACAAATCTCCCTTACTTAACATAAATTTGTAAACACTACTGTTAAATCAGGTATAAATTCAGGAATAGCTCTGTAAAAACCCCAGTTTCTCTTCTGCCTGAAGACGGTACTGTGTACCGAAACACGTGTAGCAGTGACTACAAATATATTATTTAAACTCTGAAAGTTTTTTCATTATTATTAAAATTAATAATAAAACTGTGTGATGTCAAAGTGTTCTATTTTTCCATGGCCCCGAGTGTACTTAACAAACTTTGGAGGTGATGACAAATTTTGATACACTGGATTGACAAATTTTTGATAGCAATCTGTCAGGCTGATAATAACCTCAAAACATGTACCTATTCAATCTCACGACAGTGATGTCGAAAGTAGATTGCAAGTTTGGATTATGTAGTTTTAGATTTTGTTTCCAAAAATCTGCACAACCAAAGCAGTGTCAAAAATATGAATGCATTGATAAACCACAAGTTTAGACAAATATTATTTTCAATGCAATTTATCTAACAAAATTTTGAGTGGCGCCAACCAGTCTTGCATGAAATAAACAAACTGATAAATTTTGATTGATGATTTTCCAGTTTAATTTAGGATATGGAAGATATTAGAGCGGCGGGTTCTATATATTCCAAGATAGTAATTTTTTTCATCAATTTTGATTTTTTTCCAAAAATATAGATATCTCTTGGTAAAACACAAGCACGAATTAATAAATTACGGGTACAGAAGCAAGTTATTTTATCAAATTTAAGTATTATTTACTCATCAAAGTTTTGAAATAACGTCATGAAGTTGATGATAAGGATGAACAAACAAATTTTGGTTAACAATTTAAATATTTATGTGATACTCTAAGTACACACAAGGTTCCACAGCAATCAGTGTAGTAGCTTCGAAAATTGCGTGTCAAGACAGAGAAAGATCTAGTTTTTCATATTTTCAAACTATGAAATGTCGATGTAAGATAAAGTTTAGCCATTTGTCAAATGAACAATATAACAATATTTTTATCTTCATTTACCCAGTAAAAAACAAATAAACGTTTCATTATAGATAATCTCCGAAACTACTGGGCTGATTCTTGTCATATATTGTATGTATAATCATGTAGATGGTAAAACGCTAACCAGAATTTGGTTAATCATTCCCACCAACGACTTAATAACGTCCGCTCATTATATTCCGCAATTAAAATTATGTAAATTTTATGAAATAATATTCTCTTATACTTGTGGTTTACGAATCTACCTTGATTTTGTTTATTATTGTTATATTTTTTATTATTTAATCAGTCCTTTTTTAGACACATAATACAAATATGTGCCTATAACAGCCACTGTAGTCCACTGGTAGCGCTCTTGCTTCACAGATGAGAAGTTCGCGGATTGAAACCGGCGGATGGCAGCGAAAAATCAAAAGATCAACTCAATAACGGTTCATCAAATTTGAGAATACAGTAGTGTTAGTTATTATTAATATGACACCGCACCTGTTCAAATTGATATGTGTCCTTGCTAAAATGCCGATAACCTCACAACAAAATTTTGTTATAGAAAACTAACTTCAAACATACGCATAACATACTTCTTTACCTCTAGTTTAAGAGTCCTGAAGCTGCATTTGTTCGATTGTCTTTCAGTAGCAAGGAAAGTTCTGTGTAAATAACTTTAGACCAATTTTTACTTCCCGAGCGTAAACAAAGGAAGTATTGTAATAGAGTCCGTCGGCCGACTCTCTACTTTTACGTTTTCTCGGCCTTTCATGACCCCTAGAGGACGAAAAAATAGGTCTCCCGTTTTCTTCTGTCTGTCCGTCTGTACGTCTGTCTACCGTCCCGGATTTTTATTAGACAGATAATCTCCGAAAGTACTGCACCGATTGTTGTGAAATTTTGTATTTATATTAGGAATATCATGTAGATGGCAAAACGGTAACCAAAATTTGTCTAATCATCTCCACCACTAATGCCATGACGTCAGTTCAAAATTGTACATAGTAAATGGGTTTTACATTGTATAAAATAACATAGTCCTACACATGTAGTTTATGACTCAGAGTTGAGTTTTTTACCCGAAACGTCCAGATTTTTGAAAAAAAAATCAAAATTATTAAACAACATTTTGCAATTTAATTTGGAATCTGCAAAACGGAATGCTTTGAAATCTTGCAGGTGGTTTACAGTTATGACAAGCATGATAAATTTTTAATCAAAATATATTTACTTATACCCTCCAAAAAATTGATGACGTCAGCTCAAAAGTTTGCCGAATAAATCCTATCTAAAATGTACAAAATATGATGAGTCTGTACTTGTGATTTATCATTCCATTCCTATTTTTTTGGATTTGCATATACAGGTGACTCAAAAAAATTAATGAATGCGTGAATTTATTTTATTGATTTAATCATGAGCCACATAACCGAATGCTTTGAAATCTTGGAGATGTTTTAAAGTTATAATAGGCATAATGAATTTATAATCAAAATGTATTTACTCATCCCCCCCTAAAAAATTGATGACGTCACGTCAAAATTTTGCTGAATAAATCCTATCTATGTGCAAAATATGATGAATCTGTAGTTGTGATTTATCACTGCATTAATATTGTATAGATTTGCTCATACAGGGTCTCTGAAATAAATTAATGACTGAGTCAATTAATTTTATTGATTAAATCAATAATTACAAAAATGTAATACGAAAAAAACATAATAGGCTTGCAGTCATTACGTTCCCGACAGTAAGGGAAGTACTGTCTAAACTCTTTAGACCAATGTTTTTAGTATGTTATCCGTGACATATGTAAATTTAAATTTTCTAATAATTTATTTAGATCAAATAAATGATTAGTTTCAAAATATTTGCATATCCAGTGATTCAACTAAATTTCAAAAATCTTCGAAAATAAGGGAAGAATAGAAACCGATCTAATTATTATTAACAGTGGATTTCATAACATTTAAAATTTTCAAGTATATTTTTTTATTCTTGTCATTGTTGTCATAATTGCACCTATAACCCGTACAATATTGAAATGCTAAATAATATATAGCGGGAATCAATAAACACATCATAAAAAATTAATCTTCTGTGTCATCGAGGCCCTCGGTGGCAATATTCCATTCAATATTTACTACGATACTTATTAATTTTACTGTAGCTGGAAACCATGGAAAACAGATCTTTTGAAAGTATGTAGTATGTTTTGATTTTCTACTGTTATGATGACAAAATAATTGTATTGAACCCAGGTACCACTTGTCTTTTCAGTTAATTTTTCTTTGTTAATGATCTAATTTTTCGGCTTGATAACTAAGTGAAGTTTTCTAAGTGAATGCTATACTTACTTAATCGTAATATCTTTCTGTAATAATGTACGATACAAATCATTTAAATTTTCAAAACCCCATTTTGTATTTTGTGGCATATAAGTTTAACCCGACAGTACTAGGTACTATCTTAGTTATTATTTTGTGTATTCTATAACTGCAGCTACAACTAAATGTCTTATGTATCACTGAGAATTTGATTATTATCTTAGAAATTGTGAAAAACTTACAGAGTTCTTAATAATTTACACAACTATGGTATGTTAATAATAATAATCAAAATAGTGAGGAGTTAATGTTTAAGTTTCACGTTAAATTTAGTATTTAATGCGGGATTGATCCCTGTTTTGGAAATCATACGTTCAAAAATTTTAGAAAAAACTGTATAGTTGATAATCAGAAAATTAAGAGTTATACTCAACTGTGGTGCGTTGTGTTTAATTTTAACGAAATGTTTAATAAAAGTAGTTTTTACTTCCCGAAGCTAGAGTGCGAAGGAATAGGTCCCTGTTTCCGTCTGTCTGTTTGTCGTCTGACTTTGTCTGTCGTCTGTCTGTCTATCTGTGTCCATATCTGTTAGACACATAATTTCCGAAGCTACTGAACTGATTGTTGTAAAATAATATATGTATTTTACTAGTAGCGTGAGATGGTAAAACCAAAATTAGTCTAATCGCCAACAACTTGATGACGTTTTCTCAAAATTTTGCCGAATAAATCCTATCTAAAATGCACACATTTATTTTATTTTATAGGGGTTATCATAAAAAAAATGAAAGTCGCAGAATAAAATTTTATGATTTTTCTAAGAAACTCGATTTGTTTGATTATATTTCAGAAGGAGGGAAGTTCTGTCTCTCTACGTAACCTCACAATAATAACAATTTGTCATATTTTATTCTTTATGAACTCTTGTATTCAAGGTAAAACAAAAAATTATCAATTTCCCTTCCGATAACGCACTTCGCTCTTTCTAAAATAATCACACTTAAGTGGGAGTCATGATTATAAAACTAACTAAACAAATTTAAGTATTCAATAGGAACAATAGGAAAATATTCTATATTTTGCTTTTACATACATTTGTGTTATATTAATTACGTCCAAACAAAAATGTTCACTTAATGGCCACATTCTTTACTCCAGTCTAATGGAATAAAAGCTTCTAATTTCTTTGTGAACTGATCTAATGTGCAAGGTTTAGGACAGTCTTTGACGACAATTGGCTCTGGATCACTAACGATATCGTTTCTATATTGCATCTGAAACGTTGCATTAGCGAAAATCTCTATATTAAATTATCAATAAGAATAACTCACCAAAATTTCGGAACTGTTGCGCATTTCTATAATAAAAGACGCACCAAAGCCTGGTTTTAACATTGACTTGTACCCCAAAGTATTCAAAATATTTACAAGCGTTAAATCATGCGCACTGTAGAGGAACAACAGTGGATTTTTTTCAACATTCTCCATACAAGAAATGACGTGTTTCAAAAAGACTCCTACAACAAAATAAATTAAAAATTGCACGGAATTATTTTTAAAAAGAATACCCCCTTTCATGCGTTTCATGAAATCGTTTTCAGTAAAAGTTTCTAAACTTCTTGCAGCGAGAGTCTTCAGGTGTTCCATGGAGACATTCTTTGTCCAAGACGGTAAAGTTAAATTGTGAAGTAGTTCTATCTCTAATGTGTTATATAACAACTCCACCTTCCCTATTGTATCAACTGGTTGTCCCGTGTGCTTTGTCAAATAATCATACAATTGTGAGTTTTCTTCGTCGATATTTTTGATCACTGCGGAATTTAAAACCCGAGTCAACTCTTCGTCGTAGTTTTTGCACGCGGCTTTCATAGCTATTAACTGGAAAACTTTATTTTTCGAGAGAATAAACTTTTGAATTGTAACAACTTACATTGTCTTGGCTTCTAGGGACATAATGAACTGGAATAGGTTGCCATAACAGATTTTCGTTCCAAATTTGTTTGCCTTTCGGTGGAAATAAAGCTGCCAGTAAAGCTTCGGCACTCATAAGGCAGCGATCGGCATAACTACTTAGTACTTTAACATCTTCTGGAAAATAATACTCTGGAATGAAATCCGGGTACAGTTGTCGTAGTTTCAAACCCAACGAGTACATTTCGAATTTGCCGCGCTGCAACACACCGATTAGTATTTGTTTGAACCACGGTTTGAACTATCCATGTGCAATACATTTGTTAGGTGGCCCCATCCTCCAGACCACGTGGTGTTTATATGTGGATCGTTTTTGTACGTTTCGGTTGGCGCCCTTTCACCATGGCGGAAAACCTTCAAATGCCCATATTAATGACGAAAATTTGGATTGAATCTACTTACTTACTATGTGAAGTTGTCTTAGCGACGAAGTTAACGGAATTAAACCAATTAAGGTGAAAAGAATGTAGGAACATTTTAATGTCATTGGTCACATCTACACTTATCACTGCACACTGCTTCGACCGGAGTAAATTAAAGTGTACACGCGGTCGCAGTTACTTGAGCAAAAGCAGGGACTGACGTAACAAAGAATGTAAATTACGTTTATTGTCATAATGTTTATTACTTATTATGACTAACTAATATCTTAATTAGGTGAATGATGCAATTTTTGTAGGCACTTTTTTGTGAGGTGGTACAAATTTAAATTGAAAATGTAATATATAAATTTACTTACAAATACTTACGTGAACAAGTAATATTGACAATGAACAGATTGTTTTTTTTAAGAGTGTTATATGTTATATGTATTGTTTGTTGTCTTATAACCGGCTAGAGAAAAGTTCGTTGACTTCATTGAACCGCAGATCAAACTGAAACAACTAAAGAGTACAGGTACAAAATGCGCAATCTAATATCGTTCAAAATGTAGAAATGACATAACTATAGCAACACTACTTATATTTCTCTATATATTTTCATCTAAATGAACGAAGAAGTGTACAAACCAGCATTCTTCATACCTCCCAGCAAATTTTACCGTATAAATCTTATCTAAACTGTGCAAAATATAATGAGTCTATGTCTGTAATTTATCAATCCAATAATGTTTTTTAGAATTACTTGTACAAGTGACTCAATAAAAATATTAATGAAGGAGCAGTTTATTTTATTGCTCAAATCAAGAACGGTTCGCTCCATTTTTCCGAAAATTTGAGTATAATTATGTTATTATTAGTATTATATTGCATCTGTTCAAAATAATATGTGTCCTTAATAAAATAACATCATCATAATCTTCTACAATACTAGTGCGTTTATAGTATCACTACTGAATGGGACGAATTGGCGCGAGACATTTTAGCGCAGAGCCAACTTACTGCAGGGACATTTAAGCCTAAGCCATATTGCCATCCAATTCTTATTTTTTTTATAACCATTAGATATTAGTCAAAATAAAGATATAAAAGTAATAACGACGTTATAGCAAAGGTAAAGAAATGCTCCATATTTGTTTCAGGTGTGTTTTCTATTACAACATTTTGTAATGACGTCATCAACATTTTTGCAATTTGGATAGATGCAGTGAAATACTAATCAATACAATAAATTGCTTCATTCCTTAATTTTTTTGAGTCAGCGTGTATAAGTAATTCTAAAAACTTTGAACGTGTTAATAAACCCAAGCATAGAGTCATAAGAGTTTGCGTATTTCAGAGAGGATTTATTAGTCAAAATTTTGAGATGACGTCACCAATTTGTTGAGAGGGGATAAACAAATACATTTTTATTAACCATTTACCATGATTGCGACAACCTTAAAAAGCTTGCAAGATTTCAGAGCATTTGACTTTTGGAGTTTCAATGTTAAATTGCAAGATGTTGTATAATTTTGAATTTTTTCCAAAAGACTGAATGTCTATGGTTAAAACTCAACACATATTAATACATCCCAAGTGATTTAATTTATAAAATTAAAAAAATATATTAAAAGTAAAAATCTCAATAACTATCGACTTTAAATTAAAAAAATACTTAACCAAATAGGAAAAGAACAAAAACAAAAGAATATGCACTAAAAACATCCAGAAGTTATCTTTGAAAAAATTATAGTTAGATTGTTTTTATGTTTTTATAAACACTCTGTATATTAAAACCCAATTTTATTTATACCACAATAAAGCACGTATCTTTATTTATCGGTCTACAAAATATTGTTACTCAGATTTTCAAAAAAAACCTGTTGCGATTTTTATTGTGACCTTTGGGTCATGGTACTTTCAATAAATTTTCAGAACGTAATATCTCCATTATTAACGGACCTATTGTTACGGAATTTTATATATAACTTATTTACACCTTTCGCTATATAAAACAAGGTGAAATTTTTCATCACATACATATATTTAAAAATCAATATCTCTGTTTTTTATTTAATATTTTTATTTTATTGAAATGTCGCTTTCAACAAAAGAAATCCACAATGTTAAATAAATGAGATATACTGATGAATTTTAAAAAACATGATGAAAAATTTCGCTAATGCCACTGTTATAAAATAAGTTGTGTACAATTCATATTTAAAATTTCATAGCAATAACGGAGCAAGTGAAAAAAGTAGGGACCCGCCTTAATGAAAAATCGAGGAGCGCACACTCGGTGACTCACCCTGTATATACATTAGGGTGATTCAAAAAAAAAATAATAATTTTTTTTTTCGTGCAAAGAGGTTCAAAAGTTTCTTTTCAACGTAAAAAAATACCAGTTAAAATTTGAGCTCTTAATATTAATATTAAGACCGTCCGCATCGCGTTTTTCTATTTCCCATAAGAATAACATGGGAAAATTTTTGTTTGCACCTTCTGATTTTTATTGCTAGCCCGTCGTGTGTCGTGAAAAAAATTCAATCACATATTTTTATAGAGAATTGAACGCTCTACAAAAAGTGTCTCCTATGATTGTGCCAGAAACCTGATAGTTGAAGAGTTATTTTAGGCTAAAGTTAAATTTATCCAAATTTTGACGTTTTTGATGCATTACAATAAATTTGATGGTCTTATTGGAATAAATCACCACAAAAATTTATACACATTTTAAATTTAGTTTTTTAAACAGTAATTGTTTATAATTTTATGCTATAATAAGGCCAGTAAAACTCTTTCCGAACATTTTCAGCATCAGTGGGTTAAAAAATCATAGTCAGGTTTCTCGCAAAATCATAGGAGACACTTTTTGTAGAGCGTTCAATTCTCTATAAAAATATGTGATTGAATTTTTTTCACGACACACGACGGGCTAGCAATAAAAATCAGAAGGTGCAAACAAAAATTTTCCCATGTTATTCTTATGGGAAATAGAAAAACGCGATGCGGACGGTCTTAATATTAATATTAAGAGCTCAACTTTTAACTGGTATTTTTTTACGTTGAAAAGAAACTTTTGAACCTCTTTGACACGAAAAAAAAAATTATTTTTTTTTTTTGAATCACCCTAATATACATACAAAACAAATGAGATTCTAGCATTAACTATGGGTTCGTTTCATAATCACAAAACAATCCTCTGAAAAATTCCTGAATATTTATTCTGCGACAATATTCGACAGTCTTAAAAATTCTTCTGTCGGCTTCCTGGTACCTTTTCATTTCTGCTGGAAGACTTTTTCCAGCAACTAGTGGTTAAATAAAAATTCATTTTAAAAATTAAATAGCATAGAGGGTTGAGTAAGCCTTGTTTTGAGGGTTTATTTCATTCTGTGTATAAATACATGATACCAATATTTAAAAAACAAAAATTAAAGTAATATAAATATGCATGTTTGTTTCTTTGTTTTGTATTTATGATATTTTTAAACTTAGGTATCATGAGTAGAATTAAATAAGCTCTCGAAAGGTTATATGCTAATTTTTTTTTTTACCCCCGACGCAAAAAATTATAATAACTTTTACTCGCTCTCTCTCTCTCAACCGATTTCAGTGCAGGTTTTTTTTTTGTTTGAAAGCTGGTTTAATCGGGAAGGTTTTTACGAAGATTTTTCCTACATTGGACGATTCATAATCTTCTTATGACGGCATTCGTATTGAGTTAATGAGTTCAAGTACGAGAAAATTTGCATTGAAGGCGCACCATGTTGTGGAGGTTCAAGAGTTCAGAAATCATTAAGAACAACATTCATAATGTAGCTTTATTATAGCCGATAAAGGTGAGCCGAAGCTAGAAGCATCTCAAGTGAGAGTTCGGAAAAACGATTTTTAACAATTTCAGATATTTTAAGGGTTAATTTTTTTGTGTCGGGGGTTTTTAAGTATTGTGATAACCCAAACGTCCCGCCTTAAATTGACATGTGAAAAAAAAATTTTGAAAGCCCGCGAAAAAATTTAAAAATCCAAAATTTGGCCTTGGCTGTAATCGTCTGACAAAAAGGAACCTCCGTTCTGTGTGTTTTTTTTTTAATGGCGAGATGCGTTCAGACGCAAATAGTGGACCCCAAGGTTAGAAAAGTACCGCTAAATAAAACACAAAATTTATGGAGGACACAAAATTATTTATTCTCCCACTGACAAAAAAAAAGAAGAAAAAAAACTGCGTTTAATAAGAGCAAATAAAAATTTGAATTAAAGTAACTGGATGCAAATACGCAAGTTATTATGGGCGTGTGGCGGCAAATTTAAAATTATGCCAGTCAACAAGAGCACAACAAAAATAACCGTAGGGTCGTTCTAGCACAAGCGGAGTTTGGGGCTACCGGTCGTGGCTGTTCTCCCCCGCGACGGTGATTCCATCTATCGCAAGCCTATCGCAAAGCAATTCTCTATTACGGACAAGCCGTACGTGCAGGCCGTTACGGTCGCAAACTCGCAGTTGGGTCCCGGCTATAAGGTAGAAGCCGACAGCGTTACGTCATCTCGACCGTCTCTGAATTCTGTTCTAACCTGCATCTTTTGTGCAGGTGGCGTGATAAATCCCGCCAGCTCGACTAGGAACCGCGCACTTCGCGTCCGCCACGTTTTTCTGTGTTATTTAACCTCTGTTCCATTTAAATGTTCAATTTCTGATAACTCTGATATTAACGACAACTGAACAAGTGTTAAAGTTTCAAAAACAAACATTCATCAACAAAACATTCACATAAAAAAAACTAGCAAAGATTTAAACAAAAGATATGATGTGAACTAAACTTGTGCAAATAAATTACGTGAGGTTAAAACTGCAGATCATAGAAATTTACATTCAATTAAAATTATACAGCAAAGAAAATTACTGCGGTTAAAATTGCGAGATAGAGAAATATTGTATGAGGTGAAAAATTGCAAAGCTAACAAAATTTACATGAGATTAATATTTGCCACAATTTATCAACGATTCAAACAAAGAATTGATATGATTTTACATTATTACATGATCCGAGTGATTGGTTACTTAAAATAATTAACTTTGAGAGTTTATTGTGAACTGGTTACCCCAACAAAACACATAATAAATAAACACAAAAATATCCAGTCATCGTTGCGAAGAAAAAGCGTCTCGGTAATGTAAATTTTAGCGTTGAGAGACAATGGTCTCGTTGATGTAATATTTAACGTTGCGAGGAAATGACTCGGTGATGTAATCTTTTAACGTTGCGAGGAAATGCATCGGTCATGTAATCAATCTTTAACGTTGCGAGGTGATGATGATAACGATGATAATTGGCTAAGGGAAGAAATCTTTAATCCCCCCCCCCCCCCCCGTCAGTTCACGATATGATGAATTTTGTTAATTTAACTGCCGTAAATGAACTATTAGCGATCTTTTGTGAGAAATTAAGAAGTGTTATAATATAACACTTCCATATTAGCATCCAGAAACTTATTCATAATTAGACAAACAAAATCAAACGAGTCGTGACTCAATGAATTTCATGAAATCTCCTAATAAATGTCTGTTACATTGTGTGAGAACTAGTTAACGATTAAAATCCTAACATGAACTGTGAATTTACAAACAATGAACTAAATTTACACGGATTGATGTCGTTCAAAAATTCACATGTTTTCCGATTAAAAAGCCGCAAGAATTAGCGGCGCGTAATGGGGAAAACTGTGACGTAGCCGTTACGATTGATTGTCCTTAAACAAAGGCTTCTTCCCTTTTATTAACTACCAAGAGTACCAAGCCAACTAATTTAATCTAGTTAAGTTACAGCGTCTTTTCACCATGCTCACATCTTGTCTACTCTACCGCCCTCTAACTAAAACATCCCCTAGCGAGCTACCAACTACCCACGAAGCGCTAACATGCATATGGTTGCCTATGTTTAACGATTTTTTTGATTGAATTTTTTTCTCAAATTCAAATGATTCATACGTGATTTCGCGCCGCTATTAATTAATTTCAGCGTGAAAATTTTATTCAAATTCGATATTTGATGTTTCAATGTTAGTAGAGTAGATATATGCAAATCGACTTCAAATTTTCTTAAAAGTGTAACACGTACCTATGTAAACTAAACTAGTTTACAAAATCTGTGCTCCCAAAATTCTTATATTGCAGTCCTTCCTACAAAATCTGACTGTGATTTCAGCCAAATATACAGCAGGTAACTAAAAATTTAGATCTCTTACTATCTTATCATGAATTAATTATTATTATTATTATTAATTTTATTGTTTGCTCGAGTCTTGTGAGTTATCACTCCGCAAACTGTGCTATCTACAATTTTATTTGGGTCTATAAAATGCATAATCTCGTCATCTAACGTGTACATTAATTTTTGTTAGAGATATAAGTTTTTTGTTTCCCAAACAAAACTATTGTTACAAAATTCATTTGATGAATTATTAATTTTACATATCCTCGACGTTTCGTACTTTCGAGAACATGAAAAAGTATGTCTCCCTTTCCCGTTTGTTTGCTGTCCGTCCATTTGTGCGACAAGTGTGCTTGGAAACTACTTAACAGGTTACTGCGAAATTCTAGTCTAGGTGTTTTTTAGAATTACTGTGCATATGGCAAAAGGTTAAACAAAGTTTGTTTGTTCATACCCACTAAAAATTTTGATGTCAAGGAGGTCCTATTTTAAATATGCAAAATAAAATTACTTTTTTTTCTATAACCAAAAAACATGACTTATTACTTTTTTCACTAAATTAAAAAATGGATTTGCGAATTTCATTTATTATTGACACGATACTGACAAAATGACTTTTCACACTAATACAAAAATGTGCTGTTTTGTTATTTCAGAACAAATAATGAGAGACAAAGCATCTTGGATGGAAGCTGCCCGCTCTAACCCCGACGCTTTAACCGTGGACGAGTTTCTGGCCTTCACCCACCCAGAATCCAGTGCTGCCAACCAGTTAGCTTTGGTTGACGAACTCTACGACAAATTCGACAGAGACGGAGACGAACTATTAACAGAAGACGAATTTGCGATTTTGCAAACCGAAGGTAACTCAACCAGCTCCAAAAAAAAACAAATTTTCTTTTTTTAAATTATATTTTCAGGTAACAACGACGAAACGGTTGTGGTGAGACAGGACGAAAACGAAAGGCGTGCTGAATTTCGAAAATCCGTCGACCTAAACGGAGATGGACGTGCTGATCGAAGAGAACTCCTGCATTATGTTGCACCGCAAAGTCCGAGACACAGCGAGCACGAAGCCGAGGCACTTCTAGCTTTAGCCGACGGTGACCACGACAATATGCTTTCACTTGACGAGATTCTTGCACATCCGGATTTGTTTTTGAAATCGAAGATGGTTGACACCGGACGCAGCTTTCACGACGAGTTTAAATAGCCGCGGTTAAAAATCTGTCAATTAGGCCATAAACATAAGACTGGGCTTGTTTACATAGAGTAGGAAGGCTACTATTAGCTTAAATTGTAACATTCTCTAAATTTGTCACGGAAATATTTTTCAACTCTCGTAAATAAACGGTATTAACACGATCTAAATGCTTTTTTGTTTCAGTTTTAATTTCGCCCAAAAAGGAAGGAAATTGAATTAATTGTAATACTTTGCTGACAAGTTTAAGCTCTTGGTACCCGGTATTTTTTTGTAAAATATCTCGCACCTTTTTAAATGCCATTTCACCTATTCTCCCAGTGCTATCTTCCAATCGTTTATACAATTGCTCTACTATATCCACAAACTGACTTCAGATCAGCCCAATGGTCTCTCATCTAGTTACAGTTGTCTTTCAGATGGTAAAATGGGTGTAAGCCAAATTATGTTTAAGAAGCTTTTGTTGGAAATAGTATTGAGCATCGGCAATGCATTTCGACAGACACTGTGGAGTCACATTCCATAATGACCCAAAATGTTTCATTTAATTTAGAAATACACAACAAAATTGTGAATAACAATAAATTAACATTTTTTATATCGTCAAAATGATGCAATAATATATTGTTCCTACAATCCATCAACTCCATTTGGTCATAACAGGTTCTGGAGGCAATAGACAATCCGATAAAGCTTCCCAGAAGGCTTGGATCCTCAAATGAGCTTTAGGAAATACTTCCTTTACGTTGGAAATTAATCCATTGACATCTTCATATTGATTCTGGATAACTTCAGCTACTAAACTTAAGACCTGGGCCAAACATGTTGAATGAATTAAAGTGAGACAAAATATTTCCAGATGTTTGCCACATTTTACCATGTAGGTATGCAGCATCGTCCGTTAATGAGGAAGTTAATGCAACTTTGCAACCGTGCATTGGTAAATTTAATCAATCTGATTGACGTCAGTAAGATGCAATTTGAACTCTAATGTAAGTCGAGGTTAATTAAATCGATCCGTGAAACATGGATTTTTTTTTAATAATTAATAGATCACTTCCTTAGCTTAAGCTCAGGAAGTAAAATATGAAATAAAATGGCAATATCGCAACAAGAATTAAATAAAAAGACTTGCAAAGACGTAGGAAATAATAGTGTACTCCGGCTATCTGCCGTGTGACTTACCGATAGTGTTACTCTCACCTGAGCTGATAGTAGTAATAGACTTTCGCAAAGCTACGAACTGGCTTCTCATATTGAGATGTAATGCGAACTCACACCATACAATGTGTGGAAATTTAATTCTGATGTCAATTCCAGAGAAGAGGCTTTTCTAAATTACCTCGCTACAACGGGTTTGGATATTCTAAATAGTGGAAACGAACCTACTTTCGTCACTAAACGAGTATCAACAGAGCTGAATTCATAGGATCATCGATACATTCGATTTAACATAAAAAAAAATGAAGGGTCAGAACGGGTGCATAAGATCCAAATAGAATCAGACATCTAGAAGGAGCGGACAAAATGGCCGCCCTGGTACATAAGGCACTGTTGAGACTTTTTCAAGGAGAGTTACCAAAACGTAACTTTTGTGGGATCGATTGCCCCCTATGGTAAAACTCTTACCTCAGTAGGTTGAGACACACGACAAGGAAGCTATGGAATAGGACTCGACTTGATAAATCAAACGCAAAAGAACAGGCAGATGAAAGGATTTCTGTGGGGAGGTAGACAAACAGCAAGACTTCAGCAAGTCCTTACTTTCAACATTTCAGTAATGTAAGCACCTCTCATGTTTTCTTGGATAGTGAAGATTTTTCGCTTTCCCCACTACTTCGGTTAGTCGTAGTGAACGATGCAAGTCTCCAGTATATGGTACTAGAGTCACATGTGTTTAAAAGTTGTACGTTGCATTACCCCCAGGTGTAAGTACAATTTCGATGGTTTTAATTAACAATCGTCCAGCACACACTGCATCATTTGTTTAGACTAATGGCCGCTTGACTGACCATCTGGTGAGTTTACCAGGACGCGTTCGTACTTGTAAAGCGATCAAATCGTTATTTTATTTTACGCAATCTGTAGAATTATACTTTTTCTTTTCTTGTAAATATGGCAACGAAGAGAGTATTTATTTTATTCGAGCGAGACTTGCAATGTTTTAAAATATTTAATTGTGATATATCTAAAGGACTGGATGGTTACTCCTATTATTATTACTATAAATACTCAATAATTAATAGTAATTTGTAGTGTTCAAAATTTAATTTTAAACATTGAGTCACTTTGCAAATTATCAATAAATAAATGTCATCGTGAATTCAAAAAGGGAATGCTGATTTTGTGTTATCTTTTATGTTCTACGACTTGAATTTTGAACGTTTATTCTCGGACACTGCTCTCACAGCGAAGTGTGTACCGAGTGACATTATTGTGATTTCTATCATATTTAACATGTGATTTAATGGGTAATTGGATTCACGATGTACTGTTGATCAATTGATTTTTGCATATTGATTTCTTTGAAATTTTGACACTTTTCCAAATTTTGTCCACCAATCATTTAATGAATGTTTTAAAATCTTGAAGGTCAGTTTCCAAATTGTTAGCTGAAGAATTTAAAATACAAGTCCGGCATAATTTCTTTTTTTCTTTCAAGTTTGTGGTCGAGCTGTGGTACTAGGGCTAGCATGGATAGGCGGTCTGAACTTGGGCCGATACTCCGCGCAGGGTCCATCTGCTAAGCTGGGACTTAACGGTGTCCTAAGAAGACACTTTGAGGCCCTATTAAGTACAGAACTCCCAAAACTCACAAGAGTGTAACGAGGGGTGCACGAAACACTAACTCACAGTGCTTCTCGGAAGGAATGGCAATTTACGTTACCCTAGGGGCGTTCTCGCACAAACGGAGTTTGGGACTCCCGGTCGGGGCTGTTCTCCCCCGCGACGGTGATTCTATCTATCGCAAGCACTACCGCTCAGCACCCCTCTATCTAACGAAAACTAGTGGTTGGAAGTCACGGCTATAAATAAGCTGACAGCGTCATGTCGTCCAGATCGTTCCCCTGACTCTATACAAAGCCTGCATCCTTTGTACAGATGGCGCGATAAATCCTGCTAGCTTAAAGTGACTCGATCTTGAAATCTTGAAATGCGTGGCAATTAGTAACTTTTATGAAATAGAAATATATCTGTGTCCTTGTTATGCTCCGTGTTTTTGACAGCAGGTATTTTTTGCTTCCAGTATAGCGATCCTGTTACTGTCATTTAGCTGTCAATGACCCTGCTGGTAACACCTCCTCCACGACTGTTTGTATAGTTTGTGTTTTCTTGTTGTATAGGGCTGGAGTTCGTTTGGGACTGGAATAGTGTTCTTTTCGGTCTGTTGACTCGATAATTCTAGTACACTCTGTCGTAACTTCAAATCGTAAACATATCAAACTTTCTTCAACAGTTTATATATTTGATAGCGAAAATTACTAGTCTCGCGCTATCTTTGTCGAACACATAGGTTAGGTTCCTCTCTGTCGACCGCCGGGCACTGGCAGTTTGCCGTACTTTCTAAAAGTAATAATAGATCTAGTGACTTTACGCTAACTCCACTAGGAACCGCGCCCTCTGCTTCTGCTACGTGTTTCGGTGTTATTCCAATTCCATTTTCAATGTTCAATTTCTATGACTCTGATGTTAACGACAACTGAACGAGTGTTAAAGTTCCAAAGAGCAGTAACAACATTTAAATTCGCCATACAAATCTTGTGAAATTTTAAACAACAAATAATTCTTATGTGAGATTAAAATTAGACATCAGATAATTTATATGATGTAAACATTCATCAATAAAATATTTACATAAAACAAAAACTAGCAAAGATTTATGAAAATAAAAGATCTGGTGTGAAACAAACTTGTGCATATAAAAATATTACGTGTGAAGTTAGAAACTGCAGGGCATGAAAGTTTACGTTCAATTTACATTATACAACAAAGAAAATTACTGAAGTTAAAATTGCTAGACAGAGAGATGTTAAATTATGTCTTGATCCAAGTGATTGGCTACTTAGAATCATTAACTTTGAGAGTCTATCGTGACCTGGTTACTCCAACAAAATACATAATAAATAAACACAAAAATATCGAGTCATCGTTCCGAGGAAAAATCGTCTCGGTGATGTAGATTTTAACGTTGCGAGGAAATGCCTCGGTGATGTCATTAATCTTTAACGTTGCCAGGAAATGCATCGGTTATGTAATCAATCTTTAACGTTGTGAGGAAATGCCTAGGTGATGTAATGATGATAACTATGCTAATAACGATGGTAACTGCTTAAGGGAAGAAATTATTTTAACCCCCGTCAGTTCACGATATAATGGATTTTATTAATTTAACTAAATGAACTATTAGCAATCTTGTGGAAAGAATTAAGAAGTGTTATAATGTAACACTTACGTATTAACATCCAGAAACCTCATTCATAGCTTGTAAACAAAGGGTGTTATCCTGACTAAGTGAATTTCATGAAATCTCCTTGTAAATATCTGTTACATTGTGTTAGAACCAGTTAACGATTAAAATCCTAACCAGATCAGTGAATTTACAAACAATGAATTAAATTTACAAGGGTTGGCGTCATTTAAAAATTGACATGTTTTCCGATTAAAAACCCGCAAGAATTAGCTGCGGGTGTTGGGGAAAACTGTGACGTCACCGTTACGTTTAATTGTCGTTAAGCAAAGGCTTCCTTCTTTTTATTAACTACCAAACCAACTAATTTAACCTAGCTAACTTCCAGCGCCTTTTCACCATCCTCACAAACACACCACCAAATCAACAATCATGCTTGCACCCTGCTCTCGCCAGGGCGCTATCTGGTCTACCAACCCGGCCTCTCATAACCAACCCTCTAACTAACAAGCAGAACTACCAACTACTCAACAAGGGTTAACGTGCACATAGTTGCCTATGTTTAAAGATTTTTTTATTGAATTTTTTGTTTTTCAAATTCAGATTATTCAAGTGTGATTTCGCGCCGCTGTTAATTAATTTCAGCGCAAAAATTTGATTCAAATTCGGTCACCACAAAATGTAGCACAAAATAAATGATAATTACCCCTTTCTATTTCAAGTTCACTGTGGTATTAATTTAACTGACGGTACTTTTCTCATATTCAAAATAGCTCACTGTTTAAAATTAGTTTAAATGCCACTAATGAACTATTTTAAACTCTCGAGTGAGGAGTGACAAAGTGTGATTAATATAATAACTTAGGTAAACCCATCCAGAACTGCAAATATGATTACTAAAATAATAAGTTAATCTTGAGCAAGTGAATTTTCGGCAAGTGTTTTACGTTAACATTTTTAATATTTTCAGTATTGTCGCAAAATTGTGTTAGAACGGTAGAACCATAAATGGTTAAAATATATGTTGAGAGTCTCGTCAAAGTTTCACGACATTTTAGATTAGAAAAATGTTAATTAACTGCTCTTACGCTAATTATACTCGTCGAGAGAAACTGCGGCGTCGAACGCGATTTATTGTTGTTTAAACAATTGTCCTTTGGTAAAATAACAAACAAAATGTAAACATACCCTTTTATAACACGTGTTTTCACTGGCACCACAAAACGAAATGGGTCAAGTGACTCGTAAATTCTACATAAACTACACTCAAAACCCCTCCTCTGCCAGCCTAAGAAACGCCAAACGGCCAAACCGTCTAAAACATTTTTCAAATGCGTTTTCGGATTCTGATTAAGTCAAGGATTCCTGCTTGGAATCCGATTATATGTTTACAATGTTTCTTTTGACTGATTTGCAGTACCGAGATCTAAATTTTTGCAGTGGAGCGGACAATAATATACTCAACTGTTGTGTTAAAATTCTGAATGATACCGCCTTAAGAAATTAAGTTCTAACGAGTTTCTTTTTTATTGCCACAAGTAATTTTAGTACACGCATCAATCAAAATGCAACACAATGCTGTTAGGTGGGTTGCAGAATTTTGATTCGTATGGTTTATAAAATTAACTTTCACGTATACAATAAAATTAAAAAAAAAAAACAATAAGTACATAATAAATGAAGATGTGACTACAAAGTTAATTTAAAATTGCTTTCTCTTAAGATGTCTTGTTTAGAAAAGCGTTTGTTTTTTTGTAATTTAAATATTCCATAATTTAGTTCCTTTACCGAAAATAGTGGAAGTCCAGAAAAACAAAACTCATTAGAAGAAACTTGATATAATGTATTTCTTTTTCTTTAAATTCATTATTTTATCAATGTAACACATATGCTACAAAATGGCAACAATGTGATCAAGATCTCAAAGACAACTGTAAAGAATTTTATAAAATCTAAGTAATTTATTCCATACTCTGTAGATATCTCAATCGTAAAATATTTTTAGCATTTAGTGAAAATATACTGTGATGTGCTAGTTTTGCTCCTTACAGTTTTCTATGAGCAAATTGATTTACAATAAAAGTAAAAAAATCACTCTTTACACTTTTATAAAAAAGTGTGCTAATTTATACTTATCTTTAGAAAAAAATAACAACTTTTATACACATCTGAGTGTAAACAAATAGTTTTGTCGATAAAAAAACAATCTCCATAAAATACAAAATTACCTAAATTTTAATACTTATCAACACATTATTTTTTCTTTCTGTCGTGTGTACACTTTGGGCAATACCACTTCCCTTTTGGTTTCGTGGTTAAACCAACACAAGCAAAATGAAACCATTCTATGGGGCACTAAAAAATTGGCGGTTACAAAATATGCAACTAAAAAATTTTTAATTCTTACATCTGGGTTGTCACAGCCTATCATTTCTCCATAAGAAACTTGATGGCACAGGCAATATGTTGGTTCATTAGGATCTACAGGCATATCTAGTACATCACTTGGGTGTGCAATTCCAGCTAAACCAGGTAATACTGACACTGCATCCACCGCTAAAAAAACGCATATTTAATATTACCAAAATTAAAAACAAAAAATGAATAATAATGTGAATGTGTGCTCAGAACAAATCAAAATTAAATGAAATGAGATGATACGAACCCTCACCTGAGGCAGTTTTGGCTCCACTGCCCGAATTACTACCACCATTTCCAGTCGAACCTGATCCTTTTTGTTTCTTTTTCTTTGAACCTCGAACAGTTCCTGCTGAATCTTCCTCACTGGAATTACCTGGTCGCTTTTTCTTTTCAGTTTTGCCATCCTTTGTTTTCTTGCGACCTTCTACAAAGAATCATTAAAATTTTGAACCTCTTACTTCCCCATACCCCTTACTTTTACCAACTGATGGTTCATCTTGATTTCGGGAATTTAGAGCCTTATCTTGAATTTCTGATTCAAACCTAGCTAAGTCATTATCTAAACGTCTAATATGTTTATCAACTAGTTCATAAGTTTGTATGGCGAGTTGGACCTTATCATCACCTAATTCCTAAAAAACGACCATTAATTCCGTGATTTAGTTATCTTTGTTGTGTAGTACTTTAGCTTTATTAAATAATGATTGTATGTTGTCTAATTGTTCCTTTTTTTCTTCTGGTGTTATGGTCTTTTGATTGCGTAAATAATTATCAGCTAATGAGTCGATTTTTTGCATTAACCCTTGAGCTCTGGAATCCAAATCTCTCATTAACGTAAAATTTCGTTGTAACTCTATGGGCAGATGCTCGAGACCTAAACACAAACAGATTTTCTTACAGTTGTTTTAGGTTACTTTATATTTTACACTTACTATCTAAGTAGTGCTCCAGGTATAAAGCTGAAGTCATTTTCAAAACTCTGCTTTTTAATAGAAAATGAAAAAAACTACTGTAATTCGCGCTCTTCGCAACATAAACAACTTTGATAATTTATTGACAAATTATTCTCCGCTGACAATTGGGAATACTTTTTGACAGATGTCAGTGTAAGATGTCAAAAAACTTCAGTCGGTTTTGAAGGACACCATAGGCGTCTCTAGAAAAATATCAGTAGGGGGTGGAACAATCTTGTGATTTCTAATAATAATTGGCGTTATCTGTTTCAAATTAACTTTTGATTAAACATAACGTTGTAAAAAAAATCCAAAACTATTATATATATATCGTAAATTTTGTACAATGGATTTAAACAAAACCTAAAAGTGGACGAAACGAAAAGTAAGTCGAGAATATTGTTATCAGTAGAATACACGAGAAATATAAATAGGTACATCTCGTGCTCTCACTTCCCATTATTGTTAGTTCCCTATATAAAAATTTCACTCGCCTTATGGGAACTGTGATACATAGGTGCACACAGATACGTAATAATACCTACTGTGATAATACTAACTACTATATCAGGTACAGAGTCATCAAAATTGATTGAGAGAGTTGGTAAACCTGAACTTTCATAATTTGGTTTATTAAGTTGTATAAAAATATTAGCTGTCAGATTTGAAGTTTCAAGTTTCAAATTTCAAAACTCAGTGGCGTCTTTTTTCGACTTTTTTTTTGTAAAAACATTAGTTGTCAGATTTGAAGTTTCTAATTTTTGTCACGCCACTGAATTCATTGCCATATAACCAGAGATATGTAAAAGACAGATGCGGTTATAGCTTTCCCGATCTAGGGCCAACATCTATGATCTAAGAGTAGCAATACTTTGTGTCGCCTATCCTTTTCTATATCAGCACCAGTACTATGGATGGCCAAGTGTAGGCTACATCCATCACTCTCTAAAAGGTGGTTGTCTTGTTATTGGCCCGTTCTGATGGCGGCAATTATAAATAATTATAACCACCCACAGTCTGATTGGTCTGACAGGGACCGGCACAAACACAAGAACGGCATCAACGACAAACGTTGCGCCAACTGATTGGTTGCGCCGTACAGAGCGAGACCTTCAGATATCGGGTTACCATTGTACGTGCTAGAGAAAAAGAGGGAGATATAAACGTACACTGACATCTTGGGCCTAAACGTATGTCCACGAGAACATTAAATATCTGTATCTAGTCTTTTACATATCTCTGCATATAACCTTAAACAAATCTGTCATAAGGTTGACAAACTTCACGACAAAAACAGGGGGTACCAACTCTCTCAATCAATTTTGATGACCCTGTATATGTATAAGTGCACTAATATTCGTCATAAAAACAGATTGTACCTTCTTTCAAAGACAATTGTCTTAAAAATTATATACAGTTTTCGGTTTTGTTATACAAAAATAAGAACAATTCTCTGAACATAGGATGTTGGGTTGCATATTCATCCTCGAATGGATTGATTTGAACTTTTAAAAACTGAATATAGGATTCGTAACAATTGAGGAGT
This sequence comes from Zophobas morio, assembly GCF_036711695.1. NCBI lineage: Eukaryota > Metazoa > Arthropoda > Insecta > Coleoptera > Tenebrionidae > Zophobas > Zophobas morio. The sequence continues at coordinate 10,579,996 of NW_026972122.1, forward strand.
AGGCCATGTCAACGATGACATTTACAGTAAAATTTTTGACGAAATTGTTTTAAAAAGGTCAATAACGTAAATTTTCTGTTCTTTAAACTTGTAGTTATATACCTCAACATGAAGACAGTGGTGCCAAATGTCAATGACAATATCTTTTACATATCCTAAATCTCGATCAGATTTTATGTTCAGTTTTTAAAGTCCAAGTCAATCAAGGTTAATTTATAAATTAACCTTGCAAGTCAATCCATTACAAGCAGGTATCCAACCAACTTAACATTAATTATCCTATGTTCAGAAAAAAAAACCTTACGGTATATACGATCTACATTCTTTTTGTATAATTTCGTGTGGTGTCCCGGTTTGAATTAAAATTTCGCGTTCAAAAGGAACGAAGAAGACTGCGAAACCGCATTTGAAAATTTAAAATTAAGAAAATCGTTGAAACTTAAACAATCATCTGTAGAGATCTTCAGTTAAGGTATATAAGGGTAGACGGTTTAGAGAACTAATTGGTGTCACTCTTTAAGTTAATAGTTTTGAGTGTAAACACATGATGAAAATAAGGGTAAATTAAATTTAGTTTGTAACTTCATAAAAAGAGTAATTGTTTAAATGAAAAAGAGTCGTTATTCTTGTTTGATTGTTTGTAAATTCACAGTTCTTGGTAAGATTTCTAACTGTTCATGGTTCTAAGACAAGTTAAATGATCATCCTGTAAATGTTCATATAAACTACGTGTCAGAAAATTCTTTGTTTTTCACGTTACACCAAAGTTTCTTAATATTTTTACTTAAGTAGATATTACTTTATCCACATTTCATCAATTCTCTTGAGACTTATAATAAATAGTTCATTTATGTAAGGACTGTGACAACTCAAACATCCCGCCTTAAATTGACACTTGAAAAAAACTTGAATAGCCCGCGAAAAATTCAAAATTTCAAAATTTGGCCTTGGCTGTGATTGTCTAATAAAATGAGATCCTACGTTGTGTTTTTGAAAAATGGCGGGATGCGTTCAGATGCAAATGGTGGACCCCAAGGTTGGAAAAGTACCGCTAAATAAAGCACAAAATATATGGAGGACACAACATTCCTCCACTGACAAAAAAAAGAAAAAAAAAGCTGCGACTAAGTTGCGCAGGTTGAAGACTTTCTTAGTGCTCAGCTACAAAAAAAAAACTTTCCAAACTTTGAATTAATGTAACTCGATGCAAATACATGAGTCATTACGGGCGTATGGCGCCAAATTTAAATTATGGCAGTCAACAAGAGCACAAAATTTTAATAAAAAACTATGCAGCGGCAGCGGCACCCGAGCGCTATAAGATGTCAAATTCATTCTAGAACACAGCAAAAATACCCATAAGGGACGTTGTAGCACGAGCGGAGTTTGGGGCTCCTGGTTGTGGCTGTTCTCCTACCCACGACGGTGATTCTATCTATCACAAGCACTGCCGCACAGCACTTCTCTATTACGGACATGCCGGACGAGAAGACTATTGGTCCAAGTCGACAGCGTCACGTCATCTCGACCGCCCCTGACTTCTATACAAAGCAGCATCTTTTATTATTATTTATTATTATTACTATTATTACGAAGAAATCAACTCAACAGGCAATTATTAAGTTGTAAAAATAAATAAACTAAATAACAATTAACTTGTTTGACAGAGCTTTTAAGGTCAACAAGTTTTGATGAAAATATATCAAAATCTTGTTCAATATACGATTTTTTGTGCCAGCTCGACTAGGAACCGCGCCCTCTGCGTCTGCCTCGTATTTCGGTGTTATTTAATCTCGATTCCATTTAAATGTTCAATTTTTATGACTCTGATATTAAACTACAACTGAACAAGTGTCAAAATTTCAAAAAGAGCAATAAATAACATTTGAATTCGCCATACACTCATGTGAAATATTTAAACAGCAAAGAATTCTTATGTGAGATTGAGATTGGATATCAGATAATTTATATAGTGGAAACATTCATCAACAAAATATTTACATGAAAAAAACTAGCAAAGATTTGTAAAAACAAAAAGATCTGGTGTGAAGCAAAACTTGTGCAGACAAAAATTACATGAGGTTAGAAGCTGCAGAGCATGAAAATTTACCTTCATTTTAAATTATACAACAAAGAAAATTACTAAAGTTAAAATTGTGAAACAAAGAAAAATTGCATGAGGTGAAAAATTGCAAAGCTAACAAAATTACGTGTTACATTATGCCATGATCGAAGTGATTGGTTACTTGAAAACAGTTTGCTTTGAGGGTTTATATCATGGACTGTTTATCCCAAACAAAACACATGATAAATAAACACAAAATGCGTCCTGAGTTGCGAGGAAAAATGCGTCTCGGTGATGTGATGATGATAACGATGATAATAACTGCCTAAGGGTGAAAATTAATCCCTCAGCCCCTCAGTCGACGATTTTCTGAATTATGCCGCCTTTTACGCTTTTTTTCTACAGTAGCGCAACGTTTTAGGTTAATTTAACTGCCGTAAATTGCTATTAGCAATCTTGTGTGAAGAATGAAGAATTGTTATAATGTAACACTTAAGTATTTACATCCAGAAATGTTATTTATAATTTGGTAAACAAAAAAATCTCCTACCAAGTACTTTATCGGAACAATCTCTGACGGTTAGGCTTGTGTTAGAACCAGAGTTAACGATTAAAATCCTAACATGAACTGTGAATTTACAAACAATGAATCAAATTTACACGTGTTAGCGTTGGTCGAAAATTGTCGTTAAACAAAGGCTTCCACCCGTTTATTAACTACCAAGCCAACGTCAGTTAAATTAATATCGGAAAATGCGAGGGTTATCATATCTTCTTACAGGTTAAATAGTTTGTTTCAGATCTAACTATTCTCTTAAGTCGTGACGAACGCGGAATACACGGTTTTTAGTTAAACTTTGCGGTTTTGTCATTGGCCAAATATTTGCTGAAATTGAATCTTCATCGGGAGAGAAAAACGCGCAGTTTAGTTTAACAGTGTCTGTTGGCTAGTTTGCGAAAACCGGGTAGAGAATATAATATGCGGCAGGTTTTTTCATAATAGAAATGCTGAGTGTCTGTTATACCTGTGTATATGAAGTAGAATCAATGAAGAAGGGTGATATTTTGATCTATCTACTTCAGCTAGGATGCCGCAAACTCTCAAAGTTTTGGGCTATTATAAGAGGAACCGCATTTTAACAAAATTTACTAAACGAGGTTCACCTCTTCGTTCTGACAATTACAGATCATAGAGGAATTTCAATGGTTCTCGGGTTTCATAATTTTGTGCGCATGTCTGAATTTTGTCGGAATGTCACAGACCAATTTTTAAGGCCTCTATCCCTTTAAAACTTATAATTAACATTATAATTGACCTAGATAAGAATTAATTAACAGATATATCTAAAATGCAATAACCATCAACACCAAGGCTATTGGTAATTTCAATTACAATATGACACCATATTTAATTGGAACATGAAATTTATTGACAGATATTACAAAGGTCATCACCTCAAAAATCCAATACAATACTTTACTGAATAAAAACAGAAATTCTGTCTAAATCAACGGCAAAGACTAGATTGAACGCTGCAGTTTTTCTTGTTCCAGCCACGCACAACAGTGCTGTTACATTACGTGCAAATGAGAACAAGAACGACGGGAATTATTTTCATGAGAGTATCGACGGCGGTCTAGATTTTAAAAACTTTTTTACTGCTGTTAATAAAACTTTACTGTTCTGGTTTTATAATACCATCAGATTTATTTCTGGCCAAATATTTATTTAATCACTCACTTGTAGCCTTAATATCCATATTTTAATCCACACATTCACCTGGGCTCAATTGGGTAAACTAGTTTTGTTTTACCTCATTCTATATGTAAATTCTGATGTGACTTCAGAGTACCGCTTAACAGTTATTGTTATTACACAGTGCACGTGCACGTTGCGGCGGAATAATCTCTTTTGCATTAATTTTTAAAGAAAAAAGTACTTCAGAATTCCAATCACTCAAAAATAAACAAAAAAACCACATATATGTTAATTATTTAAATGCAACAGATAAAAAACGGTACATCATGGATGACAAAGTCAAGGTGATTCAAACAGTTCATTTACCTTTCCGGACATTACTCACGATGAAAGTTCGCGGTCGTGCGTCAGGAAGACACTCTTCACTGATCTCTAAAAATGATCCACAAGTTGTAAAGAAAAAATGTTTTGTTCCTTTGTTTTCTCAAAACTAGTAACACTTTTCGTGTTAATGGTACAACTGAGCGGCATCGTTTGCGATAAGAAAGATGGTAGGTATAACATACGCCATACATTCAAGAAAAAACTGTTTTTATTGTACGTTACGGAATGTTGTAGGTATATTTCAGACCGACATAGGTAATCAAATGACCATTGGTTTAAGCGACGAGGGATACAAAAGCGTCCAACTGAAGTGTGGTTCTAACTCAATGGTGGTAAAATTGGAGACGGAAGAGGACTTTGAAGGTGTAATTTATACCAGAGGAAGTTTCTCTGATAAAAAATCATCGTGTTTTTTGGATCCTGGTTACAGAAAAGGACAAAGGTCATTTTCTATCAAATTTCCGCTAGATGAATGTAATACTCATAAGGTAAATACAATAGGTGCTTCCTCTATCTAAAGTAAAACAAGGACAAAAATTTGAAACTACTCACCTTTTTTATAAACACAACGCCTTACCTTTAGTTGACAGTCAAACAGATGAAAATAATGTATAGAACTAACTACATACAAAGCCAATCTTTTTCAGAAGGGCGAAATATATTCCAATACTTTGGTTTTGCAACATGACAAAGAATTGATAATGCCAGGTGACGCCGCTTTCCACTTAGAATGCGATTATAGTAAACCACGTGATGTTACTGTAAACGCCGATTTACAAAAGTTAGTGGCATTTAATCCTTGAATGTTTAGATATTTTTAAACGTTTTTTAGGGATAATTCTGTGGTATCACGAATCAGTTTAACGGACGCTGACCCATCGTTCAAAGAAAAACGCAGAAACAAAAGAACTACTGCCGAAAATATAAGTGACACCGTCATTCTAACACAAGACTTTTTGAAAAGGCGTAAGGAAGAGCTGTGATATTTCACCATCTGACGATTTATTTATTGCGTTTTAGGTAAATCCGCTACTATTTAAATTAATGAAAGATAAAACTTTAAAATTTGTAGTCTGAAACAGAATTGGCGTGTGACAAGGAATTCAATAATAAACTACAACATCATATAATATCGTTTTTTATTAACGCAAGTCCCTTTCAATATCAGTACCAATATGAAAACCCATCAATATACATACATAAAAAATGTACTACGTTGCAGGAATACATAAGTAGATCATATAAGTTCCACATGTATAAATAGTGACTCTACTTAGTGTATTCTGATTAAAGACCACGTAAGTATGTAGCAACAATAATAAATTTAAAGTCAGCCAAAAAAATGTCTGTAATACCCGCCATTACACTCCTTACAATAAATCAAAATATATATTATGCCAACCCTATAGCGTACTGCGGTAAACAGAGGCCTTCAGCGAAGATCAATGAAAATTACCGAGTAAAAATGCCTATCAAATCAAAAATTAGACTACCTACAGACACGTACTGCGTTACCTCACACTAATTCATCTTAAGAGTCAGAAAAAACACCGTATTTAAAACGATACCAAGAGCGATCTGTACACCAATGTGAAAAAATTTTAAAATACAGTCTTATAAAAATGCATGATCAATATAAAAATCCACATTTGTAATTTTTGTCATAGATGTTCGTTTACGTTTCAGGCAAAGATTTAAATATATGTTGAACACTGTCAATGGACCAGCCAATCAAACGAAAAAGTTCACATATTGTAGATATGTAAAGAATTATTATCGACCACAATATCAAGTATCCAATAAATCTTATGAATAAGAAGCTGAGTGACCAGTTTAAATGCACTTAAAATTTTAAAGACTTAGCAAACAGTGCCCCTGTCGCTTGCGTTTTATCACCGTTAAATGCACGCAATTCGGATATGACCTGTTCTCTTGAAAAACCTAATGCTGTCAATTCGTTTATATCACTTTCAGTAAATTTGTCTGATGGTAAGATCTGAGTATTGGCTGAGGTTGTGCTCGGTTTGGAAGTTTGAGACGAACTGGACCCACTGGCGGGATCTGTAACATTTGCAACACTTAAAAATCGAGAATTTTAATTTTGAATACGTAATTAAAAACATTGTAATACAACTTGAATAAGAACGATTAGAAACATGAAAAAATCAAGTCGTTATTAAAAGATTTCCATTAAAACCCCAAAACATGTATTACTATCGTTACAATAAAGTTGTGAAAAGTTCTCTATATACAAATTTTCAAAGATTTTGACGAAAATTTGGAAGCAGACCAACATAACCGTTGTTTTGAAACCAAAATTTTTGCTACTATCCGAGTTTTATCTGCCGCTATTTTTCGACTTTTTCTGCGATTCTAAAAAAACCATCTTAACAACGAGTTTAGGAAGAATAAAATTTACTTGCCGCTCGTCTTCGGCCGCTTACTTCTCTCTGGAACGAAAATTAGACAAACAAAAATGACGACTTCCCGACACTTACTTGACAACTGGCTATTTCTCAACGCTTCTTGAAGCTGCCTATCTTCTGTTTCTTTTATCGACCTAGTGATCACATCGTCTTCACTATTAGTGCTGAGTCGTGCGCACTCGGGTAGGTCGGTTTCGGCAAGAAATTTCGTTTCAGTTCCTGTAGTACCAATCCTTAAAACGTTTGCCCGTAAATCTATACAACACTATAAAACGCATGTAAAATTCGTCACAAAGAATGAGCACATTTTCAGCATTGGTAACACTGTTTTTTCAACAACTGCGACTTACTTGATGTCTTTTGAGCATGTCCAAGCCCAACAACATGTCCATTGGCTGGTTCTCGAGAACGGAGAAACTAGTTGTCAAATAATCGCTCTCGATTTGAATTTGTACCATGTGGATCCTGCCGATTATTTTTTGGACGCCCACACCTTTCGCAATACCCGCCCATCTTGTGTCTACCAGACGCATAATATTACACCTTTCGGCGCAACTACTGGACATAATTGTTGTTTGAGCACCTTAAACATAGCCGCTAAATGAATATTTTTTGGGTTAAGAGGACTACACTTCAAATTACCTGAGTCAATGAAGGCTTTGACGGGGTATCCGTTTACTCTACAATTTATATAAAGCATAACGACTGTACCGAAGGATTCGGGGTTATATTCCATTGCTGCTTCCATGTTGGCTTCTATATTCTTCTGTCGAATTTCTTCGGCAATTAGTCGCTGGGCTTCGGTGTCAAAAGGATCAGCGTTTAACATTCTTAATCTCTGTTGCTCGCGTTCTTGTCTAGCCTGAACTTGTTCTCGAAGAACTGAGGCAAAATTATCTACAAAAAAAACAGAAACAAATGTAAAGGAATATATAACATAATATAAATTTATAAAATGGTAAAATATGTTCGAACATCCCCATGAAGTTACTTTATACGTTCAATTTCAATATTATCGTGTAAACTTGGACGTTCACTTTGTAGGCAAGTGATCACTCCATCTGTTCGGTAAACGGAATATAGTTCCGTGAAACTATCGTAAGATTCTTGAGACAAAATTTCAACCCAGTTTCTTGGATAAATTATAAAACTTGATTTTGCGAATTTTATTTTTTATCGATAACCCCTATAAGTTATAATAAAGCTGTGTGTGAACTGTTAGAGCTATATTAATAATAACAGTATTGTTTTCCCAAATTTTCTAGAAAATTCTTCTTAATTTATCAATAAAATAAATTGCTTTATTCATTAATGTCTTTGAGTCATCCTGCGTAAACAATTCTTAAAAATATGAATACGTGGATAAACCACAAGTATGACTCACAAGTTTTTCCACAGTTTGTACACATTTATCCAGCACAATTTTGTACTGCAAAGCCAGTGGGAGTGGGAAATAGATAAATTTTAATTAACAATTTACCGTGCTAACGAACACCTTTGCATTCGGTTTCACAATTTCAAAGTTAAATCGTGGAATATTTTTATACAATTTTTATTTATTTTTCCAAGAATCGGAGTATCTAAGGTAAAAAATAAAGGCGGACTAATAAACCACAAGTATAGAAGCCTGCGATTTTATAAAATTGAAATAGCATTTACTGTACAAAATTTTCAGATGACATCATTAAATTGATAGTTGGGGTGACCAGACAATCGACCACAGACGAGAAACAGACTAGGACCTATTTTTTCATACTTTAAGGGTGATGAAACGTGGAGAACATATGAAATTAGCCGTTCCGGATGGACCCTATTACAATACTTTCCTAGCTTACGTCCGGACAGTAAAAAAATAACGTCTGATGAGGGTTAATTATTATCGTACACTTCAAAATTTTTCATGAAATTTCAGAGGTACAAGTTTTATAAGTAAATATAAAACGTTCATTATTAATTCCTTTGACAAATTAATTTGCTGGTCATATTTGAACACATTAAAAATAAAAATTGGCCTTGAATTTTTACCCTAAACATCCAAATATTCTAAAAAAAATATATGTATAATTATCAATTTACTAAAAATGCGGCAAAAATTCAGGGGGTTACTCCTTGAGCTATTTTAAGATTTTCTGTCCTTAAATGGTAAAACCAAAATTTGGCCAGTTATCCCCATCAACACTTTGTTGACGTCACCTCAAAATTTTGCATGATACAACTAGTTAAATTTTAGAAATAAAAAATCCGCCTTGAGTTTTCACCCTACGCATAACAGATTTTCAAAAAAAAAAAAAAAATTATGCAGAGTGTTCACAAAAATTCAGGAGGTCATTTCTTGGCAGATTTAAAGATATTGATGTTGTTCAGCCTTAGCTTAGCAAATAATAGCAAAATTGCCAAAATCAGTCTTATCTTTATAAATACTAGCCCCACCCACCCACCCTTTCTTTTCTTAGAAGGTATGTCATTTGCCAAAATCAATCTTATTTTAACAATTGCTAGCCCCACCCACCCGCCCTTTATTTTCTTAGAAGTTATTTCATTTGCCAAAATCAGTCTTATCTTTATAAATATTTTTTTTTTACATTTTTTGATGAGTATTTGATTTTTTTTTTTTTTTTGATATTAAGTATTATCAAGATTGAATAATTTTATAACGAAATTCATTGAATCACAGTTTGGTTTTCGGACGAGTAGATCTGCTCACTCAGCTTTACATGAATTTTATTATTACATTATAAAATATTCAGAGAAAAAAAATCCTGTAGGTTTCTTTTTTATTTCTTTATCGTGCTTTTGATTCTGTTAATTACCACATTATTAGACAAATTACGTAATTATGGTATAAGAGGGAATGAACATCCGAACATCCGAATAACAGAAAAAGTATGTAACAATAAATAGTAATAATATTTATTCTCAGATATCCTCATTAACTAACATAACTATTGGAGTATCACAAGGATCGATTTTAGGATTTGTCCTGTTTCTCCTGGGTTAATAACGATCTATGTGTAATTTTACATGCTGATGACACCTCTTTGATAATATCGAAAGAAAATGACCATAAATTACAAAGTAAAATTAAGACTATGAGATGTCATAGTAAACACCAAAGAAAAGAATTGGATCTCTGAAATTAAACAATGTATGTACCTCAATTAAGAAATCTAAATGTCTGTTCAGAGCATATCTAGTAAGTAATATTTTTATTATTTAAACGAATTTTTTACTTTTATTATACAAGCTTTTTCTTATGTTTTCTAGTGTTTCTGGTACCGTACGATTCCGAAAATACCAAGGAAAGCCCCAAATTTTAGATACAAGTCTCACTTTTGTCGAATTGTACGACTTCTGCGAATTATTTTGCGAAAAGGAGACGATTGAGTATATTTTCTACATTCTGGCATTTGTAGATTCATGAAATTCGTTAAAAAACTTCAGAAATGTTACTTTTCCAAGATTTTTCTTGTGTTTTCTAGCGTTTCCGGCACCCTATTGACCCGAAAATACTAACGAACCCATCAAATTTTAGCTAGAAATCTATTAGTAAGGTCCGCGTATGTCCACTCCCGCCGGCCGCCATTTTAAGAACTGCTAGCCCTACTAAGAAATACTAATTTTCAGATACAGTATAATAATAATTAATTAATAAAGAATGAATATATGTATAATAGTGAATAATCTTTTGCATTCAGATTGAAATTTTTATGTAGACTTTACTAATAGAGAGACTTTGGGTTATCTACGCATGTTTCTGCTATAAAGCAAAGTTTTTGTAAGCTTTGAGCTAAAATACCCAATGTAAGGTAAGTGTTAAAATATGTGCATTTTATTTTAGGAATCAATAAAGTAAATAATGTGTGTATTGTTAAAAAAATCCTATAAAGACTAGGAAAAAATATTCAGTGTCAAGGGAAATTCGAATTACCGATTCTTGGTCGCCGGGATGGTCCTAACAATTTTAGGCTATCGAGGGTTACTTATACTCATTTCCATGAATATCTATATACCGTCAAAAATAATATAATGGGTAATAATTTTATCTAGCCTAGGCCGACAAATTCACTCATCTTCGTAAAAGCCCAGTTTGTGACCTTGTGATACAAATAATTATTTAATTAGCCTTAGAACCGCTTTACACGTCACAGAATTACTGCGAAAATTACTACCAAAATTTGTGTTTGAAATTTGCAAGAAAACTATTGTGTATTTTTTTACTTTTTCTAGGTTTTCCTCAGTTATACGAGTTCTCCTAGATGTTAAAATGCTCTAAAAATTAAAAATGATATCACAATTTTGGTGATGATCAGATAAACCCTGAATTGCAGAAAACTGCACATTCGGCCAGCCAAATTTATCGCCTGACGTCGCGCCGTCGTTTTAAATATTTGTCTGATCGATTCCCCATCACTTCGGCTGTACCTAACTCTGGTAATTATTTTTGAAGACTAAGTAGGCAACCGAATATATCAGGTGTTCAATTGAGAAAGTCATCAATTGACCTTAATTTTTGTAAAATTGCCAAGTATGTCTACAATAAATCTTAAATTTAATCGATGACAACTGACAACGCGAAAATGTCAATTATATACACACCAGTATGGCATAATAAAACACGTACTCTAGATAAATGATGTTTTCAGAAAACATAAATACTGCAAGATATTGAGACGAAATTTTAACTCCACTTTTAAATCAACTGCATGATGATGAGGAGTTAGTTTATGGTTATTTTCAGCAGGATGGTGCTACTGGATTATTAGTCCCAATACACCAAACAACTAGCCGCCTAGATCATATGATCTCACTCCTTGCGATTTCTTGCGGCCACATATAAAAAATTCTATTTATAAAACACCATTACATGATTTGTAAGAATTGCGGAATAAGATAACACACAAATTAATGAAATTAATAACAATGCAGATGTTTTAAAAAGTGTGGCCAAGACAGTACGGTGAAGGGTTGGGTTGTATTTACAAGAAAGGGGTTCCCACTTCCAGTATTTGTTGTAGTTTAATGTTAAAATTATTTATTAAAATGTAACAAATGTCACACGACAAAATGTTCTACTGACTTATGCAGAATGTTTTGTTTTACTTTCTAAAGAAATAAAAATTTGTCTGAGGGAACTGTTGTAATGAAGTGAAACTATAATCATTATGATTTTGATTACTTCCATTTATTTTTTTTATTTCAAAAATAACTTCTTGTCGTTTGCCTTTTTAAAAATAAATGAATTTTGAAGCAGTTGCCAATTTGTGGATGAAATAATATTGTAATTGTTTATTAATTTTATTTCATTAATCTACATTAAGTAGATATGCACTAAAATGAGAAAATGTTTTCTAACCCAACATTATTTTGATGTCAAAAGTCATTTTCAATAACCGTCGTTTTTGACGTAACTCTTTTTACACTTTAAAAAAGGCGTAAACAATTGAATTTTCACCGCCTGCTCCAAATATATTTTTTATTGAACATCCGTACAACTCCGGCCTTTGTCCATCTTCTATGAATTTCCAAGACCACTGAGTTTTTTTAGAAATAATTATTTAAATATTTCATAAGTAAATCCACGTTTTTTTTCCACCTTTTTCGTAACTTATGGGTGCTACATGTTTTTCAAGGCTTGTTTCATTGAAAAAAATTGTCAATACCGCATCAACCCACCTTCAACTTGTCACTTTCAACTTTTACTGTCTGTTACACATAGCACCCCAAAATTGTTGAGTATGATTAACACTTCAATGACAATATTGACCTTGATTTTATTTATAAACAAATGTCTTCGTCTGCCTGCTATAATTAAAATTTAACCAAACATTATCTTACTTAACATTAACTACTTAAAAAAATCCTTTCGTTTCCTTGTAGGATAGATGATAACACAAAAAACATCGTAAATACCGGGCGACTATTAATGATTGAAGCAAATTATTGTTTTGGTAATTCTGAATTATTGGCAGCAATGCTAGCATGTCAGTTCACAGGGTTCACAGTTGTCGCTTTGACATGAGTGTGCCTATCAAACGTGGTAAAAACATGGAACATAACTAACTTTGTGTCGTAAATGTCAATTTGAAATCAGGTACATGAACAAAATTTTAAATATGTTCCCAACCTGACACGAAAATTACAAGCATTAATATTCGATTAATAAAAATTATTTTTAAATCCTCCCTTGTAAATCAAAATGACAAGTTTTGTTAAATTGGTCGATAGAAAGAAAAAAATAAGATGTTTAAAAAAAATGTTAAGTGGCGCCCTCTTACAGCTCGTATGTCAAAGCAAAACCTGAAATTGTAAACAGACGCAATATACTCGTACATACAACGCAATAGATAAATTTTTCCAGCCGCACCACTACGCCTCTATTTATTTTATTAAAAAAATAATCCCATGATTCATTTGTTGAAACAAAACCTCAAAATGTCAAAAATGTCAACACATTTGTGCACTGAACGTAATAAATTTACCACCTAGCTATTAATCTTACCTCTACAAAATGAACAAAGCTGAAAGAACATTCTTTTTAAAACAACGATTAGATGACTCATTTTTCTTTTATAAAGCTGGTGTTTACAAATTTTTACTTCACAGCCGAAAAATTCAAATTAATTTCTATAACAACTAATGAATATTGTATCGCGATTAAAATTACCAAATTAGACCCAAAAATTACAAACACTTAAAAAAATCAGCACAAACCGCCATACAGACAACAAATAAAAGATTTGCATATTAGATTTACCTATATTTCCACTGAGTAAGGCGTCTGCGAGTCGTGGATTATTCTGTTTCAACAAAGCTAATTGATCCGGATTTGCCAAAAACATATCCCTGATCAAAACAGGATCGTCCTCTGAAGGCCGACCAGGTGACAGCCTGTTACCTTGTGCTATATGGGGGACTTGAATTCCACTAAAATCTAAAGTGGGCACTAAAATACATCTGAATGAAATATTATTTTCTGGGAGTGCCGTTTTCATTACCTCCTCCTCCTTGCGACTCGATGGAGACCTGTGAGGCTCCATGTTGCAGCATGTGCTGAAGAATGACCGCGTCTCCATCGCGAATACCATGCTCTTTTAGCGATTTCTTGTTGTCCATCAGAGGCATCCCATTGAAGGCGATGACGATTTCGGAGGCCGGAAATCCCGTTTCTACTTCACAAAATGCTTTAAAATTTTCTAACTCCAGATCTTCAGATACATCCAAAACAAAAATAAAGTCGGTCAATGTGGTCACTGTCACTTTCATTTTGAGAGATTTGTCGAGGAAAACGTCGTTAACTATCGAAAGAAATTACAAGATTAAACAATACATTTTATTTCTAACCTAAAATAACAACGGTTAGAGGGGAAAAATGACAGAATCATGCTGACAGGCGATGTTGGTGGGAAATCTGGCAATAAAGCACAGGAAATAACACAAAAAAAATTCAAAAATACTTCAAGGTCGGCTTTCTTTGCCTTTTCTTCTTCAAAACAGCGTGGTTAGTGCATTTGGCAACAACAACTTATTTTTAAAATGAGTGGAATTTACAGCGGGCTTAATAAAGAAAATGAGGGACACTTAAAGATAGATGTTAATTATTTTAGTCAAGAAGATCAAAAATATCACAATTAATACTAATGCGCACTTGGAATCAGTTAATGTTGTCATTTACAAATAAATTGGGTAGCAAGAATCAATGAACTCGTGAACTTTTGACCGCAAACACTTTATGCAATCTGATAAACACCTACTCACTTCTCCCAAGTTTTGTTGGTTGTCTATAATAACCGCCGAATAAATCTAAATCTTCTTCATTCCAGTGGCGTACTTATTCTACTTGGTCAGTTAAAACATCTAATGTAAATAATGTCTACAAAAACTAAAAATTAGAGATATTACACGCTTAAAGTGACCAATCGATGAAAAATTAATTTATTTATATATTAAATTAACCAGGCCTCAATTTGCAAGAAAAAATCTAATCCATAAATACATCCTAATTTCGAAAAGTGTGCAATAAAAAAAACTAGGGAATAGCTCACAATAAGATTATTGTGTAAAGTTCACATTCCGAAATGGTAGTAATGTCTAGAAAAAATTATTTGAAATTAAATATAAATTGTTACACACGCCACTGGTAGTGTTTCTTGACCTAAATGAATGGCACAGAACAACTAGGATTAAGAACCAAAAAAGCGGCAACTTGTAAGTGCCAGTCATGCGTCAGTTGGTTGCCGTCGTGTGTTCGGTTAACGTCTTTGACAACGGTGAATTTTGCCATTTCAGAGCGTGGCAATGCTTTACGGTGTCATTGAAGGAAACGCCGGTGGCCACGAATTGTGGATCGAGCGCTTTCCAAATCGATTGTGGTCGTGATAGGACCGAAAGAATTCTATAAACTGAATAACAAATTTTGGAACGCGTTGAAGAAGAGCCCAACAGCAGCACCCGCCAACTTATAGCTGAAGTTGTCAGAGTTTGTAGCGCACCGTACATTAAAAGAACAAGGCCTATATCCATATACCACGTTCGGAAAGTCAAGCTTTGGAGCCCGTTAATTTTCCAAAAAAGTCGATTACCAAAAATTGGTCCTACTCAGGACCATCATTTGTTTAATCTATAACGAATAGTCTTTCGCACTGATGTTTAACGATGAATGAATACATTAATGAACGAATAATAACCAGGAAAAGGTCGGTTTTACTTTTAATTAAAACTGAAAGTGTTTACATCGTTTTTATTTGAACGTTTTTCCACCTACTGTTTAAAAGGTGGATTACTGGCATCGCATCGAGGGTGGTTTTGTCCCATTCGACTTTTAGTTTGTTTTTTTCTATATATCCGCATTACTACGGCACATGATGCCGGGGTTAAAAATACTTCATATAGTTCGAAATCTTCCTGTACAATGCGACTTTTGAAAACAGAGAGGAACTTCTGACATAAATTTTGGTAG
Source organism: Zophobas morio (assembly GCF_036711695.1). NCBI lineage: Eukaryota > Metazoa > Arthropoda > Insecta > Coleoptera > Tenebrionidae > Zophobas > Zophobas morio. The sequence continues at coordinate 10,595,526 of NW_026972122.1, forward strand.
AAGTAATTTGCGTGGTCATTTTCGGAGTAATTCTGTGACGACTAAAACGGCTCTAACAATGGTAAAAAATGTCTTCTTTAGGTTTAGTTGAACAAGTTTATAAGTATTGTATGTTGTTTGCTCACAAATTTTTCAAATTCTCTGCGACCCAAAAAATAGTTGTAGTTAATGTAACTTCTACGATGAGAACAATAAAAACCATTTTATTGTCTTACAGCTTACAACGATATTGCATTCATAGTAATATGTATTTGTGTCAATACTGTAAGTATCGTGATTAGGTAGTATGGAACTGCTTGTTTGCATCATGTAAGAGTGTACATAAATAAAAAGTCCCTTGACTGTCTAACAAAAATTTATTTATTTCCTCAAAAATATTTCCTATGTGTATATTTTCATACATTTTAATGCAAAAGTGTGTATCAAAATGTACAGTTACGTAATGAATTTCACTGCTTTCTTTGAAATACAACACAAAATAGCACCATCTAAGCCCATTTAAGAGCATTTGCTCCTGCAACTGAAAGTAATAATCGTGAGTTTTTTTAACTTCAATAACATTGTTTTCGTCCACTTTACAGCAAAAAGTTTTTGCTATGCAAGCACTAGATAATGAATTATTTTTTTTTACTGCAGGGGCATTTAATTTCTAGAAGCCGTTATTATAAACTATGCCATCAGGCATCAGGGCTGGTGCCAAGATAGGGAGCGTATGGATGAATAAACAGCCAATTGTTAATACATTTGTTACCACTTATTGTTAAATATTTTTCCCTAGCAAAGCTTCCATAATTGATTCCATGCTTTACTGCGGGCACGTGATCAAGATTTGTTTTGTCTACCAAAGCTTTGTGGCGGTACAATAACACGTAGGTAAGCGGAGAAAGATCAGCGGCCTCGTGGTCTAGTGGTAAGGGCACCTGCCCGGCAAGCGGGTGACGTGTTTCTTCGCTCCTTCAGCTTTATAAAAATTTTCGTTAAACAGTGTTCTCTTGCAAATGAAGCCAAAATTAGATGCTGTGAATCTTTTTTTTTTTTCATCTCGCCACCGATTAGAACCTGCTTGTTCCCTTGTTTGCTGCTCTATTTCAGAACATTCATTAACAGACATCAGGAAATTGATCAATTGGTGCTTCACATACTTAATAAAATATTATTTATCTCAGCATCCCACATCGGTAATACTATAGGTAATTGTTCCGCTTTCCTGATATCTTCATTTTGTTTTCTTAATGTTAACGGCGCAATACTAGATCTGCTGTGAAACTCCAACGTCGAATTTTCAGGTACTTGGACTTCTGAAAATTAACTTTTTAGAGAGAAACTATTTTTGACTGCACACAGTTTACAAACCTAAAAAATTAATAAAGGTAGCGAACTAATGCAAAGTCATTGTTAATTAAATAACTTGCCGGGATACATGACTTCTCCCTTTTTATAGCATCTTTTAAAGAGCTTACACTTTCATTATTAAAAATGGCATTATACCTTGTTTCAAAGGCACAAAAAAATTCTTTTTGTATGTTTGTATTGATGAGGCTGATACGTGTTTAAACTCCATATTAATTTTAATAATAATGAAAAAACTTTCAGAGTTTAAATAATATATTTGTAGTCACTGCTACACGTGTTTCGGTACACAGTACCGTCTTCAGGCAGAAGAGAAACTGGAATCAGCAGCAACGTGTAGCAGTGACTACAAATATATTATTTAAACTCTGAAAGTTTTTTCATTATTATTAAAATTAAAAACAAAAAAAATCCTCTTCACTGGCTGCCTTTTTCTGTTCACCTTGTGTGGTTTAAAAAATATCATTGCAATTAATCGTTGAGGTTTAATTTTTCTGCCACGAGGTCGGTTCCAAAGTATTGGTTTTGAAGTGTACGACTCGTCTTCAGATATTTGGATTAACGCCATTTTCAAATACTTAATAATGGAAAAACCCATTGCCAGTATGTGATGACATGATTCCGAGTTGCTAGAACATACTTATATTTAGCCCATTTTCTTCAAAAGTATTATACTAAATATTTACCCATCTTTACAGGAACAAGAAGCTTCAGATACGCAAACTTCTGTATCGTTTTTTGCTTCAAAAGTCAACACCATATCATGTGGCGTCATGTTTTTTCGTTTAACCCACGTGAGTAAACCTCATGTACTAGGTATACCCTTTTTCTAAGTATTTGGAACTTTTATCTGCAGGGTTAGGCGTCCTACCTACATTTTTTGATAAAGAATTGAGTTATGGATTCCAAGTTTACACTTTTAACACACATTTTCCCACATTATTAAAAACCTGGAAAGGATTTAACTTAATAAATAGTTGATTCACATTATTTAAAATATTCAGTCGACTGTATGTGAAAGTAGTATACTAGACGCAAACATTTAGTGGATTTATGGCTTTGACATTTAAAGTACTTTATAGCCGACCCTTCATAAAACTTAGCAAATGCAAACCACACCACACCACATCTGTGAGGGCCCGCTGAATTATAATGGGAGTTAAATTGATGTGAAGCCATAGACGCACTAATAAGTGTTTGCGTCCGGTCTAGGACAATTCGGCGCGGCCGACTTGGCGCGGCCAACTTGGCGCGGCCGATTTGGCGCGAGACATTTTGGCGCAGGGACACTTTGGCGCAGGGACACTTTGGCGCAAGCCATCTTGGCGCGAGCTATCTTGGCGCGAATGAACTTGCACCAAGAAAAATAGATATAAATATACAAAAATTGCACCAAAAATAACCTAATTTTTATAGTCTCCAACGCGGGGAGGGGTAATGTCGACTTTTTAATGGACACACGGGCGCTTCGCGCCCTGCACCCCATTATAAACATACTCCTAAACGTGGAACTTCTTGCTCCGTGGATCATTTAGTTATTGGAATTTGTGCGAATGAAAATGTGTATTTGGTTGTCTACACTTAGCATAAATAACAGGGTGCCAACCAAAGTACGAACAATAAATATTTTTTATATTATATACCGGCGTACTCGCGCCAAGATGGCTCGCGCCAAGATGGCTTGCGCCAAAGTGTCCCTGCGCCAAGTTGGCTTTGCGCCAAAATAGCTCGCGCCAAGTCGGCCGCGCCAAGTTGGCCGCGCCAAGTCGGCCGCGCCAAATAGTCCCATTCCGTGTTTGCGTCTACTTACCTTTACAAATAAATAGAGTGAATTATACTTATAAGTATATTATACACGTTAATTGAAGAAATAAACGAACTGTTATCAACGGATGTAGGAGCAGCAGAGCAAACACAAAAGAGCAAATGCCTGTGACAACAAACCACTTTTGAAGTCGACAGAATGCAGCCGGAAACACATGCGTAATACGTCGCCCATTGGTTAATTTAACTGCGCGATTTTGTCTCACTCTATATCATTATAATCTATATAATCTCTACTCACTTTGCTTACAGGAAAAGGGTCAATAGTAAGATTAGTAAGGATTATATGTATGTACATGAAACGTCGCAAAAATCAAGAATCCCGCTCGTAGAAAGAATTAAAGAGGAAAGAATAGCTAAATAATCGACGACGCGAAGAAAACAGAAAAGGAGTAAACGGCAGATAAATACGTACTTAGGAGCACTTACCTAAAAGGAACATTAGACGGAGAGAGATTAGGTGTGATGTTCCGGCCGGCTCCTTTCTGTAATTCGTTTTTTTCAATACTTAATGTCCGAGTTTTTACCGGTGGCTGTTACAAAAATTGCCCCTGTGAAGGGCCACTTCGGAAGATGAGAAGGATAATTTAAAGCGCAAGGCGGATGCCTCTAGAGGCAAGTGAATCAAATGATATAGTTTAATCGAGACATAACGTTGGATCAAAGGACACAGTGGCAACGAAGGAAACGAGAGGGCAGATGAGATGGCGAAGCGAGCCGCGCGCATGCCCTTTTGGGGACCCGAACCGGCAATCACGCCTTCGGTCGCCCTCTCGAACGAACGCGTAAAGCAATATACCCAGAGACGCCATGAGCAGATATGGGTGAAGTTGAGCAGCTGTCGGCATAGTAGAGCTTGTATGGCGACACCAGACCGTAAGTTGACGAAATTTTATCTCTCACTTTCAAGGGACAAACTGCGTAAACTGGTAGGATTCCTTACGGGACATTACCAGTTTAACAAACATCTATATACGATAGGGGTGGTAACAGACCCAATCTGTCGTGGATGCAATGAAGAAGAGGAAACAGCTGAGCACATTCTTCGTGAGTGTCCAGCCCTAGCCTCCTACAGGGAATCCATACTAGGGGACATCTGGCCTAGTATGGCAAATATCAGGGAGTTTCCACCCTCTCCATTACTCAAGTACATTCAAGCAGTTGGGTGGCTTGACGAGTAGGGGAGCGGGAAAACACCCTGATATGGACTTGGGGAAGGTACAATGGGCCCAAAGGCGAGGCCTAAGTGCCGGCTGGCGACGATCAGCCCCCATAAATTAAGAATCCAGAATCGAGACATAACGAGGTGATGGCTCCTTAAAGTAACTTATTCGTAACTAGGCTAGAGCTTATCATACCCCGTCGTAAATGAGATTGATCTAATAGTTGGCATTGGATGGGGTTTCGGGTGTCAGGGCAGCGCCCTATAGGGCAGACAGGCTCCCAGTATGACACGGAAGAAGGCCCAAATACGACCGAAAATCGGAACCCGGTCGGGTGGTTTATAGATCTTTTGTAGCAATTCCATATTTACCGGTTAAGAGCATTTGATCGATCGACACAATACGAGGGTCGAATATGATGCACACGCGTAATTAATTGGGTCAGCGATAACTTACATATAGATAAAAGGAATATGTTGACTTACGAAAGGGGTGGCATTTTAGCCAGGTATGTCCAGTAAACGTTCATCAAAGCCTTCTTTGCCTTACGAACTAGCGAGGCACCAGCGGTTAAGGGGCTGCCTTCTAGACCTACAGACTCTAAATCCTAGGAGAGCACCTGGGCCCACGTAGTCCCAGGGTAACTTTTTCACTAGCTACCCAGTTTGTACCAACGGAGGTAAAGTTGGCTAGCTTGTTTGATGCGTAATATATTTAGATCTGCAAGCCTTTTGAAGTATTTGAAAAGAGTAATACGGTTGTGGATGCCAACCCTATAACTGGTGAATCAACTAACTCTGATCATGATACTACCCGGTAGTGCTTCGCATCGGGTTAGATGTTTCACATTTCCATGTGTCAGTTTTCTGAAGCTGGTTCGTGGGGACCGTACTATGCAGTCCATCGCGCTCCTGAGTTCGACGGGTACTGGTAGACCTAAGCTATGTATCACTCCAAGACGTGGTAAACCTGGCGGTCCGCGACCTGTTGCAAGCAGCAGAGTTTACACCCAGTGATACAAACTCTATAATATCCCATATTGGTAAAGGTAACTGAATCTTCAAAGTCGAAGCCCATCCACTTAGAAGGATCGGGTCTTTAAAAAGCACCTGTCATACTACTCACAACCTTGCTCGGCCCCTTCAAACGGACTTCCCAGGCTTAGATAACGGCGGGGCTGGTTTGATAGCCAGTTTGTCACTTCCCACTATTAGGAAGTTCATGGTGCGCAACCGCCTGGCTTCCTCGTACCCCCTTACCCCCCACCCTTCCCCCGCACATTCGGTACCACGCGAAGGTGGAAGTTGACATAAAGCAAAAGAGGGTATGTTTTCACTTCTTTGTTCCATAAAATATGACGTACCGGTAATAGAACTTGATAGGATCATCCTACTCCTCTTACGTCCTCCATATGGAGGTAGTACTTAACAGTCTCGGTTTCCCGGTCCCGAGGGGTTAAGCCAGTTGTAATAGATAGGAAAATAAACCAAGTTTACTGAAATATTGTTTAAGTGGAAATGCAGTCGTCGTATAGTGGAAATTGAACAAAATTCATACAGATAAGTCAGCAAAAATAACTTATAATACCGGGTGATTTTTTAAATTTCTGCTCTGGTTGAAGGGTGTATGTTGGGTTCCACCAAGATTTACAATCCTCTAAAAATCATACAAAATCTTTTATTTATATCAATTTAAATCATTAATACCACACTTGCTTTAGAATAATTGCTAGAAATGTTGTCCCTCAGCCTGTAGACACAAATAGACTTTTCGTTTCATATTTTCGAATACTCAGACAAGAAGGTCTGGTGTAATTCGTTCAAACTCTTCTCCAATTGCTTTTAAGTTATCGATGGTGTGCACAGGTTGTTTGAAGATGGTGCTTTTCAACGTTGAAAACACGGAATAATCGAAGGGCATGAAATCTGGTGATCGAGGTTGGTAGATTTGGTTAGTGAACGTCTCTTAAGAAATTTAACCTCGTTTATGTTGTTTGAGCTATTGTGCCATCATGTTGAAAAGAGCCATTCAGTAGTTTCTCAGGATTGAATTGGTCTATGAATTCCTGCAGCATATTCTGGTATTGAGCAGCTATAATTGGCTTTTCAACGAAAATGGGTCCATATAAGCGTCTGCATCTCCTTGAAACAGCATGTACAGGCGTATGTCGAAAATAATGAGGATTTTCTGGCATGTTTTGGGAATTCATGTACCCTGACAAATGAAACCAAGCTTTATCACTAAAGAAGATTGTCCATCGTCCCATTGAACCAGTTGCAATACGTTACTTTCTTCTCATAGTCTAGTGATTGCAGGTCTTGTGGGTAAACAGGTCTAAGTCCTTGTTAACAATTTTCTGGCAAGTGGTGTATGACAAGATTGATAAGTCGACTGACTGTAAGTCTTTTTACAAATGTATTGCAGTTATCATCCATAACTTGTCACAAAAACAGTAACATCAGGAAATTCTTTACGAAATTCCAAGAAATGGTTTCTTACACTCATTCACGGTTAACTGAGTACCCATTGCTGAAGCAAAATTCCAACATGAACTTTTTATGTCAGAATTCCACAGATCAAAATTCTTCTTTTATTGAAGTTGAAAAGTTTTAGAATACCCTTGATTCACTTACGAACGACAGTGTAGTCGTTAGTCAGTACAAATCCAGAAAACCTATAAGAAGTGAAATGAAAAGAAGAATGTAGGTTATACTTATTTTTGTTGACTATGGCTACGACGCTAGCTGTTAGGTAATCCAAAACACACCTTTCAAGTTCAAGTTAGACAACACTGCTGACGTAAGCGTTATGGGTAACTAGAGCAAAAATTTAAAAAATTACGCGGTAGGTACATTATAGTTCAAATATAAGACAGTTTATGCGGTTGCTATGAAAAACATGCATTTTATTGCTATCTGAATGTGTTGACAAATACCGATATATATATACTACATAGAGTACATGCTAAGATAAAACTAATTTTGGCAAATCACATATCCTCTAAGAAAATAGAAGGTGGGTGGGCGGGCCTAGTACTTGCCAAGATAAGAGTGAATAATATTAAGAGTAGTCATTGGAATGAAGAGGAGGCCGGTGGGCGGGGCTACTGCTTGCTTATAAAACTCTTTAGAAAAACCTAAACTCAGCTTCGCCCACCTCTTTGGGGGTTCCTAGTTTCAGGATTGAAATCCCTAATGGTTGATTTCAGGTGTCTCGAAGTTTAACACGATCTAGAAAATGAAAATAGATCCCCCGTTTTTGTCCATATAATATTATTGATTAAATAAAAAATTGCCCACGTATTGTTAAAAAAATTGGTTGAAGATTATTTTGACAGAACTTCCCTCGCCTCGACTTTTTGCTTGAATTTTTCGATTCTTCAATTTTTTATCTTTTTTCAAGTTTAACATTTTCAATTTTCCAACTTTTGATTTTTTCAATTTTTATATTTTGCAATTTTTCGGTTTTTTATTTTTGTTACTTTTTCACTTATTCAATTTTGATGGTTTAAGTTTCTCATTTCTTCAATTTTTCGATACGCAAATTTTAAATTTTTCAGATTTTCGATTTTCCAATATTTTGGATGTTTCAGTTTTCAGATTTTTCTTTTTTTTCAATTTGCAAGTTCTTGAGTTTTCAATTTTTAATTTCTTACTTTTTGGATTTTTCAATTTTTCGTTTCTTCAATTTTCGATTAGCAATTTTTCAATTTTTAATTTTTGATAGTACTTGCTAAGATAAGACTGATTTTGGCAAATCACATATTCTTTAAGAAAATAGAGGGTGGGTGGGCGGGGCTAGTACTTTAAAACCCGTTTACTATATTTAATTTTTAAATGACGTCATCACATTATTGGTGGGGATGACGGGACAAATTTTGGTCAGCGCTTCTATCCGAATCAAAAATTCACCATAGATTACGAATTTGTAATCCCATTTGTAAATTACAGAAGAGAATAAAATAAGATTTTCAAAAATTTTCCAAAACATCATAAAATTAGGCGTAATTAAGCAAAACATGATGGTATATTATTGAAAATTCACCCTAAATTCAGAATAAGAAATTCTTTTAGGACACCTCTTTAAGTCTTTAATTAACTGAAGGAGTACGATTTTAATTATCAAAAAATTTTCAAAAAAAAGGTACTTAAATGTGCTATTTGAGCGGAAAAATATCGGTCCGTCGACACTTTTCTACGGATTACGAATCTGAAGTGTTTTATGTGACACTTCGTTAAATAACCGAAAAAATTAGATTTTGATTTCCAAAAATTTTCCAAAATGTTGATGAAGTCGCCCCTATTTAGCCAGGAAACGATAATATTTTATAGAAAATTGATGCTACATTAGAGATTACAAATCTGCAGTATTATTGGCTTCTTCAAATAATCAATAAAATTGATAATAATAATACTGTGTAAAATTTTGTGATAGGTCTGAAATTAGTACGCTTGATGAAAAGACTCACATAAATATCATATTTTTAAGATACTTGGTCTTTTGGTCTGAATACGACAGGAACAATGGTGGATTAAGTGTAGGACCAGAGATCAAGAACTCTAAATGAAACAAAATAGAAGAAGTGCCAAAGGAGTTAAAAAAGCACCACATGCCTGGAAAAGATTGTGCAACTGCTGAAAAAAAGGTGGAGAAAAGAACTCTGTGTTGACTGAATCTCAATTCTTAGAGAAACTTTGTTAATTATTTGTGTGTCTTTTATTAACATACTAAAAAATAAAGAATAGTACGACCAATCCACAAAATCAAAAGTGATAGAGTAGCAAAAAGACAAAGGAATGGTAATCTTCCGGCAAAAAAAAGAGAAAGACCTAGAAGCCGACGTCTGGACGATCTAACTTCAGAATTATAAAGTGAAAGACTGCAAGAGGAATACGTCACAGAAAGATAAGAATGACAGAAAATGGAAGCTTAATAAACTCACTGATAACAGCAGCAGAAGACAAAGAAACTACAATCTTTAGAAACTATCAATTTTATAATAAACCGTCATATTAATATTATCAAGTGAATAATATTTATCAATTGATATTTTAAACACTTGAGTAATTAAACCAATTAGTCAATTTTGGTATGAAACTTAGAAAATCTGATGAAATCTATTATCATAATCTGTGCTTCTCTTTCTGAGCCTTTTCCGATGAGTGTTTACACTAGTCCATAATTTAGGTACACGTTTTAACACGCAGCTACGATTTGATGATAATAATCATAGTCATTTATTATAGATAACGTCCAACAGATTAAAACAATAATGAATACATATTTTTTAATATCTTTCACCCCAAAATAAAAGACCGCGCTGTGTAGGAAAGTTGTTTGAAGTGTTTTGTTTTCGCACAAATATAGATGATGATATTATAGAAGTTAGGTACATGGTTAGCAAATTTAAACGCAGGTATATTCTATGTGTATTCTTCGGTTTATTCAAACGTTTTTTGATAGGTCATAGTAGTTTAATTTCATATACTAAATAGTAATTTACCAGTTCTCCGCCTAAAAACGTTTAGAAGAAACTATATTGTTTAATCCAAAATTGTTTCCCAGCCATTTTCTGTTATCTGTGATACATTATATTTCATAAATAATAATTTGTGTCCCGTTTAGTACATGTCGGTATTCACCAAAAAAATATTTATTAACCTGCAATTTAGATTAGATACCAAGTACATGCATAATTTCAATTTAATAACATCTATCTCGTCATCACAATAAACAATGTTGCAAATATTCGATGTAAATTGTAAACCAAAGCTAAATAAACACATGTGATTGGATTGTGTGATAGGGACACGTGCGTTTGTGCTTTGCTGCAGGGTCCGTGACATGCAGGGTAAATTTATTCAACCGTGGAAAATGTGTTTTAGCCCCGTTCCAGGTTCGGGCTGAAGGAAAACAAACTTAACGGCGATTAATTCATCCTCTGTTAAAATAACAAACTTGCTAAATGTATTACAATAAAAATAAAAAAGTAACAATATTAGCATAAAACTAATTTTTTTTTAATCTAAACTTTTAAGTACCGTAAAAATCGGTCATATTCTGTTAGATGAAGTATATTAATTTTGACATCAGTCCATCAGTGTACTGGTGAATTACAAATTTAGTTACAGGGTTAGTGGTTTTCTTGTGACACCTGACATTTCATTCACTCATTGAAATCATGGTGGTCATTGTATAATTTTGTTTCTACTGAATTAATTGTTTTTTTGCTCACTTTGTCAGGTTACAATATTAGCTCCTCAGAATATGCAATAATTTTTTTGTATCAGGATTTCAAAATTCGCCAACGTCAACTAAGCAAAATAAACTAACTGGATAATAAAAAACAACTTTTTTTTTGAATGATAAATGTTCTAGTGCGAAATAACCTAAACTCGCTTGCCGTGGCTGAAAAAGAAGTGAATTCGGCCCTGGCTCAGGTGTCTGTCGTGGGGTGCAGATTAGGTCGAAGGTGTAATTTGTGGGGTCCACTCATATCTACTCATTAAAAACATATCGTGCATTTCCGTTATTTATGGTTTTGGGGTGCCCCAAGGCTACTCATCGAAGAAATATGGGTTCCTTCGCAAGCAATAAATTTTCAACATCTATTATATGTGTTTTTAATTACCTATAGTTCATTCGGATTGCGAGGAAGCGCTGGCTAGATATGATTGATAGTGTTCATTTCCGGTGCATGCCATCCGACGTTTAAGTTTTGCGTCTGAAAAAAATCAACCCCTTGTTTCCATTATTGATGGCACGTGATGTAAAATGTGGGCAAATAGAAAGCACTCTGCTGCAGTAAAGCACTTGCAATTTGTCACCTAATCCTCTCTTCACGCTCTTTATTTGAGGAGTAATTCCAACGTGTGTTCATAGAGTGTCTGTTAAATTAGGGGTTGTTTCTGTTGCGTTAGGTGTTGATTATATTTTTGGTCTACTGTGAGAGAGATTCTGATGGAAACATATGTATCAACTGAACACCCCACGCAGTTTCACGGGATGGGGGCGAAAGTGCAGCTACATTAAAAGGCTATTATCAACTCAATAGATGCTAATTTACTATAGTGTTAGTGAGACTAATGCAAATGGCCATTTGGGAAAAATTAAGTTGTTTCTTTGATTCTTTATTGCTACGGTCATGTGTGAAGCAAATTATGGATGTCATGATCGTGTAAATATGTACATAAAATCGTATAAAGTATTTCTGTCTGTTTTTTTTTTTCCTATTTCTTTACGGCTCTTTCATTTATTATTGATTCTACAATAAAAGTGAGCAATAAAGAAAAATGTTACGTACAATAATCGATAGATTCACAAGGACACGTCAACTTAGATAACTTTTGACGTGGATTTTGTGGTAGGTACAGCATATGCGTAAATATTTGTCGTGGTTTAAAACAAATCAGTATTTATGATAATTGTATTTGTTCGATCAAAATGTTGAAATAGAGTGTAAGGTTGAAGCTAAACCTTTCGAAAATTTTTACACATACACGGTGTTCCATAACAGTTTATATTAACACAAGTTTGCGCCTAAGAAAGTTTGTGTCAGGTTTTTATTTGCTTCTCTGTACACAGATTTCGCTCCCAAAAATGAGGTATGTAGAATTTGTGAATCTCTTCACATATGTCTTTTAGCATTAGCATTAAAAAATGTGTATTATTAATTAATAACATTGTTTATAATCTAATCCCGCATTTGTGGAAAAATATAACGTATAACGCAATTAATACATAGTTTTCACATTGTTTTGCACAGTTTGGGGTGCTTTGTAACTGACATAAAGTTTATGATTTTTACTTCCCGAGCGTCACTAGTTTACAGAACATATAGAAATTTAATTTGTTCTTCTCTCTAGAAAATTGATTACGTCATTCCAACTATTTACTAAATGAATATTTGTTAAAATATGCCTAGAGATACAATATTTTTATTTTTTTTAATAGTTTTTGAAGCTATTTATTTTCTCGATTAAATCAAAAACCGCTTTTCTAATTTTTCTGAAATTTTAGAAACACTGTATTAATGATTGAGGCAAAAAATGGATGACGTCATATCAACATTTTGCCGAATAAACCCTATCTAAAATATGTAAAGTATTATGAATCTATATTTGTGGTTTATGAATGCATTAAAAATTTCTAGAATTAGTTATACATGGCGACTCAATTAAATTAATGAATGAGGCAATATATTTTATTAATCAAATCAAGAACGGCTCATACCGCTTTCTCCAAAATTTGAGTATACGCTACTGTTATTATTGCTATTACACTGCACCTATTCAAATTGATGTGTGTCCTTGATAAAGTCTTAATAACATCAACACAAAATTTTGTTACAGACAAACTCACTCGAAACATACGCCTAGCATGCTCCTTTACCTGTACTTGAACAGACCAATGCATATGTTTAATTTTACTTATAGGGGTCATCGTATAACAAATTTTACAATTATTTAAATTTAAAATTGCAGAACCATATGCTCGAAAATTTTGCAAAGTTGTAAGGTTATGGGAAACATGATAAATCGTTAATCAAAATTGTTTCATTTTTTGTCTTTCTAAAAAACGATGACGTTATCTTATTAGAAATGGAACATTTATTTTTTCGTACTCCTGTAACATTAAAGTGGCCAATTGTGATACATCATCGTACATTATCATTTCGCAGAGTCAAATTATGTAACAAGTTCTAGACAAATCGTCACTTCAGGCGTACCACAGGGGTCACATCTAGGGCCTATATTTCTATCTTATTTATACATGACGTGTAATATTTATTTTTAAATTGTGTCGCTTCAAATTACAATGTGATTTGGATCGAAGTGTTGACGGGTGCCGTATGTCTAAAATTAAATATCTCCAAGTGCAACTTCTCTCATAAGACATCAGGTTACGTCTAATTTATACATTTACAACCAAGCACTAGCAACTCTAGGCAAAATTGCTCATTTAGGTATATTTTTATTCAGTTTTTAACTGCATCTTTTCCAGCAAAACTATGTACATACCTCTAAGTTCTGAATATAGTAATTAAATCTTATTGTTATTTCAAAAGTAGATCAGTGGCAACATTTTAAGAAATTTTTCGGCATTACTTTTGTCAATTAACACTGATAAGATAAGTATCTTAGATCAACGAGTGCAGATTTTTTTAAATATTTACAATAGTACTAAAACTTTTAAGGACTTTAGTGAGTATCTACAAATTTTTCCAAATTGAAGAAATTTACATAAATCATTGTGTAGAAGTAGGTTGCAACTTGCCGATTAATTATTTATTAGAAAAATATAAATTAGTAATAATAATTGTTAAATAACCAAGAATTCATGTTTTAACTGGTTCAGTTAAATTTCAAATTTTAATTCCACTTGCACTTATACCAACTCCACACAATAATTCTTCTTAAAAAATAGCTTTAATGACGATATTTTGCAAAATAAAATTATTTATGGACATCATAAAATTGATCGCATATTTCAGTCACTGAAAATAAAAACATTTTCTGTTATTTTAAATCGAAGAACCATTTTTCTAATATTTTAAAATAGTAGAAGACAGAAAAAATCAGCCAATATAATTTTGGGCAAAGAGTTTTTATATATTTTTTAAACCATAAGTTTCATAATATTTTTAAATTATATTATAATAATATTCTGAATATGTTGATGAAAATAGGTTAGCGTTAAGCAGACTAGATCAGAGTAGTGTGGGATCCATGTCAGGTGAAGGGTGGATCAACGATCGATTGTCATGTAAGACTCGTATGCTCGTGTGGGTGTGGGGCAAGGTTAAAGGCTAATAGCAGACCAATCAGCATTCTGTAATTCTAGAGTTTCGATCGTAGATTCATTTTGTCACTCTAGTGATAGCTGATGGTAGAATTCCTGACTAAATGACTGTTATCTATGGGTCAGTGGTGCGTCTTATAGTGATGACTGCTGATAGTAATATAGCAAGTGGCATCATTTTCGGACAAAATTTCGCATTCAAATAGTCAGTGCCAATCACACGAGTCAACGACCAAAGGACATAAGAGAAATTTTCCAAAAATAACAGATGGGTTAAATTTAACGACGAATTTAAAAAAATTAAAAATTAAACAAATCGTTAATAAATATGACAAATAAGATAAATATATTAATACATGATCGAAAAACGAGCCCTCTATTAGGCCACGAAACTTATTTTTAAAATGATGATGTTAGCGTTGAAGCTGTTTGACACTTTTTGTTATTTGACCACAACTGTCAAACCAAAGAAAAAACCCGTTGGTGTTGTCAACATTATTAATTTTGAAAATAAATTTCATAGCTTATTAGAGGATTTTTTCCATTTGCTTTTTAAAATATGATTTGAAAAGTGTATAAAGTCGTAGACAAAACTTAACGACGAAGAAACGTCATTTACATCAAAATTTTCGAGAGATTCGTACATTATAAGCTACATACACTCGACGTGGTTTCCGCCACAATTCAGTGGTAAAAATTCAGGTCTACACCATAGTGTCGCTTATACGTCAAGTGTATGTTCATATCCACATTATATTTGTCTCTGTTTTGACACTTAGATGCAGTGGCTGAAGCTTCAAAATTTTGACAAATCAAGTATAACCTATTAGTGCGAATCCACTTTGTCGTTGATTGATTTAAGAATTAAGTAATATCAAAATAATAAAAAAATGCATATACTTTTGCGTCAGTTTAGCTATTATTATAAGTTTCACTGATTTCAATATTTGCGAAATAAAGTATAGAATAAATTTTAAAATAAGGGGATATTTAAGTATTACACTATATTATATGCAAGTTTTATCATTATCTGAAGTAATTTTGTCGGGGTTATTATGTTAATGTTATTTTGATGGTTTAATGCATATTTTAAATAATAAAACCTAAGTACAGCAAAACACAATTCTAGATACTTAAATGACAAAAGAAAGGTAAATGTTGAAAAGTGTAAATAATCGATTTATTGATAACCTTATTTGCTACAGATATTAGATACGTATACTGTGAATAGAGACTTGCCAGTTAATGACTTCTAAACCTATTATGGCCTCCAAGTTTTCACTAAATTATATTCCAAGTCTCACCTGAATCACTAACAGCATAACTGAATTAAATTTCGGTCTGAATTAAATTTCAGTCTCAACAATTTTGAATGTTCTACTAATTCGCTCAAATTACTCAAAAATTGAAAATCTATATTTGTTTTTTCTTGTTATTTGTCCCGGACAGCAACAGATAAATATCTAATCTTCCTGAATCGATTGCGGAGACACAAATTTCGTGTGAAAATGATAATATGAATAGACATAAGAAAATTATTGCAGTTAGTTTTAGCAATAAAGTAAAATATGAAATATTGTTTTGCAGCAATAAGATAATGCTCACAATGAGATTTATTGCACTGTATAAAGTTCACGTTCCTAAGTGGTAGCAATATCTAGAAAAAAATATTTGAAATAAAATTTAAATTGTTATACACGCCGCTGGTAGTTTATCTTGGCCTACCATCACTACTATTCAATGAATGACACAGAACGACTAGGATTAAAAACCAAAAAAGCGGCGCACTGATAAGCAACGTGCAAAAACACGATAAGGCCCAGTCTGTGTCAGTTGGTTGCCGTCGTGTGTTCGGTTAACATCTTTGACAATGGTAAATTTTTCCAATTCGGAGCTAATGTGTGGCTAATGAAAACACCAGGTTGGCCCGCGAATTGAGATCGAGTGCTTTCCAAATCGCGCGATTCCGTGTGCGTAAACATTTACATCAGTGCTGCAGTAGCTCCAAAATCATGGTACCTCAAGTCTCAAACTCACGATCGTGGCCGTGATGGGACCGAAAGAGTGATGCAAGCTGAAGAACAAAGTTTGGAACGCGTCCAAGAAGGAAGAGCCCGACATCAGCACTCACCGACTGCAGCTGAACTTGGAGTTTCACAGTTTGTAAGGCTACATCCATATCACGTTCAAAAACTGCAAGATTTGGAGCCCCCTAATTTTCCATGTCGTATAATTTACTGCGAATGGTTGTTACAGCAATGTCGTGAACGCCCCAACTTTTTAACCGGTTTTACTTTTAATTGAGACTGAAAGTGTTTAATTTTGTTGAAAATGTTTTTATTCGAACGTTTTTCGACCTACTCTTTCAAAGGTGGATCAGTGGCATAACATCGAGGGTGGTGCGTGGGGGTTTTGCCCGATTCGACTTTTAATTTGTTTTTTCTACATTTCCACATTATTACAGTACGTGATGCCGTGGTTACAATTATTGCAAATATTTCAAAATGAATCTGTATTTTAATGATGTGCTTTGTCTTTAACTGTCCTACCTTTGTGTAAGCAGAAGGTCTAAAATTCGCTAATCCTATATTAACACTGACAGATTGTTTAAAATTACAACATTATATTGCTAGCTTATAAAGTATCTGTAGGAAAAAGTTAAATTTAGCCCCGCCCACGCACCCGTTGCCTCATTTTTTCTAAGATAGCACTGAACAATATTAAGAGTAATCACTGGAATGAAGAGGGGGTGGGTGGGCGGGGCTATTGGTTGCTTATAAAAGATCCTACAGGAAAAAGTTAAATTTAGCCCCGCCCACCCACCCGTTCTCTCATCTTTTCTTCAGAAATAAGAAATAAATGTTATAGCAAATAAGTAGTATAACAAAAAAATTACGATTAACGTTTTTTTAACAACCGACGTTCTATTAGTTCCCATTCTCACTTTAAAAAAAGAATATACAGGGTGTTTCTTTTATTTAATACCACCCTTGTAACTTTCTAATTCTTAAAGATAAACCTGTAGCTCTTTGAGCAAATTTCTATAATTTTAACAGATCTATTTGATGGCAACCTCACTTTTTTATTATCATTTGCTGTAGAAGCGGAAATGACGTCAACTTATTTTTTTATGGAACACTAGGCATATTTTTTTCATAAATAGAAAGACGATTTTTTGTAAAAAATCAAAAGCAATCAATATTCTAAAATCATACTTAAATAGTTATTCAAAAATACACGAAAAATTCATATTTATTGATGACAATCTAGTAACTTGAAAAATTGACACTCATGCAATTTATTGGTAAATGACATATCCTCTAAGAAAAAAAAGGGTGGGTGGGTGGGGCTAAAACTTGCTAAGATAGTACTGAACAATATTAAGAGTAATCACGGGAATGAAGAATGGGTGGGTGGGCGGGGCTTTTGCTTGCTTATAAAAGATTCTGTTGGAAAAAATTAAATTTATCCCAGCCCACCCGCCCGTTCTCTCATTTTTTCTTCAGAAATAAGAAATAAAGGTTAGAGCAAATAAGTAGCATAACAAAAAAATTATGATTAATAATTTTTTTAACAGCCTACGTTCGATTAGTTCCCATTCTCACTTTACAAAAGATCATATAGGGTGTTTTTTCTTATTTGATACAAAGTAAAAGATAACTGTAAACCTTAACTAGAAAATCCCAAAATGGTATCATCTTATGTCAAGCACTATCTTTCTTTCCATATTTAGAATATTATTATTATTACCATTATCATTAAAGAAAGGAGGTCGAACAAAAAAACAATCTATAATGTTCGACATGAAGAGATTATTAATTTGATTTTTAAAAGAGTTAAGGGAGAGTGCCGAAACAGTGGGTCAAGGTACGTTATTCCACGAATCGAAAACACGATTATATGATTCGTTCAAGTGTTTATACAAATAAAGCAAATAATTTATGAACAATACGATAAATAATGATTAAGTCACCGCACGCATGTCTGCGATCAAAGGTAGTTAAATTAAATCAGTTTAACCTGACATTCTAAGGCATCCGATTCTGGCCATAAGACAGACGAGTTGCCAGGCGTTGTACAGATTCCAGAAGAGCTCGGTTCGTGTTCCCAATCCACACCCCACACAGGACCCGCGAACTCCAGAACAGACTTGGCTTCGCTACAAATTTTTGCAATGTGTGGAGACCAGGACAAGGTGTTAGTAATGATCAACATGCGCATCAACTACTATTAGTTTTAAGTTGTTGATAAAATAACTAAATGTAGGATTATTTTTTCCAATAACCAATTGGCACACCATTGAGCTAGGGAGTCAAGATCATTTTGTAGTTGCTGAGACGAGGTGCAGAGATTACAGTACAATCTCATATCATCTGCGAAAAAAAATCCTCGATTTTATGCAAAGAGACAGATCAAATACATCTAGTAGGAAAAGTAAAGGACCGATAACCGAACCTTGAGTGACACCGCTATACAGCTCGGCTTCGTCAGACAGATGACTACTGACTCGTACTCGAAAAATACGACCTCTTAAATAAGAGGATAGCCAGTCCAACAGTGGTCCTCGCACTCCGAGGTGCTCAAGTTTATACAGAAGTCTACAATGGGGTACATGGTCAAAAGCCTTGGCAAAATCAAGGTAGAACACGTCAGCAGGCAGTTTATTGTCTAACATTTTAGTCCAGTCGTCGACGCAGAGCAATAAATTAGTGGTTACAGATCTCCCAGGAGTAAATCCATGTTGTTTTTTGGGAATAATATTATGATCGCAACAGAAGGCTCTTAACAGGGTGGCAATTATACGTTCCATAATTTTGACAACAATGGGAGTCAAACTAATTGGTCTATAGTTGCTAGCATTATGTTTATCATCTTTTTTAAAAATAGGAGTCACTGCAGAAGTCTTCCAGACCTTGGGCAACACACCCGTAGCAAAAGAACCAAAGGGGCAGAGGCAAGGAAAGAGATTTGGAACACTTTTTTAGTAAAACAGCGGAAAGACCGTCAGGACCAGGAGAACAAGAAGTACCTATCAAAAGAATTTTGACTTTTCTCGATCAACGATTGGTCGAAAGTAATGTGGATTGTCGATTATTTTGGAGTTGCTGCTGTCTCTTAAAACTGGCGTAGATACCTTACTTTTTAATGAAGATCTAACATATTTGAAGAATTTTTTATGATTAGCACCATTAACAAGCTGTTCGATATACGATTTTTTTTGTTTTTAATCAATAGCGACAAATGATTAGAAACGGCTCGATGCTCAATGTAGTCGACATGGTTTCTAGTTCGTTTGAATTTGTGCCATAGGTGTCGTTTATTTATGATCAGCGTTTGAACATAGCCATCAATCCATATCTTGAGAGGGAAAATGGTTAGTTTTTATAGGAGGAGTTTCTCAAAACCACTGACCTAACGATGCC
Organism: Zophobas morio; assembly: GCF_036711695.1. Taxonomy (NCBI): domain Eukaryota; kingdom Metazoa; phylum Arthropoda; class Insecta; order Coleoptera; family Tenebrionidae; genus Zophobas; species Zophobas morio. The sequence continues at coordinate 10,615,087 of NW_026972122.1, forward strand.
TAAAAAATAATCCCAGTACCCAGTAACATCATTATCTGAATAAGCTAGTTTTCAGTCGGTGCAATTTAGCTCTTTACCTACAGCGAGGTAATTAATAATTTGTCTACGTATAGAAGATTTTGCAGGGCAATGGGTAGGAAGCACTTGTAGTTTGATTTCAAGAACTGTGTGGTCAGACTTACCAATAGGGGGTAAATTTACGGGAGCAGTGACAATATCGGGATCACTAGTTAGGACCAAGTCAAGAAGACCAGGTCTAAATCGGGTCGGTACATCAACGAGTTGCACTAGCTTGTTTTTATTTAAGAAGTCCAAGAAGTGGTTACAAGAATGGGTATTAGAAGTACCATGCAAAAGCCACTTGAGAGATGAATAGTTAAAATAACCAAATATGACAATGCTACTGTGCTGATTCAAGATCAGAAACGGGAGAGGAATAAGATAAACGCAAATTAAGAGAATAGATAACAATTTAGAATCACAGTGCAGAACAAGAGCTTCTGAAGTTCCAGCGGAACAAGCAGCAGAAGTTATTTGAAAGGAAGAAAATATATTATTATTTAGGTAAATACAAACTCCATTACCTATTCTGTCAGAACGATCTGCTCTGTACAAATTATAACCAGGAATGTGACATAATACATTAGGAAAAGAGGAGTTAAACCAGGTGTCGGTGATGCACATACAGGCCGGCTTGGAGGAATCCATTAGAACGCAAAGCTCGTCAATTTGGATAGTAGAGAATAAATGTTTGTAAAGTATTTCAAGATCTATGAGGTTATATGACCATCATAAAAGTAGTTGACCGCAAATAAATACCCCCTCTGTGTGGCAATAAATCGGCTTCTAAACATTTCTTGCTTAGATTTAGATATTTTTTTGCCGGTTGCGCTGCAATAGACACGTTATTTACGACCCTAAAACCTTTTCTATTGTAAACAACTTAACTTCGACGCCATGGGATAATTTTATGATGGCCATATAACCTTATAGCATTTGGACTACTTTATATAAGGTTTTAAAATCGTGATAGTTGTGAGAATTTAGTTTTTTGATTGGGTATTAACAATGGCAGGTGCACCATTCAGATATTTAATTGTAATGTCACCCTTTTCATTCTTAAGTCTGTTGTTAAGTTCCGCGCGCAATTTGATCAAAAAATTAAGTTGAAAGCGTGTTTTATCGTCCGATAATACCTTTATCATAGAGAATTCGAAAATATGGAAATATGTATATATAGTAACCAAGGAATTAAAGTGTAAATTTACGAAAAAGGGTATCGAACATCCATGATAAAGATCGTGAAGCACAGGTTTGATATATCAAAAGACATGAAGTTACATGCATTTTTAAGAACTAGGCATAATGGATATTGCGCAAAAAAGTCAAGAGTGATATCTCAAGAACACTTGGAAACATTCCTCGACAGATGACCAGAGGAGATCGTAAGCTAATAGGACATTATTTATTTATTTAAATTGTTAATATTAATTTATTTTTACTAAAGATAGTTTTTATATTTGGAGTTGTGTTTTATATGTGGAGTTGCCCAGAAGAACTGACTCACGTGACAATAGATTATATAGGAAATTTAAGATCTAGGTCATTAATAGAAATACCTTACGATAAAACTAAGAAACCATGATTATTTGTGGTTACAGGAAATTATAGAGAATATTACAACAAATATGCTCTTCTCTGTTTAATGGATGTAAAAAATAGATTTTTTTGTCTTAATGAAACGGCAGATAAATTAATCGGGTTGTGGGCCTTCATAAAATTATATCTGTATCTGTAAAAGAATTTACAGGACATAGTTTCCGAAGAACTTCGGTCGTCATAAAGGCTGGCGATCATCGATTGTGGCAAATGGTAAGTATGTAGATGACTGTATAAGTAACAAGACAGACATAGCAATAAAATTTTTAATTCTGCACCTACCTCACGAGCTTCAGCAGCAGAAGTTGTAATTGGAAATCCGGATGGAAACAAAAATAAAAATAATATACTACTAAATTATGCATGTGAAACATTTTTTATTAGCTCTTCTTTATAGGAAAGAATTTTTGGTATTAATCCAAAAAATATTTTCAAACTAGTAGTGTCAGTTCAAACTGAAAACCATCGTTTTTTGACACGATCGAATAAAAATTTGTTTTGTACAGTGTCAGTGATTTTAGTGCCTTAAAGCGTTTCAAAGAGGAGCAAAGACAACAACGTTTTATTATGTTGCTTTATCCACCTGGCGTTTATTTCCTTCATTCAATGTTCTTTTTTTTTAAAGAATAGCAATCTATGCTAAAATAATATTAATTCTGTTACATAATTGTCATATCATCATCATTGCAGAAAAGGGCACTAAATATTTAATAAAACACAAAAGCCTGTACGTAATTGATTTCTTCCACTAAAACAAAAAAATATCAGAAAACACCCTCATTTGGCTTACAATAATTGCAGTAATTTCAATTCCACAACTTCAATACTATTAAATTACGTTCAAATCTTATAATTGTGTAAATGTAGCCCTTTTTTCTGCAAACTGAGCAGAAAGCTGCCCTACATATTCTACCTCTATGCAGATGCTTTTCATACGTATGTATTTTGATATTTGTTGCTTATTTCCAAGCGAATAAAAAAGCTCTATTTGGTCAATAGACGAGCTTTTGTTATCCTGTTAGTGGGCGGAGCTTTCCTGCACCACCCCTAGCGCCGGCGTATCCGCAAAGCTCATTTCGAGCTTCTGATATTCCGTGTGTCCTTCGACACTGCCAAAAATCCGGGTATTCAGTCGTCTGAGACACGTGTCTCTCATACAAACGACACGTGGCGGCACGCGTGTCTTGTTACAGACACAAAACGACGCTTTACAACCGATTAATTAATTAACCACAACAGTGACGTGAAGTGATGAATTTTTCAACAAGCAAGACTATTAACGTTGTGATTGTACAAAGTGAAAGAGAATTATAGCAAAACAAATTAACCAAATCTAGTCGGAGTGCAATTTTTTTAAGAAAAACTGGCGACAAAATGTTTAATATGGAAAATATTGATATAGATCTAGTCAACAGGCAGTTTTTTTTCGACTCTAGTCCTTACATAAATAGTGCCGTTAGTAGCACAAGTAGCACAACAGGATCCTCCAATAGTAGTGATTTATTTCTTTATGATGAGAATAGCAGTGATTCCGTTGGTTCCTCGTATTCCTACAATAGCGATCAAGAAAACAGTTCGGGCTCAAAAGAGTGAGTAGATTTTTTGCAAACTTTAGAAAAATATTATCTAATAAACTATAAATATCTCCGATTTCCTCGGTAGAATTTACAATTGCACATAATGTATTGATTAAAGTTACGTTTAATCTTAACCTTCAAACACAAAAACAAACAGATGAAGAAAAGTAAAACAAATTTATATAGCAACAACGTTATATTTTCTTTAACAATTTTTTTGTAAAAAAATAATCACGGATTTATCATACTTGGTAAATTTACTCGCATGTGGCATAAAGTGTACAAGATGTTACGAATTTGTTAAAACATCTTAGTTCTTCGTAAAACTTACTAATGCCAAAAATTCATACTTTAAAAACACAAGCAGTTTTTAGTTTTTTGTTACTTTGATTATTAAGTACATCTTTTAATGTTATTTACGAGTATTACTTTAAATTTTATCAAAAGCCAATTTAAAAGCTTTGCATACTATTTTAAATAAATCGATATTAAAAAAAAACAAATTGTTTATTATATGATGTGAAACATGGTTTAGTGTCTCTGGATTTTTTCAACAAATTTCATTTCTCTTTTTCGTGATTGTTTTGTACTTTTTTTTAGATATTTTATGTATCCGTTTTTATAGTGTTAAAAATATACAAAATACATCGTTGAAAATATGATGTTGACAACGACACCCGCCGCAAGGCCGATTTTCCTTTTTTGTTATATTCAGATTAAACACATATATTTTTTGTAACATTAAAAATCTTTTCACCTGATATTTACTTCTAAAAAAACGGGAAGTACTGTGTGACAAAGTTGTCAGACTGATCAAAAAAACATATAATAATATGTCGGAACAAATTTGTGGCAAGAAATTTTATAATGACGTCATCAATATCTTAGCAATGACACGTATATCAATCAGTTTGGAAGAATCTAACAATAATATATTTTGCACATTTTAAATAGGATTCATTCGACAATATTTTGAGATGCCGTCATAACAAAGAAGATAAACGGATGAATTTTCATTAACGATTTCATTAATGTTTACGATAACCCTAAACGTAAAACATTGTTACACATAATTCTGATTTATTTCTAAAATTCTGGATTTTTAGGAAAATCAGGAGAGATTCATTAGCTACACGTGTAGGAGTACGTCATTTTATAAAATTTAAATTAAACATTTATGTACTATGAGGTGACGTCATCACATTGTTGGTGGGGATGAACAGATAAATTTTGATTAGAGTTTTATCATCTACATGATATACCTAATATACTTATAAAATTTGGCAACAGTCGGTCTAGAGGTCATAAACCGTCGCGCAAACATGAAACTGACCTGTCGCCTATTAAAAAATACAATACTTCCTTAGCTTATGCTGAAAAAGAGTAATAAATATCTTATTTACAGTCTATTTATACTTACTAAAGTTAAACGTAAACAAATCTAAATTGATACACTGAAATATTCACTTTTTCAAAAATAACTGAAAAGGGAAGTTACTTTTCCACATAGGAGTATTATTTTTTTTAGACATGAGTATTACGAGTATCAAAAATATAAGTAGAGTATTGAATCACAAATTTCGAATAAAGTTGACATAATAATTTTTAAAAATAACGTCATCACCTTTGTAGAAGGGAGTATTAATTTTGTTCTGTATGGTATAACACTAAACATAACGTGGTTCTATTTTCAAATTTTAAAGAATTTAATTAGACAATCTGCTCCAGAGATATTTAATATTAAAAAGTAAACAGTTACCTATATAAGTATAGTGTATCTTTTTAGTAAAGATTTGTTAATACTATTTCAGAACAACGCAACTTACTGATATTGTGTATATGAGTTTCTAAAAATTAAAAGCATATTGCAGCACAAATAAAACATTGGTCTAAGGTTAATAGATAGAACTTCCCTCGCCCGTTAAATACAATCGAACAAATCCTATTTTTTCAAAAATAATATAAATTTTGATTTAGCAAAATTTTATTTATTTTATGATAACCCCTATACCTAAGTAAAAATATATAGATAATACAAATCACAGTGAAACATCAGTCCTATTGAATTACGAAGCATTTATACTAGACGCAAACATTTAGTGAGTTTGTGGCTTTGACGTTTAAAGTACTTTATAGCCGACCCTTCATAAAACTTAGCAAATGCAAACTATGCCACGTATTAGGGACGGCCGGGACAGTACTGTCCTGTACTTTTTACAGAAAAGACCTTTTCAGGTAGGTTATCAGTAAGCTGTGACGGCCTACTGAATTATAATGGGAGTTAAATTGTTTACGTCTAATATAACTGTGACACAAATCAAGGCAGATTCATAAACCACGTGTACAGCAGTATATTATTTCATAACATTCAGATAACCTTAACTACCCAAAATGATGAGAAGACAATATCAAATTGTTGGTGGAGATGACTACTTGGTTAGTGTTTTACGATCTACACGATACTCCTAAAATGCATATATAAAATTCGACAATTTTTGAAAAAACGACATAAATATCAGACGACAGACAAAATGAAATGGGGACCAATTTGTTCGTACTCTAGGTGTCATGAAACGTCGAGAACACATGAAAGTCACCTGATGGAAACTATTACAATATGTAGTTTCTTCACTCACGCTCCGGAATTAAAAAAGTTTGAAATACACCGTTAAAATGATGTTATTAATTATAAAATAAATAAATATACTGAGTTTAATATATGCAATGCGTAATTTTAAACATATCGTTGTTTCCTCTTAATTTCAGAAAAATTAAACACGACATTTCTGCGATAATACTAATAATACTTATTAATAATCGATAATATAAGATACGTAAAAGGACGGACTACTACGGAAGTACAAGCAAAATCATAGGTTATACTAAATTTTTACTTCTCGAGCGTAAGCTAAATAAATTGTAAAATGTGTTGTAAATAAATCCATCTGGAAGCTATCCACTTTCATGTTTTCTCGATGTTTCATTACCCCTAGAATACGAAAAAATGCGTCTTCCGTTTCCGTCTGTCCGTCCATCCATCTGTCTGTCGGTCGTCTGTGTCAATTTTTATTAAATAGATAATCTTCGAAACTGCCAGATCGATTGTTCTCAAATTTGATATGTATAACCATATAAATTAACCAAAATTTGTGTAATTATCCTTACCAACAATGTCAAGACGTTATCCTACACTTATGGTTTATGAATCCGTGTGGAAGACATCCAAAGTTTTGTACAAAAAAAAAATCAAAATGGTATAGCAAATTTTCACAGTTTATCTTTGAAGTTGCAAAACTGAACATTTTAAGATTATTTACAGCATGGTAAATTGTTAATCAAAAGTTAATTAATAAATAATAATAAATGTTCTTCAAATTTAAGTGTTTATGCTAGACATTCAGATTCTTCGGGAAAAAACCACTGCGCTTAATTAATTAGTCCTCTCATCTGCATTGAGGAGACAAAATCCATCAAATTTCATTTTCTTTTAATATAAATGCCACCTCTGATACTTGTGATCTGAATGTGCTATAAATATAAACATTCGAGGCTAGGCATGTACTGAAAAATTGAGAATACATTTTTTCGTATTGATTATCTGCTTTAAATATATTTCATTTGTCCATATGCAAAATTAGATTTTATAATTTTTCAAAAAAGCGGAATTTCAGAAGTGAGGGAAGTTTTGTCCAAAAAACTTTGGACCAATTTTTAAATAATCATTTTTCATTTTTATACCAGTTTTTTGAGATAACATCATCAACTCTCTAGAAGATATCAATAAATTTTAATTAACGGATTGCTATTTATAACCCAATTAATAAGTATTTAATTAAAATTTTGGCTCAGTAGTTTCGGAGATTATTTGTCTAATAAAAATCGACACAGACCACAGACGTATAGATAGACAGACGACAGGTAGACGGAAACGGGGACCTATTTTTTTTGTACTCTAGGGACCATAAAAGGTTGAGAAAACGTGAAAGTAACAAAAACAAGAGCGTTATTCTTAAGACTGACGTGAATTTTGACTTAAGTGTTTTTCAGTGACTGCCCAAATTTAACAAACTTAAAATGTATTGCAATGTATTCCTATCAACCAAATTCATACTTTACGCGCTATGTATTAGCACATGAGACCTCCCCCTTGCATAATCTGAAGCCTATGAAGTGTGAACTATACGCAGAATTGTCGAGTTCTAGAGTACGAAATGCTCGTGAAGCTGCTATAATCTGTAGAATAATCTAAACGTGCACTAGCACGTTGGTGATCGCCAATTTATATGACGTAGTCATCATAAACTCCGGTCCAAGTTCATATCTCATTACCCTAGAACTTGGAGTGCCTTAATCCCTCGCCTTAACTCCGGTCGAGGTTCTCCGATATAAATGGGATGTAAATGTGGGAACTTTGGAATATAAAATGGAGGTTTAGCGTAGATCAGTACACAGGAAATTACACTCCTGGGTTCCTAAATGAGAGTTTATAACCTAAACATATAATATTACAGTTCTTACTGGTATATATGGTAGAGCAAAAGTTGTACAGTTTATATTTACAGCATTGTATTGATATCACATTTGAAAAGTGGTAAGGTTATTTAAACAGAATTTCCTCCAACCCTGAAGTACAATCAAACAAATACACTTTCTTAAACAGATAGGATTTATCCAGCAAAGTTTTGAGAGATGTAAATTTTGATTAGCGTTTTACCATGCCTACGATAATCTTCAATGTTTGCCACATTTCAGAGTATTCGGTTTTGCAGTTTCAAAGTTAAATTGAAAAATTAAAAAATATAGGCCTCTAAGGTAAAAAATCAAGGCGAATTCATAAGGAACAACTATAAAATATTATTTCATAAAATTTAAATAGAATTTACTATGCAAAATTTTGAGATGCAAATTTGGGTTAGCATTTTACCATCTACACGATATTCCTAAAATATATATAAAATTTCTATCACCCCAATAGCTTCAAAAATATCCGTCTAATACAACCGCCAATAGTCCACAGACGACAGACAGACAAAAACGAGATCTATTTTTTCATACTATAAGAGTCATATAACGTCTAGAAAACATTAAAGTAATCGTTTGCCGAATGAACGCTATTAATTATATTATTATTTCTTTAGTTTAGGTTCGGGAAATAAAAATCACTTTTTACCTTCATTTTAATCTATGATATTTGCAGAAATAATTTCTAAAGAATTAAGAGTTCAATGCGAAATTTGGTAAAAGAAAAACAGTTAAACACCTAACTAATGTCAAACAAAATAATTCATTTCAAAAACGCACTGCCTGACACTGAGATCAGTGGAAATAGACAGCAGAATCAACTTGACCATTTTTTAACAGTATGAACAGTCAACAAGGCAAATAATTTTCCCCAATCGTATCATTACTGTACATTATACAAACTTTTGGATAGCATGTAGAGATTCTTTCCTTGCTATAATAATTAATGAATATCGATTTGCTGCAGTTAATTTATAATTCACGAAAGTCTAGAAATATTCAAAAATAAAGACTGTGTAATGAGTTCAGATCGTGGGCCCATCCGGAAGTCGTCTCTTTACGTTCTTGTAGAGGCAGGGAAGGGGAAAGTGGGAGGAGTAATGTAGATAGAGTATAAACTAGCGTAGTTATAATTCCGCTTTAGGTTAATATTCCCTAGATAATGTCAATGCCCTAGATAGTTGGCGAAACACGTCAACAGTTTTTTGTAATTTTGCATTATCGGTGTAATAAGGCAAATAAACCTGTAACAATAAAATTTATAATTATCTCTATCTCTATCCAAAAGATAGCACACTTTATATTACTTTTTCTAAATGTGGAAGTTTTATGATTAACATAATAATCTTGACACAAAACCTGCAGAAAATCGGTTTTAAGATAATAAATAATAATGAATAAGTATTTTAACTGATTTTGGAATTTTTCAGATTATTACTTTCTGTTTTAGAGTGTATTTTTGAACACTCACTACAAAAAAACATACTCTTCAACCTCTGAACGGAGTAACTATTGCACGAGTATGTATAAAGATAAAATTTCAAATACAAAACAGAATAAACCTAAAGTCCATTGGGACACACTTTTAATAATTCTAATAACGCTTCAACAAAATCCATAAACTATGAAGCGACATTTTTTTTATTTATCGTAACTTACGCAATTAATGAATATTTCCCACCCCTCTTTTTGAATTTTTGTTAGAACTTGAATAAAAATAAATCTTAATGAAGCTCACTTTTTATAAGTTTTGTTGTCTGTTTACTTTAACTTTTGCATATTTTATAAGTTAACAGTGATCAATTTTAATCCGATAAAAAATTAATTCCTTATCAACACTAATCGATAAAATGAATTCAGCTGGCAATTTATAGACTCTGCGTAAATTTTGCTGTGCATAATGTTCCGATGTGGTCATACTTTCAGACTTTTTCTTTTTTCTTTTTTGACTTCTACAGGTCCTGTATGATAGCTCGCAGAATGCGCAAATTTGGGTTTACAGTTTCCGCTTGTTTACATAGTTTAAAAATAATTCTCCTTTGTTTTTTTATTTGTGTTGGGGCCGCGTTTCTGTTTTTACAATTAGGTACACACAAAAATCTCTTAAAAAATTAAAACATTAACAGAATTGTACAGTATGTCGCTTTTTCATTTCTGACTGTCGCTTCAATTTACAGAGGCCGTCTCCATCGACACAGGCGAAGAAATAAGTGCCCTCAGCAGCAAATACAGCAGCGACAGGCAGCAAATCTACGTGAAAGAAAACGAATGCAGTCGATCAACGACGCCTTCGAGGGTCTCAGGGCTCACATTCCCACCCTCCCCTACGAAAAGCGCCTTTCCAAAGTAGACACTTTAAAACTAGCGATAGGATACATAAACTTTTTAAGTGAACTAGTCAGGACTGACAGGAACTCCAACACGGACTGCTACAACGGTCACAACCGGAACACTCAGAAGGACGAGCCGAAAAAGGTCATCGTTAGAGGTCAGTTCTAAAAAAAACTAAAATAATGAGCAAATGATTGCGGTACTTGAGGAAATAAAAAAAACAAGTGTGTAATTAAGTGTGAATGGATCTTATCGATATACAATGACACTGCGAAACCCGTGGTTAGATTGATCGAGCGTAGGTCAGAGGGTGTTCCGCCCCTTCAATAATACCATCAAGGTATGATAGCACCCTGACAATCGTAATTCGTTACGCAAAGCAGCTGTATCCTGTACGATGCGCACAAATGCTTTAATTTTGGGGTGTAAAACGAATTACAAGTTCTAGTGCTCTTTTCCAGGAGCTGGTGGACTGTACACAGCACATTCCTTATCCTGGTCCAGGACGAAAGAGCCCAACTCCAACGGGATTATGCATGCGAAGGTGTGGATACCTGAAGATCCAAGAACGAATAAAGACGGCAGTAGTTCTTCATTCAATTTGTCCGACTAAACTTCCTTTTATATGAATTTTTGTTACTTTTCGTTTCTTGTTACTGTTATTCCTATTTTTTATATAACTATACCTAGTCCAAACTAGTCATAGATTAATAATACTCAACTAAGCAGAGATTTTGTAAATTATTGTAAATAAAGAGAAATAAAATATTTACCTAAGTCGAGAGCTTTGTTCACAACGTTATCTATCTTTAAAAATGGGTTGCTTTGGCCAATACTCGTGTGTTAACGTCTAATCTCTTTTGTTGCCGAAAATACACATAAAAGAAGAGCATTATTCTTATCGTAAATCCAAAATAGGGACGCCATCTTGATTTATCGTGAGAGACAACAAGTGTGACCAATAGCTGCGGTTGGAGAATATCGACGTCTGGCGCCGCGTGACGTCACTGCTAGGAGCCGATGCGTGGGAATCCTGCAGGTGACTTCAATTTGTTTTGCTCCCTGAAAATTCTGGTACAAATACGTAAATTATTTACCACAGTTTGGGAACATTAGAGGCATTCCAGAAACGGCGATTGTTGGACTATTACCTACTACATCAGATAAGTATGATTGAATTTATGTTGCCCCGTATTCATGAAGTCAAATTGTTGATGTGCGTAGTTGTCGACTAAGTGCTAGTCATTTCAAATGTGCCTATCAAAAATTTAAACAGGAATATGAAGACCTCAACCTAAGTTTCGAACTAAAGTTTTACCAACGGATAATTTATCACCGTTAGAACTGGTGAAGGTAATATACAATGTTTGAAAAATGCACGCATGTGTCTTTAATAAACTATTTATCGTATAAACTTTTGGGTGATTGATATTAAAACTACTTAATAGTATTTTGGAAAATCGGTTGTACTAACTGTAACGTCAAAATCGACTGCTGTGTTCATAGCATCCAATTAAAGATCTCCTCCAAATAGATGTCATGTCATAAGTCTCTCTAGGGATATAATTTTTCGAATTCGTTCATGAAATTTTCCATTCGCTGTATTTTTTTTATGCAGCTGATTCGTCTAGTTAACCTTTTATGTTCGCTGAGGACTACAAAGAATAGTTGCGAATGATCTTTGAAAAGCGTATCCCATATATCTTTCAGGATTTTTGAACTTGGAAAAGGTGGCTGTTGTTCCATGGTTAAATTTTAATTTTTCAGAACCTGTCGGGAAATCATTAAAAATTAGAGTTGTTGTCCTCGAACAGTTAAAGCATATCAAAGAAATACACGAATAATTGTTGAACATTTTGTATATTTTATGCTAATTTAAGCTGTTTTAGACACTACTTTGAGGTAATAATTTCGGAGACTTCCACAGGCGGAATCAATACATGATCGTTTTCCGGGTTGGAACCGTGTAAATTGAGCTTTTGGGCTCAACGTTTCGCACACTTTCGTAAGTGGCATCTTCAGGAGCAGGATTAAGAATAAAGCAAAAGAGCACGGTAACTCAGTATGTCAACCATACCAGAGGCGAAAAGAAGTGTGCGAAACGTTGAGCCCAAAAACTCAATTTACACGGTTCCAAAAAAACGATCATGTACTACTTTGAGGTATTAACCATCCTGTAGCACCATAAACTATTGCTTTGATTATTTTGTTAATTTTCTCCGTTCATCTTAATTGGATTTTTAGTTGTTTCAAATTTATCCAATGAAAATACAAGACTTTTAAATTATGATTATATGAAAAAATAAACAATTAAAATCAACAGTAAAATATCTGTATTCATAAAATAATACCAATTGAGTACCAAAAATACACATTGCATTTCCGTCTGTCTGTCGTCTGTCTATGTGTCGATTGTTATTGGAGAAATAATCTGCGAAACTACTGGATCGATTGTTCTCAACTTTTATATAAATGTTAAAAATAATATCGTGTAGATGGTAAAACGCTAACCAAAATTTGGATAAACATCCCCACCAACAATGGGATGACGACATCTCCAAAATTTACAAATCTAAATCTTTTTTAAACTATATAAAATAAAATGTTCATGCACTTGTTGTTTATGAATCCGTCTTAAGATTTCCTTAATTTTTGAAAAAAATATCAAAATTGTATAACAACATTTTGCAATTATTAATAAATAAAACAGGTAGTATTTCTGTAATCCCGGGATGTACACGATTTCAGGTTAATTAACAGGATGTATTAGCATCGTAGTCAAGATCTCAGTTTTATTCACTGAAATTAAAATAATGTGAATATTTATCACATATCTATATTGGGATTGGTCAAGACAATTCTGTAGTCCTGCTTCTATCAGTTTCTTATAAAACTGAATAATTTGATCAGTTTTGTCTTTCGTTCTTACATGTAGTACAAATACACACTTGAATAAAACAAATACGTATATTACAGAACAGTACAGCTGATAGTAGGATCAAATATATCAATTTGGATGGGTACAATATGGTACTGGTAACGACAGCATTTTATTTAAAATTTCAGGAAAATTAGGTAAACAATTCTAAAAATTGGTCTAAGACACAACATTTTCAGGGAAAATTTTGAGATCAATGTTGGGATCGGGGGGTGGCAGCCATAGATAAACGGATACACTGATAAATTTTTGTTAAAGATTTATCATGCTTATGATAACCTTAACACGTATGGAAGATTTCAGATTATTCGATTTTCAGTTTCAACGTTAAATTGCCAAATTTTACAAAATTTTGATTTTTTTTTTCAAAAATCTGGATCTATAGGTTAAAAAATCAATTCGGACTAACAAACCACAAGTGTAGTAGTATGTCATTTTATAGATTTAAATAACATTATTTATTAACATTTGTACGGATGTGACGGTTACTTGTTTAAACTCCATTAAATCAAATTAATGAAAAAAAAACACTTTATGAGTTTAAAATATTGTTACGTTGTACGGGTGATTGAAATTGGCGCAGGCAAAAACTCAACAATTTATTTCTACTCGAATTTACACGAATAACTATTACAGCGATTATGTACAAAATAACGCCGGCGTAACTTGTCTGGACCCAACTAGCTGAATAATCCGTTCCCCAAAGGTTGACTTTATTTAAACAGTACGCGATCCTTCTCGAAACCCTACGTCACCGCTTCTAGACTCCTCCGGAACCCCCATTCGCGACTTCCGTGTCCAGGTGTTTCTTTAGCGCTCCGTCGCTCAGTCGCATTGAGGATGAATCATCACCGGCGTAAGACCAGAGAGTTCTCGACGGCGTAAGGGTGTATTTCGTAACAATATTTTAATTGTGTGATGAATAATGATACAACACGTGTTTCAGTACACTGTACTGTACCTTCGTCAGGTATGTAAAATATAAATATAAAAAAATATATTTTAAACTCATAAAGTGTTTTTCTTTCATCTTTAAATTGAATATTTATTATGTAACATTTTGTACTGATGTCACTACTTTGTGATGATTAGAAAAATGTTGCTTAGAATTTTACTCTCTATACAATATTGCTAACATAGATATAAAAGTTGTCAATTGTGTATCTGTCTAATTAAAATGAACAGAGCAGACGGACGGAAATGGAGGATCTGTTTTGTCATACTTTAGGGTTTACCTACTACCTATGCTACCTATTACAATACTTCCTTAGCTTACACTCAAAGTAAAAAATGCAAATGCATTGGAAACCGCAACATTTGTAGACAGAATTGCAGCAAAATTTTGAGATGACCCATTAAGGTTTTGGGAGGGATAAAGAAATAAATTTTGATCAGCAATTTAGTTTAGACAAATTTTTGTTAGCGTGTACAATCTACACAATATTCCTAAAATACACTTAAAAATTCGCAAAAATTAGTCCATGATATGTTTTTCTCATCTCTGCATCCCAAATTTTTCGCTTACAGTTTCTTTCTTTTTTCTGTTTTTATTAATGTACTTCTATACTTCTTTCTTTGATTTAATTTCCTTTATCTATTGTGCTTCTTCCTTCATTACTTGCATTTACTTCTACATATAGGTAGGTTTCTCTAACTTTCAGGAACTCTTCTCTTGCTATCTTTTGGGTTTTCCTTAGTCTTAATGTCTTCCTTGTTCCTCTTTTTAAGACCTAACATTCCTCAGTCATTGTTGTTTCCTTCACTTCTTCTTACACTAATTTCTACCTTCCTACGAAGTTCTTCCCAAGTATTTACATCCACAACTGAATAATCTATAACTGATTCTCCTTTCGGTCCTACATAAGTTAATTCGTCTTCATCATTGCGATTTTTATTTCAATTCAAGATCTCTCATCCTTTCTCTTCAACTAAATGCAACAGTTGCTATCCTTCTTTATTTTCACTTTTATCTTTTGTATTGCCTATTCTTCCTCATTTTTCTCCTATTCTGGCATTGAAATCTCCTGCTAAAATTACACAGTCATTGTCATTTATTTCTATTTTCGCTTTTACTTTTTCTTTCACTGTTGTCATGTTCTCACCATGGTACAAGACGACATGGTGTGCTACTCCGGTGGATGAATTTTTGTCTACTTTGCACACCACGTGACGTACATTGCCTTGAAACGTTCTTCTGACAATTTCGAAAGCTGTTAAATGGCAAATTATCAGTGATATGTAATATGTAAGGTTATAACGGAGGTTGAGATTGGGTTCAGTCGTTCAGTTGAGTGTTTAATCATGGGTGAAATTATTTTCGAAGATGCTAAGTTAAAATCAGACACTAAAATGTGTTCAAAATATGGCATTGTTCTTATACTATCCTCAAACATATTTGGCGTTTATGACTTCACACCAATTTGACTCCCATTATAATTCAATAGGCCGTCACAACCGGATGTCGTAAACCCGCTCACCGATACCTACCTGAAAAGACCTTTTCGACGTGCCCGGGACGGTCGAGACGCGAAGGACCGGACTCAGAGTAATTTTGTTTGTTAAAATTTTCAAATTTCAAAATTTCCTTACAGAACATGATTTATACTTTGAAGAAAATTACACAAAGACACAATTATTAGAAGTGTTACATACTCGAAAATTTGAGAAACAATATAAAATAGATGCTATGGCGCGAGATCGTGGATTTAGGGTGATTAGACTTCCGCCGTACCATTGTATATTTAACCCCATCGAACTAATCTGGTCGCAAATGAAAAATAATATAAGAAGGAATAATACGGCACCAAAATTTAGTAGTGCAACAATTGACATAATTAGGGAAGAAGCTTCCAAAATAACTGCCGAAATGTGGGCCAATTGTGTACGACATTCTACAAAAGAAGAAGACCAGTACAGGGCACGGTTGATAACACCGTTAATTATTAATTTAGAAGAGTCGAGTGATGATGACAGTGACTATTTCGATCAATAAATAAGCAGTAGTAGTTAATAAGTAAATAGTTGTGCTGTAATAAAAAATGATTGAGTACAAAGTTACTTTGTTTTTACTTAAAATAAAAAACTCGAAAGGCGCGCAGTTGTCGGTAAATGCAAAACTCAGTCCTGCCCTGTGCTTTTACCAGAAAAGGTCTTTTCAGGTAGGTATCGGTGAGCGGGTTTAAGACATCCGGTTGTGACGGCCTATTGAATTATAATGGGAGTCAAATTGGTGTGAAGTCATAAACGCCAAATATGTTTGAGGATAGTATACTAGATACCGTTCCAAAGTGACGTTTGTTTCCTTTCATCCTGATGGTCCATATTGTTAATCCTTCTTCGCTGCAGTCCATCTTTAATTCTTTCCTTTCTTGTTTTGCCCCCATTATTATTCTCTCTTTAGCTCTTTGTTTCTTTTTCACTTTCTGTTCCCTGACATATCCAATTAAATTCTCTTGACATTTCCTCGTTCATTTTTTCCCACTCTTTTACTTCTATCCATGTTTCTACTAAATCTACAAAATTCGCTACATTCTCCCAAAAGTCATCTTCTTTATTTTTTAATCCGGCAACCTCCCAAAAAAGGATTTTCGTTTTCTACCCGTTTTGCTGTTCATTCTCTTTCTTATTAATATCCCTTCCGGCCTTATTCGAATTTATTTTAACGTTTTCATTGTTTTCTTTTTTTTTTCCTTTATTTTTATTCCTCTTTTATTAGTATTCCTGTTCATATTTTACTTATCCCGTAAGCTAAGAAAGTATAGTAATCGAGTCCATCGGACGAAGTGCCACTTTTGTGTTTTCTGGATGTTTCATGACCCATACAGTACGAAAAAAGTAGTTTCCCGTTTCTGTCTGTCTGTCTGTCTCTCTGTCTGGTGTCTGTGTCCATTTTTATTAGACAAGTAATCTCTGAAACTGCTGAACCGGTTGTTGTCAAATTTTGTATGTATATTAGAAATATCATGTATAGTCTTTGCCATTTCTATTGAAACACCACTTATTGTTCGTAAATTTGGCAACGTTCATATTCAGAGAATTTTCTAACTAAAAGCTGTTGTCAATTAACTGAAAGCTGTTACCAATTGCCAAATTTTAAGCAAAATCAACAGGCGGTGTTTCAATAGAAATGGCAAAGACAATATATAGTTAAATACTACCCAAAATTTGGATAATCATCGCCACCAACAATTTGATGACGTCATTTCATTGAATCGTATCTTAAAATAATTTTAATGTTGTATAAAAATGTGCTCCTATACTTGTAGTGTACGAATCCGTTTTCAGTTTTTTCGATAAACATTCAAATTTTCACAAAAACAGTTACAAGGTTAAATACGCTTATATTACCAACACCGGACAGGAGCCCCATTAACGCAGCGGCGAGTCGAAAACGCGGTGATGTTTAACGAAGCCGTGCGACATGCGGTAGTGGTTCGATGCTGAATTTGGCAGTTTACTTTTTTTTCTTGCATTGTAATACGCTGCGACTACTTTTTTTGTGCTGTGATTAGTGTTATCCATGTTGATGACTTCATTACCAATTTTTTATTGGTCAAATTAAGAACGAGTCCCCCATTTCCTCGAAAATATGAAAAACTCGTCTTTATAATAATAATAATGATAAAATAAGAATTATAATATTCAGATCATTTGGCTCGATTGTGGTTTAATTCAAATCAAACTAATTTCTACGTGACATTCTTTCGATGTTTAAACATAAATAAACACTCGAGAATGCTACATATGTTTCATTGTACTTTAGGAGCGAGGAAAGTTCTGTCGAAACAACTTTCGACCAATTTTTATTACTATATTCTTCTTATCTCTCTTTCCCTTTCGAGCATTTCTATTTTCTCCTCTTGTAGGTTTCCTTTGTCTTGGAGCTTTGCGTTTTCTTTCATTATCTTCCTGTCTTCTCGTATAATTTTCTCTATTTCCCCGTTTACATGATCTCAATTTGCTTTAGCCCTCAAGTACAGATTTATTCTAACAATAATTCGAAAAAGACAGGATAAACAAATTTGCTACAAAAAAAAAAAACTTATTCAGCTCTAACATGTTTATTTGAAAAATATAAGAAAAAGTAAGGTAACTGAAGTGTTGTGATTACAAAACATTCTGTACAAATCAAATAAAATAAAATACTTAACATAAAAATGCATGCATGCAGGTATTTGAAGGAGCTAAAAAAATTTTAATAATAACCCTCAATTGTACAAAGTAATTTTGATCAAACAATTACCAAGTGTACTCTGAAGTATTTCTGTGATAAATAGATAACATATTCAGGTGTGCATACAAGCACCTGTACTCTACAAACAATCCTACTTATAAAAGAATGCGTTAGTCAGTATATTACTACAAACCTACAAGTTTTTAGCTCTTTTTTATTGTCAAAAACAATAAAGGGCAAATAATGTGGCCTCGCACGCTCATTATTTTTCCACACATTTTATATCTAGATATGTATATTTGTTTTAATCGTCACAATAAAATTTTCAGACTTGAACATCAAAATTGAACATCAAAAAAGCGCAATGATTTTCAACAAAACGAATTAAAACCCACTCACAACAGCGATAATAATGCAGTAAAATGCGTTAAGTAAATAGATAATAACTAAATTAAATGATTTGACTATTTAGTTTAGGGTGGTAACTGATAAAGCTGTATATTTCAATATTTCCAGTGCTTTTGCAGTGGTGATCTTTCTATCAAAATTTCCAGCTCTATTCGTTCGACGCTTAATACAACGGCCACCACAGGTGCTGCCCTCTGTTTCTGTTTTAATAATATTTTTCTAAGGGGGCAAATAATAGGTATGATATCCAGCTGCGTATACTTGTTTATTTAATTTTAAATAAATGTAGGGAAGACTTGAGTGGCATTAGGGACGTTCTGTATCGTGTTCACGCCTCGGTAAGGGGATTTTAAACCTCCCATTGTGGGTCAGAAGACCGGAATTAAGTCCATCATGTCGCATTTCCCCAACCTGAATCACCAAAGTATCGAACGTTTTGTCAACGATAGACGCGGCATTGCATTTCGTTGAATCTTTTTTTTAACGAAGATTTTATCTACCTACCTATCGAAAAGTTTGCAAAATAGAGTTTAATATGAGAATTAATTCGTTCGAATTTAAACTGGAATTAGAATACAATAATGGGGAGTTTATTTAGATCCCCCTTCAGATGGTATCGGTTAATCTGTCTATTGTTCAAAGATTATGATTTTTTTAATGCTGAGGTTAGATCATGCCAAATTAAATACTCAGATCTTGATATGCTGGATAATACGCAAAATTTAGATTCGTCCATACATTAAAAATAAATACGGATAGGTACACAAAAGAAATCGCACACAACCTAGAATAATTGTTGTGTGATATCTTAGTTTCTTCTAAAATTAAAATTTCAGTGACTGACTCTTAGTAATATAGTTGAACATTTCTTTAAATTCACTCTAACCGATAATATAATATAAGAACCGTATGAACTTGAAACTTGGATAATGATTTTAACATTCTCGGGACATCAGCTAAATATATATCTGCTAGTGTAATTTATTCTCTAAAAGATCGTTACACAGCGAAGTGTAAGAGTGCTCTTTTGATATTGCAATGTTTAGTGGATTAATTACTATTGATTTCTATCTGAATGTAACATGTATTGTTTCGTGAAACTCATCATTACGTAATTTTTATTACATAGTGTCTTGAATTTGAAATCTAAATGTCGTGCTGAGAAAAAAAATGCTGCGAAACCACATTTGAAGAATTAAAAACCAAAAAAAAAAAAAATCACTCATCAAACATTAACCGAAATAAAGCCACGGGTTCATGTGACAGGACCATATTCTCAGTTTTTTCTCCCTGCCGTTTTCACATAAATGTTTATAAAGAATATCGGATTTTCAACTCTAGGGAATCAGGTCATCTAGATGGCTGCGTCCTTTTCGGGGATGGTACTAAGCCTCGAGAATCTAAGTGTTTAAAACGCGTAGCGCGTGTTGTGGTTGTGACTGTGGCTAGGAGAAGACGCCCTTCGTACCGCTACCACTATGCACCCCCACGCTGTGTAGTATGTTTTCACTCAGCTTAATTTTTTCTTGCTCGACTGTCATAATTTAAATTTGCCGCCACACCATCGTGTGTTTAAATTTGTGATGTTCAAATATTTGTACAGATCTGTAACATTTGATTCCATTTTTGAAAGCTGGAAAGGATTTTTGCAGCTTTTTTTTTCCTGCAAAAATCCTTTCCAGCTTTCAAAAATGATGGAATAAAAAATTTGTGCTCCATATTTTTCATTTTGATTTAAGGACACTTTTTCAACTTTGAGGGTCACCCATATATCTAATAGTACTATTAGATATATGGGGTCACCACTTTGCATTTGAACGCTTTCCATCAAATAGAAAAAAAAAAATGCACACTGTGGTGTCCCAATTTTGTATAAAATTTTGCGCTGAAAAAAAACATTTGAATAATTTGAATTTGAAAAAAAATTTTAAGAAAATCGTTAAAGATAACCAACCATGTGCAAGTTTTGTTCTTTTTTTTTCTGGTAGTTGGTAGCTCTTCTAGGGAATTTGTGGGTAGTAATCTGGTGAGAGGGTTGGTAGTGAAGTTGGCTTGCTTGGTAGAGAGTTGAGATGCATCAGTGTGGCTTTTGTTTGGTACGAGTGAAAGCACGCGGTAAGGTAAGTTTAGTAGGTTTGGTAGTTCGGAAAACGAGAGACTTTGTTTAAAATAAATCGTACCGATGGCGACGCCACAGTTTCCCCAACAAGCGTAACCAATTATTGCTGGTTTTTTATCAGAAATATGCGAATTTCCGATCGATGCTAACACGTGTAAATTTGATTTATTGTCTGTAAATTCACAGTTCATGTTAAGATTTTAGTCATTACTGGTTCATACAATAACACAATTTACTAGTCATGAGATTGTTGTGTACTGTGGCGGCGCAATAACACGTTGGTAAGCGGAAAAAGATAAGTCGCCTCGTGGTCTAGTGGTCTGGATTCTTGCCCGGAAAGTGAGAGGCGTGAGTTCGATTCCTACCGAGGTAACAACATTTTTCTCTGCTTACACACACATTGTTGACAGAGTGTGACATAATTTAGTGTTGTAGTCGCTAGATTTTTAAATTTAAATTTCGCGCCATGAACTGTAACAACATCACGAAGTGTTATCGTCAGAGATATGTAAAAGACTCAGTGATATGTTATATTATATACCTAGATGAAGAAAAGATGGTAGTGGGGGTACGAAATGTGTGCCCGACCTCTGGGTAATCCATAGTACTGGTGCTGATATAGAAAAAAATAGACGACACAAAGTATTCCTTTTCTTAGATTATACATGTTGGCCCCAGACCGGAAGAGCTATAACCATATCTGTCTTTTACTTATCTCTAGTTATATCCCGTAGTTATATTGCTATTGTGTTTATGTTACACAACAAAATTATAACAAAGTTTGCTTAAAGTTACAAAAAATGTTACATTACAGTTACATAACATCAGTACAATAATGTTATGTAACAATGTTATGATGACGTCATGTTACAGGTTCATAAGACGAATATAACAAAATTTGTTACTGTTATATAACAGTGTTATGGAGCATTAACATTACATAAGCGGAACGGTATTATATAACACTGCGATCGTGACGTTATGTTGCAGTTATATAAGAAAAATATAACACAATTTGGACCAAGTAACGACTTTTAATATTTATGATTATTTTTGTTAGGTTGACAACATATTCAAAATTTCATGAAGGCACACCTGATATCTAATTCAAATTTTGGACACCAGTTCGGTAACTGCCATCTTCTCATTGGCTTTTATGTTCGCTCATGTCAAAATTGACCCCGTGAACTGACATGCTAACACTGCTACCAATAATTCAGAATTGCCAACCCAAAAATTTGTTTCAGTTATAAATAGTCACTCGGTATTTATTTTTACAGCTCTGCCACTGGCCGAAAGTTACTTGACGTATTTCGATGACTCAGTGTGTTCTTCTAGACTGTAAGGATTCTACCGATTTAGATATTTGCAGAACGGTAACTGGGAAACCGTGAGACGATGGTAAACCGTATTGCAACAAAACCGTACGGTCGCCAACCACTTGTTTTTGAAACACGCTTCAAAACTAAAAAAAAAGCCACTGCCATTTTCTTCAAATCCAAATAAAATTCATGACTAAATTTTGTGTAGATCAAAGTGGTCGAGTTTTCTCTGATCGCGACTATGCATTAATTGGAGTACGTTTCAATACATTTTGGAGTATTTGAGATTCTTTATAAGACATTAGTTATGATTAAAAATATGCGGAATAATTACCGGTGTCTGCATTATAGCCACTTCCCGAAATAATTCTTCATACATTTGACAACTGACAGTTAACCTAGGTAACCTATTTAGTTCTAACCTTAAAATGTATGGCGACAGAATAATAACTGAAACATTTCTTCTTTAAATTAAGTGAATATTTTTAAGCAACACTACCACTCAGTATTGGTACAACTATGTTTACCAGACACATCCCAAGGTTATGTAGCAATTTTCTTTCAAATCGTTCGGTGCATACAACACCCACGAAATGCGAAAAGTTCGAAAACCCAATTCTCAGGACACTTAGAATTTTAAAAGAGGATTTCACACGCTTGAAAGGACCCAGTGAACACGAAAAGGAAAAAGAACGTGCCTTAATGGGTCTATTTCCGCGGCATGCTGATGTCCTAATTGTCGGTGGAGGTGCCATAGGTTCCTCTATCGCTTATTGGTTAAAAGAAAAAACCAGTAGAGAAGGCATAAGGGTCATAGTTGTAGAAAAAGACATGACGGTACTTTCTTTAACATTTTAAGTATATATTTCTTTAGTAGCATGTTTCCAGTTTGCTAAATGCTCAACTGTGTTATCACCAGGTGGTTTACACCAACAATATTCACTGCCCGAAAATATCCAAATGTCTCTATATGGTGCTGAGTTTCTCAGAACTATCAAACAAAGATTTGGCCCTGCAGCTGATGTGCGGTACACCCCACAAGGTTACTTAGTTCTGGCCAATGAAGAAGGAGCACAAAAATTAATAGATAATTCAGTTATTGAAAAAGAATTAGGAGCTTTAAATCAGTTATTAACGAAGGATCAACTCAAACAAAAGTGTGTATAATAATTTTTAATAAATTTAAACTAATAATTAATTTAGATTTCCATGGATGAATGTATCAGATGTAGAATTAGGGCGATTAGGGCTGGAACGTCAAGGTTGGTTTGACCCTTGGGCTGTCTTAAGCGTTCTGAGATATGGTGCTTCTAATTTGGGAGCTCAGTACATACAAGCTGAAGTTGTTGATTTTATGTTCACTGAAAGACACGATTATATTGGGGAGGGTATGGAAGACAATTCTTATGAAGCACTCCATGAAGCAGTTGTAAGTAAATCTCACTTGTTGAAACGTGATTTTTTGACACATTTCTAGATTAAAATGCCTGATGGAGAACACAGATCAATCGAATTTGCCTATTGTATTATAGCTGCAGGTGTGGAGACTGTGGAATTAGCACAACTGGCAAAAATTGGGGTTGGTTCAGGGATGCTATCAGTACCGCTACCAATTAAAACTAGGTAAATTTTTAAATGCCACAGATGAGTGAAGTCTGATAACTTGCCTTCAGGAATCGATATGTGTATAAATTTGACTGCCTTGAGACGCCTCCTGGTATAAATACACCAATGACAGTTGATTATTCAGGCATTTACTTTAGGAGGAATGGTTTAGGGGGTTCATTTATTGGTGGTGTTGCGCCCTCAGAGAAGCCAGAAATTTCAAACGACGAATTTTTCCACCAACAAATCTACCCTATTTTAGAAAACAGAGTGCCTGCATTTAAATCAATTAAGGTAACTTTCAAATAAAAAAGTTGCTGTTTTGAATTTAGGTTTTTAGATGACTAATTCTTGGTCTGGCTTTTATGAAAACAATTACTTTGATGACAGTGGGATTGTAGGACCTCATCCATACTATCACAATTTGTATTTAGCAACTGGATTTAGTTCATATGGTATTCAACAAGCACCTGCGATTGGCAGAGCCGTTGCAGAACTTATTTTAGATGGCGATTTTAAAACAATTGATCTTACCAGATTTGGTTTTGATAGATTTATTGTGGATAAACCCATGTATGAGACTGGAGTATTGTAATTAAAAGTTAATTGTTCAGAGTAACTATGACTTGAAAACGTCCAAAACAGAAATCTTGAATAAACAAAACAGCGAAGTTGTAGCCGTAGATAAGTTTTGTGAAAAGAATTTTTTTTTTTTCAATGATTTACGGAAATTTTTATAAAAGAAATTCAAAATTTCCATCTTGTTCTCAAACGAATGCGGCCATATCGATTTGGAATGGAGTGTGCCGCTATTCTGAGAGTCACAGTATAGAGATCTTTCAGTAGGGACAACTCGGTATTTTTAGTCACCCGTTTTCATGGGTAGTCGTTTGTCTCGTGACCACATTAGGGTGCGCAACGCAAGGTGCTTCTCTTTCTTACACATTAGAACATTGAAGTGCGGTACTTTGGTTAATCTGAAACACATCTAGAAACAGTTTAAGCAACGACCACCGATCACAACCATCAAAGGCGCCGATACGAGTTGTCCCTACTGAATGATGAATATTGTGGCTCTGTAAAAATAAAACTCATTTTTCTTCTACGAAGTCTATATCTTACATAACAAAAAACAAAATTAAATATTACAAAATATACAGACAACATTCACGTACATAATTCGTCTAAGATTACTTCCTAAAATCTTATTTATAAAAGTACAAAAAATCCCAAAAATATCTGCAAAAAATAGGGATATTCACATTTTCGTTTTGTTTTATGTTGTTACAAAACTATTACTATTTAGACGAGTGTTTTTACAAAATAAAAAGAATTAACCTGTACTAAACTAACAAATATACAGAATAAAATCCTAAATTAACCTATGATTATTATTTACAATCAACTAATATGGCATTATTACTGGCATAAAAATGCGTATTTTGAAACTAATTGTATAAGACTTTCAAATGAATTAACTGAAAGGCGTTGCAATAAAACCAAAAGTTAAGTTTATAGTAATATCCCTGAGTATGAACTAAAACTATACAATTTCACTCTAGCATTGTACATTTCGTAGCTTTCTGTATTGTAACCGGTTCCGCGCATTTTTACTTCTGAAAATTGTGCATGCATCTCAATAACTTAATCGTCTTTATGTCAACAACTTTATTCTCAATCCATATCGAGTTCTCACTGTTGGAAAATGTGACTAGACTTAATAGAAACGTAATTGAGCATATTGCAGTGGCAGTGATATTAATTAAGTCTACAATTATCAATAAAAATTGTAAATATAAAATAGCCTACTTAAAAACTACGGAAATACGTTCCATACTCACTCAAACAGAACACAATGTTAATATGATCAATTTTAAAGCTTTTTATCTGACATTTATAACAGAATAATTAACACTTAAAACTTAATAGTACTTCAACGAGGAAAATAAAATTTTACACGATTTTTTTCCAAATATGGAGACAGTTAACAAGTCGTTGACAAATTTTAATATCTTTTTTGTAAAAAGAGAATAAAATAAGTGTTAGAAGATCACAAATGTATCTTAATTACGGCATCTTTGATTGAATAATCTATACTGTACTGTATCAGTTTTCAGACAAGTTCGATCTTGGGTTCTCCTGACATGTGTTAATGGCCACTCTAATACAACTACCTTTTCTTACAAAAAAAATGTAAGTCTATAACGTATTTGCATCTCATGCATCAGCGTCTTTTCTTCTCTAACACACATACAGAATTTTTTTCCACAATTACACACAACATTAATTAACATCTTATTAAGAATATGTTGACAAATTAAAACAAACGTAGTACCTTACTAAGTTTGGATGATAAAATAAATAGGTGAAAATATCGCTACCAGAACTACTTTTTTTCTAAATGAATCTAAGTAAGCAAATACTAATACTCACCAAATTGTTTTATGTTGACAAATTAAAATAAACGTAGTAATAAAATTATTATTTATTTTGGTTTTAAACACTTGATAATAGCACTGTCAATTATTTATCTGTTGGTGACACTGAGAAAAAAACTACTTGTATTAATCCAAGTATACCAAGAACACATGTCAGTGGTCACCTTAAGTACAAATAAAAATTCACGATCTCGTGATAAATTATATAATTCAATGATATTCTGCAAAACCTACTATTCGTTAGATTTCTTTCCTTTTTCATAAAAATCTATCAAGAAAAACATTTCTTCATAAAGTACAATGATTCGAGGGCAACCAACAATCAATGATTTGTCAATGCAAGTCTAGAAGCCTTGTTATGCTGAAAGATGGATCCACATACTCTCAGCTAGGTTTCGATGACGACTGATGATATACATCCGAATCTCTTCGTATTACCATCTGCGAAATAAAACGTTAAAAATCAGCAAACGCAAATCACAAATCAACAACCGACATGCAACAACCAACTGAAACCGTTACACATTCACAGTACTTCGGTATTAGTAGCTTTTATTCATGAGTTAATGAAGCGTTTACTATCGCACACTGTTCAACAAGATGTAGGAACACTTTACAACGTGAAAAATTAGACAAAATGTTCCATACATTTCGCAAACGAAAAGAGTCCACCAACATGTACCGAATTTGCTAAAACAATGAGGCAAACAACAAGGGTGCTCAACCTAATTGTCAAAAAATGCAATGCTTTGTTTGTGCGGTCCCAAAACTTCTCCTAGTGCTACAAATGTACTCCAGTCTGTCAGTTTTGATAG
Organism: Zophobas morio; assembly: GCF_036711695.1. Classification (NCBI taxonomy): domain Eukaryota; kingdom Metazoa; phylum Arthropoda; class Insecta; order Coleoptera; family Tenebrionidae; genus Zophobas; species Zophobas morio. Next base: position 10,641,993 of record NW_026972122.1, read on the forward strand.
TTAAGAAAATCTGGCACAAAACTAAATCTGGTATATCAAGAGATCAATAAATATGTGGAGCTAAATATTTTGTACGAATTTGTTTTCGAATTACATACAAATGGATAAAGTTTAACTGCTGATTTTTTATTCCTGTACTGCTACGAAACTCATGGAATGACAACCCTTATTATAATCCCCTATTTGTACCCAAGTATCCTACGACGTTTTTGTGGATTACATCTGCCACATGGGGAAAACTAGCCGTGGCGCGCAAGTGACCAGCACCCCTTTCTACAATATCCGAAAGACAACGCTATTTTATATTAGTATCATGGCCTACTCCATTAATCTCCAAAGAGATACAGATATGTATGTTTTAGTATGACGTTGGTGGTTGCTATTAAATGCTAAAATTTGTTTAAGACTTATTTATTAATTGATGTTTCTTCAAAGGTGAAGGAAATTCTGTCTAAATAACTTTAGACCAAGTGGTTTATTTTTACATTCATAAAAATCAACCATTTCCGTAACCGCTTATCCAATGTCTTTTTCAATACTTTGCATTGAAATAAACCTTATTTTTGTAATGATGGTTTTTAATACTCACAGTTTAATGAACAAAAAGGTTAAAAACTTTCGTAACACTAATAGATAAGATAACATTAATTGAGCTAAGTTTTTCAGACAAGTCCATTGCTTCATTTACGATTATCATGAAAATATGAAAACAGCCTAATTGCATCATTTTAATTCAAAGTAAAGAAAATCGCAAATGCCTCGTATATTGAAACAGTACATAATAAATTCATTTCCACACAAAAGAAAAATTTTTATTTCCTTCTTTCTCATACAATATACAAGTTTTTATCATTTGTTATTGATTTTTTGTTCATTCTAATTACGACGTGGCGAATCATTTTCTATTTGTATCTGACCATTCAAGCTCAGTGGGACCGCATAAACTCAGCTCAAACGAGGCAATGATATGACGAAACGACTCTGACAATTAAAAGCAAGAAAAATATCAAAACAAATAGTGCAACAACTTCTAACAGTCAAAATACCTGTTGTTGCGACGAAGGCCCCGGGCCCTGACCCTGATATAACGGATACGGTTGAGGTCTAGGCGCAGAGCGTCCGCTAGTGTCTGCACTTTGACGCAGCAGACCACTATTGGGATACCCTGAACCAGCCGGCGAATGTCTATAATTTATTCATATTCATTGTAAAATGTTCGCGATCAGTGCAATTGTAAAAATTAAGAGCCAAAACACTAACCTAATTGAAGGACTCTGCTGAGACTGACTCGTTGCCGGGCTGCGGTGGGAATGTGGGTATTGCTGTGCAGGGTCGGAAGGCAAACCGTTTTCGACGACGGGGGTAGCGTTCGGATGTTGAGAGCCCTGCGGATGTGCGGGATAACTCGTTCCGTTGCCGCTATGTCGTGTTGATGATCTTGGCACATCACCGTGGCTCGCTCCCACAGCAGGATGAATATTATTCACTGGAAGTAAAAAATTGAAGGTAAGAACAGTAGCCAATACAATAAACTGCGGAAGCGTTAGTTGTTTTTTTTTTTACTCTACTAAAAATGCTTTACGATGTTTTTCTGCAGCTTTTATTTTATTTTTGTTGAATTCTTAGACATTTTTTATATTCCACAGATATACCGGAATGAAGGCCCTCTGATACTAGTAAATGATATATTGCTCCCTCCATTTTTTTTTACACAATAGGGCTTTTTGTTTACTTGCAATAAGTTGTTTTTACTCTGTTTCGGCTGGGAGTGGTAGTGACTGAAACCCAGAAGTTTAGAGTAAAACTTTATTAAAGTTTGTCTAGATTATAAGAATTTTATGGACTCCCAAAATTAATTCGTTTTACAGCCCTATAGTCAATTTTATTGTACAGATGAAAGCGTGGCGAACTCAGATACAGAAAACATCGGCTTTCTCCTGACAGGCTCTTTACCTGTACAATAGAATTGATGACAGGGTTGTAAAACGCATTAACGTTGGGAGTCCATAAAATTCTTATAATTCTGGACAAACTTTAACCTTTAACGGAAACAGTGACATCAAAAATCCATGGAGAATTTATTATTATTAATACTAAATTCTACGGAACATTTTACTGAGAAAATAACTGCTACAGTCTGTCTGTTTTAAGAATTCCATAGTCTTGTAAAACCGTAACAAATAATACTTCTCAAACCTTACCACTTTTGTCTCACTTTCTCTCATTGCGGTTGAGATGGTACGTATTGCTTAGCATTTTAGGGACGGCCCTAAAGCTATTTTAAACGTAAAAACAAGTTATAGTTTTGTCTCCAAAAGAAAAATTGTAAACATTCTGCTGACGTTTATTATAATTGGGATTTTCACATGTTACAGACAAGTTGACGCTGTCTATACTATTGTCAGCTGGACAAGTGTATTTCACGGCTTGCAGGTAGAACTAAAATATTTATCTACTACGAAAGAAAACACAATATTTCTCAGCTTACGCTAGGGAAGTAAAAACGCTGAAACACGTCGATTAGTATATAAAAATTGCCATTTTGTAACATTAATTTCAAAGTTTTGAGCTATATTTGACAGATGTATGGCGTCATCAATAATTTTTTTCGTCGTCTTCGTTGATTCACTATTAAAGTCTCTCCAATTGGTTACAATCGTCCGACTTGTCAAAAGGGAAAATATCAAAAGATGTCACCCCCTTCGGGAGTTACAGGAACCTGTAATTAATCCCTTTTGTCGTGCGAAAAAACAGTTTGTGCTTGAATTGATATTATCATCATGTCCAAAAAATATTGCTCTGTGCCTGCTTGTGGGGTAATCAAAGATCCTAGAGACCACAAAATAATGCACATATTCCCTTCAAACACTGTAAACAAAAGGTTGTGGTGCAAAAAGGTTTTTAATGCTACAAGTAGATACTCCAACATGAATCTTTTACCTAAGGGAATGTATAGCCATTAAAACCATTTCAGGTGATAATATTGCCAATAATTTATACATTTGTGGTAAACACTTTTGAGAGAAGTTGTTACTATTCAAATAAAAGACTTAAACCCGGCTCTGTTCCTACTTTGTTCCTCCATGGTTCCAAGTCACCGCTACCTGTTCCTACTTCTTCAAGCTACCCAGCAAGCACTAAACGTGATCCAGAATGCAGCTTCATAATTCCTGATACACATTCCGATAATAATGCAAACACCTCAAAGAAAAATTTTCCTACTGCATATCCCTTTGAAGACCATCCACACCCATGGCGTTGTGACTTTGGCACCGGTACCGAAATTTTGCCTCTTTTTCAAGTAAAAACCGAAATACATGATGTCAAATTGTGTCAAAAAGTCAGACCATGCCAGACATTTAACCGACATTACAGATTCCTTTCCCTCCCGACGTATGCGCCCTCACATGTCACATTTAAGGGATTGGAGAGACTTTAATAGTGAATCAACGAAGACGACGATTTTTTTAAATAACACCTCCTATTTTTTTAGCATAAAGTGATCGTCCCTTGAAAGAAAAATTTTTGATATGTGGTTTAACCTAATTTGCTGTCCTAAGAAATGAAAAAAAGCCAAATGTGTGTTTTAAAATAAATTAATAAAATCATCGTCAGAGACTGATGAGATCTTTAGTTCCAATGCACATAACAAAAAAATGCGTGTTCATATACATAATTCCGACCATAATCCTCACTCTTATTTTTTAATTCATGTTTCCACAAAAATTGTACCTACTTATGTGTTGGGCATATTCTGTAAGTAGATAGAATAGAAAGGTAAAATTTGCAAGAATATTTTATCGTATCTTATTGTATTTCATAGTAATCTTGGGTTTTTTCAAGGTAGGTATAGTGGTCCAACTCTGACTTTGTTTTTATGGCACTGCAATCTCAATTACCGCAAGTATTAGGAACTCTATTGAAAATGTAAATAGCCGTGCCATAAATCATCTTAAGGGTTTACGGGCGCATACAGCCCTGTGTAGTGTAAACAGTTGGTCCTTTGATGGTTTATGACCGCTGGATTACTTACGGCAGAGGCCTATTGTGAAACACTTAACTCCTTCACAATAGGATACAATCATAAAAACGAACCAGCAGTTGGAGCACTATACCTACAAAAATTATAAAATTTGATTATGCGAATTTTATTTATTTTATGAGAACCCCTGTAAGTTAATTTTTTTTTTTTTTAATTCTGAATGTCTAGGGTGAAAATTCTACACGGATTTATACACCACAAGTGCAGGAGTACCTTATTTTATACAATTAAAAAAAAGTATTAGAAATTTTGGAGACGACGTCATTCCAATGATGGTGGGGATGATTAGCCAAATTTTAGTTAGCGTTAAACCATCTATTATAAAATTAGAAAACCAAAATTTGGTTTTATATTTTTATTTCCTCTGCGAAAATACACTAGTGACCATTGTGAGAGAATGAATACTTTGAAATTTTGCAGACGTTTTAAAGTTATTGTAAGCATGGTAAATTTTTAATCAAAACATATCTCTTTATTCCCCCAAAAAATTGATGACATCTCAAAATTTTCCCGAATAAATTCTACCCAAAATGTGCAAAATATGAATTTTTACTTGTGATTTATCATTGCATTCATATTTTTTAGATTGGGTTATACAGATGGCCCAAAGAAATTAATGAATGAATCAATTTTCCCAGAATTTTGGAATACCATACCATTATTTTCAGTATTACACTGCACCAGTGTTGGTACACATGTCCTTGCAAAAATGATGATGACGTCATCACAAAATTGTGTAAAGAAAAGACCCAACACGAAAAATTGCTGGATATGTTTCATTGTACTTCAGGAGCAAGGGAAGTTCTGTCGAAACAAGTTTCGATCAAGTTTTTGCTCTGGTTTAGATCTCGATTTGATAAAAAAATTTCTTTTTGAATTTTATTTGCGAAGTCTGGGTAAGTAGTTTCCTTCTTCGTTAAGTGATATTTCAAGAATGGATAGCCCCATTAGTTCTGTTATTTGAAAAGCTTTTTTTTGGAAATTTTGTATGGGTATATAGTTAAACATGGCGACCTGTTTACAGTATTTTTTCTTTTTCTATCGCTTTCGGTTTGACACCAAAGGCCAACAACTTTTTTTTTAATGGAACACCCAGATTTTTTGACATTTTCTAATGCAATCAATTTTTTTGTATCAGTAGAAATAAACATGTTGATAATTTCTGAAAGTAGTTTTTTATTCTGCTTTAGAAAATGTCAAACAAAAATCAGGGTGTTCCATAAAAAAAAATTGACGGCCCTGTCTGTCAAACGGAGAGCGATAAAAAAAAGAAACAATGTAATCAAGTCGCCATGTTTAACTATATTATATCCAAAGCAAATTTCAGAAAAACAGCTTTTCAAATAACAAAGTTATTCGAATTGTCAAATTGTTAACAGTTTAAAGAATATTGGGCATAAAACTTGTTCATGCACTTTTGCTGATGTTGACATAATTAATGAAACACGTTTTGGTTTCAAAAGCAGTTTTATCTACAAATGTAAAATGTGTAGTTTGGTAGAAAAATTTAGCACAGAAAGTTGCGATATAATTATAAAAAAAAGTAGAAAATTTAAAAGCAGAGATTTTAAACGATCCTGCTCACATTTTTGGTGATCACTCCAGTTGCACCACATAATTTTATTGTGTCCAAAATTTAAACAAACTGAAAATCCAATAGAATATTCCAACTTTTTGAATAGTGGTGTATATTCTCCTTTTATGGCAGCGTTAAGAAGAGTATCAAATTTATATATACTGTTAAAGATTTATTAAATTTATTACACTGTCCAATTTACTCCAATGGGATACTGACAACGAAGAAGTGGCAAGAGAAAAATGTATACAATCTATAGGGTTGATTGTAGAATCATGTGGTTTTTTTGTTGACAGAAAAAAAAACGGGGACGTCTCCAGATGGTTTAATTGGAGAAGACTATAATAGAGATGAAATGCCCTTTTAATGCCAGAAAAGAAAATATAAAATTAGCTATAGCAAACAAAATTATTAAATATTTAGAGTTAGACCCAAAAGATAAAAATAAAATTTTGTTAAAAGAAAACTATATTTATATGTTGTATAAGTATAAGTCCAAGGTCAACTACATATAAGGCATCGCCAAAAATGTTATTTTATTGTGGATACAGAATGTGATCTACAATACTGAATAATTGAAAGAGATATGTTTTGGCATAAAAAATGGTATCTCACTTAGAGCAGTTTTATTTATATGCAATGTTACCCGAAATCCTTGATTCCGGATGTGGTCGCAATCTGCCGGTACGAAGTAAATATATTAAAAAAAGAGTTACCTAAAACTGAATAAATTCAAAAGTGCTGTTTAAAGCCAAAGCCTTTCATATCTTCAATTTCTTGAAACAAAAATTTCACTGTCGGGCGACTCTAACCATCGCACTAATCCACTTAACTGCCCGCTGTGGAGGGTGGGTCAAAACTTTCTAGGGTAATAAATCACTTTTTCTGGCCGGTTGGATGTTCATGTTCATTGCCTATTTTATGAAATTCTTTGATTTCGTTTTTTTCAATTATCATAAAACTTTGTTCGTAGACAAGTACAATCCAAGTGAAGTTTTATGTTTATTCTGCTGTTTGTCCATAATTTTGTTTGCTCAAAAAGGAAAGAAACAAAAATAGGCAAATTTTACTAAATGGGGCAACTCTAAAAATGGTCTACCATTGTAGACCGCGCGATCAAACTCGTCACAAAAGTGGAGTAGGTAGACACAATAGGTATTATTGACTAATATTATTAAGACCCACCACTGACCCGGAAATGACCGGCATTCAGGCAAGACTTCTATCATTACGGGTACTAAGACCAAGTAATGATATGCATTGATTAGATTAACAGAACAACTTTCGAGATTCTAGAATTACAGCATACAAATTAGTCTGCTATTATTCTATTATTACGTTTTATTAAGATAAAAATAAAAAGATCTTTTATTTTTTTTTTTCGTGTGAATACGAAATTTGTTTTTTTAAGAATGTGAATAAAATCTAATGCTTTTCCGCGAGTAGATATATATACTTTTTATAACTATATTTTTTATTTTTTTATTAGCAGAAATTCTTTTATTTTTGTTCTTTGTATCTACACAACTAATAAAATATTCGCGCAAAGAAAAATCTATGAAGTAATTAGCGAAAGTTACTGTCGCACAAAAAAGTATTGTTGACACCCAGTAGCGAGAAGTTTTAGGCTAAGGGTTTCCATAATCCGTAAACACTTAAGATAGAATAAAGCGGACAAAGATCAAAATTTACTGGTTTGACTACAGAAAATTTTAAATACGAAACGAAAACTTTTCAAGATAGTTTAAACTAAACACGAATGATGTTTGTAACAATAATTATGAATCTTTATTTAATAAATTATTACAGGTAGGTTTTATATAGGAAGCAGTAACAGATCAACCGGATCCAGAAGGTAATCGAAAAAACTGACGAAAACAGACAATTTGAAAATGACATAGGACGAAATTTTGGAATGAATTGTATAAAAATTAATATAACGTTTGGTTCTGTTCGAATAATGAAACATGTTTCCGGTTATTTTATTCTTTCTTATGCGGTTTTTTAATTTTCATGTTTTTGTTCATTGACTTCATTGACTACATATTATTTATCCCCACTACCAGTGAGCAGTGCAGGCCGGCTGCAACCTTGCTTTGTCCGCTTCTCGCTTTCCAATTGGTATTATTTTTGATAATTTACACAAATAGTTTTACTTTCAACGAGACCAATACTTGAAAATTATTAAAATCATTATTTCATGAATATGGATTTTAAAATCATCAACTGACGTTCAGTTAACACTATTTTTTTCATATTGTTTTTTATAACACGGAACATCGGCTGCGAGCCACTGATCTGCAGTAGAAAGGGTTAATTCGAAGCGCTTAAATTTCAACCGCCTAGCTCGAATCTATCTAATATAATTCGAATCTATATTAATATCACTTTATCACAAAAAAAAAGGAAAAAATTGTTATACCTCCTCTAGCGATACCCCTTAATGAAATACCTGTAGCCTCGCATAAATAAACAGCCGAGGCTAGAAAATCTTGGACGTCAACATCATTCCCCTGTTACAAACACCTAGATATTGTAACTTTTGACACTGCGGACAAAATCTTTTAAACTTCAAACATCAAAGTGACAATAAGACAAAGAGACCACATCGAAATTGTATACGATTTTTTTTTTTGTTTCTATCTACATTTTTTTATTTATTGATCGTAAAGCTAAATGTAATAAATGAAACCTAGGTAAGCAGAAGAAAAATGTTGCTTCTCCGGTAGGAATCGAACCGCTTGCCGGGCGGGTGCCCTTACCACTAGACTACAGAGGAACTTATCTTTCTTCGTTTACTACTACGTATTATTGTGCCGCCACAAAACAAAGACAAAAACTAGTCATGAACTCACCCGTGTGGGAATGGGAAGACTGAGGAGTGGCCGGCTGACCGGTCAACGGTATAGCCAACCTAGCATTGACAGCTAATAAATGATCTCTTCGTTGAAGCAACGAACTCACATGTTCTTCTAACCGTAAATTCTCTGCTCGCAGTTGATGCAAGCACGACAGCAATGATGCAACTGAAAAAATAAAAAAACCCTGCGTTTAGAAAAAAAAAATTGAAAATACACTCACTGTCAAAATGCTGAGCTTGCTCCATCAAAAATTGCGACCCTTGTTCCCATTGCCTTTCGAGCAGCTGGTCAAGAGTTTGAGGTATGTTTCCACTACCACCTCCTAACATGGTAGAGAAACCACTCCCTGCCGATGCTGTACTTGAACCGCCTGTACTACTTGCCCTTGCCTAAAATTTGCTTGTGTAAAAATACGAAGCCATATTACAATTCCCAACATCTATATTAATTACATGCTGCAGCTCAAACACTAAATGGATAAAGCATTAGCAGGTTATTAAGAAAGACGATGGGTAATTTACACAACAATAGAAAAGAGAAAAGAAAAAGAAAACTCGAATCACTAGAGAAAGATTCTACGTTAAAGGAGAAAAACCGAAAACAACGAAAAATACCGAAGCAATAACCCTATGATGTAGTTGAGGTCCAACCATATTGGCGTTGTCATTTGGAGTGAATATGCTGTGTGCCTCCAGTTCTGAATTCAAATGGTCTGACATTTTCTGAGCCATATTGGAGTTAGGATTTAACTGATTGCCCAACATGTGAGGCGCTGTGACACCATTTTGAAATCTGAAAAAAGTATATAAAAAAAATAAGGTTATTAAAAAACTGAACAATATTTAGTCAACAAACATTACATTAGAGAATATCACAAAACTAAAGTAACAACAAATTGGCTGTTTGTGGTTTTGATAAAAATGGGAAAAATTCGGACTCGAACATACTTTACTTACAACTTAACGTCTTTTGTATCCTTCGGTGACTGTGGCCTAGCGAGAGCCGACGGGGCACTTTTCCTCGTTTTCGATCTTCCGCGGCCACTCTGCGACGGGGCGGCACTTTGACTTTCAGAACTGGGACTACTTGGTGGTGAATCTTTTATTTGTGATTGACTTATACTTGAAAAAGCACCTTGTTGTGGTGGTGTTGCCGAGCTTTGAGATCTACTTGAACGTTTCGTCGTCGACGATGACGATGAAGATATGGAAGTATTGTTTAATTGGTTAATAATTCCATTTGCGCCCCCAGAACTCCTCTTCTTTCCGCGTCCACTTTTTTCCGATTTCTCTGTAGAATGAGATCTGAAAAACAAGGAATAATAAGATTTGTTATAACAAACAAGTAAAAATAAAACAACCCAAAAGAGAAACAAGATAGCCTTAACGTAAAATCTGGTACCTTTTATTTCCTACATCCTGATTCGACGGTGAAACCTCCAGCTCCATATCCACCTCCGTAGTGACAGCATCCTGCTTCTCATACGAGATTTTCAACCCGCCTCCACTCATTTCTGAAGAAATTATAGAACTTCCTTGGTTACTATTGCCTCCAGTCATGACAACTGATGCGGTATTGGATGTTCGTTCAGGACTACTTACACCTCTTTCGGGAAGTATGAGTGGTGGCGCTGACGTTACGACGTTCGTTTGGTTATTTAAGATTGGCGGGTGTGGACTCAGATTAGTACTCGTGAGTGGTACCGAAACAACCAACGAATTAACAGTATGTGGTATTCCTTGTTGGATTATAGATTGTGGGGGTAGAGAAGGAGAAGGGGCCGTTTCCAAACCGATACTATCGGTTAACGTGGATGTCGTCGATGCGAGCGATATGGTTTTAATCGTTGATATTGAAGTTAAGGCAACGATCGGCTGATTTGTTAGAATAGACTGTGTAGTCTCCACTTTGATCTGACAATTAAAAAAAAAAAATTAATATACGGCAGAAGCCAAATATACGTATTACAATAAAAGATTAAAATGAAATCTAGACATTATCAATAGTTTACCTCTAGTAGTACATTTTTACAAAACATATTTAGAAATATATACTAATCTAGTCCTAGGAATGATGATGATCAGAAGAAATATACTTTCTTGCTTCACATAACAATTAAGTCTGTGTTTTCTACGGTTGTTAAATTAAGCTGCGTTATTCGCTGACAATGGTAGGGAAGAAATCAAAGTTGTAAAATACTATAACTCTTGTGCCAAAATAATGGGTTAACACTTAATATATTATACCTACTAATAATAATAGAATTGCTCTTCGTCGGAACCTATACCTAAACCTTCTGAGAATGAAAGACAATCTACACACAAGGTTATAAAATAAATCTTATTAGAATCATAATTTTACGCCTGACAAATTGAAAGTCGAAATATAAGAAAGGAGGAGAGTCAAATTCGTCTATTTAATTTTTCACTGCATGATATAAATTAATGTCGTTTCCAGTAAGGACATAAGATCTAATTATACACTAGGACATTGTGAGAGCATTAAAATCTCTATTTTCACCTACTTCTAGAACACTGGACACATCGAATAACTCCTTGAACTATAACTATAGTAAAACTACCTGGAAAACTAACTTGATTTTTAGGGTTTTCCAAGCCTAAGCGGTAGGTGGGCCAATAGGAATGATTGACAGCTTGTACCAGGTACAATAGACTAATAGTTTTACAGGTAGTTTTACTCTCTTATTTTGAAATCAGCTATACCCCAAAATGCAAATGTTTTGAATAGCAATTTGCTTTGTGACACTGGCAGTAATGAGTTTTGGCTGGTAAACTACGACGGGAGAGCAATAAAAATGTCCCAAAGTTAAAAGGGATTATTTTAATTCTGTTGAACTTAACACAGTTCCATAGGTATAGTGTGCCAATGAATATAGTGGCTTTACGACTTAAACACCCTTGTCAACGAATAACACAGCTTATTAGATCCATCCCAAACTTAAATAGCGGCTCTTTGCTGTATTTGGCTGACACGCTTCTCTTAAACAGGACCGGCTTATCTTTAACGGTATTAGTTTAAGATATTTTTTTTAGCAAACTTGGGACTTGCAAAAGCCAGAATCATAAAACCCAAATGTTGCCATATCAGAGAATCGAATATGATCTAAACTGTCACAAATACAATATGTTCACAAAAAATTGTTGCCTTTGTAACCACATTTCAATAAGAAAATTATTATGTGTATTTAATAAAAATTAAAAAAGAATTACAGTTAGTTATTTTTTTATATAATAATCCCCATATTTGTATTAGAAAACAAAAAATGGATGGATTATTATTAAAGGAGCATACCATGGTGCATGTTTGAAATGAGATTTTTATATAAATACATAAATTTTGGCAAGTACAGTTACGACTAATAACAATAATTTGTTTCCAAAATTTCCGAAAAAAGATCTATCGTTTTTGTCCAATAAAAGAATTTTGGAATTTCAAAAAAAATACATTTACTGTATTAAAGACGGTAGTTCAGAAAAAAAAAACATTAAAGAGTATATTGATAAGACGATATTAAAACTGTGGGTATCGTTGGTGATTTTTAGAAAAAGCGACGGTTACGGTTTTCAGATTTTATTTAGTTCCTTACTGTTTGGAAGTGCCAGGGAGAAGAAGGAAGGGTGTTTTAAATGATCCACAGGTAGACTCGGTTTCGAAGAGGTGGAAGTAGGTGAAGAAAGAATTTAGAAAATTCTCGAAACTGGAAGAGAAAGTATGTAGGAGCGTAGGACAGGTAGACGAAAGATAGGACGTATTTACATTTGTACAGAGATTATGAATGCGTCAGGTAGAACACCTGATTTTGTGAGAACGCTCGTTCCTACAAAACATATATCGGTGCCTTGACGTGTGAGCAAAAAATTTCTTTCGTATTTTCCGAGCATAAACTAGAGAAGTATTGAAATTTTATGGTGTTTCGACGTTTCATAACTACTAGAATATGCAAAGTTGGTCTCCCGTTTCCGTCTGTCTATCGTCTGATAGCGACTTTATTAAACAAGTATCTCCAAAATCGATGGTCACACTGTCGAGAAATTTTAGATTTCTTTTAATAACATCGTATAGGTGGTAAACCGCTCGCTAAAATTTGTGTCGAAAAAATGGATGACGTCATCCCAAAATTTTGCTAATATATCATATTTAAAATGTACAAAATAGCATTCTTGATATACCTGAGATCAAGATTTGCCTCATCAATTGATTCAAATCAAGCGATAAAAAAACACTGATTTTAAATAATTCTTTTTTTTAATCTGCGTTTCAAATTACAAAAATGTAATACATATTACAGTCTTTTTAGTATACTTGAATGAAACATTTCCAAAAAAAAAAAAAAGAAAACGATTCTGACATTTCATGACTTCCGGGGTTTGAAACAATTGATCCCGGTTTACGTCCGTCCGTCTGTCTGTGGTCTCTCGAAACATTGGAATATTGTTTTCAATTTTTAATTGTGTTTTATGAAAATCATGTAGATGGTATAACGATAACCAAAATCTGTCTGATCATCCCCACCAACAATTAGATCACGTCACTTAAATATTGTGCATAGTAAACGCTATTTAAATTTTAAAAAATAACAATCTTAAACTTGTTGTTTATGAGTCTACCTAGATTTTTTTAACTATACAACAATTAAACTTGTAAAGTCAAATTTTATAATTTTTCAAAGAAGCTATCACTGATTTTTTATTTTTTTTTAAATCAATCCAGTGGTATTTTTAACCTTTAACGAATGCAGTTTTTGAAAAAAAACACATTTACCTTACGAAAAAAATTAATACATGGAGCAATATATTTTATTGGTTAAATGAAAAACAGCTTCTCTCGCTTTTTTGAAATTCTGAAAAGACAGCACTGTTGTTAATAGAGTATGGCGTGAAAAAATCTTGGGAGTCCTTGATTTCTTTTTATACTAACCCACTAAAATTGTAACAAAAAAAAAAACTAATAAATAAAATTCGCAGAATCAAATTTTATAATTTATCTAAGAAATTGAAATTGTTGTATGGTGTGTGCTGCAGGAGCGAGGAAAATTCTATCTAAATAAAATCAGACATTTTTTATTGCTACAATAATAACAGACAAATTTCTTCAAAACAAAATATAGTAAACCAATAGCTATAAGGTTATATGGCCATCATAAAATTATCCCATTGTGTCGAAGTTAAGTTGCTTCAATAGAAAAGGTTTTAGGGTCGTAAATAATGTGTCCACTCGACCGGCTGTTGAGGTTTCGTTCAGAGGCGGCTTTCACTAAATATGTAAATCCACCACTCCATTATTTCTTTACTACCTGCAGCCGCTGAGGGTTCCGAAATAACCACTTACTTTGAAATCCGGGCCTGTTAAATGTGAGCAAGAAATGTTTAGAAGACGATTTATTGCCAACCGGTAAGCTTAGTGCGAACCACACAAAGGGGGTATTTATTTACGGTCAACTACTATTATGTTGGTCATATAACCTTATAGCTTTTGGAGTAGTATATCTAGTTGTTAATGTACAGGCTGGATATTTTATCTGTTCAAGCCTGAATACTTTCGTGCAGGCAACACATTGCATATCATAAGCAACTTTGATCATCTATTAATCTTTTTAAATTAACAATCATACTAAATGCAATAACACAAAAATCACTTGTCACAATGACAACAAACACGTCAAACAACTAATAATGGCCAAAATTCTATCAATCAGGGCAGCTTCATTTTCTGACTTACTTTAGTTTTCTTAAATTGATCAATTTCACTCAATCTTTTTTTTTCGAGTCTTTTGAATGCTTGATTAGAAGGAATTGTATCGCCTGGCATATAAACGAACGGACCTTTTCATCACACTTTCCCAAAATTAAAAGCATATCGGTTTTTTCGGAATTCGAAAGCTGTTAGCAAAAGTTGAAAATAATTTGACTGTTAGAATTAATTTGTCATAATTTTGGAGCAATCATTGCCGTCTACACGTTATTTATTAGGAGTATTTATTAAAAAAAAATTAAGACGAAGTCGTTTATGGAAAGTAAAATATGTTGCCTATTCGGACTTATCCAAACGTGAACAGATAAAATAATCACCGTGTATTGTATATGGTGATTAATGATTGAAGCAAATTTTTGGGTTGGCAACTCTGAATTATTGGCAGCAATGTTAACATGTTAGTTCGCAGTTGTCAATTTTAACATCAGTGCGGCTAAAAACTAATGAGCAGATGCTTATAAATCAATATATGTCTATTTAATTTTGTTGGTATGTATATATTTCATGTAACTGGTTATTAAAATTTGTCGCATAGGCTTTGTACATTTTTTTTCGATTTCGATTGACGAAAGTACGATTAAATATTTGATTGCGATTAAATTTTTAATGCGTCATTAAAGTACCACGTGACTGACTTTACACCAATCAGAAGTCGCTAAACGACTCGTTAAATGCGTTATTAACTTAATCTCAACTATAGCTTCTAAAAACCTACCCAGAGTGATAAGAATAAATGAATAAATGAAAAACTTTTACTAACTGTTATTACAAGGCGTTAGAGATAGCGCATATTAGGATATGTTTAGACTAGCATCGGAAGTTTCACGAAAACTCCTATCATAGCTGCCACTCCTAAGTAGTCGCAAAAAAAATGTTCCAAGTTATGGAAGTTCCCGCAATTGTACTCAACTCATAATATTTATTTTGATTTAAAGAAAATTTCAAATTATAGAATTTAGAGTTGAACCTCAGGGTTTATATCCATCAAGATTATGTATTTTAATTCAGAATGTTGGGTTTTTTTTGTTTTTGTTTTTACTTCCCGAGCGTAAGCTAAGGAAGTATAGTAATCGTCCATCGACCGAATTGCCACTGTAATATTTTTTAAGGTAAGATTTCACCTCAACTGTACCTGTACCACATGAACTGCATTTTTTTTTTTTTGTTTTCAAAAAATGTTAGAACAAAATCTGAACCACTTGTTAAGTATAGTCCTAAATTTTGTATAATCTAACGATTTAAAATATACAGACTACTGGTTTAAAAAATTACAATCACAACAGGTTACCTAATCTAAGATTAGAAGAAAAATCTTTCAGACATACCTTTTTCTGCTTCTCGATGCTCTCACCCACCCCTCCCTTCTTTTCACTTGCTGAAGCCACTCCTACTAAACTGTCTGCCACGACGGTAGCCGTCGTAGCAGAAATACCAACTGTTTCACTGGACACTAAACCAACCGGCGTAGGCGTCCTCGAATTATTCTTACGTTTTTTCGAACTCTTAGAATCCTTAACGTCCGTTTTATTATGATCTATATCTACTTTACTGTCTCTCGTTTCAGTTTTACTGTCCGCGATAGGCGTATCGACACTAACACCACTGTCTTCCGCACTTTTGGCACTGCTTCTAACACTCGAACTAGAAACCTTCAGTTTATCTGAGCTTTTACTACTGGAGTTATGGACGGTTTTCTGATGCGACGAACTCGACGAGCTTTTCGTGCTCGAGCTCGTCTTGGATGAGGAGCTTTTGCTGCTTGAACCAGTTTTCCGTTTGCTCGAAGACAGTTGTGACGACGACGACGACGACGTCGTCGTCGACGATTTCGTTGTCACCGCCCCTTCACCTTCCTTTTCAGAGTTTGAATCGGACAGGTGGTTTTCGGCTGACACGGGTTTGTAAGGTGGGATAGTCTTAACGTTACCTCCCTTTTTCTTTACGAAATAAAGTGGTCAGGCAATATTAGTGGATCTAGATGTAGGAGACTCACCAATTTACTATAATGATGCTGACAATAGCCGCAATACTTGACGTTGTCCAAGTAATTTCCTGCTTCCTCGCAAAGTAAGCCCAAGCTTTGCGCGCAAGTCACGTGAAACTGCTGCTTGCAACCAGCTTTATTGCATTGCATACACGCACCTACAGTCGAACTTGAAGCTTTTCCTTTTTCTTCGCATATATAACAAGTCTGGAAAATTAGAAGCAATGGTTAAATTATGTTTGACAAAATCTCGAGTTAGTACATAGCGTAACAAAACGAGGTATAATATATATTACCCAAAAATTGTTTGTAAATTAGCAAAAAATATGTTCAATTCAACGGTACTTTATTTTCTGATCAATTCAATATCTTCAATTTAAAGCACCATTCAAAATATAACAACGATAAAATATTTGTGAGTCGACTTACTAAAAAGATTTAACAATTTTATTAATAAACTTAAATTTTGAGAAAATAAACAACAACACTGAAAGATGTCAACCTTCACAAATCTCCACAATAAATAAAAAAGAGTAACGTATGCCATTATAAAAAAAATGAGGTCCATTTCTTCTGAACATAGAAATTAAAAACACTAATAAATGTTATTGTCATTACGTTTTTAGAGCAGTACACTATAAAACTTAGTTGTTAAAATAATTATTTTTAACTACAAGAAACAAGTAGACCAAAGGCATATCACCAGAAACGTAGGTAAGGCTACATCGACTCTAAAGCCCTGTTAATTCCAACTTTTAAGCACAAAAGAACATACTAAACACAACCTTCAGAGGATTTTCTGATTAGTTGTTAATATCATTTCGTAAATTATAACAATTTGAGAATATTAAAATCCGATCTAATTTAGTTGCCCAAAACTGCTGTACCAAAAAAAACATTACGTTAGTTTATCGTGATAATGAACAATTTTATATGCCCCGATTTTGAAACCAAACCTTAATAACGCCGGTACTACATTATCATGACAATATGCGTCCAAGTCGTAAAACTTCCCAAGAATCCAAACGTTTTGGGATGGCATCCATGAGACGAGGCCAATCTGTAAATCCACTAGCGTTGTAATATCTATTTAGTATGTTTCAGATTTGCATAAACATCTGGAAACCTCTTTCTGTAACTTCGCCAGAATTATAGGAAGTTCAATCTTTTAGTCATTTCTCAGCATGATTCAATGAAAATAAGATGAGTTTTTTTTAAATCTAATTTTTTATCTAATTATTATTAGTTTTACAATTTCAGAAATGTAAATATATTTGAACAAGATTAAATTATGCCGCAGAAAATAGGGCTGAACCTAGACACTCCCACTTCACACAGACCATGACAACCTTTCGTAGTCCTATCCTTATTTGTTACATGGGCTAGACAGAAATAACTAGCATCATTTGTGGTCTTTATTCAGTCAACATTTTAGTTGCCCTTTTCCTTGAATCCAACCACGTTATAATAAGGCCATGTGTCCATAATTAGTCGAAATTATGCAGTACAATGCAATAGTCTTATTTTTCGAGCATAGCTTGGTGTGGTAGTCAAATTATTTACATATTTATTATATGTATGGACTATACATCAATATTTGCAATAAAATTTTGTATTCAATTATTATTTTCGTGTAGAAGAAATTTAATTTTTAAATTTAAATCCTTCCGTACTAACTGTGTTAATAATTTCACCGACAGCCATTTGACACAAAAATTAAATTATTTTTTACCACAACTTTTCAGCAAATTATGACATCATGATACATCAATGAAACCAAAAAAAAAAAAAGTGGTAAACAAAAACATATTAAGAATATTAATTAAAAAATGCAGCTACAAGCATCTTTTTTTTTTAGAACAAAAAACGAAATTAATTTAAAAAATATAAAAATCTAAATAGAACCTAAAAACTACTCTAAACTTTTCTGCGAAAAACAGTCCTGTATCCTCAAATTTTCGGGAAAATGGGTTAGATAATAAAACATGTCGCCTTCTTCATTAATTTTTTTTAGTTTCCTGGTACAAGAAATCCAAAAAATGGTGAGGATGATTAGCCAAATTTTTCTATCTGTTAAAAAAATTAATCTAGTAGTACATGTTTTAAAATATATCTCAAAAAGTTCTCGTTTCGAATTCAAAATTGTTGTATCACGCGAAGAAATTTTAGTCCGTGTCCACTTTAATCTGGTTAATAAGTGTATGGAATTATGAAAATCTGCGACGAGGAGGCGGAGAAATCTCAAGCCGCTCGCTGCAAAGTGCTGAGTACCTACAATACTTTTGCGTGTGACAGTATTATTAGTACCTAACAAACGAAGGAAATTCAGTTTTTGCTTTTAAAATTTTTGTTTACTGTCATTAATTATAGCAACCGTGAACAAATGATTCGATCCAAACCCGTAAGATTTGGTTGAAATTATTTGGGTAATGTTTGCTATTAATTCAATCTTCGTTACTTTATTACTACTTATGAAAAAAAAATGTGTTCATATGGATAAGCAAGCACTTAGTAGTCTTGTAACGCAAATAATGATATTTTTTGCTATAAGTTAAAATTAAATAGGCGTAATTAGAATTTTTATTTTAGCCGAAGTACAGTTTTCTGTGTATCACTGCTTTATTTTATTATTAATTTTGTTTTTGCTTGTTTACTGCCTTCTTTTTTTAGGATTTGAATCTTTATAATTTAGTAATTTCACTAAGTATGTAAGAAAGTTAATTTTAATTTAAGACAATTATTTATAATTTATAATTGTCCTGTAAATAGTTTTCCTTGTTGGGACTAAAGCTTATTAATATTATTATTAAAAAAAAAAAAAAAACTCCCTACTGGTCAGCATAAACCCACCACCAAATAATTCGTCTAAAATGCTCATTTTATGTGAAAGACTCAAAACTAACTTCCATTAAAAATTCTTAATTGTGCAGCCACCTACTGAGCATCTACGTAATGACAAATAACATTGCGGGTTGTATTAATTTCATGGTTTAAATAAACAATCCGTGATAAGTGTAATGCATTCTGTGTACTAATACCTTCGTCTTAATTTAAGCATTGCCACTACAGCGCTGGCATGTATTCTTAATGCACGGTGCCACTCAATAATTAATTTCTCCGTTCTTATGTAAGGAAACCTATCAGATTGTAATATGATTTACAACATTCAAGGCGTGTTTGATAAAAATTTTAGGACAAACTAAATTGTGGTTTTTAAATGCAACCCGTGTTTCTCCTTATGGCTAAAATATACGTAGTCGAAGCCACCTTAAAGAAAGAAGTATAGGATATAACTTAACATTGGTGTAAAACGAGACATAGGTACTGAGATAAAGTGTGAATAGAATAGAAAGAAATGAGAATTGAGCTTCTCACGAGTAAAAGGTGAGAAACCTAAGGAATGAGTTTACGATATCGATGACACAAGTAATTTTTTTTATGATCAAAGAACAAAACGACTTTCAATCACTGAAATTCTTTCCAAATTCAATGCAACATTTTGGAATCGTTAGTATTACTCTCAGTATATATTTTTTTAATATCAAGAGAACACAAACACTTCAAAGTTTCTCATAAAATTGGTACGAATTTCAAAAATCAAAAGAACAAAATTAATCTTTCTAGTGCAGCTGCCTTAAGTCTGCTCGTATTCCAAATTACTAAAATCTGTCCATTGTAGGGTAGTCACATTTCCACAGAGGAAACTGCTTTATAAAGTATAGTTTGATATACCAGAATCGGCCAACAGATCCAACGATCATGTGAAATGCGCATCATGATAAAGCCCAATTTAATCGACTACGGCTTCAAGTCACGTTTTTTCATAAATTAAAATTCCTATATAAATTATTATTTCCAATCAGTGAAACCATGTTAATTTCATTTTTATTTCCAGACATCTATTCTATAACGTCTGCATTCAATGAAATATAATATTGTGAATATAATTTTTACATTTTAAATATAATTTAATTAAATTCCGCAGTTGTGATCTATCGATCCAGAAAATGAATTATCTGAAAATTTGTATTGCTTTGAACTGGTAGTTAAATATTAATTATTCGCAACTCAGTATTAGGTACATTGTATTAATTAAATTACAACTTATAACGTAAAAAAAAAAATTGGACCATAATTGAAGTTACATTTTGTTTATACTTGTTTGTATCAAACTAAAGATATTTTGCAAAGTTAAGTGAACATATTTGTCATAGTGAACCTCAACCTTATTTTTATTATCCTCGAATCAATTTTCGAAAACTGGAAAAATAGAAGTGAATTAATTTTACACCTTGTAATTTTATTTTTCATGTCTACTCAAACTACTGAATTAAAAAAAAAGATGTTACTGCATACTTAAAAGTATTAAAACTTACATCGTGTAGTTTTACGTCATTACAAAATGCAAGACAAAATTTAGAAAGTAAACACCCAACAACTAGTTGTGCTGATATAACTTTTAAGAAAAGATGTGACACTGATTCAATTTTTTAATATTTGAATTAAAAATACAGTTGAAAAATTTACACAAAGGCATTCTTATGCACGTAACACCTCACCAAATAAAATGAAATAATAAAATTATGTACGAGTATTCAAGAAAGACTGAGTCTAACGACAATACAGCCATGTATAGCTCAGCTACCAAAATGGTCACAACCTTTATTTGTCCAGGGTTAATTATTTCCCCGTAACAATGAGCCAAAGATTATATTATCGAAATTAAAAACAGAACAGACACACCAATAAGTAATTTGTTCAAACGATCGCTAGTATACGTATTTCATATGGCATAAGAATTATAAAAATAAATGTTACTATTCGTCAAAATTTAAAAGTTTGACGGGTACCTTAGTAAGCGGAAACTCAATAGCAAATAAGCGTTCCGTGCGTACCAGTTTCCTCCTATTATCACCCATATTCCTCTGTGTGACTTTTACTGTACTCCAAATCCAAAAACAAATTTAAAATACTGCATTCTAGACACACATCCAAGCTGTAAAGACCTTAGAAGCAAGAAAAAGAAATACACAATTAACCAAGGCAAGCACAAGCATAAACACCATTTGCCCAACAATCTCAAGTTGATACTTTCGTAGCTTATTGTATAGGATTGTAATGGCATCAGTCTCAATCTTCCTGAATGTACTTATTTTTATAGGTAATTTTCGGTCCATTTATTATTTATTAATACTTCTAAATGCAACTTACCTAAAGAAACAATTTTTTTAATTACTTGGAAATTTTGTTGATTTTCAACAAATGCACAAGAATAAACCGAAAAAATACATACCTTATTGAATCGTTCAGCGGGTATCAACTGGAGCTGAATCGGTTCCATCGTGGTGACATTGCCAAAACGCACTTCTGGAATGTACAGAGCACATACAACGTGGGCCCAGCCCGAATTGTCGGTGCGCTTGAGAGCACCATGTTTGCTGGGACACAATTCGCATTTCTGCAAAATATCCCCCAAAAACATTACCAACCGGTACTTTTTGCGAAGCACGAACAGAAAATACATACTCAAAAGCATAGTAATAAAAATCGTCTCTCACCACTTTAACGGAACGCTCTTGGCTTTCGCATTTACGACAATACCACGGGCCAGTCGGAACAGTAACTATACCATAGCAAGCTGAAAATCATTTAATCAACATTAATTAAAAGATTATGACACGATTTTAACTTAAAACGATAGGAGCACGTGTTGATTTCGACCATCGTTCCCGACAAATTTAAGATTTAACTTGACTAACGGGCTCGGGAGGTCATAAAAATATTTATTTTTATAGCTTTACCCTTGTTAAATCTACCTGCGAAGATATTGTCACCACAAATTTCTCACAGTCACCGTGAATTTTTCATGGTCCGCAATAAATACCGGCAATAATGTAACTCCAATTTTGGAACGCCACTTCCAACTGTTCGAATACGCATGGACGACGACAAAATTTAATAATTTGCTCGGTAACTTTTTCTTTTGATTCAATCTACAATCATTTAAAAGTCAAACTTTATCAGATTTTAGAAACAAGTCTGCGGATTTCACATTTTCACAACAAAATAATTAAGACAAATTGACTTAGGCTGATTTTATGTTGTATTGGTTTTTTCACGTGACTTATTTGTCATGATTGTGTAAATAAAAGGACCAATCATGACCAGAAACATCAAACACTATTCAAGATCCACTCATTTTTCAGATAAAAAATGTTTTATTTACTATATCAAAGGTCGTACATTTGTGTTCTTCATTCTTAAGTACAATGTGTTTATTAATCGTTTTCATTTTTTGTAGAATCTAATTATAATACTTCACTAAATTCATCAACAAATTTAAGGTTTACAATCAGAATTCTATGGACTAATTAACACAATTTTGAACACTTGATATTCGAATTTTTCCAATCCCGTTTAATATTCCCATTGTTAAAATTTTTTCGATTAGTAATAGTGCCCACATTTCACTTCATCGGTCAATAACATGGGTAGAATTTCAAATTTCACGGGTACGTTGAGCAAATAAGCAAATACCTTTGGTAGTTACTAGAACAACGAGCCATTATTTCAAATTGTCGGTGCTTATTCTAATCCACGGTTTCTAATAATCTTGCAATCGACGAGAGGTGGTGTTGCCATGGCTTGTGCTTTGTTTATAGTTTTCTATTTTAGTTTGACATGATTTTTTCTCAATTTTCGCAATTATAACCATTAGTCACTCCGACGATTTGTTTCACTCGCCTGCGGCTCGTTTCGCAAACGTCATCTTCGTCAATAATAGCTATCATAATTGCTCACATATATTATTCAGAGTGTAGATTTTTATTCTGTAAATGTAAAAACTTCAAGAAAAGTCGCTTTTCAAATAACGAAGATTGACCGTTCCGTGACTGTGTACAGCCTGTATAAATAAACACATGATAAATAACATCTCGTAATTACAAGATGTATCTAGTGTTTTTTACAAACCACACTACATGAAGCTGTTGGTTAACATCGCTTTTTCCAATTCCCACTATTTCATCATTCCTGAACCCATGAAAAAAGATACACAAACAGGATCAGCTTCCACTGTTTAATTATAAGTGGGCATTAAGAAACGAAAACCTGTTTTACAATTTTTCTTTTACATTAGCATAAATTAAAATAACAAGTAATCCTGTATTTATCAGGTATCCGATTATTTCGAAAGGCCAACGTCTGCCTATTTTGCAGAAAATTTATTTCTATTATATAAGTAGCGTATGCGTGAAATTGTATATTTTGCATGCGAAACGGCACCTGTGCGAGAATAAATGCCATAATAATGTTTATCATCAATCATTTGGTAGGGATAAATATATTGTTCTGATATGTATAATGTGAAACTAATCACCATTTAAATTAATTTCAAAATTTTAGACTAACACGAAATTAATTTCTTTTAGACATAATTTGTCTGCAAATATAAAAAATGTCTTTATAAATATTTACGAAGTTTTTGAAGTCTGAATTGGTATTTAATGTTCCATAATTAACGTTAATGTCCTACCAATTAAAAAAAAATCCACTGGATAGTTTCTTATACATATAATAAAACTGGTAGTGTAAACGATTTTTAGACATTTTTAACTACATGTAATGACCAAAAATAAAACTAAATTATTAAAACACTTTTTTTATACAACAAATTTAGTGATGACGGAATGAATAAACATATTTAAAACCGGTACACTTTTGGAAATCATCTCTTTAAAAAATAATAAAAACATGGGTCAGAAATGTAGGAAAATTCTATTGAACGGCACAAAATACTCCTAAGAAACAATAAAACCTCCATTCAACTGTTGGCAAGAAAACACCCAATTTGGTGGCAAAAAAGACTCAAGCTTGTATGCAAGACATTCGCTAAAGCTAATTATGCTAAAACACAATCATATCCACATCCCCCATAGCGAAATAGCGAATAAGACTTCAAACAGTACCAACTTTAAAAATAGGGAACACCTGCCTTTATTGTACTGAATGCGGGTCACGGTTTTTTGTGCAAAGTAAAGAAAAACAAGTTCAAAAGAATAACAGCTGCATTGCCTTTGGATATTGCGTCGCCTTATTAAAAATCCGCGTGAGGTATACTTTTTAAAAATAAATTGCAGAAATTATGGCCACTCAAAGTGGCGATCATAAGCATCAACATCAACATTTTCATATTTGATAATCCATAATTCTCCCGGAAAGTTGGTAACATAGATCTAATTCACCTGCAGCATTGGCAAATAACAATAGCAAATACAAAAGCATCATAGTTGCATGCAACTCTAGCGTGTTATTGGTGTTTTTATGGTTGAGTACGACGTTTGCCCAGTACAATAATTATACATTACATAACTTTTGATTCGTTTTTGAGGCATTGCTCAGAGGATCTAACCCTTAGGCATTTAAGAAATTTTGTAGCTACTGTGAGAAAAAGTTTAATCCGTACAGTTAGCTGATGACAAAATAATTAATTTGGACATTCACTTTATTTTTTTTTTTTTTCTATGGCGGTGACAATTTTGCAGTTCAATTTTAAACAAAAAAAATGTGTTTTAAATTTATGTGGTTAATTTTGATCAAAAATTACGAAATCTTATATAGTTGAATTTTATAATCCAAAATAGTTAAATAACAAATCTATGTAATACCTGACCTTCCATATAAAAATATACATGTAAAAATTCGTTTTTTATAAAAAAAAATGACACAATTTTGTTCCATTTGGTATTTGGTCACCATCCAAGGCTCTTAACAATGGACATTTACTTCCAAAAATCGCAATCATGATCTAGTTGCTTTTGGCAAGTCTTGGTGCCCATTAGTCAAATTAGTCACATGACTCTAACCCTAACATTACCTTGGTGAACAGCAACAGTGCAAGATTGTCCATCGCAGTAAACAAGTGGGTTTTCAGACCATCCTCTATCGTCAGAACAAACACAACAACCTCCTACCATCTCCCTCATAATGCAAAGAAGCGTAGTTTGCTAAACTAGCGATTCGACAATCCCACCCCGCATTTCCAATGCAATAAATTCACATTCATTGCTACACAATTAATCTGTTCTTCATCTTGACCAAAATTTTCCTGCAACAAACAAAATGACAAAACCACTCCGACACTAACCACCCGAGGTGGCGGCTTTGTTTACATATTACAAAAAACAAACTGAACAATTAGGATACGTTATGTAATAACACTTAACGTAAATGCAACATGAACAACTCCGTTTGCTTTGCTGGTAATGCTAACCTATATAACCTTCCCATATAAATAGAAACCTCCTGGTTTGAATTTGGAAAATCACTATTTATTTACTCTAGCGTGCTCATAGCGTCATGTCATTGTTGCGTTAAACTTTGATTATTACACTTTATAACTACAACTGTACGTTTATTTACCGTCAGTTTGCTTCAAGGAATTCAGGAATTCAGGAAATTAGGCCACATCGCACGTACTTTTATATAAAAATGCATTATAAACACATTCTTCTATAGGGCAACCATTTTGTTTTTTGTTATATTTTGCTTTGCGTAACGACTCAATGGGCATGCGCGGGCATCATCTACATTACGCGCCAAAATTCAAAATTCGTTTGATTCGGTGTAGCAGGAAACAAAAATTGCGATTTTTTTACAAACGCTTAAGTGGGTATAGATCATATTTAAAAGGTATGAGATTTAACTGCCAAAACTGACATGTCAAATTTTAGTACACATAAAACGTTTGCCTTACTAATAATTCATTATGTTCATGCATGTCTGAATTTTTACTAATAAATTAATCAACATATATAATTTAATGTAAAACCTTCGTATAAACCTAAAAATGGAAGAAACTAGTGTGGAGGGCCCTACTCTGCCCTTTCCCTGGAACCACCTCTACAATTTTGTAATCTTCCTTCTTTACAAAGTGAGTACCACTATTTCAGATACATATTTCTGTTTTATACACCTAAAAATCAATTGTAGGTACTCAAAATCAACATAATACTTAGTCTAATATCCAACATATTCTGGATACTGATGTCGTTTTATTGTGTTAAAAAATATAATGAAAAATATGGCAGCAACGATTTAATGCGGTTTGCTTACGTAACGTTTGGCATTAGCGTCCTTAATAGTTGTATGGCCCTCACAGAATTTTGTATTTTATATAAATATCATCCAGAATAACTAAACCTGATATGTTTTTTCCAGTTTCCGAAAATATAATGACTTCCATGAGAACACTTCTGGAACTGCTGCAAGCATCCTTGGCAGTACCTTGTTTAACAACTGAGGTATGGCTCAAATATGAAGTTGCCCAAAAAGAAGTGGCTTGGCTTCACACAGCCGTCGGTTTAATACCTACGTATATTTTTTTATTTCAACATTACACGAGACAAGATCTGATCGATTTTGCTATTGTTATGAGTATGCTATCGCTGCTGGGAGTTGGCTTTATATACCGCGACATTTATGCAATAGGAAGCGCTATGTTTACTTTTTTAGCTTATTGCATATTCTTCTTCAGAAATGAAATTTCGTACGACCAAATGTCGAAGCAGTTCTACAATTACTGCATGGCCTTTTTTACATTTTGTGCGTACAAAAGTGTCATTTAAAATACACAAACAATGGTATGCTCCAAAAGCAAGACTTATTTTAATTATTTATCCCCACCAAAATACTGATGACGTCAGATAAAAAAAATTCCGCTTCGTTATATGAACAATTAAATCTTACTTTTTTATTATTTATCTCAAATAAGGGCAAACTTTATCACTTTACATGTGATTTCATTTTCTAAAGGTGCTTACGCAGAAAATAAAACTACTGAGTTCAGTTTCTTTTAGAAAACTGATGCTTTGTTTTAACTGATAACTTCAATTGGCAAAACGTTGTATATATTTATTCAACATACAATTTTGTCATATACAGTATAGTAAACAATAATAGCTGAAACATCATATATAAAAATATATAGGTACATGACAACAATGATATGCAATTTTCAAAGCGAACAGTTATAAAAATTGGTCAAATATACAGATGTATCAAAAGTTTAGTACAATATTTTCTCCAATGGCTCGTAGCGCAAAGTATGCGAAGAAGCATAGGCCGTAGTTGTACAGATCTTGAGCAGGTATACCTTCCAAACTGTCTCCTTGCTTCAGTACAATATAGTGGTTAATTGCGTATGACACGGCAGCTGCAACCCCCCAATAGTTTTCTGCCATAAATGCCACCACCCCGACAGCAATTATGTTAATTGGTATTACCAGTTCTTCAATCTTTTCATCGGAAGAAGAATCAGCCAGGTGGCACACAAGTGGAATAAGTGGCATTATCGTAAACGCCCAGCTTATATATTTATCATATCCATAGCCTAACCACAAAGTCGTTGTGATACATGGAAGAGCAAACAACAACTGCATATAGGAAGTAAATTTGTAGATACCATCAGCCTTATCACCATAATCAGGATTTCCTACAAGTTTAAATAGGCATTCAATAAAATGTTCAACATTTCAAGTTAAACTTACCCCACCTCCAGACTCCGATTAACGAATTTACTGTGATTATTCCAAACGTGAAGTGGGGTAGATGTGCCGCCTGGCCTTTGATTTGGACTAAACAATAAATTCCTGTTCCAGCCAAAACAATATGAGAAAAAGCTGTGGAGTAACGGTGAGGCATTTTTGTACTTGATTCTTTCGTCACATTAAATTTTCTTTAAAAAAATTTATTAGAAGAGGTATTGAATATCATTGTTGCTGCCAAAAAAGTAAAACTTTATCACAGCTACCTACTTGTTTGCATTCCAAATTTCAAAAAACTAAAAAAAGAAAATAACAACACTGTTGCCACTTGCACATCTACCTCATTAATTCGATCCTCGAAGATTCTTCTTGAGTTACATCAAATTTAAAAATATCAATTATAAAAAATTTGTGCGTAGAAAACACTTTTTGGAAGGACGTAGGACGCTAAAGTAAATACAAAAAATAGAAAGCCGCATGACACTTGGCAATGATGGTCGCTGACAATTTTTAAGGTTAACACATGACAGCACAACAGGCGATCTAACCTCAAAACTGAGATATCAAATTTTTCGAGAAGTTAACATATCACGTTGTATTTTCTGTGCGGTTTATTTAATTATGACGCGAATAACGAACAAATTAACGTACGATAACAAAATTATTTTGGCCCCCATGGTGCGCGTTGGTACTCTACCCATGAGATTATTGGCTCTGGATTATGGTGCAGATATCGTTTATAGCGAAGAATTAATCGACTGGAAATTTTTAAAATCAGTGAGAAGAGAAAACGGTAAACTTTTTTCACGTTGCTTCACAAAAACTAAACAAAAATGCAGACGTTCTAGGTACAATTGACTACTTAGACAAGTCGGATGGTTCCGTCGTTTTTCGAACTTGTAAAAGAGAAAAAGATAAAGTAGTAATACAATTAGGAACTTGTGATCCAGAAAGAGCTTTAAAAGTAGCAAAAATGATGTAATTATCCAACACCCAACCACAACATGAATAAATAATTTTTGATTGTAGTGAACAAGATGTGGCCGGAATTGATATAAATATGGGTTGTCCAAAGGAATTTTCTTTAAAAGGGGGTATGGGGGCAGCTTTGCTAAAACAGCCTGAAAAAGCTAAATCAATTTTAAACGCACTTACTCAAAATGTAAATGTACCGATAACTTGCAAAATTCGTGTATTTGAGGATGTGGAGGAAACTCTGACTTTAGTCAAAGAATTAGTGTCTACGGGAATTGCAGCCATCGCCATCCACGGTCGAACTAAAGCTGAAAGACCCCAACATCAGAATAGAAATGAAACTATCAAAAAAATTGCCGAGAATATTGCCATCCCTATCATCGCAAAGTAAAATAAAAAAAAAATGTATTGTAGTAAAAAATTATGTTTACTTTTTAGTGGTGGTTCCCGAGAAATCGAGAAGTATCAAGATATTGTAAAATTCAAACACCAGTGTGGCTGTTCCAGCGTTATGATTGCAAGAGCCGCTGAAGGAAACTGCTCAATATTTCGTCCTCAGGGGTTGTTAGATTTAGAAAATGTTATTATAGATTATCTAAAATATGCTGTAGATTATGACAACTCGCCTAGCAACACCAAATACTGTATACAAAATATGCTAAAAGAACTGCAAGAAACACCTAGAGGCAAAAGATTTTTAGAATGTCAAACTCTAGAACAAATATGGTTTGTGTACAAATTTTAGTTTCATCAATTTTTACCAACTATTTTTTTAGTGCAATTTGGGACATGGGTGACTACTGCCGAAAAAAACAACTGAAATTTCACTCACAAGGAATTCTCAGTCGACGAGAAGTCACCCCAGACATGTTTAGCCCCAAAGCAAAAAAAGTAAAGACTGAATTAGACGAAGACGTTATTGAAATGAAGTGTGCCTTTATAAGAGTTAATTATCCAGAGGATCCAGACTTGCCTAAATCTAAAATAATAGCATACTGTGGCAAACAGAAACTTGATTTGCCTGTTTACAAGACTATTAACGAAGATAAATTGTTTCGAGCTGTAGCAACATTCCAGGGCAAGAAGTACAGTTCTTCATATTGGTATTGAATCAGATGTGCGTTAATTCAATGCTCAGTGTTAATTTGGACTGTTCTAGGGAGAAGAATAAGAGATTTGCCGAACAAGGAGCTGCTTTAGTTTTAGCTTGTTGCTTAGGTTTAGTTAGTAAAGAAGATTTAATTAAAGACGGGAGTATATTAGAATAAGTGAAAATGTTGCTATATTTTCGTTACTTTATATGAAATAAACTGTTTTTACTCACCATTATTGCAGTTTTGAAGAAATTTTCGTTTTTCATCAAAACCATCCCATGATTACCACACACATTCAAAGTTTTAGTGTTTTCGTTTTTACCAAGTTTTAATCAAATGACACTAAAGACCGGGAGGGAAAAGTCAAGTCAAGAAGAAAAGTCCCTGCTGCCTGTGGATATAAACATAACCTCTTCCTTGGTCGATGGGTAACCTTTAATTCAAGTTTTAAACGCAAGTTATAAAAGAGAAAATGTTTTATCACGTAAAATAACCACAGTGAGTTGTTGCTACAATGTTTTTTAACTTTCTATATTTTAGATTTCATTAGAACACGAAATTTTACTACACCCGCAATATTTCGGACCCCAGTTGCTCGAAAAAGTCAAGACTAAGTTATATACGGAAGTGGAGGGTACATGTACTGGAAAGTTAGTCCCAAATCAAGCTAGCTTATTTTAAATTTTAAACTGTTAATTTTTAGATATGGATTTGTTATTGCTGTGACCACTATTGATAGTATAGGAGCAGGGCTAATATTGCCTGGTCAAGGCTATGTTGTTTACCCTGTTAAATACAAAGCAATAGTATTTCGACCCTTTAAAGGAGAAGTACTTGACGCTGTTGTTCGACAAGTTAATAAGGTACAGTACAGTCAATTTTACATAAGAATCAACAGTCGTCTTTAATTATTGTAGGTGGGAATGTTTGCTGAAATTGGACCATTGTCGTGTTTTATTTCACATCATGTAAGTTTTGTGCTCCATTAATTTTAATGATTGTTTTTAACGCTTATTGTAGTCCATACCAGCTGAAATGGAATTTTGCCCCAATGTAAATCCTCAGTGTTATAAAACAAAGGATGAAGATGTGGTAATTCATGCCGAAGGTGAAATAAGATTGAAGATTGTAGGTACTCGGGTAGACGCCACTGGAATAGTAAGTGAAATATTTCTTTTGAAAACATTTGTGTTAATATTGATATTTTTAGTTTGCCATTGGGACTTTGATGGATGATTATTTAGGTTTAATTAGTAGCTAAGTGTGAAATGTATATAATTATCGTATTTTAGAAAAATTAATAAATATTTTATTTTGAGCTCATCGCTTAACTTGTTTTCAAATATTGTCGCTAGATGTCACCACCTCGATTTTTTTAATTTCCACACAAATTTCTTTTAATAATTAATGAATAACGAAATGTAAATAACAATTTTGTCACTGTATTTAATTTTTGTGGAATTAATGAAAAATAATGGAATAAACTCGAAAATTATCAAAAAATCATTACAGAAATCTGTAATCTAATTGGGTGTGATTGCGATATAAACAAAATGACAAATGCGATGACAGAGTTGTCAAATTTGTCAATAATATTTTGTGTAAATTTATTTTCCCTTTTTTAAGCTAAAAAACTTACAAATCATTGTCAGCGTCAAGAATTTGTATTTATTGAGTAACGTTTTACATATCTACAACGTACAACTGGTGCAACTCGTTAGTTTTTCATTTTATTGTTTTTAAATATAACTACGCACATTCGTTTCTATAATGGATGAAGAAGTGTTAACAACTCTAAAAATCCTAATAATCGGAGAAAGTGGTGTCGGGAAGTCTAGGTAACTTGTAGGGAATCAAACAACGGGTTTATTGCCATTCTTTTTCCAGCATTCTAGTCCGTTTCACAGAGGACAATTTCGATCCTGATCAAACATTAACAATTGGAGTTGATTTTAAAACTAAGAAACTTTCTGTCGATGGGAACACAGTGAAATTGGCAATATGGGACACTGCAGGGCAAGAGCGGTTTCGAACGTTAACACCGTCATATTACCGTGAAGCACAGGGCGCTATTCTAGTCTATGATGTCACTAATTATTCCACGTTTGCGAAATTAGAAACGTGGTTAAGCGAATTAGAAACTTATTCGACAAAGCCAAACATAGTTAAAATGATTGTTGGAAATAAAATCGATAAGGTAGTTATAATAATGAACTAGCTGGTTTGTAACGAACTTTTATAGGAAAACCGTGAAGTAAATAGAGATGAGGCAATGAAATTTGCCAGAAGACATCAAACTTTGTATATAGAAGCCAGTGCAAAAACTAGGGACGGCGTACAATGTGCTTTTGAAGAATTAGTTCATAAAGTATGTAATTATGTGTAATTAGATGCATGAAGGTGACATTATTGTTTTAGATAATTCAGACACCGGGACTTTGGGAATCATTTGCACTAAATGGTAATGTTCATGTTGACAACAAGGATCATCCATCGGACTCTAGCTCTTGCTACTGCAGCTTGGTTTAAGAATACTCATGGGCTTTTTCTGTAAATGTAGTACAATAATAAATTAATTATTAATTTTTACAAGTTCAATTGTGTATTTTGTACTTGATTTATTGATCTTTTAAAAATAAATGTTAAAACTGCAGCAGCTTCACATGAAATAATTATAGCGTTTTATTGTAATAAAAAAATAATTATATATTTTTAAGAGTTAATAAAATTATTTTCAATTGTTTTACTTTATCAATGGATGTTCTTGAAACACAGTTACATGCTTTCTATATTTAAAACAAGTTTTTCTCCTAGTAGCCTCTTGTTCTTGCCACAATTACTTTCCACATGTCTGATTAAGAGTTTTTTAGTAAGAAAACTTTTATCACATTTTGTACACTTGTGGGGTTTTACTCCTAAATGTCGCCACATGTGATCTTTAAGATGAGCTGATAACATGAAAGCTTTTCCACAGGATGTACAGACATGTGAAGGTCCATTATGTTTCTTAATATGATATCTCAAGTTATCATAATTTTTGAATGACGCTCCACAAAGACTGCACAAGTAATTTCGTTTTTCCTCATGTACTGTTAAATAATGACTGCGTAACGCTTGTTTTCCACAAAAAGTCTTAGAACACTTTTTATCTGGACAAGCAAATCTTGATGATGAACTAGAATGTCTTTGCATATGTCTTTTATACAATTCTGCTCTAGAAAATGACTTTTCACATATGTTGCAGAAAAATTCTTTACAATGATGTTCCAAGTATAAATTGACATCTGTGAAACATTCAGAACACACTTTACAAACTACTGATTTAACACTGGATTTTTGCAAGGTTTTGTTGTTTGAAGTACTTGAGGGCTGCCTTTTATTAATTGAAGAATCAACTCCACTATCTTCTACTTCTCCAACGTTATCATCAGAATCGGTGTCTGTGGTATTGTCACACTTGCGACGTTTATACATTTCTGTGAGTTTCACTGACTTTGCAATCAAGTAATCTTCATCATCTGAGTCATGACTCTCCTTACCACTTTCTCCATACTGTATAATAATACTTTCTTCAATGTCTACATCATTTCTTACTTCTGAAGAATTTTGTTCAATTGAGGTTACTTCTTTTAAGTGTAACTTTGAACTGATATTATTCAGTTTAGCGTCACCATTCACAACCAAAAGGGGCTCTTCTTGATTATCTACAAATCGTTGCTCTAATATCGCTTGGGACTTTTTAAAAGTTTCAAAAAATTCATATGCTGCTTGTAACTTCAATACACAGGAATGACACATAGCTTGTGGTAAATTATCTTCTTCTATCTACAACGTGGTTTAATTAAAAAAAATCTATAAACACTGGTGGTAATTACCTCGATTAAAAAGTAATTTAACAATGTTACAACGCTTACATTGTCTTCGATCATGGATTCGAATATTGGATAAGTATCATTGGACAATAAAAGACACGATCTACAGGTATTAAACACGTTTTCACTCGAATTGGTCATGTTGTTGTAGCCTCACAGGTTATGATTAAAACGATAAAAGTTGTGTATGATCAAAGTTACTGAATTATTTACTCATGAAGTTCAGTTCGGTGCTTATCTCTTTACACAAACATCAACAAACATTACGCGAGCGAAAGCAAGCGAAACTCGACTTTAATAGACCGCTTCTGTTTCGGGTCCGTTCGTCACCTGTTCGTAGCAAGTCGTTAATTAACTGACAGCGCGATTTCCTGCCAGTGGCGTAGCTCGATATTAATTTTTATTCATTTTTGGACGTAAATCTGTGGTATTCTTTTACTTCTACACCACTTCTACATAAATGAATCGTTTCTAATGTTTAAAATTACTGACTTTTTTTGAATTGCAAATACAAATATTTTTCCTATTGTGGTGACCGAATTTAAATCAAAATTTTCGCGCTGAAATTAATTAACAGCGGCGCGAAATCACAATTTGAATAATTTGAATTTGAAAGAGAAAAAAATTCAAACAAAAAAGAAATCGTTAAACATAGGCAACCAAATATGCACGTAGGGGTTAGTTCTGCATGTTTAGTTAGAGCTTGGTAGAGACAGAGGGCGGGATGGCGGAGCGTCAGTGTGAATGTGTTTTTGTGAATGTAAACACGTGGTAAGAGCTAGTTTAAATTAGTTGGTTTGGTAGTTGATAAAAAGGGAGGAAGCCTTTGTTTAACGAAAATTAATCGTAACGATGACAACACAGGTTTTCCCCAACACGAGAAAAAGTGCGGACTTTCGTTCAACGCGGAACACGTGCTAAAAATTTGTTTTATTGTTGGTAAATTCTCCAATCAAGTTAGTTTTTCTTAATCGTCGGCTAATGTTAACACAATTTAACAATCAGGATTATTTAAATAAACCACTTGCTAGAAGATTTCATGAAATTCGCTTAGTCAGGAAACCACCTTTGTTGTTTAATTACGAATAGGTTTCTGGATGCATATACATAAGTGTTACATTAAAACACTTCTTAATTCTTCACACAAGATTACTAATAGTTCATTTACGACAGTTAAATTAACAAAATTCATACTGCGAACTGGCGGGGGGGGGGGGGTTAAAATAATTTCTTCCTTTAGGTGGTTATCATGGTTATTATCATAGTTATATTGATTACATCACTGAGGCATCTCCTCGCAACGCTAAAGATTGATTACATCATCGAGGCTGGTCCTCACAACGCTACAGATTGATTACTTCATCGAGGCATGTCCTCGCAACGCTAGAGATTGATAACATCAAAGAGGCTTATTCCTCGCAACGCTAAAATATACGTCATCGAGGTATTCCCTCTCAACAATAAAATTACATCACCGAGACGCTTTTTTCTCGCAACGATGATTGGATATTTTTGTGTGTTTATTATGTGTTTTGTTGGGGTAACCAGTTCGCGGTATTCTAAACTCTCAAAGTAAATTGTTTTTTTTTTTTTTTGAGTAACCAATCACTTAGATCATGATATAATTTAACATAATGTAAACCCTTTGTTTGAATCGTTGATAAAGTGTGGCAAGCAGTAATCTCATGTAAATTTTGTTAACTTTGCAATTTTTCACCTCAAACAATATTTCTCAATCTCACAGTGTTAACCTCAGTAAATTTTCTTTGTTGTATAATTTTAATTGAACGTAAATTTCATGCCCTGCAGTTTTAACCTCACATAATTTTTATTTGCACAAGTTTATTTCACACCAGACCTTTTGTTTCATAAATCTTTGCTAAGTTTTGTTTTGTAAATATTTTGTTGATGAATGTTTCCATCGTATAAATTATTTGATGTCCAATTTTAATCTCACATAAGAAGTATTTGTTATTTAAAATTTCACAAGATTGTATGGCGAATTTAAATGTTGTTTATTGCTCCTTTGAAACTTTAGCACTTGTTCAGTTGTTGTTAATATCAAAGTTATAAGAGATTGAACATTTAAATTGGAATTGAGGTTAAATAACACAGAGAACATGGCAGAAGCGAAGTTCGGTTCCTAGTCGAGCTGGCGAGATCTCATCGCGTCACCTACACAAGTCCGCAGGTTTGGATAGATTTAGGGGCGGTCGCCGATGTTGTAACGTTCTCGGCTTCGTGCTAGCCTAGATCCAACTACGGGTCTGGCGACCGTAACGGCCTAGTTTCGGACGGCATGTTCGTCCTGGGGATGTGTAATGTGCTGTGCGGGTAGGCTTGCGATAGATAGAATCACCGTCGTGGGGGGAGAACAGCCCCGACCGGTAGCCCCAAACTCTGCTTGTGCTAGAACGCCCCAGGGGTACTTTTGTTGTGTTCCTCTTAACTGCCGTAACTTTAAAATCTGACGCCACACGCCCGTAATAACTTGTGTATTTGCATCCAGTTACTTTTTTAATTCAGATTTTGTTTTTATTAACTTTGTGATATTCAAATATTTGCATTGATTCCAAACAGATGTATAGGATTTTGCGTTTGTTCGTTTTTCATTTGTGTATGTCTGTCAATTCGCGAGTGTCTTTTCTTTCATATTTTTAAGGTGTTTCGTTTGAACTGTAATATGTTAGTGAATATACGATAGGGGGTTTTCGGGCTGGGGAGTGAATGCGAGATGGCAAGTCCGTGGGTACGATTCCTACCGAGGTAACAACATTTTTCTTCGCTTACCTACATTGGTGTCCACCGACAGAGCACGCATGCACGCACGCACGCAACATCCTTCTGCTACCGCCCTGTGCCCGCTGTGTTTGGGGTCCGCAGCATCACCAGGGTTCGAACAACGAACGTAAGAGTAGCAGGGCGACGTCAGCATCTATCTCCTTCGCGCCCCAGGACGACCGCGCGCTGTGTCGCTGGGCAGGGGGAGGGGAGGGGGGGGGGGTACTGTGGCGGCACAATAACACGTCGGTAAGCGAAGAAAGGTAAGTCGCCTCGTGGTCTAGTGGTCTGGATGCTTGCCTGGAAAGCGAGAGGCGTGGGTTCGATTCCCACCGACGTAACAACATTTTTCTTCGCTTACCTACAAATTTATCTTGAATCAGTACAGTATTGAATCCAAGCCTGCAAGACTGATAACGTGCCAAAATGTGAAAGTTAGAGGGAAACCCGGATTTGCCCTCGGCATTATTCAACCACCGCACACCCCCAAGAAGAATCTCATGGTCGTGAGTGCTTTAATTAATACGGATTGTGACATACCTGTACGCATCGAAAGTGTTTTCCCCAAAGGCATGAACATCAAGAGTGGGAAAATTTTTGCCGTCTGTGAACCAATCACGAAGATAGTTCATCACAACGAAGATCTTTCTGGTAACAGTGATGAAGGAATAAAAAGAAACTTAGAAATTCCTTCCCTAGAACTTGGTCATATAATCGAACATCAGTGGAAAGTAGCAAGAGAGTTTCTACAGAAACATAGTGGAATGTCTTCATCTGAACGGTCCTCTGGGCGCACAAATATAATGCAAGATCGGATAAACACTGGAGACGCGTAACCGATCCGTCAAGCCCCGCAAAGACTACCTTTGGCGAAACATGAGGAAGCCGAAGAACTGGTACGAACAATGTTGGACGAAGACGTAATGGAAGAGTCATCTTCGCTTGTAATGCTAATCACCAAAAAAGACGGATCGACGCGATTCTGCGTAGACTACAGGGAACTAAACGGTGTAACCAAGAAGGACAGTTACCCGCTTCCACGAATTGATGACACGCTCACAACGTTATCAAGATCCGTTGGACCTTAAGATAAGGAAAAGACCGCTTTTTCTGCCGGTTGTGGCTTGTATCAATTTACCGTAATGTCTTTTGGACTGTGTAATGCTTCGGCTACTTTTGAGAGACTAAGGGAGATGGTATTGCGGGGGCTAACATGGAAACATGTTTGGTTTATTTAGACAACATCATGGTAATGGGAAAAACATTTGAGGAACACTTGACCAACCTAGAAGAAGTATTCAGTCGAATGAAGGAGGCAAACTTGAAACTGAATCCGAAGAAATGCCTCCTTTTCCAAAAAGAAATAGAATTTCTTTGCCATACTGTTTTGTCAACCGGGATCAAGACTACGGGAACGAAGATCAGTATTCAGTACAATTCGCGATTGGCCAAGACCAAGAGATAAGCACGAAGTTTGGAGTTTCTTGGAATTGTGCACGTACTACAGAAGATTTGTCAACGGGTTTGCTGACATTGCTGCTCCTCTGCACAGGCTGATGGATTTGAAGTGTCAGTTTAATTGGACTACTGAAAGTGAAGCAGCCTTCAAAAGACTGAAGAATGCACTATGCTCTAGTCCTATTCTGTCCTGTCCCCAGTCATCGGGAATGTTCATCTTGGACACAGACCCGAGCAACATCAGAATAGGTGCCGCATTGTCACAGGTGCAGGTCAGAGAAGAAAAAGTCATCGCATACTTCAGCAGCGTACTTTCGAAACCCGAGAAGAACTACTGTGCCACTAAGAAGGAGTTGTTGGTGATTGTCAGGGCTGTTGAACACTTTCATAAATATCTACGGACGCGAATTTCTGATTAGACCGGCTCAATCAGCGCTTACATGGCTTCTTCAGATGAAGAAACGTCGTTCAACTGTGGAAAGACAGCAATCTAGAAGATGACGAATGGACTACAGCACAGCTTAGAAAAGACCAAGAGGAGGACGTTGATATCGGGCCGTTACTCAGATGGAAAGAAGAGTCACCCTCTTTCAAGGGGTTATGGACTCAGTGGGACTCCCTGCGTGTCGAAAATGGATTGCTTAAGAGAGCTTGCGAGAGTTCGGATGGGAAATATATCACCATGTCGTTGGTGATTCCGGCCATTAAAACCAAGGAAGCACTTCGAGAAATGCACATGGTAGTTCTGGTGCTCATTTTGGAATCAACAAGACGATTTCTAAAGTCAGGGAGAGATTCTACTGGGTCCGTTGTCGAGAAGATGTCGAGAACTGGTGCAAGAAGTGTACGACCTGTGCAGCGGTCAAGGGACCAAGGACTAGGGCGAGAAGGCCGACGCAACCATACAGCGTCGGTTCGCTTTTCAAAAGAATTGCAGTGGACATAGCAGATCCTTACCCGGTGACCGAGGACGGGAATAAGTACATAATGGTCGTCAGCGAGTACTTCAGTAAATGGCCCGAAGCTTATGCCTTACCAAACCAAGAAGCCACGACGGTTGCAACAATGCTGATTGACAATTGGATTAGCAGGTTTGGGGTCCCAATGGAATTACCTTCGGACCTATTCAAAAGGGTTACTGAACTACTAGGGATACGGAAGACACGTACTATACCGTTGCACTCACAGTCAGATAGAATGGTAGAACGGTTCAATCGTACCATGGAAGAACATCTTTCGAAAGTGGTAGATGAACATCAGAAAGATTGGGATCGACATCTTCCACTGTTCCACTGGCTTATCGATCAGTTATCCATGACACGACGGGTCACACACCGGCGCGCATAGTTTTCGGAAGAGAACTTCGTCTCCCTTGTGGCATCTTGTTCGGCTCTCCGAGTGAAGAACCAAAGGAGGTCATCGAGAAGGTCGCCACAAGATCCGGGTGGCGAGTGACAAAATGAAAACACGCTAGTGGCACCGTTGACGTTCCTGATCGGGACGATCAGGACTAAGGAGGGGGCAGTGTTACGAAAGAAACCCATACGCCGCCCCGGTGCGACGCCTATGGGTTCTAGTATTTACGGCGATGATGACTCATTGTCGGTGACGGCGGCCGAAGAAAAGCCTGGAAATCGTGATGGGCAATCGAGAAAGACCTCGACTGCGGAACTAATAGAAGGGAAGATTGGCTTTAAATAGAGGCCACCTTCGGGAAGGATTACGATTCAGCCAGTTCAGTCAGCAAGTCGAGTCCAGTGAACGAATTCATTCAAGTTGCATCACGGAGTTATTTTGTACATAATCTGTTATTAAGAAATAAACTGTTGAGTTTTACCCACGTCGATTTTATTCACCGATTAACGTAACGATGTGAAAGAATCTCGGGTGTCCCTTGGCTCTTTTTTAATGTGAAAGAATCTTGGAGTGTCTTTTCTGTTATGAATGAAGAAGAATCTTGGGGGCCCCTTGTGTCTTTTTTCTCTAAGAATGCGAAAGAATCTCGAGGCTCCCTAATGTCTTTTTCTTTACGAATGGCCAAAAAGTCTCGAGAAAGAATGTCGAAGGCCCCTAATTTCTTTTTCCTTAAGAATGTGAAACCCTCTCAGGGACTCCTAGTGTCTTTTTTCTCTAAGAATGTGAAAGAATCTTGGGAACTCCTAGTGCCTTTTTTTTTGCTTGAAATAATCTCGGAGGTCCTTTGTGTCTTTTATTTAAGAATATGAAAGAATTTGGGGAAAAAATATGACGAAGATCAACGTAGGTATAGTCGATGCACAATGAAAAAACCT
Source organism: Zophobas morio (assembly GCF_036711695.1). Lineage (NCBI taxonomy): Eukaryota > Metazoa > Arthropoda > Insecta > Coleoptera > Tenebrionidae > Zophobas > Zophobas morio. Next base: position 10,682,242 of record NW_026972122.1, read on the forward strand.
CTTGGCAGTTGACCTTCATAAATCTCCACAGTGTAACTATGGATTTTGAATTGTAAACGTGGATTTTATTGTTATTATTTTTTCAGTAACTGTTCTGTCACTTCATATTCTGACATATCAAATCACTTTGAGATTAGCTCACTCACTGCTCAATTAATGTATCCAATACTACTAGTACTATAATATAGGCAGGCGTGACATTACTGTATTCTCGCCAACAGTTTGGGTTAATCACGGTAAGTTAGGATTGAGCTATATATCTAATACTATTATGTATTTAATAATAATAAAATTATAATTATAATGACGGCTCCTCACCCAAAATAATGCATTCATTAATCAGTCCTCTCCTCTGTTGTACACAAAATCAATCAAATTTATTTAATTTTATTTTAACTCAAAAGCATGCCGCCGCCGGTGCTTTCTGTCACAAAAGAAGTCTAATGGTATAAATCAGGCAATTAGAATGGCTATTTCATGGTTCCTCATTTCCAGTCCACTTGTTCAGAAAAGTATTACCCAAAGAGTTCCGAATGCCAATCGAATATTATAATACACATAAAAACAAAATTTGAGTATCAAGCACAGATTTGGCCCTTCAGCGTTCGAAAACGTGACCATCTCATTTCTCAAAATTCCAAATGTACAGTACTCCCAGTTTAAAGTGGTTTTTATGACAAGATAATAAACATTATCACGTTATTATTACCCCACGATGAACAATATGAGTTGAATAACAAAGTACGGCCCTGCAAGAAACCGACCACTTTCTTATTTATGGCCAGGGATTTACTCCATTCAACATCATCAACTTCAACACAATGGACCTATCATAAAAACCATTTTAAACTGGGTAGACAATACCTGTTTTCAGTGAGACAGTCATGCGAAAGGAAAGGTTCCCGCTTTTTTACTTCTCCGTCGAAAGTCTAATTTCATGTTTTTTAGATGTTTCACTGTCCTTAGAGTATGAAGAATAGGTTTCCCGTATCCGTCCGTTTGTTTTCCTATATATACTCTGTTGGCGATTTTATTAAACAGATAATTTCTGAAACTATTGGACCGATTGCTGTGAAATTTTATATGCAGGTAAAATATATATATATTTTACCTGCATATATCGTGTAGATGGAAAAACGCTATTTAAAGTTTGTTTGATCCTCCCCACCAACAATTTGATGACGTCATCTCCAAATTTTGCATTTACTATTCATTTAAATTTTACAAAATAACATACTTCTGTACATGTGGTTTAGATGCGCTTTTATTTTTTACTTTAGACTTTTAGATTAAAAAAAAATTAAAATTGTGACCATCTAAAACATTTTTTTTTTGCTTTTGTGTACATCAGGTACCAGGAACTTTTAAATAAATCGGAATCAATGAACTAACTATAAATAAATGTAAATGTAGCGAAAAAGAAATATCTACCTCAATCGTGCAAATGATACCTGGAGTGCCTTAATCCCTCGTCTTAGCTGCGTTCCACACTGATAAGAGCAGCGATTATAAAGAGTCACAAGTTTAAAATCCATCAAATAGATACGTACATACCATGGAGGTAGAATAATATTACCTCCATGGTACATAGTACACTGACCGGTAAAAAAACCGGCCACCCTGAAAATTTTCCAAAAACCACTTTAAAAATTATTAATTTAACTAGTGATCGTTGTTTTATTAAAGAATCATTCACTACTGACACACATGTTGTACAAATGAGCAAAAAAGAAGACATATAAACGCAGAATTAAATTTAATTTAACAATATAACAGAAACAGACCAAGTACCATATTTTCTTAATTAAAACAATAAAGGAGAGTGTTGTTGTAAACAGTGTTTTTCATCATTTGATTATAAGTTTAGCAGTTAATAAATGTTTTCACGCGAAAACAATGCCGTTAATTCTTACAGACATCTCTTAAATTATCGCTCTGTTTCTGTTATTTTATTAAATTAAATTTAGTTATGTGTTTATTTGTCTTCTTTTTTTGCTAATTTATACATCATGTGTCAATAGTGAATAATTCTTTAATAAAATAACGATCACTAGTACTTAAATTAATCATTTTTAAAGTTTGGTTTTGCGAAATTTTTCAGGGTGGCCGATTTTTTTTTTGTGGGTTTTTTAATACAACAGAAATCAGACAACGGCAGGACTTCATATCGCAAAAAATTGTATAATAGGTATAATAAAAATCGCGTTTCTAGATAGGTACGACTTTGTAAAATTTGATTCATATACAGAGTTAGTTAAAGAAGAAAAATCAAAGACCAAAGTTGTATGGTCCTTTGAGCACTATACTTTAACTATACAGAATGTTCGGTTTCTAAGGTGTAACACCCAACTTAGTTTTTTAAACGAAACGTCCTATATTTTTACATATTTTAATTGAGTCTTCCCAGGCTCTATCTCTATAACCATAACCAGTAACCACAGTTTATTTTTGAAATTCCAATGCGACGTTGCCACAAATTTCAATTTTTTTGAAATTCTTTAGCAATGGGAGTTATTTTTAAAATATGTGGTACAATATTTTACGGAGAGATAAATAAAGATACACCACGTGTTGTGGTATAAATGAAATGAAATTTTCATATACAGATCTAGGTATGACATTTGATTTGGTCGCAATAAAAGTACGATTTTCTAAAAATAATACCAATACGACTTATGTGTGGACTTATTCATGCAAAATGTAACAATTTAAAAAATCCACACCGTCACTTTGCTACAGAGAGTTTTTCTGTACACTGTCATCTGATCAAAGTTCTAATTTTTGCGTCATGAGATTCACAAGTGCTTTATTTTATTTTTAACTTTGTTAAAGTGCACATTTATCTCACAATGTAGATAAATAATAAATAAAGAACTCTGATTTACGTCATCTAATTTTTTTCAAAACAAATCGTTAAAGTAAATTTATTAAGACTTAACATATTTTAACTTTATTATTACATAAATTTTTTATAATTGGCGTCACGTTTGCGTTTTTGGAGATAATGCATAAAATTCCAATAAGCGTAATAAAACATCGTGATTTGTGGGAGTAATAAAGCTAAATGTGAAAACACACAGTTTACGAACAATAAGTGATAGTGTAAATAAGATAAAATCTACTTATTAGTTTGAATAATTCATTATCATTTATCTTGGCACTTAATTTCTTTATAATCTCCCAGATTTAAGGCAAGAACTCTAAATCCGTAAAAACCTACACCGAAAGCTCCCCGAAAACAACACAATTGTGAAGGTTCACTTATCGAGTTCTAGCGTGGAAACGTTTTTAATGTTTCTTGTTTACTGTATTGTGATAACAAGAATCTATCGACAAACCTCATTAGTTTGAAAATAATAACACATAACCGACTGGCGAGTTGGCGACATAAGTGAACTGATTAAATCTATTTCCTTTAAATAGAACGACCACGTTGTTATTTCAAGTCTCCTTGAACGTCGAGAAATATTGAAAATGTAAACATTTATGTGATAATTAACGATCAAAACTGTTGTACCAAAACATCAGCAAAATTTTTAAACTGCGAAATACTTAGTGGCAGATCACTGTTGGAGGATGACCCAAAAATCGCTTCCTAGCAGCACCGTTAGCAATGTTTCCTATTACAATGGATACAAATACAGCTCAATCACCAATTTGCACAGTAAGTATAACCATTGTAACATAACAATTAACGCTAATGAAAATTGTGTGTTTGATCTCTAAAACTTAATCACGTTCATTTTAATTCGAAATTGGCGCGTTTACTTAAAGTTTGACAGTTCTAACACTAGTGCAGCTGACAGTTGTCATCTGTCATGAATTCTTTAAAACAGATAATGTAAATACAATTTTGTTTATACTAAATTTAACTACAGGAACTAACAAATTATAAAAAGTCACACTATTTCATAACTAAAATGTAATTGCGTCATATGCATTTATCATGTTGGTTACAACTTGTCTACATTTGGCAAGCTGCTATGACAAAGCGAAAAAAAGTTGCATTCACTTAGCTAAAATCGTCTAATGGGTGCTAACTTTTATGTCCATGAAAGACGAAATCGTCACGTTTTCAAACTACTATAAAATTCACGTGTTACTGTACTCCACGTTTTGTTTTTTTTAGAAATGGGTCGGATACATGGTGCGAAGCGAGTGGTGGCGTTCTTCTTGTTGACTGCAGTGTTCCCAGCAATACTTATCATCGTCCCGTTATACCTAAGACACAGTGTTTTTGCTGATGTAACTTACCCCGTTGCCGAATCTGATGTCGTTGCAATTGTGGATGGCGTATCTTCAGTGTTTTGCAGCTCACACAGTCTTCGAATGAATTCAACGTTTAACGCTTTCCAGTTGCACGGTGAGCCAACACTCAGCCACAAACGTAAACACATAAGGCTAAAGAAATCAATGACTTTGCCTGATGACACACTGGAATATTGGGGCTTTTTCTTACTGAGAGGAGCGATTGTGAAGTTACGGGTGTGTTCACGCTTCGAAGGTTCAAGAATTCTGGTCGTTCGAGGTGAAAAGAACTTGAAAACGTGTGGACTTTTAGAACATAATTATAAGAAGTATGGCGCCAAATTTGATGATGAACACAGTAGGGTTAAAGTTACTTTTGAAAATGCAGCTGAAATTATTGGGGTTGTTGACAATATTGTAGACAAAAATACAGCTGCTGAGGATGTAAATGGAGATGATGTGAATATGTTTGTCCAAAAGAGACTTAACAAAGGTAGGGATAAGGGTAAAGTTTCTTTTAGTAATAGTGTAGCAATAAATAAGACTGCAAATAGTACTGAACCACCTAATGTTTCTCGACACCATAAAAGACATTCTAGGCGAAAAACTGTAGAGAAACTTGAACACTCACAAGGTGAAAAAAATGATAGAATAAAGCGTGACATAGCTGAGTTAGATGCCCACATAGCTCATGGGGGTAACGCTTTAAATGGTACTTTGTACCTGTCTGAAGAAAGTAGTGTGTCAAGTTTTGAAACAGATTTGTTAACTTGTTATGACGGTTCAATCCTTTTAACTGAAGGATTTCCACCAAGTCATCTTTGTACAAATGTTCATTATTTAGAAAAAAGTCACCATATGGTTACAGAACATGAGGTAGCTACCGACGGATATTACTATTATATTTTTTATTCAGATAACGATTTCGTAAAAAATGATATACATGCTATTTTTGATATTTATAAACCTACATATTGGTACGCTAATTCCTCAAATGGAAATGATTGCATCAATCAGACTGAATGTAACTTCCCCATTTCATTTTGGTCCGATCAAACTGTGATTGTTGAGGTGCCTACAAGGGACGGCATTGAACATGAAGAGGATGATATTACATTATTGATCAGTACGTGTCATCCAAGGATGGCTGTTTACATGATTTTTCCAATTGCTGTTCTATTTTTAATTCTTGGATGTGCATTTTTATAAAGCATTTTTGTATTATGAGACAATTGTGATATTTTTATCTTAAGCTATATATTTTCATATGACTGTTGAATACTGGTTGTGAAACCAAGAATGAAAAGTGGGTAGTCACAATTTTGCTAAACACGATGTTGTTGTGTGTTTTGACGAAGTGGTTATGAGACTTGGATACTTTTACATTTTTGATGTTTAAAGCCGTCTTAAATTACAAAAATTATGATGTTACCTAACTGAACAATAATTTAATCCCACGTAATTATGTCGGCCTGAACGTGATAATTACAATAAAAATATTGAATTCCGTTCTATTTAATAAGTGCAATAAGTTCATGTTGTTGTTTGTTGATTATAGTGTTATTATTGTTATTCCATTCAAAAGGTTTATTACCAAAGAAATATTGCACATATATTTTCAGTGATGTTATGTGCAGACACGGGGTGTTTTATCTCAAACAAAAACTCAGTGGTAGGTATTGGAAAAAGTCAATTATTAGAAAAAAAGAATTGACAAAAAATTCTATAGGTACTTAAGTACAGGGTCATAAATTTGATCAAAAGATATTTTTATTTTATATATAATAATAATTGTAATTATGTAATAAGTAACTGAAATTTATATTGGTGTTATAAACAATTGAACAGTTTAATATTTAAATTATTAAATAAATGAATACTAAACTTCCTTTTTGCACTTGCTCTTGGCTTGAACTCATCATTATATACAATTTCTGATTAAAAACAAGAGAATGCTATGAATTTTATTGCTTTATTAATAATTGAAAATAATTCGAATTTACGCTAAAGTCTGATGGTTGAAGTTGTAATAAGTTTCGTATTGTGTTCACGAAGCAATAATCTTTAAAAAAGAAAAAATTAGCAAGCAAGCAAACAGGTAATATTTCTGACTTGTTTTTCTCATAACGTAATTCACTGTTTACAACAGTAGCAACTTTTAATATTTTTTGACGACAAAACCACAGACAAAACACCTTGTATAAGTAAAGAAAATGGTAACCTTCGATTCCATCACATATCAAACGCTTATTAGACGTATTAGTAATAAGTCATACCAACATTTTTCCATTTACATGTTGACTAATTTCTACGACTTAATGTTAAAACTTTGTTTTCTAAATTTATGGGAATGTTGAAAGTGCAAGTGAAATATTTGAACATATATATATACATATCAGTTGTGTTAAAAATAGTATATTATTAGCCAAGGTTGCAGAACCAAGCATTCTAGACCGAGCGCAAATTAGAACCCGAGACGCGCAGTGTCGAGGGCTCTAAGTGCGAGGTCTAGAAGTGGCTTTGCAACCGTGGTTAATATACTATTTTTTTCACTAGTAGAAACCATAAGACAATAAACTGAAAAACAAACGTTCAATTTTTTGACGTAACATGATTTTGTTTTGATTTCTAATCAAACTTGATCTAAATCTTCAACACAAAGAAAACCGTTTATACTTGTCGCTGAGTTAATCATTTTATCTTCTACCGTCTACCAACTACCATGCGTATACTCAAGTAATGTTTGTAGCACACATTTGTTCATTTTTTAAGAAATAATCACATCAAACATTTCGTACATAACCTCAATTTTTCTTTTTGAACCCGTGGTAGCAAAAGTTGAATTTGCTACCACTAAATGAGTCGACATTTGCATGCGTCCAAGCTGCTAGTGAAAAAAATATTTATTCTAGAAGTTGATGCATCTGTTTCATTGGTGTGTTCTTATAAACATATTAGATAAGTTAACTTAGCAAAAACTTATGTCATTTTCGACAAACTTTGTGGACTTTTATAGAAAAAATAACGTCAAAAGTATGTACTATCTAAATTGGAGTCTCGTAAACCTACTAGCTTTTTTAGATTATTTTCTAATTAAAATTTGAAATTTGTTTTAATCTTAAAAATGGTCTTAGTTTCCTTTTGGTCTTTACAAACTAGGTCGGCCAGAGGAAGAAACAGATGTATCATCTTGTGTATTAAATACGTTGATATTAATTTGATATTATTCTGTACTTACTTGATTTGTTACTCATTAGTTCACGATTAAAACTTTTCCAATAATACTTGTATAACAAACATTGTGATGTTATTTAAGTATCGATTTTTGCCAATTTAGTAAAATATACAAGAACGTACTTACAGTTGTTGGTGGATTTAAACTCGGGAATCTGACTGGTAGTTTAAGTCAGGGGTTCTTAATTTATTAAATAGTACCTTTTAGCTCTTTATAATATAACACAGAAGGGGTCCGTGTTAGGTGAGACCCCGTCGGAGAAATGCCACTTTGGTCCCTTGTTAAGTCCACTACTCTGTATAATATATTGTTAAGTTAAATGAAACCATATCATGTAATAAATGTAATAGAAATTATAAAACAGAGTGTAATCAATAATCATTGTGTTTTCTGTGTATTAAGCTGTATGTATGTCTTATTTTATTAATTGTACTACCTATTTTAAGTGTAATGAATGTGTTTGTTGTTAATTAAATCTCAGGAAAGATGAATAAATTTATGTTTTCCATAAATGAGGTGTTATTACACGTGTGAATTTTTAATTTTTAAGAATGCATTATATTTTTGACTAATTAAATTTGAAAATGCACTATATTTATTGCTTTTGATGAAACTTTTTCTCCAGCGTAAAACAAATATTTGACATACTGCACGCCAATATCAAGTGAGAAAATTTAACATTGATTTTTAACGTATCGAGTAATGCATAAAAAACACGGATGTTCATGAATTTTGGTTTATTCGCAGCTGAACGATTCTAATGAAATTCAATGTTGGTGACGTTCTGGCATTTTGTTATAAAGCGTAAGCAAATGTTGGCAGTTTTATTTGACGTACGTACGTCTATGCCATTAGTAGTAATTTTTGCTTATAAAAATATGTCGTTCGTTTGTCTTTCACATTTGTTGTCACATCGGAATTCGAACATTAAAATGACAAAATTCGCAGTGAATTTGTCAAGAGATCTTTAAATTTTCGCGCTGCGATTTGACAGTGAGGGCAACTTCCGACGTGGGAGAACGGTACAACGACCATATTTGTCCGCGACAAAAAATTACACGAGCTCATTCAGCAGACTTTCGTCGGTATTTTGACTGCCACCGAACTACTGAAGACAGTACTTAAACAATAATCACCACCTCAACGGTCTCATTTGGGAAAAGGGCCTTAGCAAGAAACATTGGCACATTCAGGGTAAGGAATTACCTTGGCGTAGGAATATAACACCTTGCATCTAGCAGTGGAAGTCTTTCCGTTTAACTCAACGCGAGTGAATCATGTCAGTGAACGAAAGAAGGTAAGTTTTGTTTTTTTGACAATAATTAAGTCGTGTTTTATGTCAAAATGTAACTCACGACGTCGCCGTGACTCTGTTTGGCAAATTGGTGGCGTCGGGACGGCCACAAGGCGTGTACTTTGTCCACTTTTCGTGGAATTTTTCGGCGTGAACTCGACTGCCTCATGCCAACATGGCGCATGGACATGTTCAGCAATTTTTAAATATTGCGGCTGTCCGGCCCTGCCGCAGAAAATGGCGTGACGCGGCCAAACCCGGCCCAAAAATAGATTCAGCCGCGCGCGGACGACGGCCGCCGCAGCGCCGCCGCCGCCGTCCCCGGCTCCACGTGAAGGCACCATGTGGATTATGTAATTGGGGCCGCGCTGCCGCCCCCGAGAGCGCTGCGCCCGCCCGCCGTTGCCCGACATATGTTACGCGGCATGCGTTTAGTCACCTGCGACCAAGGTTGCTCACTAAATCTCTGCTGCTTTTAGAACAGAAGAATGGGACAAAAACGGTCCCGCTTCCGAGAAGGAATCTCAGGCGTACGACGGTCCCCCGGGCATGGACCCCGACGGTGTGATCGAGTCCAACTGGGAGGAGGTCGTAGACAACTTCGACGACATGAACCTGAAGGAGGAGCTGCTTCGGGGCATTTACGCCTACGGTTTTGAGAAGCCTTCGGCTATCCAGCAGAGGGCCATTATACCCTGTGTGAAGGGCCACGATGTAATTGCGCAGGCGCAATCCGGAACGGGCAAAACGGCCACCTTTTCGATATCAATCCTCCAACAGATAGACACTACTCTTAGGGAATGCCAGGCTTTGATTTTAGCTCCTACACGTGAATTAGCGCAACAAATTCAGAAAGTTGTCATTGCTCTTGGTGACTTTATGAATGCGCAATGTCACGCTTGCATTGGAGGCACTAACGTGAGGGAAGACATGAGGAAGCTCGAGGCTGGTGTTCATGTCGTCGTGGGCACTCCGGGGAGGGTTTACGATATGATCAATAGGAGGTCGCTGCGGGCCAACTATATTAAGATGTTTGTTTTGGATGAAGCCGACGAGATGTTGTCTCGTGGTTTCAAGGATCAGATTCACGATGTCTTCAGAATGCTCAACTCTGATGTGCAGGTAATGTAACGTTTTATGTCTGGGGAATTACGCAAGTCGCAAATTAGGGTTTTTGCATGCTATTAACATTTGTATGGCATCAGTGAACACAAAACGTTCACAGTGAGAGAATAAGATAATAAATGGGAAAATGAAATTTCCCGTTCCACGTGTGGATAAATTAGTAGGAAGCATAATCTTATCTCAAAAGTTACCATTTATTGAGTACTTATGCATATTTGTAGGCTACCAATTTCTAAAATTCATTATCAGTATTTGCTGGGGAATAACCCAGTTATAATTTTGCAAAGATTAAATTCTGAGTAAATACTTCAGTATAATTGTAAATTATATATCAAGAGAATTATTGATAACTGAATAATCTAATTTTGTATGTTATTTCATACTGCTTTTGATACAAAAATTGTAATTAAAATTGAAATAGCGATTGAAAGGAAAGTTAAAATTCAAATAAGTGATTAAATTGTGCAAGTCTTCACTGTGTTCTTTAAATTTTTACTAGCCGTCGTGGTTTCTTGTTTTCATTTTTGCGCCTTCAGTTTATACTATGACTCGCTATTCTTTCTTTTTTATGTAATGCCCAGTTATTATAAATACATTATCCCATTTGGTCACTTTTGTGGGTCATATTTAATATTTACCGCCCATAAAAATTGTTAAAAGGCCAGCAAATGTATAGGACTTCATTGATATGAGGATTGTTCTATTGTTAGAAATCATTCACGAGTAAAATGAATGTACTTTATATAAATATAAAAATAAATAGCTGGACAGGTTGAATTTTACAAGTACGTCTAGTGAAAAAATCTTAATTAAAAATTGTGTAATGAAACACCAATTTTTTAAGTGCAGTAAAAATTTTTTGCCGTGAACTTGGCCTGGCACAGTTATTAATGTTACAAACTCGTCGCGTCCTTGATATTTAAATCCGACGTTTAACAAATTCTTTAACAATGGGCTATAACAAGCTAAATATTTTTAAATGTTTGCTTCAAATTTCCGGTTTGGGGCAAGTTTTAGTTTTTTATTTTTCTGTGCAGGTTATCCTTCTATCGGCTACGATGCCTGCCGACGTGTTGGACGTAACGAAGTCGTTTATGCGTAGTCCCGTACGTATCCTCGTAAAAAAAGAGGAATTAACACTAGAAGGTATCAAACAATTCTTCGTGTATGTGGAGAGAGAGGATTGGAAGTTGGAAACGCTGTGCGATTTGTATGATACATTGTCCATTACTCAAGCTGTAATCTTTTGCAATACCCGCCGCAAGGTAGATTGGCTTACTGAAAACATGCACAAAAGAGACTTCACGGTGTCAGCTATGCATGGTGATATGGAACAAAGAGAACGTGACGTTATTATGCGTCAGTTTAGGACAGGATCATCTAGGGTTTTAATCACGACGGATCTGCTTGCTAGAGGGATAGACGTTCAACAAGTTTCATTAGTTATTAATTACGATTTGCCTTCAAACAGGGAAAACTACATTCATAGGTATGGTATTTTTACATTTGTTCATTTTTAAGCTTGTCCTAATTTTTATAGTTTTGCGTTAGCGACAATAGATTTGTCAGATTTGTTAATATGGATTATTTACGTAATGATTTATGAATGCTATCTCTACTTTTATCTTGAACGGTCTTTAATGGGTGCAGATTTGAAAAACCCCAACAGTAATTATTCTAACTAAATAGAAAGTGAATTTATCTCAAGACATACTTCGAATTTTAACTCGTTTTGAGATCAGTTCAATAGTTTTATAATTAGCATAAATATCTCATTTGTTTATTCATGATTGCTCAGTCAGTGACCGTCATCGGAAGATGCTTAATATAAATGATAAATGACGTCATTGCTGGAACTTGACTATTCTTTGTTTCGTTGGGATTGTTTTTGATGCAATGGAATTTTTCTTCTGCATGTGAACGGAAATTTGAACCCTTGGTGACGTAATTCTAATTTAATTTATTAATAAAAAATTACGTATGTTGATTTTCAAGAAGTAATTCATGACAATTTATAAAATTCGGTTAAATTGATTACATTTTCAATTAAATTAAAAAAAAACACTTGCGTTAGTTCATATATCCGGATTAAATTGAAATAATGTGGGATACATACAGGAAATAAAAAGTACACATTCTGGCGTTAGCAGTTTGAAATCACGCGAAAATCAATTCAGCGACAGATTCGAAGTATGAGTCAGATCAGAGTGCTTATCTTTTACGAAATGTTTGATTTGGGACTGTCGTATCTGATACGGCTGTTTGCTCTGTTTGAGTACACATATAAGGAAAAAGCGGTTGAGGAACGAAAACAAAACTTCAGTAGCATTTACACTTTGTAAATTTTGTGATAAACGTTTTGTTTGCAACTCGTTTAAATTAAAGTGACCTTTACGTACATTTTTCAAGTATCATCAGATATTTATTTACAGAATTTTGATTTTATAAGGACGTGCCTGTTAGGTCGAAACTACTTTTAAATAAGTAATGTGTACACGTGGGTTTGACATTTGTTTTTGTAATCCTCTTTAAAAATTTAAGAGATATTTAACTATGTATTTTAAATGTACAGATTAATTATTACCGCCGTCCGTCGGTTCAATTATAATGTCAGACGTGATTCAGAGTGATTGCGTTTTGAAAAAAGAATTTCAACTCCAGTTGATGCAGTTGCTGTCCTAAAATAAAAGTCGAGAACAGTTGTAAAAGAGAATTTATTCCACGATTATACTTTTAATAATTAATAATAATTAAATTTTTTAATACTTTGAAAAATGCTGTTGCGAGCATGCCAAAGGTAAAAGTGTCTTAAAACTATGCCACAGTTTTTCGTAGATTTATTTTTCTTCGGAGCACTTACAAATCTAACCACGCAAGGACCCAACCACCCTTAATTTTAAAAGTATATAGCACCATTCTCTTGGTGTAGGTGTGCCGTTACCTTCGTCAGCCGCGGCAACTTTCCACAGAATGGATTTAAATAATTAAGTTACAGATAAATGACTTCGTTTAACAGTTACTTCTTAGCAGTACTTATTTATGAATGACTGATCTCTATGGTGCATCATGCAAAAACTATAATATTCACTGCCTTTGCTGTAATAGGCAATTTTTACGCCTCTAATGTTTAGATTAATTTTTTCACTAAATTCCCCAATTTTCCGGTGAATAGTTGAACTTGAGGATAATCTCCACCGTTCACGTTTTGTCGGTGTTTTACAATTCTCAGAGTACGAAAATCTGGGTTCCCCATTGCTATCTTAGAAAATTTATCAGAAATTTGAGTGGATTAAGTACTTTGAAAATTTAAGTGTACTTTGTCCATTCCTATTAACCTACAAACACAGGTTTCACAATTTTTACTAAATTTTGTTTTATCTATTGATGTCATTCCAAAAAATAAAAAACCATGCGTTGAAATTCGGTATTGCTTTCAGGCTTGTAGTATATATTTATTTTTCAAATAAGGTTGATTACGTCTTTTAATATTTTTTGCGAAAAAATATTTTCAAACCGAATATTTTTAAATCTTGTATGGGAAACATAACCACACCGTGTTTTTGGAATCAGTTATATCCCAGATTTTTGTGGGCATTTCTTTGGTAACTTTTCCAAAAGCAAAATTTTTGAATTTTGAAAAATTCGGCTGATATTTGATTAGCTAAAAACTTTGTTTGGTAGATTTCGACCTCCAGAGGCTTAGTTTCGGACTTATTTCTTCGACAGCTCCCACCATTTTCCAGAATTCCTAACCGAAAATATTACAATTTTTGGGATTAAAAAAAAATCAAATCGAATATTTTAAAATTTTAAACCGGAAGCATAAACACGCATGTTTCTGGAAATGCACGACGAAATTTATGTATCAGAATTTTTTTGGAATTTTTTTTCACTTTTTCCAAAAGTAAAATTTTTGAATTTTGAAAATTTCTGCCAATTTTCGAAGTTTAGCGAAAGACGTTTTCCTATAGTTTTCGTCCTCCAGAAGTTGGTTTTAGACTCATTTTGAACTCATTTTTCGATGGCCCCCACCATTTTTCCAGAACCGCCTACTGAAAACATTGCATTTTTTGGATAAAAAAAATCAAACCAAATATTTTTAAATCTTGAACTGGGACTATAAACGCGCCATGTTTTGGGAATTAGCACACGAAATCTAGATCTCAGAATTTTTTAGCAATTTTGTTGGCAACTTCCAAAAGCAACATTTTTAAATTTTGCAAAAATTCGCCCAATTTTGGAAGTTTAGCTGGACATTTTCTAAGATTTCGATCTTTAGAAGTTGGTTTCGGACTTATTTCTGAAAACATTGCAATTTTTTGTATAAAAAAAATCAAACCGATTATTTTTAAATCTCGAACCGGGAGCATAAACACACCATGTTTTTGAAATCAGTGCCGCGAAATCTATGACCTAGAATTTTTTGGGATTTTTTTTGGCAACATTTTGAAAAGCAAGATTTTTCAATCAGCCTCCCCCAATTAAATTTTCGGCCAATTTTCGAAAGTTTACTAAAAAGACATTTTCTTATCAATTTTGACCTCCAGAAGTTAGTTTTGGACCCATTTCTTCGATAGCACTCACCATTTTTCCAGGACCGCCCACTGAAAACAAAACCGAATATTTTTAAATTTTGAACCGCAAGCATAGACACGCCATGTTTCTGGAATTAGCACCACGAAATTTTTATATCAGCATTTTTTGGGAATTTTTTTGACAATTTTTCCAAAAGCAAATTTTTTTAATTTTGAAAATTTCTGCCAATTTTCGAAGTTGACGAGAGACGTTTTTCTATAGTTTTCGACTTCCAGAAGTCGGTTTAGGACTCATTTTTCGATAGCCCCCACCATTTTTCCAGAACCGCCCGCAATTTTTTGGATTAAAAAAAAATCAAATCAAATAATTTTAAATCTTGAAGTGGGAGCATAAACGCGTCATGTTTTGGGAATTAGCAGGACGAAATCTAGATTTCAAAATTAAAAAAAAAAAAAATTTTTGGCAACTTCCAAAAGCAAAATTTTTTAATTTTGCAAAAATTCGACCAATTTTCGAAATTTAAGCTAGACTAATCTAATAGATTTCCATCTCCAGAACTTAGTTTCGAACTTACTTCTGAAAACATTCCAATTTTTTTGGATAAAAAAAATCAAACTGATTATTTTTAAATCTTGAACCGGAAGCATAAACACGCTATGTTTTTGGGAATCAGCACGACGAAATCTATAACCCAGAATTTTTTGAGATTTTTTTGGTAACATTTTCAAAAGCAAAATTTAATTAAATTGTCGGCCAATGTTCGACAGTTTTCGAAAGTTAGCTAAAATTACATTTTCTTATCAAATTTGACCCCCAGAAGTTGGTTTTGGACTTATTTCTTTGACAGCTCCCACCATTTTTCCATTCCAACATTACTATATTTTTAGATCTTGAATCGGGAACATAAATACGTCATGTTTTGAGAATCTATACCCCTGAATTTTTTGGACATTTTTTCAAAAACGAAATTTTTCAATTCCCCTCCCCCACTAAACTTTCGGCCAGTTTTCGACAGTTTTCGAAAGTTAACGAAAGACATTTTCTTATAGAGTCAGTCTCCAGAAGTTGGTTTCAGACTCATTTCTTCAATATCTCCTACCATTTTTTTATGATCAGTACTGAAATTTTGCAATTTTTTGATAAAAAAAATGTAATTTCAAACCGAATACTTTTAAATCTTACACCGGCAGCATAAATACGCAATATTTTTGGAATGATACGATGAAATCTATATTACCATCGAAAAGTGCAATTTGAAATTGTGTGGTTTAATTATTATTGCTTTAGAGGCTTTTTATTTTATTTTATTGGATTAGTGAACATGTTTCGTTTTAATTGATGAGTAATATTTCAAAACTACTTACTTAGAAAAGAGGTACATGATGGAGAATTCCCAAAAATAGTATTCATGACTAACAAAAGTTGGTCATCTGACTCCTGGTTTTTGGAAATATAGTCACATATGACCAGTTACAAAATAGAAATTTTGAGTGAATGTAAATTGAATATTGTTTTTCAACAATTGCAACCACTCGAAAATTTTGTCTTAATTTCATTAATCAAAATTTGTTTTGGATGTTTGAAGAAATATTTTTCAATAAGTAGTTTTAACTTTATTCTGGTTGGTTGGACCAAACGATCACTAACAGTAACAATATAAAAAAAAAGTAATTTAGTAAACTGGTGATTGTTTAGTTATTGTACAGTTTTTAGTTTCCGTGTTTTGATTATTTTGTGGTTTGCAGGATTGGTCGTGGCGGACGTTTCGGTCGTAAGGGCGTGGCCATCAACTTCGTTACAGAAGAAGACAAACGTACGCTCAAGGACATTGAGCAGTTTTATAATACAAAAATTGACGAAATGCCAATGAATGTGGCCGACCTGATATAAATGCGGTGTTGCTGTGATCCGACGTTGCCTAGAGTTTCTTTTGGTGTGAGTATTAGCTGCCCGTGCTCAGACTGCGACTTAATGCGAATATTGTGCGCCAATTCGTCTCTTTAGGCTAGCGCCGTGTTCAAGCGCAGTGCTGCCTATCTAAATAAATAAACTTTTTGAGTGTGTCAATTTTATATACATATATACATATTTGTCGTTTCTCCCTCCTTCTTTAATTGGTTAACCCTATAATTGTATTTGTCTAGTTTTTAGTTTAAATTATATTAGATAATTAGTATTTATAATTAAGGAGACGCGCTCCTGCATGGGGGCTGCGGAGCACCCTATTTTCCCTCTTAGGGAGTTCAAGTTTGGTCGGTTTCTTCTCGCCTCCGAGCAGTACTGTCGTCTCCACAGGGGTTTAGTTGGCTTCTGGAAAGGTTATTATACATATAAAAGAATTAGAAGGAAACATCATTACCGTTCTGTGTTTAATGTTTGGAGATTTTTTTTGTATTAAAACCCTAATAAAACTGGTAATAAAAGTTTCGACGTTTTATTGAACACCTCTCCAAAAACCAAAACCCTTAAATTTGTTGATATTTCTAATTCGTTGACACTCATACTGGTTCTTCTATTTCTAGGCAGCAACAATACCTGTGGGATTTTGGAAAATAAAGATCTTTATTCCATTTTAATAAGTTGATCAGTGGTTTTGCTTTACCTAACTTTCCATATTTCCATACTCCTTGACAACAAGATTTCATAAGTTTTTAACTGAGAATATATATTTTTTATTTATTTTACCTGTAACTTTAAGACTGGAGATGAGTTTAGTAATAAATTATATTTTCCAAATCAAGTGTTATTTAGTAGAAAGTTAGGATCTATCGTGCTACATTTATTTCAATTCCTCATATTTTGTAATTCCTAGTTGTAGAAATAAAGTTTTCAATTATTTGTTCATCATTTCATTTGTATAATGTTGTTTCAATAAAACTATAATTCCAACTTCTATTTCTACTTGACCACCTAAAATTCGACTTTGTGAAAGTACGAGAATGGTGAAGTGCGTGGGCGGACTAATTAATCTGGGAATTTGAATTCCCCGCTCTAGTTTTCTTCATTATGTTGGCAGCGCGCGCTCGTCCTGCGTCTGCTCAGTTGTCAACCGATACTTCCGTTACTGCAATCCTGTCCAGACAACTATTCGGCTTCAGTTTGCTGTAATTGCTGTGCGGCAACTGCTGTATTTGTTGCAAATTAGTGCTTGCTCCGTGTGTGAGTTGATAAATTAAATTTCCTTAATCAAAATGAGCTGGCAGGATTACGTAGACAAGCAACTTTTGGCTTCAAGATGTGTAACAAAAGCCGCCATCGCAGGACATGATGGAAATGTTTGGGCGAGATCGGAAGGATTTGACGTAAGTCTTGCACATTTCTCGCATTCAGATAGACCGTTTCTCCGCCGCAAGCCGGAAACGTCCCAATCGATGCAACGATAAGCCGAAAATCGACGTTTTCGCGAACAAAAGACCGTAGGGCTTGGTCGGCCGAGTCGGCGATTCCGCCCCGGAATCCGCGAAAGGGTCGAAGGGAAAGGTCGCCTCGGGCGAGCAAGCCTCGTCGGGGCCCGAAATTGCGTGGGTTTATGTAAAAATCGCGAATTTGCGGCCTTTTCTCCGAGAGCCGGCCTGAATTCAAGATGGCCGCCGTTTTATGCGACGTGTAGAAATTGTAAGTGGCGACCGCGGTATTTGTCGCTACCGGCATTTATCTCCTGATACGGACCCTGCCTATGCACTCTAGATGCGTGCACCAGGTGCTGGAAGCGCACTCCTGCAAGGCGGCGCAATGGCGTCCGTCGTTGCCGAGAATTCGGCCAGTAAAAATAAATCGAGTTCGCCTTTTTTAGAAACGCACACTGCACTTGCGACAGTATTAATTTTAATCGAATTCACCACGAAACCTGTTTACCGGGGACCATCGTTCGGCTCGCCTTACTTGGAATTCGGTTGTGCAGCCGAAAATCCGGCAATTTATGTATTTATACGTCGAAGGTTTGTTTATGTTGGAGATGGTCTTAATTGGGGCTTTCTTAATGACTGCGTTTAATCGCTTTACGCTCGATGGAAATGGATATTATTTTTCCGTTCTGTTTGGTTCCGCTCTTGTAGTATTAGTCGCCCCCTCATTCATCCAAGTCGATGAATAAACGACCCACGCGTGGGGGTGGTGAGCTTTTGCATGCACCCGTTTATTGATCGTTATTCAGACGACGGTGACGGTCATTGAGCTCCATCGTAGCCTTAACCTTCGTCGGCTGTTTATCAAGGCTTCGCCAATTTGAACACGTACATCATTAGATACAATTCAACAATCTTTTATTTATAAACTTTCGGAATAAGCGAGTTTTGGCTACTTCCGGAGATCCCGACCCGACACTACCCAGACAAAAGGTGATTTCCTGTTACTCTAGCTAATCAAACTACTTCAATTTACAATTAATCAAGTAATTATGACGTTATTATTGTTGTTTTGCATTGTATGAAAAATCCGTGAAATTATTTTGACCAACCGAAGATTTGCTTTTATCCTTCTAATTCAAATACAATTACAAGCCTGAATGCTTTTAAAATCATTTGGATCAACTGAGAATACACAGGCCATAACTTCTAAAATGTTGGCAGCTTGTGAAACTTTATTTTAATGCTTATATTCATTTATTTAAATGAAAGTTCATTTAGATAATGAGAGAATGGAGCCTCTTTTACGGTGAAAAGGTGCGGTCCAAAAATTGAACTAAATTTTTACTAGAATTTATTTCAATTCTGATAGAATGGTATATAAAGTGTAAGATATAGGGATTTCAAAAATGATTCGTACGATGTGGGCACTGATTTGTTCTACCTGACAACGAAAGTTCAAATGTCATAATTAACGTTATTTTCAAATTGACAGGACCAAAAATCCATGAAAGACAAATCTTCAAAAGTCTAGCTGCCTTTGATCGTGTTTTTTATTGATCTCTGGGTGTCATATATGTAATGTAACAGCAGTTTATCTTGGACCTGGCTTAATCAGACCTGTCAAATTTCACATGCCATAATTTTTTTTACGACAGACTGGGGTGTTAATAGTAATATTTGTGTATGAGTACGCTTGTAGTCCTGGGATCATAAACATTAACCAAATTACTTCTGATGGCTTATTGATGATACCCATCGAAGCTGCATTCATCGCTGAAACTCAGTTCATAAAAAGCTTGATCCTTTCAGGTAAGCTACCCACGAGCGAGTCAGGACTGTAAATTATTAGTACTAAAATCGGAAGCGGTTTATTGAGCTCTCCAAATAAACCCACCACAAGTGATTTGATCCATGTTCTTTACAAATTATTGAGCCTTCAGGCTGCGGAAATGCAAAAATTCACCTTGGCGAATTTACTACCGACAACTTACAACATTATTGTTAATTATGAACACCTAAAAGTATATATTTTACGACGATTAAAGTAATAAAATAAAAGTATTTGGCTAAAATTATACTACATATTTTATAGAGAAAGTATTGTCATCTTATATTTCTTTTGTTTAATAATAAGCATCAATTTTAAAATTATAACCTTATATAAGTGTGGTGGGTTAGTAATCTATAGTTTAAAAATAAATGGTGGCAGCTTGGGGGAATTCACTTAGACAGAATTTTTATTGAATTATTCAATAACGATTTCCGCTGATGATCCCTTCGGCGTTTCATATGAGTCATTCTTTGGAAACTTCGCATTGTGTCGATTTTCATTTCAGGAACGTTAACTGACGGTTCATTTTCAGTTATCGTTTCCATTTGTTTCCCCTCGGTGTCTATCGCTTTTACGTTTGTTCGTGACAGTTTATTGTTGTGTAATAATAACGCAGATAGTTTTGCCTATAGATTTCATTTCTAAACATAGCGCTTCTCTTTGAATTTATGAAGACCAACCGTGATTAATCCTCTTAACGATGTGCATTCGAGCGTAGAACTAAATCCATATTACCTAAATGGTGGAACTCTTACTGACAGCTTTCATTCATCGTGTAATTGAGATTACCGAGAAAAGCCAGAATATCGCGTTGATTGTTGTCAAGCCGAGGGTTTTTTGTTTATAATATCGTATTTTGAAATGTTGAGACAATGCTTTGTGTTTCGGCAAACAAGACGTATTGTATTCTCTGTAGCTCCCTATAAATTTAATATAATTTTCCTTTATATATTTATCTTTGTCTGTAGTGGTTGGTTTTCTCTTTTTGATATATGTACCTATCTGTTCAATTCACAAGAGATGAACCTTGAGAGATTTGGCTAACCCACAAAATTCAAATAAAGTTTTTTGTGCAAATTGTGTATACCCGTGTATTGTAGGGTTCCAACTTCCAGATGTTGCTTTTATATACCTTGTAAACACTGTCCATAAATTGTAATGAATGTACTTTTGGATCTATTTTTAATTTACACCTATGATTCTGTTACGTTTTATTAGCTAAACAGCGGTATTTTACTTGTATTATAAAAATGTATATAAAAAATTTATGATTTTTTGCACCCGGAGCAAACTCAGTTATATTTTTAAAGCGTTTATTTGTATACGATAAGTGTACAGTAATAAGAGAAAACCAAATTTCCAGTATTTCAGACTACTTAAAATGTATTTAATTTTTCATAAGGTGACTACTTTGACAGAAGTTACGAACACCACCCAAAACTCCATATTTCTATTATATTTATTTCTTTCACAGTATTATTATTCGAGATTTAGAAGCCCTTACCTTTTAGAGCGCCTAGAATTAAAATATATTGTTGAAACTTTTCCAAACTTTAACGTGAAGGTGTTTCGAGTTCCTTTCAAAGTTCCCCTGGGACGTAACGTCAATCCCGATGTCCTTTGTCTTAAGATAACTGACAATATTTCATAATAAAGCAAAGTCGCAACCATAAGCGAAAACTTTTTCCCTTGTCTCTAAAATACATCAGCATCGATCTAAAACTTTGTCTTGTTTGTTCTGAGAGGAGGTATTTGTGTTAAGAATAATGGTTGTTTTGGTTTTGTTGGCAAGTCGGCGACTACCAGTCTCATTTCGTTTGATGCTGACCTGCAGTAAGTGGCAATTGTAAAACGACCATCAATGTGTGGAATAAACATTCAGAGTGCATGTCATTAAACTGGTTAGCGTTGATAATTTAAATTTAAAAGTTGTCCCTCATGTTTGTTACTTTATCAGCGTGATATTATAAGTAGACTCACGGCTGAAATGAATCATCATAATTAAAATAAACGAGCGACTTGGATGATTTCATGGTTGTCGTTCGACGGATGTGCAGTGTTCGCTATCATTGTAGACATGTCCCGGTTTTTTTTTAGAACTTTCGTTTGTTGTATCGTAAAAATGATTCTCTACAGCGTCAAACACACTTGCAAATGTACCTCATACTTGCGAGTGTTTTTCTTTTTGTTGTTGCTGTTATAGTATTATGGACAGTATCACAATACATTTGTAGAGATTGCGAAATGTGTTGTATTATGTGCCATTACATGTTGTTTATAATTTTCTTTATGTTGTCACATTCAGAGATTACATTGTCGAAGATTTGTTTTAAAAATGGTATAATGTATTCAATCACTGACAGTGTTGATAACGGAAAAACAGGATGTTAACTGACAAGGGAATTCGTGGTGTATCCATAATTAAACGGAAGCTTAACTAAAATATGATAAACATCCCGTCATATAAAAATTTATGGTATGTAATATGATTAAGTAGGATTAATTTTTGTTTGGTGTTGCGGGATCGTCGAAATTTGAAATGTGTGCACTTGACAGATTTTCGTCGTTACTTATAAATACATATCATTAATTTGTTTCTAAATTCCTACTTGACAAGGAAAGTGAAACATGAATAGATCTGGAAAAAATCCAGCTAGCCAAGTTGATCGTTTGCATTTATCTCAGTCGTTGATAACTGCACCTCAACAATTATTTCTATAATCGTTTCTATGTATACGCGGTTGATACAGCTACTGTGAAAAATCACAGATTAATTTTAATGCCCACATTTTGTAAAACTTTCTTTGACGTAACTTATAAGGGGGGCTAACAACGTTCGGTTTTTTTTTTTTTTGCTTATTCCATAGGACCGATATTCCAGATGCCAAGCCAATTAAGAATGTGCAAATACAAAGTATTCCCGATAGCTGGTAACGAATAAAAATAGCTTAAGTAGAAGGTTGTCATAGAAACAGAGTGATTACCATTTATAAATGTTCTTAATTTGCACGATATGTTTATGTATTTCTATGAAAGGTGTGGTCCACTTGGTAACATAAAAAATTGTTGCCATTTTTATACATACTTACTTACAACGATGTGTAAACAAACCTCATTTGACATACACCTGTTAAAACTTTTATGACTTAAGCGGCTTAAGCCAAACCACCCTTATAAGTCAAACTGGCTATTGTTGGCATAATGTAGCTGTTAACTGAGTTAAGTAATACAACAGCCAGTTTGACTTATAAGGGTGGTTTGGCTTAAGCCGCTTAAGTCATAAAAGTTTTAACAGGTGTATGTCAAATGAGGTTACTTTACAGTGTGTTCGCATCAAATTTAATAAAAATATTCATGCATGAAATGTAGCAAAGGCAGTTGAAGTAACTCGATTTTTCGTTTTGTTAACGGAAATCTAAAATTGTAGGGTCGATTTTGTCGATTGTATTTTTTATAGGTTAGAAAACCATTTTTTTAGACGAATACATATTTTGATACAATAACTCACTAAAAGGAACAAATAACAGAAAAAAACACGTTCGAATGTGGAAACGATTTTTTACATAGGATACACGGCTGACAAAATTTGAAAATTTTTAATTCGATCTGCAGTTATGACGTCATTGTTACATAGTAAACACACTTGACTTGTACCTAGTAAAACTAAAACTAGGTACAAGTCAAGTGAATTTACTATACAGGTGTTCCTAAATTAGCGCAGAAAAAATGAATACCTCAAAATCGATAACTTTAAAGACACTACATAAAACTAATAAATGTCATCGTATTTCTATTGCATTTTGTCGATAATTGTTGATGTTACTCCGCCATTTAGAAAATTGGTGACGACGGCGTCCATGAGTTTAAAAGTGACAAAATAGTTTGAAAATGTATAGAATGTATTTTTTGCACTCATGATCTTTTTTGATGGCTTTCGTGCATTCACCAGGGTGCGGGAGTTCGAACTTCCCGCACACGTGCATTTTAACTTCCCGTTGCCATGGTAACCTTAAAATACTCGCGTAGTGTCAACATTGTGATGTGTTGACGGCGCCATTGTTTATAAATAACTCACAGTTAATTTCTTCAGTTTAAAGGTTTATTCGTTGCAAAAAATATTGTACACAACACGTTCGTGAGCCTGCTTCCCGCATTCACGCAAATGCGGCACTCCCTTCGGTCGTGCCGCAAACAAGCGTTCATGCGGGAAGCAGGCTATCCCGAACTAGTTGTGTAAATTACTATTACGTGGTTGTAAGTTTATGTTCATTGTTATCGAAGGCACACTTTTTCTGAGAAAAATAAAAAGTTGATACGGTTATATTTTAAATTAAAAATTGTCAATAATCCGTGGAAACTAGTCGGCGAGTTTCCAATGTTATTTGTTATTTTCCGTTGTACTCTCAAGTGCAGTTCAGATAAAAAAGCGTAACACTTATTTCCAGCCCATGTAGAAATAAAAGATTCTTATCGGGTTTTATCAACGTCGGTGAAATAAATTTTAATTTTAAAATTAGATTACCGCATTTAACTACCTTATTCATCTCAAATGATGGGGAAAGTTAGTTTTCATTCCTTCGGTGAAGTAAATAAAAATTTTGCGTTACACATTCATGTGCTAAAGTATTATTATGCTTGTTTTATCAACATCACCTTGGTGTGGTAATGATTATTTTATGCCGCTGGTAAGGTAAATAACTCCTTTTGATATACATACATACATTTCTGTTTATTTGATACACCCCCGGTTTCTGTTTTTGAAGATAGGTCCTTTGTTCTTTGGACAAATTCGTAGCGTAACTCAATGGTAAACACATTTTTTAATTCCCACTTCGAATAACACCGGAAATGACATCAACTTTGTATTTTTTAATGGAACATCCTGTATATTCTTTAATAAGTGAATGGTTTGCATTTTTTACTGCAAAAAATCGACAGCAACCAAGATTCTAAAATTGATAAATAAAAAAGTTATTTAGTAAAATAGATGAAAAATTAACAACCATATTTCCGTTTGCATGATTTCATTAAATTTAAATAAAAACGCTTTTTGATCGACCAAAAACCACCATTAAATAAAATACAGAACAGGCTAAGAATTAAATTTAAATACAAGTGTATAGTTTCCCTAGTTCTAATTCGGTTTTATGATGTGTAAAAGTTAACTCTCTTAACAATAGATTACTACTGCCTTTGATGGGACAGTCATAAATAAGGATTTAACCATTATAGAGTATAATTGTAACGGTATGGTTAAGAAAGTTAACTTTTACACAATAGGGTACTATCATAAAACCGAATTAGAAACTATACAGATATTTTTTATAACATATTTTTTAAAATGCCACCGTTTTGTTCTCGTTCCGCACGTGGCTTTAATGTTGTGCAAGAGATATTTGTCTCTCCATTCATCAAAATAAAGATTATCTTTTATGAAACACTAAACCTCAATGGGCAATACCAAAATTTGATTCATGCTATTGGATAGAAATGTATCAATTTTCAACAACCGCTAACAAAACATTGAGCACCGTATCATATCATCTTTGTTGATATTGCGAATCTTCTATTTTTCACTTTAAACCGACCTTTTTGTTAAGTTGTCAATAATTTGTTTCAAATAATATCACCGATACAATTTTTTCTTGGTTGGGTATAAATTCGTTGAACCTTTGGCAAGTGCACTTCAAGCTTTTGTTGCATATCTCATACACGAAAATAGTCTTCGTTATTGAAATTTTGGAAAACTTCTGCATTATTATTATTATTTTGAGTCATTACAACAGTGATAAAGCTCGAAAAATACGAACGATCTTCTTGTTAAAAATGTGACAGATCAAACACCTATATTGGAATTAAATAGTATTGTATGTTATTGTATTTATACTAAATAACTTTTTAAATATTTTAGAATATTGTAATTGATTTTTGTAGTAAAAAAACAAGTTTTCCATTTATAAAAAATATATATTAAATAGTGTTAAAAAAATCTAAGTTGATGTCATTTCCATTTCTACCGGAAGTGATATAAAAGGGTGTACTTATCGGATATTTTTGAAATTATACAAATCTACTTAAAAAATTATCGGTTTATTTTTAAATATAAAAAAGTTACAGGGGTTGTATCAAAATCAAGAGTTTGGCATTTATCTCTAAATAATTCAAAAGTAGTGAAATGTTAAACGACACTTCTTGTAGATTCTCGCTTTAAATATTAATCATAAATATCGTTGGAAAAGTAATAGACACATTTCTCGATGACCAATCAAGGTAAAATCATTTTACGCATCAGAGTTTTAAAGTGTGATTCATTTCGCACAACTGGTGACGGTATAATTTGTGTAGTTTTATTTTTAGAACACAAAAAAGTTATTTGTTTTTTCGTAGGCGCTACCTGTTAATTTGTGGATAATTTCATTAAAAATACAAATTTAATTAAAATTGAATTTTTAGCTTGAAATTAAACTCCCACCGCCTGCTAAAGTTTTTTTTTGAACAACCCCCGCTGCCTACCGAGGAATTACGAACGACTCCTGACACCACATGATGGCACGAGCTATTATTAAACGCCTGAAAAAGAGTCAGATGGCTTTTTTCACCCAGGGTGTTGATCGTTGCTTCGTTGTGTGAACTCAGTTCAGTAAAAATTTCAACAATAATGCTCTGAAGTTAAGTAACTTCAATTTTTGTGACTTTTTGGTTTTTGTGCAGTAACACATTTTTTCCACAAGTAAAAACACTTCCATTATCGTTTATTTATATCGATCAATGGCTTACCAAATAATCTTATAATTGTGTGAGTGATATTTAAAAATAAGGCAGTGACAGTATTATTTTAATTAAAATTTGATAACATTGAACAAATACTGATAATTCACACTGTTAGAATTAACAATAGTCTGTGATAACTTGGTATGAGAGCGTTGTCTTAATCAATAAACCGAGATTAAAGGATAATCATACTTGATAACAAAACCCACTCAATCGATGAACGTATAGCAGAAAGATAAATATTACATGTTAAAGTTGCCATTGTTAATTTGTTCAGCGTTACTTGTTACAAACTTACTTGGTTAAAATTCTCCTGAAACGTCTTTTCAGAAAAATCGAATGAAATTGTAATGCCTTTCTTTTTTCTTCGGGTTCCAACCTAACAAGATAAATGAAACTTGCTACGAGAGAAACGACTAAATCTAGTTTAGTTTAAATAAAGTTTATTCACTCTTAACTAGATCTCGAACCGAAAACACATTTCATTTTAGGTGTTTTTCCTGGATTCTTAAATTCACTTAATACAATCCGCCTTTTTGTGAGATGTATTTTCGCGTGGAGTGTTCGATTTAATCTAACTACTTAAACCTAGGACTAATGAATTCGTAGATGATTTAGGAAGATACTACGGACGTGACCACAGGAGTTCATTTAAAACAAAAAACTTGGAAATTAGAAAAGCGAAACCAATTCAGTAGTTTCACACTCATCTACTTTCTTTTACGAAATGGAAACGCAATGCAAGCTTTCAGGTGCATCAGCCATAAAATGGCCAAAAATTAATGTTCTAATACGTTTCGCTTCGGTCACTTTGAAAGTAAATCGGTATTTTTTTGTTATTGATTTGATTGTTCATCGTGCTATCTATTATAATAATATAAGATCTTGACTTTACTCATTGTTGTTATGTCGTCTGATTTCTTCCATTGTTCAATGTATCTTGAATTCGGTTTCATTAGGTTTTTTCTTTGGTTTAATTGAAATGCAAAGTCACAGGGAATCTTGACTAAAGTAAGATTATTTCTTCTATTTTGGTGTTCGACCTGTAACATGGACCCCAAAAATTTGTTTCTAGATTGTGTTTGGTTCTCAAAATAGATTTCAAGGAAATGAGTGAATTACGTCAATGGATTAATTTTTTGGACAGTCGTCTGGCTTTTTCGAGATGAAGTGATAGGTCAAAGAAAATATACAAGCTAAATTAAGAATTGCGGCAAAGTTTTTGGTTGGAGTTGATGTTACTCGACATGCTAATTATACAAGAGATTCGCTATGATGGAGATCCACTGAAACCGTCTGGTTTAAGCAGACCAATTTTTCTTCTACCCCTATAATTAGCTCGGAAGAAGTCCTCGGAGGAACGATAAGTGCAAGGCGAGGTTGTCGTGTTTATCATCGTGATTGGATTACGGGACGGAAAGGTCGGTTGAATTACATGACCTTTCAGACGACTCTTACCCAAGTTTTTTTTATCCCCCGGAGAGACCGGTCGACTGCGCTTTTTGTCCCCGTTTGAATCCTTATTTTTGTTTATCGAATCAGGATTGTCTATCTGTTCGCCAGATGTTATTGCACACGATGAAAAAGAACAGCCTATTTGTCTCATATATGGAAAGCGTTGGAAAGGCAAGCCTGGCGTGCGTAACTGAGCCAAGGGAACGATGATGACGCAGTCGACAGTGTGTCGCGTGACTCATTTCAATGGACATATGTTGCGAGGCGCCGTTTGAATTCAAATTTAACGATTTAATCCACCACCCACTTTCGATATTGCGAAATTCGATCGACATGCATTTCTCAAAATCAAAGTCGGTCGTAACCTTTTCTGTCTTGTTGCAGGTTTCAAAAGAAGAATTAGCCAAATTGGTTCAAGGTTTCGATAAGCAAGACATTCTTACGTCGTCCGGTGTCACCTTAGCCGGCAACAGATACATCTATCTTTCTGGCACGGACCGCGTCATTAGGGCCAAATTGGGCAAGGTTGGAGTCCACTGCATGAAGACGACGCAAGGTGAGTGCGAGGGGAACACGTCAGAGAATTATTTTGGTGCGTACGCGGGTCAACATACGATTTGGAAAATATATGCGAGGAAGGTGTGCCAGTTTTCGCCCACACATACTACCATTGAGTGCTGACTGAGCTGTTTTCCCTTAAAAACGTATGAGTTCCGAGAAGGTTGAATATGCGCTTGATGGAAGCTATTTGTTGCTGATGCGCGAACGACAAGATAATGGACTGTTTACGAATTTTTTATAGGCACATAATCTTATTTTTTCCGGAATATTCACTCTGTGCAGCCAGTCTGGGAGATGATGCTGTTATGTAAGGTTGTTTCGCAGCTGCGTTTACTTTTTATTTTTGCGGTGGTTATGGTTTGGAGGTACGATTCGGTACCAGTTTCTTTAAATGGTGTTTTGTCAGTGCCGTTACTTCTGCTACCTGTAAGCGCGTAATTGCGTGTAATGACCCTTTTAGTATATCTGGAACTGATGGTACGGGTGTAGTTCTTTTGAAACTTTGTTAGAAAAGGTTAGGAACCTTTGGGGCAAAGAGGAATCATAAAAAATTAGGCTTCATTCGAATGATTTTTTTTATTGTTGCGATGATAAATATTTCGTTTATGTCGATTGTTTTAAAATCGTTATTTCAGGTAATAAAATGATTTATCGCAACCATTCGATAAAGTGATGTGGGTCCAAGGATAAATTGCACAAGTGTTATAAAATGCATCTGGCCGTAATAATATTAATTTTTATTTTGAAGAAAACACTTTTCGTCATATATAGGTTGTCTGGACTTTACACAATAATGATAGTATTATTTCAAATAGTGCAAAAACAGATTATTTGCTGTTCCGAATTTTATTTGATCTATTGTTGGTTTTCGACATATTTTTTTTTCTGACACTGCGTCATTGGCAGATGAACATTTGTCGTGATTGTTCATAAAGAATGACTTCTAGCATGTACAGTTACGTAAGATAAGTATGTCAGTTAGAACAAGTAGTTAACTATGGTGTGGAATTAGTTACTTTTCACGTTTACAGAAGAAAAATGTTAGTATATTTCAAGTTATAGATAAACCGCTATTGTTTGACGTTAATTACGGCATTTATCGACTTGTTTTTTTATATGTGACATGATTATTTAAATGGAAAACACCGTAATAGTGAACTGTTGTGAAGAATTAACTATACTGAATTTGTACGATTAGTGTTGTGTTTGTTTTGTGTTATGGAAAGAGGAACATTCGCTTCGAAAGAAAATAATTTAAGTTTGAGGTACTTTTTCATTTCAACTTTGACCAAATGTATTGCAAAACTTCAAAGTGGTGAATAAAACTTGGCAGTTCTTGAATAGCGGCAGCGCCGTCTACCGGGTGATTTTATTGATTTGTTGACAGATTCGACCGAAAAGTTGGTCGTACAGTTTTCAATTAAAAAAAAAAAAAAATGAAATTTATAAGCGTAACATATTCAATTGAAGTTACAACAATTGCTGCAAGTGTTGGACCCCAGCTTCAATACATAAATTGACTCGGCGTTTCATATTCTCAAATATTCGAGTAAGAACTTCCGACGAGATACTTTCAAACTCTTGTATGATTGTCACTTTTAGGTTTTCAGTGGTATTATCCACTAATTGTTTAAAAATAGTGTTTTTCAAAGTCGGTCTGTGTGGGAGCTAATAAAACGAACGTCATAAAATTCCCCTAGAAAGTTCAAACTTGTTTGAACTGCATGAGCTGTTGCGCCGTCATGCGGAAAATTTCCATTTTGCAATTCTTTAGGATCAAGCTGGTCAATACATCCCTGCAGCTTTTTCTGATATGTCGCAGCTGTTACTGACTCCTCAAAGAAAATGACACCAAATAGTATAGATTTTATGCACTCCACATCCTCATATTTTGCAAGTTTACATATCCTGATAAATAAAACCACTAAAAAACTTTATATCGAGAAGATCCATTGTTCATTGTTTGATTAAATCAGTTACAACAAATCATTCTCTTTTCATAATCAGGTGGTTTAAGTTCTAGAAACATCTGGATTTTGTTTGGGAAACAACGTAACAATTTTTTGAACAGTTGGATATGATAAGTCAACTTGTGAAAGCCTTCTTAAAGATACCGAGTGTCTTTTTTATTTGATACAACCCCTGTAAATTTTTATTTTTGAAGATATGTCATTTCTTCTTTGTACAAATTTGTATGGTATTAGATCTTTTAACGGTAAACACATTCTTTAATTTTGACTTCCGATAACACCGGAAATGACATCAACTTTATATTCTCAAAAATGGTATGCTGAGTGTATTTTTTAATAAGTCAATCGTTTTATTTTTACCACAAAGATCAAAGCAACCAATATTCTAAAATTCATAAAAAAAGTTATTCAGTAAAATTAAAAACCATCTTTTCATTTAATACATGTTTTTCGTTTTCCGAGTTGGAACCGTGTTTTGAGTTTTTGGGCTAAACGTTTCGCACACTTTCGTAAGTGCAGTCTTCAAGAGCAGGGTTAAGAATAAGGCAAAAGAGCACGGTAACTCAATATTCTTAACCCTGCTCTTGAAGATGCCACTTACGAAAGTGTGCGAAACGTTGAGCCCAAAAACTCGATTAACACGGTTCCAACCCGGAAAACGATCATGTATTGATTCCGACCGCGAAAGCCTCCGAAATTATTTCATCTTTTCATCTGTATAGGTCCATTAAATTTAAATAAAATGTTTTGATGGACAAAAACCACCATTAAGTAAAATATAGACCACTTCGAAACGAGAATTTAACTTGTGAATATTTTTTTGTGTAAACATCATAAGTAGTAGAACAGGCTAAGAATTAAATTTGAATACAAAGCACAAGTATTTCTCACAACAAATTTTCAAAAATGTCACAGTTTTGTTCGATACATATTTCCGCACGTTTACGAATGCCTGGTGTGGCATTCCCTATAAACTGTTTGGTTCAAATCAGG
Organism: Zophobas morio; assembly: GCF_036711695.1. NCBI lineage: Eukaryota > Metazoa > Arthropoda > Insecta > Coleoptera > Tenebrionidae > Zophobas > Zophobas morio. Next base: position 10,713,608 of record NW_026972122.1, read on the forward strand.
CGATCTTGAAGGTCATGTTGTTGAACCCTTTATTCCCCATCGAACGGTTTTGAATAATTTCTGTTAAAAAATATCCACTTTTCTCACGTTGTGAGGTGGTGCACTATCCTGTTGAAAATACAAATTTTTGGACGTGACTCAGTGGTCAGTTATCTATAACCTTCTTCCATTTGCCGCAGAATACGAAAATATTACTCGCCATTCAGGTTGATATAAAAAAAGTGTGGTCCAATTATGGTATTATTTACTATGCCAACCCATACATTAAATTTCCAAGCTGTTTGATTTCCCCCTGGCTTGAATAAATGCAAATTTTCAATGGATCAGTAGTGAGTGTTGTATCTTTTGAAAATGTCCTTATTGGTGAACTTCTTGGCCTCTTATTAATAGCCACTCTGCCAGTTCCTGTCATTTGGTAAAACCACCTCCTTCAAGATGTTAATGCCTTCTATTTTTAAAGAGACGGCCACAATTTTTCTTCAAAATACAATTAATACGGGGAAATACCAAAATTTGATTCAAGCTGTCAGAAGTGTCTCTATTTTTAACAGCTAATAAATCACTGTGTCATAATTATTTATTTTAGAAAATTGTTTCTATTCGATTTTTTGTAGTAAAAAAGCAGTGGTCCGTGATAATAAGAGGATTTGCTTACAATCGGATAGATACGAGTATTTAAAAATAATACAAATTTTCCTAGAGGACTATAGGTTAATCGTTAAAAATAAAACAGTTATAGGGGTTGTATCAGATAAAGAAGACACATGTATGAGGGGTTATCATCCATAACCTGTCGGACCATTTCCGGTGGCCTGTGGAGTTTATTTTGTTAATGTATGATTTCCTGATTTCCTCTTAATTCTCCCAGCCCCACGAAATAATTTTAACACATCATTGAGGGTCTTTGAAAATTTGGCTTCAAGGACAGCAACACCAGGGAATTTTTCACAAAATTCCCTGACGACAGGGTTGGGCATCATACACCCATTCACTTCCTGAAAACTAGATCACAAATTAAAAAAATCCCGGTATTTCTGTACCAAAAACGATCCTTTCGGTTAAGTAATTCTGAAAGCTTTGTTTAAAGTAGCAACAACCCTAAACAACCAAGATAGTAAGGTGTAGATGGGATATTTGCTTTGGTTTTTTTCTTTCGTCACATCTCATGCCGACTTAACTGTCTAACGATGTATCTAGAAGGGTGCGGATTAAATTGCAAAAATTCCAGTATTTTTATTCAAGGAATGGGTGGTTTGGCGGCGATTATAATTTAAGATATTCGTGTCCAGGTCAAAGAACTTAATTATTCTTCGAACCACACGAAATTTTCAAGTAACGGCCGGTTGTAACTCGTCCTGGATAAACGTTATAGGTGACTGACATCCAAAACATCCAGTGGGCCATTTTACTCTATTATAACTACTTTTTGATTCTAAACTGTACCATCATCTTGATACAGAAGGTCACTTGACGCTTTTCTTGTCGACGTCCTATTTGTTGGCGAAACTAACAAACTGAAATTTTGAAAAATTAATATTGATCTCGTAACAATAAATGGGTTTGATACTTCTAGCACTGGTCTCTTCTGGTTTTCTAAGCATTGCGATAACTGTAAACAGCATGTTACATGTCGACGTACAACTGTGGAGACTTGTATTCAATAACAGACAACAAACACTTACGCTGCGGCCTAAAGTTTTATTTTTTGACACTTGTCCACTGTAGCTACATAATTGACCATTCTTATTATTATCCCAGAATGTTTTAATGTTCTTACTTAAATACTTGGACTATATTTTTTTTGTCAAGGAAGTACCGCGTTCACGTTTTTGTTTAACTAAGAAGCAGTTCTACTACTTTAAATTCGTCGTATACCATTCACTTGTGTTTTTCCCCAAAAGAAATTTAATATTTCCGTTTTTTTACATGTGCTGAACGCGGAGTAGGACTGGAGGGTGTGTTTATTTCTATTATGAAGCAATACTACCTTTAAGTTTTGGAAAATCTATAAAAGGTCTCCAGTCATTTGCTCCGTAGAATATATCAAAAGAAGTCCGCAATTGTAGAAATATCCTGGGAGAATACTAGAAAACCATCAGAAGAAAAGTAATGGAAGTGTAGTTGCGTGTACATTAGGTTTGAATTTTACACCTAAGAGTTCCTCACCTTTTTTGTTAGATTTAAATATCTTTTAGTTCAGTTTGTGAAAACAATTCTGGTTGTCAATTGTCTTCATAGTCACTAGCACAATTTAGTACCTCGTACGACTACACAGATGTTTGCGAAAGCAGTTGACAAGAAACACAACAAAAACAGGATATTCAATAGTGTAGGCCCTTATATAACCAGAAATAACAGGGTATCTACTAGCTTGTTTTGAACATTGGACCCTTTTACGTTAACGTAGCAAAATGTCGCTAATGTGGCTATAAAGTCTAATCGGTTTACAAAGGGCATAGCTGCTTTCCTCCCATGTTTGCACAATCTTAGACCTTCTACACACGTACAGTACACTATATGTCGAATCTAGCTTGTGTCCTGAATACCTATTTTGAACCCAAAGTAGGCGGTATACACCTCTTCTCGTACAAACTGGTTTACATTTTGTCTTTGATTTTGTGTAACAAAGTTACCATAGACGTGTGGATTGTCTACACAATCACGAGACGCCATTTTTATACACAGCGTCGTGATGTTATAACATTTATTGTTGGATAAACACTGATTTACCTGCATTGCATGTTTCTATTAGTGTCACTATGCAGGTTCTGGCGTGTTCTACAAGTCGCAACGTGCTAATTGTGTACGGTTATGCAAACTAAGCGAGGCACACTCTCGTAGCTTGAACGGATTTCATTTAACTTTGCTGTTGTCAGTTTCGAAGTTTTGAATGAGGTTTTGACTTAAATCGTATTTACCGATTTCGAAATCTTGCATAACGTGGCATTGTACGCCGAACTTTGATAATTTAAAAAAAATTGGTCGGGTATTGTGTGTCAAATCTAATCCTATATGCAACACATGTGCCAGAATAATTGTAAATTTGACAAAAATTAGAAATCGTGATTGCTGTGTAATTTTTTTGTGAGCTTATATTATTATAACGAAACGATTTTTTTTATTATTATTTAAATTGCGAATTTAGATTATGCCTAGAAGAAGTTCTTTGTGTTTTTATGCTAAAAGCTGTTAAAATAACAAAATTGATGTTTGCCCCATCTAGCCTGCGGTCGAGTTGTGATTTATTTTGCTCTTTGTTCCAGCTGTCGTAGTATCCCTTTACGAAGATCCTATCCAACCTCAACAAGCAGCGTCAGTTGTAGAAAAGCTAGGTGATTATTTAATTACCTGCGGATACTAGAGGTGGGTATTTATTTTGTGGAATCGGTGTTCTGCTCGAATGACGTGAACTAGCAGAGTGTGTTCGCGAGATAGTTAGTTTGGCTGATTAGGATCCTTTGTTTCAGATAGTGCGGGCCGCTGCAACACAGCCATTGCCGTGCGGCGACTATTATTATATTACAAAAGTTGTATTTTTTTCAATAATAACAGCGAACAGCAATGTGTATATTCGAGTGCATCATCATCAGTATAATTCAATGTAGGAACGGTTGATTTCCTTTAAACAATCATTATGCGTGTAACTGCGATCATTGATTTTAATTTTCATTGTTCCCATGTAGGTTATTTTATAAGCATTCGATTGAAACAACATCAAAAACCAACACGTTCCTCCTGTTATTTTCGGTAGATATTCGACTTTTGGCTTCGATGCAAGTGCTTATAAGGTAGTCTACTTTGGTTTATTTATGATTTTTTAGACTGTGGTCTCAATAAATACCGATCATTGTTTTAGGGATATTTAGGATACTTTTCTTAAGTTGGACTTGTGTTTTTTAAACGTGTTCCGCTCAATCGCGAGGTACGTTTCAAGAACGCGGTCTTTATTTTTTAATTATTTAAAATAAGCATTTCGTGTTAGCTTTTCTTATACCATTGCTATCTCTAAATATTTGATACTGAGAAATTACAGTTAGGGTTTTTTAATAAAAAAATCTCTAGTCCCGCTGTTCTCTTCTTTAATTATTTCCTTACCTCTTACCCTTGAACCCGAAAGCTTTGTACCGTATAGTGTATGAAATTATTGGATGTGAAAACTTTACCCGTTTGTGGTGTTTTGCCCTTTAAAAAAGCGAGCAAAAGTTGATTTTGTTTCCCAAAAGCACAAAAGTAGCTGTAAGTTGCCGAGTCTTCTCATAAGGTCATGGTAAGGTTTTTGTATTCCTTGATTTTGTAGCAGTTTTGCAATCATTTCAGCAATATTTTGTTTGTGTTCTTGCTTGTTCATGTCAGTAATCTTGTGCTATATGATTGGTGTGAATTAGTCTTTTAACCGGTCTCTCTAAAATCTTAATCTAAATTCAAGCACTAGTTTTATTGGAACACTTAGTTAAAGAACGGAGCATACGCTGAAATTTGTGATAATTTTAGAATTAGACGGTTTTGACAGTATTCAACTTCCTTGTGACTGTTACACCAATCAGAAAATAACCTGCAACGAGTCATTCTACATCTCGAACGGATGTCCAATCGCTCGTTGCACGCTGCTGTAATGTTGTAACGCGTTAAATGCTCATATTGTCCTTTTTATTGTAAGAGACATTATTTTTACCTCTTAATTTTTAAAATCGAAAGTAGCTTTGTAAAGTTTTTCTGATATAATTCGCGAGGGATATTGTGTATCTAAGAAAAAACATAATAAATTTGTATTATAAAACGTCTGCGGTTTCATTTCTGCTTCCTAGCCACGTACTCCTTGTCTAACTTGGGCGGATGTGGACATAGTGACTAACCGGCGTTTCCGGATACACCCTTCCACAATCACCTAATTTGTTATTCAGGGGACGATTGTCGTTGTCGATTGTCAAAACACATTTAAGCGCTCGAAAAGGTGCGGAGACATCAAGATCTAACCAAATTAAGGTGTCGCTCCTTGCATAGAGTGACGCTGCTCAACAAATAAATAAGTAACGTTGTCCAACTGCTTTGTCACGCAATGAAATATGGACTAGCATACACGCAGTGTGTCATCTTGTTGCGAGCTTCGGTCGCTTAGAAAAAATCGCTACGCTACTTTTCTAGTGCACGGCACTTCGTAAAAACCAAATACATACACAGTTGCTGTTTTTAATGTTCCTAGCAACACAGGTACAAGCAGTAATAAATAATTGCAATTTTAATCATCGCCTGAAACAGTTATTAAACATTTAGGTTAAGTGTTGCATGATTGGTTATGTAAAAATATAGTACCTACCGTTATTGAAGAAATGTCATTTTCTCATAAAAACAATTAATTATACTTTCCTCATTTGGCGCGTGTTTTGAGGAAGCCGGACTACCAGGTTTTAATCCAGGGAAGAAATATTTTTAGAACGGAGTGTAGTTTAAATTAAATATTAATTGTGTTGCGAACTTTTTGGGTGCCATTTGAGCTCTGATAAATTTTAAATCGCAATCAAAGCACGGTTGTTATATTTTATATATAGTACAATTAAATAATTCCTTGAATCTTAACCATAACCTTCCTCACTTTTAATAATTACTTACAGTATTTATTTTCAAAGTTTAAACACACCTATAAATTGCTCCCATTTTATACAATTAATAAACAACATTCATTTATTATTTAATCAAGATAGACATTATTTATTGTTACATATTAATTAACGATCAATGTAATTTAAACTTGGTAGATGTCTGGATTTCGTATAGACAATACTGTGGTGCATACACCAGAACTGTTTTATTTTCCTCCTAGGATTTCTCCGTATAACGCGACTGTTGGCCTCGTTTCGGAAAGTTCTCTAGTTTCAGAGTAAAACGGCATTCTTAGCACTTGTCTGACATAAATAACCATTTTGCTAAACTTCCAACTAAAAGTTTCCCTTGTTTGTGTACGACAGTACTCAATATTTTGATTTCCGGTACGAAAAGTTATTTTATTCTATTTGAGAATCATAATCTTGTTTATAAGCACCCAAATGCGGACATAAATTGGCCTTTATGGCACAGATCAATCAAAAATTGGCAAGCAACGATTGATTAATCATTTTTATCAAAGTTGAGGAAAATCATATTTCATCAAATCAATGCCTAGGCGACTTCGAATTCTGAAATTTCTTTTGAATAAACGTTTTCCTCTTCTTCAATTTGCATTTTGAAAAACGAATTATTTAACAAACAACCTGCTATCTAGGTATTAAATAATACTCAATATTACGTTACAAATATTTTATAAACTAAAATAGAATAAAACGTTAATTGTACCAGAGGCATAATTGTCAATTATGGCCCTCGGGAAATTAAACGCCCTCCTTCGTCGGGTTTTAAACATTCCCTCTTGCCATAGTTTCATAATTATGCCCTTAATACAAAATAACTATTAAACACTAACCTAATCTACCTATATACATAAAACAAATAAGGTACTACAACAAAAAACGTGTTTTCTTAACTGTGTTCGATCGGTGCGATGAGGCATTTAAAACATTACAGGAAAAAATAGTTCGTTCCAAAAAATTACACATTATGTCAGAAAAGCCAGCGATGTCCTGTTTTAGGATCGTTTGATGCATTTTCATCTTACTGTTGCTAAATTTCAGCAAAGTAGAATTCTTGAATTTTACGCGCCATTAAAATGTTAAAAACTGAATTGCCAGAAAGTTTGTAAAAGGGAAAATAATCCAACCTAACCTAAATTTCGACTGATCTGTCGCTGGCTAGCATATAGAATTATTATTAATGCTTTTCACCATGGACTGAAAGATTGGTTATTTATTTATTTTTTTTAATGTATTTGCTTACCTAATACCATTTTTGCTGTTTCCTGCATGATTTAGCCACGAGCTTCGTCCACACTTCTCCCTTGTTCAATACGACCCACAATTTTGTCTACAAATTTACTGCCACAATTCTGGCTATAATTATTGATGGTGTAAAACGGCCTTTGCACTGACATCAATGTTTGTTGTTAAAATTTATACGCACTTTAATATACAGGTGTTGTGTGCTGAAGGTAAAATACTGAATAAATTTTATCTGATCATCCCCACCAATAATTTGATGACACTATCTCAAAATTTTGCGAAGTATATCCTATTTAAATTTTGTAATACGACATCCGTAAGCGGTTTATGAATGCGCCTTAATTTTTATTTCTTGAGCGTAAACTAAGGAAGTATTGCAATCGAGTCCACCGGGCGACTGGCCACTTTTATGTTTTCTCGACGTATCATGACCCCTAGAGTACGAAGAAATAGGTTTTCGTCAGTCGTGTGTCTGCGTCTGCAGTATCGGATTGAGGATGTAGGAGTCCACCGGGAAATTTACAAAGTGGGGCTCTGTGGTTTTGTACGCAGATGTGGTTTGAGTATTATTACTATTATTCTTTTCAGTTTTACCTGCGACATGGGCGTTTTGAAAAAACTATGTCTTTAGAATTTTGATGACGTTACCAAGAAAAACAAAGCTAGTGAAAAAATGTCGAAGTTAAAAGTTAAATTTCGCGATTTTCGTTTGCAACTCCTCCTTTAAATATGAAAAATATTTAAAGCAAATAACTAACTTTCTCAGTATATGCTTAACTTCGACTGTTTATATTTATACAACCTGGGAATTCGATTTTTAGTACGATCAGATAACAAGCGATAATCTGCGATTAAAATAAAATGTAATTTTGTTGATTTTGTGTCCTCAACGCAGAGGAACGTATAAAAAACAATCTTAAAATATATTAATAATTTTACAGGATTCGGTTTTTGCAATTTCAAAGTTAAATTGTAAAATATTTTTATACAATGTTGATTTGTTTTTCCAAAAATCTGGATGCTAAGGGTGAAAAGTCACCATGGATTCATAAATCTGAACACATACAGGACTATGTTATTTTATAAAATTTAAATGACATTTGTCGATAAGATGACATCATAATTTTTTGTCGAAAAATTTTGATTAACAATTTATCATCTTTCCTATAACTTTCAAACGTTAGGAATATTTCAATTCATTCGCTTTTGCCATTTTAACGATAAATTGTAAAATACAATTTTGAATTTTTTCCCAAAAAATTCGATGTCTAGAGAGAAAATTCAACACGGATTCTAAATTACACATTCATGGACTATGTAATTTTATAAAATTTAAGGAACATTGTTCATTTTTAGAGGCCGTAAACGAAAAATAAATATTATCAATTTACCATATAATCTTAAAAGCTTGCAAGTTTTCAAAGCATTCTGTTTTACAATTTCAAAGTTAAATTGTAAAATGTTATTATACAATTTTGATTTTTTTCTCAAAAATCTGGATGTCAGGAAGAAAACTCGAAACGGATTCATAAATCACACATGCAGGAGTAGGCAATCCTATAAAATTAAATATATATAATAACCAAAAAAATTGGTCTAAAGAGTTTAGACAGTACTTCCCTCGCTGTCGGAAACTTGACGACTGCATGCCTATTGTGTTTTTTTTCTCATTACATTTTTGTAGTGGGAATTTAAAAAAAAATTGCGATGACGTCATCAACATTTTTGCAAGGACACGTATATCAGTTGGGATAGATGTAGTGTAATACTAAGAATAAAATTATTATATTCTCAAATTTTCGGGAAAATGAATTGGGTCGTTTGAATATTGATTTGTAATAATCAATAAAATAACGAAACAATTTACTCGCGTATACCTACGTATCAGAGGCAACTGAAAATCGTGTATGTATAAACATTGTTAATTTAAGATGACAGGCGTAACAGCATACGTGAGAGCCAAACACAGAAACTGTAAACAAAACGACGTCTGTTTTATTGCTTCGACTTCCGCTTATTATATAAAACATTGGGTTTTATTTTAATTCTTGACGGTGAAATTCACAATTGGTTGATTATAAACATGTCTATTTCACATTCGCGGAATCAAGTGAACGCATAAAACAAATGCAGGTCTGTAATGTTAAAGTCGATGTAAATAAGCGTGCTACCCAATGTTTCAACCGAGTTTTTCCTTTAACAAATTTTGTGTCTACCAAATTGGGTTGGTTGGGGTGTAATACTAATAATAAGTGTTGCCTTTAATTTAATCAATAAAATAAATTGACTTCATTAATTTTTTTGAACCACCTCTTAAGAAAATCTAAAAAATATGAATGGAATGATAAATCACAAGTACAAACTCATCATATTTTTTGCATTTTAGATAGGATTTATTCAGCAAAATTTAAGGGTGACGTCATAAATTTTTTTTGGAGGGATGAACAAATACATTTTGAACAAAAGTTTACCATGCTTATAATAACTTTAAAATATTCCCAAGATTTCAAAGCATTCGGTTTTGTAATTCCTGATTAAATCGATAAAATAAATTCACGCCTTCATTAATTTTTTTTAGTCACCCTGCATATGCAAATCCAAAAATATGAATGGAATGATAAATCACAAGTACAGACTCATCATATTTTGTACATTTTAGATACGATTTATTCGGCAAACTTTTGAGCTGACGTCATCAGTTTTTTGTAGAAGATAACCAAATATATTTTGACTAAAAATTTATTATGCTCTTTATAACCTTAAAACATCTGCAAGATTTCAAAGCATTCGGTTTTGTAGTTCCTGATTAAATCAATAAAATAAATTTACGCATTCATTAATTTTTTTGAGTCACTCTGTATATGCAAATCCAAAAAATATGAATGGAGTGATAAATGACAAGTACAGGCTCATCATATTTTGTACATTTTAGATATAATTTATTCGGCAAACTTTCGAGCTGACGTCATCAAGTTTTTGGAGGGGATAAGCAAATATATTTTGACTAAACATTTATTATGCTCTTTATGACCTTAAAACATCTGCAAGATTTCAGAGCATTCGGTTTTGTAGTTCCTGATTAAATCAATAAAATATATTTACGCATTCATTAATTTTTTTGAGTCACCCTGTATATGCAAATCCAAAAAATATTAATGGAGTGATAGTTCACAAGTACAGACTCATCATATTTTGTACATTTTAGATATGATTTATTCCACAAACTTTTGAGCTGACGTCATCAAGTTTTTGGAGGGGATAAGCAAATATTTTTTGACTAAAGATTTATGATGCTCTTTATAGCCTTAAAACATCTGCAACATTTCAAAGCATTCTGGTTAGCAGATTAAAAATTAAATTTCAAAATGTTGTTTTATAATTTTGATTTTTTTTCCAAAAATCTGGACGTTTCGAGTGAAAAGTCGATTCAGAGTTGTAAACTACATGTGTAGGACTATGTTATTTTATACAATTGAAAAACCATTTACTATGTACAATTTTGAAGTGACGTCATCGCTTTAGTGGTGGGGATGATTCGACAAATTTTGGTTAGCGTTTTACCATCTACATGATATTCTTAATATAAGTACAAAATTTCACAACAATCGGTCGAGTACTTTCGGAGATTATCTGTCTAATAAAAATCCGTGACAACAGACGGACAGACGGACAGACGGACGGACAGACGGACAGACGGACAGACGGACAGACAGACGGAAATGGGAGACCTATTTCTTCGTCTTCTAGGGGTCATGAAAGATCGAGAAAACGTAAAAGTAGAGAGTCGGCCGACGGACTCGATTACAATACTTCCTTTGCTTACGCTCGGGAAGTAAAAAAGGGGGCAAATTAGTCGTAGGTGATGGTACGTTTCACCCCACATTTTGTATTTTAATTTATTATAAGGTTCTTTGTCATTTTTTTAAAGAAAACAGTTTAATTTTGACGTTGAAGAGGTTTATTATTATTATTATTATTGTAAAAATTATGGATAGTCGAAATCTTTAAAAATCCACAACTTTTTAAAAAATAACCTTAAAAATGGAGTGAAATGTTAAAAAATGCATTAAAGAAAAATTCGTGACAAAAACTGACTATATTTTTTAAAAAGGCAATAACAAAATTAAATAGGATAAAAACTCAACCACATGTTCAGGAGTGGCTTATTTTATAAAATTGAAATATTACTATTGTAAATTTTGGAGATGACATCATCAAATTGTTGGTAGGGATGATTAGTAAATTTTCATTAGTGTTTTACCATCTACACGATATTGCACATATAAAATTTGACAACTGTAGTTCCGGAGATTATCTATGTAATAAAAATCCGGACAGACGGAAGACTTATAGAGGTACTCATAAAGAAGTTATCACAAAATCTAATTGTGAAAAATTAACTTGAAACATGCGCATGGCATACTCCTTTACTATAGTTGAATAATCTATAACTTGAAGGGTTATCATAAAAATTTAAATTCGTAAAATCAAATTTAGCTAAATAAAGGACATGCGACACTAGAACTTCGAGTAAGATTTACTAGCAAAATTTTTTAACGTAGTAAATCGATACACTTTCTGATGATAACCTTAAAGAGCATGCGAAATCTCAGAGAAATCGTAAAATTATAAAATATTGATGACAAATTGTGATTTTTCCCAAAACCTGTATGCGATAAAACGTCAAAAAACATTAGATAAAAAATGTTTGTACCCGAAGTCTCAAAAAATATTGAATTTATGTTTCGGTCAACGGAAAATACACCCCAATGAAAAAAAATCTAAACAAAAACAATATACTTCATAAATCAGAAGCAAACAGTTAATTGTTACCGGTCACCGGTCACAACGTGGATTGTTCAATTGTTGACGATCTGTTTGAAATGTGTACAGCAAACAGCACGTACCCATTAATCGGTTGTTTTACATTTTTAAAATGACTCAGTGGCTGCTGGTCAGTGTGCCATCATTGAAGTCATAACAAGCTTTAATTGGATATATCACTCACAGGTGGCTGCGTTTGGGAAAACTATCACAAGTTAATTAAACCCGAAAAAAAATTAATACCAGTTACAATGAAACATCTCGGGAGTTAAATGGTATTCATAAATAAGTCTATTGTTAGACCGTCAAACCATTCAGCAAAACCAATAGTTGTAAATAACGGCAATTCTACCCTCTATTACACCGAATCGAACTGGCTGCAAAATGCGTTTATTCCAGGGATGGTCAACCTATGAAAGAGCTTTTTTGCCGTTACCACTTTTAGTGGTGTCGTATAATCTTACATTTTCCTTTCCCTATCCATACTATCACGAGCATTTTATGGATTAAAAAAATGGCAGGTACCTTCTGACTTATCCACTTGACTCGTGTGGCATACCGTAGTCGTATTTTAGTGCCTAATATAAAATAATCTGTCTCATCTCCCCCATCGGTCACTGTCCCGCTTCTCGGATGTCGTCGAGCGTTTTACGGCCCTCGAGTGCCTAATAACGTCACATGGTAAGTAAAATGAAAATCGTGTGAAATGTTAGCTCATATCAAAAGAAGGTTATTAGCATCGAGGCGGTTAGTGAAAAGCAGGGGCGTTTGTGCTGGGATTCAGGTGAGACAACGCACCGAATTTGCGCTTTATTATTATTATTTTTATGATTTCTGGGCGATACATTTCTGGCCAATAAATATTTTTGGTTTCTGATATTTTTAAGCATTTATTTGCAGACACTTAATCCTCCACACCGCTGTAAAACGGATGCTGTTTAATATGCAGACTGTCCCCAATGCTTGAGCGATGTGTCGAAAAATGATAGAGTTGAGCTTAACTTCATGTTTCACGCTTACAACAATGATAGACAATATTGGTATGAATTCGGGTCCCGGATAACATCGTAGGGGCGCGAGTGGTGTTGCAAACTTAATAAGGCGACAAATTGTTTACCGAACAGGTGGAGTGATCACGTGTCTGCAAGCCTATACGATAGCATTAAAATCGAACGTTTAAAGAAACTTCGCCAGGATGTTTGAAAATATATATGTTTGTTTATACATAAATGGATCTTATATTTCTTGTTTGTGAAATAACATATGTATTCTCAATGTTTGTAGTAAGGAGCGGATGTGGAAAACAAATTCACATGAGTCTGTTTCAGTTCTTCCTATCGGATTCCGAGATAAAGAGTAAAAATTTAAATAATATAAAGCAGCCACTAGTTCCATGTAAATTTATTTCAAGGCATTTCAATCGAAACGTTATTACGGTTATCATTACATCATGGAGTTCGTAGTTTAATACAGTCGGTTACAGCCTTATTTGAAACTTTATCAAGATTTTGATCGTATTTTTAGTAGCTCGTTGGAATTTTGCGTTTGCGCCGTTTTAATTATTCATAATAATAAGGACAAACTGTTGGAGGTTTTTGATTTTATTATAAATAGCCGTGAATTTCACGACGCTTCTATAAGAGGAGCAGTGGGTTTGAAAGGGGTTCTGGAAGATTGCCAAATTTTTTTGTTTTGGAAACTTTTGTATTAATTTTTCAACACAGCCAGTACTGTAGTGTATCTTCTATTTTAGAAAGTAAGTTAATAGATATTCTTAAAACTGGGAATTTATTGTAATAACTTAAGTAAATTACGGGAAGGTAGACATTTTCAGAAAATTTATGAGCAATTTGATAGTGGTATTAATTTACCGCCGAAACGTCGTAAAGGAAGTGAATTGAAAGATGAGCAGCAGCAATTAAGGCAAATCTGTTTCGAAATTCTTAATACATACATATGTATTATAATTAATCAAATACAAGTTAAATTTTATTATCCCTGAGCTCCTAAAAACACTGGAACAATATAATTTTTTGGAAATGAGTCAGTTAAAAAATCAATTAGTTTTTTATACAATAAAATCCTAAATTAATAACTTCATAGAATAAACTACATCTATAGTAGGTAACATGTTCATTCGATTTTTTATTTTTTGGTGTGTTGTTTCAACTTTTTTTGTTGGAAATTATATTTGGCTAACATTTATTTATGGATATATACGAGTATCACTGCAACAAAAAAAATTGGTCTAAAGAGTTTAGACAGTACTTCCCTCGCTGTCGGAAACTTGACGACTGCATGCCTATTGTGTTTTTTTTCTCATTACATTTTTGTAGTGGGAATTTAAAAAAAAATTGCGATGACGTCATCAACATTTTTGCAAGGACACGTATATCAGTTGGGATAGATGTAGTGTAATACTAAGAATAAAATTATTATATTCTCAAATTTTCGGGAAAATGAATTGGGTCGTTTGAATATTGATTTGTAATAATCAATAAAATAACGAAACAATTTACTCACGTATACCTACGTATCAGAGGCAACTGAAAATCGTGTATGTATAAACATTGTTAATTTAAGATGACAGGCGTAACAGCATACGTGAGAGCCAAACACAGAAACTGTAAACAAAACGACGTCTGTTTTATTGCTTCGACTTCCGCTTATTATATAAAACATTGGGTTTTATTTTAATTCTTGACGGTGAAATTCACAATTGGTTGATTATAAACATGTCTATTTCACATTCGCGGAATCAAGTGAACGCATAAAACAAATGCAGGTCTGTAATGTTAAAGTCGATGTAAATAAGCGTGCTACCCAATGTTTCAACCGAGTTTTTCCTTTAACAAATTTTGTGTCTACCAAATTGGGTTGGTTGGGGTGTAATACTAATAATAAGTGTTGCCTTTAATTTAATCAATAAAATAAATTGACTTCATTAATTTTTTTGAACCACCTCTTAAGAAAATCTAAAAAATATGAATGGAATGATAAATCACAAGTACAAACTCATCATATTTTTTGCATTTTAGATAGGATTTATTCAGCAAAATTTAAGGGTGACGTCATAAATTTTTTTTGGAGGGATGAACAAATACATTTTGAACAAAAGTTTACCATGCTTATAATAACTTTAAAATATTCCCAAGATTTCAAAGCATTCGGTTTTGTAATTCCTGATTAAATCGATAAAATAAATTCACGCCTTCATTAATTTTTTTGAGTCACCCTGCATATGCAAATCCAAAAATATGAATGGAATGATAAATCACAAGTACAGACTCATCATATTTTGTACATTTTAGATACGATTTATTCGGCAAACTTTTGAGCTGACGTCATCAGTTTTTTGTAGAAGATAACCAAATATATTTTGACTAAAAATTTATTATGCTCTTTATAACCTTAAAACATCTGCAAGATTTCAAAGCATTCGGTTTTGTAGTTCCTGATTAAATCAATAAAATAAATTTACGCATTCATTAATTTTTTTGAGTCACTCTGTATATGCAAATCCAAAAAATATGAATGGAGTGATAAATGACAAGTACAGGCTCATCATATTTTGTACATTTTAGATATAATTTATTCGGCAAACTTTCGAGCTGACGTCATCAAGTTTTTGGAGGGGATAAGCAAATATATTTTGACTAAACATTTATTATGCTCTTTATGACCTTAAAACATCTGCAAGATTTCAGAGCATTCGGTTTTGTAGTTCCTGATTAAATCAATAAAATATATTTACGCATTCATTAATTTTTTTGAGTCACCCTGTATATGCAAATCCAAAAAATATTAATGGAGTGATAGTTCACAAGTACAGACTCATCATATTTTGTACATTTTAGATATGATTTATTCCACAAACTTTTGAGCTGACGTCATCAAGTTTTTGGAGGGGATAAGCAAATATTTTTTGACTAAAGATTTATGATGCTCTTTATAGCCTTAAAACATCTGCAACATTTCAAAGCATTCTGGTTAGCAGATTAAAAATTAAATTTCAAAATGTTGTTTTATAATTTTGATTTTTTTTCCAAAAATCTGGACGTTTCGAGTGAAAAGTCGATTCAGAGTTGTAAACTACATGTGTAGGACTATGTTATTTTATACAATTGAAAACCCATTTACTATGTACAATTTTGAAGTGACGTCATCGCTTTAGTGGTGGGGATGATTCGACAAATTTTGGTTAGCGTTTTACCATCTACATGATATTCTTAATATAAGTACAAAATTTCACAACAATCGGTCGAGTACTTTCGGAGATTATCTGTCTAATAAAAATCCGTGACAACAGACGGACAGACGGACAGACGGACGGACAGACGGACAGACGGACAGACGGACAGACGGACAGACGGACAGACAGACGGAAATGGGAGACCTATTTCTTCGTCTTCTAGGGGTCATGAAAGATCGAGAAAACGTAAAAGTAGAGAGTCGGCCGACGGACTCGATTACAATACTTCCTTTGCTTACGCTCGGGAAGTAAAAATACAAATTCAATTCTTTTTTACATGCTGGGATGACTATTCGCTTTGATCTAACTCGCGTAACGAGCGAATTTTACTGATTCGGCAAAAATCATCGACAGCTACAGCAAAACAAAATAAATCTAAGATAGATATATTAGAAAAGTTACAAAACTATTGATAACTCTGAAACAAAAACAAATATCAAAGTACATGTGTTTAAAGTAATGTTAGGCTAAAGCAAAGTAGGAACAAAAAAATTTATACTGATCCCAAACACAACAGATGTTCTTAAACCAAAGACATTTGATGAATTTCCGCTGACTTTTTTCATTACGTTACGCTCAAAGATGATCACCAAATCTCGTGGGTTTGTTTTTTAGGGTCTTGATAAAATTTATGCTTTGGGCACCAACTAACAGTTCAGTATTCCAGTAACGATTTAACAAAGGGAACGTATAAAATTGTTGTGGAGTATGTTTAATTTAACTTACGACTAAATCTAATGCATTTACATTTCTCTAAAGCAGGATCTAAAAGTAAAGTAGTAAATCAATGTATTTTTTAAGTGAAAGGGAATCTGAGGCAGCTTGCCGTTGTTATGACGATCTTCTTTATTTGCGTTTTTTTTTAAATCATAACCTCAGACTGATAAAATTAAAAACTATTTTGAAATATTATAAGTTATAACATATGGTTGATTATTTTAAGTCATGCAAGTACGAAACTGGAGATTATTGTTCAACATTTATTATCAATTTTGGGGAAAAATAATAAGGAAGAAAAAAAATTGCCTAGGTATTGCAATGATTATGATTCATCATTTGGAGTTCGAACTGCTTGAATATATCCCTTATTTACTGGACCTGGATCCCTTCGATTGTTATTTATTGTTGAAGAAAAATTTGAAAGGAAATACATTTTCTTCGAACGAAGAAATAATATAAGTTGTAAAGAGCTGGTTTGCAGAGCAAGAAGAAACATTTTTTAAAGATGTTTACAAAAGTTGGAGTACTGTTGTAGTAACTGTATAACTTTGAATTGGGCATGCATCGAATAAAAAAATATTTTCATGTTCAAATTGTTTTTTGTTCTATGGTAGGCTAAGAACTAAGTCGTATGTACGACTTTGAAGTAACAGGTTTCAGCGAAATATTGTTTGCACTTCTCATAGCCACTATCTTTATCTGGTCCACCCTGTAGATAGATCACTGTGAGTTGACGAATTCAATTACTCCGCGATAAGTCTCTCATTAGTTGCTCTTTCAGGTTGATCCACATTGAGTTTCTTTTTTGCTTGATCTGCTTTTTCAAACTGATGCGATGTTTTGTCATTTGGAAGTTGGCTAACTGGTTTTTTAGTTGAATTGGGAACTAAGAATGTGAATGAGGATTTTGTTTTTCTTAGGCGCTGGAAGCTTGGTAATGTCGCTTGGAACATTATTTGACATCTTTGTACCATTTTCGATTGGAAGTTGAGTTTCGTTATTCAAATTGAACTTTTGAATCTCGTTTTCCAATTGTTGATTTTACCAGAGAAGATGGAAGTGTGTTTATGTAAGATATTTGTTTCTTAATATGTTTTACGGAGGGCCGGATTAAAGTGAGTCGCTAGCTTTCTCGTTTGCGGGGTATTTCATACATTTTCTGAATGTACTATCTCCATTATTAACAGACTTATTTCTATCAAATTTTTAATATAAGTTGTCCACAATTTTAACCGTACAGTAGCAATGTTTTTAAAAACAGCTTACCATCATCAGTCTTTTTAAAATTGTGTTGAAATTTGGTATTTTTAGAAATCAATATCTCAGTTATTTATGGGAATTTCGGAACGCGGTTTTCACTTCTGTTTTCGGCTCACAAAGTTCTGTACATTGTGTGGAAAATATTTCGACTTGTTTTGTTTAAAATTATATTCACCAAAAGCAAAAGCACGTGATGCGACACGAGCTTCTTTTTAGTTTTTCTGACAAAAAAAATCGACAATGTTTCCTCGATACCGTATTGAGTTCTGTCAACTTAAAACGGTGGTGAAACCTGTGTTATGAAATTTGTATAAATAATAGAGGTATTGATTTGTAAACCTTGAAGAAAAAAATGTGTTGAAGGGCATTACCTAATACAGTTTCCAGTAAAAATCAATATAAAAATATTTTTGCTCATAAAAACTTTGTCACCCCCTTTCATCTTCTTAGGGGTGGAATCTCGAAACAATCTGAAATACGTGATTCATTATTTGTGTTGAAGAGTATTCATACCAAGTTACCCGTAAAAATTTAAATTTACAGTAGAAATATTTTTCCTCTACAAACTTCGCCACCACTTTTCACCCCCTTTGGGGTCGAATCTTCGAAAATGCTTAAATACGTGTTTCGTTATTTGTGTTGAAGAGCAGCAATACCAGGTTTTAAATAAACATTACCATAAAACTATTTTTGCCAATACACACCCCTTTTCGTCCCCTTAGGGGTTGAATATCGGAAAATGTTTAAATATGTGTTTCATTGTTTGTACTGAAAATAATTAATACCAGATTTCACGTAACAATGTAAATTTACAGTAGACATATTGGTCCTATACAAATTCATCCCCTTAGGGGATGAATTTCGAAAAATCCCTTCTTAAACGATGCCTCCAGTATAAAATGAACATTCTCTCCAAATTTCAACTTTCTAGCATTAGTGGTTTCGGCTGGGAGTTGATAGGTCAGTCGGGACATTGCCTTTTATATGTATAGATACAGATTACATTCTGAAAATATATTGAACATCCCATGAGCCAACGGTAGGGACTCCTCTTAACATGAACTGTCGTTGCAGGCCCCAATTTTTTATCGTTTCTCTTCCAAAAGTACGCTAAAAATGGTCAATTTCCTCCACCTTAAGAGACAATTAAAAATACATAATAAAAAAAAGATTTTTATAAAGATTTATTTATTGTGACGAGATTTCAAAACTGATTGTTTGGACTACTTACTTTTCAATACAAAAAGCAGCAAAATTATTCAGTTGTTCATCTGACATCAAGGAATGTAAACATTTTTAATTGACCTCATTATTCAAATTTGGAATTGTATATTTTTAGTACAAGAAAAATGTATCACCCTGAAGTAGCAGACTTTAACGCTAAAACTGTATAAAGATAAGTAAGGCATAAAGTCAAACAATTGATTACATTGTTGAAGGTGATCTGGCACTGGCAAAAAATTTATATCGCTTTCACCTTCTAGTGGCGGTTTTTAGTATACTTTGTTTAGGGCACTAGATTACCATTTTTTTTTGGTTTATGCGAATTGTCAGTGCTATAAAGAATGCCACGAGTTTGAATAAGTGAACATTTTCATCAATTCAGGAAGACGAATTGTGGAAATGCGCGTGGCAGGATTAAGTTTTGTTTTGAAATTGGTAGACAAATTGGCCGACCCCATGTCACAGGAAGACGAATTCATAGAGATTGGTAAGAAGAAGACCTAGAAGTTCAAGATCATTTGGACTGCGCTCGTATCGTCTTTATTTTCGTCTTCCTCTGACACGACTACATAAAGCTATTACTAGACTACAGGGGAGTCAGAGAATCCGGGAACAGCGACGCATCCAGATTTTGTTTGCGACATTCTGACCTGCGTGTAAGGTTAAGACGACCTAGAGGTCAAAGGCAAAATTTACAATTTGTTCAACGTCGCTATACGAGTTTATCTTCCGGGGTAATGGTGTGGGGGCAATATGGTGCGGAGGCAAATCCCAGCTAGTTTTTATTTCGGCCACATTAAATGCCCGTCGTTACGCCGCGCCGTGCCGGTGAGATGCTACAACCCATTCTCTATCGACTAGCAAAACCTTTCAGAAGTAATTTTCCAACAAGATAGTGCCCGCCCTCATATCGCTAACATGACTTTAGACTTTCTGAATGTAAGTCTTTTGCCCTAGCCGCCACAGTAACCTGATTTAAATCCAATCGAACATGTCTGGGACATGATGGATAAAAACTGCGTTGTTTATCTCATCCTCCCAACACGGTAGATGAATTACGTTCACAGGTGTAGACAGCCTGGGACACGTTGCCTCAAGATGCAATCGATGATCTGATTTCTAACATGCCTAGAAGGGCTGCTAAGTGCATTGATTGCGGGGCGAGGCAACCCATTATTATATATTTTATTAGTAAATAAATATTGTCAGTTTTTGTTGAAAATTTAATCAGTTGTTTGACTTTTAAATTTAATTTAATTTAATTTATTTATAACGGAATTTCCAATTTATAGTCTACAATTATTGAACTAAATTAACTAAATAATTGGTCTTTGTTCACAATTGGTTTTGCTGTTTGCAAGTACTTTTCTACACACATACATGTGTCAGTAACTGGGACAACAAATGTCTGATACTGGTTCATTAATTTCAAATAAATGGCCCCTAGAAGAAATTATACAAAAAACAAATGTCTAAAGCCATTGGTGCTGTTGGGCGTGGAATGGCGATAGCTACAGCAGAAAAAGCTTTTTCTGTCTCAAAAACAACATTTTTGGATAAAATAAGCGGCAGAAGTTTGCTCGAGACCAGTGGTGCTAACGCAACATGAAGAAAAAATTTTAGAAAAGTTGATAATGTCTTTGTCTGATATGCACTACCCAATAAAGAAAGATGAATTAGTTGACAGTGTTCAACATATTCATCTAACGGACAAAAAGAGAAATCCCGTTTGTTAATGGACGGCCAGGACAATATGGTTTTCATCGTTTCTTAAAAGATATTCAATCATTAACCAAAGAATTTCGCAAAACTTAACTCCCGCTAGAGAGAATGTATCAGTAGAATAAATTCGAGGGTGGTTTAGAAAAATAGAAGAAGATCTAAAAACAAGAAATTTATTTCAAATATTAAGCCACCCTAAAAGAGTGTTCAGTGCTGACGAAAGTGCATTTTTTTTACAACCAAAAGGTGAAAAAGTTTTGGTAAAAAGGGGTAATAAAACTGTATTATAATGTAGGCAGCAATAATGAGAAGGAAAATTTGACAGTTTTAGTAACAGCTAATGCAGATGGAAATTTAGCTCCTCCACTCATTGTATTTAGATATGAAAGAATCCCGGGTTAAATTTCCGGGAGTGTAAATCCTATAGGATACTTATATAAGTAAGAACTTTACCCAAACTCTACTCACTTGATACAGCCCATGGATGTTGCTGTATTCAAACCACTCAAGAGTTATTGGAAAAATTCTATTCGACGTTGGCATGTAGAAAACAATGGAAATAAAGTTCGGAAGGAAAATTTTGCACCTATTTTTGAACAAGCTTTATCACAGATTGATTCATAAACAGCTGAACATTCTGTCTAGTTTTATTTGAGAGAAGTCTCTCTAGCCATGTCGACTACTGGAAAATCAGAAAATTGCTGCGTCGATTACTGGGGATTTGGAACAATTTTTTAAAAAATTCAAAATTTCAAAACTACACAAACAAATCATTATTTTATTATAGGAACAAAGAGAAAGAATCATTGAATCTCTAAAATAATTTTCCAAGTTACTTGATCGCAAATCTTCAATTTTGACAATTTTTTTGTTCATATTGATATAATAGTGTCGATCACTGGTGGTGCCGTTACCTTCAATTGCTTACTTACGTTCTTCCATTTCTGATACAACGACGCTGAAGTCCAATCCTTCTTGTTTCTATAAAATTTCAGTGTTCTTCGGGGTGGTACCTTTTTTTTTTTGAATTGCAGTGTATTTTCACTGCTTTTATCTACTTTCAAATCAACTGATGAAAGTAGAAGCCTCTTCGGTCGTAATTTGGGGAACAAATTGCTTTGAAAAAAGTATCCAATTTTGAAGTTTTGCTTAAAACCTCTTTTTGCGCTTTTGCTTTTTTCACCCCCTCTGTTTCATATCGATGGCCACCGAATCTTTAATTTAAAAACACGACCAACATACCCATCGTAGAATACCCACAACAAGCAGTGGGCTGACAACATCAATTAACTATTATTACATTTACAAGATAAAATTCTGTTTCTCGATAACTATAAAATAAACTTCACTCCTACATAATAATGTAGGACAAAACTGACCTGGAAACATAAACATCAACGTCGATAAGAATAAAATCGTTTGTGAAAATTTGTGCCTCGTGAACTTTGGGAAGAAATATGCAATAAGAACAGTATTTTTTTTTGGATTGTGGCCCATTGTATCCACAATTTGACACAATTTGCCCTTATGTTAAATCCAGTATTAGCGTATGCATAAAAACGCATAATTTATTTTAATTTTGTTTTTTGTTGGAATATATCATTTTTTCTTGACTACGTCCTCTATTCCCTTTCGTATTGTTCCACCCATCCTCTGTTGATCGTCTTACCTTCCCTCTGGTACTTGCCAGACAGTTGAATAATTTAACAAATTTGCTTAACTGGCTCGAGAATATTATGCAAACTTTGAGCATTATTTAGACATTAGAAGATCTGGTAGCTTGCCTCATCAGCTTCTCAATCCATGAGCCGCCCCTGGTGCAAAGGTAAACCGTCTTCTGTTGGGAGAATAACATCGGTGTGCTGTGTCGAGCGAGCTGACTACGCCCTGCAAGTCTGGATCGATGCCGCAGACGCGTCAGTAGTTACCATGAGAATTGCGCCTCGCGGGGTAACGAACCGCTTTATCGGCTGTTCCCATCGTTGAGTTGTGTCAAAATATATCGCAATCAATGAAATGATTACACTGTTCCAAGGGACGTAGATGGAAATTATTAAACTTTAAACGACTCATCAATAGCAATGAATTATTCACGCTCCTCGGGGAAGACCATCATCCGGCAAATTTAAAGTATGAGTCAAATAATGAGTTGTTAATATTGACATTAATGAATTAGCACTTCGTTCTCGTGAGAATGCCGTCTGCTCTAGACAACTTCGTGTCCTGGAACCGCGAATTTTTACCGTCGGGGGATATTCTTCGGGGTGCTGTCGCGCTAAAATCGACCAAAAGGCGGAAAACCCTGTGGGAATCCGTGCTGAAACGACTTCCAGTGACACCGTGAAGGAAACTACTTTTTCTGTCACTTTTGACCCTTGCTTAAATGGGTTTGCCAGTTTTGAAAGAGGACGAAACCGTTTTGTATTAGGTGGCTAAGCTTAAGGCTTCACTTTTAGTATAACTGATTTCAGATCGACGTGAAATTACATAACTCGGGGGCAGATAGATTTGTCTGTTTTACAAAGCTACAGCCGTAATAGCTGATAGGCATGAAAAAAGACAAGTAAATAAGTGCCTACCAAAGGAAGTTCATTTCAAACAATTAGTATTCCAAATGTCAACCTTTTGTTCTCGAACATTCTCGATTTCCTATCTTCTATCTCCAAACGCAATGATGGAATGTGATCGAATTATAAGCGACCAGTAATCACTTTTCTCGCTTCTTCCACAATGTGGGGTCCGCATAGACAGCAGTGAACAATTAAAAACAACCATAAAGACTTTGAACGGTCACATAGGTGTCATATAGCTTTTTTTTTTAAATATATATGTAATATTTAACGTTAAACTTGGTGTGGTGTTCAACACTCAAATTTGTTGCCAACGAATGAAAAAGGGTGCTTCAAGTTTCAATCTTCAAGTTGGTATTTCTTAACGATTTTTTACCACCTGTCAAATGAAAGATGTCTAAATTTTTTGGAAAAATTCAAAATTGTGCATAATAACAACATTTTATAACTTAATTTAGAAATTTCAAAGCTTCAAAATGCAGCACAAAAATCTCCAATTTGTCTGGTTCAAATTTGTAGCATAAATGATTACTGCAGTTACTGACACAATGTTTTATTGACTTTATGAATCAGTGGTGTTAAATGTAAAATCCCACCAAGCTATGTATATATTTTATTAAGTATTGTGTCATTTAAGCCTGTAAAGTAGTACTTGTTTTTTTTGCATGTGAGTCGCCCCAAATCGGGCCTTACCCCAAATCATCGCTGTACGTTGACTTTTGTAGAGGAGAGGACATTTCTTGCCGGTTTAAATAAATAAAACTCCATTAATAGTAAAAGCCTTCGGAAGGATAATTTTTTAAATTGACGTAATCGTCCCCCAGAAGCCTAATAACAAGTCAGAATTGGAAAACAACCTCCTCTGAACTGAGTTTAATCTGTTCGGTGTTTACTGATGCAAATAATTCAAAGTTTTGTCAGTTGGGACCACTGTGTTGTAAATGATCGGAGTGAATGTTCCAGGAGCAATTAGTGAATGAATAATTTTCGGTGTAAAGTTTTAATTCCAGACGTTGTTATACAGGGTAACAATATAAAATAACGTTTCTAATTGATTTAAATTTAGAAAATGGAAATACATACATGAAGCCACATATACTTGTGAAGTAAAATGTTAGTGCATTTTATATATGTTTGGTAGGCGGTGGTAATTTGTGATTGCACTGATTACAGCACAATGGTTAGGGGAAATGTGTCTGAGACGGCATACTTTTTGTAATCGCCTCATAAAAAATTAAAAAAAAAAAATTTAATTTATTTCACCTCGGGCATTTTCTTAGTTAACACAAAACTATGTTTTGAAGCATATTTGAAACGATAACCTTTTTCGCATAAACTAATATTAACACTACGCCATCTCAACCGCACAAGCCATCTCATCTATATACTTAAGGGTGAGATGGCATACCATTAAAATTTTACAACAAAAACATTAACCAAATGTTAAAAAATAGAAAATATTTCTTAAACGTTTATTTATCAAAAAACAAAATAACATTTTCATAAACATATTCAAATGCCGTTAAAAAACATTAAATACACTTCCAAAAATTAAATAATTAAAGAAAACAACTTTTTGAAAAAGAAACAAAATATTAGTTAACTCTGAAAGTACAATTTTTATTATTTGCAAAGATCACAAATAAACTGTTTTGCTTTTCGAACTAAGCCCGCACATTCTCCATGCCATCTCATCTTTAGATTTACTGTGCCATCTCACATAAAAGTACGTTTAAATCGAAAGTGCACCTTTAAAGAATTATCTTGAATAAAACCGTTGGGTTTGTGGTCATGAATTTATGCGCAATTACAATAAAAATAAGAAATTACTACTAGAACCTTCAACTTATCTCAAAATAAATCTTACGAGAGTTTTTCTGAGACGGATAAAAGTTTTTAACACTTACCTGTTTCAACAGTTTGCTCAAACATGAAAACCATCTCGCCAGTTAACCTCAAATTACGTAGCATTTTCTACTTACGCCACAGTCACGTGATGGCGTTACTCAAAGCGCTAAATTCAAATTCGAACTTAGTAAAAACGATAGTATGCCATCTTATCTAACATGCCGTCTCAGACACATTTCCCCTACGTCGCCCACGAGAGACAATCAGTGTGTAAATTTTTTTTAGCGATGTATAAAACAATCGCATTTTGTCGTAAAAGTACGAATCTGATTATAAGACTGATCTAATCTGGAACAATCCTCACCAATGATCTATTCTATGTATGTATATTAATAAAGAATTTTGATCATTTCCTTTAAATAAAAATTTAGAAAACTTTCAAACATGTATCTTTCAATGAAAGTCTAGTGTGAAATTATTTACCATATGATCGAAGAAGTAGAAATGTCAAACTGTCAGATAACTTCAATGGGAAAAAACAGTACGACCACCACAGTTTAAAAAAATAATAATTCCATGACTGACTAGCGTTTTTTTCCTTCCATCGTTGTTAACACATACTTCTCAAAAAAAGTGACGAATGAAAAGACGATTTGCTTCTAAATTCACTAAAACGAAAACTGCTTTCTTATTTCAAATTATTTTTGACTGTTGGCAGTGTAAGATTAAACTGTAACATTCATTGTTTACAGAGAAAGTTGTCACGGGTATTTTTCAGTTGCATTTTATTTGGGTAATTTAATCTTTAATCTTTATTATTTAATTGTTTAAAAATAAGTAGACAGATATCGTGGTCTAAAATACGATTGTATGGCAATGTAGTAGCAACAATGAAAAGCCATTTTCACCTAGATTAAAAATTGCAAAATTTGCTTTAAGGTCTTCTATGCTTTTTTCTGTGCAGAGGTGTAAAAAGAGGTAGATCGGGTATATAGGGCATTTTTGACAAGAAAAATACAACTAAAATCTCGTTGCGGTGATTGACATTTTTTTTCTATATAAAACAAGTTCTACTTCCATTTTAGAATGGTGTGGAGTATAAAAAATAGGGAAATTGGTAGTATTTTCCGTGTTTGTAGTTTTATTTTTTTCTTTATACCGCTTTAAATAGTCATTCTGGTTATAGATGCTTTGCAGTTTTCATATGGTTGTAGCCATAAATACATTTTAATTGTTGCGATAAAAGTAACATTAATTTTGAACTTTTGATCGCTTACGTAGAATGAATTGCCACAGTATGTTGATCTTGTATAACTACCAACACATTTATATTGTCTTTTGTCAAAAGTCAACTTTTTTTTTCAAATTTGTCCAAATATGCTTCTCAATATAATCTTTCTACTGAAAAAACTAAATAACATGTAAATATTCCCCGACAAGACTTAATTTTCGACAATTCAGAATCTATCAGGAAAGAAAAGAATCGTATTCGCATATAATTAATGAGACAATTTATGGTTCATAAAATTAAAATTTAAAAATTTACTTTGAAATTGCTAGAAGAACTAGTATATTTACACAAACCTAAAAAAACGGTACTTACAGACATTTTTAATAAGAGAGATCCTTACAAAAAAGACAATCGATGGATTATTGCTTGGAATACTAATCCCAAAAAACCAGAATTAAACAAATTTACATTCACTTGTAATCGGTTGTCAAATCGATGTTTAATAATGCGATAAACTGCCATTTAAAAAGCATTTGTGAAAAACATGCATTAATTTCCCCCTCAGCTGAAGTCGACTGTAAATTTTGTGGCAGCAGGTATCGCAAAATTAAAATTAGATGTGCAAATCAACTAATCGAAGTGATGGACAATATCAATCCGCATCCGGATCCTATTAAATATCTCCTCAATTTTGCGACTAATATGTAATGTATGTGTAGTGTAGTATTTATGTTGCATCAGGTATTACAATATATATATAGAAATGTGAAAAATAGATGTTTAAATATTCAACAGAAATTAAAGAAAGCCTTGTCACATCAAATGTCCAACAAATGAATAATAATACTCCTAATCTCGGTAGTTTACATTAATATAGCTTCTCTGACTGCCAAATTTATGGAACTTTGTGTTTTTATACCTTACGATTATGAAAAACCAGACTTTATTTTTTATTTAAAACTTGGCTTTCACCTGCTCTGCCTGACAGTATAATTGCCATTAATGGGTATACAGTTTTTAGGAGTGATCGTGTTGGTAAAAGAGGAGGTGGTGTTTGCATTTACATATCTACATATAACAATACGCTGTATTGACCAAATTTTTTGTAAATCCCTTAAATGTTGATACCAAAGGAATTGATTCTCTTTTTTTAAAAATTTCTAATATGTCCATCAATTTTGTCATCGGTTGCATTTATCGTCCTCCGGATTCATGATTATTTGACGATTCTAATTTATTTGCGGTGTTATCGGATGTAACATCAAATAATAATAACCTATTTTTATTTGGTGATTTTAACATGCCTCAAGTTACATGGCCTATAATTATTTCTCAATGCTTGAGCAATGCGTCACAAATGTTGGATGAGTTACTCACCGATAGTCACTTAACACAGTTTGTAGATCAACCTAATCGATATAGATCGCAGCAACAATCCTCGACATTAGATCTTATAACATTGGATGAAAACTTACTAGCCAATTTAGAATATCTATCATTTCCAATATGTTCGTTAAGTCATTTTCTGACGCATTTGTGTGTGAACCTCTCACAGTTTCATCTACCGTTTACTCACCGCTTCACTCCGATTAAATTACAACTGTGGTTGTTACCGAAACTTCTGTTTATGAAAGACTATCAAGATTAAATATAGCTACCTCTCTTGATCCGTATAATATATCCGCAAATGTTTTAAATAACTGCGACTTTGTAAACCCTTGAGTTCCTTAATAAACCAGTCTTTTGAGTCAGGAGTTTTTCCACTAGATTGGAGGAGTGCAGCAGTTAAACCGATCAAGTGACAAATTTGATTCGGCTAACCACCGCCCGATTTGTTTAACTTCATTGGTTGTGAAGACAATGGAAGCCATAATCTATGAGAAAACGCTAGATTTTCTACAGAAACATAAGATAATCTCTTCACAGCAGCATGGGTTTGTCCCAGGGAAGTCTGTTTCCTCCAACTTGGTGTGTTGTCTATCGGACTGGTCACTGGGGGTGGATCGTGGTAATTCGGTAGATGTTGCGTATCTTGACTTCTCCAAGGCTTTTGACCGGGTGCCCAAACGGCGGCTTTTATTCAAGCTTTGACATTACGGTATTAGAGCCCCTCTTCTCCAATGGATTGAATCTTTCCTCACTGATCGCATTTTCAAAGTTAAGGTCGGAAACTCTTTTAGTCTCTCCGCTGCAGTTTTAAGTGGCGTCCCCCAGGGCTCAATTTTAGCCCCTCCTTTTATTACATATGTTGCCGGTCTCAGTGGTCTTTTAAGAAATTGGACTACAACTGAAGGATGGTGTGAAGATTGGTTACTTCCTCTCAAGCCGGTAAGTGCAAATTTATTAAATGTATATTACTATTATTTATAACAAACTATCGAGAGATTTATAAAAAACATGATCAAAAACAGCCATGGATTTTTGAAACTTTGTCTCCAATCGACTGAAATTTTCAAATCGACAATAGAAAAATTCTTTCGAAGACAAATTTTCTAGTCACCAGTTGATTGTATTTTTTTGGGAACTTAATATGTGCCGATTGATTGTCATCTGTCACATCTGTCGTTTCGATTTGGTTTGGAAATTAATTTTTTGTATCGCATCACTGGAATTCGATACCTCTCAAATCAAAAATGGAAGTTTGCATCACATGACGTAGTTATAACTTCATTTTATTGACATATTGCGTCGATATAACTCCAGACGCATATTTTACTGACAAAAGGCGGTCAATAAGTAACCAGAGGTTTTTTTTTATCGCTTGCTAATTAATGTCTGCACCTTGCGCATCCCTGAAAACAAATCACGTTTTAAGTGAACTCCCCAAAAGACTGACATTATCTTGAAATTTCAAATCTACAATTAAAAAATGAAAAATTTCAAAAACCCTACAGGGTTTGTTATTTATTTAAAATCAGGGATGTTTAAGTAGTTTAGTTGTGGTAACGGAACTATATCTAAATACTGACCTGACTTAACGGGAGCTCCTTCGGGGCGCAGTTGATGGAAAGCATTTCAAGGGTAAGCTACCCAATCGGCGGTGTTCCTTTCTGTTTGGCCTGGATCTCTGCAAATCGGAATCGAGTTGGGTCGAACTATCTATTTGTATTCGATCAACTAGTGCCGCGAAACCGGGACTTCGGGGTGGGTAACAGAAAGAGTCCCCCTGTGGAAAGTCCACGTTGGGTTGAACCGGAAAGGGCATGGTACGGGTTGGGAGCCGTGCCACTAGCGCCGGTATCCCTAAATCCCGGGGGAGAGGGAAAACCCGGCTGAACTCACTTGATGGATCTGGCCACCTTTCACTAAATTCCATAAGGCCAACTGTGCAGTCTAGGAATCGCCTCTATGACGGGGTCCTCAGTTAGTGCACTATATTTCCACAAACTTTCTGTTGCGTAAGGTAAAAATTGCTCGGAGTTCAAGATCACACAAATGAAACGCCGCAGTAGATGTAAAAGTAGTAATCATTAAAGCTATATTCACAATGAGATAATTTGTACAAATAATTTCAACACAAAATTAAAGCGCTGCGGGAACCAGGTTCTAGCATTCACAATGTGCCCAATTTGTAGCTAAAATTAGCGCGGTAAGTGTGGAGTGTGAGGTTAGGTAATAATAATAATTTGTGAAAATACTGTTAAAAATATTGAAAAGAAAGCAAGAATTTATTCATTGTGTCACAGACAACATGTATTTTCACGGAATACAACACAAAATAAGGTTATGAGAGTTGTCCGTCAACATTGTCAACTAAACATAAATACCTACTGCGCAGACTCATATCATACAATTTGACGTTCAATTTGCAATTTCGCAGCAAAAGTTTGGAGTTTACAAACTTCCGCGTTACGTACTAATTGTACGTATTAATTATTTTTCTAATGTGAATGTTATCATTCAAAAGCTTGTAGCGAACTTCTACTTATACGTACTAATTTTACGGATTACATACAAATTATCTCATTGTGAATGTACCTTCATCATTCATGCCTTTAAACAAGGATAATAATTCTGCCTAATCCAAAAAATATAGGGTGTATTTTTGTAGACTGTCCCCATTTCAGAACGTATAAGTGACATTCTTTTATTTAAAGTCTAAACGGCTGACTGTGATGACTTAGGATATTTTTATCATAATGTTTCCACTCTAATTGCAACAAAGACCGCGAGGGTTAGACGGGTGCGGGAACTATAATCCGTTTACTGAAGAGATGGAATGCGCTTCATGTGCCTATAAAGTATCCACATCTATAATATCAAGATTGAACGTAAAAAAAAGAACTTATAAACACACGTTATATTCCTTGTTTGGAAATACTATACAGTATGATCCGAAATGTTTCTCATAAGGAGGAGTGGAAAATATATTCTTATGAGTCTCTCGAACTTCTTCCTGACTCCGAGATAAGAGTAAAAATCTAAATAATACAAAGCAACCATTAGATTAATGTACATTTATTTCAAGGCATTTAAGTCAAATTGTTATTGCAGATATTTTTGTCACTTAATAACATGTTTTAAATTTTTAAATTTGCAAAAAAGCACTCCAATTGACAGTAAAAACAATAAGTTTTGTGGTAAATTAATGGATGATTTGGACAAGCCACCTTATGTATTAATAGATTTCGCAAAAATTCGAACACAAAAAAATTATCCACCACTATCTGAGAAACTAAATTCTGACTCGGTATCCGATTCCTCCAGATTTGTTGCGGGAGACTTGACTTGGTTTTCCATACCAAAACAAAATAAGGGTCTTTAAAATGACTGATTTACAAAAAATATCTAATTAACGATTAAAACAAAACACACGAAAAACGAGATGAAATCGAAAACAAGCATGACGACACGAAGCCACAACTACGAGTGAAAATTCCAGTCGACCTAAGCCGGAAAGGACAGGTAAGTATAGCTTGAGCTGTCTGAAAACGGTCGAACCCATTTATTTGCTGACCATAATATTAGTTCGTTACGCATTTTCACAACTCCATCTGTTCGATAGTTTACTTGTGTTTACGTGTTGAACATCTCCATAGAAGCTGCTTTAACTCAACCGATGTATTTTTGTTTTTCCCTCGTGTTATTACTACTACTCAAATATAAACGATTAGGAAGTTTGCACAAGATAATTGAAATTACCTTTAAATCGTGGCCGTAAATTCAAAATGGGAAGCCTCACTTTGTGTTAAGTTTTATCTTTTTATGGGTTTTAAAAATTATTGGCCAAATAAAATTGCTTAATTCTGAATAGTATATAGATACGTATTTTCTTGAGTAGGTAATACGTAAATTCTTTCGAATCTAAAGTGTGCGTCACTGAGTTCTTTAACATATTGTGTATTACTCCTATATTTTATATATATTTAAAAAATAGAAATGATGCTGCTCTACAATCTAGTTTTCGGAAAGTATACTTTAAAAATTAATATAACATAATTATCGGCAGAATGTATTTGAAAACATATGCAGACAGCTGAAACATGCAAAAATAAATTACGTCAGTTGCTTTTAATTACCTTCATTCACGCATATCCTGCAGGATATGATGGCCATATTAACCCCAATCCATATGCTAATAGCATATACTGGGAATTCTCTTTATTGACAACAATATTTGATCTACGGTTCACTGGTTCGGACCTGTGAGAGACGGTTCGACATCAATAATAAAAGTTACCGAATTGCTTACTTTCAGCCAAGTACTAAACTTATCGGATTCGGAAACAAAAATTCCGTTTGAATAAGAATTCAGTCGAATAGAAACTAAAACTGAGTTTTGTCAGTTAGCTCAGTCTAGTTTTGTCCGGGAAAATAGCAGTATAGCGGCTAAAATTTGTCGACATATTTTTTGGTGTTACTATCAGACACGAATACTGACACCGAGCAGCAAGCGGAACATTTGACTACTAGTGCTATTTAAAAAAAAATGCAGAAAATAGAACTTGACTATTCCTAAGGACATCAAATTTGAAAACTATTCAACAAACTGTTCTCGCGATATTCAACTGCTTCCAAACTTTTTAGCGACCCTGTATATCAATCACAGAGAAAAGAACGTGCTCTAATTGCATTTACTAAAATGTATTTAGAGTTTTCTGTTTGTATGTACGTAGTAGAAAAGTTAGTCGTCTAATCTTCAACTATTTTTTGTCTAGTAAGAGAGATAACAGAGGTACCTAATCTGCCGGTTCCACTTAATTTGATTAGTGTATATTTTTCGCAATTTAGTGACTGACGGTACACTCTACTTATGTGTAATAAATCCACTTACCTGTCGGCAGTATTAATCAGCATATCTTGTGTCCATCTGTAACCACGTTTATGTTGTCGAGGGACCTGTATACATTGCCTACCACAAAAATCGGCCAAGTCTTCGGAAGCAGACGACCTCCGATGGTTTCGTACGATTGCATAAAAGTAATTGGCCTTCAAGAGGTAAAAGCCACGTGACGAAAACGTCTGCTGGCTTAAAGAGGTTTATCCTGCGATGTTGATGACATTCTATTTTGACAAATGGCGATTTATTGTTGATGTTGATGTTAATCAGTCATTATAAAGTGATTGCGTGTCGTTTTGCGGTAGCCGTTTTTGAGTTATATAACTGGAGACAATACTTAAAAAACGGACTTAAGGACGTTGTTGCTATAGAGATTACAATGGAAGTCTGTTCGCTGGACCAAGTTCAAAGACCTCGAACAAACCTGATCTATACAAAATCATCAAACAACCTGCTTTTGTACGAGGATGTTCACTGAGTAGTAATTCTTTCTATAATAGGGGAGATGGGTGCTTTTTGCGATTGCCTCGAGTCAGGTTGTGCGGCGGGGTCGGGAAATATAAATTGAGAGAATGATACAGTTGAATCAGGTTTATTTAAAACGATTTCTTATTTTTACGGTGTAGAAAGTCGGCAATGAGATGTATAAAATTGTGTACTTTCTATATCTGTGAGATGACCTTGCACTGATGATAAAAAATAGATTGTAGAAAAAAGTTATGTTGACTTTATTACATTATTGATGACAAATAACGGCACAACTCAAACAGAATTATCGTTAAATAAACTTTATTAAATCAAAAACACACAGATAAAAATAAAATTTATAAATAAAACTAATGTACAATTATACATCTGAAAGCAAAACATACAACAAAAAAGAAAATGCAAAGAAAGTACGAATCGTTACAATCAGAACTCTAAAGTTGGTTTTTGTTACACATAATAATGTAATAAATTAGTTAAAATATCTACAACTATGTAATATTAGGATCAAGTGCTCTTTTTCTTGTTAGCGATACAAATAGTAATACTAATCGGTTAGAATTATTAAATTATTGTTATATAAAATGTACACAAAAACTAATTAGGTAAATTTGTTTCTATACGGGGAAAGGGAGAGACCACTTTATTGCTGCTCTAAAGAGTAATGCCGTGACCGTTTCCAGAAGCTCTTAAAAAATCCCTTTTTCTTCTGCACCTCTTCTCCTGAAACAAAGCCTTCATTAAGAGAAAGGATAATCCGATATCATCTAAAAAATACGACTAGTCACTCCGCATCGCTTAGAAATCCGAGCGCGTTTAATCGAATCCGGTGAAATCAATTAAAATGCCGATCGACAAACACAAAACCTTATTATTCACAATCAAACTAATTGTATAAAAAAGCCACAGATAAGCTATCGACCTGCTCCCAACTTCTTCATTGTTCTCCTCAACTCTTTATGCAAATCGATTCATGAGCTTTCGACGGTTTCCGCCATTACCTTAACGAAATTTTCTTTTTTAAATATTAAAGTCCCTGCGTCGATCACTTCGACCAGAGGCTGCTGTTTATCTGTGCCAGCTTCCTGTCGTTTAGGACATGCAATTCCGACCCCACTAACCCTTATCTGTATGTGTTCGTGGGCACGTTACGCCAGATCGAAAATTTATCTTAAATGGAAAGTGGTCGCGCAAACATCTGCTAAGGACTCGCGAGAAACAATAACGCAATAAAATAAATTAACTTTCAAGAACTGTTCATTTAATAATCGCGTCCAACGGCGAAATTCGTTTTGATTATATGCCTGTCCTGAAAACAAAGGCAGATTCGATTCAATGTCGTGTATTCGGGCGTCGACAAGTGAGTTCGCAACGAAGAATAAATGTTATCAAAGCCTTTGTTGGGAACATGTTGACAACGTTTTAATTAAAGTATGCATTTGCAGTGTGCTCGGGGAATTTGGGGCCATGCATAACGACATTAGTGACGAGAATGCCAAAATTGTTGGTTCATTATGTTTTATGAATTAAAATGGTAATGTGAATGGAAATTCTCGTACAACTGAACTTCTTTATTGATAAAAATTCAAATCGTGGAGAAAATATTAAAGAAATGATAACTTAGTTTCCTGAATTCCAGTTGTAGAAAAGTTCTCGAGCAGAGTCCTTTAATAAGGCAGAGTTTGAAACTTGTTATAACTTGTAGCATGAGGACTACCCGGAATACGGCTTTGTACCTATCAAGGTAATATTTATCGTGAAGAGTTGTTTAAGGGAAAAATATATGAAAAAGAAAAAACTATTTTAACAACCAACTTCTAATGAAAGTTGTACCACTTTCAACAATTTTTATTATAACAATTTTAGTATTTCCATAATTAATTTAAACAAACAAGGATCAAACATTGTTTATAGGAGTTCCTCATACTCGCTGTGGAATAATAATGTATCAAACTGTGTGGTTTTGCGAAGGTGCAGCTTATTTTGGCAAATATTTTCTCTAACACGGATTCAGACTAAGTTTATCTGTGTGTGTTAATATTTAGACTCTTAATTAGCACTGAAATCGCTCCTATCTGTCTCGTGTGGGATTATAACAAAATATGGAATAAATTATCACGACAAACTAAATAATATTATTTGCATTTGTACGTGCACATAAAATAATGAATTTTTCTAGATAATGCAAATTCTAAATATACCATATGCACGGAAAATTTTGGAATCTATTACATTTTTTAACGGTTTCAAAACTTGGCAGGGTTGTCAAACGTGGCTGTAATAAATAGAAAATGATGTATTATTTTACTATGTTTACCGAGTTTATTGCTACATGTTCTGACCACTCATGATTATTTTTGAAGCACGAAAAGACACTGGTCTGAGTTGTACACAAGGCCTCCCAGAGTGTTATAATTTGCAAAATGCAAAAAATTATGTGGATCACTCTGTAATAATGTCTTTTGACGTTTTTTGATAGTAAATCTTCATTGTCCACCCCTTTATTAATATTTTTCTATTTCCACAGTGACTTGGAATTCTCTGTATGATACAATAAAGTAATATTTACAGCTGCCAAACTTTAAATTTCCGACACTGTCCATGATTTAGCGACTTTTGGGTGATAGAACAATCGAGGTGTGGCAAGCGAAATAGATATGTATAGGGTGATTCACTAAGCGCGCGTTTTTCGATATCTCATTAATTATTAGGAATAGAAGAAAAACCCAAAAGCCAAATTTTTTTGAGGACTATACTCTAAAATAATTTTTAAGTATATAGAGTGATCTGTTTTTAAGGTATAACACACAATTTGGTTTTTTCAATGAAATATCCTATACAGTTTTACATATGATTAGCCTCTTCTCAGGCTTTACAACCCCAGTTTATATTTGAAATACCGATGCGACGTGCAATTTTCTTTAATTTTTTGCAATGGAAGGGTACACAAAAAAAATCCCAGTAGAGACTTTTAACATCTCTGTTACAATATTTTGTGGAGTACGCGTTTTGTTGCGGTATTAGTGAAATGAGTTCTTCAAATACAACCCTATATTTTATTACTGCATTTTATTCTATTTTTTGTTCTCTTTCTTTTTTGTTAATTATTTTCTATATTATATTAGGAGACACATCGACATATTAGAAGAATGAGAACAAAAAATAGAGTAAGATACAGTAATAAAATACCAGGTGTTCTGTTTGAAAAAACTGACCCATCGATATTTTAAAATTGTAAAGTTTTACATTTTTTTTTATAAACACTCTAAATATTAAAATTTGATTTAATTGATACCACAAAGCGAGTACTTTTATTTATCCTTCTACAAAAGATTGAAAATAACCTTTTTACGATTTTTTGTGTACCCTTCCATTGTCAAAAAATTTTAAGAAAATTTGAATAACGTGGCGAAATTGGATCGGAATGTCAAAAATAAGCTGTAGTTATAAAGACTAAGAAGAGAGTAATAAGAATGTGTAAATATACCCAATGTTGTTTCATTAAAAAAATGTGTTACACTTCAAAAACAGAACACTTTGTATAGTTAAAAATTAAAAATAATTTGCGAGTATAATCCTTAAAGAAGCGTACAACTTTGGTCTTTGACTTTTTGATGTACCTCTAATAATTAATGAGATATCGAGCACCGCGCGCTTAGTGGCTCACCCTATATTTTTGCCTTTTATATTCGTCCCTAAATTTTGGTAACTTTTTCACAGGAAATATTTTATGGTGGCAATTCTGATCTGTCTTACTGAATGCGTCATTAGTGATCATACTATAATAATAAGTTTAAGAGTTACTGTTTTGTCTGAAACGTTACTTATAGGTTCGTCTATTGAAAAGTAATATACCGAGTATCCCATTTTATTTCTTTCACTTTAATGTCCAGTCATTTGAAGAAAATACAGAAGTTTAAATTTCAGAATAATTGATCATTAACACTAATGGCCACTAATGAGTCTACTAATTGACCATACTCTGAATATTATATTTCGTTTGGTTTTTCAGATATGACATCAATTTTTACTTTTCAAATAGATTAGTGTATGTTTTTTAGCTGCGTTATATAGAATATTTTTAAAATTTTTACTTTCGGAACGTAAGTAAATTTTCACATTTTCTCGAGGTTTCATGACGCCAGAATATGAAAAAGAGGTGTCCCTTTTCTGTCTGTCTGTCATCTTCTTCTTGAATTGTATACGTATAAGATTTTTTAAATTTCTTAAAATAATATACTCCTACACTTGTGGTTTGTGAATCTACCTTGAGTGTTATCCTAGGCATCAAAATTTTTGTAAAAAATCCAAACTGCATATCCACCTTTTAAAAGCGACGGTGAACACGACGATTTATGATTTTTCAAAAATTCTCTTCCACCAATTTTTCATTTGATCTGTTTTTAAGTTCATTAAAAAAACCTGGAAATATGGGTTTTCAATTTTCCGGGAAAATGAAGTAAGCCATTCCTGATTTAATGAATAAAATAAATTGACTCATTCATTAATTTTTTGAACCACCTGTTTAAGCAAATCCAAAAAATACGAATGCAATGATAAATCACAAGTAAAAACTCATCATATTTTTTGTAGAATTTATTCGGCAAAATTTTGAGATGACGTTATCAATTTTTTGGAGGGAATAAACAAATATATTTTGATTAAACATTTACCATGCATACAATAACTTTAAAACGTTTGATTCATTAATTTATTTGAGTCACTCTGTATACGCAATTCTAAAAAATATGAATGCAATGATAGCAAGTATAGACTGGTCATATTTTGCACATTTAAGATGGGATTTATTCAGCAATATTTTGAGGTGACGTAATGATTGATGAGCAAACACATTTTGATCAAAAATTTACCATGCTTATGACAAATTTAAAACAACTTCAAGATTTCAAAGCATTCGGTTTTGCAGTTCCTGATTAAATCAATAACATACATTCACGCATTCATTAATTTTTCTGAGTCATCTTGTATAAGCAATTCAAGAAAATATGAATGAAATGATAAATCACAAGTATAGACTAATCATATTTTGGATGAAGTTGATGTCATTTTTGGAAAAACCGTATGTGATAATGGTGACAAACCGTTAAAATTTATCTAATTTTAGACTGTTTTTACTTCCTGGACGATTGTCGTCAAATTCTGTAGTGTTAGGAACATCGTGTGGATGGTAAAACACTAATCAAAATTTATTTAATCATTCAACGCTTTGATGACGTCACCTAAAATTTTTCATAATAAATATTTTTCAATTCGATTACCTTATGTGGCTTTCTTTTTTCTTACACTGTGACTGATATTATCTATATTTTTTCGTTCAAGGGGTTATCAGGAAAAAATTTAAATTTCCCAAAATCAAATTTCACTTCAAGAACTAGGGCACTTCGTACTAGTGACTGTAACAATACAGGGTGATTTTTTTAACCTGAAACCTTCAAATATTAAAAATTAAATTTTGATTCTGTACATTTTTTCGCAGTGTTTATTTTTCGAGATATTTAAAAGTTTCAGGTTAAAAAAA
This sequence comes from Zophobas morio, assembly GCF_036711695.1. Classification (NCBI taxonomy): domain Eukaryota; kingdom Metazoa; phylum Arthropoda; class Insecta; order Coleoptera; family Tenebrionidae; genus Zophobas; species Zophobas morio. Next base: position 10,752,430 of record NW_026972122.1, read on the forward strand.
AATCGCCCTGTATGTAGAAACCCTAAAGGAGAGAGTCTGGCCAAAGCCGCCATTTTATATCACAATCAAGGGTTTTTTTACGCTGTTCTGCGTAGTAAAACAGCTGGTAAGGACAAATTGAAAATTTCTTTGCATTGATTTAAACTTCCCTCCAGCTTTTAAATGAACCAATCACGGCGTTTTCAAGCAGAAAGTGATATAAGATGGCTGTACCAATAAAAACTAAGCGACGGTTTGACCAGACTGTCTTCTTTACGGTCTCTAGCAATATGTAGAGACCCTAAATAAGAGAGTCTGGCCAAAGCGTCGCTTGGTTTTCATTGGTGCGGCCATCTTATATCACATTCTGTTTGAAAACGTATTGAAAACGGTATGCCTGGTTGCAGATACGATTAAAACTGTCAGCTGTGACTACGGTGACATTTATTGTGTTGTTGTGATTTTATATTGTATACGAAACAACTGCCACCGTGTAAATTACACCGTGACAGCAAAATTATGGCAATGCATCATGGTGTAAAATAAAATAAATTTATGTTGATTGATTTTTTTGTCTTATTTCCCCTTAAGAAGATTTTTTTATATTGCTTCATAAGATGTACGAATTTTTAAGCCATCTAGTAGTTTATACAGGGTGTTATTGAAAGGTACTTACAACAAAATTGATAGTTCTTCGCGAAGTCTAAGAAGTCTGAAAAACTTATTTTGTATTATCAAAATTATAAGATGAAAATTAACCCTTATCCAAACTTTTTAGACGCTACTGAAGGAAGGAAAAATAGGTAAGATTAATTTATTTTAGTTAATCCTAGCAACTGTAACAATAAAACTTTTGTCAAGAGTAAATGTTGCTATAGACACGAAATATGATCTTTTTATCAGAAGCGTACAACAAATTTGGACATAAATTTTAATCATTTTTATCTCTAAAATGAGAACACTTTTATCTGAACTTTTTTTTACTTTTAACACCCATACTTCGAGACCAATTGTCGATTTTATTTTGTACGTACCTTTCAATAACACGCTATATATTATTGTATTTACATATTTCGTCCGTTGATGACCACCTTTGTTTTTGATGATTAAATAAATTTTTGGTAATTCAATAATTTTTTCCTTCAATGGTTTGTTACCGAATTTCTGCTACTTTTTTGGTTATTACACATGTGACGCCAAATTTTAAAAAAGGCGCGCTTGATTGTGATATAAAATGGCGGCTTTGGCCAGACTCTCTTATTTAGGGTCTCTAGCAATATGAAAGTCACTACGACATCTATGGATAAAAACTAAGATTAAATGATAGCTGAAATTCATATACTGCGTGATCAGAAATGTCTATTGGCAATCCTGGATTTTTAGTTGAAATTGGTATCATGATGTTTTCTATTACTTCCGATTGTCAGCTGTCAAGATTGACAGATTGCTGACCTTTTTAATTTGCGAAATGTATCTAAAATATAACCTAAATTTATCGCATTTATGCCAACATAATCACAAGAAAAGTTCATATTTTTGTTTAAAAAGTACTGCCAACAGACTAAGCCATTTGTGTGCCGATTTTAACGAGACACAAAAATTATAACTGGATTCGGCATGGATGAGGACATGACATATGGTATGCTGCAACAGAAAGATGAGTTTACAACAAAAACGTTCCATCTGATAAATCTTACAGACTGAAATTCCATGTTTTATTTATTTCGTTCATAAGTTATCGACATCGAACAAAATTCTAAGCTTTCATTTGATGTCATTTGCCGGTTCATTAAATCAATTTGAGAGCCGAAAACTGTTAAATATCGCGATTTTCCACTTGAACATTTTAGATAACCAATTTATGAAGTTGTTTCGGTTTACATTACAGTTTTGGATTAGTAATTCGTAAACTTAAACTGACAAAGTACTCCTACTTCTCTAGTCAAACTACTTCTCACATAGTTTAGCAAATCCAGTTTGGGTGATACAGTAATTAATAAAACAAAACTTTTTATGTGAAGAAGGAAAAAAGTCGTTCGGAGAAAAAGTTCCTTTTAATGAGTTCTCAAAACACATGACTGACGTTCAGTGTATGTTTTGAGGTCTGTTTTAACAAAAATAGTTTATTGATACCTCATTCTCAGTTGACTACAAAGTGTAATATATTACTATTTGATGTTCCTGAAAAGTCTTTAATCACTCTAATTTTAAATACAATTATTACAAAAATGCAAAAATACAATTTTATTTATTCTTAAAATAAGAACTATATTTATGCATACCACCTTTTTGCTTTTTAATTAGCGTTTAAAAATGTGTTGTATACATGACTGTGCTGTCATGTAGACTGATACGTCGCACCATCACACTGATAAGCTACTAGAATGCGGTAATTAATGTAAAAAATGTGTTTATTAAAACTTCACAAGACTTTAATTAAAAGTGGAATTTTTGTAAATAAAAAACACGGTTGATTACTTGTGCAGCGAATGTTTAAAGTGCAGCCTTTAATTTTAATAAATTTCCTTTAGAATAATGCCAATAGAACATGTTTTACATTTTAATGCTTCCATAGGCGGTGTAATCAATAACCATAATAAATATATGATCGTAAAGTGAATATTCTCGTCTGTTACATTGTTTGTTCACTAAAACAAAAACATTTATTTGCAAATTATTTCATTCAAAGTTTGTGGCAAATGTAGAAGTTGGATCCAACTGATGGACCGACACAACATGAAACTTTGTTGTTTCAGTATTGATTATTTCAAATTCACTATATAAAAAGAAATAATGCATAATGAATCGAAATGTTGACGAAATAAACATTGAATAAATCATGATTTTTAGAAAACAGGAAGTAAACTTACTTCGTCTTCAGAAGTATAATAAACACCAAATCATTCTGAAATGACACACACGCGAAAACAAAGTACTTGCAATTTTTTAAAAATATTATTACCAATGTTATAGTGGTGCATTTTTGGTAAATATTTAACTATTTTTTCCTGAATTAATTCTGTAATCAGTCGGAGTTGCAGCAATATTTTAGTACTTTTATAAATTAACATAAAAATGCAAATTTTTCTCAACACTCTGTTATTAAAATTTTAATATAAAATTATCCCGTACGAATGTATACAATGTGTGCAGCCATATAGAACAGATTAGATAAAAAATTTAAAAAGCAGCTTGGAAAAAAACGCTCGTTGAAGCTAAAAAGCAAACATTTTTGCATAACTCAAACGGATGACCGAAGATACACAAATTGAGCGACATGAAGTTAAATCAATATTTTAAAATTTTCTTTTAACGTTTACCTTACCATTTAAAATTCTGCACATTACACATAAATTACATTGTCGTTAAAATTTACATTTACATCATAAAAAGCTTAAATTTGCTCTTCAAATGTCATTACGAAAATTAGACGTTTAAAAGATAATGGTTATTTCAACGATACTAAATTTTAAACTGAAATAATTGTAAGTGTAACTTTTTGTGGAAAGAGACAAAACTGCTATAAAAGGTTATTGTTTTCAAGTCATAAAAGAATTTTTTTTCTGTGTAGTGTCAAATGAGGCCAACACACCGTTTTCATAACGAGTTTTCATGGATACCACAAACGTTTATAGCGAAATAAATACATAATAAATTTTAATGTTGATAATCTCAGTGTTCATCATTTTCATTTATATGACAAAATTTAGTTTGGATGAATATTGTAACAAATCGCAAAATCAGGTTTTTATCTCTATTATGCGAGGATTGCCAAAAGAATGAATGGAATCAAAACCTGCCATGTCACAAGATAGGCTTTTATAATTAATTAAAGCTAGTTTAATATTCCATGTTAAAACAACAAATACAAATATAATATACAATGATTTTCTAAAAATTAATGAAAGGACCAGTATTAGTTGGGAAAAAATATGTAGTTAAATTATATTACAAAGTTTTATCTTGGATGGATAAGTAATCAAATAATGCTGCTCGTCAAAATATCAAAATTATGACACATAGGCATAAATTGTGTCTGCTGCAATAAGTTAGTATTGAGAAAGTTTCAGATAATTTCTTAGATTCAGATTTTTTTTAAATATTTGTTTAAAATTACATCACCGAAAGTTAAAAATTCTTTTTCCTAGACGAAAACAGTGACCGGTGTTTAATCAAAACATAAACTATAATGTGTCACTTCTGTTACTCTAAAATTGCAATAATATAGTTATTATGCCGAACAGGTAACAAGGAAATAACTAAATTTATAGGTTGATCGTATACGTTCGATGGTAGATGTTAAGAACTCTGTGAAGAATTAAAAAAAATTGGCCTAAAGAGTTTAGACAGTACTTCCCTCGCTGCCGGAAACGTGACGACTGCATGCCTATTATATTTTTTTTCGCAGTAGATTTCAAAGCATTCGGTTATGTAGTTACTGAGTAAACAAATAAAATATATTTGTGCATTCATTTTGTTTTGAGTCACCCGGTATATGCAAATTAAAAAAATATGGATGGAGTGATATATCACAAGAAGAGACTCATCATATTTTGTACATTTTAGATAGGATTTATTCGGCAAACTTTTGAGCTGACGTCATCAAGTTTTTGGAGGGGATAACCAAATATATTTTGACCAAAGATTTATGATGCTCTGTATAGCCTTAAAACATCTGCAAGATTTCAAAACATTCGGTTCCGTATTTCCTGATTAAATCAATAAAATACATTTACGCATTCATTAATTTTTTTGGGTCACCCTGTATACGCAAATCTAAAAAATATGAATGGAGTGATAAATCACAAGAAGAGACTCATCATATTTTGTACATTTTAGATAGGATTTATTCAGCAAAATTTTGTGGTGACGTCATAAAATTTTTAGGGCGGATGAGTAAATACAATTTGATGAAAAACTTACCATGCTTATGGTAACTTCAAAACATCTTCAAGATTTCAAAACATTCGGTTTTGTAGTTCTTGATTAAATCAATAAAATACATTCACGCATTCATTAATTTTTTTGGGTCACCTGTATGTACAAATCCAAAAAATATAAATGGAGTGATAAATTACAAGTACAGACTCATCATATTTTGTACAGTTTAGATAGGATTTATTCGGCAAACTTTCGAGCTGACGTCATCAATTTTTTGGAGGGGATAAGCAAAAATATTTTGACTAAACATTTATTATGCTCTTTATAACCTTAAAACATCTGCAAGATTTCAAACCATTCGGTTTTGTAGTTCCGGATTAACTCAATAAAATAAATTTACGCATTTATTAATTTTTTTGAGTCACCCTGTATATGGAAATCGAAAAAATTTGAATGGAATGATAAATGATAAGAAGAGACTCACCATATTTTGTACATTTTAGATAGGATTTATTCGGCAAAATTTTGTGGTGACGTCATAAATTTTTTAGGGGGGAGGAGCAAATACATTTTGATCAAAAACTTACCATGCTTATGATAACTTTAAAACACCTTCAAGATTTCAAAGCATTCGGTTTTGTAGTTCCTGAGTAAATCAGTAAAATAAATTTACGCATTCATTAATTTTTTTGAGTCACCCTGTATATGCAAATCCAAAAATATGAATGGAGTGATATATCACAAGCACAGACGCATCATATTTTGTACATTTTACATATGATTTATTTGGCAAACTTTTGAGCTGACGTCATCAAGCTTTTGGAGGGGATAACCAAATATATTTTGAGTAAAGATTTATGATGCTCTTTATAGCATTAAAACATCTGCAACATTTCAAAACATTCGGATGAGCAGATTCAAAATTAAATTGCAAAATGTTTTATAATTTTGATTTTTTTTCCAAAAATCTGGACGTTTCGGACTCGGAGTCGTAAACTACATGTTTAGGACTATATTATTTTATACAATTTAAAACCTATTTACTATGTACAATTTTGAAGTGACGTCATCACATTAGTGGTGGGGATGATTAGACAAATTTTGGTTAGCGTTTTACCATCTACATGATATTCCTAATATAAGTACAAAATTTCACAACAATCGGTCCAGTACTTTCGGAGATTATCTGTCTAATAAAAATCCGAGACGGCAGACAGACGGACAGACAGACGGACAGACAGACGGACAGACGGACGGACAGACGGACGGACAGACGGACGGACAGACAGACGGAAATAGGAGACCTATTTCTTCGTCTTTTAGGGGTCGTGAAAGATCGAGAAAACGTAAAAGTAGAGAGTCGGCCGACGGACTCGATTACAATACTTCCTTTGCTTACGCTCGGGAAGTAAAAAGAAACTATATGGTTATAAAGCCTACAGGGGGGTCAATCAAAGGCTGTAAAAATATATAGAATGTTCAATTAAAAAAAAAAAAAAAACTACTTGCATGCCTCATAAAGAGACTTCGTAAGTATAGTTCAAAATAATTTTAGCGTATGCTACTCAAACCACTGTATAACTTTAGATTTTACTTTATTTTTACTTCTCGAGCGTAAGCCAAAAACGTATTGTAATCGGGAAACTGGCTACTTTTATAATTTTTCGATGTGCCATTATCCCCAATTCCTCAGTGTATAAAAACATAGCTTTCCTGTTTCCGTTCTGTCTGTTTGTCTGTCGTCTCTGTCGATTTTTGTTAGACAGAATTTCCGAACCTACTGAACCGATTGTTGTTAAATTTTATACGTGCATTATGAATATAATGTACCAATAATGAGATGACGTCGCCCCAAAATTGTATAAAGAAAGATAGTCCTTACACGTGCAATCTATGAATCGGTGTTGAGTTTTTGCCAAAGACATCAAAATTTTTGGAAAAAAAATCTAAATTCTATAACAGCATTTTGCAATTTAATTTTGAATCTACATAAACGAATGCTTTGAAAGCTTGCAGACGTGTTAAAGTTTTCGTAAGCATGGTAAATTTTTAATCAAAATATGTTTGTTTAACCCCTCCAAAAATTGATGACGTCATTTAAAATGTCCAAAATATGATGAGTCTATACTTGTCATTTATCATATTTTTTAGAATTGCTTATACACGGTGACTCAAAAAAATTAATGAATGAGTCAATTTTATTTTATTGATTAAATCAGGAACTGCAAAATTGAATACTTTGACGTTTCAAAGTTAACGTAAGCAGTGTAATTTTTTAATGAAAATATATATGTCTGTTTATCCCCCCACACCTCCTCAAAAAATTTAACGACGTCATCACAAAATTTTGCAAAGGTATATGCACATAGCACGTTTGTTTATATTTACTTTATTTTAACTTTTAAGGATTTTCTTAAAAAAAAATTAAATTCGCAAGTTCAAATTTTACGATTAAAAAAAAACTGGATATGTTTTATTAACTTCAGGGGCGAGGGAAGTTCTGAGGGTCACGCGTTTAGTGACTCACCGTGTATATAGTTATATAGTATTCCAAAATTTTAACAAACCTTAATAGGACGCAAAATAAATATAACATGAGATAATATAGCTATATAATAGTGAACATTAAAGCAGCGATTTTTTTCAAAAATTTTGAAACCTGTCTCTAAGTTAATTTTTAAAAATTGTCCTATTATATATTTATACTGTATTGGGCAAAAACTAGAAGCAAAAATGTATTGGTATGAAGTCACCCACAGAATTTAAATAAAAGAAGATATCTACTTTTTTTTGTTTATTTTTTAATAACTAATTTTGTAAATTAAGGAAATATTTTCTTTCAAATGGGGTACTAATAACAATAAACTGTATATCATTGCCTAATTTCACCACCAATTTTTAATCAGGGTACATATTAACGTTTCCTATTACGAAAACAATCGACCCAATAATAGCTTCCTCAGCAAATAACTCTTATTAAACTGTAATGCTGTATGCAAACGGGCCTACACCTCCTACTTTTATAAAGATTTCATTTATTACACATATTTAAATTAAGACGGAAATTATGAGCTTAACAACTTTTATTACGATATCTGGTTTGAAGTTATTGTAGTTGAAGTTGTCACATTAATTTAGAAGACTTAATACTGAGCTCTAGTATTAGCCTATCAGCGAGTGACTATTTTTTGTGAGGTTGGCAACATTTTTAAAATTTCATGACGGCGTACCTGATTCTTATATTGAAATTTAGGGCACCAAGCATGGATACAATTATATCCATTCGTTCATGAATGACACTAAAGTCAATAGCTGCCATTTCCCAATCACGTTTGTTGCGCGCTCATTTAAAAATTGACAACTGTGAACGACATGCCAACATTCAGAATTGCCAACACAAAAATTTGCTTCAATTAGTAATAGTCACCCAGTCTTAATTCACGAAATGAATGATAAAAAACAGCTTTAACATGAGCGGTTGATTAGATTTTAATGTTTTTTCATTTTAATTTTAATGCTAAAAATACAGTTTGATTTCTGGAATGTCATAGGATGAGTCACATAGCGTGAATCGTACATTCCTATTAAATGCATTGAATTCTTAAGAAATACAGAGGTGAAAAACACTGCAAACGAAAAAAGTTGACCTATAGCCGCTATCAGGAAAAAATTTGCGTAGGAGTCTGCGAGGTCGTTCGTTTCATACTAGAATGCAGCTGGTATTCTTGGTTATTTTCCAAAAGTGAATGACAGGCAACTGGCACATATTTATCTCAGCTTAAATTTGTCATAAAATTTTGTAAAAATCGATATATTTGTAAAGTATTATATTTATTTATAATCTTTTGCATAAATATATAAACATTTTTACTTGCCAACCTTCCTACTGCATATTTTATTTACATATGGAATTTTTCTGACACTAAGAATAACAGAGAGATTCTATCGCAACTAATTAGCAGCCAACAAAAATATTGGTAGCTGAAACGCTTGTGTGCAAATATGTAGGGTGCTGAAAATAGTGTGTGTTAGGTGCGTTTGCAACGTGCAAATCTCAGTTATGTTCTGAAGCCTGTCTGTCATTGTTCGTTCTAAATTTTATACAACAAATCTCTGTTATTTTTAAGTTAACAAGTTAAAATTCTCACCAGGGAAATGTTGAGTCTCATTTCGTGAACCCGCCTTTATTTCAGAACCCAGATGGCTGAAATTATATACCTATTTACCAAAGAAAAATTCGACTTTAACATACAAAGTGGTCGATTAACGAGAGAACTCCGGAAGGGGTTGGCAGAGCCCGATTTCAAGGAAACCGCTGTGGGACCGCACAACCGCACACAGAAATTGATTAAACGACATTCCACTTAATATTGATAAGGGAACAGAATATGGGTATTCTGGCTGTCAATCGTCTCTTATAAATAGTGACGCTAATGTGTAGTTCGTCTCACCCTATTTCGCCCAACTGGTCCTAGTTTAACTGATGTTGTGATTCAATTGAGAACATCTAGTTCGGAAAAAGTACATCGATTACATACATATTGTAAATGTTTAAAAAACACAAAAACAGAACGTAAGACGTGGGGTAGAGACACAACATCTATATAATTTTCAAATAATAGGTTGACAGAGAGTGCTGAGAGAGATGTGAAGACAAGTGTGCAACAATGTGAAGGACACATACCTGTCGTATCAAATTTTTGCAGAAGCACCAGTTTAGATATGTGATTTTAATGTTTGGAATTGTTGGAACCTATAAAAAATTTAATATGAAATGAATAAAAATTACGAGAAATGATATGAAAGTTGTTCAGTGTGCGTGTCGCTTTAAAATTTGTATATAACGTAATTATTGTTTTATAACATGTCTCCCCAGTGATTTACATACAACGGATGTTTTAAGTCAGGTCTATAATTTTTTAGTGAAAGGATAAAGCCATATTTCAAAGGGGTCGGGTCGTTCTTAGTAGACAATTTTTATGGCTGTTTGATATCTATGCAATTAGAAGTCTGCACGTATACACTTTCGATTAGGAAACAAGGAGGCGGTTAATGTGTACTTTATTGCGGTACTGACATACACAGCGTCCTTGTATCTTGAGAACGGACAGAAATATTAAAATTTTGTAAACACCATTGTTTTTAGCTTTATTTGCATATTATAGGTCACGTTTATCGAATTTTTGCTATTTACTTTATGTGCCACTATTCATTTTCATATTTATTAATTAACAACCTTGGAGCACAATAGGGTAAAGTAAAACCCATAATTTTTTACGGAAAAAACTGAAAAATATATCTACTGATAAGTTATCACGGAAATAGATGTTTTAATCGGAAGCAATATCAGGTTAGTATAAAAACGGGGAAAACCACTTCCAGTGATTTTGTTAGTTGAATATTATCGCAGTTTCTAAAATTTATTAACAAATTGAAATTACATTACGATTTGTAGAGGCAACAATTACGTTAAAACACGTTAGATAGCTTGACCATGAAATCGAAGATGACATTAACACTTTTTTCAAATCTGTATGTCCAAGTAATTTGAGCTAAAATTTTTCTTTTATCCATTTTTGTTTTATTAGCAAGTTTGTGCTGAACGAACTTCATTATTCGTGCTTTATGTATTAATGAGCATCAATTAATAACTACAAAAAAGTTTACGAAGTTCATACAGTTGATTTTCCCGCTCTGTTTACGTAGAATTTTTTACCTGCTCAGCTAAATTATTAATGAGGCATCATTTATTATTAAGAAATAAAACACGTACCGACGTGGATGAAAAGTCAATTAAAATCTAAACACGCTAGCTAAAATTATTTCAATTATGTATGAGGTATGTAAGGATAGGAGAACACATAAAGTGACAGTTTTTTCAATGTAAATTGCCTATTTTTACAAAGAAAAGACAAATTCATGTTAATACTTGCAAAGTAAGTGTGTGGTATCAGCAATCTGCATAAATACAATCAATTAATCATGTTTCTTTCAATTAGATTAGTCAGTGATATATTGTGAATCAATTTTATCAAATTTAATCATTAAACTGGTCGATTTTTTGCTACCGTTTCTGAGTAAAAAATTATCTAGAACAACTTATAATGAAATGGTAAAATAATAACGTCTGCTTGGAACGTGGTTTGAGAAAAAAGTGCAAGGTCGCGCAAAATACATACACTACAGTGTTGCCAGATGAACTGAACCAATTTCGGCAACAATTCAATTTAATTTTTATTGTTTTCACCAGCAATTATTGATTTTTATCAATCATCACTTTGGTTTTCATTGTCAACTACGCCCTATGCTCTTCATATTTATCAAATAATCAATAACTGCACTTGATACATAATCATCGTAAGTGCAAATATTTCAAAATGATGTGATTTCGGTTCTAAAAAAAACGTTATTATGTCTTGTACAACATACCACTTCATTCCTTATCAAATTATGAGCTTTGATATCTACTTATGTAAGTAAATATTTTATCTGGTCCATGCTGTAATTTTAATTTCTGTATTTTTGATGTAACAAATAAATGCTTTGGTATATATTTGAATTATTCTTTTTTAAACTGACGCATTATTGCATATTTTGACGATCCATTGCATATTTTGTCGGTTGGAGCATATGTATATAGTCTTTGCCATTTCTATTGAAACACCACCTGTTGATTTTGCCTAAAATTTAGCAATTGCTAACAGTTTTCGGTTGATTGACAACGGGTTTTAGTTAGAAAATTGTGTGAATATGAACGTTGCCAAATTTATGATCAACAAGTGGTGTTTCAATAGAAATGGCAAAGACATTACATATTTGTGCATGTTTTACTTTGTCAACATTTTTTTTCTAAAATACTTGTAAAATCCGAAGTTAGGTCCACTGTCATAGACAACACTTCTTACAACTAGCCGTAAATGGTTTATTAAGGAGCAATAAAATTTATTTATGATTTTCGTTTGGCGAAAGTCTAAGAACATCTGAACATCTGCTTGGGTTTTTCTGGTATTTTTCTAATTGAATGTACCTGAAAATTTGTTTGCTGCAGTTTACATTAGCCAGTTTGATTTATAAGGATGGTTTGTTTTAAGTTATAAATGTTGAACTAGGTCAATGTCGATTGAGTATACAGTATTTCATGCCTGATATTGGCAAGTAAAGATGGAGAAAATAATTTGACAAAATGTTTCTAATTCATTCATAACTAGACACAGAAAGTGAAAACATCTCTAAATAATTGGATAAAAGATTATCCTGAACTTATTTCAACCGACGAAAATGTTTTCTGCTAAGCAAGTGTTTTTTTATTTTTATATTGTATATTTTTTAATACGACTGTTTTAACTTGTTTTTGTCATCCAATAAAATTTTAATTTTGTTTTTAGATAACATGTGAGTGCAAGTTCCAAATATCAGAACATGTTTCAACACAACTTCATAAAAGGAAGTGTCAAAATCTCCGCGAATCAAAACTGTCGCAAATTTTCAGACAGACAGAATATCTTATCGGAACGTCAAAGAAAAATTAACAGCAAGTATTTGCTTCAAATTTATGTAAAACGATACTTAGTGCCAATATTCCACTTAAGAAGTTGCAAGACCCTTGTTTCAAAGCGTTTTTAGAAAAATATTCCAAAAATGAGAAAAAATTATATGCCAAATATTTACAATGAGATTATTTCTAGTACTAAAGAAATTGTAAAAAAAAACAATTGATATATTTTGTAGTGGACGAAACTTCTGACTGTAGTAAGAGTTATTAATAAATCTTTCACGAATTTTTTTTCTTCCTGATGTTGTTCCAACAGAGATGAAAGTGTAAACATTATGACAACAATAATAATAAGGGCTTAAGCTTATTCCTGTACCCAGTATCAGATGTACCCAGTCTCCCCTGTTTCAAACCAGTTGTATGCAAGTTGGAAATGTTATTATTTCAAAGTACTGACGGAATGAAATGGAGCATACTTTAACCTTTCAAAGCCACTTGTTCCGACTATTTATAATAAATTCATCAAAACAGTTTCTTTGGATTTAAATCTAAAGAAAACTTTCAATCAATTTGACATTACAATGGGTATCAGAGTAAACAGTTTCAGGTACTCTATTAAACTGTCGTAACCCATTTAATTGCTTTGCTAAATGTTGCAATTAATTCGCTAGTATTACAATGGCGATCGTTTCGACAACTCACGGAAAAACAACCACTTTTTAGAGTATTTTGAGCACACAGTTATTCGTAATGGATGGAGTCAGTTTAGATATACAGAGTGTTAAGGAAACTCAACACATCATAACACTGTTAATAGACGTTTACTTGAAAAATCGTTGGACAGGTCAATTTTATTTTTTAAATCACACTTTTAGATGCACTTAGAACGAGTTCTTTCGGATTCTGATAGATCTTTTTATTAGTTAAATGGTCGTAGAAAAAAGTTAGTTGGAGAATAAAATAATTCAATTGGTAACAAATCTGGGATTCGAAACAACTGAAACCACGTCAAAAATATTGCTTTTATCGGTCAAAAAAAAAAGATTATGTACTTACGTTACAACATAAAAAAAATCTTGGAATCCGAGACCCGCGAATTACCATCAAACGTGTTAATTTTGACAAAAGGTGAGACATTGTCCAAAAGAGCCTTTATCACTTGTCAAAAATCATGGTGCATTTTATAGAACGCAAGGAAATCGAAATTTTAATGATGGTTGGGTACGGTGTAAGAAATCATGAGGAAGTATCTGCTTTATTTAATCAACAACATCCTGATGGACCCCCAATCGCCAGGTCTACAGCATGTAGAATATTAGGAAAATTTTCGGTACATGGTACTGTATCAGACTTGGCTAGACGAGATACGGCTAGACACTAAATTAAATATTTTATTGGAAGTCGAAGAAAATCTGTATATGTGTGTCATATATGTAATTTGTAAACGGAACAGTAAATCGCTATAGTTGTTGATACTGGTCGCGAAATAACCCTCATCGCAGCAAAATAAATGTGTGGGCAGAAATGTTGAGTACTCGTCTGATAGAACTCCATTTTTCCGAAGAAATGTTAACAGTTGAATGGCCGGCTCGTTCGTCAGATTTAACACTCCTTGATTTTTTTGTGAGGGTACTTAAAATACATTTATACATATATATTAATAGATCAAGTAATTTGGACAATATTAAAAAAAGGTATTTCAATAGAAATGAAGAACATTAGTAGATACCATTGAATTCAAAGTGTTTACACACGTGCTGGTATGGGCCAAATGGTTGGTCCATGGCAGTTCGAACATTTACGGTAGTTTTGTCGTTTTACTGTACAACTTCGGTTCAAATTGTATTAATAAATCGAATTTTTGTTTGTCCAGCTTTAATAGGATTTTTTACGTAATTACGTAAAGTACCAACTTTTTTCTACTATCATTTAACTATGTAATTAAAAGGTCTGTATATTAAAATTTGAAACAAAAAATTGGGATTGCCATTTAAAACAATTGTATATGACGCCACTGTGCTAAAACGGTTAAGCTTAAAATATGTTAATACAAAGGTGACCAGTTTCAAAGCAGACTTGACCATCTTATTCCTTTTTATTGGACTGTTATATAAAAAAAGTGTTGTTCAGAGGGTAAATGGTTTCAAGGTGATACTGTATTCGTTGTCTTGAATTAGCTGAAAACTAATTAAATTCAAAACGAACTGAAATCTTGCCATAATCATCTGGTATATTTTTAGTCTGTTAAATAATGTTTAGTTTTACTACATACGTTTGGAGTTGGTTGTGAATCACCGATTTTTGTGATTAGCGATTTAAAAGCGACTTGTACAAATAACTTCAGCCATGCAACCATGACAATAATTAAACTAAAGCACTTACTTAAATAGTTTTGTATGTGAACATTTTTAATATAATATATACTTAATTACCACAAGGTCTAATGAAAGTTACATTGTCGACTCCATTGCTACTGAATTACTTTTGAGAAATCAATTAAACAAAGACGAAGAAATTTCTGGAGTGGACCGAAGTGGAAGACAGCACCAATAATTACATTTACAAGATTTTAGTGTCTACTGCACACCAGTTCCAATTAGTTAATTGGAAATTACGATAATTAGGACAGACATCTTCACGCGATTATCCTTCGTGGGCATTAAAAATGTACATTTTATAGCTCAAAGTTAGTGAATTTTCATAAATTCAGCATTCGTATTTTGTGATTATGATTTCACACTTTTAACTACCGTGATGTGGTAATATCGAAAGAATGCATATTAAACCAACAATGGTACAGGTGAGTAACGCTGCAGTCTTTAGTGCGAAGGTCCTTCATATTCCGAATTTCGAAGAACTCTGAATAATGTGAAGCAATCCATTAAAGTTTTTTCAGAGTAAATGATATAAAGAAAAATGTATTTCCACAAACACGAAATATCCTGAGATACTGATGTTTTTAATGTCAAATACAAGTACATTAGCTTATTAAATTCGTATAAAGATTTCTAAGGTAGTGTTTAATTTAATTTGCCCCTTTTAGAACTGTTTGTTGTTATTATGGACTGCCGTGTTCGTTTTTGTATGATTATATAAAAGATTTGTATCTATGAAATACTAAAATTAGGAGTGTTGTCAACTTTTATGCAATAATGTACAGATTATATCAAACGCACTGTTTTTACACTTTTTTATATGTACTTAATTTAATCATTGTAAGTGATATTAATCACATTAAACTCTCAAGTTTGATTACTATCATCTACTTCAACAAATAAATTTAAACGTTACGTTGCGTTTGGAAAAAAACGAAACTTTTGAAAATGTCAAACTTTGACTACATATTATATCATACATCATTTCTCTATTATTGTGGCCTCCGGTTATCTTTTTGATATGAGCCGCATTTAATTTAAGCCGAATACAAATATAGAGTTCTGTTTAAGAATTAAATCGAATTACAGATTTCTAGAACTATTTGTGATTTGTGCTAGATAAACAAAAAACATGTTAAGCTACAGCCGAAGTATTTATTCAGTAATCCAAAACACTTGTATTAATTCCGTATTAAATTTGGGCAATATATAACCTTGGACTCAAAATTACATTGATTTGTTCTGTTCAAAATTTAAAGATCCACTGATTAACAGGTTAATTGATTAACACAAATATCTCGAAAACAAGAATGCTTTAATAAAGTGTCGAAAATTTAAACAAAGTTATAGGTTAAAGTACATTCAAAATTTAAAGTTTTTCGCTTCCGAAGAGCCTATCAATAAAAATTTATTTTACGATTTCCTGCAATGTCATTACGATTATAAATACAGTGTAACCTCGATAATCCGAATTAATTGGGGAAAGGTGTGTTCGGCTTAGCGATTTGTTCGGATCAGCGAATTTCCCAAAGAGCTGAAAGGGAATTGAATAACAACTTCGTACACTTATTTTGTTAGAGGATATGTCATTTGCCAAAATCAGTCTCATCTTGACAAGTACTAGCCCCCCCCCCCCCACCCTTTATTTTCTTAAAAGAGTTTGTCATCTGCCAAAATCAGTCTTATCTTGACAAGTACTAGCCCCGCCCACCCACCCTTATTTTCTTAGAGGATATGCCATTTGCAAAAATCAGTCTTATACTTAGCAAGATAAGATTGATTTTGGCCAATGACGTACTCTTCTAAGAAAATAAAGAATAGGTCATCTGCCAAAATCAATGTTATCTTGGCAAGTATGAGACAGATTTTTGCAAATGACATATCCTCTAAGAAAACAAGGGTGGGTGGGCGGGGCTAGTACCTTTTCTTAGAAGGGTAGGTTTTATTAAAAAAATTGGTCCAAATTTATAAAATTTTCAGCCAAATGTTTTGAGCCGGTCTTGAGAGACGTCATCCATTTTTTGGGAGGCGGTAAACGGATAAATTTTGATTAACGATTTACCATGCTTATGATAACCTTAAAACGTTGCAAAATTTTAGAGCATTCGGTTTTGCAGTTTCAAAATTAAATTGCAAAGTTTTGTCATACAGTTTTGATTTTTTTTCAAAAATTTGGATGTTTCGAGCAAAAAATCAACACGGATTCCTAACTACACGTAAGAGTATGCTCTTTTATAACATTTAAAGCATAGAACATAAGACTCATTTTGGCAAATACTAGCCTGGCCCATCCGCCTTTTATTTTCTTAGCGGGTAGGTTATTTGGCTACTAGCAAATTTCGACCCATTTTAGATGATTTTCTGAACTTAAATACTTTTTCTTGTAGATTTTGGGCTGCAGAAGCCACTTCCGGCCTCATTTCTTCGATAACTTCAACCTTTTTTCCAGAATTAGTTAATTAATTCAAGGCATTGAAATATCACAATATTGAAAAATTTCAAAAAATCCAATACAACACGTACAAAAAGAAGATCTTGCGTCATTTTTGCAAGTAGGTGCATGTTTTCAAGTTCAGTTCAGGCGCGGATCCAGGGGGGGGGGGTAATGGGTGCAATTGCCCCCCCCCCCCTGACACACGATCGAGGTACTTTATTTTGACCAATTTCAAAATTTTGAAATCGCATTTCATTTTGTAAATACAGTACAACCTCTATAATCCGAATTCACGATTATCCCAACATCCAGTAATCCGAACAGAGGCTATTTGAAGTCGATGCTTCTTTAATCCGAACAAAAACTCTGCAATCCGAACTGAACTTGGAAACACGCACTTACTTGCAAAAATGACGCAAGATCTTTCTGCATATGTTGTATGGAATATTTTGAAATTTTTAAAAATTGCGATATTTCAATGCACTGAATTAATTAACTAATTCTGGAAAAAAGGTTGAAGTTATCGAAGAAATGAGGCCCGAAATGTACAAGAAAAAGTATTTGGTTAAATTTCGAAAATCGTCGAAAATAGGTCGAAATTTGCATGAGGGAAATTTCATTTTTGAAAAAGTTTCCTAAATGTTCTGAAAAAATTCAGAGATATATGTATATCCCGACGTGCTATGTTAATGGTAACCGAGCAATATTTTCGGAAAACTCGGTGTGAAATTCGAATTTTTCGAAATTTTTAAAAATTGCGATATTTCCGCTAGACGAATCTATAAAAATGGTTTCAGTTATCGAAGAAATGAAGCTAGAAGTGACTTCTGAGGCCCAAAATCTACAAGAAAATCTATTCAGTTAAATTCCGAAAATCGTCGAGAATGGGTCGAAATTTGCAAAATGGTGGTAATACTTAATGGAAAATTTCATTTTTGAAAAATTCATCTAAAAATTCTGAAAAAATTCAGGGCATAGATTCCGGCGTGTCGATTCCAAAAAGGATTCTTTAATTTTGTTTAATAAAATTATGGTTTATTTCTTTCTATTTGTTTTCAACTGTGTATGAAGTTGTTATTCAATTCCCTTTCAGATTTTTGGGAAAATCGCTGATCCGAACAAATCGTTAATACGAACACACCTTTTTCCCAATTAATTCGTATTATCGAGATTCTACTGTACACTATACGTGTAACGAAAACAACCAAATGTCACCCATGTTATATGAAAAAGAGTATACTAGCTAAAATTTTATAATTTTTTTTGTTTAGAACCAATTTCTGGGAGATAGGTAAAATCGCACAAAAATTGCCCCCCCCCCCCTAAACGAAATCCTGTATCCGCGCCTGGTTCAGTTCGGATTGCAGAGTTTTTGTTCGGATTAAAGAGATGTCGACTTCAACTAGTCTCTGTTCGGATTACTGGATGTTCGGATAATCGTGGGTTCGGATTATAGAGGTTATACTGTATACTGTTATCATATGTTAAGTAATAAAAACGGTAACTTAAACTGTGAAATAAACACCAAAATAAACTGGTTCATGCTCATTTCTTAAATTTTTTTAAGCAATTCTGACGGTTTTTTTTTTAATATGACCTCAATAGTTTTTTTAGTAGGGATACATACATTAACGACTAATCAATAATTAAGAATAATGAAATAATCGGAGCCCATGTAAAACATCTATATCTCACTTTTTAATCTTAAAAAGTAATAATACTGAAAAATGGCATTGTAATATAAGACCTTCTAAACCCAAAGACTGGGACGCCTATGGAGTGTAAATAATCCAAAGGGGTATAAGTAGGTTCGTGAAGTGTTCGACAAACCATGAATTTTCTAGCGACCTCCCTGAGTTGTCGCCAAGTGTAAATAAATCAAAAAAAGTTAAGTTTTAATCACGTCCTTTCAATCCAATGAACTGGATTAAAAAAATTTCAGAAACAATTTGAGTTTGTATACCGTGTACACTTCAGATTTTTCATTCTTGAAAAATTGTTGAAAAAATGTTTTCTTTAAGGATTAGTGTTTCACTTGAACACGGTTATCGAATTCAATAATATTTTTTTAATATACACTCTACTAGAAATTTATTCTTGTTATTCGACGAACACAATCAAGTAAGATTTATTTAAGTAGAATTCCGTGTTATCTCTGTATCGCTGATATTTCTGCAGAAGCTAGGAAATTACTTTGCTTATCATTGCGCCTAGAAATCCGATAAAACGTGTTTCCTGAAAACGAAAAAAGTGGTACCATTTCGCTAATGGCCACTTACTCCATAAAATCGCTTATCGTTGTTTACCTGAATGTTGAGTATTTTAGTGACTCGAAATGTAAACTTAACGACACACTTGCCTACATACAGATTTTTAACCGACCCCGCATTTCCCGAGATATTTAAAGACAAAGACGTCCTCTTTTCGAAATTGGGATGCAAAAGGTACGGTATCTGTCGCTCTATGTCTGTGTCCGCTCCCCCACTTTGAAGACACATTACGACTATTTATAACAAGTTACCAGAATAGATCTTTTCAACAAGTTCGAAGCGAACAATATGGCCAATTGTGTAGAAAATCAATACGAAATATTATATTTAACGTTCGCTGATTAGATGGCGATAAATGCGCCAAGATTAATTACAAGAGTGTAATAAAACCTCAAAACGATAAATACCGAGTTGATAATTTGGCGGAGTTGCCCTGTTGCTAACTCTCCCTTTCTATTGATCCAGGAGTGTTGGGGGATTGCAGAGGAAAGAATGGCACATGGGCGGAGGCCCAAAATGAATTTACTTCAAATAATCCCCTTTGTGATCATCCAATTTGGCTGCGATTCAACTCATGTTTTTCTCGTTCGAAAAGCAATTAATAAAAATTGCATAAATAACAATGAACTGGAGATTGGTCTCGAATAATGAACTGCTCAAGATAATTAACCGATAGTGGTGTTAAATGGGTTAATGTCGCCTTAGAAACACGGCGTCCATTTTGCATTTTATCTAATTATTTATGGCTTGTAACGTAAACTTTTATGGCACAGAAACGTAAAACCTACGGCCTTGCAGAACATAAACCGATTTACATCTTTTGCGAAGTATCGAGTAAAAAACTAGCTGTTAATTATTACACTTTGTAATTTTGTTTGTGATACTGATAACAATCATAAGAATTGGATTTTAATTCAAATCATGTTGTTAAGTTGGCGGTAACCATAGGCGGAGACTTATAACAAATTGTTGGGGGTTCAGATTTTTACTAAATCATTACTGCGATAAAATGTGATTAAAATAATAAAAAAGACACATTTCAAACAATATTGAGACAATAAATTTAAATGTGTCATCTTTATAACTCAACTTGGCACGGCGATGCGATGCTAGAAATGTACGAACTCTTAGTTCTCAAAATAGTAAATTGTAAACTTTTTATTAAAAGACACCATCTTGTTTTTTCTAACATTTCGAAAGACTGAGAAATATTAGAACTTTTTGTTTATAATTTACTTTAACCAATACCAGTAATAAAAAACTCTGTCCGGACAACATTCAAGCGCAGTCTTTTAAATTTCTTTTGTAATAAAATGCAGGGGCTTCATTTTTTTTTTTACTAAAATGTCAAAAATTGATCAGAAACTTCTAAATGTTACCACTTCATGAATGTTCCAACATCATTAATTATGATGAAACTGCTCGGTTCCTGCTCACGAGACACAAACTAAGCCCTTTGCGAAATCACTATGGGGCAAATTCAATCAATAAGACCAAAAGGTCTCAGTTTAAATGGCCGTCCTTACAATATAATTTGTGTGACAGTGTTTTCAGTAACTTTATTCAATCATTGTATTTATGAGTGATTATCATCTTTTAGCACTATTCTCACTTTATAGATTCGTATATTTTTATCTAGTTCTATTCAATGTATTTTACTGACACAAAAAAGTAAATTGAACTTAAACAATGGTTATAGAATTTATTATACTACTGGTATTACTGGAAAAAATACTAGTGCCGAGAATAAATTTGACAAAGCCAAAATATACTTGAGCATAGCAGAAAATTGACTGAGCACTCTGTTTCCATCAGAAATCGAGAGAACTTTCTTGTTTGTATATGATTACCTGCTTTTAAACTTACAAAGTTTATTATTTTCTAAGTGCTATGGCACGAAAACTCAGATTATTGAGTAAATAATAGGGTTTGAGTACCACTTTGAGTTTTATAAAACCTGCACAACTTTTCCTCCAACAACGAAAAAAGATTTTCTAACCTCAAAAAAAAACACTCAGAGTTTCTTTATGGCAACTACACATTATAATAATGTTCAAACATTATTTGTACTTATTTTATATCACATGATTGTCACTTAAGCATAACATAATGGGAAAATTGGTCCAAACTAAAGAAAACTTCCCTTGTTTCTGAAGTATAATCATGCAATTCCAGCTTCTTAGATAAAGAATAAAATTTGATTCACTACTACGCGAATTTATTGTACCTAACCCGTATACACTAAAATAAAAATAGGTGTGTTTTTCGTACTAAAATGTTATAATGGTGTTGTAAACTTTTTATATTCAGCAACAAATATATCAATTTAGATAAGTACATTATAATAGTAATAAGTATGTAATACTCCAAAAATTTCAGGAAAATAATTTTATTAATCAATAAAAGAAATCGTTTCATTCGTAAGTTTTTCCAGACATCCTGTATATGTAATTCCGAAAACTATGAATACATTAAATTGTAGACCCGTAAAATTTTGCAATTTTAAATACGATTTATTTAATCAAATTTTGCGGTGGCGTCAACAAGTTTTTGAAAGAAAAAAAGATTTATGTTTTACTATGTTTACCATAACCTTATTTTAAAACGTTTGAAAAATATCAGAGCAGTCTCTTTTGTAGTTTCCAAGTTAAATTATAAAAAGCTGTTGTACAACTTCGCTTTTTTTTAACTTAAAATATTAAGGTACAGTTGTCCCAGTCTTACTTCGTTTATATGACACTGTAATCTCAATTACCGCATGCATTAGGAACTCTATTGAAAATGTAAATAGCCGTACCATAAATCATTTTAAGGGTTTACGGGCGCGTACGGCCCAGTGTAGTGTAGACATTTGGTGTCTTGATGCTTTATGACTGCTGGATGACTTGTGGCAGAGGCCTATTGTGGAAGACTTAACTCCTTCACAATGGGCAGTCGTAAAAACGAACCAGCACTTGGAACAGTATACAAAATATGAGCTGATCAATAAACAACAATGAGCGAAGCGTATAATTTTATAAAATTTAAATAGCATCAAATTTTCAGATGACGTCATAAAATTGTATGTGGGAATGATGTAGTTAGCGCCTTACACGATTTTTTTAAAATACTTCTAAAATATGACAAGAATCAGTCCAGTAGTTTCGGAGGTTATCTCCTTAATAAAATTTTCAGCAGGCAGCAGACAAACAGAAACGGAATACCTCCTTTTTCATACTATATAAGCTAGGAGAAACTTTAAGAAAACACGTAATTATCCATTCGCTAAATGGACCCTATTACGATTAAAGTGTCAAAGATTTGGTCTGTATTTATTCTGTATAAAATAATTTTTTCATTAGTGAAAAAATACCTAGTACTGTCCAAAGGGAGTTAATAAGCACGTGCTTCTCAATATTTTACTGCTTTTTCAGTAGCATAAACGAAAATTATTTTCAACCAAGTATAAAGTGTGCCGTTTTAGAATCACAAATAAATTTTAAGGTTTTTAAAGAGAATGTCTTATATATAGGATGATTAAAAATCGCGCACTAACTCAAGGGTAGACTATTAAATATATAGTTATTTCAAAAAATAATTACAAATTTCCTTACGTTAATTTGACATTCACTTACAAAAACAAAATATAGATTTAGGTAGATAGATATAAACATGTGACACATCAGCTATTGTTGTCAGATTCTTTCTGAACAATTTTTTTGTAATATGTATAAATAACATAATTATAAAATGAAGAAAATTATGGACACAGAATAATGAAATTCCTATCGATTTTACGTACCCAAGACCAAGTCGTGAATCAAAATATGGTCAAAATGTAAAAAAATAATTAAATTTTGAAGGTTTGTGTCTTCTACATTTGGGCCCAAGAATTTTTCAAGTTATTTTTTCTTTGCTCAATAAACAGTTCTTAACAAGTATCATAGAGTTAGGGCGCCATTTTTGAATCACCCTGTATACAATCACTAAATGGTCTATTTATTTTTGAAAGCGATGTTACCAAGTGTTTTCGACTTTACGGAAATTTTTAACACTACAAGGTTTTACAAAAAACATCGCACGAAGGTTATTTTTATTTCCTATGTTGGGATATTTTATGGATAGATGAACAAAGGTAGGCCATTTTTTAAAGTATTACTATTAACATACATGGTGTGCTTACAAAGAAATTCTAAAATCTTATAAATTTCAACGTTTTGGGATGTCAAAAATCCCACAAACTATCAGACATCTAGAATATATACTTACGAAAAAAGAAACATGCGGAGTCAAAAAATACGGAAAACATACAAAAGCGAGGCGATAGTGGAACGAAGAAGTGAAACAAGAAATCTAGGAAAAGAAACTGCTATGAAAAATATATCTTCGAACAAAATCGAACGCGGACAAAAAGGAAAATAGAACCAATACAGGAAGAGGACCAAACAAAAAATAAAAGATTCGGAAAATAAGTGTTTTGTAGAATTCGGACAAGAAATGGGAGAAATACACAATCAAATAACAAGAAATTCTGGCGTATAGTGAAAAAACTCAAGAGGAAATAAGCAAAAAGGGACAAGATGGATAATATAAGTATGAGAAGAACCAGTTAAAAACAAAAAGGAATAAGAGACAGTAGAGGAATCAGAAAGCCCCGACGAGAGTTATAATACAGAAGAAACAACAACAGAGAATGGAAATTGGTATTGCCACAATGATAACAGGAAAAGCATGTGGAGATGAGCAAATTGAACCAGAAATAATTAAAGAGTTCGAACGGAACAAAGGGAAAATTGAAGATAATGTAAATTTTAAATAAAGCATGGCAAGAAGAAAGAATACCCAGAAACTGGAAAACAAAAAAAGACGGAACTATTAAAATTTTAAAAATAGGAGTTGCGTTCAAAAACTAAACTCTGCACTATCTCAAAAATAGAACACTCTGTATATTTAAAAATAATTTTAGGTTATGTAAGCGAAAAAGCCGAAAAAAATTTGGTCGTTTATTGTTTTTCATCTCTAGTAATTAACAAAATATCCAGGAGGAGCACTCTTACTGACTCACACTGTACTCGTACATGTGAGGCGTTGAATGTTTAATTATGCCATCCATCTTCCTCGGCATGTAATAACAGCAAGCTACATTGTAATCAATTTTGTGACCTAATGTTTAAAAATTCAATTGTTGTGTTTGCAAAAAGAAATTACAAATCTTTCTCGGTTCATAAATCATATACGAGTACATTTATTGTTAGATGATGTAAAACATGTGATCAATTCGTTTCAAATTTGTATTTTTTTTTACGTTTTAAAATTATCACATCGTCAACCTTATTTTTCATTGCATTTAACTATTCACACGATTTGGCAATTTACAAATTAATTACTGAATAAATAATAAAGCAATTGCATCAAAAATTATATTCCTCACTGCACAAAATTTGTTTATTTTTGTTGACACTATAAAATTGTGGTTTCCCGAATTTTTCTCCAAATTTCAACGATAATTGTACATATTTTAAATACTTAAATGCTTCACAATATGTGCAAAATATTAATTTTAAACAGTTTGATAAAAAAATATTTCTTAACAGCGTATCACCTAAATTAAAAATAGAAGTACTTTTAAGGCGTATTTTTTAAGCTAAATCGCTAAATGATAAAAAGTAATAAATATATGAAGTTTTGATAAGTATTTCAGGTTCTATTACCATACTGACAATTCACACTTTTCATCTCAACCAGGCTTGTTAGTAAAATATTGTCATAATTTCGAAAATAAAACAAAATTATTGCTCTTTTTCCATGTACTGCATAATCAATTTTTTTTACCGAATTTTGAATTTCTCGCTTCTGACTTTTTACCAACAGGGCTAATACTTGAAATAATAAGCAAAAAACATTAACTCCGCTTTCGTTATGGGGGTTCAGATTTCAAGCAATCGCCAAGTCGACGCCTATGTCTGCAACAAATCTATACACAAAAATCCGGAAATAGCCGCGTTAGACTGTGTATCTGATTGTAGATAATTGGTTTTTGTTTGGATGTGGTCAGTTAGATACAGTCCAACGACTCTGGAACTTAAAAACATTGATAACGCATTCTTGTTCTCGAACTTTGTGTCCTGTACGAAACTTATGACTCATATTAGTGATTCAAAAATGAATTATGTGCATTTCGCATTCGGTATTAGTCAAGTCTGTATCAAGCTTGATAAACACGTGGACGTTAATTAATTATTATCGTGAAATTCGCCGGAAATGAATGAACATTTTCGGCTGAAAATATGATCGGCGTAGTGGGGGGTACCTAAAATTAGAATCCCCGTAGTGTCATGTCATACATACTGTCTATGAAAATCGGAATGTTAACGATTTGATGCTAAAAATGTGTCGAAAATATTCGCGTGTTATTATTGGCATCATGGGAAATTTGGAATGAGATGAGTGTACTGATTCGCAAAATACTGGCACTAAAAGAGGATCTCAAACGAGTTGGGTAAATATTTACAAGACAACCGTACGCCAATGTATTCCATTATCGACGCCTCTACAAAACCGATAAATTCAATTTTAGGATTCGGAATAAAGGTCACAAATCGTTACTATACCGAACTTACCATTAGCATTTTCGTGGATTGTGGGCGAAACGACTTCCTTTTCTTTCCGTGGTTCTTTTCCATTGTTTCCTGCGAAACGAAAGCAAGCGTTAGGGTTGAAAATAACTCCTTTTTAAATGCGTACCGATAATTTAATAAGCAAAGAAGCATAAACACGTGACGATTAATAATAATGAGTTATTGCAATTTTATCTTTTAATGTGTTTGCATTGTGAAGGTCATCGCTCTAATACAATTGCAATGCAAAGCTCTTAAAATCCAAGGAAAATACTTCTGATAACTGCAAGATGAAAAACTGATGAATAATCTTTACACGTATAAATAGCTATGTGTAATTCCAAAAATTTCTCAGACAAACCGCTTAGTCATATTTTTGAAATAAAGACGAAGACCTCAAGGTCATTCTTGGTTTTCTTGGTCACGTGATTTCTGCTTTTTTAGCGATAAATTTACTCGAGCAGGCTGTGGATCGAGCATGGGGTGACATCTACCGGTTGGATATTGAGGTTCGCACTACAGGGAAGGTTCAGGTGACAACTAGTTGTGCCCGCGAAATTCAAAACAAACACAGATCATATTAAACCTTTCAACATTGAGTTACTACATTACGAATAAAATATATTCTAGTTGATTTTCTACAAGTGAATTATTACATGAACCAATAATAAAGCTTGCAGCTTCCTTTATTTCAATTATATAAAATGGAAAACCGGTACCTACAATTGAAATGTGTCAACCTACATCTCATTGTTTAAAATGTTCAATAACGATGTAAATTTGCAGTGACCAGTGGTCATTATAAAAATATAAAATAGGCAGTAACTATTAATTTTCATATCGATGAAGGTCAATACACATAAAATACGTTAATAAAACAAATGTATACGTTGTCATTAACATTAAACGTGTTGTTAAATATTATAGGGTTTTTGTCTTAATCAAAGCTACATGATATAATAATTATTAAGTTTTTCATGCTTGTTTTATTAGCACAGAACTTTAATATATCAACTCAACAGTATAATTAGATGTCAGAACCTGTGGTCTTTAGCATATAAATTATAAATGACAATCTACAAACCGAAATAAGTACAACAACGTGATAGTTTCAACATGATGACGTCATTTGTTCTAGACTTTACAGCGTACCAAGCAAACTTTACTGTCATATGATACAAGCACAAAGTGATATTCATTTTCAAGATTAATTATTACAGAGCTGGTGTGTTACACTTAAATGTATTCATCTGCATTATATACAAAAACAAGTGACTAGCTGTAATGGTTATATTACGGGTGTGTGGTTCTAGAACACTTTGTTAAAATTTTTACAAATCAGTAACTAACTATATACTGATATCTCGTTCATTTTTCATACAGCCTTTCAGCTTTGGATATAATTTATTTACATGTTTACTTCAGTTGAGACGTTAATGATCACAATGACAAGGTAATCGCACTAAATTGTTTTTCCGAAAAGTAATTCACTTCTAGTGTACGTGACGATATTTATTAGACATGCAAGGTGCTAAAATGATAGATGTTAAGTAAAATTTTTTCTCATAATAAATTCATAGCAACACCAGGCATTAGTTATTTCTTATTCACTACTGCGTTTGATAGATTGATACTTTGTTATGGAATCTCAATTAACTTTAGTTTATATAAACATAAATCTTATAATACATTACTATTTAATACCTTCTGAGTGCTGCTAATGATGCAGGAAATCAAAAATGAGCTAAATACGTGAAAAATTATCTTCTTATTAGTCTAAAATGAATATTACAATTTGATCTTATTAGGGCATCTACATTTTCAGTATCCATGAAAGGATTGTAAAATTCGAAACTATTTATTGTTTATTAACATATTAATCAGAAGTTATAAAATACTCTGGTATTTGTTTTTTGCAGGATTAAAATTGACAAATTTAATTTTATAAATCTACAATCTATTTTTACGTTCTATTTCTATATTGTTCTAGATTCCGCCATGGTGATCATGTTATAAAACATTATTCCTATTACTGTCAATGCTAGCAGACTTTCTGTCTCATCAATGAATATATCCATTGTACATAGCTACTACCGTTCTTTTCAAATAGATATATTCTTTGAAACTATAAATACAAAACATGTACACAAGGTGTAAACCGACCTTTTCGTATGAGTAAACTGGTAACTCTTCGCAACGCATCTCTCGGTGACCTCTGGAAGAACTTGGGCGTTAAATTCGGCGGGAGAGTAAGAGGTTTTCTGTTGGACTCCCAAGGATTATGACCTGACGCCATTCTATCCAGATGTTCGATAGAAGCAGGCCTTCGATGTCTCTGCTTGGGATACCAACCCCTCCCCGGTCCTCCCGCCAATCTCAACATCTCGGCTCCTCTTACAGCTTGCTCAAGACCCGGATTAGACAAGCCCCTCCTGTACCCTCCCGTCGAAACGTTCCCTATCGTGTTCAGGCTTCCTATCGTGTTGCTCTGTCTCGGTGCCGTCTGATTCCCTCCAGGTACATCCGGCGCTCTTCTGTGAGGAGTCCTCGGGATATCGCATCCCCTCGCAAATATCGGTGTCTCCGGCAGACTGCAAGAAGTCTGGAGGTGATGCTCCTCCTGAGGACTGTGCGAAGACCGCTTCTGGAACGGCTTTCGCTTCGACTCTTGTAGTTCCATTGGTAAAGTGCGTCTCTCAGATGGAATGTTTCTGCTAGACGAGCTGTAGAAATTATTTCGTCTACCTCTACTGTAATTCGCGTCCATCGAACGTGTTTTTAAGCTATTTGTTACGGGATCGCGATGTGGAGGCACTGCAGGTGGCTCACTACTTGCGGGCAGAGTATCTGCCCTAGTCTTTTCGAGCGGATGGACGATTTCGGAGTACTCATCCTCGTCTTCTTCCACCGGGGAAGGCGGCAGAGGTGGAAATTCGTGTTGAAGGACTTCCACGCGCACTGGGAAATCGGCCGAAGTGGACGTGGGCAAAGGCCGGTTCTCTCGGTGCGCAATCAGCATTTCTTTCGCACTTTCCGATTTCTGGATGCCGTTTCGTTTCGGAAACGGAGTACTGCCTTCGATCAACAACTGCCGGTAATAGTCTTCAGAACGCTGTATCTCATTGTGGCTGCTCGATTTTTGCAAGTCGTGCGCCTTTTTCGATTCCCTTGCGGGCTTGGTCGGAGCTTTCTTCTTCTCCTTTCTTTCCTTTCTAGTTATAGATTCCATTCCGTTTAGCAAACACTTCTCGTCTTGTTGAATTATTTCGATATCGCGTCGTTCGAGCAACTCGGTGATATTTTGCTCGATCTGGCGCAATGGTGAAATCTCAGTACTCTCTTGTGAAGTCTCGCCGTCTTCTTCTTCTTCTACTGTGACGTCTAATTCGCGGCGCGGCGGATACTCGTCGGCATTCAGACTGGGTAGCGAAACTACTCTTACAATGGGAGGAACAAGTGGGTTTAAATCGGAGGTACACTCAACAGGTGGAGAGTTATAGCTCTCTATAACTCCTTCTTTAATTAACGACTTAATGTTATCGAACGTGGTGCTGTGCTTCTTGAACTCGTTCCCTTGCTTACTCTGAGGCGTGCTGGATCTAGAACTAGAAAGATCAACACTAAGCCTTGAAGGCGAACTGCTCAATTCCTGACTCAAATGTCTCGAATTATTCAAATCTAAGCTATACCTAGATTTGGGAGAATTGAGTTCTTGGCTGAGTCTCGAATGCGGCGTGCTCAAATCTACACTATATCTAGAACTCGGAGTGTTTAAATCTCGACTCAACCGGCAGTTCAGATCTGTACTGAACCGAGACGCAGGGATGCTCAAGTCGGAACTCAGTCTTGAATTGAGCGATGAATTCGAATTGACCGAGCTTCCCATATTGACTAAAGACTTTCTATCTTTCTTCCCTCTTCTTACTATGTAGGTGCTAGTTCCTGATAAATGATCTGAATTGAGTTCCGGTGGCAATATCACGTGATCATCGGAATCAGAAAACGGTGATGTGACCTCGTCCTCCGTGGTGCATGGAGGCGGATCTGGCCAGTCTTCTAGTTCTTTTAGTCTATTCGGTATCGAACTAGTGCTAGAGTGTGAGCCGGATTTCCTTCGTCTTCTACCGACGACTTTGGTACTACCCGGCGTGAGGAGGGCTTCGTCGTCTAATGGCACCTACAAAAAACACGAACTCAGTTTGTGATGACAACTTAACGGAATTTAGTACCTCCCAAGCGATGCTAGCGCGCTTATTGGTCACTGGGGGCGGGGGCGGTAACATTTCTTCTAAGGAATCATCGGAGAAATGTTCATCGTCAGCTAACTCACTTAAAGGCCTCAAAGCAGACCCTTCTAAGTCACTAGAAAGATTGTCTTCGCTGCTACGTCTCTTCACTTCCCGATGACGTTCTAAAGCAGTGGGGATGGTCCTTGGAGGTACACGAGTAGGCGACGTGAGAGGATAAATGCCGTGTTGAAACGGAAGGCTCCCGAAACGGTACCCAGGAGGTGGTGGTGGAGGATTTAAGGTAAAATCGTTGTTTTCCCAACCATATGGACGCTGATGTCTCGTTTTTGGCTACGGATAATACACCATGAGACGAGTTCAAACACGAGTTTCCGTCTACTCACCAACGTTGTCTGCGTGGCAGTATGTATTGGATCGGGTAAACCGTTTATGATTGGCGTATACTCATTATTTTGGAACTTCTGTGGTGGTGGTATCGTTTCTACTCGGGCCGGTAACTGCGTTAATGGAAACTGCCGATTTCTACTTGAATTAGTGGTGTTTTTTGGCTTGTGCGCTGGAGAAACCCTGCAAAGAAAAATAATCGATTATTAGTGGCGCAAAGGACCCTTTTATGGAGTTTGCAGTTTCGAGGGAGATTACGACAATAAAGTTTTTTATGACAGCAAGATGACCATTCGGTGGGAGAGAAAAGTAATTGGACGATGCACCGTTCCTAGTACGTTAACTTAGGCTTGCAATACACGTTTTGCTGCACTTAAGAAACACTTTATTACTTTTTAAGAAAACGATTCCAACTTAATGGAAATAATTTCAAAACGGTTGCCACGTTAGTAGCAGCTTCGGATGCAGGGCAGACAATATTATTTAAAATTTTAAGCCTTCTTTAAAGCTCTAGTCTCGTTTGGAGTGGGTTTCGTTGAAGGAACTTTCAATAAAGCGTTATAAATGATTTAAATTTTTTGTCAACTTTTTTATAACACTATTTCCACAATCCTACAAACGCACAGCTGGAAATTATCTTTAGGTTGAATCTGCAACTTATCCTAATTGACATTTATTAGTGTGGTTTACTCACAGACATGCCAAATTTGTAAGAACAATGTCAGTGACGAACAAGGTCACGTAAATCTGGGACTTGGACACGTATGACAAGACTTCATTTCGCCCTGGGCGGGCTGTCTACGCAAAGACTGCAAATGTAATCCAATTTTAATGTAACCGTGAGTGGTGCTTCTCACCGAATAAAGGAAAGGAACCATGCATGCGCAAATAGATACTTGGACGCATATGAATAATATGTTGAAATGAAACTTGCCTTCTGGTTTTTACTTAAGTATTTCTGTATTATTCCGAACAAAATATTTAAATTTCGAAAACCCAATTTTCCAAACGAACTCCATAAACAATCTGCACTCTTAATCCCTCAACCACTGAATTGCACTTCGTGCACGAAACCATTTATAACGCACGAATTTGTTAGCAATGAAAGAAGGATGCTTCAGCAACACCCTGGCGCATCCGCCGTAAACGGCCAACAAGGCATTCGCATACCCAAGCTCACCCCTAACAAATTATTCAACTTACTTAGGCAATAACGTGGCTATGAGCCTCTGCGCCTCCTCCGGCGGCGGCGGAAAGTCGTCCGGGTCCCCAGGATGCATAATTGTGGGAGACTGTGAGGCATTCTCGTGATGGACAGGCACTTCAGCCAGAGGCTTGAAGGCTAAGTTGAACTTAGGTTTGCGGCCGTTCATGCTCATGTAACCGTCATCCTCTGACTGATGACCAAGAGAAGGGCTCTCGTCGTCTGGAGTGGATGATACGTTGCCGGTGGTCGAGTTAGCGCTGACTTGCCTCAGCTGCGGCGTCGACGTCGACGTCGTAATTTGTTGTATCTGCAGCGGTGTAAGATATTGGAAACTTCCATCACTCAATATCCAAGACGGACGGAGATACTCACGTTCTGCACTTGGTTCGCGTTTTCCACGTCGTCGAATTCGGACAAGACCCTGTCGAGCAGCTCGATGGACCGCTGCACGTCGTCGTTTCCTCTGTAAAAAAGGGTCCTTTAGGTAAGAGTCCTCCGAATATCTTTACTGTTACATTTAGGTGCCAAAAAATCGAAGAATATATATTCTTTAATGTAAAAATGTACTTTGGCTCTGTATTTATTTGCAATAAACTCACAATTAGTTATTAATTACTAAGACACTATATTTTAGACATGACTTAGGTACAATGGTATTAATTTAGCTAATCAAAAAGAGATACTAAATGAATTTGTGAAACACTTTCTCTAGTCATTTAGAAATACAAAAGGAACGGCAGACAAATGGACAGACAGACGGACAGACAGAAAGACGAAACATATTTTTCGTTTCATTGTCGTTGTGTAAAGTATGGCGTTGTTACAGTCTCAAATTTCCTTGATATTCCTCAACTTCTGATGAAAAAATAAGTTACTAATTTCCAGACAGCCTTTATTAAGACATGGTCGTGAGAGTGTAGCACTTGAAGTAGTTGCCATAGAAGTTTACTTATTGTTTACAAAATAAATAAGTTCTACTTGTTGCTTACAACTTCGAACAAACGATAACACTATCCGTGTTTGTATTTCCGCAAAAGCCATTGGTTTAATTGAACCAAATAATCATCATGTCGCGGTAGCATTACCTCACCAAACCGCTGTTACCGCCGTGAATGGAACAATTTCGGTAGAAAATGACACGAGAATATCGCCACCGAACGTTTGAAATAAAGCTTTCAGATATAATTTACATAATCTAAACAGTTTTTGTTTTTATCTTTAATGGAGACGTTGCTTCCTGCTCATAATACAAAGTGAAACGGTTGCCTTAAAATTAATAATCATGTTAAAAGTCAATAGTGCTCAGCGAATTTCATATTTAATTTAGAACCTTCCGTCCAAAATTCTACTTGATGTCTCCTCATTACTGTCGAGACAAATCGGGGATGATGTAGCGTGAAAATTGAAAGAGATAACAACGAAAAGAAAGTGATTTCCGTCCAGAAATACCTGGCACGCTTTTGTTAGAATTTTTGCTGAGTAATCAAGACGTGAGCATTTTGTACGGAAAGACGTTGTTTCGAATTTAGGCGGTAATTGTTCGGGGAGATAATGAGTAACATTACTTTGGCGTTGCCAAGATTGCGTTGTCAGTCGTGAGAGTTCACAAACATTAGTTCGCAACATACCAGAGTGTTTTGTTATTGCGTTTGTTATATCCTTGATTATTAGCAACGGTAAGGTATAAGAAATTAACTGGGGAGTTTACTGAGAGGTTTTAGCCCAAAGTTGTATTAACTGTTAATTTACCGTGGAAATTTAGTGCTTGTGTGCGACTCGAAGCAAGTATCTGAGGCAATGTCTTAATTTAATTTGGCCGGGATTTGCTGTAGTGTTCTTATATAAATTTCAACTACGACTTCATTACCTTGATGTAGTTTAGTGGCGCGACGATGTGGGATGTATATTAGCCAATTAAATAATACGACACAAATACCCGTGTAATAAGTACGTAGATATGTTAATTCAACTGTCTATATTTAATATTTTAGAACTGACTTTCTAATTTGTTCATTTTTTTAGTAAGGTTGTTTTGGTGGATGCGCCGGGGTCTGCGGCTTAATTAGTTCGTAAATAGCTTACCGTCTGCTGTGTTTAGTAAAACTATTTCACCGTCGCTAATTAATGAGTTTAGCTCATTTTAACATATAACTAGACTATAACAAAACGTCTCATTTTTGTGTGGAAACTGTGCGTAGTATGGTCAAAAACCGCAAGAAACCCAATGCGTCGAGTCCTGTATGTTTGAGTTTGTATTATTGACATTTTTTCTGTAAGTTTTATGTTTAAAATTAAAAGTTCAAAGTTTTTTAAGCGATTTTTATTAATAAAACGCAGTTTTCAGTAAAAACAAACTCTAAAATTTTTATTTTGATCCATCACGCTCTTGTCAGATTTAGTTTTTTAAAAAACTGTTTAGTTCAGTACGAGAAAATAACTTTTGTTATTGCACATTCTTTGTATTTTTTCCCATACGGTTCTACAAAATTCGGTAATCATAAAGCGACTAACACGATAGGACATTTAACGCTGCAGGTAGGTACTTTGCGTAAGCAGGAGATCTTATAACTTAAGAAATATGGGAAAACGTAATATTTTACTTATGCTGAGCATTACAGGCTTTTACATTAGCAGAGAATATTAGTCCTTAATGGGGTCACGGGCTTCCTTTAAATCCTCGAGAGTGCAAGGGGCATGCTTATTTTCTTTACGTCTCCACAATATTAGTCCTTCAACATCAGTCCGGTGAACTACGTAAAGAAACGACTTTTCGTACTGGTTCGTTATTTCGAAACCAAAATAGCCGAAAATCAACTAGTTATTATGGTTGTGTAGGAAAGTTAGAACACATGCAGCAAGCTCTATTGGTGTTATCTACACAGTCATTAGTTGTGCGTTATATCTCAAAAATAGAACACTTCATACTGTTGAAAATAACTTTAATGAATACTCGAAAAAGCTAAGAGCTCAAAAGGTAGATATCTACAACAAATTTTGTGTCTTAAAATACTACATACGTGTACCCAATACACTTTTTCGTATCTTTGAAATTTGAAAAACGACGGATCTCTAAAATGATCTTTCCCCCGAAATGTAAGTGAAGGTTTGATAAAATGGGATTACAACCCAAACATATTTCCTTTTCGTGATATCGTATTTCCTCCCTTTAGTAAGGTACGTGTTTTATGCCACATATCAATAATGTTAAAAACTGCAGCGTAAAAATCGAATTTTTTGTTTAAATTTGGCATAAATATCTAAAAAAAAAAATTTCCCTTGGCAGCTGATCGTATTTTTGCTTGTCTCGGTCTATAGAACGGCGCGTCATCTTTCACACAGCATACAATATTCAATACAATCCGACGCTTCATTCTGCATCTCCGCCACATGTGGAAGAACCTGACCTGGCCGTCCTATATCCAAGATTGATTGTATTTTTTCTCTCTGGTGTACGTTGTTCATGTTTTTCCACCCCTTGCTATTTATCTATCTCTCCTGGTTTTGTTTTTCTCCGGGCATGACCCCTTCATGTCATGTGTAATTTATAGGGTTTTACAAGGGCCTAGATTTTTAGGGAAAAAGATACGTGAAATTTTTATCCCGAACATCCTTCAATTTTCCACACTTCAAAGCACATTAAATATCGGTTTATTGCTGATAAAACGTACAGCGTAATGGGAAATACGGTGCCGAAAATTCCCCGGAAATTTGCTCGGAGTCGTAAAATTTATCATTAAAAATAGTATTTGGCTAGCAGACCTAATTGAAGTAATGCGCCATTATCGCTCGGAATGTAGGAATGTGAATGATCTATTACTGCATAATGTGCAAAATACTATCGGGCTGTCTCATGTTGCGTGAAAATGGATAAATCTAAGCGCCCGCAGTGCGGAACCGGAAATAATGCGATCGTTACGAATGTAAAAGTAGTCTGTTTTAGCAATGTTTTATTAGGCTTCTGTATTTACCGAATTTATCTGATTGTATTTGGTAGAATGCGAAATTGTAATTCTAAAGTGGAATTCCTATGCAGAATGCACTGACCGAAAAAGATCGACGATAAAACTGAATTATGTAACAAGAGGTTAAACTTGCGGAAACTATGATGTCTATACGTAGATACAATATTTTTACTACAAGATAGTGGAGACTAATTTACAAATATAAATATTGTTTCATAATAATAATGTTTAATAAATACTAGCATCAGTCATACTTTATTTATATATTAAATTATAAAATTAATAACATTAGAAAACAACAAGGTCAATTTACACAATATTTTAGAAGAGTTAGAACACCCCCTATCATTACATGCATGGCTTCAATATTGACCAAAAATAATTTTCACCCAACTCAATGAAAAATTATTCCATTGAAATTTAACTAATACAGAAAAAACTCAATTAACTAGTAGACTTTCAAGTTCACAGGATCTAACAACTTTCTGGTCAAAACTTTGGTCTCAAGAATTTGAATTTAATAAATTTGCCCAATGGATTCCTCACATTTCCAATAAACTATCCACAGTTACACCAATGAACGATTATTATCAAATAATACTTGACGAACTGATGAATGCCATCACTAGAACACAAAACTGGAAATCACCCGGACCAGACAATAATTTCCATAATTTTTTAACCTGCTATGGTTCTGTTTGGCAATAAATCCTCCTTCCGATAACTTGAACAGCTGCAATTATGGTTTCAATGTAAGAATTAACACCAAAACAGAAACTAGGTTAAGTCACTTGCTATAGTACCCGTAATGATAGAAGTCTTGCCTGAATGCCGATTATTTCCGGGCCAGAGGTGGGTTCTAATAATAGCTTTGTTATATTTAAACAAAAATTGTTTTTAATATGGATTCCTGTATAGCTATTTCAACAAAAATATTACGTTAATTCGGATATTTAAGGAAGTCCTCAAATTTGTTTTCATTAACGAGCAAAAAACTGATAATCACTAAGTGCTGTAGCGGCTTCGTCTTAAAATAAACTTATAAATACTTGGTAATTTAAACGGGAAAGACATTCCTAAAGCCAATTTAAACACATTTTGCGCTTTACGCAATTTAAAAAACCTACCGTTCGTACTGTAAACCGTTTTACAGCCACACAAATTGCAAGCACATAAACAAATTATACACTTTTTTTTAACTAAATCAATGTGGTGGTTCCACTCGAGGGTAAATCAATTATTTTTTCATTATAATCTGAAACCGACTGAATACGTTGGCGAATTGACGAACATTCTAGCGCGTTTAACAATTTCTCTCTATAACCAACTAAATCGAGCGTAAAATGCGATGTACGTTTCGTTTAATTTCCAGGTGTTCGTAAAATACAAATGCAGTTGTCACAGTGACGTCTAACATTAATAGAAAACTCGATTCTAATTGATGCACCCAAGGTCAGTTTGAGTCACGCGTATCCGTATCGTGCACAACGAAGCAGCGACGTCGTCGTCGGCTTCTATTTACACTGTGTTTATCAATAAAAAGCAATATTTTCTGCAAGAAAGACTCTTATTAAAAACCGCCACAGCCACGACACATTAACAAATCAGCAAATAAATAATTTCTTGTTGTTTTCCAATTTTCTGTTTGTTTACCCCGAAAATAAGTAAATAAAGTATAATTTGTATTTTTTGTGTAGTTGAAAATTTACGAGATGTAGCATTTGGGATCAGGCTACCTGTGTCCATTTTCATTAAACCTCCGGTCACTCCCGCCTTTTAATTTTAACACCAGATATCAAATTAGAAGCATCAGCGGATTTCATTCAGCAAATGGACACCGCGACGCTAAAAATAAATTTGATATCAGGTGATAGCACCGACTCCCGGATTAATCGAAAGTGATTTATCCAGGTCTGTGACGACAGAGCCAATTAGCGGCATCAATCACTTGTTGACCGTGTACTAAACCCTAATTGTTTCTCGCTGACAAAGGCCGAAAGTTGCAAAAAAGAACCGACAAGAAATCAATAATTCATCTGCGATCGCATCTGCCACTGTAATAAGATGGTCGTGTCCAAAACCATTTCGTATAATCGAAATATCAACGCGATTTGATTTACGTGGAAGCGTGTATGGAATAATCAGTCTATTTCCGCTGTTGGGGGCTGGAGCGGCCCGGACTCTGTAATCCTCGGAGACTCATTCCAATAAAATCTCAACGGAATGTGGAAGCAACTGCCAAAGAACAACTTTCAATATTGACGTGGTTTTTCTATAGCAGATGCTTTTTGCCCCCGCACTCGCAATATCATAATAGGATAAATCTTTCGGATTTTTTGAGGAAATTAACTGGGCTATTCAGTTTGTTTATATAAAGGAAGGAAATTGGTGGCTCCATGCGGTGATATTCCACGATTAAATGTCCAAGTAATAAAGAATTCTGCTGTTGCTAAGGCTCGAGTGTAACATTCTGTTTTTATCAGAATTATTAACAAAGCAGAGGCCTACGTCCCTTTTTGAAATGAATCTAATATCAGTTAGTACCATTTGTTGGAATTAACAGGAAACTACGCAGCCGCTTCTTACTACACAACAACAGATGACGTTGTAATGTAAAAGTTCGTAAGGCTGAAACTTGCTTTGAAGATTATTATTTTTAGCTCTTTATGGATAGTAAGCAAGTTGTGTGGGGGCAAAACTGTACATTGACTTTTAACAATACTTCGCATTTTTAAAAACAATTTCTAACTGAACATAGATAAAACCAATTAATTGGCGTTGTTTTTTCGATTTTTTTCGTACGATATGAATGGTCGAACTTTTTCGAAGTATAAACATAAACAGTCGAAGTTAAACAAGTACTGAGAAATCGGAACACATTGTTTCCATTTGGTTATCTGCTTTAAATACATTTCATATTGTCCGAATTTGTGGGGGTGTTATTTACGCCATTGAGCGAGGGAAGTTCTGCGAAATAACCTTCGACCAATTTTTTTTATCAATGAAGTTGTTAGTTTGTTCGTATACAAAACATTTTAACAATAATGGAGAACAGTAAAGTTACAGTTAAGCGGGACTTAACAGTTTTCTTAAAAACTCCCGGAAAAAGTCTTTCGCGTCAGTAAAACAGTTACCGTTTGAAATTTCAGCAAGAATATAAACAGATATAACCCTATTATAAAGTCTACGTTTCACTGTATCCTTGGAACTCGGCATGGCAATTTTGTCACTGCAGTGTATTCAAACTCATGAACTGATTGTTCACGGATATTAAATACACTCCATTCTAAACCAATATAGCTAACTTATAAACTTTGCGGCTACAAAGTACGAAAATTACTTCACAACTTTGCTTGAAACAATCAAACAAAGGGTGTGAAGATAAATCGATTTCAGAATGGATTTTATACGCAGGAATTAATATGCTGTTTGCTCCATTTTATCCACGAATTTGTTACTTCAAAAATGATAATTGGTTTTAAACTGAATTAAAGTCCGACCCACCACCTGTTGGGTTATATGGGTTACGTCATAAATATTCCTTTGTAAATGAAAAACTAGCGTTGTATCCGTCCTAAATTAAAAATTCAATGTTTATTTAAATGCACTAACCAACACTTTCAATATTTTAACTCGTAATCATGATTTATTGAAACCGTATATATGTAATTCAATTTTCGGATTATTTGCGGCAAATGTGAACATATTATGCGGTGAATTGTATGTAACCTAAAATTTTCATGTTTGGGTTAACAAAATACTGCAACTACACATGTTTGGAAAAATTTCCACTGCAAACAGAAATGTGTGAGTAATTAAATAGCAGCTACTGAAAGTTTTTAGCTAATTTAGCTGATAAACTATTTATTTTCCAGTTAGCGGTCGAACATGGAATGCAACGTTTGGATTTGTTTTTAATAAGCATATTCTGTTGAAAATTCCAGTCAATGTGTAAAAATCTGCAAATTGTTCACTATCGTTGATAGGAAAAATCTGAAGCGAACCGTTGTTCCCTTGTTTGTTAATGCAGTGTCATTAGCAAAAAAAATTTAGAAGCATTCAAAAAAGCTTAAATAGCAGGGAACTACGTATTGAGCTATACAGCACCCATTCTTCTACAGGGCTTTTACTAACATAAGATATGAAGCATTCAGGCAACCAGTTATACAGATGCGTATGGGATTTGTTATGCGTCTTTGGGCATTTACATACACATAAAGTGATATGCGGCACGCTTCTATGACCTACTTCGACCCTATAATCATTTATAGAAATCTTTTTTGTAACATTAATGCCATAAAGAACATAAGTCTGATTCAGAATAGAAACAATGTTTATTTTTGTTATCAAAGCAAATTTTTAAAAACTAGGTAAACACGTGGAGTTACATGAAATCAATGACAGAGCAAATATTAAACCAAATAAAATATTAAAACAAACAATAGTCCCTACAATCATTGAGGCTCCGTTTCTGGGAAAACCATTTCTTTTGTCCAGAATTACGCAACTGTAATTACAATAAATATCAGTTATGTTATTCGTTCTTTCTTCTAGCCAAAGTTTATAACGAAGTTATCAGCTTTGGAAGCTATTCAAGGCAGTATTGGCACACATAAGCCTATTATGTAAACAAATTTCCTGCGACTTATTTCCTTTCCATAAATTTTTTCGGACGAACTAAACCTCTAAGAAGCTCTACACGCATCGCATCAATAAAATAAATCTCGACAACCCCGATTTCAATTAAATTTTGCGTTCCTGCTTTAAAATTGAAACGTTCGGTTTCGTCAATCGCGATAGCGCATTTGATAGCGGGTCAGTTCGCTTGAAAGC
Organism: Zophobas morio; assembly: GCF_036711695.1. Lineage (NCBI taxonomy): Eukaryota > Metazoa > Arthropoda > Insecta > Coleoptera > Tenebrionidae > Zophobas > Zophobas morio. Next base: position 10,793,093 of record NW_026972122.1, read on the forward strand.
TCTGTCAAAGCCAAAGCGACCCACCAGTTGACTTGTCATCATGAAACTTCATTCTAACGAGTTTGTTAGTTCTTCTCCAGCGGCTTCATTAGCGCAAGGCAAATCCAAATTAATTCCGTTTTCCATCAGCTTCTTTTTTCCAAGATGTGAATTCACATCGGCATTAGACCGTCAAAAGGGGGAAACTAACCATCGGTCTATCGAGTTTCAGACAGCTGATAAACGTGATGAATTTACTGCTTCAGTTTCCGTATCTTTCTCCCTTCTAAATGGTTTTTAGTACACATCCCGAGTGGAAGAGTTATTGGAGGACATGTGTATGGGAGTATCGGAATTGACTTGATGTGGCCCTGCATGAATACTTCATGCGATTGATTTCCTTTCCGTGGGTTGTATTGTCATTAATGGGGAAATAATTTGGGTGGGTTTTTAAATACGACGATCGGCTATCGACGAAAATATAAAAGAGGACTATCAATACACAAACCTGCTGGATCGTTTAATGTGGGTCATTCCAAGCCACGCGAACCACCATAAAATACATGTTTACTTTTCAACTCTATAGTTTACCATTATACACATAATTTTAGTGATAAATAAATATTCTTTTAATAAGTGCTTCGATGGTATGGAATGATCCATCCATGCTGGTACTTAGCTCAAACTGCCACTCATTTTTATACAAACTGATGACGAAACCTACAAAGATACCATCATAATCTGTTCGGATAATGGACGGATCACTGGGAACGAACTGCGATTTTTACTGCAACTGACATGATCATTAGCTGCTCTTTTCTCCATTTAATTATCTCTTTTTTCGTGGAACTAATGGTGCTCCAGTCAAGCGAGAGTAACGCGGTAAACTTTTGCTGGTTTGAAAAATCAACCTTTTTTAAAGCGATCATTCGTGTTAAACTGTGTAAAAATAAAATCCACAAATTACCTACATTAAAAACGTGGTGGACGGGTTGGAAAAAATTAAGTAAATACCGAAAATTAAGTAACAGCATTCAGGGATTATGAGTAAATATTTCAACGTGTGTATGTTATAATTGTTGAAATTCTCGTTGGAGTGGACTGGGTATTTTAAAATATTAAACCATGTACTTTGGATTAATAATTCTGCGTTGGAACGATGGAATGGAGTAAAGTAAATTACAAGATTAGTTAATGGGTTTGGGAGTGTGTAATATCCAGTGATTTCTGAGGTATATGACGCCGTAATAAAATTTTCAGCCGAACAAGGAGAAAAGCAGCTTGTAGTTAACAGCAGTTTTGTGTTCTTTTGAAACTGGGAGTTATGTTGAATGTAAAACGTAATGCGTAATTTCTAAAAGGGGGGTTTTTATGGAGTTACTTGGATACATAGCGATTACTCTTACGGGATGACTGACTGACGGTAATAAACAACAAAACTGAGGCTCAATGTTCATTACGACATGTCAAATGTAATACGATTCATAATGTTGTATGCCTTTAGAACTTTTAGGAGAGTTACGTGCTGTTTCTGAAATGACCAATCAAATAAATATTAGTTATTTAATAGTTGCTTACATTACAAGTGGGGTAGAAGCATCATTACGCTGCGAGTTCTAGGTATAAGTTAAGGAAGTATTGTAATCGACGTTTTATAGTAGGAAAAAAGTGGTCTCCCGTTGCCTGCTGTCTGTTGTTTGTGTCAATTTTATTAGACAGATAGTCTCTGAAACTACTGGACTGATTGTTGTCAAATTTCGTTTGTATATTAGGAATATCATATAGATGGTAAAACGCTAATCAAAGTTTAGCTAATTATCCCTATCAAGATTTTGACGACGTCATCTCAAAAGATCCTAAATTAAAATAATTCAAATGTTGTACAATAATATACTTCTATAGTTGTGGTGTACGAATCCGCTTTGGAGTTTTCCCTTAGACGTCCAAATTTTCTCAAAAAAAAAATCAAATTGTACGATCATCTTTTATACTACAATATGCGGCAGTCTACGGACTGTAACGATTTGTGGAAAATGAAATGAGAGAAATAAAGAGCAAGCAAAAAAGTGTCTAACGGAATTGCAGGAACTGGAACAAGAAAACGTACAGATAAAATTAAAAAAAAGCAAATTAACAACAGCATTATAAAGAACAAACGGGAGAGTTGAGAGTCTTGAAAACGAAAGAAGAAGAACTAACCTAGTAGTTCAGGGACGAAGAGACCTTGAAAGAGAAACTACAGAAACAGATAAACCTTGAACTGAAAGGAACGGAGAAATTGGGAAAGAAATGCCTGTTGGAATTAGCGGATAAAACCCAGAAAAAGTTGATTATGAAGAACAAAGTGAAACTGAGGTGTTAAAAAACACAAAATATATGTAAATGACGAGATGTCTCTCAATATACAACCAAGAGAAAGAAAAAGGAAATGAAAACGAAATACGAATAACGCAGCAGGATAAAAACACGGCTAACCTGACTTTAGCACCATGAAATATAGACAGCTTGAGGAGCAAAGAACGATAGCTTACTAAGTAATTCGAAAACGTAAGAACACGTAATGGTCATTTTAAAAATAAAAAAGAAGAGTACAGGAGCGATTGAATGTGATGGAGGACACCTGCTGATCTATAGTGGAGTTGGTATAGAAATGAGAGCGCAAGGAGTAGGGTGTATAACAAGACAAAAACTAAGTAGTGAAATATATTTAAGAAGCTGGAACTACATAAGCAATGAATACTAGCCTTGGATTTTATAATGCAAGACCTTCACAAAACAAAGGTTATGGTTATATATGATACAAAGAACCATAACGGACAAAGACTGATAGGGCATTGCATCCAAAATCAACTGATGATAACAAACATATCCATAAGGATATACACAGGTTCACTCGAGCAAGAAAGAGAGAAAATTATACATAATCAGAAATAGGATACACACAGAATAGGAACTCATTCAAATCAAACTAATTCTACGTGACATTCTTCCGATGTATAAACATGAACTCTTCAAGTTCTCATTATTGCCGAGAGGCCATTTTCACTTATTGAGGTTAAGCTAATGAAGTACAGTAATCGAATCCAATTGAGGGACTTGGTACTTTTATATTTTCTCAACGTTTTATGACCCCTAGACCGTAGCTAAGGGTAAGCCAGGGGCTGCTAACCTCCCCTGGACAAATTTTTGCCTCCCCTAGACCTAGACAAGTTATAATAATTAACCAAATGTGAACATCGAAAATCAAAATAAAATGCAATGTTTTATTTAATAAACGGAAGTCAACGCAATTAATATGTCTAATATACTGTAATTTGTAAAAAAGGTCTTTCAGTTTAGTTTCTCTGTTTCACTCTCATGTGTATAGTCTCGACAAGCGTTATCGTTATTTGTATTTTTTATTGCTTTCCACGCGTAAGCTAAGAAAGTATAGTAATCGAGTGCATTGGGCAAATTGCCACTTTCAAATTTTCTAGACGTGTCATGACCTGTAGAGTACGAAAAAAGTGATCTCTCGTTTCCGTCTGTCTGTCTGTCTGGCGTCTGTATCCATTTTTATTAGACACGTAATGTCCGAAACTACCAAACCAGTTATAGTCAAATTTTGTATGTATATTCGGGAATTCCTAATAAGAATTCCTATTTTTTCCAGGGTTTCGTTAGTTATACGAGATGTTAAAATTGCTTTACAAATTAAAAATGACTGTTTAACATCACAATTTTCGTGACGATAAACCCTGAACTGTTTCAAACGCCACCTTTAGGTTGAGACTGTACAGTCGGCCAGCCAAATTTATCGCCTGACGTCGCGCCGTCGTATTTAATATTTGTCTGACTGATTCCCCATCACTTCGGCTTTACCTAACTCTGATCATTAATAACCAAAATTTGGCTAATAATTTCCACCACCGATGGGATGACGTCATGTCCAAAATTGATAATATTATTTTTTTTACTGTATAAAATAAGATATTCCTGAACTTTTAGTGAGTGAATCCGTGCCGAATTTTCACCTAAACATCAAAATTTTTGGGAAAGAATTAATTCAAAATTGTATAACAATATTTTGTAATTTAACTTTGAAACTGCAAAAAATGTTTGAAACATTTTAAGGTTATTGTAAACATGGTAAATTGTTACGAAAGATTTATTCATTCATTTCCTCCCAAAACTTGAAGACGTCATTTTAAAATTTTACGGATATTTCTGAAATTTTCAAAATTTTATTACTACACTTATCGATTTTCAACGCACTCATAATTTTTAGAATTACTTAAACAGAGTGACTCAAAAAAATTAATGAGAGTCAATTTATTTTATCGATTAAATCAGGAACTGCGCAACTGAATGATTTGAAATTTTGCAGACGTTTTAAACTTATTGTAAACACGGTAAATTTTTAATCAAAATATATCGGTTTATCCCCCCAAAACAATTGATGGCGTCATCTTAAAATGTTGCCAAACAAATAGTAACTACAATATGCAAAATATTATGATTGTAAAATTAGCCAATTTATTTTATTAATTAAATCACTTTAAATAAACGTGCAGCAGGCTTCTTTAACTTATAAGGGTTATCATAAAAAATAAAATTCGCAGAATCAAATCTTTTCATTTTTCTAAACAGCTGCATTTAATGTATAGTTTTAAAAATTTCATTCTACCCTATAAAATTTTATTGGCAATAACGAGACGGACAATAGTATAACAGCAACAGATATTTACAACTTAAAGTTGTCGCGTGCCGGTAATCCCCAGATGTTAGAACGCCGAATAATCCAGGTGGACAGGGACCATCGTTACTCACGAACGAAAATGACCATTATTTTCTGAATACAACTACCTTCTAAATGTTCTCCGTCAAATTCGGGTGAACTGGTGTGTGCCATAAATATTTTTTATCATTGTACCTACTACTGTTAGTTTTATCAAAATTAATCAAGTAATAAACAAGGTGTTTAGTTTTTGCTATGGTTTTTTGTCTGGATAAATTCGGATTGAATGCGTAATTTTTAATTGTTTTTTTTAATAACGCAAAAAATTCTTTGAAACGGTTACGTTGTCTAATTGGTATAATGGTATATATTGATGCATATACGGTTATAGCAATTATTTTTAATCTTGGAGGGGTTTTACCAGGCCCTCTTCCTTTGTGTAAACAGTGCCGGCCTAATATTACTTAATCAATTTCCATTCCACGGTTCGCGGAAGAAAATTACTTAGTAACGGATTACTGTCAGAACCAAAGTATTTAATATCCACTACCACCTTGCACCCTTACGTTAGCTTGCTAAAGTAGTTCAATCACTTCCCCAAGAATAAACAAAGAGTTGATGAACTGCCTTGAAAGTTTATCTAGTGAGAAAATACGACACACCGACCTAGTTACGCGAACAGCGTAAACTGAAATTTGCGAAAAGTTAGACCTTTTAGCCATCACCTCAGTTCCCTTTGATTTTAGCACAAAAGAAACCGTTTATGGAAGCACAGAAGATCACTTCCAGATATAATCAGAGATTATGCTTATATTAATTAGTTTCTATTGTGAGTCTGGCAGCAATAATGTCTTTCTTTGTATCCATTGTTTCGAGATGAAACCTGCTATTTGGCTCAAACGCAGACTTTCGTTTTAGCGTTGCTTTAATTAACTTCCTAACTGCCTAATCTTGGAAGGCATAACTGTTTAAATTTTAACGAAAAAGTAAAATCAACATGTCTTTCCTTGACCTCTGGACATAAATAAAAACCTTCCAGTTTCTCGTATTGACCTCTTTAATAGATGTTCGCTAAACTTCGTAAACCTAACGAAAGTTCCCAGTTTTAATTTGATAAAAGCAATCAAACTGTTTCTAAAGTTTAATTAATCGTTTAAGTCTTCAGCAGAGTGAAGTTTGTGAGTTTGTTTAAGTGATAATTATCAATAAAAAATATTCGGGGATTTGATTGTTTCGATACTTCTCCTTTCATTTCCTTCTTCCTTGCTGTCGACTTTTAATTAAAACGCCCGTTTTTTACGCACACAATCCGATTGCGAGAGATTCAACTTTTAAATACAAACTCTGCCAAAAATCAACATTTACCTTGCGAATGCCTCTTACTCTCTGTTGAAATTATCACTAATTAATAACGGCATTTACTGCAGTTTAGAGAACATCAAACATTCACGCTAAAAAGGGTGGAATTTTTACGCAGACTTTTTACCTTCATCCTCTCATACATAGCGCTATGAATAATCAGATTATATTTTAACCGACTGACATAATACAGAAATATTTCAGGCTACGTTGGTTTTACGGGAAGGAGTGATTTATTTGACACATTTGGTACATTAGAATAATCCATGATTATATCGAACGGTTTCACAATATTATTTCTGTGAAACGTTCAATTCTATTGTATAGTTTTGAGCAACACAATACAACTTTTCGTTAAATCAAGAAAGACGAAGAAGCAAAATTTACAATTCAGCTTCAAGACTGCCATGGCACCAACAAACGTGTTGTCGTGTACCTGTACTGTGCCGCATTAATAATGAAGGTTCTCAAGTTCTAATAGTTACTTTGAAACGCTTTCTCATTAAAAACATTCGTGATAGCTTCCCTTGCTTGAAAAGTCACGACCTGCCACCGAATTCTATTTCCTACTACGTCACAATCGCGATCGACTTGACTAATTTGTTGAATTTATACTCTGCCGCAGTAAAATCATTCCTTCAAGCGACGTCTTTGGGATTCCTTTCCCTCTATCCATTTACAGGATTAACTCGGTTCAAAGTCCTATTAATTAATGCCAGGAAAACGCAGCAAATCAAAAGGCCGTGTGTCTATGTGTGTAAAACCGCCCTTCTGATAGTTTGATTGGTAATAACGTCGTTAATTTCCGCGTCTGTTTCTGGCATATAACTAGTTATTTACTGTTTATTACCGCAGGACCAGGACTAGGTAGGTCTACTCCTGCAGTAGTCAATCGTCAAGCCCGGTATAATTTGCTTGTGGTTCGCTGTGGAATTGTAATGACGAAATTAACGAACACTTTAGATATGCAATTATTGGAAGAGGAGGAAACTCCTCACTGTCGGCTCTGTCTCATCGAAGACCTGATGAATTATTGCATTAATCCAGGCTGCTGTTTAATAGGCCATTTACTTTTATGTTCCTGCGTTGCGGGAGAATGTCAGGAAACGAGGTCGTTTTGGAAGGAATAGTATGTTATGAATATTAAATTTTGTTTAAAAATTATAATTGGGATTTATTTTATGGAAGGTGTGGGTGCGGTGCCTACGTAGCTTCATTTTTATAAAAGGTCGTTAGGGTTAATTATTGGTTTGCACATGTGGGATTATGCACTGGACAATCACACTTTTTTTCAAGTTTTGTATTCAAAAGAGATAAAAATGGATCATTTGTTGTTGATGGATTTAAAAAAGTAATTTTGTACAGCTGAACTGACACGTCGTATAATCAAAAGGTTATTAAAAACGGGAAAGTGCTTCTTGGAGGGTTTCTACCGGTTGTGACATATTAGTCGTCTTTGGACAATTGTTCTATCAATTCTTTTATCAATGATAGAATGAAATTGTTTACTGTTTACTGCGATTTAGAAAGACGTTTTAACTCCCCACTTAACTTGAAATAAAAACAATATAACGATCATCAGTAAATACAGGGCTTTTATAAATGATTCTAAGGGCGTAGTTGGCCATGGATTTCAAAAATCCCGCTTCGCTGAAATTATATCCGTGATTATGTATCATTATGATAGTTCTCACATCACTTGTCACATTAATGTCGATAACCTGTCATTTAAAGTCGTCGTTTTTATTGTTTTAATGTTTTTCAAGTGCGAATTACAGTAATTCTCGTTGATCCAAGCTTAAAACAACAAAACAGTCATTTTCAGAACTCTTGGTGGTTGCCTACGAAACTTTTGTTTTTGTGCTAGGAAGCGAAGACTGTGAAAATGGTTTATTCTGTTGACCAAGACGCTTTCATCGTTTTGTCTTCTTATCGCATTAGGACTTCGTAAACGAAGAGTGCGTGCATTCTGTAACCGCATGTAAGCAAGAATATCTGGCCAAATACCGTGATTTAATAATTCAAGAAACATCGTTGAAGACCCACATTAGAGATGTAATCGACAGATTTGTTCGAACTGGCATTGTCTACAAAAAGAAATCTCGTGGAAGACCTTCAGTATCAGAGGAAGATTGACGAAAAGATGTTACAGAACATTTTTGAAATTAAGAAGAGAGTGAGTATGTGCCTTGAACAGAATGATTGACATTTTCAACATTTGCTGTGATGTTTAACCGTAATAAATTTATTTCTTTTTATCGTAACGAATTAGTTTTATTTTTTAAAAACATATAAAGCGTTTAGGTAACCAATTATACATGTGTGTGGTCCATGTGTTATCTTTGTCATGCGTCCTTGGGCACTTAGTACGGATTTCCGTACAGTTAAATCTCAGAGGCGGCACATTTACTTGACCTACTGCAACCCTATAATCATTTATAGAAACTCTGTACAATACAATAAAAAATTAAAAAAGCAAACAATTTTGAAAATGATGTAATTGAGAGTAATTCGGACGACAGTCAAACAAATGATAGCGTTGAAATGATTATTATTGATTTATCTGCCCTACATGATGAATCTGCTATTGAAACAACAAATGTTTCACTTAATTTGCCGATTATTTATGCCAATTATTATTGAGGACAAGGTAGGCACCGGAATATAACTTAGAGCATAGATGGTTTCATCATTACTATCTTAAATGATAGTCAGGTTGACAGATAATTGACATTTGACTTGACAACGCTTCCTAGACTTACGTATCAATTTTTCGTGGTTTGTTATTTCACTTTTTGTTTTGTTTGCGTGAAAAAAATCAGTTCTTTCCAAATTATTTCAAATTAGTTTGTCACTTGTTTACGACATTTGTACCAGGAATGTTTTTTTCTGAACAACACAAAGTATTCACGGTAATCTTGGCATTTCTAAATACAAAATACGACGATTTTTGTGGTTTTAAAAAAGTGTATAAGCCCCTTATTATACTGTTAACAGAAACTTGTTTTCTTTGTACCGAAATGATCCTGTTCATTAAAAAAAAAGGTGGGGTTTATTGATACTTTTAAGACTACGTATTGTACAATTTTTAGGTCACTCTGCTAAATAACCGATAAATGTGGCACTAAAGCCTTGTTTCTCAAGTTATCGAATAAGTATGTTACTTTTATTTTGAGTTGTTTCCTTCATTTTCATTCGATAACGACTAAATTTTAGTTGATTCTACCGCGAATATTACGAACAGCTATAAGAAAACTTTCATCTTTGACGACTTTAACAAGGCTGACATTTCATGGCATCTAGCCTCTTGTCAGTCTTACAACGCTTCTTTCCAACTTTTGCTTGATTTGGTGATTTAACAGTCCTCTTAACCAGCCAGTTTTGAAACCTACGAAGTACAACTCAAATCAATCTCCCTCTTTATTTGATTTAAAAATCTCTGTTGACCACAACTCACTTGGAGACTTGCACCACTTAGCCGAATTGGTTAGATCACATTACCTTAAAAACTGACCTACAGATTGGTTTTAAACCTTATATGAGGACCACTTCAATTAGGTCACAATTTAATCGAACTCGATTGGAAATCTATATTTTCCAAACAAGCAGGCAGTGATCATTGGAATGCATTTAAAATACTGGCTGTACATACACAAATGATTATATACGCATCAAGTGGGCTTTGGATACGGACGAGTTTTTGCCACTTCATTTAAACTGTGCACAGACTAATTTATTTTCGACCAGGACATGTTAGTGATGCGTAAACAAACCTTAACTTTGTTCAAATTCTGTCTTCACTATGGTTTTTGTCTTTACTTCGTTTTTTTCAAAATGACAACAGTTATAAAGACGCGTATTAAAGAATTCGTACTGTTACGAAATAAACCCATACGTCGCCTTGGTACTACGATTCATCGTCGGTGACGGCGGCCGGGCAGTGTTCGCTAAAGAAAAGCCTGGAAGCGAAAACCGCGATGGGTACTCCAGAAAAACCTCGATAGCGAAATATCTAGAAAGGAAGTGTGGGTTTAAATATAGGCCACCTTCGGGAACGATTCATTCAGTCAATGAGAGAATCCAGTCAAGTTGCACCGGAATTATTTTGTACATAATGGCCGTAAATTTGAGTTACTGAGAAATAAATTGAGTTTTACCCAAGCCGATTTTAAAATCCCCGATCCACGTAACAGTATTATCACGTTGGAATTACACTTAAAAATGAATTACCTCTGTTATGTTACTGATATTATTAGTGCTAGTTAAAAGTCAGTTGTTCCTGCTTCCAATAATTTTTTTTATGTTTATCATATGTGGACATGGGTAGGTACTTTGGTAGCTGTAACATTTAAAAGATTGGTAAAGAAATCCTATATTGATGACAAAATTTAAGGTCAATAAAGAAGCCACGTATAAAAGGTCTGGTTCTAAGGCTGATTTCTGTATAGCTCATAAAACGTTTTAGAATCAACTTACGTCTACCATTAGGACAGCAAGAAATGCATATGCAACACGAATTGCTGAGACCAAGGACTTAAAGCAGTACAAACATATTCGTCATTTAGGTATATGGGTAAATCTTCTTCAATTGATTAATTAATTCCTAAGTGAGTGGACTTTTGTGTTTTAAGGTTGGGAATGCATTAACTAAAAGTGAAAGAGAGGAAACATGACTTGAAACTATCTTACAGAATTCCTGCCATCGTATCATTTTACTGAAATTTTTCAAGCCTGAATTTCAGTAATTCTCGTTGACCCAAGCTCAAAACAACAAAAAATCGTTTTCAAGACTCTTGGTGCTTGCGCACGAAATTTTGTTTTTGTGCACAGAAGCGAAGATCGTGAAAAGGGTTTATTCTGTTCTTTCATTGTTATGCCTTATTATCGCAATGGGACGGACATTCGTCAACGGAGGGTGTGTGTATTCTGTAACCGCCTCTAAGAGTTGAATATTTGGCCAAATACCCTGATTTGTAAACTCAAGAAACGTCAATAGAGGCTCACATTAGGAATGTAAGACCTTCACTATATGAGGTAGTCGTTGATGATTTGAGACAACAACTCGAGCAGAATCCGTAAATATCCGCAAGATTTTTTCAGCAGTCAGGAGTATCTGTTGCAACATGAAATTGAACAACGGGTCCAAACCATTAACGAAAGGATGTTAAAAACATTTTTACAAATAATAAAAAGAGAGTGAACATTTTCAACATTTACTGTAGTGTTTAACCATAATAAATTTGTTTATTTTGATACATGGTGTGGTATTTGTCGTGCGGTTATTTAGTAAAATACATAAAGCGATAGGCGGCACGCTTCCATGACCGACTTCGACCCTATAATCATTTACAGAAATCCTGTATAACATATAACGATCCATATTGAACGGTTTTTTTTTGAAACGTGAAGTATGAAGTACGAGAAATGAATAAACTTTTTGTAAAAAAAAGGATCAAATTGAGATGGTCAATTTATAAGACGATTTATGAATTGGTGAGGATTCTACAACGAATTTATTCGCTCACAATAAGTATAGAATTTGGAGGTAATCTCGCAGTTTGTATCCATAAGCAGAATTTAAGACCCACGAAAGGATTTCGTGAGGTGAAAATCCGACATATTGTGGATGAAGAATGGTCCTGATGACCCCAAAACTAGGTAACGATCTGGGATATGTTCCAGAAATTAAAGAACGGCCATAAACACACAGCATATATCACCAGCTTTCTTCGACAGCCAATAGATAGTACAAATATGCTGAAGGAAGACGTGCACTCTTTGCACATTTGAAATTATACCGAGCACTTTAAGTACGTGATGTTAAAAGTTGGAAATAAAAACTATCTGCAGCTGTATCAATCTACTCGGGCACAAACGTTGTATACTTAAGTAAGATTATTTATTTCGTCAACAGTCGTTGTTATGGTTAAAATAGTTTGAGCAAGGTACTTGATGTACAATGTCAACATTAACACTTGTTTATAGTCAATTTCAAATGCAATAAAACGTCGATAAAACTTAAATATTGTAAACCCATTAACTTAATGCACTGGATATATTTAACTGACTGAAGACAAATATATTTCAGTAGACAATGTTCAGTGTAATGTAAAATACTATTATCACCCTAATATCAACATAAAAAAAATTAATCTTAATGCACTACGCGTTTACTGAGTTCCTGTAAAAATGGCTAAATCTGGATGTAGATAATAATAATAATAATATAAAAGTACAGGAGAGTTAATTTTCGCCAGCGATGAAATAAGCGTCTAGACTTTCAGTTTCGTCCGTATGCAATAAGCTCTTACACGACATTTCAAGTTTACTCAGAACAATATTAACTAGAAAAAAGTGTCGAGCGATAAACATCTCGATGTGCTACAGCTATGAAAACTTTCAAACAAACGTAAATTTAGCTTGTAAATTTTAAACACTGCTAACTGCGCCTGCAGCAATTTATTTGATTAATAATTGTTTACTTATGCAATAAAACTTTGTTAATTACCAGCCGCTCGATAAAAAAAGAAACTTTAACTCCACCCCCACCGACGATGAATTTGCAAAACGGCAGCAATTCTCTACTTTGACCGCACCCTCGAGACCTGACTTTTTACCACCCAAGAGAACTTAATTCCTCGAATTCACAGAATATAGCCAGTATTTATTTAGATGTTCCTCCAGGGTGATGTCGCAAAAGAAACAAAAGTCCCGATGTCAGAGTTCCAAACTTCACTAACGACAGGTAATCAAATTTACAGCGTCGGAAGCGGAATTTCATCAAAATACACATGTTTTAAAGTGGCCATTTGATGACAAAACGAATTGCGGTTTGCATGCGAGCAACAAGTTTCCGTTAGATAACAAGAGGGATTCGATTTCCCTGCCAAAGTGGAGAAAACTTGTGTGTTTTGCTTTTAACTTGCACGTTACACGTGAAGTTATTTATCCGAAATTGCTCAAGGCTGTATCTGACGGATCAAAATATATAAAACGTCAAATGTAAAATTGTGTTCCTATATTTTATAGCTTTTAAATTGGCGGAGAAAATGAAAAAGTGCAAAAAGATGTCTGCTTTCCCAATCTCAGGCTGAAATTCTACCAGTAAACTCATAAAAATGTGGAACACATCGCTGCCTTGACGCTCGATTCGAATAACTGAAATTAAAGCGGTTCAGTTTTGGTATTCAGGAATTCTTTAAACTAGGGTACGTTTAATATTCGAACCGGGTCCAAGTTCTCAGATTTAATAACTTTGCATGTTAATGCTATAATCTATTTTCAACTGTTGATAAATTTTTGTTTTAATTTGACAAAATTCATTAGCAAATGACCAGCGAAAAAAAACCGTCACAATACAAGAAAAACTCAAACAGACGCCACCATCCCAAGCGTTTCAAAAAAATCTTTTACCTGAATAACCCGCGATCAATAGATTGATTGTGAGGGTGAAATACATAAATCACGCAGAAATATAGAGGCTGTCAAAAATGAAAAAGGGCTTTATCTATTCTAGCGATCTTTTCCATCTATTTTCGACACAGTAGTAATCAAAAATTAATTGAGTTTTTCCATTTAGTTTCAATTAACTATGTGCTACCTTCAACATGACAAGTTCCCACGTTTGCGTGTATGTTTACCAAAGTATTTGATATGTTTGTTTAAAGGTTTCCCTTTCGATCCTCAATGAGTTTATTATGATTCTATTACCACATGTCTAACACCAGAGTTGAGCGTCCAGCAAACGGGTTTGAGTGGAAAGAATTCAGCGCCTTATTTAGAATACGAGATTTAATTTATGCTTTTGCCACCTGTTTCTCAGGTAACGACATACTCATTACAAGTACTAACTTTTAATTAGTACGCAATTCAAGTCCACGGGAAGATTTGGACCATGCGTTACAATATGGTATAGAGATCAGTGTTTAATTTTAATTACTATCAGAAGAATTAATGTAATTTCAGAAAAGTTGCTGATAAATTTTGAACTCTGCACTCGATAAGCAAATAAGCGATAAAACATGTGATCATGCATAATTAGTCTGACAATGTTTGTGAACGCAGTGTTTTTATTTGTTACCCTTCTTGTTATTTCGCCCTTGGAGCAAATACTTTGTGATTGTGATCAACGATATGTGACTTTCTGTGACTGCGTATCTGATCTTGGCAATTACGGTTCGGATAGTTGGACTGACGTGATAATCGATTCCACACAACAAAGCTGTTCGTCTTCAGTTATCAATAATAATAGTTTCGAAATCTTGGAAGATATTAAACTATTATTTTTAGTAAATAGTAGTAACGTTATAGACAGAGACGCTTTTAAAAAAATAGGAAAAACTTTGAGGCTTCTTAAATTATACGGAAACGACTTAAACCACGTCAGAAGAGGAACTTTTAGTGGTTTTAGACAACTGGGTGGCTTAAACTTAACCCACAATAACATCCAGTTTATCGAAGCATTTTCATTTGAAGATTCAGTTATCATAAGTCTAGATTTATCAAACAATGTTTTAGAGACGATACCACAAAATGCATTCTATGGTGGCCACATAAGGCAAATAATTATCAAAAATAATAAGTTATCCTTCATCAACGACAAGGCTTTCGATGGTCACGTCGAAGTTCTCCAGTTGGACTACAACAGTTTAGAGTACATTGAAAATGGCTTCCTTAAGAATTTACCAAAACTGAAAGAACTAACGATGAGTCACAATAGATTATCACACATTTCTGATATAAAATCGTTGGAAGAAGTTAGGAAACTCGATTTTTCGTTCAACGATATAAATTTCATTGACACTGGAGAAGTTGAAGATTTAAAAGAGCTCACGTATTTCGATTTAAGTAACAATAAGCTAGAAACTTTTTCTTTAGAGGCATTTAAAAAAGTAAAAAATAGAATGACCTTGCTATTGAGCTACAATCTTCTCACAAATGTCAAAATCCAAGACAACTCAAAACCAATGACTGTGACAACTTTTGGAAATCCTTGGAACTGTAAATGTTTGACGAAAATGGAACAGAAGATGATTGCATATAATTTCACCACGACCAGATGTAACTTGGAGCTGTTACGATCAGGAAGTTTCCCGATTTGTGTGGAAGATGGTGATTGCCAACATAAACCAACAGAAAGCAGAAAGGACCTTAGAGCATTCGTTGAGGCTATAAATGAGAAGAAAAACCAACTGCGTTGCGACGTGTTTCGTACGATTAGAAGCAAAGATGTGGTTAGCTTCACGCCATCTTAAATGATATATAACACATGTAAAAAAATTAATCGCCAATAAAATTCAACTCGTTTCACGTGAATCCAGTTTATGTGTTCGCTTTTCAAATAAGGAATTGTTATTCAGTACCCACTTAATGATTGCAGACTTGGAAAAAATATCTCCTGATTGAATACCTACGATAACCTTGCAGAAAAGGATCTTTTCCATCCATGACTTGAATTTATGAATAATATGGTGTCTAATAAGATCCTTCGGCACATCATTTTACATAATATATCGGCATATTCTTCGCAATAACTCGTTTAACTGGCGCCACACTCCATTACAGTTATTAAAAAAAGATAATCTTGAATCCTACACTGCAACTCATGTTCTTGACCATGAACTCGAGTAGGTGAACCGAATCAAATTTATGTTTGCCATTATTGCCTCTCTAGGAGTAAGTTGGTTTTTTGCGTGTGCCGTGCAGAGTTTACGTGGGGGGTTCCCGTAAAACACCTACCTACTCGACCGCTAGATCGATATATTTAAATCAGAACAAAATATCGAACTGTACAGCAATTATACCGTTTTTTCATTAAACGCGAATTGGGTTAATAAATAATCCCACACGGTTAAATTGATTTAAATGATACACCCACATAAAACAACTTTTCGGGAGATAAGTGCAGTGGTGTGTTTAAATAACAGTAGTCTTAAATACTAAAAAAAGAAAACATGCACAATGTGTGAACTACATTATGTAGATCGGAGAGAGGAACACATTTTTCGAAAGGTTTTTGTTTTCACATCCACTGACGCTTTTATTTATCTTAAACTTTACGCAATAAATAATAATTCAATAACCAGGAGCATATTGTTAAGAGTAGTCTATAGTTCCCAACTTAGATGTTTGTCTCATACTGTCACTGTATTGGTTTTTAATTTGTATCGTTTGGGTTGTTTTAGAATAGAACTTGTATGCTTTTGAAATTTGCGAGTTTTTTATTTTGGTGTGACGAAAGTCCAGAAATGGTCTCTTTAAGAACCATTTTTGCCTAATTCTGATTCAATTGCATACTTATTTATTTGTAGAACCTGCTACACGTATTTTGGTTCGGACAGATGAAAAAGAGTCATCTCCTTTTTTCGATTTTTTCATAAAGTTAAGTTGTTGACATTCCGGGTGCTTATACAATATAAAAAAAAGATTACCGTTGTAGTGTCGTAGGTTAAAAAACCGCTTAAATAAACCTTCGTAAACATGTTTAACATTAAACTGTTATGCACTTCATTTCAATATGCACGCTTACCAGAAATCAATGATATAAACTTTTTAATCATGTATACTTTTTGCAATAAATGGGTTTAATTTGTAAGATTTTCTAACCTATAAAGAACTTAACTTAATATGATAAATTTTATTTTTGATTAGGGATCTTTATAGGTACGAAATTGGTTGCCGACCAAATTACTATATTTATATGGCCTACCTGACATAATATTAAAGACATTTTTAATACGCTATTTGAAGATGGAATAAACTCCCATCTAACAGTAATTTCCATATAGTTGTGACTTAAACTTATTTAAAAAATAAAATATTGCACCAAGTGCATAACCTGATTGACCGACATGAAAGCACCACCTTCCGCTACTCCTTTTCCGACAAGATAAATCTCCTCTTGCGTGTGCCCCAAAAACGGCAAAAACAACTCCCTCCAACATGCGGGTGTGCTTCTTTAATTTTAACGACGGCAGCGTCGTGTTATTTCAGCATCAGCTTACTTTTTGCACCCTAAACTGACTTGTTTTATGCCATAATAAATCACGAAACACATTTTTATGGGCAGGAGGCACAGGGTGCTAAATGCACACGTAACGCTCATCGCTCACCTCACGTCCAACCTCTTAATTCATTTAAGTCCGCCACTACCATGTAGATAGAGGTAGTTTGATTGTAGTGAACCTCGACTTCAATTAAAGCCCGGTCGCAGATGTTCACAATGTACTAGTTCGCTCCACCATCTTTCGAAGACGAGTGTCGAGAGCAGGAGTACGTGCCCTCGAAGGACCACCACGTCGTTAAAAGAAACTACGGGTTAGCACACATTTACGCACGTGTACGCCATTTGAGGACAGGATTTTTTCGTCGGAAGCAGGAGCTGTCTGCAGTGTCGTCACACCCTCCTGGAAAGGGTTAACGTTTTACACATGTTCGGAGAAAAATCGAGGCGAATGTGGGAATCTGACTCATGAGAATGTTCGATGGGTTCCAGGTAACGCGGCGTGTTGGTTCTGACTACCGGGCATAAAAAGTGTTGCTGAATAGATTAAATTTAATTATGTTGTAAATCACTCTCGACTTGAAAGAAAGTCACCGAAGGGTATCAAGTTGCGAAGTTGCACATGGTGGTGCGCTTATTATTTGCAGTTAGTATAAGAGAAATTTAATTGAAGATCATTATTTATCGTACGTAGCCCGACGCGACGCCGACGGTGCTAATATCGAAAAAATATTTTATAAAATTGAAATAGCGTTTACTAAGCAAGATTTTTACGGTGACGTCATTTCAGTGTTGGTGGGAATGATCAGATAAATTTTGGTTAGCGGTTTATCATCTACACGATACTCCTAACACATAAAATTTGACAACAATCTAAACAGAAAACAGACACACAGACGGAAGTAGAAGACCTATTTTTTCGTACACTAGAGATTATATCCATTGGGTTACGCTCAAGAAGTAAAACAGAAAATCCTATGTTCTGGAGAACATTTGTGTTGATTAGAAATGAATTTTTATTGGTTCTAAAAAGAATCTAACAAGGATCTAAGAGCAGTCCACAGTTTTAAACAAAAAGAGAATAATGTATATGTACTTGTTTTTTGTAAAGATATAATAATGCTGTAATAAATACGTCGTCGTAAGTATTTCAGGATGCGGAAAATTTCGAACAGCATACGCATATTATTTTTTCAAATGTACAGTGAAGTCAGAAAATCTTGAACTACATTTTTCTGTAATTTTGAAAATGATGTAGTCTATGCCTTATTGTCACTTTGAAATTCGAAGTTTAAAAAACTTGTCACGTCGCATCCAGTGTTAAGGTCCATTTATAAACTTGCCGTTGACGTTGCCGTTGTAAGATAAATACGCAGCGAAGGTATGCGTCGTTTATATCATCCGTTGACGATGCTGTTGAAAGTTGGCACGCCGTTGGTATGACGTTCGAGATGACCAACTTTTAACTTTCGGCGTTATGTTGCCGTTGACGTTGGGTTTCAACCAATCAAACTGTGGTAGTGTGCAGTGCTGCCGACTTGAAGGAAAATTCCCTGAAGTAGGGGGATATTTTTCTGGTTGACAGCACTAACTCCACGAAAATTAAATTTTGATAGAGATAATGATAATGACTTGTACACCGAAACTCTTCTATTTTAAATAGCTGCCATCATTTTTCTATATTGTAGCTTTCTGTCAATACTTGCATTGTTAAAGATAGTTCTCGACATTAAATTAACAAGATTTATTGCTATGCATCTCAAAAAAAGATTAGGTATTATAACCACAAGGGCTTATGTTTTGCCCTTTTTTCTTAATATGTATAGTGTAGTCTTTTTTTCACAACAAGAAAGGTTCAACATGTTTAAATTGGTAAATTTTTGTAGGAAAGTATCGATTTTGCAATTAGGCTCCACCCCTAGCCTGGACAACGAATGAAAAATTCATCACGATTGAGATCGAGATGGATGGGTGGGGCTTCTCTATTGGTTTTCTTCTTTAATTAAGGCTTGCCCCAGAAAGTTTTGCACATGTTTTGTTTTTGAATAAAATAAGAACGCCTCAACAAATCGAACCAAATTTATTTACAGTATACTAAAACAGCAATAAAATTAAGAATTTCTTAATTACTTGTTTAAAATTACGGCTTACGGGAAAATAATCTCACTTTAGATCTAATGCGACGCAATATTTTTTGCAAATTTGCACTAGAAACTTTTTTACTTCCCATCATCCACAATTTTTTGAAGAATTCAAATTTTTTTTCGCATTTTCCTTCTTTTCTAAGAATTCCCTTAACTAGAGCCCAATATCTTTCAAAGAGCCGGAGTTCAGGTGAGTTTGTGGGATTATTTTCTTTGTCTGGATATTGGACCCTAATCTGCGCAAACCAATTCTTCGCTAATTATGAGTAATACGAAGTAGCTAGGTCTGGCCAAAAGAAAGTAGAACCTGGGTGAGCTCTTAAAAAAGACAGTAATCGAGCTTGAAGGCATTTTCGGACACAAAAATCAGTGTTGATGCTGCTTTTAACAAGAAAACCCTGTTTCTCTTGCCACATTGGCAAATTGCTTGCCAAACAAGAACTTTGCGGCCAAATTTTTTCAAAAAAATATATTTTTCTTTGTCGCTGACATCTATCAATGGTCCTTTTTATCGTCCACCGCGTGGTATTAGCCTCTTTCGTTATTAAATTTAAAGATTTTTGAGAATGTTCGGACCAAATTTTGCAAAATTCGTTATCTAACACTAACTCTTTTTGACGACATTTTCCGAGCCGACTGTTTAAAACAAAAAAACTAATGACAGATGTGAAGATCATGGCCTGGTGTAGCATATATATTTTACTTAATTCAAATGGCGGTAAAACAACTTTAATAGCAGAATTTAAATATGGTGCAAAACTTTCTGGGACAAGCCTTAATACATTTAATTTTTTTTTGTATAACACGATTACTTAATAACATGTTTCACATGGTAATTTCTTGTAGGAAAATAAGGATTTTACAATTAAGTTTCGCCCCTCGGCTCACGACGAATAAAAAAAATCATCGGAATTGAGATAGGGCGGGTGAGCGGTGCTTATATTTTGCCTTTTTTTTTCTTAATATACATAGCCATCTTTTCACAACAAGAAACTTAAAACATGGTTAAAATCATGGTACAAGAAGACATGGTATGATATTGCGCATTTTGTGTGACGTCATGTGGCTGTCATGACCGCCAACTTCAAATTTTGGCTTTCCAAAAAGGCAAAATGTAAGACCGCCCACCCGCCCTATCTCAATTGCGATGATTTTTTTTAATCTACGAGAACCAAGGGGGCGGAGCTTAACTGTAAAATAATTATTTCTTTACAAGAAATCAAAAAGATGGTTTTGTTGTATACTAAAAACAAAACGCAAAACATAAACCCCGCCCACCCACCCCATCTCAATTGTGATTATTTTTTTTTATTCCTAGAAACTTAAAACACATTTAAAAAGTAAATTTTTGCAAGAAAACATGGATTTTGGAATTAGGCTCCGCCCTTAGGTCTGCCAACGGACAAAAACTTCATTACTATTTGGATCAGGGCCGGTATGGTCGAAGCTTAATCTTTGGCTTTAATTTTTTCTTAATACAGGGTGTTATTGAAAGGTACGTACAACAAAATTGACAGTTATTCGCGAAGTCTAAGAAGTCTGAAAAACTTATTTTGTGTTGTCAATATTTATAAGGGGAAAATTAACCCTTATCCAACCTTTTTAGACGCTACTGAAGGATAAATAGGTAAAATTAATTTATTTTAGTTAATCCTAGCAACTGTAACAATAAAACTTTTGTCAATACTAAATGTTGCTGTAGAAACGAAAGATGATTTTTTTATCAGAGGCGTAACAACGAATTTGGACATAAATTTTAATATGTTTTATCTCTAAAAGGAGAATACACTTACCCGAACTTTTTTTTACTTTTAGCACCTATACTTCGAGACCAATTGCCGATTTTATTTTATACGTAGCTTTCAATAACACGCTATATACATAGTATACTTTGAATAACACGATACTCAAAAACATGTCGTAAATGGTAATTTCTTGTAGGGAAATACCAAGTATTTTGCAATTAAATTCCGCTCCTTTGGCTCTCGACGATTAAAAAAAAAATCATCACAATTGAGATAGAGCGGGTGGGCGGGGCTTATATTTGCCTTGTTTCTTAACATACTAATCGTCTTTTTACAGCAAGAACCTCAAAACATGTTTAAAATGGTAAATTCTTGTAGACAAATATGGATCTTGCAATTAAGCCCCGCCCCTCGAACTGACAATGAACGAAAAATTCATTACAATTATTGAGAACTGAGATCGGGACGGGTGTGAGGGGGGCCTAATCTTTGGCTTTATTTTTTTCTTAATATACATAGTGTTCTTTGAACAACACGATACTCAAAAATGTTTTTTTAATTTCTCGTAGAGAAATAAGGATTTTGCAGTTAAGCTCCGCCCCCTTGGCTCACGACGAATAAAAAGATCATCACAATTGAGATAGGGCGGGTGGGCGGGGCTACATTTTGCCTGTTTTTCTTAATATGTTTAGACTTATTTCGACAACAAGAAACTTAGAACATGTCTAAAATGGTAAATTTTTGTAGTATAATCAACTTGGATCCCCTACGTTTCTTCTGCAACCCCTTTATATACGGCAAAAGTTGAACATTAAAGTTACTACCAAGTTGCAAGTTTATGAGTCCCACTTTAGCATGCCAACAGTATCAAAATTGACAAAACTAAATAAAGTCACAGTAGGTACTTAAACGTGTTTTACACTTTGTGGCAGAGGAATGACATTGACGTCCAACATTTTTTTGGCACTGTTATTTAAATAAAAATTCCAAACAATACGAACACGTTTAAGTGTTATCATTTTTATTATACCAACAAATAATGTTATATTCAATATTGTTATGCAGTAACTTTACAATCCTTTTCATTTGCGATAATTTTTATAGTTTTGGAAATGTCATTGTACCCTATAAAATTTTATTGGCAATAACGAGACGGACAGTAAATAGTACAATAGCAAGAGATATTTACAACTTAAAGTTATCGGGTGTCGGTAACCCCCAGATTTTAGAAAGCAGAATAATCGCTATTTTATAGGGTAGATCGAATTTTCCAAAACTATATTACTTTTCGTCATATATGAACATACAGCTGGTTTAAAAAAAAACGGGATGAGATGAGAAAATCAGGTTCTCATAGGTCATTTGTCCCGTTTTTTTGAAACCAGCTGTACATACAGGTTTGATAGTCTTCATCTACATAATCGAAAACAGAGTTACGGAATCCTATACAAACATTAAGAGACTTAAATCTGATTCTTCGGTGCCTCGATTTGAGATTAGATAAATTACACTACATTTATCCAAATTGATATACCGTGTCCTTGTAAAAATGTTGATGAAGTCATCACAAAATTTTGTAATGGAGAAACTCACTTGACACACACGCGTAGCACGCATTTTTACATTTACTGAAACATTACATACTTACAAATTTTTATTTTAACTTAATAAAATAAAATTCGCAAAAATCTTACAAATTTTCGAAAAACTTGGATTTGCTGCTGTACTACAAGACGAGGAAGTTCTGTCGAAATAACCTTCGACTAAATTTTTATTCAAGGTATTTGAAGTAGATCTATTCCTTATGAATCCATGTGCGTTACTTCCAGGCTTTCTAACGTGACTGTAAATATTATTAAGTAAAACAGATTCAAATACCTTGGAATGGTAGAGTAACGATCGCGATCAATCAGTAATTTATTACATTTGCCTTAGAAGTACATTTACGAATTGGACAAATTTTAGCAATTTTGCAATGTCAGGAAAAGTTACTCGTTCCATTATTAAACTAAATAAGTAACTCGTGGAGTCGCAAAAACAGGTCATGCAATCACGAATTAGGAATGCAGGAAATTGTCAACGCCCACTGTGGAGATGGTTTTTAACTTCCTAGTTGATTTCTTGACTCCATCGGCGGAGAATTTAGATTTGTTTAAAACACTGATTACATTTATAAACGACACAGTAATTATCACAGATCTTCTTAAAGTTGCGGCTCTCACTATCACATCCAGATTAGTATAAATCACAAAACAGGTTTTTGTTGTGATATTATCGTAGGCACCAGATTCGTATTTATCCTTATTACATAAGAATCTTTGATGAAAAACTTGCTTGAAATATGAGGCAAAACGGTGCATTATATCATAGGAAGATGACAAGAGGTGATCGTTGTAAGACATCGCTCCGGGATTTTTTGTCTTTCTTTTAGCATTCATATAGGACCTCCTAGTATCGCTTTTAATAGAATTTTAGCGCATTTATCGTGCTAAATACATTTTAACTAAAAAATGAAAATTCTGATTCACATGCTTACGATAAACCTTAAACGATTGCAAGATTTCAAAGCATTCAGTTTTGCAGTTTCACGGCTCAATTGTAAAATGCTATACAATATTGATTTTTCCAAAAATCTGGAGAGGTAAAAAATCAACTGCTTCCATAATTTTTAGTGACTCTGTAGACCAATTAAATCACTTTCCAAACTTCAAGCAAAAAGTTTGGCGTTTGTAGTATTTTTAATAAAATTTTTAATCGACTACACTATAATCCTTCAACCGCCAATTCAAAGTGCACCTCACTAGCAATGTGGAGTGGTGACGTTGCATGAAAGCGATTCCAAAATTATATGTGCGTGCTTAATAACACTATAATTAACTATACACCCATACTGATCATGACATCACCAGTAAAGAACAGCAGAAATTAGTAAAGCAGCGCATCAATTACATACATTTCCAACTAATCTGTTAGAGTGGACCTACAACAGCCAATTATTTAATTTTTAACTTTTAATCTTTTCACTACTATATTTTCGCTATGAATTAAACCAAAGTGACATATCAAAGTCAGGATTCCGATCATTTGTGGTACAAATTTGAGCTTCTATTACATGAGTTTTTGATCAAATGTTTATACAATCCATTACAAAATAATACAATTACAAAGCATAGATTTCTCCACTAACATTTATCGAATAGTTTTGGTTTTAGTTGTGGAATTGCTTAAGACGATTTTGGCCATTGTATTGCTATATCTATTAGGGTTGTGTCCTTTCACAGACATCCAAATATCTATTCAAACGGTATTTGTAACATCACCCTAAAGTGTGATGCGTGCAGCCATGATTTTACCGTCCATTAATTAATAAATTATCACATTGGTCGTCATGTAACAATGTATTATTTTGATAATGATATCGATTTATTACAGTAACTGCGCGTAAATCATTAATCTCTATTACAAGGGGCAGAATCACTTTGTTTCTCAACCGAAGCATAATGAACCCACCTAATTTTCAACGCCCGATCATAATCATCTATCCAATATATTAATACAGTTTGTTGTTTAACTACTAATTTCCACATGCTTCACATAACTGTTTTAAACTCGAATGTTTTATGTGCATACTTAGCAACGAAGCGTAAAAGCAGTAGTTGAAGCAAGTTATCCGAGTAATCCTCTTCCCCGGCTGGGATTTCTCCGAAAACCCTGCAAATTTCACCAAGATATCCCCGCATTTTTTTAAATAAACCAGCACCATTAATCTACCCAGCGGTGTCCATTAATCAAATATTAACCCTCACAAAAGATACACAATTAGCAATGAAACGTTTCACGGAACCAACAATTCCAATTATCCAGGGCTGGGGCGTGCAAGGGTAACGAAGGGTTGATTTTAAAGTTACGTGTCGGATTTCGTCGGAATTTAATTATTTATCGTCCAGAGATCCAGATCATGCAAATCTGTCTAAATAAGATTCGTTCAAATTGTAAAACATTAATCAGAACAGGCAAATATAAAGAAAGTAACGATGATAAATGACAATTTCACGTTGCGCATGGAGCAATTCTTCGTAATTTATTGTCCTTTATTCTCTGAAAGTTTATTTGCGCAACGGCTTCAAGTTTTCTTTTTTGTGGAAGCGGAGAGGGCGCCACGTTAAGCGTTGATAAAAGTTTGGCTGTGCGCTATAAGTACGTCTAATTGTAATTTGATGTTGGAAAAAAATTACAGGAGTTCTCATAAAAGCAAACGACTAATAAAAAAGTGGATTATTTTTCTTTTGAGTCGCTTCTGTGGCAGAAGTACAAAAATAAGCGATCCCCTCACACTTCACATTTCTATCTTCGTCGACGTAATGTGAGGACATGTAACTCTTATAATATAATCACTACTATTTAAACCATATTGTAAACAAAGTCCTAAAATTCAGATAATATTTTGTAAAAATAGCAGATCCCTTCTACGCCAAATACCAAAAACTGGTTGAAGATTATTTCGACAGAACTTCCCTCTGAATACAAAAAAACACATCCAGGTTTTTCGAAAAACTACAAAATTTGATTTCGCGAAATTTATTATATTACGAGAACCTCTATAAGTTAAAATAAAGATATGTATGTAATGTTAAAGTACATGTAAAGAAGCGAGCTAAGCGTATGTTTCAAATGAGTTTTTCCTTTACAAAATTGTGTAATGGCGTCATCAACATTTTTGCTTTTGCAAGGACAGGTATATCAATTTGGATTGATGCAGTGCAATATTAACAATATCAGTACTGTATTCCCAAAGTTTCGGGAAGATGGAGTGAGCCGTTCTGATTTAATCAATAAAATAAACTGACTCATTAAAACCATTAAAAAGTTTGCAATGTTTCAGAGCTTTCGGTTCTGCAATTTCAAAGCAAAATTGTAAAGTGTTGGTTTTTTAACAAAAATCTAAATGCTTAGGGTAAAAACTCAACACGGATTCATAAACTACAAGTGGAGGAGTGTGTTATTTTATAAATTTTAAATAGCATTTACAATTGTAAATTTTTAGGATGGTGTCATCGCACTGGTGGTAGGGAATAATCAGACAACTTTTGGCCAGCGTTTTACCATCTAGACGACACTAATATACATACAAAATCTGACAACAATAAGTCCAGTAGCTTAGAAGGTTATCGGTATAATAAAAAGACCTATGTTTTCGTATTCTCGGTATCATGAAACATCCAGAAAAGTCGGAACTCGTCTGATGGACTCGATTACAATATTGCTTTAGCTTATGCTTGGGAAGTAAAATCAGTAGAAATAGAAAAGTAACACAAGATGGAAGTGAAAAATATTGTAAAGACATAGTACAGATCCAAAAGCGGATCCTTGAACTAGACTGTAAGTAACCGGATTAATATTAACACAATGGTTCAGGTAACGTACAAAGTTTTCAACAACCTGGGTAAAACCTACATCACTTAATATAATATGGTGGCATAGCATGATTTAATGGTACATGCTATGAATGATATGGAATATGATAATCATTGCTACTGCAAATTTATTTCTATGTACGACAAAATTTGGGTACATACACCGTTGTCAATAAGAAAATAAGATAAAAATAACAAAGGAAATAAGAACATTTTAATATATATAATAAGAAAAATGAACAAATGGGACGCAGTAACGTCATATTTTCAAGACTGAAAGAGATAAATAAATGGCAACAGTACTGGAAAACATGAAAATAAAGCAATTATTAGAGATAATATTAACGCTACAACAGAAGAATAAAAGGAGTACATATATGTATTGTTACAAGATATCCATGAATAAAAAAAAAGAAGATTTGAAAAAACTGTACTCTCTTGTCAGAAAAATAAAGTTATTTTTCTTTTGCAAGGATTTATTAAACCCACGTAACAGTATGAAGAAAATCCAAAAACTTTAGAAGGAAAAGAAGCAGTCCTTCCAAGGTGAATTAAACATGATTATATTCAATAAGAAACAAATCTTTTTAAACTAACGCAGAAGTATGGTAGGCAACGATAAGAATTGGAGCGGAAAATAACATTTCGGAATTTTCATACATATTTTAAAAAGATAGAGATAGATAGAAAAAAAATCAGAACTAAAAACTAGGACAAAATAGAGAAGAAAAAGAAAATTACGGTTATGGGCAGAATAATGGTTATCTGAAAACAACGCAGAAGTAATAGCTGCTTACCATCATGTTGAAACATACACAACATAGACACAACAAAGAAAGAATACGCAGATATGAAGTATGCAAAGTAATTAATAACAAAGAAAAGAGAAGCTTCTGCTGAAACTATTACGGTGTTGTAGGTTATGGAAGCAAGAAAGAGTCTATAAAAGTAAAATCTAATAAGACATATTTATCATACTGTAACGAAAGAAACCTATGCGCCGCCCCGGTACGACGCCTATGGGTTCTAATATGTACGGCGATGATAGCTCATCGCAGCTGGACGGCGTTCGCTAAAGAAAAACCTGGAAACGGAAGCCGAGACGGGTCTTCCAGAACAAGCCTAGAAGCGGTGACGGAGACCTTCGAGAAGGACCGCACGGCTGTTTAAATGGGAACCACCGTCGGGAGCAGTTTGTGCAGTTCAGACAATGCGAGAAGTCGAGTCCAGCGAATGTTGAAAGAAGCCAGTTAAGTTGCGCCGGAATTATTTTGTACATAATCGCTGTCTGATTAGTTGTGCAAATTTGAGTTAGTAAGAAATAAATTGTTGAGTTTTACCCACGCCGATTTTATTCACCGATCAACGTAACAATACAGTGATAGTATGGAATATGGAAGTCATTTTGTTATTATTTGGATGAATAATTAGTAATTACTTTTTGAACATATAATACGGATGTGGAGCCTTATATACCTTTAAGAAAAATATGTAACATGTCATTAATAGTTTAGTACTCAAAAAGAGACTTGAAGTTAGATTTCTATGAAGGGAAATATCCACGGAAAAAAGCAGGAAAGATATAATATAACGGTTGTTACTCCCTCTCCTTATGGTAGATAAAAGCAACGACAAACAATTAAAGAAATATACAGAAGTTGGTGAGACATTAATTTTAAAGAGATGTTTGATCATTTGATAACGACTTTATGAGAAAATTAAGAGATTGAATTGTAAGATGTATTAAGATTGCCTGTATGTCTAAGATATCGGGTGATTTTTTAAATTCTAGTTGGTCATGACTCATGACGATTACGTCAGCCGTTTCAATTGCACTCCTGACGTATGTCATGTCCAACTAGAGCAGAAATTTTAAAATCACACGGTATATGTACTCTTTAATTTATGTATTTAAATAAATCCAGTTCTATACAAAAAAAAACCTGAAGACAATACTAATCGTAGTAAAAGAAAAAAACTTGTACAGTTATTAGTTTTTCTGAATTCATTAATATATCATTTTTAATTACCCATACTCCGCTACTATCTTTGATTCGAGCGCAGTATGTTATGAAAACATATTTTGTTGACTTGTTTCCATTTAGCCTGAAGCGGACACCGATGATAGGAAACGAAGAGCGCCGATAAAGCGCAAGGCTATGCTTGGTTTCTAGTGAGTTTTGCATTGGAAAATGTTTCGATTAACACTTCAAAAAAGACAAGTGTCAATTCCGACAAGTCCAGTGTAGTATGTACTAATAAAAAGTTGGTTTAAAGTTAATTACAGAGAATTTCCCTAGTCCCTGAAGTACAGTCGAAAATTTAAAAGATTTAGGGCCGGTTTATAGAAAGGCGAATTAAATATTTAATCCTCGATTAATTTAACAGAGGATTAAAATGTGGAATATGAGCCCGTGATTGGTTAGAACATGCACGTTACCTAGCAACGGACCTTAATTAAAAGTTAATCGCGAATTAACTTTAACATCGGTTTCTATAAACCGGGTCTTAATTTTGTGCACTTTATTCTTTTTACGATAACCCCTATAAGTTAAAATAAACTTATGTGTGGACTGTTAAAGTACAGACAAAGAAGCATGCTATTGCGTATGGTTCAAGTGAGTTTAGGATGGGGGCAGTATAATACTAGCAATAAGAGTACTGAATACTTAAATTTTTGGCAAAATGAGGTGAGCCCTTTTTGATTTGAGCAATAAATACATTTCTTTGAAATAAAAAAAAAAAAGTTAAATGGTATTTCTGCAATATACTTTTCCGTTGCTTTTTTTTTTAAATCAACGAATTTACGCATGCACGCGGGCTATTGTTTTCCATTCACCCTTTTATATTATTTTATAAATTTGAAATGGCGTTTACTATGCGACATTTTAATGTGACGTCATTTCAGTGTGGGTGGGGATAATCAGACAAATTTTGGTCAGCGCTTTACCACCTATACATATTATTATTCCTACAGACATATGCATATAAAATTAAACAATAATCAATCAGATAGTTTTTGTCTAATAAAATTTGATACAGAGGTGGACATACGACACAGACAGATAGATTGAAATGGAAGACCGCACGAAAAATGACGAGAATCAGGTTTATTGAAGTTAACGAATTATGCTAAATATGAGGATTTGGTATGTTCAGAAATATGACAGTTTGCGCATCGTAAACCTCGGAAACACAAATCATTATTAATCATACGTTATTTATTTTGTTAATTCGAAAAAATTGAACACCTATATATGGTATGTGTAATATCTAACTGTTAATGAAAGCTTCCTGGAAGAATTGTGTACCTATAATATTTCAGGTTCACGTCACTGTTGTGTACGAATTCCTGGAGGAAATGAATACCTATGATACTTACATTTGCCTCCGATAAACTCAGCTTTTGAATAATACACATCTAGAGGAATTTTATATAGACAAGGAAAAAGTTACGAAATAGATATGAAAATTATCCACAGAAGTGTTTCACGTCGTAATGAGGAAAACTCGTTGCACTCCGAGGAATTTTTTTAGAGATACTTATGAAAACTGACTGACGTCTCCGGAAACACAGTTTAACTTCACGACAAGCTTTATTTTCGTGAGTGCCACCAACATGAATTTAGAACGACGACGTTAGCAGCATCCGTTGAGAAAATACTGGATAGAAAATAAAAAAATATGTGAACGTTTTCTAGAGGTATAAATTGACAGAAAAGTATAAAAATGTAAAACATATTTTAATAGTGGCAGTATTTACTACCCACAAGAATATTTAACGCTAATGGAATTTTTAAGTACCTTCATTGCAGGTCCCAAATCACATCAATTTCAACAGTAGATAGGTAGTAGATAATTGAATAATCAAATAAAATGTCAAGGCATTTAGTAACTTGGCATCCATTAAATAGTCACTTATTGATGAAGTACCTGCAACGTTACTGATGGGGGATTCATCTTTTATGATTTTATTATTTTTGAATATGTAAAATGACGCATATGCCGAATATTTGTTATTATATAATATTTTTGGATAAACAATTGATAAGTAAGTTTAGTTACGTGGGTGAAAATTTTTAAATCACTAATAAACAACAGTATTTTAGTATTACATAAGCATAATTAACGCGTCCTTCAGTTAAAATGGAGCCATGTTGCAAATCCATGTTGCATCAGCCGCTAAGACTTGGAATGGTAATTGACAACACTACTATAATAAAATTGTTTACGACAACTGTAGCCGCATGTTGTGAATCTAAAACCCATCTCATCCCTGGGCGGTTTTAATATTTGGTCGACTTCCTTGTTTAAAGGAAACTTTTTATGGCCCAGTTGTTTCCGAATTTATTAAAAACTTCCCCTGAAAAATGAAATCGCTTGTCAGAAGCTGAACAAATTCATAAACGATGTTGTGCGTGTGTGTATAAAAAGCAACACAATATCTGCATCGTGCGTTCGTTTTAACCAGCATCTGATGCAAATCATCAATCACAGCATCTCGTGACGGTTATGTGTAATCATTTTCACATTGTATTTACATTTCGTGCTGAAAAAGCGGCACCTTGCATTGAAAAGTGCGGGAAAAAATGTCTTCAACATAAATGCCACTTCGTTTTTATCTAACGTGCGAACAACTGAAAAAAGAAGTTGGGAAAAAGTCGAGCGAACTCAAATTTATGCTAACTGAAAAAGAAAACACATCTGGTGTCACTGGCAGAGTTCATATTGGGAAATGTAAAACTAGGGAGATTTATTGGAGTTTAACATAAAGACTTTTATGTACTGTGCTTTCCCTTTACGAAGTAGTTGCAAGAAGAAAAAATATAAAAACACCAAAACTATTCTTTGGTTCAAATTGGTTTGGCGCTGCTTGCTGCTTTCTGCTTCAATTTAGAAAAGTTTCAAGTTTTTACAAAACGTATTAAAAGTCGGAAGCATAAACTTGTTACATTCTGTTTATTAAATTTAGAAATATAAGTTGCAAAATGAAATTTCTCAGGCGCCTGAGAGCTGTTGGATTTTAATTTATTAATGAGCAATCCTTGCTAACAAATTAATTTGCAGATTTGCTGTTTAATTTGAAGTTTTAATAAAGCTGGTGCGGCAACATGGACACATCAACAAATTAAGCTCGCCAACGGTATCATGTCCGGCAATGAAAGTTTCAGCTCGTTTCAGCCGTGATTGCGTAATTAATTTATGCACCCCCTAAAGCTAATTTATATCTGCCTTAGTTTGATTATGGTGGCGGCGTAATTGACGTAGTAAGTGTAGTAAACAGAACCACTCTTTTCCGCACACTAGTAGAGTAACCAGGAAATTAACCGCGAACATGCTATGCGGACGTATTTCTGTACGGTAATCACGATTATTATTGTACTAGGGTGATAATACCAATTTATTAAGACATTAATCTGGTAGTAGGCGTCAACACATACCAAATTTATCTTACTGGAGATTTTTCGATACCGACGCAGCTGTTAAAATCAGTGGAAAAATTTAGGGAGGGCACAGAATTAAAAAGGGTCATAAAATTTACGTGTCTTTGTTTCAATAATCCAACTTAGTACGGCGAAACCAGCCTATGATGGCATGGTGCCTATGATGGCATACCTTCAAATTTTTTGGACCATTTGAATTTCGCGGTAAAATCACCAGTTCAAGATGCTGTCCTTACTGGTACATGAATGTCTACAAAGCAGTGTGAGTGTAGGGCTGTTTCGTGAAAGGCAGAAAAATAAATGAAATATTGTTGACTCTCGAAGTAAGTTTTACACATTAATCAAGTTGAAATCATGTTCTTAATATGCTTAACTCAGGGGCACCAATTTAATTCATGTTTTCTATACATGTGACACATGTAATACAGGTGCCAGTTTAGGGTTATGTTGTAAATGAAAAAATACAGAGATTGATTTTAATAAAACCTCGAATTTCCCTATGATGGCATACCAAAGCTTTTCCTTTGATGGCATAGTATGCCATCATAGGTATAAGGTTTTGACTCTCATAAAAACTGAGAACTCTTTTTTTATGACAGAGGAAAGTCACTTGCAGCTTCAAGTACAATGTCCAGTAAGGCTAAGAGGCAATTTATGGGAGGAAAAAAACATGGCAGAGGCTTTGCGAAATGTTCGGGAAAAAAAGATGGGATAGCAATTAGCGTCTAAAATCTTCAATGTCCCTGCTACCACACTGCGCAGAAGATTTAAAAACAATTGTAACAGTACCAAAGGACATTTGGGGGGTAAAAGACCAGTATTTAGTCGAGAGATGGAAGATCAATTTGCTCAACATGTAAAGGATATGGAAGCTAAATTCTTCGGTTTAACATTAAAAGATTTAAAGAAGTTAATTTTCGAATTTGCATCTAAAAATAATATAAAAAACCCTTTTAACAAAGAAAAAGAAACAGCTGGTGATAAATGGATTTAGGAATTTTTAAAACGAAATCCACAGATATCTCTCAGAAGGCCTGAAAACACCTCAGCTGCTCGGGCACAAGCCTTCAATAAAAATAATATCGCTTTATATTTTAAATCTCTGAACGAGGTTATGGAAAAATATAACTTTCCACCAGAAAATATTTACAACATTGACGAATCTGGTCTCAGTGTAGTACAAAAACGACCACAAAAAATTTTAGCTACTAAAGGACGAAAGCAAGTTGGAGCGCTGTCTTATGCTGAACGAGGACAACATTCAACTGTGGTATGCTGTATGAATGCCATGGGCACGTTTGTACCACCAACCTTGATATTTCCAAGAAAAATAATGAAAAATGAGCTGATGGACAACGCTCCAATGGGCAGCAAAGCCTATTGTCAACTAAACGGTTGGATGTGTTCAGAGATTTTTGTACAATGGTTGGAATATTTTGTACATTACACTAAAGCTTCGAATGAAAACAAGGTTTTACTCTTATTAGACGGCCACAGCAGCCACAAAAGCCTTGAAGTGCTACAATACGCGAAAGATAATGGTGTGATATTATTCTGTTTTCCCGCACATTGTACCCACCGGCTACAGCCCCTGGATGTAGGTTTTTTCACCTCTCCAAATTTATTACGGCCAAGAAATTCAGACTTGGCTTCAACAACATCCTGGTAGAATCGTCACACATTTCCAAGTAGCTGGTCTTTTCAATAAAGCGTATTTGAAGGCTGCTACACCCGCAAATGCAGTACACGCGTTTGCCAAAACAGGAATATATCCCTTCGATGACAACATCTTTCCTGATGAATGGTCAAAAACAACCACAACAAGGAGGCGTAGCGCGTTGAAATGCCTACATTAGGCTCTGGAACACCTGAAGCTACTGAAGTTGAACCTTCAACATCAGGATTTGCCATAAGATTCAGAAAACCTAGTAAAAAAGGACATATAAATTCCACGCCAGACATTGATGAATTAAAAAAGGAAGTAGAAGAAAAAACAACAAAGGAGAGGGAAAAGTTATCAAGAAAAGCAAAAAGGAAAATTTTGGTTGAAGAAGAAACGGATTATGTCAGTGATAATGAAGAGGTTGAAGACATTGATGACGATGAAGCTGATGTTGCATGTTTATATTGCAATTATATATTCTCTAGGTCGAAAACAAGAGAAATGTGATTTTCATGTCAGAGTTGTGGTTCCTGGTGCCACAGTGAGTGCGCGGATGTTGAAAAAAGAATCAAGCAATTCATCTGCGAACTTTGTGAATAACTTTTTACTTCCCGAGCGTAAGCAAAGGAAGTATTGTAATCGAGTCCGTCGGCCGACTCTCTACTTTTACGTTTTCTCGATCTTTCATGACCCCTAGAAGACGAAGAAATAGGTCTCCCATTTCCGTCTGTCTGTCCGTCTGTCCGTCCGTCTGTCCGTCCGTCTGTCCGTCTGTTGTCCCGGATTTTTATTAGACAGATAATCTCCGAAAGTACTCGACCGATTGTTGTGAAATTTTGTACTTATATTAAGAATATCATGTAGATGGTAAAACGCTAACCAAAATTTGTCTAATCATCCCCACCACTAATGCGATGACGTCACTTCAAAATTGTACATAGTAAATGGGTTTTCAATTGTATAAAATAACATAGTCCTACACATGTAGTTTACAACTCTGAATCGACTTTCACCCGAAACGTCCAGATTTTTGGAAAAAAAATCAAAATTATAAAACAACATTTTGAAATTTAATTTTTAATCTGCTAACCAGAATGCTTTGAAATGTTGCAGAAGTTTTAAGGCTATAAAGAGCATCATAAATCTTTAGTCAAAAAATATTTGCTTATCCCCTCCAAAAACTTGATGACGTCAGCTCAAAAGTTTGTGGAATAAATCATATCTAAAATGTACAAAATATGATGAGTCTGTACTTGTGATCTATCACTCCATTCATATTTTTTGGATTTGCATATACAGGGTGACTCAAAAAAATTAATGAATGCGTAAATATATTTTATTGATTTAATCAGGAACTACAAAACCGAATGCTCTGAAATCTTGCAGATGTTTTAAGGTCATAAAGAGCATAATAAATGTTTAGTCAAAATATATTTGCTTATCCCCTCCAAAAACTTGATGACGTCAGCTCGAAAGTTTGCCGAATAAATCATATCTAAAATGTACAAAATATGATGAGCCTGTACTTGTCATTTATCACTCCATTCATATTTTTTGGATTTGCATATACAGAGTGACTCAAAAAAATTAATGAATGCGTAAATATATTTTATTGATTTAATCAGGAACTACAAAACGGAATGCTCTGACATCTTGCAGATGTTTTAAGGTTATAAAGAGCATAATAAATGTTTAGTCAAAATATAGTTGCTTATCCCCTCCAAAAACTTGATGACGTCAGCTCGAAAATTTGCCGAATAAATCATATCTAAAATGTACAAAATATGATCAGTCTATACTTGTGATCTATCACTTCATTCATATTTTTTGGATTTGCATATACAGGGTGATTCAAGAAAATAAATGAAAGCGTAAATTTATTTTACTGATTTACTCAGGAACTACAAAACCGAATGCTTCGAAATCTTGAAGATATTTTAAAATTATCATAAGCATGGTAAATTTTTGATCAAAACGTATTTGGTCGTCCCCCCTAAAAAATTTATGATGTCACCACAAAATTTTGCTGAAAAAATCCTATCTAAAATGTACAAAATATGGTGAGTCTCTTCTTGTGATTTATCATTCCATTCAAATTTTTTCGATTTGCATATACAGGGTGACTCAAAAAAATTAATGAATGCGTAAATTTATTTTATTGATTTAATCAGGAACTACAAAACCGAATGCTTTGAAATCTTGCAGATGTTTTAAGGTTATAAAGAGCATAATAAGTTTTTAGTAAAAATATATTTCGTTATCTTCTACAAAAAACTGATGACGTCAGCTCAAAAGTTTGCCGAATAAATCGTATCTAAAATGTACAAAATATGATGAGTCTGTACTTGTGATTTATCATTCCAATCATATTTTTGGATTTGCATATGCAGGGTGACTCAAAAAAATTAATGAAGGCGTGAATTTATTTTATCGATTTAATCAGGAATTAGAAAACCGAATGCTTTGAAATCTTGGGAATATTTTAAAGTTATTATAAGCATGGTAAACTTTTGTTCAAAATGTATTTGTTCATCCCTCCTAAAAAAATTGATGACGTCACCCTTAAATTTTGCTGAATAAATCCTATCTAAAATGCAAAAAATATGATGAGTTTGTACTTGTGATTTATCATTCCATTCATATTTTTTAGATTTTCTTAAGAGGTGGTTCAAAAAAATTAATGAAGTCAATTTATTTTATTGATTAAATTAAAGGCAACACTTATTATTAGTATTACACCCCAACCAACCCAATTTGGTAGACATAAAATTTGTTAAAGGAAAAACTCGGTTGAAACATAAGGGTAGCACGCTTATTTACATCGACTTTAACATTACAGACCTGCATTTGTTTTATGCGCTCACTTGGTTCCGCGAATGTGAAATAGACATGTTTATAATCAACCAATTGTGAATTTCACCGTCAAGAATTAAAATAAAACCCAATGTTTTATATAATAAGCGGAAGTCGAAGCAATAAAACCGATGGTCGTTTTGTTTACAGTTTCTCTGTTTGACTCTCACGTATGGTGTTACGCCTGTCATCTTAAATTAAGAATGTTTATACATAAACGATTTTCAGTTGCCGTACACGTGAGTAAATTGTTTCGTTATTTTATTGATTATTACAAATCAATATTCAAAACGACCCAATTCATTTTCCCGAAAATTTGAGAATATAATAATTTTATTCTTAGTATTACACTACATCTATCCCAACTGATATACGTGTCCTTGCAAAAATGTTGATGACGTCATCGCAATTTTTTTTTAAATTCCCACTACAAAAATGTAATGAGAAAAAAAACACAATAGGCATGCAGTCGTCAAGTTTCCGACAGCGAGGGAAGTACTGTCTAAACTCTTTAGACCAATTTTTTTGTTAAGTTTTGTCTTAATGTTTCGTTGTCTGATGATTTCTGTTTAGTTTATTCGTTTGTTGATTCGTTTTGCTACAAATTGTAGTCCTTTATCTTAAATCTATTTTATTATTTTCATAATAACACGTCAATTCTTAATAAAAATTAACATTACTTAAAAAAAAACTCTAAAAATTCGGGTGTGCCATCATAAGAAGAGTACTGCCTATGATGACACACTTCATGTTTTTTGGCTCTAATTTTTTTTCAAAATAAATATTGAATATATTGAAAATTTGATGAATTAATATCAATTTCAATATAATGGCTCGTTTAAATTACCCACAAAAACAGATAAGGTTATACTAAGGTGTCAAAGTTAAGTATGCCATCATAGTTAGGTTTCCCCAAGAGTTATTTTTTGTAAATTTAGCTATAATGGTAGAAAGAATTTAACCACACTTTTTCTTTTCCACATCAAGTGAAACTCTACATCAGGGGACCGATTTAGATTTATTCCTTCTTCAGCCCTCTACTACAGAAACAAAATTTAAACGAAAATGTACAATCTAACCTCACTTTTCATTTCATGTCGCATTCCCTATCAATAACATACTAAAAACCAAAGATTTTACTATTACTACATCTAAACAATCTTACTGTGAGCTATTCTTAAATATTAAGTATATTACTAAAAATTTAAACAAGAAGTACAAGACTGGATAAGGATTAAAGAATGGATATTTTTAGGCGAAAAGGAACAAACATTGAATGATAGGATAAGAATACCGAAAAAAGAAGAAGAGATGAGAAGCGAACAAGAAAAGGTGTTCTCTACACATAAGTTCCTTCAACGAATTGTAGATGTAACTAAGTAGTACATCATTCACAAAAGAAGAGGAACAATTGATGAATAAAGGACAAAAGTATGTGATAAGGAACATAGATGAAGGAAAACTGGAAAAACTGGCAGTAGAAACAGATACAGCAATTGAACACATCAGAGATTTTACAGTGAGAAAAAGAACAAAAATAGAATGCGCAGATATTCAAAAAAGAAATGAAGAAGAGACAAATGAAGAACAGAGAAGAAATAAAGGTGGCCTGCACCCTTAAGAAGAAGATAAAAGAAGGAAAACTAATAATAGGAAAAGCAGATAACGGTAACTCAATACTAATATAATGGAAAAGGAAGAATATGACAACAAAGTTTGAAATTTTATTAACTAACAAGGACTCAAAGAGAAGAAAACAAACCCACTACCCTCATATTATAATAAGCTTAAGATGGCCCTGAAGAAATGTGATAACACGATCAGAAAATGAGATGTCCAATCAATCCCAAAACTCCGAAATTGTA
Source organism: Zophobas morio (assembly GCF_036711695.1). Taxonomy (NCBI): domain Eukaryota; kingdom Metazoa; phylum Arthropoda; class Insecta; order Coleoptera; family Tenebrionidae; genus Zophobas; species Zophobas morio. The sequence continues at coordinate 10,831,278 of NW_026972122.1, forward strand.
TGATTTGGTCTAAATCCTTAAAAATGATAATCTAATAAGACCTGTGGTGTCTGTCATCAATTCACCAGCCTATGATATCAGTAAAGGCCTACACAAAATATTAAGAGAAATTATAAAAGATAAACCAAAACACAGTATATCCAATAGTAAAGAAATTACAGAAAAATTGGTCTAAAGAGTTTAGACAGTACTTCCCTCGCTGTCGGAAACTTGACGACTGCATGCCTATTGTGTTTTTTTTCTCATTACATTTTTGTAGTGGGAATTTAAAAAAATATTGCGATGACGTCATCAACATTTTTGCAAGGACACGTATATCAGTTGGGATAGATGTAGTGTAATACTAAGAATAAAATTATTATATTCTCAAATTTTCGGGAAAATGAATTGGGTCGTTTTGAATATTGATTTGTAATAATCAATAAAATAACGAAACAATTTACTCACGTATACGTATCAGAGGCAACTGAAAATCGTGTATGTATAAACATTCTTAATTTAAGATGACAGGCGTAACAGCATACGTGAGAGTCAAACAGAGAAACTGTAAACAAAACGACCATCGGTTTTATTGCTTCGACTTCCGCTTATTATATAAAACATTGGGTTTTATTTTAATTCTTGACGGTGAAATTCACAATTGGTTGATTATAAACATGTCTATTTCACATTCGCGGAACCAAGTGAACGCATAAAACAAATGCAGGTCTGTAATGTTAAAGTCGATGTAAATAAGCGTGCTACCCTTATGTTTCAACCGAGTTTTTCCTTTAACAAATTTTGTGTCTACCAAATTGGGTTGGTTGGGGTGTAATACTAATAATAAGTGTTGCCTTTAATTTAATCAATAAAATAAATTGACTTCATTAATTTTTTTGAACCACCTCTTAAGAAAATCTAAAAAATATGAATGGAATGATAAATCACAAGTACAAACTCATCATATTTTTTGCATTTTAGATAGGATTTATTCAGCAAAATTTAAGGGTGACGTCATCAATTTTTTTAGGAGGGATGAACAAATACATTTTGAACAAAAGTTTACCATGCTTATAATAACTTTAAAATATTCCCAAGATTTCAAAGCATTCGGTTTTCAAATTCCTGATTAAATCGATAAAATAAATTCACGATTTCATTAATTGAGTCACCCTGTATATGCAAATCCAAAAATATGAATGGAATGATAAATCACAAGTACAGACTCATCATATTTTGTACATTTTAGATACGATTTATTCGGCAAACTTTTGAGCTGACGTCATCAGTTTTTTGTAGAAGATAACCAAATATATTTTGACTAAAAATTTATTATGCTCTTTATAATCTTAAAACATCTGCAAGATTTCAAAGCATTCGGTTTTGTAGTTCCTGATTAAATTAATAAAATAAATTTACGCATTCATTAATTTTTTTGAGTCACCCTGTATATGCAAATCGAAAAAATTTGAATGGAATGATAAATCACAAGAAGAGACTCACCATATTTTGTACATTTTAGATAGGATTTATTCAGCAAAATTTTGTGGTGACATAAATTTTTTAGGGGGGACGACCAAATACGTTTTGATCAAAAATTTACCATGCTTATGATAATTTTAAAATATCTTCAAGATTTCGAAGCATTCGGTTTTGTAGTTCCTGAGTAAATCAGTAAAATAAATTTACGCTTTCATTTATTTTCTTGAATCACCCTGTATATGCAAATCCAAAAAATATGAATGGAGTGATAGATCACAAGTACAGACTGATCATATTTTGTACATTTTAGATATGATTTATTCGGCAAATTTTCGAGCTGACGTCATCAAGTTTTTGGAGGGGATAAGCAAATATATTTTGACTAAACATTTATTATGCTCTTTATAACCTTAAAGCATCTGCAAGATGTCAGAGCATTCCATTTTGTAGTTCCTGATTAAATCAATAAAATATATTTACGCGTTCATTAATTTTTTTGAGTCACTCTGTATATGCAAATCCAAAAAATATGAATGGAGTGATAGATCACAAGTACAGACTCATCATATTTTGTACATTTTAGATATGATTTATTCCACAAACTTTTGAGCTGACGTCATCAAGTTTTTGGAGGGGATAAGCAAATATTTTTTGACTAAAGATTTATGATGCTCTTTATAGCCTTAAAACATCTGCAACATTTCAAAGCATTCTGGTTAGCAGATTAAAAATTAAATTTCAAAATGTTGTTTTATAATTTTGATTTTTTTTCCAAAAATCTGGACGTTTCGGGTGAAAAGTCGATTCAGAGTTGTAAACTACATGTGTAGGACTATGTTATTTTATACAATTGAAAACCCATTTACTATGTACAATTTTGAAGTGACGTCATCGCATTAGTGGTGGGGATGATTAGACAAATTTTGGTTAGCGTTTTACCATCTACATGATATTCTTAATATAAGTACAAAATTTCACAACAATCGGTCGAGTACTTTCGGAGATTATCTGTCTAATAAAAATCCGGGACGGCAGACGGACGGACAGACGGACGGACAGACGGACAGACAGACGGAAATGGGAGACCTATTTCTTCGTCTTCTAGGGGTCATGAAAGATCGAGAAAACGTAAAAGTAGAGTCGGCCGACGGACTCGATTACAATACTTCCTTTGCTTACGCTCGGGAAGTAAAAATGAAGAAAATAGAAGAATACGGATAAGACAATGTTAGTTTCTTTTGATGTTAGAAATCTGTTTACAAATGTCGCTAAAGAAAAAGCAAATGAATTAGTCATCGAGTTGATCAAAAAAGCACAAATTACAGAACCAGAGAAAGAAGACATAATGGAGTTAGTAAAACTGAAAACTGAACAGGATCTTTTTACATTACAGCGAACGGGTTAAGTATGGGATCTCCTTTATCACCCATATTCGCAGATTACTTTATGGACCGCATAGAGAATAAGATCTTAAACAGAGCGAAGAAGAACACAGAAAAAGTAGGACTCTGAAATAGAATGGTAGATGATAGTATATATCTGTGGGAAGGAAATGAAACGGAATTAGAAGAGTTCTTTATAGATCATGAATAACGTAGATGAAAACATTAAGTTTACGATTGAAAAAGAAGAAAATAAAAGATTAAACTTTCTTGATTTGTCCATTAAGAAACACCAAGCGGACTTAAAATTTAAAATTTACAGAAAATCCACGAATTCAGATATAGTTATAAACGAATCTTCTAATTACCCAACTGCCCATAAAAAGCAGCATTTATCGAGCTAATAGATAGACCATTACGATTAAAACTAGATGAACATGAGAAGCTGGTTTTGCTTATCAGAGAATTTATTCTCAACGTTAAATGGCACATTTCGAAAACGGCGAAGAAAAGTGGATATTGCTGTATAGGAAATCATTTTCATCTCCATTAAAATGAATAACGATGGGATCAATTCACCCCTATTTGTTATAATTAACATGTACATTATAAAAAACCGCGCCGCGCCGTCGCTCCAAAGGGGAAACTTGAAAGAACTGAAGCTTCTGCGAGAGTCATCTTGTGTTTCTTTTACGCGTTTTTGAGTTTCTACGCATTTTCGTACCATACCGTAAGCACAAAGAGGCTACTGTATTAAATTTTATTTTATTAGATAAATTACATAAAATTGGATTTGGGAGCATAATTTTACAACTATTTAATTCGTACTTAATGGGTCGTGAACAAATCGTCAGATATCGCAATTATTTATCTAAACCCTTTGTTCCAACATCTGGCGTGCCGCAGGACTCCAACTTAGGGCCACTGCTGTTCTTAATTTTTATAAATGATCTTGGCTCATCACTGTGTTGTAGTAAATTATTGTTCGCTGATGACCTAAAAATCTATATGGAAATTAATAGTATAGAGGATTGCAAAGTACTTCAGATCTGTATCAATCAACTCCTTCGCTGGTGTATGATCAACCGACTCACTCTAAATGCGTCCAAATGTTTTGTGATGACATACAGTAGGAAATTATCTTCACTTATTTTTGACTACAAAATTGAAAATTTGATTATCAATAGAACGGATACAATGAAGGACTTAGGAGTATTGTTTGACCAAAAGTTTACTTTTATTAACCATATACAGGATGTTGTAGCGAAATTGTTTAAAATCTACGGTTTCATCTACCGAAATTGTAAAGAATTTAATAACATTCAAGTTCTAATATCACCGTATACATCACTAATACGCACCAGATTGGAATACTGCTCAACTGTATGGTCACCAGTGTACGAAGTACATATAAAACAGTTGGAATCTGTCCAGCGTAAATTTTTGAAATTTCTTTGCTTCATCATTGATGGAACATACCCGGAGAGAGGATATAACCATTCATTATTGTTAAAAAGATTCAACATGAACTCGTTGCAAACTAGGCGAAATATGTTCAGTGTATGTTTTCTATATAAACTTCTTAATAACCAAGTGGATTGTAGTCTATTGTTAGAAAAAATAAACTTTGTCGTGCCGAGATCAAACAAACGTCAGACGGTGACATTCTATTGTGATGCATGCAGGACTAATTTATCACGTAGATCACTATTATTTGTAATGTGTAACAACTACAACAAAATCTGTAGTAAATGTGATATTTATTTTGATTCTGTAAAAACAATCAAAAAGGTTATCGAGCTAACTCAATAATTTAGGATAGAACTTTCTTTTTTTAGAATGACTTGCTTTTTCTTTTTTCTTTTATAGAATTATTTGTTTTTTTCTTAATTATTATTTTTCTGTAATTGGGTTTTAAGCCTGTAGAAAAATAAAGTATTTAAATTTTCTTCATCGATTATCGTCGTTCGTCGTGGTACCGCTGCCGCGTAACTCCTTTCGTTGTACCGTATCCCTACCGTCCCTGCTTCCCCAAGAACCGAAGCAGCACCGTCTAGCGAGAAACCGCCGCCAGGGAGGTTACAGGACGACCTTGAGTGTGTTTCATTTCTTTTTGTGTCCTGCAAGTTTCTTTTATTTAGTTTTTCTTTTTTGGTTTTATAGCTGGTGTGGCGGGGCATAAAGGTCGAATATTTTTAATTTCAACAGGAATATTATTTCTATCTCGTGCGGCTGCTCACGAGAAAACTAAGGGAAAATTCAAAACAAACTCCAAAACCTAATTTACTGGAACACTACATACACACAATGGACGACAAAAAAAAGTATAAGCCAAAAAAGTCTGACGTTCAAGGTAAAAAATAAAACGAAAAAAATTGCACTAAAAAACATTATAAAAGGAAGATGTAATTTTAAGACAATTTAATAATAAGCTAAACATAGCAGAACGAGGCGTGAAGATTAGAGTAGTTTTTTTAGCTAAATAATGCTAAAGTGTCTAAGTAAAGACGCGTCCACTTATTACGGGTGTGAAACAATTATCACTGTGTACAGTCTCTTTGCCACGGTAGGCACCAACCAGAGAGAAAATCCACACCCTACAAAGTGCCTATATAGGCTAACCCAACATTTCATTTCGTCCTGACTTCCCTTACTATTTGTAAACACGTCCTTCCTCCAAAGTAATCTTCTTAAAGTAAATATTTTGAGTTGCCACGTACGTTTCCGCCATCCACATCAATTCCTGCTATTCTGAGGCTTTCCTTAGAGAGTTGACAGTTGCAGAAGGATTTGACATGTGTTCATTAATCTTTTCGTAGAATCGAAGCGACGAAGAATTCTCGGCGACGTGTTAGCGTTAACCTGCTTAAATAATCCCAGCGAATTTCATCTCGATCAAGGTAAATTATAACGTCCCGGTTTTGATATATTAGGTGTTTTAAAAAACAATGCATCAATTCGTCATGAGGGAGCATATTCGAGGAGAGAGTTCTTTGATGCTCCGGCAATATGGTAAATTTCAATTTGAAAATGTCGATGGCCATAACTCAAACTTGACAGGTGTATTTTCATAATGGTATCAGAAGAGTTGCTTGGCGCAGTGTTGGCAGGCCGTTATTATGAATATTGGCGACATTGTAGCGACCTATTTCCTGCATCCGGGAAAAGCGAAAACGGGGAATGATGATGATGCTGTTGTACTGGAATTCGGTATGTGGGTCAGTGTGCAGCTATCGCTGGAAACCTTCCCTATTTATCTATCGATCATTCTGCAGTATTTAATTAAATACCAAAATCGACATTCTACGGGTGTCGGTGTAGGTGGATTACAACAGGTCATGCTTGGGATCTTGATATGGGTAAGGCAGGTAAATTTAGCGTGATGAAAATGTTGTTTTTAATTAAAGAAGTTTCTAATTGGAGATTTATTAATCGGTTTACTAACAAGGGTGGGTGATTTCACTTGCAGTAACGAAAAGTAATTGGTTTATTTGCACATGAGTTTTTCAAAAGTGACAGAACAAGTATAAATTTAGTTTGTAAGAGACTTGAAGAGATTTCATTGTATGAAAGTGAACGAACAAAGGCATTTCCCATCCTTTTTCTGCTATTAGAATTGAGTGAAACTGTGCAGACAGCACTGAAACACAGTCGGTTGCTCTAATTGATAACAAGAATGCAGGCAATTCAAAGAAAAACATTACAGTTTCGTAATAGGTTAACACAGTTTACATTATGTTTACACAGCGTCTTTAATACAATCAACGATTAAGAGGTTCTTGGTGACATTAAAATTACTTTCACTGTTGTTATTGTATTTAGCTAATTCAATTACTAGTTCAAAGTGAACATTATTATACGGCAAAATCCTATTCGTTGCTACAATATTTGAACTGAACGCAATAGATTTTCTTTACAAAGACTGGGTAAACCAAAAGTCAAATACTTAAATATGTGATATAAATCTTCTAATTGTAAATAAGTGTATTGCAAAAGTTCATGATGGATATCACTGATAAAAGAGAAAAAAAGCTTTAACTCGCTTTTGGAAAAAAAACCTGTTAGTGGTAAAAGTTAGAAACAAATTTACATTTAATTTGCAGAAGCGTAACAAAGTTTTCGTCTGGAAGAGTGAGACGCCAAAAAATATTCTCAAATTTCAGACATTAATGGTGGGTGCATTGGTGGCTTACAGAAGGTCGATATTCCTGATAGCGAAATCTCACGGTGGCCAGGTCGAAATTCTATTACTGTCATTCTCACAGCGTAATATCATTTTTCTGGAAATGGACGACCACGCAGTATCCATCAGCCGGAAGATCATCATATGGAATAATTCTCCCTAAGAAATAAGTTTCATATAACAGCATCAGTTGGGGTAACAAGAAAATGTAATCAAATGCTAAGAATCTGACCGATCTCAGTACGGTAAATGTTAGATTTTTGTAAACTCTGATTTTAAATTATTTGTGACCCACACCTGCGACAATTGGTAGCAAATAATGCATACAAACCACGACTTAAGGCACCAAACACTCTCAAAATCGTTTATCAACTTTTTTGTGTTGTTATAACGGCACTTCTGACCTATCTTGATATATGCGTCATTATCATTAGTGTCACACTAAGAATGAAAAAGTTCCAGTTGTCAATTTTATTTTGTCTGTTACATTAGTCGAGTTCCTCTATGTCTATTCATGCATAGAGAGAATTCGACACAATTTAATAAGTAGTAACTTTGAGGGGCATAACAATAACATATAAGAACGGCGACAGGACATTTATTTTCCTTATTGCACCAGTTTGGTCCAAGGTTCAAATAAAAGGATTTGCTAATTGACACAAAATCGAAGTTTTCACGAAGTGGCTGACACGACCTAGTAAAACAAACTGATCCAAGATTATATAGACAGAAACTTCTCGCTCGTGAAGTAGAGTTCAACAAATCCCGCTTCTTTAAAAATCATATTTTTCTGATAGACTTTACGAATTAAAAAAAAATAGCTAATACCAGTCGCCAGAAAAAAAGTCGAGGACGCTAGCCTCTATATCATCGAGATATGAATTATTATACAATTTGGATACTTGGATAAAAATTCAAAGCGGATTCATAAATAACAAGTATAAGAGTATATGGTTTTTTGAATTTCAATAATGTTCATTGAAAAAAATGATCAGATACATTTTGGTTAGCGTTTTTTTCTAACATACATATAAAATTTGCCAACAATCAGTGTGGTAGTTTCGGAGATTATATAATCTACTAAAAATTTATACAGACGACAGATAAGTCACAAACAGACAGACAGACAGGCCGACAGACGGAAGGGGAAGAGCTATTTTTTGGACTACAGGGGTCATAAAACGTTGAGAAAACATGAAAGTCGCCTAATGGACCCTAACAGTATTTCCTTGGCTTACGCTAGGGGAAGTAAAAATAGAACCTGTTATTGTATTCTTAATGTAAAGGTCTTACGTTACTTTTTTTTTCAGATTTACGAAGAAAATTATAGATTTGGCAAATATTTTGTACAAGAAATTTTATCTCAGGTGATCTGGCTAGTTAAATTTCGAAAAAAAAAAGCTTATAAAACTGAAAGTTAGCTAAATTCTAATAAGTATTTATTACCACGATTTTTATATCATTTCATAAAAAGTAGCACCAAAAAATTATTTATATTACTTCTGTTCAAACAGGGTTCGATCTTAGTCTCACGCCGTCTTCAGGTGATGATCTAAACTAGTAGGAAGTTTTAATAAAATATCCATCATAGCCACAACAGAAAAACTTCAACCCAGTTCAAAATACTGCTTCGATATACATAGTTCGAGCGAAAACAATGTTGTATGGCAATTCAAATGGATCAATTCACATATACGTTCTAATACTGGGTGCACGCTGCACGTACATAAATTATTGCACATCAAGTGGGATTTGGATCTCGACGAGTCTTTGCCACTTCATTGCAACTGTGTACAGGCTAAATTATTTTCGACAAGGACGTGTTAGTGATGCGTAGACAGAAGTTAACTTCTGTCATTTTTATGCTGTCAATTCAAATAACCTAACTTAGAAATTTTAATACATTTGTTCAAATTCTGTCCTCGCTACGTTTTCCAAGATTATCTCTTCAAATGGAAGTTCCAGTCACGGCATGCCATAAAATTGTTAAAAAAAGACTTGAAGTTATATTAGTTAAGTTATTACAAAGTTACTACAGTGCAAGAACTTCTTCTACTGATTATGAGGTGCTACACAATACTGCAATTGGTTTTAGAACAATTTTAATGATGAGTTGCTGGACGTGTCATTCTTTATATGTATCGTAGACGTTTAATTGGTCCACTTTTCTGCCATAAGACGCTTAATGCTGTACGATACAGAGAACAGATCTTCGACGTACCTATTTATACAGCAATTGGACGATGATGAACGTTATGGGTGGCTATTTTCAGCAGAACGGAGCTACAGCCCATACTGCACATGCAACCTTAAATTATCTAAAACAGTTTTTTGGTGATAGAATTATAAGGAGAGAATTCCATGGCCAGCTCGTTCACCAGATCTTACTCCTCCCGAGTTCCCTATATTTGGATACCTGAAGAACTGTTTTTAAGCGTAGAATGGAGAATTTGGTTGAACTAATGTAGGAAATTACGAATTACTGCAACAACATAAATGATGATATGCTGCAGAATTTTTTGAAACTAAAAAGAGATGAATTCGAAGGTGGCCATTTAAAAGACATTGGTGTTATGACGATTTTCATAGAATATTTAATTTAGCTTTTAGTTAAATTTCAAAAATCGTGTAAGTGTTACCTACCTATTTATTTTAAGTTAGTATTTTTATACAAAGTCAAAAGTATCTAACTGAATGTCAATTAAGTAACTCATACTGTGGTAAATAGTATATTTATAATTTTTCAATTGCAAAGTTAGAGGTTGCAAATCCTAGCAGAATTCCTGTTTAAAATTTGCTTTAATGGGGCTTATAGGGTACATGTAACGCCATGTAATAACCTAAAAGTTGAAGAAAGGATTACTTTATCATATATATATATACTTGTGTTATAAGTACAACGTGTTGAAAAATAGACCGCCAACTTTATTGTATACCTTATTTCAAATAAAGGCTAATGTAAATGTAAATTTATAATGTATAAATAAGTTCACCCTTCGTATTCACAAAAAAAAAAATTAATACAAACATTTTTAAAAACAGCACTAAAATTCACAAATAAATATGGAAATTTGGGGAGCGGCGTTCAAAAAGCCTGGAAGCGGAAGTCGCGATAAGTATTCGAGAAAGACCTCGATCGCCGAAGTATGGCTTTAAATAGAGGCCACTTCGGGAACGATGATTATTCAGCCAGTTGAGTCAAGAGAGTCCAGTCAAGTTGCGCCGGAAATACTTTGTACATAATACATAATCGCTGTAGTATTGTTGAGTTTTACCCGCGCCGATTTTATTCACCGATCAACGTAACAATATTTTATAGTATGTAATTGTAATAAATGACGCCTGCGAGGTAGACAACCATTAATTCAGAGTTTTATAACAATGTTCATTCATGACATGGTCCACTTGACCTACAAAGATTTACAGACACGCTGTACATATTGATTATGCTATTTTTAGATAGTAATAAACTATTTAGCAAAAAAAGAAAGCAGTTCTTGTTAAAAACGCAGCGACGGATTTCACAAAATCCACTTGATATTTTATGGTCACCTGAAGTTTAGATCATTTCCGTAAAAATTAATGCAACTCGTGGCAGCTGGCAACTGACTACCCGAAATTCAATAAGCCTGCGCACGGATCGCGTTTCAATTCCATTTTACTTTCGAAGAAGTACATACAAAACTCGATCCGAAAAACTTAGGGTTCATTCAAATTTCATGAATCGTTGAATAAACAACATACTGAAGGATAATATTTCTTCAAACACTAGACAGTAAATTGTAATCTATTTAGTTTCGGCAAAGGGTACGTTTTATAATTATCACAACCCACTAATTTAGATATGTTTTTAATTCAACCGGTTCCAAAAATAAACTGCCAGAAGCAACAGTTGTCACTGTCAAAATGTTAATAGGTCAGAGTATACAAACGTTGAACCACATGTTTCTAAATGTACCTTGTTTGCATTCAACCGACATATAAACAAACGTGACACACTGCACCGTATTCTTCTGTACAACATACTCAATATAAGAAACAAGACGAAACGTGACTTAGCAAGTTGCTACAAATTCTGGCGTCGAAGGCATGAACGTATAACTGTGTGAAAAACCACCACATTATTATCGCAACCTCTCGTTCATGAGAAAAGTACATATGTCAACTAAGAGGGGGAAAAAGTATCAGTCTGGAGCAAGTGATGCAATATTTGAAGAATTGTATTTAAATTATAAATCTTTTCAATTATCGTGGGTCTCATTAGAAATCACCTTGAAAATTTTTTTATATAAGTTATCCAAACATGCCAAATTTACAAATTTGTTTAGTTTCTAAAGAACATTGTTTGTTTAAGTTTTACTCAATGTAAACGTCTAATCTTCTACGATGCTTTTGTCTGCGAAACTTCTAATAAGAGATAATCCAAGTTTCTGTTATCCAGTGTCTATTAACAAAGTTACTGCCTGTAGATCTGGTGTGACGCAATTATAATTGGAGCAACCAGTGTTCCTGTTGCAGTATACTTCAACTTTGACGATCATCACTTCGATGAAGGTGTAGGTATCGTCTGTCAATCAAGTTCGTTGCAAATGAATAAAAAAGAAAATAACACAAGAGTAGCGCTACATTGTTATGATTACTTAAGTAGGAAAACATTTCTCAGCATTGTCTATTCAGCGTGCATCACACTGATTACAACTTGACAGGCAATTCATTAATTAATTTACATTATCAAAAAATTCCGATGAAATCTACAGCGATTTGAGTGAAAACATTATATTCTTATCAATTTGACGCAGTCAATTTGAGCTGATTATATATAACTTAGTTCTTTTTAAAGTCAATGCGGTTTCACGCAGAATTATGTTTCCAAGTTCACCCTTTCAATACCAGAACATGTCTTTTCTACGAATCACAAAGCAAAGGTTCAAGGGTAGAAACTTGCAGCCAAGTCGTTTCAATTGTGCTACTTTCACAACTCCGCTTCAATTTCAAGTTTCAGTTAAATTGGGAAGTGCTACATTGAATCCATAAAATATTGAAACCTCGTGGTTTGGAGCACAGGTGCCGATTTTGCAAACGACGAAAACGACGTTCTATCAGCGCCATTCCTTCTCTTTCATACAATAAGAATCAGACAAGAGACTCGCAGCTCCCCCGTTTTCCTTATTTATATCACCAACAACCTACCTCCCCTTCTTTAATACGTATGGGTAGTTGCTAAAACGAGGGAAGATAACTTTATCTCGGGCAATAAAAAATGTCGGTTCGAACACAAAGAACGTGTGAGTGTTGAAGATAAAGCTGCTGCAATCTGCTTCCGTATTAATAATTAAAAACGTGAATTAGGCATCTACACGGGGAAAGGAAACATAAATATCCTCCAGAGATGTAGCTGCCAGGCGCACGACATAGTAACTTTCCCTTAATTGTACGGGCAAATCTCGGATTCGACCCCCTAGCGATAATTTTTATCCTTCCCTTGCAGATTACATATAATATTCGGATCTAAACTGAAGTAAGCGAGACGGAGGATTGTAATTTAAACTGTATTCTCGTAATAACGAGCCTCGATCTGGATCACCGAAAAATTCCCATAATTCTTCCACCCTCCACCTTTAATACCTTTCCCCCGTTAAATATCACGTCACTCCGGTATAAATATTAATAATCCCCTCGCACGTTCACAAACCATCCCCGAACAAAGCAGTTTAGGGGAAGACATAGGCGGCGAGTTCGTGAGGACAAGAGCAGCTGAGTAAAATTTTTATTTCGAAATTTATTTGCTCCAGGACAGAAACTCAGTAACAGGTCATTTTTACTCCTAGTCACAATGCAACAAATACTTGCATTGTCCAGTAAATTATAAATCAGTGTTCAAACCCTCATTTGGCAGGTGCAAAGAGGAATACAAACATTTATTAATGAGAATATGGTGCAGTTAAACAAACTAATGAAAGCTTTGTGGTTTTCAATAATAATTTTTAAAAATACCGTTGATAATGTACAGCAATTATAAAAACTATAATGAAAAAAGAGGTATACTGTGGAGAACTTATTAAAACATCTGTCACGATTTAAAAAAGCATGTAAGTTGCCCCTATCCAAAGAGATCGATTTTTTGTTCCGTAGCCACGGACTTTCAAGTAAGTTCTTCCGTTAAGCACAGGAAGTAGAATTCTTTTAGAGAGACTAGAGAATACAGAAGGAGGGTCGGACCAAATCGTAAACGAAAAACAACTTCAGCTAATCTCAAAGCTCTCATACTGGTCCTATTTTATTTTGACTATATTTTAATCGTGGAAATGTAATAAAAAGTGTACAATACTAATATCTGCCGATGACTTGGAATTAATTAGAAAAGTTTCGAATGATTATGACTTTGAACTGATTCAAAGACCAAAGATAGCCATAGATTTTTGGAAGTTTGTCTTCGATCCTTCTGATTATTTTATATCTGATAAAAATTTGATCACGTAAACCAATTTTGTGATTTAGTTACTTTAAATGAGTTATCATTTTTTTTCATACTACTAATATTTTTTCGTTGGCGTTTATTTTGAGATCTTTCAGTTCAATAATATTTCGAATTTAGAATATAGCACTATTAGCAAAAGAATTGAGATTATAAAAAAAGTGTAACAGGTTTGTGTTTTAAGTTTCAATTTTCTGTTCAAGCAAAAATTATAAAAATATTTTAATTTGTTTTGACCTATAGTTAGAAAAGCGTAAACATAGTCTCGTGTGCTTACTTTGAAAGTGTTGTTTTCATTTATTGATTGATCCTACGCATTATCGATTAATTAAGGCAAGTGTCTCCCTACTTCAATTGTTATATATATACATTTTCAGAATGTAATGTCTCCATTATTAACAGACTTGTCGCTAAGAAATGTTAAATGTATGTTGTCTACACAACAATATCTCAATTATTTATGGAAATTTCGGAAGGCGGTTTTCACCACTGTTTTCACCTTATAAACCTTGTCGAAATTCTTTTGTTAAAAGTGAGATATGTACAGCAAAAGTAGCTTCTTCGACACAAGCTTCATTTTAGTGTATCTTATTTCCCAAAAAAATCAACAATATTTCTCGGGTAACGTACAGTGTTCTGTAAGCTGAAAACAGTGGTGAAAACTGTGTTACGAAATTTAAAAATACATATCGATTTTTAAATATACGTGAAAAAAATCACTAAAATGCTTGAAAATCCTGTATATTGCACAAAATTTGCAAAAAGTGTTTGTTATATCTTTATTACACTCACCGGCATGAAAAACGGGCCACCCATATACATATTTTTTAAGATCCGAAAATGTGCAAATACGATTTCGGTTATGCAACGTTTATTGTCATATTTTTATCTAAAAAGAACTAAAAAATATATTACTTTAATAAAAAATTATAAAAAAATTCAATAATCAAACAAAGCTGAAAAAACTATTAAAGTTTCCAAAAAAGCGAAATCAATGATTATTGTCACACTGTTTTAGAACGTCAATAACAGCTACTTCCCCCACGAACCTGTAAGATTCTATGCCATTCTTCAGGGCATCCCATAAAATATATTGTTTATTTATTCTTGTTGGATATTCCCTCATTCCTTTAAAAGCACATTCTGAAGCTCATCTAAAGTGTGGGGTGTAGGTACACTCAATTAATAAGCTGGTCAAGAAACAACATCAAAAATAAGCGTAGTAAAAACGTTAAAGCACTGCACTCAGAAAAATATTAGCTGTCCCGTTTTTCATGCCGGTGAGTGTATTATCCTTATACATAGTATGGTAAATATGGTCTATATTGAGATGCAAATAAAAAAACATTACTATAAAATGCACACTGAACCTCGGAATACCCCAGATTTTTTGCTGCACGGCAAATTCAGTTATTGAAATTTCCAGCAGTAAGTCCAGATCTAAATTCAATCGAGCACGTGTGGGATATATTTAACAATCGTGTTCGCATTCTAAACTGTACAAACTCTTATTGAAGAAAGGGAAAGAGTGCTTCAGGAAGTTAATCGGAGGCATGGCATGAAGAATGATTAACACATTACTGGACTGTCAAAAAAGCCAACATTTTAATCAATTAATTTACGTAGAATATCAATAATTAATTAACTTAAGACTATTTAACAGTCTTGTTTAACAAAATATATAATGAGAAAAAGGTGGTGTGTTAATTAATTGAGGCACTACAATTTGAGGCTATACTTGTGATTGGTTTATATTAAAATATTTTATTGTATTAAATATGAGTTTTTAAATTTCCATATACAAGTGATTCAAAAAAAAATTATTGAGTGAGTCAATTTATTTTATTAATTAAACCGAGAACGGCTCACTCCATTTTCCTGAAAATTTGGGAATTTATTACTGTTATTATTAGCACTACACTGCACCTATCCAAATTGCCATACGTGTCCTTGCAAGAATGTTGATGACATCATCACACAATTTTATAATGGAAACGCTTACTAGAAAGATACACATAGCATGCATCTGCATTTTTATTTTAACATTACATATATATTTTACTTACAGGGGTTATAATAAAAAAATAATAACAAAATCAAATCTTATAAATTTTTGAAAACGCTGGATTTGTTATTTTGTATTTCAGGGACGAGGGAAGTTGCCTAAATAACGTTAGCCCAATTTTTAAAATGGGAAATGTACTCAACAACTCCTACGAAAACAATAATCTATTTAAGGTTGACACGTCCAGAATCATATACTGGTCGCGCGTTTCGAAGGAGTCTAGCGATTTTCATTAATTTGATCAAAGTTAGAAAAACTAACGGTAGCAGTAGACTAATGACTCTAATGAGAAAATTCGTAGCAACTTGAAATTAATTGCCAAAATGATACGATATTAAGAACAAAATAGCAAAACATTTAATAACAGGAATAAGATTTAATCAATTTAACAATTTTTTGCACCGTTAAATATCTGTCTCTTTTTTAAAAACAGTGTTGAAAACTTTGCAACTTTGCAACTTTAGCAAGAAAGTTTGTTGTTTTAATACTGTATAAACATATAAAATATGCGGCTGACAAAAATTTCCGTCCCTCACACATCCGGAAAGTTCTCCACTGGATTCACAAGTTACCAGCTTTGTCTACGGGTGGTCCTGAACTTTGCCTGCGCGATCGGTAAAACATAACTTTCCGCACTAGTAATACAAGTAACTACTTTCCGTGTCAGTATTGAAAATAAATCTTTGTATCATTTTTAGCCCACAAATGCATGTGATCTAATTTTCAATCAGTATAATACTCCATAAACACACCCACAATGCACTATCACAATCGATAAATCCGGCAATATCTGTTATGTAGGACAAGCTACTACTTTATAGTCTACACAGACACTACAATTTTATTACCTTTTGGCCGCTTTACAAAATACGGAAACCAAAATCAGTCATTATTACAGACTAGACTGTTTTTTTTGTACACAGTCTACTTATGAATATTCACTGAGCCATTGCCAACGTTAAAAGAAACGATAAATAATGCATTATTAACTTTAAAGCTTTAATTTGCGCCCCACCAGTTTTGGAAAGCCGCCGCCCATGAACGAGGGCCCTTTTTACACTGCCGTGGGGTCTTAATCGGACACTAAACGCCATGAAGTACAAAGTGGGGGCGTGATTAGAATTGCTATATTGGGGCACCGGACATCGAATTAAGCCCTTGATGCAGGTTGGCTTTGGTCTGCGATGAAGATACCACAACGCTTATCTGAATCTTAAAGTGGTGACAAGAAGTTTGGGGGTTATATGTTATGCTAAACCGTTTCCGCAGAATGATTGAATAAATTTGCTCTAAGTAGGATTTCGCGGTCGACTTCCTGAAGTGATTAAGGTGTGGATCTTGGGAGCTTTGCTTACATGCAATTTGTAAGCAGGTTTAGTGCATGCATTGTGATTTATGGTATGTCGACGGCGGACATTAAATATCAATGGGAAGATAAAGCAGACAGTCTGACCCAGAACGTGACTGCAACCATTGGGGACAGATCAGAACTGTATTGTGTAATTGTCATAACTGGAACGGCTTGGACTGGTTCAGGCGATTTTTGTTCACTTGTTTCTGTGGCGGGCGTTGGGTTAATAAATGTTTCCAAACCAGAATACAAAGAACTAATGAGTAATGAGAAAACGACATGGTAGTTCAGATCTAGATAATTTGGAATTTTAAATTTACACTCAAATAGTAGCTGACAAGAGATCCGCTCTCAAAGAACAGGGGTCCAACTAATAAATTCTTGATGCATTTTTAGTTGGAACATTTTGTCGGGACGCTACGCCAATTGACTTTAGCGGTTAATTTTTAATATTCACTCGAAAAATGAGTAAATTGGCTTTAATGATTAGGAGGGTTGAAGTTTACCTTGGTGTCTACTTGTACAATCAAAGTAAAACAAATATGCCTGGAAACCAGAGGGTTCGTTCACGTTATTAATAATAAAATTATTATACACACGAATTTTAATCTGGATCTTAAAGGCGACAAGGTCAATTAGTTTGAATTATTCAACTCCACTTCAGACATATATCTCGACTGCTAAGGGAATTTTAGTGCAGCCATTCGTGAAATAGTCGACCAGCGTGGTGGTGCGTTGGTCAAGCAGGGTTGTATTCACAATGGAATATAACTGACAGTGAATGAGCTGGAGATGGTGGGTGCTGACCTAGTAGTAAAACTGTTGACGTGTAAAATTTTCGACATGTACCTGGGCACTGAGACGACTCTCGGGTGGAGACTCTTTAACATATACAGTTATCAAACCATCAATGATACGGAATATATGCCGATAATTTCCCTTAAAGAACACTGGAAACAAACGATAGCTCCGAGAAAACTGCAGTAATATAAAATTTAGGAAACGCAGGCGTTTTAAACAGGTGTTGACTCCAAAATAGTCAGTTTGCCAGTTAATTCGACTCTACGGGAAGACAACGATAGGTGAAAGCAGACGAAATAATTTGTGCTAAAATATAAGAAAATTCTAAAAGTATTGACTTTGAGGAAAGTGTTAGTTAAATCGAGTTTAATTTTTTTTTATAAAAATTTTATTTCGAAATGAGAAAAATTTGAATTTCAACTAGAGTGCATAATTGAACTAGAAAACCTGTAGAGCTTTTGGGAAGGTTGTAGGGTGTTTCATGAAAAAGAAACACTCTAGTGAATTAGGATAGGCCAGAACAGGTCGTTTTTCAAGAAAGTGTTCTGGGGGTTTCTTGAAGATACTTGAGTCCTTGCGAAAAAATAACATGATAAGAGTTTGCCGATTCACAAAGTCCCTACAATTACGATAAATAAGGCCATCACACATCATAAGCTTTTGCATCAATTTTTTGTGATTTCTGGAAAAAAATTTGGGATCCAAAATAACACCCAAGTCTTTCTTTAATGAAATCAAGTTTTTTTCAATGTGATTCCTTTTAAATTATAGTTAAAAACATAGGTAATAAGTTTTCTTGTATAAGAAACCCTCTGCATTTAGAGATCTTCAATACTTTTACATATTGATTTCGAACACACCAAAAGTAAATCAAAATCAACAATCCTTAATAGACTTTATTACCATGTATAATTTGAGATTATAAGCCAAGATAAGTCTAATGCAGGAAACAACAGCAGAAAAATCATTGATAAAAAACAAAAACAACAAGAGGCCTAAGTTCGATGCCTGTGGGACACCAGAAGATGGAATGTAAGGTTCAGAACTAAAATTTTTGTACTTGACAAATGAACTTCTACCCACAAGTAAGATATTAGAAGTTTCAATAACGAATTTGTGAAACCAATGTTGTAGTATATTCTAGGTGTCTGGAAATTGGCGGAACTCTTCAGTACGTTATATACGCGAGTTTCGGGAGTCCCAAAAAAATTACTCCTATAAAAAATTCTTTATAAAGTAGACTACCAAAAAGAACGCACTTTTATAAGTCAAATTGGCAACACTGCATGCAACTACTATGTGAATACCTCTGGCTTACTTTCTGATTTCTTAGTAAGGATGGTGACTGAAATCCACCTTTTATTTTTTTTTAGGACAATAATCATAACAACCAGTAGTCATTAATCGTTGTGCATCATTATTAATGTTATTTTTCATTAATAAATAAACAAAAAAAAAATCTAACAAGACATTAATAAATTATAAACAAAAACGAAACCAACAAAACAAAAATCCATTAAAGCATAACCAACTAAACACTAGAGAAGATGTTCAAAATTCTTGCCTTGTGTCTCTAAGTAAGCTCGTAATACTTCCAAATTTTGATCACTTTTTGTAAAAATTACTCATCACTACTTGCTAAGATAAAACTGATTTTAGCAATGACATATCCTCTAAGAAAAGAGAGAGTGGGTGGGCGGGGCTAGTAGCTGCCAAGATAAGACTGATTTTGGCAAATGAGATACCCTCAAGAGAAGAAAAGGCGGGTGGGCGAGGCTAGTAGCTTCTAAGATAAAACTGATTCTGGCAAATGACATTCCCTCTAAGAAAAGAGAGGGTGGGTGGGCGGAGTTAGTACCTAGCTGCTAAAATAAAACCGATTTTGGCAAATGAAATACCCTCTCAGAATAGAGAGGGTGGGTAGGTGGGGATAGTACCTGTTAAGATAAGACTGATTTTGGCAAATGAGATACCCTCTAAGAGAAGAGAGGGCGGGTGGGCGGGGCTAGTAGCTTCTAAGATTAAACTGATTTTGGCAAATGAGATACTCTCTCAGAATAGAGAGGGTGGGGGGTGGGGATAGTACCTGTTAAGATAAGACTGATTTTGGAAAATTAGATACCCTCTAAGAGAAGAGAGGGCGGGCGGGCGGGGTTAGTAGCTTCTAAGATTAAACTGATTTTGACAAATGAGATATCCTCTAAGAAAAGAGAGGGAGGGAGGATGGGCGGAGCTAGTAGCTGCTAAAATAAAACCGATTTTGGCAAATGAAATACCCTCTCAGAATAGAGAGGGTGGGTGGGCGGGGCTAGTAGCTGCCAAGATAAGACTGATTTTGGCAAATGAGATACCCTCTAAGAGAAGAGAGGGCGGGTGGGCGGGGCTAGTAGCTTCTAAGATTAAACTGATTTTGGCAAATGAGATACTCTCTCAGAATAGAGAGGGTGGGGGGTGGGGATAGTACCTGTTAAGATAAGACTGATTTTGGAAAATGAGATACCCTCTAAGAGAAGAGAGGGCGGGCGGGCGGGGTTAGTAGCTTCTAAGATTAAACTGATTTTGACAAATGAGATATCCTCTAAGAAAAGAGAGGGAGGGAGGATGGGCGGAGCTAGTAGCTGCTAAAATAAGACCGATTTTGGCAAATGAAATACCCTCTCAGAATAGAGAGGGTGGGTGGGCGGGGCTAGTAGCTGCCAAGATAAGACTGATTTTGGCAAATGAGATACCCTCTAAGAGAAAAAAGGGCGGGTGGGCGGGGCTAGTAGCTTCTAAGATAAAACTGATTCTGGCAAATGACATTCCCTCTAAGAAAAGAGAGGGTGGGTGGGCGGAGCTAGTAACTGCTAAAATAAGGCCGATTTTGGCAAATGAAATACCCTCTCAGAATAGAGAGGGTGGGTGGGTGGGGATAGTACCTGTTGAGATAAGACTGATTTTGGAAAATGAGACACCCTCTATGATAAAACTGATTTTGACAAATGACATACCCTCTCAGAATAGAGAGGGTGGGTGGGCGGGGCTAGTAGCTTTAAGATAAGACTGATTTTGGCTAATGAGACACCCTCTAAAAAAAGAGAGGGTGAGTGAGCGGAACTAGTACATGCTAAGATAAGACTGATTTTGGTAAATGACATACCCTCTAAGAAAAGTGAGGGTGGGTGGACGAGGGTGGGCGGGCTTAGTACCTGCTAAAATAAGATCGATTTTTGCAAATGACATATTTCCTAAGAATATAAAGGGCGCACGGCTGGGGCTAGTTTGTGCTAAGATAAGAAACAACAAAATTGTTTAAAATAATTTACAAAAAAAATCTCTTTGGGCTCCCAAAATAATACCCAAGAGTTTTCCAAATTAAAAAAAAAAAAGAAAAAAACTGCGGCACTCAAGACATTTTCAAATTCATAAAAAATAAAACACTAAAATTCAAAAGATTTTTTCAAATTCATCCAGCAACAAAACATCAGATTCCTTTAAATTTATCTGAAAATACAGCACTAGGGGACCTAAAATTAACTGCGAACATTTTAAACGTAAGGTTTAACTAAAAGTTTTATTACTAGTTTTTGTGATAATGAGTAGTGTGATGTTCAGTTGTTAAACGTAGTAAAAGAACCAATTTTAAAATCATCCAAATTGTGAAAAGGATTTTTTTACTGTTTTTCCCACACTCATCAGTTGATTGTTAATAACGTAGCGGAGAGTTAATCTGCCATTTTCCGGACACCCGGTATGACATCACATGGTCCATTACCATTAATGACTTCAGATATATGTATACTGCGAAAATATAGCTAAATATGAAATGGTCCATTTTTCTGCATAAAACCATGCTGATTATCTGAAATCAATAGCTTTGTTGACGAGTATAGTTGCGATTACAAAAGTGTCTCAAAAGCCTTCGCAAAATTGCAACGTATGAAAATAACTCTATAATTACTTATTAGTCACCTAATTCTGCTGTCCTTTTTCTTCAGAATAGGACAAAAGTAATCCTTCTTCCAAAGTGAAGATTAAGTTTATCAGAACATCTTCAACAGTAAATTGACACGGTGGATTAGCGTACTCAATAGGTAGAGGAGCAATGAGCACACTATTGAAGAAATCTGTAAAAGTGTCAACAATTTCAGATGAATTAGATAACTCATGACCTTTATACATTAGAAGACCTGGAATTGTAGACGTTCCTTTTTCAATTTGAATAAAACTCCAGGAGTTTTTGGAATCAACAGAAATGGATAAATAAGTATTTCTTATAAGTAGTATTAATAAAAATTGTAGAGTTGGAACGAAGACGTTTAAAGTCATAGGATTGTGAAGATCTTTATTGTTTATATTTATTAAAGGCATAATTTTTTATTGAAATGGATTGAATAATGTCGGTTTAAAAGTGAGAGAGCTTCGGACTCATTCTCTAAAATGGCTAGAAATTTTTAGATTTTCAGAAATAAAATTTGGTTTGATTGATTTTTATAGATTAGTAGTGGCATTAAAATGGTTTTCATAAATTTCTTCTTTGGGTAAGTCTTTCTGAGACTCAGCTATACCAACAATAATGACATATTTGCTTTTGACGCTCATGCATCATTAATGTTATATTGAAGATCAGGAGTTAATCGAGAAGAACATCATTTTGATACTGTAGAACAATTTTGCTGCCTTTATTTTCAAATAAAAGACTTATGTCAACTTCAAAACGGTTACTTTACTAACTTACAAAGACGTTTTCGAGGTGAAAATTAGGTCATTGTGCAGAATCGACAGTGTGTCGAAAACGGTAACGCTGTGAACCTCGTCAGTGATCATGAAGTTAAGTTACATCTGTCAGTTACTTTCTTTAGGTAAAAGCGTTAAAAATGTTAACATCAGATAATAATAAAAAAAACTAAAATGATCAGTTTAAATAGAGCCCTTGACAAAATCTCGCACTAGTCATTACTTTGCGCATAACATAAATGTACAGTTACTTCATTATATTTATGGCAGACTGAACATAAAAGCGTTATGTGGTGAGGTAATTTCATTCAAACATATAAAAATTGTGAAAATCGTAAAACTATCATGAAAACGGCAATAAAATAGGAGTTTCAGCACCATATTCTATACAAATTTCTTGAAAACAATCATAAATCTAATTTCAAAAACTAATCACACACTCTGTTTTCATATAAACATAAGTTGCTTTCCTGGTGGTCCATTGTATATTCTACAACATACAGATAACAACCAAGATGGTAGTTCAGTGGGGTAATATCTGCTCTTGCCATTCTGGTAATAGTGTACGTAATCCCTACGGATAAATTGCATCTAACTCAGACGAGATAAAAGATGTTTATGGTGTTCTAACGTCAGGGAGATTATATTCTTACAAATCTACAAAGATTAAAATGTACGATTAAAGCAGAGATTTTTATCATTCACAACTTTGTAACAAAGTAAATTGGTTTAAAAAATAAGGTGATATTTCAAGTTTTTGCAGCAACTTTTTGTGAGTGAGGTGTAGGAAAGACTAATGCCACCGGTAAAACCTTTGTGAAATATCCGATACAATTACACTGGAATGTATTACTTGTAATTTACTACTTCCAACCGCAATTTAACTTCCATTAAAAATCTTCATCGCGCTAATGTAATTTTACGTGCAAGCTTCTGGTGACGAGGGACAAGCGTAATTAAAAGGAATTGGCACCGAGAATCTTAATTATTTTGATAAGAAACGGAAAGTGTTGTAATTATACTCAAACTGCGTTTAATGTCTTTATAGCCCGAATAAAAGGGTTAGATTAAATGTCAGGAGCGATAAAATAAAAGTCAGAAACTTAAGACGCCTGAAATTAGATTTACTTTCTATCCATATCCCGCGTTACACAGCACATAAACCTTTTATTGACCAATGATGCCGGAGAAACACTACGGCTGGCAGTTCCACTGTTAAAAACAAACTAAAACGAAGAAAAATCCTGTAATTTCGGCGTCGCGACGCTCTCCATCAAGCCGGCATGGGCCGTCGCTAGAGGCCACAAGTTTCATCTGGTATCACCGACAGTTTCCGCGCGTGAAATGGCACACTTTTAGCAGTAACGTCAATGGAAGGCTTTGATGTCGTGGATGTCACAGCGGTAAGATTAAATTTGATAGGATTGGAATCGTAATGGCGCTATTCGGAGATGGCTTCCAGCAGCTGCCAGCAAATTTCCCTTGCTTAAAAAAGCACGCCGGTTCCATGCCAATCGATTAGAATTGTTAAATTCCCATAATATTGCGTGGTAACGACTGAACGCAGGGAGGCAGTTGTGTCATAGACACGGGAGAATACTCGACAATGAGCCTGTCCTTTGCGTATCTGACATCGGCAGCTATTCGATCCCTTCAGGAGGGAGCACGTGTTGTCGAGGGCGCTAGGCACATGTCATGGCTTCATTGTTGTAGCCCCCCCGAAAATGTCACGTGTTTGAGGCTGGACGGAGCGCGGAAGCGGCTTTTGGAATTAGTGACGGAAGGCACTAACGACTTGTTAATTTTCCGAGACATAATAACAAAAAAAAGTAGGGTGAGAGAAAGAATGAATTAAAACAGTTTGTGGCAGCTGACAAATTTAGCGCCACCACATGATCGAAAAAAATCGTCCAGTTAACCATGAAATTTATTTTTAAAATAAAGCGCATAGGATTAAGTTGGATGTTAGCGCTATAATTTTTGATATGGGATCACAAAATCGGGCTCTTTGGCTGGTAGATTTTCAAAAATTAACAATACAGGAATATCTTAACGAGAACGAAAAGAAAAAACAATATTTTGTACCAGATGCCACCCAAAAACATTCGACTTGCCTTAACAGATGCTATTCAATTTTATATTTCGAAGGGAAAAATCTCACAAAATCATCTAACAGCTTGGTTTTTAGAAATTATTCACAAGTGGTATAATATCATGAGTTCTCGATCTGGAAAACTTGATTTGAGCAAAAATAACATGGTGGAAGAAACGTTGAAATTCCTAAAAGATATGCTCCACGTAACATTAAACATCAAAATTGGACAAAAAGGGCATTGGATTGGAAGTCATTTCAAATAGGCATTCGTTTAACTACCTAAACTGTTACTTACAGGAAAATTTGTTTAAATAGACATAAATTTTAGTATCTCATCTCAAGATGCTCTCGAAAATCTATTTTCAATCTCGAAATCTAGTTCCTAACACAAACATTAGTTGATTTAAAATCATATACGGAAGGACTGTTGTTATATCCGTCTAAATTAATATTTGATGTGGTACTTGAAGCAGAAACATTTTTCAGAAAAAACTGTTCTAAGTGCCTCTGTTGGATCTAGTTTAATTATTTTGTTCTCGTTACTGTAATTAATAAGTGATTAAACTTTTAACAATTAATTTGAAAACTATTTTATGATGAAGATTTTTAAATTCGTGTCGCTACTTTATAAACACAATCCGTGATCGCAAACAGACAGACGGACGGACAGACAGACAGACAGACAGACGGACAGACAGACGGACAGACAGACGGACAGACAAACGGACAGACATACGGACAGACCAAGCACGTAACCAGCCTTTTATTTTGGAGGGGCCCAGCCCGGGCACTCATTTCAAATAAGGGGGCCTTTAAAAAAAATCTTCATTAGTATAAATCATCATTTTACTTGGATCACAATCAGCATAAAAATTTAATGGGGTGCAAAGAGTTGAAACTGACAGGTATTTACTTTTAATATTGAGAGGTACAATAATCAAGATTTTCACGCTAGTATACGAACCTCATTTGACAGACACCTGTTAAAACTTTTATGACTTAAGCGGTTTAAGCCAAAGCACCCTTATAAGTCAAACTGGCTATTGTGAGCTTTGTGAACCGTAAGATTATTACTGTCCATTGTAGGCATAATGTAGCTGTGAATTGAGTTAAGTAATACAATAGCCAGTTTGACTTATAAGTCGCTTAAGTCATAAAAGGTGTATGTCAAATGAGGTTACTTTACTAGAAATACATATAGTATTTATTATGATATGCCAACAATTCAAAAAGCAGTTAAAAAAAAAACTTCGCAAGTAGTTAATAAAATCTTATCAGCAATGAGTTGGAATATCAGTTGTATCGGCTAATTGTTTAAAAATGTTATCGACAAAACTGTTCACAGCAGTATCGCTTTATCTGAGAGTTATATTATAAGATAAGCACATAAGATTACCCTCATAGCTAAAATTTACTGTTGATCTGAAATTTCGAATTTGCTTTACTTTTAAAATTTAAAATTAATTTAAGGGGGCACCAGGGGTGGCACAGGATTTGGGTGTGGTTACGTGCCTGGGACACACAGACAGACAGACGGACAGACAGACGGAAACGGGAGGCTTATTTCTTGGTACTCGAGGGGTCACGAAAGGTTGAGAAAACGTAAAAGTAGAGGGTCGCCGACGGACTCGATTACAATACTTTCTTCGCTTACGGTGGGGAAGTAAAAATTTTATCAAATGACTTTTTAGTATTTAAAATATTTCATATTCATTTGAGCCCAAAAACTCAATTTACACGGTTCCAACCCAGAAAACGGTAATGTATATTCATATTTCTATTAAAAATATTTGCCATATAAAAATATAACACGAAGATAAAAAGTAAAAAGTCAAGGGGTCGAACGTCTGACCTAAATATTAATTAAAGGAAAAGAATATGGACTAACGTTTCCAGTTTTCTTGGAGTAAAAAATGTAAAAGTAAAATCTGAAAGTTATGAAAGTTACCAGGTTATGGGCCAGGGGTACTCGTATTAACGCAGTAAAACTAGAAGAATCTTAAAAAAAAAACTCGAAAAGGAAATAAAAGACACCTGAGAGTGACATAAAAAAAAATTATGGCGATGGAGGTAAATTTAATAGAAAAACTGAAAGATGAAATTATTAAAACATGATGAAAGATGAAACATTTAAAGCTTACGATCTGTTTGAAATAGTAAATAGAGACAATTTCTTTTTATCTAGTGTGGCAAAAAGGAAGACAAAACTGAATGGATGAGAAATGATACAAAAGTGCAAAAATTTATTGACCTCCAAACAAAAACGTATTTTTGAAAGAAGCTGAACCGACATAGAAAGGTAGGACATTTAGGAACAAACAATATGAAAAGACTAGTAGACCTATTGACAGGCATGAAACTAAATAAAAAGGAATCTCAAATGGATCTCTGTGAATTTTGCATGGAAACAAGGGAAACAAGACTTCCTTTTAATACACTGAGACGGAGGGCAAGAAGACCGCTAGAAATCCTACATGCAGACGTATGCCCTATAGATCTGAAACTGAAACGATACATTTTAACAGTGAAATTTTTATGTTGAAGTACAAGAATGAAGTATATTTAAAGGCTTTGTTAGAGAAGCAGAAGCTTATCATAACAAAAAACTGGCAAAATACGTTGGGAATATGTCATCGAACTGCATATGTAGCAAGAGTATCTGTTAAACCGTAGTCCCATAGGAGTAATAGACAAAACACCTATAGAATACTGGACCAAAATAAAATCTGATTTCTCTAAATTGCAATTATTTCTTGACTCTACAAGAAAAAAGTATTTTTATGCACCATATGGCCACCGATTACCGATACCTTTAACCAATTAGACAGTCAACCCCTAGCCGATTACGTGTGGTATCTGTCTTGAGTTCTTGGGCATTTAGTAAAATCCGCATAAAGTGATAGGCGGCACACTTCCATGACCTACTTCAACTCTCTAATCATTTATACAAACCTTGTAGTAACACACCGAAATGTTACCTTCGAAAGATTAGAGAGTCAGTCCCTAGCAGATTACAGAAGAACAAGCAAAACATATGTTATAGAAAGGGACGACGAAAATCAGAAACAGAATGCAGAACCAGAAGAAGAAAATACAGATGAAAATTCAAAACCGACAATGAACAAAACTATATGCAAAAACCAAATCAAATAGAAGTGCAAAATATAAATTTGGGACAAAGAGAAGGCGTCGCTGAAACAAGAAGTGGGAGAAAATCAAAACAGCATGTAAACCTGAAAGATTATATTGTAGACCTCGTTGAAGATGAACCGTTATTGACTTACGAAGAAGCTATCAATGGACCAGTAAAAGCAAGTGGGTATTCAAAAAAAAGACAATGGAAAATATAGAGCAAGATTGGTAGACAACAGGGTGATAACAAAATCAGGGAATAGATTATAATGAAACATTCAGCGCAGTTGTGAATACAAGTTCAGTTAGACTAATATTAGCAGTGGCTGTCTAGTACAAGTTACCAAATTTACATAAAAATGCGAACAAACTGATAATCAAGTATGTAAATTGTCTAAATCACTATATATCGCTTAAAATAAGTTTCTACAAAATGGAATGAACGTTTTATCACATCTTTAAAATTAAATGGTTTGAAACCACTGATCAGTGGTCAACGTCTATATGCGAATAAAATCAAGACTTTATTATTATAACAACCATTGTCGATGATAGTAAGTATGGAGGAAAAGTGAAATCGCCATTAAAATATGTATATGCAAACTAAATTTGAAATGACAAGTAGAAAACCCTAATAAGTTTTTGGGAATTGCATTCAAAAACTTGCTGGCACTTTGGAAAAATTTAATATGCAAAACGCTTAACCCGTACCTACGCCCATGGTGAGACAAGACAAAGTAAAAGTAAAATCTGAAAGTTCGACAAGAACTAGTAGATTAAAAGATCCTGTTCTCCGAGAATATGAAGACGTCCAGTACTACACACGTTATATTTCGACAACAAATTAAATTATATTTGTTTCTTTTAAAGTGTTAAAAACGTATGTACGTGCTATGGTCCCATTGCAATCCATTAATTTTTTTAGGTGTTTGCATTTTTTGTAAAACAGAATACATTTATATAAGCCCTAAATCCAGCGTGTCGTGATATGTATTTCCGCATACTGGGCGATCGATGATGAAGACCTCGATTGCAACAAAATCACAGCGTATGAAGGTAATTCATCAATTTCAGCTCCATTTCGCTAGCTGGGAATAATGTAATATGCTGGAACAGTGCATGAACGTGGGCGTTGCAAAATTCTCTTTAAATTTATAACTATGTGTTATACATCATAGCGCAACAAAGTTTTTTCCTTTATTTCCCGCTTAGCTTTATACAGGCACACAAAGCGGTGTATCTGTATAGTGCAGCTTTTTTTTATTTAAATAGGCTAAAAGTATCAAAATCTAATTAGTCCTGTCAACACAACTGCATGTAATAAATTAATAATATTTCATTATTCATATCAGTGTTAACAAAGAGTACACAAACGAAATGGTCTGTGATTCTCTTTTAATTTAACCAAGTTAATATTTGACTTCCATGTTAATCCTTTGTTTAAATATTTGTGTCTGCGGTCAGTTCATCTTGATTCTTTAAAAAGAGTTTGGAAAAAGTGGTTCTACTTTGAAATCACCTTGAGAACGCATTGGGTACAACCATTTAAAAAATATTTTTCTGTCGTGTCCATAAATTTAATGCAGTGATACAGTAAAAAATTCAAGCAATATTTTTCGCGCCTAAAACGTCAACCCGCTTTTTACACGAAATGTAGATCAAACGTTATTATTGAGCGTATCGCACAGTACACAACCCGAAATTTAGTTCTTCCCGATAATGCCAAGTTTCTATCGAACCCCTCTTCAGATACACGTCAGATATTGTGAAATTGATGTTGCCGAAAAAGATTAGCATAAAACTCATATATTCCGTTCCATTTATTCTCCGGAACAGCAATGTAACATTTTTTTGTCGAAACCCCATTACATCCGCGTCGTTTTTGAAACTCATTTTTATTTGTTATCCGTCAATACAAAAATAGAACTCCACTATTTCTGTAAAGCGACATGCAGGGAGTTATGCATATGGCGTACACAATATCCTCTCTCCAACTTGTTTCATTAGAAAGATGTTCGGTTTTGTCTTGGACTTTTTGTGCCTGAAACAACGAACATCCTCTTTCCGCTTGGCTGTCATAAAAAGAAACAATTTTTAAACAGAAATATCGTCGCAGGAGTCGAAGCGGCATTAACTAGACATTACCCGGATTAAAAATCTGGGTGCGATTTTCCCGGAAGCTTTTCGAATCGATCGTGCCATTGTAAGAGAGATTCAATTGCGGTTGTGCCACACCAGGGAAATTACTTAGGTGGCCCTCTAAAGTATTCAGATATTTTTTACGCGGGCACACGAGCGGTTTCTCTATTGAAAAACGCAAAGCAAAGATTATCAGCAATTTAAAATGGGGAAATTCCCTCGACGCGTTACGTTTCCACGTGCCACAGCGGATTGGATAATTAAATTTTCTCAACCCTTTGAGAAGGCCGAGGTTGTGTTTTCAGGATGTAAAAGGTGGGCTCTGTATTTCTAAACGCGACTGTGGGTTCTTTACAGGTTGCTAATGCTACATTTAAAGCATTCCGACCACGTAGTTTTATTTTATTTTAATACAACCAAAAATGTGGCAACTGTTGTAATAAAAATTAAATCGACACTATTTGTTTTCTCTTTGCAATCTAATTCCTTTTCCCAAGCGACAGTCAAAATTTACATGGCCTAACAAAACTCCACAAACATGGGGTAAAGTGTGTGAGTACAAGGACCCTCCCCATTAATGGACTGTTGACAATCAGGTTAACATATAATTGTTGGAAATAATACGGATGTTTTGTTCGATTGCGTGACTCACTGTCATTCATAGTTACAAAACGCTGGTTTGTTTTTTTTTTTTTTTGTATTACTATTCAATATCCAATATGCTTGCTTTTTGAATCTGATTTGAGCGAACAGTAGGATAAATAGGCTCTTAAAACCTTACTCTAAAGAATAATTCAGCGTGATACAATGATGTCGTTTGATTTTAATGGTCTATGAAAAAAGAGAGGGTATTGGTTTTATTGTGTGAAACGTCGATTCTCACATCTTCATATAGCCCATAAATCTCATACCCTATAGGGTTTGTCAATTATCACTGGTAGATTAAGTTCTGAAAATCGATACTAGCGTTTCCAGTTAGTGACTGGTCCAAAGTTAATTTCAAATGTCACAAACAGAATTCTCTGGGAAGAATAATATGAATACTCGGTTCTTTTTTTAAGTTAAAAAAATACATTTCTTTAAAAGAAACTGACATCATGTGAATTCGACCACGACCCTTGCAGAAGCCATAATTAAATACTGGTCAGAAAAATTGACAAACATACCACGATCAACGACAGTTAATAAAGTAATAAATGTGATGCCTGGAAATCTGTATTAATTTTGAGTCTGTTGGCTTCTGCATCTTTGGCCAAAATCCCCAATAATATCGATAAAAAGCCAATAAAAAAGTTTCGTTACATATGATAACCGATTCCACTCAAGTGACTTCTCCTTATTGGTTGTAAAATAGGATAAGCATCTTGTTAGAAAAGAAATTCATTGTGCACAAATCCATAAATTCGAGAATTTTACTGCACGTTTTGATTGTGATGATTCCCCATACAATAAAAATTTTATTTCTAAACATTCGACTGCAAAATGAGGTTTCCCGAAATAGAATGGATAGAGAATAGATGCAGAATTAAGGAATACAAAAAGATCAACGATAATCCACTTTTTATACAAATAAATAATACATTAAAAATAAGCTTACAGTGTTTAGTTGCCTATAACTTTTGCTAAAATAAAGTTTTAATTGGTTAAAAAACAGGGTTTCTGATTTAAAAAATCCCGCAAACATCATCAATCCTAATGACAGGGCAACAAAGTAGATTTACAGTTGTTTTAGGTTTATTCATTTGTATCCAATTGTAATGATTATTTTCGTTGTACCCAACACTTGGCACTTCTCTATTACATAACAGAAATAGTGTCCATCAATCATGAATGAATAATTACAGTTCTTTCACACACTGGCGTTAAAATTACTCGAAAAAAGCAGCTTCCAAACACAACTGACGTTTGTTGGTCGATCACATATTTCGTTTGTTTTAATTAAATTTCTCTACACAAGCAAATGAACTTGATTCATTTTTAGCACTTCCACAATTCCGTTGATACGCCTTTTTACAAAAACGTATTTCCCTTGTAATAACTACAAGGGAAAAATATTATCGTTAACGAGAAAAATTTCATCTCATTTTCACACTTCCGGGACAAAATTACCCACAAGTCAGAGAAATAATTTACAGGCATTACGTACCTAACGAAGGATTATTTATAAGCTATGCCACAAATTCCTAAACTGTCACTTTTTATCGTACAACTACATTTAACTTAGACATGTCGGGGAATATCCTATTAATAAAATTTTCATCCACGAGGGTTTTCCTGGGAATTTATCGAGTTTGACGGACTCGATTAATTCTTCACAAGCTACATTTCTGATAAAAATGGAAAAGGGGCATTAAAAATTTAGCCACTAACGTACTTTACCTTTTCACTGAATGGACAAGGGTGAAAGAGGGTCTATTCAATTTTTTACGAAACATTTGAAAAGTTATGTATTAACATAACTAAAAATAGATCCGACACGCCCTGTCGAAACGGGAAGTTTTAATGTAATTTTAATTAAATGCCAACAAATCTCCGCATACTAATACGCTAACAATAAGTTACCCCTTGTGTTTAGTTAAAGTTTGCGGGGCTCTATAAGGTAAGGGTTTGAGGGGCTGTCAAAGTAGTCATGCAGTGGATACCTTAAGTGCCTAGTCGGAAGAGAATCAAGTAGAAATTAATACAACCCGATTATGACGTAAATTACTCGAAACGATTATTTTGACGTAATTTTTAACAGATTTTGCAGTAAAAGTTACGAATATATCTAGAGATACGGTCTTCTATTATTTTTTAACAATATATTTATTGACAATACGAAGGTTCCCTATGTCAGTATTATTGTTAATTGCTTTTTTTTATTTTTATTTTTTATAAAATCAATTTCCGGCGAAACACTTGTAATTTATTCCTAAGAATTTCGCCCGTTGGCAACGAGATTATTACCTCTTGATTTTGCATTGAAACTACACTTTAATAACCAGTTTATATTTTTATATTCAACATGCCGGTAAAAAAGAGCACTGTGTGGTAAAGAGTTTGTTAACGTGGTAACGTACTGGAATTACGGCCAGAAGACACAGATTAGCTGCGGAGTCCCCCAGGGGTTTTTATTGGGGTCGCTTTTGTGACGATTATCACATACGCAAGATAATCTATTAATAATACTGGCAGATAAGGAGATGACGAATGTAGAATAAGAAGTGACTCCGCAGCTGAAGGAGAATCTGCAGATTACGTCGAAAGGCTGATACTGTCGGTAATACAGTATGATCCAAAAGTTTTCAGATAAAGGGAAGCCGTAATCAACGCACGTAGAAAACTAATAAATATAGAGAGCTAATGTATTGGAAAGAAATAGGACTCGCTTACGTGTATTAATCACAACTTCGTTTTATTCGAAAATTTTTGGGTCATACAGTATTACATGGAGTGGAAGTAACACAAAAGGAAGATAATTTAAATATGAACGTAAGGGGCAGATATATACAGAAAGTTATCACAAGAAGAGAGGAAGAAGAACGAAGAAGAGAAAAAATAAAGAGGGAAAACACTAGTCGGAACAAGCAGCGAGCAAGAGAAATAGAGTAACGAGAAGAGGACGAAGTACCCCATTGCAGTAATACTTCAAGTCCCGATGTGAGAAGAACAGCTGAGCCGCATACATAAGTAGTTAATTATACTGACGACTAACGTCCAGGTACTGTGCTCCGAAAGGGGTTTAACTCTATTAAGAGGTTGAGTTAAACCGGGTCTGGTTAGATCAGGTCAGATGATGTCACGTCATGCCTTCATTGGTGGAACAATGAAATAGCCGAGCTGAGAAAACTGACCAAGACGAATAGGAAAAAAACAAGGAACAGGAATTCAGATTACAGTACCAAACCTAGGAAGCAGTTCCAAGACAAAATCATCCAAAAGGCGGAAATGGAAAACTTATGTGACGAACATTTCCTAGGATCTGGCTCGATGACGATGGGAAAGTCCATAATGAAATGAAAATATTCAAAAATGAGAATGAATGAAATAGATGAAGTCACGAAAGAAGGGCTAGAGGAAGTGAGAGACAGTTGTGATCGAAGCGGTTATTAAGAACAACACTAAATCCGCTATACCGTCACTCGACGGAGATCCTTCTATATAAGGATAAAAACATGGAAACCTCACAGATTTTCAATAAGGATTTCGGAAAGGTTTCTCCACTGTAGATACCATGGACAGAGTGAACCAAATAGCGAAAGATGCCAATAGACGAGCATACCAACCCTGACAGTTTTGTCCTCTAATCACTCTTGATAGTAACATACCACTTTGACAGGAACATACTTATAGTGGCACACGTTGAACGTACCACAAACAAGGTTCAACAAGTACTTAGAGCCCTTGAGAGAATAATGCTCGAGTCCGGAGGACTGAAAGCCACAAAGAGATGAACGCAGATGGTGGCACTGCATTCAATCTCCTGCTGTATACCCAGGCGTGGATCCAGGGGGGGGGGGGGGGGACAATGGGTGCAATTGCCCCCCCCCCCCCGACATACGACCGAGGTACTTTATTTTGACCAATTTCAAAATTTTGAAATCATATTTCATTTTGTAAATACAGTACAACCTCTATATTCCGAACTCACGATTGTCTCAACATCCAGTAATCCGAACAGAGGCTATTTGAAGTCGATGCCTCTTTAATCCGAACAAAAACTCTGCAATCCGAACTGAACTTGAAAACATGCATCTACTTCCAAAAATGACGCAAGATCTTTCTGCATATGTTGTATGGAATATTTTGAAATTTTTAAAAATTGCGATATTTCAAAGCACTAAATTAATTATCTAATTCTGGAGAAACAGATGAAGTTATCGAAGACCCGAAATCTACAAGAGAAAGTATTTGGTTAAATTTCGAAAATCGTCGAAAATGGGTCGAAATTTGCATGAGAAAAATTTCATTTTTGAAAAATTTTCCTAAAAATTCTGAAAAAATTCAAGGATATATATCCCGACGTGCTGATTCCAAAAATATACCATGTTTATGGTAACGGAGCAATATTTTCGAAAAATTCCCTGTGAAATTCGAATTTTTCGAAATATTTAAAAACTGTGATATTTCAACTGGACGATTCTGGAAAAATGGTTTAAGTTATCGAAGAAATGAAGCCAGAAGTAACTTCTGAGGTCCAAAATCTACAAGAAAATATATTTAGTTAAATTTCGAAAATCGTCGAGAATGGGTCGAAATTTGCATAATGGAGGTAATACGAATACATAATAGAAAATTTCATTTTTGAAAAATTTATCTAAAAATTCTGAAAAATTTCAGGGTATAGATCCCGGGGTGTTTATTCCAAAAAGATAGCGTGTTTATTATCACGGAGTAATATTTTTTTTATAATGTATCTATTATCCATTGTTGCTTAAGAATTCTTTAATTTTTGTTTAATAAAATTTAGGTTTATTTCTTGAAGTTTGTTTTCAGTTATGTATGAAGTTGTTATTCAATTCCCTTTCAGATTTTTGCGAAAATTGCTGATCCGAACAAATCGTTAATCCGAACACACCTTTTTCCCAATTAGGAATTAGGATTATCGAGGTTCTACTGTACACTATACGTGTAATGAAAAGAACCAAATGTCACCCATGTTATGTGAAAAAGAGTATACTAGCTAAAATTTTATAAATTTTTTTGTTTAGAACGAATTTCTGGTACATAGGTAAAATCACACAAAAATTGCCCCCCCCCCCCCCCCGAACGAAATCCTGTATCCGCCCCTGTGTATACCGCACCCGTACAGCAAAAAGCCCTAAAAATGGAGAAATACAGAAATATCCATGTCATAATACAAAGAAGATTCGCCTTTAGAATCACTAGCGTCTACAGAATCGCGTCGACAAAGGCTATCTTAGCTCTTGCTGACACTTCGCCGATAGATCTACTAGTTGAAGAGAGAACGGAGATCTACACTAAAGGAATGGAGTAGAAAGGAGCTGCCAGATTACAGGTAAGAGAGACAGCGAAGAGTGCTGGTGCTGTGTAAATCTCAACACGGATGAACATTCGATTTTCTACAGCTCAAAATGAGAAACGGCAAAAACACAGCAGAGTTGTAATTCTAGAAGGTGAAGACTAATGACGTCGTTATGGATTCACTGTGACAAATAATGAAAGCGAAATACCTGACGAAAGAGAGCTAGAAAAGATAGAACAAGCATAGTCACGGGAGAAGGCACGACCTGACTGAAATAACACCATCCGGTATTTTCGGTGAAGTTTCGTTGCAACAGAAGAGGGGTTTTTAGAGGCAGTCGTAGACTCTCACGGCGACTAGGGTCCTGAATAAGAGAGATGTTGGACATTCAGAAGTGCTATAGATGCTGCAGCTTTGAGGAGAGAGCCCGAGAATGTAAAGAAAAGCACAAAAGTAAATGTTGCATCAAACGTGGGAAAGAAGGTCATCAGAAGAAAGACTGTAAGTAAGAAGAGTACTGTCCACTGTGTCAGGAAGGAGGGTATATGGCAGCAAAAGGAAGATGTAAGATACTTAGAAGGGTTCTGAAAAACAGGAGAAATGACTTTGAGCGGGATAGACCACTGTCTCGGAGATCTTCGATAGCCAGCACTAAGACTACCTGGTTGCAGTCCGACTTGAAAGAGAAGGGAAAGCGACTCCATTATCGACGTGACATTTACATCGCCAGAAATAATGGTACATTCTGTCCTAAACTGGCAGGTTCTAACAGCCACGGAAAGCTTTAGTGATCATTTTTATACAACGCAACGTATGATTTAATAAAGAAACGAATAAGCAGGCACATGGTAGCGGACTAAACAAATGGAAAATAACTAAAGAGGAGCATGATAGATTTGCAAAAAAACTTATTGAGCTGTCACAAAACCCGAACATCGCCGCTACTCTGGAGAATTTGAGTACTATCCTAGATCAAGTGTGTGACAAAACCTTCCCAAAGCTTGGGAACGTACGCAATCTTAAGAAACCAGCTTATTGGTAGTCCGAGGAAAATAGGGACATCAGGGAAACATAAAAGACAATTAGAAGAAGCCTTTAGTAACTATAAAAATGCGAGGAAACAGGTAAAACTAGCCACCCAAAATAATACCGCAATCACATGAAGCTCAATTGGAAGAAGCAAAGAATTTATTTTCACAACACGACGTAAACATCTGGCGAAAGATACTTGTGAAGATAGACGGACCGGATGCTACTCCTGTAGATATGGTGAAATTGGCGGTAGAAACCAGACCCAATTTTATGCTTGGAGCAATGAATGAAGCATTACTAGAAGCTAAATCCCCGACCAATTGGAAAAGTGCTAGGTTGGTTCTTATGGAGAAAGAATTAAAGTCATCAGAAGGGATTTAGAAGGGGACGATCAACGATCCAGGCCATGATGAACGTTGTGAAGATTGCAGATAAAGGAGCATATAAAAACAGACGGGTTTGTGCTCTAATTACACTACATATCCGGAATGCCACTAACTCGGCACCTTAGGCGGGGATAATCAACACCCTAGAAAAAAAGCTATAAGCCCTTATATTATCAACATGGTGCAGAGCTACTTTGAAGACCGGGAACTCTTGATTGCGGAGACGGAAAGGATGTCCCACAAGATTCGGTGTTGGGGCCGACTTTTTGGAATTTATATTATGATGACATCTTGAGATGACTTAGCAATGATCGCTGTCGGACAAACAGAGGAAAAGATCACGGATATTGTTACTTGATCCTGGAAGACGATAAAACGCTGTGTTACAGAGAAGCAACTGAAGCTAGCTAATAATAAAACCGAAATGGTGGTTGTTGTGGGTAGGAGGAAGCTCAAGAAACTCTCACTTCAAGTTGGACAAGAGACAATTAATAGTAACGAAACCATTAAATATCTAGGGGTTACATTTGATAGGAACATGAAGTTAAAGGCACATTTAACCAAAGAGGCGTTTTGACGAAGACGCAAAGGAGGGCAGTGCTACGGGTGATATTGGCGTATATGACAGCTCCCACTGAAGCGTTACTAAACCTTGCTGACTCCCCGCCTATTGATATTTTGATTAAAGAGAGGAAATTCATACACGAGAACGGCAGGGAATATAAAGAGATAGCCAGGAAAAACATCTTCGAAGCCTGGGCTAAGTACAGGGGCTGGTGTAAAGTGATAATCCCCGATCTTCGTAGAAAATAGATTGAACGCCGCTGGGGCCAGGTGGATTTTTATTTTACACAGGCTGCTACTGGTCATAGCGTGTTCGGTAGCGCTCCCCAACGAATAGGTAAACAGCGGACGGATGTATGTTAGTACTGTGGCGAGAGGGACTCACTGGAGCACACGGTATTTAGGTGCGTAAGATGGCAGACCGAGAGGGCCAAAGGAAGTAGTCGATGTGGATCTGATTTTAGAGCAAAAAGAATTTTGCAAAGCCCTTGGCGCCGCAATCCGACGCATATTAAAACAAAAAGACGAAGACGAAAGAACCTACCTAGTGCAATTGATCGTGTGACGCATTGGGTGTCCATGATAGATTTCTTTCTCCTCCACCGAAAAACAAAGGTCCGGTCAGATCAAAGAATGACCACATTTCATGTGAAGATGTGATGCGTGCTGGTAATGCTTGATGTTAAAAACCCACTCACTTTGGGATCCAGGGAGCTAATAATGAACGAACTGGACCGCAGGAAAATATTACCGTACATTAGGTACAAAAGATCCAGTTACTTTGAAAATAGGGTGTACCCAAAGGTTCAGTACTTGGACGACTTTTGTGGATTTACTTTATGACGACATCTTGAATACAGCGAAGGCGCAGAAAGTAATATTTGCATTAAGAAGATTGCTGCCAAATGAGGTGAAGCTCACTCACACAGGTACTAGGAAAATATTGCTAAACGGTGCATCAAATTCTATAATTTTGTACGCAGCCCTTGTCTGGCTGGAAGTTTACAAATATGTCAAATACAGGACAACTTTGGAAAAAACCCTAAAGCCTGTACACCCTAAAGAACAAAAATCATATCAGCAGTAAAGGAGGAAATGAGAAAGAACACAATCAAGAATGGCAGAATAGGTGGGAGAAAGAAATTAAAGCCGAATGGACACGAAAATATATTCCAAATCTAAGGAAACGGAAATTTGCAGACATTGTGTCTGAAGCGTAGCAAAACGAACTGAAGACTGCAGATAGCGCGGAGAAATAGATGGTCCTGGTGTTACAATGTCCCCAGTGGAAAAGGGAAAAGATAAATCTAGAGGTGGAACTTGGAGATGTCCTGGAAGAAGGAAATTGCTGGAGAGGGAGGAGAAACGGAAGACGATACTGGAAATTATGAAAAGTATAGAAAGAGACGAGAGACAGAAGCAATACCTCACGAGATTGCCGTAGATGAAGAAAAGAAGTACCGACCTGAAGCAATGTAAAAATGACAGTACCAGGATATGAAAACACTGCAGGATGGTACCCACGATGGGGTTCCCCTCCACGAAAAAAAGGTTAGGTTAGGTCTGATTGGGTCGGGTCAGGTCAAGTAAACTGCGAGTATTATAATAAAAGTTACCAGATTTTGCTTGGAACGTTTCGTTCAGCAGTTAACTTGCACTCGCTAAACCTAGCGTATTTTTATTCTATTAGAATAAACTTTAATAAAGATGGTACGAAAAGTTAGAAAATTAATATAAATTATGTCCCACATGAATAATAAGAGAAACCTGATGATTTGATATTTCGTCATCTTATCACAGTACCTTTCTTTAAGAAACGTCCTGTATTCACGGGGATGTCTGATCTTTCACCGTCAGACCGTTGGAACACCTGCATATATAGGTATTTAAAATGATACTGCAACTTTCCTGGTCATTTTTCACTGCATTTTTGCTATTAATATTTTAACTAGACCCACTTGAAAACGTCAAAAGTTTTAATTACCACCTGTTTTAATTACAAAATGTACAATGGCCGAAAAAGATGTGTACATTACGACGGAAATTTGGTGTTTTTTTAAACCTAATAATGAATTAATATTAATTATGACCTTAGTTAAAGCTCGCATAAAGCAGAAGACTAATCCTAAACAAGTTAAAATGAATAGAGAGCTTATAAGTGCGGGTGACCGCAAAATATAAAGGTGCACACATCTGGCTAAATTAAATAAAGCTAATCACAGGAACAACGTTTTCCAGCAATTAATTATCTTCATAGGCGACATGAATATTCCATGACATAAACTTTGCGAGATAAGGTGGGTTTAAAGCCGCTTATTCAAACAAACTGCCATCAGAATCGGCCTGTTTACGGAACCAAAACATAGAGTCTACGGTCTGCATTGTGCGATACGGTAGCACATAGTATAACTTCATCTGAGTTGAACGGGATCGATGTGAAAGGGAATAAGTAGATGCTTGGTTAATAATTCCAGCGAGCGCTAACGACCCTAATTGGGGGAGGCTGTTAATAAATCCCACATGAGACTGCCGTTAGTAGTACGCAATTCGCGCCAGATGGGACTTCGAAAGGTCGCATTGTTGACGACACAATAAAAAGACTTACAAAGTCGACTTTCATCTCGAAATATGACATATTAGACGCACTAATGAAACAAAATTCGGGCCTCTTGGCGCGTCCAACTCACTAACAAGAAACCTGTAAATTCCGTAATGCTCGGAGAATATCGGCACGTCCTTACTACATAACATGAATACTTTATAAGTAGCGAAAGTACTTCTTAGATCTTCAAGTGAGGACGGGCAAATTTCAATTTCGCGAGAAAACAAGTCGAGGAGAGGATTTCAACTTAACAATACCCATTGAATTACAGCGATATGCGTGTTCCGCGCCGTAAAACTACCACTTTACAACTTTTCTGATGTACTAGGAAACAGCTAGAATCGGAATGGGCTAAAAACGGCCCTCTGTCTTGGAAAATTTACTAAGCCATTACCGATTTTATAGGCTCGAGCAAATTCATGCACGTTATTGGGCGCGAGATGAGTTAATTATGGCCCTAAATAACAGCCGCCGGTGGTATAAAGTGAGAGTGAGATCAATACTACGCGTCCTGTAGGACTTTCACTATCCTAGGGGAGCCATAAAGCAGCGCTTGCAAGGAGTCGCACTGTGTCTTCCTCGAGACTTATTATCCCGCAAACATCAAAACGCGACTTTACCAACTTGGGTTTTAGTGCCCTCGGCAACGTGTTCTAATGAATGCACGATATTTTAGCGGAGGCCTCAAGGAAACCACGGGCTATATGCACCTCGTTAAATTGGGAATTACGACGCCCATCGCGGTATACCACAAAAACGAGTATGTAAAGCATGCAAATACGAGAGCGAAACTAATAAAACGACAATAATTAGTACACAACAAATTAATGATAAAAGTCTCAGAATCATTTTAAGTTTCGTTAATGAATTCGGCTCAGGTCATTTCACACGTTAGCAGTTACTAAGCCAATCAAAATATTCAATTTTCTTAGAAACCGATCTACTAATTATCGATTATGCGGTTGACGATGACAAATAAATAATCAAAAATTTGTGCAACATGAATCGTTTTGGTGCAAATTCTACGGAAGAAATTGAAGCGATAGGAAATTTAAAACCCGTGAATGTTGTGAAAATTGAGACAAATTATATTTGGAAACAATTTGAAGACTTTTGCAAACAGCGGAAGTACGAGCCGCGAGCTGAGACGACCGATTGAGAGGCTCACATTAGAGATGTAATCAACAGATTTGTTCGAACTGGAAGTGTCAAAAAAGGAAAATTGCCTGGGTCCACAGCATTGAGTTACATTTTTGAAACTAAAAAGAGAGTGAACATGTGCTCTGAACAAAATGGTGAACATATACAGCTGCGTGTGGTATTTGTCGTGAGTCCTTGCCATTTAGTAAAGTCCATATAAGTGATAGGCGGCACGCTTCAATGACCTACTGCGACCCTGTAATCATTTATATAAAACTTGTATTTTGACACGTACCAAACAGTCTGCACACAGAAAAAATGCATTTTTACATACATGCTGATAAAGACAGAAAGCGAAGAGAGGAGATACATAATATACCTCCCTGTTGTGAGAGGTATGATTTCAATTTCATGTTATGTGCCTGTGTAATCATAATCAGCCGTAACTTTTACCTGAAGCTCTCAGACAGAAGACTGATCAAAATAAATTATAAAATTATTCCAACTTATTATTACAAATTTGTTATTTGTAAAAACATTGTAATGAAGTTTTAATAGGCAAAAATGTTGTTTACATGATGTAAATATACATTATTGTTCATTTGAGTCGTCTCGAAGAAATCATAATAAAACATCTATTATTAAGTGACCTCTCTTGTTGTGAGTGTTAGTGTCAGCGCAGTCAAATTCTACTGTGTCTATAACATCCTCTTATGATTATGTAATGGGTGAACGAATTAATAATTGCCCAATTGACTTAATTGTTTTTATGGTGCACAAGACAAGAAAGATTTTTATGTCAAAATTTACAGCAGCAGTTTCAGTGAAAAGTACCGAAAATTAAAGAATATTAAATACACGAAAAGGTATAGTTTAAGGGTTCCAGAGAGAATTTCGCATGCGCAGTGGCCTCTTTCGTGTTAGAATTTGGACAGGAATGGATCCAGAGGGATTATCACCTACGACCTGGCATTTAAATTGTCACCCGCGATGTGGTTTCGCAGGGGTGGTGTCTAATTCAATCTTTCACACATATAAATATGACAAATGACGAATTAAACCGTAACATCGGTTTTAAAATAACAAGAATTAATAACGACGAAATTTCGGAGATTTCAGGATATTTGTTACTAACTTAAGAGTAATTTGAATATGATTACACTATTTAAAGAGAAGCTGAAAACTTACCCTGTCAGCTTCGGTTGCTTTTAAATGGCAGCTTAAAAGTTTCAACGGAAATTCATACACGAATGTTTACCTATAACAAAATCAAAGCGAAGATCACACCGCCATATTTGAGAAAGTGGAATAGTATTTTTAAGAAATCAACAAATTTTATAAAGAAAATTACAAATCTAGGTGCAGCAAACACATTAAATCTCATTTTATTTTTAACATTATATTACCATGACGTATTACGTTAATATGTAAACAAACAGTAGCTCTAAACGTTGGCGAAGTTGGCGCGGTTTTTATGTTGTCACCTGGGAGGTAGAATTTACCTTGATTTTAGCTGGCTTTGAACACTGTTTTGTTTCAATACACCACTTACAAAAAAAAAAAGAATAATAGGACACAATTCGTCCCAAAATACAAAAACTATAATTTCAGTTTTAGAAATAAACTGACATTTTGAACAATTCCACTAAATTACGATCCTTGATTGAGCCCAATAGATTTTGGTTACACAGGTTTTTTGTAAATGTAAGCTTGCATTAATTTGGTTAAATTAGCAAAACGGTCCGAATATTTTGGGTGAGGAGCTATTATGATAATTATTATTTTATTAGTAATTATAGCCGGGTGCAACATTTCTGTATTTTTACATTTTCAAAAAAATGGGGTGGATCGTTCTTGATTAGATACTTCCACAATAGGTCTGGTAGCTTCGGAGACTATCTATCTAATAAAAATCGTTAGACAGACATGTTATCATACCTTAAGGATCATAAAACGTCAAGAAAACTTGTCAAAAAATTATATTTCAATGGCGATTCTGGAAAAATCCTAGGAGTAATCGACGAAATGAAGTGGAATGTAAATTTCTAAATACTAAATCAGTCAACGACAAAAATTTCGAGCTTCCATTCCTTTAATTACATCGCATTTGGTACAAAACACGTCTACAATATCCAACGCATCTTTTATGCTTTCATCGTCTCAACTTCTTCGTGTGCGTAGATATATTTCATCACATTTATCTCTCAATAAATCCACATCGTTCTGCATTTTGAAGAATACGAGGTTAAGGGTGGAGTGTAAAAACTAAGTAATGCACAGCGAAATTATCATAATACAATTTTCTTTCTCGCATCGTCAGGAAATGTTCTGCCAGAACAGGAAATAATATTCGCGGAAAGTGGCGTCGTAAAAATGTACGTCTACATCCCCCATCTTTATTTGATACATTTGAATGTTTAAGATTGACTCGCTGCAACGCTAAAATGAGAAGAAAAACTCCGCTTAAAATTTCTTGTATTTCTTGATTGCTCTTATAAAACAGAATA
The DNA here is from genome assembly GCF_036711695.1 of Zophobas morio. Lineage (NCBI taxonomy): Eukaryota > Metazoa > Arthropoda > Insecta > Coleoptera > Tenebrionidae > Zophobas > Zophobas morio. Next base: position 10,875,274 of record NW_026972122.1, read on the forward strand.
TTCGTTTTATATTATCATAAATGGTGGGTAAATTGGCGCCAAAACATTTTATTCGGCCCGCATACACCATCAACTGGTTGAAATGAAATTGCATCATATTAACTCCGTAATTCAAAAACGTCGTTAGAAGAAAAGATGGAACTGTGTGAGTTTCCCACATCTTTATAAGCACACCGGAGATTGTAATTAATAGCACTCTATCTAACATACTCTTTGAAATTGCAAATATAACGTATGTTAAACTAGAAGCATAAATATGAAAGCGGCTGTTTAACACCATACATGTAGTGACTATTCTAATATCGTGAAGCTGTAACTGTATGTGACGCATTACGTGCGACGAAATTTATATGGCGTGTAACGTACTCGAGTTGTGGAGTGTATTGAGTGATTAAATTAATGAATTCAACAATTTTTCTTATTACTTCTTTTACGGAACAAAGTATAGACCCTTTATGTTGTTGACAAGGACTGGACTCTACAACGATAAATGGCAGTAGTACTTTAATTTCTCAAGTAGCAGTACGAGGTGGAGAAAATTGCGACTTAAAGCACAATTCAGTTAGGTTGCCACAATGCTCTTCAGTGATTTCGAAATGTACAAAAAAATACACAGCAATTTTTCTTTGCTACCTGCACAAAAGGTGTATTCAAGTTTTCAAGATGCAAGGTTACAAAAATTATTTTACACCATAATTTACAACTTTGCCCTATCCTCAGAAGTACGGGCATTCCTTACCTGTGTAAATACAGTGTGTCTGACAAAGACAGAAAAGAAACATACCAGAACGATGTAATTGGTACAGTTTTACAACACCTTGCCAAAATTAAAAGAATTCTACTGCAATGACGAAGGAAGAAACGAAGATCAAGAAAAGATCATATAGGTAAGAATAGCAACATGGAATATCAGAAGTTGAAATCAAAGCAAAAGTGAAATTCTGCTTTAGATGAGCGAAAGTTGACCTTTTGATTCACAATAAATACGAAAATAATATTATAAACATCAAATATATTTGATCACGACTACCAAGTGAGCTTGAAAATGAACATTAACATCCAGCGTATCCCTCAAAACAAGGAAAACGTAAATACGAAAGGGAAAAATTCTTTCTGGGAAATTCTTGAAATATAAAATACATAGAAAAATTGGTCCAATATATTGGACAGAACTTACCTTGCCTCTGATATACAGTCCTGGCCATAGAAAACTAGACCACTGGGTTTTGACAATTCAAAATTTTTAAAAATTTTACAATAATTAAAGTTCAGTTTTCTATGGCTACGACTGTACATATCCAGCTTCTTCAAAAAATTATAAAATTTGATTTTGGGAATTTTATATTTTTTATGGTAACAATATAAGTGAAGATAAAAATACCTGTGGATTGTGAAAGTACAGATAGAAGTGCACGCTATGCGAAGATTTCAAATGAGTTTTTCCATAACAAAATTTAGAATGACGTCTTCAATATTTTAGCAAGGACACCATCAATTTGTGTGCGGTGTAATATTAATAATAATGGTACTATATGCCCAACATTTCGGGAAAATGCAGCGAACCGTTCTTGACTTGAATATAAAATAATTTGGTTCACTCATTAACTTGTACCTTGTTTAAGCAATTCTAAAGTAAAAGTACGGCCTTTCAGGAATATAGTAGTGTAGAAATTACACAGATTTCGCAATAACACACTGCTAAATTCCTTGCAGCTCAATAAGTCAACTGCTGTGTTGACAATTCAGGTATTGGAAATGTTCAATGTTCAACCTCATTAAATTAGTGTACTTAGGAGATTTAGTTTATTTAAGGTTTGTTAGTGGATAGGGACAGAACAGTTGTCTATAAGCGGAGGTTCGTGCAAGTACAGTGGTGATTGGTATAAAAGTAAAAGCTTAAATTCTCGTGTTATTTCAAAGTACACATGGTAACTCCTCAGAATTTATAAATTTTTTATAAGAACAATTAAAGTTATGGTATTCGCCCTCAAAGTTTAGAAAGTACGGCGTCCGTCGTTTATAAAGTAAAACGTTCAGAATGAATCAAGTATGTCGTGTATCGCTTGTCGAATATGGGCTTCGTCGTTTACAAAGTACGGCGTCACTTATTTGAAAATGACCGTGTTTGCATCTCTTGCCAATATAAATTTTAACGGATGTGTAGTGTAAAAAATAAAGACGGAGTCATAAAACACAAGTATGCTATTTTATTTCTATGGAACTCAAACAAGTAAAAAGCCAACATGCAGAATATGTTCAGATAAACAATACTGACGAGAAAGAGTGGGTAAACTTTTAAACAAAATTATAACTGATAAATTAGGAAAAAAAGACGATAAGTGAAAAACAAGAAATATTTAAAGTAAGAAAAAGCAGGCAGTCGCCAGGATTAACTGGGCACCAATGCAATGCTATTGAAAAAAGCAGACTTTGGATTGATTTGTGAACTAAGCAAGCTAATTCAAGTGATCTTCGATGAAAAAAGACTTCCCGAAAGATGGACGGCCCGAACACCAATATTTAAAAAATTGGTCGAAAGTTATTTCGACAGAACTTCCCACGCCTCTGAAGTACAGTGTAACAAATTCTGCTTCTTTGAAAAATTTTAAAACTTGATAACCTCTACACACTAAAAACAATATAGGTATGACTATACGAGTCACATCATTAACGCGAAAATTTGGATGTCTAGATGACATCATCAAATTATTGGTGGGGCTGATTAGCCAAATTTTGGTCAGCGTGATATTCCCAACATATATACAAAATTCGACAAAGAACGGTTAAGTAGTTCAGGAGATCTGTCTAATAAAAATCGACACAGGGACAACAGACAGACGAAAACAGGAGACCACATTTTTCGTACTGTAGAGGTCATGAAACGTCGTTTACGCTCGGGAAGTAAAAAGGTGACGGGAAACTATCTGATAAAGTGATACTGATAACACTGATAACTCTCGTGACATTATTAGATACCACATTAAAATTATCAAAGAAAATGATAACTGCAAAGATCAGTCAGATAATAATTATTATCGGATGAACAACAAGATTTCCGTAATGACAGATCCTGTATAGATATAGAGAAATATATATTATACAACAGTTGGCTGAAAAGGCTTTAAAATTTAATACAACGTAGTATGTATGTTTTGTAGGTCTGGAAAAAGCATTTGATAAAATACAGTTGAAAACAAAAGGAAAGTACCAGAAGAAATAGTTGATCTAATAAAATACCATACATATACACAGATAATACAATTACAATTAAAGTAAATGACCGGTACTTAAAAGAACAAATACCGGAATAAGGCAGGGGGATTATACAAGTCCCTTGTTATTCAAAGTTATAATGGATGGTACGTTATAATATCACAACGGAAAAAAGTACCGAATGCGAAATGCGGAAGTCACGACAATTTCTTATGCTGACGATGCGATATTGACTGCTGAAACAGAAGATTAACTACAAAGACTACTAATGAAGATGATTCAAGCATGTTAGAAATATGACATGAAAAATTCAACGAAGAAAACTAAGTGATGACAATCAGTAAAGAATCAGTACGGCGCATGTTGAAAATTTGCAATGACATTATTGAGCAGGTATGTATATAAATTCGATTACTTCGAAATACACTTGACAAGCTATGGAGTAGTTAAAGATCAGGTGAAACAACAATGTGTAAAAGCAACAAGAGTATAGGGGACTTTGGGGAAATAAATGTATATACCCAGAAGCAAAAAAATAAAGGCAGACGATAGAATTTTAAGAGTAGCTAGCTAGAAACCTGTCACTAGTAGGGAAACGAGGAAGATCGTCCAAAAAATGGCCGGAATTACTGTAGATTTAGAAGGGACAAGTTGCGGCCTATAGAGAAATTAGAAGATAAGAACATATCGAATTGAAAAATGAAAAATTGGTCCAAGCTTATTTAGTCAGAACTTCTCTTTCCTTTGAAGTAGGTACAGTCCAACACATCACTTTGAAAAAATAGGTAACAGCAGTCACAGTGTAAGAACAATGCGTTATTAGCACGACGTTTAACCACCTTAATGATATAATAAGCGATGAGTTAGGCGGATTCATAGACCTACGGTATTCCTTGCGTTACGTTCGAGAAGTAAAAATTTAAAACTGTCACCTAAATTGGCAACCTCTGGTTGCGAGTAACAAAAATAGCAGGTGTTTAATATTAATCTCCTCCTATCTTTTATCAATAATCAACCTTGATTTTTTCATGCTGCAGCATGACTCATACGTCTGTAAACCGCACGCCGGTTTTCGCGATAATCCCCTCGAAACACTTATAGCAATAACGCTTTTGTTCAGTGCTGTTTCTCAGTATCTACGCCATAACCATAACCATACCCACACCTCTGGCTCTTCCAGTCTTTACCCTTGCCATAACCGTGGCGGCGGTTGCACACTCCATCAAAATTAAAGCCCGCTTATTGGGTTTGCTTCGCAATATTTTGACGTTCAGGCGTACCACTATAAAAGCGGATTTAGAAACGCGCGTCATTTAATCCCTGATTATGTTTACCACCAAGGGCGTCTTTGTTCGGTAGGTGCAAAGTAAACAGGCCGTGTGTTCGCAGCGGACACTTCGCGCCATCTGCTGGCCCTTATACCTATGCAAATTTCCACAGGATTTCCGGTATTATTACAGAAAGGGATCACTAGCACTCCAGCGGCAGATGCGATTCCTGAAGTTCAGCAAATCTCGAAATCGGGTTTCGCAAAAATTCGACTATATAACTAAATCCTTTGAATTCTAACTGCTGCACATTATTCACGACCGTTCGAGCTTGGAGGGATCAGTTGTCGCGGAAATGTGAGGAATTCGCAACTTCGTTTCTTTTTGATAAGGGTTGGTTAAAAACGATAATGTTAAGGATTTGTAAAAGATGATCCATAAATGGGGAAAATTTTTGAAGATTCTTGCGCGAAAGTCGCTGAAACAATGCGATGGTGCGATATTATGTCAAGGTGGGAAGTTTATGAGGCAAGGTGAACGTTGACGGATGGCAACAAACCATAAAATCCAGTTCGTAAGTCGGTCACGCTAAGCGGAGATAAAAATTGACATGTCTACAAACAGATAGTCATTCCCGAATGAATCACTGTGTTTAATATTAACCAGCCGAGAGCACTTTAAAAATCAAGAAAAAAGCTCAAGTGACTTTCAGCACAATTATTACTTTTTTAACGTTTTGAGTAGACAATTAAAGAAGCAAGTAAACAAGGCGAAACAAACGTATGAGATAAGGATAAAAAATCAATATATTAATTAATAAACGTATATTGACGATTATACGGAAATGCAAGCCCAGCTTAATTTTACCACAGCACAATTACATGTGAATGAAGATAAAATAAGGTCACTTACATTGATGCTTTTGGAGTATTTTGTTCTATCGTCGATAGTTTAGCGCCACACTGTATGGCAATATTTTTATTATCTGACGCGTAAGTTATACTATAAACAACGTCAAGTAGATAACGATAAATCTCCACGGATACTCTCATGACTTCTCCATGTAGCATCAAGTACAAAACACAAAAAAACTCTCAGCACTGCATTTACATGCTTTATTTTCCGATCCTAAGTTGGTCGATTTTACCAACGCTTCATATCTCCTAGAATATGAAAAAGTAGGTGTCCCGTTTCCGCTTGTCCGACAAATAATCTTCGAAACCACTGTACTCTGGGAAGTTATTAACAGCGAGATTCATTATTTTAGTAGCGTAAGTTTAGACAAATTAATTTAACTGAAATGAGAAATATTATAAACACGATGAAAAAATTAATCCTGATTATTATTATTTAAAAATAATAATTTATTTAACTATAGAGAAATTTCGGTAACACTTTCGAACAAGTTGTATATATTCAGTTCTTAGACACAAATACTTAATCTTGTCTCGAAATCTCAGTATGGCTTTAGCTTTAGATGAACTCTATTCATAATTGAAGTAATCAGCGACCTTATATTTCTCATTAGCGAGGGATTCAAGAGTGGGGAACATATTGGGGTTGTGTTCTGTATTCTTTCGAGAGAATCTGCGTCGAATACAAGATATTGATTAACAAACCTAGAACTGTGAGAAACAAAATGAATCCTTGCTTATAATATAAAGTTATTTTAAAATCGCCAACAAATTATGCATTACAACGGTCGAAAATAAGTCTATTAACAATTTGCATAATGTGGAAGATACAATAGTTCAAATGACAAAAAAAATCAAGCCTTCAATTCTGTTCAACAAGACTATAATTATAGAATATATGCACTTTGTAAAAAGGATAAAAATTAGTTGCAAAATGACCCAAAAATACTGGGCATTATTCAGTTCTTCGCTAAACATTTTGCATTGTAATATGATGGATACTGTTAATAGTGGTGTCTCTCAGGGATCGAATTTAGTAACACTTAAGAAATTAATTATGACATTATCATAAAATTTTATTAACAATCAACCGTCAAGGGTAGATTTCTCTAAAATTAGACTTTGACAAAATAATTAATCATCATTATCCACTGTTTTTTAGTGAAGATTTCTAAATCACAAACGGTTGAAAACTGCTTAGACCTTTCTTTATAAACACTGTATAAAATCGCATGCAAAATCATACATTTCACAAATTATTGTTTATAGCACTACCAAATGCAACAGGTAGAACCGAGGCGCCACTAAACTTTAACTCAAACAATACGTCGTAATACTATAAGCTCAAACAGAAGTAAACATTTCCAAAGTGACAATTGCACATTTAGAACTACAAGAACGTTTAATCAGGAGCAATCTAATTCGCGAGTGTAATTCCAGTAATGTCTTCTTTTAAAATCGCGCATGAAAATCAGGCGCCAACGACTACTAATTGAAAATATCGAAACGACGTAAACGTTATGCGACACATTTAAGATCGCAACTCAAACCACGTTTCCTCCAATGTTCGTTAGAGTGCGAATGGTGTGCGAATAGCTTTTAAAAAGCAATCTGTGAGCGATATTTGCTGTGCTCTTTAACTTGATCAATATTCATCAACTTTCCCCGATATCTATCACACGCTTTATGAAATATTTGTCATATATTGGTACGTGTCCACAATTGGCACGCAATTGATTCGAATAATTTATTGAATCTACGCCAGCATGTATTATTGAATAACACGAATTCGCCAATAAATTAGAGGGCATGGGGTTAAATGGGGTATACCTGCTGTCTGCTGTGGGCATTGTATTAAAAATGGACTCGAAAAGACCACATGTATGCTGAATGTATGTGTAAATCACTTTGGCCAGCAAAGCTGACAGTTGAAGTATTTAGGTAAAACATCACATAGTAGTAAGGTAGTGTGAATTGTGGCTTGGTTTGTGTTTTATTTAAAGCGTGCAAAAATAAGTGGTATCCATAAATCTTCGCAGATTCCAGGAAGAAGGAGGTTCATCAGTTCCATGATGGGCCAATTGTAGTTTTGATGCAGATTATCAGTGTGTCGTCTGTGGACGATTTTATTAGGCAGACAATCCCTGAATTTACTGGAATACCCAAAGTCTGTCTATTCATTTCCACCAAAAATTGGATTTCAAATTTTGCCAAGTAAATCTCGTTTGGCATTCATATTGTGATACGCTCCTTCGTCCACGATGTAATTAAAGTTTGACCCTTATGTTTGTATTTTTACTATATAGTAAGTATGTATAGGGGTTGCTATAGACTAATAACAAAACCTGCAGAACTCAATTTTATTTTATTTGCATTTAAATATTAATTATAAAAAAACTAAATAAAGACCGACTACGTATTTTTAAATCGTAACTGGAGCATTATTTATTTCTTGTGCGGCCGCTCACGAGACTCTGGAGAATCGTTTTTCCGGTTTAGAGAACCCCAGGTGGCGCTCGAGCATCTGTTTTCGTACCTCCGTGTCTCAGGGACACTTGTTGGTCCAGGGCGTGGTGCTGACGTACGCCACAACTCCACTTGAGGTATGGTGTCGGAATTACCCATACTGATAAAATTACAATAATATACGAATCTGCCTTGGAAAATACGCTCTAATGCATTAATTGTGGTTCAGATACCATGAAAGTTCCATCTTTGAGCTTTTTCCTTAAGTTTAACGAGTTTCGATCTGTTAAAACCCTGTTATGTTTGCGAATTGATATTGTAAAAGTTGGACATCTTCAATGTAATTTTTGGTGTCAATAGGAGCAGTTCTGTAAAAACTTATTAAATTTAAAGGGTGTTAAATCGCAAATTTCCAACGATTTAGATTTGTAAATTTGGTTGTGTGTTTGTTTTTTAACAACCTGTAAATTTTAGCAGGTTTGATCAGAATTACCCCTATTGATTGGTTAAATTTGTAAACATTTTAAATTGAACGAAAAAACCCTGTAGCCAACTTGATATCGCAATTGGCAAAGCTCATTTTACACTTTTATAAAAAGTGGGTAATTGTTGGTCAGGATTATTCGCATTTGAACTGATAAAGTCAATACTGTTTAAACTCCATCATAATAAATAATTAATTAGCAACAGTTGAGCTGAAAATATTTTAATTGCTGGAACAACGAAACATGTATGGGGAGGCAGTAGTGGTCGATCAATTAAAGTATTTTAAATTCAGGTATATCGTTAGTTATTATTTTGTTCGAGTTATTAAAGTTGTTATCGTGATTTCAAAATATCATAAAAAATTATGCATTTCTGTTAAAAGAAAATGAAATTTGATTCATTGTATCTCGCCAAAAAAAAAAACGAGAGAGCTGATTATTAATGTACCAAAATGTTTTGAATATTATTTTAAGTAAATAATTGCAGGCTATTATGACAATAATTATCTTATTATATAATTAATAATTATTAATAAATATAAGCAGGCGCGACATTACTGTATTTTCAAATTTTCCAGACAATATGGTGAATCTTTCTTAATCTGAGAAATAAAAAATAACTATCAGAAATGGCGGATCGAGATCGAACCCGGCGTTCTTCAGTTGCAAAACGAATACACTTATCACAACTCCACCCGGTCTTAAGAACAAGAATCAGTAACTACATAAAAAAAATTACAATAACAATAAACAGTATCAAAGCGGATGCATAAACCACAAGTACAGGAGTACGTGGAGAACTGGAGATGATCAAATAAACTTTGGTTATATAGCATCTACACGGTATTCCCACAGTACATTTAAAATTTGATAACAATTAGTCCGAAGGTTATCTGTCTAATAAAAATCGACACAGATGGCAGGCGACAGCAGACGACAGACGGAAATGGAAAACCTATTTTCCGTAATTCGGGAGTCATGAAACGTCGAAAAAACATGAAAGTAGCCATTTAGCAATACAACTTAATCAAGGTGATTCACTAGAAACAGAAAAAATGGTCTAACACCAAAGTTGTACAGTTCTTTGAGGACTATACTCTGAAATTACTTTTAACGATACAGAGTGTTGCGTTTTTGTAAGGCGTAACACATAATTTGTTGTTTTTTTTTATGAAAGCCAATATATATATTTTTACATATTTTGATTGACCTCTTCTTAAGCTTTTTATATACAACCAAGTTTATTTTTGAAATTTCGCTGCCACGTTGCCACGTTATTCCAATTTTCTTCTCAAGTTGTGCGTTACACGTTAAAAACAGAACACTCTGCATACTTAAAAATAATTTTAGAGTATATTCCTCAAATAACCGTACAACACTGGTCCTTGACTTTTTTCTTACAGACATCGGGGAAGGCTTCGTTGCCTTTATTTATTTTTTTCAATAATTTGTATACTTTGGATGTTTGAACACACGTTCTTTTTGTAGACAGTTCACACACAGCATCCACATATGTATAGTGAACCAAAAGTTATAAGGTTATATGGCCATCATAAAATCATCCCATTGTGTCGAAGTTAAGTTGTTTACAATAGAAAAGGTTTTAGGGTCGTAAATAACGTGTCCACTGCAGCTCGACCGGTTCTTGTGGTTTCGTTCAGGGGGGGCTTTCACTAAATATGAAAATCCAACACTCCACTATTTCTTTACTACCTGCAGCCGCTGAGGGTTCCGAAATAACCACTCCCTTTGAAAGCCGGCCCTCTTAAATATGAGCAAGAAATGTTTAGAAGATGATTTATTGCCAACCGGTAAGCTTAGTGCGAACCACACAAAGGGGGTATTTATTTGCGGTCAACTACTTTTATGATGGCCCTATAACCTTATAGCTCTTGGTTCACTATATGTACGTGTATATACACTGACCGGCAAAAAAACCCAGCCACTCTGAAAAATTTCGCAAAACCACTTTAAAAATTATTAATTTAACTAGTGATCGTTATTTTATTAAAGAACCATTCACCATTGACACATGATGTACAAATTAGCAAAAAAAGGAAGACAAATAAACACAGAATTAAATTTAATTTAACAAAATAACATAAACATACCAAGAACAGTATTTTCCTAAACAAAAAAAAAAAAAAATGAAAGAAGCTGTGTTTTTCATCATTTGTTTATAACTTTGGTAATTCATAAACGTGTTCACGCGAAAACAATTCAATAACTCTTACAGACGTCTCTCAAATTGTGGCTCTGTTTCTGTTATTTTGTTAAATTAAATTTAATTCTGCGTTTATTTGTCTTCTTTTTTTTCTTCAAAATAAGACGAATCGCATGCTTCGACAAATTTCATAAAAGATTATTCTACAATGTAGGGATTAGTCAAACTTTCACCAAGCCAAATAAGTTAAAAAAGTTGCCGCGGAAATGTAGTAAAACTATTTGCTTATTATTCTTATTAAGACGAGAGCGATCTTGTCGTAACGAGGCGGTAGCCGAGTTAAAAAATATTTAAGGCCTCTGTATAGGGGCACTTTGCGTAGAAAATCATTTGGTTAAATTAGCTAACCATACGTCATTTATTGTAAAATATTTTTATCTCATATGGAAAAAATACGTAAAAACCGGTATTTTGAGCAAATTCTAACGTGAATAGCTCTTTGCCTGTATTATAGTTTTTATTTATTTTTTTTCATATTAAGTATTAAAAATATGTTTCCATAAAGTATATGTATAATATTAAGAGTACATCAAAATCGAATATTTTGCTTTTGTATATTAAGAAGTTTTAGAGAGAAACTTCCGAAGTTTATCAAAATAGTATAAGGTTCCCTCAAAAAAGCGGCAATGCAATTTTTAAAATGAAGACGATAAGGCTTCTACAATTACATACCTTTGTACCTATCACATCTTTTATGGCATTTTGTTGCCATTACTAGGGAGAAAACAGTTTTTATAGTTAGAATAATTTTAGACAACACATTTTTGAAAACTGCCACATAAGGGTACAGAAAAAACTGACAATTTCATGTCAATAATTTCTCAACCAATTTTACAGTTTACTAATATCAAGAAAATTTGACTTTGAATGCAAAATATTGTGTCAAAATGTTCTAGCAGAAAAGGAAAGCTTTATCTGGGACAACTTACTCAGGATTTCCATGGCTCGTTCCTCTCCTCAACGCCATGCCAGCTCGTGCCATTCCACCTGAAACAAACGTTAAAATTAGAAAAACTCCTCAATTATCTTTATCGAATTCATGAGAGTAATCAAAAAATCTTCCCCAACCTATGGGTAAATAAGAACAGCCTGGGGTTGCATTAAATGGAAACTTTAATTAAATTTAATCGAATTAAAGAGTGAACTCAATTACTGCTCCCCGTGTACAGGTGCCTTCATTAATTTTCGCCGTAGTTTTAGAAAACTCGGGCACAAAAACTGCAAGGTGGTGAGACTGATTCATTATTTTAATTAAATTAATATTTATGAGGGCTTAGTTTAAAGTTTCCTCACTTCCAGAGATACGAATAAAATTAATAAGGCATAGAATAAATGTTTACGTTTGCACATTGAAAGCGAGCAAGCGACCGTGAACTTCGCGAAAAATGGAAACACATTAACGACCGCTTTCCCATTGAAGTGTTGAGAAGAAGAAACCGTCTAATACAGTTTCCTAAATCAAATGACACTGTCTGGAAAGGCTAAAGAAAATTGAAGATGGAGTTTATTGTTGAATTATTCCCTTAAAATAAACTTCAGCTCCGTGTCGGATTTACAAGATTATGCGAGACGGGATAAAAAGGTGAGGAAACTTCGCTGGTGATACCATATTTAAACTGCTTTAAATTCATTCTTCGATGAATAAATAAAACTTGATAACATTGATTTATTCTGGACATAAAATTGTTATTAGAACGCATAAAAACACTCGTTTTGAATTTTTATGAATTTTTAACGGAAGTTTTTCATCTTACGTTTGATAATATACGATCGTCTTAATGCTCCTTTGTACCTTTTATGAGGGCAGGTCTTTTATGTTCTTGGGGTTCTTACGACGGCCGGCAACGATTTATTATAAAAATATATACCCACTTCAAGCTCTTTTTTAAGAAGAGCCGTGCGGAGAAAAACAAACAATATTAATGATACTAATAATAATTTGCCATAATACAATGTAAAGAGTATTTTTCATGCTTAAACAAACTGCTTGGATGAATTTGTCTCAACCACTTTCATATCAAAAACAATGAATTGTTCACCGAGGAAAATATCTTTTAGCTGTTATTACGTTGTTACGAGTACGTCTTCTATTTCGTACAGAACAACACCAAACGCAAACAAAGCATAAAATGAAAACTGTATGGAATATGTGAATAATCTCACTCGTGAGAAATGGAATCATTTCGTGTTCCGTCTTAGCCACAGTAAAATGAGAAAAGTTGTTTTAATAATAATTGAATTGATTGAAAGCGTGCTACTTCCTCATTGCTTGTAAGATACAAATTTGCTGTCAAATTAATATGTTGGCTATTAAATTCCCTGTATTTACGCGGCGCGGCGGCTCCTTTAAGCAATTTCCTCTAATAAATTGTAGGAATTAATTGGAGGCTCAAAATCAAATTTGCATCGACGCTTATACAAATCAGTTCAACTATTTCGCTACAGAGTATACACAATGTAATTTCAAACCGGGCACATACTTCAATACAACTGTTATAAAAGAGCAAACTTTCGTTAACTTTAATGTAATAACAGTTTCCAATACTTCATTCGCTGGAAAAGCATAGGCTTAGAGCTTAAGACAAAGAAAGGAGATGAGATTCGGGAGCGAAATGAAGAATTCAATTTCGCCAAAGCTAAGGAATAATTCAGGACTTTATATCTGATAAATCCTTTGCCTGTGGTTATCAGATATCTCCGAGCTTATGAATTATAATTATTTCTGAAAGTGATCTCTGCTGCTGAAATATTAACAAAATGTACAAGTTTCAGAAAGGAATATTAGAAAAACAAGGCCTTCGGAACAAAACTGGCAAAGTAGAAAAGTCAATGTGCAGTAAAAGTTGGACCAATCTTGAACTTTCCCCCAATTGCCTCAACATACTAATCATTATAGACATCTCTATTTATCTGTCCCTGCATTAGTAGAAGATCACTATCCGTGTAATTACAAGAGAGAAAAACAACATGTACTAAAACAAAACAGATAAAGACGAATTGGCCACAAAGCTGCCCAAACGCCGATAAATTAACTCTGGCAACTCGAAAAATTTCTTGTCAAACTCTTCAACTAACTATAGGGTAAAGTGCACTAATAAACAATGAGATCTGGAAAGACTAGAGACAAATTACCTGTTCTGATATCGATCCCTCCACAGAACAAACAATAAAATGGAGCGATCAAATATTCGAACAACAATGAATTTTTGTGACGACCAGCACATTCCAGGTTCACAATTGCTGCGAACGAATGCTTTAATTGAATAAAATAAAAAATATCATCCACATCTGCGCATAAAATTAATATTCATGAGTAATTTCTCGTCAACAATTTTAATAAAAGAAAAACAATACAAAATTTAGCAAAAGCAGATAATTAGCAGCATTTTCATTCCATCGTGAGCAGAAATTGAATGGAATTATCTTTTGGAACGTTTAATTTGGGCCCTTTGTTTTTGTTACAAAAATTAACATTGATAAAATTAGCGCACGCGGTGGTGGATTTATACGGCGTGTCTCGTCGGTATGGTACGTGTTTGTCGTCTGAAAGAAATGATGATATTGAAATTGTGTAAGTGGAGCACTAGATTATAAAATATACTACAACTAGAAATACCAATTGCATTTTTTGCATGTAGTTGGTGATGGGTTATTGTCCCGGCAACACCGACAATTGTATGATAATAACAGTAGTGGCCGACAGGCTCTTGTATGGTCGCCAAAAGGTAGATAGTGTTACCGGATCAAAACTACGAAAGCGCTGCAGTCAATGAGAATCCTGGATTCGTGCCGAACTAGTGGGCGGAGCCGATGCGAGTCTATAAAAGCGGCGCGGTTCGGGAGATTCGTGGCAGTCGGCAGCGAGGACTAGAGCAAGAAGAAGCCATCCAACCACTTCGGGGACCTGGAGGAAGAACTCTCCGGCGCTGGTGCGGCCGGCCGGCGACCTAAGGAATCCACTCCAGGGGCCCCCGTAACTCGTTTAACAGATTTGCCTTGTTTTATTCACCACCTTCCCGAGCCATAAAAGATTTCGCAACCTTCGAGCGCTCGTCTTTTTCAAGACGGAGCACGTCGTCGTGGGGAGGTTCACCATGTCCAGAAGCCGGTCCCGTAACAATAGTCTTACGTAATTAAGTCTTTTGAACACGATGGTGACCTTGGAAGTTTCCTTAACACCCCAGGTTTTTGAGATTAAAAAAATCAAAATACTTTTATTTTGGCACGTAAGAAACATTTTATGCATAGAAAATGTGCAGAACAAAATTCTCTTGCAAACTGGCTTAGCCCACCCACTCACCTAATTTCCTTTTTGATCAGTCATTTTATTGGACGAAAAGTGGATTTTATATTGATAAACAGTGGAATGCAATCTCACACACCTGCACTTTTGTATTTATTGGCTTATTTAATTTACTGTGAGATGAAGATGGAATTTTATTTTGTCACATGGTCGAATTTACGCTTAAAAAAATTGGTCGAAGATTATTTCCGCAGAAGTTCCCTTGTCCATAAAGTATAGTACATCAAATCCAGCTGTTCCGAAAAATTAGAAGATTTGATTTTGCGAATTTTATTTTTTATGATAACCCATCTGAGTTAAAATAAAAATGTGTTTGTAATGTTCAAGTAAAGGTAAAGAAGAGTTATATACGCTTGTCGAGACTGTACACGTGAAAATGAAACAGAGAAATTAAGATAAACGATGAATTAATGATTTCCGAATATTAAATAAAACATTGTATTTTATTTTGATTTTTCATATTTTAATTCACATTCCTATTGTAAATTGTTTAGGTGTAGGCCTCCTCATAGCTACGGCCCTGTCTAGAGGTCATGAAACGTCGACTAAATATAAAAATATCAAGTGAGCCGATTGTCTCCATTGCTGTATTTCCTTAGTTTAAGCTCAATAAGTAAAAGTGGCCGCTCAACAATAATAGCAACTTGAAGTGTTTATGTTTATACATCGGATGAATGACATGTAGAAACTAGTTTGATTTGAATGAGTTTATCGCCTCAAAATAGACGATTAAAATTATTAGTTAAGCCACAATCAAAGTATTTAATCATTAAATAAAGACGTACGTATTCTCACATTTTCGAGAAGATCAAGTAACTCGTTCTTATTTAATCAATAAAAATTTAGAAAGTGATTAAATTTATTTTATCCAATGATAAAAAGAGGGTAGGGTGGTTAGACAGATACATTTTGACTAAAAATTTACCAGGCTTGCAAGATAACTTTAAAACGTCTGCAAGATTTCAAAGCATTCGATTTTGCAGGTCTTGATTTGATCCATAAAATAAATAGGCTAAATTAATTTAGGGTAAAATGCCCAGTGATGAAATAATCAGTGCTGTTGAATCTTGTAGTTGATTCTTTCCTAAGCAATCCACGGGTCCGGTTCGAAAAAGCCAAAATTTTCAGCAAGACCAAAATTCTAAAATTCAATCTATGTAAAGACGAGAAACCTGCTCTTCAAGATCTCAAATCCAATTCTAACATCACGTTTCTGTCAGCAGACAAAGGGAACGCGACTGTTAAGTTGAACATGCCTGAATACGTTAACAAAATCAATAATCTTATAGAGGACGGTTCCGATGCCCCAACTTCACGTAACCCTAGTTATAAAATTAAACGGGAACTCTCTGTATTATTAAAAGTCGGAAATCTTCTCGAGAATGCCTCCAAACAACTCATTTCAAAAAATTTCAAACTATCTCGTCTAATATGGTCTTCCAAAAATTCACAAAGAGACCGATCGCCAGCACCATTGATTGCTCCACGTATGCTACTTCTAAATTTCTGGCAAACGTACCAAAGGATTATGCGAGCAAAACCTCTTCACATGTTCTCAATTCCAAATATTTTATTCAACTCCTGTCGAAATGATCATTAGATAGCAGTAACATTCTGGTACGCTTCGATGTCACCGTCGTTATGTGTCAGGATGGTAAACCGAATATTCTAGCTGATTTAGTAACATACTTGGTTTTCCGAAGTCAATTCTATCAACTGGTATCCGGTATATCACTGAGATCACATTTTTCTCCAGTCGTTGCAAATATTTTCATGGAGTTCCTTGAACAAATCGCATTGGAGTCGTCAGATTTGAAACCCAAATTATGACTTCGATGTGTCATCTCAATATTCAGCATCCCAATATGAAATTCACCATGGAAATCGAAAACAATGGGTCTCTTCCCTTTCTTGATGTGTTTGTCAAACGCTAACCCAATGGTCTTCTAGGTCATTCCGACTATCGAAAGGTCACACACAGAAACCCATATCTTCATGCAGAATTTCATCATCATAATCATCGATCGATCTTCACATTATCTGAGTAAAGACTGGTCTCCACGTACAAAATTGTCACCAGGAGAAAAAAGTTTTGAATTTCATCGTTTAGGCGACCAGAACAAAATTTTCTTGCCTTTATTGCATACTAAGTTATTATTATTATTATTATTATTAAAATGAAGCGCTCGGGCAGAGACCGAAGTCTGTTATGCCCGCGCAAGACGACAATTGATGCAATCACAAATTATTTAAAATATAATAAATTATGGATATAACTACAACTATCTACGGTTTCGAAAGGTGTCGTAGTTGACCTTAAATCTAGGAACGGAAGCACTTTCAACAACTTCAGGGGGTAATGCATTCCATTCGGTGAATACCCTGTTAGTGACGAACGTCTGACGAATGGAAGTCCGAAAATTGTCCTTCTCCAATTTGAACCGGTGACCTCTGGTTCGTCCATCAATGTTGACAGGAAAAAGATGTCTGATAGGTGAACTAATATTTGTAAAAGCCTGAAATGTTGTCAACATGTCACCTCTTACACGCCTGTCGGCTAACGATGGCAATTTCATAAGATTAAGTCTGTCAGGGTAAGAGGGGCGCACTTGTCCGTACGGTATTCTTGTGGCACGACGCTGGACAGATTCTAGTAAATTGATATCACGTTGTAATGTTGGAACCCAAACGCAGTTGGCATATTCTAATATCGGTCTAACATAAGTTTTATACAGTTTAGTTACAGTATTTACATCAGCTTTAGCAAATGTCTTTCCGAGAAGATATAGTATCTTGTTGGCTTTTTTCACGACTTTTGTGATATGTTCAGACCATGTCAAAGTAGACGTTACGATAACACCCATATCCGACAAAGAAACACACTTGGTAAGCTCGGTGCCGTTGATATAATAAGTTTGCTTTGGATTGTCGCTGCCTAAATAAAGGATATTACATTTGTCCGCATTAATTGGAAGTAACCATTTTAGTGACCAGTTATAAATAGTTGCTATATCCTTCGTTAAGACTTCATAATTGGAACAAATATTGTAGATTTTCAAATCGTCAGCATACATTGCCCAAGGAGAAATTAAGCAGTCTTTTATGTCGGATACATACGCTAAAAACAACAAGGGTCCTAATACAGAGCCCTGTGGTACACCGCTCAGAACTGGAAAAGGAGAACTAAACATATCACCAACCTTAACCTTAAATATTCGGTCAGAAAGAAAAGATTCAATCCACCTGAGAAGACTATCTTGGATTCCATAATGTCGTAATTTCAAAAGGAGTCGGCGTTTCGGCACACGATCGAAAGCCTTCGAAAAATCAAAATACGCGATATCTACTGAGCCACCAGAATCGAGTTCTCTAGTCCAGTTGTCTAAACAACAGAGCAAATTGGTCGCTATGGACTTTCCAGGTGTGAAACCATGTTGCTCACGAGGTATAACCTGGTGTGCTGTTAAAAACGCCACCAACTGATCGTAGATGATACATTCCATTAGTTTCACTACTACTGAAGTTAAACTTATAGGCCTATAGTTCGCCGCATTAAACTTGTCCCCTTTTTTGAACACAGGTGTGATGGTGGCAGTTTTCCAATCGTTTGGCAATCGTCCTGACCGAAATGATTGCTTCATCAACATGCAAAGCGGGCGAGCAAGGGAACTGCCACACTCTTTTAAAATTTTTGCACTAATACCGTCAGGACCAGGAGATTTGGTAGTATCTAATTTGTGCAATTTATCTTTTATTAAATCGTAGGAGAAGCATATACCACTAAGACAATCGAAGTTATGAGTAGTCAACAAATTCGGTATATCCGCGTCTGGTTCAATTGTGAACGACTGAGCAAAAGTTTCAGCAAAAATGTTGGCTGTAACGCAATCGTCCTCTATAATGTGCCCGGTTGCATCTTTCACCTGCGGCTTTCTGACAGGCCCTGATAATTTATTGCGAATGTAGCTGTAGAACTTTTTGGGATTTTTCTGATCGGCAATACTTTTTTCATATTTATGTTTTACATCTTTGATGATTGACGAAACGCGGTTAGAAAACGCACGATGAACCTTATAATCATCTTCCTTGCCTGATCGTTTAAAGGTTCGCCAAAGTGAACGTTTCTTTTTTATTAATTTTAATATTTTGTTGTCAATCCATGGTTTAGAAGAAGATGCTTTGTAAGTGATGGTGTAAGAATACTTATCAGTTGCTAGTTTTAAATGATTTTTAAAACTTTCCCAATTTGTATCAACCGATGGATGGTTTAAAAGGGTTGCCCAGTCTACAGTAGACAAATATTCATCAGCTTTTTTAAAGTCAACAATCCGCTTTTGTAAGGTAACAGTTTTAGATCTCGCTACAAAACAAAGTTGGAGATCTAGCTTTAAAGTTACATGATCAGATTTGCCGAATGGGTTTAAATAATTCAAATTTGCTAGTGAAGTATCATCAGACGTTAAAATCAGATCTAATGTAGACGGTCTTTGGTTCAGCCTATAACGGGTGGGTTCATTAACAAGTTGGTTCAAGTTGCTATTAACTAGCAGATCTATTAATAGCTGCGAAGATGGACTGAAATGTTGACTCATATTTAAAGGCCAAGCTATGTCTGGCATATTAAAGTCTCCGAATACAAAAAATTTATTGTGAGTAAAGGCAAGTTGCGACAGAGAACTGAATAAGTTATTATCATCAGCAAGCAGCACTGGTCTCGGAGGGCGATAAACACATCCCAGGACAAAAGTAACATTCTTATCAGATACTTTCAAAAAAAGTGAATCAATGCCGAAAGTATTAACATTTATAGGAGTTACCGAAAATTCTGATAAAATCTGGTCAGAAACATATATACATACACCCCCTCCTAATCTATTAATTCGATCACTTCTGAAAAGAGTGAAATTCGGCACAGAGACGAAGCTGTCAGGTATACTAGGAGATAACCACGTTTCTGCCAACAAAACAAATGAAGGATTGTTGCAAGAGATAAACGCAATTAATTCGTCATATTTGGCGAGAAGAGAAGCAATATTCGAGTACACAAGAGAACTAACAAAGTAATTACAGTTATTTTTATTATTGAATTGAAGCATTTTGTTGCGAAAGATCAATATCTGTCAAGGGAAAAAATGTGGAACGCTTCACGATTTTGCGTGTCATCCTTGAAGTTGATGAAGAATTTTATAAAAGTACCAAAGGAGGGAAATGCATTTAAATATTTACAAAACCTGTCCATCAGATGCAAAATTAAAGGAACAATTTCTTTCCCAGCTGAATAATACTTCGAGAACTCCCTGGTTGTCGCTCAAAAGTGTGATGGAAATTTTTTTATGGAATTATACGGTGCCTGAGTACGTTGACAGTGCCGACAATTTACTGACTAATTTCAAAAGTTTAGGATGCAATATCGTTGAAAATCCATTTTTTACTACTTTTCCCTGCTAACCTTGGTGCCGTTAGTGATAAGTATGGTGAACAGTTTCACCAAGATATCAGTATACACTAGAGGAACGGTATCAAGGTAAGTGTTCCTCAGGGGTATTACTAGCATTCATCTACGAAAAGGGTCTATTTTTGCTTTTACTGTTTTATGTGAACTGTTAGTTATTGACTACACCTAGGTCACGTATTACTTCTGATCTAGTTAGAATAGTGTTAACCAAATCGTAACTGAAGATAATAGGCAATTTTTTTTACCTTATACAAAAACTGCATCGAGACATTTTTTGCAAGCGATGAATCTTGGTGCGAGTCAATAATATTATAAATTTTAAGGTCATCTGCAAACAAAAGGGAATGTGCGTTTATAACATCCACGATATCATTAATACATAAATCAAACAATAAAGGGCCCAACACCGAACCCTGGGGAACACCAGGGATCTTAACGAACAGAAACGATTACCCAAATATGAACTTAATAATGAAATTAAGGATCCGAAATTTTATGGAAAGCCTTCCACAAATAGGTATAAACGTCAACGTGACGTTGATTATCCAGTGCATCCTATAGAAACTGAGTCATAGAAATAAGATTTGTCTCAGTTGAGCGCCCTCTAATAAAACAACGCTGTCTTGGACTAGGCATTTATTTCATACTTATATGATTTGTGAAAAAAGTGTACATTACTATTTCAAATACCTTGGCAAAGTTGCACATGATGGCTACGGGTCTGCAATTTTGTATATTTGTTCATTAGCCATTTTTGAAAACTGAACAAATTCTTGAGATTTTACATCTAGAAGGAAATGTGCATGACTTAAGAATCAGGTTGAAAATACTAACTAATGGTTTCACAAATACTTTAGCACAATCTCGCACAACAAACGCTAGAATTTAGTCTGGTCCACTGGTCATTTTAGGTTAGCAATTGGATTTCTATGTATTTATGAATGACTTGGCAAAGTAATCTGCGAAACCGTTTACAATAACCCTAGGATCAGACAGGTTTAAGTCATTATATGTCGTAGTGGGTGGAACGAGCTTAGTCGTCGTCTTTTTAGAATTCACAAATGCCCAAAATTTCTGGGGATCTGACTTAACAGAATTATTCATTTGTTGTATGTAGAGCTGGGAAGCTTGTTTGATTTTTGATTTTAGTTGCTTGCGCAAAGTTTTGAATGACATATAATCATCTGAGGATTTTATTATTTGATATTTTCGCCCGGCAGACTTCTTCTTTTTCAGTCTAGTAATAATAACACTATTAAACCAGTAGGATAATTTCAGGAAAAAATTCTTTTCTTAGCTACCCAAGTGTCAAGTTATTATCATGTGCATAATAAAAATGAAGAATTGCATCCTCTATGTCGGAATAGTTATCAAGAAAAGTTGATAACAGTTTTTCAAAAAGTATATTGCAGTTGGATTTTCTAAAATTGAAATCATACTGTACCGAAGTAGGACATTTATAATTATGTGACTTGTACATTGTAATCTTTACCTCCAGGGGTGGATGATAATCTTCTGGTAGAAAAGAATCTTGTGACTTGTATACAATGATTGACCTTATTAATTAAAACACGGTCTAAAAATCTATTTAACATTTACCACATTATAGCACTGTCTTAAATCATAAAATGGGATGAAATTAGTAATGTTCTGATATGGAATTGATGGTAATAATACATTTGCTGCGCATTGTATAAATTCTGGACAACTGAAATCCCAAAGAATAATTAACTAACACTCATGTAAACAAGACATTGACATTAAAAAGGTGAATACATTTTTTATAAATGATTCTAACAGCGTATTTGGCCATAGATTTCAAAAATCTCACTTCGCTGCAATTTTGCCTCATTGTGACAGTTCTCACTTGTCATTAATGTCATTTGCAATGAATTAGTTTATTTTTCAATAAGATATGAAGAATTTAGGTAACCAGTTATACAGATGCGTGTGGTATTTATCGCGAGTCCTTGAACATTTATTAAAATCCGCATTAAGTGATAGGCGGAACGTTTCCATGACGTATTTCGACCCTATAATCCTTTATAGAAACCCTGTATATGTACATTACGAGAATTATAATTAATATTTATTACTAATAAATCAATAAAGAGACAAACATGCAAACTGTTATTACAGTTTTTTTTAACGATATAGTTCGACCAACGACTAAGAGAACTCCTCCCCCGCTTGTACATTTGCATGAGTTAAAGTTACGGTTTTTACGAAAGACGTTGTATTTTGTTGCATCAAACACCTCCTCATCTCTTATGCTGTCATTCAACCAAGTTTCAGTTTACGCAATTAACTTAAAATGAGATGAAGAAATGACGACAGATAAAATCCTCTTGTTTTGGTACACATACCTCTGACGTTCTGATAGTAGCATAATAGGGATGTTGAATCGCACAAGACAGTCGACCATTGTAATTAGCATCGTGAATGATTACTTTCTTCAAGTGATAATCTGAATAATTGCACTTGTTCTAGAATGCTAGTAAATTACATTTCTACAAATTTCATGCCGATTTTATTAAAAGCTTTTAGCTTTTTTCAAGAAAAAAGTCAATTCTTTGTTTGCAGCATCTGCAGCGTTTAATAAATTTCCATATCATAGTTTCCATTTCAAAGTTTAGCCCTATTGTCCACGTTTTAATTGATGTCAAAAAATGTTACAAACAATCTCAAAGTAGACTAGCAAATTAAAAAACTCTAGTGGCAGCGAAACAATATTTTGTTCGACGCAGATGTTTACTGGCGAGTAATGAGCGTTTTAACATTGCAACTTCTAATTTAAAGTGCCACTAAAAAATTGGTCATACGTAAATTCGTTCCTAGAGTCGTGCAAAGGCTGGTGCTTTGCAAATCAGCAGAGATTTCAATTAAATCTTGAGCATGCTTAAACTACAAAATAGTTCATAGCTCCGTGCGATTGTTTCTTGGCTTAACACAATAAATCTAACAGCAGTTCGGTTAATGCATAATAACTAAACTTAATAAACTCGTAGTCGCTGAACAGCAGTGCTGTTTTAACTCACGACTTAAGCGAAAATGTAAATTTTGAGGGTGTCGCTATGATTAAATATGAAACAAAACAGGGACCAGTAATTATGTAAGTTGTTTTGAATTTGTGGATCGGCTTATTTCATGTTTACGTTCATTACTATGTAAGCAGTGTCGTAAGGACTGAGCCCACGTACATTTCTTGAATACATTTTCTGAGGAATATTTAGAGTTTCAAGTTGTTTACGTGAATTTACAAAAAATGAAACGTTCAGACGACGATAATTTCAATCGTTCAATGGCTGCCAATATGTAGTAACTCTAGTCTCTCGTACCGCCTCGAGGGGTACGGCAAACTAAACTTAAAACGGAATCGTCAATCCTGGTCAAACGACAAGCATATAATCAAATGTGTATCAAGATTTCTGCACTATGATCGATCTTTAGCTAACACGTTTAGTGGTTAAAATTGATTCCCTCGTAATTTCTTCGCCCAACTGTAGCGCCATCTAGTCAGCACGATCAAAAATACCCCGCTCTTAATTAAATTGCGAGATCGTTCCAGTAAATTCCCTCACGCCTGGTCCAATAAATTTTTCTATCTACGTTGTGGAAAAACGAAACAAGGTGAAATTCAACTCATTTCCGGATGCAATTAAGTGCAACCTAATAAGGGAGTAATTGGGCGTTCGAACCCCTCAGCCGTGCAAACACGACGATAGATACATATCCGTATCGGTCTGAAGCCAACCTGCTGTATAATACACAATTTCATTTCACTTAGGAAAGCATCAACCTGTTAAATGTAGCGTTGTAGCCCACGGGCGCCGCCGCTGCTGCAATTACAACAAACTGCGACAAGATGACTCTTTTTCCAGAAGTCGAATCCTCTTCGTCGTATAAAACTGTTCGAAAGAAATTCTGAAAAGCCTTGGTGTTATCGGATCACGGTTAAGTGAGTAGAGGTGTTTTTTCACAAAATGAGACACTTTCTTAAAAGTAACAGCAACAATAAAGTGGTTTTTAAGTTATGTTGATGTAGAAGTTATGAATTTGCTGTTAAATCAGGTACACAACGTTTAAAGGAGCTTGTTCCTATTAGTATTATTTGTATTGCGGACAGTCGCTTTAAACCACTTGTTGAACTGTAATGACCAATAACGACCGCCTACAGAAAATTAGTTGAGAACCACCTTAGAATCCTTCGAACGTAAACAAGCACTGAAAAGTTTCTAACTCTTAGCTTCAAACTTACTGCAAACAAGATCGACTGAAAGTTACCTCCTATATTCTTTACGTTCCAGTGCTTCCAAATTCCATATTTTGTTGACATTTCACATATCGTAAAAAATATAGGCTTACCGCTTCCGTCCGTCTGTCTGTCTGCCTGCATTTATTTGTCTGATATCTGTTAGCGAAACTATAGAAGCGATTACGTAAACATTACTCGAAAGATGATAAAACGTACCTAATATACTTATATTTATCTGATGTGGTATTGTTATTGTTTTAATAATATTGGTATTTTTTTAGAACTACTTATTGCAGCCAATGATTTATTTAACTAATTGTTACTTCCTGACCATTAATATCCTGTTAATGGTAAAACGCTATCCAAAATTGGTCTAATTACTCCCACCAACAATTTGATGACGTCAATTCAAAACTTCAATGTCTGTGGTTTATGAAATGGCGATTACTTTTACCTTCGACATCGAAATTGTTGGAAAAAAAATTATGGTTTTGCTAAAAAATTAATAAATGATACAATTTATTGTATTGATTAAATTATATTGCACTTATCTAGACTGGTACATGTTAATAATACTGTTACAAAATAAACCCTTACGCCGGCCTGTTACGACGCCTATGGGTTTTCTAGTATGTCATCATCGGCCGAGCGGTGTTGACATAAAGACAAGTCTGGAGCAGGTTACCGGAATTCTCGACCGCGGGGTCCAGAAAAACCTCGAAGCGGCGTTCCCGAACCCTCCAGGGGAATGTATTGACCATTTTAAAATTTAACTTAGAAATTGCAAAAACTGAATGCTCCAAAATCTTGCAAACACGTTACGGTTGTCGTAAGCCTCGTGAATCCCCAATAAAATTTTATCCGTTTACCCCTCCCAAGAAAATTGATGACGTCATCTCGAAATTTTGCTGAAAAATCCTGTCTAAAATACGCAAATGTTGTGATTTATCAGTGGATTCATAGTTTTTACTTATACAGGCTGACACAACACAATTAGGAAATTCGTATACAGTACCATTATTATTAATATTACACTGCACTTATTCCAACTGATATCTCTTTGATAAAATGTTGGTGACGTCATTACAAAACTCACTTGAAAGGTACGCATAGCATGCTATTTTACCTGTATTTTAACAGTCCACACATTTCTTTATTTGTTCTAACTTGTAGGGTTTATCAATAAAACATTAAATTTGCATAAAAAAATTTTACAATTTTTCGAAAAAATATGTATTTGTTCGACCAAATGTTCGACGTACTTTACAGGCGAGGGAAGTTCTGTTGAAATAATTTTCGACAAATTTTGTGTTAGGAAAATCTGGATGTCTAGGGTAAAAACTCAAGGAGAGTTCACAACCCACAAGTAAAAAACATGATATTTTATAAAATTTGAATAGCATTTACTGTGAAAAAATAGGAGGTAACGTCATGATATTATTGGTGTCTACAATTAGACAAACTTTGCTTAGCGTTTTACCAATCTATACAACATCTATATCATATTCTTAACAATTTAACATATATACAAAATCTCTCAACAATCGGTCTGGTAGTTTCAAAGATTTTCTGACAAATAAAATTCGACAACAACGGAAATGGAAGACCTATTTTTTCATATTCTACGGCCCACGAACCGTCGAGACAATACGAAAACAGACCGTTATGAAAGTACAACTCAAGCATGAAATTCTTATGGTCTTACGAGAACATTTATCTCGAGATGAAAGTTCATTCTACTTCTGTGCCAAAATACACTTGGATAGTTTGGATAATTATCAGAGAAAAATGTAGCCTTAAAACATACTGATCTTTATCGAAAATTGGAAAACAGCGAAACTAATTTACGAGAATGAAAACAAAACACAATTTACAAATAAGGAATAAAATTATAAAGAGCTGTTAATTAATTAAAAGATGAATAAAGAATAAACAGTAATCTTTTGCATAATTAGGCATATAAAAAATTGAACAAAAAAAAAAACAAGCTTTGTCGGATATAACTGAAAAAAGGTCAAATTATTACATTTAAAATTTTTTTAAAATTATCGTCTTATATTTTAAGTTACCTGACGAACACCAAAAATTAATTACGATGATCAAAAATGCCAGTATTAAATCTCAGACAATGAAAGCACGACCTCTGCAGCCATGGCCTATGACCTTAAATGATTCAATACAATGAACGTAACACAGAGATGCACGTTTTAAAGTTCAAGAGTATGTAAACGAAATGTCAAACAAAAATGTAGTTTAGAATTTACGATCCAGTAAGAATGGTTTTTTTCAGTTACGTAACCACACAAATTAATTAGTTTTTAAATAAGTGATTGCTTACAAACAAATTAACTTTTAGAATGGCGGCACCTTCCTCTGGCTGCCTTTGGTGTTTTACATCACGTGAAACAATGTTGCTCGGTTGGCAACTCAACCAATAAATCAGCACTTAATTGAATCCAATTCCGCAAGTATCGAAAATGAAGGGACTTTTTCCAATTTGTTTTAATAACTCAAAACGGACGCGAGAAAATGAAGCTCCATGAATTATCGTTCCATCATTGCCGTGCTTTTTATGAATTATAACCGGCGGCTTTGCTTGAACGCACTTTCCAATAAACACAGACGGGCAAAGTAGTTATAAATCAAGAAAATTGGGCGAAATTTTCTTTCCTGTGGCGCGCCCCACGGCGGAAGTCGCTGCGAGACGTTCCTCCACTCCATCTCCCGATCCACAGAAGCGTACTAAAATATTTTTAAATTTACATATTCCGCGACTTGTTGATTTTGAGATGTTTTTATATTTACAAAATCCAAGACGTCGACTCAGAATATGATCATCGATGCGTTTGTAATCCCGAATTCGAAGGGCTTTATTTTTTCATCCCCATCTGAAATTATCCCCCAAACATCAAGGCAAGGGCCGGATTTCAAACGCACGAATTAATGAAAATGCACCGTCAACATTTTTCGCCGAGGTGAATCTCTATAGAATATTCGCCGAATATTTGAAATGGATCTCGAATTCCGCAACATCAACCTGTAGCCAGTTCGCCCCAGCGCATTTTTCATCAAGGGCGAGACCCACGTCGAAAGGGGCGGAGGCGCCGGGTTGTCAAACAAGAGGTTCGGTATCAAAGAAAAAATATGAGGCTATATTAACGATGCTTTCTCGTAACTTACTAAAAACGTCGTTACTATTACGTTTTACTATTCAATAACAAGATTTACGGGAACTTGTGTAATAGAGGCACTTTGAAGAACGTCTAGCTCGTCTTCACAAGAAAATCTGGCCGCTTTATTCAAACTACTTATTAAAATAAAGCTAACGCTGATTTTGTAAAAATGAAAATACTTGCTTAAAAATATGCTCCAACTTTTTTAGTGCATTGACACGGAATTTTAAGCAGAAGAGGCACGCATTTTAGTAGACTTTTAGTCCACAGGAACTCCTCATACATTCCCTGTGTTAAATAAACAACTCTACTCAAGCTACCATATTGATTTTTATGATGCCATCTACAATACGCTTCATCAAATATATTTGGAGCTTTCCGGACAGAGAAGACTAAATCTAAGCATTGATTACCTCAAAATTTTAGAGTAACTACTGCCCACCCCATTCTTCACACGGGCGAATAAAGTACAAAATATCTCCAAGAGCTTCTTACTTAAAGTAAAAATAAAAGCTAAATTTCAGATGAATTAACAAATGTTCCATACAAAGAAGTTTTAGATCAACCCTTCTTCACGGTAGATTAAAATTTTGTCTGATTATTCCCACCCACACTGTAATGACGACACCTTAGAATTTGGCTTAGTAAACGCCATTTCAATTTTGTACAATAATTTACTTTTGTGCTTGAGCTGTTTTACATTTACTATTGTTGAACTTTCTTTAGTCACATGATACGTAACTGCATAAGCATTGACCTGTTGAGGGACGTCCTGCTTTGAAGTTCATGGTTCGATCCCCGGCGAGTTTTCCGGTTTTTGTTGTTCAAGAGACTCTGGTGGATAAAATGCGTCTGAAACGTGTTCGGTGAAAATTACCAATGAAGAAATTATTATAATACCTGATGACCACGACCAAGCTGCTTCCGTTTTCTATGAGGGGCATTTAAATAGCTTTGAGGACGTGGCAGTCAATAGGCTCAGGCTCATCCAAGGATCCGGACGACCACCGATTAACCTCTACTTTAGGACAGCGAAGCAAATCCAAAGGGTACTCAAAAGAGTACGTATGACAAAGGTGTCAGAATCAACACCAGAGTCAACAGCAACACCAACACCAGAACCAACAAATGAAGCATCTGGCCACTCCCCGTCTGATAATCTGATAGCAATTTTTTTTGATAAGAATGGTACACCCAATTTGTTTATTATTAGTATTACACTGTATCTGTCCGAATTGACGTACGTGTACTTGCTGAAATGTTGATTGGAGTATTGTCCATGGGAAAACTCACTAGAAACATATTCATACCCTTGTTTTATCAATGATTTAATATTTTTATAGCAATTGTGAATCAAATCTTATCATGGGTGGAGGAGTGCGAACTGACACTCCGTGCCAAGCCAAATACAAATGAGTCAACAGAGTGTTTTCCTAACATAATTCGTTCGAATCAAAGGCAGTGGCGTAGGTGATTAAAGCATGATACATTGATGTATTCAGAAAAATCAGCTCTACAAGTGTTTTTCTTACACTGCTATTGATTTTTACTTCAGGAACGAGGCAAATTCTGTCTAATAACATAAGACCAACTTTTTAGCGTGAAACCGCATAAATATACAAGACGGGATTTACAGTTACGACATTTTTATGGTGGACATTCGATTTACTTAATCCCAGTTAATAAAACTTCATTGCTAAATCAAGGACCATTTTGTTATTTAATAAAAAATATTTCAAGATTATTTCCATATGTCTCTCCGTGAAATAACATGTCTCAAGTTTCTACAATTTAAATGGATAAATGTGTTTTTAATATCTTAAAGTTATGCCACAAATCAATGTTAGATCAACACTGGCCCGATACTGTAGAAACCGGGATTAAAATCGAACTGTGGCTTGAAAGCAAATATGTACATGTTATTTCAATAAACTCCCAGTGACAATCACAACTTGTATAGATCGTTTTTATTAACGATCAACAACACCGCACTTATCCGTGAAAGAATAAGTGTCAATTCTGTTTTCAAATGAAAAATGTTGAGACAGTGTCCATGAAACTGCCCACACTAATATGTATAATCGGGTAGTTTCAGGGCTGAGGATTAACTATTTTATTGGTAAAGACACACAACAAACAACAATTGTAATGTTATAATAAACACAATATAAAAAATCCGGACGGCAGACAGACGGACAGACAGACAGACGGAAACGGGAGACCTATTTCTTCGTACTCTAGGGGTCTTGAAAGGTCGAGAAAACTTCACTTATGCTCGGGAAGTAAAAAAAAACAGTCCAAGGTTATTTAAACAGAACTTTTCTCTCCCCATAAGTTAAAAAATATAGGAAATGCCTGTCACAATGTAAAAAAAAGTGGTTAATGAGGACGAGATCGAACAGGAGACTTCCACATTATTAGTCCGACATTACACCACTGAACCGTAGCGCTTGGCTTCTTATTAAATTTTTTTTGAGAAAAGCTGGATGCCTAGAGTATGTGATTTTATACAATTTAACTGTTACAATGCTAAAACTTGAGGTGACATCATCAGATTGTTGGTGGGGGTCATCAGATACATTTTGGTTATTGTTTTACAATCTATACGATATTTTTAACATGTGTGTAAAATTTGAAAACAATCGGCCTGATAGTTTCGGAGACACAGACACACAACAGACAGACAGACAACCAGACACAGAGATAGACAGACAGACAGGGAGAGTGACAGAAACGGAAGACCTATTTTTTCATACACCTCTTTAGATTACGTGCAGAAAGCGAACATTTTTTATGATAACTAATAACAATATCTACTATCCACGAAACTGAAGGCGAAAAAAAGAATTGTTTGTAACCAAGACGTATTATGGTGTAATTTCCAGGCAATTTGTAGTAAAAATATTTACTTTAAATTCGTGTTCCAGAGCAGATAGCTTACGGGAGGTAGATTTATCTACAGTTCTAAACCTGGAGTCGACAATTCCCTTATGAGAATATTTTAGCCATAATTAATGGTGAACATGTTGGAGGTTAATATTACACACACAGCCAACTCTAACCAACTTTTTATAGCACTTTACACTATTTTGTTATTTATATGATGACTTGATGAACGTCAAAAATCAGAAATTGAAACAAAATCTAACGTCTGGTGACGACAATATACCTGAATTTTTTATAGGAGGCTGTATAAGCTGTCTAGTAATTCGCTTATCTCTATAAAACCTCGAATCTATTGATATCTTCTGATGTTGTTAATCGTAATTCATAACCTAATGTTACTATGTCTTTTTGGATAAATTAGTAAAAAAAGCAGAAGTTCATTTATTTTTAATTGCCCCACCGGTGTGTATCAAGGTTATAATTTAATACCGTTGCCGTTGCATTTTTACTTCTCGAGCCCAAGCGTAGGAAGTACTGTAATAGGATCCAGTCGACGAATGGCTACTTTCATGTTTTCTGGACGTTTCATGACCCCAAGAGTACGAAGCAAAGGTGTTCCGTTTCCGTCTGTCTGTCTGCAGTCTGTTCGTAGTTTGTGTCGATTTAAATTAGACAGCTAATTTCCGAAACTACTCGACCGATTATTGTCAAATTTTATATGTGTTAGGAAAAAACGTCCCACAGATGGTAAAACGCTAACCAAAATTTTCCTGATTATCCCCACCAACAATTTGATGACATCACGTCAACATTCTGCTTAAATTTTATAAAAAAACATACTACTGGACTTGTGGTTTATGAATCCGCCTTGAATTTCACTACTACTTACTTCAAAGTCTGATTTAAGGCGTTCGGAAGTTTAGACTAATTTTTTATTAATGGTTTGACCTTATGTTTGACTAAAAGCTTCCATAATGATGCCATTTTGGAGTCATTAATAAGTCAAAGAACTCCACGACTAGGCCTGATAGTATTCAGTAAGATTGCGCTCAGCCTCTACAAAACCTTTTGAATTTTATACTGAACCAAAGTAAAATTCCGGACACATGGAAAAAGCATGCATTTGTCCCATCTTTAAGTCAGGAGTTTCAAGTGATATAACGAATTTATCGACCTATTTGCCAATTAGAGAGATCTACAAAAACAAATCTGGCGTGTTTCACGCATTATACTTCTGAGTCACTGGACAAAAAAAAGTAGACACAGTTTACACTGATTTTGGAAAAGCTTTCGATCAGATCGATCATTTTATTTTGTTAAACAAATTTTGATTGTTCAGGTTTTCAAATATATTACTCCGATTACTTTCATCATACAACTCTGACAGGGATCAAGTTGTGTTTTAACACCGTTGAAAATGACAACGTGGTAATTCAAAATTGTGTCGCAGGGCTCAAATTTGGGGCCAATGTTATTTCTCCTATTTATCAATGATGTTTTTCAAGATATTTCGTGTAAGAACCTTTTGTTTGTCGATAACATCAAGGTATAAATGGAGGTAAATGGAAGATTGTGGAGCTCCTCAATGTGATATAAATTCTGTAATTAGTTGGTGTAAACAAATATCAAAACATATTCTGTTAAAACGTAAAGACTTAGGACTTCTTTTTCACACTAGACTAACTTTTATTGTTCGTACTTTATGCACATTATATTTTACTTTAGTAAGAGATCACACTTAGAATACTGATTCAGAGTCAGTGCAATGCAAATTCCTCAAAATTTTATGTTTTCGTTTAGACGGATTCTATACGAGAAGAGAGGATTTAATAATTTAGATTTTTTAAATGGATTTAATTTGTTTCCTTAAAAACAAGACGAATTGCTACTATCAAGAGTTTGTTTTCAGTTTACGGAATAATAAAGTTGATACCCAAGTCGCTTAATAAATAATAAACTCACGACAGCATAGTATAGCATGTTCAACAAGTAGGTACTGCTTTCAGTTGGTATGAAATCGGTAGTACTATCACCTTACTAATTGTTGTCAAAATTGACATCTTCACCAATGAGATTTAATTTCAATAAAAGATATGTTGATTATTATTATTAAAATGTCATAACCCAACTTTTTTGACCGCTTCAAAAACATAGAACCAACATGTAACAAGATATTGTGACATAAAATATTTAACCCTACTATGTCATTTCAGCACAAATATTGATTTTAAACACAGAAAGTATCGTAACATTGTATCGTACCTTAATTGCTCGTAAAATCCAAAGTTCCTTACCGTAGCTTTAGGTAATTACTTCCCGAGCGTAAGCAAAGGAAGTATTGTAATCGAGTCCGTCGGCCGACTCTCTACTTTTACGTTTTCTCGATCTTTCATGACCCCTAGAAGACGAAGAAATAGGTCTCCCATTTCCGTCTGTCTGTCCGTCTGTCCGTCTGTCCGTCCGTCTGTCCGTCCGTCTGTCCGTCTGTCCGTCTGCCGTCCCGGATTTTTATTAGACAGATAATCTCCGAAAGTACTCGACCGATTGTTGTGAAATTTTGTAGTTATATTAAGAATATCATGTAGATGGTAAAACGCTAACCAAAATTTGTCTAATCATCCCCACCACTAATGCGATGACGTCACTTCAAAATTGTACATAGTAAATGGGTTTTCAATTGTATAAAATAACATAGTCCTACACATGTAGTTTACAACTCTGAATCGACTTTTCACCCGAAACGTCCAGATTTTTGGAAAAAAAATCAAAATTGTAAAACAACATTTTGAAATTTAATTTTTAATCTGCTAACCAGAATGCTTTGAAATGTTGCAGATGTTTTAAGGGTATAAAGAGCATCATAAATCTTTAGTCAAAAAATATTTGCTTATCCCCTCCAAAAACTTGATGACGTCAGCTCAAAAGTTTGTGGAATAAATCATATCTAAAATGTACAAAATATGATGAGTCTGTACTTGTGATCTAACACTCCATTCATATTTTTTGGATTTGCATATACAGGGTGACTCAAAAAAATTAATGAATGCGTAAATATATTTTATTGATTTAATCAGGAACTACAAAACCGAATGCTCTGAAATCTTGCAGATGTTTTAAGGTCATAAAGAGCATAATAAATGTTTAGTCAAAATATATTTGCTTATCCCCTCCAAAAACTTGATGACGTCAGCTCGAAAGTTTGCCGAATAAATCATATCTAAAATGTACAAAATATGATGAGCCTGTACTTGTCATTTATCACTCCATTCATATTTTTTGGATTTGCATATACAGAGTGACTCAAAAAAATTAATGAATGCGTAAATATATTTTATTGATTTAATCAGGAACTACAAAACGGAATGCTCTGACATCTTGCAGATGTTTTAAGGTTATAAAGAGCATAATAAATGTTCAGTCAAAATATATTTGCTTATCCCCTCCAAAAACTTGATGACGTCAGCTCGAAAATTTGCCGAATAAATCATATCTAAAATGTACAAAATATGATCAGTCTGTACTTGTGATCTATCACTCCATTCATATTTTTTGGATTTGCATATACAGGGTGATTCAAGAAAATAAATGAAAGCTTAAATTTATTTTACTGATTTACTCAGGAACTACAAAACCGAATGCTTCGAAATCTTGAAGATATTTTAAAATTATCATAAGCATGGTAAATTTTTGATCAAAACGTATTTGGTCGTCCCCCCTAGAAAATTTATGATGTCACCACAAAATTTTGCTGAATAAATCCTATCTAAAATGTACAAAATATGGTGAGTCTCTTCTTGTGATTTATCATTCCATTCAAATTTTTTCGATTTGCATATACAGGGTGACTCAAAAAAATTAATGAATGCGTAAATTTATTTTATTGATTTAATCAGGAACTACAAAACCGAATGCTTTGAAATCTTGCAGATGTTTTAAGGTTATAAAGAGCATAATAAATTTTTAGTCAAAATATATTTGGTTATCTTCTACAAAAAACTGATGACGTCAGCTCAAAAGTTTGCCGAATAAATCGTATCTAAAATGTACAAAATATGATGAGTCTGTACTTGTGATTTATCATTCCATTCATATTTTTGGATTTGCATATGCAGGGTGACTCAAAAAAATTAATGAAGGCGTGAATTTATTTTATCGATTTAATCAGGAATTACAAAACCGAATGCTTTGAAATCTTGGGAATATTTTAAAGTTATTATAAGCATGGTAAACTTTTGTTCAAAATGTATTTGTTCATCCCTCCTAAAAAATTGATGACGTCACCCTTAAATTTTGCTGAATAAATCCTATCTAAAATGCAAAAAATATGATGAGTTTGTACTTGTGATTTATCATTCCATTCATATTTTTTAGATTTTCTTAAGAGGTGGTTCAAAAAAATTAATGAAGTCAATTTATTTTATTGATTAAATTAAAGGCAACACTTATTATTAGTATTACACCCCAACCAATCCAATTTGGTAGACACAAAATTTGTTAAAGGAAAAACTCGGTTGAAACATAAGGGTAGCACGCTTATTTACATCGACTTTAACATTACAGACCTGCATTTGTTTTATGCGCTCACTTGGTTCCGCGAATGTGAAATAGACATGTTTATAATCAACCAATTGTGAATTTCACCGTCAAGAATTAAAATAAAACCCAATGTTTTATATAATAAGCGGAAGTCGAAGCAATAAAACCGATGGTCGTTTTGTTTACAGTTTCTCTGTTTGACTCTCACGTATGCTGTTACGCCTGTCATCTTAAATTAAGAATGTTTATACATACACGATTTTCAGTTGCCTCTGATACGTATACGTGAGTAAATTGTTTCGTTATTTTATTGATTATTACAAATCAATATTCAAAACGACCCAATTCATTTTCCCGAAAATTTGAGAATATAATAATTTCATTCTTAGTATTACACTACATCTATCCCAACTGATATACGTGTCCTTGCAAAAATGTTGATGACGTCATCGCAATTTTTTTTTAAATTCCCACTACAAAAATGTAATGAGAAAAAAAACACAATAGGCATGCAGTCGTCAAGTTTCCGACAGCGAGGGAAGTACTGTCTAAACTCTTTAGACCAATTTTTTTATTAGTGTTATCTAATCGAAATTCGTACATTATGCTGTCATACAGTTTTGTCGGTTAAATAATCTTCTGCAGTTTCTTATATTCGCTACTAAGGTTTCAAATAGTATTTCCACATTCGATCCAGATAAATTAAAAAGGAAAGCGTTCGTCCGGTCGTTAATAACTAATCCTTTGCTAAGACGATGTATATTGTTTCCATTTTAAGCCGGATAAGAAGAGAGAAATGACTAGGTATGGTATTTAGGAAGGATGAAGATCGTCTGCTCGGCTTAGCTAGCCCAACCCTGAAAGACCACAATAATGTTCTGAAATTATGTTCAACTAGGCAAGGATAATTACCTCACTCCCACGAATCTCGTTGAGAACCGTTACTTGTATCGTATACCGTTTAAGTTACGACCTTACTGCAATATCAAAATCGCACTTAAGAAAGCGGATTATTTATGTCCAAGTTCATTACCACGTTCATTTTCAACGCTATTAAAAACGAACTACACTATCGTGAGGCGCCTTTGAAAATTTTACACTTTACTTACTGTTGTATTTATTTATACGATCGTCGAATCTGCACTGGATGGAAAGCTACGGAAAGCTCTGACGTAGATTTGATGGATAAGAGTGCCAGAAATTTTGGTCTGATGTAATTCGAGTTCAATATTCCAAGGCATGGATGTGTTGAAAAACAATAAAATACGCCGCCTACCACATCATCTTGTTTTCATAACCCGAAACCGAATTCGAGGATACTTCAATTGTTTCCCCCAGTTGTCGTCAATTACATTGTGTAGCGGTTGTTTCGAAACTTTGATTGTAAACAATCCGAAAAATAAAATAAACCTTTTCAAAATTTTTAGGATAACTGGGTGCTTTCAAACGGTTAAATGACGTAGGTATGTTTGGTTATTTTTTAAAATATTTTTAAAATACTTACATGTTTTGATAATTATTGTGTATCATCGGTATAACCTAGAGCGACTGTTGAAGTTATTATCCGAGAAAAAACACAGGCGATATCGACAACGATATGATTAAGACTAGCAAATGTTCAGTAGATCAAACTGTCCTCTTCGGAAAATAAATTAATGGTCTACTACTTTGTAGAACTATTGGAAAAAGTAAAACCGAATAGTTTATGACTATAATATCTAATGCTGGGCAGTATCCTTCATCATGCCGTGGCTATAGTAAATTTAAGACTTTAAGATATAAAAATCGAGAACTTTAATATCTGAAACCAATTTATTTCGCCACCAAAGTTCCCGCAACTACCGGTTCGCAAAAGTAAATTTAAGAGTACTAAGCTTTACTATCAATTTTGTTAGAGATGTAATAAAACAGTAATAACCCCTTAAAAGAATGTCTCCTTCAGATGTCCACCAATAAAAAGTCTATAAAACTTGTAAAATAGTTACTTACAGATATTAATATCAATTGCGTATTGTAACGTAAATTACTACTTATAATAATCGTAGTAATAATAAGATTGTTTAAAAATAACTAATGAAATCTGAATTCCAAACAGGCAGTTTCTCTTCTGCCTGAAGACGGTACTGTGTACCGAAACACGTGTAGTAGTGTCTATTAATAAATATTTAAGATCTTAAAATGTTTTTTTTAATATTAAGAATTTAATATTCTTCTTTAACATAGTATGATATTGCCCAAGCAGATAAAAGGAACATTTTTTCTGTCGAAAATTTAGAAACATATCAAATTTGTTATGCAAATTTTAACGAAGATTAGGATCGTTGATAATGCAAAATAATAAAATAAATCTAGATGTCAAAGAAAACGAGACGTTGCGTTGCAAGAAATAAGGTGGAGGGAGAGGTCTACCAATATCAAACAAAATTCATTGATGCCAACTGAAACAGTACTCGTTGATCACACTGTAATAGTTTCTCCCCTAACAAACAATGAATAAATCGTGAGACATTCAATATACTATAAAACTGCTGCTAAATTTATAAATTAAGAATATTGTTACGAAAGAAACCCATACGCCGCTCCGGTACGACGCCTATGGGTTCTAGTATATATGGCAATGACGACTCATTGTCAGTGACGGCGGTTGGAGAAAAGCCTGGAAGCGGAAGTCGCGATTCTAGAAGGGAAGTGTGGCTTTAAATAGAGACCACCTTCGAGACCGACTATTATTCAGACAATTTAGTTGAGTCGAGTCCAGCGAATGTTGAGAGAAGCCAACCAAGTTGCGCCGGAATTATTTTGTACATAATCGCTGTGTAATCAGTCGTGTAAATTCGAGTTATTAAGATCAACGTAACAATATTTTAAGAAGCTTTTTTAAATGGTATGGACATGTCAAAATATAAACTGATTAATCATTGTTTCGAATGTTTTCAAATATTTACTATTCTACAGTGTTGTATCAAACTTGGCAGATGCATATTAAATACCGCACCATAAAAATTACACTGTTTTGCAAGTGCAATTTCTTAAGGAAAGATCTGTATAATTTCGAAATAAATTCATTAATATGCAATTCGGGCAAACTCTGTTTTACATAATAGCGTATGCTATGATGAAACTAGTGATGGCAGTTTCGCGTGATATTCAAATCGGAAATTTTATTACCTATTACATGAACGGAGTTAAGGATTCAGGAATCGTGCTAGTAGTAATTACAGCCATTTCCGCATCTTTTACATTTAGAACTCTAAAGATCAGAACTAAAAATAACATTCTTTTGGTTTGGCATGATTTTAATTTTTTAACGTAGGGTTTCTTCTAAAAAACGCACACGTTTAGCATTTTCTCTATAAAAAGATTCAAATTCAAGCAGCGAAAAGACTGTTCAAGTCAAAATATAAACACAAAAAGTGCCTCCCCACTAAACATCTGCATCAAGTGTTTCCTTGTTTTTACAAAGAAAAATCTTAAACATTTCATGGTGTGCATTCCCGTTCTGAATCCTATACGTTATTTCCAAAATTGATTCCTAACAGACATTTTTTATGATCCTGTAGTCTCTAAATAGAACTTTAATTTGGTTGCTTCCAGGAATCTAACAAATTCCCAGAATAATAAAGTATTCACTTTTATAGTATTTCCACCGATAGATTAGCTGACAGAAAAGTCACCAAATAGACCGCTATAAAAAGTAGTACCAAAGGCGCTTTATTTGAAATATAAGTAGATTTGAAAACAATGTTGAACTAAAAAATTACTTTTAATAATAACACAATTTATTTCCAACAGACAATATTAGCTACACTGGAACATACACTTCGAGTAACATTACGTACTTTATATTGAAGTAACAACCTCTGTAGGGCATCTTAAATTAAAATTTTCCTTCTTGAAAAATGAATACGCATTGGCAATCATTTTCTGTGCCACGATGTTGTCAAGATCAGTCAAATTGCACCGAGTTGAAGAGGGCTACAAAATATAATGGTATATAATTATTGCCCAGAATAAATTAACAACTCACTCTTGCGTAATTATGAATTTTATTCGTAATGTTTTCCATGGAGTCCATATGAAACGTTTTTTAACACAAACAACTTAACCTAAAATGTCCAAACTTCAGCCACTATAGAAAAAACAGCACAAAGGTCTATAATATCATACCTAACAAATCAAAGCAAGTAAAAAAATAAACACTAAACGCAAAAAAACACACGTTTTAACTTTTTGAACCAAAATTTTAAATTAACGTCAATTAGCTAATCGTCCAAAACACAGGTTAAACGAAACCGGCCGACTGGCGTAGGCATAGAGGCGTAGGAAATTCGTTGCGCGGGAAAAGGAACGTTGGTTGCCAACTTAAACTGCAACTCTTTAACTGCTTTAACCGTATAATGTTAGTATATTTTGGATTCTCCGATTGGCGATTGTGAATTCAAAATTTTCCAATCTATCGCTGGAAATAGTATATACAACCTCCATAATTTTGTGCTTTTCACTCAGAACTCGTGGTCGTTATAAAGGCTTGAAGGGAAACCACCGACTACGTTTATTGTTCCACTCTACAAAATAACCGTGTAGTTTCCACGAAACGAAGCAAACTAAATTAAACTCACTTATTTGCACCTCACATTTTAGATAACAAACTTGTTTCGTTGAATCTTGTCTAGAAAAAATCACACACTAAACACGCAAACAACTTCATGCCTGGAAGTCTCGACAACGACACCACAACTACATTTCATTTAATTACCGCGTCAACGTAGCCCTCCATGAAACAACAATTCACCTGAAAAACAATCCGTACTGCAGCCCTCGACGTTTCCAAACAAAAAATCAATCCTACGAAGAAACATTCCGAAAGTCGTGTACTTTACGGCGACATTCCGTGATGCGAAGTTGGAGACAGCTAGAAACACATTCGATAGCAACTTTTGGCACGTGACCGAGAACTGAAAAAGAGTGTAAAAACTTGGCCAGTTGAGGGAACTGTCTTCTTCTGAGTCTGTGTGGAATGTCACTAAAAGGACGAGGAGACCGAGACGAACCCCTACCGCTTTCGAGTTTGGTATGTTCTGTACGCACGGACGCCAGACGGGATAGGGTGAGTTCAGCACCAGTCTGCCCTCACCCCAGAAAGTCTGCGAACGAACGCTCCGGAGAACCGAGCTTACAAATTAAAAGCCCGATTTATACGAAGCGAATACCAATTACCATTAAACGCCTTACTATAATTTACCTTTATTGGATGCTGGTAGGTCTGTTTTATTAAATATACATGTAACAAGCGCGTGTCGAGTTCTTTTATTTTCTCCACAGACAGAAGAGATATTTGTGGAATGGTGATGAAGTAAATGCGTGCTGCGGGGAACTAAAATTGAAGCAAAATAAATACTCCTAACACATTTCCTTATTTTATGACTTCAGGAAAATCTTTAACTGAAGGAAAGATTTTCCAATAATTTAAACTAGACTCCTGTTGGCAATTCAAATGGCATTCCAGATTATTAGTTTCCATAATTTAAGGTTTTTTAAGTGAGTCAAATACAATAATTTTTTATTAATTTATGCAAAAAAAATCTATGCATGTCTCATTTGTGCTCCTTTTAAAGAAGATTTTTGCATCAATTACTAGTACAAATTTCCAAAATTTGATTTTTTAGAAAAAAAAAAAATACAGTGGAAAAAATATCGAACTTCATATCAAGGTTGTTTAGACAGGGATTAAGCAATAAAATAAATAATTCATTATTTTTTTTTAGTCACCGTATGCAAGTACTTTTAAAAATTATGAATGCACGCACTGATGAACCGCAAGTATGGTTGGAGATGGCGTCATCCCACTATTGGTGAGAATGATTAGACAAGTTTTGGTTAGCGTTTTACCACCTACAACGATAGAGAGTTCACGCCGAACTATCTGCGTAGATTCTGGAAATTTATCAGTTAAAGATTTGTATGTAATTTTCTTAAAAAATAATGTAAAATCCTTCTATCCAAGTGCTACTGAAGTAACCACTGCAGGCAGATATTCCATTTTGTAAATACAGACAAACGACAGACGCGAAACCTACTTTTTCGTACTTTTGGGGTTATAAAATGTCAAGAAAACAAAGAAATTATCCGTGTATCCGTGCAAATATGTTGCGACGTGATGAAGCCAGTATTGCTAGTCAAGGACAACATTTTCAACATTTATTATAAAAAGGTAGTAACATTCTAAGTTGCTCTTATTTTTGTTCAGCTAAAAAAAATATGGAATCGTTGTGGCAAGAATCAAAGATCCGTCAGAATAAAAAGTCGATCATCATGAAGCACCAAAAATCGGTCCTTCTCAGGACCACCACTTGTTTTTACAACTAATAATCTTTCGCATTGACCTTTGACGATGAATGAATACTAGAATGAACGAATGAATGATAGGCAGCAAAAAGTTGGTTTTACTTTTAATTGAAACTAAAAGTGTTTACATCGTTGTTATTCGAACGTTTTTCCACCTATTTATATTCGATTTTTAATTTGTTTTTTCTATATTTCCACACTACTGCGGTATGTGATGCCGTGGTTACAATTATTGCATATACATATTTCGAAATCACGCTGTAAGTATAACGTGAAAATTACCTTATATTAAATGCAAACCGTTTTGTGGGTTAATTTGTACCTTCAAATTTCAAACTTGGTCAACTGAGACAATTTCATTTATATTTTTTTAAAGCATTAACGTAAATGACCAAGGATTACACTACCGAAAATTTTTACAATACTGTACTTAACGCACTTGAAAAGTAGACGCTATTTGAAAAGAAAAAGTTGGTGTGATTTTTGAAAAAAAAAAAAAACGAGATGTAGGGTTGCTCCTTTAATCATTTTATAGATTTTTTTGTGTTCATTAATATTTTTTAATTTTAAACTTCTATCTTTTGAAAGCACTGAGATATTACAGTGGAACAGAAAAGCTGGGACACTCGGTATACTACATAAAATATGTATGCAAAACGCTTATTATTTTAAGGCTGGCGTCTGGTTCGGTTTAGCCCTATACTAAATACATTGAAAACATCGTCGCGGTTTCCGGAGTTGCATTTTAAAAATATAAGATATATCGCTTTAAAAAAATTATATTTCGAATTAACAAACTTCAGTCCAGGGGACCTCCATATTTATATTCATATCTAGTATGCAGTTTTTACAAAAAAAAATTATAAAGTTGAACAACTTTTACATCACATTTTAACCGGCACATTGATGCATTTTTTGACGAAGTGCTGAAGTTTTTTGCATTCTGAGATAGGAGGTCCCCTGGGGAAAAGTGTCAGCTTTCTTTTGATACCATTTATAATATTAAAAAATCCACGACTGAGGTAAATAACTCGCGAAAAGTCAAAATCTATTGAAACGAGAAATCGGCATTAAACGAGCTGTGATGCGGTAGCAGAATGCAGGTTTACTTAGATTCTGACTTGGTTGGAGATTTCAGTATTTTAAAAATGCAATTCCGGAAACTACGACGATGTTTTCAATGTATTTAGTATTGGGCGAAACCGAACCAGACGCCACCCTTAACGTACTTTCGAAAGAATTTTGATAAATTTCAAATTTCCGTTATTTTGCAAGCAGGCATGTCATTTCAAAATTAATTCAATCAATGATTAGAATCGAAATCCGTCAATCCCTTAATTTGGTTAAGTAATTTTTGCTTTCTTGCACACACAGAATTATTTCGAAATTTTAAATATGCCTTGTGGAAGTAGTACAAGCAGTTTACTGATATTGTTATGAGTACAGTTAAGTAACGGGATTGATCCTCCTGCGTACGTCAGAGCCCGGATGGGATTTCCTACTTCATACAATTCGCAACTTGGCTGAGCGTGGGGTTATGTCGATGCAGTGCTTTGGTCACCGGTTGAAGAAATTGCGGCTCTCTACGCAATTCGCCGTACGAGCAATTCTAAGACGAGAGAGGAGATTGTGTCAGCCCAGCCAAGCACAACTCTCCTATCTACTGCAAAGAGTAGCGACCGTGGTAGGAGTCCCAGCCAGTGAGAGCCTTTGGGTGTTCCGCTGAGGCCTTGCTTCGTATTATTATTATTATTAGTAAGTTGGCTAACAGGTCTAAGCCCAATTACTGGTCAATTATAATATGCCTCAACTTGAAAAAAAAAGAACACTGCAGTTCTTTAGTAAGAGTTTAGCAAGTTAAGGTGATATCAATATTCAATTAATGAGAAAATAAAAGGAAAGAGTAAAGAAGTAAGACAAGACGAAGTTACCTAAAAATATCGAAGACATTTGGATTTAAGTTATACTGGTG
Organism: Zophobas morio; assembly: GCF_036711695.1. Classification (NCBI taxonomy): domain Eukaryota; kingdom Metazoa; phylum Arthropoda; class Insecta; order Coleoptera; family Tenebrionidae; genus Zophobas; species Zophobas morio. Next base: position 10,918,769 of record NW_026972122.1, read on the forward strand.
ACACATTTCATAAACTGGGAAATGTTTTTCAATATTTAAACGAGAAGTTGGAAGATAAAAGCATTGATAGGAACGCGATGACATTCTAGGGACCAAAATGAATATCTTACCAAGAAGTTCAGTGCAATCAATGTAAAATTTATCAGGTTTCGAAGAAATTTTAACGAGGCGATGCAGCGTCTTGCACTCAAATTTGAATCCCTCTAACAATACCGAGTGAGGAATACCTCGTACTAGAAAGACACTATCCTCCTTAAATGCTGCGTATTTTAAAAAGCGTCGTTGTACTTTTTGCAGTGAGTCAATACGATTTTTATTTGTGTATGAATCCGCCTTGTTTTTGTTTATTATTATTTTAATTGTTTAAACATTGATCAAATCAAGACCGTTTTTTTTATGATTAGTATTACACTGTGCGTTTGTAAATTGACATGCCCTTGTTGAAATCTTGATCGGAACATTTTCCAATAGGAAAACTCTAAAAACGTACGCATAGCCTTGCGCTTTATCAATGCATTCATATTTTTGGAGCAGTTGTTATTCGAGTTTCCAGTTCCTACCATCGGTGGAGAGGTGTGAACTGACACTCCGTGCCAGACCAAATATAAAACATAATTCATTTTGAAGTAATATTAAGAGTAATTGAGATTAACAATAACTGTTTAGTCAACAATAAAGTGCTGATCAACCTTTAATATAAGAAATTTTTACGCAATTGATATGCTTGTAACTTGATATTTAAATTTTCTGAACTTTCTATAAAATTTACAACAAAGGGAAACCTATTCCTGCATAATTAATAAGCAGACAATGCCCGATTTTAATGGAAACACCTTAAAACTTTTCTTTTCATTTCTAACACAAACGGAGGAATAAATACGGATTTGAAAATGAGTCGTCTGGAAAATGATTAGTTCTGTCTCGAGTCTATATTAAGTTTATTTATGGATCGAAACCCAAATTCGAGTGAAAAAATTGGAAAGTTATTACGCCTCCTTCGACGACGATCTATTTAATATTTTTTACAAGGAGTTTATTAATATTTTGGAATAAATATAAAGTTACTGTGTTCCCAGAATTTTAGTAAGCGAATGTGAAGAATAAAAACTTATACTACCTACGCAATAGCAGTATGATCTCAAGAGATATTTTTTAGTGATTACACATTTATTAAGTCTACGATGATATCATCAAGTTTCTTCAAAAAAACCTGGCTATGCAAAGTTAAAAATGGGTAGGGCAGACATTATATCGCTCCACATTTCAAATAAGGTTCACTTGACAATATTTTTTGAGGAATTTGTTAAGAATTAATTTGTTACATTTCATGTCACTTTTAAATTACAAATACACACCATGAAATATCAAGTTTTTAGTATTAAAAAATAGTCACAAGTATGTATGCAGATTTAAAAGGAACAGTACAATCGGTCTGTCCAAGAGAAAACTACATTATGCAATTTTTCAAATAACTGTGTATTTGAATTCCTACTCCCTCGAGTTCTTTCAGACAAACCACTGCGTCGCGTCGTCGGTGATTTATACCCACAACCTTGTAATAGAAGATGAAATAAGATAAAAACTTGCATGCATTTGAACGTGCAGTTTTTAATTAATCTGTGTCTCTGAAAACTTAAGGACAGTGATAGTAACTACCGCAGTCTTTTAGTACAAGTTTCTGAAAAGTATGGAATTAAAATGTCCTTTGAATGATGTACGTAAAGCTTACATCAAAGGACAGCTGCGCGTAATACTTCACAGTCGGTAAAAATCCGAAAGAAAATAATCTGGACGATATTGGGGACTGTGTCTTTTGATATCAACTCTTCTGTTAGGTAGTATTAAAAATCTCCGCCGGTTCAATAGCAAGAATTTTTATTATATTCTGTAAAAGTAAAGATAATTAAATTTAAAAACTTCACTCCTTTTCAAAGGTTAAGAGCAGTTCAGAACTTTCTATCACTGTCATATTAACACATTCCCACCCCAGATTTTGATGCATAATAGAATGTGGTTGAGATATCTGTGAAGCAGAAAAAGTGGGTTTGCCACAGAGGTCCGTTTCACTCCATGTATAATATGAATGCAACCCTTCCAAGACTGAATGAATAACGGCACTTCAGACATAAATTATTGCTTAAGGGGAGTAGTCCTCTGCGAAGTTAGTAGAATTTTCTGCATGAAAACGTTCACAGCTGATTTTGACATTGAGGTATTTAACGCATGATGAATTGACATCGAAAACTGTATTCTTCGCAACGACGACTTAATTAAAATGCAATTTTCGGGGAAAAGAAACAGTAGTAAGAGGAGATTTTTTTTTATAAGACCACCAATTAACTCAAAGTAACAGTACAATCCCTGAGACAGTTATCAAACATGTGTTTGATAGCACGACAAGAAATCTGTCCGTGTTCATTATCATTCATCCAAAAATGCTGTTCTACAACAAAAGCATTTAACTTTATGGGGCTTCATATAATTGTGATGACAAATTGTCAAAGTTAGGGGTTTATAGCCCCAAGTTTCGTCATTATAGCCACGTCACAATCATAAAATATTCCTTTCAAATATTGAACCAATAAGAGATATGCGTGCACGAAACAAGGGTTTCATGTTATTTGTCCCCATCTCTTACTGACCCATTACCGTACAATTACGAGGGAAGTAACACTTAAATTAAATATCACTTCAACAAAGCAAATGCATTTTCAAGCACGGAAAACGTACGTATTTGATTTCCTCGTGTTTTGTAAACACGAAAGAATTTGCGCTCAGAAGCCCTATCAAGCAATTTTGAGAGTGATTGATAGATGATAGATAATTCATGCCCTAAAATAACTTGTAATGTATGTTCGTTCCTGCTCATAGAATTTTCATAGTGGACCTATATACATGCTTTTTTATTAAAGATTTATTCCGGAAGAAATCGAATTGTAGAGACAAAGCATACTCATGGTGTATCAATGTTTGTTACAAATGTTGCTGAACCTGACACCCGCCAGTGGCATAATTATTTATTATATGTCAAGTACAAGCATTTTTTTTTTTAAATTATCAGTAACGCAATAGTAAATTAATTAAATCGGATCTGGTCCGTTTGATTGACATGATATATTGCGTCCTACTACTTTCCACTGCAGTAAAATTGTGCAGGCGGCCCTTGGTATGCAGTTGCCAAGGTGAAAGACATTTATGTTGTAGGCTGCCAACAATATAAAGGCGCAGTTCACTCACACCTGGTCAGTTAACATCATGACTAGCCACCTACTACAAAGGTTTCCAACGAGAATAAATGAATAATAACACTTTCTCCGTCTTAATCAATACCATGTGAAAACCAATCCGAAATCAATATATGGTGTGATGCTAGAATTTTATGGGTACTCCCACATAAAGGTCATAAAAATTTCCTGCGATAGTGTTGAGGTCGATTTAGCACTTTCTATTTCGAATCCAAGTGTCACGTTTCCGGTTAGTCCGATTATGGATGCCGTGACGGAAAGCAACAATTTTCACAAATGATAATTTAACAAGGACAAAAATTGCTGGGATTTACAGCAAACTATGGAGATTCATCCATAAATACATCATTAACACGGAATGGTGATTTGATATGTGTATAACACGCAAATTAAACAAACAAAAAGAACGATACACACAGAGACAGAAATGAGAGACGTGTGTTTCCGTACTCTTCAAAATTTATCTGCAGAGATCATCTGAATACTTCCGTATCATCCAGGAAATTCTAGGCCTCGTGCCAATTTGTTTTCAATACTAATGACCAAGAGAAATCAAATGTACACCAGCATAAATCAGTCCTCTACTCTACTGCGTTTATCTCCGGGCCTTAACGACGTCTACGGCAGCCCTACCGTTGCATTTTACGTGCGTAATGTTCCCATGATGGCCACCATTTGTCATTGTAATACCTCTTCTTTCCCCAAGCATCAACGCTTTAGGCAATTAGATTGCCGGTGTATAATTTACAATTCTATTGTATTTGTTAGTCTTGATTAAAAGGAAGGAAGAAGGTACAATCCGTTTGTTCTTCTCGTTATTCTCCCGTAATGCAAATTCCGTCCCATTAAAAATTATCCACCGAAATTTAATCTCGTTTACAAAGGAAAAAGAAAACGATACACTCCACTTGTTCCAACACTGGCTGCAGTTGGATCTAATCGGCTCTGAATAAAATGAACTATCGTTTCAGGCAATTAACCGCACATAAACTGCAAGACTTCCGCGTTTTAAATTAATTAACTCGAAGCTGAAATTCATGTATTTGTTCCAGGATTCAAAAAGAAAGCAAACATGCGCTTTAATAGGTATCCAACAAATGCAAGTAATAATCCCTCTCAGGCGCTTTAAATCTGCGTTATGATAGTATACCCTGCGGGCGTTGATGAGTTCTGCACCGAAATGCAAGCTACATTACGTGGATTATTAAACATTTGTATCACAAAACCTTAATATCACTAAATAGACCTTCAACTGAAAACAGCGTCTAGTTTTCAGGTAAATTAGGAATTACTTGACAAACACGTAGAAACCTTATTAATGATGTGATTTCGACAACGATTTTTTTCTAAATTTGAAAATAAATATCCATCGTGACTTTTTTGGAACGTTTTCGAAATTGATTACAGTTTTTCGGCCGTTGTGTTTTCTGTAGCGAGTTTTTTCTGCATTCCTTTTCGTCTCCTTGTTTCCTTTGCATTCAATTTTTAGTCCTGTCATCTTTCCTTGTCAATGTAAGATACTAATATGCGTTATTTTTCTTTGTCTATGCTCTTGCCTTCCATCCTAACAATCTCATACTTTTTTGTAGATTATCCTTAGTGTGCGTATTCCGCTTTCTTTCAATTTGTTTTCCAGCAATAAATTGAAAAGCGCCGTAGATAGCAGATTTTCCTCCCTGAGCCCTATTTTCATTTTCAATTTCTGTGACGTACCTTTTGAATAATTGTGTTGTCTGTGTACCTTCTTAACCTTATCTCAGTAGATTCCTTAATTTCTTTGGAATTTCCAATATTTCCAAATTTTTGCGAAATCGAAACTCAGGGTATATGCAAAGACAAATTTGTTCAATTGTATCATGCATTTAAGCAGCAACTTTCTTTGTTCAATAGCAGCACAAGTCTCGGACACTTGTTGCATTATTATTATTACAGGCTCTACGTTCAAGGAAATAAAAGCCACCCATCGGTATATTTTTTACTGTTGTGTTATTTTGTTTCTAGAAGTTCTTAATGATTTTTAGTTTTACTTTGGCGATGATAAGTACGTGGTCTGTGTCGGCATTGGCTCTGAATTATCTTACATCGTGGGTAATTTGTTTCCATTTCTTGCGGAGTAGAACGTGATCAATTTGGTTTTAGTCTCTTTTTTCCAGAAACATCCATGTGGAACATAATTACTGGAAATTGTATTGCAGACTTCTTCTAATTTCTTGTAGAAGTTTGTTTTGGCTGGTTCGTCCGCTTCCTCCTCAGGAGCATATGAGTCTTCGTTTTCAATCTTCCCTTTTCCTTTCCATCCATTCTTGTAGTGCGTGTGGTGCGATTTTGTATTTCTTCATTTCCCTTATACTATCTCTTGCGTTTTTCTTGGTTTGAGGATAGCATGATTTGGATGTTCCAAGTTGCAACTCTCATTTCCTTCTGTCTGCAATCTTCTTTTTTTCTTTTTATTTCTTTGGTAGGTTTCTTTGTATATACTGAATGTGTCTTCTGGTTGTTCGTTTCCTTTGTGTTTGCTGGGATTGTCGTCATTGTCTTTCTTTCCCGATGTTTTAAAATTAGTTTTTTGGTGTTTTAGTTCTCTTTATCACTCGAATTTTTGCCCGTTCTTGTTGTTCTTCCGGTGATTCTCATTTAGTGAAAGTTCTGGATCGTGATCTGTTTGTGGGGTCTGCCGTATTAGTTGCTTGATGTTTCGCAAAGTAAATTTGTTTCTGTTGATTGTTACTTTGTTGTGATTAAGGGAATTCTTGTTTGCTTTTTTCCCTCTTTTGTGTCGCTATTTTCAGCAGCTTTTTCCTTTATTCCATTTTTTTTTGAGAACTCTTCTTCGATCCTGATGCCGCGTTGTTCCTTTCTTAATTTTTTCTTTTCTTTAACTAAGTTTTTTGCCTTTTTGTGTTGAAGTAGTCGGTCTCTGTTGTCTTCTCTTTCCCCCATCCTTCATATGTTTCTAACATCGGCTTGGTTTTTAATTTTTTTCATTTCAATCCCTATTCTACTTGTTATATCTTTTGCTTTGTTCAGGAGATCGCTTTCTGTTTCTCGTCATCTTTGCGTATTCCGTATATGATTAGGTTTCTTCTTCTGAGATCTCTGGTGGTCAATCCTTTCTTTTTGTTCTTTTACTTTGGTTGTTAGTTCGTGGTTTCCATTTTGTATTTATTCGATTACTTGCAAATTCCTTTCCAATGTTTCATAATTAGAGAGCGGAAAATATGCAGCAAAATTTTGGGAAATATGATCATATGATATGCATCAAATTTATACAAATATGCAGTAACTTTCTTAATATATGCAGAGATATGCAGTTGTATATGCTCCAAAAATTAAAAAAAAAGCGTAATAACCGAACTAAATTTTTTTAGAAATTACAAATACAGGTTTCCCTGGCTTACATTTTATCAAAAAAAAAAATACATAATTCGCATTGTAAAGTGTTTAATTAGATCTCACTGGCACATAAATTACATTTTTAAAGATAATGTTTAATACTAAAATATAAATATAGGTAAACAGAACGATTAAAAAACAGTAGTAATTAACTATTTGCTATTTTGGCAACAATTTATTTTTAAATATTTTTCGAAATATTCTAACAAAAAGTTTTTCCGGTGATTCTAAATATGCTTTTGTAAGTAGAAAAAGTGTGATGTACTACGCCCACAGATGTATAAAAATCCTTACCGGTTTAGAGCAGGCGCGACAAAACAGAGTTCCTTTTTGAAGAATAAGTTCAGGAAAAGGTTTAATCCCTAATAAATTAAATTAATTTGAGTTATCTTCGACATATTGACACACCTGTATCCCTTTAAATGTTTTCAATGCAAACTCAGGATGAAAAATAATAGGATTACGTCCCTTCGACCACCAAACAACATACCATTAATACACTTAAGTAATGAACAAAAATATTGGGAACCAACGGTATTTCCAAAAGTAATTAGGGCCCGAATTTACCTAGAAGGGTGGCTTAACACCCAATGGTTTCTCCAAACTACCATAAAGCCCAGACCTTTCCTAGTTATTTGAAGCTCAGGACAATATTTGCAACATGATTCATAAAATTTCGTCTTTCTAGATAAATTCCGATAGAATGACGATAATTTTTTTTTCAAATTAGTACAAAAATTGATAAAAATGCAAAATATGCACCAGTTTGGTGAAATATGCAGCAGAAGGCAAATATATGCAAATATGCATTTTTTTATAGCTGTATTCATTTTTAATTGGCATGATTCGTTCACATATTAAATATCAAGACTTACATGCAAAAAATAACGGATATGCAAATTTCATAAAATCCGCTCTCTATTCATAATTTTTTTCTTTCTGTTCTTTAGTAGTAATTTCTCCATTTGGGAGGAGGTTAACTGTTTCTGTATCTTTTTCTTCTAACTTTACTTCACACCATTTTTATGTTTTGGTTAAAAATTTTTTTTTTTTCCTGAGGCTTTCCTCTCTGCTGAGGGATTTCGGGTTTGTCTTGCGATAGGTTTTGTTGGCGTTTAGTTATTTTGTATTTTCGTTTATTTTTCCGTTTTCTGGAATTAGATATTAGACTCAAAACACGGTATCATCTTGAAATTGATAGATTGAACTCCTTTTGTTGTAATACATATGGTCTTTTTTGACAACTCTTTAGTCTTCCTACAGATTCAATACCAATTGATCTGTATGTTTAACGCTTCCTCCTCTATTGGTGCCTCCTTCTTGCATTATTCTCTACTTTCAATTGCTTCTAAACTCTTCTCCCTTTCCCCTAAAAGCTCTTCAAATTTTGTGTTCATTTTATATCTTGGTAAAAACACCTCTCATGTCTTGCATGTGTGCCAAAATTTACTCATAAACAACACATTTCTAAATCCGCTCCTTTCTAACGATATACTGTTCCTCTTATTCTTTAATAACTCATATTTTTTCTCTATTATGAGATTTTCCTGTCTTTAATCAATATTCTCATTACACTAAACCAAAACTTCATTTTTGCCGTTCTCCTTCAGTGTATTCCCTGTAGTTTCTTTATTCTTACGTTAATCTGGAACCACTCTTGGATCACTTTCTTTCGGTTGATCTTCTAGGTTTTCTGTCATTCTTTACTCGAAGGATATTTAAGCATGATTGTCGTGGTCATGGAGTTATTGGTTTACATTTCTTCCATTCTTCCTTCTTTTTCCACCTTTTCCTTAACACTAGTTTCTTGATTTATTTTTCAAATAAATAAATGGAGTGTTACTGTCACCATCTGGTCAGCAACACGTCCTTTACATGTTTGCAATTCTGTATTTTTTTTGTGATTGGCTTTTTTTGGTTTTGATTACTTTTATACGTTTACACTTCCCTTGTATTACTTTTCTGTTTCCTTTTTCCTTTATTTTAGTTTTAAGATCACAGTCACTCTGTTGGTTTTCGGAATCCTTTTGAACATATTCCATTGTGCCGTCCTCACTTATCTCTTCTTTGATATTTTCCACTGCCGTTCTTCGTGGTCCAGCTTTTTGAGCTTTCAGTAATTTTCTCTTTATGGGTATCTTCCCTATTTACAAATCTTTCTATCCACTGTTAACTCACGAACATATACATTTTGATATATTTTTTTCGATTTTTTCTTGCGAATTTTTCTTTAACTATTTTGACACTTGTTTTGTTTATTCTTGCTGTACACATCTTTCTGTTTCTTTTTTTAGATTATCTCTGTCGACTTCCTAAGCCATTTCCTTTTCCCTTAAATCATTTCATTTTCTTTTCTCTGATTAACCATTTTTCACTTTTATTTATTTTCTCTCCTATATTAAGTATTGGCCTGCCTCATTCGAGGTCGGGACCATATGGTGGGTGTGGGAGGAGCAAAATATCCTATTTGGTACTATTACCGGCAACACATAACTGTATGGAACAAAGAAGCGAAAACAAGACCTGTCTTGCTATATGTCAACTCCCACCTTCTCGTGGTACACAGTTTTACAAACGTGAGCTCTGACGGAGGCCTACCAAAACCTTCAGATCCTTATAAAAGGGCTGCAAAATTTGGTACCTGGTACTTTAGCCGCAAGTGGTACCATTGGCGGCATCAGACCCTGGGAGGTAAAAGGTATGTGGAACCTGGACACCGCGAACGAAAACGGTCCTTCCACATGGCACTACATGAACCCAGGCGGGGGACAACCCTTTAGTCGTGGGTGCCTCAATAGCTCCAGGGAAGGTTTACCAGTATCTACTTGGTACCTACTTACTACCGAGGTATCCCTGGGCAAACAAGGCTTGATGGGTGCTTTCCTCCGCTTAATACCATTGGTGTTGGGACTCGGGGAGGTAGTGAAAAGCTTTTTGTTGGTGGTCTTTTCCATCGGGGAAAGCCTTAGAGCCGAAAGTGGGGGAAAGGCAGAAGTGCCAACTCTCAGGGTTTCCATGTATTAAGTACCATATGGAAGCGTATTTTATCAAGTATTGCCGAACTTTCTATCAGCTTATTTTATTATTATTTATTAATTATTTTTGTATGAATCGAGTGTTTTTACTTTTTTAATTTCACCTTAAAATCAAAGCGTGCTGTTTATTGGTTAGACATAAACCTTGATGATCTTGATTCGTCGTCAAAACAACTAATCTCAAAGTAGCGTAAAGATTGTAATTTTTGTTTTATACCCTAATAATGTTTTATTATCCATTTCTGCGTCATTTATTACTCATTAAATTTCACAACGCCGTGAAATCAGTCTGATGTGTCTTAACTGAGTTTGGGGATGACCACATGATTTTTTGTGTTAAGTCTAACAGTGAAGAATTTTAATAAAATAAGCAAACATTGTCAGTTGTCCTACGACAAATGGTTTTGACATTTAATGAAATTCTTTTCCACAAAACTATTACAAAATTGATGCTCTGGCAGGTGGTACATTTCAAATTACTCATCTATCAGCGGTATGGTCCCTAAATTTTTAGTTTCCAAGCATAAAGCTAGGGTTTAACTGACAAACTTCTAAATTCATGTTTTCCAGGCTTCCATTTACGTCTGTCTGTCGTACGTTGGATTTTATTAAACAGATGATCTCTGAAACCACTGAATTTTAGCCGTATTCAAGAAAGTGTGGATGCTAAAATGTTAACCAAAATTTATTTGATCATCCCCACCAAAAATTTGCTGACGTCACATCAAAATTTTGCCAAGAAACAAAAAATACTGTGTATTAAAACTAATATATGTACTTATCTCCTCTAAAAACTTGATAACGTCGTCCAAAAATTTTAAAAATTACGTTCAAAATTTGTCATCAACGATATACTAAACTCACTTGACATACACCTTGTAAAACTTTTATGACTTAAGCGGCTTGAGCCAAACCACCCTTATAAGTCAAACTGGCTAGTGTAAGCTTTATGGACCCACATCGCAAGGATTATTACTCTCCATTATTGCCATAATGGAGCTGTAAAGTTTTACTAGGTATATGTGAACTGAGTTAAGTTATACAATAGCCAGTTTGACTTAAGCCGCTTAAGTCATAAAAGTTTTACAATGTGTATGTCAGTTGAGTTTAGTATACATACGTGTGTATAAAAAAATTAGAATGCACCAGGTTAAACATTTTTTTTGTTTTATTTTAAAAGTTCACTCAATGGCAATGATTTTTTGCGTGTCTGTATCCACAACATACTCGTACATAAATGAATAAATTATTGAACTCTGTTGTATACAATGAACGGAATCTTTATTTTTCATACGTCACGCAGTCGGGTCATCAGATCGATAAATTTTAATAAAACGAACAAAACCAGCGCCATGGCTTAATAAAGCCAATACCTTTAATAACCTCTAATGCAACCTAATGGTGGCACCGAAACTTGATTAGAACAAATTTGGGTCTCGACGAGGCTGCTGGCAACCACCGACCTGTCTGGAAAGCGTCCATAACCATCATGAATTTATTGTAATTTCCCTTTCTTTATACTTTTTATTAGCAGTTACCATTAAGCGCGCTAGCACAATGATTTATACATTTCATTAGTGTTTTCCGTGAGCTTTTAATCCTGCAGACAGTTCGGTGATTGTATCCAGCCAATAAAATTTGAGGAAATATTAACGTCGAATGTCCTGTTAGCTCAACCCTTCCGCTCGTTTTATTTTTTCCGCTTGGCCGATTTGACTCACAAGAAAATTTATTGGACAGGCGTTAAATGAATGTTTTCCAAGTGTAAATATTTATTTAAAGACAGATCTCGAACGAGAAATCCATATTAAAGTTCCACGCCGCACGACGTGGAATCCTGCGACGAGTAGTTGTTCCACTAGAAGTGCTTCACTGATATTCAAGAAGGTTTGCGCTTGCACTATTTACTTTCTTGTATCAGGATCAGATGCACTTGGGCAATTCGAACGTTAAACAGATAGTGAGGTATGTTGATACCGTTAAATGCAACTGATATCTGTATCCAAATCACACAATAGAATAGTTGATTTATCATTAGCCACGACAAATTCTATGACGCTAACAAGTTTCCCTCTCTACATTTTCGGATATTTCCGAATTAGTTGATGTGTTCCCTCCGCTGATGTACTTTTTGGAATAACGAATTTGGCTCAAGGCCCAACATCAAACAACAAACAATACATCTTTTCCAAACAATGTGTTTTCATTCAAAATGATGGATTTACATTTTCATTTTCATTCAATTATGTGAAAGGAGGATTCCACATAAATCGAACCCGTAATTTTGTGATCAACGAATGAATTTTAATCAACTTAAGGACAACAAAATGGACTGATGGGGCATTGTTACTACCTGACAATACCTCGATCGTTAGACCACCAATAATGCTCTTGCTTTTGCGGGCGAAACCGATGAAACACAAAACTGCCGTTAATATCATAGGTAAGACTTTTGACTAATGCGGATTGTGATGATTTGTTACGGAATTTAGAAGTATGGATTTATTTTTTTGGATGGTTAATATTTCATAAACGCGTCTCCTGCATTTAATATTGATCGAATATAAATTCGTTGCGATGTTCGAACTCACTATTTTATTATTATATCGTTTTGCTACCCGAGTGTAAGCTAAGGATAGGTCTCGCGTTTCCGTCTGTCGATCTGTCTGTCTACCGTCGGTGTGGATTTTTTTTGCTTTATGAATCCGCCTTGTTTTTGTTTATTATTACTATTATTATCATCTTCATTGTTTAAACCTCCCATTTCTTGTATATACAGAATACGTACTTACGTAAACCTGACTCATAATCTGCAGATGAAAAGTCCACGGTTTGATCCTCGACAACGTGTGCTGTCCCTAATCGAAATTATAATTGACTTTAGCCTAAAATTTAAATAATAAAAACACGCAAACATCATCATCATCATCATCATCATCATCATCAAATAGTGGCGTCGAAGTGACACACGGAATCGAGCGTCCAGGAAGTGTTTCCGCCCATTAGCTAGTTGTCTGGCAAAAATGAAACCCATAGGTCGCTGCAACCGCGTAAACATTTCACTGACGCAACAGTTAAATGGACAATATAAACAGCAAGACACCAAGAAGGAATCTGAAAAATGGTTTCCCATGGGAAAACTCGCAGACAAGTTTCAGGTTAGGATGTCGCTTACGAAAAGAACCAAGGAGTAAAAGCGACCAACATTACATCGTGGTAAAAACAAAATGAAACAATCGGCTAGATGTACCTATGGAATAAGGATGTTGGAAATTTGCAAACTTGTACATATGAAAGAGAAAATAAACAATGTCAGGGTTACTATTTTTAATGCATTTTTAACCACGTACAGCGTTATAAAATCCATTTTTAGCCATGTTACACAAAAAAAGTGATCAAAGCTATTCCCAAACCGTCTAGTTACGAGTTGACCGTTTTTGTCGTCTGTCACGTCTGTCATTTGGATTTCCGTGTTTCGTTCAGTTGTTTGTGCTTCCAAGATTGCATCACCACCAATCAAAGACCAGCGAAAAATATACTTTTCCAGTGAAAGTTCGACACGTTGAAAAATAGTCAGTTGTACTTTGTCATGTCAAGACGTCGTTTCAACTATTTCTATTCGGGCTTCAGTGTATACTAATCTAACAATATGATTGTAAAGAAACATTGAGAACCAGAGAGAAGCAATTAACTACTATAAAAAATTGAAAATAAATGGTAGAAATAAAATTTGTTTAAAGCTAATTCGAACTATTTAGACAGAATTTCTCTAGGACTTGAAGGCAAACATTCAAACAAATGTCTTAGGAAAAAAAAACGTCAACGCGGATTCAAACTACAACACACATATTTCGCACGTTTATCAGATATCGGTTATACGAAACCTGCAGCGAATATTGCACAATTTGTAAAGTACATAATTGTGATTAAAACTCAAGGCTGATTCGTAAGCCACAAGTGTCGGGGTATAGTATTTTATAAAATTTAAATGATGTTTAATGTACAAAATTTTGAGAGAAAGTTATCACATTGTTGGTCAGGATAATTGGACTAATTTTGATTATGGTTTACATATTGTTACGTTGGTCAGGTGATTCAAATCGGCGTAGGAAAAACTCAACAATTTATTTCTTAATAACTCGTATTTACCCGACTAACTATTGCAGCGATTATGTACAAAAATTATTCCGGCGAGTTTCAGTGGACGCTCTTGACTTCACTAGCTGAATAATAATCCGTTCCCGAAGGCGGCCTCTATTTAAACCCATACTTCGGCGAACCAGGTCTTTCTCGAATTGGGTATTCGCGACTTCCGCTTTCAGGCTTTTCGAACGTCGCTGGGCCGCGTCACCAACGATGCGTCACCCGTCATTGCCGTCCGTCCTAGGAAGTTCTCGACGGTCCATAGGCGTCGCACAGGGGTGGCGTACGGGTTTATTTCGTAACAATTTATATATGCAGAATATTCCTAACATACATTTAAAATTCAACAACAATCGGTCAAGTAATTTCGGAGATTATTTGTTTAATACAAATCGATAAAGGGAGACGACAGATAGACAGACGGTAGACATACTGACAACGACAGTTAGTAAGACAGACAGATAGATAGACGGAAACGGAGACCTATTTTTTCGTACTCCTGGGGTTATGAAATGCTGAGAATACATGAAAGTAGCCATTCGCCGCTCACGCTCAGGAAGTAAAAATAGTTGGCATTTTGAAATTATTATTTACATTATATGTTGCTTAATAATATTTTTTTTTGTGAATTATTTACGTGCCAAGTGTCATAGCAACCGTTGTAAAGGAATTCATTTGACCAATGACAAATTTCACATTTCTTTAATGTTGCATATTTTCCAGAACATGAAACAAAACTCCGTCTTTCGCTTGTCTGTTGTCTGTTAACGATGTTATTAGACAAATGATCGACGAAGCAACTAGATTGATTGTTAAATTTTACATATAAGTATTTTAAGAATATCTTGGTGACACACTAATGAAAATACAATCAACCTCACCAAAATTTTGATGACGTCATCGCAAATTTTTGCAAAGTCATTTGAGAAGTTGTAACGAAGCGAATTTTCGCGGGCCGGAAACCGTGGCGCGTACCGCGAAAGCCGGGGGTAAGTTCGCGATCGCCGCGCCGCCGCGGCGGAAGAAGAGGACTCTTGCCCGAAACTCCAAGGAGTGCGGAAGTGCTGGGGCGATTTTGGCTGTTTTTGGTTTGTGAGAAGTGTGGCAGAAGTGTGCAGTTCGACCCTCCGACCACCGTAAGTACCTTTTTGGGTCGTCCGCCCGTTTAGTACCGGTTTTGGAATCGCCGCCCCCGAGCGAAAAACCGTGTCACCGTCACCGCGTTTTTTTTTCGTCGCCGTCGAAAGTCGAATCCGTCGTGCACGCGTCGTTACCGTCACCGCGCTCCCCTCCCGGGTCGCCGTGCCGTCTTCGCGCGATTTCCAGGTTCAAGGTCGCCGCCCCCAGAGCCCGGAGGAGCCCGGCCTGAAGGAAGTCGCCGCCCAGGAGGAACGACCGTGCCGGACTTTAATTCTTTTTGTTTGTAAAACTGTTTTGTTAGATACTTAAGTTGTTTAGCCGTAAGTTTTATTATTTTAGACCGTGTAGCTGGTGGCAGGGAATAAACCCTATTTTATTGTAAAATATCTCTTGCCGTTTTATTTTATTTATTCTCGGGTATTCGCGGCGGCTCATCACCTGAATTCCGTGTCTCCGGCTTTAGAGCACCCCGGCGCTCCCTCCCCCGGAGAGGGAGCTGGCGCCCGAGCTACCGTCGCTCCTGACCGAAGGCGCCACCCCCGGCGGCGTGAAGGTAGCCGCATAAGCTTGGTCGACCAGACGTGTTACTGATATCAGCGATACTAGTCGACCCAAAGCTTGGCACCCAAGTACGCCGCCACCCCATACGTTATCGGCGAGATTCCGGACCGTCACCGGACCGTCCGTCCCTCTCATCCGGAATTGCGACGCAAAGTTCAGAGTAACATTTTGCCGTACATGTAGTTTCTTCACATACTTCGATTTTTTTTAGAACTGTTTATACATCAGGATGTCTTAGCACATTTTTCTTAAATTTTCGCAATACAGTACCGTTATTATTATTTTTATCGTTATTAAAGAAGCGACCGGGCAGAGGCGTGGCTTGTTATACCCGCGCTAACATCAAGTGATGGGTTTGACAATACTGTTCTTTGGTTAATACAATAGGCATCATATTTGGATTTAAGTATTAAGGTAGACTCCGCTAATACTACTTCTTGGGGTAGTGCATTCCAATCATCAAAAACTCTGTTTGACAAGAACGTTTGTCTCACCGTGGTATGAAACTTTTCCTTAAGGAATTTCAGGGGATGCCCTCTAGTATGTATTGAAACATTAAGAGAAAGTAAGTGCCTAATTGGAGAATGGGCATTACTTAGAGCTCGATAAGTAGTTATTAAATCCTCACGTTTGTGTCTGTCAGAAAGAGGGCAAAGTTTCATTGCAGATAAACATCGACATCGAGTTATCTGTATTAGAGACACGCAAAATTGGTCACTCCAAGAAAAATCGGAGGTAACGAGAACGCCCAGGTCCATGTGAAATTCCGTTATGGATATCTACGTGTTCCCAATGATGTAGTAGGGGCGCCTTAGGTTTTTGTTAACAATATTTAAGTTTTTTCCCTTGTCAAAATTTAACGGAAGTAGCCAGTTACGAGACCAATCGTCTACAGCTTATAACTCTTTAACTAATGAAGGGAATTTTTCGCAACTATTATATAATTAATAACGTCAGCATACATGGCTAAGGATGTTGATATAATTCTTTTGATGTCAGCTGTATAAGCAATGAAAAGTAATAGACCACACATAGAGCTCTGCGGTACGCCACTTACGACATCAACATATCCGCGGAAAGTTCGGTCGCTTAAGAACGAACCAATCTACCACCACAGACTACCACGTAAGCCAAGTAGATTTAACTTATGTAGGAGATCTAGTTTTGGTACTTTATCAAACGCCTTAGAGAAATCCAGGTATAAGGTATATGATGACTAATGCTCGTTCAGAATCAACCATTCCGATAAACAGCAGAGGAGGTTTGGTTGAACCGTGCTGTTCATCTGGGACAAGATCGTGATCCAGTTGAAATTTCATTACTTAATCATAAATAACTGATTCCATAATTTTCACCACAAGCGAAGTTAAACGCACTGGTCCATAGTTCCAGGCCTCGAATTTGTCTCCTTTTTTAAAGATCGGGCGTACAATTGCCGTCTTCCATTCGGTGGGAAGGGAACGCGACTTAAAACGACTACTCCATTAAGATCATAAGCGGGATGGAAAGAGACTCCGTGCAATTCTTTAAGACAACGAAATCTGGGCCCGCGGATTTCGAGATTTTTAACTTTTAAGTTTATCCAATATTCTGTCTCTAGAAAATTATACCTCGGGAATATAGTACTTGTGCTTACTAACTACTGTGCAGCTGATTTTATAAAAGCAATATAATTTATATCAAGTTTAAACCAAGAATGTCAACTGCAGTGCTCTAAATCCAAGTACCTTGTATTACAAAATCTTGGACCAAATAGAATGTGTAATCATCTTATTAGTTTCAGTGTTCCTTCCTTGCATAGTAGGATTTACATTTTAATTTCACTTTATAAAAAACTTCGAAATATATTCAGCCAACAACACAGTCAAAACTTAACTTCATTTGGTTACGGTCAACTGATTTGTATGCATCTATAATTTGTGGCAACTCCTCTGTTTGAAAGTTTAAATTAGGGTTGAAGCGGGTTGAACTTTCTAGTGATGCCGAACCCAACACTGACAACAATATTCCACAAATATTACTTACCCCACGAAAGCCAAATGCGAACTACTTCTTTGTTTCGAGTTTCTTTCAGCACTTTAATAAAGCAAGCTTTATATTCCTAGAAGGTGTTCATAACGACGGCCATAGCCATCATAGTACGGCGGCCGTAGCACAAAAGCCGCACGTTTGTGTGATGAACTGAATCAAAAATTAATGGCTGGACCGAAATAACCGTTAAAATTTCGTCCAAGTTTTCCATGCAGAATCCCATATAAGCGGGTGGCAGGTTGTTTACGACCATTGTTAATACCCCCAGTTTTCTACGCGCAAAGTTGGCAGCCCGTAATAATAATTCGCCTTAACAGGGTCGCCAAATTTACGCTTCTTGAAAGTTAGTTGGCATTCTGTCTTTGCGTTAGAACCGCCACTCTGCCTTGATTGCCCCGCGAATCCAAACTTGGAGCTATTTAAGCGTGCTAATGCCGAAGCGGAAAGACGTGAAATTTCGATATTTGGTCTTACTTGATTCGTCCTGAAATTGTTTGCCGTTTACAAAGCAAAGCGCATTGCAAGCTGCTGATAAGACGGAGCTCTCTGGGTAAATTGCTCTTCAGAGCGCATCAGACACGCATCGGGGCCATTAGATGTCCCGGAACAAAGAGGACTTTTTCTATGAGACTTGGGAAAAGATTTCATTAAAAATTCTGGGTCAGAGGAGGCCGCTTCACTTGACAATCAAAATTAAAGTGCACTTTTACTCGCATTTGCATCAAGGGAGGGCGAGATGGGGAAAAGTTGACTCGACAGCTCCGGTCCTCTTTCACCAGATTCAAGAGGAACATTCGCCGAGATTAAATTCAATATATCTAGCACTGAACTCATACGATTAACTCACGTGTAATTACCTACACCGAATGTGCTTTTCCACTTAATTCTCATACTTAAGATGTAGTCTACGTATAAGAATTTTTGAAAGAGTACGTTAAAAAATATTTTTATTGTAAAGAAAAATACTCACATAGAAGAGAGTACTCACGTTTTGGGGGATGACTAGAAAGCCCATTGCATTTTTGCATATTTTCATGTTTTCCATGGGAACGACTAACCTATTATCATAAGGACTTATTTAGGGTTAGAGAAATAGGTTTATCACACGGAATGTACCACAGTATAACCTGTCATTATTATAAAATTATAGGTCATATCAACTGTCCTTATTTTTGAAATTAAAATGAGAATGAACATGTGCATTGAACAAAATGGTGAACATTTGCAACATATACTGTGATGTTTAACCACAATAATTTGTTTCTTTTTAGTGTAATGAATTAGTTTTATTTTTTAATAAGATATGAAGCATTTTTCCTTGGGCAATTAGTAAAGTCCGTATAAAGTGATAGGCGACACGCTTCCATGACCTGCTTCGGCCCTACAATCATTTATAGAAACCCTGTATAGCAACCAGTTCCAATAATTTAGTGAACACAAAGTACCAGACGAGAACATTGCCAAGTAGACACGATGGAATGTAAACTCGACGTTAACATAGTGTCATATGGTTTTTATAATTATATATCATTTTTCGGTTCTTAATGAAACCTACACACGTAATATTACATTATTTAATTATGAACATCTCCGAGAACTAGTTCATCGCTAAAAACTTCCTGCCAGAACTTGGCCCAAAAAGTAGGTCTACTCCTCCCAGAATAAATTAGATACAACACATATTACATAAGCAGCAGCATCTAGCAACAAGTTTCTTAGCGGTTTAGGCGCGTGTCTCGAAATTATTTCGTTGCCAGATGAGGCGTGGGTCTAATTAATCGTTTCGGTCGGGGTTCTTACTTTAATTACATCTCGGACCGGTGGGATTAACGCGGCGTATCCTGGGGCCGGGGCCGCACCGGCCTTCTCAGGATTAAAGCGCTGCCCCAACTCGATGCAATAACAAACAAGACTCGGCTAGATGTCATACACGATCATGGCAATACATCACGTCACGATAATTGGAACGATGAAATATATCCTGGGAGTTAGAGCACGTGTTATTGCCCTCCGATGATGGCAAATCCGCCAAATCTTCTGCTTAAGTTGGATGTCGCGACCGCTTTCGCCCTCAAACTAAGTGCCAACTGCATTCGATTTAATTACGGGAAATGATGCTTGACACGGAGCTCCTTTCAGACGACGGTGAAAAGAGGAGACGTCGCGCCGTCGAAGCAAGTCCGCTCGGGGCGATTTGGCTGAAGTGCAGCTGCAGGTTAAATTGCAGTTTGGGTTTAATTGGTTTTTCTTCTTTGATAATGTTACACTCGTTACTTTAAAAAGTGCAACTTTACCGAAGGAAATCCACTTTGATGGAGAAGTGCATTCATTATAATTTTTCTGTTTCTTAGAAAACAAAATGTATAAGAAAACTATGTTCTAACAGAAAAGGATACGTAGTTATTGATTTAGTTAAGTTGAAGTCAAACTTACTTATCGTTAGTTATATTCTTTCAATATACATTTTAAACGACTACATTTTCCATACCCTGTTTAGTGCGTTCCTCTTTAAGGCGTCACTCCTTACATCTCAGCAGTATTACAAATTAATGTTTTAGTGGATTGGTACAAGGAAGACCGTGTTGAGACAAAAAATATTTGTTTAAATAAAAAAAAAGAGTGCGTCGATCCAGGGACGCACGGTTGGAGTTTAAAGTCTGCGTTGTCAATTTATATAAATTAAACACGGATACGCGGTGAAGTTATTAATTTTCTCTCAAAAAATAATAAAAACCAAAAATATATATGTTGCATTTGAATTTTTTGACAAAATGATGATTAATGATGGTGATTGGGTTAATTAAAGTAGATATCCATGTATTGTCAATTACCAACTAAAGTAACAAGTAAATACTTACGAATGCTAGAGCAGTATATAAATAACTTATTCGATTTAAAATGTAAATTACTCTTCAATCATAGCGTTATCGCCTTCGGTATCTTTATCCCTATCATTTAATACAGCTATTAGTGGCCTATGGTGACTAAAATGAGTGATATAAATATCAATTCTTAAATGAGTAACAAAGCGTGTGAAAACGGCATCAATTGTTATACCTAATTTAGCCGTTGGAACAGTCAAACAAACACATTTTATTAAATCGGTCCTCTCGCTCGAGTCGCTAGTTACTACCGCTGCTAACACGAGGCGCTGCCCATCAACGCCTACGCACACTAATCGCCTCACCGCAATACACCTGGATGCAAGAATAATTCGTCAAGCAACTTCTCCACTCAGACTTAGTTCCGAGAGTTATCTGTGCATCACTTCTGCATCCTGAGGGTCGTTGTGGTCTACATACTCTTTGAATTCTGGTAGTGGGTGTCGGGTGTGTTCTCTTAAGAGCATCCTGGGGGTTCTAAGAGACGGAATCAGCAACACTCTCTGAGGCGTTTCATGTACATCTTGTTTGATAGTTTATTTCTCTCTTTCTTTCTATAGCGCGGCGTTACAATACATGCCGATCTTCAGACTCAGTGCAGACCGATCTCGGTATCCTCAACACCGACACCGACACCGGTACAGAGTTCGGGCTCGTAGCTCGA
Source organism: Zophobas morio (assembly GCF_036711695.1). NCBI lineage: Eukaryota > Metazoa > Arthropoda > Insecta > Coleoptera > Tenebrionidae > Zophobas > Zophobas morio. Next base: position 10,939,863 of record NW_026972122.1, read on the forward strand.
ACTCGACATCCTATTCCGGCGCGCGTCGTATACGTGTTCTATAATACAAAAAAAAAAGGAGTCAAAACTCCAATAAATGAAGTATTAGGGGCAAATACGATTATTCCATAAAAGTATTTCCGCAAACAACAATGCATGATATGTTATACGTGTTTATTACAAAAGCGTGCTGACTAGTTTCGGTACCTACATCATCTTCAGAACTAGATAATAGATAAATTAGCATACAAAAACATTGCTCTTAACAACTTATCCGAAGAAAAACAAAAATCTAACACAATCACATGTTTATAAAAATTTATACTAGCTAGGAAATAAGAGAGAAACAGAGAATTTTCCTTAAAATGCGGCATATTCAGAAAAAAGATGTTTCTTTTTTTCAACAATAGGCTTTAAAAAAATGCATATTTCGCATATTTTTCAAACTTTCTGCATATTTACCGATTAAGTGCATATTTATGCATATTTTTGTAAAATTTTCAGATCAAGACATTTCGGTAGAATGTTTACCTGAAAAAACCAGTAATTAAGACGTCCTAATCCGAGCTGGAGATATTCCGTTTATTGGTATGTTGAATAAGCCGCATCTGGCTTAAAGTTATGTTAATTCTCCCTTATTTAACTCTTCAGGTAGCATCCTTCTAGTAATTATTCATTTTGTTATTTACCCGTTTCATTCTTAATTTTGTCAGTCCTTATTTTATTATTATTATTATTATTAAACCAGAGTGATCGGACAGAGGCAAAGCCTAAAATGCCCGCGCCATAACAAGTCCTTCTTCGTGACGTGTACTCGTGTACAACATGATTATTCTGTCTACGATAGATCACTGTCAATCACAACACCTAAATCTAGAGATGAATATGTTATGGAGGTCTGGAATTTTTGTTACCAACATATAAAATAGTACTTGTCTAAATTTAACGGGAGTAACCAGTCTTTGGACCAACTATGTATGAAATGAAGATCTTGCATTAAATTTTGAAAATTACTGCTTTTGTTGTATATCTTGACGTCATCAGCGTACGATATGTGAGCATATATTTTAGATCAGCCGCATATATAATAAAAAGTAAAGGGCCGAGTACTGAGCCCTGTGGTACTCCACTCATAACATTAATACTTTTGCTGAACGCATTCCCAACCTTGACATGGAAACTTCGCCTACTTAAGAATAAATTAATCCATTGAAGAAGATTTCCCCTTCGACCACAGTGTTGCAGCTTATAAAGAAGACGATGCTTTGGAATATTATCAAGTGCCATGGAAAAATCCAGATAGATGATATCAAGAGAAAACTTGGAGTCTAAGTCCCTTGTCCACTCAGATAAGCAACAAAGGAGGTTTGACTGGACCAATTTTCCGGGCAAAAACCCTTGCTGCGTGACTATTGTCCACTATATTGCCAGAATTATCTCTAGTCTGCAAAGGCCCAACAGAACCCGACAACTGAGAACGAATATGTTTGTAAAACTGCTTTAAGTCCTTACATTCAGCAATCCGTGTTTCAAACGCACTCCTTGCTGCGTAAGTTGGTTCGAACACATTCTGTGGGCTGCATAATCAGTCTCAAAATCTTTTAAAAGTGCGCCACAGAGCCCGCTTCTTTTTGATTGACTTTAAAATTTTGCTATCAATCCAAGGCTTTTTTGCTGATCTTTTCACGGTTACGAGGTTCGTATGCTCCTCAACCTTATCATGAATAATATCTTTAAACACGTTCCAGTTATCACTGACTACTTGCTTGGGCAATATATATAGATTCCCAATCAGGTTCGTGTGTGTGACCTAAGGCGTTAAAATCTAGATACGTTTTCCTAATTGAGACGGTAATCATATAAGGTTTAAAGCTAATTTGTAGGTCAATCTTTAAGGTAAAATTATCTGACTTGCCAATTGATCTTAACTAATCCAAGTTGACCAGTGAGTTGAAAAGATTATTAAGTTAAGTACAGGATTTTAATTTGATCTATATCTCGTAGGTTTCAAAACCAGCTGATTAAGATGTCCACCCACCCGCCCTCTCTTTTCTTAGAAGGTATCTCATTAGTCAGAATCAGTCTTATCTTAGCAGCTATTAGTTTAACTAAAGAGTTGGGAGTATGCATTATAGGACCGACTAGTGTCTAGGGGCCATGACATATCAAACATGTTGAAATCGCCAAAAATAAAATTTCTCATGGGTGTTCGAAACGTTTATGATGAAGTCAACTAAAATTTTATCGTCGTCAATTGAAGACGAAGGAGACCTATATACTCAGCCCAAAACAAAAGTAACATACCTATTAGACAACATAAGGAACAAGGCTTCAATACCACGTTTTTCGAACGATACCGGAGTGACCTGAAAATTGGACAAGACATTTTGAAAAATATATACAAACCCCACCTCCAATTTTCCAGAGAAACCAATCTGTCCGGTAATGCAGAAGTCAACCCAGTTTCGGTTAACAGTATAATTGGGGGCTTATACAGTTCCACAAAACCGCAAAAATCATCGTATTTTGCATTTAAAGATGCTACACAAGTGTAAACAATAGAGCTGACAAAAGTCATTTGAAAAAGAAGATATATTATTTAAACAAGCGAAAATGAATATATAATTTAAGAACTAAGCGAGGCTTTAATTAGGAAAGGAAACATTTGTTTCACTGGTATCCGGTTCCTCTTGCAGGAAAGATAAGTCCATAAGCATATTATCTGTTTGACTGTCTTTGGCCGGATTTCTATCAATTACATTTGTTTCCAGAAGCTGCTACATACATGTGCAAAGCTTCTAAAAATATTTTTTAATTAATCCATATTACATATAACATGGTTAAATGCAGTTGTGTTTTTTACCAAAGATTACAATGCAGTTAAGAATTTTGTTAATGAGGTGTCAGATGACGCCAATTAAAGAATTTAAAATAATTTTTGCTAAAACAGATGACAGTTCATCTCAATTAGCAATTATTACATTTACATACTTAATTTATAGTTATAATTTGAATTTTTATGTTCCAAATAAACGTTACAAAACCTGTAAGTACTTTAACAATAAAAAATTCAAAATGCCATTTTGTTTTATTAGACATATTCAAACTAAGTATTTGCATATGCATGTTTTGCATTTTTTTGTAGTTTTTATTTTAGTTTTGGAACATCCTCTAGGCATCGTAACAAAATTCCAGGTCGTTTCATCATTTAATATGCGTACTTTTAAAATTCAAGACAAATTCCAGTTATCGTTGTTAAAGTTTCAGAAAGCAATTCTCACGCACTAAACGCAAACCACACATGGGACAGGTTTTACGCTTTACAATTGTCTTGCAGATATTTGAAACAAATTCACACAAGGTTTGAGACGCTTCCGAAGAGTCAGCTTCGTGCTCTAAACTTGAATTTGTCCATATCTGAAACAATTACTTGCAGCATTGTTGGCAGAGTTCCATCTGGGTAATATCGAGTCGTTTTTCCCTTGTCTCGGTTCGTTTTGCATATTTTATTAATTAAGGCATAGGAGGGTACTAAATGAGATTACGATCAACATTTATAAAAACAAATACATTTATTATACACAACATTTAAAATACTTTTACTGAACAAAATATTTTATTGTTTCTATATTCAATGTAAGGACATTGATTACTTAAAAATTATCATTATCTATTAAAATGCAAGCAGTTTAATTTAGAGGAGGAAAATGCAGTAAAACGTCTTTAAAACGAACATATTTTTTACAAACGCCAGAGTAATCGCCAATTCAGCTCATTGGTGTGTTTCATTTGATCTATGAATATAATATTTTGAGTCTATAGATTTATCTAAAACCAAATCATCCGTATTATTTGTGCTTTTAAGTCTCGTTGCCAAACAATTTGATATCACTTCAGTTCGAATTAGACAAATTAATTATAATTGTGCCTCGTCCTCTCACCCAAACACTCTTTCTTTATCTAACTAGGTAGTAACGCTACGTACTGGTTTCCACGCACATTTTTTTAAGTGATCACACCCCCGAAACAAATCGTTTAATGTTGCTAGGCATTTTTTTGCTCCAATTTGGAAAGCATATACATATATTTCTTAGTTGTGTTCGTTATATCTTAGTGAACATCTTATTCACATAGCTTTCGGACACAGTAATACATCATCTCCTTGCATTCGATCCATTCTCGGCCACAGGAATTGATAATATATGCCCATTATATTCTTTTTGAACCTCTCTGCTCATTCGCTCACCTTTTCCCAAGCCGTGATCACGCAAACCTCTTTTCAAACTTGAAATCACTGGTCGTTCCGATCTTTAAGAAGGGAAACAAACTGCATCCAAACAACTACCGTCCAATTAGTTTGTTAAGCGTTATATCTAAATTACAGGTAAGCAACTTACACCGTTTGTCTACGAAATAGCGTTACTTTCCTCAGCCAACACGGCTTTTGTCCCGGGAGATCTATTTGTACAAATCTACTACCATTTATTAACCACTGGACTGCATGACTGAAAATCACGACCCTATAGACAGTATAAATAATAGGTGGTATGAATAAAGCTGAGTAGATGCTCATACTCGAAGTACGAAGGACCTACTTCAGTATGAGCGAGTATCTACTCTATGTACTTAGTACCAAATATTAGCATAATCTAGAAAAACTAGAAATATTTTGAGTTGATACTCAAGTAGATACTTCGTACTTCGAGTATAAGCATCTACTTAGTTTTATTCATACCACCCATTGTCTCCGCTAAAGCGTTCGATAAGGTACCACTTGAAAGATTCTCATCAAATTGAAACCCTTCGGGATCAAAGGCGATCTTTTTCGGGCTACCTCACTGACAGATTTTTCAAATAAAAGTATACTATGTGTGAGGCCCTTCTTGGAATTTGATGATATAATATGATAGAACATATGAACTACTGGGATCGAAATATAGTGGAGTCTGTTCTATGCTATGTTTGCCGTTTGTCCGCGTCTATGTTGATTTTTATTAGAGAGATAATCTCCGAACTACTGGGCCGATTGTTGTCAAATTTTGGAAAACTCACTTGAAACACAGACACAGCCTTGTGCTTTAACAATGCATTCATATTTTTGGAGCAATTGTAAAACGAGTCTCCGTTTAATATTATCGGTGAATAAGTGCGAACTGACACTCCGTGTCAGACCAACCAGTCAACAGGGTGTTTTCGGAAGATAATGCGTTCGAATCAAAGGCAGTGGTGGAGTATGGGTGATTATAGTATGACACATTAATGAATTCAGGAAACGAAGCTCTACAAGTGCGGTTGGTATCAGGCGCGGATACAGGATTTCGTTCAGGGGGGGGAGGGGGGGGGGAATTTTTGTGCAATTTTACCTATCTACCAGAAATTCGTTCTAAACAAAAAAGATTTATAAAATTTTAGCTAGTATACTCTTTTTCACATAACATGGGTGACATTTGGTTCTTTTGATTGCACGTATAGTGTATAGTAGAACCTCGATAATCCTAATTAAATGGGAAAAAGGTGTGTTCTGATTAACGATTTGTTCGGATCAGCAATTTTCACAAAAATCTGAAAGGGAATTGAATAACAACTTCAAACAAAACTGAAAACAAACTTCAAGAAATAAACGTAAATTTTATTATACAAAAATTAAAGAATTCTTAAGCAACAATAAGTAATAGATTCATTCTAAAAAAATATTACTCCGTGACCATAAACACGCTTTTCTTTTGGAATAAACACCCCGGGATCTATACCCTGAAATTTTTCAAAATTTTTAGATGAATTTTTCAAAAATGAAATTTTCCATTATGTATTCATATTACCTCCATTATGCAAATTTCGACCCATTCTCGACGATTTTCGAAATTTAACTAAATATATTTTCTTGTAGATTTTGGACCTCAGAAGTCACTTCTGGCTTCATTTCTTCGATAACTTAAACCATTTTTCCAGAATCGTTGAAATATCGCAATTTTTAAAAATTTCGAAAAATTCGAATTTCACAACGAATTTTCCGAAAATATTGCTCCGTTACTATAAACATGGTATATTTTTGGAATCAGCACTTCGGGATATACGTATATCTCTGAATTTGTTCAGAATTTTTAAGAAACTTTTTCAAAACTGAAATTTCCCTCATACAAATTTCGACCCATTTTCGACGATTTTCGAAATTTAACTAAATACCTTTTCTTGTAGATTTCGGGTCTCCGATAACTTCATCCGTTTTTCCAGAATTAGTTAATTAATTCAGTGCTTTGAAATATCGCAATTTTTAAAAATTTCAAAATATTACATACAACATATGCAGAAAGATCTTGCGTCATTTTTGGAAGTAGATCAAGTTCAGATCGGATTGCCGAGTTTTTGTTCGAATTAAAGAGGCATGGACTTCAAATAGCCTCTGTTCGGATTACTGGATTTTTGCACTTCAAGGACGAGGGAAATCGTGAAAGAGAAATTCAGTGTACGGCATTATAAAAAGTTTTTTCTCAAGGATAAAATTTGCTCTATTGATATCATTTTCAGAGGGTCATATTTCATCCATGATATTTTTCAGTCGAATGCATTTGATACAAGTGAAGCTGTATTCTTCATAGACTTAACATAAACATCAAACATAAAAATTGGCCTATGTAAATTTATTTAGGTAGAACTTTTCTAACCTAGCTGAAATATAGTCAACAAATTCAGTATGAAACAGTGGGAATGTTATTATATACTTTGTTTCGATTTCTTTGTGGGAAAATTGATTGGGAAGCTTAGGATCAAAACTCAAAGCGGATTCATAAACTATAAGTACAAGGAAAAACGACAGACGGAAACGGGAGACCCATTTGTCATACCCTAGGGGTCATGAAACATAAAAAACATGAAAGTAGATATTCGTTGTCTAGCTTTTTAATTAGCGTCGTCTTCGTTGATTCACTATTAAAGTCTCTCCAATTAGTTACAATCGTCCGACTTGTCAAAAGGGAAAATATCAAAAGATGTCACCCCCTTCGGGAGTTACAGGAACCTGTAATTAATCCGTTTTGTCGCGCGCCAAAACTGTTTGTGCTTGAATTGAATATTATCAAAATGTCCAAAAAATATTGCTCTGAGCCTGCTTGTGGGGTAATCAAGGATTCTAGAGACCACAAAATAATGCACAGATTCCCTTCAAACACTGTGAACAAAAGGTTGTGGTGCAAAAAGGTTTTTAATGCTACAAGTAGGTACCCCAACATGAATCTTTTACCTAAGGGAATGTATAGCCATTAAAACCATTTCAGATGGTAATATTGCCAATAATTTATACATTTGTGGTAAACACTTTTGAGAGAAGTTGTTACTATTCAAATAAAAGACTTAAACCCGGCTCTGTTCCTACTTTGTTCCTCCATGGTTCCAAGTCACCACTACCTGTTCCTACTTCTTCAAGCTACCCAGCAAGCACTAAACGTGATCCAGAATGCAGCATCATAATTCCTGAGACACATTCCGATAACAATGTAAACACCTCAAAGAAAAATTTTCCTACTGCATATCCCTTTGAAGACCATCCACACCCATGGCGTTGTGACTTTGGCACCGGTACCGAAATTTTGCCTCTTTCTCGAGTAAAAACCGAAATACATGATGTCAAATTGTGTCAAAAAGTCAGACCATGACAGACATTTAGCCGACATTACAGATTCCTTTCCCTCCCGACGTATGCGCCCTCACATGTCACATTTAAGGGATTGGAGAGACTTTAATAGTGAATCAACGAAGACGACGTTAATTAGTAAGAATGGATTGAATCAACATCCCATTGTACAGTCCATGTAACCAAACAATTTTGTTCCCAAAATCTAGCCTTATTTACTTTTTTTTTTGCTTTGCAGATTAAATTTTTTCTCCCTTTGGTTAATTTAAAAAGGCGACTAACAATTTTATAAGCACATTAATTAAAAACCACATTATAAATATGAAACAACAGCTCCTGTTTTTCTCAACAATTCACTTCATGTGTGATGTTTTAAGGCAACCATTATGCGAATCCATAAATCATAATAAAGCCTTATTTATAACAGGCACACATAAAATGTAAATTAAATGAGTTAATCATCTGTAATTAATATGGACTCTTCTGGCACTATTGGCTATGATCTCTTTTCGAATCTTCAAACCAGGAACCATCGCGTTCGAACAAAAATAGAGCTGCTACGCTTTCGGACAGTGATTGTAAGTCGTCCCACGTAATAATTCTGTATCGAATTCCGTTATTCAAGAACAACAGCGGGTATTTTTGCACTACAGAAAACTATTACGACCGTGGGATGCAATCCAATTATTTATTTTCGTATAGTTTAACTCAAAATTACACAGCAGGGTCAGAATAACAATGGCTTCTTTAAGCGCAACTCCCCGTAGGCCAATCCACTGCATGGATCGATTTTCGAGATAAGATACTAATTACTGCACCACATAAATCTGAATTTTACATGGATCTCAATTAAGTATAGCGAAAGAGAATTTATGTTGGAAACGATACGAATTAATTTAAAAGGGTGCGGGAAATAACAACCTTCCACGGCGTGAATTTTTGAACCGCACAAAACGTTCGCAAAAACAATTACAAAATTTCGCAAGTTACAACGAGCTCGGAGCGTTACGTGATCAACATTTACTCGTGTTTTCCGATGGTTCATAATTTTAGAACGCGAGATTCGTGATCTATTTCCATGCAAATATTGAAACTAACAACAATCGAGCGAATCAAATTTGCTCATCCCATCAAACTTTTAATCCAACGATAAATACTACTCGTGATTTTATTCGTGGAGTTGCAACGCTGAAATTCCACAATTCCTTTGTCGGGTCGAGAGAGCTGGGATAAATTTCAGGTATAATCAAAAGGATTTCAATAAAACCTGCCTTAATGAAACTTGTTCCGCGACAGTTCGGAAGTTAATTAATATGCGGAGGACGAAAATTTTTTTATGATTAAATTAGTATTTTTAAATCTCATTATCTACAGCAGAGTCCGATTCCTCCGAATTTGCATTTATTTCCAAATCAATAAGATGTTCGCGGATCCGAAACGACCAAGAAAGCGTTATTAAATCCGGGAAAAAATAGAATGGAGTATTGGAAAGTCTCGGTAGAACCTTCCACTTTCAATTTTTTGTTATCCGACATTTCGCTGCTTCGAGTTTTTATGAAGGGGGATGTAGTGCATAGCTCGACTCGATAAACAAAGATGTGAGCAAAATAATCGACATGGCTGTCGAGAAATTGAAAGAAAATTGTACTCGTGCTATTCATCACGTTTTGATTAAATTAATCCCGAAGTGCAGACAGGTGTGGAATTACGGGAACTAACTGGGTCATCGATTGAAATCCAACAAAAACCGGAGAACGAAAGGTCTTTCAGAATTGAGTCAAATATAAATATCACATGAACAGAACAGTACAAATAAAGCTAAACGACATAAACGTAATTATAAGTTTTTTTTTTAAGGATTATCTATCCGCAACATCGAACATCCAAACTTCTACGCTATTAAAGTTTAATAGCAGAAACAACCTAACAAACTCTGTTTTATTATAATTGACCGTACGATGTAGAAGATAGCTTATAAATAATTGCAGTAATCACGAAAACGTAATGCTGATGTAATTGGAGCAAAATTGGGCGACCAGGGTCAACGTTCTAAGGTTTTAGCAGGGACCTTAAAAATGGCGCCCGAATCAATACATAACTATGTACATACATAAAACCTAACTTATTATTCTTTATTTATTGAACACCAAAAACTGGTAAATCTTTTAACATTCGACAAGGCGCATGCAGTAGCCGAGTTTTCAGAAAAATAAATTAAAAACCAAAAAGTTTTTTCTCACATCTAGTATGGCAACTGAAGACCGTCGAGATGATTGAATCGTGGATTGAGAAAGATTTTACGATTGTTTAAGTGTGAAAAAAATTAGATAAACGCAATTGAATAAAGTAATTTTAAAATAGCTTACGGAAATTATGAGCGTCAGTAAGTTCATTCCCATCCAAAATGAAGAATTTTCTGGAGCAGCATTACCTGAAACAAACACAAACAATTAAGTAACTGAAAACGTCAGCACCAACCTAAAATTATTTTAACTTGTAATTAAATAAACTTAAATTACAATATTTTATTTAAGTTCGTAAAAAAGCTAATAAGTTTCTATAGCATACGTATCTACGCCTTTTTAGGACCGAGTTCATTTAAGCACGAGTGCAAGCGAAGCGAGTGTTTAAAACGTTACATGTTATGATCTATCTACAATTTCAAATTAAAACATAATTATCCATCCTCATCCACATAGATTTATTAAGCAGTGGACTTTATTTGAACGACGCCCGATACTTTGTCGACACAAGTGATAGATACAAATAAATGTCACTATTTGAAAATAAATATGTAGATATCAAATTGTTTGAAACCAAGCAGTGTTTAATGAACACGAAAACTGCCGAACGCGCTCAAGTCATGACTAATGACTCCGAACCCAACTTCGGTCGGTGTTTAATGAGTCCAAATCCACGGATTATGAAACTAGACTAAAACGTCGTTTAGCGGCATGCATTTTACGTTTGATAAACAAGGTTTTAAATACAATCTAGTAGAAAAGATACAAAAATAAACACTTTTTAGGCAGATTGCATTACATACACTACTGGTTAACGGTTATTCTATATTATTAAGTTTATTTAATAAACGGTAATAACATTATTTTTAAACTGTATACAGATGATGTCTCAAAGAACAAATTATTATCTATTACTGCGGTATTTCTTCTTGTACTTAACCGAGCTAATATCATAGAGTAAGTCTTAAAACCATATTTAACACCAAAAATGCCTATACATTTTTTTATTTTAGTAGTTTGTGTGTCTAACAAGATTTGCGATTTTATTTGAGTAAAAGCGATAAAAAAAACCTTGTAGTTACTAGTTGATCGTCTTTTTTTTCAGAACGTAGGTCGCAGAAAACCACTGCATGTGTAGATTAGTTGTCATCTGTCACATTTGTCATTTGAAAGTTTGCATCAAGTTACATCGTTATAACCTCACTTTTTTTGGCATATTGTGTCATGTAAATGCAGACATACGTTTCAGTGACAAACGAATTATCAGAATAATCAGAGAGTTTTTTCGCTACTTATATTTTATGAACCAACTTCATTACATGATTTCTATTTAAATAACATTTCTAGAGTAGCTTTCAACACGAAAGGGTACAGCTGATGGGAGTGCGCAGAACATTGTTTTGGTTTCGCCTTACAAATATCGTGAAAGCAGTGGCAGCGGCGATGAATATTTCGATTTTGAAATATTAAAATATTGCGGTTAATAAAAATATCACTTTTCTATTTTATTAGCGTTGACATTATAGAAAATGAATTTAAACAATTGTTAGTGCTGTATTTGATGTATGAGTTGAATAAAAAAGTAAGTAAAAGAAGTAAAAAGGTAATTTTTAGTGAGCAATAATATCTGTTAAATTACGGTACAGTCGAAGCTCTAGTTACGACAATTATGCTAGAATATGAACTGTGATTATTACTTCGATATTAAAGACAAAACGTTAAGCCTTATTATAATCCGACTTTACGGTAGCGACAAATTGTGCCAGGAAATTAAAAACCAGATAATTATAGTCATAGGTTGCTAATTCTCAGAGTTTTATTCCCGCTTTTATCTAAAAATTTAACTGTTGATTTAAGACTAGTCGACTATAAAATAGTGTTTTATACTGGTTTATAATGAGGGGTTCGTGAAATTTTTTACTCATACTATAATCCCTCGCATTATAAACTCGTTTAATAATTAAAAATACCAAATTTTGTGTAACAGATTATAATAATTTATTGTTACGTAAGTCTATTTTTTTATCAAACAAATTAATTCCTCTTTTTTTAATTGTTTTTGAAAAAAGTATAACTCAGCCAAGCCTCCCTTCTCAACGCATCGATGTTACGCCACTGCTAGCCCGACTACAAATCGCGCAACTTAAGCCCCGCCCCTGTACCCTTTCGTGGTGAAACTACTTCTACCTACATATTAGATATTGTGTTTTAAGATACTAACCTCACTATTCACTTTTTTTAAATCATTAACTTTTGTATACAACTCAATAGTTTGTCTGGTTTTTCTTAACATACACTACGTATTTACAGTAACAATTTTTCCAATAAATGCAGGAGGCGATTTATATCTCAGACTTTTAACTCCATATAAGCTTTCAGTGAGGAGGTTGAAAAAACTCTTGAAAGACAGACAAACAATTGCCCACATTCTAGCCTATAGAAATTTAAAGGCGATACTATTATCTGATAAGGGATTAGTTAATGAAGGATATATGAAAAAACACTAGTGTAAAATATTTAACATTACTAGCATAGTAAAAGGGTTTTTACTGGCGGACAGAAGGATATGTGAGTCGCAGGCGAGCCAGTCCCCTTCTGGAGCCAGTAAAAACCCGTTACTTTGCGTGTATTGTTCAATATTTTATTTGTTTCTCACTTGTAAATAACTATTATAAATTACTCCTATTAAAAACTCTAGAAGGTCCAATATTTGAAGAAATATCGTATGAGTTTTAGACGTATTGCCTTGAAAACGCACGTCAGCATGGCACTTGTCATAGCATTTACTGTGTTGTCTAGTTCTGTCATTTAGATTTTTCGATTTATCGTTTTCGATGTATTGAAATGAGCGTGGCGCAAGCTATATTACTGAGGAAGCAGCAATTGTGACTGAAAATTTACCTGAATCACTTTTGGCTGTCATTTCAACTTATAATAGTTTAAAATGTTTAAAATACATGGCGGTATGAGCACGAGCAGGGCTGTAAAATTTTTACAGGCTATAGCCAGTTAAGTGACATTTTCATGTTGAATACAGTGACTTGGTAAACTGATGTTTACAAGTGAGGAACAAATAAAAAATATTACTTACTAGATATGCTTTGAACAGACATTTAAATTAATTAAAATTTAAAATAATCTACTAAAATCATTCTAATCTTAGAAAGTACTAGCCCCGCCCACCCACCCTCTCTTTTCTTAGAGTATATGTCATTTGCCAAAATCATTCTTACTTTAGCAGGTACTAGCCCCGCCCACCCACCCTCTATTTTCTTAGCGGGTATGTCATTTGCCAAAGTCGATCTTGTTTTAGCAGGTACTAACCCCGCCCACCCGCCCTCTCTTTTCTTAGAGGGTATCTCATTAGCCAAAATCAATCTTACCTTAGCAGGTATTAGCCCTTTAAAACAATAAGGAGCTGACTGGTAGGGCTAATACTTGCCAAAGTAAGACTGATTTTTGCCGCATGACCTACTCTCTAAGAAAATAAAGACCGGGTAGGCGGAGTTAGTACTTGCTAAGATAAAACTGATTTTGGCAAATAACCATGATATAATAATTCTCTAGGTATGATACTCGTGCGGCTCAAAATGAAACCAGTTCGCGCAGTGACGTCACTCGGTGAGTAGAACTATTGGGATTTCAACATAAAAGCACGAAGAATCGCTAATATTTTTGATTTTTATAATTCATTTTGTATTTAAAAAAATGTGTTGTACAACCTCTATATTATAATATAATAATTGTAATGCTGCATTAAACAACCTGAAAACTAAATTTACGTGAATTATCTGAATTAAATTGTAAAAACGAATTTAACGGAGTTTGATACGTATTTCTATTGTGTGCATCAAATTAAAATTTCGCGTTTAATATTATTTTTCGTGTACTCAATAGAAAAGTGCGGCTTTAATTTGAAGATAATTATAAAAAAGTGCTATTTTTCTCGTTAGTAGCGCACAGGTTATCTGAAAATGCCAAGATCTTCAGAATGATCCATTTTTTGCTTTTTTAGGTTTTTATTTGATTATCATGAACAGACTTGTTGTTATAGTAATTATGCACATTTGACGTGAACATAATTATCTTAAATATAAATCTACTTTATAAATTCTGTTCTAATCTTTCAAAAACTGAGTACAAGAAAAAGTAACCACTAAAAATAAGTACAATGTACTATTGAACTGTAACCTACATGTTAATTAACAATTTTTCGATGATTTGTCTTGGAGTGAAAATTATTTTTTTCACTAGCAGCCATCAAGCATGCAAATGTCGACTCATTTAGAGGTAGCAAATTCAACTTTTGCGACCACCGGTTCAAAAAGAAAAATTGAGGTTATGTACGTAATGTTTGATGTGATTATTTCTTAAAAAATGAACAAATATGTGCTACAAACATTACTTGAGTATACGCACGGTAGTTGGTAGACGGTAGAAGATAAAATGATTAACTTAGCGACAAGTGTAAACGGTTTTTTTGTGTTGAAGATTTAGATCAAGTTTGATTAGAAATCAAAACAAAATCATGTTGTGTCAAAAAATTGAACGTTTATTTTTTCAGTTTGTTGTCTTATGGTTTCTACTAGTGAAAAAAATAGTATATTAACCACGGTTGCAAAGCCACTTCTAGACCTCGCGCTTCAGAGCCCTCGACGCTGCGCGTCTCGGGTTCTAATTTGCGCTCGGTCTAGAATGCTTGGCCTTGCAACCTTGGCCAATAATATACTATTCATAGCTTGATTTTCTTTTGAAAGTTCGTCGTTTGGTTTTTTAAGATAAGCAATTTTTGCTTCTAGATCTTCTGTCTGTATATCTTGATCTGTATTTGTATGTACTACGTAAAAAACATAATTAAATATACAAATAATCGTTTCCCTTGAGAAAGAAATATACATCATGCAAAAAAAACCGTGCAAACATAAAAGTAATTGTGCAAAAAAAAAGAATCCTTGAGTAAATACAATAAATGTTCAATATACCCAACAGATTTACTTGTAGATTCTGTTTTATCATCCGAAATAGCATTTGCGTCATTAGTTTTAGTGCTATAAAATAAATGAAAATATAAAATAATTGCTAAAAAAAAGAGTACTACAAGATGTTCTTAGGGAACTTTTTTTTTTAATTGAATTTGATTTATATCAATATTCAAGTAAAATAACCTACTTAATTTCTGAGATTTCATCCCTAGAACAAATGTCTTTAACTAACTTGGCTGATCTCCAAATTTTAGTTTTTTTTTTCCTTTTTTAGGAAGATAATTTAGAAGTTCGTGTTGCAAATTTCGCTCGAAATCGTCTTCACTAAAATGCTGTGAACACACTCTTGCATTTTTTACTATAAAAGAGTCCGAACGACAAGAAATAACCCATACTTGTCCCTTGGAAACGAATAAAATTGTATGTCTTTTTGAAAATGTCTTGATTGTTTATCGCTATTACACCCAAAAACGCCACAACGCATCGTTGTAACTTTATCAAATTATTAAAACATAACGTACAGCCACTAAACCTTCTGAAAAATACGTGGAAGACAGAAAAACGTTGCAGAATACGCGCGAAATGCCTGTGTTTACTCACCGAGTGACGTCACTCCCCCACTCCGTACGTGCGCAATATCATACCTAGTATTTATTGTATCATGGCAAATAACATATCCTCTAAGAAAACAGCGGGTGGGTGGGCGGGGCTAGTGTCTTCCAAGACAAAACTGATTTTGGCAATTCATATATCCTCTAAGAATAGAGGGGGTGGGTGGGCGACGCTAGTAGCTTCCAAGATAAGACTGACTTTGGCCAATGAGATACCCTCTAAAAAATTAAACAGGGGTGACGGGACTAGTAGTTGCTAAGATAAAACTGATTTAGGCCAATGATAAATCCTCTAAGAAAAGAAGGGGTGCAGGAATATTACTTACACCACTGCATAGCATGCTTCTTTACGTGTCTTAACATACGTAGTCGTCTTTTCAGAACAAGAACTTAAAACATGTTTGAAATGGTAAATTCTTTTTGACAAATATGGATCCTGCAATTAAGCCCCGCCCCTCGATCTGACAACGAATGAAAGATTCATCACAAGTGACAATTGAGATCGGGGCGGGTACCGGTAATCAAGAAAACGATGACATGAAGAACAACAGAAATGATGAAGCATAATTAGAAACAATAACGAAGAAAATTATCAAGAAAGTAATCTGAACAATGATATAGAATAAGAAGTAAAACTGAAGAGCCAGAGGCAGACCTTAAAACATCTAAACCACCCCAACAGGCATCAAAAAAAGAAAACAATAAAGTAATAATAATCAAATCAGAATAGATTTTAGTATTATAAAAATCAATGGTTTTTGACTTTCGTGAATAATATGAATTGTTCTTTTATCCAATAAATAATTATTTTCTATAAAATCTGTTCTCAATATTTATTTTGGCACTGTAAGTTATAACCAGAGCATAGGCACAGCCGAAGTGATGGCGAATCAATCACACAAATATTAAATACGACGCCGCGACGTCAGGTGATAAATTTGGCTGACCGACTGGGCCGTCTCAACCTCAGTGGCGTTTGATGCAATTCAGGGTTTATCTGATCAAGATCATCACGAAAATTGTGATGTTGAACAGTCATTTTTATTTTTTAAAGCATTTTAACATCTAGGAGAACTCGTACAACTGAGGAAAACCTAGAAAATAGTAATTATTATTAAGAATTCCTGAAGTTGTAGGCCACGACTGCAATAGCTCTGGCGATCGGACGGCAATGAGAATCACTTCCACAGCCTATCGACGAAGTACGGTCGGCACAACAGCTGCTCTTATAGTTAAAAGAACATGACAATTTGGAAAATTTTCTTTTAATTAACCCCTTAATATCCGTTCTTTCTTTATATAACATATAGTTACTATGCATATTAGATGACGATTGTCGCTTTCCACTCAAAGCTACTCTAACTCACGTAAAAAATTCCCCGTTCATCACTTTGATGCAAACTATTTATTCTTGAAAGGGTGAATATTTGCCTGATGGCGCGGAACACATCTCGCGCTCTAAGAACATGACATGAATGTTAGAAAACTAGACGAAAAATGCTACGATGGTGAGGGGCATATGTTTTGTAACACAGTTTTATGAAGGAAAGAAATTCTCGAAGAAAAGGGTGTTTTTGTGTAGTCAATTATAGAGTTTCCATATTTGTTGCCTCCAAACGCTCCCCTTTTGATTCGACTACGCATATCACAAGACAACAGAAAATTGCTTCTAGAACGTCATCCATACGATATTTTTAAGCCTGTACTATACTGATTATTATCAGTAGAAAAAGAAGCCGCAACCAAAAATGAGTTGTTGACACCGTTGCATTCCGTTGCCCGACAAACATTAGTTTTTACGTTTAAAATCTTGGAAGATCTTCAAGCTTGTCATAGACATGGTGAATCCTTAATGAAAATATAGGTATATATCGCCTACAAAAACTTTATGATGTCAGCTCAAAATGTGCAAAATATTACATTCCCCCTCTATACCTGTCGTTTCTCGAGTATCCGCACTCTTAAATTTACATGAAAAAATAAAAACTGTTCAAAACATTTTATGATTTGACTTATTAGAGCTAACTGATTTGAAATTTAACATATTTTCGGAAAAAGTTTACGTTTCGAACTCAAAACTTTCTGCAAATTAGAAAATGTTGGTCCTTGTCTACTTTATTATCTGATAAAAACAGTAACGATACAATTACATTTTTTCTGCGAAAATATGGATACCTGGGATAAAAAATCAAGGCGGATTCATACACCAGTAATAGGAGTTTCTTATTTTATGAAATTTAAATGGTGTTTGCACGTCATCAAATTGTTGGTAGTGTTTTATGTCTAAAGTTATTTAGCGAGAATTTAACTCGTCCCTGCAGCACAGGCAATAAAATAGTTGAGATTCTTAGATAAACTAGAAAATTTGATTTTCCAGGGTCCCACTGATTTTTTTTAAATGAAACAGCAGATGTTAAGAAGATTCTTTCAAACTATTTCAAAAACAAAACATCAAACAGACCGGATGAGCGGTCTTTCGCCAAATGGACCCTATTACAACACTTATCGAGAAGTAAAAAGCGAAACTTATAAATATCGTGAAATTACAAAAATCTATATCAAGCAGCATAAATAAAGTTCACTCTTTATAACTTGTTATGAAAATATTTATCTACATATACACATATGCCCCAAACATTCAAACGGAGAAAAGGTATGAATATATATGAATAACATACATTTAATACCTCAACTCTAGTAGAGTCGCCATTAATTAATGTTAGTAGTTTCAAGCTACTTTACTTGAAACGTTTATACAACATCCTCCTGTAATGGTCACTTTTGGATCATTCAAATGTGCAACTTTCAGCGTACATCGCTTTACTGAAATTGTAAACGTTCACGTTTCAGAGCAACCAGACACTGAAAATAGCTGACCTTTGTTATTTCAGACCTATTTCTTACTCTTTATTGAGGACAATTTACTGGAAAACTCAAATTGAACTAATTACGTGAAATGCGCTGATGCTTCCGCCTCCAAGAAGTTAGTATTCATCGTTTTTTCTGGTGCGTTCTAATTGGACCAAATGTCTGTTGCCTTTCCTGTTAAAAATCACAATTAGATCTGATAATTCCTTACAACAAGTATAAATCAGCAGAGGAGCAAAGTATAATTAAGGCGATTACATTGGTTGACGAGAGCGTCCGACTTCAAAAATAGATGAGGAACACATGTTGGTTCTTAGAGGGAATATAACGTCTGTAAATAATACGTGCTAAGCATCTACAATTTATTTCGTCATCAGTCGTATACAAACAGATCCGTTAGCGAGATTTCCCGTTTAATTTCCCCAAATGGGCGTCGAATTTATGAAGCTGTCCACAGAAGCGAACAAAGAATATTCCTTGTGTTTTGCCAAGTTAAATGAACCGAATTTTCCTATTCCTTAAGGATAATATGTTTTCATCATGGTAAATAGGATATAAAGAATTCAGATCCCGAAGAAAAACAAAAAATGCCTTATTTACTGACATGCATCTCGCATGTATCCCGGCTCCTCGGATCCTTCCCTTTGCCTTTTTTATATATTAACGAATGCCTCGACAAATTGAACATGAGATCGAATTTTTAGCTGATGTGGTTTGAATACAAATGGGGAGAAATATTATTTATACAGTGTGTTTGCACTTGAGTCGCTGAGCAAATATTCACAAACAAACACAAAATGAAATTCCGCTTAAAAACAGAGAGGAAAATGATGTCGTCGAAGAAAACAAATCGACACTCATTTCCTCTCGCCAAGAAGTAATTATCGATACATCAAGGATACAAAGACAGCGCTAAAGTCTCGAAAGCTTGCCAATGAATTATGTATTGCCTTACAAAAACTGTACTGAAATATTCCGAATATTTCAAGTTCGATGTGTGAGATGTGGAAGAGGGTGAAAAATGGGGTTTCAACAACGTTTAGGACCGTATGAGAAAGATTTATGTTTCGATCTTCCCTGATACCACCGAATACAATACGCTCTGACCGTCCATGCCGGAATTCTAATGCATATTTTTGGTTAAAGAAGAAAAGACAACCGAAAAGGATTGTTTCAATCGGAAGCGACCCAAGCTCAATGTTAGGGGCGCGATGAAACACGAGAAAATAATTGTTCAGAATGTGGGCGGTCGAGAACATTCAAAACTTTGTTGAAATGATTCTTAGAATTAAAATGAGGGTTCATTGAGATCAAAAGTGTTTCGTTTTACTTTCGTTTTTCTCATGGTCAATGCACGAAAGTCAACATATTGCAGACAGAAATATGTTTGTTTTTATTTTCTATCTCAATAATACTATTATTACTTGGTTAAAATTTTTCCTAGATTAATTTTTAATACAAAAACATTTACGTTTACACTGATTTGGTTGAATTGTTGTGTTGATCTAATGGGAATACATGGATGTATGTGTTTACTTTTAGATGGTGTAAGGTAAAAGACCTATGATGTGATATGTGATCATCACATAGCCAACTCTAATTCATTTTATTTTCGATCGCACGGTGTTTTAATTAATTTGAACTTAACGCTTTCTTTGATAAGTGAGACTTACAGATTTTCTTTTATTCTAATTGTATTCAACACATTTAATTATTATTCCTGATGAACGATTTCTTAATAACATCTTCGTTTCGTTTCCGTCTGAATTTTGTAGGTCAGCCTTTTATTGGCAATTTCCAAAAATAAAGAATTTTATGCTATAAAATTTTATAAGTATTTTATATCCATCGTGTAGACAGAAGGATACTAATCAAAAGTTGTTTTTTCAGAACTATAGTTTACAAATTAATAAACAAAATAATTTATTTTACTTATTACATCAAAAATGGCTTGTTAGAATATAACTGTTTGTCATCTGATACAATTATTTCAAAATTTTGTTAGGTAAATCTTGCTTAACATTGTTTTATTTTCGTCAAGATACCAAGATTAATTTACTGATTACAGAATAACGATTAAAATTTGTTTACATTTTCTAAAAAATTGGTTCAAAGTTATTTCGACAGAAATTCCCTCACACCTAAAATACAATAAAACAAATCTACCATTTTCGAAAAATTATAAAATTTGATTACGCGAATTTTATTTTTTGATGAGAAACCTTATAAGTTAAAATAAAGATATGTAACGTTTAAAGTAAATGTAAAGAAGCGTGCTGGGCGTACGTTCCAAATGAGTTTTCCTTTAACAAAATTTTGAGATGACGTCATCAATTTTTTGAGAGAGGATAAACGAATAAATTTTGGTTAACGATTTACCATGATTACGAGAACCTTAAAATATTTACAAGATTCCAGAGCAATCGCTTGTGCAGTTTCAAAGTTATATTGCGAAATATTGTTATTCAGTTTTGAATTTTTTCCAAAAATTCTGGATGTCTAGGGTGAAAATTCTACACGGATTCACACACCACATGTGCAGGAGTATCTTATTTTATACAATTTAAAAAAACTTTTTATTATAAATTTTTGAGATGACGTCAGCCCAATGGTGGTAGGGATGATTATCCAAATTTTAGTTAGCGTTTAACCATCTAGATGATAATCCTAATATACATACAAAATGACAATCGGTCCAGTAGATTCGGAAATGACTTGTCTAATAAAAATAGATACAGAAACCAGACAGACACCAGACCGACAGACAGACAGAAAAACGGAAACGGAAGACCACTTTTTTCGTATTCCAGAGGTCATGACACGTCGAAAAAATATGAAAGTGGCAATTCGGCCAATGGACCCAGGAAGTAAAAATTAATTACGTCATCGCAAAATTTTATTAAATAAATATTCATTAAAATGTGTGCGTTTTAGTTATACAGGCTGAGAAATTGAAATAGAAAAAAACTCCAAGATTCAAATCAACAAAAAAAGGTTTTTTTGAGGACGATACTCTAAAATTATTTTTAAGTATACAGAGTGTTCTATTTTTAAGGTGTAACATATGACTCAGTTTTTTTAAAGGGAGCGACCTATATGTTTTTGTACATATTTTGGCTTGACAACCACAATTTACTTTCCAAATTTCGATGGGACTTTGTCACGTTATTCCAATTGTCTAGATTTTTTTTTCTGAATAAAATAAAGTCTGTCTTACAATGTTTTGTGAAAAAATAAATAACGGTATGCGCTTTATTGTGGTATTAAAAATACCATTTATGTGTCAACTTTTAATATACAGAGTGTTTATAAAAAATTTAAAACTTTACGATTTGCAAATATCGATATTCCAGTCCTTTCAAATGGAACATCCGGTCTTTTATTACAGTGCCTTACTATAATTGTGTCCTCCTTCTAACATCTACTATATAGATATGCCGTAACTATTAACCTTAAATATTGAGAGTATTGAGAAAAAAAAAGGAAGGGGGTAGAAAATAGAATAATCTGCAATACTAAAACATAAGCTATTCCATTAAAAAAAAACTGAAACATCAACATTTACTTTGAAAATTGTAATTAAAAAATATCGTCCTCAAAAAACCGACAACTTGGGACTTTTTTTTTCCTATTTCCACTAATTAATGAGATTCCCAGGAACGCGCGCTTAATGACTCACTATGTATATATTTATTTTTTAGAATTATTGTTTGTCTAGAAAATGGAAAAACTGAAGTAAGCAATTAATTGTACTGATTAGGCGTTACAGTTATCTATTTTTTTTACAAAATTTTGAGAAAACTCATTCACAACATAACAAAAAAATTAAAGATACTGAAAAAATTATTACATATAATTTATCTAAGAAACTGAACTCGTTTTTGTGCTCAAGAACGAGGGAGTTCTGTTTAATACCGTTTTTCTTACGAATTTTGTGGATTAATTCGATTTCGTTTAATTTTAACTCCAACCGTAAGTGTTGAACATTGTTTGACAACTATACAGGGTGAGTCACTACGAGCATGATAATCGTACCACATTAATTAACAGACAATGAAAAAAAGCCAGAGATGAAAGTTGTACGGTTTTGTTTGCGTAGCATACAATAAAATTATTTTCGACAATACAAAGAGTTTGGTTTTTGAGACATTGTACACAGTTTAATCTTTGTTTAAATAGAACACCCTATATATTTTTACTTATTGTCAATACCCTCCTCCTAGGAGTCTTTGGCATTGTAACATGGTTTATTTTTAAAATCCCCATGCGACGTTGCCATGTTATTCCAACTTTTTGAATTATTTTTGGAATGCAAGAGTTCGCAAAAAATTGCAATATTTCATGGAGGGATAAATACAAGTACCCACTTTGTTGTAGGTAGCATTTAAATCAAATTTCAATACGTTCAGTGTTTGTAAGAATTCTAAAACTTCGTAATTTTCAAAAATCAATATTTTAGTTTTTTTTTTTATTAATTACACCATCTTACTCTATTTTTAATTTTTTTATCTTTCAATATGTCCGTGGGTCTCTCAACAGGAGAACAAAAAATAGAATAAAATGCAGAATGTTCCAGATGAAAAAAATTAAAATATTGATATTTGAAAATTGTAAAAATTATTTTTTTTCGAACACTCTGTGTATTAGGACTCAATTTTATTCATATCACACATCGGGGATACCTTTTTTATATCTCTCGACACAATATTGTAACAAAGATTTTAAAAATAACCCTACTGCGTTTTTTTTGAACAGTTCCTTTGCTACAAAATTAAAAAAAAATTGGAATAACCTGGCGACGTCGCATCGGAATTTCAAAAATATATCTACTGTTATAAAATTTAAAAAGAGATCGATCAAATTTGTAAAAATATGTATTTCATTTTGAAAAAACAAAATTTAATGTATCGTTCTACAATTTTCGTGGTGATTTTTTTGCTGTTTTTAATCCCTAATTAAGTCAATATCGAAGAGCGTGAGTTTTATGACTCACCTGTGTACCAAATGGTGCCTTTTATGCAAACATGTGTACATACATAATATATAAACACTGGGTGATTATTGTTTGCGTTTTTTTTTGTAAGGTTGGCAACATATTTAAAAATTTTTGATAGCATACCTGATTGTGAAATTGACTTTTATGCCACTAAGTCAATAGCTGCCATTTAGTCAACGTGTTTATTAAAGCGCTAAGTTCAAAATTGACAAAGCACAAAAAGTTTATCCATAATAAAAATTAGTGATGACGTCATCAACATTTTAGCAAGGACACGTATATCAATTTGGATGGGTGCAATGTAATACTAATAATAACAGTACCGTATTCTTAAATTTTCCAGAAAATGAGGTGAACCATTTTTGACATGTTCAAAAAAAAAAGAACTGGAAATACCGGGCATTCGAAATCGAAAGAGGATTTTTCCTACCGCGCCACAGACTGATTCGTATTATGTATCTAAAGAACGTCTTTACTGTTAGAAGGATTGAACAATAAAAATAGTAATAATAATAAACAAAATAACCGTGAATTCATAAACCACAAATAATATTATTTTACAAAATTTAAATAAAATTCACTGCGCAAAATTTTGAGGTGATGTGATCTCATTATTAGACGATATTCATAAAACACATACAAAATTTGACAACAATCGATCACGCAGACGACAGACAGACGGAAACAGGAGAACTATTTTTTCATACCGTAGGGTGTACTTGATACTTCCATTTCAGAACTTTTGGAAGTACATTTCACAATCTATTGATTTTACCAGTGTTCACAATAGAAATATTTCTATTTCTGTCTAGCCCCCCACAGAAAATGTTCAAATTCAACCTGTCTGAATTAAATATTCCCGACACTCTGTGGTTATTGTAATTTGCCACAAAGACGATTTTAATATCGCCCGATCAAAAGCATCTGGAACGCAGGGCTTCTTCCCTTCATTTGAGATATGTTCAGTCGTTGGCGGTTTCTTTGTTTTATCCTAAATTGGAAACCCTTGCGCTTTGCCATTACCTACGTGTGCTGGGAGAAGGCGCACCTTCCGAATGCCGCACAATGGAATCTCCCGAATTCATTAAATTAATTCATAGCGCAAATGCACAAAAAGTAAAGAGGAGATGAAAACTTTATCTTGAATCAGCCACGCTCTGCAGCCATAATGCCCTTAATTGACGCTGTGTTTGTCTAACGAAAAGCACTTTTGGGGTTTGATTGAAACGCTTTATTCTTGGCGAGTTACTACAGTTTACGTAGAGTATCAATGGAAGTTCGTCAGGCTCGAAGCGCACGAAGATAGGACGCCTATAGCTAGATCTTGAAGATGAGCCATAAAAATTCTTCCAAGACCTGACTTTTAAACATGTTCCTGTTTTATTGAGTTCGTTGATTAAAACCTTGCTCTAACTTTACTGCAGATCTGTCATGATAAATCTTCGGAAAGAAATATTGACGATCGTCGATATTAATGGCACTTTGTAATTTTCTATCCGAGGCTTTTTTCTTCTTTGATGACATTGTGTAAAAGTTTGCGTCCCACAACAGCTAAAACGGGGATTTTAAAACTTTTCAAATTTCGTGATTGATATGCAGAGATAAATATGCATCAACGGTTTTACGCTTGTCTTCACTATTTGCGAGAGAAAAATACAAAAAATATTCGGCAGGCTTTCTGTTGCATAATTTCAAATTAAAAATTCGGGACATAACAGTCTCAAGTTAAAATTATCTACTTAGAACGCATTAATTAAAAGCTGTTAGGAGACAAATGAAGGTGTTTTCTGTTAAATTGTAATTTGACGAAATCTATAGGTTAAATTTGTAAGGCACGTAGATAATTTCGCATGTATTGTAGACGATGGATTTCCGCATTATGAATTCATATTCCAATTTTTAGCAGGCAATTTTCTACATATACCGTGCCATTATAAAACGATGCTTAAATTTCCATATAAATTTAGTTTCAAAGACGGCAAATTTAATATGGTGACAAAACGTTTAAATTATACGTTATTTGGATAATTTAATTCCGGTATAAAACACGCGTTATGTTCGTACTGTTTCAAAAGTTAATTTATATTTTATTGCATGGCTCAATAAAACACAGAGGCGGAAAGCTGTCAATTTTAACAGCAATGAATTAGAATATTGCATGAGCATCTATTAAACCCAATGATTGTTTTCCTCTAAAAGTAAAACGCGATTTTGTAACCACACGCAAAATCGTCGTTTCTTCCGTCAGAAATTAATGTAAAAACATAAATCAATCGAGTTAGTCCTGGAGTCGAACAGATTCAATCTCGTCACAAAATCACAAATTTGATTGCTTATCTATTTTTTCATTCCGGGCGAACACAAAAGGAAATATTGGAATAAGATTATATATACGACCGTTTTTTCTGTCTTCACACTGTACATAGTTTGCTGAAAATGCATCATCAAGTTATAAAATTTTACTTTAGCCTGCGATTATTGTATGTATAATAAAAAAAGCCTGAAACCGCCAACGCAAATTGAAATAAAAAATGTTGAGGGAAAAGCATTTTTCGATTAAACAAACCAAAATAAAGCACATCCGCAAGGGATTAACATAACCTCAACCTTAAAAAACGGGTTCACACCAACATAATTCGACCTCTTTCTACCGAGCTCCTCTTTAATCTTTATATTCATATTTACAATGTAAAGACGACTGCAACAGAAGCGGAAACGTATACTTTTATATTTATATTTGAAAAAAGATTTCGTGAATCACGTATATATCTCTCTTGAAAAAATACCATATGCTACTTACAGTGTAAATATACACTGTGGAGCTTCCTTAATACCTTTCCGGAGCAAGGATAAAAACCAGGATATTTCACACACTAGGAATTACATTTTTTAACAAAATAACGGCTCACAAAAATAACGTCCTGATTAAACTAAATTTGTATAAAACTCAGAATCACACACCTAATTCAAGCACATGTAACACACTGAAAGATTAACCATCAAAGTCAACCGCCACAAGAAATGTAAAAAATGTAGAACGAAGTATTCTGAACCCGGAATCAACAAAAAGATTTAATTAAATTTCGGCCCCATGTTTTATATCGCAAAACTTGGCCAAATTTCAAACAATATCTTTTTTACTGAGTACGTGACTACTATGCAAATGCAAGTGTCTCTCTTCCAGAACGTGCCTTCTGTTTATTGTCATCGTAAAGTTGGCATTAAGAAGCCGAAAATTACGGAGTTTTAACGGTGGCACATATCGTTTACACTTTTATATTCGCCGCCAAGGTTCCTAGAGGTTCGACCTTTGTCCTACGTCCAACAACCGGTGAAATTCGGGCTGTAACGTAGTGTGCTTAAATTTGCCAAATCCCCTATAACTTTTAATGACCATGCGTGATCCTTGGTAATCGGAGAGGATATGAGATTATAAATATATGAAATACGAATTGTTGGGATCTCCCATCAGAAATTTGAACTAAAATGTAAAATGAAAATAATCGGCAAGATACGTTGATTAAATTAAACCCACCGTTTGCAGTAACAGTCTTGAAAGTAATTTTGAAACTCATGGACATACTTAACGCACCATTATATATCTGTCCCGTGTAATGGACAAAAAACCTTTACTGACCTAGTATCTACATACCCTTTGTTGCAGCAAGGTTATTGTCATTTATTACGGGTATTTTATTAAGCCTGAAAATCTGTCTAAGAAACTCATTGGTCGAGAAAGTAATTACTAAATATTTAAGTGATACTCCATGCGTTATGTTGCAAATATTATAGAAACACTTACTCTATCATTTGTAACATCTAACGCACACAGCAAGAGGAAAGCGTTTTCTTACAAAATCCGTCCTAGGAAATAGGATCGTGGAAGCTTGCCACCTATCACTTTAGGAGGATCTTACTAAATGCCCAAGGACTCACGACAGATACCATAGGCACCTGTATAACTGGTTGCTTAAATTCTTCATATCTTATTACAAAATAAAACTAATTCATTACAATAAAAGAAACAACTTTATTGAGGTTAAACATTATAGTAAATATTGAAAATGTTCACCATTTTGTTCAAGGCACATGTTCACTTTCTTTTTAATTTCAAAAATGTTATGTATCATCCTTTCGTCAATACTTTAGATCCATTGTTCAATTTCTAGTTGCAACAGGAACTCCTGACTGCTGAGACAATCTTGTCAACGATGTTTGCTAATGCCAGTTTGAACAAATCTGTTGATTACATCTCTAATGCAAGGTTCCAACTATGCTTCTTGAATTTGTAAATCAGGATAGTTGGTTAAATATTCATGCTTATAAGCGGTTATCCACTATCCGTTTACGTATGTCCCATTGCGATAATAAGACTTAATAGTGAAGGTGTCTTGTCCAACAGAATAAACTATTTTTACACAACAAATTTTCGTACGCAAGCACCAAGAGTTTTGTTGTTTTGAGGTTGAATCACCGAGAATTACTGTAATTCACACTTGAAAAACGTTAGAACAATAAAAGCGATGACTTTAAGTGACAGGTGACAAATGACAGGTTGCAAATGACATTAATGACAAGTGAGAACTGTCATAATGAGGCATAATTTCAGCGACGCGGAATTTTTGAAATCCATGGTCAACTGCGCCCTTAGAATCATTTATAAAAACTCTGTATAAATCTGGAAGAATAAAAAAATGGTCACTCAATACTCAGCACAAAATTGCGTTTCACTAGATATCATTTGCAATGCCAGCTGGAATAGACAATCAAAAAGTCAGGAATATTTTAGTGTTTTCAGAAATAGTGGTATAGGCGTGAAGTATCTTATTCCGGATACGGAAAAGGCAAGAGAGATAGTAAATACACGGAAGGGCGGGGAAACCGTCAGGAAATTAAAAAGGAGTGATGCTGGGTGACTGAAACTTAAAAGCAAAAGACCGGACGTCAAAAAGAAAATGGATGGAGTCATGGAAACTGCAGAAACTACGTTTTTACACAACAGAAAAGACATGGCCCGAGGCCTCAATCAGGCCCGAGCAAGTAAGAAGAGCCGTAATAGAATCGGCACAAATCAAATAACTTCTCCCGAATTCAAATGGCAACCAAATAGCTATGATAGTAATGGGAGAAGACGATGATAAAGGATTTGTCGAAAGGGGTAGACTAAGGCTAGGTCTATCAGTGTGCAAAATACAAGAAAGAATAGAAGTGGAGAAATGCTATCTTTGCTGGGCCTACGGGCACAAGGCATGGAACTGTAGTGCGCCTGATAGAAGAGCAAATTGCCAAAACTGCGCCAAAGGACACAAGAAAGAGGACTGTAAAGAGGAGGCGTTTTGTTCACTATGCGAAGTTAAAGGACATGAAGCAGGAAGTGGTAGACGCTGCGAAGCATTTAAAAGGGCACTCGAGGCTCAGCAGAAGACAAGGTAAAAGGAAACCAAGCCCTTAAAAAAAATAGTGGTTAAATTTCTGCAGATTAATCTAGGCAGACGTAAGGCTGCCCACCACCTAGCCAGGAAACAGGTGGTTCTGGAGAGGGTAGACGCGATACTGTTCTCTGAGCCCAACAAGAAACTGCGGTGCCGTGTATAAATAAGGATATTGGGTTCACAATATACTTGTGCTACATATCGCCACACATAACCTTAGAAGCCTTTAAGAAACGTTTTGATGCCATAATGACGGACGCCCAGACACTTAATAGAGAAGCAATAGTGGTCATTTTAATAATAATAATAATAATAATAATAATAAGTTTATTAAAGCTAATACATTACAAATGTTTACTCAAGTCACACACTTAGATACTAATAATAATTAAACTAATTCAAAATATATCTCAATAAAATCAAATTTATTTAAGATGAGAAACAACACAAAATTCATCAAGGCTAAAGAATGCCTTTCTCATCAGAAATGATTTAATTCTTTTTTTGAAAACCTCTTTCCTCAAGCTTTTTATAACAGGTGGAAGAGCGTTATAAAATTTAACAGCAAAATAGTCTGATCCTCTTGACTTATTTATACGCGTAAAGTTAGGGCGAAAGAGATCACAAGATCTTGTCATGTACATATTATCGGCAGGGTTAAATATGAGAATGAATATACGTTAAACAATGAAGTAATTAAACGGAAGGGACGGTAAGGATCCTTAAATCTTTAAATATGTACATGTCGACATTCTTATTTATATCCCAGACCAGCTATGACACGTATACATTTCCTTTGAAATGAAAAGATTCTTGCAGCATGAGGAGAATGACCCCACAGAAGAATACCATAAGAAATTAGGCTACCAACACAAGAATGATACACAGTCAACAATGTTTCAAGTGCAACAACACCATGCATTTGGCTGAGAACAAAGAGATTTTTGGCA
Organism: Zophobas morio; assembly: GCF_036711695.1. NCBI lineage: Eukaryota > Metazoa > Arthropoda > Insecta > Coleoptera > Tenebrionidae > Zophobas > Zophobas morio. The sequence continues at coordinate 10,969,551 of NW_026972122.1, forward strand.
ATGCTGTCTAGAATATAGTCCACATGAAAATTCCAACGCAAAGTTGTGTCTAACACAATACCTAGCAACTTAATACTCTTTTTTTGCAATCTAATGTCCTAAGAGAGCAAATCAAAATTTTTTTTTATCTTTATTGATCACTAAATTGTTACTTAATGACCATCTAGTAAAATATTCATTAGAAATATTATCATTATTACTTGGCTTTGTAATATCATCACTGGTATTAGTAATTGTAGTATCATCTGCAAAGAGAGTTATTTTGCCAGTTGGTACACCTTGTGGCAAGTCATTAATACGAGGAAAAGTATGGGACCCAGTACTGATCCTTGTGGGACACCTTTGTTAATATACGTTGTCTCTGATTTATCACCATTAACATAAACAAACTGACATCTAGAACGGAGGTAGGATTCAAGGAAAGTTACGGAATTTTGATCAATAGAAAGCCATTTTAACTTTGTGGATAAAATGTGATCGACACGATCAAAAGCTTTAGGAAGGTCAAAACAAGTAACAGAAGCATATTCTTTGGATTCAAATGTAGCTAATATAATGTCACAGATTGTCTTAACAGCAAGAGTTGTTGAAAGATTATGTCTAAAACCGAATTGGGAAGGATTAATTAATTGGTTACTTTCTAAATAGTCAACTAATTGGTTTTTCATGCAAACTTCCAGAATTTTGCCTAAAACTGGTACAAGAGAAATAGGACGGTAATTACCAACGTCAAATATGTTGCCCTTTTTATGAAGTGGAATAACTTTAGATATTTTAAGAGCATCGGGAAATGTGTTGTGGATTAAGCATTTATTAATAAGTTTAGTGAGCGGAGATATCAACACATTTATTGTAGACTTTACAATATAGGAAGATATATTATAGGCATCTACACTTTTTAAGCGCTTCATGTTATTAATTATATTTCTAATATCAATTTGGGAAATCTGACAAAATGTGAAATGCTGATCCCTTCGCAAATTTCGCTTGAAGTCATTGTAACTAACACTATTAACAAGTCTTAAATCATTGTCATTTAGAACATTCAAGAAGTAATTATTAAAATCATTACAAGATAATTCAGAAGGAATGTCATGTTTTTTTGAGTTCTTTTTATATGAGTATATCACATCCCATGAGGCTTTTTGTTTATTGTTTGACTTAGAAATGTAATTGTGGTAGGCTCTCTTTTTTGATTCAATTATAGCTTTACGGTAAATATTTCTAAATTCATTGAACTGTTTTCGGGTAATCAGGTTTCTGCTTAGTAAGTTACCATAAAATATTAATTGTTCACGTATTTTTCTAAGTGTCTCATTAAATCAAAATATTTTATCCTTAGGAGAACGGATCTTTTTATGTTTGATTGGTAAATAGACATCAATGGCAGATGACAACACAAGCAAAAATTTATTCCACAAGTCATTGAGGTCGTATCTTCTAAAAAGGACCACGACAGATTTTCCAAATAATTATACAAGTTAAACATACCAATAAACGTAAGAGGTCTGCAGAAGATGCTCTGATTTTCATATATAGAATCATTTGGTGTATATAAAGTCATACAAATCCCTTTGTGATCAGACAAAAAAAGTTCATGTACTACAGTTGCGTACTTATCATTTTCAATATTCGTGAAAATGTTATCAAGACATGCATTTACTCTCGCGTAATCTCAAACACAGTTTGTTTAAGACCAAATGAGCGTAATAAACGTTGAAGAGTACATGCATCATTCTCTTGTAAAAGAAAGTCTGTGTTGAAATCACCAGTTACAACAATGTGTGAAGCACTGTTTCTCCCCATTATACTATTTAGTAGAGAATCTAGGTTTGAAAGGAAAACATCAAAGTCACCACTAGGCGATCTATAGACAGAAACTATAACGAGATTGTTGGTGCTTATTCCAACAAATTCACAATGAATTTCGTGACAGAATTTAGTACACTTTAAAATCTTAAAATGAGTAATACTTCTATGTAGAAGAATACAAACTCCACCATGAATATGACGTAAACGACAAAAAGTTGTAACAATCTCATACTGTTCCAATTTTAATGATTGAATTCCAGTGAAATTCAGTCAATGTTCATTTAAGCAAATTATTTCAAGCGTTTCTGAACATTTCAAAAATGCCTCTAATTCATGGATCTTATTACTAAGGCACTGATTGACTGATTTAAATCATTCCCTGACGATGAACTATTAAATTGCTTTATGTTACCTGAACAACTTGAGGAGTTATCTGAAAACCCCGACTATTTTTTAAATTAAAGTTAAACCTTCTATGCGAAATCCATAATGTGAGGTTCACCAAGCTCCAAGCTCAAGAGGGGAGCATATAGAGGAATGGATTACGACTCTAAATCTGGTGGTATTAAATCTAGGAAACATGACTTTCGAGAGGGGGGAAAGTAGATCGCACATTGACTTGAACATAGTCACGAGCGGTATGAGCAAACATGCCCATAATTGGCAAGTTTCAGAGAAGAAGATACTTAGTCTTCATAAGTATATACACTTCGATAAATGCGTAATAGCAGAAGAGGAAAACCGGTAAGTTATTCATAAACGAGTAAAAGCAAGCGGAATTTCCACGAAACAAAACCAACGTCTCAAAATGCTACTGCCCAGAAGAGATGATAGGTATGTTGCAAGACACACAAAAAATGGCAACAAGGAAAAAAAACAGGGGAAAACCTAGAGTTCAGCCACATTGATGGAGCCATGAAATCTAAGAAATTTAGCAGAAGTGTAACCGGGCAAGAAGAGAGTGCGCTAGAACAAGGAAAAAAGAAGCTAAGGAGACGTAGAGGAAGTAGAAGCTGAGGAAAAATTGAGACAGCTGCAAAAATAACTCGCCGACAGTATCAAAAAGGCAAAGAGGAAACGCGTATGAAACTGTTATGAGACAACTACGAAAGCTCATCCCGATACAACATAAACGACGAAGAGTTAAATAGGATCGTACGCGAATTATTTCCAAGCGCCAAAGACGAAGGGGAAAGACATGTAACATTGCAAGTGAAGCCTTTCGACATGAACGAACTCGAGAGCGTAAGAATTAAGATAAAGGGCGGTAAGGCAGGAGGTCCAGACGGACTGACCCTGGAGAAGGTTAGAACGGCGGTTAACGCAGTGCCAACACTTATACTTAGGACGCTAAATAAGGCGCTCAAGGCGCAGAACTTCCCGGCCAAATTGAAAAGATCAAGAGTTGTACCTACTTATACCAAAGGACATGAAAGGTCCACAGAACGAGATAGCTTATAGACTGACTTGCCTATTGGACACAATGAGCAAACTATACGAGATGTTGATTAGAGAATGACTGACAAACGAACTAGAGGAGAACAAGGCTCAGTATTGGGCCCCACAATGTGGAACGTGTTTTATAACGTGGTGCTGACTGCCAGGATGGCGAGAAAATGCGAACTATTTGCTTTGGCGGATGACCTGGCGTTAATGGTTGCGGCGGAGGAAGAGCAAGAACTGGTGGAGAAGGTGAATGAGGCTCTGGCCATAGTAACGTAGTTTTCAAATTGGATGGGTTAGTAGTGGTACTCGCAAGAAGTGTTAAATACTTGGGCATGTGGATAGATAACAGAAGGAGACATGGAGAGCATATAAAGAACACCGTTGAAAAAACCTGGGAGGTACAGGATACTGGAAAACGAAATTATTATATAATGTGGTACAGTCCATCCTACTCTATGGGGCTCCGGTATGGTACAAGGTTATCAATATGCAAAATTATCCATTAATGCTAGAAAGTGCTCATAGAAAACTACTTGTACGCGTCGTCTATAAAACGGTATCAACGAGAGCAGTACCGGTTATTGCTGGTATACCACCAGCAGGAGGAGAGAGCGGATGTTCATAAACTAGGCGTAAGAGTAGGACCAGGCACCAGCCAAAAACGAGCAACTATTAAAAAATGGCCGGGAATATGGGATAACCACACGACGACCGCACAGTGGACAACAAAACTGATCCCTAACATAGCGAAATGTCTAGAGTGCACCCACAGGAGAGTAGATTACACACTCACTCAGTTTCTTACGGGGAATGGGACATATGGAGTATACGTAAAACGGAGAGGGAGGAAGGAAGACAGTAGCTGCAGATATTGCCACTTGACTTTAGCAAAAAAGTAATTTCCAGTAATTATAGCGTGTGACTTCAATATTCCAGAATTATCTGATTGTACTTCTCTATCAAAATCTACTTATGTACTTACAACGTGCGATCAAAAATAGCACGTTGTAAGTACATAAAACACCTCTAGTTACTACTCGATGCCCAAATGTTTTTTGAACATATGGCGTAGCTAACATCGTAGAATGCACATCTGTCAGTGTCAAACTGGTTCTGTCACTTCTATCGTTGTTCTAATCTGTAGACTATCTGTCACTATTCGAATTATCGAATAACCTCAAATTATTGTTACGACAATAGCCACGCCATACGTTCAGAAAACATTTGAACATCGAGAAGTAACTAGAGGTGTTTTTATTTGATCGCTCGTTATATGGCTGACAACTATGTCAAAAGAAATATTCGACATAGTACACCTGTACCTATCAACCATAATTAATTAATGAATAATAACAGAATGATAGACTAATTCCCCAAGGAATTATTGAAAATTTGATCTCCAGTATCGTAAGGTAGATCAGTGGAAAATAAAATTAATTCGCTTGTTTTTTGATTTTATTTTGTGTGGTCAAATTTCATGTATTTTTTAACACTAAATTTTGTTTAACCAAGAACGACTTGAAACAGGATCATATTCCATTGAAGTAAAACTACAAGTGATAAAAAAAAATCCTCCAAGTTATTTGTTGATTATCTTTTGTCATTAAAACGTATGTCTGTACTTACATCGCAACAAAATGTCAAAAAAGTGAGCTTACAACGAAGAGTCGTGATGCAACCTTACTAGTTTTACGAAGAAGCACAAACAACTGAACGAAACACGGAAATCCAAGCGACAACTACTGTGAGGAATAACAATAAATCTGGGCATATTAGGCGATTCTCTGCGACTTCTGTTTCCGAAAAAAAGAGCTCAAGTAGTGTAATTATTATCTACAATACCTTGACATAAATTGTTATGAAGAGTGAGGACACACTTGTCGGTGTGACTTGTGCAATGTTTTTCAAACCACTGAGTTCAAAAAAAAACTTCAATTTAGATCATTTTTAGTCAAAAATACTGCTCTTTATATTTCGATGAAACAGTAATAATATTGTGTTAGTTTATCTACAATGCTTGGAATAGACATTTTAAGGAACTTTGGAGATATATATGTAGCTACACATGCGATGGTTGTTATGTTAGGTGGAATCAGTAGTCGATGGAAACAGATCTCCTATAATTTGAGTGGGAATTCTGTAGATATAAAATCTTTAATCATGGATCCTCATAAGATTATGATATTTACACCAAATTGGGGCTTAATTTGACCAATACACAATCTGATACGGGCTCTTCTAATCGATCAGTTTGAAAAGGTAGTGGAAAATCATATACATTTCACATTTTTGATGTTATAAAATGATTAATATTTTTTTTATTTTACCTTTGGTGTTATAATACTGCCACTAATTAAGGTTGAAAGTTCAAATAGAAGATTTGAATGATTAGAAGAGAAACTATATTTACTATATTTACCTCTTTTTCTATGAACAGTCACATCTGACAAGCATATCCTCACTAGAGAGCGGCCAGACGATTTTAATTCATAGGTGTACGACTTGTTCGAACTCTTATCAAGGTCGAGCATTTGCATACTCGACGCCTATGTATGCGTAGTTATTGCAATTGAAAAATACGCCGGTCTTACTCTTCATTCTTTCAGCAATTTATATCAAAGTACTCTACTATTATCTATTCACTTTTTTTGAACGTAGATTAGATATTGATATATTTTTTTATGTTGGACAAACAGAATAGCAAATCAGTCTGACATGTTAGCATTGCTGCCATTAGTTCAGAATTGCCAACACAAAAATTTGCTTCAATTATTAATAGTCATCTGGTAGTAAGTGAAATTTACTTCTTGACTCTACAACTTAAGTATGACATTATGAGTTTAGCTGGATCGTCACCGTTTTTAAGTTGTTAAAAGAATATGGAAACATTATTTGAGGTGCATAATAAAGGTACTCGCTTCGCTTGTTGAAAAAATCTTGTATAAAAATATAACGGCGTCATTTAAATAAGTTAAAAGACTTTATTATAAGTCTTATAACATAGTTTGTTATGCCACGGAATTCTAAAGAATCCTACTCCCAATTCTGGAATTATTTTAATTATTTATATACGCCCCATACATACAATTAATTTCATCTAAAAATAGATAACATCACAACGTTCCGCAGAAGTTGGGCTTTTGTTGTACGTTCCATATATGATACAATGAATGCATCCCGTTACGCGAACGTTTCCATTAAAAATTTTCATACACGCAGCACTGTTCCGAAGACATTGACAGATACAGAATTAAAAAATAATGTAGCACGTACTGTTATTTTCCCATGCAGACGCAGCAAAAAGACAAGTTGAAGGGAGGATGATGTTAACAGGCAGCACACGAACGGGTATTATGCATGATAATATCGGGTCTTATGACGCTCCTTAGCAGGTCAAAGGTGAATCCGCGCGAGTTAAATATGTGGGGGTGCGTCGGTAAACTCCCTTCCTTTATAAAGCTGAAATATGCATAGAAATGGGGATATTTCTATCCAGCATACATCAAATTTCGCCAAGGACATGGCGTGATGTCCATGTTGGAGAAGATTTAGGGCCGTCAAAAATGTAGCGTATAATTTTTGTGTCGGGGGTGTTTGAGATTTCTTTTTTAACGTGTGTTTTGTCTAACGCGTGACTTGAACGTTGAAGAGGGTTTATGAATAGGTATAGCCAGAACAGGATGAAGTGCATACAAAGTTGTTGTATTTACCTTTCTACTTTGAAAACTTCTATATTTGAGTTTATAGAAGTGTGAAATTCGAAAATACGATTACCATTTTCTATTCCTAGAGTAAGTGAGAGACGGAGTTTTGGAGCCGAGCGTACTTTAATAGTAAGAGAATCGTATAAAAATAAAACCATGCCCAAATATTTTAAATGAATTAAACTTCGGTCCGTTCGGCAAAGGGAGCACTTTGATTTTATTTTATGTCAGAGGCGTTTTATCACGATCTCTGAACGAGTTGACATAAAAGAACTCCCTAGTAAAGTTCCTTGAGCAAAATCAGTTTTTGCGTTCAGTAAAAGAAACTTTTCCGTTAGTTTTCCCATCCTGCGCATAATCTGGACAATGATTTCTACAAACATTCAGTTTTCTTGAGAGCTTCTCCTGGGAAGTTTTAGTTACAAAATGTTCAGCTCTACGTGCTTCAAAACAAAATGCAGCGAGAATAAATCGGGGCATGATTAATTTTTAAGCGGATTCACACGCTAAAATCCACAACAAAATAGTGGTGCTTCATAGATATTAATGGTAAAATTTGATGGCCACGTAGAAAGCTAATTGTATCTTTGCATTACATTATTATACAATGTGTCTATAAATATTTCTAGGTCAAATGAGAATACTGCGTATGGTTGAAAGAAATTTCAATATGTACAATTTCGTCTTTCACTTTTTTTCTATTTTCATTAGCCAATAATATCAGATTATATTAGAATTGCATTGTAATTATTAGAGATAGAATAAAAAATTAAGACTAATGTTATATGGTTCTTTGAGATTATATATGAAGTCTTCTGTTTTTGGGGCGTAAAACACAACTTAGTTTTTTTAATGGAACACCGTGATTATTTTTACCAATGTGCTCTGATCAGCCTCCTTACGCTCTGTAACCATTTTTGTAACGTTGCCAATTTAATTAGTCCAAATTTTTCGAATTTATTAGCAATGTTATAATTTCTGTGACATCTTTTAAGGGAAGATAGAGATACTAGTTTTGTAGTGGTACCCATTAAATTAAATTTTAATCTAGGTATGCAGTCCTTATAAAGAAATTCTATAATCTTACAATTTTCAAATATCTTTCTTTCGATATGTCGGTGTTAAAAATTGCAAAACTATCAATTCTGCGACGAAATTCCGGGGAACGGAAGGTGACGGTCCGACATTCGACCTGGGGGCGGCGTGCCTCGGTGCCAAGCCTTGGGCCGACTACTGCCGCTGAAATAGAAACACGTCTGGCCGACCTAGGCTTATGCACACACCTTCACGCCACCGGAGGTGGCGCCTTCCGTCGGGAGCGGCGGTATTCGGGCTCTCAGTACGCGTTTCGGTTTCCGGCCTGCGAAAATTCGCTTCGTTACAACTTTAGATACAGAAAGTATATACTTAACAAAAAGAAAAGAATAAAATTAGAATCTGATCCAGTACTAACATGCAGGATGTTCTATTTGAAAAAAAAATTAAATATCAACAATTGTAATAAGTATTTTAGATTTTTTTAAACACTCTTGTAGGTAAAGATTCAATTTTAACACCACAACAAAGCGCGTAGTGTTGTTTATCTCCCCACAGAATGTTATAACTCAGATTTTAAAAATAACTCTCTTACGACTTTTTTGGTAAACCTTTGCCTTGGTAAAAAATATGGAATAACGTGGCAACGTCGGTGTTGCATCAAAATTTCAAAAATAGACTGATTTTAAACCCTAGAAAGAGGCAAATGAGAATTTGTTTCAATTTCGCCCTGAGAAATTTACAATAAGAAAAATCACTGAATTACGTATAGGCAACCAAATGTAGAGGAATGTCACCTTGGTCTTGGCATTCATAGGGGGATTAAAATGTTTCAGGGTCTCTTGGTCACTTCTGGGTTAATGACTGCGGTGAAAAACATATTAAAATTAAGGGTACGTCTAATTTAGTTTGCAATTTTATAAAAAAGGCAATAATAATTATTTAAACAAGAATTAATCGTATTCGACACCTAGGTCCCCCTGCAACGATTATAATTAGCGTTTAAATTTAGCAGTTAATTAATAATTTTCTAATTTAAAGTGTGTAAAACTTCGACGATTCCATCAACCTGTCTAATTTTTGTTATATCGCTTGCATTAAATTCACAGTTCCTGTTAAGATTTTTACCTGTTGATGGTTCGAATACAATTTTACAACAATCATGTAAAATGTAAATTCGGTTATTCAGGTTCAACTTCTTTTTTTATAATTTTTACTAGCTGTTACCCGCAGCTCCGCTTGCGTGGATTTCTCAATTAGGACACATTATTTTTGATCCGCTGATTTATTTTTTGATTTCAATTTTATTTCTTTTTAAGTTTGTGCAAGTCTTCATTAATAACAATGTATGTATAAATGTATTTGTCCTTCGGCTGACTGATTCATCAGCATAACTACTGAAGGTAGAAACACGAAATTTGGACATAAGGTTCCTTTCGTAATGTAAGCATCCATTAACCCCTAAGTGGGTGAAATAAGGACTGAAAGTTTGGAGTTAGGGTCCCGTGAATTTTGTAATTTGGGTTATCTTTTGTCGATTTTATTAAAAGTCATGTTTTAAATTAAAGGATATTTCTTTAAAAAAGTTAAAATATTTGGATATTTTTGTCACTAATATTGTAGACAGCCATGTAAAAACAGACATTTACCTGACCTATCTAAAATTTGGTTGTAAATTTGACATTGTTCTGTATTTAATAAACTTTCGTTGTGCCTATAAAAGTATGTCATAGCTAATCTCTCTGAGATAGTCTCTGTTTTGTCTGACTTCTTCACGTTTTACAGGCTGAGACGAACCATAATACTCTAAACATTGTCTTCCTAAAGACAGCATCGTGTCTTTAAAGGAAATCACACACTTGTTGTACACTTCATTTATAATCTGAACACTCTATTGACACTCTGACTGAACTTGACAAACCTAAAGCTTTGCATGATGACTTGTGGGATAAACGACACCATCAATAGTTTTTAAATCCGAGAATGAGTCATTTCTTGAAGAAGAAGACCAAGGTAGAAACATTCGGCGTTATTAGGGTGAACGGTGTACACTCTGCCCAAAGTTTGATCTCTTTTGACTCCCGGCCAACCATCAACATTTTTTCCACGTTTTTGTCTCTCAAATTTTTTTTCCACACATAGTATGAAGGGACTTCAACATAAAAAAGGATTTTTGCAAAATTATTCGTTTTTCAAAGCTCAAAAAATGCTAGAAAAGTAGTTTTCTGTGAATTATTTACCTTTTCAGTTACATTATTAAAGTCGTTAGGATTAAAATAGAGAGCAGGCCATTTTTCAAATGCACTGTGAGATGAAAAACCGCTGGAAATTGTTCATGTATAGGAAAGGGCCAGCATTCTCCAGACAGCTTCAAAGCTGCTAATATATCGACCACTTTCATATAATTTGACCTCATCATTGTCATTTTCAAGACCAAATAATCCTGGTTGGATCCTTTATGAACATATTTGCATATATATTTAATAGATTTTACAGAGTTACAATACTCTATGTTGATATGAGCAGCAAAAGTTCAAGATGAAACTGTATTGTACGGTACCACCCATCTATTATCTAGGGTTACACCATGGAATTCAACCGTGAATCCACCATCCGCGGGACCTCTTCGCCGGTATTGAGGATAGCTGTCTTCGCATGTTTGGGTTTCTTTCAGGAGAATTCGAGGATATTTTTTTGCTACAGCTACATCCTTTCATACACGGGAACACAAAATTAGAATAGTTAAGTGAGAAATATTCTGATAATTCGTGACATAAAACACAACCGTCAACGCCGTTTGGTCTCATGCGTCCGACCGCAGACCCCGTTCGCCTCGCAGTCGCTTACTCGGTGACGTCGCGCCCTCCCTATTTCCATACAACTTCTTAAATTTCAAACGCTTAGGACTATTTTTTTCAAATAATCCTACCACGTCTAATATGCGAAAAACATATTTAACTATTTTAAACTTAGATTTTTAAACACTTTTGAATTAATACTTTACTTCTCCTGTTTCTCACATTTCCACCCAAATTATATTCCGTTGGGGATGAATTTCAGAAAAGAATTAAAATCAGTCAGTCAAGACAAACAATTTTACATGATTACCAATTTTCAAGTAACAAATGTTAACAACATTTCAACTAAACATCGCCATACAAATATTTTTTCTCATATAAACTTTGTCACCTCATTTGATCTTCTTAGGGGTAGAATCTCAAAAACAGCTGAAATACACGTTACATTGTTTGTGTTGAAAAGCATTAATATCAAGTTCCAAGCAAAAATTTACAATAGAAATATTTTTCTCATACACAATTAGTTACCACTTTTTACCCCCTTAGGGGTTGAATCTCGGAAAATGCTGAAATACGTGTGTCATTATATGTGTTGAAGAGCATTAATACCAAGTTCCACGTGAAAATGTGCAACAGAAGTAGTTTTCCCGTACAAACTTATCCACCACTTTTTACCCCCTTAGGGGTTGAATTTCGGAAAATGGTGAAACACGGGTTTCGTTATTTGTGTTGAAAAGCATTAATACCAAGTTCGCGTGAATATTTACAACAGAAATGGTTAGGAAATAGTCTTCCTGTACAAACTTTACCACCCCTTTTCACCCTTTTAGAGGTGGAATTTCCCAAGTTCCTTTCTTAGTGGGTGCTTACATCACAAAAGGAAACTATTGTCCAAATTTCATGTTTCTAGCTGCAGTAGTTTAGGCTCTGCGTTGATGAATCAGTCAGTCAGGACAAACAATTTTATATGTATAGATAATGATAATATCTGAAAGTTCTAGATGTCTTTACTTAACTTAATTACATTCTCCATACATACTTCATAAATTCTCACTCAAAATTTAAAACAGTGTATTTGTGACATTTAAACTAGTCATAAACGTTGATCCATTTTGAAAGAAAGAACCTTGAAAATTATCAGCAGTTAAATTAATATCTTCGTGGACTAGAAATAAGAAGCGTATTTTATGTTTATTTTATATTATATTAATGTGTTATTTTCTTGCATCCGAAATATTTTCTCACAGTTTGAATTTGAACATTTATTCTTCAATGACCCGGGTGGGTGAGGTGGCACCTGCCCACTACACCTTGGGTCGTGAGTTCGATTCCCGCTCAGCCTCTGGGTGTTTGTGTTCGTGGCGTTTCCTATAATTACCATTAATAAGATAAAATAAAATCAATAAAATTGTTAGGTTCACCGTATTTAATAGCTGCTTTGTTGTGTGTTTATTTCATGTGTGCTTTGTTTTGTATGTTATGTGGATTTATTAATTATTAACTTGAAGAAATGCATAATTAGACATGATGTAAATTATTTATTCTTTAAAAATCTTGTTACAGTCTGCCACAACGAAGTAGTAATTCATTTAATTATCATGAAAACTTTTAATCAACAATAACTAACTAAACGAGTTGAAGTTCATCGATGAATTGCAACAATGTTAGTATGGGGATTTTAAGGCAAGTTGCGTGACCCCGGAATGTCAATCTCAACACAGTGTAACCCTGAAAACTGAGTAGAGCTCGATCGCCTTAACCAGAGCCATCGATCCTTTAACCGTGATCTGTGAGTTTTGAACTCCCGTGTGAACTTTAAAGATTTGTATCAATTTGTAACATTTGACTTCATTTTTGAAAACTAGGGAGTGTTTTTGCAGCTGATTTCAAATTTTCCTTCTCCAGAATTAGGGTTTGAAAATTTTGTGCACATGTCTAATTGTTGGCGAGATGTTTAGGTTACTACAGTGTTATGAATCAAAAACAGAACAGTATAGTTGAAACTAACTAGTATGTTAGTACTCTAAGAACCGTACAACTTTGGTCAGACTTTTTTCAATTTTCAATAATTAGTGAGGTACATATTAAAGTTTGCACAATATGCGAAATAATAAAATACGGTGCAAATAAATGTTCATCATGTCAAATTAACATTGTAATAGCGATTTCAATAACACGAAATTATAAAGTCAGTGAACATCCATAATAGATATTAAAAATCCATACGGAATGCACTATAATTAAATTCTACAAATTGTCAATTTTGTTTGGCAGCGAAAAATTTCATTAGCTTTTACACAATCCAATCTAACTTTGAATCAGTTCAGCTTAATGAATTAGATTAAACCCTTGTGCTTTAAACTAAAGAAGAATTTAAATGACGTGATTACAGTTGTATAAATTAATTTTTGTGCAGACGCTGCTCAATTTTGTCGAAAAAAGAGTCATCTTATGGAAGCAAACTTCCAATATATTCGATGATGTATACGTGGCAATAAATCCGCCAAGTTTTGGCAAGGTCTAATGGTGACAATTCTTTCAGAGATCCCCACTCATGAGATATTTCTGTTTTGTCAACACTGTCAGCATATGGCTGTTTGATATAAACCTGACAAATCGCAACCAGTTTAACTAATAAAGGAAGATATATTTAAGACATTTTTCCAGAGATTTGCTGCCATCACATACAAGCTATTTTTCTATTATGTAGACGAAATATTTTTTATTGTAAACACAAATTTGTCGAAACAAAAACCAATAACAACACGAAAATCAACCTCTTCATTTATTTCAAGTTATATTTTTCCCAACCGGCAAATATTTAAGTGCGGGCCTTGCGGCTGGCCACTGCATTCTTACACCACTTTTCGACCCTACTTTGACCCTTTTCAAACTGCTTTACAAGATTTAAGCGATTCTAAAGAACTGTACTTTCTCTATATAGATTAGATTTGACGCTGTTGAATTGATTTTTCTAGAATATTAAGTAAAACTGGAGGAAAGTGCTTCTGCTTGTTTTAATCCACGATAAAAACAACTTAATCACGTTTTGTAGTAAAAGTAGTTGATGAATGTTGTCACGAAACACTAAAGACTAGAGAATGATCAGATCCGTGTGATTTCTTGCCAACTTTTTTTCAAACAACACATTTCGTTTTTCCATCTGACACGAACATGGGATTCTGCCGGAAGTAATTATGAGCTTTGCATGTGTTGAAATCCTTTTTGATTTACCGGTGCGTAGAGAGCTTCAGGAGCCGGCAATAATTAAATGGGTGCCTTGGGACTGAAGCTTATAGTAAAAAGTTATTGAATTATCAAAGTGGGAAGAGTTAAAGCTTTAATGTTATTAGTAGCTAAAAAAAAAAGGATGGAAGCATAACGTTAATTAACACATTTTCTTACGCTGCTTAAAATACAAAGACAAATATTTCGGAATAGTGAATGTGGTTTTAGGGCGTTTATTTATCTTGTTTATGGTTTATTGAGGCGTGGAAGCATTACCATTATTAACATGTTCCTTGGCTGCCACTACCATAAAACATTTCTTGATATTGAACGCGGTTATCAGTTCTTAAGTGAACATCCCCGCCAAGTTAGATGGGGCCATAATTAATGGCAAGGGTAGGTATTTATCTTGTAGGGGACAAGTGCGGTCGGAACTAAACCTAAAGGCTGATATGAACAGATATAATAAATTTTGCATAGGCGTTTATTTGCGTGCCGAGTTGTTAACTTCCATGCTCAGTTAGAAACAAGATTCCCTCAGGATCATCTGTCAACTTAACAAAGTAAAAGTAAAAACCATCCAAAACGTTACGACTCATAAAGGGGTGTTATTATTTTACGTTGATATGGCTGTTGCCTCAAACTAATCTAGGTCGAGCAAAAGGGAGAAAAGTTTCTTGCGTATAGCAAGTTGAAGTTCGCCATATGTTCTACAAGTGAACTTCGCCCTTTCACTAATTTCGTTGGCCAATGAATACACCTCTATTCAGAATACATAAACACGTAAAACATGAAATTGTAAGTTTAGGTTTAAAAGGGTTATCCCTTGAGTCCATAATATGACTAGGTACACACATAAACCCTCACCGCAACGGTAACAACATTGGCCCTTCGCAATTGTTTTATTTTGTTATGTTGTTCCTTCATTTACCACGCTAACGGTAAAACAAGGGATTCCTTGTTCAAATTAAACTCGGAAGAAAGCGTAGCCGTTACAAATTCGCTTTCATTTAACGCCATCAATTAACGAACATACTAATGATAATCTGCTCTCGAGTTCACTTTCCAGTTCCACAGACAAAACAACACAAGTGAGAACAAAATACCTCTAAATCAAAACAGACTTGTGAATCGTTTCCTTTGATCTCACCGCTCCATCGGTTATGGTAATCGTGAGAGCTACAACTCAATATATTGGAATTTCAGATTGCTAACGACTAGAGATCTTGAGGGCGGATAGCAGACACTGCTTATTGATGTAGTGTAATAGTGCAACTTCAAGAATTAATAGACTTCTGTAGGGTATAAATGGTTGTTCATGTCCGGGGCAATTGTACGGAAAGCAAGCGGGAATATATTTACTTTTAAAATAAGGTGGTCAGTAAATAACGACATGTTACTTGTTGCGGTACGAGAAAACATGGTTAGAGGGAAATCTAAAAAGTAGATCTACTAGCTTTTAAACTAAGTGCATATAACCATGAAAGTTAATTACTAAAACATTTTTGGTGTTTTATTTGGTTTGAAACTAGTTAGTGGGTGTACTGCAACATGAGAATCGATCCCGGGGAAACGAGTATATTTTTTAGAATGATGTAATCGACGCTTGTTTTCTTGTTACGCAAACTAGTAATTTCAAAGAAACTAACAATTGTTAAGTGTTGCACTTTCAATGTCCAAGTGAAGTAATATCTAGTTTAAGTCAAGTACAAAATGTGCACCAATTTCCACAAAAACTGATATTTTTTACAGCTAAAATTTTGTATTTTTATATTTTTCAATGTTAAACATTTAGAAACACTTATAGTCAAAAATTATGGAATACATATTTTCATGCTATGTAACTTCAGCAAAAAAAATCTTAAATAATTTATTTCATAATATCTCGCCTTTCTTGATTTTTTATACGTATTTATTACGCAATTAAATTTGTACAACATACTATACAAAAATAGAACACAGATACTTGAGATCCAACAGCAGGATTTTTGAAATTGAGCATTTCGGACATTTTTACACAATTAATGTAGAATCGAGGGTAGAATCTTTCGGTATAAAATTTTGACTTTCCTGCTCAAATTTTTTAAAATTTATTTTTGGTATTTCACTATTAATTGTAAAAAAAACTGGTGACTTTTAAATCTTCAAACTGTCTATTTTTGTGCTTGCGAAACTAAATAAGATGTCACAAATTTGGTATTTCATCGTCCATAGAATACAAAAATGTAGGTTTCCTATTTAGATTTTGTTTATCAATCACTGAAAATTTATTAGACAATTAAATGTTTCAATATGAAATGTACAACATGATTGTACTTGTCAAGATAAGACTGATTTTGGCAAATGACATCCTCTAAAAAAATAAGGGTGGGTGGGCGGGCCTAGGACTTGCTAGACAAAATTGATTTTGGCTAATGACTTATTGTTCTAAGAAAATAAACGCTGGGTGGGCGGAGCTAGTACTTGCCCAATAACCTACTCTCTACAAAAAAAAAGGCGGGTAAGCCGGGCTAGTATTTGCCAAAATAAGACTCATTTTGCCAAATTACCTACTCTTCCAAGAAAAGATACTAGCCCCGCCCACCCACCCTTTATTTTCTTAGGATAGGTCATCTGCCAAAATCCATCTTATCTTGTCAAGTATGAGTCTGATTTTTGCATATGACATCTTCTAAGAAAATAAGGGTGGGTAGTACTTTCTAGGTAAGATTGATTTTGGCAGATGACTTATTGTTCTAAAAAAATAGTACCTGCTAAAAATAAAAAAAAATTAAAAAATCAAAAGTCGACAAATTGAAAAATCGGATAAATGAGAAATCGGAAAATTGTACAACTGTTTAATCGGAAAATCAAAAATTGAAATATCGAGAAATAAAAAAGTCTAAAATTTCAAAAATTAAAAAATCGTAAAATCGAAGTCAAAAAATTAAAAACCGAAAAATCAACAAATCGAAAATCCAAAATTTAAAAATCGGAAAATGAAAGAAACAAAAAACTGAATAATCATGACATCAACTTCGTATAGGTTTAAAAATTTTGTTCAGAAATCACATAACTGACTACCCTTTTGAAAGGACCCTTTCAATGATTTACGTACATCTAGAGGGCCGTGAACACGACTTGATCAAAAAATTGTCACTTTCGAAAAATACAGTTTTTGGCGACAGAAAATGAGTATTGCCATTCTTCATAAATCTGTTGGGCAGACCAAAAATAGACTTCGATAATAAAATTAATCTTCACTGTGAAATATATTCAAAGCACATAAAATGTATTCTCAATTTCTCACTACATGCTTAACTTCGACTATCAGCACGTTCAGATTACAAGCATCAGCACTGTGTTAAAAAAAAATGAAATTTAATTGATTTTGTCCCTTGAACGTAGAGAAGAGGAATAATGAATTGATTAATTAAACACACTAAGTTTGTTCCTAAAAGAAAATGGATGTCTAGCGTAAAAATTCATAAATTTGAAAACCATTTATTTGGCAAAATTGTAAGATGACGTCATCACTTAAAATATTGGCATGTGCCATTTCAAAGTTAAATTGTAGAGGATTTTAATTTTTCCTCAAATATCTGGATGCCTTGAGTAAAAACTCAACACGGATTCATAAATCACACATGCAGGAGTAATCAAATTGGGGAGAGGGGCATAAGGGCAAAAATTTTGATTACCGATTTACCATTCTTTCGATAATCTTACAACATTTGCAAGATTTCAGAGCTTTCGGTTCTGTAGTTTCAAAGTTGAATTGCAAGATGTTATAATACAATTTTGTTTTTTTTCTCAAAAAATTTGGATATCTAGATTAAAAACTCAACACGGATTCATAAAACACAAGTTCAGGAATGTCGTATTTTATTAAATTTAAAATAACATTTATTAACGCAAATTTTGGAGAAAACGTTATCCCATTGTTGGTGAAGATGATTAATCAAATTTTGGTTAGCGTTTTGCCATCTACACGACATGCCGAAAATGCATATGAAATTTGGTAACAATCAATCCGGTAGTTTCGGAGATTATCTGTCTAAAAAAATGACAGAGACGACAGACGGTAGACAGAAAGACCGACAGGCAGACTGAAACGGAATATCTACTTTTAGTACCCTAGGGGTCATGAAACGTCGAGAAAATATGATAGTCGCTAGTCGCCCAATGGACCCAATTACAATACTCCCTCAGCTTATGCTCGAGAAGTAAAAAATCAAAAAATATACCAATCAATAGATTTGTTACACAAAAATGTTATCTTTAGTGTTATATACTGTAGATATCAAAATCAATGTATTTACTCTCTTTAAAAGTTGATAAAATGGTGTTTAAAGAACTTTACAGATTTTTACTTCCCGAACGTAAGCGAATGAAGTATTGTAATCGAGTGCATCGGCCGACCCTCTACTTTTACGTTTTCTCGACCTTTCGTGACCCCTAGTGTAGGAAGAAATAAGTATCCCGTTTTCGTCTGTCTGTCTGCCTGTCTGTCCGTCAGCTGCCTGTCAGCCGTCTGTTTGTCCGTATGTCTGTCTGTCTGTCTGTCTGTATGTATGTCCGTTTGTGTGGCTGTCTGTCTGTCCGTCTGCCGTCTCGATTTTTATTAGACAGATAATCTCCGAATGTACTGGGCCAATAGTTGCAAATTTTGCATTTATATTAGGAATATCATGTACATGATAAAACGCTAACCAAAATTTGTCTAATCAGCAATAATATGATGACGTCACTTCAAACTTGTACATACTTATTTACTAAATGAGTTTTAAATTTTATGAAATAACATCGTGCTACACATGTAGTTCATGATTCTGTATTGAGTTTTTACCCGAAACGTCCAGATTTTTGGAAAAAAAAATAAAAATTATGAAACAACACTTTGGAATTTAATTTTGAAACTGCAAAACCGAATGCTTTGAAATCTTGCAGATATTTTACAGTTATGATAAGCATGATAAATTTTTCACTTTTCCCCTCCAAAAAATTGATGACGTCAGCTCAAAATTTTCAAATAAATCCTATTATCGTAAGCATGGTAAATTTTTCATCAAAATGTATTTGCTCATCCCTCCCTAAAAAACTGATGACATCGCCTCAAGATTGTGCTGAATAAATCATATCTTAAACGTGCGAAGTATGATGCGCTAATACTCGTGATTTATCACTGCATTCATATTTCTTAGATTTGCTTATACGGGTGTCTCAAAAAATTAACAACTGAGTCAATTTATTTTATTGATTAAATCAAGAACTGCAAAACTGAATACTTTAAATCATGGGGACGTTTTGAAGTTATTGTAAACATGGCAACTTTTTTACTTTTAATGTCATACTGCATACATATCTTTATTTTGACATACAAGAGTAATACGTAAGGCCCGTTTATGGAATGATGAATACAGATTACACTTTAACTAAGATGCTGTAATAGAAATATCTGTCAATTGTAGTAATAACTATAGCGTTGGTTCCAAAGTTAGTTATAATTGTGTCATATAGTGTCCAAAAAATATGAAATGAGTTTCAAAAAACTTTGGATAAGTGAACAATGCGAATAAAATGTTTAAGATAGATCAGTTTTTCTTTCATCACGGCAGTTCGTCGTGAATCTCCCTTTGTTCTAACCACAGCTACAACAATAACAATAAAAAAAAACTTATTACTGAGACAGCCAGCTAGGCAGCCTGATTCATGCTGGTGAAATCCGGTTTTGCAGACGTTGGGTGCGGAACTGTCACTCCACGTCTGACACGTGGTCCCGTGTGATTATCCCGATTAAAGTAAAATTTCCTGGATTTACGACGATGACTGAATGAATACTGGTACAAATAATTTTCATTCAAGTCGCTAATTAATCAAATCAAAATAAGTTTATCACGATAAAACAAAGCACATATGAAATAAACACAACGAACACATATTAAATATAGACAAAATCAAAACGAGGTGGTTTTGGTAAACGTTTTGCTCTTCAAGAATAAATGTTCAAATTCAGGTTGTAGGATGACAACACAAATCAAACATAAAATTCCCCTTTCCACTTCGAGCCCACGATAGTATAAATTTAACGAATGATATTTTTCGGTGTTCCATGCCCCTAAAGTATTTAGCGCAATGTTTAAGTTGGTTTCAATGTAACTAATGAACAAGTCTGAACACTAGAGCGAAAAGTTACGAAATGTGAATAATAATAATAAATAACTTAAAGGAAAACATTTAGAATTGTAAGTACTGTGACAATATTGTCACAAAACTGTGTTAAGAGCATGAAACAAAAATACACCTGTTGATGGACTCGTCAATAGTTTTACAGCATTTCAGATTAGATCATCCGCTACTTACACTCGTTCAAACTAAATTTAAACATTTCTTCTTTGTAACACCTGTTTCCACTGGCATCACAAAACAAGAAGTGGCTGAAGAGACTCTCATATTCTGCCTGCATTACATAATGTAATTTACATTCCAAATCCCTTTGCTACCAATCTAAGGATGTCATCCAACTAATACCTCAAACACGCTTAAACGTGATTGTCTAGTGGAATAATTTTTATTTTTCAAATGCGTTTGCAGGCGTGTTTTTTTTCTCGGCGCGAAATTTAATTTTTAAATGGGACACCCCAATATTAAAACAACCACTGATTATTTACTGGATTCGAAAAGTCAACGACCCCAAGAGATGTTAAAACATGGGGTACAATTTTCCAACGAATGCAGATAATATTTTGAAAACACGTTTAAATGGTGGTCTTAAATGAGTTTTGTTTGACTGCGTCAACGAATTTTGTCTATAATTCACAGGGGATGCGTAATCGTTTGCCACCAAACCGTGATTTTAAAAATATTACGTAAACAAACTTAAAAGGGCCATTAAGGGCAGATTACTAAATGGAAAAAGGCAGGTGTCATACAATTCCATATTATAAATTTAAAAAAGTTACTTATGAGGGGGTTGTTGAAAATTAAACGTCCTGCGTATAAATTAAAACTAAAAACTAGAGGATATAATGACTATGTGTCAAGCAATAAAATTCGCTACTGCCATATAAAGACTACAACACTCAATTGTTTCATATTCGTTCCACGTTTAATAAAGACTGTCCGGTATTATAGTGTGTAAAAATTGCAGTAAATAAACGCCATACGGTCGTTGCAATCAATATTCCCATTGTGGCGCCAGGGGCGTCTCTGTCGGAATTCCCCTATGCGAATGAAACGACTTCCGCATCTTATTATGCAAGTGCTTCAGAACACAGACTACATAAAAAACTACTAAAGAACTAGATATTAGACACCCTCGAATTCTTTTCAGCTGTTATCCCCCGAACGCCATCCAGTTTTGAAAGTCGACACAAAAGTAACGAGCCGATGAATAAGAGATATCAAAAATTGGATAACATTTCCAAGTTCAGATAAGAAGGATTTAGTTCCGCCAGTTTGTAAAGTCCATTGTTCCTCTTCACAGTAAATTCCGACGCTTGTAGATTTATCACACCTTGTTAGACGCTAATAGATGAAAAGTAGCAAACGCTCTTGTAAAAAAAGATATATGGTTGATGCAGCTGTAGACGCTCGTTTAATACAAACTAAATCCCGAGCAAACACGGAAGCACCGCGTCCGGACTACGGTATTCCACGGAGACGTCTTGGGATCATGACCATATCCACGTTCCTGCAAATGAAGACTAATGCTAATGGGAGGACAAGTCAGAGCTATGATGGAGCTGCCTAGAAAGCACCCTTGACCTCACGCAACTTCCTGATTTAGAGGGAAGGATGGAGTTCCTGTGTTCGCGCCATAAAATTATAAACATGTACGTACGTTCTAATTAAATTTGCAGGACTGGAGACGCCTGGAATACCCACATTAACGCAGGATTTTCCCAAAAATAAATTTACAACGAACAAATTTTAATAAATACCTAAATAAATAATGTTGTTGTTTCACTACATATATTTTGAACATTAAAATCCCTATAATTAAGATGGTTTTCTATCAACAATATAATTATCTATAAAACGATTTGTACAAAATACGTATACAATTTGAAGTCGTGGGCTTGATGAAAAACCCGTTGGAGGCAGCACCGCTACGAATACACCAGCAAGGTAATGACGGTGCACAATCGTGAATTCGTGATGTCAAGTCGTGATTAGATTGTAAAATGTCTACTAGGCTCTTCCGTCGACACAAAAGAAAATGAGGTACTTTGTACATTAAGGTTTCAGGCGACAAGACTAATGAATAGTAAGTTATACAGCGTGTCCATAATACAAGAGTAATCCAGAAAGGAAGTCCCGTTTGGGCAGTGGCGGCTCGTCAGATGAGGCAAGTGAGGCGGCGCCTCACAGCATATATCTTAAGAACAGATTGACTTAATTTATAATTAAAAAAGAGTTTTCAATGCATTTTTAGTTACAAAAATATGTTGAAATGGGAAATCTGTACAAGATTTTGTATTTTTACGCTTCCTGCTGACATTTTCCGTTGAATACCGTACGATTTATGCCCCTAGTTCTTTAACTGAAGCGGCCAGAACGTCGCTTCACTTGAACCAGCGAAGGCCAATCACATACACGGATTTCCATGGCTCAGCTCCTATACTCCTATACATGCGTACGCTCGGAACTGAGGCGATATCTTCGGTGCTTCTCGGCCAATTTCGGCGTACTCATTAAACCATTTTTCCATTTATTTTACAGAACAGCAGGGTTGCGGGGTGCGTGGGTAATTAGCATAAACGTGAATAAAAACCCACGTGTTGGTGTTTTGTGTTATATTCTCTTTCATAGGTACAGGTGAGTGAAAAATGAATCCCGAGTACGATATCGTCGTGTTGCTTCTTGAAACGCCGTTTTCACGGCGAATCGAGTTACAACGTCGGCAAATTTTGCTAAATATCGAGCAGTCAAAACCGTTAATTCATTTAACTTCCATTGATAAGCGACAGAATCGTCAGTACTCCAAGTATTTTAAATCAACTTGGTACCTACGAAACATACGAGTATAAATGGCTCTGCCGTAATATTTACACAATATCCCGGGATATAACGATTTAAAGAATTTCATCCGAAGTGCAAAATTACATGAAAGTTCCAAAGTACACATTAAAAATTTCATGGGTTTAAAACGTTTAGAAAAGAACACAACAACTATTCCCGAATCCCTCCAAGAAAGTGCTACTTTCAACAAAATTTTGACTTGTAAAAACATTGTTGATTCAATGTGCTATGGGTGTTATTATTATTATTAGGACCTACCACTGACCCGGGAATGACCGGTTTTCAGGCAAGACTTCTATCATTACCAACTAGTAAGACCAAGTAATATTACTATTATTATCAAACTTCTATCATCGCCTCACCACATCAGACAGTCACGAGCCGCCACTGCGTTTGGGCATATCTTTCGGGTACAGTCGGGGAAAGCGCTGACTGATCTGGCACTGGAACGAAAGGCTAGATCTCTCGGTTCTCGTTTGCTCGAGGATATGGCTTTGTATAAGCTGAATTTCTTTTCATTAACTCCTAACAAGCCATGTGGATGATTATATTTAAAACTAGTGGCATTTGCGTATATACAGAGCCTTATGTATGCTGATGGCGAAATTAAGCTTGCGATACATATAATTTTCGACTCGACATAGACAACCATCCTTGAAAAAGATATACATATTTATGCTTGAGGTTTTCCAGCAAGTCTAGTTACATACAATTTCCACAATTTTCACCCTTTTGTAAACATATTTCTGGAGTAACCGTTTTTTTTTATTGTCGCAATTACGTAAATTATAGCTTACATTACAAAAATTTGTTAAAATTAGTTTGGAGCTTTCCTTGGTTTCCAAGTTTGGTTCCAATAACTACCGTGCATCTGAAACTGTCGCGATTATTGAATTGAAGATTGCGGAGGATTTCACGATTTTTTAAGTGTTAAAAAATTGATAAATTTAGTCCTTTTAAATAACTGAATAAAGTAAATTAAAAATAGCTTACAGAGATTATGACGGTGAATAATTTCATTCGTATCCAAAATGAAGAATTAGGACCTGGGAACAGCATTACCTGAAACAAACATAAATAATTAAGTAACTGAAAACGTCAGCACCAACCTAAAATTATTTTAAATTGTAATTTAATGAACATAAATTGTGTTGATACAATTTAGCGTTGTATATCTAATTATACCAAAGTATTTTACTTAAATTCGTAAAAACCTAAAAAAAGTTTCATGAGCATATATATCTGGGAATGTTTGTCTTTTATTGTTGTCGCACATACATATTTATATTAATCAAAAAGTATGTACATTTTTACCCATTTTTGCCATCAAGAAATGAAACAAAAAATAGGAGGGGCAAATAAGATTTGACCAATTTACATAGCAACTGGTATCAAGACAACAGCACTAAATTATATAAAATAATAAAATCTACCGTAATTCAATAGTGGTCAAACAATTGCGCAATGCTATGCCTGTGTTTCAAGTGAGAGAAAAAGTTTACATCAACATTTGTAGTGTAATAGTAATAATAAAAAAAATTGGGTGTGGGGCGACCCTCTCATCCGCAAAACAGCGCCTCTCCACAGGTCTGTGAGTCGGGTTCACGTAGCTATGTATTATGTTACTAAAGAAGAAGAAGAATTAAACAATAAAAATTATAATATTAATAATAATAAAAAAACACAAATATGGCGAATTCGTAAAATACAAGTATAGTTTCCCCAGTTCTAATTCGGTTAATAATAGATTACTACCGCCGGTGATGGGACAGTCATCAATAAGGGTTTAACCATTATACAGTATAATGGTAACGGCATGATTAAATCCTTATTTACTATCATAAAACCAAATTAGAACTGGGGAAACTATACAGCGGTATATTATTTTATGAACATCATAGTGTGGTTTTGGTTACAGTTTTACCATCTACACTATATTCAGACAGACAGACAGACAGACAGACAAACAGACGGAAACGGAAAAGCTATTTTTTCAAACTTTGATAAAGATCGTAATATAGACATTTTTAAAATTATTCAACTGACAAGATAATAGTCAGTTTTATTTACTCTTTCAAAACAAGAACCAAATATTCGTGTAAGTTTGACAGTGTCAAGCAAAAATTTTCAACACAACGATTGGCTTATATTTTGATTAGTGTGTGAGTAAGAGAAAAATGCTTAAAACCAAAAAAGAAGCTATTTTTGAATGGAAAAATAAAATGTTTCTAGAAACAATACAGAAATGTCGCCGCATTATACGTTTAATTTTGTTACTTTTAGTAAACCAAAAATTTTAATGTTTGGAATTTTGAAAATAATAAGATATATCTCGGATATAAAAAAATTGTATGTATGTACATTTTACAATTCAAATCGATTGATCATTTCTGCCAATGTTACAGAATTACAATTATTATTCAGTCCTTTAATTCAATGGTAAACAGAGCAATGGTCAGATATACTGCAAAGAGACAAAAGTCGGTGCTTAGTGCTCCTTGGAAAAAGAAAATACCCTGGTGAAAGAGAAGGTAGGTTATTTTGTACTACCGCGTGATCAGAAATGACTGAGTTTGTTGGCAATCCTGGATTTGTAGTTGAAATTATTGATATATCATGATGTTTTCTGTAAGTTCCGATTGTCGGCTGTCAAGATTGACAGATAGTTGACATTTTGATTTGCAAAATGTATCCAAAACATAACCTAAATTTATTGCATGTCACAAATGACATATCCGTCACACAATTATTTCCGTTATGTCAACATCAACGCAAGAAAAGTTCACATTTTTGATGAAAAAGTACTGCCAACAGACTCAGTCATTTCTGATCACGTGGTACTTATTATAAGCAATTCAGTTTCAAATGAACTCAAAAAATGTGCTTTGTTGTCAAAAATTTTAATTTGTGCTACAACGTGTATGGAGCAGACATTCTTAATTTTTCTTTCCTACGTTATAGGGTATTGTATAGGTTCAAGTAGCTACTTAGGTATACAACGTCCTGAATATGTACCAGTGCCGTACGGATCAGGATAAATAAAAATATAATTAATAATAAAAATCCCTTTTCATTTTGGTTGTAGGCAAATGCATGAAGTTATATATAAATTTGTATCTAAGAAATTCCTTTTATTTGAGGCCTCCGTGTTTTTGGCCAATTTGCCTATTTTTAATCATTAGTGCCTTTTTTGCATTTTTCAACCTATATAACTTTTTTCTGCCTATTTTGTTCTAAAATCTTAATTTTCGATACCCCTAAACACATGTTTCTTGCAAAGGTTGCATTAGTATTTCTGGTGCTCTAAAGAAAGATAATCCAACCCAAGTTTTGGGTAAAAGGGTACGGGAGAATTCGATTAGCAAAATGCCGACAATTCAATAACCGAAATCTATTTTCTGCGTAAACTATCAAAGAACAAATTTTATTGCACACCCAAGTACGTAGGTAGGCTTTAAAATAATTAAAACACCCATCTACATATGTCTCTTGCTTTTCTATGAAGAGCTTTGGTGAAATAAATACACCAAGCCCTCCTACAACTTTCTTTTCGGGTTCTCTTCTTGTATCAATTATTTTGTGTTGAGTTTTCGTAAAGTCAAGTCCAAAGTGTTAGTGTTTTAAAAATTGTTTATCACCTAGTATTTTGTGCCATTTTAATGCCCAAAGTCGTCTTTAAAGGACAAGTTGAAGGAATGGACGAAAAACGAAGACGTTTTTCAAATAGAAAACGGCGAATTGTTGTATAAAGTCTGTGAGAAAAGCAGGCAAACTTTAATTTCCTCATTTCATAGTGAAGACCATAAGAAAAATTTTTACTACAGTGCATTTGTTGCGGCAAATACACATGCCGCCGAAGAAACTTAACAAAAAAATATTGGGCTTATTTTTGGACAGAAACTGCAAAAATAATATTCATGAGAAATCAACTGTCAGATGCCTAAGTATATTAAGAAAAAAAGGCTAAATATAAGCCCCGCCCACCCCCCTACCTCAATTGTGATGATTTTTTTTATTCGTAGTTCGCCAAGAGGGCGGAGTTTAACTGCAAAATCCTTATTTTTCCAAGAGAAATTACAATGTGAAACATATGTTCTTGAGCACGTTCAAAGCAAATTATATGTATTAAGTAAAAAAGAAAGCCAAACGATAAGCAAACAGTGCGCTTATTTTTGGATAAAAACTTAAGATTGGCAACATCCTAATCGGGACCATCATAACTAAGGAGGGGGCAGTGTTACGAAATAAACCCATACGCTGCCCCGGTACGACGCCAATGGGTTCCCGAGCTTTCTAATATTTACGGCGATAATGACGCATCGTGGACGAAGAAAGGTCTGGAAGCGGAAGTCGCAATGGACTACAGAAAGATCTCGGTTGGAAACATCGAGAAGAAAATACGGATTTAAATGGAGGCCACGTCGAGCCCAGCAAGTGTCCGGGCAAGTTACACCGGAGTTATTTTCGCTGTAATAGTTATTCGTGTAAATTCTAGTAAGAAATAAATTGTTGAGTTTACCCCAAGCCGATTTTATTCACCCGTACAACGTAACAATATAAACGGCACAAGATACACCGGGGAGAGTACGTGAAATGGCATTTAAAAAATTGCAAAATATTGGACAAAAAAATACTGCATACCAAGAGCTTTAATTTGTCAGCAAAGTATTACAAGGAGAAAATGTAGAAAAATATTTAAAAATAAAACTCACTGAAATTTTTAATTTTAAATATTCTCACATATCGTGTGATGTTGTGAGATCCTTCTCTAGGTATAAAAAATGTCCTGACTGACAAAAGGAAAAAATTTTCTGCCGAAAATTTAGAAAAATATCTAATTTGTAAAGCAAATTTTAACCAATAGCAGGATCGCTGATTATGTTAAATATTAATAAAATAAATGTAGTTCTAAACCTATTTTAAGACCTAAGTATTTTGGCTTTTTTTAGCCTAAAATCAGCTCTTTATTTATCATTAATCGATCCGAATAGTCGAAACATTTATTACATTGCGGATCAAGCTGACTAGCAACCAATAACATTCAAAGAGGGTTAAGCATTCCAAACACGTAATGAACCAAATACGATTAGTTGATAATGATAACAGTAACACCCTATTAATACAATAATCAGCAACACAGTTGTTAGGCTTAATTGTAAGACGGATACACGTAAATAACAATTTAATATGAAGAAACCTCACAAGAACGTGCAGCGACTAGCTAATTAATTCATCTGATTGATAAAATTACTCGTAATTTTTTTAGTTTAGTTTGTAACAAGAGCGTCACAAATAACAATAATGAGAAAAGTAAAAATTTATTAACTTAAAACGAAAATAGGCATTAATCTTTCAACAATTCTGGAATTTCCCATTCAACCTTCAAGTGTTTTTAGTAGGCAAACGCAGGGTTTTAACTTTTCAATGATTTATTTTTGAGTTTAAGTGCGACGTGTTTAATTGAAAAGAAAAGAATAATAGTTTTTAAGAAACAAATTTCATTTAGAACCGCGTTTTGTACAATAGAAACCTTGGAACCCCAAGCACGTAGTTGCATTTTTCAGGGTTTTTGTTCAAATGTACTTGTGCCATAGTAATTGGATTACCTTGATGTTGGTACGTTTTATCAAATGTAATGATATATTTCCGTAATTGTAGGTATCTTATGTTTCCTACGACACTTGAATATCGTATTGTTCCAAGCTTTCAACCGTATCTACTTTGCATACTGACCAAACACTCTTTAATTTAATGTTATTGTCTACATCCTTTAGGCAGCGCAAAAATAACAGATGCAAAATTATATATTTCATAATTATACTTGACTACGTAAATCACGAACAAACTAAAAAGGAATTTTGCGCTATTCAAGTACAAACAAAGGCATGCATTTAAGACAAGATTCAACGAAGGCAGCACGCCACACTGCTAAACACGAAATAAAGAAATCGTTAAGAGAATTTCATCCACTAATTAACCAAATTACTTTTTTCGTGTTTGCTAAAACATTTCACTCTTGATAATAACTGAGAACAGACAAGTTTATTTTCAGTATTTAAAGGGAATATGTTTTCTACGTCGTTTTTTTTTTTGTTTTTAATTTAATAAAATATCTCTACCGCTCCTAACGATATTTTAACGAGCACCTACGTTACGAACAAAACTAATTGGGATAAAACACGAACTCGTTTACGGAATATTTGTTTGAAAACGACTTCAAATTGCACACAAAACTCTTATCTCGGTAAAACTTCGCGTGCAGAATTAGGAATAGCTAAATTTGGCGCACCAAATACCCGGTATATTTTTAAAAGCGTTTTAATAAAGTTATAACTTCTTTTGTAGATAGTTAAAAATTTTGTTCGCGTTTCTTTATTTTTTTCTTTTCCGGGGATTTTCTTCGATGAAGTTGTTTATAATTGTTTGGTTATATAAATAACTCGTACTTTTAGTATTCTGGCCAATTAGTTGCTCCATTTATAACAAATTGATTCAGATATTAATTTAGGGCGCGAAAATTAGGTTATGGCAAAAATAAACACCATTGATTACAAAGCTGCTTGTATAGTATAAATCAAAACAGTATTTGTGTTATAAATTGAATGTGGGCCGCGGGTTTATTATTTAATACGAAATAATTATTCAATCCAATCAATACCTACACAATATATAAAACTGAATTTAGCACAGGTTGTAGATATTCTATAAATAATAAAATAAATACTGAGGTTAACAGTCTAGCGTGAAATGATTATCAAAAATTATCTACCTGGAAAGTGACTTTAACCTCTTCGAGTGAAATAAATATATCACATTTGGGTTTTACACTTAAGGTGCTAAAGTTTGATAGGTAACATTTCATTGTTAGAAAAGGGTCTCAGATGAAAGGGAATACACGTTAAAATCGAAGAAGATAACCATCGATAAGACACGCGGAGAGGATTTCGTTGATGAGGGTATATAAAAATCTGGGAAAATTAATCCTACACGTAAACTAAAAAAAAGGACAACGAAATTTGACGTCCCGGATTATCCTATATTTTAATATGTTCATTGGTTAATTAGATATATAAAGAAAAATGATGATATTATGATAAAAAACTTGACATGTTTTTGAATGTTTTTTTCAAAAATAAATGCTGCGCTTTTTATGAATTTTGTGCATTACTTTATTATTCCTAACCCTGTATTTTACTGTATTTCACGGACGAGGGAAGTTCTGTTTTTTTGATTTGTGATCTCGTTATTCAAGAATTTGGCACGTCAGTAATTCATTTTGTTCTTAAAAATAACAATCTATTAAAAAAGCGTGATTGATTTCACATAATTTCAAAAATATA
This sequence comes from Zophobas morio, assembly GCF_036711695.1. Classification (NCBI taxonomy): domain Eukaryota; kingdom Metazoa; phylum Arthropoda; class Insecta; order Coleoptera; family Tenebrionidae; genus Zophobas; species Zophobas morio. The sequence goes on from NW_026972122.1 coordinate 10,999,917, forward strand.
CTTGAACAGGTAAATGTATTCACACGAAGCAGCACCACTTCATAAGACGCCTGTCTACGTCATTATTGAAAGACGATGGACCTTTTCAACAAGACAGGCTGTTGATGTTTACCCCTTACGTTTTAATTATGTATCATGAATTCAGATTCAGGTAACACAAGATGATTGATATTCGGAGGAACGCGTTTCGTAAGCAAAAATTTTGAGATAAAAACTACTCCATATAGTATTTCAGTTCGTAGATGTATTCATTAAATTTTAATAAGACGAACCATGTGCTTCAAGAACTCGTTAGCGAGCTTTCCACAACTCGGACGAGAACAACAAAATGTTTACGTTGCATCCACGGCCAGAGAAAATTAGGAAGAGCATGCATATTGCAAGAGATAAATCCCACAGTATGCTTCACCAAGAATTATTATCAAGACACGTAAAGGAAAGATCTAAATTCGAATCGTCACTTCCGAAATCGGAGTCTTCATCGATATTTTAAACTTCGTTGTCTTAGGTAAATGTAGGTTATTCTAAGCGTTTCAACAAACTCATAAATAATTTAGCCAGATTTAGAATAGTTCGGAAGCAGCCGACATCTCTGATCTTCTCCTTGCAGGATTTCCTCTGACATTTCACGTCTGAAACCTTTTTAACCTTCATGTTATTTGTCGGAGGGTCAGATTCAATAATTCAGTCCTTCGAATTATTCACGAGCTGAGTGGGCACATTGACAATTTCGTCACTTCGCGTAGTACGAGTCATAGTACGATACAGATTCCGTCTAGTAAAATTTTTAGATGGAAAGGGATGAAGGACAGTCTGAAAATAACCCAGACATGACGCAGGCGGCCGCTATCGCAAAACAACAAGAACGAATGATTATTATCCCAAAAGTCGATTTACATGTTCAAACGCTTTCACGCTGAAACCAGAGACGCCATGAAAAATTACCGCACGAGAAAATTACTACCCCAGACGGCTCATTGTTCGAGTGCAGGAACGAGTTTTGATACGTTTTAATGTTGATGAGCTTGTAAAGGGGTGAAAGGCCACATTTTAAGAATTTCATGACACGTATCAACCCCCAGCCACCAATTTTTATCTTTTGCAAAATAATTACGTGCAAGGGTGAGTGTATTCTCGAGAGGCCACAACACCTGTTATTAACACCATTTTGTGTCATTACAAAGGGAATGGTCGGAAAATAAAATTCCTGTTTAAGTTGGCAAAAACATTAAATAAAAAAAGTTACGCAAGAACGTGACGTTTGTAACGTTACATCATTTTGAATTTTCGCAATATTTTTGTTCTGATTTATTATAATCCCTTATAATTGAATTTTAGAAAAATGCGTAGATATATTGTGAAAACTTGTGCATACACACACGTACATTTTAACGAAATTTTGTGCATATAAATTCTCTCTTTATTAACTGATAGAAGATCGTCAATCACCCATCTTTTAGTGTTCCACGGCAGTAAAACCGTAATCCCTTAAGTGCAAGATCACTTTATAATCGTGCCCTGACGTAACGCCAAACGCGTTCCTGCACTAAAAACACTTCAAAACGTTAATATGGTAACTCGAATTTATCACAGATCTCGTCAAGAAACTGTATCACAAAGTATCTTCCACACGCGCCATTGTCTCCCTGAGCCTCGACAAGTATGTCAATGACTCTGCGTAGCATCAAAAAGACTTCAACGCACTTCATCCCCCAGCCGCCCATTTTTGTTTTCTGCAAAATAATTACGTGCACGAGTGGAGTACATCCGCCAGAGACCACAATACCTGTAATTAACATCACTTTGTATCACTTCAAAGCGAACGGTCGGGAAAATTCGCCACGTCGACAACACTAAAAACCACCCTTTTCCGGGAAAAACCGCAATTCAAGTGTCACAGAAAACACTAGAATGCACCCTCGTTCAACTACTCAGCCCACTGATTAAATTGTCTCGTTTCTGTGCTGCCATCACCAATAAAAAGTCGAATCAAGTGGAACGGGAAAAGAACTAGAAAGGTATGCAAATCCGAAGGAATCGAAAGCGGCAACTGCACGAACCGGTCGACACATTGCTATAAAGGATCCAGGACTTTAAAGGGTAGCATGACGAAGTAATGTCCTTATTCCGTTCCGAAACCGGTTACAAGCTCTTTGTGTGGAAAAGTGAAGCATTAAAACGAGTTAATAAATAAACATAGGTTTGCGGGGTGCAAAAACAAGAGGGTGAAACTGGACACCGTAATGGGTTTCAAAAGCAAGTTTTCAAATATTAAAGGCATGACTAAACATCAACAACCAGAACTATGTGAAAGAGTAATGACATTGTATTTTTATGTTGTCATTTGGTAGCTTCCAGGTTAAATAAAGGAAAAATGTTTCGAAGAGATTCACACCTTCAAGCAGAAATAAATAACATCTGTGTCACACTTAATTCACCAAAAGCTTCATTCCTGTCCGACAATGTAATTTCAACATCAAATGTGACCAAAAAAAAAGAAACTTCAGTGGTATATCACTCCGTGAATATCACATAAGACCGCCATCACCTTTTGAAGTTAAAAATAAATGACATTCTTGACACAAATATCGTACAATAGACATGTCAACATCACATTTTAATCTAAAGATGCTCAACATAATAAAAGATTGACACAGCACTAAATTTTTAAAACCATAGTCGTTTACACCTTTAACTATGTAAACTGACCATACAAAAATCTTATAAAATATATATCTACCACAAAACAGATATAATAAAATCCTCGACACGTAAACTTGCGTTACAGGAAATGATAATGAACCTGCTAAAAAGTCGTTATCATTTATTCTAAATCACACAAACAAATTGAAATTTTAAGGAAGTCTGACACCAAGTCCATGAAATTAATGACCCTAAGGTATTTAAAAAATGTCACCGACATCCATTAAGATAAGAGTTAAAGTTAAATTATTATGATAAGAGAGTTTCACTACATTACCCTTAAATCAACCACGCTTCAAAAACCAACAACACTGATTTATATTCACATGTTAAAGTGGATTCAGCTTGAGGCATGATTGTAATATTAATGTATGTGTGGAAGAAACAGTACATCGAACAAAAATAAGTTCGGAAAATGTTATTAGTTCAATAACTACTTTTTTCGTGAGTCTAAAGTTTAAATAAAAAAGGCGATTTCATAAGTGTTGTGGCGTTTTTTTTTTTTTACATAATTGATAACTATCAAATTGACAATTCACAAACACACAAAAATTAAAATCATTGCTGATAACAAGCATTGGCACTGAATGACCCCAAATCTACAAGAGTGAAATTGACACCCAAAAACTTTAATTTTTTCTATGAAAATTTCCAATGATACGCGTCACAAACAGCAGGCATAAATACGTGTCCTTGGCTGTCTCGAATATCGCATATTGTACTGGTCACTGCTTTCGCCGGTCTTCGTCAATTTTGTTGCCTGATTCTTGTGCCGATTGATCACAAGTATATGTGAAGCCAAGTGAAGGCGAAAATAGAACTGAGAACAAAATAATTGCCCCAATAATTATAGGAGTAAATGAAACGTAAAGACAAGATTCTGCATCCTTGTTAAATAGATTTGATGTTACAATGGAATTATTACTGCACTTAAATAATACATTTAAATTAAAAATGGGAAAAAGTCTTATTTGCTTAATGATTCTTCATCGAAACAGACGATTTGCATTCAAAAGATTGATTTCAGAACTTCTCTAAAATTGAAAGATTTCTCTTGTATGGCAGCCTACAAAACCCATAAGCAGCAAAATTTGTGGCGGTTATACAAGTTTTCAGTATACGAATCTGCACAATTCGTAAACAGTCTTCCTCCTTCAGTCTTTTGTGTTTGTTAAAATTAGATTTTTGTTTACTAAATTTAGTTGCGAATACTGTTTTCCTTGAATTTTGACATTTTTTTTTTTAGCTTTTTATTGTAACTAGACACTTGTGATTGACAGACGACGTACAGAAGGAAACGAAAGACCAATTTTTTCATACTCAAGGAACTGCGTAATGTAGGGAAGTAAAAATCTTAATTAATTGGAAGAAAATAAAAATAATTTTATATAATTTCATAGTATTTTTCAAGATTTCCCAGCAAAAAAAAACTCACTTGCTGAAAATTTCAAAACACGTTTCTTACAGGTATTAAAGGAAATTTGTTTCAAAGAAATTTAAAGACATTAATAAAAAATATTTAGAGCATCAGTACCGGTTAATTAGTATATTTCAGACAAGACTTGATAGACTCTGAAATACCATATCGGCGAATAAAAAAGTCCTCTAGTAGGCCATGAAACTTGTTTTTAAAATAATGATGTTGGTAATACTAACGTATTCCTTGTTCAATTTGACAGTTCTAGCTAAATAACTATGAAATAAAGTGTCAAGCAGCTGCCAACTTCATTACTTTAAAAATAAATTTTATGACCTAAATGAGTTTTTTCGATCATATGGTATGACGTAGCAGAACAATTCAGTTTTAATAAATATGAAAATTCAGAAAAATTGCGATTTAAAATAATATTAAATAAAAACAGAATTCTACTAACAATAAAATTTCAAATAATACAAGGCTTTATAATAAACTACATAAGATTCAGTGCAGACTTCTTCAAATCTATGTGCTTTTAACAAATCCGCCGAGTAATTTTTCACATAAAATACATATATTGTTAATGGATTTCACGTTAATCTGGATTTAGATATACCGGGTGAGTCCATTAGAGCACGTTCATCTAGTTCACTAATTACACAGGGTGCGTCACTAAGCGCGCGTTTCTCGATCTCATTAATTATTAGAAAAGGAAAAAAGTCAAAGACCAAAGTTGAAGGGTCCTTTGAGGATTAAACTCTATTTTTTTACTGTACTATAGCCGCCTTGTTGTGATATAAATAAATAAAATTTTTCTATGAGGAGTGTTTAAAAAAAAATAATTACTACAATTTTCAAATATAGGTGGTCGGAAGTTTCAACATTTACGGTAGTTTTTTGTTGTTTTACTGTAGAATTACGGTTAAAATTGTATTAACAAATCGATTTTTTTTCAACGGTTGGTTCCAAGTAAAAAAGTGTTGATTAGATTCAAATAAACAGATTCTTATTCGTATGAGTTTAAAGCAGCACGAAATTCTAGAGTTTTAGAAAAATCATGTATTTATTCAGTGAAAATTTTAACTTTGACATAAATCATCATCAACAAGCCGCCTTAAAACTGCCGTAAGATTTATGATTATGACCTATTTAAGTTGAATTTCTAAAATCTTTCATATTCCAGCAACAGACATCTAAAATAAATCTGCAACTTTTCGGACACGTAGAATTTAGAACAAACTTTAACGATCTAACTTTTCTAAAGCATTAACTCCTTTATTTCCATCATAGTTCAGTGAAAAGGGTCATGTTAAGCGCTAATATTTTCTACCCAAATTACTTCTGCGACTCTCCTAATGCCAAAGGGTTTTCTACACGAGGTCCTATCATTTGTAATCTTTGTAGCTGATGTGTAAAACTATTTTGTTTCAAACAACTAGATTTTCAACGCGACTTCAATCTCGTGTGGGGAAGCACTCTTACTTTCAAACATCTAATGTTCCGTTAAAGTACAGTAGTAATTTTAAGAGCTCAGGAACGACTTTTATTTTATTGAACATATAACTCGGTTAATTTCAAAGGGCTTCACACCAACTTACGACCTGTAATTTTAGACAGACGTAGATTTAACGGTAGCCACACACAAGCAAGTGTTAAATATAAAAACCCTGTTTTAGCATTAATGTACAAAAATAGCATCAACTTTTCCTATCAAATGTATTCTATACTTGTTCAACACACCTTTAGTTCGTCTACGAGTCTCCAAAGCAAAATTTCATTCTACAAAACGGAATCTCCATTAAGTATAGATAGTGGCTTTCACAATGCATGAAATCTGACTTACACACTTGGAACAGTTAATTAATAATGCAACAGAGAACCACGTGTCTTGAATAAACAGCGAAACGTAGCGCCGCTATATTTCATCTGATAAAGGCTTGTTCATCTACTAAATAATTACTAAGAAGGAAGGCAGTCTGGGCAAGCGACATTTTTCGCTTACGTGACTGTAAAATTCTTAGAGCGATAAAAGGTCGTTCACTTGAAAAACTAAAAGAACAAAGTCTACCTACGTCTAGCTGAGAAAAGAGACAATTGGGACTACTTAAGTGTCACTCGGATAACGATCTGAAAGCGTCGGTAGCTAAACTATCCCATTAGTATTTTTAAAAAATTACAATTCAAAACATGAAGTCTTTGGAACTAATTCGCTCCAACCTCTGCGCATCTAGTGCCAGATCCCCAAAAGCAACAGCGCTGGAATTTGTCAATTAAAAACCTCCCCTTTACAGTTTTCTCGTTTTTGTGTTAAGAATGTCTGTGAGCCGGTGGTTTGGCAAACGAGGTCACCCCCTCACGGAATTCCGAGCATTCGCGCCCTCCCTGCAAGAGTTAATAAAAACTTTGTCAATGATTCGGGCAAAAGACAAGTAGAAACGTTGCCAACTATTCATAAAATTTGCAGCGTATTGCCTTCATAAACCGACAAGCACGGAAAAGCGGAAAATGCACCACGTAAAGTAGTTTATCGCACAACAGTGTCAGGTAGAAATCTTAGGTGGATTTTCCGCGCCAACATTTTATGGTTTGTTGAGCTTCTAATTTGAGCGCTTTGTAGACCTAACGTTATTAATTACGAGACAGTGGATGGCACGAAATGTTTTGTTAAAGCAGAAAAACGAATTTTGTATGGATGGAATTTGTCCGACATGCTCCGGAATATTACCAAACTCCTTAATTAATGCCATTACCAGGAATGGGATGAGGGTGGCACACTGAAGCGACAACTCTTGTAATAAACAGCCACAATGTTTCCAACGGCCTATTTTAAAGCGAAATTTTCCACTTTCGCGTGACAACTAATTTCCCTCGTTTCAATCATTTTGCTCGTTGGATGTGGTCCTATTTGTTGCATGGTTTTACGTACTTAATCATCAGCGTGCGCATCTGAGCCATTGATTGCGTGATTTTCGTTCAGGTAATTATCGCAATGGACGATCTAGCGTTGATAACAAAAGTTTACACATAAAAACGTAGTTCAAAGGTAGACCCAAATAATTGAGCGTACACAAATTTGCGTTCGTTATTAATTTATTCCCTCGAATTTGGTCTATAGACTATTTTACATCATATTCAGTCAAGTGGTGAGACCCTGTCTTATCACACCACGACAATCTCCATCACCACGTGATAAGATTGTGACACTGTAGAAAATTTTTCTTGGTGAAAAACAACACATAATGGTGGGTTTTGAAGAATCCGAGGGCCAAGTGTGCTGTACGAATTTGAAAATAACTTACGAGTTTCTTGGAGGCACACTAAACTGCGGTTGAAGTGTTTTTGGTGTTCTACAAACCCAGTGCCTTTGATATTTTTTGAATTCTCGACCTTCGTGGATTGTAGAAGACCCACAAGTATATTTTTATTTTTTCTCTGGACTTTTGACTCGATTTGCCACTTTCTGTCTGTGCCGCCAATTAAAGTACCTATTTCTCACTTTGCTTTGAAATTTCATATAAACTACTCAACCTTGCCGACAAAAAATAAACCGTATTATGTTTTAATCCGCGAACATAGCAACTAGTACTGGCGACCAATACTTGATAGCCTAGAATAAAAAGCTTGTTGGGTTAGTTTTTTTTTCTCTGTGTGTATTTAATAGAACAGGTATCGAAGTCTCCGTGTTTGTTAAGACTTCGTTACGACTTTAGAAAATTTTCCAGAGAAGACTTTGACTGACCTAAAGTTAAATTGAGTTTATTGTCTTTTAAGTAGTGTTCAATGTGGACAAGAAAAATAATACAGAGTGTTCCTTTGGCTAATAGGTGTTAACCTTTAAACTTTTTTACTTTAGGGCTACTTGCACCTAAAATCCATTCTACTTTGAGTTGGCAGGGTACAAAACCCGGAAACAATGCTTTTTATGTGAGAGAATTCGCAGCGGTATTGTCAATTTATCCAGAAAACCACCGATTTCTGAAAAACTTAATACATGAATCTTACACAAACTACTTATAATAAAGTTTTTGTTATTCCACTTCTATTAGTGTTAAAATCTGATTCTTATAGAATAATTTTAGAATTGCGTTTTTTGGTTCTTCATTACATCATATTTCAAAAACTACACAAAATTTTGTCTTCGTTTTTTAACTGTAATATAACCAAACAAAACTTATTCTAACAAAGTTATTTTTACTGTAGGTATTAGTATTTTTAAATTTGTACCGATTTTTTTTTTCTTTGATACTTGCACAAAAGGTGTACTGAAATTTTCAACATGCCATGTTTTTTTTTTTAATTATTAAAGATTTTAAAGTCAATTAGCGGAAAAGTTCTAGATTATTGTCTAAAGTAATTTTTGTAATACTAAAGAATATATTTGACAGCGGTCTTTGTCTTTGAGGTAACACTTTTTAAACTCGAGCTTAACACTTACCTAATTGGAAGAAAGAGTCGTTGTTCATTTATCTTCATTATTCAAAAATAATTTCAGTGTATTAACTACTACTTTGCCGCATATTAATTACAAAATTTTCAGTAATGGAAAACCTCGTTTGATTAAAATTTCGGAATGCGTTAAGTGTAGGTAACGAAAGATTTTTTTAAACGAATGTAAAGACAGTACAATTTTCGTAATGATCTTGATCAAATAAACTCTGAAGTGCATCAAACGCCACTGAGGATGAGAGTGCACAGTCGGCCAGGCAAATTTATCGCCTGACGTCGCGCCATCGTATTTAATATTAGTCCGATTGACTTCCCATCACTTCGGCTATGCCTAACTCTGGTAATATCCATAAACCGTAGTGATTCTAAGAATGAAACTGTAATTGTATTCATGCCTTTAAATAAAAAAAGTTTTACTTGTTAGTTAAACGAAGCATGTTGCGAAATTTTCAGTAAAAGAAATTTTTCTATTACCGAGAATTTTGGAACTGATTTGTAACGAAGAAAACATTGAAATTATAAAAAAAAAATTCCGCCATCGCTCGATTTTAAAAATTTTTAACTAAAAGACAATCAAATACTTCTTCGTTACAATAGTATCTTATACCACAAGGTAGTGAAGACAATCATTATAGACCGAACGCAGATTACAGCCTGAGAAGCGTCGAGGGTTATAAGCGTGAGGTCTATATAATGGTCTTCACTACCGTGGCGTATATACTATTTTTTTCACAAAACACAAATTTGAAAAATTTTCAATGTATTAAAAGTAACATAGCACCAACTGACAACCCCTACCTAGGTTCTGGTGTTTCCTGTCGTTATTCTCCGACGTTTGAAACGTTGGTTTGTTATGTTTGTAATTTCAAATTGTCAATAAATTTGTTATTTTTTTTTTTAGGAAATATGTCAGACAGTGAACTATATCCCCTTCCGAGATGCTGTTATGGCTGTTAGCACTTTTACATTCCTCGTGAAAATAATTTCAAAAATCTGGTTACTAATGGCCAATTTTCGTTTATCAAACATTACATAACCTCAATCTTTATTCTAGATCTTAGTCAATAATAGTTTCACTTAAATTATTTATTACGCTTCGTCAAATTTAATTATCACTACTGACTTTGGTAAAGAAAAACGAATTCACAACTCGCAGACAAGCATCATAATGGTGCAGTTCTACGCTACTAGTGAAAAAATTATTTATTCTATATACCCAAATGCGGGCATAAATTAGCCTTTATGTCACAGATCAATCAAAAATTGCTAATCATTGAGTAATCATTTAAATTAATTAATTGAGGAAAATTATATCCTGGGCAAGTTCAAATTCTTCTAAAATTTCTTTTGAATAGACGTTTACGCTTCTTCAGTTTGCATTTTGAAGAAGGAATTATTTAAAAAATAAACAACGTGGCATCCATAACAACATCAAAATAGCCAGCAAAGTATTAAAGTTCGCATGAGCACAATTCACACAATCTTGCCGGAAGTACCCAATATTTCGTTAAAAATGTTTGAGGAACTAAAGTAGAATAAAACGTTATATGTACCACAGGCATAGTTCTACACTACATTTTCCATCTCTTTTCACGTTATCGCTATCGGATTTCAGTGTACTTTGGGAGATTTTTGACAACTCTGAGACTTCGTCACTATACTCCCAAGGAAAAACCGCGAGCGACACGCGGGCGATCCAAACCTAGTTGGTCACCCATCCGGGTCTTGACTCCGAGTAAAGTTACTTAACTCGTATGATCTCTACGGCGGAACTTCGACCAGAACCGTACAGTTAATACAGGGTGACTGCGAAATATATGCAAATATTTTAACCACGGCATCCCCCACCCTAGTAGAGCCGAAATATAGAAAAAATAAATTAAAAATCGAATGGGGCAAAACCCCCATGAACCACATTCGATACGTAAACAGAGTTGGAAAAACGTTCAGTTTCAATTAAAAATAAAACCGACTTTTTGCTGCTTATCATTCGTTCATTCATTTACTCATTCATCGTTAAAGGTCAGTGTGAAAGTTTTTTGGTAATTTTGATTCTGACGCATGTTTGGTCCTTGTCACAACGATTTTACATTGTTTATTGGAACAGAAATAAGAGCAACTTAGAATGCTACTACCTTTTTACAAGAAATGTTGAAAATGTTGCCTTGACTAGCAAAACAAGCGTTAGAGCGTCGCAAGAGGTTTGTTGTTAGGTAAAAAAACACCGGAGTAGCGGTTGCCACTTTCACTTGTTGAAGCTCTTCGATAATTTCTGGACACTGTTGATTTCCACAAACGAATTGTTTCATCCAACCAATACACGTTTCTCGAAAACCGTCTCTTGAAATCGTACTTGTTGACGACTATGTAAAATTCCATCGGACAAAAGTGAGTTACACAATGAGGACAATCAGTGGACTCCAAACCGTGCCCTTTGTCAACATTCTCAAAAAAAAAATCACTTTCTTTAACCCATATTTCCACCACGGGTAGAGTAGAGTACGGAAAAAGTGGTCTCCCGTTCCCGTTTATCTGTCTGTCGTGTTTGTCTGTCTGTGTCGATTTTTGTTAGACAGACATCTCCGAAACTACTGGACCAATTGTTGTCAAATTTTTTATGTAGGTACATTTATGTATATGGTAAAACCGTAGCCAAAATCCACCAACATTTTGATGACGTCATCTCAAAGGTTTTTTTTTATACTCCTATACTTGTCGTCTGCGAATCCGCTTTGAGTTTTTCCCTAAACGGCCAAATTTTAGTAAAAAAAAATAACACTGTATAAAAACATTTTACGATTAACATAGGATGTAAACCTCCGTGAAGTTGTGGCTTATCTAAGCCACAAGGTTTTCATCGATATCCAGGTCCACGTGTCGATATCTATCGACACATGGACCTGCGTCTCTCATACGTTCGATGCTAAACTTGGTCGTTTTTTTTTTTCTTTCTCTTGCGCTGTGACTAGTATTATGTTGAAGACGTCATCACACATTTTTGTTATGGAAAAACCCACTTGAAACACATGCACATCATGCTCCTTTTTCGGCCCATTTTGCTCCATTGTAGCTTAATTAATGAAATTTGTTCTTTCCTCTCTTTTGAGGAGACAAAAAGTATCAAATTTCATTTCCTTTTAACGCAGTTGCTTGTCATTAAAACGCACTAATAGTGAATTGTTTGGAACATATTACATTTTGTACCCACTTGTTTAGAACTGCGTATACAGGGTATTGATTACAGGTGACTCAAAAAAAATAATTAATGAGTCAAGTTTTTAAATTGATTAACTAAGTATTATTATTACCATTGCTAATATTATCATGAGTATGTTGTTGATGGGTAATAACCCATTTATAAACCAAGGGGGAAATGAAAGAAATCCATAAAAAGCAAATAAAAGATTATATTATTTTGATGATTTTTTTTTAACAACTAAAAATTACTGTTACCCGCAATGAGCTAAATTAACGTCAAACAGAGAAAAAAAAAGTAAAATTAACTCTCTTAGAATTGAGACGATATGGTTTTAAACTAAAAAAAAAACCTCTGGTATATTAGAGACATTCTGAAGTTAGCTTTACCAGTGTCCAGATAGAATATATGAAAAATTATAACGCATTGTATCTAATCGCCTGGAAAAAGATAGCAGGCAGTATTTTGTCCAGCTACAAGTAGAACTGTATTCTTCAAATCTCCTTTAAGATTCCTTCAAGTTTACATTGTAATATATATCCAGACCCACAGTAGAATCATTGATGTGGCCAAAACAACAATGTACCTAAAACTGGACCTTGAAGGACACCCGTATGTTGCTCAAAAAATAATATTTCACAAGGCAAAGTAAGTCCGAAGATAAACCAAAACTGGCACGTTTATTCACTAAAAACCAGTGATCTACACGATCAAACGGGTTAGAAGAGTCTGTTTGAATGACACCCGCTTGATTTTCACAAAGATATTGGGTTATGCAAGCTAAATTCTTCAATATACAGAGTGTTTTGTCATAAAACCATGCTGATGTACAAGATTTGAGAAACTGTACTACCAGTAATTTTGTAATGAAGAACAAACTCAAAAACTTTACTGAAGTTGTTAATAACTACTTGAAAACTGGGGACATTCTAGGTAGTTCCCATTGTTTTAGAAATATGTTAAAATTTGTTATAATACTGAAAATCGTTATAAGAGAGAACATACAATGAAAACTCCTTAATAAAGTTAATGTGTAAGGAATATTTGTCGATAATTTGCACCAAAGACTTTATCTCGTCTCTGACATGCTATCAACAAAAATCGTCCTGGAGTTCATGCTGAGCTTTTAGCTCTCTTCCATTCCTCGTGCGTAGCAAACGATAAGAACGACAGCATGCGTCCAGCATCAACTTGAAGACATTTCTTATTGATCGCAATTTACCTCTTTTTCTAAATTCTTTATTTGCACTGTTTGCGTCGACTTTTTGTCTGCTGTTTTAAGTAAAATCGAAATTTGCTTTAGACACAACTTTGCTATAATTGTTTCACTGATTTTAGTGGAAAACTTTTAATATCGTCTAGACGCTCCCTTGTAAATCTTATGACTTTCCACATATTTGTTTGTTCAGACCAACTTTAGTACGTCATAAATCTCAGCGTATTGGAACTACTTCCGATTGAAAACATATAGCATAACTTAGTTATCTAGTATAAATTTCTCTAAGTGTCTAATGTTAAATTTTCGAACAGGTGGTCTAAAAGAAATGTGGATAAGCGACCGGTCGTTCGACCTTACCAAGCCGCAGACTTAACTTTTCTAGGGAAGTGATTCTTATTGTCCATCCATTTTCACAATTCTTTATTCGCATTGCAGCGTGAAAAGTTTTCGTATAAATTGCAGAGCTTAATGAGATTATAAATGGTTTCTCGACTGTTTGCTTTTGTTGCTATTGACAGGCTTAATTTTTCAAGCTGCAATCGATCACAGTTTTCGTTCGCTACAACAATAGACTTCGCTTTGCGGAAAAGGCGCCGGTATGATCTTTTCTTATTTTGAGTTTATTTATTGGAAAATGTTTTTTATTCGTCTGCAGCCGAGATTTATTGGAAGCGATGAGGTCGCCTTTGAAAATTTCCAAATAATAGGCAATAAAGCTCACTTATCGAAAGCTCGTTTTTATTTTCATTATATCCTTATAATCGCGTGGCGCACTTTGTACCCTTATGCTAATCGTCCGCTGTAAATGCAAATGCGTTTGAAATTGATTTTTTTGGAGGTCACTGGGGGCATAAACTTCCAGGCTTTATGGATTTCCACTAGGGTGTTGATATTCTGATGAAGTTCGCGGATTAATCCGAAAATTATGCGTTTCCACTGTTCCAAACACCTGTAACCTAAATAAAAGTGAATTTGAGCACGTCATAAAAAGTTTAGTATGTAAATTCGTGGAAATTTATGTATCGCCGTAAAATTTGGAGGACATTACTGGAACAAACCTGAATTTGTTTTTATACCCCTTAAGGTTGGATGAAAGTAAGAGAACGATCGTTAAACGTCAGGAAAACGGAACACATAAAATCGACCATCCTCTTGACAGTGTATTAGTGCTAGCCATCTGCAGAAACAGGGTTGTTATAAAAAAGATATACATTGGTGTAAGTTTGATGTGACAGTTTGAACTTTCTGAAAAAAATTACAAAAGAGAAAAAGGGATGTATAATTTGCTTACTATGTGACCTCTCAATAGATGGGATGATTTTCGACGCGACGACAACCATATTACAACTGAGAATATCCTAATGAAGCCAGGTTTAAACGGGAGGATAATTTGTTTTTATTGTTTGAGAGAGACGAGTTAATTGTGTCTAACGAGAAATGCCAACATTGCTGTACACATTTATTTGCAAAAGCAGACTGCTAGTTTGCTTACTACTGGATAACTTTATTATCTTTTCTAGTCTCAGTTGAAACGTAAGCGACAACAGTGTATGAACTTTGTATTACTGCCAGTTTGAAAAAAAAATGTTTAAAGCTGTTGCTACTTTGCAAGGAATTGCCGATCTTATATAAAAATTAATGGTAAAAATTTTAAAATCATTTCTTAAGGGTGTTCAATTACTGAATCAGGAACGATCAAAACGTTGCATAGTACTTACGTAACATCAGTTACATAAATATATACATAAACTAACCAAAATATTTCCATCATTTTATAACAGATTCTTTGGGAGCTTCGGTAGGTGCTGTTCCTTTTTCACTTCCATGGAGCAACAGCCTTAAGGACGGGATTAGGAAGGACGTTGTTTTCAACGGACTCTGTATCATGTCACAATAAAACATGAGAAGAATAGTTAGAAATTAGGTTGGGAACGGAAACTGTCATTGTTATAAAACTAAGCACGTTGAACAATAATGACGCGAGCTTCTATCTTAACAGAATAAGGTCATCATGAAATGAAAACAAGAATTAAGGAGACAAACAAAAAAAAGTAATGTAGTGGTGTTGAGGTGCAATAAGATTTATAAATGACAAAAAATCATGTCTACTTCAATATTTTATTCCCTAGTTGTTGCGAAACTTCAGTCAAGAATTTTAAAATAGGTACAAACCAAATATTTTTAAAGAAGTAACAAAACATTTTACAGACTAATGAATTTCAGCTTTTGTGCACAAACAATAGAGAAAATCCATCGTGTTGTAAGTGGCTGAACTAATTGTTAGCCCATTCCTTCATTAGACGAAGCTGTATGCAAGAGACACGTTGATCGAGTACAGCATAATCTTACAAACAAGGCAAAAACTTCAGATTTCTAAAGTGGATAAAATAACAGCGCTCTGTGTTTCCTGCTGCCTGCAAGTCTTCCAAATATTGTTAACGAAAACTCATTAAAAAGAAAGTCACAGTAGGGTTACTGAAACTTGAAACAAAAAAAGACTAGTATTGCTTTAGACGGATCCGAAACAGAGCGAAGTCTCTAAAGTTAGCAATTCTATTAATATCTTC
This sequence comes from Zophobas morio, assembly GCF_036711695.1. NCBI lineage: Eukaryota > Metazoa > Arthropoda > Insecta > Coleoptera > Tenebrionidae > Zophobas > Zophobas morio. The sequence continues at coordinate 11,015,465 of NW_026972122.1, forward strand.
CAGGAGCGGTGCAAGTAATATTATAATATATAACAAGAGACTGAGATGCATCATTTAATCATCATTGAATCCCGTGGGTGAAAGTCCAGAGCGAGCGTAGCGAGCGAGGGAAATAATTCACCCAAAGGGATTAAACGATACCTAAGCCCAGCGGGATATACGCTATTTTTTTTTTATTTCCGAGGCACTTTTTTTACAAAATAATTTCAAAAAAGATTTGCAGCTGTAAATTACAGTAACGAATTTGGAAACTGGTGTGAAGAACCACGAACCCAACACGGAAACCGTAGTAAATTAGCCATTTAATCGCCAAATGCAAAAAATTGTTATTACAGAAAATATGTATGTTTTGTCTAAGTATTATAAGCCGATGTGTTGCTATTAAATAATGAAACTTGTGTGAAAAATACTCTCAGACACTGAAAGTATTTTCTTAAAGGCTGCTTTACACATTTCTGAGTACATATAAATGTTGCCAAGGCAAAAACTAAAAATAAATAAACTGCCTTTATCCTATAAACACTATTTCGCGATGAAAGTGTTGTAAACTAGAGTATTGCCTTAACGCAAATTTATTGCGGCCTCTTCCACAAATCCATATTTCTCTCCTTCGCCTATTCTCTTTGCTTACGCAAAACCTCACTGCTCTAGATATTTGTAATTAAGTATCTTGAACCACGAGGCACTAATTCAATAACGATAGAGAATTTGAAAAGAATAACACAGTCACTCCGTCATTATTCTGCGCAATTTGAGTATGCAGACAGAATTTTAATTTAGTTGCCATCTATAAAAAATTTGTCTGGAATGTTTGGGCTAAGTAAAGAGAAATCAAAATACGCCTGGATTTTTTTAGAGATTTCTGGGGAGCTTATTAATCTAAGTTCAGTTCATACTTTAATCACGCATACTCCGCCACTGCCTTTCATTGAAACACATTATGTTGCGAAAACACGTTCTGTTCACTTGTTTATATTTGGTCTGGCACGGAGTGTGAGTTCGCCCTTGTCCACCGATGATAGGAGACCCGATTACACCCGCATTAACAGAATATTTTGAGGGAATATGAAAGTAGCCATTCCTCACAATAGTGCGTCCGGCAAAAATTTTGTCCGAAGCTTTTTTGTAGCTAAAGAATTACTTATAACTTCTGTTAGTAAATTATTATCGTACCATTAATACTAAAAAAGTTATCAGCAGAAGGAACGAAAAATTGTTCTTTAATTTGACATCTTTTGATTTAACCTTGTAGTGTTAATATGAACTTGACTTTAAAATTAGAGAGCTTTAGGATTTGGAAGTGGATTATAATTGTTGAATTTTTTACTCCCCGAGCATAAGCTAATGGTATTCATTCGACGGATGGCGATTTCCACGTTTTCTCGACGTTTCATGACCCCTATAGTACGAAACAGTAGGTCTAGAGTTTTCCTATGTATGTCTCTGTCGATTTTCATTCCGTCTATGACGAGCGGATCATGCAGAACGCCGCAATTCAACTCCACCCGAAAAAACGTACTTATCCCCGTCCCAAGAAGCTTCAGATTGCGTGAAGCAGCGCAATTCCAATTTCTTGATGTTCATCACTGCCTATATGAATTGGCACCCAACGTGGGGCTCCAACAATAGAAAATTTCGGAAACTACCAGACCGACTCTGGTCAAACTTTATAGATGTTATTAGGAATATCTTATAGATGGTAGGTCTTTCAAATTTCCTTAAATAATATATTCTTGTACTTGAGGTTCATGAATCCGCTTGCAGTTCTATCTTAGGCATTCAAATTCTCATGAAAATTTCCAAATTGTATATTAACCTTTTGCACATAGTATATATCCATAGGTATATAATTGGCACGAGACTTATTATCTACATGACATAAAAAATAAGGTTCCCAACTTGTGACGTAAAGATCGGGTGTTCGAACCTCTCATGGGGCTTGTTTTTGCTTCCCAAACGTAAGCCATGGAAGTATTGTAACCGAGTCGATAGAGCTACTGGCTACTTTCATATTTTTTCAAATTTACATGACCTATAGAGTACGAAAAAAAAAATCTCTTGTTTCTGTATGTCTGTCTGAGGTCTGCCATCTGTACACGTCTGTGTTGATTTCTATTAGACTTATTAATCTCTGAAACTATGTATATTAGGAATATCGTACAGATGGTAAAACGTTGACCAAATTTTATCTTATCATCCCCACCAACAGTGATATGACGTCATCTCCAACTTTTACAATAGTAAATGCTATTTCAATTTTATAAGAGAAGATACCCCTCCACTTGTGGTTTATGAGTCCTTTTGAAGATAAAAACTCAAAAATCAAAAATCTGCAAAGACAAGTTTAACTTTGAAATTACAAAACCGAATAATCTGAAATCTTGCAAACGTTTTAGGTAATCGGAAGCATGGTAAATCGTTAATCACGCCTTTTACGCCTCCCATAAAAATTGAAGACCATCTTAGAATTTTGGCGAATAAATGTTCTATCAATTTTATAAAATAACATACACCTGCATGTGTGATTTATCCTGTGGGTTGAGCTACCTATCAGGCGCGTCCCCAGGGTTGCGGATAGGGGGAGACCGGCATTGTCTGGGGAGGGGGGTCTGGGGAGGGCGGATATGCCCCTCGGAACTAAACACTCCTGGGGGTGGTGGAAGTCCGACCTGGATTTTCTCTTCTCCAGATATGTATGTAGGTTAGGGCTGAGGCTCGTCTTGCCTGGACATGCCTTGGTGGTTGTCGGCTTAGACGGCCGCGAAGGCGGTTCAGTAGAGGAGGGCTGGAAATAAACGTGCCCCCCCGGGATTAAACCCCTGGCGTGGGGTCGTCAAAACAGCCCCGCGGACAAGCTCCCGCGTGTTTGTGCCGTGCGTGGAGACCCGTAAGGTGGGATGAAGGAATCCTGGAGGTTGAGCCCCCCTTGGTGCAGTGTGTCACCAAGGCTGGGCAACACGCCTCTTTGGCCTGGATTTCCACCAAAACGGGAGGTCGAGACTAACCCATCTCAGATCAATCGGCTGTGTCGTCGGGTCAGACCGCCGACAGGGTGAGTCCTTGGGGGAAGTGTAGTCTGAGCAGGAGTAACCTCACTAGTTGAGGCTGCGTACTGCAGGATGAGCTTCCCTGGGGGCTATATCCTTCTGCTAGCCCTGACGTCGAAGTTCGACGTCCCCTTGTTGGACTCCGTGGTGGGTGGGGAAGCAGAAGGACGAAATTAAAATCCAGATCTATGGAGAATAACAACAAAAAAACCACTGAGGAAGTGCCTTCGGGTGCACCTCAAACAGGAAACCCAGCCAATGTGGGGTCGCAGCCTCCTAGGAGGAAGCGAATCTGCGGGGCTGAGGTAAAAAGGCGGAGGAAGGCTCGTTTGCAGGCGGAGGCGGCGAATACCGACCCGCCGAAACCGGGTCCATCCTCCTCCGGGATAAACCCCAAGGGTAAAGGGCAGGCTACGATAGCCAACCCTAAACAACCCGTGGGGAAAAAGACCTCAGGGTCAAAGAAAAGAGTGAGGTCTTCAACCTCCACACCTCCGGCAGCTGAAAAGCAAAAGAGGATGAGGAGGCAGGAGACTACCTCTAGAGAACAGAGCTACAGGGAGGCGGCTGCAAGTCATCTCCGTGTAGCTGTGATTGATGTGCAGCATCCACTTGGTAAGCTGACTGCTGACCAGGTGGAGATAGTACAAAAGGGCCTGATGGGAGCGCTGGACAGGCAACTTGACCAGTGCTTGGCATCGGGTAGACAAGCAGCCACTTTCAGGGGCATGAAGTACACAGGGGAAATCCTAAGGATAACCTGTGAAGACGAGTTGTCCCTGAAATGGCTACAACAAACAGTGCGCTCCCTAACACCCTTGTGGGAGGGCGCACAACTTAGCGTGGTCCCCTTGGCTGAGCTACCAAGGCTGGTGAGGGCGACCCTGTGGATACCGGGACCACCGGTGGATGCAGGAGTCGTACTTCGCCGCCTGGAGGGTCAGAACCAATGGGCCCACGTCAAAAAATGGCTTCTTTTCCATCGCGAGGCCAAACCCGAGGCTGCCTCTCCGGGCAACCTCTTTGTGTTTGGTCTTGGGATGGAAGAGGCCAAGATAATCAGGGAGAGGGAGGGCAGAATTAACTATATGCTGTCCTCTTTCAACCTGAAACTCAAGGAGAACGAGGCGTCGGCTCAGGAAGGGCGGACCCCTATGGAAGAGGTAGAAACCCCAGGGGGTGAAGCCTCTACCAGTGGGGGCGGGCCCGCCTGAGACATATGCCTCGTGTCTCCTAGGACAATTATGGGATTTTTTGGTTGCAGAGATGGCGCTGCAGCAGATAAATTTCATTCAGATTAACCTGCAGCATTGTCGCATGGCGACGACTGTTTTGTGTCGTCGTCTAGACAAGATGCAGAACACTATAGCAATAATCCAAGAACCATGGATTGTAAAATCCAGGATCGCAGGGTTGAGCAATTTAAATGGCACTGTTGTTTCAGGTACCACAATAGAATCTCCAAGGACATGCGTCTACATTCCGAGGAAAATTAAAGCCGTCCTCCTACCTCAGGTCAGCTCCAGGGATGTGACTGCGGTAAATGTTAAGTGTAACATAGGAAGAGGCGAAGAGCAACTGGTAATAGCATCCGTGTACTTACCACAGGGAGCACAGGAACCATGTCCAACATGGGAAATGGCGAACTTGGTGGAACACTGTGATACCGGAAATATAAACCTCATCATCGGTGCCGATGCGAATGCCCACTGTCTGTTGTGGGGAAGCAAAGACACTAATGATAGAGGAAGAACACTAGCTGAATATCTTTTATCAACAAATCTAGAGATTCTCAACCGAGGCTGCGAACCAACTTTCGTAACATCACGTAGTCAGTCAGTAATAGATATTACACTGGCTACATGGGATATCTCACAATATATAATGGGATGGCACGTCTCTAAAGAGGCGTCAGTGTCAGACCATAGATGGATCATGTATACATCAAAATGTATAGACATGGAGATAAAGACGTACAGGAACCCTAGGCTGACGAACTGGGCTTCATACAACGAAGAACTGGACGACAGACTGGGGACCTCCGTGCAGTCTATACCAACAGAATACAGTTCGACAGAAGACATAGAGAAAACCTTGACCATTATCAACGACTCTCTAATGTCAGCGTATGAGAAAAGTTGCCCCCTAAAGAAGGAAGGTCTGGGCAAAGGTACACCATGGTGGAACCGAAGGCTCAGCCTACTTCAATCGGGGCTAAGAAAACTTTTCAATAGAGCAAAAAACACTAAGAAAACTGAAGACTGGGAAGCCTATAAAGAGCACCGGAAAGAGTTTAAGAAAGAATTAAGAAAGAGGAAACGGGAAACGTGGAGATCCTTCTGCAGCGACATAACGTCGACTGCTTCGGCCGCAAGGCTGAAGAGAGTTCTCTCGAAGGACCACACACATCAACTAGGTTTCCTAAAGAAAGAAGATGGCACCTTTACAGCCACCTTAGAAGAGTCCGCAGAACTTTTGCTGCAGACCATGTTTCCAGGCAGCACACGGACTACCTCCCATTCCAAAAGGGATGTAGTCGGTACTCAACCTTCCCCGAAGGACTGGGCGCTGGCTGCAAAGGTAGTCACGGAGGCAAGACTGGAGTGGGCAGTGGACAGCTTTTCCCCATACAAATCTCCAGGAGTTGACGGTATTTATCCCGCCCTCCTGCAGAGGGGAATGAGCAGACTACGCCCTATTTTGTTGCCAATGCTTCGGGCGTGTCTGGCTTTCAGCTACATACCGAATGCATGGCGAAAAGTAAAGGTTATCTTTATACCTAAGCCAGGACGACAAGATTACACCTTGGCTAAATCCTACAGACCAATTAGCTTAACATCATTCTTGCTGAAAACGCTAGAAAGACTAAGCGAAAAAGAGATTCGGGAGACTGCTTTGAGCAAGCAACCTCTACATCCGAACCAACATGCCTACATCCAAGGAAGATCCACCGATACGGCCCTACACACAGTTGTAAACCGTATAGAGTGGGCGATGGAGAACAAACTCTTCACCTTAGGAATGTTTTTGGATATTGAAGGAGCGTTTGATAAAACGACTTTCAAAAGCATAGAGCTAGCCCTACGAGAGCACGACGTGGACCCCACCCTGAGTAGGTGGGTGGCCGGTATGCTGAGGAACAGGGAAGTAATGATTAATGTAGGTGGCACTGAGATCGAGGCTGTTGTAGACAGGGGATGTCCTCAGGGAGGAGTTCTCTCTCCTGTACTGTGGGATACTGTCGTTGACAGCCTGATACGACGCCTCAATGATCTTGGCTACCACACAATTGGATACGCGGACGATCTAGTCATTCTGCTAACAGGAAAAAACGCAGATACATTATGTGAGATAATGCAAGCTGCAGTAAAAATAGTCGAGGAATGGTGCAGCAGACATACCCTCTCCGTTAATGGAGAAAAGACGAAACTAATCCTGTTCACCAGGAAAAGGAAAATTGGCACACTACAGATGCCAAAAATATTTAACACAACGCTTCAACTTTCGGACGAAGTCAAATACCTGGGAGTTGTATTGGACTGGCGACTGAATTGGAAGAAGCATGTAGATGATAAAGTAGAAAAGGCACGCTCGGCTCTTTGGCAATGTCGTAGGGTGGTGGGAAGGTCGTGGGGTTTAAATCCCAAGATCGCCCTCTGGATCTACACGGCAATAGTCAGACCGATGCTGTGCTATGGAGCTTTAGTTTGGTGGCCCAGAGCCAGACAAAAAACAACAGCCCTGCAACTTGAACACGTTCAGAGAATGGCGTGTCTCAGTGTTACAGGAGCAATGAGGACCACTCCCACAGCGGCTCTGGAGACTCTTCTTTGCTTAGCACCTCTTAACCTTTACATAGAGGAAGCGGCAATGACGACGTCTCTAAGACTTCACTCTCTGGGAGTATGGAACAAACAAGGCCGCACAACGAAGCACACTCGGATCTTAACGGAGGCGTTCAACAGAATACCCTTGTTAAGGATGGGCTGTGACCGAATGGGCACAAAATTAATATATGAGAAGACATATAGAATATCAATGAATGATAATTCAGAAGGACGAGCCGACATAGATATCTATGTCGATGGTGCCAAAACAGATAGTGGTTCAGGAGCCGGCATCTACTCCGAACAACTGAACGCACAAATTAGTGTACCTCTCGGCACCCACACGTCTGTCTTACAAACAGAACTGATGGGAATAATGCTGGGAGCTAGAATCATTGCTGAACGTGAAATCGGCAACAAATCAATACGCATACTTACTGACAGCAAGTCTGCACTACTAGCCCTGGACAGCTGTATGGTTCGATCCGGGCTGGTTTGGGAGTGCAGACAAACGCTAAAGTATGTAACGCAGAGGAATAGTGTGGAACTTTGTTGGATCAAAGGACACAGTGGCAATGAAGGAAACGAGAGGGCAGATGAGATGGCGAAGCGAGCCGCGCGCATGCCCTTCTGGGGACCCGAACCGGCAATCACGCCTTCGGTCGCCCTCTCGAACGAACTCGTAAAGCAATATACCCAGAGACGCCATGAGCAGATATGGGTGAAGTTGAGCAGCTGTCGGCATAGTAGAGCTTGTATGGCGACACCAGACCGTAAGTTGACGAAATTTTATCTCTCAGTTTCAAGGTACAAACTGCGTAAACTGGTAGGATTCCTTACGGGACATTACCAGTTTAACAAACATCTATATACGATAGGGGTGGTAACAGACCCAATCTGTCGTGGATGCAATGAAGAAGAGGAAACAGCTGAGCACATTCTTCGTGAGTGTCCAGCCCTAGCCTCCTACAGGGAATCCATACTAGGGGACATCTGGCCTAGTATGGCAAATATCAGGGAGTTTCCACCCTCTGCATTACTCAAGTACATTCAAGCAGTTGGGTGGCTTGACGAGTAGAGGAGCGGAAAACACCCTGATATGGACTTGGGGAAGGTACAATGGGCCCAAAGGCGAGGCCTAAGTGCCGGCTGGCCACGGTCAGCCCCCATAAATTAAGAATCCAGAATGTGTGATTTATGAATCTGTCTTGGGTTATTAAAATATCAAATCTGTATAACAATCTTGCCAGCGTTTTACGATTATCGAAAGTATAGTAAATCGTTCATCAAAATGTATCTGTTTACCCCTCCCAAAAAAAGTTAATGACGTCATTTCAAAATTTAAGCGAATAAATCTAAAATATGCACCATATCAAGAGCTTATTATGTTTACTTATTGTTTTTCAATGCGTTCATATATTTTAGAATTTCTTATACAAGGTGACTCAAAAGAATTATTGAATGCGGGGACATGTTTTATTGCCCATCCTATTTTCCCAAAAATTTCAGGGTACAGTACTGTTATTAATAGTATTACACTCCACTTATTTAAATTGATCTACTTATGTGTCCTTACTGGAATGTTAATAAAAATTTCTATATTTTTTTTAGACTTTGAAAGCTCCTAACGCAGAAGATGTGGTCTCTGAAGAAAGAAGTAGTCTTTATATAAGATTAACATATTTTCGAAATTTCCTTTATGGTTTCGCGTTGTGTAAATTTTAGATGTCTTCAAAATTTTATTAAAGAAGTTTTTATCTACAGCGCATTTTCCAGGTACAATCCTCTCAAGCACACGAGTCATAAAACTTAACTTCTTTGGCAACGCTGACAAATCGATAAGAAAACGCATGAAAAAGTAAAAAGGTTAAATTGTTTTTTAGGAAATACTCTATAAAAAAGATCCGGATAATTTTTTGTAGGACTGTAAATATACCAGAATTTCGCCTCAAAGTTTCTTACCCCCAAGTTTTTCGTTCCTTGTTGCCCCTAACTTTTTTAATATTCATGTTACTCGGAAAAGTTATAAAAATGATAGATTATTACACTATCTGCAAAAATATTAGCAGACTGTTATTACATCAGTCATAAATCCGGCAAAATAACACGACAGATTTCCTTCCATCTATCGTCAAAGGCAAACTAAATCAGACACAAAGCAAAACTAGCCTTGCTGGAATTGTGAAACTCCGAACTTAACTCCTTTCCACAAGATTCCCAAGTTTATGACACTGACAACACGCAGTAGTATCATTTAAAAACCAAACCATGTATTACAACCTATGTAGATACCTATCTCCTAAAATGTAGACAACATTATTAAAGTAACCTGAATTTGTTTTTATGCGCCCTAAGGTTGGGCGAAAGTAAGAGAACGATCGTTAAAACGTCGGAGCAACGGAGCACGCCGAAATCGCCCATCTTTTTGCCACCACCGTAAGCTTTTCTGCCAAGCAGACGTGAAAATGGAGAAAATAAAACGACCACTACGCCACCATCAGTCCGGATTGATTCGATTCGGGGAAAAACCGAAAGTTTGTGAATTTTCGTTCGTGAAACTTGTTAGCGCATCTCCGTCCTATCTAATCTCGTAAGACATTCATAATGTGGAGGAAAAGGAGCGCGACGCCGGAAGGTGACGCCTAATGTGTTGAATTTCCCTTCAGCGCGCATTAGCTAAGCGAACCGATAATGGCCGGTACGTTCTGCTACCATATTCATATTTCATTAGCCGTATTTCGGCGGTTACAACCCGCCGGCTTTGGGAAATTAGAGGAAAATGCGCCGCGACGGCTTGTCAGTGATTGATTCGTGCGGAGGGACCATCTTCAAGAAGTGCGCTGGTCATGTTTACAATTTCCATTTGGCCGAGGCAAGATATGATTGATCGCGTGCCGGAAAACGGTTCGCGATAATTTTATGTTGAAGCACGTGGAACGAACTAGACTTCATCAATATCGCGTCACGTACGCATGTTATGCAAATCGAAATGGTTCTTTCAGTCGATTTCGACGGACGTGTGGCGTACGAAATCACGCCCGTACTCAGTTAAAAGCCCACGGATCCGAAAAACGCGGAAACATAAACTGATAATACTTTCGTACGGCATAAGCTCGAATAAAACCAACCTTTCAGCCGTAAATCCGGTTCATTTTAAACGGGTTGATCACGAAAGTGCTTCTCATTTTAGGTGGAGCTATAAATAAGGAGGACCGAGTATTTTTTGGTTTAGTAGGTATTATGCTGGATTTCGAAGAGAAGAGGGAAAATCACTTCATATGTGATGCTGAAACATGCAAATGAAGGTATTTTCGGCAGTAAATTATCCCGGGCCAATTTAATCTAGTGTATTCGATTGCTGCAGTGTATTTATGTTCCAGGTATTTACGTTTTTTGTCGATTGTTAACTACTGCTTCGTTGAAATTTAATCCTTTCCTTTTATTTATATTTTTTTATTCCATGAACTGACGTTATTACTGACAGCTAATCACATTGATACATTTGGTATTGGTGAAGCGTAGATTGATAATCTTGTATATCCATCATGTCCCAGACCGTGGCGACCATAGCAAAAGATTGACATTATTTTCGGTCAGGAAGTTTAAAGTCATGTTAGCGATATGAGGGCGGGTATTATCTTGTGGGAAAATTACTTCTGGAAGATCTGGTAGTAGAAGAAGGAGAGTGGTCTTGAACACCTCACTGCCGTAATGACGGGCATTTAATATTGCCCCCCACACCATTACCCCGGGAGTTAAAGCCGTATGGGGACGTTGAACAAATAATAAATTTTGCCTTTGACCTCTAGGTCGTCTAATACTTACACGTCCATCAGATTGTCACAAACAAAATCTGGATTCGATAATTTCTTGCCACTAAATACCCACTGTTGTCTATCCTGATTCCATGTAGTCTAGTAGCTTTATGTTGTCGTGTCAGAGGAAGACGAAAATAAGGACGATACCAGCGTACCTAATCCAAATTCGGCGATAAATTGTACTTATCAAGATTCTACGTCCAAGTACTCTGATTCAGTTCACTCCAACAGCTCTTGGGTTGCTATAGGATCTCCACTACGTCTTCGGCGAGCTTCTAGGTTTTCTTCCTGCCAATTTTCCACCAATTTCGCGAAAACTTAATCATTCCGAGTGGAATATATGTTTTAGAAAGCAGTGTATTTGGATAAAGTTCAATCTTGGTAAATCGAAATTAGCAATAGGAGGAGTTTACAGCCGACTTTCTAAAACGACATTAACTTGACTTGACTTATTCAAAAATTTGCTATCATACAATTCGTTTTAATATGAATACAGGATGGTTCTTGATGTACAAATCTTCAAGAACTAATTTGATGGAGTATTATTGTTATCTTAATGAAGCTTTGACTCAAAAGGCATTCGATAAACTCATCCACAGGATACGTATTCTTAAAATGTTAACTTCATTTTTATGTAACAGATCTCAGCAAATTAAAGTTCGGAATCATTTGACTTCTCAATATTTTGCTTTCTCAGGTGTGCCACAAGGTTCACATTGTGGGCCTAAATTATTTCAAATTTTTGTTAACGATTTGAGATCTCTATTTCAGCACTCTTACTAACTTCTTATTTATGACTATTCAGTCGGTTGTTTTAGAACTTCTATTAGATCTACATAGGTACTCTACATAAATGAACAGTGAGTAATTTACTTCCGTTGAACGTAAAAAAAGCACATAATTTCTTGTTCAATTTCAAATCGGTCTTGAATTTCGATTACCAATTAGGAAAAGTATCAGTAATTCGTGTAAATGAAGCAAAATATTGAGGGATCATTTTTGATTTCAAACTTACGTTCAAGGAGCATTACTATAATATGATTGTATTTTTAATAAGTCAATAAGTATGTCGGGACTTATGTAGCGTCACTGTCGTATATTATCTATGCCTATCTATGTCTATTTGCTCTCTTAGTTATATGACCTTTATTTTATGTAAAAGATATCGACCTTTGGGTTCATCAAAAAAAGAGACTATGCCTGGATTATGTGCAGTTTTGAAATATTGTTATTAGAGGATCAAGAAAAATGTATATTGTTTGTTGTCGGCATTGACTTGTTAATGCTTATATAGCATAATAGCAACTTATTGAATCAATTAAGCACACTATTTTTTTGTTAAAAACTATGTATGGATAGCATAAACTCGCAAAAAAATTCGATTAACGATTTACTATGCTTACGCTAACCTTAAAACGTTTGCAAGATTTGAGAGCTTTCGGTTTTGCAATTTCAAAGTTAAGTTTTAAAATGTTGTTAAATAATTTATTTCTTTTTTCCAAAAATCTAGATGTCCAAGGTAAAAACTAAAACACGGACAGTTTCTTATTCGATAAAATCTAAATAACATTTATAGTTTTGGAAATTTCATTCTACCCTATAAAATTTTATTGGCAATAACGAGACGGACAGTAGTACAATATTAAGAGATATTTAAAAAGTTGTAGCGTGCCGGTAATCCCCAGATGTTACAAAGCAGAATAATCCAGGTCCGAATAGAGACCATCGTTACTCACGAACGAAAATGACCATAATTTTATGATAACAACTATCTGCTAAATGTTCTCCTACAAATTCCGGTGAACTGGTCTGAGCCGTAAATATTTCTTACCATTGTATTACTGTACGTCACTAAAATTTTATAGGGTACAATGAAATTTCCAAAACTATACTAACATAAATTTTGGAGTTGAGGTTAACCTATTGTCGTTAGAGATTTTTAAGCAAATTTTGCTTAGCATTTTTCCAGCTAGTCTAGACGATATTCCTAATATACAGATAGATTACAGTAGATTATTATTTGTCTCATACAAATGCGGACAGACGGCAGAAAGACCGACAGATAGAAAGAGAGTAAGAGTGACCTAGTTTTTCCGTACTCATAAAACATCAAGAAAATATCAGAGTAGCCAGTCGCCCAACGAACTCGATACAATGGTTTATTAATTTACGTTCTGGAAGTAAAAACCGAAAAATAGGCGCCAAAATAAACTACATAAAAATAGAAAAACGCCTAAAAAAAGACACCATTTTTTTTCAAGACAATGTATGCAATAGCTTTTTATTCATAAAGCAAATTATGTTATTTGTTTTTACTTCCCCAACGTAAACTAAGGAGGGATTTATTGTAATAGAGTCCATCCGACGAATAGTTACTTTCGTGTTTTCTCGACGTTCCATGACCCCTACAGTACAAAAAAAGTCTCCTGTTTCCCTCTGTCTGTTTGTTACCGTCTACCGTCTGTGTCAACTTTTATGAGACAGAGAATTTCCGAAACTATCTGACCGATTATTGTCAAAATTTAGGTGTTAAGAATATCGTGTAGGCGGTAAAACGTTAACCAAACTTTGTCTAATCATCCTTCACAACAATGGCATCACTTCCTAGTTCTGCATAGTAAATAGTATTTCATTTACTTTACAAAGTGACATACTGCTGATTTTTTGGTTCACACATCCAGATTTTTGGAATTAAAAAAAAAAATTACAATCTAAGTATGAATCTACAAAACCGAATGCTCTGAGATAGTGCAAACATTTATGGATATCGTAAGCATGGTATTTTTTTTTTTCAAAATGTATCCGTAAGCTAAAGCTAAACTACGATCGTCGGAATTCTTATTTCATCATTAACTAAAAATGTTTATTATTAAAATACTTACTTATTTGGCATGTTTAGCACTTTCGACAAATTGACTAATTTAGGCACTACACACGACCATTTTAGGCACATAATAGGCACAAATAGTGAAAAATAGACATTTAGGAAAAAAACTTGGCCTCAAATGAAAGCATTTTTTATAGAACGCATTTATATGACAGCCCTGCATAAAAGTCTATTTTAGAAATGAAAAGACATTTGCCACAAGATCCGCCCTCTAATTATTGTATTTTCAGTATTCTCACGATTAAGGTTGTTCTTTTTGATTTTAAATTGTTTTGCATATTTTTATTTTATTAATATCACTACTTTCGTTTGTATTTTTAAGAACATTATTTTCTGTGGGTTCTAGTATGTACGGCTATGATGACTCATTGTCGGTGACAGCGGCCGGAGAAGAGCCTGAAAGCGGATGTCGCGAAGGGTGTTCGAGAACAAGCCTAGAGCGGTGACGGAAATCTTCGAGGACCGCGCGGCTGTTTAAATGGGAACCACCGTTGGGAGCAGTGAGGTAGTCCAGACAATGGGAGAAGTCTATTCAATCCATTCCAGTCGAGTCGGAATTATTTTCTACACAATCGCTCTGTAATTAGTCGTGTAAATCCGAGTTACCAAGAAATAAATTGTTGAGTTTACCCACGTCGATTTTAAATATCCGTTGAACGTAACAATATTATTATCCACTTTAATTTTCAAATTAGTTCTTACTTCCTCACCTCCTCCCTATTTGATAAAAAAATCCATTCCAGAAGAAGCTTTCATAGCATTCCGGTGCGTCGTGGTAATGCCAGCCAGATCGTTTACTTTGGTACAATAGCAAACTACACTATTAATACGATCTCCACTTCGTTTAAATTTTGGCCAGGTTTACATGCAATTTTGTTGATTACTTATTTAACTGATTTTATTTAAGTATTTAATTTAGGTTGATTTTGTAAGCATATCTATTTTTGATGTGTTTGAACAGGTTAAGTGCTCACGCTAGAATTCGTCTCATTTCATTATTACTACATAAAACTCCCTTATTATTATTATTGACTCTGATGCTTTGTTTAATATTTACACTCTTCTGCACAACTGATTATTTACTGTAACATTTCAATATTCTTCTACTACCAAAAAGTTTTTTACTAATTATTCATTTCTGAAAAATTCACCACCTTGTAAAATATTCTACATGTAATTTAAGCAACCTTCTGAAAGTTTCTCATTTAAAAAATTCAAACACTCACCTTTTATGACAACCATTACCGAAGCAAAAAATATACACTGTAAATTTAGAATTAGTGTTTAGAAATAACCTGTCGCTTTAAAACTGTTATAAATCACGAGAAACCTACATTATACATTGTATTTGATCGTTTATAGTACCGCGGTCGTCAAGTAACAAATACCAAACCTAAACAGTGCGGAGTGTAAGATTTATATGTACCCGTAATTATAGCTGTGCTTGTGAATGTAATGAAATGACATGTGATTCTTAATAATCCGGTTAGCGATCTTTATGCCTACTTTACTTGCAATTTATTTACTTCCCGTCTGCTGAACTAGATCGGGTAGCTTTTGTATCTCCTTTGTTGGAATAAGGAATTGTGTCCATTTGCTTTTTGGCTCTATAAACTCTAATCTCATAGTCGTTAAAAATTTTCAGTAAATATCACGTCGTCATTTTGTAACAGTACTTTCAGTGTTAAAAAGGTTTTAATATTTATAGATGCTTTTTCACGCTCTATTTATTACACTTCATGAATAGGACTGCCACTTCTCCGGGTTTGACGCACAGAGTCCGGTTTTTTAAGACTTATGGCCAGTCCCGGATTTGATAGCTAAATCTGACAGCGCGTGATGCAACTTTTCGTATTTACGCGGTAAATGTTATAGACAATTTTAGAAATTTACAACTAAGAACGAACATTTTTGAAAAGTAATCCTTCTATTTTATTCCGCTCTAAAATAATAAGTGTGTCGTCAGAACTAAGAGGAATTAGAATAGACGTTGATGGAAAAAAGAACAAGGGTGAATCTCTTCCGAATGAGGAGAAGAAATCCAGATAAATTATAATCGACAGATCAATGAGAGATTAGTGGAAGCGATGTGGGTGTGAACCGTGTGTTTCGGATGTGTGTTTTCCAAATGAGTGAAAATGAAAACCCAGTGTCTTGTTGAAGTTCTTGGGATGTTTATGAATTTCTGTTGCCCTGCGAATTTGTGTGGAGTACAAGGGAGTTTCAAAGGGATTTTATTTTTATCGAATAAGATTGATGATTTACAACGTCGGTGTTTGGCTACAGCTAAAAGCGAATATAGACCTAAGCCAATACAACGTGGGTGGAAATTCTCGCTTTTACAAAACGACCTGTTTCGCAATATAAAGCACGACATGATCAGGAAAGATGATGAACACATTTCGCAGTTGTAGAAAAATCATGTATGCCTTTCAGATCCAAAGTGTCTTTATCATTTTTGAACAGCAACCTCTTCATAATCGTAGATTAACGTTTTGAATTTAAGTGACACTGAATTATGCATTAGAATAAAAAAAAACAGATAGCCAGAATACATATGTATTGGAAAATTTGAAAATTGTATATGTTTCTATTTCGCTAAATGGCCTCATTTTGTGAACTTAAATGAGCATTCAATTCGCATGGGGGCCATTTTCTCTTCGGAATTTTTTAAATAATTAATGAGAAAACACCTAAATAAATTAAATGACAATACAGTTGACGTCTTTCCAATTCCACCGAGGCTCGTCTAAATAAAGTTCCGTCTAAATAAATTAGTTTGTTACTTTCAGGAAATTACTGCTGCATTCATCTTCTGTAATACGGAAAAGAAACACGGTTTTAATTCAGTTTTATGATCTCCTAAGCGTTCCACAATTCATTTGAAATTACAATTAAAAAGCCCGAATATTATTTTAAACGCACCGATAACAATAATGGAGAGTTGAGATTAGGTTTGAGAAGAGCCACGCAAGCAATTCATCAGACGCTTAGGAAAACAGCCCCGAAGATTAATTTGCATGAATTATTCCGTCGAATAATACCTCACCGTCAGAGCTCCCGACCGCTCCGAAAACACCTAGTGTTGGAATCTGGAAAGACTTCTCAGTTCTCAAAAACCTTCATGATCAATACTACTTGAGGTTTAATTAACGAAGACCCGATTTGGGGGGAATTTAAATTTTTAATCGCTCAACCCTCGATCTGAAATGCGTTTTAATGACCTCGGGATAAAATTGCAGGACAAACACCGTTCGGAATTTCCTGTAACCCCACGAGACCATCTATAAGTCTCTTTGATAAACGACACTCAATTGAATATCTTCTTTTAGTCGAAGCCAGGATTAAGCCTGAGGGTTTGGGTGCTCAATTTTATTTACTTTAGACGGAAAGTGGAAAAAATGAGTCCAAACCTCTTCCAGCAATTTATGGTGGTCCGCAGACAACAAACTTGCCTGCTTTATGCATAAAAACGCTGACATCTACTCGTCCTAAATAAAAGGAAGTTCCAGTGGGTTTATTAAGATTTCTTTTGACTTATAGACCTAATATCAGCAGCAAGTAGACGCAAGAATGCCGAACTTGATGCAGATTTATAGGAACGCCCCGGGCTGAGGGTACATGTTAGAACGGAAGAGAAATCTTCCATCTCCTCCTTGGAAGGATGACAAAATTTTACTGCTTTATGCCTGCTTGCACTTTACTTTTGCAATTTGCTTGCGTGGCGGTACATTTTATATTGTCTCGGGCTATGATAGTGATCTCGAAAGGAGTGGTGTCCATAAATAACAAAGTAACGAGATAATGCGTTTCCGTATTTGTCGTAGTTTTACTACAGGAGTCTAAATGAAAAGAAAACGCGTCGCACTCGGATCGTCCTTGAACCGAAATACTTGGAAATGTTTTCAAATAAAATAGAAAAAACGCCGACGACTCCGGAGGGGAATTTTTGATTCCCGGTGGGAAATGATCGTAACGTTCGTTTCGATCTTATGTTTCAGAAGAAAGAAAGCTGTTTTCCGAATAGTTGAAGCTAATCTGGAAATCTCGCGTCGTCAAGTGGACTGAAAAAATTAATTTATCGTCGACATTTGCGCCAGATTTCGATCATCTATTCATCGCACGACTAAAGCAAACAACTGATCGAGATTGGTTCGTTTCGGGAAAATGGCTGAATTGTGGAAAAATCACAACCTTCGGAACAAGGAGTCGATAACAATTGCTCTTGATAAACGGATTGTCTCGGCGATCAGGTCCGATAGTGGCGAGGTTTCCTCTTCGGCAATGATACAACGTTTTCTCTTGCAGGGCTATTATATCGAGGGCTCTATTGTTAAGAAGCAAACACACCGTTTAAAGCCCATATAGAAACGGTAAACATAAAACACGAACGTCGGTTTAATCCGACTTGAATGCCAGTTTAAGATCCGGCCAAGTTTGGAAGAGCTTCGGACCTACTTTGCCAGGTTTGATTGTTTTACTAAGAGACTCGAAATCCAACTCTCAACGTTTAAAGCTAATGAAGTGGGCCGGAGGGCCTGGTGTGCCACCGAATTGTTCGCTCCTTCGGCTTCACCTCGAATAATAAAGTTTCGAGAAGATAGAAGAGCCGAACCAATATGCCCTAATTTTCATTCCCAAAACATCAGACACGTCCCAGCGAATCAAACGAGAGCGCCATCAGATGCTTGCTTTCTCAAAGCATATTAAACTTCCAGAACATGTATATGAATTCATTTAGATTTTAATAAAATTATATTAAGTCGGTGCTTAGATGTTACTTCTTTGAATAAAATGAATCACGGTGGCGCTAATGTTGATAAAATAGAACGGCGCAAGGGGAGGAACAAAGCAAACTCCACATAACCAAGTTGTTTGCATCTTAATGCTCCATTCTATTAAAACGGCAAAATGTGATTGTCGACGTTTAAACGAAGAAAAGGAAATTTTAATTGTAAAAGTTACACACAATTTCCGCCACTTGCTTAACCCACTTTAGAAAACGCAATATCCTTAATCAACCGCCTTCGAAAAATATGAAACAACGAAAACAAAGACGTTTTAAATCACCCTATCGAATTGCTGCATCTATGCGATCTCGTCTTCGTTACTCAATGCTAAAACCTATTGCCGTTTTATTGAAATCGGCATTTCTCAACCGTCCGTTATATCCCAACTAAACATCTGAAACGGGATCTGGGTCAGACACGAAATAAATTGTGTCCATAATGTCAGACCGTGACCTATACTTCACTCGTAACGTGCAATGAAGCGACGTGGTTCTCGATCTGACCTTAAATATAAAACACTTCTCAGAATTATCTTTGTTGAACCATAAAATTGTAACCCTCGCACCTACCCCATTTCGATATAAATCCCTCGCATGCATTATACAAAGTTATACTGCTGGATAAGAAGAAGCTCTCCACGGGGCCTTTTTATACACAACCATTTAAGAAAAAATAAAACCTCGCTGTGCCCTTTTTGTCTGCAATTTATATTCACAGGTGAAGCAAAACGACGGTCGCTGACTTGTAGACACTTACCATGTAGACATGTAAACTCTTTTTTAAGATGGCCACCGAGGGAGTTCAAGAAAATGCGAGTTTGTGCTGATATAGTTTATGTTGCAATCTCTTGTGCATCTTAAGGAAGGATTGGGTGAAAACGACGATTTTTAAGATGTTCGCGTGAATATATTTCACACCTATAACTACATACGTGTCTCCAAGCGCATAAAATATGAGTAATTTGCTCCTGGGGTTAAGTTTAGAGACGGAACTTTTATTAGAGCGCAGAATGTTATCAGTCTAAAGTTACGGTTTCACTAGAAAAAGTAATTTGACAAGTGTCTAACCACAGTGTTCTCTTACTAGTTCCATATTTATCATCTACATCTATCAAATTATTTCGCAACACGTGATACCAGAATTTGAAGTAAACAGAATTTAAGCAAATTCGAAAACAAACTTGTTATCATTACCCCCAAATTGAAAAAAATTTAGTACTCTCGGACGAACTCCGGACTCGAGCAGTTTCAATCAGCACTAATCCGTAATCCGTCCACCGATTTGCACCAGCAGTCTTAAATTAATTAAAGCAAACACCAACCGTCGCACAAGAGATTATCGGTATGCAATGGATATCTCATTGTTGGGGTCATTCCCTCCCTGCGTATTAGCCAGAGTAAAGATCCTGAATGTCAACAACGACCCGAAAGTGATTCTCTATGCACAACCCCTCGACCCTCCAGGTTGCGTACATAAATAACCTGTCCAGTCAACACCCCGGATACGTTTAATAAAAAATAATTTAATGGGAGCAAATTCCCGAATGAAACTATTCGGGTCGGGTTTGAGCAAACGAAACGCGTCCAGTTTTAGGCGGAAGAACGCGGAGGGTTTTGGCGGCGTATCGATCTTAGGCGTAGGAGCTATGAAGCATAGTATACGCAGTGTAATACGCGACATGGCGTAGTAGCCGAAAAGGGCTGTGACTCCACCGTCTGGTCCTTAACCCTGCCTGAAGGGGCTGCAGAGTGGCGACCGGTGAGCTGAGCGAAATGAGATTATCCTAGCTGTGGTTCTACGACAATTAGTCGGGTGATTATGGGTTTTTGCTACTTAAGTGGATTTTAGTGGACCAGTCGCGGGTTCGAATTTACAAGTTCATATACAAGCTACAAGCATATTCATTTCATGGAGGATCACCTGAAAATCTCAAGTTTAAGACATGTCTTTCATCATAAGATAATATACACTGTTGCCCCTCTTAGAAATGATATATTCACGAAAATTAATAAGTTAAATTCAAACAACAATAATATGAACACTGAATTTCTTTAGAAGAAATTAATATCTTAATTTATCCAATTCTTAAGCATGATGAACAAGAAAGCTAAATCTCCTCTTACTCTTCGTCTGTACAGTGTAGAAAAATATTTCATTGTGGCAGTTAAATTTATATAAGAGTTCCAGGCGTGAGCTGCAGACTCTAATATTATGACGTTAAATAGTGTGAAAATTAATGTTACAGAAGATAGACTGAAGGAATTTTTAAATTAACGGACAACATATAAATATGACAACTTAGTTATTATTACTTAGTGGTTAGCAGGCTGAGGGTATTTAATTTAATGAATCGACTTCTATCCAATCTAACAGGTTACTACTCCGCACATCCCAAGTTTATGCAAATTGGAATTCTATGAAAAGGGTGGATATTCTGGATTCCGTAAGCTTTAAAGAGGTTCATAAAAGATTCACGGATCTATCACTTTTGATAACCATCGGGGCTAACCAGCCGTCTAGTAAAATGCCTATATAATTTAAACATTAATCCAATATTCTAGGCGATATTTTGGCCACAGCTCCGGTAGATGCAGTGACGAAGTTTTTAGTTGCCTATAAATTCTACATCTATGTACAATCGTGAAATGTCAACTTCAACAACTGATAACCTGATAACATTACCATGTAAAACTTTTGCGTTTAGTAATTTAAAAAATGGTATAATCATTTTCGAAATGACTTTATTGTAGAACTATTCTTCAAATTAACTATTTGCTGCCCATATTTTTAGATTTCAATAAAGCAATGGGCATCTGACTCCAAAAAAATAGACTCATCAACGAGTTGAGTGTTTACAATTTCCAAAATTCTTAAATTACATTTCATACTTTATCGATATTCTTAGACTACAAAATAATAACTGATGATTTTTCAATTACACTGCGTACCCTAAGTACAAGAGTATATTATTGTTACGTTGAACGGGTATTTGGAAATCGGCGTGGGTAAAACTCAACAATTTATTTCTCAATAACTCAAATTTACACGACTGATTAGACATCGATTATGTACAAAATAATTCCGCAGTCCTTCTGGACACGCCTCCGTCACCGCTTCTAGAGTTGTCTGGAGCAACCATCGCGACTTCCACTTCCAGGCTCTTCTTTAGCTAACGCCGTCAGGGCGTCATCACCGACGATGAGCCACCCATCCTCGCCGCACATACTAGAAAACCCATAGGCGTCGTACCGGGGAAGCGTATGGGTTTATTTAGTAACATTATTTTATAAAATTTAGATCCTACTACTGCGAAAAATTCTGAAATGAAATCATCACATTAGACCAATTTTTTTTCTCATCTTTGCGACATTCATAAAATACATAATATAAAATTTGACAAGAATCGGTCCAGTGGCATCAGAGATTATCTGCCTAAAAAAAATAAAAAAAATCAACAGAAACAGACGGGAATGGGATACCTATGGTATTGTTTTCGATAAATACCATTATTAGTTTTAGAATTACTGAATTTATCCCATAAGTAGTTTTCATGCGATATGTACAGGATCTTTTGAATTACACGGAAAAAAAACTGGACAATTCAGGCATTCTAATAAGTTAAAAAATATGAAACTGGTCATATACTTTCCTAGCGTACACTCCGGAAGTAATAAACGATTCTTGCCTTTGTAAAATCTTTACGGCAAATTTAACCCCTATCCAGGCATACACACTTCCACTGGAAAATAATGACTTCAAAACCCTAACAACTTAAGAGTGACGATGTGTAATAAATGACTGTATGGTCATCGCTCCTAAGCAACAAAGATCTTTAAATTTTAGCTTTTTACTTCCAGGGTGTAAGCTACGAAAGTATTATAATAGGATCCATCCGGCGAATGGCTACTTTCATGTTTTCTAGACGTTTCATGACTCCCAGAGTACGAAAAGATAGGTCTCCCGTTTCCGTCTATCTGTCGTCTGGAATATTAGCAACATCCTGTATAGATGGTAAACCGCAAAACAAAATTTGTGTGATTATCCCCACCAACAATTTGGTACGTCTCTTCATTATTTTGTAAACTTTATCTAAACGTTATAACGTAATATACTCATGTACTCGTGGTTTATGAATCGTCCTTGATTTTTATCACAAATACTTTACAAATTTTGTGTGCAATATTTTCCACGTATTTCACATAGCCAATATCTCGCTCATGCACCTCGTGGCCTGGTATTATCTGTAATTTGTTACTTATTCTAATAGGGTTTATTATGAAATAAAAAAAATGCAAAATAAAATTTTATCATTTTTCTAAGAAACTGAATTTGTTCAATTTTATTGAAGGGCGAGAAAAGTTCTGAGTAAATAACATTAGATCAATTTTTATAACTCTATACTACATCCACTAACAAACTTTAAAAAGTGTATATATGTACTTCGTTCATTTAAAAACCGTACTACGAGTATATTCTATTTGTTGAATTAAGAGATATAATAAATACATTATGTAATAACACAAACATAGATTGCTTTGATCTGAACATAAATCTTATAAAATCCATCAAAAACAAAATTATTATACCCGTAACTAATCTTGTCTACTTTTCCTGATGATTTAAAAATAGCTAAAGTTGTCCCGCTCTTTAAAGGAGGGGTTAGGAACACAACGTCTAATTACAGACCGATTGTAATTCTCAGAAATTTTAAATAGCCCTAAAAAATCAAATACTGAAACATTTTAAGAAGAATAATTTGTTCACGTCGCAACAATTTGGCTTCAACGGGAGTTAAAGTACCGGTTCTGCTGTAACTCATTTGGTGAATATACTTATTGATGGTGTGGAAAAGAGTAAATTTGTTGGAATTAGGGTGTGTGTTCTTTAAAACTTATCGGAAAGAAATCGATTTACTTCTTAGAACGGCAAATTTTCTGATATTAAATAGTGGAGTACCTCAAGGCTCCGTGCTCCGATCGATACTCTTTTTGTTACAAATCAACGACATCTGTGTAACTCGTCAAAATAATGGAATCACTTTGATTGCTAACGACACACCATTATTATCTACAGACAATAATTTAAATAATAATCTTAAAATAATTTTATGTTGTCAAGAAGTTTTATGATTTTGTTTCATTCCTTTTACCCAATTTTGTTAACTTGGATTAATGTGCTGCGTAATGTGTTATTTTGCTTTATATACATCTATTTGTTATAGGTTATACGTCTGTTGTTCGACTTGGCTATACAATGTATCGTTGTTACATAAATAAAGAAACAAATATGGCACAATGTGTAATCAGTAATCATGTATTGACTTTACTGATTTCTTATTGTTAAACAACTAGTCTAAATTTCAAATTTCTATATAATTAAGTAATCAAAAACGGGCAGCATAAGAGCTAAATGGGACACCCGGTGTATAATTCATTTTGTATAACTGACAACATTAAGTTTTCATTCAAAACTGTCGAAATGGAATATTTTTTTTTTACGTTATCATACAAATTGTAATAGTATTTTACAATTTCTGTGACTAGAAAATCCATGTAGAGTGCAAAGAAAGGTGAACTAGAGTTGGCTCCAGTTAAAATTAATTGTCAGATTGGTATCGACGATTATTTTATGGCATGATGACATTTTATTAGAAGCATGTTTCAAATCCTTTTTAAAAATCACGTACAAAATATGAATCATAAACTCTACTAGAAACACTAGAACACCTGTAACTTTTCATAACTTCACAAAACACTTTTTTAATTCCAAACTATAAAAACCCGTCGTAGCCTTAAATTTTACAACTTTAGTTCCACCGAACATGGAGCACTACGGCCGCCTCCAGCAAGCAACGCCCTTTGCATCTTGAACTTTGAACCAGAAAATATCAAATCGACGAAAAGCCTCTCGTTCCGCCACTCCCCTGCTTTCAGTCAGCATCATCGCAAAAGCACGAAGTGTCTAAATCGTGATTTGCGACACTTTATGCCCCAGCACTCGAACAAGTCAATGCTTCTTAGTAACGAATATCGACACCGGCTTTTGCATTTCGCATAATCATGTCGTTTACTTGACTTTCGAACGTTTGAACGGATAACGGTGAGATAGCGGCAAACGATTGGATGCAATTTCGGCTTTCGAAGAGGTCGTTTGCACTTTTTGCCACTTAACGCAATGAATGCTCGTATACGTTACCGTCTGCAAGAATTGCAGCGGTGTCTTGTTCTATGTAAATGGGAATTTGGTTCGTTTTATTCAAACTGCGCAGATGGCGAAGATATTGTAGTTGTATGATAATTCCTATTGTTTATTGGGCCAGTTAAGGTTTAGCGTTGCAGACGCGTTACAACTACGCTGAGAATTTCGATTTGCATTTACCTTAAACGTTCCTCTGGACTGGAAACTCCATCTAGTAAATAAGGGTACTCCAAATGCAAACTCCTGCAAAAGGAAAACTAAAGTTAAAAGTCAGGTAGCGGGATAATTTAGGTTTATTTAAACTAAGTTAAACGGAATCTAGTTAAGTGAGTCATTACGGGATGCGGGTATTGCTATAACACTATCTTAATTAACAGTAGTTCCAATATTTGTGTAATTTTCGCTGTAGTTTACACTAAACTGTTTATAACGCACGGTATAAAAATTAGAACGCAATAAATATGTGCTCCTTGAACACGAAAAACATGTTCTATCGCTAAATACAAGTATGTAATCGTTATTTTTGAACGCATAGATGATTCATACTGAGGTTGACTTAATCAGTGACTTCCTCCAATTATGACACTATTAAAAAGTCAATTAGGTAAACACGTAAAGTTCTTTTGTGTCTTTATTTTCCCAACGTAAGCATATTAGAATCCATCCGACGAAAGGCTAATTTCATGTTTTCTCGACGTTTCATGACCCCTAGTGTTTGAAAAATAGGTACCCCGTTTTCGTTCACATGAAGATCGTAGATCAACATTTCGCAATTTGGCTTATAATAATCTGCAGAACCGAATGCTCTGAAATCTTACATAAAAAAACTTGTACAACCAGTTTTACAATTTATCTAAGAAATTGGAGTTGTTTTTTATGAAATAAGTAGCACTAAATAATCACTACTTATTGCAGTTTCGTTAGTTTGTTCGAGGATTTTATCAATTTTCCAATAAGAGAAAATTAATAAGGCGCAAGTAGAGAAGAACAACATTTATCAAAATTTACATAGGGTATCTTTAAAATGTCTGTAAAGGCGCCATGAAAACATTTTAGTTAGCCAGAGCAGTCTAACCAGTAATTTCGGAGATTACGTGTCTAATAAAATCGCCAACAGATAGACATACACACGGAAACGAGATACCGATAATTTTGTACTATATACGCCGTAAAACGTGTAGACAACATGCAATTAGCCTACGCTTCTAGCTTACAATCAATACTAACGTAATGTTTAAATAATTAATGATGATGTTGAACGTTTACGTGGAATATTGTATTTGAATTTCTGTGTAGGTATAATTTCGTTCATAAATGAAAAGCTGAAGGCAACATGAATGGATACATGTCACCGACTAAGCATCCCGTAAAAACAAAAACAAAAAGTTTAGTTGAAATTTAAAGCCATTTTGCTGACGGAACATACCTACTTGGAATAAGGAAACAAGTGCTTAAGTATTTTCGTTTTAATTTCTGGTACAACGCACAAAAACAAAAGAAGTTCGTCTACAATTAAAAAAAAAAAATAAATCAAAGCACGAACAGGAATATTTTTCGTGTTACTACACACAAATCACATCCACATTTTTTTTTTGTCGTGAAAATAACCTGCAGGTTATTGTACAGCACAGCTTATTGGCGCAAGCTCTTCGGTGACTCCAATACATAGAACCCTGACGACTTCATTCCACCCACAAGTACTCTAAAGCATGCAAAATTCCTTCGTCGCGAGTTTTTCTCGCTGAAACAATGAATATTCGCTCGATTCGACATTGCTGCCGGAAAACTAGGCGCAAAATCGTATAACGGAAATGGAACGTCCTTTAGGACAGCTTTGCGAAGTGAATATATTAGTTAAAGCTCAAGGTGGCGCAAAATCACCTATTTCGTCTGAAACGCCATTTGGTTATTTGGTTCCGTTATTTCTGAAAACACGAGCTTTCTTTCCGAACACCTTAACATAACGAAACGTATATATAACACGCTATTACACATAATACTCGTAATGTTGTATGCAAAACTCTTCTCGAATACTATTTATAATTTTATTCTTAAAATTTCTGAAATAATTGAATGGTTAAAGACAATTTATTCTTGTATTATTACATATTTGCATCACAATATTGTTCTAGATAAGTATATTGAATGGTCTAATACCAACTTTATTTTCTTACAGGTGAATTGGTTTCGACTATATATTAGACTTCTTCAGGACTTTCAAAAGGTACAAAATAATATTCCTACTTGTTATCTTAAAATTTTTCACAAATGTGTTGTACGAAAATAAAATAATCGATCCCTTGCAATACGCATCAACATAGTGCGAAATGAGAAATGACATGTGTGAAACAAAAAGTGAGGAGAAATGAGCAATTTGATAAACGTAAAATGTGAGAAACAAGAAATGAGAGAAATGAGAAATATGAGAAATGACAAATGTGAGAAATGTCATATTTGAGAAATTAGAAATGTGAGAACTGAGAAATACCTATGCGAAATGGGAAATAAACAATATAAAAATGGGAAATGTGAGAAACGGAATATGTGAGAATTTGGAAATGTGAGAAATGACATGAAAAGTGCAACATGAGAACAAACGTGCGAAATGAGAAACGCAAAAAGAGGAATGAGAAATGAGACGTGCGAATTGAGAATTGCAAAATGAGATATAAGAAGTGATATGTGCAAGGTGTAAAATAAGATGTGTGAAATGAAGGTCGAAATGTTCAAAATAATAACTGAGGTGTGCGAGATGAGAATAGAAATGGGCAAAATGAGAATACGAGAAGTGAGATATGAGAAATCAGAAAAAAGTGCGAAATGAGAAGTGGAATATGCAAAATAAAAAATGTGATGTGCGAAATAAGATTTGAGGTGTGCGAAATGAGAATTGAGAATTACGAAATAAGAGTTGAGACATGAGATGTACGAAATTAATGTGCGAAATGATAATTGAGATATACGAAACAAGAAATGAGGGAAAATAAGGAATGGGATAAACAGAAAATGTGAAAAATGACCACCAGGAGCCTGAAAATGGGAAACATTTGAAATGTGAGAAACGGGAAATGTGGGAAATAAAAAATTTAAGAAATGAGAAATGTGAGAACTGAGAAGCGTAGAACTGTGAGAAACATGAGAAAAGGGTAGTCAAGAACTAGCATTATTATTCAATCCAGATATCTTTAAAATATGTATGTACTATTATGTAGTTTCAAAATTAATGTTAATATCATACGATAATTTTTAAGAAGTTTTTTTATGTATTTCAAGATAGAATCGGTAAATTTCACGGGCGACATAGTTAAAAAATTGGTCTAAGATTATTTAAACAGAACTTCCATCAACCAAGAAGTACCAGTCCAACAAATCCAGCTTCTTCAAAAATTATAAAATTAGATCTTAATTTGAGAAAAACACTAAAGTTTTTTAGACAGAACTTCGATGGTCTTTGAAAAAAAAAAGTCAACGAGGATGGGGATCGAACTCAGGCATGCAGATCCCATTCGAACTCAGCGAGTTAACTTGCACGTTTTTGTTTTGTTTCGCACGTGTGCGAGATATTGATTATACGAAACATAGAGCGAATATTACACAAACATTGTTCTAAAGTAATTATTGTAATTATATGCTAAATATAATATATAAATCAAGGCGTATTCATAAACCACAAGTACAGACATACTGTCACTTGCATTAAAAATTTATATATCTATACATATATGAATTGTCTTGTCAATTCTTGTCCCGATTTTAATGGAAGTGACTGTATGTTATTTTATAAAATTTAAATTAGATTTACTCTAAAACAATTTGAGTTGACGTGACCAAATTATTGGTAAGATGGTTAGATAAATTTTGGTTAAGGTTTTACAATATATGCGATATTCCTAAAATGTTCGCAAAACTTAACAATAATAATCGGTCCTGTGGTTTTGGAGATTGTGTTAAATAAAAATCGACAGAGGCAGACAGACAGGCAGACAGAATACCTCTTTTGTCATACTCTAGGAGTCATTCGACCGACGAACTTTATTATAATATTTCCTTAGCTTACGGAAAAAAAATCAAATCCTGCTTCTTTGAAAAACTATAAAATTTGATTTTATTGATTGTTTTGTGATAAAGCAAAAAGTATAAAGTAAATCCCAGTGGCGAAAATCACACCCCCGCAGTCGTTGCGCCGTTGGGGCGCAAAATCCATTATATTTAAATCAGACAACCAATTGGAAAAAATGGTCTCTCAGTAATAATAACATGCTTAACCTCGAGTATTTATGTTTATACTTACAAACAACTCGACGATTAGATATCAAGCATCGGCTGTCGCATGCATTTAAGTATCTTAAAAAAAATGAAATTTGTCAAATGTTGTCTCCGTAAAACAGAGAAGACAACTGACTAATCCTAAGTTTATTTTTTTATTATTAAATATAGGCCAGTAAAGAACGAGAATGTTTCAACAAACTTAATAATAATAATAATAATGATAAACAAAAACAGGGCGGATTCATAAAGCACAAGTGTAGAAGTATACTGTTTTATAAAATTTAAGTCAAGTTTATTGTAAAAAATTTTGAGGGGATGTCATTACGTCGTTGGTAGGAATGATTAGACAAATTTTGGTAGGCGTCTTACCATCTACATGAAATTTCCAATACAAGATTTCTAGTAGTTCCGAAAACTTTCATGAAAATCCGTACAGACGGACAGACTGACAGACGAAAACGAGAGACCTATTTTTTCATACTCTTAGATCATGAAACATCAAGAAAACATCCACATCGTACTTTGACAAATTAAAGCAAAACATTTGCAACTTGTCGACAAAATTCCATGCAAAAAAGATTTACGTCATTCTCAAATCGATTTAATCGATTTTGACCTAGATTTTTTAACACACTGTATAATGAGGGACTGCACACAGTTATAGCAATCCCTACTATTCATACAAAAACGTCGTTATGGAAAACAAATTCTAACAGTAACGATGCCTAAAAAAAGATCCTCAAACGCAAGTAGGTTGCTCAACTCTTTTAGAGGAAGTGTCGCGACAATTTCCACATCAACTTGTCAATTATAAATGATTTATCTGTAAAATGTCAAATATTCCTTTGGATGTATTCGCCTCTTTTTATAACTGAATGATTTAATATTTGTTAATCAACTTCAGTGAACAGTTTATTAAATTCTATTCTACTTTATTAACTACAATGAACTGATTGACGGGAACCATGAAAAGTTTTCTGCCTGATCGACTTTGCTTAGTTCTTTATAGGTTGAGATCATTTAATATGCAGAATCAATAAGAAGCCATAAAAACTCAATCAATATTTAAACAACAACCGGTCGCGATCTAGAAAGATATAAATATTCAAGATAGCCAAAAATATATGGAACAAATATAAAAAAGACAGACTAATCTATCTTGGCTAATTGCTTAATTAAATTAAATTAAAATGTATCTAAACAAAAACTGTAACGCATACAAATGCAGAAAAAATTATCTTTAGAGGTCACAACCGTTGTTCATGTTTATTCTGATCTCATTACACTTGCAACAACGAACAGGTACAAAGATCATACCTCAGAATAACTTAGAGTTGCTGCTAAATAAAACAAAACATACATCCTGTAAAACCCAAGCAAAAACCACCAGCTCTGTTTCCAATAATGCGACATTATTACGTCAAGCTGACACTTTTCATACATGTAGGCTGAATTTTACCAGGGTAACATTTTAATTTGCAGTAATTAACGGCCACCCCAACAGCCATAACTCTTAAACTGAAACATTATTATCCAATTTCCCTCGTTATTCGATTCTCGGATAAGGGCTGCAAAAATCCTTCGGGAAATTCAGTTTAAAAAAATTCAGGTGCGTCCCGGCAGAAGCCCTTAACAATTTGAAAACGCCTATTATCCGGGTCGAGCCATGAGAAATATGGCCGTTCATATACGAATATTTGCAATGGAACTATGAGGGGAAAAACTGCAAGCACACACATAGCGTGTCGTTATTGTTCCCGTGCGTTTTCGCCCTTGCCACCCTTTTAAGCAGCCACTGCAAAACTCCCGTCGACAACACAAACACCTATTCAAACTAGCTTTTAGTACCATGGTCGTCTGCTTTTAATAAGTCAGTAATTTCGGAATGAACTTTGGAGAGGTTGTCCCATTGTTTTCCAGTATTAAGGATGGCTCTGTTTAACTGCCATGCGTGAATCTCCAAACGATGCCATCCTACATAGTTGAAATTTAATTTCTATTCTGAGAGATAAGCAAACAAATTTAAAATGTTTCAAATTGAATTTACGGAGTGTTATTTGTCAGCTTACTTAGGTCATAAAATATTTTAGTGGCGTTTAATGGTGAAATTTACTGCAACTTCAAGGGAGCGTTTTAAGTTTGTCTTTCTTCCGACGGGTTTCCTTACTATAAAAATAAGAATGCTGTTTCTAGCTGAGAGTACGTACTTTATTATAACGCTCTATAATATTTGTTCCGAAGCTTCAAACAGCTGTTGTCTGGGTTGTTGAAGTTGTATGTACGATGAATGAGCTCGCATTTACAGTACACATACGCGTCACAGCATTGCTGGAACGACAAAGCGATCAACGTTAGAAAACAAGAATAAAAAAAAGATTCTATGTAAATTTTAGAAATATCGAAAGCGATTCTAAAAAACTAATCAACACAGCGCCGGTGAAGTATTTATTGACGACATGTATCGCATCATTTCATTCTTTTTTCAACGACTTTCCTCTTTCATTTCAAGGGATATAAAGGAGAGTCGTAGGACTATTTTGTTCTACTCCTTTGTTTATACAGAATCTGCACGTTTTCAGAACATTTTTATTTCTTCGTATTTTTCGCCTGTTCTGTTAGTTAATCTCCTTTCTCCTACCTGTTTACATGATTAAATGCTGCCATCGTGGCCCACATATTTTTCAACTTTTTTTGTTTTCTATCTTAATACATTTGTCAAAATGTTACGGATCCATTCTAGCTTTCTTTTTCAATTAGCATTCTGATTTTAGTCTTCTTTTAGTTATCGTAAGAATCCTGTATAAGTTTTCTTCATTTGGTTGTAAAAAGATACTATCCATCCACAGTTAATTTTTTATTCCGTTCGATCTTTTTGCTTTTTCCTTCTATAGCACAATGCTTTCTCTCCACGACGGACAATTTAAGCGCTCCGCTTTTGTATTAGTATGAAAGGTTGTTAATCAATTCGGATTTTTTTTGTGAAAATCTGGATGTCTAGGGGGAAAATTCAAAGTGGGTTCATAAACCACGAGTACAGGAGTATGTTATTTTATAAAATCTAAATGGTATTTAGTATAAAAATTTTCGTTAGCGGAGATAATTAGAAAAAATTTAGTTAGCGTTTTACCACCTACAACAGATTAAATAAAAAAGGGTCCGAATTAGAGACACAATTTTGCAATTTTACTTAATTGATCGAATATCAGAAGCTCACCTATCAAATAAAAATAATTTTGTACCCTGCTGTTTGTGAAGTCCAATTTTCATATCATAGTATTTTATGTAAAAAATTAATCGCCCCTAAAGGACAATAAAACATATCCAGCTTTCTTTAAAAATTTGATTTGGGGATTATTTTTGAGAACCGCTATAAATTAAAATAACGATATGTATGTAATGTTAAAAACTAAATATAAAAAAGTGTGCTGAAAATAGTGAGCCGTTCCTGATTTATTCAATAAAATACGTTGATTCATTAATTTTTTTTTAGTCACCCTGTATAAACAATTCAGAAAAATATTCATACAGTGGTAAATCACAAGTGGTTATATACTCATCATATTTTGCAAAATCTACACAGGATTTAGTTGGAAAAATTTTGAAATGATATTCTCAATAGATCATCAATTTTTAAGGGGTCGAAAACGGATAAATTTTGATTAATGATTTACTATGTTTCCGATAACCTTAAAACGTTTGCAAGGCTTCAGAGCATTCAGTTTTGGAACTTCAAAGTTAAATTGTAAAATACTGTTGTACAATTTTGACTTTTTGACAAAAATCTGGATTCCCAAGGTACAACTCAACACGGATTTATAACCTACAAGTGGATGAGTATGTTATTTTATAAATTTTAATTAACATTTATTATTATATAAGATGGAGATGACGTCATATCATCGTTAGTGGGGATGATCAGACAAACTCTGGTTAGCGTTTTACCATCTACCTACACGCTATTTCTAATATACTGCAAAATTTGATAACAATCGGTCCGGTAGTTTAGATAATTATCTGTCTAATAAAAATCGACACAGACGCCGGCAAAAGCAGACGGTAATCAAACAGACGAAAACCACAGACCTATATTTTCGTATTCTAAGGGTCATGAAACGTCGAGTAGTGAGCCGCTCGATGCATTCCAATACAGTACTTCCTTAGCCTATACTCGAGAAGTAAAAGTATCATCCCGTACTTATCATCTTTTTTTGTTAACTGGTTCTGCCCATTATATTTTTATCTTTCTTTTCAGCTCTTCCTATATTTTTACATTCCTCTTTCTACTCTCTTACATGCTTCTTTGGTTACTCTATTGAAAAACATTGCATTGACTGGGCACTCTGTTTTTTCGGCATTAATCATTATTTTACCAATGTTTTAAAGACTTAAAAAAAATTGAAATAGGTCGCTATTTCCGTCTGTCATTCTGTCTGTGTCTCAGTCTGTCTGACTTTATTAGACAGATCATCTCTCAAACTACTGGACTGATTGTTGTCGAATTTTATATGTTTGTTATGCATAATAGCTTACCAAAATTTCTTTAATCGACCACACCAACACTTTAATGGCGTCACCTCAAATTATCCATTACAAATACTATTGAAATTTCATTAAATAACATACACCTATACTTGTAGATTATGAAGCCGCCTTGTGATTTTCCCCTAGGCATCCAGCTTTTCGCAAAAAAATTCAAAGTGAACAACATTACATAAGCGGAGCGCTTACAATCGATCCGTGGCGTATCGGTTACGATTGTCTTAATTATTTCCCAGAAGCCAATTTTACATATATTTGCTTTACTTCCCGAGTGTAAGAGAAAAAAATATTGTCCATGGGACGACTGGCTACTTTCCATGTTTTCTCGACGTTTCATGTTCTCTAAAGTACGAAAAAAGTGTTTCTGTCGTTGTTGTCTGTGTCGATTTTTAACTACTACCGACAATTTGGTGACATTTGCTCATTATTTTGGGTAATTAACATTACCTAAATGTTATGTATTTGTGGTTTATGAATCTATCTTGCTGATTTCGTTTATTATTATTATATTTATTTATTGTCTAATTGTTGTTCTTTTGACACATAATACATACATATTGAATAACAAGCGGATGAATAGTTTACCACCAGTGTATCAGCCTGGTAATTGAGAGGTCACGGGTTTGAAGCCGGTGGGTGGCAGCTCTTTTTTTACATTAGATGAAATTATTTTTTTATTTTTTAAATTAAAAACGAGTCACTTCACTTTCTCGGAAATGTGAGAGTAGAGTAAATTAATAATAATCTTAGTTCTGTATTTTGAGGAGACAAACTCATTGAAATCACACAGATTGTTACGTGCTTACTCGTAACATTTTTTCGATGTATGAACATAAACAATCGAAGTTAAAGCAAGTCCCTACGTTTTCAACATAAGATTTTCAATACATTTTCAGAATGTAATAATTCATATATGAGTTTTGTTTGAAACGGTTTATCATCTTTTTTTTACTTTAAGGAAATGTTTGCATTAACGTATCTTTAAAATTCAGTATCTTAATTATTTATTATGGAAATTTCGGAACACGGTTTTCAGCTTACAAAACTCTAGAAATCGTACCGGATATATCCTCGACTTTTTTGTTGGAAATGAGATACCTATTGTAATAAGAAAGCTGCTAGAAACTTCTTTTTCCTGTATCTCAGTTCCAACAACTAAAGTCGACAATATATCTGGTGGGATTTCTTAAAAATAAAAAATATTTGTTTTAATTCAAAGAGCACATAGTTGGTCTCAAATCCAGTTTTTTCGAAAATATATGGAATTTCAGTCACATAAAAAAAATCATTCGCTAACCATGGAATTCGAACTCACACGGCGTAGAACACATGCCCGAAAACAGCCATTACGACAATTACATCACGAAGGTTAGTGCAAAAGCGAGTTATCGGATACATAAACCAGGTGAAAAATAATGCACAAAAAATTTTTGTAAAATTATTGTGAAAAGAAAAACATGGAAAACTCATAAACCACGAGTACAGTAGTAAATATAGTCGTATTATCTCATCAAATTTGGATAAGCTTAAGTACGTAATATAATGAGCGGACGTCATCAATTTGTTGGTGAGAATGATTACACAAATTTAGGTTGGCGTTTTACTATCTACTAATCGAGCTAACCTATGCATCTTCATGTTCATGTTCACCTTAATTTTATGATTTTCAGCTTCGGCGTTGCTTCTTACGCTTTCATATGTGTTATAGTTAATTTCCCTGAAATGTTTTTTTGTTGTTCATCCCACTTGTCTGCTCTTATTTATACAAACGATTCTTCTCACCCTGAATTACTTAACTGGATTTTTTGCGATGCTGTTTGTTTGCTCTTGCTATGAATGGGATTACAACATGCTCCGCTGTGGATTTTATTGCCTTCAAATGGTGTAAAACGAGTAAGAAAAACATTACAACTTTAGTTATAACATAAGCAGTTTTATGGAATATAACGATTTTGTCAAAAAATATGTGGAACACGGAAGAGAGTCATCTGATGTTTACCCATTGTCCCTTGAAATGTGAAACTGCGACATCAAAGCTTTCAACGCCTAGCTACGTTCACACTTTAATTGCACCACATCAATCGGATGCAATCTGGTGGCAAAGTGTGACTGTAAATCCTTGGTCACCTATCCCAGTAAATTTCAATGAAAATTATATGTAACATCTATGTGATGTTTCGTAGACATATGGGTAATATTGTTAACTTTATTCTTGATTTTCGCACAACCAAAATATAAACAATGTTGCTGATTTTTTTTTCAACGAAGAATTACCACAAATGCTGCATAAAATTTGACCTATTGCAGCAAAATTCAACAATCGTTTCTGAGCTTGACTACAACCTGGCCCCTGTTATTCCAAACCACAATAATTCCGCCCAAATGACCAAAATAACCACTTCATCCGGAAGGATAAGATGTGGGAGCTTAATAAGCACAAGCTATCGTAAGCTGTCTTCGCTTTCCAATTTTCTTCTGTTATATCTGTTTCCCAGAAGTCTAATAGCATTACGTCCGGTCGGCCTTACAAAGAATCGTAGTCCCGCCCTCCGTGAATAAAAAATCATACGGTGTTTTACGTTCGATATGGGGATGGCGTGGATAGGCAACGACTCCCTCAGTTACCATCACCGGGTAAGAGCTATAAATCTGTCGCCAGTAGCAATGAAATGGCTATGTAAGAAAAGATAGAGCGTGTAATAATTGTGAAGTTTACGGCCTGCGTTGAAGCTTGATTGCTGTTTATTTGGTATTTTCGTACACGTTTAATTTTAGAAGTATTAAACGAAAGACTTGTTAATTATGAAATGTGAAACTCTTGGCGGTAATGTAATTACCCAGCACTTAAAACGGTAACTTCTATCAAACACTGTAATTAAAATAACCAAAAACCTCATCAAAGAACATGCTCGACCCCGTGTATTACCGAAAACCGTCGAGTTTTCCTACTTCTTGGGTAAACCTTTCCGAAACAATTTTAAACGAACATGTATTTAATTAAACCAAAGAAAAACAACAAATTCGGAGAAGCGCTTTTTTGGTGAGATTACAACTTTCAAAGTCTACTAGACTATGCGAAGCTTCGTAATAATCCCAGGTTCAGTTTCTTTAGACTCAGTTGTACGGAGGACAATTAGGTCCTATCTTCCTATTTGGAACCATTATGAAAATGAAATTAATGAGATAAACTCCAGTAAGTCGATTCCCTGCCTTTAATTAACTTCCTCCTGAAAAGAAGTCCTTCTAAAGACTACTATAAACATTGCCTCAAATTTTATTTCTTTTTTGTTCTTTATTTCTTTCGTCATTACGATCATAAAACCATAAAATCCCCACATTTCCTTTTATTATAATTGGGTTTCCGCTGCAGCCTCAATTAAAGACGCAGCATAATCCCAGGTTAACCCGACTTTCCTCAAAGTTGTAAGTGAATTCATTACAGATCCTGACGAAGCAATTGCACTTTGGAGCACACATATTCAGTTTTGCATTTATGAATTTCAGTTGTGGTTCTAGCTAAGCCGAAGCTTTCGCTGTTTATCCCAGCCGGGGAAAGTTATACAATTTCACTATTTATAAGCTCGGGATGGCTGTTTTGCCATTTGCATTACCGTTTAATCTTAATCCACTGTTTGCAACATTGGATCAATTTTCAATCATCCATCTCGAGTTAATGAAGCCATTAAAGTCTTAATGCACTTTCATTACGTTCCAACAGTCTATAACAAACTGTCAACATCCGAGATAAGGTGCTTGCGAATAATTTATACTTTATGCAAATTGTAGATGCTGACGTGTCTTTAGACTGCGGTTTAACCCACCGTCTGTCACTAACCTGCGTACAAACAAGCTTCTGCTGTAGAGATAGATACATAACACGGTCTTATTTATAGACGGATTGACACAGTAATTAAAGAGGATTTAATCAGTCACTGACTAGTTTAATAATTGGATTTGTTGCTAATTACTAGTAATTGGCATAGTCGATTATTAAATTGCAATTTAATTCGGCCTCCGAATGTTGGGGTCGTGTTTATTAATTAATACCCTAACAGATGTTTTCTTCTCTTGGTAAAGCTTACACATAAAATGTAAATATAGATGTTTCGGATAACACCTACACCTCCTTGCGTCACTATTTTTTATTATGAAGTTGAACCGTGGAAATTCGGTACACTTTCAGAATATTAACGACGACGGTTGAAAAATACTACTAATTCAAAAAGTTACATTATTATGTGTAATCTAAACAAAATCATCAACACTTAATCAAAAAAAAGACTTACATTCTTAGTTGTATGTTGCCAAAAGACGTTTTAAAATTGGCAATGCAAAAGAATATATCTTTGGGGGAACACCCTTGTATATACATCTCAATTATTCTGTCAAATTACTCCAACGCTTCAACCTGCATAGCAAATAAGTTTGGCAACAGACAATCTACACATGAAATTTTAACCAGAAAGGCAACAAAATGTACTTCTGTGCCTGTGAGCTGTTACCGTTAAAAGCGTAACCAATATTTTTGAAAAAACATTTTCGGAAACAACTTACTAAAAGTACTAAAACAATAATTAAGATACACAATCGAAAGTTGAACCCAACTCCATCCTCTGTCAGGAGTTCCTGTTGCTACATGAAATTGACCAGTGGGCATTGACGAAAGGATTACAGAACATTTTTGAAATCAAAAAGAGAGTGAACTTGTACCTTGAACAAAACATTTTCAACATTTACTGTGATGTTTAACCGCAATAAATTTGTTTCTGTTTATTGTAATGAATTAGTTTTATTTTTTAAAAAGATATGAAGCATTTAGGCAACCTGTTGTACAGATGTGTGTTATTTGTCGTGCGTCCTTTGGCATTTAGTAAGGCTTAAAACTGAGAGGCGGCACGTGTTCATGACCTACATCGACCCTAGAATCATTTATGTGTGACATCACGTTGACGTTGTTTGTTTTTTTTTTCATAGAAGAAAACGGAACGAAAG
Organism: Zophobas morio; assembly: GCF_036711695.1. NCBI lineage: Eukaryota > Metazoa > Arthropoda > Insecta > Coleoptera > Tenebrionidae > Zophobas > Zophobas morio. The sequence continues at coordinate 11,053,832 of NW_026972122.1, forward strand.
TGTTATATTCAGCCATACTTACACATGAAACTGTCAGTCGACAGTGTTGTTGATAATCGTTAATTTTATTATACGAAAAAATGTGGTTAATAAATTAGTTACAATTCCAGTCATAATTTTCCAACTACTTAAAATTTTAAACAGATTCATCAATTGCACACACAATTTCCGGTCAAAGTATAAAATAACTACTAAAAAATATTAGACAGACGTCTCATCAACAGGTAACGTTTACCTTTAAGTACAAATACTGCAAGCAGGAATTGGTGGTCATGAAATATTTCAGTGTTGTTTGTTTATTGCTACAACATACACAATCAAACAAACAACCACTAGAACCAAATACACAACCACACGTGACACATATATACATTACACTAACATTAATAAAAATTAACAGGCTCCATTATGTTTCACAAACCTATTTCGCACTCCAAATAAATTTGCCGCTGGTACGTTCATTCTACACTTCTAAATAGGTCAACTAATTAACCAACTGAAAAAGGAAAAAATCTAATGTACATCGAATTAGGCGAATTAAGAACAATTAATACCTTAAACAAAAACAGAATAACTGGTTACGATTCTAAAATTAACGTCGTGAATTTAGACAAGAAAGCTCTTAAAGTCACACTTTTATCCTCCTCAAGTTCTGAAATAAGCTTTCCAATTTCATGCAAACTAAAGATCATTTACAATCTCTGTTTTATCGAATGGCATTAAATTGTGTTTGCAGCAATTATTATAATTTTAGGTTTTAAAGCATTGATGAACTTTGAATTTTTCATTCATTAATATATAGACACAATTCTTCGTTGTGTATGTGTATCGAACGTACAACCCGTGTGAGGTACTCATTGTCCACTCGAATGAACTTCCTTCTTGCAAGAAATAAGTACAACTCCAAATTCGTTACACACCACACTACATATTACGTTGGCACCGTTCCTGTAGTGTCTAAATTTATCACTGCTTCTTTGAGCCGGAACACCAGAGTCGGTTCGTTTTTTTGTGTGACGTCAAATTTTGACGACTAGGTATAGGTAAAATGTGGAGAGAGTTAAAACAGTGTCGCTTAATTCATTAATTGTTAGCCAGTAACGATACATTTTTGCATTAATATGGCCTTTATTTTTTTCTGTCATTGCACATCTTTCACTACTGTACATTAAACTTACCATTTCTATTTTTATTTGTTTCATTGCTACTTCTTTTTTTCTTAGGAATGTTGTTCTCTCATGTTGTTGAAAACATTTTGTCCTCTTTTCTTCACTCTCAATAATTTCTTTTTTGATCTATTTTACCACGTTGCTTTGTATTATTGTTCCCAAATATTTGTCACTTGTCACATTACTTTTCCTTGGAGTTATATATTATATATTTTCTTTTCCTCTGAGATTATCAAAACTTTGGTTTTTTGAGGTTTATTTTTATATTTACCTTTGATATCTCCCTCTCCTAAGATTTCAAAAATACTTTGTAAACCGTCTGCTATTTTTGCTATTGTTTCCTGCAAACATTGGTTCACTCAGGTAGATTGTTTTTTTTTTTTTGGTTTCCTTCATTGCTTCTTTCAATACTATTAAGTATATGAGTGGACTCAGAACACATCCGTGTTTCACTTCCACCTTTGGTTTAAATTCTTTTGATTCTTCGTTGTTAGTTCTTACTATGTTTGTGTTCTCCTTTTATCATTTACATTGTTCCTTGATCTATTTGTCTTTTTTTAAAGTTTCCGATATGTCTTCTCTTATTCGGTCAAACGCTTTTTACAAGTATATTAAACAAACATGTATCACTTTTTCTTGTTCATAAAAATGTTCGCTGGCTTGCCTGGTCACAAATATTAGGTCTTATATGCTTCTTCCCCTTCTAAACCCACATTAAATGTCTTCTGTATTGGTTTCAATCTTTTTTCATATGCTTCTTTCCATTATTCTTGTCAAGATCCCAATGTCTCTTGTCCCCTTTTTTACATCCCTGAAGTCCATTCTTTTTGTATCTTTATTTCGTATATTATCTCATTCATTAGCTTGTTTAATTATTGTTCTCTTCCTACTCCGCCCATATACAGGGTGATTATTTAATCTGTTTACGCCTGAATACTTCCGTGTAGGCAACACATCATACATATCATAAGTAACTTTGATCAATCTATTAATCTTTTTAAATTATACATTATAGTTAGTAAATGCAACAACACAAAAATCACACTATGTCATAAAGACAATAAAGACGTCAAGCAACTAATAATGTCAAAATTTAAAGAAAATGGAACGTAATTTATTCGATCCTTAAACGAAAACGAATATAAATAAACTAAAATAAATCGGTATCCTACAATAAGTACCCAAACTGCTCCGTCTTATCCTTCTGCATACAGCGCTAACTGTGTTCAAAATTTCTACGTAGTCTAATTAGAATGTCGGGTGAATATACGACACCATGATCCTTTCCGCGCAAATTTTAAATTGGAAGGGTTGAAATCGTTTGCCCTCAGGACATTAAAAACGTAACTCTGACTAATCTGCATTTGTCTTGTGATCTGCCGTTCGCTCACATGAGGATTATCTTCTATAATTTCAATCAGGGCAGCTTAATTTTCCGACGTTACAGTAGGACCTCTAACTCTAGTTTTCTTAAATTGATCAACTTCTAGTAATTTTTTTTTCGAGTCTTCTGAATGCTTGGTTAGAAGGAATTGTTTCGCCTGACATGTAGACAAACAGCAGAATCGAAATTTCCATCACACTTTCCCAAAGTTAAAAGCATATCGGTTAGAATTAATTTGTCATAATTTTGGCGCAATCATTGCCAACTACACGTTACTTATTATTTATAAAAAATGTAAGACGAAATCGTTTATAGAAAGTGAAATGTGTTGCCTATTCGGACTTATCCAGGCGTGAACAGATAAAATAATCACCCTGTGCTTCATCATTTCGGGGGTTATACTACATATCTCCCCCAGATGCTTTTCCTAATTTTATATTTCGTGTGATTTATTCTGCTCCGAATGTTCTTTCTCTGCATCCAACCTCGTCTTTTATGTTAATTACATTATATGCCTTCTTTTGTTTTAGCTGCTTAAGTGTTTTATTTATCCATAATTTTTACTTTGTTTTCTATATTCTTCACTTCTTCACTTTTTTGCGTTTTTTTTTTATATATCTCAAAATCTTCTGCTCTCTTTGTATACAACTTTTTCAACTATCCTTTTTCTTTTTGATTATTTGTTTTATTTCTGCGATGAACCATTATGTTTTTTATATTTTCTTGTTCGTTCTTTTTGTAGTTCGACGGCTCTTTGTGGCTGCATCCAGTTTTGAATTCGTTCCATTTTTCTGCTAAATCTTTCTGGTCCCCTTTAGTATGTTAATATTTTTCTAAATATTTTACTTCTTTAAGTTTATAACTATTTATCTTTCGTTTCATTCTATATCTTCTTTTTATTATTTTTTTTTCTTTTTCTGCGTCATGTCTATTTTTTTCAAATCGTGATCACTTCCTACTTCCGCTTCTGTTGCTTATTACTAAATCATTTTCCATATAATTTTCAAAAATTCATTCTCCGTTACGGAATATCATCTAGATGGTAAAATGCTAACCAAAATGTCTTTAATCATCTCCACCACTGATGCGATGACGTCACTTCAAAATTGTACATAGCAAATGGGTTTTAAATTGTATAAAATAACATAGTCCTAAACATGTAGTTTATGACTCAGAATAAAGTTTTTACCCGAAACGTCCAGATTTTTGGAAAAAAATTCAAAATTATAAAACAACATTTTGCAATTTAATTTTCATTTCTGCTAAACCGAATGCTTTGAAATCTTGCAGATGTTTTAAAGTTATAAAAAGCATAATACATTTTTAGTCAAAATATATTTGTTTATCCCCTCCAAAAAATTGATGACGGCTCAAAAGTTTGCCGAATAAATCCTATCTAAAATGTACAAAATATGATGAGTCTGTACTTGTAATTTATTATTCCATTCATATTTTTTGGATTTGCATATACAGGGTGACTCAAAAAAATTAATGAATGCGTAAATCTATTTTATTGATTTAATCAGGAACTACAAAACCGAATGCTTTGAAATCTTGGAGAAGTTTTAAAGTTATCATAAGCATGGTAAATGTTTGATCAAAATGTATTTGCTCATCCTCCCCTAAAAAATAGATGACGACACCCCAAAATTCTGCTGAATAAATCCTATCTAAACTGTATAAAATATAATGAGTCTGTACTTCTGATTTATTATTCCATTAATATTTTTTGGATGTGCGTATACAGGGTGACTCAAAAAAAAATATCATTGTATTTCAGGGAAGAGGGAAGTTCTGTTGAAACAACTTTCGACCAATTTTTTCTATATCATGAAGGTTTCCATTGCACTCTTTATTTCTTCTCTGTTACTTTTCTATGTTCAATTCAGTTGTGTCTTATTTTATCTTTTTCTAAGCTCCCAATTCCCTCTCTTACGTTGATTAGATTATTCTGAATGCCTTTAGTCTCTTCTTTTAATTGCTTATTTTCATTTCTCAATCTCATAATTTCCTCTTGATACTTTTTCTGTTTTGTTTTATTTATCTTACATCCTTCCTGAACTCAATCATCATTTCTGTTAATTTATCATTTTGTTTTCCTCTTCCTCCTTCTTGCCAGTGTTCTTATTAGATTTTTACTCCTTCTGAATATATTCTCCCGTCCTCTACTCTATTTTTTTTATTATCCTCAGATAAATATCCATTCATTGCCCCTTTATGACTCATTACTTTAAATATTCCGATTTTTCTTATTTTATTATTATTTCACTAAATATTTTGGATTTTGTGTAATAGGGTTCGTTTACGATATAACTTATCGCTTAAAGATGCTAAATAAATATAACAGGTAATATCCACCGAAGTGGTCTTCCTCGAGATTGTCCCAAGTTCAGCAACTATCAGTGCTAGTATCAGAAAATACAGAAACCTTGGTTTCAAACACCAATCGTCGAGGGGTCCTTTAGATTGATGTAAATCCAGGAAATTTGGAAGCCACTTCTTGAGTCGAATAGTGTCGGAAGCTCGACCTGAACATTTACTCAGCTTCCTCTTACTGAAATATCCATGAAGTTCTTTAAAATATCATTTAACTAAATTAGTGGATCCATTTTCTGCTTGATTAAGAATTTATCATTGGCTTTAGAAATATTTCTATCACTCTATTATTTTAAGTCACTCAGAAAATCTTAATAAAGTTGACGAAAAGCATATATATCTAGAGGTTATTTTTTTTATCCTGTTTACAGGGGTTGAGCCAATTAATATACAAAAACAAAGCTATTTTTCTTTGAGATGGCTTGGACATTCAGCGTATGTTCAATAATAATAATTAATCAGAATTTGACGTTCTATTCTAGAAAACTTTGCTAAACTAAAATTTCAAGCATCACCATATTTTCTTTGCAGTCTACAAAACTTAATGCCTTCAAATCCATTAGAATTCCAGCTGCAGACCGACCTTCATTGAACGATAGAAATCTAAATTAATTGATTTATGGGTAATCAACACAGCACTATTTACTACCACGATTTAACCATCCATTACATTCGGTTGTAAAAACAAAAGCCCAATTAAAAATATGACCATTGTTTGTACAAACGTAAATTAATTTCTATGCAAAATACTTTTTGCGAACTTGTAATGAAATAATCCCTCGCATATTCCAGTTATGCATCGACATCTGACTAATAAAACAAGCCGAAGGTCGTTTCATTTTTCAAACTGATCCGCTTAGCAAATATTCTAATTAACGAGAGCTGCAGACAAATGTCGTTATAGTTGGAGGAAGCGTGCAAACTACCCATCGTAATTGCTAATTGCCTGTTTCACACTTTGCCGGGTACAATGCTAGAGTGTCCCCTCACCTGGAAACTGTAATAGAATACCCAGACTGCTAACACCAAAGTTAGATCCAGCTAAACCAACATGTGCGAGCAAAATGTGTAATGCGAAAGATCTAATTATGAGAAAACAAAGGCACTCAAAAGTCCAAAATAGAAACGATCGAATCGCAGGGTGTGTTGAGCGGCCACAATTTAGAGGACAGAGACTTTCAATTAACACCTTCATCCGATTTCATTCCAACTTCCAATCCCTGTACTCTTGTTAGTTTCGACCAAATGGCTTTATAAATCCGGACGGGCTTTTGTTGGACGATTGAAAAATCAGGATTTTTTTTCTCCATTCGATTCTGCTGTGGCAGATGTATGTCATTAATGTCAGTAAAGCGCTGAGTCGACGAGGATGAGTCGAAAGCTAAATTTCTAAATTTCTATTAATTCCATTATGTAAATACGGAAAAGTGAACGATATTTGATTCGACTGTGCAATTCCTTTTGTTGCAAAAACACGTTACAGAAAAGAAAGTTCTGGATGTAGAGTAAAGGCATGATTATGCCCGTCGATAAGCCATGCAAATTATTAGACGCGAAACAATAGCTATTGAAGAAAGTTCTTCTTCAGTCCCAGACATTGTTAAAAAAATAATGGCACACTTAACCCGTTTCCACAGCACTAAATGCAAATTCACTTAATTTGTCTAACAGCGTTGCTTTCGGGGCACCTTGCAAATTGTTCAAGTGCATTCGCATGGTAAAATAGATGCAAGTGAGCAAAAAATCTCACGAACCATCTTTTACCTCTTACCGAGATTATTTAACTCAATGTTTAACAAGCAACAAAACCGTCAGAAATTTTAATACATACTTATTAGTTATAAAACACCATTAATTTTCAGCGAGGAAACTCCATTCGTTGGGCAACATGTCATTTCCGGTACTCGAGATTTAATTCGGTTGGTCAATTCAGAATTTATAGAAAAAGCCGAAAAATATTTCTGTGATTTTTTTATCAATTTCGATCATTATATCGCACCTATAAACGCAGATCCGCTGAATTTCTCATATTTGACCGAGAACTATCAAACAGTGAGCAGAGCTGATACGTCTTTTAATGTGCCTCCTAATTCAGCTTTTATGGAGTTAACGAACGATTTACTAATACGATAGATAGTTACTGTAAGTTTTCTTGTTAGTTTTGTTAGATTACAGTAAGGCGTTCGATCTTATAAATTATGAGATGCTGTTAGCCAAATTGCGCTATTATAGTAGAGTGGGCATCGAACTTGAATGGTTTACTAGCTATTTAAAGAACTGAACCGTTTGTAGCAGAAATTGATAAATTTCGTTCATTGTTGCAGAGAATAAATTGTGGTGAACCCCAAGCAAGTACGTTGAGATCTCTATTGTTTACCATATATAGAACTGATTTACGTAAAGTTTAATTAATAGCAATATAATTTTCCTGCTGATGAATGCTCTTTATTAGTTCAATATGGACGTAAGAAAAGTAAGGTTTCGTCTAACAATAATCTTGACCTCACAACCTAGACATGATTTTTAGTAACAAACCAAAATATGTCAAGTGTCCTGGTTTACCTGTTCTCCGTCAATATCTCAGTTTGAAAAGACCAGTGTTGGGCAAAATGTAGTTACAATTACTAACTACCACCCATATTTGTGGTTTTCAAGTATTTAGTAGTTAATTTGGGACACTATACCTGGAGTGCCTTAATCCCCCGCCTACGGTCCAAACTGATCAAAGCACGTAATGTAATTTTTGCATACATTTTAGCTGTCCCTTTTTAAACTCCAATTTTAAAATCCATGTCAATAAAAACAAACGTGATACTAAATGAATCAGAAAGTAGACGTGTAAACAAGTTAGATAACAGCAGAATTTTATATCCCCAAATTTTTTGCATTTCTCATATAACTATAACACTATTTTGTTGTTATTTATAATAAATTTTGTAACGTCATAAATCATAATATTGTTTAAATAAACAATTATTAAATTAATTTTTAAGCTACTTCGTTTCCTAATCGAAACTCAATTGATGTGTTCCCGCACTAAATAAAAGTAATTAGAGTTAGGTAAATATCTGCCGGACCGGAGTTAATGCCATGCTTAAGGAGCTTATTAACTTCAAGTGTTTATGTTTATAAATCACGTGAAAATTTGTTTGATTTGAATGAGTTTACCGCCTCAAAACAGAGGCTTAAAAGTATTAAGTAAGCAACAATCGAACAAAATGTTCTGAATATTATTATTATAATTCTTATTTCATCATTATTAAATAAAGATGTGCACATTTTCACTTTTTCGAGAAAATGGGATAACTCCTTCTTACTTTGAGTAATAAAAAATTAGAGAGTGATGAATGTTATTAAAAGTATTTTATCTAATGAAAAAAATATATATACATATATATCCCGCCCACGAGTTTACATCGGTCGACCCTGGGTCATAAAGTGGAAGCACATATAACAAATATAATATATAATAATAAAGAAAATCAAGATAGATTCGTAAACCACAAGTACAAAAGTATATTATTTTATATAATTATGGCAATGTTAATAGGCAATATAATGAAATATCATTAAATTATTTGTGGGGATGATTAGCCAAATTTTGGTTAGCGTTTTCCCATCTACATGATATTCCAAATATGCATACAAAATAATAACGATCGGTCCAGTAGTTTCGGAGATTATGTGTCCAATAAAAATCGACAAAGACGCCAGACAGACAGACGGATAAACACACAAAAACGGAAGGTGAGTTTTTAGAACACTAGAGGTCATGAAACGACGAGAAAACATGAAACTGGCAAGTCGCCCAATGGACTCGATTACTCGTAGATACGGATGAGCAGCTACTTTTTCCAACTTTAGTTAGTGGTTGCAAAAATTTAACTATTTACTAACTACAAATTGAACCAGAAATGGAGAAAAAATACATTTCAATGGGGGAGGGGCTTTAATGCCAGAATTGGATAAAGGGACAAGAGTATAGTGGACGATGAAGAGAGACAAAAAAAAAACAAAAGATAAGAAAGAAAATAAAGGGGGGCATTCTAGTACAAATTGTAGAACAAAAAATATGGGATTTTCTAAATGGGAATACAGAAGGTGATGAAGAAGGAGAATGGACATACGTGGAACCAGGAATGGAAAGACATAAAAACGTTACGAGTAGGGGACGTGACATATGACAGGATCTGGTCATTTACCTTTTGAAAAACAAGAACACCAAAGAAGAAACGGGGAAAAAGATGTGTGTGGAATGAGGAAGGGGTAATAAAATACCAGAACAGACTAAAGAGAAAGTATTTTGTGGCAACGGGAGACATAAAGGAGATGGTGAAGGAACTAAGTCTAAGCGTGAATGGAGCAATAGATCACACAGCTCTTATAGAAGAGAAAGAAGAAAGAAATTATTTGATCGGGAATGTGAAGAACTGAAGAAAAATGTGAGAAAAATATTAAGGGCGACTAAAGACGATTATTTGAAAATAAGCAATAAGTGAAATGAAGGAATAAGACAGAATAAGAGCAATTAGAATAGAGCAAGCATTGAACTACAATAATAAAGAAAGAAAGGCAGAATGAAAGGAAGAAATAAAGACAGGAAGAAAGGAAGAAAGGAAGGAAAAAGAAAAGAAGAAATGGGGAAGGAAGAAGGGAAGAACGGAAGAAAAGAAGAACGGAATCACTTCTGCATGCACCGAATACACCCGATCACCTGATTCATTAAGAAATTTCAACATCTGTTGACGAGTAAAAACCTTCACTTATTTGGTTGGCACCCTCTTCCAAGTTGCTTCAAATACGGCCGCAATTGTACAAATTTCTCTGTACTCTTTATCATCTTCTTCACCTCGAGTTCTTACCGAAGTATTGAAAACTTTGTCCATAATGAATTAGGAACAAAAGGTTCTGATAGTTGGCCCAAAATTACGGTTTTGATTTACTATCTTTACCAACTTGCTTTCCATCGCAAGAAAATTCCTTCTCGTAAAAATTTTGCAAAAACCATGCCTTCAACAGCTTTCCCCGGTCTTGCTAAAACACCTTCCGGTACTTCATCAGCCTCCTCCATCATTTTCACTAATTAAAAACAGTTAAAGTCGTTCCAAGATCACAAAAGCAAACGACATTGACAAGAAAAATGTTTTTGGATAAAATTTTTCACATAAACAAACTGCGTTAGTATGAATAGAATTCAAACCGCTTTAAAATATTTATAATAAAATTCGTAAAAAAAATGGAACAAACTATTATCGTTTAATCTTTTCTTTGCGAGGACGACATAAAACTTTGAATGCACCTTCAGTCGATGTACACACATTCAACCTCAGGCATTATAACCCTAATGACGCTCTTGATACATTAATAACTATAAAATAAAAAAAATGCAATGATATTAGAAGAAAGGTTGAGAATTCTGATAGAGGAAAGGGATATTTTACCAGATAAACAACCGGATTTTAGAAGAGGCAGGGTACTATAGACAATGCATACGGATTGCTTCATGTTATAAGACAAGAAAAAAAGACGGTGGCAGGATGTATGTTCGTGGACCTCAGCAGCGTTCGATACGGTGGATCGGGAGAGAATGTGGAGACCATTAAGAATGAGAAGAAAAAATGAACAATTAGTACCTATGCAAAATACAAGAAATCTATGCGGAAACGGATTGTAAGGTAAAAAAAAGTAAATGAGACTGAAAAAAGGGGTGGGGGGTTATGGTGTGAGGAGAAAGTGTGGTGTGTAGTGAGTGTATGCTGACGACTTGGTAATCATAGCAAAAGACGAAAAAAAATGAAAGAAATGATGAGTAGCTTGCGAAGATATATGAAAAGCAAAAAATTAGAAGAAAATCTGGACATGTCACAAATAGAAGGGTGATGATATTTGATAGCTTGGTAAGGAGTATATTGATATATGGATCGGAAGTGTGGGGATTGAGAGAATATGATGAATTAAAGAGAGTGCAAGATAAATATCTGAAGTGGGCGAACACCAGGATACATAGTGAGAGAAGAAACTAAAAAAGATCAAAGTGTAAGATGCTAAGAGAATCTAGAAAAAAAAGGAGAAAGAATGTGGAAAGAAAAAGATAAGTACCATGAGAGAAACGGGTATGGAGTACGAAGATCAAAAAAGTGAGAAATGAAAGAAAGAAAGGCCATGTACCACAGGTTAAGTACACAAGACGTGAATTGTGATAGTCAAGAGCGGAGAGAGAGGATAAAAGAATCGAGGTACAACTCAGCGTACAAAGAACGGATAACCGATCAATAATGGCCACAATACCTTGACAGAGCGAATAGGAAAGAAAGAATGATTAAAAAATATGGTGTAACATGCAGGGAAAGTTCTATCAAATAACTTTACACTAATTTTATTAACAACAATCTGAACCTGTCTAGTCCTGAGAGAATTAGTTAGATCAAGGTAACTTTTTATTTATGACATTCAAAGTTTAAGTGGTACCTTCTGTGAATTTTTATTTTATTTAATTAAATTCAATACTCATAAAAAAAGTATTGCAAACATAGTAAAAAATATAAAATTACCTCACTGTTATATAGGAGTAATATTAATAACATGTAGCACATCTTTTTACTACTACAGATAGTACCTAAAATTTTAATCTTAAAATGAATGTCTGGAACAGGTACATACATTTGTAATTTGTGATTTATTTGTTTGACCCAGATGACGTGAGAAAGAACGTTATTTCTGCATATAAAGTTCAGCTTGTTTTAAAAATATTATTCCCTGAAACATTCGCAGTAAATGCCACTCGACCCGAATCGAAGTTTAAAATGCATGAAACATTTTGATGTCGACAATTTAAATCACAATAATCCTCCAATCTATAATTCCAGAGCTTTTAACAAATAAACGGGTACTTACTCGCATTCGCCAAATTGCGCTATGGTAAAACCATCGAATTTTGCCACCGATAGAACCCCTAGGTCTGGTGACGTCGTATACGACAAGTACATGCATTTGATAAATTAGAGTGACTGGGGAGTGTTTTGCTTGCAATTTTAGTCAAGGACATGTGACGACGCCGACGAAGCTCGTCATCTTAGACGACGCCCTTTACTAAATTACGCTCGTACACAACTTACATCATTCAAATCGTAATTTAATTTGGATAAATTAAGTGCTTGGCGTTATGTGAGGCAGGCCTTGAAGGCTGATATGCGGGGTTGGAGATAACAATGTTGATGAGATGCCGACAGAAGCAACACGCATGTATTTAATAATAAATAACGCAAATATACAATGTTTTAACTCCGTGTTAACACAGCTGAGAGGCATAAAAGATAAAGTTATGTATGTCAGATCAAAGAGATTGTCACATGAGTGAAACAGGCCTCATCAGGGTAACAAATTTGTATTAAGATTTCGCCTTATTTTCCATAAAAATTAAAAATGGGGCAAAAATTGATGGCGTTATTAAATTTTCTGCAGACCGGGTTCACCATACCTGCTTAAATTCTCGTATTATTTATAGGATGGGTAAACAATTAACGTCTAATAAGTGTTACACAACTTTACCATCACGCACCGACAAAACTTTCTTCTGTTTTCCACTATTTCATTATTGAAAGCTTACTTCTTCCGGCAAACTTTCAAAGTACTGTTCCTTGTAGATTACAATTGGCTCAGCATGTTTGGAAACATTACCTGAAAAAGAAAACGCTAATAAAATATATGTCAGCAAATCATATCATTTCTTATGACAAGTCAAATTCAAACATGAAAGCTATCACAAACTAAAATAGTCAAATATTGATCCGAAAAAACCCCGAACAATATTTGCTTCTCCAGCCACTAGAGCATGCACTGCTTTTGACGAGTAAAGACAATGCGACATGTTTTAAAACGATTCCATTCTATTTCACTTCAAAAACTGAGTTCAACAAACTGCATTACCCCGACAGAAACAATGAAATGTAAAACCCAAGAGTCGTACAATCGAACAAAATCGACAAGATTTTTTTTTAATATTGTAGCGATGTGCCACCGATGGCTTTAAATCGCATCAACACAATACCGTTAAAAGGTTTCCCCTTCTTGATCTCGAAATTTTGGGGCAATATCCGCCACATTTTCGAGGATAACACTTCACTTTTAGTGCCGTAAAATATATCCAGGAGGTCAGGATATTTAAGATTGTCTTTGAAAATAGTGATCAAACGAAAAGGGGAATAAGTAGGCACCGATAAAAAATATTGTGGGGTAGAAACTTCAAAGGAAGCTCACAAAGAATATATCTCAAACACAATCAGGTGATACACAACAACCCCAAACATATAAGGGGTGTTTTCTCGAGGCAGCGCACTTGTACCACCATGGAATATAAATGAAGATGGAAATGTAAAACAAACTTTTGTGTTGTGTGATTATTAATTTCTTTTCGTAGAGACGTTTGCTCGTTGAAGATGAACATTCGAAAAATGGTAATTAACACGTTCTCTTTTATATGAAACCACTCGAGTTAAAAGCTTCATTAACGATAAAAATTCTGCACTTTTAAGTCTTCAAAGTGCACTGACTGCTATTTTCACCATCCCCTATATTGGAATCTTCTCAGACGTGATTGACGTCCCCCTGGCTTCTATTGTATAAAAGGTTGTTGCAAGTTTTTTATCAACATTCATTTAAGAATGAAATTTAGCAGAGGCTTCCTGTCTTACACAATGCATCAATGGAGATGAGGTTGCGTTTTCCCGGACGGCTTTTGAAAACAAAGTCAATCGATATTTTTTGTTTAATTCTTTCATTTATCTTAAAAGCGTTACACCCAAAACCTAAACAAATGACCTAGTTGACGCAAAATAACGAATTATTTATGACCTATATCTATATATTCATTGAATTTATAAAATCGCTCGTTTATGCAAATGAATATTTCAATTTTACCCTATATAGATATAAAGAATATTTCATCGGAACTAATAGATCAAACGGTCATTTGTACAGGAAATAAATTAAATAATACAATCTATTATAATCTATTTATGGACATCACAAAACCGAGCGTAGTACTTTCGGTCGCGCAGGAGACAAAAATATATTTTTAGTTAGGTTTTGAGTTAGGTAATGTTTTAGTTTACTACACGTATTTATAAAATTTTGCACACGTTGACTACCTCATTATCATACTTGTATAATTAGTAATTACACAGCTCAATTACCAGTTCGTTGTAAGCAAATTTTGTACTTGTAGATAATAATATAGTTTTACCTCACTTGTAGCGTAAACTATTAAAATGTGGTGGTAAAGGCGAAGAAAAACTTTTTATGTAAAAAGCGACCTTGCTAACATATTCTTGTGGAACATGCATAAAGAGTAGATTCGCGTATAATTACTATAATTAATATCCAACCATTTTGTGGAGTGTTGATGTCATCGCAGTTATTGATAGAACAAGGCATTTAAGTTCTCGTTAGGTCATACACACTCTACAACAGCACGTTTTGTCTATAATAAACCTATAGGATAGGTTTATCCTATATCCCCCTATACTTAAATATATATTTAATCAGTATGTGTAAAACAATGCATTAAATTTAATTATATACATACAGGTCCTTGACAATGGCACTTCATATTTTTAAAAGGAACACTCGTATATTTTTTACTAAAAGTGGAAAGCTTGCTTTGTTACTCCAAAAAATCAAATAGAACCAATGTTCTAAAATCAATAATTAAAAAGAAATAAAAAAATTACAAGGGTTGTATAAAATAAAAATAACACCCTGTATACACATATAATGTATGGATACAATTTCACTTTATGAAAAAAAATTGTACCCCAACAATTCTGGTCATTATCAAATTCAAAAATCTCGTTGCTTCAGTAAATTTACAAAAATTGCAAAACCCAAATAAGTAGAAAACAACGAGTAAAGAAATTTGTAGAAAAAAGTATATAAGGCTAAAAATTTGTAAGGATTTCTTCAACAAAACATTAGGGTCCGACTTCAAATTCTTCTACAATTTATTTCGAATAAACATTTTCCGCTTCTTGCTTTTTGAAAATCGAATTATTTAACAAATAAATAACGTGGTATTCATTACAACAGCAAAACAATAGCCAGCTATGTATTAAAGTTCGCATCGGCATAATTGACACAATCTTGCCGGAAATACTCAATATTTCGTTAAAAATATTTTAGAAACTAATATCCAATAAAACGTTGTTATGTACCACGGGCATAATTGTCGATTGTGGCCCTCGGGAAATTAAATGCCCTCCTTCAGCGGACTTCAAACATTCCCTCGTGCCATAATCTTCCTAATTATGCCCTTAACACATAAATAACTATTATGACACTTGAAATACTGAAGTGAACAATTTATTAAAAAATAAAATCTGCCTTATTCAATGTCCAAGTCATTTTGATTTTTTTTTTTTTTCTAAGAAGAACTGTAACATTACAGAATTTAATTCGGAAATTAAAAAATGACTACCTACAAAATAATAACCGTATTTTTAATGTTGTTTCCACGATTATTAAACTTGAAAAAGTAAAATGGTTGATTAATATAGTATGAAATCAGACAGCTTGTGGAGCCAGTTCAGAGTTTTTGCCGTGTCCACACCAAAGTTTGAAACAACCTGTAACCGTTAAAATTGCTAAATTCTTCGAAAATTCAGAATCGTTTCGCTGTGTTTTCCAGAAAACTAAGCCAACGATTCAGTGGAATTAAGAACAATTTTTTGCATTTCTGAGAACAAAAGCGTTGCGTTGTTCCGTTTAAAGAGGGGTTAAGATAGCGGTAATATTTTTATTACGAAACGAAAATGTTCTAATAATGTAAGTGAAATTAAACTACAAATTAGATATATTTGTGAAATTTACTCATATTGAATACGACATACTGTATTCTATTTTAAATCAAATATTATAACGACCAAAATGTTAAAGAGCACTTAACGTCGCTATCGATGTCGGCTAGTAGAAATGCAAACGTCCGTTTGAAGCAGTAATCTATATATGCATGTTTTAACTGATTGGACAGGGTCCTGTTTTTGTGCTTTTTATTTCATAAAGAACATAACACATTAGTAGTTTTTCGTGTTTACAAAACCAGTGCTACAAAAAAAAAGTGAAAAATATTAGTGTCGCACAAGTATCTAGAATAGTTTATGTTTGATCTTGGAACTGCATGTCTGAGGTAAACAACACAATAAATGGAAACTTGTTTGTACAAAACTATGTGTTCTAATGTCTTGTTGCATTTAACACAAAAAGTTTTAGTGACATTAAAACGAAAGTACAAGCGTTATGGGTAACTACTACCATAACACATGCCGTCACACTCACTAAAAAAATATCACTGGTGATGAATCTCTAAACGTGTCACTTGAGCCATCTTAGAAATTACACTCTCCATAAAAATAATAAATTGATAACACAGAATATTTAAACCAAAATGAACTTTAATCAAACGTGTTTTAAAAAATTGCATCAAAAGAGGTTTCGTGGTTTTAAATTTTTGACTACTTTTTTAAATTATATGCTTATTTAAAACAACCAAAATTTTACTTCATTTTAATAAGCTCAAATATATATTATAACTTCCTCTTATCATTATGTTGTTAATCTACGTTCGAAACACATTGTTGTTTTTTTTTGGAAATTTTCAAAATATGGAAAATGCAACAAATTTTGATAGTTGGAACATGATAATAATTTAGTAGCGATTTTTCTCCACTTTCTCAAATTTAAAAAACAGAATAATGGGTGCAAATGCAAATGTCAAAGTTCAAATTTGTCAAAATCAATACGCCCATTAATGATTTGAATGATCCAAAACACTCACAACTCACAAAAAATCGCCAAAACGCGTCAGATGTATATATACATACTCATTTTTAATTCTTAATTGTTAACAATGCAATGTGTTTTATGAGGTCTCAACATTTAACACTACTAACTACCTTGAAGCTTTTTTCGAATTGCGTAGAAACATTTTGAAGAATGGGCGGGAAGCTAGATATAATATATGATATTTATCGCATTTTTGGGTGTTCCTGGAAAAAATGCCTTTAAATTATCAACAGCCGTTTAAAAAACTGAATTGTTTGTGTAGGACAAAAAAGGGAGACGCTCAAAACTCATGGGGAAAATTTAACGAATATGCTGCAAAATTGATTATTGAACAGTTGATTAATAAATGGTAGTTTCTTGTCAACATCTGCCATTCGTGTTGTTTTAATAAAAAAATATGAAAAATAATATTAATTCCATGGTTTCCTTTAAGATGAAAACATTAAATAATCTGGATTATGTCTTTCATTTACACATTTTCACGTAACTGTATTGAATCTGTTCTGCTAATCCTGGGCAACTAAAAATCGTATAAAATATCACTGAAACGTATCGCTTTAACTAAACTATTTAGTGAAAAGAATCTACCTAAATACGCTCGAGCAGCAGCATGAAACTGGTCACGGACATCTATTAAGAGTCTTCGATCGAGTTAAAACTTTTTGTATACACTCCGATTGAGCGTTTTTAATTGGTTTCAAAGCTTTACCAGCTACTGCACCAGTTTGTTAAATAAAGTATGTGATTCTTTCTCTATTAACTCCCGCCGTGTAGATTCTAGAAATCCGCAGTAAAAATACCCACTTCCATCCAGTTTTTCCACAGTATGTGTACATTAATGATATAAATCAGGCAGTCTAACATCCGCCAATTTTACTGTTTTTGTGTTAAAGACGCTACAACTGCGATGTTGTACCTCAATTCCGAAACGAGACACTAGCAATAAATACATAAACTAATTATTGATAAGCTGCATCAACGTGTACGATTTGTCATTCTCATTGCACATTACTCATCACATTGTTACAAAGTGGTTCTATTGAGTCATTTCAGTTAATTAATTTCTGTGATTCGAGCGTTTGTGTTATAAATCAAAGTGCTATCTACATAATTTATAAGGTGAAATAGAAAAAAAAATGTGTTCTTGATTTCATTTGGTCATTCTGATCTGTGTTCTAACAATGTGGCATCATGTTAGAATGTTTTTGGGTCCTGATTATTTATAATTGGCACATCCATATGTCTATAATATACGCCGCCTCGGTACCACGCCTATGGGATTTCTAGTAAGTACGGCGATGAGCGGTGGTGCCTCATCATCGGTGACGGCGGCGTTCGAATAGAGAAAAGCCGAAAGTCTCGATGGCGGACTCCAGAACTACCTCGAAGGCAGCGTTCGCGAATTCTCTAGAAGAACCCATCGCAGTTTAAACACGGACCACCAGTAGTCGACCCCAGTCAATGAGAGAACATGAGTCTATCCATTCCAGTCGAGTCGGAACTATTCTGTACATAATCGCTGCTTAGTTGGTCGTGTAAATTAGTAGTACCGTGAAATAAATTGTTGAGCTTTATTACCCACGCCTATTTTAAATTACCAATCAACGTAGCAATATCTTTCAGGTTGTGAAGTATTAGCTTATGCTGATGATATTAAATTATTTTAAGCCATAAATAGTGAATCTGACATTCAACACTTCCAAAACAATATTAATATCTATTATGTATATTTTATGAGTGATGTAACTGTCACAAACTAAAACTAAATATTGATAAACGCTATTTCATAAGCTTTATATAAAGTCAGTGCAAGTGCAACTCTCATTAAAATTTTGCAAGTGCTTGTTTGTGGTATTAATTTACGTCAATTTCTAATTGCCCTGTACACAATTTCAACTTTAAACTTTTATTGGTTCGCGACTTGTTTCAGTTAATAGAGAATCACATGTTAACAGAAGTCGCTCCTTCGGGATATTCAATACATATTCAGAATGTAATATCTGCATTATTAACAAACTTATTATTATGAAATTTTAACAACTGTCGACAACTTTATCTATATAACACAAAGACTGTTTTTTAAAAACAGTTTATCATTTTTTTTAAATTTTGGTGAAATTTTTCATGACGTATTTTTAAAAATCAAAATCTCAATTAAATATGAAAATTTCCAGATGCGGTTTTCACCAATGTTTTCAACTAAAACTATAAATTGCAAAGGAAACATTGTTAACTTTTCTTGTCGGAAATGAGATGTAGTTAAAGCGGCTTGTGTCGGAGAAACTGCTTCAAAGACAGATACTTTCCTAATGTCTTATCGATGCAATTTTGAAAATATTTTTCATAATTAAAAAATTCAACCATTTTCCATAAATCGCCAAAAATATTGTAGTCGTCCAAGATATCTGATGTTAACATTGGACAGTAATAGCGTAATTGTGTTTGCACATCTGTTTCCGTGACAATATATGGCAACAAAATATTTCTGTCAAGCTCTAAGGCAGCGGAGTTATACTTGGGACATCCTGTATCCATAGCGACGCATTATAACCCTGAAATGTCAGAACTATGATATATAGGCAAAACAATTTAAATACCACCGCATGACTCATTTTTTGAGCGCTTTTTAAATAATAATAAAGTATGTAAGAAACTTTTACATACGGAAATATTGTTGGAAATGAATATAATGATTATATAAACAAGATATAATTTCTAAAAAGGGATACCATTACTTAAAACGCATGTGCAGTCAAAAACTACTGCTGGGTATTATTATATTATTATAATAATATTGTATTATTATCTATGTTGTTTACCCATTTCAAGGTCAATGTGGTAATAGATAAAGATTTGTTTAAAATATTTTCAGTAGTTTAAAAATTACCTTACAAAACTGAAATTTCTAAAAATTTTTGATCCTTATTTTTCCATGAAATACATTTTATATCTATTTTAGATATTTAGTACTTCCTAGAATATGAAAAAGTAGATCTCCCGTTTCCGTTTGTCTGATTTTATTAGACAGATAATTTCTAAAACGACTACATTGCTTGTTGTGAAATGGTCGTTGTACAGTAGAACCTCGATAATCCGAATTAATTGGGGAAAAAGTGTGTTCGGATTAGCGATTTGCTCGGATCAGCGAATTTCCCAAAAATCTGAAAGGGAATTGAATAACAACTTCATACATTGCTGAAAACAAACTTCAAAAAATAAACCTTGATTTTTTTAAACAGATATAAAGTATTCTTTGGAAAATGTTGCTCCATGACCATCAACACGCTATATTTTTGTGATTAGCATGTCGAGATCTACGTCCCTGAATTTTTTCACAATTTTTAGACAATATTTTTAAAGTGAAATTTTTTCAATAGTCCCCCCTTCTTCAAATTTCCGCCAATTTTTGACATTTTCGAAACTTAACCAAACACATTTTCTTGTAGATTTCGAGCTCTAGAACTCATTTCCTGCATCGTTTCTTTGATAAGTGCAACCGTTTTTCCAGAATCGACCATTGAAATAGAGAAATTTTTAGAAATTTTCAAAAAATTCGCATTTCATAACGATTCATTCGAAAATGTTGCTCCGTGACCATCAACACACTAAATTTTTGGAATCAGCATGTCGAGATCTACGTCCCTCAATTTTTTCTGAATTTTAAGACAACTATTTCAAAAATGAAATTTTCCCCTCATGCAAATTTCGACCCATTTTTGACAATTTTCGAAATTTAACTAAAATACTTTTTCTTGTAAATTTCGGGCCCCAGAGTCACTTCCGGGCTTTCTTCGATAACTTCAACCTTTTTTCCGGAATTAATTAATTTAGTACATTGAAATATAGCAATTTTTAAAAATTTCAAAAAATTGAATACAACACGTGCAGAAAGAAGATCTTGCGTCATTTTTGCAAGTAGTTTTCCAGTTCAGTTCGGATGGCAGAGTTTTGGTTCGGATTAAAGGGGCATCGACTTCAAGTAGTCTCTGCTCGGATTACTGGATGTTCGGATTACTGGATGTTCGGATAATCGTGGGTTCGGATTATAGAGGCTATACTGTATTTTAAAAATATTATAGATTATAAAACGCAAAATAAAATAGTTCTCTACCTCTACATTATTAATACATCGCTATTGATAAAATTGTAGAAAATAGTCCAAAGTTGTTTAGACCATACATCCATTGCACATGAAGTTAAACATTCAAATTCAAATGCTGAGCAGGATGGGTCACTCGCGCACTGTACTCAAATTTTTCTAATTCAAAGCTTTATATCATCCGGCAAATATTGCACAAACATGTTTGTAAACTAATTGTGATTAAAAATGAGGGGTATTCAAAAAACACAAGCACAGGAGTGTTATCTTAAAAAATTTAAATAGTTTTTGGTAAGCAAAATTTTGACGTGACGTCATCAAATTGTAGGTAGGGATGATTGGACAAATTTTAGTTAGCGTTTTGCCACCTACACGATAATCCTAATATATTCTTAAAATTTGACAATCGGATCAGTTTCGGAAATCATCGGTCTAAGAAAAATCGACATATGGACGCTATTACAATACTTTCTTAGCTTACACTCGGGAAATAAAAATAATGTGACATCTGCATGGAAAGTAGTCTAGGAACAAATGGATCTCATTGAATATAAATACTTACCCAAATGTGTTATGTGTTTGAAATTACAAGAATATACTTAAGTACGTATTGTAATAGTGGCAACAAACACTGTCCACGTTATGGGCCGTTTTACCACAGCATACATATATCGAAAATCAATTCACCTATTTTCTTTTACAACAGACTTGCCCATTATTTTTATTGAAATGGAAGATCGCCCATATACGCTTTTGTTGAAACACGCTAAAGCGTTAAACATTTCTTGACAAACACTACACGTAAATCAAGCATACTACATCAATTTCATTTTATTTTTGATGATTAATGTACTTTATGTTTAGTAACAATTGCAAAAAACATCAAAACGTCTCAAAGTTTTTTCGTCCAACGTTCTTAGTCCTATTTCTAGATGTAAAATGGACTAAAATTGTCTGTGGTCAACAGATGACAAAATTGTTGTAGTACATAATTGTTAGCGCGTGTGTAAATGATTTTGATATCAAGGGCGGCTTTGAAATGTCAAAAAAGTTTGAATCACTGTGGTAACAAGGCGGAAAAATCATTAACAAAAGAAAGTCCAGCGCCACCCTTGATATTAGAATCATGTATGAACATTGAACACGTTGTATTTATAGCCGCCTTCTACGACCAGTAAACGTCAATACAGTACCACTTTGCCATTAAACCGCATTTCTGCCCTAATTAGCACAAAACGCAGTCCGAATGGGAGTAGCAAGATATATCCGCAACAAAATAAGACAAGCTAACAATGATGTAAGCACATGGTTGACAGCACAATCACAACATTGCGTAAGGCATTTGCATCTTTCTGTATCCGTTGCACATGTCGGTTAAACATATTCCAATTCAATGATCCAGAACAGGCGCATTCATCAGCTCTCTTTACGCATTATCATTTGCGACAACACCCTTTTCTGCTCCGATCCTGACGGAAAAGTCAATAACCTGAAATCAAATTAAGAAAGAAGAAACCTATAAAATGCAAGAGACAAAGCTTCCCTTTTCAGCACCTGAATTATCATGAGGTTTCGGAACGCACTACCTGCGTAATTTCAACAATTCCGTTGTTTGCACAACGTTCCGTACATTTCAAAATTTACACTAATTAATTTGACCGTTTGATCTTTTAATGGCCGGAAGAAATTGCTTCCGCACAACTTTTAATCACATAAAAGCAATTATCCCTTTTACGGGCTTCTTAAAGTCTCATACCGCTGCACTATCTTGAAATAGAGGATGTAACAATAAAATACACGGGACTTATTGATTTCGTGCCAGAGCTACTTAGTGCCGAAAGATTCCCACGTTACCTCATGGAATCACTCCTGCTGTTGGGAATTCTCAGATTGTTCCTTTAAAGTATAAAATTAATTTCGCGTGCTCATAGTGTATTACACAAGAAGCTAAACACATCGTGGATATTTCCAGTGGGACCGATCGTCGAATCAGAGACCAAGTTTCACATTTTTATTTTTGTTGCTACACCGGCATCAACACCATTTGCTACTAATTAATCTAATTATGTTTACTTTCACGATTCCATAGCTGTCATCAATTCTGTTCGAGCGTCTACCGCCAACGATTCGTCACGCCGCCAACATTAAAAACTAGCACTTCCTAGCCACGCAAACCGCAAACTAAGATTTGCATTTACTTTAGCATTCCGACAAGTGCAACGTTCTTACAAAGCTTTTTTCTTTTCCTACGTTAAACAACTGCCAAAATGAAACTCAGTCTGTGATTCCGGTGGCCCTATAATTCCATGCGTGCTTACGACCCATCCAGTCCACAAAATATGCAAATGGTACAGAACTGGCCTTATTGAATCCATTACAATTTAATTAAGCAGGCGGCTTTAAAAATACCTCCGCCAAATTTATGGCCATAATATCGTTAAGCGGCGAAAGGTGATTTTTTATGCATCGTCGTCAGTAGATTTCGCTACGTCACTTTTGGGCCTCATCAAAAAACGACAAAAAATCGCCAATTTTTGTAAAATTTCCTTAGTTTTTGACACCCCTAATTAAAGACCAAAAATCGTATTTTTGATTTAGTATTAATTTTCGAAAATCATCAAAAAAGGTTAAACGACTCTTCATTATTAAACACCCCAAAACAACGTAATTGTTAAGTGAAGTAGTGTCAGATAATTTAAATACAAAAAAGGTAGATGATAACAGGGGTGTTGCAAAAAAGGTAGAAAAGTTAAAGGTAAAGGTGAAAGTGTATGCAGACAGGCGACAAGACTTACGAGGGGTGGACCCGAATTAATCGTATAACGCTAATAACTTACCCAACCCAAACAGAATGGATAGTTATGACTACGCAAAGATAAAGAAGAGAAAAATTTCCACAAGAACAAACAAACATTAAAAAAATCCCCAAACAGTAAACGTCAAAATGATGGAATTACTAGCGAATTTAATTAACAACGTGGGAGAAATAAAAGGAGACAAAAAGGATATAGGAAATGAAAGAAATAAGACATAGCAGAATATAAAAAAATGAACAAAAAAAAAGCGTAACAATGTTGTTATCCAGATAAGCTTACATAAGAAGGATACATTATTAAACGAGAAAATAGAGAACATTGTGTGGGGAACTAGCAGTTGGAGATGAAAATAAAAAAATTGTCGAAGGTTATTTCGACAGAACTTCCCAAGCCTCCGAAGTATAGTTTTGGAAATTTCACTCTACCGTATAAAATTTTATTGACAATAACGAGACGGCCAGCTGTACAATGGTAAGAAATATTTATGGCTCACACCAGTTCACCCGAATTTGTCCGAGAACATTTAGCAGGTAGTTATACTCATAAAATAATGCTCATTTTCGTTCGTGAGTAATGATGGGCCTTGACCGGACCTGGATTAATAATTCATAGTAAATTTGATTATACGAATTTTATTTTTTGTGATAACGGTGCTAAAAAGAAAACCAATACGAAAGAAAAGAAAAGGAAAGGAATGCAAAGATAAAACATCCGACAGAAAGTAATATGTGGAGGGAGGTAATTAGTATGAACTTAATATACACTTACAAAGATGAATTTTAGTTAACACATAATTTAAAAAAGTATTGTAAAAAAGATATATTTAAACTGAGAAGGTAGATATAATTTTTGCTTCAGGCACAAGGCCTAGGAAAGTTTGTTAGATAAATCTTAAGGTGCAGTCGAGCAACACATTGTAGGGTCTACACTTAATTTTATCTATGAGTGCATCCATTTTTTTTTCTTTTTTAGAATTGCTCTTGATAGAATTAAGCCATTTATTTTGTTGATTAAAACAAGAACAACTTTTCCCAATTTCCTGACATTTTAGAAATACAGGGCTTTTGTTATTAGTATTACAAACTGATATTCATATACGCTACTTAAATTCATCACTTCATCCCAAAATTTTATTAGAGAAAACTCACTTGAAACATGAGCATGGCATGCCTTTATATAACCTGCAGTTTAATTATCCGCATCCATTTATTTATACGCTTATATCAAATAAAATAAATTGGCAGAATCAAATTTATATCATTTATTTAAGAAACTGAGTTCGATTAGGTGTCGGGGGCGCGGGAAGCTGTCTAAATAACTTTAGACCCATTCTTTTTCACGTGCCAAATTGCCTTGGTCCAAACGTAACATATTGATATCTACTGTCGTTGCGGCGATAAAAAGTTTGAGGCGTAAAAAAATGGAAATGAAGGAGGAAGATGATTTAGCGCTTTACCGGTGGTGTTGAAAAGGATATCTCAGCTTAAGGAAGTATACATATATGGCACTTTGGCGACGAAAATGTCGTAACTTAATATCGTGCGTTATTTATTTTGTTCTTTTGTAAAGTGAAACCGATCTCGCTACTTTGAAGAGAAATATTGCGAGTAACCCCAGGTGGAATTTACCTGGAAGGAGAAAAAGGTGCTTAGACGGATTGGGCGGTGTGATTTCACGTATTAAATTTCAGAGGATCAAATTAAAAAAAATCTAATATTACATGTTTAATTGGGGATATTGAAAATAAATTAACTTACTGAATCGCAAGAGAAAAAGGAGATATTGTTAAAGTCGACATCAGTAGCGATTAAACTGTCGTACACAGGGTGATTTTTCCAGGGCATATTGAAATAAATTTGAGCAACTTAATAACAAGTAAACTGGTACTGTAGGAGGAGGCAGAACCACCCCCTGGTCGTACTGGTTCGTAACATTTATATGCCAAATCTTGTTTTCTAAATCAATGACAAAATTGACAACTTACACTAAAAATAATAAATGTCCGTGTTTATGCCTTAATATAAATACTGAACTATTCAGTACTAACAATGACTAAAAAAAATCTGCTTTCTTAAAGTAGTAAACTTTAAATAGGCATCTACTACAACATTTTATTTACTTGCTCTAACAATTGGTTTAACCTTGATTAAGAATGGTAAAGAATTCAGTTTGACTGGCAGATTAGAATAGTAGAACGTGTATACAATTAATTTACATCGTTAACATTGGTGAAAGTGAGCTTACGCAAAAAATGTTGTTCTGGTTGTTTATATTTTGAAGAAAAAACTAGAACAAAAAAGTTCTAAAAATTCATCTAAACTTATTCAGACAGAACTTCCTTCGTCCCGGAAGTACCTACAACCCATTAAACAAATCCAGTGTCCTAAATAAATTAAACAATTTGATGTTGTTAATTTTTTTACGATAACCTCTGCTGTGTATGTCAAAATACAGATAAAGGTAGATTATTTTCTGGATAAGGTAGCACCTTCATCTACTACAATGAGTCAACTGTTTGAGTCATGTTTGTGAATATAATTATTAAATATTAATAATTATATTATATTACTAAACTATAGACATTTGTGGAAAAGATGAAAACGTGAATTCTGCTGGAGATTTACCCTGTCCACAGTATATAAAATATTGAAAATAGCTACGTCTCCGGTTCGAGTAATATTCTGCAGTGTTTTAAATAATTGCACGACCTCACTTTGTAAACCCTTCAGCTTCTTAATGAACCAGTCTTTTGAATTAGGCGTTCTTCGACTAGATTGGAGGATTGTTACAGTTAAGCCAATTTACAAGTCAAGTTATAAATTTGGTCCGGGTAACTACCGTCTGATTAGTTTAACTTCATTGGTAAGGAAGACAAGGTAGTCCCTTCATAGCAGCATAGATTTGTCCCAGAGAAGTTTGTTTCCTGCAATCTGCTGTATTGTTTATCTGATTGGTCACTGGGGGTGGCTCGTAGAAATTCAGTAGGTAACAGCATACCTTGACTTCTCTAAGAGTTTCGACCTTTTGGTATTATGGGTCCTCTTCTACAGTGGATTGTCTCCTTTCTTAACGATCGCATTTTCAGAGTCAAGAGTCTCGCCACTGCAATTTTCAATGGGGTCCCCCAGGGCCCAATTTTAGGCCCTCTTCTTTTTATTGTTTATGTTGCCGATCTCAGCGGTCTTTTATTATCGCCTCACACGTTTTATGCAGATGACTTAAAAATATTCATACATAGTTCAACTGACCATCAAAAAATAAGAAGAGACTGACTACATCTTCTATTAAAACTAGTAAGTACAAATTATTACATACTGCAAGAAATAATTCTAGACATAATTAATAAAGTAAAACGACACTACGACACTATAGAGCACAAAACAAACAAAAATTGTATGTTTTCATTTTCGAAAAAATGTATGTACACACCTTGTTATGCAAGTTTTGTTTTATTTAATTCCACGGGGTCCTTTGTCATTTTCTTTTCATGAATTTACACATTTGTTTCGTTTCTGTTGTACTTTTATATACATGTTGCAAAGTTTGTGTTGCGTTTATTAATTAAAAATGCATTTATTAGATTATTTTGTTTATTTGTTCCAGAATAAATCCGGCCCTAAGTATGAGTCTATTATAAATATTATAACCTTTTCAATGTACACAAACACTGTAGAACATTTACAATACATAGTTTTTAAAGTAAATTACGCTGTTGGTTAATATGTATATTTAACCATAAAACGTAAATACTTTAGTCATAAAAAACTACCGGACACTGTATGTGTTACAGTTATGGTTTTTCTTTAAAGAAAATAAAACAGGCAAGAATTATTGCACTCCTGATAAGGTAATAAAAATGACTCCTATTAATGCACTGCTTTCTAATACATAGTTCAACAAAAACGCGTTTTTAAAATCTCTTCATTCAGTGAGCCAAAATTAAACGCACTTTGCCTATTTACTTTAACAATGAATCCAATATGATACTTAAACATGTACAAATATAACAAATGTGGCAACAAGTGACCAGACAGTGGCGTTTCCCATCTTATCAATAACTTTGAAACAGCGGGAACGGAAAATCTGCAATTTCGTATTCCACAGACTATGAAATGTGGAAAAAACATGAAGTACACATTTAGCAGAACAGTCGCAATATTTCTCTTGGCTAATATTAGTAAAATAAAGAGTAAAACTCCCTTTAAAAACGGTATTCACTCAATTAAATATTTTAGCAGTTTCTCAAAATACCAGGAAAGTTTCTGAAGCCCTAATATACAGGAACGCTGAGAGGTGACCATAATTGGAGGGAAGATTCAAATTCTTTTTTTTTTAATCTTAAGATAAATATTTCTTCGAAATGCTAATAATATGGGAAACATCCAAAGTTCATATTCAGATAGCGACCTTTGTGGTTAACAATCTCTGGTCGATTTCCTCCTCTACCAATGTGCACTTCTATTAAAAAAAATATATACCTCCTGGAAAATTTTAACAAGATAGCAGCCCCCAGAGTTATTTTTTCACAACGTACATCAAACTCGCTCAAACGAACTTATAAGAAAATAAAGTTGCATAACCTAGTTCAGAAGAAAAATGTTTTATAAAATAAGATTTGCGCGTGCTGCTCAGAGTAACAGTGTCAGCATCCTGTGTAAGTATGAAAGAAAGAACGATAATCTTTGACAATATTAAAGAAAAAGATAAAAATATTCTTCCCTGTGATGATGCAGCCAATTACGCAGTAAACCGTAAAAGCAAAATCCTTCACTAACAAGATCGCTTGATTACTTCTTTTTGAAACACAATGTAAACGATCTTGACATCAAAACGAAATAAGGAAATGACATTTAATAACGGACCTCATGCTGATAAAACAGCCACTTACAATACCTCTTCGATCAAAACGAAGCTAATGCAAAAATTAATGAACGTTAAAAATAAAATTCAATGTCAAAGACATATCCGACAGCAATTATGAAACGGAGAAGGTGAAACCGGTACCAATCTAAATAAGAGGTGTAAGAAATTGGGCACGACAACAACGAATACATTATTTAGTAAGTGAGACGTTAAGAAAATGAAAAAAAGGAGATCAAAGCTTAAATTTTATTTTCCCATTTTTCATTCCACCCTATGTGGCTCCATTCAAATAAGTACACCCACGTGAATGATTGAGTAAACTCCTATAAATATATGCAGAAACCGTGGGTGTAACGCCAGCTAATCGTGCGCGGAGTATGAATTTGGTTAACATTTAGAAAGGAAAGGTTTCGGAAATGAAAAGTTCACCAAAATACGCCAACCCATTAAAAAGTCACGGCGCTGACTACCATGGGATTGTCTGCTTCGTCGCCTCCCACTGGGCTCAAGGAGGTCTGTTCGAAATCCAGAAGTGAACTTGGTTAACTCGATTAGTTTAGTTTATACCCCCACAAAATCTAATCAAAGTGGTATTGGATTAAAGCATTAATGAACACACAAACAGGCAGCGTCGGTGCATAGTCAGTTTGTTTCTGCATCATTATCGGCCCATATGGCCATCATACAGTTTTAGTTTGACCCACTTCTGCCACGTTGCCCGTGCATCAACTGTTGGAAATTGCGTCGATCTTGAGTTTACCTTTGTGAACGTGTAAGCTGTTTCTGAGGAAACTAGATGTTTACACCAATTCCGAGATGCAACAATGCACTTCGTGCGAGCTGAAAGTGTTATCAAGGAAATTAACATAATAACTACACCAGCAGAGATACGTATCCACATGGATCCGGAGCAGGTGCATACTGAGCTTCTTTAGTAAGGAAAATAGCAAAAATAGAAGTTAAGTTCTACGTTACGGCATGTAATAAATAAAGAAATGTGTTTGGAAATGTCATAAAATGCGTAATGAGGTGGTTTGCGTCATTGTGGCAGCATATCAAAATGTAATGTTAACTAATAGTAGGTATAACAAAAGACGTTAATTTGTGAGTTCCTCGTCATTTTAAAAGGGTTCGTGTAGGTTATTCCTCATCCGAAATGTCGGTTTTAATTAATTGTATCTGACTTTGTTATGTATATTTTATTAAACTTCTAGTCCTAAGGGACAACAGAGTTAGGATTTCTGTAGAGAGTAACTTTTTCTAAATAATATAGATTATGAATTACAAATCTGGACGACTGACTGATGTTTTAACGTTTAACACTTTCTTGAATTCTCCCACAGTTTCAAATTTTTTAACAGGTGGAACGCTTGGCAAATCATGAACATATTGTTTATTAATATTCAAAAATTACTGTTTTAATGAATCTATTAGGAACATATCAAACTGTTCTAAGTTTCTCGAACATTCTTATTATGTTAGTCAAAGTAGGTTAGATCTGAGTAGTGTGGTCTCGGCAGGCTCATGGGAATGGGGCGAGATTAGAGAATCTTAAGCGAGGGTTGATTAAGTCACAATTAAATCACTTGCACATATAACAGTAAACTGTTCTGAGGAAAAAATATTAAATTCATATTTAAATTTATGACATGAATATTCACAAATGGTGTATCAAGTGTCTCAATAACGACACTAAACAAATAATATTAAAATTAAGCATTACAACTGAAAAATATATATTGTTTGACCACTGGGAAAGACGCATTATGCAATGTCAAGGATGAAGAATGTGTAAACAATTCATATTGTAGTTTGAACGAGACGTCCCGGAGGACGTCTACAACATGACAACTTCGTGTGGTGAGTGTTTAGTCGATTTTTGAATGAACTAAAGACCTACAATATTCCAGTTTTCTGTAATAAAGGTGAAGATCCTTTACTAAGCTTCAATCCACATCCTAGCTCCGTACTCAACTTTAAAATTACATATCTATGACTACTTTAGCTCAGTAAAAAATTGTGGTCATCATAGGAAGTTTTATTTTCTAACTCTATTTTGAAACGTCATTCTGGTTACTTACAAACATACCTATACAAAAAAATTAATTCCTACTTCTGATATCTGCGAGTGATCAACTAAGTTGTCAACTTATTTTAAGTTTTGATTAATGATTTGTTTACCATGCTTATGATAAAATCAAGACCCATTCGTAAGCTACGCGTAGGAGTACGTCATTTTATAAATTTAAATAACATTCACATTATTGATGGGAATGAACACATACCAATTTTGGTTAGTTAAATGATATTACGAAAATTGTAACGATGCAAATTTTGGCGGTTTGGAACCTGCGATATGGATACCGGGGGCAGGGGTTAATCCGTGACAGCCGCGCCGACGCGATACCAGAAACGGGGATTGAATCTTCGACCAACGGAAGGGATAAAACACGAGAGAGTTTTTAATAAGAATTCAAAAAAGCTAGAAGTTGCGAGTGTCAGTACAGACCCGTAAGATGCCACGATAACTTTCTCACAACTAATGGGCTTGCTGCCTGGGCTGATGACAATGGGATACCAGCTCTGCTTGGGCTCAGATAGGTGTGGATTAAACAAAAATGGGTGCCGGGTTTCCTACCCGTTTTCCGAACTACCCCGAAACCACGGTAAAAATTAGAGGTCAACAAAAACCCCAGTTAAAATATAAGTTCTAAATTAAAAGAAATAACAAAACTAATATAAAATGGAATTTCAAAATTAAGTGATTAAAATTAAATTATATAAAATGGAATTATATAAAACTAATACGAAAATATGAAATTTGAATTTAGGTAAAGAGAGAAAATAACAATAAATTTCCCCGAGATCGAAACCAAATAGCGAACTAAGAGAGCAACACTGCCTGGTCAAAAAACGATTCGGCCTAGTTGAAAGAAGCGACCCTATCCGGTACGAAGCAGGCCGTAAAAGGATAATACGAAAGAAGAAATGAGTAATTGAAAGCCAAAGACAGCACGCTTAAAAAATTCCGATGCCTCGACACCACACCTCACTTGATTACAATTTTCAGAATGAAAATTAACTAACTAAAAGTTTTTCACATACATCCGCCACAACGTTCTTAGAAAAAGGACAGAAAGATATTCTAGAATTTTCTATCTGGGCGGTAAAATAAATTGACTACAGAAAACTCATAAATAAAAACTTTTATTTTATTTTCGCGGGCCGGAAACCGTGATGCGTACCGCAAGAACCGGGGGTAAAAGCCGCGATCGCCGCGCCGCCGTGGCGGAAGAGGATTCTTGCCTGAAGCCTTGAAGGGTGTAGATGTGCTATGGTGAAAGGTGTTTTGGCAGTTTGTTAGTTCGTGGAGAAGCTCTGTAAGTACCGTCCTGGGTTTTCTGCTTCAAGGTCGCCGCCCCCAAGTCCAGGAGGAGCCCGTCCTGTAGGAAGTCGCCGCCCAAGAGGAACGACCGTGCCGGACGTTGTTTAATTCTTTTTGTTTATTTAATTTGTTTAGTTAATTAAGACTTAGCCGTAAGCTTTATTATGTTAGCCGTGTAGCTGATGGCAGGGAATAAACCCGATTATTTATTGTAAAATATCTCTTACCATATCATTTTATTATAGTGTTTTCGCGGGCCCTCACCACCTGAGATCCGTGTCTCCGGCTTGAGAGCAACCCCGACGCTGCCTCCCCCAGAGAGGGAGCTAGCGCCCGAAGATCGCCGGCCAGACGTGTTTTTAAATCAGCGACACTAGTCGACCCAAAGCTTGGCACACAGGTACGCCGTGCTACATACAAAAGTTTATGTCTTGCTACTATTGGTTGCATTTACGCCACAAGAACTAATTCATTTTCTAGGATTTAAACTGCGGATTAACCATAAAAAAGAATTCAATGTACTGCTAAGCCACACATGCAGATCCATAGTATTTTATTTACTTTACATAGGATTTATGTTTCTTGGGTTTTTTTGATGTTTATTTTCTTCGATTTCTGTTTTCATTTTTGGATTTTTGGGTTTTGCAAGTTTTGGATTTTTAGATTTTTTGGTTTCTTCATTTTTTGTATTTTTGGAATTACTGTATTTCTTGAATTTCTTGGAAATAGCACTGTCGCCGTATCTACACAATTAGCAATAATAAGAAATAGTTAGTGTCCAGCCGACTGAGTTTTCTGTTGACGTTACTATGACAACATTCTTTATGCCCTAGGGTATTATTTGGTCAATAATGAACCTCAAATCCACACCATTATAGATCAGTAATAACAAGATAAGACATACAAATATTACTTGAATAATAAATCTGAAAGGAACAACAAAATCAATCGCCTGGTGAAAGCTTCCTACTCGTAAAAGCACTTGTCACATATTTTTTTAATTAATTCCAGTGGTAAGATGTAGGTTTATGTGATATGCTGGCACAAGAGATCTAGTCGTTTTACAACTCTGACTCCTTCACAACACTTGGCAACGAATAATGCACCGGCCTGCTTATCTTTAGGTATTACTTATAGATGCTTTCCTCGCAAAAAAGGGGCTTGCCAAAGTCAAAGTCATAAAACCACTACAACTCTTGTACCAATATACTGAGAATAATACAATGATGATATTAACCAAACGGTCACGCAATCGGTGTACACGGGACCACAGTCACAACTATTTTGGCTGGACAACCTTTGCCAGCTCAAGAGAAAGATTTACGCCAGGATTTGAAAAATGAGTTACTAATCCAGGAATCTATGGAGCCGGCAGCGCTCGGTACTTCCTTGATTCGTCACTGTCATTACTTGCACATTGCCTTTTATTTTTACTTCTGTCTAGCTGAAAAGCCACAATCATCTTAATCCATTATCTCTCGACACATCTTCATCAACACAACGTTCGACACAACTGGAACTAAGTCACGGTTCCGCCTCTTTGCAAAACAGATAACTTGATATATCAACAGCGGTTTTATTGTGTACAAATGTTGTCACCTAACTATGATAACTAATCATTTTATATAATAAGAAATAGTGTGCCATTTATTTAGCCCTGTTTCGTCTATTGTCTTGTGTAAAATGGTGGCACATAATAATTCATCATTTACCTACTTTTACTCTCACTAGTTAACATTTTTTAATAATTTTAAGTTTATTCTAACACAACGTGTAAACTGCACCTTAAACTGAAAAACCGGGAGTCGAGTTTTCCATAAACGTCAAACGGGGTTTAATACCTTTTATGCTTTAGAATTACGATGTTTTCCTGTAGGTGCACATAAAAACTTTTCGCAGCTTAATCTTGATGGAATACATACATTCTGGTTACTGTGTTGTTTAAACAAAGAAAATTGGAAAGGATCACAAACAGAGATTCGAAATTTCGTATGTTGTATGGAAGAGCTCAGTATATTTTTTGGAGTTAAAATATGTCTTAGGGTTACTGTAACATATTAGCAATTTTTGCAGTTTACACATACATTAATTTCTTTCGTGGTAACAAATTGTTGGATTATTACTTTATATGTAGTTC
The DNA here is from genome assembly GCF_036711695.1 of Zophobas morio. NCBI lineage: Eukaryota > Metazoa > Arthropoda > Insecta > Coleoptera > Tenebrionidae > Zophobas > Zophobas morio. Next base: position 11,087,896 of record NW_026972122.1, read on the forward strand.
TTTTATTTTTGTGGTACAACTTATTTAAAGCTCATTAAAATTGAGCTTAAACTTGTGTTTGGAAACCTCGTCCTGGAACTGCGATCACCGCCGCATGACGCAAGTCGGTCCACTAATAAATCAATTTCGGAACCTTCTCTTCCGACATTTGCATCTTCTTTACCCACACACCGACGTGAAATGTGCCGGAACGTCGTTACATTTAATTGCTTGTTCAAATTAACCGTTCGCGAAAATACGATTGTCCTAACAACTATCTTTATAATTTATTGCTTTGGCGGGCCATCGAGCTGACACCGTACCAACGTAGTCACGCCTTTGTATATTTAATGACAATAACACACATATGTGAGACATCACAAAATACAAAATAAATCGCTTCTATCTCACTAAACTGATACATTATCATCGATATGTGCGATTATGAGATATTATCAGACATTTTTATTATATGCCCTTTATATCACGGGCAATAAATAATTCTGTCAAGTTTGTTCAGTCCAAATAGCCTATAACAAAGAGAATCGGCTTCGAAAAAAGAATGCGTGTAATAACATTCAATAAAAACCAGGTTTCAACACGTAACAAGAACTTTATGCGCTCACCATCTCACTAGTCCATAACGAAAAACGGCGTCAAACAGGATCTCGATGGCCGATATTTTTCTCATCCTACATCGTACCCACGCACGTATGTAGTTTGCTTGTTTGTGGTGTCTTACACAGTTATTTTATACCAAGCGGCAGTTTTGCATAAGAACCCAAGATTTGTTATTCGTGGCTAAATCTTTTGGTACCAATGTCGCTGTTTTATGACGTCCTTTTTGTTCGCCATTACATAAATAACTGATACGGGTCTCAAAGTGTTTGCAAAAATTAAAATGACCGAGGATTCGGTGTATCACTCGAAATAGCAACACTAAAAATGAATATTAATGAAAATCCCTCTGTGCCAATTTTCGTTTCATTAATAAATGACAGAAACAGGCAAATGAAGTGAACTGCAGTTTCAAAACGTCCATTGCTTGCGTAATGACGCGCATTTTTATCATTCGCAGAGGACATTAAAGAGTAATCGAGTCATTCTTTCAGGCTCTCAATTTCATTCTCCACTTTCAATTACAAGTACGCTCATTGCTAATTCGCACCTTCCTCTTTGAACGCTTTTCAGAAGCGGTTCCTTATCGCATCATTTTAATTGAACACCTCGTCTTCCCGGCACGATCGCTCCGGCACCCTCGTCCTTCAACCCACAACACACCATGCAATTCCGGTTTAAACCACCATCAATTTTCTGGTGGCCCTATTAAAATCCCATTTAATTACGAGCCGCACAATGAGACCGCAATTCCAAAAAAACACTTTCATTATTAGCACAATGAAGCCACTGAGTGGCACGTCCAATCTCTGGAATAAAAATGTCTTTTCTGCATAGAGATTTCATTAAAAGTCCCAGAGATAAGTCAGTGGAGCAATCGAGCGTTGGTAAATAACAAGCGAGGCGAAATTGCTCCGGGGAAAAATTTCATACGTTTCTCTTCTGAGGCCGCTCCGGAACTCCGATGTCGCGATTCCTAAATGGCGCTTCACAGGAGGTGGCACCGATTTTTTCCAACAAAAGACGAATCACATACATAAACATTTGTCCAAGATTGTGTACGCGTTTAGCTACAATCGTATTACCAACTTAACAAATCACCACAAAGTAAATTTCATATCACTCAAACAAAATTGTTTTATTTTGCAAGTTACCAGTGACTATTCTCCTAAAAATTTATCATTTACTGGATTGACGACTCCACTTTTTCAGTTTTGTTCTTATTTCCCAAATACGATTCCGGCACTTTGCTACATCATCTCCCGCTGCTCACTTGAGCGAAAACACTTAAATAAAATCTAAAATGTCCGAGCTTTTAGCCAGAAGCTTTTTACTGCAAAAACTTCCAGTCAAAATTTACGTATTCCGCTCATCTGCATTCGGAATGCGAATCGAGCCGCAATAATTACAGATGTATCAGTTGATTCAATGAAACCGCTACATGTCGTCCTGTTCGTGTTTGCACGAAAGCATGTAGAACAGAACGCACGTTCGGTCTTTCAGGAAAAGTGAAATTTAAACGCTGCAGTATCCGATTTATGTAAAATACAAGTCGGGCAATTCCGTTCAAGTTATAGCGGCATGTCGAGGAAACCTGCTGCAGACGAATGGATTTATTTTGTATATGAAACATAAACTGCTTCTAATGTTATAGTGAATCGAATAAAAGTAGCTGGAAGTGTTCCGTTGGGAACGGTGCCAAAACTTGCGAAATTAAAACCTACAGCTTGTTCTGGTTTGTTTATGATAGTGGCAAGTCAAAATACTCATTAACGACGATTGGTCTTTCCAGGTTCCGGAAACCAATACTCGACCATACACATAAATGCATGTAATGTGCGCGGCAAATTGTGTTTTCCTTTATTAACCAGGTTATTAATGTTTTATTGAGTTTAATTTTGACGGGCTAATTGGAGCTGCAGATTGTGAACTTCAAATATTTTTAATTTCAGTATTAACATTTTAACACATTTTTTAAATATTTCGTGGGTTTGAGTCAAATCAAACCAAGAAATTATTGACCAAATTTGGAATTGTATGTAAACCACAGCATGTTTCAGAACAAAAATAAATAGGGGTTCCAAATACACACGTTAATGAAAACATTAAACACAAAACAATAAAGAAAATGCTGTTCCGACAATCCTACAGCCAGCATCTTAAAAAAGATCTGAACATACTTTTCTTCCCAATAAACATACTACTTCTTGAAACGCCATTGGTTAACCTTTTAATTGCAAATTTCAACGTCTTGGCAACATTATTGCAACGTATTCCAAAATGGGTGCGAGTGCAGCACTAACAACGATTGGCAGGACATTGTAAAGCTTTTTCAAAATAAAACCGTAAAATGTTGTTATACATCTTCGATTTTTTTCCAAAAATCTGTGTCTCTAGGATAACGAATTCAAGATTGATTCATACACCACACTTCCAGGAATATTATTTTATAAAAATAAAAATTGGGAACAAAACCGCATACAATTATGAGGATAAGTATAAACTAGCAAGAGCAAGAGTCAAAAAACAATTAAACAAGAAAAAAAATCATGGAAGGATGTCGGTGAAAAATGACAAGAGCATAGAAAGAACCAAAAAGTTATTCTTCGAATCGACCCCAAAAATGGAGCAACAAAAAAACTAAAAAATCGACAAAAGTTATTTAGACATAACTTTCTTCGCGGCTGGAATACAGGCAAACAAATACAGATTCTACGAATAAACATAAAATTAAATTTTGAGAAGTTTATTTTTTATGATAATCCCTATAAGTTAAAAGAAGATAGATATGGACTGTTAAAATACAGGTAAGAAAGCATTATGACGTCATCATTTTTTGAAAGAGTTATACGGATTAATTTCGATTAGCGGTTTACGATGGCTACGATGACCTTAAAATGTTTGCAAGGTTTCAAAGTAGTCTCAAAGTTAAATTGCAAAATATTGTTATACAATTTTGATTTTTTTTTAAATCTGGATGTCTAGGGTAAAAACCCAAAACGGATTCACAAATCACAAGTGCAGGAATATGTTATCTTATCAAATTTAATTAAATTTTATCACATCCCATTCGGTCCACCAATTTCGGAGATTACCTGGCTAGTCAAAATTGACACAGACGACAGACCGACAGGCAGGCAGACGACAGATTTTTTTGTGTTCTAGGGGTCATGAAATATCGAGAAATGATGAAAAAAGCCATTCTTCGGATGGACCTATTACAATACTTTCTTAGCTTACGCTCGGGCATCAGTAATATCCTAGACAAAAGACAAACAACATAACTGGAAGACATACAAGTCGGATTTACACCCAATAGAGGAACCTAAGACGCAATATTCATTTTATACTCAACTCTCTGAAAAATCATTACAAGAGGAAGAAAACCCTGAGGTAATACAAACAGAAATGGCAAATGGGAATTTCTACAGAAAAAAGAAGTAAAAAGAAATACAATCAGATGTATGCAAAACCTATACAAGAGCAGGAAGTAACAGATAAGTTTGAGACCACAAAGGGAGTCAGAGAGAGCTGCATCCTCAATCCATTGTTGTCTCACTTATAGTAGCAATGAAAGAAACCAAAAAGTAAGCAAAAAACTACAAAATCAGATATTGGAAAATGCACAAAATTGGCCAAAATTTAGGGTATTACATATGCAGGTGACATTGAAATAATTGGAAAGAGCGAAAAACACTGAACAAAAACATTGAAATCTACAGAAAATCGCCTATCTGGAAAAGATCAAGACAATGATTGTTGATAAACATCAGTGACGGCTCGTGATCATTTGAAATGGGAAACACAACCCTCGTTTTGAAATGAACATTTTTTTATTAATACATTTTTCAGTACAATTTTATTGTTGTCAGACAGAGAACGACTTTTTATTAAATATTCAACTGAATTCATTATTTTTATTTAAAATTGAATTAATGCTAGCGGTCACTGTTCGTACAGGACTCGATTCCAGCCAAACACAACGTCTAAATGAGTCAAGCTTTAGTCTCGGTCTCCGCTTATAACTGTAGATGTAACTTTTGATACATTTGATACAAATGGAGCAAGATAAAGAACACAAACTTCCGAATAATTTTTTAATATTGAAAACTACTATTTTGCTATGTATAATGTGTTTGTGGACGTTGTTTACCAGCAGCCCCTGGTAAACATACGAGGAAATACTTACACAAGACAATTTTGTTTCCTAAAAACGTTTTTATGTCGAAATCATTTAGATTATCTCTCTAATGATTGAAATTACTGCAACAATTTAAATCTGAAAATTTTCAATATAAAATGATATTAGAATAAAAAATAAATACGTATAATTTTGCTTGATAGCCACAACTATAAAATGATACTGTAAAAATACAGCCTACAGCAATCCTGTTAAATAAGATTTGTTCTTCTTCCGTCATATTGGCTTTTCTTAATTTCATTGTAAATTTCACTAAGTCAAAGTGCATCCTTTTGACAGACATACTTCAATTACCGTAGCGTTTTCCTCAGAGACGAAGTTGCTACGAACAGAAACGAGCCGAGACGAATTAGTCGAGTACGAAACAGCGTAAACGAATCCAGTCGGCTACGACAAGATCGGAAACGGAACGGCACGCACGAAATGACCTAGTCGATCTTACCAAAATCGATCAATTCGCATGCGCGTGATGCATTTTCGAAGGTCACTACTTTTATTTAAAAAATATATTATTCTTTCCCCACTTTATTTTGGAAAACTGACAGTCGGAAATAATACCAGGCCGCCAAAAATGTCACTAAACTAAATTTTTTCATTGTTGATGGATATTACGTCTACATAAATTTGAATTTCATATTCTCTCCAACATTTAATACCCTAGATTTCTTGTGTAGTTACCCATTTATTACTGCCTCAGCAGCACTTGTGATAATTTTTTTAATTGAGGAAATACCTAATAAATATCTAGCGTTAAGTGATATAAGAATTAGTGTTAATGTAAAAAAATTTCATTTCTGTTTATATTGTAGGCAACTTTTAATAATTGTACAATATTGTGGGGTACATGTCCACAAAATGTTTTGCACCGTACCTACTCGTGCTGCTCCGCATCGACTTACGTCTCTGCTCCACAGCAATATCACTCATACTCCCAAACATGCATTTTCCGGCCTTGCCTCTCAAATAACGATTTCATTACATTTCTTTTGTTACACTCCCTCAGAAAATAAATCGGCACATTAATCAGAGGCGAATGGGACCATCTAGAAATTGGGAATTTTTCCAGAGGCGCTAGTAACCGTGGTGCATAAGAGCGCCAGTGCCCGAATTCAAATTTTATATAGGTACATTTAAATGAAGCAAAATTTCAACTTGTCTAAATTTTTCGATTTTTGGTTCAATAGGTCCCATCCGCCCCATATCACGGGACTCCTAGATTCTTTCAAATTATTTCAAAAACAAGACACATGGAGTCCTCGAGATTCTTTATAATTGTTTCAAAAACAAGATATGGGATCTCTGAAATTCTTCCAAACTACTTCAAAAACAAGACACAAGTGGTTCCCTGGATTCTTTCAAATTACTTCAAAGACAAAACGGGAAAGGCGGATAGAACCATCTGGAAATCGGAAATTTTCCAGAGGTACCAGTGGCCGTAGTACAACAGAGCGCCGATGCCCGAATCCAAATTTTATAGGTATGCTTCTAAATGAAGTACAATTTTGGCTTTTCCTTTAAATTACTTCAAAAATAAAACAAGAGATTTTCGAAATTCTTTCAAACTATGTACTTCAAAAACAAAACACAAGAGTCCCCGAGATTTTATTAAAGAAATTTCAAAAACATGACAACGGATTCTAAATTTTTCCCGCACTTGTTCAACACGTCCCATCCGCCCCTGTCTATAATTTAATTAAAAAAATGTTTCCATATAAAACATAATAAATAAAAATAGACGGCGACATATACGCAGCTTCCTTCCGTTAATGGCAAAACAACTGTTGATAAGATGTTACACAACCGATTCTACCTCAAGGTGTATCTATCAAATACAAACACCGCATTGTATACATTGTCTCGACCACACAAATTTTGAATTAAAACAACTGATTAAAGTTTTATAAACAAGCAACAAATTTACATATTTGTATTACATTAGCGTCAACAAGATGATTTATGTTAAATTTTGCTTCGGTTCAATTACATTATATTAGACGATTACAAAATTAAAATGCATTAGCTGTCGTTACAAGCGGAACAAACAACCAATTTTTAGAAACAAATTGTACTAGTTCAATATACGAGCAAAGTAACACGGAAACGTTTAAACAAGAGCCCTGGCAAGTGTTGCAAACGTACAAATATTAAAAAGGTGTAGACAGGCTTCGGAGGAAATTTTGACTTACTAGGAGTTCACGAATGTTTATTCAACTATTTTAAGCAAATCAAGTTAAAATAATATTCTGCCTTACATAATGCTCTTTAGAAAAAAACAAATAATAGTAACAGTAAACAACTACAATTTATTCGAACTCAAGAAGAGTAAGTAATACGAAACCCCTTTTACATATAGGTAGCGGACATGCATCACGTGACAATAAATCAAAACGCTAATATCATGAATCATAAAACTAAAATCAAAAGCACGCTTTTACGTCTAAAACGTCTACAAACTTAATGCAGCACTCGTAACACGAAAAATGATCCTTTACAACTGAGGAAGTGATGTTTGTTCCAGTAAAAGTTATCTTTGCGGTTATGTTTCAAAGCAAGCACTGACTCAAACACAAAGTTGACACTAATAATACCGCAAATGTCCTTCAAGATAGATAGCACGGGAGAGATTAAAAGCACCAACGGTTCGTGAAATATTGTTTATAGGAATACAATAAAAAGAAAATCGCACTAATCGATAGCCGCATATGCAGGAGTAATCAACTGTTGGTAACGAAATCATGGAAGTGACAATTTATAATCAGTGCAATGACACGATCTATAGCTTTAATAATCCAACTTTCGCTGAGGCGTTCACACCATAATGGTTGGAGTAAAAATAATATACGTAGGAATAAATTACTTCCATAACTACTACACATGTGTTCCGTCACCACTGTAGTAAAGTTTTATAAATATTGCCTTCACAAACAGGAATTTGCTTGAAAACAATGGAAACTTTGCATGAAGCACAATTCCCAATAGAGATGCAGCTGGTGTATTTTTTTTTCAAAAGTTGTTACCCTGTAAAATGCAAAACTAAGGTTGTTAATATTATACTGCGCTGTCTGTCACTAAAGAAATTTACTCTAAAGAATGTTAACTTTGGCAAGTAAATCTACTTCATAGAAATACTTTTATCTCACCAACATCACTAACGAAATCTCAAAATTCTTTTGTTGTATTCATTTGTTGTTAATCAAAATAACGATAACATTTATTTGATACACTCTATTAAAATCACAGGCTATATACTGCAGCGATAGTTACTATTCAGTGTTAATCCAGACCTCATTATACTGAATCATAAATCCCAATTAAGTCGTTAAGTGATGCATAAAACACTCATAAGCAGTTCTTTTCCGATATTCCTGAGCCTCTTTTACATCAAAGTATCAAAACGTGACAAGGGTAGATTCTTTCGCTCTCTAGCAACCTGGCCCCCTTATTTGGACCGGACGTTGACTCCAGAATTACCAACACGCCTACTGCGGTACTTCGTTGCAGACTCGTTTTTTGCAGCGCATAAAAATTTAATTTGCTTGAGCTGGACTTGCACTGATTTAGTAGAACGAATTTTTATTGCTTGTTCGAACTAACAGGTTCAATAGATTAAATTTCTTGTAACTTTTTGTAAAGGGAACGCAGTCACTACAGTAAAAGTTAGAATGCATCTCAAACTTCGTGCACGTTTTGCACAATAAACCTGAAACTTAACGATATTTTCTTGTAGCAAGTAATTATTGAGTCGTAAAATGTAATTGGCGAGGGAGTGCTGCAAGGTTTTGTGGTAAGACCGTTGCAAGTTGTGTGTGCTTCTTATAGTGCCAATATACTCACTGACTCAGTTTCGAAGTTCAATAGCCAACCAAGTGGTAAAAACATACCTGTAACAATAAAAATGTTTGTTAGAAGGTAAAACAACATGAGTGTATAATATATAGGTAGTCGATTCATGTAATTAATTACTTTATTTTATGAACAATGTTTACAAAACATAAACAAACTGCTATTGTAGTTTTCATCAAGCATGAAACGCTTTTTTTTATTAGGATTATGGCTGTGTCAATTAATTATCGATACAAAAGTACATAGTATGTACTTTTTTCTTCGCATTTACAAAATATGCCGCTGGTAACGACAGTAATGTTTGTGAATAATCTTTTAATTACACTTTAATATACAGCATTTATACGGCTTACAACACTCCCATTCACGTCAATTTTCACTAGTGTATATAACCTCATTTTAAATGGTTTATTGAAATGTGGAGCTAGACGGATTCACATTAACTTCTTATCAAACGTAAAGAAAAAGCTAAAAAGAAATTTCGTCGTTTTACTTTCAGACTGAAAGCCAAGGAAATATAATTGAGTCATTTTGATGAATGTCTAATTGCATGTATTTTTGATGTTTCGTGGCTTATAGAATACGAAAAAATCGATGACCCATTTCGTTTGTTGTCTGTATGTTAGACTGATTAGTGTCAAATTTTACGTGGATTTTATTGTTACTGTATGTACAGGGTGGTCCACGAGTTCGAAGTGAAGCCCATAATACATATTCATATAAACATGAATAATTTGAGAATAATTATTAGAAAGATAATAAACATTGAAACCGTAACACCTGTTAAAGTTTTGACAAAAATTGCTTTAAATTTTGAAAAAACACTTGTAATTTTTAATAATGAATTAAAGTAATAGACGTTCGAAGTATTGACCCTGTATGTAAGGTTTCCCAGATAAAACTCTGCCGCCTTATTTTGAGAACGAACAAAGACAAATTATTTATAGGGAGAGCTACATTATTGAATTGTCATATATTGTCATGGAAACAGATGTCCAAACACTATAATTACATTAAATAATTAATTTTTAACATCAGAAATCTTGGACTACTACAATATTTCTTTGCTGCCTGATGAACATGGGTCAATTTTTTAATTTTAAAAAACATGTGTTAAAAAACTGGAGCGGTAATAGAGGCCAACTCGCAGCCCAGATTTAAGGTCCTTATCAAATTATTGTTGTGGCGATATCTCATAATACATTTGCTAAAACTAAATTGAGAATCTTTGAGCCGTTTTAACACCTGATACGTTAATAATCTGGAACTAATAACGAGTTTCGTGTTCAGTGTGGAGGATAACAATTCGAACATATGCTTAAATGACTGTTTCTGAAACAATTTTACAATTTAACGAGTTCATTTAATCACGAGCGGAGCGAGTGTTTAAAAAATGTGTGTCATATTTATCGAAACTCTGAAATTTATTAGTATTACCCTACAAAAATAAAATAATAACATGAATATCATAACATTTTTGATAAACTACTTAAGCTACAGAGCTCAGCATTAATGATTTTTAAAGATGAAACACACCATTAACTTATTTAGCCTTTAGCGACTCTAGTGCTATACCGTTTAAAGACAGTAATATTATCTATCAAAATCGTTGCTGCCGCCGTTGTTTAAAACAAATCGAACGGAGATCAAAACGTCAAAATTTACGTATTGTTAATATCATAACAAGCAACTTCAGACCGTGACTAAAAACAGCGCGGCTAACTTCAGCCCATGGCAAAAGTGGGTGTTTAGTCACGGCTCGTGGCCGTATCTAAAACCTAAATTAGCGCCGTCAAGATAGCAACTTCAAATTATATTTTAGATATGGGAGTAAAAAAATAGTATATTACGTAACAAGTTTTATAAACGTCGCTTTAGTCACGTGTTGATTTAATCACGAGTGGAGCGGAACGGAGCGAGTGTTTAAAAAACGAGCGTCTTGAGAACTTTATAAACGTGTTACATACTACGCTTTTCCTACGACTTCAAATTAAAACATAATTATCCCTGTTTTATTTGATCACTTTTGTCGTGACCTTGTAGGAGTATATTTCCAAAAGTATGCAGCTGACTTGTTTTGTCTAATTTTATGCATTGGTATAGTTAACAGGATTCAAATTTTCGTGCCATCTTGGCAAAGAAGTTATATATTTTTGACAAAAATGTTCCATAACCTAACTTTAAATGCTCAAAAAAAAACATATTTCCACGTTCTTTGGCAGCTCTTTTCGGACTAGTTCAGAGTGCCAACTATCTCAATTTTGCCGACACGATTCAAGAGATGGTTTTTTTATTTAGACGTAGTTAATACGATTTAAAATTTCATTATTTTTGGAAATATAACGTTTTCGTAAATGTTGGTTTTTAATTATTATTAATATATTTAATGATATCATCGGTCAGACTAATTAGTAATTAGATATGACATTTGAACTTTCGTTGCCATTATAAATAGATACACACTCCGAAAGAGGCGGAACAAATCAGTGCTCACTTGGATCATTTATGAAGCCTAAATCTGTCACTGAACACATTTTTGTACTTGTGTTTTCAAGAATCCACATAATACCTCTTCCAAATCACACATTTTTCACCGTTAAGATCATTTTCGATTTTTTTTAATCGATGTGTCTGAATAACTCCGGTGAATGTATTTCGTAACACGTTTCTTTTTAATCCTTGAAGTGAGTTTTTCTTAATATTTTCAGTGACAGACACAGCGACACATCTGATAAAAAGATATACACAGATAGAAGAGCGATGTTATCTTTTAATATCTGGCACCACCTGCTCGAACGCGGTTTTGGTTATGCATTTCTATTTCAATAAGACTGTCGCTTTTGTTACTGTCTGCTCAATTTATTCTCCTTTCCTCTTCCATCTACTTTTTTTCAAGCAATTTTACTGACTCGTCGACCACGGACACAAAGTAACCGCTTTATTACGAGTAAATTTATTAAATTAACGAAATTATTATTATATAAAAATGCCGTTGCTTTAAGTGCCGCTTCTATTATTTTTTTTTTTTAGTTTCCCACGAAAACCCGCCTGAACACAATACCCACGTTAACTCCACAATTTTTTTCTTCGACCATCAAGTGTTGGTATCATGGTTCTGGTACCGATAAGCTTAATTAAACATTAACGCCGTGCACCAATTAATTAATTCCATCAGACGCATTAAACTTGTTGATAAGCTCAATGTACTTTGACGTGATTAGTTTTAATTACCTGTCACTTTCACAGCACTTTTATAACAATTTAGAAATTGCCGAGTAATTTTACGGTGTGAGTTACGATAAGTTGAAAATTTTCTGCTGTTTAGATACCAGTTTACAAGTTGTCGAGTCTTTCCGGGTAGATAACGCTTTATCACTTTTTCTATCTGTCACACTTCTGTATTTTGTGGTCACCAAATAGCATTTTTGCGTGAAAGTCATTATTCGTCTGGCCAGACGCTAGTTGCCGCGCTCTAATAATTTTCAGGCGGTTTTGTTGCAGTTATAATTAATATCTGACATCTGCATAAAATACCGGCTTAATTAGGATGCTAGATTTAAGTCTTCCGTCGGATTAACATCGTACCTGCCTTCGACTCGGTGTTTTTTTTATTGTTTTTTAGTTATCAAAGAACCTTCGTTGATGATGGTAATTTTCCGAAATTAAGATGTCGATCATATACTTTAACCAATAAATTGGGCGTAGCGAGGTGGGAAATAGTTTGCACTGAAAGCCGTTAAGAGAATTACGCTTTTGATGAGTACTTTTATATAGGGTATCAATAACTAATATATCTAGAGATAAGGTAAGATATTTAGCAGATAATCAACTGCACTATTCGCTGAAAAAGTGATGGACGAGTCAAAATCTAAAAACCACTATTTTCGTTGGTGTACTTTACTATTGATGGATACAAAGCGAAACAACATAGGCATTAATAAACCCATCGACACGTCAACGCCAAAACTTTTCTCTCCAACACATTTCAAGGTTTTTATAAACACATGGAAATGTTTGAGTTTTCCAGCGAAACTACTTGGAACAAAACAGAATTAAGTGGAAACACATGTTTTCGCGCATGATGAAAATTAGGAATTAGTTGAAACAAAGGTATGACGATGTTGCATAATGATAAGTTTGTATTTCAAAGCGAATAATTCAGTAGATTAATTAAAGCTCCCGAAATTTCAAATTGCGTGTTCACTATAAAATTATGTTTAGTTAAAATTTAATTACACAAATGGCTTTTTGGAAGCTTTTACGCTTTGGATTGTCGGTAAATTTTAGATTTTTTGTTAATTTACAAACGTCATATCACAAAATTATGTGTTTGTACTGATATGGTAGCTAGTCGAAACAACAGTAAAAATAATATCAGAAAGTGTTAGTCTGACGTTCTACGCCATCGATAATTATAAGATTATTAATTAAATTTGTTTTCATCTCCTTATTACCATAATGAATTACAAAACTACATACTTTCACTAGAATTCTATTAGCTCAACAAACTCCAGCGTAAATTCATCATTATTTCTTGCTGAAGTTGAAATTGAAAGCGCAGCTGCTTCTGTGAAAATCGCATGTTTAATCCCAATTATTTTAATGTTTTTATAAATAATTGGACAACACCTGAAGCTAAGTTTTTGTGTAGCAGAAACTGCGTTAACTAAAAATGAAACATAAAGTCAAGCTAGCGATATGAGGCCGGGCATTATCTTGTTGGAAAAATACTTCGGAAAGGTCTTGTAGTAGCGGAAGGAGAATGGGCTCTAACACCTCACCGATGTAACGATGAGCATTTAATATGTCCAGAACAAAAACTAGTTGGGACTTGCCTCCGTATCATATACGCCACCAGATTGTAAAAAAGATATATATTTTTGTATAAGTGCCACATCATCTTCAAAATTTAGTCAATTGTTTGACTTTATGCCATATTTATTTTTCTATAATTGTAAGTCTGCGCCGAGGTCTGCTCCTTCAGGGTGGTACATTTTTCCGAAACGCAGTGTATATATAATTTACAAAAAGACGATCTTCCGACATATTGATTCGACGAAAATGAGGTTTTCTGTATATTTTCCCCAACTACAAAGAATGATCTTTTTGAACGGCTTAAATGTCAAGAATCTTGACATAAATACATGTGATCCTCTGAACCTAATCTTACCCAACTCATCATCTGTAAACCCCTGCGACTCCAACAATACGATGACTTAGGGAAAAAGTTATTTAGTTATTTTTTTGCCTGCACAAACTAAATAGTTTCATACTTTGGTCCCCAGATATGGCTCATCCGGTTCCAAATGATTTCTTCTACAATGGTTACTTGATTTTCTGTACTCGGGTACGACCTGCAGAAACTTGGAAAGGTTGAAATATGCTGATTCAAAGATGAAATCAGATAACGTGCCAATAACGAGTCCGAACACGAAGCAATTTTTGTAATTCATATATTAGCAGTAAGTTCGGCAATCGTCGATCCCATATGATGTCATTTTTTGATGACAGATAAAAAACTTGAAATAATTTTGTAAAGTTCAAGAATCAACGAGTAATACAAAGTAAATAAAACGTGAGTATTAGGGAATTCGCAGGAATCACAATAAATAAAGTCAAAGGTTTTAAGGGTTTTCGTAAGACAACCGGATATGTGATATGGTCCCTAAAAGTAAATTTGCTGTTAAAAATTAAGAAATTAATCAGAAACAGCCGTAACTGTGTGGAAGACAAGCATCTCCTAAGATAAAACTGATTTTGGCAGATGATATACGCTTTAAGAAAATAAAGGGTGGGTGGGCGAGACTTGTGCTTGCTAAGATGAGAGTGATTTTGGCAAATGACATACCCTCTAAGAAAAGAGAGGGCGAGTGGGTGGGGTTAGTACTTGTAAATGTAAGACAGATGTTCTCAAGATATTTAACCGTTTCCACACATTCTAGCATAACATTCTCTGTATTTATACCAAAAAATATTTTACCACCCGCTAAAAAATTTTGAAAAGTTAGTCTGGACTCAAAAGTTCCAGATTTGCATTTTAACTACCATTTACAAAGAAAATTTCGCTTTTATTGTGGTTTTTTCGGAGGAATATTGTCGTTTTTGGAACTTGAAACTTGCAGACAGTAAAGATTTGTTTAAAACAATGAAATTTAAATTCGTTTCGAAATTTACTGAACAGATGGAGTGATCACGTGCGCTTCACGTATAAAGTGAGCGTCCCAATCTTCAAAAGTTGTGAATTTGGTCTGAGATAAATTCATAAATCTCGGATAGATAAGTAACATTAATTTTTGCTTTATTAGGTACTTTTGAGGGTATTCGTTTTCTTGAATTTTTGGTTTTGAATTAGTTTATTGAGTTTGGTCGATGATTTGAAATATTTTTTTACGAATTATTAGTTTCATTTTGTTATTAATGGAGTCACATTTTTGTCTCTGATAAAGAGAAATTCCAAGTTAAGTTTCAATTACATTACTAAGTCGTATATCTTGTCAAAAGTGGATTTTTTTATAAATCTGGGAATAATATTTGGTCCAAACGCACATTTTCCCTATACATTAGTAACACAATTGAAGAAGCAAATTTTTTTATGTCTATAGTTCGTTTACCGAACAGATGGAGTGATCACGTGTAACCAATCCCAGTAGGAAACTGGTCAGGGCTAACGAGATAGGGAGAAATAGTCCTGCGTAAAGAAGGTTGGGAAAAGGGCTGACTGTAAAAATTTGAACTGTCGTAAATGCTCATATAAACGTCTCGGATGCTGGAAGGAAAAGAGGAAACGACGAGACAATAGAAAACGACTTACAATACGGGATTATGTTCATGGAATGCCGAAGACTCGATCGGGCTTGTACTCATACATGGGTAAACGAGGAGTTCCTCATAGAACTGGTGACAATGGACAAAGAGTAATAGAATTTGCTGCTGAAAAGAAGAAGGTACAAGTTTTAATCACAAAAAGATTCACAAAACGACCAACCAAAACGATTATCACCTCAGCTCTCGGAAAGTATTCGATATATAACTGCTGAAGAAGTAACTTGAAAAAGCGGTACAATCAACCGGTTAACGAATAATCGTGATTGGAAAATTTCTGGGTGACAAGTCAACAATGAGAAGAACTGGCTGGTTTGACGAAGAATGTGAAGCTATTAAGAGCAAAAATGGTACAAAACTAAAAATAAGTCACCCTGATTGTATGGAAGCAAGAAAAGAAGACAACAATAAACGAATTAAGGAAATGCAATAGTGTAGAACAGAAAATGAAATCAGCGGGCGGAATAATGTCTCAGACGCTCGATCCAGTGCTGCCGCGTCGATACTTTGATTACAAATATATTTTTCTTTTTGACTATAATATCAACATAATACAGGGTGTCTCAGAAATAAGTACATTAATTTTAACCAGTAACAGAACTCGTGAAACGGAACAACTTTTTTATCTAGCATTTTTTCGAAAACTCAAGTCGAATTTCGAATTTTCCCACCCATATATTCACGAGCCGTCTATGTTCACCTTAAATAATAACTTAAATAATAGCAACACTACAACAATGAAGAAGGTACCGTAGCAACCGTTTTGACACTGACAATCATTTTTATGTCAATGTTTTTATTAAACGTTGTCTCTTTAAAGTTTGTTTGGCACAGATTTCTAATTTATAGACGAAATGTGTTGAAATGGCTTTGTTTTCAAATCTGGAATGCACCGGTATCGTTTTAACGTACGGTGAAGCTCGGGGAAACGGCACTCGCGCCCACGGAATTTTTTCAGAAAACCTCCCAAATCGTCTGCCAAATGTGCGCACTTTTAAGAACGTTGCAGCATTTTCGAGAGTACGTATCTTTTAAACCTGCACCTCAGGATCGGGGTAAGTTACGTACTTAGTAATAGAATTACTAATATTGAAGAGGCTGTTTTGAAGAGTGTCGAAGCTCGACCGGGCACTAACATGTATCACTGTCTAGTGTGATGTATCGGAGAGTAGTATTTGGAGGATACTCAGAGAACAAATCTACCCCTTTCAGGACCAGAAAGTTCAGTTATTGAAACTAACAGACTTACCACGTAGGCAAAACTTTTGTGAGTGGGTTAATAGAAAAATAAACGAACAAGCAAATTTTGTATCTCTTATACCATCAACTGATGAGGTCGGTTACACGAGGGAAGATGTTCAACACCCATATTTGGGCCGATGAAATTCCGTGCGCCATTAGGGAGCAGGATTTTCAATTTCTCTCTAAATATTTGTCACATTGACAAGATTAGGAAAATACGTATCCTAGTAACTGTTTTTGACCATAAATTATTAATTATAATAATTATTAGTGTCCATGGGTGACTGAGGATCCATGGGCGGGTAACCTTAATTGGGGTATAACTTTAACAATTTTTAACTTGATAATTAAAAAGTTCTTGACAAAACTCTACTAAGAAAAGTTGTTGAGTTCAATGCGCTCTATAACTGATTAAAATTAATGTACTTATTTCTGAGACACCCTGTATAATATTTCAAGATCACAAATCTGTGTCCTGTGGTTGAAAAATTAATAAGGGCACCGAGTATTATTATTTGAAGTAATATAGTAATATAGAAGTAGTTTTTTTACTAGCTGTAAACACTCCTAGAGACGCACTGGCTACGACCTTGTGGACCAGATCAAAGCGTCCCCGTTACTCGCTGTAAAACACACCTTACTTCAACTGGAGAACTGCAGCCGTAAGATAAATTTCCGCGCACTGGAAATTATAGAATTTTGCAAAAAAGTAAATTTCATGAAAGAAACGCCCGGAGCAAAAAGTACCACAAAGTGTAAGGACAATGAAGGTAATCTATTATATAAGAGCAAAGAGGTACTGAAAATATGGACTGAATACTTTGCGGAGCTCTTAAATGACGGAATAGTAGTAGATGAAGAACGAGAAAACGAGTTGACTTAAAATCGGCTTATGATGGTATCAACAGAATCAAACTATATGACGCTATGAAAGAAATGGAGGTCCAGAAAAGGTTGAAAAATGTTGATAGACCTCATTAAAATGACTTTGGTCAGCATACGAAGTGTCGTATTCTACAAGGGACAAGTCTCACGAAATTTCAAAGTCAAAAGAGGGCTTAAACAAGCTAATCCTAGGTCCAAAATTTGCAGGGACAAATTTCCAAAAGGCTATGGAAGCTTAAACCAACGGGCAGAAGAAGAGTAGGTCGATCAAAAATGATATAGATGGACTGCATTAGAGAGGATATTGAAAATATGGGAATTCAAAATTGGAAGAAAATGACTAAAAATCGTGCAAATGGAAGAATACAATTTTTATGTAACATTCTTCATAATGATAAAGGTTCCAGATCCGGTAATACAGGGTTACTAAAAAGTGTGGAAGCAGGTGGCTATACTTAAAAATATTCAAGCTCAGTTTTCTGTAACTTTAAACTTGATTTGTTTTCAAGATGCAAGGCTAGCTTGACTTTTTTTAAATAGCACCACTAGTCAAGTCGTCAATTTTTTAATAAAGATTTTTTTCTGAATTCAGAACCGTAACACATGCATACACTTTTTTAACTGAAACGGCAAATAAAATGATAAGCTATTTATTTTAAACTCATCCTAATCGAGAACAGGTCTCTCTAGGTCGACAGTTTCAAAAATATTGTGAAGATTTAACGAACCTGGTGACGTTAGAAATCGTCAAAGAACCAGAAGATCAAAAAATGTTACAAATGACGAGAACTCTTTTAATATCATGTTAGATGTAACAGAAAATCCAAAAACTTCAGTACAGCAATTGGCATTAAACCACAGTATAAGTAGAGGCCCAGTTCAAAAATACTCAAACGGGAAAAACATCATCCATACAAAATTCATTTACTACAAGAACTGAGTGAGGATGACTTTGACCGCAGAATCGAATTTTGCGATATGACAGACAGGCTAGATCAGGATGGCAACTTCATAAACCAGTTATTAGTTTCTGATGAGTCTATTTTTTGTATGAATGGGCATGTTAATCGCCATAACTGTAGATACTGGTTCAATACAAATCCATACTGGAGGGAAGAGATTCATTGACAGTACCCCCAAAAAACGAGCACCTCACTTCTGGAAGGTGGACAGGACGAAAGGGAGCTAGGTCACCCGATTTAACTCCACTTGACTTTTTTCTGTGGAGTTTTGTAAAAAATCGAGTTCATGTTAATCCACCACAAAGCATCCAAGAACTCGAAGAAAGAATATGAGAGTGATTGCTGATATTCCTCCTAATATTATAACAGATTCATCTAAAAACTTTGTGCAACGTATTTACTATTGCCAGGAGAACTTTTCGAACATTTGTTGTAACATTAATGTTTTTTAAATGTTAATTTGATCTTTTTCTATAATGTAATTTTTTATTTAAATTTTTCAAAAAGCTTTCATAACAATGTATTCACTGTTTACAATTATTGAATCGGAGTATTGTTATTTTGCCAATGTTGGGAAAAATTAAAATAATGCATGCGTTACATTTCTGAATTCAGAAAAAAATGCACTATTTAACAACGGAACATTCGATACTAGTGCTATTTAAAAAAAATCAAGTTAGCCCTGCATCTCAAAAATAAATGAAGTACAAAATTTGAAAAAATTGCAGAAAATAGAACGTGAGTATTCCTAGGGACAGCCAACATTTCAAAAAGATTTTCGCTACGTAGGATATTTGAAAATTTTTTCATAAAGTGTAAGTGTTTCTCGTCACTTTGAAATCACAAGCAGCCAGCCATTGAGTGTGGGTACCCACAGAACGATTAACAATAAATTTCCGAATAGGTATCGGATTTTATCTCCTAGGATATTATTCAGCAACTGTACATGAACCACCGGCATGCATTATCCCTCAATAGCAGAGAGATATAACAACTAGATTAAATTAGTCAGTACATAAAAAACAGCGCTACATAAATAAACGGAAATAATAATTTGTAACACGATACTCTACTTTAGAATTTACAATAAAATAACTTAACAGGTGTTTAATCTGCAGCTTTATTAACGAGAGTAAATTGTCCTAATCAAATCCGACTATCGCATGGTAAATCCCTCCCGACACCATCCTCCATCAACTACAGTTTCAAGGCCGATAAATAATCACCTAAATAAAAAATAATTAACAGTCTGACAACACCAGTTAACAGTTTAGTGCATCACGCTCATGTTATCATAACACGTAACCGCTGTCTGCGGTCGGCCAAATTGGTGAACCGGTCTCCACATTTTACATATGATGATGATTCACTTTTATTTTATTCCCGCGTGGCGTTTTAATCAAGCCAGGACCGGTAATAATTTTAAATTATAAAAAAGATCCTGGTGGACGTAAATTTTCAAACTGAAAAGCTGCAGACTTGCGAAGTTATTACGAAACGAAGTAGTGCAGTGTAATCCCAGATTGATTGCTACGATAACCACCCACCAGGAAGATTAATCACCCCGGGTGGATATAAATAAAATCGCCTGAAAAAATGAAATAAACAAGGCTAAAAAGGTTTCGCAGTTTCCCAAGGATGACTTGCAACAGTTCAAAAGATAAACGCATGACGGAAGGCACCATACCGTGGTTTTAAATCATTAGGTCGCGGCCTCAGCACATTTTTTCTGCATTATTTGTTTTAACGCGAAAACACGGCATGGCATATTTGGGTCGTTGATGTTTGAAAATTGTTGATGTGTATTTTTCACCTCTACACTTCAATAACGCCACACTTTTTATCATTATCCGCATCACTCGTGGTTGTTAAATTGTTTACCATTTAGTGATCGTTAGTTTATTCCATGGGTCGAAATATGATGTCAATAAAGATAAAATTATTATGTTTATTTTTATGCTAATTTATTATATAAGAAGTCATTTTATTAAGCAAATAAAATAACCGGTACTTTAAAACAAAAGAACTCGCTTTAAAAGATGCTATAATTTTATATAATGATTTTCTGCCAAAAGAAAACTCCAACAAAATACGTGGTATTAGGGAGATGCTGGGTTTCAACTGCCAACAAAACAAATCGTCTCGAACATATCAACTTCTGCGTATTTCGATTGGAAAAAAAAAATAAATAGGGACATATAACATTTAAGACTATAAAAACATTTCTACTATTTTTTTTACATGTGAGAAGTACATTAGAAAAAAACATAGACAATTTATAATCAAGTAATCCAGATTTGGGCGATCTAGGCCGTACGTTCCCACTGCCAGACAGCTCAAATTATGTAATTATTTTTTGATTATTTACTTTGTCAGTTAGGGTCCATTTGATGAATGGCTAATTTTATGATGTCATGTCATAAGATGAAAAAGTAGGTCACCCGTTCGTGTTTATCTGGCTGTCCATCTGTCTGTCTGTCTGTCTGTCTGTCTGTCGTCGGTCTATATGTCGTTTGTTGTTGTAATACGCTGCTCTCTTTGTGCTTTAATAAGAAATCCATACTTTTAATATTATTGTACTAATGTAAAAATAGGTAGTACACTAAAATTTGCAGTATGGTATATGACAACTACTACAATTACTAATCTGAATAACGGAGCTCCGACAAATTCATTTACTTCTCTTGTTTCTTGACTACTTCAGGGCGAATGTTGCAGTGGCATCTGAGTGCAAAAGTCATTAGTCTTGTGGATGGAGGCCGAGAAATCGTTGATATACATACGAAAAACCAATGTATCTAAAATAGATTCTTGCAATACTCCCTAACTGACGCATAAAAAAGTAATTCTTTGATGTTACATATTTTAATATTTTCTTAGTAATGTCTATCAAAATTTACATAATAAAAAACTGAATTTTTCTGTTGTGCTATTTAAATTTTCGGAGTAAAAAATAAACTTTTTTCAAAATATAATTAGTTTCTTCAATGACATTGTTCACACCAGAATGTCTTGTGATAGATTTCTATGAAATCTATTTAAAGCAGATAAGCAACAAGAAAACATATTTTATCAATACATGGTTAAAACTTATCCTGTCTCTATTTATACATTTAAAGAGTTCAACGACTAAGCACGGTGGCAGAAAATAAAGCGCAAGGCTAAGCTTATGTTTCTAGTGAGTTTTCCCATTGGAAAGTGTTCCGAGCAACATTTCGGCAAGGACACACATGTTAATTCAGTTCTTGAATAATTAGGTATACGTAGTTACGCATTGTGTGAGTAAAAAAGAAGGTTTAAACAATAACAACAATAAACCAAATGGAGGTGGATTCATAAACTACAAATATATGAAACTATAAAATTTATTTGTTCGTACTCTATTGCAATACTTCCTATTACTTGGGAAGTAAAAATCCATTGACTGAAATAATTATTATATAGAACAAAAGCAGTTGGAAAAAAAGGCAAAAGAAATAAAATTTAAAACTGCAATTTTGCAAAATACTAAAACTCATTATGGTTTTATCCAGTTTAAATTGTCCTGTTGTATTCATAGTCTCGATCAAAATACATATGACACGTAAGACTAATAATAAAAGCAAAATAAAACACCCAGTATATGGAATTACTGGAAAACGGAATAATAAAAAACACTTTCAAGTATCGACAACAAGCAGCCATCAATTAACCTAGCTAATTGAGTGATTAAGCTACAATTGACGGCTATTATTAAAGCAGGAACGAGAATTTTTTCAAATAGCAATTAAACGTTCTAGAAGGATACCTCATTATTAAGACCTTATTTTCCGTTATTAGAGTACAATTCGCAAAAGTACGTTTATTGGCTTATTAGCAAAATAATCTATACCTCCATTTCATTCCACAAAATTAAAACATGATTCAAAATTTAAATTTAAAATGATCAATGGTAACAGTGTACAAATTTTTTTAAATGGCGAATTTTTATAAAAATAATGGACGTCAACTATTTATATAACAATTAAAAAAAAATTTGGCTCAAGTCCAACAAATCCCGCTTCTTTGAAAAACTGTAACATTTGATTTTGCAATGTTTCGTTTTGTAATAACCTAATAACCTCGATAAAATAAAAACCAACGGCATAAATAAAAAAAACTGCGTCGTGGAGGCGCAAATTTCATGGGAACGCCGCACAAATACGACAATATAAAATATATTTAAAGCAGATAACCAACGAGAAAAACATCCTCTGTTTATACATCGAAAGAATGTCACATAGATTGATTTTAATGAATGTGTCTTCTCAACACAGAGGACTAAAATTATTAATTAAGCCACAACTAAACAAAATGTTCTGAATATTATTATTATTCTTATTTTACCATTATTAAATATTCGCACATTTTCATCAACATAGATAATAATAGTCACAAGAGAAAAAAGAAAGAAACGGTCCAAAATATAGCAAAACATATTTTCGTAAAGTACACCGCTTCTTGGGTGCTTCGAAACATAGATTGTCAAGTGCTAAAATGAGACCGAACTCCTTCAGAAACAATGAACAGTTATGAAATACCTGCGCATATTTATAACATAAGTATCAAATTACTTTCATTAGTCATATTTTGAAAAAAATACATGATACAAAAAAGTTCCAACATTACAGATTGTATACCTTCGTATCTATCAGCGGGACAACCAAAAATTGTATCACGTATTCTTGTACCTGAAACTAACATTCAATTGCAGTTACCTGAGCAATATCGTACGCTTACTCGTATTAACTTTGACATGCAACACGCCATGATCTTTTATTTGTGCACCGCACACAGCTTCGTTAATACTACAAACATGCACATGGCCGGCACGAAGAATCGGCACTGTTTTGATGTCTCATACTGTTAATTTTCATGTTTCCAGCGAAAATCGTGTTGTGTACTGTAAACATTCCCCCGCAGTTGACATATTAAATTACGTAAAGAGATTTCAGAGCGAGTCTGAAGCAAACTCGAAGCGACCTGCAACGACCTGAAAGTTCAACCCTACGCCACTGGTCCTGACTCTTTAAATCCAATTATTTCCTGAAAGCTTATTGTAATTCACGTGACTGACATCAATAAAATCACTAAAACGTAAAAGACTTGAGATCAAATTCGATCAGGATATCCAATATGTTTTAATTTTTTTTTTCATGACGATAAAACGAGGTGCACACAATAAATCCAATTACACTCTTTACATCCAACACGCATTCCGTTTTTCCCCTGGTTAACATAAATTTGCGCACATTCACGACTCTCGATAACGAAATCACGCGGTTCCTGGCAATCAATCAAAGGAAAACCGTAAAATTGCCAAAAAGAACAACCATTAAAAAACGAAACGTATGACACATCCAGGATTATCTCGCGGTTTTGACGAGACAGCCCGATAATAAATTGCGATGGTGATGACTAATGTTTGCGCTCTGATTCCCTAATGACATTTCGGTCTGATTTGGAGGAGCGAAAAGTGCACGACCTATTGGATAGGAACGATCACCATCGGCTACACATCTATCAACACGACTCCTTTTTTTGGGGAGTGGACTTTCAAAACCGAAAGGCCGCCTTCGTGACGTTCGAACCGTTTAAAATCAATTACACTGGTTTTACGACCAAACATTACTTTTACCTACATCGATTCTTACTTTTACAACGCTTCACAAAACGGCGAGAGCTAATTAGTCTGAAGCGTCAAATAACGGCACTTTTGATAACTATTCAACAATCTTTTTATCACTAAAACGCCAACCCGTGAAAGTAGTTTGTGATATCATTGCAAAAAACACTAAACAAAATAGGACGCAACTTTCAGGCTTGAGTTTCTCCACTGAAGATAAAAACTTACCAGATTCTATAGCAGAATACTAGTTAAGTGAAAACTTGAAGAGGGACATAAACTGTTACTCAATAAAATGTTACAATATGTCACACATACTATCATATGGAAAGCTTTAATTAGTACAAGAATGTGCTAACAAATTGAGATCCATATTCATTTATATAAAGGTTGAATGTAATGCCACTCTACCCCTATGCGGTGCGGACCTCGGTAAGAGTTAGCTAGAAATCTCCCAACTTGCTGGTTTCAAACCCCCAGCTTTCTGGCCGTCATCGAACTTTTTACGTTTTTTAGATGTCTGCAAAAGCTTCGTAAAACAAAGTTGTGCCATGTTTAGCTCACGTTTTGACGTTACGATGATCTTAAAATTTTACACATCCTTCTCACGCAAGCCTCAATTCTGAAACTAGCACATTTAATGTTCTACCACTCCTGGAGCTCCACTTTTGAAACTTTAGAAGAGTCGAACTGCGCAAAAAATAACCGTATAAAACGTTGACAGTTCGAATAACGGCGTTAACTTTGGTTTGTGGAACCGACAGAAAAAGAAATTCGAGGTAAGCAAGATATTAGGAGAATTATACAGAAATGAGTGTGCTTGCGTAAGAACAAAGTCGAACGGATAAATTCGAGACTAACATTTATGTTATGTCCGAAGACTCCATTATTAACATTTTATTCGACTTGGTTCCCGATGCACCGCATTTCGTCTTAGATCAATGAACCTTCTTCGCTTATGTTATCAACCCTGCCGAAGTGACCTCTAACCCTGAGGCTAACGCACTCGTTATCACTGGCCTACTTCTAGATGCAACGCACATTCGTCTTAGAGCAATGAACTTTCTTTGTTTTGTACTCCTTATCAACCCTCGACCCTTGGTTGACCTGTAATTCTGATGCAAGCTCTTACATCAGCCCATGTGCAGCTTATCTTCGCCAAAGGAGGTCAAACCTCAGTATATAAGGGGGAAGAACGAGCAGAAGATTCATTCAAGTATTCGACACTCAAGTATTCAACATTCGAGTCGTGATCTGCAGTCAAAAGTCTCACATCATACCGTAACGCCGTTCCCGTCTTATCATAAAATATTTTACTTTTATATTTTGTCCGGACTTAGAAAAGTCTAACGTTATTTTATTATATTCGAACTTAGAATAGTTTCAAGTCTTGTAATCATCATTTAATAAAATAGAATAAAAAATTGTTAATTTTTATTCATAACGACCATCAGGATCGTTAAAGTGGCGCAGTCGGTAACATTTGCAAAAATTTTGCAAGTCGCGAAAAATTCGCAAACTCGAATTTAAGCGAGAAACGAACCTATTCGACGTAATTCATCATCTGGAAGAAGCAGCGAGAAGATTCTTGAACACTATCCAGAAAGAAAGCGAAGAAAAGGCGAAATTGAAGAAAGAATTTTCGAAAATCCCGAAGAAAGAAGACTGGTATCTAGGGTTTTCATTTTCCGGATTCCAGGTTCAATGAAGAGCATCTATCTATTACTGTAGGTAGTATTTGTCTCTTATTTTTGGTTTTTTGCAACATATTTCGTATTTTTGCATTTATTCGATTTATTCAAAAATTCCTTGTTATTCTTCAATTTTTCTCAATTTAATGAAATAATTCTTGCCTTTCTTTATATTTTTCCTTTAAGTTAATTTAATTACAAAAAGAAAAATGGCAGATTTTACTCTAAAAGATTTAAAAGAATTAATACCAACTTATGACGGAGAACAAGCAACTTTGTACGACTTTATTGAAGCGGTAAATTTTGCATTTGAAAATGTACAAGACGAGCACAGAAACGCACTACTTTTCGTTGTAAAAAGTAAATTAACCAGTAGCGCGAGAAAATTTATTTCATCAAGGCAACTTAATAATTGGGAAAATATTAGACAACTATTAATAGGT
The DNA here is from genome assembly GCF_036711695.1 of Zophobas morio. Taxonomy (NCBI): domain Eukaryota; kingdom Metazoa; phylum Arthropoda; class Insecta; order Coleoptera; family Tenebrionidae; genus Zophobas; species Zophobas morio. The sequence continues at coordinate 11,114,226 of NW_026972122.1, forward strand.
CATTATGGTGACTGCAGAGATACCGAAGGGTTACTTCGTGATTTGACTTCTTGTTATCAAAACCCAAACGAACTTCCAAGAAATTTTGTGCAGCGTATTGAAGACCTTCTTACAAAAATTCGTAGCAGCGTCGCACTAAATAATGAATTAAATGATGCATCCCGAAACGCATTAAATGCATCACACGAAAAAATTGCTTTAAAAACATTTTTAGCCGGTCTATCCGAACCTCTTGGTAGTATTTTACGTTCACAAAAACCTAACTGTCTCGAACAAGCCGAACAATTTCTAATTGAAGAAGAAAATATCTCTTACTTAAAAACTTTTAGATCACTAAAACCATCACTACAAAAATCGTTAAATAATAAAATAGTACCGAAAGAAAATTATCACTCTTCTTCTGCAACAACTATAAAAGCTTGCTCGTACTGTAAGAAACCAGGACATATGATCGGATCTTGTTATAAACGTATACGAAATGAATTAAACCAACCAGAAACACGAAGTATGCAAAATAAAAATTTTAATGCAAATACTTTACAACAAAATAATTTCACTAACATAGAAAATTGTCGAGACTTGAATCAAAATAAAAAACGAGACTTTTATACAAATCAGCGAACAAATGAAAATAATCAGATTAATTATTTAAATCTTTCCAGTAATTCGATGTACAATAAATCTAAAGGTAAAAGTAAACCATCTAAAGTGCATCAAAGTCATAATGAAATTTTAAGTTGCAATATAATGAACAAAAATAGTTCAAAATTAATGTACATTGTAGATAACGATAACAAGACATATTTAGTCGATTCTGGTGCAGCATTATCAATAATGAGGTCAAGTTCTGTACCTAGTAACGTTTCAAGACTAAATGAAAATTTTAAAATTCAAGGAATTGCTCCAAAACCTATTCATATCACCAAAAGTTTTTATAAAAAATTCGATGAAACAAATACTGAGTTTAAAATGTACATCGCCGATTTCAAAATCGCATTTGACGCAATTTTAGGTTTAGATTTTCTCACCTCATACGATTGTGTCGTTGACTTTAAGAATAATGTTCTAAAAACTAATTTTAAGGATATTCCGTTATTAGTTTATTGTGAAACACAAACAAAGAAAAATGTTTTACATCACGAAAAACCTCGGAATTCGAGAAAAAGCTTTACTACCCAAAATGATAAAAATTCTGCGAATTATTTTAAGTCGCAAGTGCGCAAACCTCGTTTTAACCAATATTTGAGATCAAATGGAAATTATACAAGTAACAAACGTTTTTCAAATCCATCCCAAGTTGTGGCACATACTACTGGTTGTAATTATAGAAGTTCAAATCATAAAGATTTTAAACCACAAAAATATAATAACTATTTCCACAGAAGGAATAATTTTAAGAATTTAACAGGAAATCCTTATAATGATTTTAAATCCAAAAGCGCTTACATGAATAAAAATCGTAACTTTTATTATAACGCTAATAATAGCTTTAATTCTGTTTCACCTATAAATGTACATTACATTACACGAAAGCAGAGTAATAATGATCAAAATAAGTTTATAAATCTCAGTCGCTCTCAGACTAAAAACCAATCGTTTAATAAACTTACTTATTTGAGATCAACGGAAAGTAATAATTACAGAAATAAAAAGAATAATTTTAATTTTACGAAAGATTTTTACCCAAATTATGCAACTGAAATAGACAACAGGTCTTATGGAACAAATTTTAGATCTAAACAATCGTTTCTAAATAGAAACTTATTTTCGAGCAACAATGTAAGAAAAGATCAACAGATTTATAACAAAAGCTCTTATTTAAACAAAGATAGATTTTGTTCTAATTTTTATTCAACGTATAATAGACGTTTCAGTTCTCAAAAGGAAAATAAATTCCTAAGTGAAAGTACTAGCTTATATTAATTAAATATTATAAAACATAAAAAAAAATAGAAAAAATAAATACACACAAAAGGTTTAAACAACGTTAATTATTTATCTATCATTATTTTCTTTTTGGTAAACATTTTTGTAATTAATAAAATTATAACTGTATTTAAATTTTAGTATTTACTTTCACGATTAATAATTTACAATTATACTTATTTGAAAAACTAAAATAATTATTGAAGTATTAAAATAAAAAGAAAAGCTTTGGGTAAAGAAAGTATTGTTTGATGACAATATAATTAATCACATTGAAATTAAACTCGTTATTTCATAACTCTAAGAAGTGAAGTTAAGAGAACAAATTTACTTCCTTTTACTTTCAGGTAATTTACGATTAACAAAAAAAAAAAAATCAAATATTTCTTGGTGTATTAAGCATAAAAAAAAAGTAAACAAATAACGTATACACAAAAGATCTTTTTTATAGCACTATAATAAATCATTAATGCTACAGTTACCATTTCAAAATTTTAAATCATGAAAATTAAGAAAACTGTCGAAAGCTCTATTTAAATTCTAGTATTTACTTTTACTGTTATTGATTTACAATTATTTTTGAAAAATTGAAATATTTCTTAGAAGATTCAGAAAAAGAAAATGTTAACGATCTTTGGGAAGGAAAATATTACTATGTATCATGTAAAGTTAAACTTGGCATTTTGTAAATCTACTTAACTAAAATAAGTTTAGTTCCTTTTACTTTGAAGTAACTTACAAAAAAAAATAAAAAAATCTTTATTTCGCAGAGTTAGTAAGTATAGAAAAGAAACAAAAACACAAAGGGATAATGTGTACAAAAAGAATATTGCTTGATGGAATTGCAATGCATCATTAAAAAAATTTTATTTATTTTATTTCATTTCAAATTTATTGTATTTGAACTTGTAAGTAGTTTTAAATATTTTAAGGAATAATTTTCATAATATTGAGTTTGTAAAACAAGTGAAATAATTTTATTTACATTGAGAATTAGAAAAATCTTAAACTGAAACTACTGATGGAAAAAAAAAATTATACTAAAGAGCTGATTAAAATAAATCGTTATTAGTTATTTAATTATTTTTAAGTAAATCATGTTTGCAACAGGACATTATCATCAGTTATTTTTACAAGATTTAAGAGAAATTTTATGTTTATGATAAAGCCTGAAACTTTGAACCGAGTGGATAATTTGAAAGTAACTATCGATACTTTGGATATTAGTCCTACAGATTTATTAGGAATTATTGATAATAATTTTTGCTATTGCAAAAATCACCACTGGTTTTCTTTCATTACACCAACAAATGTTCAGAATAATGAACGATAATTGAAAATTAATTTAAACTTGCTTGTTTTAGCGTTTTAAGAAAACGAAAATATTTTATCAATTTTACACGGTTTAGATGCAATTTGGAAAACAATTAAACGGAATCTTAATCCTGCAATTTGAGGATATATTGATTAATTGATAAACAAATAAGAAAGGGTCGATCGCGAAACCTTATATTTAAGAAATCAAATACAAGCAGCCACTTCGAGTATTAGTAAATTTAACTATACTGTCTAAAAGTTGCGAATTGATGAACGAACCTTTAAAACAAAAAAAAAAATGTCCAAAAGGAAATCAATAAGATCGTAGACATTACTTATCATTTCAATATTCAAGTACATACTTACGAACAGTTGCTTGAATCACTTATGTTAATTGAGTCAGAATTATGTGACATTTTAGAAAGTATTACTTCTGATAAACTAAAGATATTGCATCCTTCAATTATCAAAGCTGAAATTCTTTGGAATCAGTTGAATTTAATTTCTCAACATTTACAACTTTGGATGCGAATATTCACATCTATCAAACGTTTTTGATTTAATACATTTAGAAGCTTTTAGCAAACAAACAAAAGATTTAATTTTGTTTTGAGGATTACATTAGTTCAAAAGGAAAAATATACTGTTTACCATTATTTTATACTCGATTCCATTTAAAGATAATTTTTCATGCAATCATTTCGGAATCAAGATATGTTGCATTAGCTGAGAATAATAGGCACTACTTGAAAATAAACAGTATAGAACGATGTAAAGAACTTGGAGAAGACACCCTACTATATTTCGAGATACCATCCCTATATGAGAGTCCATCTTGTGAAGTCAAAGTTTTGACCAAGCTACAAGCAAATGAAAGATGTCATCCAGTTTTATTCGACATTTGAGGACCTTCGATGTGATCACTATTGTGATTATATCTCCTTTATATAACATGTTTTAAATTTGGACTACTTAAAGATCCCACTGGATACTTCACGGGTTTCAGTCCACCACAACCAGGTTCCTGCTGTCCTCAAATCTTCATCTACTCCAATGTGTCATGAAGATCGTCAATTCATATCGAAACCGATGACCACTCCGAAGAAATTGTCCATCAAAGCGACATCCCACTGGCATCGATTTCAACTAAATGAAGACTATGATACTCTTCTCGGAGTGAAGAGACTTACGGAGGGAGGTGTTATGTCCGAAGACTCCATTATTAACATTTTATTCGACTTGGTTCCCGATGCACCGCATTTCGTCTTAGATCAATGAACCTTCTTCGCTTATGTTATCAACCCTGCCGAAGTGACCTCTAACCCTGAGGCTAACGCACTCGTTATCACTGGCCTACTTCTAGATGCAACGCACATTCGTCTTAGAGCAATGAACTTTCTTTGTTTTGTACTCCTTATCAACCCTCGACCCTTGGTTGACCTGTAATTCTGATGCAAGCTCTTACATCAGCCCATGTGCAGCTTATCTTCGCCAAAGGAGGTCAAACCTCAGTATATAAGGGGGAAGAACGAGCAGAAGATTCATTCAAGTATTCGACACTCAAGTATTCAACATTCGAGTCGTGATCTGCAGTCAAAAGTCTCACATCATACCGTAACGCCGTTCCCGTCTTATCATAAAATATTTTACTTTTATATTTTGTCCGGACTTAGAAAAGTCTAACGTTATTTTATTATATTCGAACTTAGAATAGTTTCAAGTCTTGTAATCATCATTTAATAAAATAGAATAAAAAATTGTTAATTTTTATTCATAACGACCATCAGGATCGTTAAATTTATCTGTGGTTTAATGACGAATTCGCATTAATTATTTCACGGAAAATCCAACTCTTAAAAATAAACTTTGAACATGTTTAAAGATACGAGAAAACTAGAATTCCCGATCTGGATATACTCGTATATATCAGACTGAATTAATTTATTATTCACCAGCATCTGACAAAAGTAGAGCACAATTCGTTTCACTTAATACACTTTTTGTGTTCGATTTAAATAACTTCCTCCCAACTTCATTAAAAGCCACACAAACAACATCAATTCGGTCAAGTCGTGCGAATAGAACTTCTTTTTCGAGGGTGTGAACTTTGAATCAGAAAGGTCGGCGTCGTGACATGCAACAATCACTAGTCTGGTCCATATTTTATGCAAAAGTTTAGATAGATAAACAGGAATTCGCCAATTACGAGAGGAAGAATCTCTCAGTCACGATTTTAAAGTTTCCTTTTTACTGAACTAATGCATTATTATTACGTCGTAAAATAAGTTTTATGGGTGCAAAGATTTAATCAGAGATTATTTTTATGCTGTGAACGACATGACGTAAGAACTTATTAATATTAGAGTGGTAGAAATTTACAGCTTTTTATATCGGAATGAAACTTGAAACGTCGAGGACGTAACTTATGGTTGGTTAAGTTATCTGAGCTCTGGAGTCGGGTGTTCGCACTTTTTTGTTTAATTTCGTTCTAAGACCAAGGTTTTTAATTACAATTCATACAAAATGAGTCAGGTTAGTTCCTGTCTGTCTGTCTATCTGTCTATCTTATATGTTATTGTATAAAATAATATACTCCTGTACACGTGGTTTATGAATCCTCCTTGACTTCATTCACAATTACTTTACGAAAAGTTTTTTGTGCAATATTGTCCTCGTGTTTCTTATGGGTTCGAATACCCCTTGTTGTAGTGGGATACCTATAAGCTCGCGGCTTAACCTAAATTGTGCTTTATTTTCATTTTCGCAAATTAGCTTCGTTCCTTGTTTTCCCAATTTTCCACAAAAATCTTTTTTAAGGCCTCTTCTTTATTTGACAGTGAATCAAAAGTATCCAGGTGTGTTTTGGCAGAGGAACAGCATTTTCATCTCGTGAAAAATGTTCTCCGAAGATCATAAGAAATTCATTGTTGAGTGGCAAGTAAATGATGCACGGGTGTTTGAAGCCCGACCTGTTTTAAGCTATTTCGTGAAAAATTTCCTGCTGTCATTGTTCTTGGAGCTAATTTTTTAAAGAGACTACAGTAAACCCTCGTTACTTCGAACTCGGATAAGACAAACACCTCGTTATTACGAACTGGAATCGAAGTCCCAAACAGTCCACTTATAAAATGAATGCAACTTAATTCGGTTTACACGAAATTCGGTTAATACGAAACTCGAACAACTTTTTCGGTCCCAAGTTATAATTCTCATATAAAATCACTCTGTTAACGCGAACAAAAAGTGCAAACTCCTTGCATCGTGCTCAAATACGATTTACTTTATCTTAATGGGTATCTAGTAAGCACAACGCAAAAATATGTCTGTGTGTGGTTTACCGAGTTGTAATCAGTTCGTTCTTATTGTTCAATGTGCTAACGTCCAAGATGGCAGATCAAAAACCAAAAGGAGGCCAAAAATTCATTAATATTAAAACGAAAATGCAAACTGCAGTAGCTAAAAAGTTCACCATTCCAAAATCTACATAATCGACCATTCTGAAAACCCGATCTCAAATAAAAAAAAAATTAGTGTTGGGATCATTTGCGTCAAATTTTTTCACAAAGTTGTTTAGGAAAATTGCTCCATGAAATTTTATATGTATGTAGTACTAGTACTATTGCTCAAAATTTGGTTATATATTAGAAATCTATTACGAAGAAAACTCAGCTTAAATAAGTTGTTTTTATTCATACATTTGTTTTTGTTATATTTTTATTTAAATGTCAAAAAGTGATTTTCGGTTATGGCGAATTCGGTTAACACGGATTTGTCAAGATCATGGTCCCGACGGGTTCGTGTTAACGAGGGTTTACTGTAGTTATGTGATAAAATTATGGACTGGTAGCATTGAGAGGAAATCAGAAAGTCGCACGTTAAGAAAACGAATTCCCGAGATTAATGAAAATGCCCCGTTTCTCTACAAAATGCAGGTGTTCCAAGGACATAAACCACCTGGTTATGAAAAGAGAATGATTTATTTTAAATGGTTTAATCAAAGAATGAACTATGATCTTCTCGATATAACATTTTTTTGGTGATGAACCCTGACTTAATTTTTCAGCAAAATATGAGGATGTGGAGTGCGGAAACACTCATTATTTTGAAGAAACCCCATTAAACTCACAAAAAACTGGAGTTTGGTGTCTCAATTTTTTGGATAACCGACTACTTACCTTTTCTTTGAATAAAGAAAGGTTCGGTAAAGAGGTTAAAAATCACCAAAGATGCAGCCAGATGTAACAGTAAGAAATTTAAATTTAGAAAATGGGTCGCTGAATTATCTCTACTTTACAACCAGGAGAGCAAGAGAAGACGTTTTTGGCTAAAATCCCTTTTGCTCCTTCAGTAACAAAAGGACTGGAAAAAATTATAGGACTCGGTATTAAAGTTGTATATACATCCGGATAGTTTTGAAACTCATCTTCTCTAAAACCCAAAGGATAAAGTAGGTCCTAGTGAAACTCGGGATTTATGAAACAAGTTGTAAGAATTGTAATCAAAAAAGGTCGAACACCACGAGCTTCAAAGAGCACATGATTCACCTCAAATTTGGAAAAAGAAAAATTTACTTAATGTTAAAATTATCCCACTACGCCACTGGCGAAGACCTACACCAGTAGTGGAGTGCGAAGAGTCCTAGTTAGGGGTGCAAATAAGCGTCTAGTTGTAATTTTATTTTAGTTCAGTTTTGTGTAGATATTGTCAACGTGGTTGGCGAAACGCGTGGACAAATATTTTGTGTTTTCGGTGTTGTGGGGATAAACGGTATATTATTATAGCGCATCGAATGATCAAAAAGATTCCTGAATAAAAGTTCAATTGTGTTCACCATTTTTGATTAAATGGATAAAATTAAGTAACTAATTCAATTTTTTACACATCCTGAAAAATTTTAAAAGATTTTAAATTGAAGCTAAAATAGTGTTTGTTGATATGCAGTGTACATAAGTCAGGTACATTTATTTTATTTTTTAAGGCACATAAAACTAACCCAGTCACGAATTAAAAATTGATAAAATTTGGTTCTATAATTTTGGATTTTATCCCAAAAACCTAAATGCATGTTATTCTAACCTTAGTACCTTATTTCCATCTTGGCATAAGCATTTTACAACGGACACCTCATAAAATTCGATAATTACAAGCAACGACAGGTTACACAGATAGTTAAACAGGCCACATGAAGGACTGAAATCTTTTTTTTTGTTACATTCCGAGAAGCTCCTGGCCAGGCACGCGGATTCACCTTTGTAACGAACTCGTAAAAGTTGGCCGAACCTTAGCACTTGACCTATCAGACCATATTCTTAAGATCTCCACTTTTTCACATTCCAATAGCTTTGAAACAACAAATTTTGTAAAAAAAAATGGTGATACACTTCAATTCTTTTATCTACCCGAATGTTCTTCGTAGATCACTCTCCCAATATTACTCAAATTTATGTCATTATCGGCAAAATTACCAGATGCGGCGATGCGTGACGTTTCTGTTACATATGATTATATTCTCCTGTGACTGGATAATAATAATATAATTAATCTGTTGGGCAATAAAGATGTATTAATATATGCCAAAAGAAATTCAATAACAAAAAAAAAATTAAAATGTTTGCTTATTTAAAGGAAATATTGTAACCGAGTCAATTAAGTGACTTACTACTTTCATGTTTTCTCAACTTGTCATGACCCCAAGAGTACGAAAAAGTGATCTCTCGTTTCCATCTGTCTGTGGTCTGTGTCAATTTTTATTACACAGAACCACTAGAACGATTGTTGTCAAATTTTGTATGTAGGTATATTAGGAATATCATGTATATCGTAAAACGGTAACCAAAATTTGGCGAATCATCACCACCAAGAATTTGATGACGTCATCTCAAAAGATTCTGTATTAAAATGATTCGTATCTGTACGAATTTGCTTGGAGTTTTTCCCCTAGATATCCAACCCTCGCAAAAAAAAATCCAAATTGTATGATTATTGATTACCTTTAATACAAATTTCCATCTGTGCCTATTCCTAGAAACGAAACCGTAATATCATATTTCGATGTTCATTAGATATTGGAGCATCTGGTGCCTTGCGATATCAACTTCTCAACTCATGAGCCGCCCCTGTCCATTTCCTAAAAGCAAGTAGACTCCAGACCAAATATAAAGAAAGTGTGTTTTGGTAACACAATGTGTTCGAATCATAGACAGTGGCGAAGTGTTCATTCAAGAATGATACATTAATGTATTTGGAAAAACAATCTCTGCAAGACTTTTAAAAAATATATAGTGTCATTAAAAACAAGTTAGATGTCGTAGATAAACATCAAAAAATTTATAGGTTGTCAAAACACATTTATAGGATTACATTCATTTAGCTTCTTACGCTGTTACTGGTATTACCTATCTACATTTGTTTTAATGTGTAGAAGTTACCACAAATAATAGTTCGCAAAAGTCAAAATTATAATATAAGAAAGAAGTCCTGTCAAAATAACACTTGACCATTTTTTTTTCGTAGGTTTAATAGCAGTTAAGTTAGAATCCTTTTTGTTCAAGAAGATAACAGACTTCGATTTTCGACCATATACTAGAAAAAAGAAAGAAAAATAAAACAAGAATTATTCCACACCTTCAAGCTAGATTTCATTTCTATAGCGCTTGAAAATTTTCACCCAAGCACATTATCTTCAGTCTTCTAGTTAAATGCACCGCAGGACGCTTCAGCAGCATATTATTTTATAGCAGACATAAAGTAGGTACATTTGCACACTTTCAATTCTCTTAAACTGAGTCTAACGTTTTCATAAAGACATAAAACACTCTTTGCAACTTAGCGTTCTCCACTTGACAATAACACAGAACCGTCTTTTTTTATATTTGCACGGATGCAAAAGCTATAAAATATTGAGTATCTAATATTACACCCAGTTAATTATTTCATACATAAAAATTTGCATGAAAAAATTAATTAGTCAAACAGCACGGGTTCTTTTAGCGTTTACGCCAGTCGTTAAAACAAACAAAAAATGAAAAAATCTTTACGTTGCAAAAAATACTGGTCGAACTTTTCTTTTCTCACAACAATATAGAAATAACCACTTTGGTCTTTGGTACTAATTCGTTTCCCATTCCATCAATACTCTGCTCCTACGCGATCTGTAATTTTCACGCATGCCTAAAATGCGTTATAGCAAATAAAATGTATTCAGTATTCTATACAAGTTTCACCCTCCTTTTGAAATGGCATAAATATGTATTTTCATTTGAAACCATTGTGTGCTATATTTGCCTCTTTCTTTTCACTATTATTTTATTACGCTCGTATTTTACGGATTTTCACATCGCGTTGACAGTCACAACAACAAAATGAAATGCTTGTTCTTTATGTTGATTTATGAGTGACAAGTTGATCAGCTTTATATGTAGATGGTTTAGTTACTAATCAATTCCAATGCGGTGACATCCCAATTGTTTCAAAACGATTGTGCGTTCTCTCTCTCTCACTCTAGCTCGAATGAACCTCATTCCCCTCTTGACATTCAATACCTCTCATGTTTTTAATTCAATATTCTTCTTTGTTTCCGTTCGTTACATTCAATAATCCTACTACCTAATGAGATTTTTTTAACTCGAGTCGTGAGCGTTATTCAAAATACCCTGGTCCATTTTCCCAGTCGATAATTCGCTGTTTTCAGCTAATCTATTTGACACCAGTTTGTGCGACTGATGAAATAATTTTAAAAAAAGTACGTGGCAAACTGTGAAATTATGATCCAGTATTTTAGTTTAATGGTACACCTTCCAGTTTTATCTTTTAAAGAAAAAGAATTAATAGTTTTAATCAGTGTCTGTTATCACCTAATTAGTGACTGTAGCAAATAGTTACATAGTTATCTAAAACACTTGCATAATAAAAATACAAACATGAGGCTAAAGCTTTTCCGTTTTAAATTACGCAACATAGACCTTCAAAACGAAACTGATATATGGATTCAGACTCACCATCTTGATGTCAGAAAAGCTTTTAAGGATGATAGTTAATTAAAATCATTACCATAAAAGAAACACTTTCATTTTCTACACCATCTTGAGAGTTTATAACCAGAATTTAAAATGCAGATTTATCTCAAATTACGTACATTAATTACACTGGTCAACAGCTAAGTTCTAACTTTTATTATAGCAGTCAATTATTATTTAATTAGCAATTTTAAATGATATTATAAAGGGCTAAACCAAAACTTAGCTCTCATTTAAAAGTAATCTTAAAATATTATTCTTGAAAAATACAAAAATCGTACTATTAAGTAATAGGAAACTTTCTATAAGGTGTATTTTTTTGTAATCAAATTGCTACAAACTTCTTGGGAAACAATAGGAAAACTACTTTTAGTAAGTAGAAGACATGTTCTCATCATATAAAAAATTTAAAATTAACATATTCTTAAAAGTGCATTTTATACACTCGCACTTTGATTTTTTCCCCAAAAATTGTGACGACATGAGTGACCATCATAGAGAACACATCCATCTAGGCATTTTGTCGATAGAAAAACGTTACCAAGATCAATGGAACACCTAAATGCTCGCAGAATACTGCGGGACCATCAAGCGAGAGATCTCCAATAAAATCTATAGGAGGCAACCGAAAAAACGTTGGTCTTCGCTGTTTCATTTGTTTTTTTCGTTTTTTAAACTACATTCGTTGTTTTTTTCTTATTTATGGTTGTTCTTTTGTTAATACTACATTTTTTGCCGTTAAAGATACAAAAATTAAATTGTTTTACCTGATTTTGTGTTTCTAACATCAAATATGCATATTTTCTTTAATTGAGCTAAGTTATAAGATTTATGCTCTTTGTTACAAACACAGAGACAAATTAAACGAAAACATTACAATTATGTCAAAGTTAGAGAGAAAAAATTAAATTTTGTTGACCAGTGTTATTTAACAAAATGTTCATATATTCATATAGTTTTAAATAAACATAAAATATTTACTGACTGTACTGCTACTTGGTGATGTAAAGACAGCAGGATAAATTTTAAACAGCTCGCGACAGATTCTATTCTAAATTGCAAAATTATGGGGAACAGTAATTACTTCATTAAAACCTAATACAATAGTCACCTTGACTCAGAAAAACATTCGTCAATGTTACCGGAAACGGCTTTGATGGTAGAAATGTATTCTGACTTTGATTAGTTCGTAGTTTAGTATTTTTGTCATAATTTTCAGAAAAGTAAGACAAGAAGTTGCCAGTTGTAATTGACGCTAATGCACTTTTTTATTATCTACTATACTTATTTTTCCACGAATACAATTGATAACTAATTACAAAATTTTACAATGTATTTACTTTGTTTTAACAACCACGCAACAACCGCGATAACCTGACACTATTATCACAATGTAAATATGCAATATCAAAAATTATATATATTTTTGGAAAAATCCTTTTGAGCTGTAAACATTGACAGTCGAAAGAATTAATTATACTATTTTGAATAGATAACCACGAATACAATCAATGTAATTTGTTCTGAAAAATCAAGCATGAAAAATATTCACAATTACGTGTTTACACTTTGCGTGATCATTGTAAAACATACAACAATAAAAATGATGTTAGAGAATGTCATGAATATCAAAAGTTAAACCTAGTTATTTCTTAAATTACTTTTTGATCGCAACCCATTACCGCGAAATAAAAGGTGAATGTGATTAATGACATTAATGCATTAGGCGCCTTTATTTCTTGTTTACCAAATTAAGCTAGATAGGTATCTCTTACATGTTATTTTGTCCACTTTGAGTTTCATAATAGAAGGTAACACAATGTTTAATACAAATATATCGGGTTTCCTATAGATTTGGAGGAGGAAAATTTATCGTGCACTATTGAAAAAATTGGTCTAAAGAGGTTATACAGTACTTTCCTCGCTGTCAAAAACGTGACGACTGCATGCCTGTTATGTTCTTTTTCGTATTACATTTTTGTAGCGGGGTATTTTAAAATAAAATGAGTATTAATTTTTTCAATTTTGTCATTTTTTGGCATTGACATCTTTGTCATTTTTTTTGTGATTGCTATGATTGCTTATTTAAAAAAATTAAATTGGACGAAGTCGTCTCTGGGGTGTATAATATGTTGCCTATGCAAAAATTGTCAGGCGTAAACAGATAAAAGGAACACCCTGTATAGTACTTGTAATTTAAGACAAATACGTCTGCAAGATTTCAAATTATTCAGTTTTGCAATTCTTGATTTAATCAGTAAAATTAATTGACTCAGTCATTAATTTTTTTCAGACACCCCGTATAAGCAAATCTAAAAAATATTAATGCAGTGATAAATCACAAGTATAGACTCATAATTCTTTACACGTTTTTTTAGCAAAATTTTGCGGCGGCGTCATCAAATTTTTCCCCCCTGGATGAGCAAATACATTTTGATCAAAATTTTACCATGCTTCTCCAAGATTTCAGAGCATTCAGTTTTGCAGTTCCTGATTAAATCAGTAAAATAAAAATCATTGTATTTCAGGAGCGAGGGAAGTTCTGTCAAAACAACTTTCGACCAATTTTTTTTTCTTTTATTGGTATAATGCTGTGACTAGAATTATCCATGCTGATGACGTCATCACAAATTTTTTATTGGTTAAATTAAGAACGGGTCACCCCATTTTCTCCAAAAAGGTGAAGATACGCACGTCTTTATATAATAATGATACAATAATTCAGGACATTTTGTTCGATTATAGTTTAATTAATAATTTTAGTCCTGTTTTGAGAAGACAAACTTATTCAAATCAAACTAACTTCTACGTGACATTCTTTCGATGTATAAACATAAATAAACACTTGAGCTTCAGATTGCTATTACCGAGTGCTGAAGAACAAGAGGTGTTATTTTTGCTTCTGGTTTTTACTTTACAGCGGTTATCACAAAACTAAAATTGTAAAATCAAGTTTTAGATATTTTTTAAAGAGCTGGATTTGTCGGATTATACTTATAGCCTTCGATCATTTTTTTATTGATCAAATTAAAAACTGCATTTTTTAGATTTGCTTATACAGGGTCACCCAAAAATATTAATGAATCAGTCAATTTATTTTATTGAATAAATAAAGAATCGCAAAACCGAATACTTCGAAATCTTGGAGACGTTTTAAAGTTATTATAAGCATGGTAAATTGTTAATCAAAATCTATTTGTTTATTCCCCCCAAAAATTTGATGACGTCACCTCAAAATTTTGCCGAATAAATTCTACCCAAAGTGTGCAAAATATAATGAGCTTTTACTTGTCATTTATCATTGGATTTGCCTAAACAGGTAGTTCAAAAAAATTAATGAATGAGTCAATTTATTTTGTTGATTAAATCAGGAACGGCTCACTCCATTTTCCCAGAAAATTTTGGGAATACAATACTGTTGTTGTTAGTATTACACTGCACCAATCCAAGTTGATACGTGTCCTTGTAAAAATGTTGATGAAGTCATTACAAAATTCTGTAAAGAAAAAACTCAACTCGAAAATGCTGGATGTTTCATTGTACTTCAGCAACGAGGGAAGGTCTGTTGAAACAACTTTCGACCAGTCTTTTTTTAATAAATTACACGGCCTACTAGGAGTTTTTTTCGATCAAAGGGTATTTGCAATTTTATTAAAAAATTTAAAAATTCATACCTCCATTGTTTTTAAAGCTGGCGGCTTAGAATTCTCACAAAATTTTCTAATCCCCTTGCCTTAAGTTTCGTGAAAAACGCCGGATAGAGTTTAAATGTATTATTTATTGGTGATTTTTGTATCAGTTTTCTCATGATTTTCAGACGACACACTGAAAATTATCTTCACGATTATCTCAAAAAAAGTGTTGTAATAAAACTCAAAAAAGCATATTTTGTAATTTGTACTAAATTCAAAAATGGGGTGTCCCATATAAAAAATATGAGAAAACTGATACAAATTTGCTCATCCTATATGAAAAGTTAACTCTTTCATACTTTATTAAAGGTTTATCAAAGCAAGATATCTACAAAGTTTGGTTAAAATTCTAGTTTTCTCTTTTTAAATATGATGGAGCTGGATTTTTTAAATAAAATGTTGAAAACTAGATCAAAAAACCACTGTGCTTTTAATAATTCACAGGAAATGCGGGCTCATTCAACACCAAACCGTTGAGACAGCTGGATATGTCTATACAGGGTGAATCACTAAAACCCACGGCTAAAGAGGCCAAAGTTGTAGAGGTCTTTGAGTAGCATACATTATATTTTTGTGTTTATACAAAATGTTTTGTTTTAGAGGCATAGCATACAACTTAGTTTTTGTTTTAATAGTATACGCTATATACTTTTACATATTTCTATTACCCTCCTCCTAGGCTTTATAACCATAGTTTCCAATTTTTTATAGAGAGATAAACGGAGCTACGCGCTTTGTTACAGTATTAATTAAATAAAATTTTGATATCCAGAGTGTTTTTAAAAAAGTTATTAAACTTTACAATTTTCAGATAACAATGTTTCAGTTTTTTTATATGGAACACCCTGTACTGGAAAATAGTTAACAAAAAGAAAGGGAATAAAACATTGAATAAGATGCAATGGTAAAATACAGGTGTTCTATTTAAAAAAAATTGGAATATCTACATTGAAAATTGTTATAATTTTTTTTTTTTATATATATAAACACGTTGTATATTAAAATCCAGTTTTATTTATACCGCAATAAAGACCGTACCTTTATTTGCTTCTCCACAAAATATTGTAACCCAGATTTTAAAAATACATAACCCTATTTCATTTCAAGAAAATTTGAATAACTTGGCAACGTCGCATCGGAATTTCGAAAATAAACTGCGCCTATGATTATAAAACCTAAGAAGAGGTCAACCAGAATATATAAAAATTTATAGGGTATTCCATTTAAGAAAAGTAATGTGTGTTACGCCTTGAAAACAGAACACACTGTATATTTGAAAATAATCTTAGTACATGGTCCTCAAAGAAAGAGAAGCGCACTAAGTGATTCACCCTGAATACAGGCAATTCAGGAAATAAAAAAAACACACAAACATGGACTTTTATTAGTACCTAGTACCTAGTTATTTATAAACACTTTAACTATTTTAATTTTTTATTCGCTTTTAGTGACTTCTAGAAATATAACAATCATTTAAAAAAGTACTTCCCTTCTAACTTCTAACTCTGACTTGGTCCAACAAAAAAAGTTCCTAAAATGAAGGTCATGTCAAAAAATGTTCTCTCCTTTCTCAGTTCACCATCATGTAGAGGCAAATCACAGCAACTATAATTTCATTTTATTGTTACTTTCATATTTATAGTTTAAAAATACCCCATTGTTAAGGCTGTCACGACCAGCTTTGAGCATGTGTAAGGTGGAAAGGACATTTGAAGAAAATATTGCTCTCACAATTGTTATAAAAATTCATTATGTGCTCGTCAAAAAGCACAGCTGAACTCTAAGCCAGAACCGTAGGATTTACACAATTCGTCTTCGGTGCATGCGGCAAACATTCATATTCGTGAAAAACGAGTGCACTCCACACACGTTGCACAATTTACTGCATAGATGTTTCAGCAAAAACTCTTGAGGGAGGTATTAAAGCTACGTTTTATAATTCAGCGCTTACTCGAAAATCATTGCGTAGTTCTATTATTTTCTGCATTTTTGAGCGGTTTATAATAGTCATTAATAATTTTCCAAGATTTCTTTTTGCGTTTTAACTTTGTCCACAAAATTTCTAGATTCAATAAAATCCTGATTACACCAGCTTTACCACAAAGTGTGCGCTATCTATCGTTCCAAATTTATGAATTTATGACCGAGCCGGATCCGACCGAGACTGCAAGGCGAGCGAATAAAAAGTAGTTTTCAAGTTTTCTTTAAAAATGGCACTCACAAAGACATATAAAAGAAGAAGAACAATTTAACGACAAAGAAAATGGTCTTTAAATTGAAAACAGTTAATTCGTTTAGGATTTTTGACAATTGATAAAAAACATTAAAAAAGTTGTGAAAAGTATGCGAATATCTGTTACATTCATGTTGATTTCTTCGAACGAAACGGATGAACCGATTTCAATGTTTTTTTTTTTGAAAGCTGATTTAATCGGAATGGTTATTGGCTATGTTTGATAATAATCACTTCAGTCATTTCAAGAACATAATTTTTAAGGATACTTTTTAGTTATTATTTTAAGAATGATAATCAAATAAATATGTAAATTACAAATAAATATGTAAATTAGTAAAAAATAATGAATAAGAACAACTAATGGCAGCTCGTCTTGCCAGCAGTCTCGGACATCTTACCCGACTCAGCGTTGTCAGAAAATCATAAATTTGATGCGACAAATAGTTGTAGCACACTTTGTGGTGAAGCGTTGTAATGAGGGTTTTAGCAGCAATGGCAGCATTGGATACAGAATATACTGACTAAATTTACGCACTGAACAGTGACAGCAATAATAATTGCCAAAAAAATATATATGGTGCTAGTTTTTTCTTCAGTTACAGTAGCGATGTCGTCTAGTTACATTATATTTACGGTTCGTAATCGATACCGATAGCATATGATTTAAGCGCATTTTAATGAAGAACATCGAATAGATTAGTTCCATTCTAATGGACGCTTCTGTTTTCCAATTCAATAAAAGGAGCACGTTGGGAATTGCCGTGTTTCACTTTAGCACTTTTCTTCGGTCGGTAAATTGCAATAACTCCCGTGCGGCCATCAACCATTTACTCCGACGGTCACCGACTACTTTCTTTCCCCATGTCCGTTAAAAAAATCGAAAAGGTTTTTGCTGCTTCAGAGAGCATTTTCAGCATTACTGAGGATGAAAGAGAAAGCGAAATAAAATTCCATACGGGCATACCTTCGGAGCTCTTAATTTTTAAGTGGAAGCAAATTTGTAGGTTTCATACTTTGTACTTCGTACAGGCAGCGGTATGCAAAGAGGAATGGCGAAGTTTGTGCAAGTTTATTGTTCGAGAAAAAACAGTCTCGCCGAACTTTCCAACAGTTTGCATCTTCATAGCTTGTGCATGTAAAACAGAAGGTCTCCGAGGTACGATAAATAACTTTTAACGCATTCGGTAGAGCGTGATTTACGTTTGGCGAAAACTTTAACCTGTTTTATAGCGAAAAAGGGTCATTTTCGATACTTGGCCGCGATCGATCGACTGGGATTTTATTTTTTTTAAACCGACCTTGCTTCATTATGGAAGTTATATTTGTTACTCATGTGTTAAAATAAGACGGTAGGTGAAATCGTAGGCGGGAACGAAATTTTTGTTCGGTTTGCTATTTTAATATTGACTGAATGGCTGAATCACTTGTTGCAATTCGAAGCGAATAATATATTCAAACCAATAATAAATGTGTTGTTGAGCTGGTCGCTTCCCACGTGATTAGATCCTAACATTCATTATTTGACATTTGACATCCGAATCTTGTCGATCGTTGCACGGTTGATAATTCAACATTTTTTACCAACTTTTATTACATAATATCAAAATGAAAAATCGTGTCGTTATGAGTTCTACCACCGCACTCGTACTCTGTAATGAACTGACATGAAAATGACAGCAACACTGTCGAACTTTCGGTTTTTACTTCTACATTATTCTCACTGAACTTTTAACATTTACTTTGCTTGTTCTTTTGTGATCTGCTAGGGACTGACTGTCTGATCTTTTAAAGGTCATGGAAATGTACCGCCTATCACTTTATGCGAATTTTACTAAATGCTCAAAAGCTCACAACAGATAGCACACGGATCGGTATAACGGGTTACCTAAATTCTTCATATTCTATTAAAAAATAAAACTAATTCATTACATTAAAAAGAAACAAATTATCTCAAATATCAATCTTAAAATTAAATTTAATATATGAGTCAAAGTAATTTCTAACGTATACGAGTTTAACTTAAATTTTAATTGAATTTTTTACTTGGAATTGTCTATATATAAGCATGCTTTGTTACGAACGCTTTTTTTGTGTAAATTTTCACCACGCAACAACACCTGCCTGCAAACTGCATTAGATTCCTCAATGGAATGTAACTCAAACAAAGCTCACAAAGAGCCTGAGGGTTGTTTATCGATCAAACTGCGGAACACATGTGTTAAACCTGTAATATGCACCGATTTTTATCATATACCCTGCACCGAGTGCAGGATCAACTTTTATTTGTTCCATTTTCGTGTATTGGCCCGATAAATCTCTTTAGGGGGTGTTTTTATGGCTTATCCCGCTTTATTGGCTTTTATTGACCACAATGTCGTATGTGCTGCTTGAATTGAAATCGCGCATTAAATTACCTACACTCGACTCTTGCAGGAGTTATTTCTTCCGATTAAATAGAGCAACGACGGAGAAAACAATGAGAGGAAAAATGCAGCCAGCACTGAGGAGAATTAAAACCAAATGAGATAGAAGAGGAAACCTTCTACCTGTAATAGCCGCGTAACCACCACGCAGCTAAAGCGAAACGTTTAGGAAACGAGATAACTTTTAATTAAAAATTAAACAGGGTAAAATCACAAAGGCTTGGTTCAGTAAACACGGAATGATAAAGATCTTTCTACTTATTGTTAGAAAAAGTGAAACCGTTTCGGATCAACTTTGCTAATTACCTTCTGGAAATACAAATACGCCGTCGGCTGCTATAACAATATTCAAATATTTATGGTGCTTAGGAAATTAAACGCACAAAAACTTAGGAAATACTTTTCGCTTTAAAATTTTAGTAAAGAAAAACTGAAGCGCCGTGATAATACGAGGCTAATCCGGAAAGTAAATTCCATTTAAACTAGCATAACAAATATGTATCTATGTATGTGGGCATGCGCATTTTCGTTCTGTGATGAGATTAGCCAACTTAATTTAATTTGATTACGTAAGCTTCACTGTGAAATTAAATGTGTCGAAAATTTTATTACTGCTACAAGCAGAACTTTAAAAAAATCATCAAAAGCATCACGTTACAGTAAACTTCTTCATCCAGCGTTTCTTCAACTTTGAAAACAATGCAAAAAATGTATAAAAGCGTTGACGCTAACCGACAACCACTCCAAAAATACACAATCAACAGAAAAACATTTTTCATGAACGAACTATGCGGAACTTATTTTCTGGATCACCCTCGTATCTTGACTAATTGGCAACCGGAATTTATTTAATGATTTAATGTACACACAATTACGTCAACCATTTACACGCAACGCTTTTCACCAAGCCTATTTAAATATGCAATAATCTCAATTACCACAATTCGAAAAAACTACATCGATTAACTTAAAAAAAAAATGATCGCTCCTAAAATACAGTCGAATTAATGCGCAGTCCAGACAGATACGGACAATATGAAACATACGTAAAGCAGATACACAATGGTAAAAATATTTAATCAGTACATCTATACATCGAAAGAGTTCGACTATTAAGCTCGTACTGATGCAGAAAAACGTTTGCATTTGTGTTAGAAAAAGGAATTTGACTGATTTTGTCCCCTCAAAACTCAGGGAAGAACTTATTAGATTATAATTACGCTACAATGGAGCAAAAACGTTCTGAATTTATTATACAGCACTCAATCTTTGCTCCACGAATATTAATTTGAGAAGACTTATCCTATATCTAAGTATTTGGTTCTTTTATAACATACTAGCTGACCCCGTGAACTTCGTTTCACCTACAATTTAATTTTGAATCTGCAAAATCAAATACTTTGAAATCTTGCAGATGTTTTAAACATATGATAAGCATAATAAATTTTTATTCAACATATATTTACCTATCCCCTCCAAAAAATTGATGACGTCAGCCCAAAATTTTGCCAAATGAATCCTATCTAAAATGTCCAAAATAGGATGAGACTATACTTGTGATTTATCATTCCATTCATATTTTTTAGTTTTGCTTATAGGGGGGGTCTCAAAAAAATTGATCACTGAGTCAATTTATTTTAATGATTGAATCAAGAATTGCAAAACTGAATTTTGAAATATTGCAAAGGTTTTGAAGTTACTGTTTGACATGGTAGGTTTTCAATCAAAATATATCTGTTTATCAAGACCAAAAACTTGAAGACGTCATCTCAAGATTTTGCCGAATAAATCCTATCTAAAATGTGCAAAATATCATGAGTATATTTTCGTAATTTATCATTGTATTCATATTTTTTAGATTTGCTTTTACAGTGACTCAAAAAAATATATGGAGCAGTCAATTTATTTTAGTGAATAACTCAAGAGTTGCAAAAATGAATACTTTGAGATCTTGCAGAGGTTTTAAAGTTATTGTAAGCATGGTAAATTGTTAAGAATATTTATTTATTCCCCCCAAAAAATTTATGGCTCACTCGATTTTCGCAGATAATTTTGAGAATACAATACAGTTATTTTTAGTATTACACTGCACCAATCCAAGGTGGTATACGTGTTGATAGTAAATGTTGATTAGGTCATCACAAAATTGTGTGAAGAACAGACTCAACTCGAAAATGCTGAATAGGTTTCATTATACTTTTGATGCGAAGGAAGTTCTGTCGAAACAACGTTCGATCAATTTTTTGACAATGATTGATATAAATAAAACTCAGTAGATGCTCATACTCGAAATACGAAGTATCTACTCGAATATCAAATCAAAATATTTCTAGTTTTTCTAGATGATACTAATACTTCAGTAAGTAACAGTTGATGCTCAAGTAGCATCTCGATACAACAAAAAAGGACAACAGTGACAGTGTTCAACCATCAAGGCAAAAATCGAGTCACCAAAATATAAGTTAGCATGGGGTAGACACCTTGAGATGGGAATCTCTATGGCCAGTGTTAGAAAAAACGCACTGCACAATTTATGCATAAATAAAAGTTAATTACATGAAAAGTTTTCGATATTCCTGCTCCTAATGTGTTTTTCAAACTGAATGCACCTTTTGACGACGTTCCACGTTCGTGAAAGTCACCATGTTTAGTTAAAATTCACTCTTACAACGATCCTACTGCTTTTCTAAGCTGCTTTACAGACAGCTCAGTTATTTGCCACGCCGATGCTCATTTCTAGATTAAATGCTCACAAAACGCGTAGATGTTCAGTTTGTGTCCGGGGAGATACAATGTTCCCAAGTAGGTACTCAGTACAGAGAGTAGATGCTCAGGTATATAAGAGTAATAATGAAGTAGGTACTTCGTACTTCGAATATGAGTATCTACTCAGTTTTATTCATACCACCTAATGTCTCGCTTCAATGTTTGATTATGTTGATTATGAACACAACGCTGATAAACTTCCATATTCGAATTACCCATGAAATAAATCATTGCGGTTTGCACCTGAGGTAGTTCGTCGCACATTTGATTGACTTCGTGGACCTATGTGAGCTTGTCGTCTTCTCGGCATTTTAATGAACTTCATAAAGCGACACAGAATTATTTTCACAGTCAATCAAATCTGGAAATTTTGTCTTGAGGATTTTAAAATATTGAAAACTTCAAATTAAATCCTCGAATAACGGTAAAGTTTGAGGTTTTGTCGAAACCAACAAAGTGAATATAGGTAAAAAGAATGGCAGATCAAAATGAATAAGAAACTTTCGCAATGTGTAATTAAATTCACTTTAACCAAGACTTTTTTTAAAATAAACGACGTTTTTTTTTTACGAAAAAACAAAGAACGATTTGAAATGCAATATACTTTTCACAATGGCACGGAAGAATTAGTTTTGTATGACACGTCAGTTAGACGACAGGTCCGTCAGAAATGCCAACTATTGAAATTAATTCGAAGTGGCGATTCCCATACAAAATTTTTAGAATTTTTTTATTTTTTAACTGTTCTTTTAAGTTATCCTTATTTTTTTAATTTATAAACCATCCCCGTAATATAAAAAAATTTTCAAATCGGTCAAGCCGTTTTTGAGTCTTAGCGAGACTAACAGGAACAGCAATTGATTTTTATTTTATAGACGATTAAAAAATGGGGGTTGGTGGTAGAAAGGTAAAAATTTAGGGTTGTGTATTTTTTGATGCCAAATCTTAAAAAAAAAAAATTAAAAATTTTGTCCAAAAAATAGACAAACATTTTTTAGGGTGGGCCACCCTTATCACTTAGGGGTTTAAAAAATAGATTACAACTTATTGTCAGACCTACCGAATATACATAAAAAATTTCATACAAATCGGTCAACCCATTTTGGAGAAGTTCGGTTACAAACACTGTGACGCGAGAATTTTATACATAATGCATTATTATTTTAGAACAAATTTCATTACCATAAAAAAGGTTATACTGACTCGACCTTAAAAGATAGACATATGCTGTCGCGGACTTTTCTTTAGAACTTTTAGAGGGGAACAATTTCGTCATACATGATTTTTACGTAACTTTAACCGTTTAAGCAGCGTAAGCAACGGAAGCTGTCAAAGGAGCAATAATTTTCCCGTTTTTCCGAATTTTTCATTGCTACTTCGTTCCTAATGATCGTAGCGTGATGTTATATAGCCTATATGTAGATATCATACATGGACTATCCAACACAAAAAGATTTTTTGAATTTGAACCAGTAGTTTCTGAGATATCCGTGTTCAAATAAACAAAAGTTTCAGCTTTATTATATAAGTATAGAAGTATAGATATCAAAACACTATTATAATTATTCATTTTTTTAGTTCATGGATAGTATATACAGGGTTAGTCACGAGAGAATTACTTCTGAAAATTATTTTTACGCAACCCAAAATACTAATACCCTGTACCACTTGATATTATCTAAATTTAAAATGAAATGCCTAATCCATGATTGCTTTCACTTTGGCAGTGTCACTTTGACGTTAATTAATTTTTAACATTTTTTTTCATCGTTGACTCGCCTCTAGAGCCCCATTGGATCGACGACATACAGTCAGATCAATCTGGGCTATACTGAAGCCGTAAGTGCTCTACCAATGTTGTTCGCCGCTAATGTGCATGTGTTAATTCGCCATCTCTGCGCCACCTAGAGCCTCTTTGAAGTGCAAATCTGCAAGCTCTGGACTTCTTCAGCCATCCATTTACAAAAAAGCCCAACATTTTCAACAGATTAGTAGTTAAATTATTTACTTACCTGTTTGAGTTTGTGTTTGAATACAATGCCGTAAAAGGAATTTTTAGAAATAATTTTCTCGTGATTAATCGGTTGTAAAAGATCAAGAGGCACACTGACAAATTTATTAGCGGCACCGGAGGAGATTTCCGACTGGCTGCGGTACCACCATGGACAGTCGCGTAACCTCATTTTCCACAATTGTCAAAATGAGATTGCCAAACTCAAAGCAACCATGGATTAAGCATTTCATTTTAAATTCAGTTAGTATCAAATGGTACATGGTATTCGTATTTTGGGTTGCGTAAAAATAATTTTCAAAAGTAATTCTCTCGTGACTAACCCTGTATGGTTAAATAAAGACAACTAAAAGAAGCAGTACGGCAGTTCAAGACATATTTTTCAGTTTAGATTTATTTATTAATTTTTTGAGACGACGTCACTAATTTTCTGAAAGGAATGAATGTACCAATGTTATGATTAATGCATTTTTAATCGATGTTGAAGTTCTGCTTAAACAATTCGTTATGTCGTTGACAAAATAAACTAAAATAAGTAATTTATATAAATGACTTTGAATGCATAAATAATAATATAACTATCTGTTTTTCGAAAACCCTCTTTATTTAGGATTGGTCAGTTTTGAGATATTCCATAAAATACATCCGGTCATACAGTGATCTATAATAAAGCATTGAAAAATATTTTGACATGACGTAATGGCTTTTTTGCAGAAGATAAGCAATGTATTATAATATAATGCATTGAAATAAGGACAATATTTTACCAAAATTTGAAGTAACAACTTCCCAGATAAAGTATAGTATCTGTTGATCCAATTCTATTAATTAAATATATAAAATTGATACAAAGAGTTTAGACAGTATTCTCGTTACTTACGTTCGGGAAGTAAAAATATGATTGTTTTTAATTTTTTGTAGATTCCTGTACTTCTTGTTTTTGTGAATGAATTAATCTATCATACTTTCATTACCCATACTCCGCTACTGCTTTCGATTCGAACGCATTATATCACGAAAACACACTCTGTTGACTTGATGATGCCTGTTTGTCTAGTGAGTTTTCTCGGGGATCGAACCACGGATCTTTCACCTGAAAGCTTACGTATAATGTGGCCAAAGAAGAAGTTTTAAACACCAAAACAATAAACAAAAGCAAGGCGGGTTCATAAAACACAAGTACAGGAGTACCGACATTATTTTCTAAAATTGAAATAGCGTTCACTACGAAAAATTTTGAGGTAACGTCATTACAGTGTGGATGGAAATTTTAGTTAGCGTTTTACCATCTACACGATATTCCCAACACACATAAAATTTGACAACAATCGGTCCGGTAGTTTCGGAAATTAGCTAATAAAAATCGACACAGGCAACAGAGCGCAGACACCCAGACAGGAGGAAACGAGAAACCAATTTTTTTATATTGTAGAGGTCTTAAAACGTGGCGAATTGACCCTAGTATGTTCGGGAAGTAAAAACTTAATACATACATTGAAACAAACTGTTTTGAGATACTATTGCAAGTAATCTCAGCATTGTATATAGATAATATTTTGACTCAGCTGTCTTAGCTGCAGAATTTTTGTGTATAATATGTACATGCATCGACAAAAAGGGAAAAAAATTACGATTAACAAACTAAAACAAAGTTAAATTTTTTCTTTACCTATAAAGTTTCTGGCATTAATATATCTTCTAAGTATGTGATGGAAATTTTCTCACACAGATAATCCCCAAAATCAGCAAATCTATCAGTTTAAAATTTTGAGTATGCTTATTTTAGGAATATCATCGAAAATGTGAATTCATAAAAACATACTATGTTAATTAATCCTTCATAAAAATGCACCTTAGCATACACGTGGTATTTGTTATGCTTGAAAGACGAAGAAAATTCTTGCATAAATAACTTTACAGATTTTTATAAACGCTACTATATTAAATTCTATTACATTCGCTAGAAAAGGCAGTTTAAAAAATAGAACAAACTGCAATGCAAAAATGTACAATTTTTGTGTCTATCGACTATTTAATCTTAAATCCCCTCCAAAAAGTTGATGACGTAATTTTAAAACTTTGCCGAATAAATCCTTTCTGAAATATGCAGAACATTGTAACTATACTTGTGGTTTATTAATGCACTCTAGTTTTTAAAATTACTTTATTTATATTATACAGGTGACTCAAAAAAATCAATTTATTTTATTAATTAAATCAAGAATGATTCACTCCATTATCCCAAAAATTGGGAAATACAGTACTCGTATTATTAGTATTACACTGCATCTATCCCAATTGTTTACTGTCGAAATGTTGTAAAGGAAACGTCGTAAATGAAATATATAAAAATAAACAAGAGAAATTAAAGCAAATCTTTTCCGAAATTCTTGATACATATTATAATTAATCAAATCCAAATTAGATTTTCTGACATATTAAAAAAATCCACATTTTTGACTTGCTTAATGTTCCCAAAATTTCATTTTTTACTGAAAAATTATCATGTGAACTCCTAAAAACGCAAGCACCACAATATATTTTTTTCGATATTTAGATATTGCAGCATCAACTTCTCAACTCATGAGCCGCCCCTGTCAATTTCCTAAAAACAGGTGCACTCTAGACCAAATATTAACAGGTGTGTTTTCGCAACATAATCCGTTTGAATATTTGAATTATAGAAAGTGGCAGAGTATGGATGATTAAAGTATGATACTGTTACGATTCTCGGTAATTTAAAATCGACGTGGGTAAACTCAACAATTTATTTCTTAGTAACTCAAATTCACACGACTAATTACACGACGATTATGTACAAAATAATTGCGGCGCAACTTGTCTCGATTTTCTCTCTATTTCATTTTTTCCATATATTTAAAGCCATACTTCCGTTCTAGAAGTTCCGCAGTCGAGGTCTTTCCGGTTTTTCCTTTAGCGAAAAAAAGTTGGATGCCATAGACAATCACAAACAAATTTAAAGATTATCAAAACACGTTTATAGGATATCGAAAATTATATTGATTAGTAATATAACCCCGAACATTTTCATTAATAAAATAAATTAAAATTCGATCAAATTTCGAACTGATGTAATGTCCACTTATTAAAAATACAAAAGATCCTTCTTAGAATGTATACTTGAATTTACGCTGCCTACACAAAAAGTGGTTCAAATTCACTATAAAATTAAAGAACATGATGCGACAAAAATGCTAATTGGTCAAACTTTATTTAGCATGTCCTACATTCAACAACAAATTTAAGATTTTCAGATCGAGGTTGTTGACGGTGTCTTCGTCTAATTTCTTTAACCGACAACCGCATTTTTCAATGCACATTTTAAAAATACATAAAACCGGGTTTGGGTCGTGTAACTCTTATAATGGCCACAATTGTTATATTGTTCTTACTTAAATTGTTAATGAGGTCAAGTTTATTCTTAAAACATTGTACACTTAAAAAAATAGTTTGCTCAAGTTCACGGATTATTTTCTGAGCAATCCAAATACAGGACAGCCTTAAATTAAACGTGACACGTGAGCCATAAAAATAGAGAAATAATTTCATTAGCGATCTTAAGACGTCGGTTTTGCTAGCTCTACGGAAATTTAAGACTTCACATTATTAACAAGCCCTCAAGCTTCCGGACTCTCCCACACTAAACGCAAAAAAACCAAGTACGTACTCATCTTCTCTAAAACGAGTGAGAAAATTGCAAAAACGATTTTATAAACAATGGAGAACACATGCAAGTCCTGACGAACAATAGTTTACGATGGCACGGTTTATTTAAAATTCATGTGAATTAACAAAAAGTGTACCAGAAAAAGTAGAATCACAATTAGCAACTAAGAAGATATTTAAGATGCTGCATTTCAAGTGAAAACAGCCAATTAAATTCACGCTTCATGAGGAAAGTTTCCTTTCAACTTAAATTTTTAATACTCGCTGAAACACAAAATGCAACAATGTTTACCTTGTAATATCCAACCCACAAGAAAGCGGAAGTCGCGAAGTGTAACAATTTTCGTCAAATTTAATAATGCAGAAACTTCAACAAAGTTTCGGAGATGCCTTTTATGTATATTTGTTCGATTAACAAGTCGGCGAATTGTTTACGTAACTTTTTCGTCCAAGAAAAAGTGTTCTCTGCCACGGAGTGTGACGAGATACCTTAAATCACCTTTGACAAAATTAAAGAGAGAAAAACAAGCTCAAAAGCCAGACACTACGAAGACAGATAACTTTATTACTGTAACAAAAACTAAAACGTAACCTTCCTCAACTCGAAACTGTAGTGCACTTCAAGATGAATTTAAGTGAACTCAAACTGCGCAGAAAAAGTTCCCAGCTAAAACAAAGATTGATGGAAAATTATATTTCCACTAAGACGTGCTCTATTTTTCATTTACGAAGTCAGCCCTCAACGGTTTCCGCCTCGACGTGAAAAATGCGACGTTATAACCCTTTTTATCCCTTCTATGAATCAACGCGATTTTAGACCATCGCACCTCTAAACTGCCACGCTAATTTTGTAAACACAAGAACTTTCGGCGATAAAGTCAATGGACTGCACTTGTCTGGACAGACGTTTAAAACAATGGTAATGTTCAAATGACCGGAAGGCATACCGCTAGAAAATAAACAGTAGGTGTAATAACACACACGTTAGACACGAGGAAAAAGAACACCAACACTCCCATCTAATACCGTGTACAGTTGTATAATACGACGTTGTTTCAACACAATGCCAATGACGACCCATTTCAACAGAATTCATAATGTTGCAGAAATATCGATGCGCTTTAATAAACGTGGCATAGATTTCTTCAAAGCTTTGGAATCATTCACTTGACTTCTGCGATATGAAAGGATCGAACAGAGGAGTCTTGTATTAAAGTACTCGAGATAACAAGCCGTTTTTTTTACGTTACTCCACCCTCGAAATCATAGCGTGTTGCAGAAGGAATCAACATTTACTCAACCTTGCTCAACGAACAGTGATATTATTTGCGCACCTTGCATTGATTTCTTCTCAGGAAGTTGCGCGAAGGGAAAAAATATACCGGTAATTAAAACAATTTTCTTAATGGTGATATTACGCCATTACCATTACCTGGTAAATGTTATTCAATTTCCTTTCTGTAAGAGATACAGCCATTGGATCAGCCACAGTCTGGTCTCTTTTCACGCAATTACTCTTACTTTCGCAAATTTCTCACGATAAAATTTTCTTAGAGTTTTTATAATTTAAAAAAAAATGCGAGTTATGTACTAACAGTCTGTTGAAATACAAAAATTAACACCCATGTAACAGAACAAGTTTCAGCACGAGTGAAACACCAATATGAAAATTATGTTGAATTTGCATAGACCTGCGCTAACATATTCTTACTCTGTTTGTCAACAAGCAGAGGTACCAGGCATAAAAATTAACGTTTGCTTGTCAGTTCTCATCGAAATGTTTACTTTGGTTGCCACCTTTAGAGAAAAATTTGTTAGAATCACCGTATCTAAAATTTTACAATACATTCTCCACCGAGAAAGTTAAAAAGAAATGAAATAAAAAAAGTTCAAACGATTTCAAGTAAAAGTCAACCATCATCACTTTCCCCCCACACAATCCTGGACCCACTTTTTGACATTACATTCTCATTCCTTCATTTATGTTTCTGACTGCGAAAGCACAAGAATCTAATATTAATCACGTTAAAAGCAGGCAATCTTGTGACACCAAATCTCATTGTCTCCCCCAAAACACTCTCGCAGCATTTTGCCGAACTCTTCTGAACTGTTGGACAGTCTCAAAGTTGATGAGTCTGCCCTTGTTGAGTTTTTTAACTTTTTCTTAAGGGTGCACGAACTCTTTTGTTAATGACCAATAAAAGCATCCCAACCCTCACATAAAAGAATCTCTTGATCAAAGAGGGCATGCATAGGGGCGAGGAAGGTGACTACACGGGCGTAACAATCGTATTATGTTTCGTTGATGAATTCTTAGCACCATCATTGTTCTAATTAATCATGTGACCGTTACTTGAACTGTGATACCATTAATTATTATTTGCATGAAAAGTGCAGGTTTTATAACCGGTTGTTTTGAACGAGGAGATCGAGTCATCTTTAAATTGTTGCTGCAGAGATCGTGTCTTCGTGATGTCTGTAAAAATTAATGAAGAAACATTACGGCAATTATATGCGACAGTGGTAGAAAGTGACAAGGTTCTACATACATAATTCATAACGTATATTATACAACTTGGAATTTTGTCGAATTATTAATAAGACAGAATAGGATCATTGTAAGAGATTGTCTAATTTCGTGTCTCTTCAGAGCGCACTAGTTTCACGTTTCCGTATGTATGTCGTCCGCTGATAATTTTATTGGGCAAATATCAGAGTTTCTGAAACTTTTTGGTTATCATTTAAGCATGTTTGTGATTGATTTGGTCATTTTGGGCATTGCAAGATACAAGACAATTAAAGGATCCTCTTAAAGCATAGATACCACTAAAAAATGTTTTAAAGGGGTGCCAACAAGTTTTTCATGGGACAAATATTTCAAATTTTGGTATGTACTAATGACACGTAGCATATCACAATTCTATTCAAAAGATTTCAAAAAAATCAGATTATAATTATTTTATTGAAACACGCGGCGTACACAATTCTAAAAAAAAAACTGTTCATGGGGATGATTAGACAAATTTTGGCTAGCGTTTTACCATCTGCACGACATTTCTAACATACATATACAATTTGACAACAATCGGTCCGGTAGTTCGGAGATTATTCTCTAACAAAAATCGACAGAGATGAGAGATAACAGACATACGGAGACGCGAAACCTACTTTTTCGTACTCTACGAGTCTTGAAACACTTATGTTACGCTCAGAAAGTTAGTAAAAATTTGTCGAAGGTTATTTCGACAGAACTTCCCCCGCCCCTGAAGTATAGTTAAACAAATCCCGCTTCTTTGAGAAATCATAAAATTTGATTTTGCAATTTTTGTTTTATGATATCTATGAAGTAAAAATTAGCGATTTTTGATTGATTTTGTCTCCTCAAAATGGGGGAAAGGGCTAAACGGTCTGAATACTATTTTGGATACGCAGGTATTATTATAATAAATATTGTTATTGAACATAGGTGGGTGCGACATTATAGTTTTGGAGATTTCATTCTACCCTATAAAATTTTATTGACAACAACGAGACGGACAGTAGTACAATGCTAAGAAATATTTACGGCTCACACCAGTTCAGCCGAATTTGTCGGAGAACATTTAGCAGGTATAGTTGTACTCATAAAATAGTGGTTATTTTCATTCCGCATTCTTGAGTAACGATGGTCCCTGTCCGGACTTGGCTTACTGTGCTTTCTAACATCTGGGGATTACCGGCAAGCGACAACTTTAAGTTGTAAATATCTTTTGCTATTCGTTCCTGATTCGATCAATAAAAAAATTTAGAAATTCTCGGAGATCAAATTCTAATCCGGGCCTTACATTTGCAAACCTGGTGTCTAATTTCGTACTCACGAGACCGGCTTAACGTGTTAATATAGGAAAAACGAAACAATAAAAATTACAATAGTAATAAAGAAAATAAACAAAATAAAGTTGGACTCATAATTCACAAGTACAAGAGTACAATATTTTATAAAATATAAGAATTCTTTACTGTGCAAAATGTTTACCAGACACCATAAAACTATTGGTGGATATCATTGAACAAACACAAATTTGACAATAATTATTGTAGTATTTGATAAGATAAGACTGATTTTGGCAAATCATATACCTTCCAAAAAAATAAAGGGCGGGTGGGCGGGGCTCGTAAATTGCCAAGATAAGACTGATTTTGGCAAATTATATACTCTAAGAAAACAGAGGGTGGGTGGGCAGGGTCAGTATTTGATAAGACTGATTTTCGCACTTTTAACATTTTCGACTATTTTTCAACTATTTCCACAAATGAGTTGAAGAGATTTTTTTGTAGATTTCGATATCCAGAAGTCATTTTCAGCTTGGCTTCTTCTGAAATTCCTAGTTTTTTTTTCCAAAATCTCTCATTGAAACATAGCATTTTTTACAGTTTCGTCAAAATATCTCGGTATAACAATTTTGTACGTAGATGAAAAAGGAAATCATTATTAATTCCTGTCTTTTCTTAGAGGATATCTCATTTGCCAAAATCATTATTATTTAACAGCTAACATTTTCCTGAAGACATTGAGTAAATTATTCTTAAGTAAAAAAAAAACTGTCCGAAGAACTTGCTGATAAAACTCAAAATTTTGAGAACAAATTCTGAAAGTTTTGGGGAAAAAATTGCAGCTCGTATTCTTGAAAAACAAATAATTCGAGGAATACAGTCAGGATATTAACAAAAAAATTTGACTTTTCTCATGGCAGTGGCGTAATTCTCCGTTTTTCTTTAAGAAGAAAGATGTTAAAAGTGAATTGAAAGACACTCAGAAAACTTTTTCATTGACATTAACGCAAATTAAAAAAAAAAAAAATTTAAATAAACAGTAAAAACGAAGAATTTTTTTGTGAATTGATGTTTTTGAAGATTTTAACTTTCTTCTCAAGAGATTAACGAAATTCAAAATCTATTATAATATAAAAAAGTTTGGTTCCGCGAATTTGGTATTATTTTTTTAATGAAAGAGTGTATGTAAATCCATTTGTTTCCAAAATCTGTCAAAAGTTGCAATCCTTCCAGCCTGAAAACTAGCAGATAAAATTGTTTAGATAGAACTTCCCTGGCCTCTGAATTACAGTCAGAAAAACCTGATTTCTTATCAACATTTTTAGCAAGGGCACATTATATCAATTTGTTTTGAATTCTCAAAATTTCGGAAAAGTAAGGTAAGCCATGTTTGATTTAATCAATAAAATAAGAGTGATTTTGGCAAATGAAAAACCCTTTAAAAAAGAGAGGGTGGGTGGGCGGGGCTAGTACCTGATAAGATAAGAGTGATTTTGGCAAATGAGAAACCCTCTAAAAAAAGAGAGGGTGGGTGGGTGGGGCTACTACTTGCTAAGACAAGAGTGATTTTGGCAAATGAGAAGCTGTAAAATTCTTCAGCTTTTTTTTAAATAAAATATTGAGGAATCTTAGAATTATTCTACAACAAAACACCAGAGACTCCCGAGATCCTTTCAAATTCTGATGAAATAAGAAACAAATGTTCCTAATATTTTTTAAAATTCTTTTAAAAACAAAACACCACCGATCGTCGAGATTCTTTCAACTTATCTAAAAATAAAACACCAAGATGATAATAATAATAATAATCGACACAGACGACCTATTCTTTTGTACTTTTGAAAAATAAAAAAATTGATGCAAGGTTATTTCTACAGAACTTCCCTCGCACCTGAAATACAATAAAACAAATCCAGCTTTTTGGAAAAATTCGACAATTTTATATTTTTTATGAGAACCCTTATAATTTAAAATGAAGATATGTATGTAACGTTAAAGTAAATAAGTATAAAGAATCGTGCTGGGCGTACGTTCCAAATGAGTTTTCTGATAACGTCACCAACATTTTTGCAAAGACACATGGGTATATCACTTTGGTTAGCTGCAATGTAATACTATAGTAGTATTATATTCCCAAATTTTCGGGAAAACGGAGTGAGTCGTTTCCGATTTAATCAAAAATATAAATTGACTCTTTCGTTAATTTTTGTAAGTCACCCTGTATAAGAAATTTAAAAACTTGTAATGCAATGATAAATCACTCATCATATTTTGCACATTTTGAGATGACGTCATAAATTTTTGGGAAGGGATAAACGAATAAATTTTGCTTAACGATTTACCATGACTACGATAACCTTAAAATATTTACAAGATTTCAGAGCATTCGGTTTTGCAGTTTCAAAGTTACATTGCAAAATGTTGTTATTCAGTTTTGAATTTTTTCCAAAAATTCTGGACGTCTAGGGTGAAAATTCGACACGGATTCACAGAGCACAAGTGCAGGAGTACCTTATTTTATGAAATTAAAAACAACTTTTTATTATAAAGTTTGGAAATGACGCCATCCCAGTGGTGATGGGGACGATTAGCCAAATTTTAGTTTGTATTTAACCATCTACATGATATTCCTAATATACATAGAAAATTTGACAACAATCGTTCCAGTAGTTTCGGAGATTACTTATTTAATAAAAATGGATACAGACACCAGACAGACAGACGGAAACAGGAGACCGCTTTTTTTGTACTCTAGAGGTCATGACACATCGAGAAAATATGAAACTGGCAATTCGGTTGATGGACTCGATTAGTATACTTCCTTAGCTTACGCTCGGGAAGTAAAAACATTGATGTCAACAATGTTACAAGATTTCATAACCCCTAAATTACTGTTAACACAATATGTTACCAAAACTTTGTTATGACGACCTGTCTAAGAACAACTGCAAAATTTTGAGAACCGAAATCGGATTATTTTTACGGCAAAGTGTAAAATGTAAAGTTAAAAATTCAAGTGTGGGCGACACAATAAGAAATCGGTAAGCGGAGAAAGATAAGCTTCTCCGTAGTCCAGTCGTAAGGGCAACCGCCCGGCAAGCGGTAAACGTGTGGTTCGATTCCCACCGGAGAAGCAACATTTTTCTTGGCTTACCTACACAAGCAATTGTTAAACCTTGGGAATAATGTGCCGAGCAATATAATAATCTACCATCTTGACTCCTCTACTGCACTTATCAACGAAATAATGCCGCTCTTTACTTTAGCGGACCCGCGCATTTTTAACGGCATTAGTTTAAGTTTATTCACAAACTAAGGGTTTAGCAAAGTCAAAATTGTAAAACCACTACATTCCTTGGCTCACTATACAGAGGATGCTTGGACAAATGAATCGAAAAATGTCTTTTTTTTTCAAAAAATCACTGATTTTAAATTATTCTTTTTTTTAAATTTTGTTTTCAATTTACGAAAATATAATGCATTTAAAAAAGGGAAGAACCGTACGAAATACATAATGATTCCATCCATTTATAGATCATACCTGTATTGTACTTTTCAACCATTTATAAAACTACTGATAAATAACACAGAGAAAATATTAATTTTCCAACTAAAATTTTGACTAACAAAACGTCTTCCCAATAATGACATCATTCAGAAGTGACAATGCTAACCTTGTTCGCTAAACGCACCGACATTTTGGGTCAAGTCTGGAATTTGAAACAACAATCTTATTGTTAAATAAAATGAACAAGTGTTTTGTAAACTTATAACGGAAAACAAAAACTAAACATTATTACATAAATTATTGTCATCCTTCAAAGGAATAAAATACTATCTTTGTTAGAAATGATTCATTAATCCGCTGTTTATCCACCATACCAAAAACGACCCCTGACCATGAATAATGGGTGAAAAATATAGTGGAGACGCATCTACACGTTCAGCTCACAATTTCTCTTAACACGAAATGCGAATAATAGTAAATCAAACTTTACAGATAATCCAATTACAGTGATTAATGGTAGCTGTTTCGCACCTGTAATTCCATATACAGCAGACTCTTAACTGTTTTAATTTCACAGAGACTGAAAATAATTGAACCATATGCAAAGAACACTAATAGTATCTGTGTATTCTTAATTATAGATATTTTTAATTAATTACTCTGTCTGCTACAACTTCAACATCCTGTTGGCGGCAAAAACTGGTATAATTTATGTTTCAATTCGCTGTAAGAAAACCAAGAAGCTTAGAAACCGGCATTTTAATGACAAAGATTACACCAGCGAGATATTGCACTCTCTCTTTCAGAGAAAACAACATCCAGGAATATTATTCATCATCCGGAGGATTTGTGCTTTATATCCGCAGTATTATTTTTATTAAAGTGCTACTTTTTAACTTTTAGCTTCTGAGAAATACTAAGCTGATTTATGATCAATGCAGCTGGAATAAAACCCGAAACTAAGTACTAATTTAAACCAAATACACAAATGTGTAAAAAAATTGATCCTGTCCAACTGCACTTAAAAGCTGTGACTAGTTTTTATAAAAAAAAAATAATAAGAAAAATAACTCGAACCCACCCAAGCCATTAAGCGTTTTCATTATCTCTGATGTACCTACGTCTAAAAGATGCAGAAGCTCCTGTCAATCTTAGGGAAAAAAAGGCCAAGTTGCACTAATTAGGGTCTTGTAAAACCGAAATGTCGTCGGTAATCAGATGTTAAATGTCTTGACGGGAATTAAATTTTTATGGCCAATTTGAAAATGACTGTTTGTCTACTTCCGCTTCGTTTGTTTGACCTGGAAGTAACATGAAACCTGAAATATCGTCAGGTCATCACGAAAGGTCAGTTTGTTCACTACAAGAACGAAAGGGCACATTTCCTTACGACGTCCTTTGGCAAATATTGAACAGAGTTTTGTAAATAAAAATGAAGACGAGAATGTCAATGCTCTTTCCTGTTTAGTTATGACATACTCATAACTAAAGATAAACATGAAGAGATACATTGTAAAAGCCCCAGACTTAAAAAAACAATAATAAAACCTGCAAGGAATGTAGTTAATTATTCCCAGTAATAATAATCGTTTATGTCTTTGTTAATTCGTGAGAAAGCTAGATGAGAAGAGCAACTTTATAATTGCAGAGGTGTCGCGTCGCACAACCTTTCTGAATAGTAAAGCTGCTGATAAAATAAATTGGAAAACCGGATCTGTGAAATTCTTCACATTTTCCTGTCTGTGAAAAACAAATTAAAAAAAGTTAACGTGCAACACTTTCATTCTTTGATAAAAGAATTTTTCCTGATATTCATTTTAATATTGTCAGCATTCCGGGAAGTATTGATTTCCCTTTCGCTTCGGATGTGATATTACAGTATTCAGAACATCCAAAACCAACATCAGCATGCAAAAATATACAGCTTTAGCATCAAATATGTGCAAAAATTGTCTAAATTTACGGGAAAAATTGTTTTTAAAACAGCAGGAAACGTTCTGAACGCATTTAGCAGGTATTCTTAGATAACGCGGACTGTTGTTTCTCATAACACGACATTTTTTACCACTTGACTGATGACACTATTCGCAAAATAAACCGACATAAATAAAGATAAGGTAAAATTGTTTTATACTTATTTCTATCTCTCTTTAAAAAAAGTCCTTTGAATTTAAATATGTTTCTGGTCTCGCGGGAACAAAAAGTCCAAAGCAAAAATATTAACATACCAAATAACATCATTTAGCGGCGACTGACAGCCTGACAAGTGACCGATCCTGTTACTCTAATTGGATTTCCCTGAATTAAAAATAGCCTCTGTTCCAATTTACTTGGCCATTTTGCTTCAAATCATCTCTAAAGCGGTTACGCTATTTAAGTCGCAATGATCCGTAAGTAAAGTAAAAAAATCTAAAAAGTGTCTCCATGGAACCATAACCGTCCAAAGAAACGGTATAATTAAATCCCGTTTTATCAAAACAACAAGAACGTTTTATTCAAGGTATGCCAAGTGAACAGCCCGAGGCAGCGGCGTATGGTGGTTGCATTTTTTCATGGAAACGCTTCGTCTGGGGTCTCACATCTGAAACACCCACGCGTCTTCGTGACTCGCCCACAAAAGGAAGACCAAAGGGACGGGAAAAATTATCACGACGCGACCATATGGTACGCGTAATTATTTTGATTGCAGAGGATAACAGATCCTAATTAAACCCCATAACGGAAAAGTGGAAACTGCTGAAATATGCAACATCCTTGAAAAGTGTGAATTATTTTATGGCAGCTAAAGGTACACATAGAAAGGAGAGAAAACTAATATTTGAAAATATCGAATGCTGTATCGCGTTTGTAAATATTGACTCTGTGTATCACGGCCACTTTAATTCCCTTGTTAGCGGCAATTTAGTTTGCATTTTTAAGAGCAATTCACACTGATTTGACATCGCGGGAACAATTTTCGAGAAAATGGAAAACTGGTGCAAGTTTCCGTCTATGAAAATTGTTTGAAGACAATTTTTTGTGTATGAATGATGAGGAATCTCAAACTTTACATTTCACAGCTAAATCACGTAATCAAGACTTAAATAAACTGCGTAGCATAAAAGTATTAAGTAAAGTGAATATTGACATTTTGGGCGCTATTTCGGTAGCTGCCCTTTGATTTTTAGGCCCGCCCATGCCAAAATTGACAACTGTGAACTGACATGCTAACATTGCTGCTACTAATCCAGAATTGCCAACTCACAAACTGCTTTCAATTATTAAAAGTCACCCAGTATTACCTTCGATAGTTACTAATTCTTCTCGAATGAATCTAGAGATTTTTTTTTACATGCGAAAAATATTTATTTTGTATGTCTGTTTCCATACTGTAATATGAAACATTGTATGTTTTTGTTTTCGCTGTAGATATACACATAAGAGTTGACTTGTGTACATATACTCTGTATACATTATATGAAATAAATTATTTATCTATTGATCTATATTAAACACAAAACTTCCTATTAATTCACAACTTGTCGCGATTAATAGAGTATCATGAGATAACGAGGCACAGACATCCCTAATTATTTATTTAAATTTTCTAAATCATGCAATTGTGTTTCCTCTGTCAAGCTAAAAACAATGGCGTTTACAAAATGTCAATACTTCTGTCCGTTCACAAAATATACGGCCGCGGAGTTTTATCTGGGAAATTCTTAATATTTATGATGAGTTCCAGAAAAATATGTAAAATCAAAATGACCTCCGTAAGTACCTTTGAGTCGTCTGGCCGCTTGTGTACTGGTTTTTGAATCGCCACCCCCGAGCGAGAAACCGTACCACCGTCACCGTTTTTGTTTTGTCGTCGCCGTCACAAGTCGACACTGTCGTGTACCGCCACCGCGCTCCAGTCCGGGGTCGTCGTTCCGTCTTCGCGGGTTTTCCAGATTTCAAGGTCGCCGCCCCCAAGTCCAGGAAGTGCCCGTCCTGAAGGAAGTCGCCGCCCAGGAGGAACGACCATGCCGGACGTTTAATTGTTTTGTTTATTTAATTTGTGAATATTTTAAATTAAGATTATCCGTAAATTTTATTATTTTAGCCGTGTAGCTGGCGGCAGGGAATAAACCCAATTTATTGCGTAAAATGTTTCTTGCCGTTTTATTTTATTTTCTTATTTTCGCGGGCGCTCACCACCTGATATCCGTGTCTCCGGCTTTAGAGCAACCCCGGCGCTCCCCCTCCCCGGCGGCGTGAAGGTCGCCGCATATGCTTAGGTCGACCAGACTTTTTGTTATATCAGCGAGCAGCGACACTAGTCGGCCCAAAGCTTGGCACCCAGGTACGCAGCCACTACACGTTATCGGCGAGATTCCGGAGCGTCACTGTTCGTCACACCGGAATTTCGTCGTGATAAATCGCTTAAACTTCAAACGTCAAAGTGACAATAATGCATAGACGTCCAAGAATTTCTGGCCGAGACTTATGTTGTTCCGCTACTTCAACATTATATAATTTAATTTTGAATCTGCAAAACCGAATGCTTTGAAATCTTGCAGATGTTTTAAAGTTATAAGCATAATAAATTTTTAATCAAAATATATTTACTAATCGCCTCTAAAAAACTGATGACCTCAGTCAAAATTTTGCTATCTCTTCCTATCCTATTTTAATCCTATCTAAAATGTCCAAAACATGATGAGTTTATACTTGTGGATTATTATTCCATTCATTTTTTTGGATTTGCTTATACAGGTTGACTCACAAAAAGCATGAATCAGTCAATTTATTTTATTGAATAAATCACGAATTGCAAAACTAAATACTTTGAAATCTTGCAGATGTTTTGAAGTTATTGTAAGCACGGTAAATTGTTAATCAAAATATACCTGTTTATTCCCCCCAAAAAATTGATGACGTCATCTCAAAATTTTGCTGAATGAATTCTACCCAAAATGTACAAAATATGATGAATTTTTACTTGTGATTTATCATTGTATCCATATTTTTTAGATTTGCGTAAACGGGTGGCTTAAAAAAAGTAATGCATGAGTCATTTTTTTTATTGATTAGATCAGGCGCGGCTCAGTCCATTTTCCGAGAAAATTTTGGGAATACAATACTGATATTTTTCAATTTCCATTTTACACTAAATAAAATAAGTCAGTGAAATAAAGAAAGGAGGTGGCCGAGGCTACATTTAGCTTTTTTCTGGTTTTATCAGCAAGCAGTATCCCTGCCCACCCACCCTCTCTTCATTCCAGTGATTACACTTAATATAGTTCAATCATTTACCAAAATCAATCTTACCTTAACAAGTACTAACCCCGCCCACCCGCCCTCTATTTTCTTAGAAGGTATGTCGTTTGCCACAATTAGTCTTATCTTAGCAAGTACTACATTGCACCAATTCAAGTTCATATACATGTCCTTGCAAAAATGGTGATGAGCTCATCACAAAATTTTGTAAAGTAAAAACTCAACTCGAAAATGTCAAAACAACTTTGGACCAATTTTTTGATTAAATAAAGACGGGTATATTCTCACCTTTTCAAGAAAATGGGGTAATTTTCTCAACAAAAAGTTTATTATAAGGTCATAAACATAGATAATACACAATGCGAGAGAAAAAGATAGGAAAAAAAAGAAAGAAGGGGTTTAGAATCGAACGCCTGCATTCCTTGGCCACGACCGGGATGCCTTACTGCTAATGTTTATTATACCGTGCATTATGTTTTTGCA
Organism: Zophobas morio; assembly: GCF_036711695.1. NCBI lineage: Eukaryota > Metazoa > Arthropoda > Insecta > Coleoptera > Tenebrionidae > Zophobas > Zophobas morio. Next base: position 11,155,344 of record NW_026972122.1, read on the forward strand.
AAAATTTGGACAGGCAGGAAAAAATTCAAAGCGGGTTCGTACACCACACGTATAGGAGTATACTGTTGTGTAAGAGTTAAATCAAACAGACATAGAATACTTTGGAATGACGTCATGAAATTGGTGGTAGGGATGATTAGCAAAATTTTTGTAATCTAGCATTTAACCATCTTCATTATATTTCTAATATACCTACATACAAAATTTGACACCAGACAGACAGACAAACAGACAGACGGAAACGGGAAACTACTTTTTTCGCACTGTAGGCGTCATGAAACGTCGCCATTCGTCCGATGGACTCGATTACTATACATATTGCACTGTGTCAAGTTCACGTTCCTAAGTGGTAGCAATGCGCCAATTAAGAAACTCAATAACTACTGTTATGTTAAGTTTCGTCTTTAATTATTGGGACTAATAAAACTTTATTCTATTATACGAGTATTCCATTCGTGGCGTTGCAAACCTTCGGTCTACGAATTAGCTAGAATTTACTTTTCAAGACTGACATATCTAATGGTAGATCTGTTAATGTTTACCCGTCAAAAAATGTGCCTGACTCTAATAACCCCCCTGTCGCCAAATTTAATAAATGAGTCTAATCCACTTCTAAACATCTAAAGACATGCCAATGCAAAAACTGCAAACTCTGTCTCGACTAAACGTAATCTTGCCTGGAAGGCAAACGAGGCATTTACGTGAAAACATCATAATGACCTCTAATGAACACCTTAGAAGTAGGTGGAGCAGCTGGGATTGTTGATTTTTATAATTTAACACCGCCATCACGATTATTTTTAATGACCGTCAACTTGTTCATCAGAGCTTCATCTAATATTTAAGAAGTCTCTTTGGCAAACTTCGCTTCTAGAAAGTTGCAAAGTCCAGAAGCCATGCGAAGTTAGCGAATAGAACGTTTTGTTAAAAGTTCCGACGACATTTTCACGGCGCGGATCGTCAACGTACGATTGTTTCACTTTTAATTACAATAGTTAGTAGTTATCTACGTAAGAAGAAATCTCTGAAAACATCTTCGTGTAAAAATAAACACCAAATAAACAATCCAGTGGAGCGCAAAAGACGTACAGTACTTTACCACACCATAAAGCCGTGAATTAAAAGGTGTTTAACCCAGGCTGAAGTTCACAAAGCCGTAAAAGCAATCGCACAAAGCCAGATCTTCAATTCGGCGATAACCCCGAACAATATCATCACAAACAAATAATAAAATTTGATAAAAACGCCAATAATTCTCTGACAAGATTCCGTTTACTAACCATTAAACGGAACAATACAAACAAGGCCGAGGGAAACTAGGGAAAAACTAAAAATGGCAAACAATTTCGGCTGAACGAACGCACAAGGGGTCAAGAGATCGTTTTTCTCATGGAGGCTGCCCTAAAACCAAACAAACATGCAAATATATCGGCGTGAACGTCAAATAAATTCCCTTTAAGAGCATGTCCGAGTCTGGCCCTTAACTTTTAAACAAACTAAAAGAACGGGCCCAAAAGGAAAAGCGACAATTCCATTCAAACATGAATAACGATATCCATTTCCAGATGACGTAAACATCTGTTTCGGTTTCTCTCTTTAAACGTGAAATGAAATTTCCATTTTAATTGTGCGGGTGTTAAGTATTCTTATGGATTCAACAGGTTCGATTCTGCAGGGTATCGATTTAATCCGATACATGGGTTTGCCAAAAATTTGCAGCTGAAAGGGTTTATGTGGCGGAGATGACTTACCAAGTGCCCTTTTATGACAAAGCCGTAAGTAATCCGGCCTTTATAGCACGAAGCGAACACAAATGACTGAACATGATCATTACGCAATTATTGATCAAGAAGGTGGACGCAAAGCAAACAAGAAAGGCGTTAAACAGTTGCTAACGAGACCGAAAGAGAATGCTGTCTAAATGAAGAAGTTAATGCTGGATGATCTGTCATGACGGTGCCCGTTATCTCGTTATCTATTCTGTTACCACTTTTTATATTACCTGGGACGAATGACATGTACAAAATAGATGCGAAGTTTGATGGATACCTATACACCTGGCAAGTATTAGTATCGACCGAGGCAAAAGCGAGGTTTATTAATATATTCGTAACCGCAAAATTAAACACAAGAGATGCAATTATTTGTTTATGAAATGGAAGTTTTATATACATAAAATGGGTCCCAAATAAGTAATTTTAACAAAAACATTCAACAATAGCCAATAAATTGTCCAGACAACTATTAATAAGAGAAGTAAACAAACGGCAAGTTCTAAATTTAAATTTCATCAATGACTCACTGAAAATACCGCTATAAATGTTCTTTAGGTAAAAAGTATGAAAAGGTGTACGTCGATGTCCCAGTTTGATTGTTCCAGTCTACTATTTTAACGATTTCGTGGACTGCACATTTCACATGTAGATACACTTCTTTCAAAAATTGTTTCAAGTGAGTTTTTCCATTGCAAATTTATATTTTAAATGATTATGATAATCTTAAAACGTCTGCAAGATTTCAGAGCATTCGGTTTTGCAGTTTCAAAATTAAATTGCTAAATGTTACAAAAATTTTGACTCTTTTTCCAAAAATCTGGATCTCTAGGGTGAAAACTCAACACGGATGCATACACTACAACTTCAGAACTATTTTATTTTACAAAATTAAAAACAAATCTACTATTGTAAATTAAAAATTCTAGGGGACATGAAACACCGAAAAAACATGAAAGCCCGACGGACTCGACTACTTAGCTTACGCTTAGGAAATTAAAGTATTCTTGCAGAGGTTGCTTTTCTGAATTGATTAATGTATCATACTTGAATCACCCATACTGCGCCACTGTGTTTGATTCGAACGCATTATGTTACGAAAACACACTCTGTTGATTTGTTTATATTTGGCCTGGAAATGTCAATACGATTTTTCCACCGGTGATAGAAAATGGAACTCGATTACACCCACACTGGCAAAAATATTAAGCAAATATTTGGAGGTCCCAAAATATAAATGGTTGTTTTTGAGTCACTCTGAGTCAGGCTTACGTAGTTACGTTTTATGAACCTAAAGAAGAAGAAGGTTTAAACAATCTAATTCAACCTAAACGAGTCCAGCACACTTCTAAACAATACTCTTGATGAATTGTATTTACTAATAAAGTCAGTACAAATGTCACCAATTTGTTTAATTCAATGTACTTAGGATATGTTGATGTAGATTATTCCAATAAATGGAGTTGTGGGTGTACATCGAGGTTATGAGCGAAGCTAAACGATCTAAATGTATAGAAGAACAGGGAACGTCGTTGACCGTTAAAATTATTTAAACGCCAAATAAGGTAAAACGGACATTCGTGGTCGAGAAAATTCCTAAAACATTAAAGAAATTTTGTCACCATTTTACTTTAAGTGTTAGTTTAAGATCACATTCATCAAGAGTAGAAATCACACACAAATAAGGTCCCAAAGTAAAAGTTGAGTTTCATGCCAGTAAAATATTTAATCTGTACGAAAACCTATTTTAGTTTACGGGAACAAAATACCAAAAAACATTTGATTGCTTTCACTTTCACCATGTTAATCAATCTCGGAGCATTCATTATTACTCATGACAAATAGTGAAATTCAATTTTACGTCACAAAAATTTTGAAAAAATGTACTATGCAACATATACATAAAGACGAATTTCGTATTCACTACGCAAGTTTCTATTTTTGAGAGTCTATATTGTTTCACTTCTTCTCATACAAAATAAGTAACTAATAATAATCTAATTAATAAAAATAAACAAATTTTGATAAAAATGATAATAACTAATTAATGAAGTTCGAGTATTCTTCAACTATTGCACCTCGTGGCATGTCTATCTAATAAACTGTTCATAATTTTTGTGTTAAATTGTTTGTATTTACAATTGTGCTATTAATAATTTACAATATTCCGGCAGTCTGGAAACTGCAGATCCACTAACACTAGATTATCTAATACGTTCTGGTCGAGTGGCATTTACTCTGTGACAACATATTTATTCCTTAATTGTCTAAATGACACCAGTTTGATTATATTACAATTTTGCATACGTACGTACAGACGTGTTCAAAGTACGGACTTTGAATATATGAAAGATGAACGTTGGTTCCTGCACGTTTACCTGGATCCATTGTGTAACATCCGTTTTATTTCTTCATTATCCTTGCGTATTATATAAATTGCAGTGGTTTCACGGCTCCATTATTCAGCATCCAGATGCACACAAATCGAGAAGTTCCAGTAAATAATTAGATCTGCTCTACACCAAACGAAATAATTTTCATTTTGTTAATAAATTTACGAAAGAATTTTTTTTTAACAAACCAGTAACTAACAAAGAATATTTTACTTTTACAAAAATTGCCTTTTTTACTCTCAAGCAACACAATAAAATTTAATGAAAAACACCCTATACATATTTCATATAATATAGTATTAGACACAAAAAAGTATATTTCTTGGTTATTTAAATTTCGAAAACTACATTTATGAAACTTGTGACTTTAAACTTAATATCAAAAATTAATAAAGAAGTTAACTTAAATCACTTCAATTGTTAAGATTCGCTGCGACGGTCGACGCGCTATCCCCACCTCCAGTCGAACCGAGCTGATTCCTATACAATTGTGTTATGAGCTGATGATCTTGAAATAGCTGAAGCGATTAACCAGCTTTCAAACAAAAAAAAGACACATTGAAATCGATTCATTCGTTTGAGAGCTTTGGTGCCACAGACTGACACACAAAGCGACAAAGGCTTCAAAGTTATAACACCCTTCTTTTTGCATCGGGGGTTAATGACAGTATACTATAAAGAGTGAAATCTTTACGTGCCTGTTTTGGGTGTCATTAAACTTCAATTCAGTTTGGTAGGTAATATTTAATGCTCCCTTGAACAGTGTCTCGATTATTATTAATAAAATAAAACCGACAGAAGTGCTTGTTTATACAATGTTCCACTGTCGTACAACATGTCTTAAACGAAACATGTTGTACATGAAATTCTGTAGGTTACATTTCAAAATAATATTTTTTTCACATAAAGTAATTAAGTTTCTCTCCTTCCTTATATGATCTAAATCAAAATAAAGAAAGTGGTAATTTGAAAATAATGATCATTTTTCAACCTTCCGTAATCAAAAGGTAATTTAAATAGTATTGCACAACACGTTAATGACCACTTCCTCTCAGGCGAAGGTGTATGTTATTATTCAGAACAGATGTTCTAATAGCATACTACTCCTAACGAATTTGACACTAACATAAACACATCACATATATAAAGATTTGTATCTTCAAGTTGAACCACGTTTTTTGGCAGCGGCGCTAGTTTTTTCCTTCATCTGGAACGATTAATTAAACGTAACACATGGACACTTAAAACTAAAACTACGACAATAAATTAGATTACACGAACCTATACCACCTCCCGTCGCTTTAATCAGCAACACACCAAAGGCTAAGACGTCAAGACTTGTAAGTACACATCGAATTGACTCTATCTCTGGCATCAATTACTCAAGAGCAGTGAAGGGGAAAAGAGGCATTTAGAGACTTAGATTTGTATCTAAAGGATCAATCAAGGTCGCACGCGAAGTCTATTATGAGATGATGAGACATACTGTAACACAAATTGTTACTAATGTATACTACGCGACACACAGGCCGATGACCTCTAGCTAACGGAAGACATTAAGACCATATGGATGAAAAAATAAGGGTGAGAGCCACCATTCATCGCAACAACAAGAATAATGAGCCGTAAGTCGAAGACAGAAGCATTGTTTACACAGTTCAATACAGCTTTACTCTAAATCTTGAAATCTCGAGTACACGATCCACAAAACGACAAAAATCTTGACGTGCTCGAACAAACGAGTCATACAATTTAAAAGATGGAACGGGGGCGCTTAGGGCAAACAACACAACAGTTAAAATACTGTTACTCGACAATGAAGGAAATGGTTGGTAAAATGGGTACAAGAAAACCGCAAATGATAAACGACGTAAAAAGGGTTGCTTGGAGGGTGTATGGAAAAAGTTGTCACCATGAAAGGAAACAAACCAGAGAAAGGCATTGTGGTAATTGATGTGACGAAAAACGATGCGCAAAAAGTGGAAGAGGGACAGATCTCGGCTAATTATGTACGGTAATTAGACGAAATAGGATTTTCAAGTGGAGGAGAAACCCGTTGCAGCAAAAATATCGTGACCGCTGCGAAAGTTATAGAAAAACAATTTGAAAGTAAATTATAAAGATGTATTGAAAAACACGTGGTTAATCATACTGTCACCGACAATAATAATTTAAGTAATAGAACTGATTTAGTTAACTGCAATACGTGGGATCTTTATCACAATTTTTAATTAACCAGCACATCAAAAGCAACTGTCTTTGTAAACACCCACTCATTTTAATTTACACTAATCGGTTTAACGGCACTATACAATATTTATGTGATAGGACACTGCTTCCTATCTACTTGTAGCACTTGTTCCCATTCGTTACTGACGTGAAAAGTGAGGGTGGACCCACTGCAACGAAAGCACCCAAGATAAACGAGATTTTATTTACAACGTTGAAAAATAGTAATACAGGTTTGCAGTCTCATCGAATACAATACAACAATGATCAGTAATAATTTATTTTATGGTTGAAAAAACCTTTCTCTTGTAAACACCGTTACCGGATTTACTTTTATTTAGTTGTTTTTTAATTCTTCCGAGTATTTTACACACACTACAACAACTGGAATATTTTTACAAGTGTTAATATAACGCACATGAATTCTTTTGACATTGGAAAAAATTAATTCTATTATATCATTAAAATCTGAGGATTTCTACGCAAATTAGTTCTATACTAATTACACTGTTTACAATTTCGAAAACTGTTTTCGTGTTAACAAAACTCACTGCAAACAAGTGAAATTATGTGGAATTCACAAGAGTTACTCACTGAAAGTTGGTGGAATTGTTAAGAATCATCTAGGAACTAATCGGAGTTGGAAATATCTTGAACGCAATTTTGAACATGGGTTCTTGAAACTACTCACTAAGTAATTGCGCTCCGAGTTTGAACACAACTAATCTGAGAATTGTCCATTTATTGAAAGGAATCCCTTCCAATTACTTTGTGCACACTGAAGATACTAAAATACGAGTATATTTCGAATTTTAATTAAGTATACTGAAATTTTCTAGGATTCATTCAATTTCTGTTGGGGTTTGCCAAAAAAAATTGGTCTAAATTTATTTAGCCAGAACAACAGAACAAAGACAATTTCTTTGGGAGTCAAGTTGCAAACTTTCAAATTTTCGAGAAAATAGAGTCAATCGTTCTTGATTTGTTCAATAAAAAAATTGCGACCCATTAATCAAGGCGGATTCATAAATCACAAGTATAAGAGTGTGTCATTTTATAAAATTTAAATGGCGTTTTCTAAAGAAAAATTTGAGGGAACGTCATCAAATTATTGGTGAGATGATTAGCCAAATTTTGGTTAGTTTGAAGAGAGAAGCTTAATTTGGTATATTGCAAATATGACCTATATTTTTTTAACTGATTTTGACACATCATTACTGTGATATAAAACACTTGGGTGTTTATTTCAGTTTCAGTAGATGACAAAAAAAGTTATGAATATGAAAAAAATTAAAGTTGAAACAAAGCACTAGTTACGACTTTATTTTACTAACAATTAGTAAGATTTGTTTCAAAAAGAGGTCATTTAAGCATCTATTCGAACTGCTGTCCGTCACGCTGGACACGAAACTTCTTAATTAGTTAAATTACTCAAAAAGGGATAAACATTTAACTTTCTAAATCACGCAGAGGTCGCAAATATACTAAATCATTTATGTATCATCACAAAAAGAAATCTAAGGGGCGTTACATCTGGACTGCAAGTTGGCAATAAAACAGTCCCTCTAGTTCACCATTAACGTTCTTCAAAATTAAAAGGAAAACATTTTCGAGAAGAAGCCAGGATCGTGACGTGGACTCTATATATGTGCGTCATATTTGCATTTTACTAAATTAAGCTTCCCCCTTAAAACTACGAACTGTGGCGTTTACAGAACTTCAATGTTTCTGTCCATTCCCAAGATACAAGGCCTCGGAGTTTTACCTTTTTAAAGTAAATAATAAAAAGGTGATAGAGGCTTCAGTAATTTGCCGTTATATTAAAAGGTCAGACTAAGGTATAAAGTGTATGTGAAAGATCAAACATTCAAAATCATAACAATACAGTAACTATACTAGGAACAGAAGTTAAATCAAATCATTTTTAAAAAGAAAAAATTTTAAAATGGTGTAATTCTGAGAATATTTGGAACATCAAATGTTGAAGACTGTCTCATATTGTTGCAGGAACAACGACAAATACAGTGTGATTTAAAATAAACGGAATGCAATGAATTGAAAAATTCTTATCGTCATGTCTCCCTTGCTTCCTCGGGTAAACGCTGCTCTACGTGCAGCTCATTTGACGGTCTGTTCATAAAGCGCGTATTATACCTTCAAACTTTTAAATCTAGTTAGTAACACTTTTTAATTCCAATTAGCTACTGGTCTTAAAACGTTACTGGATTATACATAACATTTTCTCTTCTCGAGACATAAAACACAGCACTGGTCAAACTGTAATTAAAGCAGCAGTATTTCAACTGGTTAAAATAAAACAAAATCGCCAGTTTAGTTTTACAATTTTTCTTGTGTTGCAAAATTTACATAAAATTATTTATCGTTATTAATTTAACTCTATTCAAGTCAATTTACCATTACTGTATGTATGGATTCAATCAAAATCGAAGTTAAATTAGATTTAGATCAACTTAGAGGGAACATAATTATAGACGTATTTGTACTGCAACTACACAATGACAAACTAACTGGTGGCTATTTTCAACAGGATGGAACTACAGCCCATACTACACACGCAACATTAAATTATCTCAATATTTAGCTACCGGAAGAATTCAGTTTTTAAGCGTGGAAAGGACAAGTTGAATGGATTAATAACGCAAATTACGAACGTTAACCTGAATCAAGAAGTGATTCCAAATATTTTTTAAAATAAAAACGTACGAATTAGACATCGTCTGCTGCAAAATGGAGGCCATTTTCAAATGTTAATATTGTAAGTCATTGAAGATGAGAAGATTTTGAAAAAAATATTTAATTTAGTTAAATTTTGAAAACATGTATTTTAAGTTTAATGCAAAATTTTAATTTTTTAACTAAATAGCTGAAGGTTGCAAATATTAATAGAACTCCTGTTTAATATTTGTACGTAACTCCAAGCTATATTTTAAAACATGATACCTTATCTTGTGCTTGTGTTATACGTTTTAAAAATACATCACCAACTTAATTGTACAACCTACTTTAAGGAAAGCCGATCGTAAATGTAAATTTATGGTGCATAAATAAGTTCACTGTTCGTATGCTCGTATGCACAAAACAAAACAACAATACAAACACAACGCCAAAATTCACAAATATCGCATTAAATTTAAATATAAAAACGAAATTTATTTAAAAAAAAATTATTTTACCATTTTGCTATTAACATACTTTTCGTGAAGGCAGTTGAAGGTTTTTTTAGCTACTCATGAAATATAAACTGTAACATTTACTAATTAAGATTATTATTGTTATATCTGCTGCATAAAATTCTTAGCCTAAACGAAATTACTTTAGTTGTAAGAACCGGTGCTATTCTTTTTGAAAAACACTTTTCATTTTAATGAATGTGTCTACGAAGTAGACAATCAGCAATTCAGATTTTAACAAAACCATTTTCTATAACCCACTCGACCTACAAAAATTTATAAACACGTTATGTATCTCGATACTGATGGTAACAGCATACACATAAACGGGGTGCAGACACCGCGGAGTAGACCATACGCGCAAACATCAAGGCCGGAAATTTACGTTGACGATTATTGTTCCGAAAATTTGCCTTAAAATTTACTTGCTTTAAATTTACAAGGATGGAAAAACCAAAGATTTATTTTTATAGCGGAAAAACTAAAGTGATAACTTTGATAAAAAAATAAATATATAAATAAATACTTTCAATAACACAGAACAGATAAATAATTTAATGATTTTCTTAAAGTCACGCACTTCACAGATTTTTTATACACATTGTGTACCTCGATAAGAATGCCAAATATTTAAATTAGAGCAAGAGATCGAAGCTACAAAATTTGGTACAATTTAAAAGTAACGAATGAAACGTCATCATGAGACATCTAGATTACGGTTGCTTCTACATATTTTTTGCTTATTGAAGTCTTTGTCACTGTAAATATATAGACCCACCCGAGCTCACCATTTTTAGTTGCCCTCAAATATCCATCCATCCAAAAGCTATTACCGTAAATCATATATTTACCAAGATTACCTACACTGATCCTGTAGAAAAAACTGACATCGTATTTTATTATCACCTCGCAATTTTTTACTACCCCTATTCTTTGAACCTTCGACAGCATTAACAACTTATGAGAAAATTCCTCCACTGGCTTGCTCTACATTGGAAAAAGTGTTTTTCTAGAAACACAAGCATATCAGCTTAAGTACCGTATTTTACCCATTAGCTATGATACAAAACAAGTAGGTGTAAACCAGCATAACAAAAATTAAACGTATTATTAATAACTATCACCAGACAACTCACAATTATTTATAATCATAAACTTTTCAAATCTTTTTTTGAGCAGTGGCAACTACATTTCATTAATTATTGTTGGCCAATTCTTTTTGCAAAATACCAAATACCCACATCAATGTTTATTCGCCCCAAAATCCACACATAAGCAATTAGCAGGTGTCTGCAAAATTTTATGAAAGGTATTTAGCTACGTTATAAAAACACAGCCTGCTTTCTTTACCATAATAACAGAGTAAGCAAAATTCGTATTAGCATACTGCATATGATAATCAGCATATGCACCTACGTATTATTGGCCAGAAATTCGAAATCGAGGGCCCCTCCAAACCTAATTTAAATATAAATATACAGACCAGAAATGCTCAAAATTTCTGCAACATACCAACTGTAAAATTATACTGTTGTGCAAATTGCAGCGAAACTTCCGCGCGTAATTTTAGGTCGCGATAAAACAACATTTGCAAACAAAATTCTACCGTTATCGCTTCTTTTTATCGCAAAAATAATTATGTGTATAAATATTGGGGATCCCACAAAGATAGAACCACATTTTTCTCACGGAGGTTGATATTTGATTTAACCATAAACAAAACGTGGAAGTTTTGGCACCTACAAAACAATCAAAGAAGTCTGCATAAACAAACAGTTTTCATCTGAAGCACATCATAATGCAAAATAAACAATGAAATGAGTTGTTTATCGAAAATGACGTCTTCATCGTTAATAATATTAAATCATGCATATCGTGTTAGATCATCAAAATATTTTCATCACAGCGTTACAAATATTTATTTTTACGGCTCCTTCACAAGACTCTCCGACGCCCCAACTTCTGACACACCAAATCAAATGAAAATGTTAAGAAATTCCAGAATTTAAAACTGGCTTTGAGTCGAGTTCTTCACGTGGGTTTTCTTACGACACAGGTAAACTCGTCCTATGCTCGCACCCAATCAAAGCGATTTACAACTCAAAGGTTAATTTTTTCCGCAAAACTGCACAATGAAATCGCGATTAAACCCGTAAAAGTAATTAATTAAACTTCACGCTGCGCCGGCAAACAAACAAAATTTACATCCCCAAACATCTGTTCATTTCACTTTCATTTCGGCGGCAGCGCAGCTGGGAAAGTGGAAAACATCGCAGATATCCGAATGGAAATTCAATAACGTACCTTAGGAGGAGGAGTCCATGCGACGGGGTAAAATCCAAAACTAAAATACGGATAAAACAAAATCACAAGAACGCACGACAAACACAAAAAAAAATTGTTTAATCAACGCAAAAACGGGCAGGCACAAATTAATAATAACACTTGCGGGGGGGAATCACTGGCTCGCAGAGCCGTTCCGGTGATTAGGGATGCGAGGATGTCACTGTTACGTAAGATGTCAATAAAAACATAAACACATGGTCGAGAGCAACTGCAACGCGTTCGAATTCCTCACTGCACCGCGGTCCACAACACACTGGTGTGCGCCCGAAGAAAATCTCTATCGGAGGCCTTCGCCGCCTACGGCGCATATGTGGACGCTTGCGCCTCGATATCAAATTCTTCCCAAACTTCACGCATTTTTTTCGCTAATTGCTTGCATCGATAATTGCGTTTTTGACGTCACAGGTGATTTTTTTTCTAAAAGTGAAACCGCTTATAGATAGTTTTGGCTAGTTGTTGTCGTAGCGTCTTAGCATTGTTATCTAGTTTTGTATTTTTAGAGATAAACTATGAGTCATTTATCAATCAAAATAGCAAACGAAAGGATTGTTTCAGATATGTTTTTGAATTAATTAAATTGTTTAAATAAGATAAACTTGATGCGTGACCTCTAGTGTTAAGTAGTCGCACTCTTTCTCGAATGAGCGGCGGAGAAACCTGCAGTATTACGTGTTTGGGTATTGATTGGACTAGCGAAAATTTTGGAGATGGGGGTGAGTGACCCAGTTCTTGGGAACAGGCACAGGTGAGAATAATTAAGGGATGTATATGCAGGAGCGGGATGATAAAATAGGAAAGTTATATAAAAATATTATTATATTTTTTCTAGACTGGATTACCATTTTAATGAATTTAAATTGCTTTGTAGTATTTGATAATAAATAATTGGTGCTTCTAAATTTTCCTTCTAATTTTGTAGCACAGATATTTTATAGTTGTCTTGAAAATATTACTTAATCGTAGTTAATTGAGAGAAATTTACTAAACGAAGGGCTTAATATTCTATGACTATGACTAGATATTAACTAATTTAGTGTACAACAAAACATCCAGCTTTTTCGAAAAATTATGAAATTTGGTTTTTCGAATTTTAGTTTTTTTTATGAGAACCCCTACAAGTTATAATAAAGATGTATATGCAATGTTAAAATAAATGTAAAGAAGCGCGCTGTGCGTATGCTTCAAATGAGTTTTTCCTTTATAAAATTTTTCAAGGATATCTACATTAATTTGGATGGGTGCAGTATAATACTGATAATAACAGTATTGTATCCCCAAAGTTTCGAGAAAATGGAATGAGCCGTTCCGGATTTAATCAATAAAATAAACTGACTCATTCATTTTTTCTTGGGTCAGCGTATATTAGCAATTTCAAAAAATATGAATTCTTAGATTACGCTCAGTATCTAAATAGCCAAATAAACCTTACATTGATTAAATATATATGTATTTATGTATTTAATCAATGATTCTACTTAACAAATAATAAAATTTTATTTTTTTACGGTTACAACACTACTGTTCTCCAAAATTTCGGAAAAATGGGGTCAACCGTTGTTGATTTGATTTTTTTGAATCAGGCTATAATTATAAGTAGTGCTATAAAAAATATGAATAGATTGATAAACCACAACTATAGACTCAAAATATTTTGCACATTTTGGACAGATGTACTCAGCAAAATTTTTAGATCAAGTTTTTGGAGGAAATAAACAAATCAATTTTTATTGGCAATTTAACATGTTTACGTTAACCGAACATTTACATGAATTCGGAGCATTGGATTCGTCACTTTCTAAGTTAAATTTTAAAATAATGGCTTTGCAATAACGATTTTTTCCAAAAATATATGATATCCAAGGCTCTAATGTAAAAAAGTAATGGCAGATAAACTACAAATATGGGAATATTTACTTTGCAAAATTTTGAGAACTCATGAAATTGATTGAGATGATGAGACACTTTAGATTAGCATTTATAATCTATTCGTTTAGGATATACCTCATAAAATTATATAGACCCCACTTTACAAGAGGCTGATCCTGGATTAAGAACCAAGCAGATTCAAAAGATACTGTAACTGCATCTGCCAACGATAAGATTTACTGCATCTCCACCTCATCATCAGGGGCTCAGTATTATCATAAAATTTTATGTGCTATATCCTAAATGAAACGAGTATAGTACCATCTACACGAGATTCGTGAACTGAACTATTTTTCCAAACGAAACCGAACCTTTCTTTTGTTATAATTCATCATTGTCATTTCTTAGTCTGAGACTACGTTGCAATCAACTTTAGTTCCAAACGCGCATGGGTTACGGTTTGGAGAATGAATTCTACATATTATAGTGGAAAGTTTGTCATTGATTTCTTGGTCAGTTCTGTAAGAGCAATAAAACTATTTGTCTAAATTATTATAATATAGTGTAAATGGTAAAAAGCTGATCAAAATTTGTCTACTCGTCCCCACAACAATGCAATGTCGTCACCTCAAAATTTCGCATAATAAATTTAATTTAAGTTTTCTGTAATAACATACTCCTGTACTTGTGGTTTATGAATCCATCATGATTTCACCCTAGACATATTGTTGAAAAAAAAAACAAATAAATGTTTGCAATTTATTTTATTGATCAAATAAAGAACGTTTACCCTATTTTCCAGAAAACTGGAAATACAGTAGTGTTATATTAGTATTACACTGCATTTGTTCAAATTGATATACATGTCTTTCCTAAAATTTTTTAATGGAAAGACTCACTTGAAACATACGCATAACATATCTTTATTTTCACTTATAGCGGGTTATCATAAAAAATAAAATTCCCAAAATCAAATTTTATCATTTTTGTAAAATATGAATATCTTGTACTGTACTTCAAGGACCAAGGAACTCAAGGAAGTTCTCTCTGGATAATATTAGATCGATTTTTTTTAAACTCGTACACATCTGCAGCTAAAATTGACAGAAAAGTAATCTTGGACCTAGAAATGCCAATGAAAAATTACAATAAAAGGAAAGAAGTTGAGTAGTTTTGGAGAGTATTTATCTAATAAAATTGCCGAAATAAACGACAGGCAAGACGACATACAAACGACAACGAGAGACCTACGTTTTCATACTCTGGCGGTTATGGAACGTCGAAAATCATGAAACCCCTGGCTTTCGCTCAGTAAGTAAAAGAACCTAATCTCGGTTGCTCTACAAGGAATATACTTGAGCCGCTGTTGTTTCTCGTACATATCAATGACCGCACAGACAATGTTAACAACAACATGTTTATATTATAGTCTATGCTAATAATACCAGTTTGCTAATGCGTAGAGAAAATTTGAAAGAAATAAGTGACAAATAAATTTTATTTATTCATCAAAATAAAATACGTTGTAAAATTTTTCGTTATGTCAACAATAACAAATATTCTGTGAATGATGCAACAATGGAATCGAATAATATACTTAAAAATAGAGTCACGTGTTAATTTCTTTGAGAAATGAAACTGAAGAACTGAAAAAAAGTCATTAATGTATCCCCCGTGCTTAGAAAACTCTGAAAAGTTGATACGCATGATTCAGACCTAATTGAGTGAATTATTTGACCGCCAGCACATTAGTTACCATATTTATTATTATTATTATTATTAAATACCGCAGGCGAGCTTCAGATAAGTAATTCTTCATTTCTTTAGTTAATTGGGGGTATTGTAGGCGCTTTCCCCACACTTGCAAGTTTATTTCAAGGGTGGGTGGTAAGCTTTAAGGCTTGCGTCTGGTTCGGTTTAGCCCCATACTAAATACATTGAAAACATCGTCGCGGTTTCCGGAGTTGCATTTTAAAAATATGAGATATATCGCTTTAAAAAAATTATATTTCGAATTAACAAACTTCAGTCCAGGGGACTTCCATATTTATTTTCATATCTAGTATGCAGTTTTTACAAAAAAAAATTATAAAGTTGAACAACTTTTACATCACATTTTAACCGGCACATTGATGCATTTTTTGACGAAGTGCTGAAGTTTTTTGCATTCTGAGATAGGAGGTCCCCTGGGGAAAAGTGTCAGCTTTTTTTTGATACCATTTATAATATTAAAAAATCCACGACTGAGGTAACTAACTCGCGAAAAGTCAAAATCTATTGAAACGAGAAATCGGCATTAAACGAGCTGTGATGCGGTAGCAGAATATAGGTTTACTTAGATTCTGACTTGGTTGGAGATTTCAGTATTTTAAAAATGCAGTTCCGGAAACTACGACGATGTTTTCAATGTATTTAGTATTGGGCGAAACCGAACCAGACGCCACCCTTAAGGCAAATTTTCAAAACAATAATCGTCAACGTAAACTGCCGGCCTTGATGTTTGCAACTCAAAGCACGCACGCCTCACTCCGCAATGTCCGAGAACCATGAAATTTTACGATGCACCTATTATTGTTATTTGTTTCATTCTTGAGGGTATTGCTACTCTAAAATCCGCAAAAAATTCTATCTGCATTTCCATAAGAAAGGATAGAGTGGTAGTATGTCGTGCTTGCGTGGACAGCTAATAACGACTTTATTGTATATTACTTTTTTAACATGTTTTGAAAATCTTAAAGACAAATAACGAAACTAGGTTTATAGTGAAAAACAGTATTAAAAATGTATACTATGTATTTGATACAAATAATCAAAAAATAGCAACTTACAACTATACAAAGTGTATTGTTTTTGAGGGGTAATATGCCTACAATTCATTTTTTTAATGGAATATCCTATATATTTTTACATACTCTGACTGGCTTCGTCGTAGGTTTTATAAACATATACTAACGTTCCAACGTTGTTCCAATTTTCTTGAATGGCCCTAGAATACGAAAAATAGATCTCCCGTTTCCGACTGTCAATCTGTCCGCCATCTGTGTCGATTTTTGTCGAATAAAATAATAATCTTGGAAACTACCGGATTGATTATTGTCAAATTTTATATTCATAGTAGTTTATGTCACCTCAAAATTTTGCCGAATAAATCCTCTTTGAAATATGCAAAATAGTATAATTTTTTATGGGTGCATTCATTCTTCTTGTATCATAGGTGCACTCATAGTTTTCAGAATTGTTAAGAACTTATACAGTATGATTAAAAAAAATTAAAAAATAAAGCAGTTTATTTTGTTGATTAAATCGAGTACTCCGGTTCCCTTGGAATTTGTACACATTGTTTATCACAATAAAAAATCGAAAAATCAAATTTTGTTGTTTTTCTAAGAAGCGGGATTTGTAGTTCAAGGGCAGGGGAAGTTCTGTCGAAATAATCATAGACATATTTGCAATTTTTCTTGTCACCTTTATTTAAAGCTTAAATTAAATTACAGAAATTTAATATAACTCAAATGAAAAAGTGTGTACCAATACCAACCTACATCAACTCATATCTATTCTGGTCAGGCTGCGGTCTGTGTCAATTGAATGAACTGCAGTTGTGTTTGTACAACCTGCTGACTACTTCGACGGTGGTCGAACCACAGCTACGATTCAAATACAACCTAAATATTTTAAATAATCGCCAGCTTATGGTATTTTTTTAGACCTGATACATTCCAATGGAATGTCATGTTTTTAAGTCATGTGCTGTGTAATGTTCTGCAAAATAGGTTTAACTCCACTTTGCATCAAAAACTGGAGAACGACATTTGATTTGGTTTGTATCTGTTGAATATTTTTGTCGTATTCTCATATGTCAAAAACAATATCTTCGGTAAAACATTTTAATCCTCCAAAACTCAGTTCAATGTGAACTAAAATGGCCAGTGTAAAAACAGTTACCAGAACGAGAGTCCATCAGCTAAATTACATTTGCAAAATCCCAAATGAAACACATTCCTAAACCACGGGTGCTTGCCTAGTCGAAATACAGTGGCGGCTCGTCAGATGAGGGAAGTGAGGCGGCGCCTCACAGCATAATATCTTAAGAACAGATTGACTTAATTTATAATTAAAAAAGAGTTTTCAATGCATTAGTTACAAAAATATGTTTAAATGGGAAATCTGTACATGATTTTTTATTTTTTACGCTTCCTGCTGACATTTTCCGTTGAATACTGTACGATTTATGCCCCTAGTTCTTTAACTGAAGCGGCCAGAACGTCGGTTCACTTGAACCAGCGAAGCCCAATCACAGACAAGGATTTCGATGGCTCAGCTCCTATAGTCCTACACATGCGTTCGCTCGGAACTGAGGCGATATCTTCGGTGCTTCTCGGCCAATTTCGGCGTACTCATTAAACCATTTTTCCGTTTATTTTACAGAACGGTAGGGTTGCGGGGTGCGTGGGTAATTAACATGAACGTGAATAAAAACCCACGTGTTGGTGTTTTGTGTTATTGTCTCTTTCATAGGTACAGGTGAGTGAAAAATGAATCCCGAGTACGACATCGTCATGTTGCTTCTTGAAACGCCGTTTTCACGGCGAACCGAGCTATAACATCGGCAAATTTTGCTAAATATCGAGCAGTCAAAACCGTTAATTCATTTAACTTCCATTGATAAGCGACAGAATCGTCAGTACTCCAAGTCATTTAAATCAACTTGGTACCTACGAAACATACAAATGGCTCTGCCGTAATATTTACACAACATCCCGGGATATAACGATTTAAAGAATTTTATCCGAAGTGCAAAGTTCCATGAAAGTTCCAAAGTACACATTAAAAATTTCATGGGCTTAAAACGTTTAGAAAAGAACACAACTATTCCCGAATCCCTCCAAGAAAGTGCTACTTTCAACAAAATTTTGACTTGTAAAAACATTGTTGATTCAATGTGTTATGGGTGTTATTATTATTATTATTATGTTAAGACCCACCACTGACCCGGAAATGACCGGCATTCAGGCAAGACTTCTATCATTACGGGTACTAAGACCAAGTAATGATATGCATTGATTAGATTAACAGAACAACTTTCGAGATTCTAGAATTACAGCATACAAATTAGTCTGCTATTATTCTCTAATCTCACCCCATCCCCAAAAGTCTAGCCTAACTACCGACCATTTATCCGCGCATCACATGAAAAGTGACCTACACTACTCTGACCTACTGGTGCTAATCTAATCTATTATTATTATTATTAATATTAATATTATTAGGACCTACCACTGACCCGGGAATGACCGGTATTCAGGCAAGACTTCTATCATTACTAACTAGTAAGACCAAGTAATATTACTATTATTGTCAAACTTCTATCATCGCCTCACCACATCAGACAGTCACGAGCCGCCACTGTCGAAATATCATCCTCATCACCCAAGTATATCTCATATACGCCCACAGTGATCAACTGATCACTCCTAAGTCTTAAATCAAACACGTCAGTCAAAGTACATCCAATCTCTAAAAAACGAAACAACCGGACTACAATATAATTTGCGGGAAGTGTTAACACATAATTTTCTACAGTTTAGATGTTACAATGCATCAAGTCTACTACTTAATCTCTGATTGTAGTAATTTTTTATCTTTATATGCTCTGTTGTTGTCTAACTAAATCGAAATGAAGTGAAGTAACAAAGAACGTAATTTTAATTTTATTAGTTGTTAGGTTGCATATCCTAACCTTGTTTTTACTTCCCGAGCGTAAGCAAAGGAAGTATTGTAATCGAGTCCGTCGACCGACTCTCTACTTTTACGTTTTCTCGATCTTTCATGACCCCTAGAAGACGAAGAAATAGGTCTCCCGTTTCCGTCTGTCTGTCCGTCTGTCCGTCTGTCCGTCTATCTGCCGTCCTGGATTTTTATTAGACAGATAATCTCCGAAAGTACTGACCGATTGTTGTGAAATTTTGTATTTATATTAGGAATATAATGTAGATGGTAAAACGCTAACCAAAATTTATCTAATCATCTCCACCACTGATGCGATGACGTCACTTCAAAATTGTACATATCAAAAGGGTTTTAAATTGTATAAAATAACGTAGTCCTAAAACATAGTCCCGAAACGTCCAGATTTTTGGAAAAAAAATCAAAATTATAAAACAACATTTTCCAATTTAATTTTGAATCTGCTAAACCGAATGCTTTGAAATCTTGCAGATGTTTTAAGGCTATAAAGTGCATAATAAATTTTTAGTCAAAACTAATTTGCTTATCCCCTCCAAAAAATTGATGACGTCAGGTCAAAAGTTTGCGGCATAGATCCTATCTAAAATGTACAAAATATGATGAGTCTGTACTTGTGATTTATCACTCCATTAATATTTTTTGGATTTGTGTATACAGGGTGACTCAAAAAAAATATCATTGTATTTCAGGAGCGAGGGAAGTTCTGTCGGAACAACTTTAGACCAATTTTTTTGATTTAGAAATAATTGTTTAACTGGTACTACCACGGTGGCATAAATACCACTAACTGGTAAAAATTGTTTGGTAAAATTGGTCGAAGGTTATTTCAACAGAAATTCCTTCGCCCCTGAAGTCGGTATGTACAATAAATCCAGATTTTACCAAAAATTATAAGGTTTGATTTTGCGAATTTTATTGTTTTATGATAGTTCTTATAATTAAATTAAAATAAAGATATGTATGTAATGTTAAAGTAAAGGTAAAGGAGCATGCTACGCGTTTATTTCAGGTGAGATTTTCCGTTACAAAATGTTGTCATGACGTCATCAACATTTTTGCAAAAATACTTACATCAATTTGGATAACAGTATAACAGTATAACAGTAATAATAACAGTATTGTGTTTCCAAATTTTCGGGAAAGTGGATCGTTCTTGATTTAATCTATGCAATAAATTAGCTGATTTTTTTTTTTTTTTGAGTCAGCTTGTAATTATAAGTAATTCTAAATACTATGACACATTGATAAACCACAAATATACAATCATAATATTTTGCATATTTCAGAGGAGATTTATTTGACACAATTTTGAGGTGACGCTGGTGCTCTTCTATTCGGTAAACGTCCTGGATGAAGCCTATCAGTCAAGGAAACGTTTTTTTCTCGATTCGCATAAACTGAAAATGAAATCTGCGAAAATTCTTGCATAACTTCTGCTTCTTTTTTTGCGCATAATTATACAATTATTTAATAGGTTACAGTATTTATAAGCGAAAACATTAATAGACCTTGAAATCAGTAGTACCTAGCAGAAATAGAATGAAGCTTTTTACTTCCCGAGCATAAGCTAAGGAAATATTGTATAGGGTCCATCCGACGAATCCCTACTTTTACGTTTCTCGACGTTTCGTGATACCTAAAGTATAAAAAGGGAGGTTTTCCTTTTCCATCTGTCTGTCCTCTGTCGTCTGTTGCCTGACGTCTGTATCAATTTTTATTAGACACCAAGACAGATAATTTCCGAAACTACTGGACCGATTGTTATCAAATTTTGTACATATATGTATTAGGAATATCCAGTGATTGGAACAATTACTTTTAAAAATTAATGCATTACATTTACTCATTACTTTAACAATTACTTTTTGTACTTTGAAAAATTTGATGGAGACTTAATTTTAGATATTTGTTGTATGGGTCCAAAGGGTCAAGAAAAAGCATGTTAGAATGAAAAAGGCAGTGAGTGGTTTATTTTACTGACGCATTTGTTACGTATTCACATCAGTAAATAAAATAAAACAAATAAATACTTCACGCAAGAGGGCTATATTCATAATTTAAATTCAATAATAACTGACATTCAAAATTTTCGTCAGCTAAGGCATGACGTTTTGTCTTAAAAACATTGGCGCCAACACTAAACATCCTTTCTACTGCGGCGCTAGATGGAATTTTATTGTCGGATTATTAGTGTTTTAACGGGCGGTTAGCTGTTATAAATTTGAATGGACCAGAAAAATGGCTAAAGTTTGTTTGACTACAAATTTTAAAGATTCTGCTCCTGTTTACTCAATTATTGATTAAGATATTTTATTTCTGTAAAACACAATGGATTTTTTAATACAATTTCTACTAATGTACCTTTTTGAAAATTTAAAATTGATCCATAAATAGCTAAAAACAGATGATATCATACTCATCACAATTTTAACGCGTTGTAGTTTTTTTGACAACAAAATTTAAAAAAACGGAAAAGTTGTCTGGGTAGGGTTTTTTACGCTCATTTCAACAGTGTGAAGCTTATTACAATCGGACGTATACTTTTCGCAAAAACTTGGGCAGAAGTTTATATGTATTTCCCTATTCTGGAATATGCTTTAACTCACCCTTAAAGCGATGAAGAGCTTATGTATATATATTATGGATACCTTGTTTCTTAACAAATTCTGTGCTAAATTCGTTTTAGATTTTAACTCCCGACTGGGTTAATATTCTCTTTGTGGGGACAAACCAGGGATAATAATCCCAGCAGGTCAGGTAAACGGTTCGTAGAGAAAAACAAAACAATATTCTTGAGTATTTGGGTTAAAAGTAATTGCATAAAGTAATTGTAAAAGTAATTGAATTACTCAAAAAAAGTAATTCATTGGAATTACTCATAACATTTCTTGAAAAGTAATGCATTACAATTACTGATTACTTAAAAAGGTATTGAATTACTGACGTGGGTGACGTCCTTTCCAAAATTTACAATAATAAATTTGTTTTTAGTTGTATAAAATAAGATATTTCTGCATTTATGGTGTATGAATCCGTGATGAGTTTTCACCCTAAACATCCGGATTTTTGGAAAAAAAATCAGAATTGTTAAAAATGTTTCCAAAATGCTGGATGTTTCATTGTACTTCACGGACGAGGGAAGTTCTGTCGAAACAACCTTTAATCATTTTCGTATTCTCCAACTATAGTATTACGTCGGAGACTGTCATATTACTGTATCAAAATTTAAAACAATAGGATTAGGAAAAAGAATTTAAACGTTTTTAAATACAAGCTGATTTATCGAAGAGTACGAGCACAGTAGAGATAACAATCAGAAGAGACAGCTCGCCGTTTTTCGTGACCCGTTTTCGTGGGTGGTCGTTCGCATTATGACCGAATGAGTGCGCCCAACTGACGTCTAAAATATTTGAAATTTGGCAGTTTTGTTACAATATTTTTGCCGGTTTTGCTTGTTTAAGACTGCTTTTCCGGTAGAATTGTACAAATAGTGTAAAAATGTAATTTTCACAATAAAAGGTAAAATCTTTGTCCGATGAATTTTCATACAGGATCCCTGTTGTGCGCCTTATTCTCTCCATCGTGTTTGGAATTCTTGGAAAAGATAGTAAACATAACACACTTTTTGTTTAAAAAGTCGTCGCAAACGGACAACAACGGTGGTTATGAAATAAATAACAAAAATTTATTATATATGATTCCGTTGTTGTGGTAAAATTAAATATAAAAATAATAAGAAACAAACTACACGTAACAAAAAATTATATAAGCAGACCTTCTCTCAATAAACAATTTTTTTATTTATCATGTATATATACAGAGTCATCAAAATTGATTGAGAGAGTTGGTACTCCCTGTTTTTACCGTGAAGTTTGTCAACCTTATGGCAGATTTGTTTAAGGTTATGTGGCAGTGAATTCAGTGGCGTGAGGAGAGAACTCACCTGAATCAGTTGCGGATACGAAAGTTACCTTCTTACAAAGTTGCGAACGATTTTAACGTTTGTACGAATCGTCTTGATCGATGCGCACCCTATATCTTATTGCTACTCGCATATTAGGAAACGCAATCTAACAACTCTAAAATTCGAGACTTCAAATCTGACAACTAATATTTTTTACCAAACAAAAATCGAAAAAAGACGCCACTGAGTTTTGAAATTTGAAACTTCAAATCTAACAGCTAATATTTTTATACAACTTAATAAACCAAATTATTCAAGTTCAGGTTTACCAACTCTCTCAATCAATTTTGATGACCCTGTATATATTTTGACCTACACAATCTTGAGTTTTATTTTGAAACGTTGCTTAACCCATAAGCAGTCGCGCGTGGATAAAAATGACCCAAGCCGTACATTTTGTCAAATATCCTTTTTCGCTTAATCCCTATGGACTTCCGGTTTCATGAATTCCTTAATTATTCTTACCTGCGTCGACCCATACCAATTACCTGCACTTTATGTGAGCCGACAAATATGCATTTTTTTTGTAATAATTTTTTTTAAATAAAAATTTTACTTTATATGATATTACGCTTATGGGTTAAGTTGTTAGGTAAAATGGGTTTGATTATATATTTATTAACAAGACGCCTTTGCCAAGACGCACTAGAAAACTGTTTTGGATGGATTAGGAAACGAAATGGAAATTCTATTAACCCCACATCTAATCAATTTCAAATGGCTTTTAGAAAATTAATCATACAAGATTATTTTGATGAAACGAACACAGGTAATCAAAACTGCGAGCCTGATAATGGAAGAAATTTTAAAGTTAAATGTAGGTCGTCGTTTTGATGAAGAAGAATCAGTCACCACGATGCAGAAGACCACCTTAAAAGATTGTGATTATCACTTTCACACAGCTGAACAAAACGCAATTAGATATATCTGTGGCTACCTAATTCGGAATGTTTATTAGTACACAGTTGTAGTGAATGTGAAAAATATGCAAATGAACATAAAAGTTTAGACAACAGAAGCATATATTCACATTTCAGAGCCTACCAAACGAAGAATTGCGAGTTATTTGGTAAATTATATATGCCAAACGATAATTTCTTTTTTTTACATTTGTGAATTAGAGCAAATTTTTAGTGAAAATTTTGAAAATATAATTTTACAAACAACTACTTTGTTGAAATTTTTAAATTTATATAAGCAAGCTACATTTGTTCATCCATGCCAAAACTTTCCATACGATTATTTGCTTGCTTTGTATGCTAGGATGAGATTATTTTATGCACTAAAATTTGTAAATGCTAGCTTTAAATTTACAAATGCCAAAGGTGAAAAAATTAATAGAAAGAAAATAATTTGGCAGCATTAACTTTTTTCCTTTTTGTAATTTAATTTTTATTTTATTTATTTTTTCTTAAATAAACGTCTTTCTTTTTAGATGAATTTATTACATTATTTTTACAATGATAATTAAACCTCAAGTATTCGGGGAAAGAATGTGCGAATTGTCAAATTGTGTAAGTAATAAAATAAAAACTGTAACAAATCATCGTGTTTATAAATTAAATATCGACTTTTCTTTTTTCTTATTGCGATTCACGAATATACGATTTGAGCAAACTACACAGTTTGCAATAAATTGCGTACACGAATCAATTTTTGAAATTGTAAATGAAGTGATACTTTTTAAATTGGGTGGCGACATCTAGGAATAGTTTAGGCAACGACCACCCATGACGGCTTAAAATTCGGGTCAGAAAGAACAAAGGCGCCGACACGAGCTGTCTCTACTGATTGTTATCTCTACTGTGGTACAAGCCCGATGAAGGTTAAATGCAACACAACATACATCGGTAGTCAATCACAGGATGCTACGAAAAGATAAAAGTACCTTAAAATATATGAGTTAACCTTCTAATATAACTTAAGATTCTCGACGAATCGTTATTATAAATATTACTACGCCTATTTTCTTCGAATATTTTTATGTTGGTACATTTATGTATAATTCGATCCTCACCTTCATAACTTCCAAGGTTATAATGCAATAAATATTCATACATATAAATATGAATAAATATTATGATTTGATACACTTATAGACTATGAATAATGGAGTGTGTTTAAGAAGTTTAAGAATATGTAGGCTCGTAGGAAGGTGTGGAACACTAAACGTATCAGTCACTGATACAAATAAACGTCCGTAATTAGAAAATGAAGTCATCAGTCAAATTGAGTTAAACTTATAAATAAACAAGACAAGTGCTTAATTTGTTATGAAAGTTAAATAATAGTGACGTAGAAAATATTTCTTCCGATTTTTCGATACTAATTTAAAAAATAATAATTTTAGTGTGGCTTTGATAGTTGAATAGTTTAAATTAAAATAGTTTTTGGGAATATTACCTATGTTGACATTATGTTGCCAGATCTAGGCAATTCTAACATAATTTGAAAATTAACCGTTCTGAGTTTATTGTAACAAAATGAAACTTTAAAATCTTGTACTGAGCATTAAAAATGCAATCAAAAAACCACCATAGATCGCTGAAGATTTGTCAATGATACAATTTTCGTCTTGTCAGAGTCAGATTACCACTACTACCATCAGTTTGAAAGTTTAAAAATGCAACGATCAAAGACAAACTTTTAAAATTCATGACCGTCATTGATCGTGTTTTAATTGTCTCTTGGTATAATCAAAGTTGTTTAAGTGGATGAAAGGTCTAGATAAGAAGTAATTTTGCTAGGGTTAAACAAATTATTCTTGCTACTCGTCATCGTCCCTCCACCGAGCAGAGAAGTTTTGTTTGTTGCCTAAATTCGGTAACTCGCTGCAAGTGATATTTTTAAATTTTCCGTGGTAAATGGTACCATGTGAACACCAGAACACCGTTTATTAAACTGAACAAATACCCAGTGCCGTTTATGTCTTTACTGACTTTGATATTTTGTCTATTTTTTCAAAATTCTGCAATTGGATTTTCTCCATAAGACTTTTATTTCACTTATTAGAACCATTTAGAGCAATGTAATTCACCTCCAAGTTTAAAGCCAATCAAGTTATCCTTTTTGAATAACAGCACCAAATTATTTGTACAGTCCATGGAATATATTCGTCCCATGGTACAATTCCACTTGTAATCCTGCAACCCACATTACTGTGCATCATTTTTCTAATTTCTTGTACTGTATAAAAATATATTTAGTACAGGTTGTAGGTATCAAATAAATAATTGATAGAATTTTTTAGGAAGTAACAATAAACCTCACAATAAATCAATGAGTTTATTTATTAGAATTATACAGCTAATACTTTTAATTTATAATTATTAGTCTTCATGAATTTCTGATAACACACTGTAACTTTTTTCAGGTGGACACTGTGGGCTACCCCTAATGAAATGTAATATCATGTCAAAAATGACCAGAAAAATAACAATGAAGCACTAACTCCTGTTCATACGATTCCCCCAGCCCCTTCTATGTTCATCTTTGAATTCATCCATTTGTCTCATCCTCTCAATATACTCTGGATCATCATCATCCACAACTTTTTCTTTCATTTCTGCCTCCTTTTCATCATCATTCAAGTGAACTCCTGCTAAAGAAGCCTCTTGCAGACTCATACTTCCTGTGGGTTTTTTAGTTGGGTCTGGGAAAACACCATCTTGTACCCTTTTATCATAAAATTCTTGTACTGTCATTGTTGGTAGCGAAGGATAGCCAGCACCAAACACTGCTTTTTGAACCTCATCTTTTGTAATGATAATAGGTTTAAGAGGGGTGACAGGACGTTTTGGTTCGGGTTTTTTCTCATCTTGTTTCATAGCAGCCATATATTCCAATATTGGTTTTTCATTTTGTATGCTATTCAATTCATCCACCGCTTCGTGTATGTACAATTTAAGCATGGTTATAAAATAATCGCGTTTTATTTCTTCATCTGCATGTTCATTTTCAACATTCTTTTTTAAATCTGCTAGTCTAGATTTTAACTCTTTTTGTTCTTTAAACCTTTGAATTTTGTTAGCTCTTGTATTAACTGATACTTTGATTTTGTCCAGCTCAGATTTAGCTTCCTTTTCTTCCTTCTTGTTATTAAAATCGTAATTGCTCAAGCTGTAATCATTACACCTTGTTAAAAAATCTTTAAAGTATATCTCTGCCACTTCAATAATGTCTTTCCGTTCGCCGCTTGTTAATTTTAGGCTCAATGAACCTAAAAGTGCAGGGAGTAGAAAATAACGTAAGTCATTGGTGGCCACTTCTTCTATTCCTTCGTTTCTACTAAAAAGTCCAGCATATGACACTAGACGAGTGGCTTGTTCGAAAATCCCCATTGTTTTCTTTACGTTGAGCTAAAAAAGTACTAAAGTCGAACTTTCAATGCACAAACATAAAAAACATACCTGAACTGTAGGATTATTTGTTGGTTCATTACTGTTAC
Source organism: Zophobas morio (assembly GCF_036711695.1). NCBI lineage: Eukaryota > Metazoa > Arthropoda > Insecta > Coleoptera > Tenebrionidae > Zophobas > Zophobas morio. The sequence continues at coordinate 11,183,300 of NW_026972122.1, forward strand.
AAATTTCATTATATAACTCCAGGCCTTCATCAAACATAGATGAAAGTGTTTCTACATTTGTATCAATTTGTGACGAATTTGCCATTTTATAAACTGTTATCGAAAAGCACTTTTCTAAACTTTGGCTTAATTACAAAAACAAAAATAAATACAAATGACAACCTTTACGTCAAAATACATAACTGCCAATCTGACGAAATGGAACTTACTGTTGCTGTTCGCGCAAACACAGCATATCATCAGTAAGGACAGCTTTTGAAACGTCCATAAGAAAAGCACGTCGAGAACAACAATAAACGACGGTTGGATAAGGACACGACCTTGAATTTTCGTTAGAAAGTGTAGTGGCGAACCTTGTTACTAAATAAAATTTACCAACATTGTCCGTCAAATGTCAAATTTGACATCTTAGATGTTTGGTTTTGCGTTATTTGTAGTCGTGTTGTGTGTAAGGTGAAATGTTTGATGTTTGGTATTTAATGAATTTTAATGAAACAGTTTTATTTATTAAACAATCAGGCGAAAAATATACAATTATGTGATGCCACTATCATCTAAATAAACACAATGAACAGAGTGGTCAATAAGCGATTACATTTACATGTCAGGTGAGTAATATTACATTATAGCTACATAATATTGTAAAACCTATTATAATTTGTGTTTTTATAGATATAATCATTCATCTATAAGTGGGTTAAAATAGCCAACTTTCGATTGCGTTTAGGTGCACTTAGTAACTGTTTATTTATTAGTTTTATTGAATAGAAAATGCGCATTCGAACAAATAAAGAAAGTAAATAATCGTGTGGAAACTGTTCACAAGGGTGTGGTATGGGCACAGCTGCGAGGGCTGCTTTTATATTTTGGCCACATGAAGGTAAAATTGAATTGATAGAGAATAGTGATGCAAATTGCTTTTCTAGCGTCGCAATATAAAAGATGAATGCTTCATGTGGCATCTTAAGGTTCCCAAATGGTGCATCATCATCAAAAGCGTTGAAATGACAGAGAAGTTTATCATCTGTGAGGACATTACATGCAACAGCAAAATTACTACATGTGTCACAGGTATGTTTCACTAAGCATTTCTTTATTAAGTACCCACAGACATAACTTAAAGAATTTTGTTCCCCCATGTCCAGATGTCTGTAATCTGTCGTATCTACCTCCACAGATTTATGTGCAGAAGTTGTTCGGCTTAAAATTGAATTTATAATTTGACACTGGTTCCTCTCTTTAGATTCGATTGCTACTAACATAGATGCGAAATCATTACAACTATTTGCACCTTCGCTGTGCTGTAAAAACTGCATGCTAAATAATTTTTTGAATGCCCTCTTAAACTGAACAGGCGTTGGGTTAAAGCAATTGCCACCCTGCTGCCTAACTGCGCCGAAGAAATTTTCAAGGCAGTCTTGATTTAATCGACGTGTACATATGGATTTATTAAGTTCCTTTTGTAGTAAAATTGTACTTTTTATTGTTATTCGCCAACAGTGTAAAGATTTTATTGTATTGGTAACTTCTCTATTTACAGAATTTAGAACCTGAACTGTTTTAAAAAAAATTAACATTTTGTTCAAAAGATTAAGCTGATAATCTTCTCCGCGAAACATATTTTTAAAAATCTCTTTTTCGAATGATGTCTTTTTTGAAGAATTTAATAAATCAAATAAATTGTTCATGTTGTGAATAAAAATCATTGTACTTGTGGCCTCCTCGGGTAAACTTTTAACTTCTATTTCAGTTGCCATTCCATTGGCAACATGCCTACTAAAAAGTTGAGAGGCTAGTTTGACCTTCATTTTTTGAAAAGCTTGCGGTCTGACGTGTGCATCGGTTAATTTAGGCGCTAATCTATAATTACGTTTTTTGTCTCTTTCATAAAATTCAATAACGTATTTATGGTGTATAATATTGCCATTTTTATCTTTGAAACGATATTTTAAAAAATTGTTCCTTAGAGCCTTTAGTAAATGGCAAATGTCAAATATATAAAATATCTTATATTGGTCGACAAAAAAATAAGGATTGTTTTCACTAACTTTCAAAATATTGGTGAAATTCACAAAATTGGAACCTACGTCAGTAATAACAGCTCTTACTTTCAAATTGATATTGTATAGTTCTCTTATCGTTTGGAAAATTAATTTTTTAACATTGGCCGCATCGCAGCTGCTTTTAACGAACACATACCCAATGGGTTGTTTCCAGTTGTGAAATATTCCGCGAGCCATTATCGTAAATACGTTATTAGCTGGCAAGTATTGTTTGTTTTCATTTAATTGCTGCAAACCAACTATTTCGTCAGCAGCAATGTCATAAAACAAGTTTGCTTTTATGCTCATTTCATCAGCACAAACCACACATTCCCTTCCCTCTTCAGGCATTGCATTGATTTTAACAGCCAAGGCTTCAAATACAATTTTATTAATGCCTGGCTGAATATTAATTTTTTCAGTACTTCTTTGCAATGTGCGGATAGTGGGAAGGAAAAATGTGTTTCTCAAAAAACGATATGCCATAGGAGACAAAAAAAAAATTGTGATGGCAAATTGCTTATACTCTTGAGAGTACCTCAGCTGTTTCTTCGTTTTTTGATTAAGCTGAACTTGTGTTTTAACTAATGCCGCTAAATTTTGCGGCAAAAGTTTATCACACAAGCTATTAAATTGTTTGATTTCTTGATCAGAGTTTGAAATTGTGTCAATTAATTCTTTCTGTTGCCTTAGTTGTTTCCGGAGCGCTTGTTTCCTTGGTGTACCAGATGACAGCGCTAATCCAGTCTGCGTTTCCACTTCCTTCATCTCACACGGATTTGTAATTGGGAAGAGTTCCTGTGTTGTGTGAGAACCCAGAGTTTGCTGTTCAATATTACTAGACTCTTCAGTTTGTGAAGTCTGTGGCTCCGCTTTAAGACTCCCGAAAGATGAAGAAGAAAACGGTACTGTTGATTGTCCTGAAATTTAACATGATTGCATTTTTTTGCTTATTACTTTTCATTTATTTAGAATCAGGCCTCGCAAAAACTCCCAGTTTACACATTGTCTTTGAAAATTGATGTGTTTCAATTTTTCACCAAATTGAATATCTATTTCATGTTTGATTTAAAGACCAAATACATATAATTTTAGATGACAAAATTTTTTTTTAATGAGGAAAAAGGAAAAACTTTGTTCCACCTTGTCCAAATGTTTAGTCATTCCTTAGTCTCAGTGAAAACAAAAACGGCACAACATGGTTTCTTACTTTTGGATTCAGCAATTTTTGTCCCAAACATATAGGAGTTTTCGCGCGTCTTGCTCCAAAGCTCTACATAGAGTTAAATTTGTTACAAAATTTTTGAGGAAAAATGGCGCAGAAACACTTTACCTATTAGTTTTGTTGGAGCAGCATCTCTTTGTAGTCGATTTTTTTGGACGTTGCAGAACATTTTATCTACAAAATGACACCCACACACCCTATAATGGGTACGCTTCTCAATCCCTTTGTTTATTAAATCTCGACGAGCACAATTCAGAGCCCATAATTTGAATCTAAAAATTGTTGCGTTTTAAGATCATAAATAGACAAATGCTATTTAAGTATGAAGATATTGAGGTGGCTGTAATTGAAAAATACCTCCTACTCGCTGCTGAATTTTGGTTTTACTAGACGACCGAGAGATCGGTAATTTTTTTTTTTCTCAACCCCTTCACACTACTAACACAGGTGTTTTTCTGTTGTAGAATTTAATAACGTCTCACACTAATCATAGAATAATATAATTTTTTATATTTCTTACCTTGCAGGTTCTGAGGGAAATATAAAGAAGCCCCTGAAGCAGGTTTTTTCATTGTGTTTGCAATCACGCACAGCACAATAAAGACGTGGTCTACCACTGCGGTTCATCTTACTGCGAAAAGGTTCTCACAATCACTTCACTAATTTCACTGACAACAAATATTCAACCAAAAACGTCAAAGTACTTCTCCCAAGGAAGACGAAAACAAGAGCGTTCACTTTCTGGCCCTTCAAACGGTTCACAATTGGTGAAAATTGAAGACATTGACAAAATAGTTGATACAGCGATTTTCTACAAAATTATTCCCGCTTAAAAGATTTGCACGATCCGCGCTGCCGCCAATTTTTAGTGCATTCAGGTAGCTTGTATTGCCACTTGTATTGGCGGTTAAATGAAATTAATTAAAGACAAAAATGTAATGATCATGGTTAGATTCATAAAATCTGTACTTACGAGCTAAAAGCGTGTAAGCACATTTTGCCAGTATTAGGATAATGAAGTAATTTTAATGTTTTCAATTTGCTTGCTATTGTAATCAGAGTTTCAAAAAATAAATGTAGTACAAATTGTAAGTGTAGTCTTCCAAACCCTGATTACAATACAAAAAAATTAGATCATTTTAACTACTTCATATTCATGATTTTGACAAAAATAGACTTTCGCTCTTAGGTTCAAAAACAATAAACGCCTTTGCTTGGACTTTTGGAGGGACATTTTGTAAATTGACTAGATTGTCAAATAAGCTTTCTAAGGAAAAAAATGAACCCTTTATTTGCAATCAATTATAGTTAAAACTTATGTGTATCCATAGAAATTATAACTATTGTATTTGCAAACATCTAAGTAAAAATTTAGAGTGCAAAGGCGGTTGACAATAACTTATCGTTAATTTTATACTTTCGCAAGAATTACAGATATTTGAAGTACTCTTGTTTAAATTTAATTTGACTCACAATTTCTTTTGTAAACATTTGCATTGATTTAGATTATTCAAGCTTTTAGCACATAAGTATAATTATGATAGATTGTGAATGAAAGGTAAAGGATCAATTGCTTAATTTAATGCTTATGTCAATAGACTACTCCTTAAAGAGTGTCATATGTTCAAAACTGTTTTTGATTGCCATTTTATTTGGAAATGCTCACAGAAATAATGTGGCATATAATCAAGACTACTTTTGAAAGTCCAAAAAGTTTTGGAGGTTTATGCTGAAATTGACTTGGTTGGTTAAGTGATGGTGTTTTTGTTTTTTTTTTTTTAATAAATAAAAGATAATACAAGCACAATTATTTTTTACTGTTCAAAATGCAATTTCATTTCAGTTTCATGTCTTCCTTCATGCCGGACTCCAAATTTTGGTTTCAATTTCTTAATATTCGTTTACTGTTTTTATCGGGTTTTTTTTACGTTGTCGTATGGATGAGCTGTGTTCGTAATTTAGGCAACCAACATTTTACTTCTTTTCAAAAACCCCGCCTGATAAAGACGGTTGGATAAGGACACGTTGTTCCAATATTTGACGAGCTGTCTTTACTGTATTAGTATACTGTGGCGCAAACTACATTGGTTTCCCAGAAAAGATAACAAATAAACGCTTTCCTTCAAAAATATTCTTTTGAAGTTAATTTTGGTTCTTATTTATTTTTTTATAAATTTACCACATAAGATTTTCGCTCCATTATTAAACGAATTATCCCCAATATATCGCTCAAAATCCCCAAAAAGTTTCCAACAATTTGACGTTTGACGTTTCGGATTTGTGATTTGTGCCGATGTCAAAATGGCAGGCACAATAGTGCGTATAACAAATGCAGCACGAAATCACTACGGTACATTTCATATACCTATTCATTTTCACTTATTTGTCTTTTCCTACTTTCATAAAAAATAAATTTGTCGTAAATACCATGGCAAGTGAACATAACCTCACTTACGTTACATAATGTTCCAGGATTTTTAGCTGCAAACTGCAGCAATGTTCAAGCGGCACTCCTTTCGACACTTCCCCCTGGAACACCCCCACCTCAAACCAAAACAACATTTGGCCCTCTTGCTGACGAAGACCGCATTTTCACAAACTTGTATGGCAAACATGACTGGCGCTTGAAAGGTGCCTTGAAAAGGGGCGACTGGTATAAAACTAAAGAAATTCTGGTCAAAGGGGCAGACTGGATTATCAGTACGTTTAATTTTTGTCAATTGAGACCTTCTAAATGGTCCATTTTTAGATGAAGTTAAAACATCTGGTCTTCGTGGCAGAGGAGGCGCTGGCTTCCCTTCAGGAATGAAGTGGTCTTTCATGAACAAACCCGGAGACGGTCGTCCTAAGTACTTAGTCGTGAACGCTGACGAAGGAGAACCTGGCACTTGCAAAGATAGAGAAATTATGAGACATGACCCTCACAAACTTGTTGAGGGCTGTCTGATTGCTGGTAAAGCTATGGGGGCTAAAGCGGCATACATTTATATTAGAGGAGAATTCTACAATGAGGCGTCAAACATGCAAGTTGCTATAGCAGAGGCTTATCAAGCCGGATTATTAGGGAAAAATGCTTGTGGTTCTGGCTATGATTTTGACGTCTATATGCACCGCGGTGCTGGTGCTTATATTTGTGGAGAAGAAACGGCTTTGATTGAGTCTCTTGAAGGAAAGCAGGGCAAGCCTAGGCTCAAGCCCCCTTTTCCAGCAGATGTGGGGGTGTTTGGATGCCCAACAACTGTTACTAATGTGGAAACTGTGGCTGTAGCACCTGTAAGTACAAAAGCTTTCATGACAACTCAACATTTGAAGATATTTTGAAATGAAAGTTGCTGAAAAGGTACAGTTTTGTGTAAATTTGTTGACATCAAATTTGACAAAATTTGGTTTCGAAATTTAACCAAAGCAAAATTTTTGTATTGGAAATGATAGTTTTTTAGTATTTATTTTAAAAGAACGACGCGTAGTATTTATGAAACAATAATATCCATGTGTAACACAGACGCAATTTTTTCTAGAAAAAATATTTTTTCTATTTTTAACTAACTGCGTTGCATGGTTCAATGAATAGTCAAAATTATAAATACTGCACTAGCAACAGGGAGAATAATTAAACTTTTCACTTCTGAAGACCATGTGATTGAAAATTGTTGCATTAATTTTTTGGCGAATGATTAATCATATTAATGTCTCTTTTAAAATATCTAAAAAAGCAACTAATATCATGATGCCACAACTGTGACGTCACCGACAAAGAAAAATCTAACTTGTTGCTCGACTGTAGCCCCCGTAAAAACTAAATGACGTGTCGACCATGTTATAAAAAATATCAAATTTATTCCCGATTTTTTTATCTAGTTTATTGCAGCCGTTGCGTACTGACTATATAATACGTGACAGTACCAGTTTGCGATTGCTCTATCGTGCGTAAAAAAATTCCGTTCATTGCGGCGTATTTTCTTCCTTGGGAATTCTTTACTTTTCTTCCTTTAGAGCGAAACACAAAAAGGACAGTGCATTATTGTTAGAAAAGTAGACAAAAAAATCGTATTGTAAAAGTAGGAAATGCCTCGTAATTTTGTATTGGAGCCATAGAGTTGATATAAGTTTGGGATTATTATGCGTTATTTTTTGTCATCAGTCAGTCATGTGATCTCTACTGTATCAAATCAAATCACTTAAAGATTTGTTTAATACAACATTTATAGATCGAAGTCGTTACACATCCCAAAATACCACAAAGTGTATGAAAAACAGGCTAGTGCCAGTTCATTACATAAACAATTGAATATTTTTTACCCTAAGTCGCAGTACAGAGTGCGAATCACAAAATAGATACACAACGAATAAAATATTAGACAAAATCATACGGATTAATAAGACTTATCAAACATTCATTTACGCAGGATTATTTTGAAAATTATTCATTTCTACGCCAGAGTCACATGACTGTAATAAATCCTGTTGAATAACGAAAGTTTCTTAATAGCTTTTAGTCAGAAGCTAGGTCCTTAGGAACGATCATGAAGGCCGTCAATTTTTGGTGTAAAGATTTAATAATGATATTAAAGTGTGGAACGTGTAAAAATTGCATTCTACTGTCATATAACCTGGATTCGCCCATTCCCGGTTTTATGAGTCGTAAAATATATCTCAACTAATCTTCGGGTAAATTCTTGTGATGCAACCTGTGGTTAAGCCATAAATTACCACCGTTTGGGGCCGATGAGATAAATATTTTAGCTTGTCTAACTTTACGAAAATTGCTTTTACTCCCTATATTTTTTTATTAAAATTTATTATACGTTTTACTTTATATTTTAATATGTATTAAAAAATTGGTCTCGTGTTATTAGATAGAACTTCCCTCGCCCCGTAAGAGAAAAAAATATATGTTACTATAATCCTATAATCCTTCAGGCATTGAAATGACGATATGATAAATGAAACCCAGAACGGTATGTCCATTAAAATTTTGTGATGGTATTATCAAGTAGTGGGGTTAGTGACGATTGTAAAATGACTCGTGCCGGTTAGGCTTGGACAAAAATGTGGGATTATAATATAGCTTATAACTGAGGGATTTGGGGCCCAACGAAAAGAAATGGTTAAAAATTCTTTTGTCATTTTTGACATGTAACTGCTTGTACTTACGTGATTACTACTTGCTGAGAGATCACTCCAAATCATTTCAATTTGATTAAAAATAGGAAGTATTTGATCTCAGTGTTTGAAAAGTAACGAAACGTCGCTGTATAGAAGTTAGTCTGTACACTAATTAATAATTGCTGTTTTGTTGTTGCTACTGAAGGAATATGAACCTTTTTCGAATTTAAGAAACTAACTTTCTTCTTGTTGAATTTGCCATTTTTTAGGTAGTCCGGATCACAATGCGTTGGTTCAGACTTTTTTATTGCTTCGACTTCCGCTTATTAAATAAAACATTGAATTTTATTTTGATTTTCGATATTGTAATTATAACTTGTCTAGGACTAGAGGAGGCAAAAATTTCTCTAGGAGAGTCTCAGCTTTCCCTGGGCTGTTCCGAGTATTAAGTCGCCTGTTAGACTCAGTTACTTCCTTAGCTCACGCGCAATAAGCAAAAATGACCTCTCAACAATAACTAAAAGTGTTTATGTTTATACATCGAAAGAATGCATAGAAATTAGTTTGATTTGAATGAGTTTGTCGCCTCAAAACACAGGATTAAAATTCTTAATTAAGCCACAATCGAACAAAATGTGCTGAATATTAATATTATAATTAAATTATTAATAATGAATTATTAAATACGGATGTGCATATAAATTGTTTCATTCATTATCTTTTTTTGTGTCACCCTTTATATGCAGTTTTAAAAAATATGAAAGAAATGATAAATCACAAGTATATACTCGTTATATTTTGCACATTTTCGATAAGATTTACTGTAAAATTTTGAGATGACATTAATTTTTTGGAGGGATAAATAGATATATTTTACGATAACTTTAAAATATCTACAAAATTTCAAAACATTCGGTTTTGCAAAAATATAAATGTTGAGTCACAAGTATAGACTCATCATATTTGCACATTGGCGTTTTTCCACCTACACATGATATTCATAATACACATATAAAATTTGACAACAATCGGTCCAGTAGCTTCGGAGATTATCAGCCTAACAAACATCGTCACGGACGGGGGACAGAGAGACAGACAGACAGACAGACAGAGAGATGGTCGGAAACAGGAGATCCCTCATTTCCCGGTACTACAACAACAATACTACTTAGAGAAATTATTGTTTTCACTTAAAACACTAACAACCGTCTGAGCTACAATAAGGTAAAAATGATCAGTGACTATTAATGATCGAAGTAAATTTTTGAGTTGGCAGTTGTGAATTATTTGCAGTAATGTTAGCATATCAGTCCACAGTTGTCAAAGTTTTAAATATGTTGTCAACCTGTTAAAAAAAATCACAAACATCCATAGTCACTCGATATTTAAATTTATTTCAAAGAAACCCTTAAAAAGACACAATTCACCTTTGACTCCGATTTTTTTTATGCACATGAAATGCCGAAATAATATTAACACTATTAGATTATAAATACGGTAGGTAACCGAAAAACAAATTTCTTCAAATTGAAACGTTTCTTTGTTCATCATCCCTTGTTTCTTTGTTGATATACATATGCAGGAATCCCAGATAAAACTCCGTTATCCTTACATCTTGAAAACGGAGGTTGTTACGATTTTTGATGACAATTAGCAGGTTGACAACTAAGAAAATGAAATTACTGGTATTCCGCTACCAACTTTTTTTTTTTTTTTATTTATTTATTTATTTGCGCATCTATTTCGATAACAATATATGGCAACTATATTTACTATCTCTTCATTTGAATAATTTATATTATTTACAGTAAAACTAATGCAATGTAAGTATTTTATACTATGGTTTTAATTTAATGATCTATGATAATCCTTTAAAAAAATATATGTTGCCACTTAAAAAAATGTAGGTTTACGTAGAGACGCCGCTTCAAGCTAAAACAATTATTGCGTTTACAAAATTGCAGAATTTCTGTCCGTTCTCATGATATAAGACCCAGGAGTTTTATCAGGGGTACCTACATATCTACTGAGTTGCAAATAAATTATAAAAGATAAAAGTAAATGTTACGATCTTAAGTTGAAAGCAGTGGCGGCTCGTGACTGTCTGATGTGGTGAGGCGATGATAGAAGTTTGACAATAATAGTAATATTACTTGGTCTTACTAGTTAGTAATGATAGAAGTCTTGCCTGAATACCGGTCATTCCCGGGTCAGTCATCCATAACACATTGAATCAACAATGTTTTTACAAGTCAAAATTTTGTTGAAAGTAGCACTTTCTTGGAGGGATTCGGGAATAGTTGTTGTGTTCTTTTCTAAACGTTTTAAGCCCATGAAATTTTTAATGTGTACTTTGAAACTTTCATGCAACTTTGCACTTCGGATGAAATTCTTTAAATCGTTATATCCCGGGATGTTGTGTAAATATTACGGCAGAGCCATTTATATGTTTCGTAGGTACCAAGTTGATTTAAAAGACTTGGAATACTGACGATTCTGTCGCTTATCAATGGAAGCTAAATGAATTAACGGTTTTGACTGCTCGATATTTAGCAAAATTTACCGACGTTCTAGCTCGGTTCGCCGTGAAAACGGCGTTTCAAGAAGCAACATGACGATATCGTACTCGGGATTAATTTTTCACTCACCTATGAAACAGACAATAACACAAAACACCAACACGTGGGTTTTTATTCACGTTCATGCTAATTACCCACGCACCCCGCAACCCTGCCGTTCTGTAAAATAAATGGAAAAATGGTTTAAAGAGTACGTCGAAATTAGCCGAGAAGCACCGAAGATATCGCCTCAGTTCCGAGCGAACGCATGTATAGGAGTATAGGAGCTAAGCCATTCAAATCCGTGTCTGTGATTGGGCTTCGCTGGTTCAAGTGAACCGACGTCCTGGCCGCTTCAGTTAAAGAACTCGGGGCATAAATCGTACGGTATTCAACGAAAAATGTCAGCAGGAAGCGTAAAAAATAAAAAATCATGTACATATTTCCCATTTCAACATATTTTTGTAACTAAAAATGCATTGAAAACTCTTTTTTTAATTATAAATTAAGTCAATTTGTTCTTAAGATATATGCTGTGAGGCGCCGCCTCACTTGCCTCATCTGACGAGCCGCCACTGGTTGAAAGATATAAGACTTTATGTGAGTTTTCAACGATTAGTTTTATGATTAACCGGAAACAGTAAATAATCACAATTTTGTGGTTTCAGTTTAATAATAAATAATCAGCCCAGAATGTAGATTTTTGTAAACATAGGTATTCAGATCTTTGCGATTTTACTATCGGAATACATACATTTAGCATTAAAAAAAGTGTAATAATTGGAGGTTTTAACAGAAAAACTATGTTCGTAAAAGTTAATTTTAATGTTATTCTTGATATAGATGTATATTTTTTAACTTTTAAAAACATTTGTCCAGAAATTTTCTATTCCAAAACTTCCACTCATAGTTGTATTCATTTGGCAATAAAATTATTACAGAAAGTCAAGGTAACAGCGTTACGTTATACCTGGAAAACTAATTTAATTTTCGACATCGGAAAATGACCCATATCGCTTCGAAAAAACTGTACCATTTCAGTAAAGTGATACGAAAAAAATCATTAACAACTACAGCAAAAAATGTGACCTTATACGTCGGTTACAACACTAAATTGCGTAAACAACTGTTAATTTCCCCACGGTACGGAAAACTGGATTCCCATTTTTTGCTCAAGACACTCGTTGTTCACTATTACGGCAATATTTAACTATGTACAAGTCCAAATTCTCCGTTTTCAGACCATATGCCGCCGCGGAGGAACTTGGTTCGCATCTTTCGGCCGAACTCGAAATTCGGGAACCAAACTCTTCAACATATCCGGACACGTTAACCGACCTTGCACCGTCGAGGAAGAAATGAGCATCACTTTCAAGGAGTTAGTAGAACGCCATGCTGGAGGCATCTTGGGCGGCTGGGACAACCTGTTGGCTATTATCCCAGGAGGTTCGTCGACACCTTTAATCCCTAAGAGGTAACTCAACCTTCGCGTCTAATTTTATCACATATAAAACGGAATTATTACTTTCAGTGTTTGCGAAGACGTCATAATGGATTTTGATGGGCTAGTTGCTGCGCAAACCAGTTTAGGAACGGCAGCTATTATTGTCATGAATAAGCAAACTGATATTGTTAAAGCCATTGCAAGATTGATTATGTTCTATAAACACGAGTCTTGCGGCCAGTGCACCCCGTGTCGGGAGGGCATCAACTGGATGAACAAAATCATGTACAGATTCGTAGACGGGAATGCCAAACCAGAAGAAATAGATATGTTATGGGAATTGAGCAAGCAGATTGAAGGACACACGATATGTGCATTAGGTGACGGTGCCGCCTGGCCTGTTCAAGGACTCATCAGACACTTTAGACCCGAATTAGAAGAAAGGATGCGGAAGTTCCACGGACAAGAAAGGAGCGCCGCTCAATGCTAAGTCTTAGAATTGTATTTTAGGTATTTTTAAAGCGAGGTATATTAATTATATTACTTTTAAGTATTTATGTCACAATGTTCAAGGGTTTGATTTTGTATGCTTAAATTCATCTTGTCAGCACACCAACAGGAACACGAACTGGGGAGCTCTTAACATCTTAAAACCTGTGGTGTGTTGGCATTTTGTGAATTTTTACTCTCTTTATTGTTAGTGTATATAATTACGTGATAAGAAAAATAAAACTATAGATGGATTTTACTGTTGATTTTTATTGCAAACAGGTGCGCATGATGATCAAGAGGCAAAATTGTTTGAGTTCATGTGATTTCAAATATACCGTGCGAGTCGTGTTATTTAAATCTGGGATTAGTTACAAATTTAGTATTGCGATATCTACACATTTCGTAGATTTATTTATAATAAATGCTATGCATTTTCAATTATAATTGAAAAAGTGTATTTGCAAATGTTAGTGTTACATAAATCGCAAGAATTGTGTAATACCCTTTCCAGTTACAATAAAAATGAAGTATGCACACATGTTCGACACATTTCTTATGACTGTTCAATATCAAAAAGTAACATATTTTTCAGTTGAAGGTAATTCGTTAGGTAACGTTCATACATTGTTGCATACACTACATAGTTACTTATTATTTGCTGAGTCTGTTATGCGTATTGTGTGACAGGTGTAGTTGGTTTACGTTTTAATATCTCAGTATTGTGTAAATGAAGCTTACATTATTATGTTTAATATTTGCTAGACTAGACCAAGGCTCTACACGGTTAAACTAAAAGTATCCGTTTATTAAATTCATATTCATTATTTTTTATCGGATTTCTAGTTGGAGATAAAACCATAAAAAAGATCATGGAAGTTTGCACAGAACTGGTTGTATCACGCATGGCGATTATCTTAATTGTTTCTTTAAGTCACGTGGTGACAATTTCCAACTTTTGTAGTTTGCATTACGGTGCAAATAGCTTGATGAACCATGAATCAGCCTATTTTGCAGGTGTCGGGTGAATGGCACTTTTATATTTTATTTTTGCTTTTAAGTACAAAAGTAAGTAAATATAAATATTGTTTACGAAAGAGAGCAAATAAACAAGCTGTTAATGAAGCGGGTGACGATGCGACAAACAGATCTACTATTGACGAGTTTATTAAAACAGGCATTCTTCACACGGCTAATTCAAACATCCCCATGCATATAATAAAACCCACGAAAAATTTAAAACTGGACCGTGAGCTGTGGACATCAACTAAATGAAACCTACGTTGTGTTTTTTTAATGGTGGAATGCATTCAAATATGTACAAACCATATGCTGAAGGGGCTTATACATTTATCTACAAAAAATTAAATGTTACAAATCGATACAAATACCGAGCACTGATACATACTTAAGAACATTAATCAATATATCGAGTGACTATTAATTTTCATGTCAGGTTGGCAACATATTTAAAATTTTATGATGGCATACTTTATTGTTAAACTGACATTTATGACACTAAGTGAGTACCGAAAGTTCCTATATTAGCAGACTTAAAACGCTAAAATTTTGTAGAAATAAATAAGGCATAAAATCAAACAATTTTCAACAAAAAAAATCATGTGTCTAGCTTCAGTAGTTTAGACTCTGCGTTGATGAATCGGTCAGTCAGGACCACGGTGTGAGGACAAACACTTTTATACAGGTGTTCAAAAAATTGCGCATTAATCTATGAATAAAATAAAAATTCTTTGTCTAAATGTAGAAGATACAGCGCTTCAAAGTTTAATTTTTCTTTTCGAAATTTCACTATATTTTAATTCACTATTTTGTGTTGGGTACCTGGAATCGATTGGACTTGCATTACTCGAAATAATTTTGGGGTATCTTGTTTTTATACAACATTTTTTCAAGTCTTTTCTATTTCTTGACCAACATAATTTTAGTTGGATAACCTTTCTTGGACGCTGATGTTAAAAGGTCGCTTATACCTACCTGTGTGGCCCATCAGGTAGAAGCTCTTGAAAAATCCTGTCCATTACTGTATGGGTGACCTCAAATGGCATTTAAATAACTATTTAGTCATAAAATAATTTATTTTATAAAAAAGAATGATACAGTGCCCATCATAATAAATACTTAATGAGAGTTTCATTTACACCTAAGCAGTGCTGCAACCTATAAAGAAATGTCTATTGTATGCACAAAAATATTTCCTGGGAATTCCTAACATTCTCTAAAAATTCTTTCTCGTAAATAATTGAGAACAACGAAGGTGTTTTACAACTCATCATTCTGACCATTTCAATGGGAATCCTTGGTTTAGTCACCGGCATATGGGGCAATGAATGATGAGGCAGACCACCAGCTTGAAAATAAACATTTTTCGCTACTTTGTCAACAGAATCTGCCTTCTAAATTTCCCTGAATTTTTAAAGGATCAATAATTTTTGTTGCCAAAATAGCACGCCGTGATCTCTGAGGCTTTTGAGCATATTTTTCCATAAAAATATGACTGATATCGCTCCAGTAACCACAGTTTTGTCTGTTCATAGAATCATTTGCATAAAAATTGCTCCAATTTATTTCCGCTCCCCTTAAGTGCGCTACTGTTACGTTGACCGGTGAATAAAGTCGGCGTTGGTTAAACTCAACAATTTTATTTCTTAATAACTCAAATTTACACCACTAACTATACGGTTATGTACAGAATAATTCCGACTCGACTCGACTTCTCGAAGGTCCCCGTCACCGCTTCTAGGCTTGTTCTCGAACACCCGTCGCGTCATCCGCTTCCAGGCTCGTCACCGGTCGGCGTCACCGACAATGAGTCATCATCGTTTTTGTGATAAGCTCTTCAAATATATACATAACACCGGCCACCGTGTAAGAAAAAAAGAAAGACCCATGCTCTAAGGCAGGATTTCTCAAACTCAGAGTCGCGCTTTCGGGTGGGGTAATTTTTAGGATAGTGAGCTGTTTCCGTAGAAATAAAAAAAATGTAAAAGCGGGGGCATCAAACAGCGTCCTTACTGAATATTCGGGTGAGGCAGTTACTGTAACCATTTGACCACAAGTTGCCCACTCTGACTCCGTCTGAGTTTAGGCTTTATGTGAGTCGTTTGTTGGAAGTTTTGCAGGTAAGAGGTTTTCGGTAATACTGCTGCATACTCAGAACTGCTTTAAACACATTTTTGTATTTGAGACATACTTAACTACAACTAAAAGAAGTTCATTAAATCAGCAAAACGTTTCAGATAATCATTTTAATTGAAAACAGTGGTCTTTAATGTTTAAGTTTATTGCGAAGTGTTTCTTGAAATTTTGATTAAATTAACTTTGGAATGTTCTTAATGTTCAAACGAAGTGTAGCAGGGTTTTTTTTATTAAACCTTCATTTCTTGTTTTCTGGACATTCCCCAGTTTATGGAGTGAAAATATTGATTTTCCGTTTCCGTCTATCTGTTTGTTTGCGACTATTCTCCGAAACTCTTTCCTTTGGGTGTATTTTGAGTCTGTTATATAGATTTTTTTCTGTTCATCTTGACCAAGAATCGAATGATGTAAATCTAAAATTTGCTTACAATTTATACTTATTACGATTTCAAAACTTTTTCTGATTAATATTAGTATTTTTTATATTTTATCTACTTATTAAACCTGTGTAATGTTGAATTGCAGCGTTATTAAAATTAGTATGTAGCTATAAAGTTGACCTGAATATTTGTTTTCAGGTGGGAAGAAAGTCCTGTCTAAATGACTTTAGACCGATTTAGACGTCATCAAATTTTCGTCAGCGTTTTACCATCTAAATTCTACACATACTCGTAACACATATCTAAAAACATATACCTAGGCGGAAACGGGGGACCTGTTTTTTCGAACTCTGGGAGTCACGAAACATCCAGAAAACGTGGCCGGATGGACCCTGTTACAACATATATATTTCCTTAGTTTACGCTCGGGACATCCCTTAAACAAGTCTTATTTAAAATAATTTTGTAATAATTAATAATCGTTTTCGGTGATGTTGTCTTTGATGAAAATGAAACTTGTGCAGTTCTAATACTCTTTGGATGTATTTTCTTGCCATTTCTCCAGCAACACTGAACTGTCAGGTTCCAAAATATTTCATTGGATTCCTCCGTTCACACTAATGATTTATTCGGTTTATTAATATTTATTTTATTTACCACCCACCGATCCAGTTTCACTATATTTTTGCATCAATCCCAGCATATCCTAACAGTAAAACTAATCATACATAAATACATGACTGCACTGTATTAACCAGTTTCTTATTTACGCGACACGTTTTTTGTCAGGATGTATATCATTAATTTATTAAATGGCTACTCTTGTACACTCCCCGTGAGAAAATAATCTCAATTTACTTCCTCGTCTTGTGTAGGTCCACTATTTTGCTATTACTTTAAGTGGTCAAAATTTTATAGTCCACAATATTATAAAAAATTATCAAATAATTCCACTGCTTTTGATAAAAAGCTAAACATTGTCTTTGGAAAATTTGTATTTCCTAAGCATTCTACGTCTTTACCTTCTTTTATCAAGTTTTAACCAAATTCTGTCTGTGGTTTTTATAATTTTGAAAATGAATAAGCAAGATCATTTATTTTGTAAGATCATGATCAATTTGGTGAAAATCCAGATACATATTATTTGTATGTATAATTTCGTTCTTGTGCTTCGATTAGTGGTTCACTATTCTGTGCTACATGTGGGATTATTCGTTCAACACCTCCTGCGATTGCATGACTTTTACATTTCTCAGTACCAAAGGACGTTCATATGTCTAATATTATTATTAGATTATTACTATATTCGATATAATATTCATTACACGTTACTAAGTAAGTAGATATCTGTTGTTTTCAGTGGGTCACGATATTTCACGAATACGCCTTTTTTAAATTCCCTGCAAGACTTGGTAATGAACAAAAATCTCTAGGCAATGTGTATGTTGGATGTTGCAAAGCAAATATGGCGGAATGCGTTCTTCAATATATATAGCATGGACGAATGACTATTTCCTCTACATATGGAGTGACGACGTGGAAATTACATGAAAACATAAAAAAATCAATGTTAAGAAAATTATTGACTAGCTTGTAAACATATTTCACGTCAGTGCAGTGCTTTCTTTCGTTCCTTAAATGTCAGTCATTGATTATTTGATTAATGTTGGAGAGCATGGCATTGAAAAGAGAAAACAAAACAACTGCACTTTTTCGCATTAGAAACATTAATTATTTATAACCTTAAACGATTTATAAGATTGGTAAGCGAGACCAAAGTTAAACCCACACTAAAATTTGGAGACACAGTGATGAGTTAATTATTCTTCGTTATCATGTTCGTGATCTTTAGCCAGTCTGCAAAGGAGTTAAACGACGTTTTCTAGCCCCGCCGCAAGATTACTGGTACCTAAATTGCTCCCACAACGGCAGACAAGGTAACTAGTATGACTGAGGCTCCTGCTTGCTAAACTTTATTACACATCGCCTAAGGCGTAGGAGTTAATGAGGAAAACAGATGTGTAACATGCAGCCAGAAATATTCATTATTTATTCTTTCCTCCTTCTCTGATTCCTCGATACTCAAGAGTCAGGCCAGGATTTCTGTGATTATGGAAATCTGTTCAACGTCGCCACCGATCCTCAAGAAACTACGCTACGACAAAATAAAGCAAGTTGTTAACAAATTGTAGGTTTCTCGTATTTACTTTCAATTACAACGGCTACTCTAATTTCATCGTTTAATTTAATTAAATCCTTTGATCCTTTACTTACTGGATTTAATTTAATTTAAGAATCAGGACTGACCTAAACAACAGGGAGAAGTTTTATTAAATTTTATCATTCCGTATGAAATTTTTTTGTACTTGTGAAACTTAAATTCTCGAATAGTCGAATACGATTTGCTAATTGTTATCTGTATAAACAATTTTGCTTTACTGCCTGCAAAATGCGGACGTCACTGATACATAACGTGAAGCCGACTTGCTTCTTGGTTAATTATATTGTTGCTAGGCAAACACACGTGATTTTGTAGTGTGGCTCCTTTTGTGCAATTCTTCACGTGTTTTTTCTATTACAACATGCAACTGTACGTGACTATTCATTTTACTTCCAAAATTGAGATGGTTCAGTAATTAAATTCGAATTAAATATTACATTGCAGTGTATTTTGGTAAATGTAACCATAAAATTCAACACTCGTTAATGTTAGATGACTGACTTGAACAAAAATACAACATGATGTTTTTATCTATTTAAAATTTTCTCGAAACTTTTGAAAAGCTTTCCTTTGTTATTTTGCTTTGCTGAAAACTACTTTTGGTAAGTATATATCACTTAAATGATTGTAGTGATTAGTCAATATGATGTTTTTTATATTTTATTTGTTATTGAAAACTGATTCTTAAAAAAAAGTGGCTATTTTTATCATCTCTACAAAAAAAAAACACAAATTAATGAACCATTAACACAAAAGGATGAAATCCTAGAATAAAATCAAGTGGAAGCTCGTTTGAAGACAAGTTTTATAACGCAATGAAATCCCCGACGTTACATAAAAAAAGAAAAAATGCGTGTCTAGTCTCTTGGTACTGGTAAACCAGTTTCATCCCGGCAAAAAAGTTCTTATATTATGTACGTTTATCCTACTATTTTACAACGCTTCCACCATAATGAATGGCAGAAAGGAAGTGCGTGCAGTGGGAAAATATAGACTTAAGGTCACAGAATTGACTTATCACGACACTCTGTATTTCAAAATATAATATAAGTTACAAAACCAGAGAAAACAAAAAATTGCAGACACAGTTTTTGCTACAGCAACACTGATCAAATACAAAAGAAAAAAGCAAAATTGTCACTATGAGATGAGACATAATGTAACAGTTATTTACGATGTGTCTATCGTCATGTGGAATTTTACGATACACGATGGACAAATTGTTCAATGCGCCGAAGGCGAGTTGGATAATTCATGACGTCTCGTAAAGAGACATTACGATATAAATATTGTACAACGTGGTCTCTAGTTATTTTTCTAAAGATAGTAGAGATATGTTTGTTTTATTAAGTTATTTAGATGTACATGCATTTTTTCCCAATAGTTTTCTCGTTTCTTATGCTTATTTATAGCGTGACATGTTTCGGGTATTTAACATTCGTCATCAGACACAGCTAAAAAGGTAAATTTACAATGATTGTTTTTGAGGTTATATCTTACTTATTTGTCAAAATATAAGAATAGAAAATTAGTTGTTACACCTACTTTACTGTCCGCTTTCTGGTGGGATAAAATATGAAATTTGAAATTAAAATTAGCGTGGACTTTTTCTGGAAAGCGTTTCGTGTCCTGTCCTATTGAAGGGGTGTTTTCTGTGTGCAGGATGTTCATTTTATTTTTCCCTTTGCAGCGGTGAAGAATCTTTGTATTGTCGTTGTTGTTGAAGGCGTGATTTGATATCATGAAATGTTTTCCAAAAGGTTTTTTGTCCGAAGAAAGAGATGGGTATTTGTCTTCGATTCTTTGTACCCTTTGGTTTTATCTTTCTGAGTTTGCGAATATTATTTTCAAAGATTTTTTTATTAATCAGTTGGTCTATAATTTTTGGTGGAAAGTTGTTTGCTGACGCCAGTTGTCGGATATTGAGTGAAAAGCAGCTAGTTTATGTCGCATGTCGTGATGAGAGTTGTACCTACTTTATCAGTGTGTCTGTCATCGATTCTTTCCTGAAGATGTCAAATTCTATGTGATCTTCTCTTCTGTAAGTATATTGTAAAATCGGAAAAATTTAATGTTCCTTCTGCCTCCTCTTCGATCTTGAATGGTATTCTGTTGTCGATCTTATTGGCTTCATCTAGGAGTGTTTTAGCCAGTTGTCTGTTACTTACAGTCAACTATACATATCTTACCCATAGTACAATGTTGTTCTTGATGGTGGAATTTTTTAGCAATTTTTCTTCTATAAAATTCAGATACATGTCTGCAAATATCGGTGATAGACTATTTCCTATGCTTAAGCCTTCTGGTTGTCCATATATCGTGTTAATGAATTGGACAAAATTTTGATTTAGTGTGGCATCTATCAGACTTGTGATGTTATCTATGTCTGTTTCGTCTAACTTGGTGTCTTCCAGCAGTTCTTTGTTATTAGATTTTGGTACAGGGCGTTCAGGATTTTGGCTGTTTCTGTTCTAAGATTGTGTGCTGTGAACATGCCTATTTTGTTGGTCAGGATCATTTCTTCTACATTTGCGACTATTGTGGATATAGTTTTTTCCTATTGTTGTCTTTTAATGCGTATTTAAGTCCCTTGTTAAGAAGAGAAATTTCATCTTCAGAAAGTATTGTGTTTAATATTGTAATCTGTTGTTCTGTTGATTCTACGAAGGTGTTGAACTCGACCTTGTGTAATCGCCTGGTTAGAAAATTCCTAATGTTGTATAACTGTATCTGTATTCAGCTTCCTGTAATAACTCCTAAGTTCATTGTTTAATATTCCTTTTCTGATGTGTTCTGCTTTCTCTTTGTTGATGTGGTGTGAGAGTTTTGTTTTAGCGAAATTTGGAATTACGTTGTTATTTCTACATGTGTGTATAAACCAGATGTTTAGTTGTGTTCGTTTTTCTACGTTTTTTAATTTTCTAAACTTCTCCATTAAGGTGCTAGTACTGAGCTGTTAATTTTGTCAACGGATATGTTCGTGTTTTTAATTACATACCTGAAATATCATTGTAGGTAAGCAAGAAAAATGTTGCTGCCCCGGTAAGAATCGAACCACACGTCACCCGCTTGCCGGGCAGGTGCTCTTACCTCTAGACCACAGAGCGGCTTAACTTTCTCCGCTTACTACTAATTATTATTGTGTCCCCACAGCATCTATGGAAAAATAATACGTAGCTAGGGTAGTAAGCGTTTCAATGAAAGAAGTTTGTTGAATTACGTCCAAAAACAAGTGATTTAGAGGAAAATTTGCTTTCTGCGTTAATTCCGACCAAATCCAAGAAGCTTTTGGTGTTTGTCGACGCGAGATTACAAATTTGATGAGACGAGACGTTTAGACGAAGGAGAATTTATCGAGATCATCTTAGCGAATTTAAAAACTAAAATTATGCGGAAATTTGCCACAACAGAAGGAAATATTCAGCGAATAAGTTGATTAAGATAGTCTGGATTTATTTCAAGAATTACAAGGATTTGCGTCTCACTCACACCAAGCACGATCGATTCTTTGTTACATATCTAGAGGGAAGGTAAATATACCCAGTAATTTGTTGGAGTGAATACAATTGGAAGAATTCCAAAAAAAAGAAACCACTGCATTAGGACTGTCTAAACGAACAAATTATACAGGGCATTATTTTCGGAGATCCTCATCATCATTACTGACAAATGCGGGGGCAGATATGCATACGTCACGAAGTCTAGAAGTCTGATGCCGTTGCAGGTCAATTACTGTATGCTCAACAAGGAACGATATGGAGGAAAAGCCCAGCTTTAACCTTTAAAACAGCGTCTGGAGTTTTTTCTGAACCTTATTTTTTATTTTTCTTACTAGTACATCAATGCGGTAAAGAAATCGCTTACCATATTAGTGAGGTAAAACTGACATTACACCAAAATAAAAATTGGTCGAAAGTTATTTCCCTCGCCCCCGAAGTACGACTGATACATTTTTGTTGTGCAGTTTTTCGAAATTGTCATTGTTAAGTACGTGACAAATTGTATAAACAGCACATCTGGGGTTTCTTGAGGACCCAACTAGACAAACAAAGTCATAAAAATTCCTGGATTCTTTTCGGTGACGGATGGACCGGCGTCAATAGCACCCTCCGAACCCCTGCGCCACGAAAAGCAAATTTCAATTGTTATAACAATTTACCATAATAACTAATAACTTTGAAACGTCTGCAAGATCTCAAAGTATTCATTTCTGCAACTCCTGAGTTATTCAATAAAATAATGACTGATCCATAAATTTTTTTGAGTCACTGTAAAACAAATCTAAACATTATGAATGAAATTAGGAATATATACTGATGATATTTTGTACATTTTAGATGGGATTTATTCGGCAAAATTTTATAGATGACGTCATCAAGTTTTTGGGCTTTCAGAGCACTCGGTTTTGCAATTCCTGATTAAATCAATAAAATTAACTCACCCATTCATTAATTTTTTTGAGTAACCCTATATAAGCAAATCTAAAAAAGATGAATGGAGTGATAACTCACAAGTATTGACTCATCCTATTTTAGACATTTTAGATAGGATTCAAAATTATGCTTATCATATGTTTAAAACATCTGCAAGATTTCAAAGCATTCGGTTTTGCAGATTCAAAATTAAATTGTAGGTGAAACGAAGTTCACCAGGTCAGATAGTTTCTAATATATGTATAAAGTTTGACAACAATCGATCCAGCCGTTTCGGAGATTACGTATCTAATAAAAATGGATACAGACACCAGACAGACAGACAGACAGACAAACGGAAACGGGAGACCACTTTTTTCGTACTCTAGGTCATGACACGTCGAGAAAATATGAAAGTGGCAATTCGGCCGTTGGATTCGATTACTATACTTCCTTAGCTTACGTTCGGAAAGTAAAAATCTAAAATATGGTACACTACAAAGTGAAAGTAGATAAACATTTTTTTCATAAAGTTAAATGAATTAAGGTAATGATTAAGATCTTTAAACATTTGCCAGACTGACTACTGAACTTTAATTCAAAGCTGTATTGGTATTGGAAATAATTTTTGTATATTGTTACATTGATTGTAATTAAAAATCGACATGGGTAAAATTCAACAATTTATTTTTTAATAACTCGAATTTACACGACTGATTTCACACTGATTGTATACAAAATAATTCCGGCGCAACTTGACTGGACTCGACTCGTTACCTGAATAATAATCGTTCCCGAAAGTGGCCTCTATTTAAGGCCATACTTCCCTTCTAGAAGTTCCGCAGTCGAAGTGTTTCTGATTGCTCATCGCGACTTCCGCCTACAGAGTTTTATTTTATTTATTTATTTTATGCGTTCTTCGCATTTCACCCTCTATTTTAAAATATTATGTGTACTTTAAGACTATCGAATAATAGGCAAATGTTAACCGAAATAGTCTATTCTTCCTTTCAAAAAACTTGATGACGTCACCTGAAAATATTAAAAACTCTTACCGTACAGCACACATGCTCCTTTACTTTCACTAAAAAAATTGGTTTCAAATTATTTAGAGAGAGAACTTCTTTCGCTTCAGGAGTTCAATTGAATAAATCCTGCTTTTTGGATAGACTATAAAATCTGATTTTGCTAATGTTGTTTTATTTTTGATAATGATGATATGATCATTTAAAATAAAGATGTGGAGGTGTAGAATATTATATATACTACAGCTAAAGAAGCATACTATGGGGATGTCCAAATAAGTTTTGACTATACACTTTAGACACCATTTATCCAGCAAAATTTGAAATGACTCCGTCAAGTTGTTGGAGGTTGGGATAAACAGCCAAATTCCAATTAGTGATTTTGATTTACCACCCCTACGATAACCTTAAAAGTTTTGTAAGATTTCAGAGCATTCGATTTGACAGTTTCTAAGTACAACTGTAAAATGTTGTTGTAAAATTTTGTTTTCTCTTTGAAAAATATAGATGTTTGAGAAAAGCGGATTCATGAACCACAGGTATGTTATTTTATACAATTTAAATAGTATTTACTTTCCAAAAAACTGAGAAGATGTTATCAAATTGGAGGCAAATTTTACAACAATCAGTCTAGTAGTTTCGGAGATTATTATTTGTATAATAAAAACTGCACCAGGTGACAGATAGACGGAAACGAGAGATCTGTATTTTCATACTCTAGGGAGTTTAGGGGTTATGAAACGTTGAGGAAACATGAAATTAGCTTGTCGTTGGATGGTCCTCGTTGCATTGCATTGCAAAAACCTTCTGACTGTAACCTGGTATACATATATATTATTATGATTTACGGGTGTTAAAAATCGGTGTGGGTAAAACTTAACAACTTCTTTCACAGTAAAAGAAAACTACACCACTAACTATATACAGAGATCATGTACAGAACAATTCCGACTCGACTGGAATGAATTTGATTAGACACAAATTCTCTCATTTACTGGACTCCCTTGCCCATTCCCGGCGGTGGTCCTTATTAAAACAGCCCCCGTTCCTTTCTTTCCGCTTCTAGGCTTTTCTTGAGTCGAGCGCCGTCGTCGGTGATAATGAGTCATGGGACGGCGTATATGCTTATTTCGTAACACTATGTATTAAAAATAAATCATACTGCAGTTTTGTGAATGTGACAAAAAGTAAATAATTTTACCGCATTTTTCACCTTGAAATGGTATTTCTGTCATTAATATATCTATTTTTTTGGAACTAATTCACCGGATGTCTAAAAGATTAATGTATAAGCTATACACTTATCACGTATCTCAGAAACGCATTGTCTAATTTTTATAAAGTTTAAGCAACAAAATTACATTATGATTTGTGTTTCATTGTATCGAGAGAGCAACATAATTTGTAACTGGCTTATTTAATGTAATCCTCTTTAAGGTATCCTAACCGTTGTTAAATATCGACAAGAATTTTGGCGGATTTTATATCACAACTTCACGACGATACAATGAAAAACTTTATTTTCAACAAGACAGGACTACAGCACACTCTGGCATTTGAAAACTGGAACTTTAGTCGAGATACCGAGAATATGTGGCCTCCGAGATCTTGTGTACTTACTCAAGTATGCTTTTTTGTGGTCCTAGTTAAAGAATACTGTTTATCGAGCACCTATCAACAATTTGGAGGAATTGAGGTTGATAAATGACGAAGAAATTAACGACATAAACAATCAGACCATAATTTATCTATTCTAATTTTTTATAAGTAAACCTAGTTGTAGAAAAAGGTCTCAAAATTAGTGATACCTAATTTGAATTTTTTTAAATAACTTCAATTAAAAAAAATAGTTTACATTTAATTTGATTCTACTCGTAAGACTATCGAAACTGAGAGTGAATTACGATATGAATGTCGCATTTTTTGCTCAAACAAGATATGTATGTAATCTGGACAACGCTCTTAGACCCACACTTATACCTGTCGCTCATTCACATATAAACAGGACCGGCTTGAGGTTGATGTGTGAGGTAGAACGTAAAAATAGCAGCACTGGACTGAGAACATTTGACCGGAGGCTTTCAGGATTTGCGGTCGTGTTGAGTTATTTTCCGCCCTGAAGCAACTGGTTCGCCTAGCCTCTAAGGCGAAATAGTTTTACTATTAAAATAGTTGTGGGTTTCAGGTTAACTTTTTTTAGTTAACGACGTAGCTTTATTTTACGTCCACGCAATATTAGCGGTTTTAGCGTAAGAACTAATTTGACAAGAACTACACGTCTCATCAGTTTTAACACGTGTTTAACTAAACTGGAATTTTTGATGTGTACATATATCTTTTTAAATAAAAAAAAATTGTTCCTGAACAGTTAATTCTTTAGTCAGTTTTTATTGCAGACGTGAAAGTGGTAATGACTTGGCTAATTTGTTGTAATTCGTTCTAGGAAATGGGTTAATTAAAACACAATTGTCCTTAAAGTGCGTGTATTAAAAATGCGATCCGTTCGTTTTAAAAGCTTATTACGAACTAACTTTTAAGATCACAAATACGCATATATAAAATATAAACTGAAGTACTCAGCGTTTCTCGGGCGCCTTACATTTATCGCCCTTTATAAACAAATACTTAACAGTAAGCTAAACAGAGAATGTATGGGATATAGTCGTAATCATTTTTGCCTTAATTAATATATTGAATTACAACATTCGTTACTCCAAAACAGGGTGAAAAACCTTTAACGTTAGAACTGTTTCGCAAACTGCGTAATGTCTTAATATAATGTCTAAACAGAAATTACACATTTTTAACCGTCTTTTTGGTAATGTGTGGGCGTGCATGATTAATATAAAGAAGTGTACATCATCGTTTTAACTTCCCTCCATTTCGACAATCTGTGGCCAACGAACCCCGTCCTACAATACGCATACACACGTGTAAAACGCTCAGACAAACTGATTTCATTCCGAAGTGTCGGTTTCCAGTGAGAATTGTGTACACGCATGACATCATTATCTGTAAATAATTAAATGGTAGTGTCAGAACTGAAAAACTTATTGTTCGCAGGCTTGAGGACATCAATATATTTTGTTGATTTTGACGGCTTCGTGTTGGCTAGCTGATATTTTGTAAATACATATATCATATATCTTTTTACTCCCAGAGTGCGAGCTACTATTGTAATGGAGTCGCTTGGATGAATATCTAATTTTGTGTTTACCCGATATTTCATAACTTATAGAATACTGAGTATTAATAAGGGTAAGGGTCGTTTACTAGTCGAAGACAAAAGTTTGGAGACGTTCCCAATTTGTGTGATTTAGACCAATTAACCCTTAACCGTTCGTGATGCTTATACCGAGAGCAATAAAAAACACGATCAAAGACAGTCATGGATTTGTCTTTCATAGAATTTTCGCCTTGTCAGATTACCAGCAGTTTGAAAGTTTGAGTTAAAAATGCAGCAATCAAAGACAAACTTTCAAAAATCCGTGGCTGTTCTTGATCGTATTTTTATTTCTTTGTCGGTACTATTTTTTGAACGACCGACAAAATTATTGATTTGTGATGTTGAAAAAAATTCATCTCATCACACCTCAACTAAACTTGGTTTTACTTTTCAAAATTTGTTGCAATGGTTTCACCTAGGTATACCTAAACATTATAATCTTCAATACATGATTACTTACTGTTCGCCTAACCCTAAACGGTAAGTCATGCACTTCCTTCGTGTTAACTGCAGCAACCAGTAAATAATGCTTACCTACCTTTAAAATTGCTGTTAATGATAGCCTAATTTTTCAAATTATGAATGAGTACAGTTGGCCGTTTATTATAGACCAACTAATTAAGAAAAAAATGTTTGAAATGAAAAAGCTGAAAACGACAAAACCAAAAGATGCTGTTACGAAATAAACCCATACGCCACCTCGGTGCGACGCCTATGGGTTTTCTAGTATGTGCGACTCATCGTCCGTGACGGCGGCCAAGCGGCGTTCGCTAAAGAAAAGCCTGGAAGCAGAAGTCGTGATGAATATTCCCGAAAGAGCTCGATCACAGAACCTCTAGAAGGAAGTACGGGTTTAAATAGAGGCCACTTTCGGGAACGAGGGATTATTCATTCAATCGAGTCGAGTCCAGCGAATGTTGAGAGACTCCAGGTAAGTTGCGCGGGAATTATTTCGATCATTGTAACACTGGCATCGGATTCAAGATTCATAATTGGTTTTACGAAGATCTACGAGCAGACTGGACAAGAATTCGGAAGAATTTATGCCTGTTGAAACGAGAAATGGAACAAACAAGGGAATGGAGAAAAAATGGACGCAAGAAACAAGGAAATAGACGAGAGAATCAAATAAATGTAAAATGGGAAAAATGGACGAGAAAATGGGTGCAAGAGTAGAAAAAAATGGACGAAAGATTGAACGCAAGAGATGAGAAAATGAATGCGATAATAGAAGAGATGAACAAGAAAATGGATGTAAGAATGGAAATGATGGACATAAAAATAGATAAGCAAATCAGTCTCACTGAAAAATTCCAAAAGGACGTGGAAGCAAACAAAAATGACATCACAGGAATTAAAGAACAAATGAAAGACATAGAAACAAATTTGAAGTTTATGCAAAATCTTGTTGGAGAAAATGTGGTCTTGATGGATCGAAAAGTTAAAAAGGAAGTTGAACATCAGCTAAAGAGTGAATGCGAGAAATCAGTGCAGAAATGCATGGAAGATCGAGTGAAAACTATAGAAGATATAGAATGGAGATTAAAATGAAGAAATTCCAAAAGTTAATGATCAATGCAGCAACCACTGGTTCATGTTATGTGATGTCGGCCCCCTGACAACCACCCATCTATGACGGTCAGACGCCTTGGTCATCATACAAGAAGTAGTTCGAAGCACCAGCAACGGCAAATCTCTGGGAAGAAGAACAAAAAGCTACAGCTTTGGTGGTGGCGCAGCGCTAGAGATACTATAACATCTGTCTGAAGAAGATAGAAACAGATACAGTGCCCTAACTGCCGCTCTGGAACTTCAATTTGGGGATGAACATCTGAGACAAGTTTTTGCAGCCCAAGTGAAGACAAGAACCCAGAAAGTTGGAGAATCCCTTCAAAAATTTGAAGCATATGTCAAGAGATTGGTACGTCTTGCATACTCCGACGCACCACCAACTTTTCAAGAGAGGCTTGTGACAGAAACCTTCGTAAATGGCATTCGCGATGTTCAGGTTAAGAAGGTCCTACAACTATCAAGGTATCATACATCATCTGAAGCTTTGATTCGTGCGCTGGAAGTGGAGGCGGCGTACAATTCTTCAAGAACGTGCCACAAAGTCAGAGTGGCAGAACTAGAGATGAAAGAAAACGACGGAATAAAGAAGATACAGGAAAAACTGTCACAACAAATGAATGGTAGATATCTCTAGGATTAGAGAATGGTACGCTTCGTAAGAAAATCCAAGAATGCTATAGGTGTGGGCGCTAGGGACACCTCAAACATCGTGCTCGAATACCAATTCCAAGAAAAAGCACACAATAGAGATCTCACCGAGATGTAAAAAGAGCTAGTATTCTGAGGAATTGGTTCACTGGTGGGAATAAGGCCACAGAGATGTGAAAATAAGAAGCTTCACCAGAGGTAGTGGTTCAACTATACCGGGGAAAATTTATGAAAATCCAGAAGCACTATCGATAGTGGCGCTGAGGTATCAATTGTACGTAAAGGACTCGTGAGAGCTGAAGATGTACAAACTATACCCGAAACGATCAAATTGAAAACTGTAACTGGAGAGTCGACGTCGATCATGGGCAAAACATTGGTAGAAATCTCAAAACATTGGTAGAAATCTGTACTGGTCAGCTGAGAATAAGCCATCGAGTCTCATGGCTAGCATGGGAATGGATTTGATTAGCCGCCATGGGTTGGCAATTGATCTAGTGGAGGAAGTCCTATGTCTTGGAAATGAAGAGTTTAAGCTGAATCAGCGTTGCATTGAAGCAAAGCCTTCAAGATTGATCGCTTATCAGAACTGCAAATACTGCGATGAGGTTGATCAGCGCAAAACACTATTCAACCGCAGGAAGAAAGCAGTCGTAAAAGATGATCAATGGACTACAGCTCGGTTTAGAAAAGACCAGGAGGATGGATATTGGGCCGCTCCTCAGGTGGAAAGAAGATGGGATAGAACAGAAATATCAGACGAGTCACCTTCTGTCAAGGCGTTATGGGCTCAATGGGAGTTCTTACATGTCGAGAACGGGTTTCTGAAGCGATCCTGGGAAAGTCCGGATAGAAGGCATGTCGTTATGCAGTTGATGCTTCCGGTCATTAAAACCAAGGAAGTACTTCAAGTGGTGCTCATTCTGGAATAAACAAGACGCTTCCCAAAGTTAGAAAGAGTTTTTGCCGTTGCCGGAAAGACGTCGTGAGCTGGTGCAAGAAGTGTAGGACCTGTGCGGCGGTTAAAAGGCCTAAGATTAAGGCGAGAGGGCGGATGCAACCACAGAACGTCGGAGATATAGCGGATCCCCTACCAGTGATCGAAGAAGGGAACAAGTACAGGAAGAATGTGAAAGGCTACCACGATGGCTTACAGGAGAAGTTACCGAGTGGTAGAATGAAGACACGTTACGACCTTAACTCAGTAAGGCTCCAGGAAGAAGATTTGATGTGGCTTTATAACCCTCAAAGAAGTAAAGATTGTTGCCCGAAGTTATCATCAGACTGGGAAGATTCCTATACTTTCGTGACGAGGATCAACGATGTCGTCTACAGGATTCGACAAGGCCAGAAGACTGAAGATTGTTCACTTAGGTCGCCTCATGAATTACGACAGTGACACCACCGATGTTTCTGATCGGGACGATTAGAACTAAGGAGAGGGCAGTATTACAAAATAAACCCATACGCCACCCCGGTGGGACCCCTATGGATTTTCTAATATGTACGGCGATGATGGGTTACTCATCGTCGGTGACGACGGCCGAGCGGCGTTCGCTAAAAAAAACCTGGAAGAGGAAGTCGCGATGGGTATTCCAGAAAGACCTCCATCACAGAATCTCTAGAAAGAAGTACGGGTTTAAATAGAGGTCACTTTCGGGAACGTGACATTCCGTCGAGTCGAGTCCAGCGAATGTTGAGAGAAGCCAGTCAAGTTGAGCCGGAATTATTTTGTTCATAGTCGTGTAAATTTGAGTTACTAAGAAATAAATTCTTAAGTTTTACCCACGCCGATTTCACCGATCATCGTAACAATACAAAAAATCGAAGACATATACCCGTCCTCTTTCTTGGGACAAACAACCTATCAACTAAAAAAATGTTAACCCGCTATATACCCAACCCATGCATAACTACGAACAGCACAACGGCTCTAAAACAGCATCTGATAAACCTTAAAGACAAAACTGCAAAACTGCATTTTATCGACTCCAAGAACTGATTGATTCAATAGTTTGCAGGAATCTTTTTTCTTATTTTAAAAACATTATATGTCAAAATTAACACGACTTTTTTAGAAAACGTTCCACCATCATCAACTTGTTCTGATGTGCAAATAAAATTATTAATGCTATAAGTGAAAGTCGTGAAGTACAAGATGTGTATATAGTGTTTAGCAAGCCTTTTGACTAAAACAATCAGTATAATGTAATTAGAAAAATGGCAGCATACGGTATTTTCGTTTCTAAACTCGATCAAAAGTTATCTTCGCAATAGAACTCATCAAATCAAAGTAAAGAACTAACTATGTGTCCTACTACTCGACGAGTATTTTCGAAAGTGCCTCAAGGTTCTACACTCGGACCATTATTATCCTTAATTTATGTAAACGATCTTGGTATGAAATGTTCCTCTGAACATAGCTTGTTCGCTGATGATCCTAAAATCGTCAGAATAATTCGTAGTATAAAACATGTCAAACTTTTACAGCATGATCTTGATATATTATTCGATTGATGTGAATTGAATCAAATGGTTTTAAATTATGACAAATGTTTTGTGGTTGATTTTAATCACAAATTAGCTCCATCATTTCCAGTGTACTGTATCAATGGTAAGATAATCTAAATCTCTTCATCAGATAACGACTTAGGTCTTTTATTAGATGGCAAACTGCCCTTTAATGTTCATTACGATCATATCATTCCCAAAGCACTAAAAATTTTAAGCTGCATCAAAAAGTATGGTAAGGACTTGCATAATCTACGTACTTTCACGGTTCTTTGTACTTCATTGATAAGGCCTGTACTTGAATTTGGCTACATAATGTGGTCTCTATATCACATATCCCATATAGAAAGAATTGAAACGATTCAGAATAAATTTACTAAATATATCTCTAATCATATTCCAGCTACCTTTAGAAATTCTTATGGCATGTCTAAAACCTACTATTACAACTTAACACATGTAATTAGCGCCATATTTATTTTTTGTTTGGAAGGTGAACCGTTTGTATAGAAGAACTTGAACCATTGAAGTATATATTAGATACACTTTAAAGTTTTAAGGACTTTCAAAAAACCACATTTTAAGAGCAACGTTGACGGTCTCATTACGTGTTCATTAAATGATTGTGACAGTTCTTCAATCTGGGCAGTGTCATCTAACTAAATCCTTTGGAATCTGCCGAGTCAGTCGTCTGCCTATATAATATTATAATAATAATCAAGTGGCTATCAGTACACATATTCTTCTTCTATCTTATGCACGCAATATATGTACTCTGTTATATTCTAAATATCGAAATTAATATAACCTTTAGCAAAAAAAGGAAATCACGCTTCTGAAGGCGAAGAATGTCAAAACTCTCTAGACCATTTTTTTACAAAAAGAACCACTTTTTGTATTTTAAAAATGATTTGTAATGAATGATGTAACACATACAAATTTCTATCATGTCATAAACAAACGGACAAGTAGGGTCAACAAAAAAAATGCAATTAATAAAAAACTTCATAGGTAGTTTCAGCATGGCAAGGTGACATTTTAAAAACGATTTTTTATTTAAAAAGAAATAAATGTGGCACAACTGATCGGTTCTTTTCAAATTTTGACAACGGTATGACCACATTGTTAGAAAAAAGGTGGATAGAAGTTCGGTTCTTTTCTGAAGTACCTAAGTTGTTAAATTATTAAATTTGTTTCATAACTTTACACACATTATGTACATTCTACTCGGCCTGCATGTAATGTGTTTTTTAAGACAAATAAACTTATCGTCATTATTATTATTATTACTATTATTACACGATCTGACTGCGTGTAAAACAGTGTATCCAACAAAGAACAACGACGACACAGGTGCTACTCTTCAGTCCAATCGTGCTACGATCATATTATTACACAGAATCGACAGCGCAGGCCTTTTCAGTTCCTGCTGAAGTTATCGATTCTTGATGCTGACGACATTACAGATCCTGAAAAAAAGATGACGCAAATCGTAATTTTTACAACAACGGAGATCATTACCCTTCTGGGAGTATCAGCCTTTGCCTCATCATCAACTTGACTCACCCCTAAGAATAGTCATGTCTAACGAACCTAACGTACTTGTGCGACCGCTAAACATCATACCCAAATTTAGGTACACGCACGGTGGGCCGCAATACTCCAGCCTGACGTAATCACGAGTCTTGCAAAAGCCGTATAGGGACCTTGACGTGTCCCTGTCTGATCCAGCATGACCCCGGCGATAAATAGTTAATTCTGAAACAGTTTGATACCTATAATCCTGTAGGTGTAGGTTTGTGCAGCCTTCAGAAACGACCTTTGTATAATGCCATCAACTTCCTGATGATTGGGCACGGATAATAGGCGCGACGTAGGGTTGTCTCCGTTTCGTTAGTCCGGTGTAACACTTCGAGACAGTTGGCAAGACTATTTCACAGTTACACAATCTGGTAACCTTTCAGGCTGTATGATAGTCCAATGGAATCTGTTAATTAGTCCGTGCCATTGCTCGACAACACATCAATGAATTTTATTGCTGGAAGCACTTATTAAACAATGAAGGCTAATTGAGAGGAAAAGATGTTGTAATGGATTATTTATTGCTTGAAGGAATTGAAGAGTAATAACAGTAGGCAGAGATAAAGGTGGAATTATAATAAAACACGTTCGGGAATAAATGCCATTTGTGATTTGAATACTGAATCTATGCAAATCGGAATTTGCAAATTTGCTGTAAAACGCTGAAAAACCGCAGTCATCCAACTGTTTATCTGTAGCTTGTAATATAAATACAATAGAAGAAGCAATTTTAATGCTCGAAGTTCCGATTGCATCACTAAACCACTGAAGCGTCGTTCCGTGATCGCAGAAGAATTGTTGGATTTAACTTTAAAATATTTAAGGTTTATGTAATACTTTTATCATTTTTTTGTTTGTATATAGGTGTCCCAAAAGCTGGCGGTGGAAGATTACGCACTCCCCGCAAATTATCAAGAAAATTCTCTAATACAATTTAATAGAACTGATTTGTACCTACAATTTAACCTTATTATATATTGTTTTATATACCTATACAGAGTGTTCATAAGAAGTAACACACAAGTTGTTTTTTTTTTTAATGAAACACCTACATATTTTTACATATTCTCATTAGCGTCTTCCTAGGCTTTATAACCACAGTTTATTTTTGAACTACTGATGATTTGTTAAGAACAATATTTTGTGGTGGGATAAATAAAGGTATGGGTTTCGTAGCGGTACCAATTAAATCATTAATTATTTTTTGTTCTCTTTTTTTTCCAAAGGTCAAACCAAGATATCAAAAAATATATGAGGTACTTTATTTATGTAAAAAAACTGTTTTGTGTGTTACCCCTGAAAAAAAAACACCTTGTTATAGGTACAAATTATTTCTTTTTTTTTAATTTCTAATAATTAATGAAATATCAAGGAATATGCGTTTAGTGACTCACCCTGTATATTCAAAGATGAAAATCTGATACTTTGCACCAAGCTTTTTGGTTACGTTGCTTTGACAAAAGTATAAATAATTGAAGCGTTTTAACGTATTTATACACGGTGAGTAAATTTGCAAATTTTCAACTTTCTCAAATTTTTCTACTTGTATTTTATAATGTTTAAAAATTACCGCAGAAAAAATGCAGAGCAAGGCAGAATGTGTCAAGATCAACAATAGCTTTAAATTTAATTTATAATTTTTGTCTCTAAATAAATTAATTTCTCAAAAACTCTTGTGAATGAAACCCCTTTAATCCTTAAAAACGTCCAAGGAAATATTCTGACTGTGAGACAAGTACGTGCACGCCCGTGGAGGCAGTTTTAAACATTGACGTTAATCTAATTCTTGTTCGTATTCTTTTTTAATTTTTGTTTATATTGTTATTTCATTTTTAGTAGACTTGTAAATAATTAATGAAGTCACTATAATATACGAAAACAAATGTTTTCATAAAAACCTTTGCATTGCGAAAACGTTATAAAAGAATACAACAATGCGGAAATTTTGGAACACCCTGTATTTGCGATTAAACAAAGTTAGTGCTAAAAGAAAGCTTACTTAATACACGATAATTTGTAAAATTAGCCACTTTGCATAAATAAATTTAAACCTTGTTCAAGTTTTATACGTATGTTAAAATTTTTTTCATGAAAATGCAAATACTTATCTTGAAACTTTTTTCTCCATCATAAATTTAAATCCGTAGGTTCCATTTAAAAAATAAAACTTTACTCTATAACCTTTAAGAAAGCACTTCGTACCTTTGGAAATATCTTTTTTTAGTAGCCCACAATAAATACGTAATCCTCAGTTATCACAATACTGTGAAATCTGTAGAAATGTATGTACAAAATTCAAAATATTTTATGCAAATTTAACTCAGGTATTTTCCTGAGAGTATATCCATCAACTGAAAAAAAACATACAGATATTAGGACTCTTTCATATAGGACTTACCCCATCCCATCCTTTTAATTGTTACTTAGGGGATAATTAGCTAAATTTTGGTTTACATACTACCTACAAAAAAGATTCCTAACGCATATATAAAATTTGACAACAATCAGTCCGGTAGTTCTGGAGATTATCAGACCGACGGAAATGGGAGACCTATTCGTACTTTTGGGGTCATTAAACGTCTAAAAAACATGAAAGTAGTCAGTCCCCAATACTTCCTTAGCTTACATTCGGGAAGAAAAAAATTACTTAGGATTCCTGAAAAATATTTAAAATATGGGAATACTTTATTTTTTCGGAAAATTGAATTT
Source organism: Zophobas morio (assembly GCF_036711695.1). Taxonomy (NCBI): domain Eukaryota; kingdom Metazoa; phylum Arthropoda; class Insecta; order Coleoptera; family Tenebrionidae; genus Zophobas; species Zophobas morio. The sequence continues at coordinate 11,219,605 of NW_026972122.1, forward strand.
TGAAAGTTGGAAATAAAGTAGTTAAAATAAGTTTAACATCACACAAGAAACACGTGGGCTTCCGCCTAATTAAAACTTCGGGATTTTTTTTATAATACTTATGTGTAATTTTTACAAAATACCGCTTAAAATTTAATTATCATAATTTCTTTGCATAAAATCAATGGAAACTTTAATTTTAATAAAAATTGGTTGTTTTAACTTTGCTTTTTTGTCGAGTTACAGGTGCAAGGGATAATCACCGTTTGGATTTTTTCTCAAATAAAATTTTCACATATTTTGTAATGTTTTTCAGGAATCCATAAAGTACGATTTTTGGCTTACAGTATTTTTAGATCAAGCTGAAAAATATAACAAGAATTTAATTCAATAATTTTTACGTAGAAATACTTTTTACTTAAAAGGCTACAAACTCGTTCACAAATCAATTTGCGATTTTAACAGAGTGAATTTGAAAATAAATTTGTGTTATGCTGATATAGATTTATCTAATTTGACTTACATCATAAAGAAGGTAAAAATATTAATTTCATAAAAAAGTCATTCAATTTTAGACAGTTAGTAGGTGTTATAATAATAATACAATAACGTTGACAACAGTATCAGTATTCATAATAGTTTTAAATGCGCCCACATAAGTTTAACCGGGCAGAATGACTTGTGTAGTTAGACCTGATTATTTACAAGAGAAATTTGTAACCATTTCCGGACGATTCCTGCTAAACACAGGTCTACCTACGCAGGTCTTGATCAGTTGCACAGGTCTGAACGTGTGTATAACCGGCAGTGCGTATTAATCGGACATCGGTATTTCACGCCCTCAAAAAACAACTGTTAAAATAGTACTGTATTTCGCTGCTGCCAGTCCTCTACATTTTTGCACAAACTTAAACTTTTGGTTATCATTTGTTTAAAGTAAACAACCAAACATCTAAAAATCTAAATTTTGTCGTCTTCCTGAAAGCTGTCTAAGGTGTAGTAATAATTACTAATAATTAGTATGATGATAATGTTACGAGATTTATAAGAAAATGTCTCGTTAACTATGTCATAAAATGATTAATTTACCCCAAAAACGTAACTAACTTATAATAATAACAATAACAACAATTTATTGTTGTTTATGCCAACGGACGATAATCTACGATGAATATGATCTATAATGCATGTACATAAGCGAACAAAAATTTAGAACCACACATGTTTCACGTTTTACCATCTACACCATATTTCTAACTATGTACATACCTATATATTTGACAAACGGAAAAGGGGAACATATTTTGTCGTACTTTAAGGGTCATGAAACGTCGAGAAAATACGAAAGTAGCCAGTCGCTGGATGAACCTTAATACAATACTTTTTAACAAAATTCAAAAATGATAATCCTTTAACCTAACCCATATTCATAAATTCATAGAATTGCACGAAATTTACTGTCAGCACGCTGCAGAAACCGCCTGATGATTTACAGCTGTAGTCTCCATCACCATTGTGTAAGGTAGAAATGAACTGGTCTTTTGTTTGAAAAGTAAAGAAGATAATAGTAAATCTAGGCACTGGGACGTTGTTCGTATAATAATAAAGTGGTGCAGTGCAATGAAATGCACTTCGCCTGCAGCGTAGGATGCTACATCGCAGGAACCAGATAAGCAACAGCCACTTTCTTCAGCACGGCATCACCCTGACTGTTAATAAACCTGAAGCACGATGTAGACGCGTAAGAATAAGTAGCGATGTCAACCTTCTTCGACACAGGAACGATGTCAACGCGCGCACAGAAATACCCTGTAGTATGGGTATAAATTTTCAGGTGAGTAGATGTGTCAACTTCCACTTGTACAGTCTGAAAACTCGTGTTGAAAGATCTGCGCCTCCATCGATGCATAGTGGCCCACTAACTCATCCACAACGTTTCCGAAGTAACAAATAATTTTTCTCTTACCAGGTTAACCGATTACATATTGTTTGTTACAAAATTGTTATTTTTAATACTATTGTCTTGTGACTATTAACTTATTCTTATTATTGTCACCGATAGTATCGTAGTTTAATAGAAAATTAACATATTGTTAAACAGATCTGTTATTTACGTATTATTTTTAACGTTAGTGTATTGTTATCACAAAAAGAAAATTACGATCAGTTACCTATCAGATGAACACGTGTTAAATTCACTTCTTTTTTTCAGTTTGTCTTTTGTCTGTGAGTAAGGAGTTGTCCAGTCAACCTCTATAATGGTCCAGACCACGGTAAAAAAACTGGCGCCCGATTATTTGCTTTGTCGTCACCAGAACTAGAGAACACTAGAACTATAACATCAGAAAGTTTGTTAGTTAGTGTACTCTTTTTACATGTCTTTTTCTGCTGGCAATATCTATTAGTTTAATAAAGTAACTATCGCCTCTTTCACAACGTTTTATTCTTCTTCTTTTATATATTTAATTGTTCTAAATCAAAACAGAAGAACGAAGAAAGAAATTTGAAGAGATATTGCGCTATTTGCACTGCAATGACAACAGTCTTATTCCCAGAAATAATAAAGACAAACTTTACATATCAGATCATTGGTAACCCATCTAAATAGAACGTTTCGTCAGTATTACAGAACTACTCGTCGAACTAATATTGATGAAAGCATGATTCTCTTCAAAGGAAGACGTACCTTGAATCAGTATAATGCTCAAAAACTAATAAAGAGGGGTTACAAACTCTGGTGTCAAACGGATCAAAATGCTTACGTTTCTGACTTTGAAATTTACCAAGGCAAAAATGAAAAAATTGAACATTTCGATCTTGTGAAAGAGTTGTATTGTCGGCAACAAAATCGGATTAGAGACAAGATCATGTATGATGACAATTACTTAATGTCTATAAGACTATTGAAACAACTTCGATTCCATAATACTGTTACTATTTTCGGATATTAAAATTGGCGTGGATAAAACTCAACAATTTATTTCTCAGTAATACTAATTTACACGACTATACAGCGACTAATTGGGACTCACCATGACTTGTGCTCTCTCTTGTGGTCTCTATTTAAACAGCCACGCATTCCTTCTGGAGAGTTCGCGATTGCCGCTTCGAGCTTGTTCTGGAGTGTGCCATCGAGACTTCCGGCGAACCGCTTCCAGGCTTTTCTTTATTCAAACGCTGCTGAATCACCAGCAATGTACCAGAAAACCCGTAGACGTCGTACCGGGACGGATCATGGGTTTACTCCATAACAATATACATCGATAAATAAAAATGAAAAACTGATGACTCGCAGATAATATAATTTATCTATAAATGTCAAAATCACAAAAACTGAACCAAAACAGGGTATGGCGACCGTTAGTAAAAGAGACCTCACTTCCGTTGGGTCGCAGAAAATAAAATGTTGGCACAAAGCAACTGATCTGTAATGTTAAGGTTTATAATAACAACAGTAAAATGCAGCACAATTGAGAGTTTGGTGTGACGGCGACGATGGAAATGAAAGAGTGCACTGTATTTTGGTGGTTTATTGTCCCCAAAGCTTGTCTGTCATCCAACAATTGACAATTGTGAGAAATATATAAGTGATGTAAAGAAGAATATTTGGGAGGTGGCTGGTCCGTCCAACCTTTGGTTTTCAAGAGTGGCACGAGCCGCACTGCAAGGAATGCCGCACCACAAAGACCGCCTCCGGTCCATGACAAAGGAGCCGCCCACAAAGAGTGCCGCCGACAGAGGCGTGAGCCGCCCCAGAAAGAGAGCTGCCGACAGAATTAACGCTGAAAAACAATGAAATATATACATAAAAAACAAATAACAATCCAGTTCTTGGACTTAAAGATGTGCTTCTTCCAAAAATGGAGTGGACTGAGGCTTTTCGATCTTCAGGTTTTTTAATCCAAGTCGTATGCTATTTGGACCATATATGTCTTAGAATTATGTTCAAATAGCTGTTTTATCTGCATAAGCGGATGCTTCACATACAATAAAAGAGGTGCACAATTAGGAAAATAACACCACCAAAGGTGAAATGAAGAATAGGTACACTATAATTCTTTTATTATTTTCTTTTAAAATTGTAGAGGTAACTATGTATTCAGATAAAAATGTAACTGTAGGGTGTTACAAGATGAGTGTTGCAACTTACAGAGTACTTTTAAGGTAACATAAAATTTATACATAATTAATAGTAAATTTTATGACTCAAAAGCCAAAAACATTAAAAATAATAATAATTGCCTTTGGGATAAGTTATAATTAATTATTTTTTGAATTCGGTGAGAGGAAACACTAAGCCAAGAATAAATCATTTTCTAGTTTTGAACTTTTGTTATACAATCCCATTATTAATAAGTCCTGCATCCCAAAAAAAATAAAAATATATAAATAAAATTTCACTCTCAGCGATGATGCAGCGTTATCGTAAGTACATACATGGGCTATAATAATCTGCTTGGTATTCTTTTATTGCCTTGAGACTCATAACATGACACACACAAATTTATTTACAAATTCATGTTCATACCATGCGTCCATAACCAAAGACAACACCAAAACGAGTATACTGAGTCAACGTTTAATCTCTAGATTAACTTCAAATGGAACTCTATTATATCGTACACTTGCTAACCTCTCGTGTACTTATGGAGACAAAAGGTAGTCTTACTGAAATAAAGATCCAGTACCAAGTAATTGTGACAAACAATTCTTGTTTTAACTTTTGGTAGTCTCACTAGAAACTATAAGTTCAGTTTTGAATTTTCGCGGTTTACATCGTTCTGTCAATGCAATGCTCAGAAACACCTGGAATGTGCTTTAATTTTTCAGCAAATAATGCAAAAGGCCTTGAACGGCTGCTCATAACGTCATACTCACGTGATGCTGTTGTCTGGTCAAGGTCATATGAAGTACCCTATATAAAACAATGTAAAAGTGAAGCAACCTTGACACAAAGATAGCGATAAAGTTAAGTATTATTTGATCTTATAGATTATTTAAGGAAACGATTTTGATTAAACATACGATATTTTAGATAATTCTACTATTTAGTAAATTCATCTGGTAAAAGCTTGAGGTGACTTCCTTGATAACGAACAAATGGACATTTATTACACTGTCACCATAAGTAATAGTAAACATATAGCTAAAATTTTTCGAGTCCCTTATAAGAACCTTACTACTCCAGATATAGGGTAATTGCCAAAAATTTTCTTTTAGCTCATGCCGTCCAACGTAAGAAAAATGTCTAATTATCATCTAGTAACAACGACTTGTTAATTTCTGTATTCTCTAACATCTTGATAGTATCAAAAGCCTGAAAATGAGTCATAGAAACTGTAGCAAGAAATCCCAAACATGTTGCATTTGTAGAATTTTGAAATGATGTCAGCAAATTTTGGAGAAGGAACATCAGTACAGGTTTTGAAACATATAATTGTGTACATTTTAGACAATTTTTTATTTAGCAAAATTTTGAAAAACACATCACATTTCAGTTTAAGTTTTCTTGTTTCCATGAAACATAATATTCTTAAAACCTATTCGGAAAATTACTATTTCTCCAATAAAATGACCAACAGCCACGATGGACAGACAGAGACGGAAACGAGGGACATACTTTAGCATATACTACAAGTTATGAAACATCGAGAAATCATGAAATTAGCCATACGTTAAATATGCACTAGTAAAATAGTTCTCTGGTTGGTGTTTTTTTTTTATTACTTTTCTCAACTCAGAAATAATTTATATTCATCTGATATGAATCGAAAACTAGTCTGTTTTCTTGGAATTTTACTGTTAAATAAATTTTCACGTATTTTGTGTGATATTTGTAATCACAAAAGAAACATTCCTGAAGATGAACGAAACGTTTTAAATTTGTGTTGCAGATTGTACACAGAAGCTTAATGTCTGAATGAAAGAAATAAATATATAGTCCGTAGGTAGCCACGGAGATTAAAATATCGAGTAACTATGAACACGAAAGAATCAAATAACAAACGACGTGTTAACTAAATATGGTTTAGGTGCTACTAAATCACGCCATAACTCTTTTAAGTAATTTCATTGACATCATTTAATAGTTTACAGACAATAATAAATGCTACACTAAAGGAAATAACCCTGAACTGTTGGTAATAATATGTAAAGAAACAGCTCACCACACATCCGTCGGATCACACCACACGACACATACCAATTCCAAAAAAAAGTTTTCTTTTAACACCAATTTTACTGTCGCACAGAATTATTCAGTGAAGACATGCCATGTATAATAAATAAGTGATTGTGTATATGACTTTAATAACATATAAACTTCTTCGCCGCAAAGATTTAACAATGTTGTGAGTTGTGACGTAAGAATAAAAGGCAAAACACGCAAACGGTAGTGGGTACACAATTATTAACATGGTAGATTGTCTCGAAAGTCAAAATAGACCGTCATATCCTTTCAGGCTATGACAACATCATGTTTTGTTTTCAGTACGTATTTACGACGATTTACATGAAGAAACAACTAACTCAAAAGTAAGTTATAATAATAATAATAATAATAATTTGTTGCCGAATAGTACAGTGTACAAATACAGAGGAACAGTGAAAAAGAAAAACAATACAACTTGTATAAAACAAAATGAATAATAATTAAAAAGAAAAGGAACCATACATTATCCACTTGTATTTACAGCCAGTGCGAGTTTTTTAATAAGCAATTAAAGATTTCACAATTGGCAATAATTCGACTATACGTATTACATATAAGTGAGATAGGACATTTTTCCAACAGATTCTAATCTACAAAAAAGTTGGAACTGAATGGGAAGACAATTTTGGTACAAAAAAAAATCAGCTGTCCCAATATATATATATATATATACATATACCAATTTGATTATGCACACTCGACTGTAATAATTATTGTACAACAGCTTTTCATTTAACCGGTTAATTTTTGTTTTCAACGAAATCTGTTTGCCTCGCAATCTGACGAGAAAAACTGCGGTCAAAATCTCAAACCCCGCAGGGGTTGAGAAATTTTGGAAGTTTGTCGAGTAAAATTGACTGAGTTTGTAAAATAAAAATTTGTACGTCTAGAAATGAATATCTCGAATCCAATTCAGTGAGATAATTTCATGATAACAGATGTGAAAATGCAAAATTCAAAACAATTGTTTTATTCAAACATGAAAACAACATTTTCAACAACTAAAAAGAACAATCATTAAAAAAAACAATTACTATAAATTATTTTAGGACTTAAAGAGGAATTTTTAAAAATGTTGTTTTGAATTACTGAAGAACTAGAGGACCCTTGGTGTTGTCACTGTGGAGATAAAATGAAACTCGTAGTGGACTGTATTATTATTAGAGAGCGGATTTCTGTCGGGCTAGACAAGGCCAAACTCGGTACGGCTCGTACGGGATGGGAATTCATTACAGTTACCGGCTGCACTTCGTTTATTTGAGATTAGAATAACGCTGCTTCGTTGCACTCTGCTGTTAATCCCAGTTCTCATTTAGTTAGCCGTTTGATTAATAAATCGTTAATTGTATTTATGGAATCAAGTGACAATTAAATTCAGTGATTACCTATCACCCGCTACTGAGTCCCGGCGATGCAGCGCGTCCCCACTAAAATCGTGACGTAGCCCGACAGAAATCCGCTGTCTAATTATTATGTATAATATGTATTGGTCGTTCACACAGCTCGTCAGCTACCCAACTACTAACTTGCTAATTTACAAAAAATATACAAGAGCGGTACAAGTTCGCTTGGAAGAGAACGGTCGGTACACCCCTTTGATATTCGACTATGCCGGCGGCGGTATGGACTCCTCTGGTCTTTGACTACGGCGGCGGCGGTATGGACTCAACTGGTTTTTGACAATGCCGCCGGCGGTACAGGCCGTACCATCCTTCGTATTTTAAATTTGACATTAAATTTTCATGATGTATAGAATCAACTTGGAGATAAAGCCCAACTGATGAAGAGTTTGAATGTACTGTAATGTCGTAGGTTCGTGGTCACACACTCTAGCTTTACATAATTGAGTTACCGCAATTGCTCGATTGGAATAATTCGTGATTTTTTTCGCTTTGGTATTGTTACAAGATATCCATGGCCAAAAAATAATCAAGTAAGAAGATTTCAATGGGAAACAGAAAAGTTGTGCCCTCTTGTCCTGTGAATAAAGTCATTTTTTCAAAAATTTATTAGAGGCACGTGACAATTGGTGTCAGAAGTGGGATTCTCTCAAAAGTTTTTATTACCGCTGACGAGAACCATAGCTAAGGGAGATAAATCATCGCAATTTCAAGATTTAATGAAAATGATGAGAAAGGTTCAAAAAGATATGAGTCAAAACAAGAATCAGCTGGGAAAGATTCATGAAGAATTTGGGCGAATTCAGGAACTGATGACAGGATTGAGAAACAATTTAGAAGTTCTTAAGGTTGAAATTAATGCTAACACGAAGAAATTCTTCTAAATTGTAAAAATGTAATGGTAGCAACATCAACATTACAAATTTTTGCTCCAATAAACATTACTATACCTCCTCGTCAGATTTTATTGTCAGAATTTTAGCCATCAAGTCCCGTATTTCTTGGAACCCGAGAAATCTCTAACCTGGAAAAAAATATAATCGTTACAAGAATTTCGTTCCAGTCAGCGCTCTTACCGATCAGAGTTTTGAATGTATCTAATAAACCTGCTGAGATCAAGAAGGCAACCCCTTTAGAAGTGTTACAACCAGTTGGAATAAGACGAAATTTGGAATGTTCCAATAATCAAGAGAAAATTCTAGGAATAAATGAGAAACAGCACACGAATTTGAGTAGTGGATTACCAATTTCACTACAACAAATGTTCGAAACTTGCAATTTGGAGTTAACGCCGAAACAAAAACGAATATTTCCGCATAATGTTAGTAAAGAAAAAGAATAGATCTAGATGATTTTGTTAGATTATTGGAAATTTAATCAAATTAAGAAGAAAGATTCTTATTCTTTGTCAGAAAATGACGACACTTTGGATGCGTTAACAGGATCAAAATGGTTTTCAAGTTTAGATTTCCAGAGTCGGTATTGGCAAGTAGAAATGAACGAAGTTGACAAAGAGAAAACTTCGTATGCTGGATTATGGAAATTTAGAGTTATCTCTTTTGGTCTCTGCAATGCACCAAGCACTTTGAGCGGTTAATAGAGAAAGTGTTCCAAGTACTGCCATGGAAGAGTGCTATGGTGTATAAAGACGATATCCTCGTCCATGGAAAAGATTTTGATGACCATTTGATTCAATTAGAACAAGTTTTCCAACGACTGAAAAATGCTAAGCTCAAACTGAATCCAAAAAATGTCATCTACTCCAATGAAAAGTTTAATTTTTAGGACATGTATTAACTGGTGATGGAATTCATACATTGTGACAAAATTTTGTCGAAGAATGTCGGGAAGCTTTGATAAATTAAAATATTATTAACGTCGACTCCGGTATTGACACATCGGAATCAGACAGGTACATTTTATTTGGATACAGATTCAAGTGACTGTAGTATTGGAGTAGTTCTGTCTCAAGAACAAGATGGTTTGGAAAAAGTAATTGATATTATAGCAAAACATTACATCGTGTTTAGAAAAGTTGAAGTGTCACTAGAAAAGAGTTGTATACTAATCCGTCTTTAAAGTTAATAATAATTATAGAATGGAAAAATAGTAATTACGAGCGGTCCTTTCAGGAGGTATCGAACATAAGTCCACTGGTGAAAGCATATTTGTCACAGTAGAACTCTTTGATGCTTAAGGAGAGTGTGGGAGAACCCGGATAGTAGACAAAATAAAGAGAAATTAGTCGTACGTTTTGCTTTACAAACCGAACTTATCAAGCAGCTACATAGCAGCGATTACGGTGGACACTTGGATGTAAGTAAAACTATAAGAAAAAGTTAAGGATCGATTTAATTGGCTAGAACGTACAGAAAATGTGGAAGATTATTGTAAAACATGTAACGGTTGCAATTTTCGAAAAGGTCCAAATACTCTCAATCAAGCCAGAATGCAACAATTTAATGTCGGGTCCCCGTTTGAAAGAGTACCAGCAGATATTTTGGATCATCTGCCTGTCACCACTACAAAATAACCAGACATAATTCCTGTATCAAATCAAGAGACTGAAACCATTGTGGAGGTGTTGGTTGACCATGAGTTCTCGAGGTTTGGAGTTCCCATGAAGCTGCATATAGATCAAGGATGAAACTTCATATCTGAAGTATTTGGCGAAACAATGAAGATTATCCTTTAAACCCCCGATCTAATGGTATGGCAGAATATTTTAACAGAACACTTCTCGACTATCTCTCGAAATTCGTAAATGAAGATCAGAAAAACTGGGATAAAAAAATCAACTGGGTTTGCTGGCATATAGGACGAAACTACAAAATGATGATGGCGGGGGAAATACTGGATTTGATCCTTGGTGGTTCCCCCAATGCAAACAGTTATATCAACTTAGAATGGGTTAGCAATTTTCGGAGAAACCCTTGGGGAAGTTCATGAGTTATGATTTTAGAGCAAATTATCCTAAATACATACAAGCAACATGATATTTTAGTTATACAATCCATAGACGGAGGGGAAGAAGTCCTAAGCTTCAAAGAAACTGGAAAGGGCTGTACAAAGTAAAAAAATGTTTGAATGATGTGGTTTACCGTATTCAAAGAGGGTAGGGAAGACCTAAAGTAGTTCGTAGTGACCGGTTGTGGTATTATAATAAACACGACGAGGGCGTCGATAAATTAATGGGAAGGCAGCGTTACAAGATATCCATGGTAAAAAAAATAATCAAATAAGAAAATTTCAAGGGAAAACAGAAAAATTGTACTCTCTTGTCCTATAAATAAAGTTATTTTTGCAAGAATTTATTAGACCCACGTAACAATTTCAAGTTCAGTGAGCCTTACCGAATTTTGGATCCATTTTCAAATTAAATTAAAAATAAGTGATACATTCTTGTATCAGTTTTTAGAGTTATCATTTTTGCAGAACGAACTTGGAGTTATAGACGATCTGTTGTTGTACTTTTGTTTCTTTTGTGCATGAATTTACTAAATAATTTCACGGGACAGTTTCATCACCTTTGTTTTGAACCAACCATTTACTGCCCGAACATTTCTTCGCCCCACCTTGTGCGGTTTTAGCAAAAATGGAATTATACTCAATCCGCTTGGTTAATACTTCATTAATTATTTTCTCATGTTTAAAATAATACGTCTTCAAACTGTAGTTGAAAAGTTACCACGGAAACTTCTTTGAAAGATCATAAGATTTATTAATAAAAAGGGACCCCAACTTTTATATGCGGATAAAAAGTTACTTCCCTTTTTATTCGATTGCAAATTGACGAATTTGACATTTTTTCTAATGAGTGTAATCGCTTAATTACATTGGAATGAAATGATCTGTATAAAAATGTAGGTCATATAATATTTGTGCTGTGCAATTCTAAAATTGTAAATTAGAATTTAGTCATGTCTCTTTCTTCAGATAACTTTCTGTTCTTTTGAACCAAAGATGTTTATTTGAACTTTGTAAGTCACGAGAATGAAGAGCGCAATGTTCTAAAATAGATCGAACTAGGGAAAAAAATAAGACCATACATCTTCGAATTGGCCACAGTTACCTAAAATGAAACCCATAATTTTGTAGACAAACGTAGTAGGTATAAAGCAGTATATTCTGCACACTCGTTTGAGAATGTTAATTCAGAATCAAAAAAGACCCCTAGATCCATAACACCACCACATCATTTTAACAGTGACTGATTAGTCTATAGCCTATCCCTTGGACATTTCCTACAGAATAGGTACTACAGTTTTCCACTTTGTCAAAATTATTACTCAGCCTGTCAAAAAATCCTATAAAATTGAGCTGTAAGATTTCATAATTAATTTATAAAAAATGGCTTAACATTATCTGCGTACATCAGTGACGTACAAGACAGAAGTATAAACAAGTCGTTCGTAAACTGTAATAACAGAAAAGGCCCCAGGACAGATCCCCGAATACTCCACTTGATGCAACGTTAAATTTTGAAATATAACCATTATAAATGACACATAGATTTTTTCAGTTACTAAGTTTATTAAACGCTTCAGAGAGATCCATCCGTACGTGTACATGGTATCAACTTAACCCCGATTATTTAGCACTTCAAAACGATATTGTACAAAACTACACAAGTTCATTTTTGTAAAATTTAAGATAATATTTCAATCGGTATATAATTGCATACATTTGAACTGTCCACCCCTTTTGGAAGCTAGTCTTACACGAACCCGCTTCCACACACCTGAAAAATCTTCCTTGGTTTTATATTGTTTCGTAAATCCTTGTTCCCGTAGTTCCGGAAAGTTCTTTGTATTTGAGAGTTTTTTTTCATTTCACTGGCACATCTGTTGTTCCTTGCCATCCTTAAGTTGATTTCTGTCCCTTTTTTGAACTTGTCATCGATAATTACATTTTCATTGTAAAACTTTCTCCCACTCCAGTAATGGCCATTCCTTTCTCGATGTTTCTTTCTTATTCAGTAACTCCATTTGATTTTTCATTATTTGTTACTGAGCTCATTGGTTACTTGGATAATACCTTCCCAAATAAGTAAATCGACTGGGAAGCGGGTAAGTGAACGTCAGTGTCATATCTCTTAGTTAAATAATAATAATAATAATAAATCTTTACTGGTGTTCTAACAATATAGTCTTGCACAAGTCAAATTAACAAAACGTAATAGAAAAATATCAACTTACTATAAGAATTGTATAGATGTTGTTTAAATTTATCTTTAAACAACTTTTGTTTTGTTGTTTAAGACCTCAATGTTTATTTTTTTGTTTAAATTTGACTATAGTGTACTGATATTATTAGTATTACATTGCATCTATCCAAATTGATATATATACATATATGTGTCCTTGCTAAAATGTTGGTAACGTCATCACAAAATTTTATTATGGGGAAAACTCACTTGAAATATACGCATAACATGCTTTTTACCTGCACTCGAACAGTTCACCATATCTTTATTTTAACTTTGATGTAATTGAGTAATTTTGGCGATTACATATCTAATAAAGAGGGGAGCCATTTTACTGTACATTCGATGAAATATCGAGAAAATGCGAAAATAGCCATTGGTCAAAAAGACCGCATTATACTGAGTGATTTTTTTAAAGGTTTCCTCTAGTTACCCATGACGCTTACGTCACCAGTGAAACTGAAACAATTGACGTAAGTGTCATAGGTAACTAGAGCATAAATTTAAAAAATCACTCAATAATACTTCCCTAGCCGACATCATTTTACTGAAAAATAATAAGGTTTTATAATGTAAATTTCATTTTGGATAATCAGCTTTCGGCGAATTATATACGACACTCTTACTAATAATAATAAGATAAGAGTATTTTTAAGCGACAAAACTGCATCTGGTACTGAAGTCTCTTTATTTGATTACACGATAGAATAATAAAAGTTTTTAAAGTTTTAATTAAATAAATTAATATGTTAATTGAGAATTCTTGATTGCTTCTGAGTTAATTTTGTCAATATTTGTTAAATGTGCTTATCAAAAACAAAGTAAGCAACCTAGTTTTAATTTACGGTGAATATACATACGACCTTGCTTGGGCTGTGAGCCAATAAGATACAAACATATAAAAATCACAAAAAAGGCGTAAAAAAATAAAATTATATTATAGAAAGCATAACAGTAAATCCTCCTACTAGGCAATACATAACAGACATTTGCATTCGAGGAACAGAAATAGTAAGTAATATTGCGAACTCATGCCACCCCATCAAATTGTTTTCAAGTTAAAATTAAATCATATTTCTGAAGCAACATGTAACTTAGTAGATACATTCAAAGAACAGAGGTGTGCCCTTAAAAACTCTGCCATATCAAATTTCCTTCTTTTTATTGTGCAGTAATTATGTGAACAACCCTGTATTTGATTATCTTAATTGGGCCCCTTGCAGACCCAGACTTATGTCATCGACCAATCTTGAATAAAACAGGGTAGATAACGTAATTACAAAGTCTTCTTTGTCAATAATTTTGACACGGTTTCGTCTCATTACCTAACATTTGCAAAAATTCACAAACGAAATAAATTACGAGGTTGGCCTGGTGATTAATAAAACGTTATTGATCTTGACATATAACGACGACATTATGTTGCAGTGTGTCGACAATGCCTCGTTGACCTTCTCGTCTTCATTTCATTAGCTCTGTCCGACCATATCCAGCACTATAATTTTTAAATATCACAATTTCATTGAGGCGCTGTCAGACGATGGTCAACAACACAATTATTTATCGTTTGTTTTCATAAATAACGCCACTTATCTCGATCTCGAGCGTTAAAACGAGACCTCCTCCTCCTCCTCCAACCGACTAAATTCGATTACAGAAGCTATAGTTTTGGGTGATTATAAAATTAAATCTCCATTTAATTCCACGCTTGTGACACAAGTGGCTGCATGTTGCACAACTTGGTCTTGCGTCAGGGCCATGTGGATTGATATTACATCGATTGCATTGAGCAATGGTACCTGCCAAGGTCAGATCGTACCTCTTGTTTGGAGCAGATAGAGTCGATCTCCTCCCAGTTAGCCCGCGAACAATACCCGGCTGCACCTGTTTGAACTATTGCCTAACTTCTTAATTACGAGTATGATTGAAGTTGCAACCATAGGTACTGCATGCTCGGTGCGAACTGCACGGCTACTTTGACTGTTTGACAGGTAAAAGGTACTAACACTTAACTTGTGCAAGAAATTATGTAAACCTTGGTGTCTGCCATTGTACACACACCGTAATTACAGATTTATTTACCACATGGTATTTATTGGCCTGCATTTTCTTAATTAAATATTTGCCCAACACCTATTATGTTAGCACGACTTTGACATCCAGCTGCCGATCGGAATTCTGGTGGAAACAAAATCCGTCTACTAGAGTATAACTGGTTGCGTTTACAGTTTTTAAATTTATAGATAAGTGCATGTAAAAATTACCAAGTGAATCACGATAAACTTGTTAAAATCTAGTATTATTTAGTTATTTAATGTAAATATCGCCTACACTTCGATAAAACCTTTCGCAAGATGTAAATATCGATAAGATAATGTTGTAAATTTTAATATGTACTTTTCTGAAACTTGCACACTTGTAAGGAATACACATATTGCCGCAATAGCATGTAATTTTCCGAGATGAAATAACATGCAAGAATAAATTAAACAATTTTAAATGATGAAAAACGTAACAAATATGAAAAACAGTCGTCATTTATTTTTTTGGATGCTTCACCTCCGATCGGCATTCGGTATTCTGAAGTTACGCCATTTTCAAACTCTTCTGTTATAGGTTATACCTTTTTTTTTTATAACACATATTGAAATGATTGTAATTTTATTTTACTGCCAAAGAATGGTGCTTTAAATAACAAATATAAGGACCCTACCTGAACAAACACCAATCAATGGTGGGCTACTTTGACTCTTTTTTTCTTAGTACTCATACAATAAAAAGTGTAAAGGACGTTTTAAGTTCTTGGACAATAATTTTTTGGAGAAAAGAATGCTTGTTTTTGACCCCTAGAAATATAGTCCTTATCTTCATTTTTTCACTCCAGTAAATCCGGTTCTGTTATTTTCATTTCATAAGAGATATACTTTTTTTTAATGTCTCTAAAATTATTAAAAGAAATTGGTTCCCACAGAAAACTATTGTCTTAACAGTACATATTTCTTTCAGTTTCAATTAGTCCTGCTACTTACATCACCTGTAGCTATGGATTTATGTTAAAGTTTTAGTTAATTTAGATTAAAGTAGTAACAGTAGTAGTAGCTGAAAGTGTCTGTCTAGGTTCTTTTTGGTTTCAAAAACAGATATTGAAGATGCCGTAACGTACGTTTTTATCCGAAAGATTTACGAATTTAATTATAATCAAGAATACAAGGACTTATCGTAATTTTGTGCTTCTTTTTCATCATATTTTAAAAATAGGAAGATATTGTTACGTTGATCGGTTAATAAAATCGGCGTGGGTAAAACTCAACAATTTGATTTCTCAGGAACTCCAATTTACACGACTAACTATACAGCAATTATGTACAAAATAATTCCGACTCGACTGGAATTGATTTGACTAGACTTCTCGCATTGTCTGGCAACACTAACCACAGAACACTCACTAACTCCTCCCGACGGTGGTTTCCATTTAACAGCCGCGCGGTACTTCTCGAAGGTCTCCGTCACCGCTTCTAGACTTGTTCTCGAACACCCGTCGCGACATCCGCTTACAGGCTCTTCTCCGGCCATTGTCACCGAAAATGAGTCATCAAAGCCGTAAATTGATTGTTAGAAAATTATGTGCATACAGGGTGATTTCGAAATGTTTGCAATAAAAAAAAAGGGGAATATATCACAATAAGATTTATTGCACCGTGTAAAGTTCACGTTCCTAAGTGGTAGCAATGTCTAGCGAAAATTATTTGAAATTAAATATAAATTGTTATACACGCCACTGGTAGTGTTTCTTGACCTACCATAACTATTATTCAATGAATGGCACAGAACGACTAAGATTAATAAGCAAAAAACCTGCGCCAGTCAAGTATCAGTTGGTTGCCGTCGTATGTTCGGTTAACGTCTTTGACAATGGTGAATTTTTACAATTCAGGTGTGGATACGGTAATGTGTTATAGTGTGGCTGATGGAAACGCTTCCAAATCGCGCAATTCCGTGTGCGCGAACATTTACATCAGTAGTAGAGGATCTCCGAGATCATGGAGTTTTCAAGCCTCAAACTCACGACCATGAACCGAAAGAATACTACAAGCTGAAGAATAAATTTTGGAACGCGTTGAAGAAGAGCCCGGCACCAGCACTCGCCAGCTTGAAGCTGAAGTTGGAGTTTCACGGTTTGTAGTGCATAGTACATTAAAACAACAAGGTCTACCCTTTTATTTTAAATCTGTTTGTACTTCCTTCCATTCGAACTGTTTTTCTATTCTTGTTGTCTTCGTTTGACAATGGAATATAAAAAAATAGATATCCTGTTTCCTATATTTGTCGTCTCTCTATTGCCTGTGTCTCTATTTTGTTAGACAGATAATCTCCGAAACTTGACTGATTCTTGTGAAATTTTGTATGTTTATTAAGAATATCGCGTAGATGGTAAAACGCTAACAAAATTTGTCTGCCCATACCGACCAATAATTTGATGATTTGATGTGGTTAATGAATCCACCTTGATTTTTAATTCCAGGCGTAAGCTAAGGAAGTATAGTAACCGACTACAGCGGGGAAATGGGTTTCCAGTTTCCGTCTGTCCTTTTGTCAGTTTGTCTTTCCGTCCGTACGTCCGTCCGTCGATCTGTCTGTGTTGATTTTGATTGTTAGAGAGATAATCTCCGAACCTACCGCACCGATTGCTGTAAAATTTTATATGTGTATTACGAATATCCTCTAGATGAGAAAGGATAACCAAACTTTTTCTAATCATCCCCACTAACAATGCAATGACTTCACTTCAAAGTTGTACATAGTAAATGAGTTTAAAATTCTGTAAAATAGCATCCAAATTGTATAACAACATGCAATTTAATTCTGAATCTGCAAAATCGAATGTTTTGAAATCTTGCGCACGTTTTAAAGTTCTAGTAAACATGGTAAATGTTTAATAAAAAAATTAATGACATCATCTTACTAATAAATTCTATCAAAATTTCGCAAAATATGATGAGTATATACTCGTGATTTATCATTGCATTCATGCTTTTTAGAATTGCTTATTCAGGGTGACTCAAAAAATTAATGAATGAGTCACTCTTTTATTGATGAAATCAGGGACTGCAAAACCGAATTTTTCGAAATTTTGGAGATGTTTTAAACTTATTGTAAGCGTTGTTAATTCTTAATCAAATTATATTTGCTTATACCCCGCAAAAATTGGTGACGTCATCTTAAGATTTAAAATATGCGATGAGTCTATACTTGTGATTTATCATTGCATTCATGCTTATACAGGGTGAGTCAATTAATGAGTGAGTCGATTTTATTTCTGTATTTTGATATTCAAAATATCCAAGTTTTCTATTATTTCATTTATTTCCCCTAAATTCTTAGGACAGAAAGACGTTAATAATTTTCCATTATGTATATTAAAATTAATATTTTTGTCCTTACGACAAATTATTATTAAATACATATATTTTTTATTCAAAAATACGGTCTAACATGCATAGACAGTGAGGCAAGGAAATTTTAATACGTTCCAAGAACTGAATCCAATATACAATGCAGTAACTTTCATGGTGGTCATAATGGTTGTGTTTAAAAATTCGTGTGACTCAATTCGACCACATTCCGAGTGTAATACCGACAATACAAAGTGCTTATCTGAACTACTCCGGAATCCAACTGGACACTCGACTGTCAAGCCCCATCGTTAAATTTCAATTCTCAATGCAATAATTTCATTTTAATAAGAAATATTTTTTCCGGATGAAAAGAAATTGCAATAAATTATTTGAAAAAGTAATTAATGGCAACTGCTAGCTAATTTTGTACGTAAAAAAATATTGAGTAAACATATATAGTGTATATTATTATTATTACCTCTAATATTGAGTAAACATATATAGTGTATATTATTATTATTACCTCTGATATAACGAAAACTCCCGATGGAAACATTTCATCAACGATCTACTAATTAAAGGAATTACTTCTAGGGTGAGAAGGAAGCCACAAAGTTATCTAGCAACAATATAATGTTTTTAGAGTCGATTGTGGACTGCTCCCTCAATTTCATTTTTTAAAGGTAAAATTCACCTGCATTCTATTTTGCCTCGTACAAGAATAAATCCTAAAATATTCTAATATTCGATTCAAAAAGTTTCCTTAGGATACGTGTACATTACATGCTTCTTTACATTTGCTGCAACATTACATAATTAATTTTGTTTCAATTTACAGGGATTTATATAAAACAAGTAAAATTTGCAAAATTAAATCTTAAAATTATTCGAATAAGCTGGATTTGTGTATTGTACTTCAAGGGCGAGGGAAGTTCTATCTAAATAACCTTAAGCCAATTTTTACTTCCCGAACGTAAGAGCAGGAAGTAAAAAAGTATTGTGATCTAGTCCACCGGGCAAGTTGCTACTTTCATGTTTTCTCGAATAATCATGGACCTTAGAGAACAACAAAATTGGTCGCCCGTTTCCGTCTGTTTGCCGTCTGTGTCAATTTTTATTACAGACAGATAATCACCGAAACTACTAGACCGACTGTTGTCATATTATGTATGTATATCGTAAAACGCTAACCAAAATTTGGCTAATCATCCCCGCCAAGAATTTGATGACGTCACCTTAAAAGATTCACTAGAATACTTCTTGGCTGGTAACAACAATTGAAATAAATTTAACAAATGAGTAAACATTTTCATAAAATAAGTTTTCATATCAGTATGTATATGTCTAAATTCGTTTTTAAGCTATAATTTTTCTACGTAATTGGTAGATGAACTGTCCAACTTTTATAAATTATTATTTGTCAATAAAGTTAAATTTTTATGTATCAACAGTAGTTGTAAATCGCAATTTTACGTGAATTTTCATATATTTCAAAAATTAAAAATTACTAATGTCTGTCAGGGTTCAGAATCCCATCAAAATTTAGACTGAATTTTCCTAACAATACAATTTTTACTATACGAAAGTCTTTAAATTTCAAAAAATGTGTTTCTTTGTTACCTGCACTAAACGTGTATTGAAATTTTTGGCATAGTAGCTTCCTTATATTATTGAAAATTTAAAAATCGATGAGCAAAAGAATTGTAGATCGTTTCTAAAATAATCTTTGAAAAAAAAGAAATAGTTAACAAAAATGTTTGTATTCGAGAATATAATGTTCCTGATATACGAATTTAATTACCTTTAAATTCTTAGAAGAGGGTACCGTTGCATTACATGTATTAAATTAAAATGATTAATTGATTAACCTTGTCTAAATATATCTATAGGCCTTTTTTTTTAATTCAGAAGTCAATAATCCTGAATAAATTTTTTGTGCTTTTAGTAAAACGTCTTTCCGTTTAATATTGTTACGAAATAAACCCATACGCCGCCCCGGTGCGACGCCTATGGGTCGTCGAGAGCTTTCTGGTATGTGCGGCGATGATAGTCATCATCGGTGACGGTGGCCGAGCGGGGTTCCATAAAGACAAGTTTGGAGCGGGTTACCGGAAGTCTCGATTGCGGCAGAAAAACCACGAGCGGTGTTCTCGATCCATCGAGAGGAACGTATAGGTTTAAATAGAGGCCACTATCGGGAACGAATTATTATTCAGTCAATTCAATCTACGAGAGTATAGTCAAGCGGCGCCACAATTATTTTGTACATAATCGCTGTGTAATCAGTCGTGTAAATTCGAGTTATTAAAAAATAAATTGTTGAGTTTTACCCACGCCGATTTTATTCACCGATCAACGTAACAATATTTTTAAATATCGTATATCTAAATCTAATTTTGTGATGCTGGTCTCCATCGTTTTTAACAACGAGTGTTAAGCAAGATTAAATTAATTTTAATAGTGTTTATTGCAGAGCGTTCGTATACGAAAAAGAGGACTCGCTAACAATAGCAGAAGAAGAAACCATAAAAGTTAGAATTTTGTATTAGTCTTTAAATATGGTATAATTTTAGATATTTCCCATTTTATTTAGTTTTTAATATCTATGCTATACTAGTTTTGTAATCTATTTTCCTTATTTGCATATTTACTGACGAATTCTTTCTTTTTAGTTGTTGGTGCAGTCTCTATTTTTTACGTGCTTGTTTTTTTACTGCCTGACTGTAAGCCATCGAACGACTGGCTAGTTTTACGTATTCTCAAAATTTCATGACTCCTAAAGTGCTAAAACATATGTCTCTCGTTTCCATCTGTCTGTCTGCCATCTGTCTAGATTTATATTAGATAGATAATCTCCCAACCATCAACTCGATTGTTGTCAAATTTTACGTGTGTGTCAGAAATATCGTGTAAGTAGTTGGTTAAACGCTAATCAAAATTTGCCTAAGCACGTCTACAACTAATGTGATGACATCCCCTCAAAATTTTTCATAGTAAGTAGGATTTAAATTTTATAAAATACATACTTCTGTATACTTGTTCTTTAATAATCCGTCTTCAGATTTTGCTCGAAGCATCCAAATTTTCGCAAAAAAATCGAAATTGTACAGTAAACTTTTCTGTATAAGTGGAATCAGAAAAATGTATACGTTGTCAAAACACTATAAAACTATATGATATCATTTAGTTTCTTACACTGTTACTGGTATTACTTATCTACATTTGTTTTAATGTACAGCAATTAGCACGAATAACAGTTCCCAAAATCTTTTTTTTTTTTAAGGAAGGGAAATCTGTTGACTTGTGCTTAAGGAGCCAAAGGAAGTCCTGTCCTGTCGAAAATATCTTCAAAATTTTACTTTCTTGATAAAAAAAGGAAAAACATGATATTTCTCGTAAAAGGTGACAAACTAGCATGCAGAAAGATACATGTCACATGTGACAGTAAAAACAAACAAGTCAGTCAGCCATGATAGCCAATAAAAAGAAAAAAAAAACATGGCCTACTAAGGTCAAAAAAGTTACAAATATAGTAGGTATAGGACGCAATTAAATTGTATTTAGCGTAATAATAACAATCACAGCCATATTAGACGATTTTACAGCAAAAGTGCTCAGCAATCTATAATTGTTGTGAAAATCTACCTAGTTTTTGTCTGTCTTAAGAGCAGTTTTTGCTTTTATTGTTTATTTAATGCATAAAGACTGTAATAATATGTTTTTAAGCAAAATTAGGATACGTGCTTAGATAATTGAATATTTGAATGTATTTAAATGTACGGTTTTAAAGCCTCTAATGACACACCATTTGTTCTTCATTTACAAATATATAATTGTTTCCTTGGCTGTATTCCGGTTTACACGGTAGGTACGATTTACATAATGTGGACTTTCCGTGTTTACATCTAAATCATTATCGTTACCAATATTAACAACTCACAGGAAAATAGTATAATA
This sequence comes from Zophobas morio, assembly GCF_036711695.1. Taxonomy (NCBI): domain Eukaryota; kingdom Metazoa; phylum Arthropoda; class Insecta; order Coleoptera; family Tenebrionidae; genus Zophobas; species Zophobas morio. The sequence continues at coordinate 11,241,754 of NW_026972122.1, forward strand.
TCTTCCGTGTTACCCAACTCCGGTATGAATGAATAAATAAAATTCTGTGAAAATAATTAAAATTTATCAGTTCGTCATGAAAGTCAAGTTGACTACTCATTCTGTATAATAGCGTCTTAGCCAAACGATTAGTTCACATAAAGCTCACGGTTGGTCACTTGGATGTGATTTACTTCGTTAGCATGAAATCACTTCATAACTCAGTTGTGAAGAAAAAAGGTAATTAAGATGAAGCTTCATATTTATTCAACAATTACCGACCATGATAATAACACCTAACTGGTACTGTACCTATTCAAAATGCAAGGTACCAGACAGGATGTAATTAACTAATTTATTTTATAATTAGGTAATTAAAGCATTTTTACCCATCTCTGAGATTCTATTCGAAGGCAATGCACTTTTGTACAGAGCTCTGCTCAGCGGTCTACGAAGCTCGTTTCATATTCTGAAGTTCATTCATTAAAAAGTACAGATCTTTTAAGGATACTTGTTGCGGAAAACCGGATTTACTCACTCACCCAGTTATATATAAGATACATTTATGTTCAGTGTGTTTTTTATCCGGAAAAAAGCTGTTTCAGACAGATTTTACAAGATACATATTAACAACCCCACTCGTATTTTCATTACCCATATTTTACGATTTTTTTGCCCCCAGCTCGATTAAACTGGTTTTGTTAGAAAACTAGTGGCTGTGCGTTCGCTACAGCGGCTCATGTAGGGATTAACACATCGTAAATTTAGTTTAGGGCATTTTCCGAGATAACTAGACATGGAGATTATTTTAAACCATTTTTACTTTAATTCGGGCTTGGTTTCTTAAATATTTTTCTGGGAATCTTGTTACATGGGTACCTTAATGAGAGGGTAAATATTTACCCGAAACATTAATAACACATAGCTAATTGTACCAGTAAAAAGTAAAAGAAAACAGAAAATAAAAACCGTGCATTTGGACAAAAAAACAATAATTATCATGGTATACGTTAAAAAATAATATGGATGTTTCTGGTTTTTAGTTTTCCTGGAGTAGAAATAGAATTAAAACTGATTAATACTCCATCACTCCTTACGTAATTCTAATTATACATAAGTTCTTAATGTGACATTTCACAAAAAAGTTTTTAGAATTGTAAATTAATAAACAACTTGAGAAGGATCATTCTAGAGAAACTAAACCACAACCCACAACTATTACGTATATTCATCAGATTTTTTGCTACAGATTTGTAAAATAAAATCCCACTTGACGACAGCAATCTTCCAGTCTTGTTAAAAGAAAAGTGTTAAACTGGTTTGTCCACTCAACTCATCGATCAGTTTATCGTTTATTTTTTTACATGTTTGCGTCATTATTTACTATGTTTACTACCAACAGCAAAATACTATGCTGATCGTGGTAGTTTTAATTCCTAGAATGAGGTAATTTTTTTTTTTTAGAACTTGTAATCTTGAGCTATTTCGGAATTCACCTTTTTATTTTATTTATTTGTTGACTGGACGTTTGATGACCTGCAAATATTTTTATTAGTTTTTTCGAAATGTTTGTAAAAATAATACACATTCTTTCATTTATGCTGCCTGGAGGATGGTTGTATTTTAAATGAATCAGTTGTCGAAGAAACGTCGTAAGCCAGTTTTAGTGAAAAATTACGTGGATATTTTTGAAACTCCACAAATCAGTGACTAATCGGGTTCTTTTAGACATCATGTCATAGGAACTGAATTGTATTAAACCATAAATTAAAAAAATACTTTCGGGTTTACTGACTTACAGGGTTTTCCAAATGTCTGATTCAAATTTGGTGCCAAAAGTAAGTACAACACGGTTTATGAATTTGGCACCGCAAACTAAAGATCTAGCTCTATGTGTTTAGACCTAGTTCCAACTAGCTACATAAAATCATGTTACTGACTCATTTAAGTCAATTAAATATTGTTTATTTTGAAAAGGGCTAAGTTAATGATATGATAACTAATACCATTGTAAAAGCATAAATTTTTAACGAGTGGAACCCAATGAAAAATTTCTTTTCTGAATATTTTTTGCAAATATTTAGGTACAGTTAGGAATCAAAGAGACAAACTTTCGTCAATTTTTCTACTTGTGGGCATAAATACCTTGGAAAATTGCGGAATATTGAAAAGTCCAAGATCCAAAATTTTACACAGGCCATGCTTTCAAAAGGACGTCGGCGACTCTGTTAGTAAATATTGGAGTTGACGTTATAACACAGAAACGTCATGGCGGTTGGTGGTTATAGTACAATAAAATACATATTTATTCCGTCACAAAAAAAATCTATTCGCAGGTCATCTGGAGCCGCTGAGGAATATGTAGCAGGTTCTTTATCCGGGGAAAAATGGAAAAATTGTTAAATTTAATAATTGTACAAATCGTACGTTTAATTTTTATAAATAAATTCTTTAATAAGTAAGTTATAAGTATAAGAGCACTGTTATTTTTTATTTCTTCGTATTACTAACCTTAATGGTTGTATGTGCGACTTTTTGTCCATTGTGTCAACAATGACAGTAAATACTGTTAGGAAATAAACCCATCCGTCGCCGAAAAACCCAGTGAAGTTGTGCCGGGATTATTTTGTACATAATCGCTCTGTAATTAGTCGTGTAAATCCGAGTTACTATGAAATACTTAAATAATTGTTGCGTTTAACCCACGCCGATTTTCAATCACCGATCAACTTAACAATACATATAACTATTAAATGATTGTACGAAAAAGAAATTATTGACATTGCTAATTATTGATATGCCATTTTAATTAAAATTTAATATGCACCTCGACGCTGAAGATTTTTTATTTGTTACACGACTGCTTACTTTGGCTTTATTCCAACAAATAATACCCGCATTCGTCACAAGAAACAAGTTTTACTGCCTTGACTGTCAATGTTAGTGTTACATCATTTATTTAATATAAGGCGTATGTTAACATAGGTTATTTAACGAAAAACTAATTTAATGCTTTCTCGAAGGTTCACAGCTTCTAGAATATGGAATCCTATTTAAAATGTGCTTTAATACTTGTAGTTTATTACTCCGCTTTACTTTTATTAATCTTTGCATGTCGGTCAATCTAACATGTATTTTACCGATGACTCTGAACTTGCACACGCTTTATTAGAGTTATCGTGAATATAGTAAATTTCTAATTAAAAATTATATATTCATCCCTACCAAAAATTTGATCAAATAATAAAAATAAAACAACTTCTACTTACTTTTTCATTGAAGTGTTTTTGGCAAACTTTCATTAATGAAATTTTTCCAAAGTAAGATTTTCGGTGGGTTTTAGAGAGAACATCAAGCTTAAATTATTTTTTATCATTTTAAACATCAGTTATCGCTATTCAACATTACAAAATATTATAGTGCTTGTTTGGTGTACACAGATAAATTTTATCATAGCTGTCTCTCGTTACCATACACCTTCAATATATCTTGTTACAATATAAATCAGAAGGGCTCGGTCATGAAATGTATTCTACGCCACTGTCTATTATGTTGCTCAGCGAACCTTGGTCAAAGCTAAAGTCACACTCAACAATGTTTACCGTACAAAGGAACATTATGAACTATCTGAAACTTGAGAACCGAATCTTTCATAACTGAGGAAATGGACAGTTCCACAATGTAGTTTATTTTAGATCATAAAATCTATTATAGCGGAACAGGTGCTTTCATGCTCGACCATCTGGAGAATTTTATTGAAAGAGGGGTTTCTGTTCACTTGATGTCATTTAAACTTGTAAAATGGCAGTAGGATTTCACACAAAAAAACTCTTATAAACTTAAAATTCAAGTAGTAGTTGTTTCATTTTAAGACTGACACCTTTACGAGCATGAAGTGCGTTATCCACAAAATTTAAATAACTTTATCTTTTATTTTAAATTTTTAAGTCACACGTTTGCTTTCTGGCAAGTCCATGACAATTTTTGAAGTACCTAAATGATAACGAATAACAAACATTTGGACGTGAAAATTAGGTGCTTTTTAAATTCTTTTGTTAAAAAGTTGAGTTTTTGTAAAATATATACACATAAATATCTGTTATGGAATGTTCTGTTACTGCTTTTGTCGTTTTCGCAACATATACTCGAAAATCGTCAAAGTGATATTGTGACGTCATATTATTTACAAGCACACCTTAGAATTTGAACGTACTGCTTTCACTGTTTTAAAAATGTCGTCTAAAAATCATAAGTTAACTTTTTGCGTAAGAAACTAATCGAAATATATTATCTCAATATATATTCTACGTGACACCCCTTTTTGTTTGTTTTCCTGGACAAAGAAACACTTGAGCTGACCTTAATAGGTATATAGGAAGCAGTTGGCACCTGCATTAGTAAAAAATATCTGTTCGTTTAATTATCACTTGATGTTGCGGCAGATGCGCAATTTCGTAAAGTAAATTATCATAAGTAATTATGCTTTATGCATATACTACCTCAACTCATTTTTAATTTTAATATATACATTCCTACATCCGTTTTAAGACGTACTCCATGATTTAACGAATCACGACGGCTACGTTTATTAAAATTCTGTATTTTGATCCAAATTACAATTGTTAATGATAAATCGACGGTATTGACCTACAACGTGTCTCGTTCTCTACTAAGTTCAAGGACGGTACGAATTCGCGTCTCTTCTGCTACGTCATTAACTACGATAATTAATTCTTCGCCGCAAGGTACAATTTTAGGTCCGATACTTTACGTCAACGTTGAGTAGTGCTATTTTTGTAACTATTAAGCTCAAGATTTATTGCACTATGGGTCACCACGTTTAAGTTTAGATTGGTATTTTTATTTTGGTGTATACTCGAAGTATGTGGATGAGCTCACCGTTTCTTGAGGATAAATAAAAGTCAGATTACATAAATAATGTTTTTTTTAATTATGAACAACAGCAGAGAACAACCATGAAACGAATTCACAAATAAAATGCAAAGCTATGTACAAAATTTACATAGATTTAACCTAGGACCTTATGATAAATTAGGAAACGAAATAAAAACAAAATATGTACAACTCAGTTCCAAAGAAATATATACCTACACGTCAATGGTCAAACGATTACAGTTTGACCGAGATCACATTGCAAACTATTACATTCCTATTAGCATCACGATACGAAATTGTTTCTCCTACACTTATCCTAATAAAGTTTCGACATTGCATCGACTTGACCTAAAGATCACAAGATTTTAGTTTAATTTATTAGTATGTTACAGAAAATGTCATATCGCTTAAACATATCTGATGCTTAAATCCAGATTACAACACAAATCTTTGAGCAAAAGTAAGCTAAAATTGCACGATTGGTCGTTTTATGAATTAGATGAAAACAATAAACCGCTCAATCAGTCTTTAAAATAATCACTAAGATATCGTGATGCTTTAGAATAATTCAGTCCATATACCACTCGCATGAAGTATGAGATTTCAAACCACTTTGTAATATCGAAGATGCATTTTGTTGAATGACGAAACCACACTCGGTAGGTGATGCAAATAACAAGACATTGGCGAAAACAAAAATAAATAAGAAACGACATCACCTACAAAGTACGGTCACAGACCCGTGTAAAACGAAACATGATCAAAGAAAAAACAATTATAAATTACTCCTAACAACAAAGAAAAACGAATGGCTTCCTTATATTCCTAAACACAGCACGAACTTGCACGTTTTCTTCCCGTATCTTCTAGTCTTCGTATAAACTACATTCGGGTACTAATTGATCGCACGCCCTCGAGGTCCACTCCCTGTCTTCTTTCGCTAGCCAGGGATGGTACAGAATATCGTCGGAGGTGATCCGTTCCGAAGGTTCTCTCCTGAGCAAAGACCGAATCAGACATCTTGCACGTGACGAAAGACATTCAGGAATTACGAAATGGCCTCGGGAGATTTTCGCAAATAATGAAGCGTGTTCGGAATCACTGAAGGGATATCTGGAACAAAAATTTCGTTACTGTAGCAAAGTGCGTGGGAAAATCCGGGCATTAGCATATTTTGAAATGCAACTGAAACTCTTGAGGAGCTTAACAACCACCCAAGGAAACAGTTGGTATAAAGTAACTCCCAGACGAAGGGAGCCCACGTGTGATGGGACACCTGTGCTGCAACACAATGCAATCGGTCCGCCAATTTCGTTCTACCTGTTCTACTTTTGCACCATTTGCTTTCTTTCAATGCGTCCGCTAATCAAACTCGGACAACAAAGCGATATTATTAATGCCCACGGAAAATTTACTGATTGTATCAATCCCAGGTGTTTTGTTTTGAGAAATTTATCTCTGGCACCTAATAGGGAGATATTTCCGACCGAGTTCCAGATGCTGTCCTAGGTGTTCTCGACAGACGATGAAGGCAGGAATAATCAAATCGATTTAAAATTTAAAACAGAGCCTTCCGATTGACGGGAGATAAGGATGTTTGACCCCGTCTTATCTTTTCAAATTCAAATTGTCATTGAAATGTGTGAAAATGGAGAAATATCCGGTTGCAGAACCCACAAAAAAGGTGTAAATCTCGGCACACCGCAAGTTCAAGGTCTGATTATACGAAATTGAATGCAGTTCTTCGACCGTGACTAAGTAAAGAAAAAATCACTGTGGCTATAACACGGAGTAGTTAAAATAATCGAAGCATGACTTCGTGGACGCTTTGCAGCAAAAGAAATTGTACGGACTTTCTTAAAATTAGTTGGTAGGGCGTCATATGGTGACCGATAAGACATCAACCCCCTCGTAATAATGAACAACTGTTGAAGTGCGGTTAAGAAGAGTTTGTTATGTTCACCTGTGTTCGCATCGACATATGGTGAATCCGTTACGCATCATAGCTTGGGAAATAAAGAAATAAGGAGTTTTAACGTTTTTTCCCCGTCGAAATTGGGCTTTATTGCCGGAAGTGCTTTTTCGCCGAATTTGCAATCGATTTTTCTACACAAAGTACAAATTATTATCGTTCTGGTTAAATTTAGATTGACGGAAACGTCGAAATATCAGCGAATACTTAATAAACACATAATCGAAATGTTTTGATTTTTGGACAAACATCCTCGACAAACAGTCTTGTTTTTAAAGATAAGAAAACTAATTTCGTTCGAGTTCTGAATAATGACGATAAATTACGGATTTCATAATCGCACAGGTTGGGCGAATCGACAGACAGGCGTAGAACGGACGACCGCACCTGCCACATGCTCATCTCGAAATTTTTATTTTTTACCCTCATGCGAGACTACCGTGATAGGGGGCAGGTGATGCCTGACATATTACAAATAATCTGACGATTTCGAAAGGGTGCATCGAGCAGGTGGATTTCTACAAGCCGTCGGCAATTCGAGGCTGGCGCACGCACAAAGAAAAAGCACCACCACGATACCAGCGTAGACCGATATTAAGCATCCTTCTATACCTGACGCGAGTTTTTCAAAGCCAGGTGCGGATTTTTAAGGGTTTATCGGACGCATTAATTAAGACAGGTGCCTCATGGAAGACTTTTTACGTCTTATTACACAGCGTGGAATTCGAGTAAGTCGGTTTGGATATTTACCTGCCGACTAGCATCGTGTAGAGGATGACTCCTAGGGACCACATATCTGCCGCCTTTCCTGAGTAGTGGGCGCCAGCTTTGAGAATTTCCGGACTCACGTAAGCAGGACATCCTCTTTTATCATGCAGCCAGTCGGTTTCCGGTTCTTCCAACACCACGGCGTCTTCCAGCGACTCCAATTTCAACTCCGTCCTGCAAGGAAACAATCTATTAGCTCTATGAGATATATGAAGCGATTACGCGTTGTCGCAACCAATCGAGAATTTGTCGCAAAGGCGTGGGCCCCGTTCTCCCAAAACAGCTTGCAAATTATCTGACAAATTAAACAATCGACTATTACATATGTACATAAAGTTGTGTACAAAAGGGTTCCGCAACCCGGTGTCGAAAGCATTAAAACGTAACGTCATCGAATGTTTTAACAAAATGTTGGGCAAGCTCTTGCAACAATGCTGCTCTGTTTCTGTCAAAACACCAAAACCCGATGGTGCCACTATTGGATAACAGGTACAAATTGCGATTCCGCTTATAGATGATTGCTTTTCGCTCGGACGTCTCGTCTAATATGTGTGACGCTCCGCTGCCCGCGGTCGTGAATCTGTCAAAAATTGCACAAGACTTTTTCCGGGGCCTTCGCCCCCCGTGCCCGTTCAACGAACCCGCAGCCGGAGAAAGCGAAGAAGGTAGCCGAAACCTTTTTGAACAAATGAAAGTGTCATTTCTCCGCAACAACGCGTTGCAACAGCAGCCTCTTGCAATACCCATTATTTATGGTGCTGTTACCCTTCGCGTCGGCCCGATCTGAGTCCAATTTAATCGGCATCTGGCCGTGCGTCGTCTTGCAAAACTAAAGAGTTCAACGAAACAATACACACGAGAGCTAAGATGGCTAGCTTCCATGGCGAATTCGGCCGCGGCCCCGCCCGTCGCGGGTGCGGATGGGCACGACCAGATAGCTTCCATGCAATTTTTTCGGATGTGTTTTGATTACTTATTTGGTCGCATACGCCGAGGTCAATACAACGCCATTTGTCTGGCCGAACGGGACAACGGGCCACTTTTTATGGGCCGAGATTTTGTTGCAGGACTAGTTTTTTTTTGCATCTCGCGGTCGTGCCACGAAATATGCGAAGAACAGGAACTAATGCCCTCGCCAACGTTGCAGATTAGGACCAGTCGCCGACAAGATTCAGCCTGCCTGCACAAAGAGCCTCTCCGGTCTCAAATACTCGCACCGCAACAGAGATTTCAGGCTCTTGACATTTCGCGAGCGCTCGTCTTCATTCTCTACGACATAAACAATCGTCAGTGTTTGCAACCGATACTCTGAAAATTTTGCACGACACTATCTTCCGATTTGTCATAGTCTGAGATCACTCAGGACTTAATCATGAGCTTCGTGATTACGAAGAAGCTAATTCACTCTAACAAAGTCTACAAAAAGTTTATACATCGTCTAAATTTTTCCACGAAGGCAATCAAGATAGCTGTTGAGTTCAGCAACGCGATATCCTGAAAAGATTATTAAATCTCCAGCTGTGCGTTAGACGCGTTATGAAAATAAAAGGAAGAACTGTAAAATTTCTGCCTTGCGCTAGCGAGAATAATGCCACCGCTTGCTCGTAGGAAAAACTTCGATTCAACATTAATCCAAGTATGAAATTAAAACCATCGGTACTATAAACCATAACGGAATAGCGTTAGCAAAAAGAAATTTTCTTTCATTAGCTGATGACTTTCTACGTTCTCGAAAAAGAGAGATCATTTTACGAAAATGTGTTCTTCAAGCTTGCTGAAATAAATTACTATGATATCATGCGAATAACAAGAATTTAATTTCAGTTAATGAATAACACAAAAACAGTCGGCAGTTTCCTAACATCCTAATGGCATAGACGAGGTCTTTGGCAATCTCGTATCTGAAATGAATAGATGGATGCTGGAAGGTCATAGATGGTTGAAAAAATTGTTGTTGAGAAATTGCCACAGATCAAAAAGGTGATAGGGAGGCGTAGTTTGTACATATGCAAATGATCGTCCGAGTAATCGAAATGATGTAGGGATTGTTGGTTAAATCAGGCTCTTGATCCATGCTGGAGACCGCGTTCGTAATACTTCAGTTTTCGCACGAGGTTACCAAAGTTCATTCCAATTAATCAAGGAGCGTAATGCAATAAAGCTAAAAGTCGTACGTGGAGATACCGGGAAGGAGTCAGAATGTGTTACAAATATAACACTATTGCGCTACTCGTTGTGTCAACGAACCCAACTTTCAGTCTACAACATTTCACACATTTCTTTTTGCGTTGCGCCATTGTCGGCGAACTTTCTTTGCTTGGCAAATGTAGTCCATTCAATAATTTAAGCACGACTAACGTTGCGTTTACTGTTAGAGGACGGATCCGCGTTCGCCACAAATATTTACACACTTTTGCGAAGAAAAGTTCGAGTTCCCGCTATAGCGGCTAATACAGAACGCATATACTCATGAAAGACGGAAGCATTAAAAAAACACTTTAATTATCTATTTATGTAGGAATTTCCCGTTATAATAAAATAACAAGGTTGCTACAATGATCCTACGGTTTACGTCATCCGCAACATGCTTGTAATTTACTTAGTTTGCTTATCGGAATGGATGCGGTGATGGAACACGGTCCTGGTATTAAATTACCGCTCTATTCAAACCTATTGCTACACATAAGAATGTTTTATTTTGTACAGTCGATTGCAGTGTGTGCAATCGTTACGACAGTGAAGGGTTGGGCAACAGACTTGCAAAGTACAAGCTGCGGGCCAAATCCACACGACCGAGCTAAAGAGATACTTGCCAAAGCGCTCGGAAAACTAACCTTGCCTAATACATCGGAGGAGTGTTCGTTGCGACACCTTCACGTTACGCCCTTCCAGAAATCAAAAAGCGCGCTTGTAGTCAAAATAAAAATAGTCGGACTTGACCACACAAAATACAGACATTGGGATCATGGGAGAACCCCTGCGAGTCGCTTCAACTTCTTCACGATATGGACACCCCGTTCCGGCTTATTGGAGCGATTAGGAAAGGCGGCAACCGCCCCCATGTCGTAATTTCTAATTCTATAAATGCACCGAGCATTGAACCGGGATGCGCGCGCACTACCGGTGTACCACAGACTCCGGTAAGAGTGATCGGTAACTGAGAGAAATGCGGAAATATGACGGCTGCACTTGCAATAACTGCATCACTACCGAGGGCGAAGTGTGGGAGTGCAAGGTTGGCCGAAGCACCGCTGTCGATATTTAGGTAGCCTACAGGGGGGTGTGTCTTTCAATTATGGAAGTATACAATTAAAACATTTGGTTTAATTGTTCATTACTTTGAGTGCGGCTTTGGAGGAGCGCGGACTTCAAATACCCACACCGCTCGGCACTCATGAATTCATTATTTCGCTTCATCGGCTTCAAGCGCTTTGCGAAGATCACCGCAACAGTTTTCGTGAAGGTCCTTTAGGAATTCTGGACACAATAAACTCCTGATTTATTCGAAACTTTCAGTAGTTGTTCGTATGAGGCAACAAATATTGGGAAAGATGAAAGAAAATTGCACAGTATGTAGTGTGACAACGGGCAGACTGTTAGGTTTCGCAAAAACCCAGCTAACCTTGCTGGCGATATTCCAAACGGGGATGTATAACGGTACGAAAAAAATAAATCACAAAATAACCAGGTACACGACAAATTGTATGTTTGTATTAAATGTGTCGTTTTCAAAGATTAAAGGATTTTTTTCTTCAATTCAAGGATTACCTTTCGGAAATTGTGACTCCTCCGCAAGTTTCCTGACAAGCCCTCGGTAATAAAATATGCAGATTTTAAATAGTATCGTACACATCAAGTACTCAATCCCGATAACCGATGATCTCCACTTGCTTAAAATGTAAGTAATATATGATCCCGCCGAGTAGGTTTATGACGAAAGTAATATTAGAAAAAATATTAACGACATCCGGGACGCTGTGCGATTGGATCGTTACCTGGCGCCTTGTCCGCGATAATCTGCGTCTATTGGCACAGAAAACGGCCAGCAAGGGCCAGGTCTCGTTATAAAATGATTTTCTCAGAGGAAGTCTAAGACTGTCTAATGGAGTGCATCAGCTAGTCGGCTAATTAATTTTCTCGTCGAGGTCGCGGTCCGCGCCACGATGCTAAAATCGCAATTTCTCCATATTAAATGATTGCAATAGAACAATTACTGTTCAAATTGCGAAGTTGTATGGAGTTACTTAAGATAAGCAACACCCAATTTGAAACTGAGGAACTTAATGCGATATTACTAAATCTAATAAATGTGAGGTTGGGCAACTGCAAGTTACGTGTGTGCAACTGTACATTTTTGTAAAATCTACAGGTGCAACGCGACCGAGTGCATTGCACTGTTATGATTGCAAAGAATTAGATATTGGGTCAAATAATTCATTCGTGCTAGTGTTGCTAGTCGCGGAAATGTGGGCGGACGTATGTTTGATAACATTGTTCGTTATCAGTGATAATTCGAATGTTGGTTTAATACGCCAGTGAGTAGGCGAATTCGCGATTTCATTGTCCGAAATCCAAATTGCTACAGATCACATTTCTGACGCAACAGCACAGAACTGAACTTTTCGGTTCGTGCAATAATCCGTTTGTCGAGAGAAAAATGATGAAAACCAATTTATCGCCCACACTGGTGTGTGATGAAATCGCGTTAATTTTTTCCACTGTTGAAACCTTGATCTTCTAGCATCCTGGCACCGCTTGTCTTACACTATCAATTGACACGGTCGATTCGAAGCTTTGACACAAATCCAGCAGATTGATAGTGCTCAAAAAAAGAAAGAACCGCAAATAACCTTATAGTGTAAGCATTTTATTCAAAAGAAGGCCAAGAATACAAAATGCAAGTTAGTTCACACGCAACTAGGTTAAGGACCAGGCAAGGTTTCGCATTGAAAGTTGCCGCACGTCCGACAGTCATCGCCGGAAACGGCCATAAAAACGTACGAGCCAGACAGAGACGCAGATACCGCAGTTCCGACACAATCGGATATCGTATTGGTAAATTTTGCGTATTGCAGCACGCCGACCACTGTCCCAAATTACACACGCCAAGTTGAAGTTACACACATACAAACAAATACTGGTGACCGGCGGTCGAGGACAAGTACACTAGGCAATAAAACACGTTTCTTTTTTTTTGCCGCTCCGGTGTGATGGATTTCCATGCAAATTATCGACGTCAAATTGAACTTTACAATTATAATGAGGCAACCTTACGACTGCACATGTGCGCAGCCTTGAGATGGTACGGAGATTTTAAAGCCAGTCTACGGAACATTTTTGTAAAATCCTCGTAAAACTCGTTTAACAATCGGATAGCTTCAGCGAACAAAAACTATACTCAAGACACTTTATGTAAGGCAACCGACTATAAACGGATTTCGCAAAATCTTTATGGCAACGCTTTTGAAACGATCGTAATTTCGTTTTAAATATCACATCGTTGCCGTTATTTCTGCTATCTTACTTCTATTGCGCGTAGAAAACTGCAATAACACCGCCGTCGCTGTTAAACACAGCCGTAGGTTCTCAGCACCTTAGTATGTAGTGACATTTTTGCAACTAGGGCCTTCTTGGGTGGCTTTTGCATGAAGGCCCAACAGATCAGACCATCACGTTCTTGTTTCGAAAGTGATACACGCGGATGTTATTATGAAGATAATGCCAAATCACTAGGTTTGAATTTTTTCAATATAAAAAAAATTGACTGTCAAGGTTGACATGTTTTCTGCTTTACTTAAAAGTTTCTAGACTTCGTAACGAGCATCGGACACACGAACTTGAAGCGCAAATAGGTGAACGAGCAAATTATACAAATGAATAAAACTTGCTCAACGAAAATACATATATCGAACGCAGCTATAAGCAACCGCAAGGCTCTCCTCTCGGTTCACTGTTATCAATTTTAAATACATGTAATACAAATACATGTGAAAACCTGAAACCGAAATATTTATTTTTGTTGGATCTCGTAATGTCTGTTATATTCAACTGTAATTGTCTTTATTATAATTACGATAATGTTAGGGGGAGATTGCCAAGCATCGTCGATACAATTACAAAATCGCGAGATTCCACGCCACTCGAAGCGAGCAAAGAGCGCAAGAACAAAGGACAAAGGCAACTCGCATGAAATTGCAACTGTACAGACGGTGGCTGTAAAAACAGAACCTGAATTGTGCGGGGCCACTGCAATGCAAAATTGCGAACCACTTGGTGCTGCCTTCGCATGAAAGCATCGAATTACTGTGTTCCGGTTCATTTTGGAGCGTGCAGACGCGTGGCAGATGTTTGAGGTACGTCACTGCCAACAACAATAAAAACACAAAAAATGCACGCATTAAAAGAGATCAGAATACATCAATTTGTAAGAAGGAGGAAAGTACTTTTTAGGGCCAGGTAGAATCGGAGCAGATGCTCGGCGACAACAGGAAACATGTGCGAGCTATTAGTACAGGCAATTATCGGAAAATCTAAAAAATCAAAACAAAAACTCGGGTCTAACTAATGGTTTAAGGGTTACATTAAAGCTGGGAGGAAGTCGACAAGACAAGGGTTCGTTTTGATCATCGTACAGTCTTTTGAGACTTCAGAACGAAATTTATAGCAGATGTGCGAAATTTAAAGAACAATAAAAGGTGTCGTGCTCGCAGCGGACCTGCTGGCTAGTCGTGAAATACAGTGGATATGGTGGCCGAAGGTTGTCTTGGTGGTCCACAAAAACATCTGCAGCGATGCCATCGATTTATACAGCAGAACTCGGATCGCATCTTTTGTGCAATAAAGACTTTTGTAGGTGTGTGAACACCTGGTGCTGACCCAAGCAAAATATTGGTTCGGGAGATTTATGGTTGCCGTACGAAAATTCCTGACGCGTGTCCTGTTACGACATTCCTCAACTCGAATGATGATGGTTTTTAATAAAACAGTACGAGCCCTGGGCGCTTCAATGACGAAACTATAAATTGAATAATGACTGCAGCAACATTTTGATGCAACACTCTTTCGACACAAACTCTGACGCAAAGCTCAACTGTTTCATTCCATCGGAGCAGCTTGCCATACGTGCCGTAAGCTTAATTACTGCAAAACGCTTAATTAAATTTGCAGTAATGCGGATGCATACATTCAATTTGGCACCGTATTAAAATCCGCCAAGGCCTCGAGACTGGTCTCTTTGTTCTTCGCAACGAAAGTTGTCGCCGCCGAAGCACACCCCAGCCAAGGCAGAACCAGAACTAAAATAATGCTCAATAGCGCCATGTCTATTTTAAAATTTTAATTTTCGCAGACGACCTTCCCGAGCCAAGGCTTTCGCAATAATTTGCGTATTACGACACATGATACATATTTACCGTATCGTTACTGCAAATCAAACAGTGTATATTAACAGAAATTAGCAGCGGCTGACGAAACTGCCCTGTTTATTTCTCTGTTTAACAGACGGACCATTAAAAATAGACCTCATGTACGCTTGCCAAAAAAATTTACGAGTTTTGACGTAAAAAAATTCGCACGAACATCTACCCAAACAAAGAATTTGGCAGATACGCCAAGCCCCTTCGGTCGCATCCTGATTCTAAAATTAGACAATCGACCAGACGGTGATTAAGGAGCCGCCGGAGGCCCGGAGTCCTCCGGAAATGACTCTTCGAATGATGTTATCTACATCGAACGTGGGTTTATCTTTATCGAATAACGTTGTACGCGAAATTTTTGCATCACTTTTTGTGTGTAAGCGAACCTTAAATCATTATCGAGCAAGGTTATCGTAGCACGGAATGTCATTTGTTTTTATGATTGTCTAACAATAGATGAACATTACTGCCTTGGTGTTTAGCGCGGTTTACGACTAGAATGTTGCGTACCAGTTGTCATGAAGATTATACTCCCGAGATCGATTCTGTCGTCCAAACGAGCCGTGCTTGGAGCTTACAAGTTTTTGTTTATGATTCACGACAGAAACGCCATAAATCACACAAAAAGTATGACTGTTGACACTAACTCACTATTAGATAAACTGAATTAAACCACGGTATAATCGTAAGAAAAATAAGGTTACTCGAACTGACGATTGATTTCTCATTTATCATTTCTTTCATACTCAATGGCGTGTCTTTGCGTTCCAATATGGATACAGTGCACGGCATTCATGCATGAAAACTGTCTCGAACGCATCACTTACCCGCAATTAGCGTTTGAAAATTATCCACTCTCAAACAGACATAAAAATTTATATAGAAACCTAGTTTTTGCTCCGCCATCATTAACTGGATTTCTAGAACTGGGTCAACTTTTTTTTAGATATAAGGAATTAATCGTGGTTAACCCGGATTGTGTAACCTGTCCTGTTGAGTGAGCTATTCCTATATTTAAATTTTCGCAATTTTCTCAAACAAACATTGTTATAAAAATTAAAGGTCAACAATTTAGTCAAAATAAAACAATCGCGATTACATAAATATTTAAGATTAGCGCAAAAAATAAGGCTGGCTTTATTATTATGTAAACGTAAACATACAGTAGTCCCTTGGAACGTCCAAAATCGGCATACGCTTATCAGCCGATAACATGTGCGTATTTTGCAACAGCCGCCACCGAAGTGATGAATCGTAAAAGTATGTTTGTACTGGATCCAAATGTGAGCTAATACGCTCGGTACAGAAATTGAGCAATTGTGTTATATTTATCTGGGCAACAGTCACGACCAGAGGTTTCAAAACATCTCCGTTTCATTAACATGCATTGCGTACATACAACAGGATACAAGGCATTAACCTCCACCAGATAAAAAACTACATAAAAACCACCGTTTCACATCGTGATGGCCGCAAAATCGACAAGCCTTCATTTCAATCGATTATACTTGGACCTGTGCCAGCATTTGCAACACTCGGTCAAAGGTCAAGTGTAAAGGTCAGCTCGCAGAGGATCCTACAAAATTTTTACATTTAGCCCGATTTTGGCACGCCATCCAGACAAGAGAAAAATCGTCCGACAAAGAGAAAACAACACAAGCGGATCGAATCTGCGGCCTTGCAGTAATGTGACACTGAATATCAACTGAACTGTCTCGTACTCCTTCTGTTCCGTACTTCACGCCCCACAAATTTCGTGTCCGACTTCGCCATATTGAGTTATTTCCGTTCCGGTGTTCATTCATATACGGGAGCCACGCGTGCAGTATTAGCTAAAATGGATGCTTTATTTATAGGCCGTGAACGCACCCTTTGACGTAAATATTGTTTCCGGTTTGGCAAAAGTAAAAGGTCCTCGGGCCGGTTCGAGCCACGATATCCGTGTCACCGGTAGTCTGACCCACTGAAATTTCGCGAGGAGGACACGGTTCCATTCAATTCCTTTGTTGCTCGAGAAGTGAAAAAGAAAGGAGACAACCGTGATAATGACGGCGTATCCCGAAAGTTTTCACGAACTGGTAGGTCACGTGCGTACAGCATAATCATATACCAATCAGGGCCGATGATTAGTCGACCTTTGCTAACGTGTTTTTCGCGAAGGGGCTCCCTTTGTGAACAACAGCTTCGCAAAGTTGTTTCTTTGTAACCCACGTATCTTTTAGAAACTGGGTGTTCAATTTTTAACAACTAAAGTAATAGTGTTTAATGCTTGAAATTCTCCTCCAACAATTTTGTTGTCCAAGCTCAAACAGTAAAAAGTTATTTGAATCTGAATGCTCCTTTAGTAGTCGATGAAACAGCGCTCACATTTGATATCGCTCCCTCTAAATAAGTACTTCAAAATGTCCTACATTAGAAACCCTATGTTTGCATAACATTACCAACACATCAGATTAAACTATTGATTTTTCCTTTATGCGGTAATTAGTGTTACAGCTTATACAATGGAATCCTGAGCATAATAAAATTTTAACATTCATTTTTAATTCCCAAGCATAAACTAGGGGAGTATTTCTAACGAGAGTACATTTAACGAATGACTAATTTCATTTTTTCTCTACATTTTCCGGTTTGTACGATACGAGTATAACGGGTCTCCTGTCTCCGTCTATCTGTCTGTCCACTGGTGATTTTACTAATCTCCAAAACTGTTGTGAAATTGTAGGTGAGCGTTAAGACTATCGTGTGGATAATTAAAGGTTAATCAAAAATTTCATGGTCATTGCAGAATCTTGCAACCATTTATCGATGGCATTTGGTCCCACCGGACAATTTTTGAACATTTTTGCAGATTGCTGCAAAGGCGGTTTTGGTGTTAAGAAAAGCCTAACAGTTTTTATATCATTTGACCGATGCTCTAACAATTTTTTGTACCAAGTAATGGGACATATATCCACATTTATCATTTTTGAAGTTAACTGTCTTATAATTTTTTTGGGCCACTTTGTTGTCAAATACAGAATTATATTCTAACCTTCTTGTCTGTTTTCCATAACTGTCAGTTTTTTTTTCTAAAGTATGATATTCGACATCGTGTTGCTCAAAGTGCCCAACTGTTTTCAAATCGAATCTTTTCATTTAGCGTTTTCTTTGTAATATTCTCAATTTGTTCTAATTTTTTTAAGTTTTCTAGTTTTTTAAGAATTATACATGGCCATTCTTAGTTGTGATTGAAGAATATAAGTGTGAATAAAATAATTAGTAAAAATAATATGTATAAAGAAAAAATTATCGTTATCATCATCAACTGTCACTTACTTCAAGTTACCGACGTTCGAAAATGTACAGAATTATTTGGTGTAAATTTTAGCAAGAACTTAGCAACACACAAGATGACAATTACAATTAAAAAAACTCTACTTTGTTTTGTTGAAAAAGGAACGCATGATTATTTCCTTTGCCACAAGTGATCACAAAATGATGAATGAATCACTGTTTGCTGTTTAATATTTCAAAACCAAGTGATAATCTGCATTTTATCATCATTTATGATAACACGTCTAACAATCTCGCTCACGCATCATCCATGACGAAACTATGTCTTCTCAAGCGAAAAAAAGATTATTTCAAAATCAAATACAAGCGTGCTGTTTTCTGTAGCAACCGTGGCTAACAAAATCGGAAAAGTTGAAGGGCGACACACATCTTCGGCCGCTTACACAACGGTCTATTGCAAAGTCAAAATGTCGCAAATACTTCGCATCGCCTTTGCACAACTTCGACTTTATGCATTTCTGTGTCAAAAAATTTGCTCGTCGAACTCGCCTAAATCATGGCACGGTATCATTGCCATGCCGAGGCATTGTTTCCCGGCAAAGAGGTCGAGTTCACGTTTCGCAACTGGCTTCCTGTACAATGGCGTGAACTTGCCCGGGTCGGACAGGTAAGGGATGGCATAAACAAGGAGTTGATCGGAAAACCGGGTCCAGGGGGTGGATGTTCCGGCGGACAGATCGGATGCAACGCAGCTGCGCTTTTCGGTACGTCCTGTCGATCGATGCAATTTCCTGTTTGATCCCTTTCGCAACGGAACAGTAACGTTATATTCCAACCACGCCCGCAACCGGGAATGTAATAAGAGGTATTAATAGATTAAAGACATTCAAGCCTACAATGTGATGAGGTAATCGTAAACGGGACACAGAGGTTCAACTCTTGCCCAATCCCACTTCTTACGAGAGACACGTGTAAAACGCGCCTCACCGACGATTCATTACAAATTGCTACACACTACACAATTCTCCTTTATCATTATTTCATTACATCGCACGTCGTGGGAACATTTCTTCCTCGGAACGACCGAATTCTTTGAAAAAACGCAACAGCGGCTTAGCAGAAGAACAAAAGCTTTCCCAATCGCTACGCGTTTCGTCAAATCATCCTTTTCCGTCGAGGATGTCGAGATTTATCAGATTATGATCTCGGTTAAATTCTCGTATCCGGACCGGTTGCGACATGTTTCGAAAAGTACTCACCTTTGGGGGTCTGCGAAGACGAATTTTCGAAGTTTAAGGTCCCTTAATACTATTCCGTTCCTATGACAAACTTGTACTGTTTCGGCTATTTGTTTAAAGAGTCTTTTCGCCTCGGATTCCCTCAGTCTTTTCCTTGACCTCACGTATGAATGTAGGTCGCCGTGCGCCTTGGGGTACACCAAATACAGGTAGCGATTCCCAACCACCACCTCGTGTAAAGAAGAAACCCTCGGGTGCGAATCGAGTCGATAATGGGCCGAGACCAGCGAATGGCAGTCCTTTGAAACTATCTGGAATGAGAAGTTTTCTCAATGAGATCTATCCTGCAAATATTTGTTAGTCTTATCTGCCGCAAGTCGGCCCATTTACTTCATATCTCATATTTATGTACTGGTTGCAACAAGAAACATTGCACATTTTATCGTAATGTGGCTGAGCAACCGACTATTTACAAATGTGTTTGGTAACACTGGCAACCTTGTTCTTACTCAGACCTGCTTGACGAAATAAAAAACCTTAAACGAACGTATTCGCGAGATGAGACGAGACCTTTAAAGATTAACTCAGCCTTGAAATTTATATGCATTTCGGCTCCGACCTTGCAAAACAGCAATGTAGAGCAACCAAGACCTGCTAACTAACTAATTTTGGTCAGTATTGTCATCATCAGCTACTGTCGGCGTGACTGTATAACTACCAAAAGCATCTGCGCTCGAACTATTAAAAATAATAATATTGACCCAGTGTATGCAGGTTGTTGGTTGTCTGGCTGCCACTTGTCGTAATGGAATGGCGTTCCTTTAATGGCAATTAAATTAACAATGCGCCTTGGACGGTTGGCATCTATATCATTAGATCATATCCAGCTGAGTTATATACAGGTATCGTAAATTCTGAATGCCTTTTTGAATTTAATTATCCGTCTATTCATTTTTCGCCCGATAACTAGCATTTTACCTTGTAATCTTACATCATTCTGTATTGAGTAATTGACTTTATAAAACGTATTGCCATTTATTAAGGTGCATATTTACGTCGTTTCTATGTCAGGGTCCCGAAAACTGAATCAATTGCAGCACAGATTCCCATAATCAAGCACCATCGATCAATCTCTTTTGGGGTTTAACCCTCTGGGAATCGCACCGGGTGATCGGGAGTGCAAAAAAAAAACAATTATTTGTAAAATAACCCGTTTCGTGATCCGCGAATGTTAATGTGATCACGAATTGGTCTGACATTTCCACACATCATCAAGCAAGGCTAAAGTGCACAACTTATTCCATTTATCGGTGTGTTTACGATTTTTTTATACACCCCACTTACTACAATTTAATCGCTCCGCATCGTCTCATATTATCCAAATATGACGAAATTCTAAACAAACTGACACGAGAGAGTATCATCTGATTTGATTTTATTTTTATCGGACTACACGAACACGACCTTATTTATACTGGGTGAATGGTGTCACTTGCTCAAATACGGATTTTACAGATGTTTCAGGGTCAAAATTAATTAGCATTTGGAAAATCGTAAATACCTAAATAAACTTCCGTCGATTTTTAACTCTTGCCGAAAGAACCCGACGTAACCTTCTCTTGAAATGACAGATTTAGACACGGCTTTTAATTACGTATGCCTTGATTGTTGGCTGCACCAAGGACGAGAAAATGGATAAAAGATGGTGAAGAACTGTCTCGGCACTTAAACCATTAGCGTAATTGCACTCTGCAAATTGCTCAATACAAACTGCTTTATTGTTGTTCACTTGCGGGCTGTCAAAGTACCATTAATTTTACGGTAACCGTAATTTGTCTCGAATTATAAGCGGATACTTACTTTATCGGTCGCGACAATGCTTTCAAAAGTTCATTAAAATTCAGCCACCGGTATGCTGCGGTACGCCAAATTCGACAAAATTGTGCTGATAATTGACACGAGGACCGTGGTAGGAGTGGTGCGCAAAGATTGTCTTTGTGTAAAATTTTGCATAAAATAGGTGTGCTGTGTCTAAATAAAGTTGAGTGACTAAGAAATATATTACGAAAGACCACGTTCACATTCAATGTCAAATACACTCATAAAGAATTAAATTACACATGATTTCTGTTCTTGAAAGGCAACTCGAATTATCCATTTCGGCAGAATACAAATAATTTTAAAGTCTGCTCATCTTTTAAATTGAGGATGTGTGGTGGCCGTGAATTCTAAGCAGCTTAACTTCTAAACCGATCGTCATTTCTAGCAAACCAAATTAGAAGTGATTAACACTCGTTATGAACACGAAACTTTTCTCGATCGATATACAATCCACAGGACAAATAGTAGTTTTCAAGTCAAGTGTTCAGTCAGTCTTGATTGTTCTTTTCTGTTAACGAAACACAAACTTGCAATTTCTTTAGTAATTTTTTATTTCAGAGTCGTACTTTCGCGTCAAACACGTGATAAAGTTGTCTTCAATCAGATTAGCGCGGTTAATTACGACGATTAATTTTGATACAATAAGAAATACAAAGTAGTAGTATTCAAAAACACGACACGATGTTCCGAGACCCGTAATTTTAATCCCAATAATAGCTTCCGGTCGGCACTTTTGCCAAACCCCAACAAGTACTTCAGAATCATAAACAACTTAAATTCTGTTGCTCCTTGTAAAGAGCGGCATCTTTGTGCACATTGTCGCAGAACCGTTTCGGGATTACTTTTATTCAATAAAAGAGCTTTGCATCTCACGCTCTCACAGGAAGACGTGGCGACATTTTTACGCCGAGAAGAAATGTACAGAATGGCATGATCAATTGTAAGAAACTGCATAAAATTAAATTTGCTTATAAATGTAAAATTCGTGCTATAACTTATAATACGCCATTGTACTACTACGTGTCTGACGTGATTTGTTTACGTGACGTTAATCTACCATAACAAGTCGTTACCAGACTACTGGAATTTTTCAACAAGTGCAGCATCTACTACACTTTGCAAGGTC
The DNA here is from genome assembly GCF_036711695.1 of Zophobas morio. Taxonomy (NCBI): domain Eukaryota; kingdom Metazoa; phylum Arthropoda; class Insecta; order Coleoptera; family Tenebrionidae; genus Zophobas; species Zophobas morio. The sequence goes on from NW_026972122.1 coordinate 11,264,305, forward strand.
TTCGGGTACAGATACGTGCCAAGAGTCTAGAGTGGGTACGAAGTGGTGATTAGGGTTAAGGAAACGTCCACGCAATACGCGGTTTGTTGTATTAATAGCAGCCGTATTTTCAAAAAAGTGTCTGCAAGATTAAACCACCAAGGAAACTGCTAAGAACGTTTTTGTACTACGCTATATTAATTAATGGTACTATCGTTAACAGCGACTCAAACAATGAATGATTTCGTTCGTAGAAAGAACGAGCACTCATTAATGCGTCTAACTGCACTTAAGATGGCATTGACAGATAACCTTCGTTGAACGTGCAGTTTTAAAAACGTCGAAATTGTCAATTTAAGCGAACAATACATCGATATTTCCAACAATAGATAAACGAACCACCTATTCAGTTTTTGCCATTAACTTTGCGACATATGCTGCGTCAGAATTTTGCTATCGCGGTGTGAAAAGAGTCGAATTACGGAAGTGCAGTGAAACGGCACATCCGCTCGGTTATATTACACCAGCAAAAAATAGAAATTCCAGACGTATAAATATTATGACCTTCGGAAATATTTTGCGGAATCCAGTTGTAACGTATTTCGCGGCCACGTGGAGTTTTACGTAGAAGGACAATTAGGTATTTACGTGTCTGATCATAGAGCGAGACACGTGCTGGTCGTCAATGAAATCGTACGGTGTTGGACGAAGGTTTAGTGTCGGGTCAGTCTGATTAGGGGCATTGTCTGAGGGCGATTTTTACCTGCATTCCAAAGGCCGCTTGTTGTAAAGCAGCAGAAATACACGGAGCGTTGTACGAATCGATGATATGCAAATACCGTATCGAACCCTTTTAAATAAAACGTGGGGTTAGGGTGCGACAGATTTTTCCCTTATTTCCCACATGCATCAGCAATTAATCAACATCTGGTTATAAAATGCGCGTAAGAGGTGAAGGGTTATTTAATAGACGGGGTATCTCCCCAGACAGAAATAGTTTCTCACATCGGATGACCACGCGAATAGTGCAATGGACCAGTTCTCCTCGCTGGACCATCCGACCAAACGGGTTTGCACTTACGTGAATTAATTTCGCTATTAATGGGATGTAGCTAGGGTGACCATGAGAATTTTTCCCGATGGAACCTGATTTTTCCCTGAACAATGTGATGTCACCGACGGTGATTCCGAAAATGACGAGCAACCTTGCGTCACTTTGCAACCGTTTCCGTCACCGTCACGTGACCGACTCCCGGAAAAAACCCTCACGGTTCGAATTAAGATAAACAAATTCGTAATGCAACCTTGGAGGTATTACACAATTCCGCAAAACGGACGCTACTCTGCGTTTACAAAGGGGGTACGCGACAATAGGGGCAGGTAGGGAATGATTGGATTTCGTGCTTTAATGGGCTTAGGGCCGTGATGACGTCACCGGGTTTGAGTGAGGAAACACTTACTACAAAAGAGTCTAGCTCTTGGCCAATGCGATTTACACAATCGAACGATTTGCTCACCTTGCAGACCAATTCCTCCTGGGTGTTGACGTCCACGCACCGGTACAAGGAACTACCCTCCGCTTGCTCGAGGAGAAGATATTTATCCGCGACGACGGACGTTTGGAAATGTTTATCACTTTGATTCGGACAAAGGGGTGAACTTTGGTCCCGATCCGTGGTGGGTTTGGGTCTCCGGCACTCTTCCCTCGGAGGAAACACCCGGAATTTTTTCACCACCTCCCCGGCGGAGGAGGCAACCTCCACGTTTTTGTCCACCCCGTTCAGTCTAACACTTGGCATCACGTCTTGCACGTTTTGCATTTTCGCACAACACCACACAAACACTAAATAAATAAATTTGTTAGAGTCAATTTGTTATCCTAGAGCCCGGCACGATCCACCTGGAACAGAAGCAAAAAGTTAGCCGGCGTTTCTAGTCTTTTGCGCAAAGGAGCCGACCCGACTAAGAAGAACAAAGAGTCCGCAAAAATCAATGATAAGCGATACAGCGTCCTCGGAGACACCGACACAGTAACCAAACAATTTCTGCAGGTATGAAAAAATATTTGTCCAAGGTGTTTTGTAAACAATAAAGGTCAAAAGAAACAAATCCGAGTGACATTGAGAGAAATCAACAAAAACACTACTAACCTTCCCGATCTTGGAGCCGTAACGAAAGTATATACAACTGCGAAGTAATTGAAACAAAAAAATTAAACAACTAAATAAACGATAATGTTAACACAAAACTAACACTGCCACAGTGAGTGTGCGCACTACTAGAGTCATCGCGCTACTGCCTGAAAATCTGAAATCCATTCTGGTGAAGGCTCTGACGCTTTGAGTGGGGCGGCGCAGGCGCACTGAGACCATGGAGCTTTTGCGATTGTATTGCATGGGGTGCTTTTGTGCTCCTCGGGACTCGGGACGGATCTACCTGAGATACGTCGTGATACAAATAAGGTGGTGCGTGGTGCAGCTTGCCACCCACTCTTTAACCCCGTTGAAAAAAATATCAACAACAAAAGATGAGGCAGATGGCCAGTTTTTTCCCAATTCCGCTTTCAGATTGGACACATCTGTCCTGGAATTTGGTTGGCCGTCACGCTGGCGTTGACTACATATTAATCTTGACTTCATTTAAATATTACCATTTTTTATGCCAAGTCCGTGGTGGTTGGATAAACAGGAGCGTGGAACACCCAAGCAAATAAACGTACTTTAGAATATTAATGGAATCGATTTATGGAAATTTGATGGCATTGACGAGATGCCAAATAAATCATTGCACAACCAAATATAGAGCAATGTTAGATAATGAAGCAACAAAATATTGTCAACTTTGAAAACAGTACGTGATGAGGCAATGTCAATAGTCGAAGATACCTTTGCTTGATCGATCAATGACGCGCCATTGAGAGATCGATCGGATTAAGGTCAAACACATCAGAACAAAATAATGTTTGACTTATAAAATTAACGCAAAATCAAACATTCTTATCGTTTTTCGGCAAATTTAAACGATCACAAAGTCTCATTTGGTTAAATCGCTTTGTAATGATTATATCCTGTTTGCGAGTCACACTAATCCAACAAAATCACGGCCTAAAAAAAAAGCATCACTTAAAATTGACCTAATATCCTATTTCTCAACGAAAAATTTTCTGTTGAAATCACACTTGCTTTATCTATCAAATTTTTATGAAAGAATGTGTTGCAATAAATAAACCGAATGATGATGTTGTACGCAATAAAGAAATAAAAATACTACATATCAGAAGGAGCACCCGTCTCGCGGATGTACATATAGCATAACTTTACATTCTACACTGATAACAAATGTTTGACTAATAAAACAGCATTAAGAAAAAAAATAAATATATATCGAAGAAAAATAAAAATTGGATATCAATTATTTATATTTAGGTTAGATAGGTGATAAGACCGCTGCAGAAAAAAACTGGAGTGATCAGTAATGGAACGATGATGTAAACAAAGATTAAGATGTAAATATTACGAAATGACGACACTGAAAATTTGCAGTCCAATTTGGAGTCAAGGCGGATTTTTGTTTCTCTGTTTATCACGCAAGATTAATTAAAAATGTCATTGACAACAAAATTGACTTCTTTTTAATAAGACAAAGAGTGATCTTGAGATCGCAAAAAATTAAATTAAGTTTTAATAAACGGAGGCAGCAAAAACAAAATATAATTAAAAAAAAGCAAATCCTCGTTCCCGGTATCATTCTGTAACATTATTCTTTATAGGCAATTATCACCTAAAATATTCAAGGATATTAAACTACGCTTGTTAAAAATACTTCCCGGACTCGTAATAACTGCATTGCGAAACGTTGATAAACGTACAAAAATAAAAAACTATGGAATAATTAAGAGCAGTGACAACGTTGGAATTTTGTTAATAGTTCCATGTATGCAATCTATTTTTCACTTATCCGAAAAAATTGGTTATAAAGTGAGCACAGAAAATTATTTTTCTAGATTAATAAAAACAAAAGACAAATCTCATTTATTATTATCAATAGTCCTTATATTAGACACTAGTTGATTACTTCTAGAGTGGAACCGCACGTATCGTGTAAATGGGATGTGAAGGCAGGAAAAATCAGTCCCGTGGTGAGTTCAACCAATATTGATCAAACCGTGACAAAGACCGACAGTGGTAACATGATTATATCGTCCCACTGTAAACCCACGTGTTTCAGATACGATAAAACAAAAATTACACTAGCACTATTGTATTTGTATTTACCACATTTTGAATAAACTTGTGCAATCATGACGATGCATACTTCAAATTTGATTCAGCAGGTCCATGAAGCAATTAGGAGTATTGTGATTGTATGAAGTGATATAAACAAAAAAATAAGGACAAGTGAGTCAATAAAAATGAGCAACTTAGTGCAATGCTGAGACAAATCTAAAAAGCACTAACTTATTGTTTTCAGCGAAAAATTGTATGTCATTCATGAATCATCAAATGTCATTCTATGTATTCTCCAAGAATGCATAGTATTTTTTTTAACTTTATAACTAAAATAGTTTTGCCTAATTTGTAACCGTTCTACAGTGATAAAGTTTTTAAGTTGATAATTAATTTTACAGTTTGCCTTTACAACCGAAATTAAATAATAAGTGTTGTGTAAACCCAGATTTATTCTTTAAGCATAACCCGTATACGTATCATTTCAAACAAGATTTGCTTAACACAATTTTGGAATGACGTCATCCAGTTTTTGAAGGGGACCACCAGACGAATTCTGATACGATACGATAACCTTAAAGCAGTTTTGTTGTTTCTAAAGCAACTTATAAAATTTTGTTGGACAATTTCTTTCCAAAAACGTCTATACATAAAATTAAAAATAGTTATCACAAATTTTTGGTGAGAATGATCATAGAAAATCTAGTTGGCGTTTTATTTCTATACATTCTTTTTATAGTTATGAGTCCATCGGGCGACTTCCACTTTCATGTTTCCACGGGGTCTCTTATTAGACACATCTACGAAAACAATGGACCGATTGTTGATAAATTTTGTGTATACATATGCTAGGAATATATTATGTAGATGGTAAAACGCTAACCAAAATTTGGATCAACATCACAATAGGAAAATTTACAATAATACATATATTTTAATTTTATAAAATAAGATACTCCTGCACTTGTGGTCTATGAACCCGTGTTGAGTTTTCAACCTGGCATCCAGATTTTTGAAAAAAAAAAAAATCCAAATTGTATTCCAACATTTTGCAATTTAACTTTGAAATTGTAAAACCGAATGCTCTGAAATCTTGCAAGCGTTTTAAGGTTATCGTAAATCGTATCGTTTATCGCTTCTTACAAATTTGATGACATCATCTCAAAATTTTACCTAATAAATCTTCTCTGAATTATGCAAAATATTATGACTACATATTCGTGGTTTATCAATGCACTAATAGTTTTTATAACTCGAAAAAATTAATGAATGAGGAAATTTATTTTATTAAATAATCAAAAACAACTTACTTTATTATTAGTATTACACCACATTTTTATATCCAAATTGATGTACGTGTCATCACAAAATTTTGTAATGGAAAAACTCACTTGAAACGCATAGCCCATTTCTTTAGATTTACTTTAACATTACATACAACTCATCATAAGGTTTATCATAAAAAAATTAAATTCGCAAAATCAAATCTTAGTAGGAGTATTTTTTTTAAAAATTGGATTTATTTACCATCGGCCAATTTGTTACTTTTTTCGTTTTTCCTTTTGGTTCGATTTCACAATTTTTGATATCACAATTTTTCGTGTTTTTATTTTTTTTCATTTTTCATTTTTCTATTTCTCGATTTCCAAAATTTTCACTTTGTTGTTTCCTCAATTTTTCCATTTGCAATTTTTCATTTTCGCTTTTTCAGTTTCCCAGTTTTTAATGTTCCGATGTTTAATTTTTCGTTTTCTCAATTTTTCAAGTTCTTCATTTTCCCCATTTTTTAATTTTCATTTTCTCAATTTTATATCATAGTTTTTCTTTTCCTCTTTTTTCAGTGCTTCTTTCGTTTTTATTATTTTTGGATTTTCAATATTTCGATTTTGCAATTGATCTTTCGTTTTTTTGATTTTGCACTTTTTCAATTTTTAAGTTTCTCGATTTTTAATTTTTCGATTTTTCAATTTTTTGCTTCAATTTTTCAAATTCTTGATTTTCAATTTTTAGATTTTTTAGGCTTTCATTTTATAATTGTTCGTTTTTTCATTTTTGATTTTTCAGTTTAACTATTTTGCAATGTTTCCTTTTTTTTATTCGAAAATTTAAATATCGAAAAACCAAAAAATTGGATTTATTTACCGTCGACCAATTTGTTACTCATTTTCGTTTTTTTTTTGTTCGATTTCACAATTTTTTTTATTTTTCATTTTTCAGTGTTTCGGTTTCATAATTTGTCGTTTTTTCAGTTTTAATTTTTTCAATTTTTCCATTCCTCGATTTCCAAAATTTTCAGTTTATCGTTTCCTCAATTTTTCGATTTGCAATTTTTCATTTTCCCTTTTTCACTTTCCCAGTTTTTAATGTTCCGAAGTTTCAATTTTTCGTTTTCTCAATTTTTCAAGTTCTTCATTTTCCCCATTTTTTAATTTTCATTTTCTCAATTTTATATCATAGTTTTACATTCCCTTTATTTTTTCAATGCTTTTTTCGATGTTATAATTTTTCGTTTATTTAATTTTTAAATTTTTCAAATTTGCAATTTTTGGATTTCCAGTTATCCGATTTTCCAATTTTTTTAATTTTCAATATTTCGATTTTGCAATTCATGTTTCGTTTTTTCGATTTTGCACTTTTTCGATGTTTCAATTTTTTGCTGATTTTCAATTTTTAGATTTTTTAAGCTTTCAGTTTATACTTATTCATTTTTTCATTTCTAATTTTTCAATTCAACAATTTTGCAATTTTTACATTTTTTTTTATTCGAAAATTTAAAAATCGAAAAACCAAAAAATCGGAAAAAATTAAAAAATTGAAAAATTGGAAGAACAAAAAATTACAAAATCGAAAAACTGCAAAACGAAGAACTGAAAAAAAGAAAAACTGAAACACTGAAAAACTAAAAAGCGAGAAACTTAAAATTGAAAAAATTGGAAAGCCCAAAAATTGTAAAATCGAAAAATTACAGAATCGTCAAAATTGTAGACTCAAAAAATTGTAGGTAATTTTGAAAGATCGAAAAATTGAAATATTAAAATCGAAAAATTGGGAAATAAATAAATGAAAAAGTTTTAAAATGCAATAATTGAAAATTTCTAAAATCGCAGAATTGAAAGAGTATTTTTTTTAATTATAGGACTAATTATTATTACATATTTAAAACGAAAACTAGAAAAATTGCAAATCAAATAAAGAAACGAAAATCTGAAAAATCGAGAAAAATCTAAAAAAAAAAATGCAAATCGAAAAATTGAAGAAACGGAAAATTGAAAATCTAAAAATTCAAAAAATTGAAAAATCGAAAAACGAAGAAGTTTCAAAATCCAAAAATTGAAAAAAAGATCCAAAATCGTAAAATCGAAAAAGTGACAAACTTTTTTAATTACATATTATTATTACATACTTAAAATAAAAATTAGAAAAATTGCAAATCAAAGATTGAAGAAACGAAAAACTGAAAAAACATGACACTGAAAATCAAAAATTAAGAAAACGAAAAATTAAGAAATCCAAGTTGAAAAATCGTAAAATTGAAAACCGAAAAACTGGAAATTGAAAAATTGAAAATTTTAAGAATTGAAAAATTTCACATTAAAAAAAAAGGAAAATCATAAAATCAGAACATTGAAGAACCGAAAAATTGAATAAATAAACAAAATAAAAGATGAACCAAAAAACTGAAGACACGAAAAATGAAAAACCGAAAAATCGAAAAACTGAAAAATTAAAAATTGATGACTGGTGAAACTGCAAATCGAAAATTGCAAAACCTAAAAATTGTAACATTCAAAAATTGAAAAATTAAAAAACTGAAAAAGTTAAAAATGAAAACTCAGAGAGTTGCATATCGTAAATTTGAAGAAACAAAAAATATACGTAAAACTGAAAAATTGCAAATCAAAAAATTGCAAAATCTCAAAATTTAAAAATTGAAAAACTGAAAATTTTCAAATCGAAAATCAGAAAATACAAAAAAATTAAAAATTGGACAATTGAAAAATTCAAGTCAAAAAAAAAACTGCAGGACCACTGGCGCAAAATTTTGTTATAATTTTTCAAAGAAGCGGGATTTGTTGGGTGCACTTCAGAGGCGAGGGAAGTTCTGTCGAAATAATCTTGGACCAATTTTTAAAATACATTTAAAATTTCAGAATAATCGGTCCAATAAAAACGAGAAAATAAAACCATTTAGACTACACATATTATTGGCCAAGAATTTATTTAACATTTCAAAATCGAAAAATATCAATCAATTTTCAAGTGTTTGTAAACAAATAACTACGTTGAAACGATAATTTTCGCCTATTTTCACGGAAAACATTAAGTTATTCGCACTTCCAAGGTCGTAATCTATTTACTCGGTGATGAAATCTATGATTGTGGAAAAAAACAATGCGAACGTAAGTAAATTTCCAAAACTCACCGCATGGTTCAAATGATAGAAGGATAAGCCAAAGATATCTAACGAATTGCAACGAAACAAATATTAGGAATTCTCCAGATGACAAGTATTTATTGACTGAGTTAAAATAAATTTTAATATTGGATCAAGGTTTAACAATTAGAACATTTTTAGGTCATATTGATTTTGGCCGGGGCACATAGAGGAAACGAAGTAACGAAGTGTGCAACAGGTTCTTGTGAATATGAGGCCACTAAAAATTAGATAAAATTTTCATCATAGTGAATACAAGGAAATCAAATTCACTTTTATAAAATTCTACAAAAAATATACATCAGTTCGGAAGTGAATTCAGATCATAATCTACTTGTAGTTTATGACCAAGATAATAACTAGCTTGGCAAATGATTGTGAAAAATTTATTTGGAAAATTATTGCAACAAGTGCTCATTTCTTCAGGAGCGATAAAAGTTACTCCCCTGTAAATTAACAAAACTGCTACTGATGGAATTAAAGCGAATTTACTTATGCTTTGATAAAGGTATAACAAACTGGTGGGAGAGGTACTAGCACATATTTAGCGACAGGAAAGGACAAGTGATTATAAATTCAACAAAAGGAATTTTAAATCAGAGGGCATCTAATTCATATTTTATCCACTGTTTGCACTTTATATTCACTGAAAAGAAGTCTCACATCCTGTACAACTAGTGTATGAGAAATTAATGCGCATATGTTCTAGTAATGATCTGTGATATGCCCAGATCCTCTTAGACAGGAAGAACTATAAAGTACGTCCTGGAAATTTTTTAACGACGCAGCTACATAACCAAATCGGTATGTAGAGGAAAAAACTACCTCTCATTAAGCAACAGTTAATGACTAATACTTCTAAGTTGTTGTTATGATGTATATGACGTCAGGCGATTTTTCGAAGTAGTTGTTACAAAATCTTAAATTTCGTTTTGAAAATATGTAATTAACCTTTTTTCATTGTTACAACTTTCTCTGGCTTTACAACTAGAAAATAAATATTTTATGGTGAAAATAAAGAAGGAAATTTCTATTTGAAGTCATGTATGTAAGTGCAATATTTATCCAAAACAAATCTACATATTTAAGTCCAAGCTGCGTATAATTAAGTAAATGCTTTAAATTATTCATGAATTTGATTTTGACACTGATGTTAATGAGAGTTTGAAAGTTCTAACCAAGATATAAACACATGTTTATTTTCGCACGATTTAAAATCAGAAAAACATTACAAAAAACGCTCAAGAAAATAGTGTGATTAGTTTTTATAACTGACGAAGATTAAGGATGCTAAAGCTAAAATTGGAACAATACATCAAAATTATAATAGAATGAAATACGATGTTTTTAATTAATGAAATGTTATCTCATAAAAATCTTCATTATTTTCAGAAGTAGAAGCGTAGCACGCAAAAATTAAAACTTAACAATAAAGAATGAAAGCCACTTAACGTAAGTATTGCTTTTGTGTCTCAGAATGTTATCATAACGTATCACGGTAATTATATTTTTTTATAGATCAAGATTAGGAGCGATAATTTTTTCATCCTTCCATTAATTTCTATCACGGATTCCTTCATTGTTTTCTTTTTATGAATAAAAAAATCTGACGTGAACGAAAAACGATAGTTCCTTTCGTGAGTTATTTCCGTTACTCTATTAGCTAAACCTAAATAATATAAAATTGATATTTATGTAGCTAATAGTACTTTGCCCGAGCATGATTTTTTCGACCGAGTATCAGAATTTTTCGAGAGCGCTAAAGACATTTTTCAAACGAGTTACACACAATCTTTTAACTAGAACACAGTTTTTGACACATCACCTCATTTTTGCAACAAGAAACTTAAAAAAGTACTATCTATAAGAAAGAGTCATTAAAAAAGTTATTATTTGATAAAGAAATATAGACATGAAAATGTTACTTTATTGACAGTTGCTATATTTTTTAACATCTCATGTTTCAAGTCAATAAGTCCTAAATAAAACCAAATTAAAAAACCTACACTAATAAATTTCCCCAGGTATCATAGATATTTGTAAATCCCAGTCGCTAAGTTGTCTGCATGGAATTTTCAGAATGTAATGGGACGATTTCTACAGTTTTGTAAGCTGAAAACCGTGGTGAAAACTGCGTTCCGAAATTTCCGTAAATAATTGAAATATTGAAAATTTAAAAAATATATGATAATGAACTGTTTAAAAAAACTGCCCTCGCATTATATGATGAAAGTTGTGAACGTGTTACATTCAAAATTTCATAACAATAAGTGTGTTAATAATGGAGATATTACATTCTGAAAATATATTGACAACACCTTAAGAGCTGAAATATAGTTTGTACATGAAAACAAGACCTCAAAATGTTTTGAAAATAAATGTGGCGTCAGACCATATGAATACATAAGGCTCCTTCACTTTGAATCTTGTTAAATAAATTGGCGTCTCGCAATCGCCACGCCACGTGTTGAATGCACGCACTGTAAATACTGTTGGTATTGGTCACTTCCCGCATCATCAGTCTATACTATATCTCAAAGTTTACGATAAATAATTTTTAAAATTGTGTATCAATTCTGTGTTGCAATACTTAAGGTCATAAAGTTTCTGGTATTTAATAGATTTTCCACTAGAGATTTGGCAACATATAATCTTTCCTCTTTCTGTCTCTTTTTATTAAATGTTTGAAATATGTTCATACAGAACGAATTTCTGTGTGAGATAAAATCGTAAAAGTAGACTTGGAATATAAATTGCGAAAATATATGTATTTATATATTATTTTGTACATTACCTATAATGTACAAATATTAAAATTTAAAGCTGATGTACAGTTTAAAATTTTATGCGATAACTTAGTCAAATATCCAAATCTTATCCAACTTCGTTTATCTATGCCCTGTAAAAGATCATGCAAGTGGGGTATTTTGAGATCTCACCATTTTCGAAAATCGGCGGGGATGGGATTCGAACTCACGCGACTAGAGTACAAGTACAACGGTGAGGAGTGGAAAACCTACACAACTACTGGCAGATCAAACTAAATGTCTTATTTTCTCGTATTCTAGTATTTATGAAACGTCGAGAAAACATGGAAACATTCCTCAGATAGACCTTATAATAGAATATTTTTTTAACTTACGCTCTGAAATTAAAAAACTGAATTCTAAAAACAAAGCACAAAATATGTTACAATAATATATTTCTTATTGCCAATTATTCTATCGCGAAGTTTAAAGAAAATTTTTAAATCTTTTCATTATTCACACACGATTACGAATGTTGCTACTTTTCTATAATATTACTAAGATACTTAGTGTTTTCTCAACAATTCATAATCCCGTGGAGTACGAAAAAATAGGTCTCCCATTTCCTTCTGTTTGTCCGTCGTCGGAGTTGATTTTTATTAGACACATAATAATCTCTGAAACTACCGGACCGATAGTTGTCAAATTTTATATGTATGTTACTGCTACCTACTCAGGATTTTTTAAAATGGGGTTAATCTTCCTATGGCTACAAACAGTGAAATCTTGGTTGCATTATGCTTGACTTAGAAATGCTTCGTTGTTGATTAGAGTGTACAGGAAGGTAATTGAACTGATTATTAATTAAATAGATGTTACGCGAGAATCCAAAGTTAGACAATGTTAAGACGCCAACAAATTTAATAATCGTTTCCTGGAAAGAACTGATAATGTTTTGTTAAGCAAATTTACTTTTACATGTACATATTATAACAATATTTTTGCACCAAAATTTCCAATTATGTAATTCCTGAAACTGTCTGATATAAAAATAAGTAAGCTTCTTATTTTGAAATTTACAAAAACTTACAAATAAATGCGACAAAAATAAAAAAACGTTATCATAATAGGATCCGTCAAAATGTCAAAACTTAATTAAATAACAAGAATTGATTGTATCGAACAAGCATGAGGAAATATTATTTGTAGTTCCAATTCCGTGAGCCGCATTACTCAAAAATGTTTAGCACCATAATCTTGACAATGCCACTTTCCATTAAAATATTTCCAAGAGTCGGAAGATAAGATATAAATAACCGAGTCATATTTAGATGAAAATGAGATTTTAGTATGTTAGTGATACTAATACAGGATAATTCGAATCATATTTTAAGCGAGACATGTTTTCACTAAATTCAGGTGTAATTCAACAACTATCCTATTTCGATTTTAGAGCCAAGGATGATATCTTGACACCATTTATTTGTGCGGTAGTTTTCAGATTTATTTACAGAGTTAGATTACAACATTTGCACTATTTGAATATAGGGTATGATCAGGTGCGACCAACAAATATCATCCTGTACCTGTCCCAGGACGATCTCTGTTGTCGCATGTTCATAGTGTAATACACGCTTTTTTTCACTAAACGTGTGCCAATATTTTCAGTATCTATCGAAGCAAATACATTCCGTCCACTCTGAAAAGTTACAAAACTTTTGATATTTTTTTAGGCAAGGTGAATGTTGCGACATTAAAAGTATCAGTTTTTTAGCAAAATAAAATTTCGTGATAAACAAATAAATAATTGCACGATAATGTCATGCAAATTTTGTTGTTGTAATTACTTACTCAAGTATTTGGGTTAGGATAAACAAAAATATGTTTTGTTATTTATTTAAAACTTCTATATCGAAAAGTTTTATTTGTCTCCTGTTAATTTATGAAATGCGTACTTCCTTCAAGACGTTTTGCAAAATAAAATAATCATTAATTAATAGCAAAAGAAACAAAAATTTTCTGTTCAGGGTGTTTATGTTAGACATTCATTAAAAGTTTATTAGATTTTTATTTCAGTTGTGGAATTTTAGCTTATTTACTCGTTGTGAAACAATCGTAGTACGATATGTATGTATATTTGATGGTCAGCAAATTACAATTCCTCTTTATTTCGATTCAAACAATTTGAAGCAAAAGCAGTTAACCCTGATTTTAATTATCTCCGAACCTTATAGCATGGGACATTATTGCACAAACCTGCGTAAGCTGTAAAAAAGTAATTACACATTTGACGCAACAACCGTAACGTTAGAATTTTTAAATATTTGCTACAGTTTATTGGATTAAGGATTTTGCACAAGAGGTTATAAATTGTTGTGCAAAAGAAAAACAGTTTTTTCGCAACTATTCAGCAAAGGTTTTTCTTAACTTAATTAAATATTTTATTTATTGCTGATTCTGATAAAACTGAAAGACGATCATAATCGTTGCGAAACTCGATGAATAGCGGGTTTAGATGTATTTTTTCTCTCAAATAAATTTAATCTCGCGAACAATGGTGTAAATTACGAACACATTATCTTTTTTCGAGTTTTGATAAAGACGCGTGCTATTGCAAAATTCTTGTGCGAATGATAAACGTTTAGCAATCGTTTAACCTTTGAATTAATCACAATTATTAAAAGAACGGCCGTAACGTAAATAAAACCACTTATATATGTCAAAGGTTTGCTTTATTGATGATAACCGTAGTCATAAGGAGGTCTAAAAGTGTTGTTTCATAACAACCAGAACATAGCCATAACAGGAAAACACGAGATATGCTCGCATTGTTCTTGCAATAATTAGATATTTTAACAACAACAGTATTAATAATGGTCATTAACGCAGCGAGAACAATGAGTCTGACTATTAAACACTTACGGAAAACTGATATTGTTCCAGGGACCCCAACAAAGTAGTACAAAGTCTCCGCCGACAAATCTGTAGCAGAATTTTTACAAGACTTTTCACAACTTAACTTCGTGTGATCTTGCAGTTGACTAAACAAATCTGACATTTGTGATGACTTTTATGACGTCATCAATACCAGTGTGTGGCAACATTGCTTCGTATGGGCGCCGGGGGTCCACCAAATTACACGTACCCATGTATCTATAACCACAACAAATCAACAATTATTTTTTAAATTTTGACACGTGATGATCGAGATAAGCTCTTTTGTTTGAAAAATCGTGCTTGTCATTTCCACCACGGTTTGGGCATCACATTGTGTTCGATGGTGCAAGATTGATAAACAGCACGATCCGTGTGATGTGGTGTGAGAGCTGTCGTCGATCACGTTTACCAAGTTCTAGGCTAAAGGAAGGACATTCTAGCGATTCATTGTAAATCAATGGATTTGCGTATCCGAGCACAGTTACGTGGAACACTGTAATCATGAAAATAACGTTTCAAGTTTAATTAACTTGTTAGTCGCTGATATGTAATGAAATAGTTTAGTACTAAAAGCGACGTTGCGCAATCGATACAGTTGTGTGTGCGGAACCGATGCCATAAGGGTTACCGAACCCTACATTTTTGGGTTAAATTAAGTCACCGATAAGTGACAGGAAGGGACTGTTGTTGCCGGGCTGATATGATTTTGCAGAATGTTGCCTCACTTTACGTACGACGAAAAACATTGTAACTTTGTTGATAATTACATTTTTTAAATTTTTAATCTGCGGAATAATGCGATAATGTCTTGCGAGACTTGCAGGTATTATATTAACACGTATTACACAATCATCCGACAAACACATGCTCTTTATCATACCTCTCCTTATATGGAGTGAATCAGCAAAAAATTTTCTAGTTCTGTATGCACAATAAAATTTTATGAATACTATTTATTATTTGTTTTGTTTGATCGCAACTCTTTACTGTTACTTAATGGATCTGTCTTTGCATTGTACTACATCTGCATACATCGATCAAACTATGTCCTAATAGCATAAGCCACTAGTTGCAATAAGAGTTCTTATAGATTTACGTTGTGTCCGTATTTCCTGACGTCATTGCAGCAGCGATGCTAAGCAAATCTATTAGCTATTTTATGATGTTTGTGCCTGACTTTACCACCACTATGTATGTTGACTGCTGGATATTGCTATTAGCCTTATTGTACTCCAAGTTATATATTTTGCACATGTGTGAAAAACGTGCAGTTAATTAATTGATAATAATTTATAATTAAAAGACATATTTCTCAACTTACAACTTTTGCAAACTAATTGTCTCTATCAAGTAAAGAATGACACTAGATAAACGTAACACTTGATTAAATATTTTTTTATAAACTTTTTTTATAAATTAATGAATTTAAACGCAATTAACAAAGTTTCAGATAATCTATTTGTGCTGCTTTAAAAACGGCAAATTTCGTTTAACCGGAGCTGGAATATAAAAAAAAATTTAACACGTTTTTCAACAAAAAAATTGTCTGTGCAGTCTGGTATTCGTACACGAAATTTAATTATTATTATTATTGTAGTAATTTAGCACTTGCTTGACAAATTTACTGAAAATACCCCAAAATGTATTCTTCTGTAAGCGAAGTTTATGATTTAAACAAATATGTTTTTGTTTTTTGTAGTAAATTACAATGACGACATAAACTTTTTATAAAAAAATTATAATCATGTTGAAAAAAAAAAACACGTACTGAACGAATGTACTACGAGCAAAACGCCTCCGACGACAGCGTGGACGTGGTTCTAATTGTGCAAATATTTCCAGTATACTTATTTCGGACTTATGTTGACGAATTACAACGCGTGACACTTATGGCTTTGTCACATGGTAAACATAGTAACACCTGTATTGTCCTTTTTTTCTCATTTATTTGTCTTTGTTTAACAGCTATTTATGAAATATTCGATGTAGGGAATTTAATTCTTGTCTAATAAATAATTTTCGCTATGTTGAGTTTTATAGCTTGTAGAATACGTAAAAGTAGGTTCCCCGTTTCCGTCTATTTGTCGCTTGTTGACGGTTTTATTAGGCAAGTAATTTTTGAAACGACAAGCTAGACTGACTAAACTCTTACAATTTATTTTAGAAATTGTTAAAACCATTGTTTATCCCTTCCAAAGACTTGATGACTCCATCTCAAAATTTTTCAAATTAAATTTATTCGTCCACGCCTATTTTGATTAAAAAAAATGTTCCTACTTAAAATTAGTTTTATATAGAAAATCTCACTTGAAACATCTGTAATATACTCCTTTAGCTGTAATTTATTCTTTTTTTTAGGTTTTTATTTTAACTTAAAGAGATTATCATAACAAAAAATAAAGGAATTATTATCATATTATTATTATAGAATAGGATAATGAGACAGATTCAAGATCTATAATACCCATTTTTAACAGTGTGTTAACTTTATTAGCAGTGCAAGAATTCATCGTACAGGTTTTTGAAACGATTGATACTAGGAGCAGATACGATTTCCTCTGGTAGTTCATTTCAACGATTTACAATTCTATTAGAAAAGAAATTTTGCCAGCATTTGGATTTAAAATTATCCCATTTCCTCAATTTGTAACTGTGCCCCCTCAATCCTTGGTCAGAGTTCAATTTAAACATGTAAGACAATTCACTGTCGACTAGAGAGTGTAAGATGCGATATGTAAAAATCATGTCACCCCGAAGGCGTCTATTATGAAAGCTATCTAAGTTGAATGAGACAAGGTGTTCATCATACGAGAGTCTGGTACTACCGTAAGGTATTCGCGTGGCCAGTCTTTGTAGAGATTCTAGTTCCAGGTTGTCTTTTCCCCAGTCCACGGTAGTGGCTTGACGAGTAGAGTAGAGGAGCGGGAAAACACCCTGATATGGACTTGGAGAAGGTAAAGTGGCCGTCAAATTAGACCGAATACTACCTGCGGCGCGGTCGTGCTGCTGCTCATTGAAGTGATTAGGATGGTTGTAATCTTTATTACTCTCCACTGTTTGGGCACAGCATATCTCTTATTTAAGTACTAACTGAATGGTACGCGGCATTCAGCCCTAATTTATGGCATCTATAAGCTGTGGTTAGGGGTTTATTGAGCGCTTGAGGCGTTCAGCTTATTGTGACAGCTACTATACAATGGGCCCAAAGGCGCGGCCTGAGTGCCCGCTGGCTACGGTCAGCCCCCATAAATTAAGAATCCAGAATCCAGTCCACGGTCCACACAGGACCAGCATATTCAAGTATAAGTCTGCAGTAAGTTTTAAACAGCTTAATACGTGTAAAAGTAGAGGGTGATGCATCTGTAAAAACTTTGGGTTTAATGCAACATGGGATATCAGCAACATAAATTCGAAAAAAACAAGAGTGGTCCCAACACAGAACTCTGTGGAACACCATTTGAGACCTAAGCAATGTTAGAAAGTTCGTCACCAACTCGGACACGGAAGACTCTGTCCGAGAGGTAGGCTGACAACCACGCTAGCAGAGAGCCTCTGATTCCCACATGATTGAGCTTTGGGCACTCTGTCAAAAGCTTTAGAAAAGTCTAGGTAAATAACATCTACTGGATCACCTCTATCTATTGCATAAGTCCAGTCATGAACACATTATAATAGGTTGGTTATTACAGATCTACAAGGCATAAAGTCATGTTGCTGGGATGGAATAACCTTATGTTTTGACAAAAAGGCTCTAAAATGGGCAGCAATTATTGTTTCCATGACTTTTACAACTGTCGATGTCAGGCTAATGGGTCTGTAATTTTGCAAATCAAATTTGTCCCCTTTTTTTAAAAATGAGGGTTACAGGTGCTGAGCGCCAGATATTAAGCAGAGTACTTGAGTTGTATGACATTTGCATCAGCTTGGAAAAAGGTAACGCCAGCGATTTGTGACATCGTTTGAGCACTAGCGAAGAAATGCCGTCAAGACCAGGAGAACAAGGGGAATTTAAGTTATTTAGATGATTTTCAACGATAGTAGACTCAAAAATGACATCAGAAATGGAGGGAACTATAGCATTAGATTTTATTTGCGGATATATCGTTGTATTTGGTTCATCAGTAAAAGAATTTAGAAAGTTTTCTTTGAACATTTCGGTTACTGCAGCTTTATCATTAATTAAAGACTCATTTAAAGTCACGGAGAATAGGAGCTGCTACTTTGCTGTTAGTTGTCAAGCGTATATATTTGAAAAATTTCTTTGTATTTCTGTCATTAGCTAAATTTGCTTCATAACGCCTTTTCTTAATTTTTATAAAGGATGTAATTTCGTTATAAAATTGTCAATGAGCTAAATAATGTTGATGACTAGAAGTATTTTTATATTTATTCCAGAGACGACGCTTACGTTTGACCTTATCTAAAATTTCGTTGTCAATCCACGGTTTCAAAAAATTAATGTTGTTTTTTTTTGGACTGAATTTGTGGACGTATTACATTTCAGAATTTTTGAAAAGCTACGAAAGCTGAAAAAAAACTGATTGCCAATCGATAAGGCTCATTTCAGAGTCAATTTGAGCAAAGTTGAAAATTGTTTGATACTTAGTCACGTTCTCCGGTTTCTTATTAATAGTTATTTGGAGATTGGTTACTACGACTGCATGATCTGATTTGCCTATAGGCGAAGATACCTTGACAGAGGAAAGAAGATCGGGATCGTTGGTGAGTTATTACCATGTCTGAAACGAGTGGGCTCTTCCAATAATTGTGTCAATTGGTTATCCGATAGGAAATTAAATTTTTGGTTACTTGTGATTCAGGAAGAGTTTGTAGAGGCCAGGTTAGCTCGGAAAAATTAAAGTCACCAAAAATAATGGTATCACATTTAGTCGCAATCACTGTGTTGATTTTGTTATATAAATCAAGATCATCAGTTAAAGTTAAAGTAGTTGACCCACCAGGACGATAAACGCATATCAGGTAAATAGACATGGAAGGAGATTGGACTTGTTTAGGTGATTGTGTTTCAATGGCGAAGGAAATTCAATTAAACCAACATTAGACAAATTCTTATAATTTTGTTTACCGTAGTTTCATTGCAATTAAACGCACTCTTGCATCAAAACTACTACTTAATTTATACAGCTTTCCTATAGTTTTATCCTTGGGGAAAGTACTGCATTCACCAGCATTCTGTTTTATTGTTTCTGAAATTACTAAAATCGTCTGTTGGTTATGGCTTTTCCCTTTTATTTCCCAATCGATACCAAAAACCAATTGCGTAAATAATACCTCCACAGAACGTAGTCAGCACAGGTACGATGTGGTTAATATTAAACACATTTAAACCAGTACACTAACGAGAAAAACATGCTATCAGTACATGCTTAACTTAGAATACATCGAAAGAATTTTACTATTAAGCACGGACAGATGTGTGTTGATTGACCAGAATAACCAGTAGCAGATTAACATATGCATTTGTGTTAAAAAAAATGATTGATTTTGTCTCGTCAAAAGAGAGGAGGAGGCTTAAGTTACAATTTTAAGAGGCACATTGACATATTGCAAAATTGAGAACACAAAATAGAGCAAGATAGAGTAAAAAAGTTTTTTGTGAATACTTCCATTATAAAAAAAATTTCAAGAAAATTGGATTAACATAGGAACGTGGCATCACAATTTCAAAATAATCTATAGTTATAAAGTGTACGATACGTTAATGAGAATATGTAAAAATGTATAGAGTGTTCTATTTAAGGTCTCTTCAAAACAAAGCACTCTATATAGTTAAAAATAATTTTCATGTTTTCAGCTCAGCGAACTATACATCTTTGGTCTGTAACTTTTCTTCTCTCTCTAATTAATGAGATATCGAGAACGCCGCGCTTAGTGACTCACTCTGTAAATATACACCACATGGTACATACATACATACTACTACTAAATAGTTACCATGAGTAGAATTATCTTAGATTGTTTATAAGTACCTATAACATTTTTGTTTTTATTTTAATAAATAATTTTTAAGTCCTAAAAATTTTATTTAAGTACAATTACAAATACAAAATGAGATCAACTAACACACAATCACAAATTTATATTTGTGTAATAAATGAGTCAAAAATCTCAAAAAATATCACAAAATAAAAGTCCGAAACAATTAAAAGCCCCAGGTTAGCGATTATTTCATGTAATGATTTATTAAATCTTTTAAAGAACCTCATATTTATTTTTGAAAAACTTAAAAACATTTAAATTAATGAATTTATTTCCTATGGCTAATTAATGGTATAAAATTAAAAATTTTCATCTATTTGCGGTTTAAATAATTGTCATATAATGTTTTACAAGAGCACATGTAATTAATTTCTGTAATTATAATAATTAACTAATTATTAATTATTTGTTTACTAATGCTTAATATAATGTAATAAATACATTTTTTTTTGAGAATACATGTATAAAAAATAGATTCAACGTTTTCTGTTTATTTTCTGTGTTCACAAGTAAACACACGCCCTAGGTGTGTTATCAGAAAGTTGGTTAACATGTCCTAGCAAGTTAAAGCCTGTTCATAAACGGACAACTGAAAAGATCTACCTGTCTTTTCGTTCCATACCTGACTAGAAAACATTTTTATAAATAAAGAAAAAATATGTAAAGAAACTAAACTGCTTTTAAATTTGTAAGCGTTAAAGGCTTTAAGGGGCCACATCTCATTGTTATATCGATTATGGGAAAAACTGGTTCAGTATTGAATTTTGTATGAAAAAGTTGCACCCTTTATCAGCGGCTAAATATGAACATAAGAATTCGTCAGAAATCTAGAGTAACAAATTGTGTAATATTGCTTTGGTACGTGATTTTTTTAAACAGAACAACAATAAACAAGTTGTTATCAAATTAAAGTATATTTTTTAATGTATGATTATTATTTCGCAAACACTGACTAAAAAAAAAGAATTTAAATTCACATTTTTTTTTAATAATGTATAAATAAATTGCTAAATTTTTCGTGCTGCATGCAATATTTAAATCTTTCTTAATAATCTAAGGGTGCCATTACACGGTTGTAGTATTCAGTCGAGTTGGCATTTATTGCATAATATAATTTTATCAACCACCACAAAAATTAGAACCTGGCTGTATTTTCGATTCACATGTGACGAATGTGCGATTTATAACTTTGTTATAACGAAACAACAAAATGATATATTATTGACCTGTCTGGCTTACTATTTCCCAAATTTGCTTCCCAAATCGATAACTGTATAATTGCCCTTAATCATATTTTGTTTCGTTACCATCATAATTCTCTGCTTTATAAAATATATGAAACATCTTGATTTTATTAATATCAATTTGAGATCCTCAGTATAACATTCTTGGTATCAAAATTTGTTTAGTTGTTAGCGGTTATAAACAATAATCTTTAGAATCTGTTAATGAATAATTTTGATTCTAGAAACAACGAAAACTGTTATCATCAGTCCATACAAAAGCTTCAAAAGTAATAAGATAAAATTACTGAATTTGTATTTTATCACTCAGTGATAACAAAGAGCAAAACCTGTGATGAAAATCATACACTAAACGATGAATCACAATTTAACATTGTAAACACAAAAATTATTTCTTAAAGTTGTTTTGTCTTTGACATAGATTATAAGAGTTCGTTGCCACGACCCACTACTAAAATGAAAAATAATAATCAATAGGTAGTCAATTTATAATTAGCTGTCTTTCTTGAAAATTTGGATTAATTATGCATTTACGGTAGCGTAGCGTATTGATTGTTTTAAAACGTTCCGTGTTTAAAATAGAATTATTTTTGTTTACTGGATTTAAACCATCAAAAACGTATTCCTCTTATTGCACAATCCTTTAAAATTTCTTTAAAACGAAGTTAACTAATTACGTACACTGCGGAATCTTTGATTATAGTAAATTCCATACAAGTGCTTACCAAATTACTACTAAAAACGATAATGCACAAAATCAACAGTTAATATTTATTTCTTAACATAAAGTTCATGTCAACAAATAATTTCGTGTTATGAAATCCCACTGGAAGTATCGAGATATCGTACAAAATTAAATAAATGATTTTCCAAGATTTGTCAGTAAAGATTTTGGGTTTTTATTTCTGGGTTAGAATATTCGCAGAACCTTCGATTCGAGATAAATTATTTTTATCGTAATACCTCGTACGATTGCAACCTCTTTATATAAATAGTTTTGTCGTTGTCAACCGATAATTTTTATTGTATTCTAATAGCTACAATAGATGAATTAATCCTGACGTATTTTAAACAAATACACACATATTTTATTTGTTCATCGGAGAGGCGATGTATCAGTCACGCAATTTTCAATTAATTTGAAAAACAAATACAGTGGTGATGTATTTTTGTTTTCTTTATTATTATCATCCATTGTGTTTACTATAACGACGAAATTCTCTCAAAATGTTATTGTTTAAGATGTAAATGTTTGGATAGACTTTGTTGTTTGTTATTATGACAAACTAATAGATTCTGAATTAGTTGCTAGTATTAGTGAATGTAACTGTCACAAAGTGGTTAAAAAGCACCTGTAATTTTTGTTTTTCTGGCGGGTTCTAAATAAAATAGTCTGGTTATAAGGTGTCTACGACAAAATTAGTGTCAAAATGAATACGTTTCTCACCGATATTTTTTATTGTGCAAGACAATTGGCGCCATTCATTGGGTTTGCCCAAAAAAATCAATACTGCAATGTAGGTGATTTTATCTGTGTTTGAAAGTGCGTAATACTATTGTTGATAATGGTTATGAAATTGTCTAATCTTCTTATCAAAAACCACCGCTTGCGAACATATAGGTACTACGCACAACTTTATCGCAATTAATTTTCCTTATTATGTAATCACGGTAAATAAATATTAAACGATGACAGTTTTCAATATTTATTTTAAGCTTGACGTGTATAGTGTAGCCGTAAAAATATTTTAGAACGGTAAAACTAAAGGCAATATTTTTATTCATTGACAATGCAAATAGTGACACTTGCGGTCAACTTTCGTGCTATTAATGTACAACAGAAAGGTCTTCAAAGAATTTTGGTGATATTTTCATTACTCATTGTGACTAATTGCGTGTATTGTCATGGTAGTATTGCAAAATTGAGTTTATCTACCCATTGCATTGTAATCCTCTTACGGGAAAGTTTATTTTTGTGCACACCCCCACACCGAGAATAACGAAATTATTTTTGTGTTTACATCATTTTATGTCTGCCTTACATAAATATGAGCAGTGAGCACAAAAATAGTTGTAACCAAACATTGTTACAACCAACTGATTCTCATTAACAGAAGTAACTTTTATTTCATGTTCTCTTGTAAAGTTATTAAATGTCGATTCCCTTTTCCATTTGTTTGTCGTCTGTCTGTCTGGCGATGTCTATTTATTAGCGAAACTACTGGATTGACTACTGTGAAGTTTATGTTGTTTTTATCTGTGATTTAATAACGTGTCCATACTTTTACACACCCGGGTTATCGTAAAAATCTAGGATTTTTAAATAAAATTTTACAGATTATCGTAGAACTTGGATAACGGATCCCCTTGACATCCTAACCTTGATCTAGTGGTTACAGAGCATCGACTAAAATTGTATACTTAGTATTATTTTCTACAGTAGGTACATAGAAATTATAGTTATTGTGTACTTTTTACGGTTTATACTATAGGAAAATGTCTATTGTTTCAGAAGGGGCGGCCGGTGCCAGAGGACACAAGGGCACGTACCTCCTCAAAAATACAAAGTGCACACCAGAAATACCAAAATAGTAATTTTCGATATTTAAAAAATTATCCCGAAATTTGTGTCATAATTATCAAAACTAAGTTTTTATTTCACCCCGTTTATAATTTGTATCAAATGTACCAAAACTTACTTCTCAAGATTGTATCGTTGGTAAGGTCTCGTCAAAAACGGAGACCCAATTATGACTCATTTAGACGTTTTGTTTACACCGTTACCATGGAAACAGCGCCTCTAGTCACTGTATTTGGCTCGAATCGGGTCACATTTGAGAGTGACCGCTGGTAGTAATCCAACTATGGGAATTCATTTTCATTCTGCACGAGTGAAATTGTTTGATTTTAAATAAAAAAAAAAAAAGGTCCAAAGTTTTTTCGACAACTTCCCTAGCCTCCGAAATACAATAAAACAAAGCCAGCTTTTTGGAAAAATTATAAAATTTGATTGTGCGAATTTTATTTTTTTTTATGAGAACCCTTATAAGTTAAAATAAAGATATGTATGTAACGTTAAAGTAAATGCAAAGAAGCGTGCTGAGCGTACGCTCCAAATGAGTTTTCTCTTAACAACATTTTTACAAAGACACGTATATCACTTTGGATAGGTGCAGTGTAATACTAGTCATAACAGTATTGTATTCCGGAATTTTCTGGAAAACGGAGTGAGCCGTTCCCGATTTAATCAATAAAATAAATTGACTCATTCATTAATTTTATGAGTCACCCTGTATAAGGAATTTGAAAACTTTTAATGCAATTATAAATCACAAATAGAGACTCACCATATTTTGCACATTTTGGATAGGATTTATTTGGCAAAATTTTGAGATGACGTCACCAGTTTTTTGGAAGGGGATAAACGAATAAATTCTGCTAAACGATATACCATGATTACGATAACCTTAAAATATTTACAAAATTACAGAACAAGCGGTTTTGCAGTTTCAAAGCTATATTGCAAAATATTGTTATTCAGTTTTGAGTTTTTTGCAAAAATTCTGAATGTCTAGGATGAAAATTCGACACGGATTCACAGACCACAAGCGCAGGAGTATCTTATTTTATAAAATTTAAAAAAAATTTTTATTATAAATTTTGGAGACGACGTCATCTCATTGATGGTGGGGATGCTTATCCAAATTTTAATCAGCGTTTAACCATCTATATACATGGTATTCCTAATATCTATGTACTTACATATAAAATGTGACAACAATGGGTCCAGTAGGCTCGGAGATTACTTGTCTAATAAAAATGGATAGAGACACCAGACAGACAAACAGACAGACAGACAGACAGACAGACAGACAAACGGAAACGGGAGACCACTTTTTTCTACTCTAGAGGTCATGATCCGCCAAGAAAATATGTGGCAACTCGGCCGATGGACTGGATTACTATACTTTTTTAGCTTACGCTCGGAAAGTAATAATGAATTCAGTTGAATATTTGATAAAAATTCGTCCTCTGTCTTAAGGCGATAAAACCGTAATGAAAAATTTAGGGAGAGTCCCCCCTGATTTATTAATAAAAAAGTAGAGAGTCGGCCGACGGAGTCGATTACAATACTTCCTTTGCTTACGCTCGGGAAGTAAAAAGTGTTCATGGCAAAACAAGAGACTTTCATAACTACTTAACAGCCATAACAAGTATGACAAATTTTTGTGGATGTTCGGTTGCGAAAAAAGAAATTGTTTTGTTTTGTGTGTCTCCATATTAATGAGTTAAAACCAGTTAAAACTAAAGATGTGTGGACAAATATTTTTTTACTTTTATTGGATTTTTTTTTGTATTTAACTTATCAAGCAGATTGTGTCAAAAGGTCACGAGCCGCCACTGTGTTTCAGTTGTCTGCTGTTTGTTGATTGCCGCCTTTATAAATACTGTTACGTTGATCGGTGAATAAAATCCGCGTAAGTTAAACTCAATAATTTATTTCTCAATAACTCAAATTTATACAACTGATTACACAGCGATTACGTACAAAATAAGTCCGGCGCAACTTGACTGTACTCCCATGGACTGAACTGGCTGAATAATCCTCGTTCCCGACGGTGGCCTCTATTTAAACCTATACGTTCCTCTCGGTGGATCGAGAACACCGCTCGGCCATCCTGACCTCTTCTAGACTTGTTTAGAGCACTCATGCGCGAGTTCCGCTTCCAGGCTCTTCTCCGGCCGCCGTCAGCGACTATGAGTCATCATCTCCGTACATACCAGAAAGCTCTTGACGGCCCATAGGCGTCGTACTAGGGAAGCGTATGGGTTTATTTCGTAACAATACATTGTCTCTGAAACTATTGAACCGTTTACTATGAAATCTTGGAGGTACTGTAAAACTGTTTTGTAGATATGAAAAAGCTACTTATAATTGGTTTGTTTATCCACACCAACAGATCGATAACATCATATTAACATTTTGCTAGGTAAATGCTATTTAAATTTTATAAAATAATGTAATGTACTTGTGGTTTATTATTCCGCCTTTAATTTTACTTTTAGGGTCCTTCTGATGAATAGCTACTTTCATGTTTTCTCGACGTTTCATGACCTCTATTACATGAAAAAATAGATCTGGCGTTTTCATCTGACTGTCGTCTGTTTGTCTTTATATGTTGATTTTTATTAGACATATAACTACTGGACTGGACCGATTGTTGAGTTGAATCCGTGTTGAGTGTTTACCCTAGGCAGCCAAACTTTTAGAAAAAAAAATTAAATTGAATGACATTTATCTATCTAACGTTGATGAACGAATTCTCTGAAATCTTTCGAACGGTTTAAGGTTGTTGGAAGAATAGTAAATCATTAATCAAAATTTTTCCGTTTACTGTTCCCTGAAAATAATTTTTAAAATAGTGTTTACGTTAGATATCCATTTTTTTGGGGAAAAATGAAATCGAATGTACTTAATTAATTTTTCCTCTTCACTGTGTTGAGGAGACAAAATTAATCAAATTTTATTTTCTTTTAAGACAAATAATGTATGCGACCGCTTGTTGTCTGAAGGTGGTAATAGTCCAATTTTTTCGAAATATAAATATAAACATAATTGAAAGGATATCTTACAATTTTTCGGAATGTTCTTCAAATTATCAGTGTTTACGCCAAATATTTCGTTTTTTCGAAAAAAAAAAAAAACTGAGTGTGCTTAATTAATAAATTAATAACACAAATGTAGCCGCTGGTGCTTGTAATATGAATGTGTCAATATGCGAATTCTTTCAAAGTATAAACATAAACAGTCAAAGTTAAGCATGTACTGAGAAACTTGGTTATTACAAAACGAAAATCGCAAATTTTATAATTTTTTAAAGAAGAGGAATTTGTTGGACTATCCTTCAAGTGCTGGAGAAATTCTATCGAAATAAATAACCTTCGACGATTTTTTTTTCATTTTTTACAGAAAAATATGGAACTGAAAGTTTGTGAAGTCGTGTTTCGAATTCTGCATGCGCAGACTTTTCGAAAAAATTAAAACTGTACAACAAAATTTTCCAAGTTATCGTACAAACAAACCAATCGCACTGAGCGTAAGTTAAGAAAGTATTGTAACAGGCTCCATCGGGCGGCATTAATGTTTTCTCGATGTTCCATGACCCCTGGAATACGAAAAAATAGGTCTCTCGTCTGTGTCCATTTTTACTAGATGGTAAATTTACACTACAGAATATTGCGCTCGCCTAGATTTAATAATAATAAAATAAGAATTATCATAATAATATAGCTTTTTATCCAAAATAATATTCAGAACTTTTTGATCCATTAATAGCTTAATTAATCATTATCGTCGTCCTCTGTTTTGATGAGACAATCGGTGCTTGTTTGCAGTGTAGGGGATATATACTTTTAAAATTATCTAGATACAGGTTGTTTTCAATTTTTTCGAAATGTGTCTAGGTAATGGATACAAAAAAACAGATATTTTTTGAAATTTTGGGCGATAAAAGAACTGATAACAAGTTTTTACTTATTTTTTAATTTTCTTTTAAAATTAATGTTTCAAATGTGTTGCAGCAGTATTAATTCACATTCGATTACAAAACTAATTTGTGCTAATTGAAAAAATTAGTCATTTATTTTTTAGAAATAAATATACTTTTAAAACAAATTTTTGCAATCAAAAGTTAGTTTATGAACACACAACCAGCGGGCCTTTCTGTGGCCCTGGTATGCAGGTAAAATAAGTTACCCCTACAAAGTTTTACTGTAAAATTCAGTGAAGAGTGAATAATGATTTATGGTGTTTAAAATACCATCTTACCAAAGAAATTAAAATTTTGATAATCTTCTTTGGCTACAGTAGGATTGTATGAGTAGGAGAGTTTCGGTAAACAGATGGTTAAATAGCTTAGTATTAGTCACAGAACATTATTAGTGGACCTCTTATATCTATTTTTGTTAATGGAACCACACCATCACCAACATGAAATGTCGAAATTACTACAACAATAACTAAACTACCAACTTTGGCTTTCAAAGCGAGTGGTTATTTCAGAGAACCCTCAGAGGCTGCAGGTAATAAAGAAATACTGGAGTGGGGGATTTACATATTTAGTGAAAGCCGCCCTTGAACGAAACCACAACAGCCGGTCGTTATTTACGACCCTAAAACCTTTTCTATTGTAAACAACTTAACTTCGACACAATGGGATGATTTTATGATGGCCATATAACCTTATAGCTTTTGGTCTACTATAGGTTCTGATGCTAACGCATGCAACCTGCAAATCCCAATAACTACTCTTCGCCCATTTCCGCGCTTCGCGCATTCGTTCCTTCCACTCTGTGTACTTCTGATTTGAAAGCTCTAAAAATACACTCCAACTAAACCTGGAAAATAATGAGAAAGTTTAGCAAGCAGAACAAAATAAACGACGATAAATCTACCGAGTAAAGAAAATAGAACATGATAAACGAACGAGAGGTAAAAGAAAAATAACTGAAAGAGACATTTAACAACAAGAAACCACAATGATTTATAAAGTTACAGAACTTAGTTAAACGTAGTAGCAACAAGAACTTAGAGAGAGAGATTTTGGAAATAAAATGTTTCAAAATCAAAAGTTATTCTATAGAGCACTGAAACGAATGAAAATGTCTAAAACGAATAGGTAAAAAAATATAAAAGATAACAAACAAAGAAGATAGGATTAATATTGTTAAAGAAAACGACAATGAAAAGGGAACAACTAGAGAAAGAAGAAACAGTATGTGATTAAATATTATAAATTAATAATATTAAAATAATGAAGGAAAACGTGTATTACAAATAATAAAAAGACCATCACAACAGGCATGTTAATTCTATTTTTCCACCCACATAATATGAATTGACAAAAAGAAAAAACACAGGTTTGTATAATGTATATATTATGCATATGATTTGTTAGTATTGCCGAAAATGGAAAAGATTAATATGAAGATCAATACTGATAAGTTAAAAACAGTGATATAATTGGTAATATAAACAAGGAGCACGACATCAAAACAAGGCGCAGATGTATGAAACACGTGGCAAAATTTAAGCTTATTTGAAGTAGAAACATTGAAGGCATTATGGATCACGAAATAAATGAGATCAGCAGTGATTAAAAGAATAATAAAACCAACCTTGACATTTAGAACCACAATTTGGATAACGACAGAGGGACGAAGATGAAAAATAAGCAATATGGAAATGCGATTTCTAATAAAAGTAGAAGGAAAAACCAAACATGATAAAATACACTGGTTGAAAGGTGGAAGTCGAGAAAAACTAAGAAAAGTTGCCGAAAAACAGAAAATATGCATTGAAATGTAGAAGAGAATTGGATTAACTAAGTAACAAATGCTTGTGTAAACTGATTGTCACAGAAACTGATCATTAGAGAGCGGATTTATATGCACAAAAAATAAGCGTTTAAATAAGCAAACCATTAAAAAACATGTTCATATTACAAATCAAAAAACACTTTTTAGAACTCCATATAAAATATTATTATAAGAATTCTAAACTTTCAGTCTTTTTTAACACAATTTACAATTGCGATCTGTTCCAAATTGTCCACAATAAAATTTTTTCGCCGATCATTCAAAATATGTTTCAGGTTGGAAATTAAGGTTTAAAATTCTTAAAATCTACCGAGTGTTTGTTGATCCTATAGTAAAATTTTATTACCCAAACGGCTGGAACATGTGCACAGAAAGGGTTTTGAGTAGGCATCCTTCAAGGGTCAAGTCCAGGTAAAACCCATACAATAGATCATTTTCCTGTAACATCCTAAAACTTCCATCGTGACTTTCTGTGCGCACGCATGCCTGTGTCAACAAACAGCTTTTGAAGTTGACAGAATGCAGCCGGAAGCAGATGCGTAATCTGTCGCTCATTAGTTAATTTTACCGTGGCGCTGCAGAAAATCTTACTTCGCCTGCGCGATGTTGTCTCACTCTGTATCATTGGAATTTATATAATATTAACGAGTAACTAACAAATTAATATTTGTCATCCTGGAAAGACCGGCATTTGAACAAAATATGCATTAAAAATCATATTCGTAGAAAAAAAGCATTAAATAAGCATAAAAAACAAGGGTCAATTGACTTCAAATTGTATCATAATTAGAGGTATAAAAAAGTTTTGAAGTGCTTACATTATTCATAAAAAGCATCCGCTATCTACTGATCATACAATTTTCCTAAAATTATGCTAACATAGTGACCTTGTGATTGGGGTTACACTGTCGACAAAATATAAAAAAAGTGTTTTCAAAATTCACCCTAATTTTAAAAAAAAGTTCCTTATAGAACTTCGTAAATCAGCTATGTAAATCAAGTGGTGGTTACTCACCTGAATCCTTTTACAGTTTACAGTTTTAGACCTGTTTATTCCTGTCTTCAAACGTGATGCATGAAGTGACTAATAAGGCGTCGTAGTAAAGTAAAATTCCCTCACATGGAAAAGTTTTCATATAATTATGAGACCAAGCTGTTACTAAGAAAATACTGACATGAAAGTGGGATATTATAATTAGTTTTGCACAAGCCAAAGATCCAAGAACTTTGTTTTTCATGTATATTCACTCCTACTGAAAAGTGATGAATAATTTTAAAATAAAATTGAAAACAAATTTTAGTAACAATAACACAGTGTAGTTTGTTCATATCTTGGTAGCGTATGGTATATTATGTAAAAATATTCAACAAAATACTGCAAGTTCATTTCCAGGTGGTGTAATAAAACGAACGCGAATGTCAGAGTATGGTAATAACACTGTTACTTAAATATATTTATATTACTTTTAATTCCTCTTGCGATACGACCACTTTAACTGGACAGTTGGTTAGGTATAATTTATTTGATAGATTGTATTACAAAGTTGTTTGTTTGGTATGTGTTTGGTGGTTAAGCGTGTTAAAAACAAGGGACAGTTTAGAAGATATTGTAAATAGAGATTTTAATTTCTTTGTAGTTTAAAATTTTTTGGTGCTAATTTATGAACACTTATCATTTTATTAATACCATTTATCAGTGGATCTTGTACCAAATTATGTACTCATTGTTTGTTTTATTGATGTATTGATTGATATTGTTGTATTGACTTCGGTTAATTTCGATAAGTTTTAGTAAATATTTTCAATTTTTTTTAAGTTTAACTTTATTTTGTTTCCTTGTATTTTCTGACAACTACATACATCACGTGGTATATATTTTTAAGTGGTAAATATTTGTCACAACTATAATTAAAATAAGATACGCACAACAGCTGTCGTTCTGTTACTCTTCAAAAAATGTCATTAAATTTAGCTTTCACCGGAATACTTTAACTAGTAGAAAACCCTGGGGATAAATATAGGACACTCGGTATACATACTTTCTCCTAATTTCGCGCATAAAATAGCAAATAAGGTATCAGTTTCATAATGAAAACCTCCATAATTTCTACCGATTTAATTTCATTTTTGTCTCGACACTAAACATTTAAGTATTAATTAGTGATGTTGTTAAAAGTACATAAACTTTTTAAGTAAAACTAAACGGTCACGAACAAACCACACGGTTACTTTTAAAATTGAAACTACCCAAATCCAATCTTTAAGGTCTCGAAATCAATCTTACGAATAAAAAATCTTTTAATGAGAATTTACACAATAAATGGGAATACGTCATAGCCGCAATAATAATTATTATTCCTGCTTAGTGGAACACGAAAATCGTTGCAAAATCGAACTGATATAATAGTTTATGACACACAAGGAAATTTATTCAGAAAAATGCACACTCTATTATTTCCACAATCTGCCTGATCGGTCTCGATAATCCACTGACATACACACAACTTTGTTCCTTGTCGTAGGTCAACCATTTCTAAACGGTGAATGAACTCGGAGAAAGTCCTGCGTTAAAATTTAGAAGTTCATTCTCCGCTCCTTTCTACATTATGATAAGTTGCCTGAGAATGTTTTCTACTCGCTGGATTGAGAGAGCATTAGAAATTGTTTGCAGTGATGTAAACAAATTAATTGTTTAATAAAAATGCACCTTGCGAAACCACCTTTCGCGTCAAAAAATGTTACGACAAGTAAATAATGAATACATGGATCTGATAATGGTCGCGGTTTCGGGAAATACAAAAACGATAACCAAATTTAAGCATGACGCAATAATAGGTATTTATTAATAATTAACTACTGCAAGGCAAAGGCAAAGGCAATAAAGATTTCAAAACTTATGGATTCCACCTTGGTGCAAAAACAAGGAAATAAATATTTTATAGTTATTGGTTCATCGACGACGAATTCAGTGAAGCAACTATTAACTAGCGTCAAAATAAAAAAAAAGTTCCTTACGATATTTACTTATCGCTATCTTGATTGTCTCCCACACGGGATGTATAGCATATTACATGAGATCTGTTATGCAAACTAGGAAAAATTTATGCTCATTTTTCGTTATAGACGCTATTGACAGATTACTTTTACACAATTATAATTGATTAGTTGTATTACGTAATAATTCATTAACTTCCACCTCGTTTCCAAAGCCAAGTAACAGGCAAGTGATCACTTAAAGACCGCAACAGGTCCCTTATTAAATTTATTACCACAAAATTGTATACATAACTTCGACATAATAGTTTACTACTTCTAAATACACCGCAATATCATTAGTCTAATTAATAGTGCAAAATTTGATTGCTCGCAAAGCTACTTCATATTAGGAGAGGACTATGACCTGCACTAAATGATTACGGAATGCTAAAGAACTGTAGAAGAACAAAGAAAACACAATGTCTTGCGATTAAAATTGCTTTTCTTTGTTCGAGACGTTATTAAGTGAAATTTCAACGGTTAGTTTCTATAAAGAGAGTTTACATTACCAACAGAAACCATACAAATTAATATAACAATCAAAGGAATTCGAAGATAAAATGTTGATAAGAAATCATAAGTATTCATTTTTCTACTCGTATGTATCTGAGTTAAATTATATTTAAAACAAAAAAGATTCGCATGAATGGAAGTTATGCTATCACACTATCAGACTCAATACGAAAACAACAAACAACCGGTTTTTTGATATGTCATTAACCATAATCGCTTGACCAAATCCGCAAAAATATTTTGTGAGTATCTTGACTCATGGAATTTTGATAAAGTTAGTCCGCAAACTGTTCTGATATACCGTCAGAAACTTGTTGGAATTTTTGCCACAATTTTATTTATAAACGGAATACGGAAAAGAATTAGTTCTAGAAAAATTGTAACTTGCAATTGTTGTAAATTAAATAGGCTATTTAGGATTTAATCAGTAAAATTAATTCATTCATGTGTGTTTTTTAACATCATCCTTTTATATAAATTTATAAAAAATAAAAATATATTCCTAAAGAACGTTGCACCCCGAAGCATATTTAAAAAAAATATATTTTCATGTATTGTCACACGATAAAGTTCAAACAAGTTTTGGGAAGAGACCCAGATGTTGTTTTGTAATTTTTAAACGCGATTTATGATAGTTTGCAAAATTTTGCGATGACGTAATCAAATTTTTAGTGACGGTGATAAACATATTTTCATTAATAGACTAGGTTTTTCCTTTTTACAGCTATCTCTCAAATTATTATTTTATTATTGTTTATTTCATCAGTTGTACCGGTTTCAGGATTTAATCACCTTCTTGGGCCACCTCGTCATACAACTACTTAGAGTTTGTATGTTACACATTAATAAAAATACTTTGTTAGTCGCTAGTTGTTAGCTCACTGTAATAGTGAGCTTCGATTCCACATCAAAATATATAAACCGAAAAATTCCTTCAGAATTTATTGGTTTTTAGACAGAAAAACTAACAACTAGTGGTTAACAAAGTATTTTTGTTAATGTATAACGTATGATGTGTAAGTTTTAAGCAGATGTATGAATTTTGATTAACGTCTTAACATCCCCAGTACATTTCAGTAGCTACAGAGATTATCTGTTATCTCGTCAACAGACGATAGACAGCACACGCAAAACGGGAGATCAACTCTTTCGTATTCAAGGAGGTATGCTACTATCATGTTTCCTTGACATTCATGACTCCTAGAGTATGAAAAAATAGATCTCCCTTTTCGGTCCGTCTATCGTCCATCTGTCGTCTGTCTATCGTTTGTCTATCGTCCGTTAGTCTTCTGTCTGTGTCGATTTTATATTGTGCAAGTGGTAAAATGCTAACCAAAATTTATCTAATCATCCCTACCAACAATTTGGTGTTGTCTCCTGGTCATTTTGCTCAGTAAAGATTATCTAAAGTTTATAAAACAATATAATCCTGTACTCGTGATTTATGAATCTGCCCTGATTTTTATTACAATTACTTTATTTTTCATGTAGCCAATACCTGTCGCAAGCACCAAATACCTCCTGTGCGAATTGATTAAGTGATGGTATTATAAAATCAATAAATTTTGCAAAATCAAATTTAATAATTTTTAGGAAAAAAACTGGATTTATTCGATTGTATTTAGGGAGTGAGGAAAGTTCTCTCTAAATAAGTTTAAACCAATTTTTTGGCTGGTGGCATCAAAAAATCTCCTCCACTTCACACAATTTTTTTTATAAAAGCTGCATCTTACAAAATTATAAATTTTTTGCTTACACTTAAATTTTATCCATTTTTAAATATGCAATAACAAAACTAGAATTTTCATTAAAAACAAATATCAATGATGTCAAAACTCTGACGCCACAAACCAAAAAATTAAAAAACACGAACGGCGCTGCAGTTCGAAACGTATTTATAAAAAAAAAATGTAAGTATACATAGCATAATTTAAATACAAGATGCAATGCATTACAGTTACATTGTTACCCACCTATCAGAATTTAAGAGATTACTATTATTATCATCATAACTACGAAACATTTTTGGTTTTGCAAAAGATTGTTTTCGTAATTTACGGGGAACAAAAATGTTTTTGGCAGCCAAAATTGCGTTTTCTAGAAAATTTAAGAACGGTCCAGAAATAAAACCCATTTTGGAGTGTCCGTCCAAAAACAAGGATTTTTCTGAGCTTTTTGGGTGCTTGTAAGGTTATATATATACATACTTTGCTTTGCTTCGGGTGATTTTGAACTATTTTTCGTGTGCCTAATATTTGGTACTTTCGGGATCTCTGAAAATTCAAGTAATTCATATTTGTTATTTCATGTTTTCAATGATTTTTGAGTGTATTCTGGTTCAAGAGTAAACCATTTTGAAAGATTTAGAGACCTTTTCAGTTGTTTATGTCCTTTTTTTGGCCGTTTCTCAATTTGCATGCACCAATTAATTTAGTCCATAAATAAAAACTCATTTTGGGGTGTTGAAAACAAGATATTTTGTAAGTTTTTAAGGGTGCTCTTGAGGCAATTATGCTTGATTTTCATCCATTTTTCGTGTGTCTATTTTTTGGTGGTCTATAGATATTGGGTCCTTTTGGGACAATTTAAAGAATCTTGAGCCCTTTTTTTGGTCGTCTTTTTGGTAAGGATTTGTCCTTATTTAGTTTTTTTTTCAATTATTTTTGCGTGTGCCAAATACCCTAGTCCAGAAGTAAAAATCCATTTTGGGGTATATAGTAACAAAGTCTTTTTGAAGGATTTTGGGCCCCCTTTTTGGTCATTTTTCAATGCTTTTTGATGCGCCAATTGGTCTAGCACAGAGATAAACGGCCATTTAGGGTATCTGAAAGCAAGAGATGTTGTAAGGGTTTTTGGATGCTTTTAATGCTTGATTTTGTTTGTTTTTCAACGGTTTTTTCGTGTGCCCAATTTCTGGCGGTCCATAACATTTTTTTCAAAAATTAGCATAGACAATAGAAAAGATTGTTGAATATGAAAGTGTCTTTATAAAACCCATCTTAGGCGTGTTGGTGAAATCGGAGGAGGTAAGTTGTCTCCCAAATGTACAAATTTCTAAAAACCATAGGTAAGTTGAACCGTCCCCCGACCGCAGGTAAATTGTCTCCCGCACCCAATCCTACATTAGGGGTGGTTTAGTTGTTAAAAACACCTCCTACCCTTAATTTACCTGTTTTCAAATTATTGAGTTGCAATTTCAAGTTTGCGTTTCAAAAATTGTTATCTGGTGGTTCTACAAAAAGGTGGAGTTATGCTTCGCGAAAATCA
The DNA here is from genome assembly GCF_036711695.1 of Zophobas morio. Taxonomy (NCBI): domain Eukaryota; kingdom Metazoa; phylum Arthropoda; class Insecta; order Coleoptera; family Tenebrionidae; genus Zophobas; species Zophobas morio. The sequence goes on from NW_026972122.1 coordinate 11,301,068, forward strand.
AAGTATAAAGCTTTTCTCTTTTCCCTCCTGAAATGTGGGCAGAACACTCTTCCTCAATGGAAAGAACAACCAATGCTTGTGAGTCTTTTCATTCGAAACTGAATGCGAGTTTTTATGCAGCGCATCCCAATAGTAACACTTTTGTAGACGTTTTGAATAATTTTCAAGTAAACTCATATATTAGACAAAGAAGCGTAAATCAAAGTAAAGTCATTGATGATAAGAAATATCTAGAAAGAATTACCTTCTTAAAAGAAAAAAATGAAAACTTAGCCAGACATGACATAACAATGTTGGAGTTTGTAAAAATTGTTTCATATAAATATAAACCTAGAAAAATTTGAGCATACATACTATGTACCTGTGCCTCAATGTGATATGTAAATAAATGTATGTTATTTCTTCATTGGCTTAGATTGTAAATAAATACATATATATACTTGTGACTTAATTGTTAATGTTATACAAAAAAACATATTTTTGCTCTTACTGCAAATATACCAATGTGATATTTTTGTAGATAAATGTATACACATATTTTTTTATTGGCTTAGGTTGTAGATAAATACATAATTATTTATATAAAAGTATAATTTGGACATGCACATAACTTATTTGTGGCGTGGATGTTGCATGTACTAATTATTTTCAATAAAAACAGTGTTTTTTTTGGTGATGTAAAGTGGCCGTCAAATTAGACCGAATGCTACCTGGGGGGCGGTCGTGCTGCTGCTCATTGAAGTGTTAAGGATGGTTGTAATTTTTATTACTCTCCACTGTTTGGGCACAGCATATCTCTTATTTAAGTACTAACTGAATGGTACGCGGCATTCGGCCCAAATTTATGGCATCTATAAGCTGTGGTTAGGGGTTTATTGAGCGCTTGAGGCATTCAGCTTATTGTGACAGCTACTATACATTCTTGTATATTATTGCACAGTCTCGACGGTGCCGCCCATTAGTCTTAATCCGTGTACCTGCGTAACCGGGAGAGAATTTACCTATACCCTTTTTGTCACCTTGACTACTGGGAGACAAATTACCTACATCCGGTGAAATACTCGCATTCAATTCAAAGGGTCTCGAGTTCGAATCCTTGCAAATCCAAACCTGTTTTTCTGACTTAGACTTATGTATTGTTATAACCGATTAAAAATTGTAAATGATAAGATTTAAATAGGTCAGTTGGTAAAGAGTTAGTGAGTGGGATTGTTATTATTAAAGTTTGAAAGTATTCTGGTAAATCACAAGTACAAGAGATTGTTATTTTACTATACACAACTTTAGTTTGCACGATATTCCTAAAATATATGGGATACATAATAATATTTGCCAACAATCGGTCCAGTAGTTTCGGCGAATATCTGTCTAATAAAGACCGACGTAGACAGACGATAGGCTGATAAATGAAAACGCGAGACCTCTTTTTTCGTACTCTAGGTTTTATGGTAAACGTTGAGACAACATAAAAGTAGTCAGTCGCTCGATTGACTCTATTACAACACTTCCTTAAATTACGCTCGAGAATAATAAACTGTAAAATCTGATATTTTACAATTTTTATATATTTTATCTTAACAATGCACTCAAACTTTTAAACTAATCGATTCATTAATTTCATCTAACCTGCATTTTCATATTTGATATTGCTTAAAACAGTTTTACTATTTTTTATTGCACCTATACGTATTTGACACAAATAGAAACATAATGCTCTAAATGTAAATACTGTAATTAATATTTTATGTGCCATTACTGAACGACATAAATAAAAGTCCACGTTGAAATTATTACTCTTCAATTTTAACCAGAATTATATTTTTGATGCAAATTTAAACAACGGTTGACCCATATTTTTGATTGTTGGTATATTATTGTATTGTTTCCATTTTGAAAAAAAAAAATATTTGAATGGACAACCATAAGAGACCAATGTACACTATGTACAGGTTTCAATTTATTGGCGTGATTAGCATTAAAATAATAGTAAATTAACAACAATAATACTTAATAAAGGCAATTTTATTATTTTTTAACTGTTTTAGCTTTCAGAGCTTCTTCTAGACAATCTGGATTCCTTATTGGCATATTTCTATTTTTTTTAGGCTCCACCAGTTCAAGGGGCACACAATACCTATCTTTCATTTCTTTTATATTTTCGTTTCTTGAAAGGATCGTCTCGAAAAATAGTTTTTATTTTAATAACATGTGGTCTATATTGCAGATACAAAGTAACTTTTTCGGTAGTGTGTATGAGTCTGGTAAAATCAGTTAAAATTTTGATAAATTTCCTTTTAAATGATAATGTTTCTCAGAAACCAAGAACATATCATGTTCTTATCCCCAATCATTTTGTAAGTCACTTCGGCATTTAATACTTTTGAAAACAAATATCTTTAAGGGCGGTACTGCTTTATGAGGTGTCCAAACCCGGTAACGGAGCATTTCAGTTTTTGTATAAAATTATAATCTTCAGTTCTCCCCTATTTCTTAGAAGTGATGATCAACTACTAAGACAGAATTGTTTATTGGAGAACAACATAAATTTATGTATGCAACTCCCCCAAAAAGTTAATAACATCATCGAGACTAATATTGATCTCACGAACAATTAAAGTATCAGACGTGATTCTTATTTTAAAGTAGAACCGCCAAAAAGGTGACTCAAGTCGTGCAGATTTTTTTTTTTTGTCTAGGTGGGGAAATGCCTTGGGCAGACCACTGTGTTTGTTCTTGGTACGGGGTACTGGAGGATTGCAATAAATTGTTTACTACCCTAAAACCCCTCCATTTTTTTGCTCAGTTACCAGAACTTTGTCCTGGCTAGTAGCCATTCAACAGTGTTGCCAACTAAGCAGGAACAAACTGTTACGCAGCAGCGTCAAAATTGTTGATTTTCATTTCATATAAAAAACAATTCTTCAAACTAAAAACTTGACCATAAATATATCTCTTTAAAAAAATTCATATAATCTACAGAATAAAATTCTAAAAGTATCAAACCTCTATATCATTTTGGTGAACAGATCTTTTTTTTATGGTTATGTTTCCACGACTTCCACACCTCTCTTCCAAAGTGGTGTGCTGTAAAGTTTTCGGAAAATGTATTTTTAATGCGATAAGAATACATATTCCGAAAACTTGCAGCTTTTGAAACAGACGAAATAAATAAATAATACTTATTTACTAAGCAAGTGAAATAATACTTCTTTTATTATATGAGTGTGAAAGTTTAAAACACGAGCCTTGGAGAACGCTGTAGCACCACGAGGATCTAAGACGATCTTTCCTCAGAAGAATGTAGTTCAATGTCCAATGTGCTACATTCTAGAGTACATGCTCATTTAATAGTTCTGATTCGGAAATATGAACAATATCTAAATGAGGTTAAATAAGATGTGGCTTGGTCTCTTCTCCTCTCTTCATACGTTCAGATCTACAGTGAATTTTATATGTATATTTTTTATTTATTTATTGACAAACGTGGAAACAGAATGTATGGAAATGAATTTAACGGTACTGACAATATTATTTCACAAAAGGAAATTAATTGGTATAAATTTCTCCACTTCCATTTAAGTATAGTAGCGAAAATTTAAAGTATTAACTTGTGTCAAATAATATTTGTTACCCATCTATTTACGAATAAACATCTTCACGGGGGCGATATTTATTTATGAAGATGAGTCAAGCGCAATGTCTGAAGATAAGTAAGAAAAATAGCCGACAGAACTGTTTAGAGATCAAAACAATACAGAAATTAACATATCAAACATAAGATGCGGAACTGACGTCAGTCTTCAAGAAATAGAAGCCTTAAGATCTTAAAAAAAAACAGGAAGTCGCCTAGGTAGGACCGAATACACACTGAATTACTAAAATCTGGGGGTCAACGACTAACAAAGGAACTAACAAAAACTTATGCAAAGGTCATATCACAATGTAAAATAGCAGACGGTTGGAAAACTACCAAAGTTAGATTCATGTTCAAGAAAGGGGATAAACATAAGCAAGTGGATACAGGTAACATGAGTAACATGGTTTTACATCTGGGAGACCATGGATTGAGTAGATGATGTGCTCGCATTTATCTTATAGATTGTTAAAAATTCATAAAATATATAAAGAACACAATCGGATAATAATATAATATACTAACTTAGTTAAAATGACCAGCCATAAGGTACGGTTTTCTATGGTTCCATGGGAAAAAACATGACCTGCACGCAGTTGGAGCGACATTTCCGAGGACAAAGTGATTTCTACTGCACGAGCTCACCAAAGTGTCTAATAAAGCTATTTTGTACTGTTCTGTCTTTGTTTATTGTATGCGTACGTAGCAGTGATGCATTTATTTCATACATATTTTAGTCCTGTAACATTCGTAACAAACACGTTAATTTTGGAACTTAGGTTGGTTTACACATAACAGTAATTTAATCATTAGAAAATTGAGCCACCGATAAAAAGAAAATGAGGTTACTCGTGTTCTGTGAAAAAATCTTGAAAGTAATAGGACCCAAAGTATAAATATTTATAAAAAATACTCCTATATTTATTAAATGTTCGAAAGACAAATTGTTTATGTCAGTATGTCGACATTTATCTCTTCATAACAATCAACTTTCAATATTCCCGCGCCAAACCACCTCAACAAAATAGCTGAAGGTCACCAAAATTGGCCAGCAAAACATCAAAGGCACCGACACAAGTGCAGACGCTTCTTGTTCATTTTTGATAATTTTTTTCGTTTTGTCCAAATTAGGTCATTTTTTATTCTTCTTTCGGAAAAACTACATAACGATAATTTTTTTTAACCTCGAGGCTATGTAGATGATGGCTCTGATAGAAACGCTGATATAGGTACACGTTAAAATATAACCTCTAATCTTTAAGTTGGTTTCATTTATGTCTTTAATGCGGAAGTTTGTCAAATGCTTTCTGCAAATTTTTGTAAACAACGTCAACAGATTTACCATCATCAACAGCCTTAACCTAAACAATATAGGAAACAGGTAACAGTACATATAAGTCTTTGATGCGGAACTTGGTCAAAGGCTTTCTGAAAATCTATGTAAATAACGTCAACAGATTTACCTTCATCAACAGCCTTAGTCCACTTACCTAAACAATACAGGAGAAAGGTAACAGTGGAACGACCAGGTAGAAAGTCACGTTGCTGTCTTGAAATTACTACTAATCACTTGTCATATACATAGTGAAACTTTTAAGGCAAACCATCATTATAAGTCAAACTGGCTATTGTATAACTTAACTCAGTTGACATATACCTAGTAAAACTTTACAGCAACAATGGACAGTAATGATCTTTGCGGTTCAGGTCCAGAAAGCTTACAATAGCCACTTTGACTTATAAGGATGATTTGGCTTAAGTCATTTAAGTCAAAAGTTTACCTGAAGTGCATATCTTTTCAAAAAAGATGATGAAATGTCATGGGGACCAGGAACACTGCTTTCAAAAAAACTTAGCAGTTCACGATAAATATCTGCTTCATTTACTTCTACTATAAATGATTCTAAGAGCGCAGTTGGCCATGGATTTCAAAAATCCCGCTTCTCTGAAATTATGCCCGTGATTATGCATCATTATGACAGTTCTCACCTGTCACATTAATGTTTAATGCCAATTGTAACATGTCGTTTAAAGTCGTCGTTTTTATTATATTCATGTTTTTCAAGTGCGAATTACAGTAATTCTCATTGATCCAAGCTCAAAACAACAAAACAGCTATTTCCAGAACTCTTGGTGGTTGTATATGAAAATTTTGTTTTTGTGCTAGGAAGCGAAGATTGTGGAAATGGTTTATTCTGTTGAACAAGACACTTTCGTCGTTATGTCTTGTTATCGCAATGGGACTTCGTAAACGAAGAGTGAGTATATTCTGTAACCGCTTGTAAGCAAGAATATCTGGCCAAATAGCGTGATTTAATCATTCAAGAAACATCGTTAAAGGCCCACATTAGAGATGTAATCAACAGACTTGTTCGAACTGGCAGTATCAACAAAGAGAAAGCTCATGGAAGACTTCATCTGAGGAAAATGTTGATGATTTGAGACGACTTCAGCAGAATTGAATCATTGAACAACGAGTATTGACGAAAGGATGTTACAGAACATTTTTGAAATTAAAAAGAGAGTGAACATGTGCCTTGAACAGAATGATGAACATTTTCAACATTTACTGTGATGTTTAACCGCAATAAATTTCTTTCTTTTTATCGTAATGAATTAGTTTTATGTTTTAAAAAGAAATGAAGCGTTTAAGCAACCAGTTATACAGATGTGTGTCATCCATGTGTGATCTTTGTCATGCGTTCTTGGGCACTTAGTACGGATCTCCGTATAATTAAATCTAAGAGGCGGCACGTTTACATGACCTACTGCGACCCTATAATCATTTATAGAAACCCTGTATATTTCCTAGACAAATGGTTGCAGAATTGGTTAATGATGACTTAAGGAAATTGTGCTTTCACTGCTATATGTATTTTCAAGAAGAGTTCAGCAGCTTCAGAGTTAGTTTTGCATTATTGACGGCTATTATTTTTCAAAATTGGCACAGAAGCATTAGAGCAGAACTTACATTTTGTGTATTTGTGTACTGCTTTAGTCCCTCTTTTTATTGTGGAGTTTTCACCGGATTGTCTGGTATTAATCAGATCTTCACTCAAGTATTAGAGAAATCTTCAGTGTGTTTGGTCAATTTATATTTACGCTTGTACTTAACGCGCTTGAGTAATTCCCCTATGATCCAAGATTTGGATATATTCATCTTTTGTACCTCAACTTTACCTTTAACTATTTGAATGAATCACATTATAAATGGTGTTTCTAAATATATATTTCATAAGGTCTGTACATCATAATTAAAATAACTCCAGAAAATATTGGACACGTAATGGAGCAAACCTCTACAATATGTATACGACGTTTACCGCAGCAAATGGAATTACTGTTTGAAACTTGCTACGGAATACTGCGAAAAGACTTGGTACTGCTTCCATGAAGCCCAATTTTTCTGTTGGGGTACTATTGTCAGTGGTTTCTGGCTGTTGGAGAAAACCTTTATTACAGACGAAGCCTGGTTTCATCTAAGTGGCTACATTAATTCTCAAAATATGAGAATATGTTATGCTGAGAGCCCCCTTGATCTTCAAACAATTGGTGTTTCGTCTGCAATTGGTTAACGATAGATAGGACGGCCTATATTCTTTGAAAGGAATCATGGTAATAATGATCACATGATTAAGAGGGTTATGGAGTTAAACAAAATGGACAACATTTTCTGCACTGACTGTAATTTAACTTACTTTGTTAAAAATTTTATTAAAGAAATCATTTTTGCTCTTGCTTTATGAAACTGCCTCTATTTTTTACCCTAGACATCCAGAAAAAAAATCAAAATTGTGTAACAACATTTTTAAAAGTTTATCTGTTTATTCCCCCCAAAGATTTGATGGCGACATCTCAAGATTTTGCTACATAAATTCTATCAAAAAATATTATGAACCTGTCTTGTGGTTTAACAACGTATAAATATTTAGAATTATTGTACAGGGTGACAAAAAATTTAATTAATCAATCTATTTTATTGGTTAAATCAAGAACGGTCACCCTATTTTCCCGAAAATTTGGCAATACAGTACTGTTATTATTATTATTACACTATATCTGTTCAGATTGATATACGGGTCCTTGCTAAAAAGTTGACGTCATCACAATTTTTTTTATGGAAAAAGTTATTTGAAACATACACATAGCATGTTCTTTTTTACCTGTAGTTTCAGTAGTCCACTTATATTTTAAATTACAGGAGTTATAAAAAATAAAAAAAGAAGTTGTATATGTTGGACATCTGTTTAAATAACCTTAAACCAACTTTTTTTTCAAAAACGTGTTCAATAGTTCACTTTTTCGATTATTCAGAGATCGTGTAACCATGTTGTACCTTGAGCAACATGCATTCGAATCAAATTAAATTGCGTCAACACAAGCAATTAAGTGGAAAAGCGCTACATAATGAAACTTTTACTCATTAGTGAAGTAAAATTTATTATATAGCTATTTTCACGAGTTTAGATAATTTGAATACCGAAAACAAGTGATAACATATTATATAAGAAGTATTTTTAAGTTTTGTATAAAAACGTTTATTGTTGGTTTTGTAGTAAATATTGTCTACTAATCAGTACTAATCTTATTATACTAACTGACATAAAAAGTGCAACACCCAGAAGGGGTTGAAATATTTTGCTAAAATTCGGTATACGAACTTGATATCAATAAGACAACGTATGATAAAGTTTTCATAACTCTAGCAAATATGGTTACCATTTTTTTGAGATCTTTTGTTCTGCTTTTCTTAAATGAATATTGTTTATTAGCAACACATTTGTCATCAATTTATGCTTGTTTTGACAATCCTCGTGTATAACACTATGCCTCGTGTACCAAGACTTCAACAGTACAACCAGTCTGATGCATTTGAGCGAGGTCGAATGGTTGCCATGAGAGAAGCGGGAAAGTCTTTCCGCGAAATTGGTCGAATTTTGAATCGCGACCCCTCAACGGTTTTACGGATTTGTCGGGCCTGGTTTGTAGGAGGAAGGAAAACACGTCGTGGAGGTACTGGACGTACAAGGCATACAACTGCTCGTCAAGACAGGCGCTTAAGACAGTTAGCTCTTCGGGACCGTTTCTCCACTACCAGACAGGTTGCAGATCAATGGTTTGCTGAAGATGGGAGGAACATTGGAATGAGATCTGTCTATCGTCGTATCCAAGAATTCGGACTACGGAGCTGCCGTCCACAGTTAGTGTTGCCGTTAACTCCAGAGCACAAAAACCAGCGGCTAGAATGGTGTAGAGAACGTCAGCAGTGGAATGACGAATGGAAGAATGTCGTCTTCAGCGACGAATCTCGCTTCTGTTTAGGGGCCCATGATGGTCGTAGGAGGGTAAGAAGAAGGAGAGGAGAACGGCAGCATATGCAGTTTACAATCGAAAGACATGTCCACCGCACTGTAGGGGTAATGGTATGGGGCGCCATTGCGTATGGTAGCCGGTCACCCTTAGTCTTTGTTAGAGGCAACATGACAGCCGTTCGTTACATTGACGACATTCTTCGACCGTCTCTGTTACCATACATTCAAGAGCTTCCAGAAGCTCTTTTCCAGCAGGACAACGCCCGGCCTCATATTGCACGCGCAACAATGAACTTTTTTACAAATTCCCACGTAAACCTCTTGCCATGGCCTCCGAGATCTCCCGATCTTTCGCCCATTGAACATGTGTGGGATATGATGGGTGTAAGAATATCCCAGTTAACCCCTCCTCCTCAAACTTTAGCGTCACTACAAGATGCTGTTCAGGCAGCTTGGGATGCACTACCTCAAGCTGATATAGACAATTTAATTTTTTCAATGCCAAGGCGAGTGGCTGAGTGCTTAAGGAATAGAGGTGGTGCGACTCATTATTAACATTTTATCAATAGTTTGTGTTTTTTTTTGGTTGAAAATTTTATCGTTTACTTGTTGTATGTTGTTTAATATATCCCCAAAAAATTGTCTTGAAAAAATAATTATTACTGGGTGTTGCACTTTTTATGTCATTTAGTATATTAATAATGTACGTTTTTTAATTAACTAAAATAAAAAAATTACTGGTTCTTAGATTTTCTGTTTCTTTTCCGAATGGCAGCATTCCGTTTAGAGTGTCCATTGCCTGCGAATTTTGTAGTAACTTCTTCCAGACTATCCTCCCCAGAAAACAATTTCTTCTTTGTTTTAGTAAACCTAGGCGAATTATATTCACCATCAGAGTCATCGTTTTTCATATTTTCATACACTTGATATGTGCTACCAAAATTTGTCGGCGACGAAAATGTATTCCTAGTTGAGAAACCACGATTGAAACGTAATATTTTCTGACGAGTTACAAAATCTTCATTTTCATGTAACGGTGTAAAAGTCGAAGTGGTCAAAAAATGTGGCACTTTATTCTCGCTTCCACGTTTCTTTGGCGAACGATGAAAATTGTGTTGGGAGGATAGCCCATTGGAGTGAACATTATCGGTTGTTACAGATGTCCAATGGTATTTATTACGGTTATTTTTAAACTTTTCTACACTAGAATAATATGACGGTCTCGAGGAAAATTGGTTCTGTAAAGAAAAAAGTAATGCATGAAAAGTAAAAAAAAAAAACAGTTCCATGGCACTTACGTTGTACTTAGAACTGCTTTCTTGACTGTTTTCCGAACTTCCACTTCCACTGACATTTTCTAAACTGAGGTCATAAGAGTGTCCATGATGTTTTTTAGTATGGTTATACTTAGGGTGACTATGGTCACGTGGTGAACGATGACGTTTCGGTTTGGTTATTTCTTCTCTCAAAATTATTCTATGTAACGCTCTTTTTTCTAATCCGTTATGACTACCAGCAGCACAGGCACATAATATCACACAGAGTAGTAGCAAATAAAAAGCGTTTTTCATAATGTCACAACTTGTGAAGACTGACACAGTTTAAATGTTTTCGATGAAGATTCGCATTAATATAGCCTTTACGCTACACATGCAATGTTAGGGGAGAAGATTTTATATGCTCTGTTTAATTAATAAGCGTGCATTTTCATATAAATAAGTGTCTACTATTAAAAGAAAACCAACGTTTCGGTAATTAGCTCTGTTGTATTTATCTGATGGAGTTATATGTTTTCAATCACGCAACAATACTTAATTGTCAGCAAAGACATTTCATTAAACAATAATTATTCCAACTATTTTACACATATTTGTGTTCCAGAAGAATAGATATTTTTCCCAATTTCATGTAATTAATTGTCAGTAAGTAATTCCTAATAAGGACTCTAGTGCAGATGATGTCCCCAAACTGTAGATTTTATCTGATAACTGTGAAATGAACATTATTTATTTTTCCTATCTTTCAAGAAAGGCGCTTACTCACAATCCTGGGAACATACGAAATAATTACCAAATAGCTAAATGAAGTAATTAAGGAAGTTAAATATAGTATGTTCTTGGTATCATAGTACAAAGAATGTATAGTGAATGGTATGAAAGTTAGTTATGAATTAAATTGTTTGGAAAAAACATAACTGACATTTTTTTTACGATATTTATTTCTTTGCGAAATCATAAGTTTGGAGCTCTGACGTCACATAAACTTTTTAAGGGAATTCTAAATACATATAAAAAAACGTGTGATCTATTTTTAACTAAGATTTATTTTTTATTTAGTTCTTGCCTAGCTCATTTTCTATATCATCTAAAAGGTTTCAAAAAAAGAATGTAAGTTTGTCATTGTTTTTATAATCTGAGTTCAAAAAAGTCAAAGTTCAGCGGTATAATGCACTGCTTGACTAAAAATTAAAGCAGTACACGCATAAATTAGAAAAAATTAATAACAACTGTTAGTATAAATTTGAATGTTTCCACCATTGTAAGACACCTAAGCAAACATAATTTATTAATGGTTTTAAATTCGATTTTGTCTAAAACGACCAACAGAGAATATTTTGAACTTGTTTTACTTTAATTAATATTAACGTAATTTTTCATAATATATATTATGGTTATTCATTACCATAAGTAGTTTGCATTGGTCAAATAAATTGTATTATGCAATTTTTAACTAAACCAAACTAAAACGAGTAAAGATTATTTTTTCATCGTTACACAGCAATTGAAGGAGACAAGACACATTACGAAAAATCACATTTCTCGGTTCCGCCTATCCATCTGTGGGTGACTTTCCGAATGAAATTTTAAGTGCCTTATAATTGTCGCCTAGACTGCACATTTGTTAGCCATTAATATTAATTGAGGATTTCCGGAAGATTAAATAATATGTATTTATTTATCATCAGCAAAATGTGGATACCCTCATCTCAAAAAATTATTAAACTAGCTTTTATAAAAAAAGCCGCTACCTGCTTGAACACAAGTAATATTTTTTATATCTTTTGGAATGGTTTACACCGACTATTTCAAAATTTATAGATAAATTTGTCTACAACACATCAAACTTTTTGGGTAGTTTAGCTGTATGAAGTAATGGTTTTGCAAAAACTGGATGCCTAGCGGAAAACCCCAAGTGGATTCATAAACTACAAGTACAGGAGTATGTTATTTTATAAAATTTCGATAACAGCTATACTTTTCCAAATGCTACTCCGTTAAAAAACTCAATTACAGCACGCATTAGAAGCTCTATTTCCGTTTTTATTCAATGAAAGTGTGTGGATAAAAAACTGCATATTGTACAGAAATTTAACTCCTCCACAATAGGGTGCAGTCGTAAAAATTAAATTACTCTAGAACTACTATACTATACACAATTTTCGGTGATGTTACCAAAGTTCTGGTGGAGATGACTAGACAAAATTTTGATTAGCATTTTACTTTGTAGATGATATTTTGAAGTTTTCTAAGGGATGAATGCTCTAAATTGTACGAAATGTGTATTTTATAAAATGTTTTTATTTCACACCTTTTTCTCCATTTTAAAATAAAAATTCTTTTTTTTTTTAATTTTGGGGAATTTTGTCGTGGTTGGTACAAGCGGCAGATTATTACATTTGAAGTTTAAATTTTCACCTAAACTTTTCTGGATGCTCCAGATCTCCACAAGTGCAGTTAGATAAATCGCGTGGCAGTAAAATGGTTAGCCATGAAACCCATTTTCAGCAAAATATTAATAATGTTATGATTAATGTAACATTTAAAAATTTCATTTCGGTCTTTTGATGTTAATTTTATTTGTTATTTGACAGTGACGTATATAGTGACTACCAATTTTAAAAACATAAGTTACACCAGTTGTATTAAAAAATTTCGAACGAGTGAGCTAAGAGACATTTGTTCACTTAGAATATTGTTACGAAATACACCATCGAGAACTCTCTGGTCTTACCCCGACGATGATTCATCCTCAATGCGACTGGGTGACGGAGCTCTAAAGAAACTCCGGAGGAGTCTTGAAGCGGTGATGTAGGGTTTCGAGAAGGACCGCGTGCTGTTTAAATAGAGTCCACCTTTGGGGAACGGATTATTCAGCTAGTGGAGTCAAGAGCGTCCAGTGAAATTCACCGGAATAATTTGTCCTCGTTGACCAAGAGTTGACAAAGCAGTATTACTGATATTTTTGAGTTTTGTGGTAAGTTAATACGACAAAAGTCGTCATTTTTATCAAATCTAACCGTTTTATTACAAACAGAAATAGACGGTGTAGCTAATATTCTTCCAACCACGATACCTTTTTATTTAGAGCAAATCTGCACTAGTTTAAACTAACAACTTAATTGTGAGATTTGCCGTTTTCGTAGGTTAAAAAAATTGGTCGAAGGTAATTTCGACAGAACTTCCTTCGCCCTGAAGTAGCTACAATAAAACATATTCAGCTTTTTCTAAAAACTATAAAATTGATTTTGCAAATTTTATTTTTTTATGAGAACCTCTATAAGTTAATACAAAAAACTATGAGTGTATTGATAAACCACAAGTATAGGGTCATAATATTTTGCATATTTCAGATTACGATTTACCATGATTACAATAACCTTAAAACGTTTAGAAGATTTCAGAGCATGGGATTTTGCACTTTTGCTAAATGTTGTTGTACAATTTTGATTTTTTTTTTTCCAATAATCAGGAAGTCTAGGGTGAAAGCTCAACAGGGATTCAGACATTATAAGTGCAGGAATATTTTATTTCATAAAATTACAAAAAATTGGCCTGTAAATTTAGGAGATGACGTCCTCCCATTGGGGTGGAGATTATTAGCCAAATTTCGGTTGGCGTTTGATGCGATATTCCTAATATATGTACATACAGAATTAATAGTTTCGGAGATTATGTGTCTAATAAAAACTGATACAGACAGGCAGACGGGAACAAGATACCACTTTTTTTGTACTCTAGAGGCTGCGAAACGTCGAGAAAACATTAAAATGAACTCGATTACTATACTTCCTTAGCTTACGCTCAGAAAATAAAAATGTTTAGTTGCTGAAGATTTTCCTTTCCTCAACCCTGTATATGTTGTTTTATAAATTCCTGTGACGTCCACTTTATCACTACTGCCAGCTCTTGTTGTAACTGATCAAATACGTTTATCACTGGAAATTTATCATTCTTTTACCCAAATACATTGTAGAATAGAGAAATTGATTTTACAAAACACATTAGTTTTATATTAATATCACAGTAGTGCTAAAATTAAGACAAACATAGATCGAAGTTTTTTGAACTTGAGTAATTATATCGAAATTCAAAATGCCCGTTGACGTAGCTGTAGTAATAAGAAAGTAAATATGTATGAGTAAAACTTGTTTTTTATTGCATTAGGTGCTTTTTAATGTTGTTATAAATCAAGTTTTTATATTTTTAGTTGTCCTTGTTTGTTCTACGCAAGTTGTATCAAAGTACAAACGAAACGTCTGTTTTCTATTGAATGTAATGAAGATAGACACGCTTTTATGGCTACAAAGATCCGATAATGCATCAACAATATGGTATTTTATTTAAAAAGATAGGATGAGTCACAGACCCAGTAATTTTTAAAATTTCTAGATCTCAGAAGGTTTAGTCCTAGTAAATCAATTTTCTTTTCATTATTACGTGTTTTGATGTTTGTTTAGTTTAAAAGTGTCTCAATCTCAATTTTGTTTCTTTTAAATGTTTTGTTATTTTGTAACTTTTCACATATATTGTAGACAGTATTTTACCATATTTTTAAATAAACAAAATCACAAAAATTAGTATACCTACCAAATAATAAAAGTTCTTTTATTTTAGCGTAATCTCTTTTTAATTTCAACACGGTTTCAATAAATTCTAAATTCATGGTTCAGTTAAATATTTTATAAAATTGGCCTTTCAGTTGGTTATTTGAAATGCTCGAGCCTGTTTTATATCTTCATATTTAACTCATCAATCAAATCGTGTACCCCCATTTCAAAAGATCACGAGCCGCCACTGGTAAATTGAACCTAAATGTCTGGACAATTACAAAATTACCTAAATTACGAATTCAATTAGGCATATATCTATATAAATCAGAGAGACATTTCTGATATTTAAATATTCAAGCAGACCGGTTCTCTTGTGACAGTTTTTTACCTTTGCTTCATAATATTACCTTCTGCGAAAAGTTGCGACGACTGACACAACAATGATAAAATACCGCAAATTCATTAAAAAACAGACATACTTAATATCAGCTAGTAATAAATGACCTTTGATATGTTTGAAGTTGAAAAAAAATTATAATTAGTGAAAAAAAAACATAGATTTGTTTATCTACTGTAGGTTTCTACTTCTATGCAATGATTTTTTATTAAAAAATAAAATCACGGTTTTTGGAATTTAGTTGCAACTGTACTGATAAGTAAATCTGAGATGCTAAAATCTCAAAAGTTTATTTTAAATTATCAATAAACAAATAAAAAAAATCAAAGTGTGTAAATTAAACATGAACAGGAAAAAAAATTACTTTAGATGTTTCAATGGAGTAGTAATTGTGACAAATAAAAACTGAGTAGGTATAGTGTATAGTGTCACCAAAGTCGTTATTCTGCGATGTTTAATTAAATTACCATCCACACAATTTTCCTAAAATTTCACAACAATCAGAGACTTTGAGACTATCTGTCTAATAAAATCTCCAGATAACAGACGGACGGAAACGGGAGATCTAGAGATTATATTCTGAAACTTACATCGAGAAAATATGAGATTATTAAATTTTAAAGCAAAAATCCATCCAAAAAAGCCCCTTTATAAATTTTATATCTAAGTTAATTTAAGTAGTATTCATGTATAAGTAAATTGTGTAACAAGCAGTCTGAAAAACATAATTCGCAGATTAACAATCTGTGGGATTCAGTGTGATATCTCTAGTCAGAAATAATTAAAGTACAGAAGATTATTACATACCTCTATTAAAACAGAAAATTATGTTTAAAAATTTCCATGACATCAATAAAATTTTAAAGTGCTTAATTAACTGAGTAAGTATTTAATGAGTTTGCCAAAGAGTGTTCGTTTTTTTTTATAAAAACTCAAACCATTTACGTATTTAAAATTAGGAAACACCAAATTACGTATGTGTCAATGAATATTTAAACACAATAAATCGTCCGAATGACGAAGTGAACTTTATTGCAAATACATCGCGTCAAATAGGACATTTACTTATGTGGGGTATTTATCTCCGTAATCATCTTTTTTCCGCCACGGAGTCTTTATCTAATTAATATAGTAACTTTCGATACACTTTGCTACTCAAAGTTTAAAGTGCACTCATTTTAAGCCGTAGATTGATCATACGACCACAATCACAAAATAACGTCATCCCCTTGTCTATTTGTGGTCATTCAAAGGATGCTTTTAAAATTCTTAAACTTTACGATGGATGAATCATCAACCCGAGTGACCAACCAGTCCTTATTTATCGAACCATTTTTGTTCTCTCCTGTGTGTAGAGGAAAACAACTTGTTTTTATCGAATAATTTAGACGGATACACTAATTTAGCCAAGTTTATTGTACAGCTAAGATAATCAGCCGAAAATGTTTACAAGAGGGAATCATTAGTAGGTACAAATATCGAAATTTTTGTTTTTGTTTGTTCTCTGTTTGGTACAAATTGAAAAAACAGTTTTCGTGATTAAGACGTGATAAGAATTTATTTTTGGTGAAAGTATTACATAAAAGTTTTGAATATAAAAACAACAATAAGATTTGTGAAATCAAAATTAATAAACAACAAAATAAAAAAAAAAATGAATCATACGAGGATATAGTGTGGACACTACTTATGGAATAAATTTTTATTTTCAATTACTTTCTTTTTAAGTCGATACACGTATTTGTGATAGCGTTCCTCTTTTGAGCTCTGACGTCATATACATTTTTTTTTAATAGAATACTGTTTTTTATGTAATTTATATTTCTTTTTAATCCTCGAAAAATAGATAAAATTTTAATCTATGACTAGAGAAATATTTAAATTTTTACTTATCGTACAGAACGGCGTTCTTTTTTTAGTGTTAAAATTTCCTAAAGATTTTTATTAAGTTAAACTCTTGTATAGTGAACCAAGAGCTATAAGGTTATATGGCCATCATAAAAGTAGTTGACCGCAAATAAATACCCCCTTTGTGTGGTTCGCACTAAGCTTACCGGTTGGCAATAAATCATCTTCTAAACATTTCTTGCTCATATTTAACAGGGCCGGCTTTCAAAGCGAGTGGTTATTTTGGAACCCTCAGCGGCTGCAGGTAATAAAGAAATAGTGGAGTGGTGGATTTTCATATTTAGTGAAAGCCGCCCCTGAACGAAACCACAAGAGCCGGTCGAGCTGCAGTGGACACGTTATTTACGACCCTAAAACCTTTTCTATTGCAAACAACTTAACTTCGACACAATGGAATGATTTTATGATGGCCATATAACCTTATAACTCTTGGTTCACTATACTACAAAAATTTACGTTCGACACTCGTATGGTAAAAAAATGTTTCGTAGGTTTTTATGGTGGCTTTAAAAACAATAACAACACCAAAATATTCTAGCACCTAAATATTTCACGACAGTTCGTGATAACGACTAATAATTTAGCTATTATTCAAGTAATAAAACTCAAAACAGAATTACTCCGACTCAACGTTGTAATTCTAAATTCACACAAAGTCAAAAATATCCCACTTGAAGTTCAAATTCAAATTTTGGTTTTGTAAAGAAAATACTTGGAATGACTACATCGAAAACAAATTAACGTTAAGTCAATTTTATTGTATTAGTCCTGAACAATAAAACATCTCATCAATTATAACACGAGTGTTCCTTTACCGAGGAAAGTAGCCAAGTTTTCGAAAAACTCATTTGAATGCGTAGGTACGTAGAATAACAACAATAATGACTTGTAAACTGTTTCCACAGATACTTCTCAACTTTCATTGTCATTTGGTTGTACGAAAATCATAAGCTAGGGTTATAATCCCAACCCTAACAATCTGTGACATCTTGAACGGAATTACCGCCCAGGTAAAGAATTGGTCAACAATCTAGAAAAGTGAAGTATGGATTACCACGTCAATGAGTCAAACGGTCGGGGCAGGACAAGGTGTCACATATATACAGGTCGGGTCATACATAGAAAACATATAAATGTTTCATGAAATCGTAAAAATGATTTAATTTGCATATTATATTTCATATTATATGTCAAAATCGATATAAAGTCAATAACATGGATTAATTCAGATTGTCATCTGTACAGAATTTATGATGAACAATGTTTTAACAAGTACATATTTTCATTCTAAACAGCACGAAGCATGTTTCAAATATAGCCCATCGGTAGGTTATTGTTTAGCTCAACTTTCCCTTGCCAACTCTTTCGTAGCTGTTTTATTCCAAAATTATTCTGTCTTTTGTTGTCTTTAAATATCTTCTTATATTAGTTATGGATTTATCTTATTAATTCTGTAAACGCCATTGTTTTTAGCTTGAAAGGGGAAGCTTAATTTAGTACATCGCACATATGACGTATATATATATGTCATTGGTGTCACAGCGTAAACCTATATATGCTTTAAATTTCACCGTATGTTTTTAACGGACTTTAAGAGATCATTAAATTGAGATTATATTGACATAAAATACATATTCTCATAAAATCAGATGTCCAAAATACAATATTTCTTCTAAAACGGTTGAAGTTTTCTTCCCGAGTGTAAGCTGAGGAAGTATTGTGATATGGTGTATCCGCAGAATGGCTGATTTCATTACCTGGCAAGTACGAAAACATAGGTCTCCCGTTTCTGTCTGTTTGTCATCTGTCTGCCTGTCTATCTGTCTCTGTCGATTTTTATTGGACATATAAGTCCTCTTCGAATTTAATGATTATTGTCAAATTTTATATGTATTTTAGTAATGTCATGTAGATGATAAAACGCTAACCAAAATTTGTCTAATCAGAATCACTCCACCAACAATATACATATATATTTTGCGTATTTTAGATAAAGTATAGTCAATTCGGCATGAAATCGTGCATTTTGAGTGGACAGCGATTTTTTGGGGGGTTTCGTAAGGGGGTTGTCTATTAATCTAAAACTGAGTTTTCGGGACTGGGGCTGCTGTCAGTCGTTCGCCATCTTAAAAAGAAGGGTGGAATTAGTTTTTGATACATATATCTCCGTTACTGTGATTCTGGCACAAATTTTTGAAAAGAATTTTCTAAGATAATATAATTATCTACAACTTTTATTAATAAATTTTCGGCGTAAGTTTAATATTAAAAAAGTTGTGAACAAAAGAATATAAAACATTTTATTTATTTCTATTTGAGGGGCTAGCTTATTATTACCTAATGTTGCGTCAAAAAATTGTAATTAAAACTTATAAATAATTATATTACCTACAAAAATTCCCTTTGGAATTTTCTTTCAGACTCAGGGTTACGGAGATAATTCAAAAATTTGGTCGAAGGTTATTTCGACAGAACTTCCCTCGCCTCTGAAATGCAATAAAACTATCCAGGTTTTTCGAAAAATGATCAAATTTTATTTTATAAATTTTATTATTTTGATGAGAACCCCTTGAAGTTAAAATAAATATATGTGTGCAATGTTAAAGTAAATGTAAAGAAGCGTGTTACGGGTGTGTTTCAAATAAGTTTTTCCTTTATAAACTTTTGTGATGACGTCATCAACATTTTTTGCAAAGACATGTATATCAATTTCGATAGGTGTAGTGTAATATTAATAATAACGCTATTATATTTCCAAATTTTCGGGAAAATACAGCGACTCGTTCATACTTTGACAAATAAAATATATTGACTCTTTCATTAATTTTTTTGAGCGACCCGGGATAAGTTATTCTAAAAAATATAAATGGAATGAAAAATCACAAGTACGGCAAAATTTTTAAATGACGTCATCAATTTTTTGGAGGCATAAACAGATACGTTTGATTACAAATTGACCGTGCTTACGATATACCTTTAAAACGTCTACAAGACTTGAAAATATTCTGTTTTGCAGTTTCAAATTAATTCAATAAAATAAATTGACTCATTCTTATTTTTTGAGTCACCCTGTATAAGCAATTCTAAAAAATATGAATGGAATGATAAATCACAAGTATAGACTCATCATGTTTTACACATTTTCGATAGAACTTATTCGGCAAAATTTTGAAATGACGTCATGATTTTTTTGGAGGAGGCAAACAGATTTATTTTGATTACAAATTTACCATGCTTACGGTGATTTTAAAAGGTCTACAAATTTTCAAAACATTCGGTTTTGCAGTTTCTGATTTAATCAATAAAACAAATTGACCCATTCAGATTTTTTTTGAGTCGCCATGTATAATCAATGCTAAAAATTATAAATGGAATGATATCACAAGTATATACTCATCATGTTTTGCACATTTTCGACATGGAATTATTTGACAAAATTTTGAGAGAGGATAAACGAATAAATTTTGAATAACGATTTACCATCATTACGATAACCTTAAAACGCCTGCAAGATTTCAGAGCATTCGGTTTTGTGCTTTCAAAGTTAAATTACAAAATGCTGTTGTACAATTTTCGGTTTTTTTTCCAAAAATCTGAATGTCAAGGGAGAAAGCTCAAGACGGATTCATACATCACAAGTGCAAGAGTATCTTACTTTATAAAATTAAAACAAATATATATTATTGTAAATTTTGGAGATGACGTCATCCCATTGGTGGTGGGGATGATTAGACAAATGTTTAAAAGATTTCAGAGCATTCGATTTTGCAATTTCAAAATTAAATTGTAAAATTTTGTTATTTAATTGTTATTTTTTTCTAGCAAATCTGTATGTCTAAGGTAATACTTCGGCATGGATTGATAAATTACACATATAGGGGTATATATTTTATAAAATTTAGGTAACATTTATTCGGTAAAATTGTAAGATGATGTCATCATTTTTAGATGGGGTTAAAAAGAGTAAATTTTGATTAACGAATTCCTAAGATTACATTAAAACATGCAAAATTTAAGGGCATTCGATTTTGCAATATTTTTCAAAGTCAAATTATAAAATGTTGTTATTTAATTTAGATTTTTTCCAAAACTCTGGATGATGTGTAGGGTTAAAACTCAACACGGATTCGTAAACCACAAGTTCAGTAATATCTTACTTTATAAAAATTTAAAAATATTTGCTATTGTAAATTTTGGAGATGATGTTATCTCATTGTTGGTAGAGATGATTAGAAAATTTTTGGTTAGTTTTATCATCTCACGATATTCCTAATATTTTTTACATGCAAAATTTGACAACAATCGATCCAGTAGTTTCGGAGATTTTCTGCCGCTCTGAGTTTTTCTCCAAAACATCGAAGCCTTCTAAAAAAAAACGGAGTATAATAATCTATTACGAGTAACGCCAGCCATGAAGATCCCAACATGGTTCTTTCTTTTTTTCTCTCACACCATATTGACTAGTACGATCTATCTTGTTCTGACTGTATAAAGATTATCACAAAAAAAAATCGAAAAATCAAATTTTATCATTTTTGAAAGAAACTGGATTTGACTGACTTGAGAGGTTTCCAGTTTAATAAAGCTAAGATTAAACCTACAAACCATGTTTATCTTTGACTCAAGGGGTAATAAATTATTATTATCTGATAATCCTACTGCCACTTTAAATTTCCCCAACTATACAAGAAGAAGAAAAACATTACCAAGTTACGAAGTATCCTGCTTACAGATGGACCAAGATTGTCGGCTTGGTTTTATTAACTACCATTTAATACCACACAATGACTTCTTCAAGTTTAGTACAAGCTTATTTAGGACTTAACCAATACTTAAATTTTAAGTATCGTTGATGCAAGTGGCCACAAAGAGACGTAACGAACAAAGTTGATACATCTTAAACAGACGACTAGAGTTTTAAAAATTAACATTGACTATTGACTAATATTTATAATATTTCTCAAACAGAACGATCGAGATCCCTCGAAACTTGAGAGTTAAGCCATTTTAATGTCATAATGTTAGAGATATCGAGAAGCCAACCAAAAGGAAGATGTTAAATAAAAATATCACAATATCAATGTCACTATATATCACAGAATGTGTATAGTCGTGAAATAAGCGCTTTAAATGTGAAGGGTCCCAGGTTTGATTCCCGGCATCTCCAAATTTTTTTTCTTATTTTTAGGGCAAAATATAAACAACAAATAATGTTACATCATACAAATTAATGTTTACATTTATCAACAGTTTCTACATTTATTTTTTCCATACTTTGACGTACTTACGCATATCTACAATGACAGTGCTTACAATACAATTCGTTAACTTCGTGTGAAATCTACGCCGAAAATATTCAAAAAAATACAACTTCCACCAAAATTTTGTTTTAAAAGACACAAACAGAGATCTCTATTTATAATCAAATGAGTTAAATATTTGCATAAATATAAAAAAAGTTAATAAATCATAGAATAATAAACATTCTCGGTTACAAAAAATAAAATAAAATATAATATCTTAATCAAACAATAAATATGATCTCCTTATTATTGTGGAGATAAAACTTGGCGAAGTATTCAAATTCGTATGTTGTGCTAGGTCAAGTATAACAACTGGGTTAGGCTGGATTGACTCCATCAATAACAAGGTCTCCCCTCTATTATTCAGGTCGGGGACAACTATTACATTGTCATAATAATATAACAATACAAGAAGAGAGATCATTAATAATTATACAGTTTAAACAAGATAAAAATCAGATATAGATAGAGCTTCTCAATAGATAGTTGGCAAATAGCACCTATCATAATTTATGCTAAAATAATCAGAATGACGACAATAAAAGTTTTAACTGCTGAACTAATGCTGATAATGATGCTAATAAGGTTTAAGTGCTTATTAGAACATACAACAACATACAAGTAATTCGTTGAATACTTAAGGTTTCTGTGCATTCGTTGGTACTTGCGAAATGTTTAAACTTTGTAGATTTTTAACTCAGTTTTTTTTTTTTGGAAATAAAGCAAGATTATTTGCATTGAACGACTCCCACTTCTGAAGCATACATAGTCAATACTACCTGCTAAAATAGTCCAACTGTATTTTATTTTTTTAAAACTTAACTACTCAACAACATTTTAAAACGATGTTATCAATTTTTTGAATAAAATGGACACCAAGATCACATTTACCTTGCCAATAAACCTATTTCTGTGGAATTTACTTTATAATATAATATTATAAATGACAAGTTAACCTACCCAAGTGAAAAAGTTGCAAGGCGATTTTTTGTACTTTAATCTAGCGTTTGATACGCTTGCGTCAGTTGATGATAATTAAACTGTCAGTCAAGAGCGATAGTTATTGCGTTACCGACGTGGTATCAAAATGTGATTAGAATTTTTTTGTGATTGTGATTAGTATACAATAGTAAAGTCGACAATTAAAATCAAAGTGAAAAACCTACATAAAACTAGTCCGCTGATAATAAGCAATAGAACTCAGAAAAAAACCGAAGTCTGAATTTCTTGGGAACAACAACAGCTTATCAAAGCCACAAGAAGCAAGGACTAAAAATTATCACATTAGACATAATTATGCTGGGAAAACAAGTCAAAATATGTTTTTGAAATAATAATATTTTTTTATAAAACTAAAACATATTGAAAAACAAAGCTTCGGCTAAATCGAGAGTTCAGGGCTCCTGGTGCTTACATATCATCTGATGTATAATTTAAACAAAAAGCAAAATGGCTAAAATTTCAAAAAATCTGTTATATAAGAGTGTAATTGTATTATAGGATATTTAACAAATCTTTTATAATAATACACACTGAAAAAAAAGTTTAAGTAAAAGCGAATCAAATTGACAAGCAATAGTAGTCTTACATGATACGTTTTTTTTGTGCTAGTTTGTATTGGTCTTTGTGTCGCCATCTATGTGTCAGTGCCTACACTAAAAATATGAAGGTTATTTCTGTATTATCATGATCTTGTTACACGTGTATCATAAGTTGGTACACAAATAAAAACACTAAAAAGGAACTGTCTAAACTTCTAAAGCCCTGGTCCAAATTATGTGTAAACATTTTTAAGTCTGTAATCATGGTAATGTCACGTAATGTGTAATTATTAACAAAATGTTGTATCGAAGTTATGACTGAAACCACAGAATTCAGTTTTAAAGGGGGTAACCCAGGGGCAGTGCAGTATGGTAACTTCATAAATTATTACCAATTCCATCCCCCAGAAACTCGTTTGAAGTTGCTGCCATCAGATATTTGGCCAAAGAATAAGCCATTCCACGTACTTGATTTGGGAAGCAATGCTGGGGTATGTAACACAGACATACTCAATCAGGTAATAATATTTACCATTTTAGGATCTAACAATCTCCTTATCAAACTTTTTAAAAGAAAAACAATGTTTATGCAACATTCTAGGCGTCGATATTGACCCAGTCTTGGTACAACGGTCTAACGAAAAAGTACAAACCATGGACAACGTTGAATTTTTATGTCTAGACTTTATGAATGAAAGTAGCAGGATTTTAATAAAGGACTATTTGAAAAAACGAAAACTGACGAGATTTGATGCAATCTCGTGTTTCTCGATTACAATGTGGATACATTTGAATTATGGCGACGAAGGTTTAAAAACCTTCCTGAGCGAAATTTGCAATTTAGGTAATTTAATCATACTTGAACCTCAACCATGGAAGTGCTACAGGAGTGCAGTTAAGCGTTTGAAACTCAGTAACGCCAACTTTCCTTTGTTCAAAGAACTAAAAATAAGACAAACTGTAGAAGATGAAATCGAACAATTCATGCTGAACCTCCATGCGACGAAAATCTACCAAAGCGACCTAGGTGACTGGGGTCGAAAATTAATTATTTTTAAAACATCCACAGATACTTAAAATAATTTAATTACAATAAAAATATTTCCATAAAAATTACACCTATATTACTTATGAAGAAACTTCTTCATTTGCACCATCAAACTCCAACTTCACTTCCTCGTGTAGTCCTTCGACGTCTACTTCGGACTCCGCCGCGTTCAACATGTTTAATGTAACTTCGGACTTAATTAAAGGTTGCTGAACATTTTGTTGTTGAGGTTGCGTTACTGTATTTAGTTGTCTGACTGGGAGTCCGGCATCCTCAAATGCTTTCTTTTTTAAGGCCGTTCTAATCTGAGACCTAAATGGACCACTTTATAATGAGAATCATTCAATTTGAAGAAATTGGGATGACTTACACTGTCCGCCTTTTAATATGTTCACTAATTTGATTTAAACCTTCAGAAAATTGTTTGACTACTTGTCTGAGCATCTCAATTTCTTCGTCGGTCCA
This sequence comes from Zophobas morio, assembly GCF_036711695.1. Lineage (NCBI taxonomy): Eukaryota > Metazoa > Arthropoda > Insecta > Coleoptera > Tenebrionidae > Zophobas > Zophobas morio. The sequence goes on from NW_026972122.1 coordinate 11,326,506, forward strand.
TTTGCTAAATGGAAATGCGTTATTTTTGAGATATTCGAAAGTAAACACTTACCCTGATTGAGATTCGACATTGGGGTGTAATTGCATTGTAAGATCACCTAGTCTGTTGAATGCTTGGCCTGCGGCCGTAAAAATTTCGCCCACCTAAAATAAAGCGGTTTAGAGTAGCTTGGTTTCTTTTGTGGTACGCATTAATTATTAAAAAACCAAGTTTACATGCATAACCTTACTTTTTGTTTTTAACTGTTGGAAAAAATACTGCAATGATTAATAGAGCGCTTACCTTGCTTGCAGAACTCATTATAAATTATTTAATTGTAAGTACGACAGTTTATTCTGAAAATACAATAACTTAAATATTAAAATACGATCACTTTTAAGCTTGTTTTGGTTTTTGAGCGCTTCTCGCGCTTTGGCATTGATAAATTGACGCATCACTCGATAACCAGTGGCGTAGCAAACGACAAAGAAACAGGTGTATTAAAAACGAACGTGACTTCCCGCCAATTTTAAACGATTAATAATTTAAACGTTATTTTTTGTGTTATTATTTTAGGAAAACATTTGACAGTTAGTAAGATATAGTTTTTGTTTAGTTTTCATAAAATGTTGTTTTATAGAAATAAAAATTTTGTGGCAACAGCGTTCTTTATAACGACAATAATTTTTTAACAAAAACAAAATATGCTTGATGAATATTTTAATATTAAAGCCCCCCGTGATATTCTGACAGTAAAAATTAAATTTCGCACTTTCAATATGTTTGCAATTTCATTAAAGGGCAATTATTTAAACAAAAATGAATCGCATCATCGCCACGATCCCTCTTCAAGAACTGTAATAATTAATTAATTAATTAGCGATTTTCTAATCTGAAATGTTGTGAAACTTCGGCGAATTCATCAAAACGTGTGATTTTCGTTTTATTGTTTCTAAATTCACAGTTCATGTTCAAATTTTTGACTATTTTACAGTTCTAATACAATTTACCTTACAATAATATAAATGTTTATATAAAAATAACCATCTATTCAGACTCAATTTATTATTTTAATTAACGTTATATGTCAAAGTTCCGGATGGCATTGAAACTAATCTTAAACGTTGATCCATTTTGAGACAAAGAATCTCCTTGAAAAATGTTCACCAATTAAATTAATATAATCGAGTACTCGAAAACGGGAAAGCTTTGACCGGATTTAATTTATGCTTGTTGTGTTTATTTCATATATGCTTCGTTTATGTAATAATTTAACACGTGTACCTTCTTTGTTGTTTAAAGATCTTGCTACAGTGTGGAGTAACGAAAATTTATTTGCTTTGCAGTTTCAGTAATTTATTAATTGTCAGAACAACTTATTGACACGTGTCAGACTTTTTTTAAATCAACGAGTTGAAGTTTGTGGTGACACATTTGAATAATTTGAATTTGAAAAAAAAATTAATCAAAAAAATCGTTAAACATAGGCAACCATGTGCACGTTAGCGCTTTCGGGTAGTGGGTAGTCCTGCTGGGGATTTTATTTAGAGGGCTGGTAGAAGATTACGTCTTGGTAGAGAGGTGAAAGTGGGTGAAAGTGTCTTTGTTGGTTTTGTTTTTATAAATCTTTGCTAATTTTTTTATTTTGTTGATTCATGTTTGTATCATATAAATTATCTGATGTCCAATTTTAATCTCAGATAAGAATATTTGTTGCTTAAAATTTCACAAGATTTTATGGCGAATTTAAATGTTGTTTATTGCTCTTTTTGGAACTTTAACACTTATTCAGTTGTCGTTAATATCAGAGTTATAAGAATCGAACATATAAATAGAATTGAGGTTAAATTACACAGAAACACGTGGTGGAAGCGGAGTGCGCGGTTCCTAGTCGAGCTGGCGGTATTTATCACGCCTTCTGTACAAAAGATGCAGATTAGAATAGAATTCAGGGGCGGTCGAGATTACGTAACGCTGTCGACTTCACTCTTGAGGTGCTGGGCGGCAGTGCTTGCGATAGATAGATAGAATCACCGCCGTGGGCGAGAACAGCCACGACCGGGAACCCCAAACTCCGCTCGTACTACAACGCCCCCTATGGGTATGTTTGTTGTGCTCCAGAATAAAATTAACATAGTCGATCGCCACACTCTTACAGCTCTGGTGCCGCTGCTGCTGCATATTTTGTTTATTAAAATTGTATTCTTCTGTTGACTGCCATAATTTTAAATTTGCTGCCACACGTGTTATAACTTATGTATTTGCATCCGGTTACTTTACTTCAGATTTAGCTTTATTTTTATTAAATTTGTAATTTTCAAATATTTGTATTGATTCAGAACGTTTAATTTGATTTCATTTAAATTTCATCCAAAGTTCAATAAGTTAGTTTTTTTTGGAGCTGAGAACCGATTGCGATTCGGCCCCCACTGGGCAGCCTGAGAGCAAGTCACGAGTCACTCTCGCACGCAGCTTTTGTTTGGTTTTTTTTTTGTCACTGGAGGAATAAATAATTTTGTGTTGGGGTGTTTGGGTTATCACAAGTTCATCAGTCAACTGCAATAACTTGTGTGTTTCCATTCAATAACTTGTGTTGATTTGATTTGATTTTTAAAAGTTAGAGAGGGCTTTTGCAGCGAGTTTGTTGTGTTTTAAAATTTCGTTCACATGTCCCATTTTGGCGGGATGTTTGGGTTAACACCGTGCTGTAAGTTTTAAAACTGGTGCGTTTAATTTAGTTTGTAATTTCACCAAACTGCAATTGTTTAAACAAAAAGAATCATATTCGATGCTATTGTCCCCTTCGACGAGTGTAATTAGTGTAAGACCAGTTAATTAGTGATTTTCTAATTTGAAATATTATGAAATTTTGGCGAATTCGTCAACATGTGTGCGTGTTACTTTTGTTTTATTGTTTGTAAATTCACATTTCATATGTTAAGTTTTTTAACTGTTTATAATATAATTTTAATACAATTTAACTACAATAATGGAAATATTCCCGTAAAACACGTGGCAGGAAACTCACTTTTTCATGGTCAATTTATTTTAGTAACGATATATCTAAAATTGTGGACGTTTTACTTAATTTATGTTTTTATATTATCTACAGTTTATCGAGATACTACTCCTAAACATGGATCCGTTTTGAGAGAAAAGACCTTGAAAATTATTATCAGTTAAATTAAAATCATCATGGACTCGAAAACGGGAAGGTTTTAATATTTTTTTATAGGTTTACTTACTAATTTTGTGTTTATAACGTATAACTTCTCACATAAAAAGCTTTACACATGAAATAAATTTATCTTATAGAAAAACATTCTTGAAGGTCTCAATTTCGAAAGAGGCTTCAAAAATATTGGTTCTAAAAATCGTGCGAAAATATATATAAAACAAGATTCTGTTGTTTTTTAATCACTATCTAGGTACAACAGTGTTCTGTGTGTGGAAAGGAACCTTGAGTCGAGGGTCATACAGGCTTTTTGGCTTCTTGTGTGTTACGTCTACTATATTGGATTCTATAAGAATTGTATGCTTTCGATATAGACTGCCTAATTCTATTATATCGAATTTGTCTTTGCCACTTCAATTGAAACACCACCTGTTGATTTTGTTTAAAATTTAGCAAATGATAACAGCTTTCGGTTGATTATGAAGGGCTTTAAGTTAGAAAATGCATTAATACGAACGATGCCAAATTTACGATCAAAAAGTGGTGTTTCAATAGAATGGCAAATTTTAGAATTCATGAACTCTTTCCTCATGCCAACTGATACAGTGCCCTAAATAAGCACTGTGTCCTATCAAACAGCCTCACTACAATATTCTGTGATAATTTCTATGAAATCTTAATAGTTATTCTTCATTGCGTCTTTCATCCAACCATCCAGTTCCTCCACGAACAGCTCTGATTGGTTACCTAGGTCCGCCATTTTTGATTTTTTATGGACAAGGGTGTCCTCAGGATCTAAAATGTATCCTTATGAAAAAGCATTCTCTCCTCCGTGACTGCAACAGCATTTACTGAATTTATTCGCAATTTACCTAGGTACTTTGCGCTTGCGTTGATTAGATGCTACTTACTTAATACAAAATTTTTTCTTTATTTTTATTTACCGTTATAGTATCCAACTACCTTTATTAGATTAATTAGTTTCTTCTATATTATAGTCTCAAATGAATTCAACTGATTCGAAAAAACGACTAAAAACAAGTGAAAAACCAACAAATTTCCGTTTTATAATTTTGCCCCCAACAGCAAGACATTGAAGTTATGTGAACGGCTAATTGGAGATTTGGTTGATTTTCAATAGTTTTAATTAACGTTTTATTTATCGATCGTTGTTACAAAACACTCATGTTCACCTGTCTACTCTCAGTTGTTTTCAGTACATAAACATAACCTTAAAACAAAATCGGAACTACAATCACATAAATAACACAACGACTATATTTATCATTACTTTTTACACAGTTGTAACATGCCCATGTATTTTATTTTTACGGTTCGTTTTCTTCGGTAAAAATTGGTGTCAACGACCAAGGTCACTCAAAGTCTACGCCACGTTGTCATATTTTTCAAAATGTCAATTTTTCAAGATCGACTATTGGTGACACTGTTTTGAATAAATTTTTTAATTCTTTGCTTGGCAACATTGAATATGAATGTTGGTGCGCCGTTAGTGGCAACACTGTCAAAGCGTACACTAGAAATATAATTTATTTTAACTTCGATACTAAAATTTAGCACTCCATTCTGTTTGAAACACTTACGTTGACCCTTATTTTAACATGACGGACAAAGGTTTAAGGTTGTTTCTGCATAAATTGTAACCCTGGTTATTATTTTTAATTAGATTGGTAACCTTGAAATCTCTTCATAATCTATTGGCAACATTGACATCATTTACTTTTGGTAATATTGGTAACACTGATGTCATTTTTAATTAGTTCATTGGCAACATTGATAGTTCAATGACCTTTTAGAAACACACTACTCAACCTTAGTTTAAACGTTTAATCATTCAAAATAAAATAACTACAACTGTCAAATTATGATCCTATAAAATACTCATAATATTACGTTACATACAGATATTGATTAATTCGTACACTTTAAGGGTACTTTGAATAATTTATTTAATCACAAATTTCGCAGTACCTATATTTAAAACAAAATTGTAACAAAAAATTATGTGCCACTTGCGTCTGAATTTTTTAATTTTTTTGATTCAGGTCCGCCATCACTGTTCGCGTTATTTTTATGTCTAATAATCCGCTTGGCTTTAAGATATGATAACGTGTCTCTGTTGCTTTGTTTTGGTAATTCACTAATATCCGGTTTCAAAAGCGTTGTACTAACAACAGTCTGTTCATTAAATAATTCACTTTTAGCACTATCACTTGGTTTAATGGGAGAAGTTGTAGGTTTCTCTGGCGTTGTGTCGCCACTGTCTCTGGAACTGTCAACACTTTTAGATTTTCTCGTTGGAGGTACATATTCTTCATCCTCATCTTCCATTATATCTTCATCTGGATCAATAAATTTATCTTCTTTTTCCATTAGCGCCCGTTCTGTTAATTCGCCTGTAAATTGTAAAAACACTGATATATGGTAAATTACAATGCGAAAATAATAGCTACCATTTTGTGTGGGGAAAACGACCTCTGGTAGTATATCTAAATCTTTTCCAGCTTCCTTCATTAATGATTGAATTAGTAAAGAAATATCTTCCCTTTTTTTAGTGACTGTGATTTCTTCAAACCATGTTTTCAGATGACTAATAGGTATATAATAATCCTTTATAGGGTCCTAAAAAAAAAACGTAAGTTCTCTATGTTATACTTTGCAAAAAACTTACTTTGAAAAACTGTTCTACATATTGGAGGAGGTACAATCCACAGTCTGTAAAATTGGTTTGTTGTGGAACTTTGGGGCAAGCTCCTTTTATTACATCTTTTGTGAAAACTTTGTCCACATTTAGTTTGGCTTTGTATTCACAAGTTAGGTAATCTCTGAGAGTTGCCACTACACGACTTCGGCTGGCTCCAGCTAATGAATCAAAAATGAGCACGCAGGGTCTAAAAAAAATGTGCATTTTATTAAACTCCACAAGATAACACTGGTTGAATCATTAAGAATTTTATTTTTATTTGGAGGAATTTAAAAAATACCATGTAAAGACCTTGGAAGCAATGCCATTTTAACGATTAGTTGTTTTACTCGTTTGACAATTCGGTTAAGAAATGAATAAAAATGTAAAAGTAACATTTGCTAGCAACTTTGAATGAATTTGAAATCAACCAATATTTTTTGTTTCAGTATTATCAACACTGATCGTATGAAAGAGTCACATCTGAAGAAGAATTGGATATTGTTGGTAACACTGGTGATTGCAAGATTGGCAAAATTTGCATGTCATTTTCGGAACGTACTCTACAAATTTTTACTAGTGGCAACACTGACATTGCATAATTTGTTAAAAAAAAATCAACAAGTATTAATTGACGTATTTATAGTAAATAATTGTATTTGTACTCAGCGTAAATGTTATATATTATAATATTTCAAATAATTTGTTAATATATATAATCTATTTTGTAAATTTAAAAAATAAAGTACACTTGACTTTCAGTTAACTAACTAGCAAAGTAAACTAGATTTGTCATACTTGGAAATTTTAAGACAAACCATATTTGTGTCGCGTTATTAATTAGAGGATTTTCGAAAGACAAAATAATTTTGCTAAAAGTCATAAATTTTACACCATTATTAGGGTTCTATTGGTTCCTGCAATTGGCAACACTGCCAACGTTTCGAAACGTCCTCTAGAAATAACATTACACGATTGGCAACACTGATTCCAAATAATTAAAACATACGTATCCCTCAAGCGTACCGCTTTACATCGAAAAAATCGTTGATGGCAGAAGTTGCCAAAATCTGCAAAAACGTCAATACTAAGCAAACGGTTGACTACTGAAAATGTTAGCATTGTGAATTGTCATAAAATGATATTTTCTTGGCAAAAACTCAACTTGTACGTTTTAAATTTCTAGTTTTCAAGATTATCTAGTTATATCCCAGTTTTTTTTTTGGCTATCGGCGGTACATTGATGTTGTCAGTGAAACAATCTTGCCAACATTAGCGATAGTGAATTTTTTAATTTATGACGTATATCAATATTAAAATCGTCACCTTAGTTAAGTGTTAACAATTACTGACAGAAAGAAACACTCGAAAATTAGGTTCATCACAAATTTAATTTTGCCGTCACTATATATAACCAATGGTGTTTTTTTTTTTAATTTAGCAAAAAGAGCTTGCAAATTATAGGATACTGTTAACAAAATATCTTCGCTCTACATTTATTCAAGACGATCTACCACTTATAAAAAATAAATACTGATTTAGGTTAGAGTTGGTTCATTACTTTATAAATTGTCATTTGTGCAATTGTGTGTTTTCATAAATGTTGCTTATATCAGCGGAGTTGTGAAATTTAAAAATGTTACTGACTTGCCACTTTTGGCATATTTAATTTGTCATCTGTCAAAATAATCATGACATTTTATATGTTATTAATTTTATGCACATTTACTTTGCCTTGCAATATTATTTGAATTGTCATTATAAAGTTAGTTTATTAAGGTTGTCAATTGTCAAAATGTCATCATGTTGTCCTCACTGGTGAAAAATTACTAGAGATTTAAGAAATCTACAGTGGCAGGAATGTAATGATAGTTACTGACAACCCTTGACGTACAGCAAAATTTAATTTGACTTTTGGGTTTTAAGGGCGGTTTTTATAGAAATAAAAAAAGTTGCCTAAATGTAAATAACCTCAAAAATATCATCATCAAAATACCTAGATTTCGTGTATAGTACGACAAAAATAATCTAAAAGGCTAATACAGTAAAACCAATAGATAAATTACCAATCTCAATATCATTTTAGAATATATAAACTTTAAAGTCGCAACTACAAGATGAATAGCAGGAAAATCAAAAAAATTTGAAATACAAAAGAATCGACATGAACTGTTTTTATTTAAAAGATGACGTCTAAGTACTGCTTCAGTTGGCATCAATGAATTTTGCTTGAGATTGGTAGACCTGTCACTCCATGTTACTCCCTGTTGTCAAAACTGACATGGTGGACAGTGACATTTAATTTACGTAAAAATTTATTATTGATTATTAAAAAGTTACAACCAAACTTTCTTGAGGGCGTCAGTGGTATATTTGAAACAGGTTTGTCAATAGCAGCGCAAGAAAATTTTGTCAAAATTGGTTAATTCTATTGCCAACTCAAACAGTCCTATTCTACTAACAACTACTTAGGTATTGTGTTGCCGCAAGGGTTAACGAACAAAGAAATTATATTTTGAAATTTTTGTACCGTTACCTGAAGTGTAAGAAAAACGTAGTTTATTACACCAAAACAGTGACCTTCGTGTGGTTTTTACAGGTTTTTGATGTCAAAATTTAAACAATAGACAATTCAAGCTCTTTTCCAACAATAACAATTTCTAAAATTGGTAACCCTGCTGCGCAGTCATTTTTGCGATTATTCGGCAACACTGGAACTCATTTATATATTTTTATACTATTGGCAACCATGCAAACTAATTTAGGTTACTGAACCAACTGCAATGTTACCACCTTACTAAATCTGGTGCACAAATTTTATGAACAGTTAAAGAAATCCAGTCGATTTGGTCATTTGATAGAAAAGTGAGACACTTTCGTTCGTTTTTGCTATACTAAGTTGTTTGAATTTTGGGGTGACTATTTTTACTGTTGGCAACACTGGGTTATATTTACGTTGTGATTGTTGCAATGTTGCTACGCATTTAGTACATTTACAAAACAATTAGTTTTTTCAGAGAAAAGGAAGAGAATTATTACATAAATATTAGGGGGGAAAACTTATGGTCTTGTGTGGGGAGCAAACAGTATTATTTGTAATTTCGAACTAAACATTAATGAATTAAATCAACCTAACCTATATCTGTAAGTTGCCTATCGGTAATTCTTACAGTTTTTATTAACAATCAAAGCTTGGCTGTTATTACCAACATAATTTGATACCACTGAATTAGTATTTTTTATAATTTGAAATTCATAGACTTACTAGCAGTAAAAAGTAAAATGAAAATCCAAGAATAGCTTTGTGTTTTTAAGCTTTACTTTGCGCAATTAATAAAACTACTTACCTGCAAGTCTCACTTATGAAAAAAAAAGCATCTGTCAAATACATGCGTCTCAAAATGTTACAATTCATTGCAATTCTAAGCTATGAAAAACTTTCGAAAACGCAGCAAAAAAAAAAAAAAATTAAAAACTTACTGCTTAATAGCAGGCCTATTGCTATTGTTTTCAACTAGAAGTGTAGCTGGAGGTTCTTCTGAATCATCAGAGTCCAATTCACTGTCATCACCTTCTGCTTCATCTTTATCACTTAACTCTGCATCCTCACACATGATAGACGGTTCAATCTTTTTCTCCTTTACAGCCCCCAGTCCACCTTTTTCTGAAACAAAACACATCGCGTTATATTAACACCTCATACTTTCTCGTCTATTCCTTACTTTTCTTAGATTGTTTTGGTTCGATTTTAATAGGTTGACCGTCCATGGTCTGGCTGCCGTTCATATTCGGAAAGCAAATAATCGCTAGGAACCAATGACAATTTTCGTTAATTGGCACAATTATAAAATCCTTCTCAAATATGTTTACATTTTTCGTCCATGTTTTAACACGACTGTGCCTTTTTTGTGCAGGTGTTAAATTAGGATCAATTTCAGTGGGCTGCGACTTCCGTGACGCTTTCATGGGTTTGGTGGTTAACCTCTTGTAAAAGAACGTCGAAAAGACGTGCACTTTATCTTGCTGCTCTTTTGGTAGGTTTAACAATAAATATTTTAGATAAAAATCGATGATAACATCGTTAAGGAACTGATCTTGACCTAAACACATATAATCTTCTGTGTTTATAGTAATTCTGCCTCTGCCTTCCGCTGGATACATCAGAATTGCTTTGATTTCTGTAACACTGCTACAAAAATGCATCAACTTACTTTGACCGGTTTTTGGAAGCATTCTTACGTACCTGTAGTTTAGGACTGTTTTTGATAATTCTTTTGGACAAGTTTTGATTAAAATGTCGTTTGCTTCCTTGTAGGTGAGTTCATCCAATACCGAGTTTTTGGCGTATATTTTTTGTAGGATGTGTTTACACTCTTCTGACAACGTTTCTGGCAAGAGAGTTATTCTTCTGTGGGATTCTTCCGTCTCTGATAAGGGATCAAAGAAGTAATCTGAACCCTGTGCCATATCTAGAGCAGCCCGAACTATCGCACCCACGGATGGTAACAAGTAATAGAATAACACGGGGAGAGATTTTTGGAAACTTATCAATACTTTTACGATATCACTATTGTCTATTTTTATTATTTTTATTGTGTTTTCATTTTTTGGATGTGGCACTTTTAACACCAACCCATTTGAATCAATTTTAATCTGAAAAAATGTGGGTGAAGTACTGATATGACACCCGCGAAAATTACTTACTGGTTCAGGAGGTACAAATCGATAGGAACCTATTCTTATAGTTCGGCACAACACTAGAACACTATTTATTTGTTCTACTGGTACTTTTTCTCCACCTAAAACTGGGTTTACTATGACTTTTGAACAACACTAATCAAAGTCTCACCTTTTAAAGTTGCTGCTATACTAGTTTTTTGGATATCCACAATAGAAGGCTCCTTAGAAATCGGGCTTATGGTTACAGAAGCTCCCAATTTTTCCAACAGTTGCTCACTCACCTAACGAAATAAAATGTAAACAAAACTTAAGTTTCATAATTATTTATTACATTTTTAACGGGGGTCTTCTGATCAGAGTCCTCTTCATCAGAGCTAACAACCACCGTTTCACATTCCATCAACTTTGATGGCTTCGAGGGACGTTTTTTGGGCAACAAATTCATTCTCGGGACACCTAATAATAAAAAAAGAGAATTTAAAAATACTTCAAAGGAACGAAACAATAAAAAAAAAAATCACGACGTAATTATCGCGGAAACTATTGCACAACAAAATCGTAATTATTATAGTTGAATTTCATATAAAGTAACCACGAAGCACTACCGTTAGTCTTTTGCATTCCTAATCTTTTTTCCGCCATCGCACTCCTAAGATCCATCTTCTTCCCGTTATTACTACTGGCTGGAATAGCCTTTACATTTTCCGGCAATTTCCTTTTACACCTCATGCATCTGTTAAAATCTTCTGAAACGTATCCACAGATGGCGCAAACAGCCAACTGCCCTTCGATTATTTTTGGGGGTAAATCTTTTTGGGGTTCTGGCGAAGACGGCGCTACTGGAGTTATTGCTGCCTTGGGCGATTCCTGTGGTACCGCGTCTTGCTGTTGTTCCATTTGTGGTACAGCCTGTTGTTGCTGTATGAATTCATTCTCAAGAATGGCTTCCTCCTGTTGCTAAGTACATAGAACAGTGGAAATTTGAAGAGGATTCATTTGGAAAACTTACCGGTGATGCATCTATTGAAAATCCGGGAACATTTCCAACGGCAACGATGTAGTTAAGACCATACGAATTGGCTTCGTTTACTTGAATTGGGGTATCTTTTGTGAAAGGAACTCCAACCTGTTCGAGAATTTCTTGAATTGTGCATGCTTCTTTAGGTAGGGTGAAGGTGATAAGTCTTTGCTCTCCATTGTCAAGTAGTACCAACATACGTATGGAATCTGTGTATTCCTCGCCTTTGGGTGTGCTGTCTGGTAAAGTAATACCCAAAATAAAGTACTCGTTTTTTATGTTTTATGCATGTCGAGAGAATACAAAGAATTTATACTTTAAACAATGTAGTTCTGCAGTTATTTTGAAATATGGACGCACAAACGACGCAATCAAAATTAAATTTATAATTTCCCTGATAAGCTAAATTTACCAATTCAAATTTGATTGAATTCCAACTTATGTAAAACGATATATCGCAGAATACACGCTTAACCAGGTGTGGTTCAAATGTACATACTCCTTGGAAACATAGATTAACAAAAAAATTATCGTCGAATTTGAACACGAACAATGAAAAAATATAAACATTTAAAATGACGTTAACAACTTCTCAAAATGGTATACAGTAAGTGTTGTTGTAATTGAATCACGTTTTTGTGTAATTGTAGTCCAAAGTTTTAATTATTTTTAACTCCAAAAAATATTTCTTATGAAGTTATAAAGTCCAGTAAAAAAAAATTAATCATTTTCTCATTGTAAGCAACTGTTGTATGACAGCGTTATTTAAAAAAAATTAAATAGTCTTTACCATGTAAAATATTGGGGGACGTCATCAAATTGTTAGTGGGGAAGTTCAGAAAAAGTTTAGCCAATGTTTTACCATCTACCTAATATTCCCCAAATACATATAAAACTTGACAACAATCACTCTAATAGTTTCGGAGATTATCGGTCTAATAAGAGTTGTGTGACTTATCAGTGTCAATTTTTTTACAATTTTCTTGACTTGACTAGCTTTCAGAGAATTTGTGTCGCACTATACACTAATTTGAGGTTAGTTGCGTCTCGTGATAACAGTGTAGTGTAGTGCGCATGTATTCGTACTCCTTGTAACTGTTGGTTGATTTAAATTACGCGGGCGTCAATTGACATCTCTTTTTAATCGAAACGTCTATATTACCAACTGTAGCTTATTTTTCGTCGTTTTTATAAGTGCTTGTGAGTTGGTTTTACTGTGGCGGTTATTTTGTATACAATTGTTGTGAGAGAGACAGAAAGTAGTATCTTTCGTTTATCTTTGGTCGTAAACAACATTTGTATGGGACTTCTAAAAAGTAAGCAATATAGAAGTAATATTTGGATATTTTACGTAAAAATATGAACTTTTCTTGCATTTATGTTTGGTATAGTGGAAGCAAATCTATGTTTTGTGACAGATATGTCAATCGCGACAAGCGATAAATTTAGGTTATGTTTTGCTTACATTTTAAATCCAGGATTGCCAACAGACTCAATCATTTCTGATCACGCGGTATATGGATTGCATGTGTCCAGTTGGTTGCAATCTACTTGGTAACTTGAACGACGTACTGTTGGTAACACTACTTTGACTATAGGAGAATCAGCGACACAAGACGTAGACATCATTGTTCGTCTATGACGTCACTTTGGTGAACACCGACGCGGTTTTATCGATTTGACACTTTTCATCCTGTCATCATGCCAAGATTTTGGTAGTAGTACCACCATGGAAAATCCACGTTTCGTCCAAGAAAACGCACTGCATTGGATTGTCAGATCTCACACGCCTGAATCGCTAAAAAGCCGTACAAATCAATCCACCTGTCAAAGCAAGTTGAAGCGCACGCTGACCAACATTACAGATGTGCAGATTGTGCGGACTAAGCGTGACCGAGCGTGATCTGTTAACAAATTTTCGTTTTCATGTTGGCAGTATAATACGTCATTTCAAAACTTATGACGTATACGTCTTGTCTTGTCTCGCTGATTCTCCTATACATAGTAGGGCCCGACGTGACGTGTGACGGAGTGTTTTGTGTTTATTATTTTTGACTGTGCTTTCCCCTGGCAGCTTACACTACTAACTACAGGGCTTTTATAAATGATTCTAAGGGCGTAGTTAGCCATGGATTTCAAAAATCCCGCTTCGTTGAAATTATGTCTCACTATGACAGTTCTCACTTGCCATTAATGTCATTTGTAACCTGTCATTTAAAGTCATCGTTTTTATTGTTTTAACGTTTTTCAAGTGTGAATTAGAGTAATTCTCGTTGATCCAAGCTCAAAACAACAAAACAGTCGTTTTCAAAACTCTTGGTGCTTGCGCACGAAAATTTTGTTTTTGCCGCGAAAATGGTTTATTCTGTTGAACAAGATATTTTCATTGTTATCGCAATGGGACATTCGTAAACAAAGAGTGTGTGTATTCTGTAACCGCGTGTAAGCAAGAATATCTGGCCAAATACCGTGATTTAATAATTTAAGGAAAACCGTTAGAGGCTCACATTAAAGATGTAATCAACAGATTTGTTCGAAGTGGCAGTGTCAACTAAGGGAAATCTCCTGGAAGGCTTTCAGCATCTGAGGAAGTTGTTGATGATTTGAGACGACTTGAGCAGAATCCGCAAACATTTTTGACAAGATTTTCTCAGCAGTCAGGTGTTCCTGTTGCCACATGAAATAGAAGAATGGGTATTGACGAAAGAATTGCAGAACATTTTCAACATTCACTGTAATGTTTAACCGCAATAAATTTGTTTTTTTTTATTGTAATGAATTTGTTTTATTTTTTAATGAGATATGAAGTATTTAGGCAACCAGTTATACAGATGCGTGTGGTATTTGTCGTGCGTCCTTGGGCATTTAGTAACGTCTAAAACTGAGAGGCGGCACGTTTTCATGACCTACTTCGACCTTGTAACCATTTATAGAAATTCTGTATTATATCAATTACGTCACAAATATTACCCGACTTCATATTTACACGTTACAATGAACAAAGATAACATCGGAAGTCTACTTTTTCATGCAACATTAATATTTACACAAGGGAAATTTTTTAAGAGCGGTTGCAAACTGGACACATACAACCCGAGTGGGAGTGGACTATGGCTGTTGAGTTCAACTACTATAATGTTAGGTTGGTAACGCGATTCAAGATGTTGCAACCCATTTGGTAATTTGAATGAGGTACTGTTGATAGCACTACTTCGACTGCATGTTACCGCTTGTCATCACTGTTGCAACATTTCAGAAGTCTTATAAAACGAGGGGAAGTTTTTAAAGTCAGTGTTTTGTGTTTTATATCAAGAATAAGTAGAAAATTGAAAAACTAAGTGATGGTGACAGCTTACAATGACACTACTAACTACAGAGTGATTTAATAATTATTGTCTATGTTGACAATAGAATCAACCTGGTTAAATTGCTTGACGCTGTCACTTTTAAGCGTTCAAAAAAGTTAAATTCTGGCATTTTAATAATAAATAATCAACAACACATTTTGCTGTAAATTAAATGTCACTGTGAACCATGTCAATTTTGACGACCTGAAGTAAGGTGGGGTGCCAGGTTTATAAATTTTAAGCAAATTTTTTTACAAATTTCAAGCAAAACTTCTTGATACCAACTAAAACAGTAATGTGTAACGTCAGTTACCTTACAAATATTATGAGAAACCATATTTACACGTTACAAACAGGCGATCTCCTTTTGCATGCAACATTGAAATTTTTAAAGGTTGGCTTCAAGGAATACATGCGATCCGATCGATTGTAATAAATATTTAGTAGAGACGGGTTGCATTTGTTCATTTTGCAACTAATCTTCAAAATTTTCCGTTTTGTAAACGTCAAAAAGGAGACCATCTATTTTTCGTTATCAATGTCACGTGATTTAAATTTCCCAATTATCCATGAATTGTTACGTTATTTTTGTTTATTTTTCCAAAGTAAGATTCTGTGTTTTGTAGGAACTTTCAAGTTGCCAAAAGGGTTCCAAGATCTTGAACCGTGTTACCAACATAACTCTCCCCGAACTGAACACATGCAACACACCTTCAAAAATTTCCCTAGTGTAAATGTCAATGTTGTATGAAAAAGAAGACCGCCGATTCTCTGTCTTCGTTCATTATAATGTGTAAATATGGTTTCCGGTGATATTTCGTCATTGATAGTCAACTAACCAATCCATCCAATAATCGCATGGGAACAGGTGGTAACATGTGGTCAAAGTAGTGCTGCCAATAGTAACTCATTAAAATTATCAAATATGTTGTAAGATTAGATACATGTGCAACCCGGACCATTGGTTGTATAATTTGTTACGTGGTATAAATTTCCATAAGGCTGTTATCTATTTTTTAAAAATAATTATTTACATAATTCGTAAAGTACGCTTTTTATTTTTTGCTGCTTTGTGTTGGTAACATGTTAACATTTGGTTGTCAAGTCACGCGCCATTTTTTTAGTACCAAGTGACTATTAATGTTTGTGTTTTTTTTTTTGTAAAGTTGGTAACGTATTTAAAATCTTACGATGGCGTACCTGACGTAAAAGTGAAATTTTGGGCACCAATTAGTAGCTGCCATCTTTATTGGTTTCTTGGGCGCACTCATGTCAAATTGACAACTGTGAACTGACATGCCAAAACTGTTATAATTCAGAATTGCCACCCCAAAAACTTCCTTCAATCATAAATAGTCAATCGGTATTTACGAAGGGCACATACTCTTGCACTCGCATCTCTTTTCTAGCCATTACTGGTACGGCACATGATTACACGGTTGGCAACACTTCCTACTATAAAATTTCGTTTTCATTTTTACTTCGTATCATTTGCATGTTTTACTTTTGTACTATTTGGTTATAAAAGTGGAGATTAGAAAATAAATCGTTCGAAACTCCATGAAGATGCAGAACAATTTACAATGTTGTTGAATGGATGGATGTTGACAACTAGTACTGTTGGCAACAAACATGCTGACTACAAACACCCTAAAAAGTACTAGATTCTTGCAAAAATTTTAGTTTATAAACTGTTAGCTTTTTTTCTGATACAGATTTCGTTGACGAGAAATTTTTATATTGGAAAAATGGTCTGCGATCATTTAGGCCGAACTTCCCTCACTCCCGAAATATAGTATATCATATCCAGTTTTTTGAAAAATTACAAAATTTGGGAACACTTTCGAAATTGACTAGCAACCTCAATTATCATTTTACTTCTAACCTTATTAAACTTGGTCAAAACTTAAAGTTCGTGTAAGAAGAAAAATTATTTGAAAGGTAGTAGAAGAATTTCCCCAATCTCTGTAGCACAAACAAACAAGTCTAATTTCTTAGATAAATTCTAAAATTTAATTCTGTATTTTTTTTTTTTTTTTTAATGACAAGCGCTACACAGATACATTGTTAAACTACAAACAATGGAGCGAGTCACACTATAAATTTCAAGCAAGTTCGCCAACAAAAATTAAAAGCAATTAAAAACGTCACTCACCTTAATTATTGTTTTGATATTTTTATGTTATAGTTAGCTGTAGCCAGCCTTCTCACTTCAATTTCCCTAACCTAGTAATACGTGAGAAACTTCTAATCAAACTTCTTCAAAAGCAAGCTTAGGAACACTTTGTGAAGAATCAAAAATTTGCATAAAAATATTAGATTAACAAACAAGCAAACAAGCACGGGTTTAAAAATGACTGCGATTAATGCCAAAAATCTACAAAATTTCTTGTCATACTTTTAATAACTATGCCGGAAAAAACGAATTTGTCAAATTCGAAAAAATTAAAAATTACAACACTTAAAATTACCTCAGCAAAAATGTTTTATTTTCAAAGTAGCTTATAATATGACATAAAAATGTCATTTGTTTTTCACTGCTAGAAATTTAATTGCTAAAGATAAACAAAAGTGGGTTTTTATAAAACTACTTTAATGGATACCACCGCAAAACATGACATTTCAACTTACGTTTCAGCTTATCAGATTAAAAAATTCAATAACACCAACACACATTTTAATTCAAAATAAACTGATATTGCACAATTCGCGAAGAATTTTTATTTGGCTTTTCTTTATCAAGACACGATAATTTATATAAATTCTTTGCATAAAAACTACCACAACTACAACCAACTACACGGCGGCAAAAAATAAACATCTTACCGATTATATTTTGTATTTGAGTAGAATGCAAGAACTGAGGCAACGGCCGTTGCACCTGGGGCTTACTGTCCCGTGCTCTGGGCTGAATAAGATACTGGCTTTGAGATTCTTGCAGGGGTTGTTGCGGATGTGCTCTGTTAATTTGCTGTCTCTGAGCCATCTGATTTTGGAACTGCTGTTGCATCTGCTTCAAGGGCTGTTTATGTTCTTCATATTGCGCTTCGTCAATTGAAGAATTCTGAATGAAGTTGCGATTATTTCCGCGCGCAGCCTGTCTCGGTTTCGCATTGCGAAGTCTGCTTGTTGGGGTGTTTCTGGGCTTTCTTTGGGGTAAATTTGCGATGGTTGGTGACGCAATCCTGAAAGTGTAGAAACCGTGTTAGGTTAATGTCAACGACATTGGCCACGAATTAAATTTTAATTATCAGAGATCAGAAATAACGTGGGAGTGAAAAAGTGCATGCAATTTAAGGTGAATAATAGATTGGTTAATCAATATAAATTATAAGGTTTAGGAAGTAATTCATAATATGAAAACTGCGACGACTTGTAATGAATAATTAAGTTATATTGATGTATTCTTAGAATGGGAATAGCTGATATTCCAGACAATTCCGCTTTAAAATGTTATTTTTGACTGACATGAAAACGTAGGGTGGACAAAGTAAAACGAAACGATATACAATGCATGCATAAAATTAAAACAGTACTTGTACATCGAAGACGACATCATTTGCCACAGTTGGATATTTTATTTTATCACTTTATGGTATTAAACAAAGAACTGTAATTTGTAATGGGAACTCAAGCATTGGTTTGAACTTTACTGGCACACCACACATCAAACAAAAAACTAATAATTTTAACAATACTAGCTACTATTTTATACTGACTCAAAAACGTATACCGTTTGTCAAGGTCTTGATATAGGTTAGATTACCAAAAACAGTTTTCTTTAATTTCAACTTTATTTATCCATAAAAAATTTATTTAATTTTATCACCAAACAGTACAATATACATCTATTTTGTGAAGTAATTTTACAATGTTTCATCATTTTTACACATTTCTAACCTTTATCTTGCGAACAGCTGTAAAGACGTTGTTTACATCATAAATGTCACTACATATCTAACGGCGCGAAATTTGTATTTAAATAGTACAGATCATTTATTTCATTATCCAAACAAAAGTTGCAAATACATAACGTACTTGTTATGCAATAAGAGTGACAAAAAATACGACTGTTCGTTTTCTGTGTAAATTTATTTACTACAAACCATTTTTTAAATGTAATACTCCACCCCATGGAAAATCAATAAGACTTTTTTTAAATATTTTAGTGATTAGTGCAAAAAAAGTATTACAAATTGTATGTTGGCAATTCATATGTCATACTACATAAATTTGTATATAAATAAATATTGATAGCATTATCTTTACACACTGATTTGCAAATATACTAATAGCATAAAAAATGAGTACACGTAGACGTCCACATTATTAAAAAAGTTTCAGAATAAGTAAACAATTTATCGTAGAAATATAGGAACCTGTAATTTTTAATTACAAAATTTGAATATTTGTGCAATTTATAAAATAATAATAATCAATTTTAAATAAGAAGATAATTTCAAATTTAATAATTCAGTTGTTCAAAAGATTGGGTACAGGTTCCAAATTTTCTACCACTTTTTAAAGAGAAGAGCGCATAAAACTTTAATTACATCAATTAATAATGATAGTTTTTCAGAATAAATAGTGAGTTACAACAAGATGTTGTATATTTTCATAAAAAAGAAAATAATGTGCGGTAAAATAAATATAATTGAAAACGAAACTTGAAACATATGACTTCATTTATAGAATTAACAATTAAAAAAGTGGATTATACATTTACATGCAAATAGGTAAGTAAGTAAATCCCATTGTATTTAGTGTTACTAGAAATAATTAAATTGGAAAAAAGGCTCAAGACTCCATACCTAGGAAGCATAGTGTTTTAAGCCCTTTTTTATTTATATTTTGAAAGCAATATTTCAACAGCTGAATAATTTTTAACTTTAAGAGTAAAATAAATTTTCATGTATCCAGTCCAGTCAAAATCTTAAAACATTTAGATAAAACATCTACTTTTCAGGGTTCTACAGATTTCTGTAAAGTGCAACAAACCATATGACAGCCCATACAATTTAGAGTTTTTAAGACTTGTTTTTGTATAATTTGTCTAGTAAAATTTAAAGGTTCTGTATATATGTCTGAGCGCTATGTTGCAGTCAAATAAGAAAACAAGGTCAAAAGTGTGAAAATCTATGTAGACATTCTTTGAAAAATTGAAACATGTAACACAAAATTAAAGGAATTAATGCAACCAGGGGTTGTTATAATTTTTGGCGAAAAAATAATGTACAAACGAATAAATCTCAATAAAAACCAAAATAATAAGTTTTAGGTATTAAAGTGTTTCTTTTTTGCCAAATAACTGTATTTTAATAATATCTTACTAGTGTTACAAAATTTTTGTCATATGATGATTTATTTAATTGAAAATTAATATCACAGTGTCAATAATCAGGGACAACAAATATACTTTGAAACAATTTTGAAATGCAAGAACACTACCTGATTAATTTTCTATTATGTTTTTAAGTATATTAAATGGCATCATACCTTTCCTGTACAGTTTGATTTTGCTTTTGTGAGGTTATAATTTTCCTATACTGACTATAACTGATAAGTCTGCCATCAGACAAAGCAACTGCATCTTCTTCTCTATCACTCTACAAAAACAAATAAGTAATTGTCTAATAATTAATAGTACAACAACATACTTCCTTATCACTTGAAGCATTTCTTGCAAAGTTTTGAATAATTTCCTTGGACATTCCCTGAGTTGCCACCTTCTAAAACACCAAAAAACCAAATTATGCAATTTAGTACAACTTAAAAACCGAACCTGTGCATTCATAACCATCCCCCTCGCGTTTATAACGTTCCCCTGGCGCACAGCTTGCGTTTTCAACTGATTTCTGACTTGCTGCATCGTAGCAACACTTTTTTCTGGTATCACTTGTGCACTAATAGTATTAGGACAATTTTGATGTATTGGAGAATTCGCGTTACTTTTAGACATGTGGCTCTGCATCATTTGATGGTTCAGGACCACAGGTTGTTGTGTCATTTGCTGCTCAACAATGACAGACTGGTTCTGTTGAGTATTAGTCATATAATAGACTTGCTGTTGTCGATTGTTTTGGAACTCAATTCCCGAACTATCCTGAATTACATACTGGGAGGGTGGGTATGCAACTTGCGACTGGTCAATGATCACCTGCTGGCCCTGCCCTTCAACCACCATTAATTGGTCCGAAGAAACCACTACAGGTTGTGCTTGGAATTGCTGTTGAGTGCCATCAGACGCAATTACATACTGAACCGTTTGATTCTCGTCAAGGTTTGGGTAAAATTGCGCTACTTCTTCGTTGCTTTTTTCATCTTGGCTTAACACACGATAATACTGGGCCATTCTTTTCACTTAACAGTAAGTATCAGAACATGGTTGTCGAATAAAATCTATAAGTTGGCGTTAAAATTTTCATCAATATGGCTGTTGTGACTCTGAATTACTACGTTACTAATTTTTAAGAGCAAGAACTGAGAAAATGCTCAACAAATGTGTCGCAAAACGTTATTATACAATGGGGTTCAACATGCTAAAACACATTGTTGGAGATGAAAAATTTACACTTACCTCAACGAAAATAGCTCGATCAACTAAAATCAACACTTGCGGTTATCATTACACCAATTTTTCACAATATTTGCTTCTGAATAATCACTTTTTTCACGAAATTCCGTGCAAACTTCCAGATCTGCGTATAAAATGGCGTGTCACTGGAAGAACTACCACAGCGCCTCTAATTAACCGATTTGTGATAGAAAGTCATGTCCAGACTGCCGCTGTCGTTTTTGACTGATAAATTTTGATTAAATGAACATTAAAAAATTATAAATCGACCTCATTTTAGTAAAATTTCAAGAAAAACGAATAGTCTTTGTAGACCCATAAGCGGTGTTGCCACGTTTATTGTAGCGGTCCAGCAGCAAGTTGCCGTTTCGCGGGAATTTCAAATTTATATTGATCAACCAATTGTGATACATAGAACGTTACACGTGACCGCTGAGACTCACGCCATTGGCTTTTCTGTTGTTTACATGTTTCTATGACGACCGAATTCTCTTTTTTTCATTGGCAGACCGATTGTTTTGTTTCAAGAGCGGGATCATTTTAAATTTATAACCTAATCGTGTCATTAATTGTAGGTTATAAACTACTAACCTCACATTTAGTTCTTAGGTTACAATCAAAATGTCCAAATTTTTTTTGTAACATTTTATTACGAGTCAATAAAAAAATTTATAAATTGTAAATTAAAAGTCCACACCAAATGTGTTACACAAAATTAATATACATTTATTATAATACATTTAAGCATACAGTTTTTGCACTAACCTAAACTTGGACATCCTTATAAAGCACTTTATATTTATATGTGATTGGGAATAAAAATTATGTTATCACAAATTATGTACACTTTACTCGGCCTGTCTCAACCTGGCGAGTCGTTGAGTGAGTTCATCTTGCTCCTGAGATACTTCACTTGGTGTGCCAATAGTGCTGCCTTCCACTCCAGATGGGAGTTCCATATTGAGCTCTAGACTACAATTTCGCAAAAAATAGAATCCTCAACTGATGCAAATAGTTAATAGTGTGCTTACCCAGCCTCATCAGCCACTTCGTGTAACAGAGAGTCAACTTCATTCTGAGGAATAAGTGTTGTTGTCGTTTGTGACATAGTATTCTCAAGTACATCAGTTTGAACACCCAGGTCTTCAAACTGTTGTTCAAATTTATCCATCACATTGGAAATTTTTTCAAGATTCATGCTTTTCATTGCTGCATCCATCGCTTTGACAACACCTAATTAAATAACATTAATAGACTGTTGTGTCAACACTACTCTACAAAAATTAGTACCTGCCATGTTATTTGTAACTTTCCTCGTCATTATAGCTGATTGAATTTTACTGGCCACAGCGTCAACTCTGGCTGACATTTTTAAGTAATTTAGTGACTGGTTCTTTTGCCTTATAGCATTCTCGGCATGAATTCTTGCTACCTCCATGTTGCCCTTTTGAATAGCCTGTTTGGTTTTTGCTTTCTCTTGTCTTTCTTCTTTTTCACATCGTTTTGAACTCCTTTCTAGCTCTTTAACGGCAAACTTTAAATTGAAAAGATGTTCTTACAACGTTAAGGAATTACATGTGGCACTTTTCAGGGTAAATTTTTGTACGGAAAAACCTGAATCTTCATAGTTCAGTTAATAACCTTGTACCAAATATAACCTACAAACTATAAAAAAGGATACTGTCCATAGCCGAAGACGACATTTCGTTCCCCATGTTGTCGTATTAAAAGTGAAGAGTTATTTGTTGCTTTACGGCACAAAATATTAAACTGATTGTATCAATTATAAACAAGTAATCACAAATGAATGACGCAAAATATTTCTGCAGATGACTAATACGCAGGGCTGCTAACCTCAATCTGGAAAATCATTGTAGAAAGTTAAATTATGCATCCGAATAAATGACGAGAATATGCTTGATTTTAAAACAGTCGAATTTTTAATTCTTTGAAATTTTAAAATTCTTAAAATGTAATAAAAATAAATTAAAATTGTCAATATTTTATCTTATACCACTGGCAACATTGACAAATATTGTCAAATGACAAAATAGTATTCAATGTTGCCAATGTATTTATCACACTGATTAGAAAACGTGAAGATGGCTGCCGTAATCCGTTTAAAAAGGCGCTTAGAAGATCAACCATCAGATACTTTAATCTTAAACTGCAAACGAAGGAAAACCGATGAAAAAGAGGAAAATGAAAACGGTGAATTATCCACGATTCTCAAATTTGCAGGAACTTTTAACAATCAGGTAAAAATTCGATTTAACCTTACTTTTCGGTGATGCATTGTTGTTGCAGGATGATATCTATGCTCACTTGAAAAAACCAACAAAAACAGAACTAGAGGAACAATTCAAGAAACATAATACAGACTTAAGTGCAAAGTTAAGAAACCAAAGACAACAAAACTCAAAAAAGAGCCGCTATAAAGTTGTAAATTGTTTACGTTCACAAACTTCTGATGTTACGGAACCAGCAGAAGACCACAAGTCTGAATATACAATATATGATTTAGAAACAGAAACTATAGAAGATGAAAGTCAGCCAAGCAGTTCAGATAGCAGTGCCAAATATGTTTATGATTTATATTATACAACTTCGGATGATTTAGGCGACGCGTATTTTGAAGAATATGTAAAGTAAGATAACTGTTATATATTTGTGTATTGTGAATTGTATTTTGAATAATTTTAGTATGTATCCGTATAATGACCAATTCATGTATGGGTCAATGAGAGATAATGGCGTAAATGGAGCAGACAGTGATGATGACAGTGAAGATTCAAATGCAGAAAGTAATTGGAGAAATGACTATCCAGATGAGTCTGATATGGAAAGTATCACTGAAGATGATATGTTGCAAGCAATGAAGCGCTGTGACATAAGTGATCTTTCCAGTGATGATGGAGAGGAAGGTTTTATTTATAGCGTTGATAGTGAATCAGCTGGATTTGAAGAAGACATAGATGATTCTGATGTGCAGAGATATGGGGAAAGATATGCAAGGTTTAAAGCTCGCAATAAAAAGGGGGTTGAAACTTGTGTTATTAATAATGAGTTGTATTATGGAGATATTGATGAGGAAGAATATTACTATTAAACTGAATCTACTGTGGTCTTTTTTAAATCAATCATCTATCTAATTTGTTATAAGGATTTGTTTGTATTTTGATATCTGACGTAATTTTGATTTTATTTTCAAGTGGAAGTTTTATCAGCGGGCGGTTTTTATTTGCATGGATTTAGATTAAGAAGCAGAACTGATCTTGATCTAAGAATTAGTAGCAATAGCAGAATATTAGAATTGTATAAAATTAATTCACAAAGGACCAGAAATTTTTGTGATAGGCAACGCGTATTTTGTTTTGGTATAAACAAAGTACTGTGCGTTCCATTTTAAGTTGGCAGTATTCAAAACGCGAAACTAACGCATCTTATATGAAAAGTCGCTGCAGTTTTTCTTAAATTTTCGAATTTTACAAATTAACGGCCATAAAGCAGCTAGTTTTTGAGGGGTTTTGTAAGGTGGGGGTGTGTTGAATGAAAATTTCGCACTAGGAAAAAAACAACCCCACCGCATTCGAAAAATGACAGAAAATAATTAAATATAGGCAACCATGAGCAGAGATGTTTGTTTAGGGTGGTAGACCGTCTAGAGAACCAGTAAATGTCACTTTCTAGGTTGGTAGTTGGTTAGAGGGTTGATAACACGTTGATAATGCAGGGAAAGCCCCTCACTTGCCGTTTCCTGTTTTTGTGGTACTTGTTGTTTGCTTGTTGAGCGCAACCTCGTGGTGAGACTTAACGTGCATTTAGTCCCAGCTTTTTCTTTTTGTTTCCGTCAGGATGGAGAAATAAACGATTTTTGTCTTTCATATTTAGTGTTTGATTTAGGGGTGCTTTTCTACCCTTGGAGTTCCCCAATTTACATTTGAACGCATTCCACCATAAAAAAAACACAACTTAGAGTTCCATTTTGCTGATGGTCAGAGTTAAAGGCCTAACTGCCAAATTTTAAATTTTTCGCGGGCTTAAAAATTTGATTCACATGTTGAATTTTGGCGGGATGTTTGGATTGTCACAGGAGCAAAGATATATTTTTTTAAATAACAGAATTATCAACAACTTTTGTTACTATGTTTTCGTCGTAACGTTAATAATTGAAAAGTTGGAACAGAAAAATAAGCAAAAGTGAGCGAAAAACTTTGAGGCGGGATAGCTTTTGTATTTTCAAAAATGATAGGTTTATTTTCGAAGCTTGTACAGTTTTGTTGTAAGTCAGTTTGAGAAAGTAAAACAACACTTAATAAAACATTGGTCGAAGGCTAATTCGACAGAACTTCCCTTGCTTCTGTAGTATAGTCCGACCAATCTAGCTCTTTAAAAAATTATAAAATTTGATTTTACGATTTTCGTTTTGAAATAACCGTTGTAAAGTAAAAAGAAGCGGCATAAATAACACTCCCGCACCCCCTGTGCCGTACGCTAAGCATTTAACTAACGGGATAAAATGTCCTTCAGCACTAAGTAATACGAATCTGAAGCTCATGAAGTCAGCTAATTCTTTGTTTATCAAGTTATAAATAAGGTTTCTGGATGCTTATACTTTAGTGTTACATTATAACACTTCTTAATTCCTCACACAAGATTGCTAATAGTTCATTTACGGTAGTTAAATCAACCTAACGTTGTCTCACTCTGGGAAATGGACCGTGGAAAGTGCGGTAGAATTCATAATATCGATGACTGAGGGACGGGGGATTAATTTTTCTCCCCTTAGGTAGCAATCATTTGGACATCATCGAGACGAATTTCTTGCGATGCGGGAAATTACAACACCGAGATGTAATTCTCGCGACGAGGGACGCATTTTGTGTTTATTTATCATGTGTTTTGTTTGGGATAAGCTAGGGACCGTTCACGATATAAAGTCTCAAAGTTAATTGTTTTAAGTAACCATCCATTTGGATCATGGCATAATTTAACATCATGTAAATTCTTTGTTTGAATGGTTGATAAAGTGTGGCATAATTTAACATCATGTGTCTTCTTTGTTTGAATTGTTGACATAAATTATGTGTTTCCCTTTGATATCGCTAAATTCAGGAAATTTTAAGTCAAACCAAAATAAATGCGTGGGGTCGCAGACGGTATGTCGGGCCGACTTTGCGTGAAGGTTTAACCGTAATGCCAGATTAACGCTACCGTGGACTCGGAATTTGCCCAGCTGCCTTGTTTGCGGGGATGGAAGAAGGCCGCATTGTTGGAGTTTGTTGATGCAAGTGTTTCAGTACTTGGCGCGTCGTGTGTCCCAGATTGGGAGTCATAGGCATTCACGAGGAGGCGCTCTGGTATCGCTGTTTCTGTGCGCCCCGCTGCAGACTCCAGACAGACAGACGGAAACGGGAGACTTTTTTCGTGTTGTAGGGGTCATGAAACGTCGAGAAAATATAAAAGTGCCCATTCGTCCGATGGACTCGATTACTATCATTCTTAGTTTTTCCAACTTCACCAATGTTACAAAATAGAATAATTTCGTAACATTAAAACGTTTATTTGAGACACCACCACCAGTCTGTAATTCGTCTTTAGACTAACTTTTTGTTTACTTAAAATAAGATCAGTTTTCAACGTACTAGGTAAGTAATAAACGGGTCATACTTAAAACAAATACTCCTATATTTTAATGAAAAAGTGTGTCGAGGTCATGAATATGGAAAAATATTCGGAGTGATAAAAGTAAAAGAACCCTAATAAGAGGGAATGATGATTTTGTACTCAAATTTTATATACAGGCTAAGAGGGTTCAGGGTTGTCAAAATAAGAATTAATTAAAATTTCGTCCAGTACAGTTTTAAGAAAGAAATACAAGTACATTATCTGACATGTCGTAGCATTGACCTAATGATCTCATCAATGTCTTCGTAGGGTATTTTATCCCATGCCACCTGTGTTTGGTGTCGAAGTCCTTCCTGTCTATGAAGGACATTCCAGATATATTTGAATGGGGATAGGTCAAAAGATCTTGGAGGACAAGGAAGAAGAACGACTTCATCTTCTTCAAAACTGTCTAGAGTAACCTTAATAAATAATAAGTGAACTGGTGTGTTGAAAAACAGGGTTTTTCAAGATGTGAAGATATGGAAGAAGATGAGCTTGTACATTATCTACGCTGTATTGCAGTAGATTTATGGTATCTCTAACGAAGACCAAAGGTGACCCATTGCCGTTTTCAGTCATCCTCCACACCGTAACCTCAACAGTTCGATGCCCAAACAAAATCGGAATTCGTCAGCAAAAACGACGTGACATTGTAGGTAAGCGAAGAAAAATGTTGCTTCTCCGGTGGGAATCGAACCACACGTTTACCGCTTGTCGGGTGCCTGCCCTTACCACTAGACTAGGGAGGAGTTTATCTTTCTCCTCTTACCAACGTGTTATTGTGCCGCCACAGATACCCTTCTTTAAATCTTTATTCTAGCTTATTAATCTTTCTAGGCACCACTCTAAGCGTTGTAGTTTGTGAGCAATTGCGCGAACATGAGTCTTTATTTGGCTATCCAAAGTTTTAGATGTTTTCTTTTGTGTGTTATACCCAAGAATGTCGAACCCTAAAAGAGTCGTGCGTTTTTAATATAGTCCAGGATATAATTTATAGGCGCACCTCGAATAATGTCATTTGATTCCAGTATTTGGAAGCCCATGTGTTTTTCCTGATGCTAGCAAGTGTCAAGCAGGAACACAGAATGTGCTGGAGGGTTTCAACGTCCTCTGAGTACATTCTGCATGTGAAGTCGGGTCGATGGTCCGTGTGTCTGTTTAGGGTGAAATTGCCGTGTTAAAATTTTATAAGGAAAAATATATTCTTACAAATATTTGTTAAAAACATATATCCTAAAACGCAATATTGCTTACAAAACTTTAATAAAAATACTACTCTTTCTTAGTTTAGAAATGCTTGAACGTCATAAACAAAACTGCTCTTTGGATTGCGTCGAAGGCAAGGAAACTTGAGCACAGTATTACGCTGCGTAATTAAGTACAAAGGGTAGTAGTAGTTTTAGACACTGCACTTTTAATAATAAATTGTAATAAGAACTTGTCGGCCGTTTCATTGAAATAGATAACAAAGCTATCATTAGAGTTAAATTATTGGTTGCCTATCTATCAACAGCGAACGCATCTAAAAAATTGTGACAGGCAAACAGTAGTAATCGATTGTTACAACGAAGCGGCAAAATTCACCAAATTTCAAAGTCAACATGATGTATTATATTTTATAATAATCCTATACAATACGTTATATGGTATAAAAAAATATATCTCTATAATTCTATACAGATGATTTAAAAATGGCGCACTAAATCTATGACACGTTGTTGAGCTGATTGAGAAAAAAATTTAAAAAATCCTTGGGCCCAAATGTAGAAGACCTAGGCCTTCAAAATTAAATTTTTCTTTTAGATATTTGACTGTATTTACATTTGTCGCTGTTAGTTTGGCACAAGTAGGTACTCGTAGTTAAAGTGCAAAATATGTACAATCTCACATTTAAAAACGACAAAAAAAAACTGTGCCGTCGAAAGGTGTCCCAATAAATCTGGTGGTCCTAATTCACTGTTCAAACTACCTTATATTACGTCCCTTAATAGCGAGAATTTTAGATAAACAACCTAAACTTTTCAAAAACCACACAATCCTTTCGTTTGCGAAACACATTTTGACGAAAATTTTAAAATTAAGAATAGAAGGTGTATGAATATGAAGCTACATTTTAACACAGTTCGTTTTCCTTCACGTTGGTATTTTCCAAAAATATTTTATAACAGGTTTTGTTTAAATTTTTTTATGTAATTTAGAAAATATGTGCAGTAACTTTCCAAAAATAGATAACAATAATTTTGCTTATTTTGTGTCATGCTTATGTCAAGCTCGTTTTTTATTTGATAAAGCTGGTTTACGAGCACATGATTTACTCCTGGCTTTTAGTTAATTAGGCTATTTTCGAAAATATAGTTGGAAATATTTCACTGAGGCCGAGAAAATGTCAGTTGTATGTAATTATACATAATTATATTTCTATTTGAAAAAATCGACTTACGGGCTTTGCTAGTCTACTTTTTATTTTTATTAAATTTTACTATCATTTTACTATTTTGACTACATCTGCCAAGTATTGTTCTTATCTGAAAAACATTTATGCCAGTCTTATATCAGTTAATACTGGGTTTCTCTAAATGAAGTCGAAGTAGGCCATGAATACATGCCGCCTCTCAGTTTTGGACCTTACTAAATGCCCAAGGACAAATTTATTGCGTTAAATATCACAGTAAATGTTGAAACTGTTCACCATTTTGTTCAAGCCACATGTTCACTCTCTTTTTAATTTCAAAAATGTTCTCTAATCCTTTCGTCAATGCCCATTGTTAAGTTTCAAGTTGCAACAGGAACTCCTGACTGCTGAGTGAATTTTGTCAAAAATGTTTGCGGATTCTGATCTTCTCAAATCATCAACAACTCCCTCAGATACTGAAGGTCTCCTACGAGATTTCCCTATGTTGACATCGCCAGTTCGAACAAATCTGTTGATTACATCTTTAATGTGAGCCTCGATGTTTCTTGAATTATTAAATCAGGGTATTTCGCCAGATGTTCTTGCTCACAAGCGGTTACAGAAGACACACACTCTTCGTTTACGAAGGTCCCATTGCTATAACAAGACATAACCACAGATTACATATCCTTACAAGATGCGAAGGCTTGCGGTGATACCTTTGTTGTCGAAGGGTGCAAATTGTATCGTTGTATGACCTTGAAATAGGTCGGTCATTAAATAGGTGGTACTTTCGATCGGGAAATTTAAAATACATTATGCTTTCGTGAGTCACAGATTAGGTACATCCCTTACGTTAGGGTACGTAACCTGTGTCTAAATTGTACATATTTCATTTACAGTAAATCGCTTCTTATTTTGACCTTTTTATACACAAAAAATATAACAAAGAAATATTATAGTTTCACCACCAAGAGTTTTGAGTTTGGACCAATGAGAATTATTGTAATTCAACACTTGAAAAATGTTGAAGCAATAAAAACGACGACTTTAAATGACAGGTTACAAATGACATTAATAACATGTGAGAACTGTCATAATTAATGAGGCATAATTTCAGCTAAGCGGAATTTTTTAAATCCATGGACTACTTCTTTCGTAATGTACAGGTCATGGAACGTCCAGAAAACATAAAACTGGCCATTCGTCCCATGGACTCGATTACAATAATCAATAAATCTATGAAACTTCTAAAAATGTATTTTGGGTTGCATTTTCGACTTGGTTATCCTCATGAATTCATGATTACTGGTGAATCAGCTTGTACTTTGATACTTTGATTCTGTTATATTCGGTATTTCACAAGAAAACTTTTTCTTTGGATCTCCATTAAAACTGCGTTCACTAGACAGACTAAATTTGAAACATAAATTAAATTGTGCATTATTAAATTAACGAAAGCATACAGACACAGCTTTGTTCTTTGATAAAACGGGTAAAGTTTAGAGGTTGCGTAAAAATCATGTATGTATTATATGCAACAAAAGATTCAGTTAAAAAAAAATTGGTCTAATGAGTTTAGACAGTACTTCCCTCGCTGTCGGAAACTTGACGACTGCATGCCTATTGTGTTTTTTTTTCTCATTACATTTTTGTAGTGGGAATTTAAAAAAAAATTGTGATGACGTCATCAACATTTTTGCAAGGACACGTATATCAGTTGGGATAGATGTAGTGTAATACTAAGAATAAAATTATTGTATTCCCAAATTTTCGGGAAAATGAATTGGGTCGTTTTGAATATTGATTTCTTATAATCAATAAAATAACGAAACAATTTACTCAGGTATACGGCGCCGGTGTGTAAAGGTACGTGTCCACTGGAGAGTGACTTGGCGAGAATTCGCGAGAGTTACTTTCAAGGGCTTGTCGATTTGAGAGGATATTTTGGCAAATTTTGCTCGCCGATAGATGTCGATCAGACAAAGCTCTCAAAACCCTGTCCACTACACAGTTGCACTTGCGAGGAAAATGGACCCTCTTTACTCGAACCGACAAAGAATTTATGATTTTACGAGCCTTTTGTTAATTTATTTTTCAAGAAATGCGGTAAAATATTGCAGCTGTGAAAACAGGTAGTAAGAGGACATAAATTATTATGTGGACCTAAAATTGCGCTAAGAAATACGCAAATGCACGATGCTATTTCTATTCATGAAAGAGTAATAGTAACATTACGATTTTTTTGTATCAGGTACATATGTAAAAGTATTATGTAAATCATTGAACAAAGTAAGGTGTTCTCCATAAGTTATGTCACGCACATTTTGGGGTTTTTAGACCCTTCTTTTCTGTGTCACAGGTTGTCACATTCATATGATCCCACCCTCTATTATATAATGTCATATAATTTTAATGTAGAGTTGATTTTGAGTAAATCAACATTGCCACTATTACTCTTATTTAATATTATGCAAAATCTTCTTTCCACATATCTCTTAAAAATGTAAAAAATTGGCCGAAAGTCGTTTCGACAGAACTTCCCTCGCACCGAAAGAACAATGAAACATATCTAACATTTTCGAGTTGAGTTTTTTCTTTACACAATTTTGTGATGACGTCATCAACATTTTTGCAAGGTCACGTATATCAACTTGGATTGGTGCAGTATAATACTAAAAATAACAGCAGATGAATATGAATATGAATGCAGTGATAAATCACAATTAAAAACTCAACATATTTTGCACACTTTGGATAGAATTTATTCTGAAAAATTTTGAGATGACGTCATGAAGTTTTTGTTGGGAATAAACATATATATTTTGATTAACAATTTACCATGCTTACAATAACCTTAAAACGTCTGGAAGATTTCAAAGTATTCAGTTTTGCAATTCTTGTGTTATTCAGTAAAATAAATTCACGCATTCATTTTTTTTTGAGTCACCCTGTATAAGCAAATCTAAAAAATATGAAAACAATAATAAATTACAAGTATTAGACTGATCATATATATTTTGCACATTTCGGGTGGAATTTATTCGGTAAAATTTTGAACTGGCGTTATCAATTTTTTGGAGGGGATAAGCAAATATATTTTGATTAAAAATTTATTATGCTTATCATAACTTTAAAAGAGCCGTAAGAATCAAAATTAAATTGTAAAATGTTGTTTTATGTTTTCTTTTCCAAAAATCTGGAATCGGCCCAGTACTTTTGGAGTCATGAAAGGTCGAGAAAACGTAAAAGTAGAGAATCGGCTGACGGAAATAACGATGTTTGAAAATTGTATTATTTTAGTTTTTTTTTTATAAACACTCGGCATATTAGAATTTAATTTATTTGATACCACAGCAAAGCACGTACTTTTGTTTACCTCCCCATAAAATATTATAACACAGATCTTAAAATTAATACGATTGCGATTTTTTTGTGAACCGCTTCATTACAAAAATTTTTTAGAAAATTAGAATTAGGCATTCTATTTAAAAAAGTACGTTGAATATTACGCCTCAAATACAGAACACTCTGTATAGTTGAAAATAATTTTAGTGTATGCTACGCGATTTCTATAGTCCTTTTTTTCCATATCGTGCAATTAGTTCTGCAGTTTGGTCTTTTGACCATCCAAATTTGGCCATGGCAAAGCTCACCACTCGCGGACAGCACTGTAGGAATTCGAAACGAGTTCGTATAGTGAAAGTACCTCCAGAGAGGCACAGCTTTGGTTTTCAACTAGAGCCCAAGTTCTAGCAAATTTGCTACCCTGTCCACTGCTCGGCTACACTAGCGAAAGAAACGAGCGATTTGTACTCGACCGACAAATAATTTATGATATTATGACATTATGAGCCTTTTGTTAATCCTCTTTCAAGAAATTCAAGCGAAATGTGAATGCTGGGAAAACAGGTAGCAAAAAGGGTATAGGTAAATTATTTCCCGGGTAAGGTTGGTAAGAGCGCTTAATACGACCGGCACCTG
The DNA here is from genome assembly GCF_036711695.1 of Zophobas morio. Classification (NCBI taxonomy): domain Eukaryota; kingdom Metazoa; phylum Arthropoda; class Insecta; order Coleoptera; family Tenebrionidae; genus Zophobas; species Zophobas morio. The sequence continues at coordinate 11,360,027 of NW_026972122.1, forward strand.
AAGATCATCATCCCGGCAGGTTATGATTCATCAAAGGACAATTACATGCAATGTTGTAGTGTGTAAAAACATCTATAAAATTATTGTCCCTAATAATTATACTTTCAAGTGAGGCAGGTATCAATTTATAAAAGCACTTGTGGATAAACAACGAAAATAACTATAAATATTAATTTTTGAATACTCATGCTAACAATACATTTGTAGTACCTAATAGGTAATTTATGATTAAAAATTCATTTAAAAACGTTATTAGAATAATAAAAAATGAATTTACTTCGTTGTGCATAGTTTAATCTCGTACTGCAACAAAATAATAATAATAATAATGAAGTATAATCGGAATCACTTATACAAACTATGATGTTTAATTATAAATTAAAAAAGTTAATCTAGTCCACTTTTCACATTACTTGCTTCAGATTTACGACAAATGAACATAATTTAGTCATTTATTTTCGTTTTACATTTTTTTTAGTATTTAATAATTTCATAAAAATGTGTTACCTATCTCAAAACGCTGTATAAATGTTGAAGTCAGGTAAACGATAAGATTCGGCCGAATTGCGTAGTCCTGTTCACGACTATTTGCATAGAATCATAAACGTGTAAAATGAGTCGGCTTTACTCGAGAAATAATTTATGATGAACTGCTTACTGTCGGGGAATACTTCCCCAATTCGAAGCTTCTTCGCACGGACAGTATCTCTCGCAAGTAAACGCAGTTTGGCTTGTCCACTGGAGAGAATATCGCTCGCGGCGAGATCAGCCGATCAGTGCTTCGTCTTTACTCGATTCGACTCGGAGCTCTCCACGGCTGATTTTGAGGCGATTTCTCGCAAGTGGACACGTACCTTTAACAGCATACGTGAGAGTCAAACAGAGAAACTGTAAACAAAACGACCATCGGTTTTATTGCTTCGACTTCCGCTTATTATATAAAACATTGCGTTTTATTTTAATTCTTGACGGTGAAATTCACAATTGGTTGATTATAAACATGTCTATTTCACATTCGCGGAACCAAGTGAACGCATAAAACAAATGCAGGTCTGTAATGTTAAAGTCGATGTAAATAGGCATGCTACCCTTATGTTTCAACCGAGTTTTTCCTTTAACAAATTTTGTGTCTACCAAATTGGGTTGGTTGGGGTGTAATACTAATAATAAGTGTTGCCTTTAATTTAATCAATAAAATAAATTGACTTCATTAATTTTTTTGAACCACCTCTTAAGAAAATCTAAAAAATATGAATGGAATGATAAATCACAAGTACAAACTCATCATATTTTTTGCATTTTAGATAGGATTTATTCAGCAAAATTTAAGGGTGACGTCATCAATTTTTTTAGGAGGGATGAACAAATACATTTTGAACAAAAGTTTACCATGCTTATAATAACTTTAAAATATTCCCAAGATTTCAAAGCATTCGGTTTTGTAATTCCTGATTAAATCGATAAAATAAATTCACGCCTTCATTAATTTTTTTGAGTCACCCTGCATATGCAAATCCAAAAATATGAATGGAATGATAAATCACAAGTACAGACTCATCATATTTTGTACATTTTAGATACGATTTATTCGGCAAACTTTTGAGCTGACGTCATCAGTTTTTTGTAGAAGATAACCAAATATATTTTGACTAAAAATTTATTATGCTCTTTATAACCTTAAAACATCTGCAAGATGTCAGAGCATTCCGTTTTGTAGTTCCTGATTAAATCAATAAAATATATTTACGCATTCATTAATTTTTTTGAGTCACTCTGTATATGCAAATCCAAAAAATATGGATGGAGTGATAAATGACAAGTACAGACTCATCATATTTTGTACATTTTAGATATGATTTATTCGGCAAACTTTCGAGCTGACGTCATCAAGTTTTTGGAGGGGATAAGCAAATATATTTTGACTAAACATTTATTATGCTCTTTATGACCTTAAAACATCTGCAAGATTTCAGAGCATTCGGTTTTGTAGTTCCTGATTAAATCAATAAAATATATTTACGCATTCATTAATTTTTTTGAGTCACCCTGTATATGCAAATCCAAAAAATATGAATGGAGTGATAAATTACAAGTACAGACTCATCATATTTTTACAGTTTGGATAGGATTTATTCGGCAAACTTTCGAGCTGACGTCATCAATTTTTTGGAGGGGATAAGCAAATATATTTTGACTAAACATTTATTATGCTCTTTATAACCTTGAAACATCTGCAAGATTTCAAAGCATTCGGTTTTGTAGTTTCTGAGTAAATCAGTAAAATAAATTTACGCATTCATTAATTTTTTTGAGTCACCCTGTATATGCAAATCCAAAAAATATGAATGGAGTGATAGATCACAAGCACAGACTCATCATATTTTGTACATTTTAGATATGATTTATTCCACAAACTTTTGAGCTGACGTCATCAAGTTTTTGGAGGGGATAAGCAAATATTTTTTGACTAAAGATTTATGATGCTCTTTATAGCCTTAAAACATCTGCAACATTTCAAAGCATTCTGGTTAGCAGATTAAAAATTAAATTTCAAAATGTTGTTTTATAATTTTGATTTTTTTTCCAAAAATCTGGACGTTTCAGGTGAAAAGTCGATTCAGAGTTGTAAACTACAGGTGTAGGACTATGTTATTTTATACAATTGAAAACCCATTTACTATGTACAATTTTGAAGTGACGTCATCGCATTAGTGGTGGGGATGATTAGACAAATTTTGGTTTGCGTTTTACCTTCTACATGATATTCTTAATATAAGTACAAAATTTCACAACAATCGGTCGAGTACTTTCGGAGATTATCTGTCTAATAAAAATCCGGGACGGCAGACGGACAGACGGACGGACAGACGGACAGACGGACGGACAGACGGACAGACGGACAGACGGACGGAAATGGGAGACCTATTTCTTCGTCGGAAGTAAAAAATTGGTCTATAGAGTTTAGACAGTACTTCCCTCGCTGTCGGAAACGTGACTACTGCATGCCTATTATTACTTCCCGAGCGTAAGCAAAGGAAGTATTGTAATCGAGTCCGTCGGCCGACTCTCTACTTTTACGTTTTCTCGATCTTTCATGACCCCTAGAAGACGAAGAAATAGGTCTCCCATTTCCGTCTGTCTGTCCGTCTGTCCGTCTGTCCGTCTGTCCGTCTGTCCGTCTGTCCGTCTGTCCGTCTGTCCGTCTGTCCGTCTGTCCATCTGTCCGTCTGCCGTCCCGGATTTTTATTAGACAGATAATCTCCGAAAGTACTCGACCGATTGTTGTGAAATTTTGTACTTATATTAAGAATATCATGTAGATGGTAAAACGGTAACCAAAATTTGTCTAATCATCCCCACCACTAATGCGATGACGTCACTTCAAAATTGTACATAGTAAATGGGTTTTCAATTGTATAAAATAACATAGTCCCACACATGTAATTTACAACTCCGAATCGACTTTTCACCCGAAACGTCCAGATTTTTGGAAAAAAAATCAAAATTATATAACAACATTTTGAAATTTAATTTTTAATCTGCTAACCAGAATGCTTTGAAATGTTGCAGATGTTTTAAGGCTATAAAGAGCATCATAAATCTTTAGTCAAAAAATATTTGCTTATCCCCTCCAAAAACTTGATGACGTCAGCTCAAAAGTTTGTGGAATAAATCATATCTAAAATGTACAAAATATGATGAGTCTGTACTTGTGATCTATCACTCCATTCATATTTTTTGGATTTGCATATACAGGGTGACTCAAAAAAATTAATGAATGCGTAAATTTGTTTTACTGATTTACTCAGAAACTACAAAACCGAATGCTTTGAAATCTTGCAGATGTTTTAAGGTTATAAAGAGCATAATAAATGTTTAGTCGAAATATATTTGCTTATCCCCTCCAAAAAATTGATGACGTCAGCTCGAAAGTTTGCCGAATAAATCCTATCTAAAATGTACAAAATATGATGAGTTAGTACTTCTGATTTATCACTCCATTGATTTTTTTTGGATTTGCATATACAGGGTGACTCAAAAAAATTAATGAATGCGTAAATTTATTTTATTGATTTAATCAGGAACTACAAAACGGAATGCTCTGACATCTTGCAGATGTTTTAAGGTTATAAAGAGCATAATAAATTTTTAGTCAAAATATATTTGGTTATCTTCTACAAAAAACTGATGACGTCAGCTCAAAAGTTTGCCGAATAAATCGAATCTAAAATGTACAAAATATGATGAGTCTGTACTTGTGATTTATTATTTCATTCATATTTTTGGATTTGCATATGCAGGGTGACTCAAAAAAATTAATGAATGCGTAAATTTATTTTACTGATTTACTCAGGAACTACAAAACCGAATGCTTTGAAATCTTGCAGATGTTTTAAGGTTATAAAGAGCATAATAAACGTTTAGTCAAAATATATTTGCTTATCCCCTCCAAAAACTTGATGACGTCAGCTCAAAAGTTTGCCGAATAAATCATATCTAAAATGTACAAAATATGATGAGTCTGTACTTGTGATTTATCACTCTATTCATATTTTTTGGATTTGCATATACAGGGTGACTCAAAAAAATTAATGAATGCGTAAATTTATTTTACTGATTTACTCAGGAACTACAAAACCGAATGCTTTGAAATCTTGAAGATGTTTTAAAATTATCATAAGCATGGTAAATTTTTGATCAAAATGTATATGGTCGTCCCCCCTAAAAAATTTATGACGTCACCACAAAATTTTGCTAAATAAATCCTATCTAAAATGTACAAAATATGGTGAGTCTCTTCTTGTGATTTATCATTCCATTCAAATTTTTTCGATTTGAATATACAGAGTGACTCAAAAAATTAATGAATGCGTGAATTTATCTTATTGAGTTAATTGGGAACTACAAAACCGAATGCTTTGAAATCTTGCAGATGTTTTAAGGTTATAAAGAGCATAATAAATGTTTAGTCAAAATACATTTGCTTATTTCCTCCAAAAAATTGATGACCTCAGCTCGAAAGTTTGCCGAATAAATTCTATCTAAACTGTGCAAAATATGATGAGTCTGTACTTGTGATCTATCACTTCATTCATATTTTTTGGATTTGCATATACAGGGTGACTAAAAAAAATAATGAATGCGTAAATTTATTTTATTGATTTGCTCAGGAACTATAAAACCGAATTATTTGAAATCCACTGCGAAAAAAAAACATAATAGGCTTGCAGTCGTCACGTTTCCGACAGCGAGGGAAGTACTGTCTAAAGTCTTTGGACCAATTTTTTGCATTTTATTTATCGATTTGCCATTGAAATGCAACTAAACGTCTCTAACGTGCGCACATTCTTCGTATTATAAACAACCGAAATATTTTATCAATAAATTGAAAATTGGTGTCTGAAACAGGTTATTTCTATCTTTGTATGTGTGGGTTTAGTTCTATTTGCTTTATCGTGTCGTTGCAAAATATTAGCTATATCGCGCGCTATCGCAGACCGCTCGTGCATTTTTACCGAGATACGGGAATCATTTGCATAAGGCTATAATAAATAAACGAAGTTATCTGGGTGCATGGAATATATGCATGGTCGGTTCAGATTACCTAGATTCGATAAGTGCAGCCACATATCGCCCCGCTGCCCACGGCCATTTTTAAAACAGCACTTCCAACTTATACGAGGGGCAATCGTAATTCTCTTGCAAATCGACGGGTTTTATACGCTTTGTAACATCAACTGACAATATATATGTTTTCTTGTTAATATTCATTTAGGTGATGATGGTGTTTCTGTAGTTTTTACTCTGCCAAAAGTGAAAAATCTCTCTTCGGTGCACCATCGTTTTATGTCTGGAGCGAGGCATACAGAGCTTACAGAATGATGCCTTATTGTTGATAAAGTAGGAAAAAAAGTTATAGCTTTGAGTAGAGATATGTTTTTGAAATCGTAGTATTGGGGATATACAGGGTGATTCGGCCTAAATGACAAATGTGATTTATGGTTAGCGGCAACCTAAAATACATTATTCATTTATTCTTTGATTAACACCAGAATTCCAAAAATATCACAAATCCATGAAGTCTATGGTTTAAAAACGTCAAAACAAAGTGTCACTCATGTGTCTCTGTAACGCATTACCTTTAAAATAAAAGTTGATGTAAATAATTCTCTGAAAATGACTTTCACGAATCCATAATGAATTTTTATGTTCAAACATCATATAATTGACACTTATATGACGTTGTTACCGGAGTTTAAGTGTCATTTCTATGACAGCGTGTTTGAGCGGCGCATAAGTACATACTACTTATACTCCTCCGGCGTATAAATAAAACATTTATACTCCGCCGGAGTATAAATACTTATGCGAAAATCATAGTTGTTGTCAACCATAGTAACCATGGTAAGTGAAATCAAGGCAATTCCTTAATGAAGCAAGGAGATAGGAACTAATCATTTCAAAAGAATATTAATCGTTTGAAAATAAAATACTGTATTTCATTCGGAGTTTAAGTGACTATATGTGACTCATATGGACTTAATTCGCCTCGCTATCGCTCGGCGTTTAATCTTCCATACTCCATCACATAAAGTATCACTTTAACCCCTAATAAAATAAATATTGTAGCGGAGCTTTCAAAGCGCTTCGCTAGGACGGTCGTGGACAGTGAATTTCGTTCACACAATTTCTTTGACAGAAAAAAAGTCTAAATCAGCCCTTAGATCTTTCTAACCTTTTTTTGTCATTTTGACATAAAGGGGCAAACATTTTTTTATACGATAACTAACACTAGTCCGCGATAAGCCCAAAAGTGTAGCGACATCCCGCCTTTGGAAAAGGGATATTAGTTTACCTTCATTAAAATAACTAATCGATGGCAGGTTCGAAGCTAAATTAAATTTGACAATACTTACGTCAGTCATCATGACAATAAAGCACCGACTACAGTGAATTTTTGTGAATTCGCGTGAATTGTGTGAACGAAATTCACTGTCCGCGACTGTACCTTCTCGAGGGCGCTGTCCTCGGCAGCGCCAGTATCAACCCCACCAAGCTCACCCCCACTGGAACGCACCCCATCTGAAGCTGCGTCATTATACAGGTACAGTCGCGGACAGTGAATTTCGTTCATACAATTCACGCGAATTCACAAAAATTCACTGTAGTCGGTGCTTTATTGTCATGATGACTGACGTAAGTATTGTCAAATTTAATTTAGCTTCGAACCTGCCATCGATTAGTTATTTTAATGAAGGTAAACTAATATCCCTTTTCCAAGGCGGGATGTCGCTACACTTTTGGGCTTATCGCGGACTAGTGTTAGTTATCGTATAAAAAAATGTTTGTTCCTTTATGTCAAAATGACAAAAAAAGGTTAGAAAGATCTAGGGGCTGATTTAGAGTTTTTTTCTGTCAAAGAAATTGTGTGAACGAAATTCACTGTCCACGACCGTACTCCCACGCAACTCAACCTTGCCTATATGTATAAGGCCCAACGCGACTGCTTTTCAGGCAGATGGAACTCCACCATCTACACCTTAAGGGCTGCACTGTCAAAGTCCCCTTCTGGTCGTCACCAGGGCTGCACTGTTTTACGGTCCCCTGCGCTGCTTCGACGTCATCTCCAGGGCTGCACTGTTTTACGGTCCCCTGCGCCGCTTCAACGACGTCATCTCCAGGGCTGCACTGTTTTACGGTCCCCTGTGCCGCATCGCCGACGTCGTCATCTCCAGGGTCGCACCGTCCAGGTCCCCCTGTGCCGCATCGCCGACGTCGTCATCTCCAGGGTCGCACTGTCCAGGTCCCCTGTGCCGCATCGCCGACCACGTCATCTCCATGGTAGCACTGTCCAGGTCACCTGTGGTACATACATCGCCGTCGTCATCCCCTATGACGCTCCGAGTTCCGGGAGCCGCCACCATCCCCGACGAGAATTGCCGCCACTTCGAGAACCTATACCGTACTTTTGATTTATATTGTCCTTATTATTAATAAACCGCTGAGCTACCACAAATCTGGCGCCCTAACGCGGGGCCTCGAACAAGGGAGGATACTACAATATCTATTATTGTGCGTAATGTAATTGTGTTCGTTTACAATGCCATTGTTGGAAAATTTAGTTTATCACTACCTAAATAAAATCTTCCTGATAAAATTGCAAAATATGCTAATCTTTATGAAAAGTCGTAGTTCATGAACTAACTGCATATGATACGGATAGAACGTGTTAGTCTTTAACATCCGACAAACAGAAGATTGACTTACGCCAATTTCTCCCGCGATTGACCGTTGCACAATGTGAAAAACAGTTTCCAAAACTTAGATTTCGTTTTCCAGATGTGTAGAGGTTAAAACACTTTTTCGACCAAACGTTTCGTAATTTAATTTAAAGTCTTCTGAAAGTTTTATCTGTTGGATGTCTACGTTTGGAATATTTCTGGGTGTACAAATTTGTCGCCACTGGAACATTTTTTTGACATTCTGCTCAAAATTGTTAGTGACGTAAGAATGCAAACTTGGATTCATGATATTTTTTAAATTCTACTATGAATCAAGGAACAGAAGAAAAATGTATTTTGGAGTACCTATAGGGCCAAGTCCAATTCGTCAATTACGCTGAATCACTCTGTATATGTTTCTAATATATAAACGTTGTGCAGTATAAAGCTATAATAGTACATAAAAGTACTTGCCACATGTGCGTGATAAAAGAACATAAGACTTGAAGACCCCAGTTCCTAAATGCTGTGGGGTAAAGATAGTTCCTATTAGTTCTTAAATGACCGAAAATTGACTGAAATAGTCCAGTTTTTTTTAATTGCAAACAGATTTTTAATTTAATTTTTATTATCGCTATTGCTCCTTTTATCATGAACAAAAATTATGTAGCAATAAATTATCTGATATATTTTTTTTGAATTAGGCATTTAATTATGATTTTTATCTGACATGGAAATTCCAAACATATCTTATCATTATCTTGAGAAATGAAGTCATTTGTATTGTTACAACTTATTTGTTGTTTGTTGCTGATTTGCAAATCATCAATAACAGCAAAATCAGAAAAATGAGATTGCAATCGTGGCCAATTTGTATGCCACAAATTTTATCAAGGGAACAGGAGGAGATGAAACAGTGCTTTTAAACAAAAGTGTTCAAAATTCAACAGTAAATGTCATTTAAATAATGTAGTTATAAAAAGTATAAAAATGAACAGATCTAGAAAACAAACAAACTTTTGAATTCTCTTAGATGAAATTCTCAAACGCCCAGAAATTATTTTAATATAAAGAACAGTTATTAACATTACATTACTTTGTGAAATTGGTATATATCACATCGCATTGCCTTTTTTTATCTATGACTTCTGATACATACTGAGAAAAAGTGGCCAAATTCGTAATCGTCGATCTTTTCTGAGTAAAGCCATGTTGATGTATAGAAATTGACTGCTTAGTTTGATTATAAATATCAGAATATAAAGTTGTTTCAAATATTTTGGCGAAATTGCAGAGTAGAGAAATACCTGTAACATCATTTGGATTTCCTTTTTTTAGGATCGGATATATACATATACGCATGTTTCCATAAACAAGGGAAAACTGAGTGCTTAAGTATAAGATTAAAATAATACAGTTAACAGATGCATTAGCGACAATGCCACAGTCTTTAAGTATGAAAGAAGGAACGCCATCAATTCCTACTGTGAGGGAGTCCTTTGATCGTTTCAAAATTTCCAACACCTTCTATGATGAGGTCGGAGAAGCGATAATTTGTGTAGAAGAACTAAGTTTAGAGGGTGGTTGTGTGTGGTCTCTAGGAGTAGAACAAATAAAGACACTGTTGAAATATTCGCCAAAAGCATTAACGATGTCTGAAGGGGTAGAGAGTTCGGTACCGTCATACACCATAAGACCAGGAATTCTGGTAGTCCCTTTTCTGGATTGAATAAAAGCCCAAAACTTTTTAGGGTCTGCAGAAATAGACTCACCGATGTTTGATATGTACCTCTTATACGCTTTCTCTATAAGATATTTAGATCGTGACCGATGAAGCTTAAACAACTCCTCATACTGGATCGTTCTGTATTTTTTGAAATTTTTATAAGCTAAAGTTTTTTGTTGAACGCAACGTATTATTTCACTCGTGAACCACGGGGGATAGTATGCTCTATGCCTAGGTGAAGAGTATTTTGGTATAGCTAAATTAAACACTTCGTAAAGCTTGTTATAAAAATGAAGACAAGCTTTTTCAACGTTGTCTACATTCTGTAGAGGAGTCCAATCGATGGATGAAAGACTTTCATAAAGTCAAGGGTAATTGGCTCGTTTAAAATTATATCAATTGTTACAATTCATCATGTGAAACGAAGGTATGCCTTGAGTGAACATATTAGAACAATTAATGCAGACAGCCGGATGAATCATCCTTAACTAAAGAATATTTGGCTCTATCGACAACACAATAAAAGTTATTTGAAAAAATTAGATCTAGACAACGACCATTGGCAGTTTCAATATGATTATATTGTTGTAATGAATGTAATTCTTTAAAAAAAATTAATATTTAACAGAATTTATCGTTTGAATTGGAGGAGAAGCCAAGCGAATTGAAATCACCTATAATCAACGTTTGGTGGTTTTGCATTAGTATTTCAAGAGACGTAAAAGCGTCGAAGAATAATTCATAGTCCTGAGAAGAAGTGTGAGGTGGAATATATAATAAGACGAAACCTAGTAATTTACGGTTGTTGTAACTAGTAATTTTGACGCCAATAATCTCTATGGAAGAAACAACGTCTTTGATGCTCGATAGATCCAATTCAGTGGCAGTGATAGAGCTCCTCACAGCAAAAAGCACCCCACCCCCTAGAAATTCTAATAAGGCGCGATCTTTTCGATAAATAGTAAATATATCTGTGGATGATTCGCTTACATTTTGATAAAGGATGTTTAAAGACTTGCAACTGGGTGTTGACGTTAGTTTAAAGCCTTAACTATTTTTGGAATGCCATTGACATGTCGAATTCTCAAGTTGTTTTCACCATTGTTCAACTTAATAATCATGTCGTTTTTAACTTGTTTATTATAATAGTCCATTTGTTGTGGGGTTTTGTCAAAAGAAATGGATACCTTTTTGTGCTCAGGTGAATTCCGTAAAGTCTTGGCATTCTTTATAAAACTTAGAACCTCCAGGTCATTACGTAGAATGATTTTTATAGGTCTGGCCTTAGTATCGGATCGTCGACCCAATCGTTGAATTTTAATATTATCGTCATCAAAGCTGGGGTTAATAAATTTTAAAATATTCTTTACTGACGATTGATCACGCTCAAACGAATATTTTCTCGGTAGCTCTGAGTAAAGTGATAAATTTTGGAGACATAACCTCGAAATTTATGTTAAAATAGAAGTTCAAAATCGTAATTCTGAGTTATAAGTTCTTAAAATTAAGGTAATTGTAAACTTTTGAGCATTTAATAAGCTTATATGCAAAGAATAAATGCAAACTTTGCATTTAAAAGCTACGCAATGACATTTATCGCCAGTGATAATTTATCACTTTGATCGAGAAACAAAATCGCACCCTTGATTTCGTGACAGAATCGAGAAATGTGACAGAAGTGTCTCACCAACTCAGCCTCTCAATCTATCAGCAAACGAGATTTTATCACTATCGAGTTTTTTTCGATCGAGAAACAAAATCGCACCCCAGGTGACGAAGAGGCGTAGATGTGGAAAAAGATTCGCAAAAACAGCAAAAACCCTGTCAGCTCATTTTTAACATTTAATTGCAATTGCAATGGAAATTAATTTTTTATACGACAAGACAAAAATACTTTTATGAAACTTTACCATATGTACAATGATGAGACACGCGATCGGATAGTGTCAAATTCTATAATTAACATCGATTATAATCGCAGATATAATCACAAAATACGCATAACAAAACACTCGATAAATTGCGAACTTGCAATTATTAAGTATTTTAGTAATGACGTGGTTACCAACAATTCCACACCAAGCATTAACTTTGAAAACTTCTTGGAAGTGCTTTTCCTGATATCAATAGGGATTTTGCTGGGCATAGTAATGTGAGGTGTGTCTGTTTACACACCCGTTATTGGTAAATGTGGCTTCATCCATAAACAAAACGTTAAATAAAAAATCTTGATTGTCCCGTAATTGAGCCCTCAGGAAGTCGCAAAACACTAAACGTCGGACAAAATCACGTGTTCCCGACCGTTCCCCTGACTTCTATCATAACTCTACGTCCTTCGTGCAGATGCCGCGACTGACAGCTCGACAAGGAACCGCGCACTCCGCTTCCAGCACGTGTTTCTATGTTATTTAACCTCAATTCCATTTAAACGTTCGATTTCTACGACTCTGATATTAAACTACAACTGAACAAGTGTTAAGGTTTCAAAAGGAGCAATAAACAACATTTAAATTCGCCATACACTGTCGTGAAGTTTTAAACAGCAAAGAATTCTTATCTGAGATTAAGACTGGACATCAGACAATTTACATGATGGAAACATTCATCAACAAAAGATTTACTAAACAAAAACCAGTAAAGATTTATCAAAACAAAAAAAGATCCGGTGTGAAATAAAGCTTGCGCAGACAAAAACATTACATGAGGCTAGAAATTGCAGCGCATGGAAATTTACATTCAGTTTAAATTATATCGCAAAGAAATTTACTGAGACTAAAATTGTGAGATAGAGAAAAATTGTATTATGTGAAAAATTGCAAAGCTTACAAAATTACATGAGCTTAATATTTTATGTCCTTTCGAGTTATTGATCGATTTTTAAGTGAAGTTATTCAGCTGCATTGTGGGCCATCGTTTTACATTTCCCCAAACAAACACATAAAACATAAACATAGCAGACAATCTGGAGGCTCAAAATTATGTTTCCTAGAAATGTGATTCATCCTGTGGTGTTGTGCAAATAATGGTCTAAATCAAAGGAATAAAATGCGCGTCTCACATGACCCACAATGTTGTTAATTTGTTCAATGAGATTTTAAGTTCAAACATGTGCTCGGTTCGAAAACACTCTTTCAACTTGGCCGCTGCCAGAACAAATAATTTACCTGATGTTAAATTATACCACACTTGATCAACGATTCAAGCAAAAAATTTGCATTATGTTAAATGATCCCTTGATCCAAGTGATTCGTTATTTAAAATAATTAGCGTTGAGAGTTTATATCGTGTACTGTTTATCCCAAACAAAACACATAATAAATAAACACAAAATGCGTCCTGCGTTGCGAGGAAATATGCCTCTCGGTGATGTAATTTTCGATGTTGCGAGGCAATATCTCGGTGATGTGACGATGATATATGATGATAATAACTGACTAAGGCTCACTTTTACAAATCGTGGATAAACATGGGAATAGTTATCCAAGGTATAAATATATCCTGTCATTTAGCCCTTGGATAAATCGGTACTGCTTTTACAATACTTTTTATCTGATCGTTAGTTATCCCTCGGTTTACCTAATTTTGTTGTGATGTTGGTAACAAAATGATACGTAAAATGTCAAAAATATTGACACAACAGAAGTGTGTTATCCAAAAGTTTACAGAAATTTTAATAAATATGGGGAGAACAGGTGGAAGTTTTTGATTCCGGTAGTAATGAAGAGATCAGGAGCCAGGTAGGACGAATGGGACGTCCAAAGGGACATTGACATTAACATTAACGTTAGTAATCAAAATTACAATTTTATTCCCATTTTTTTCTCGGTGATGAGATTCATGCGTGAATGTGAATTACGCCCACAATGTTCATCTCCTCCTGGATCTTCTTTACAGTAACATTACCAAAGCAATTTTTCTATGATGCAGAAATTTTTCCTTGGATCTGCTTTGTGACAACATTACTCTCACAATTTTCCTCAACAATGTAGAAGTTTCTCATTCTATCATCTTTGCAGCGGCAATCGACAGCTATGGTTGGGTCACGTAGCAAGGGCTAATGGGTTAATAATAAATAATGTGCATTAGCGATTATAATACGACTTTTTCAGAGTGTGTCTCGATTTTTTATTATGCTGATTAGAGTGAATAGGAATATTATAAATCTAAATTCGTGAAAAAAGCAATTTATGTACATGCAACCATCGTAGGTTAACTTTTTGGAGGTTATGTTGTTCATTTTGACAAAACTGAAGAAACGAGAGAATAATGTGGATCTACACCTTCTAAAAGAAAAAATAGAGTCAATAGTTTCAAATCAGTTATGAAAATGATGTGGGATAGTGTTATTATTAATTACTATTCCTTGGATAAATCCCATGTCCACAGCGGGGGTTAAGAAATACCGTTGTTTATCCCTAATTTTATCTATTCCGTAGTTATCCTATGATTGTAAAATCGCTATCCGACGTTTATCTAAGGAATAGAGTTATCCTTGGTTTATCCCTGGTTGGTAAAAGTGGGCCTAAGGGTGAAAATTAATCCCTCAGTCCCTCAGTCCACGATATTATAGGTAAGCAGAGAAAAATGTTGTGCCTCGGTGGGATTCGAACCCACGTCTCCAAGCATTCCGGGCTGGTATGCTAACCGCTGCACCACAAGACAACTTATCTTTGCTCTGCTTACCCATGTGTTATTGTGCCGCTACAGTACTCCCCCCCCAGCGACACAGCGCGCGGTCGTGCTGGGGTGCGAAGGAGATAAATGCTGGCGTCGCCCCTACCACTCTTACGGTCGTTGTTCGAACCCTGGCGGTGCTGCGGACCCCGAACACAGCGGGCACAGGGCGGTGGCAGAAGGATGTTGCGTGCGCGTTGCCTGTCGGAGGTCACCAATATAGGTAAGCAGAGAAAAATGTTGTGCCTCGGTGGGATTCGAACCCACGTCTCCAAGCACTCCGGGCTGGTATGCTAACCGCTGCACCACAAGACAACTTATCTTTGCTCTGCTTACCCATGTGTTATTGTGCCGCTACAATATCATGAATTCTGCCGCATTTTTCTTCGGTCCTTTTCCCAGAGTGGGATAACGTTAGGTTAATTTTAACTGCCGTAAATGAACTATTAGCAATCTTGTATGAAGAATTAAGAAGTGTTATAATGTAACACTTAACTATAAGCATCCAGAAACCTTATTCATAATTAGACAAACAAAATCAACGAGTTCTGACTAAGTGAATTTCATGGAAATTCCTGCAAGTGCTTATTTAAATAAATTCCTGATTGTTAAATTGTGTTAGAACTAGCTAACGATTAAACTCCTAACATGAACTGTGAATTTACAAACAATAATATTTCGCATATTTCCGCTTTAAAAAACGCAAGAATTAGCTGCTCGTGTTTGGGGAACTGTGGCATCGTCGTCGTTACAATTAATTTCCGTTAAACAAAGGCTCTCCCTTTTCTATTGACTACCAAACCAGCTAAACTTAACCTAGCTTACTCACCACGTGGTCTTCACTCACAACAACAAACCAAACCACCGAACAGAATGACACATCTACCAAACTACCCTCTTCTCTCTAACTAAAATTCCAAGCAGAACTACGCACTACCCAAAAAGCGCCAATGTGCACATGTTGCCTATGTTTATCGAGTTTTTGATTGCATTTTTTTTCAAATTTAAATTATTCAAACGTGATTTCGCGCAGCTGTTATTTTTTTTCAGTGCGAAATTTTAATTCAAATTCGGTCACCACAATATGATAATATTCGAAGATATAATTTAAAAAATTTTGCAAAAAAATCATAAAAAAAGAAACCATTCTGTGATGGGAATAATCTCCTTCCATTAACATGACTATGACTATCAATGCTGACAGCTGTAGGAATTAAGAGTAGTAAGTTTTAATTTTCAAAATAATTACTTTTTAAAATTATTACATATCAAGCAACACATACACAGTTTCGTTTCAATAAACATTGGTATTATAAAAAGGAGTTGTATTTAACAAACATAATTGTCCTTAGATATCGCTCAAGCAGTAGTTGACATCTATTTTCACCAAACTTTACCGAATAATCGATCCGCGATAATCTAATTTAAAGATAACAAAAACTGATAAAATGAATTCTTGAGTCTAAAAAAAAATAGTTCAGGAGATGTCTCCTCTAAAGAAACCAGTGTATATATAATTGCGCCCGATTTCCTTCTTGCGGGAATGCCCGAAAGAAAAGACACCAGCATCAATCAGCATTCGGTGCAAGAAGTAAAGAGTGAAACAAATTTAAAGTTAAAGTCAGGTTGTTCTCATATACTGTATTTCTTACAGTAACTAAATTTAATGAGCAAATCTAAATAAAGTGCTTCAGAATGGCTTCAGATTCAGGTACTATAAAGCGTTCATTTAAAAGTGTGTCCATCCTTCCAAAAAAAGTAAGTAGGTATTGAGAGATATCGTATAATAGAAGTATAAAGATTACATAGATATATTATCTTTGATTACAATCGTCCAATCAGTGCCCAATTTAAATTAAAACAGCTCTATAAGATCTTTACAATATCAACACAGCACGATTTTTTTGGATTTTTTCAGAGTAACCAACAAGATGCCATCGGAATATTCAAATTCGATACAAAGACTGGAAAAATGATACTTTACGAAGATCAACTAGAGTTACTAAAAAACGATAAGTTCAAGGATTACAAAGTTTGCGTCATTTCAGTCAATGGAAGCTACAGAACCGGCAAATCTTTTCTTCTCAATTTCTTTCTGCATTGTCTTAAGAAGAAGGTGAAGTATTGTATCATTAAAACAACTTTTAAAAATATTTTCTAATTTTTGTTTTTCGGATTTAATTAAAGTAGTATTGTATGAGAGTCCGTTTGGCGAACAGTTACTTTCATATTTTCTCGATCTTTCTTGAAATAGGTCCCTTGTTTCTGTCTAAAGACTGTCTTCTGTCGTCTGTGTCAGTTTTTATTCGATAGATAATCTCAGAAACTACCCAACCGATTGTTGTCAAATTTAAAAAATTAAAGTATTTCAGGAATATCGTGTAGATGATAGAAAGATAATCGAAATTTGTCTAATCATAGCCACCAATTTTGCATGCTAAATGTTATTTGCATTTTATAAAATAGCATACTTATGAAGTTGTGTTTGGGTTGGTTTCATGAGCCAAATTTTTAAACTGCTTATACAGGACGACTTAAAAAAAATATGAACTAAACAACTTATTTTTCGAAGAAATTTTGTTTGTTAGACTGTACTTCAGGAGCGAGAGAAGTTCTGTGTAAAGTCGTTAGACCAATTTTCTATGATGCAATGAGATTAAAGTGGTACGATCAAAAACCTTTTGAATCAAAGTTGGAATTCAACTAATTTTGCAACCACGTGATGTTTAACTCAAAAATGTCTATTAAAAAATTAAACTGTGATTTTTTTTACATCTAGTGCCTTTCTTGAATTTGTATAATTCTCAGTGCCAAAGTGTACAAGGAGAATGGATGGATGTGAACGACACCCTGACTCATGGATTTTTATGGAAAAAAAGTGCGCAGAGAGTTACAGATGGTATACTTATATATCCTGAAATTTTTTTAACGACAACAAAAGAAGGCGAAAAAGTAGAACCCTTTATTATGATTAACAAAAAATAACATATGGCTCTATGTTTTAGATGGCTATAATTTTGATGGACACTCAAGGAATGTCTGATCACCAAACCTCTTACAATGAATGCATTAAGATTTTTGCCCTCAGTGCATTAATTAGTTCTGTTCACATTTACAACATCCAGAACAAACTTGATTTAGAGCAGCTTGGAGTTCTACAAGTAAAGTTTTTATTTTTACTTACGCGAATTTATTTATTTATTTTTAGTTATTTGCGGGATACGGAGCGATGTTTAGTGACAACGAAAAGAAACCTTTCCAAGATTTGTACATTTTGGTTCGAGATTGGATAAATTTTGAAGATTATGATTTTGGTTTTGAGGGCGGCAAGGAATTATTAACTTTTACTTTCAAAGGACATCAACAATCCAACCTAAGTGGAATACAAAAAACTATTAAAGATAACTTTGAGAAAGTTCAGTGCTTTTTGATGCCAAAGCCTGGAAATCAAGTTGAGACAAGGGAATTTAAAGGCGATTTTAATGGTAATTTTGGTTTTCATTGGTAGGAGAATTTTTTTCTGAACCGAGTTTTTAGATATTAACAAAATATTTCGGGATCATGTGCAAACCTTTGTAGAAAAACTTTTAAGCTCTAAGAATTTGGTGCCGAAAAAGATCAATAATAAATTCGTTACGGTCGAGGAGCTATTTAGATTTATTGATGGTTACTGGAGATGTATTAATGAAACTGAAGAGTTATGCACTGAATCAATTTACATGGTTTGCGTTTGAAACCAGTGCTTTTCAATAGTCATTAGGTATTTTTAGGCAACTGCTGAGATTTCTCTTCGACATCTCGTGAATAGAAAGGTAGACGAATACAAAAAGCGTTTAGGCAGCTGTACAGATACAACACAAGCTAAAAATGAGGAAAGTAAAATTCTGAACGAATTTGAAAAGGCACGGGAGATGAAGTTGGGCACAGAACAAACGCGAGGAAGTTTTAAACAACAACTTACAGAGGTATAATTTTTTAATAAAATTTCAAGCCAATTTCTGCGTTAAAACCCAACAAATAGTCTCGAAATCTGTTTAAAATGACATCAAAATTTCTTTTTAGCTGCTTTATGCACTATTGAATGAGTTCCGTACAATTTTAGACCATGAAGATGAACTAGGAAACGAATATATCGAGCAGGTACAAGAATGTACCACTTTAGAGCAGGTCGAGAAGATAAAGAATGGAATTTTGAAGAAATTCCTGAAAATGATCAAACATTTTAACTACCTAAAGGAGGCACAAGAAATATCTAAGCAACGGTTAACACGAGTAAGTTACATATATATACTAAGTGACATAAACCTAAAAGGGGTTGAAATATTTTGCTTAAATTCGGTATACGAATTTGATATCAATAAAACAACGTATGATAAAGTTTTCATAATTTTATCAAATGTGGTTACCGTCTTTTTGAGGTCGTTTGTTTTATTTTTCTTAAGTGAATATTGTTTATTAGCAACACTTTTGTCATCAATTTATGCTTGTTCTGACAATCTTCGTATAAAACACCACGCCTGGTGTACGAAGGCTTCAACAGTACTACCAGTCTGATGCATTTGAGCAGGGTCGAATAGTTGCCATGAGAGAAGTGAGAAAGTCTTTCTGTGAAATTGGTCGAATTTTGAATCGCGACCCCTCAACTGTTTTACGGATTTGTCGGGCCTGGTTTGTGGGAGGAAGAAAAACACTGGACGTACGAGGACAGTCACCTCTTCGGGACCAGGCAGGTTGCAGATCAATGGTTTGCTGAGGATGGGAGGAATATTGGAATGTGATCTGCTACCGTCGTATCCAAGAATTCGGACTACGGAGTTGCCGTCCACAGCTGGTGTTGCCGTTGACTCCAGAGCACAAAAGCCAGCGCCTAGAATGGTGTAGAGAACCTCAGCAGTGGAATGACGAATGGAAAAATGTCGTCTTCAGCTGCGAATCTCGCTTCTATTTGGGGACACATGATGGTTGTAAGAGGGTGAGAAAAAGGAGAGGAGAACGGCAGCATATGCAGTTTGCAGTCGAACGACATGTACACTGCACTGTAGGGGTAATGGTATGGGGCGCCATTGGGTATGGTAGCCGATCGTCCGTTGTCTTTGTTAGGGACAACATGACATCTCTTCGTTACGTTGACGATATTCTTCGACCGTCTCTACTACCATGCATTCAAGAGCTTCTAGAAGCTCTTTTCCAGCAGGACAACGCCCGTCCTCATATCGCACGCGGAACAATAAACTTTTTTGCAAATTCCCATGTAAACCTCTTGGCATGGCCTCCCAGATCTCCCGATCTATCGCCCATTGAACATATGTGGGATATGATGGGTGTAAGAATATCCTAGTTACTCCCCCCCCCCCAAACCCCGCCTCCATAAACTTCAAACTTAACTCAAGGTGATATACACAATTTAATATTGCCAATGTCAAGGCCAGTAGCTGAGTGCTTAAGGAACAGGGGAGGTGCAACTCATTATTAATATTTTATCAATATTTTGTGTTTCTTTTTTGGTTGAAAATTTTATCGTTTACTTCTTGTATGTTATTTAATATATCACCAAAAAATCATTTTTACTGGGTGTTGCAGTTTTTAAGTCACTTAGTATATTTTATAATTTATGTATATAAATCTCATAACAGATAGTTTTGATACCTGTGCACAAAACTCCTTTTAGCTAGTTGATAAGGTGTATACAGATTTTCTCATGCTTTTGGACCATGTGAATGAATTTAAAATGGAATACATAGAACACGTTAAGGAATGTATAACTTTAAAGGAGACCCCGAAAGCAAAGGAGACAATTCTGAAGAAATTTCAACACGATACCAACAACATGGATTGCAACGAACAATTGCGAGACTGTTTTAAGCAGCGGTTAACCAAAGTAAGTTT
This sequence comes from Zophobas morio, assembly GCF_036711695.1. Classification (NCBI taxonomy): domain Eukaryota; kingdom Metazoa; phylum Arthropoda; class Insecta; order Coleoptera; family Tenebrionidae; genus Zophobas; species Zophobas morio. The sequence goes on from NW_026972122.1 coordinate 11,380,535, forward strand.
TTTTAAATAATAACACAATTTAATCTTTAACATTTGAAAAAAGGAAACTTATCTTAAACAAGAAGTAGATGGAATGTATAATATTCCTTAACACATAATTTTGATATCTGTATACAAAACTGGCTTTTAGCTGCTCGATGAAATGTATAAGCAGTTTTACACACTTCTCGATCTCATGGATCAGTTAATAGAGAAATACACAACAACTGTCAAAAAATGTCGAACTTTAGAGCAAGCCCAGGAAGTGATGAGTGGAATTTTGGGTGAATTTCAAGAAAAAGGCGAGAACATACATTGTGGGAAGGAATTACAAGATCATTTCAAGCGACGGTTAAGTGCAGTAAGTTTTTGTCAGTATAAATAATTATATAAGTTAATCTTGAAAAACTTGAAAAAAAAAAGAATTTAGTTTAAACATAAAAGCATAACCTTCCATAAAAAATAATTTTCACAATTGTGTATAAAATGACTTTTTAGCAACTTGAAAAGGTGTATAATGATTTTCATATACTTTTCGACCATGTAAATCAACTAATAGAGGAATACTCCGAACGCGTTAAAGGATTTAGAACTTTGGAGGAAGCCCAGGCAGAGATACAGATAATTTTGGTGACAATTGAAGAAGAGAATTTGAACTGTGAGAAAGAATTACGACATCATTTTAAGAAACGCCTAAAAGCAGTAAGTTTTTTCAGTGTAAATATCTATAATGGATGTTCAATTGGAAAATCACTCACAGTAGTCGTTGGAATATCATTTGACATTAATGACATGTCTATTCTTATAACATAATAGCATATAGCATGTCATGTTTCTGTCAAACGGATGTTAAGAAGAGTAGACATGCCGTTTGTGTCAAATGGAATTCCAGTGCCTACTCGGAGTGATTTTTCATGAAACATCCATTATAATTTAATCTGAAACATTGGAACTGGAAGAAAGGGAATTATGTTAAACATAGAGGCACACGAAATATATAATCTTTAACAACAAATAATTTTCATATTTGTGTATAAAGCGACTGCAACAAACATATTTTTAGTCACTTGACAAGGTTTGCGATGATTTTCGCATACTTTTCAACCATGTAAATCATCTAACAGACAAATACTTCAACCTTGTAAAAGAATGTAGAACTTTAGAGGACGCCCAGGAAACGATTAAGAGAATTTTGGTGACATTTGAAGAAGAGAACTTGAATTGCGATAATGAATTACGAGATCATTTTAAGCAGCGCCTAAATGCAGTAAGTTATTTTCGGGGTAAATAATTATATAATTTAATCTGAAACACTTAAGAAATAGGAATTTAAGTTAAACATAAAAGCATACAGAATATATAATCTTTCATAACAAAAGTATTTTTAGCTTCTTGATAAGGTTTATGATGATTTTTGCCTACATTCCAATAATGTAAATCAACTAATAAACGAATACTCAGAATGCATTAAACAATACAGAACTTTAGAGGAAGCCGAGGTAGAGAGGCAGAGAATTTTGGTGAGATTTGAAGAAGAGAACTTGAACGGCGAGAAGGAATTACGAGATCATTTTAAGAAACGCCTAAATACAGTAAGCTCTTTTGAGTGTAAATAATTATCTAATTTAATCTGGAACACTTGAAGGAAGGGAATTTATGTTAAACATAAACGCACACTCAATTATAATCTTTCACAAGAAATAATTTTGACTCTTTTGTATAACTAAAATATTTTTAGCTCCTTGATAAAGTGTATAACGATTTTCGTATACGTTTCAACCATGTAAATCATCTAACAGACAAATACTTCAACTTTGTGAAAGGATGTAGAACTTTAGAGGACGCCCAGGAAACGATTACGAGAATTTTGGTGACATTTGAAGAAGACACGTTGAACTGCGATATGGAATTACGAGATCATTTTAAGGAACGCCTAAAAGCAGTAAGTTTTTTCAGCGTAAATATCTATAATGGATGTTCAATTGGAAAATGACTCACAGTAGTCGTTGGAATATCATTTGACATTAATGACATGTCTATTCTTATAACATAATAGCATATAGCATGTCCTGTTTCTGTCAAACGGATGTTAAGAAGAGTAGACATGCCGTTTGTGTTAAATGGAATTCCAGTGCCTACTCGGAGTGATTTTTCATTGAACATCCGTTATAATTTAATCTGAAACACTGGAACTGGAAGAAAGGGAATTATGTTAAACATAGAGGCACACGAAATATATAATCTTTCACAACAAATAATTTTCATATTTGTGTATAAAGCGACTGCAACAAACATATTTTTAGTCACTTGATAAGGTTTGCGATGATTTTCGCATACTTTTCAACCATATAAATTATCTAACACACAAATACTTCAACCTTGTGAAAGGATGTAGAACTTTAGAGGACGCCCAGGAAACGATTAAGAGAATTTTGGTGACATTTGAAGAAGAGACGTTGAACTGCGATATGGAATTACGAGATCATTTTAAGAACCGCCTAAAAGCAGTAAGTTTTTTCAGCGTAAATATCTATAATGGATGTTCAATTGGAAAATGCCTCACAGTAGTCGTTGGAATATCATTTGACATTAATGACATGTCTATTCTTATAACATAATAGCATATAGCATGTCATGTTTCTGTTAAACGGATGTTAAGAAGAGTAGACATGCCGTTTGTGTTAAATGGAATTCCAGTGCCTACTCGGAGTGATTTTTCATTGAACATCCGTTATAATTTAATCTGAAACACTGGAACTGGAAGAAAGGGAATTATGTTAAACATAGAGGCACACGAAATATATAATCTTTCACAACAAATAATTTTCATATTTGTGTATAAAGCGACTGCAACAAACATATTTTTAGTCACTTGATAAGGTTTGCGATGATTTTCGCATACTTTTCAACCGTGTAAATCATCTAACAGACAAATACTTCAACCTTGTGAAAGAATGTAGAACTTTAGAGGACGCCCAGGAATCGATTAAGAGAATTTTGGTGACATTTGAAGAAGAGAACTTGAATTGCGATAATGAATTACGAGATCATTTTAAGCAGCGTCTAAATGCAGTAAGTTATTTTCGGGGTAAATAATTATATAATTTAATCTGAAACACTTAAGAAATAGGAATTTAAGTTAAACATAAAAGCATACAGAATATATAATCTTTCATAACAAAAGTATTTTTAGCTTCTTGATAAGGTTTATGATGATTTTTGCCTACATTCCAATAATGTAAATCAACTAATAAACGAATACTCAGAATGCATTAAACAATACAGAACTTTAGAGGAAGCCGAGGTAGAGAGGCAGAGAATTTTGGTGAGATTTGAAGAAGAGAACTTGAACGGCGAGAAGGAATTACGAGATCATTTTAAGAAACGCCTAAATACAGTAAGCTTTTTTCAGTGTAAATAATTATCTAATTTAATCTGGAACACTTGAAGGAAGGGAATTTATGTTAAACATAAACGCACACTCAATTATAATCTTTCACAAGAAATAATTTTGACTCTTTTGTATAACTAAAATATTTTTAGCTCCTTGATAAAGTGTATAACGATTTTCGTATACGTTTCAACCATGTAAATCGACTAGTAGAGGAATATTTCGAACACGTTAAAGGGTGTAGAACTTTAAGGACAGCCAAAACAGAGAAGCAGAGAATTTTGGAGACCGCTGAAGAAGAAAACTTGAACGGCGACATTCAATTAGGAGATCATTTTCAGCAGCGCCTATATGAAGTAAGATTTTTCACTAAGAATAGATATTTATGTAAAGAAAGAACACTACAACAGTAGTAAAATTTTACAACTGCTACTTTGAGGAATAGTCAGACAATGCAGGTGGAAAATGACGCCAATCAAGGGAGCGTGCCGCCAGTGTATAGTGGGCTAGAAACATCCAGGGTAGCATTGAATTAGTGATTTATGGTTTTGTGGGTCCAACCTTCATGGTTAACTCTGAAATGCCTATAAAATTTTACTAGGTACTGTTGTAGTGTTCTTTCTTATAATAAGTATATAAACAAACAGGGCATAATTGACAAGCCGATTTTAAGTAATAGACGAGGGAGCGCAGCGATCCAGAAGGCGAGTCAATATAGTCAGTTTATGTACGAATTATACATACAAAGCTTTATGTCCGACTCCAGCAATTATATCTTTTATAAAAAGGTAAAAATGCAAACAAATCGAAACCCTTAGTCATTCTATAGGGATTTCAAAAGTGACAAATTTGTGTAAATTTTCGTTTATTTCGAAAAACTGTTTTCGCAAGTTGTATTGAAAATCGTGAAATTGTTCTTTATTTGCGAAAAATAATGGTGGAAATAACAAAAATAACCTGGAAACCAAAAGAAACACTCCTCCGAATACAGTCAAGAGATTTATACGAAGAAATTTACGACGCGTACAAAAAATGGTCGCGGAAAGCAGAAAATCGGAAAAACAACAGAAGATAATGGGGTATTCCATACCAAATCGACCACTTTTTAACCCGACCCCTTTTGATATGCCTGAAAGTTTTTCTTCCTTTTCTATCCTATAAAAGACGTTTCTCAGAATTTTTTCAATTTTTTTTACCCGACTCAAAAAAAGTTATGAATTTTTGAAAAAAAACCGCTCATTTTTTTTTGAACTGCTAGAACTTTTTCAAAAATTGACCGTTTGGGACCGTTTTTTTTTCAAAATTTTTGTTTTTAAATGTACTTTTCGGAAAAAAATACACCAAAATTTTTAAAGTTCATCTTATAAGAAATTTTTCAGTTTTTTGAGAAAAACCATCAAATTTTCGAAGTTCGCCATTTTTTATTTTTTATTTTTTTTTCTCATAAAAAACTTCAATCAATTCTCCAATTATCCCCACTAATCCCGGAGTGGGCCGATTCTTTTTTCTATTTTTTTATTTAATTGAAAAAAAAATCCTTTCATTTTCAATAGTAAACAATTTTTTTTTTATCTATATTATTTATATTACAAAAGAAACATAATTAAATGATTTTCAGGTAATATATTTTTTATTTATAATCTTAATCTAAGATATTCGGATAGGTTATGTTCTAACTCTCAATTTAAGACAACCGTATAGATTTATGGATTAAAACATACTTGCGTGTATCGAATAAACTGGCTATATGTAAGTCTGTAATTGTCATACCCTAGTTTATCGATCCGATTGACGTATTATTAAGATTTGAATCTCAGTCATATTAATCGTAGATTAAGATTATAAATAAAAAATATATTACCTAAAAATCTTTTAATTTTATTTCTTTTATAATATAAATAATATAAATAAAAAAAAATTTTTTCTTTTGAAAATAAACAATTTTTTTTTCAATTAAATAAAAAAAATAGAAAAAAGAATCGGCCCACTCCGGGATTAGTGGGGATAATTGGAGAATTGATTGAAGTTTTTTATGAGAAAAAAAAAAAAAAAATAAAAAATGGCGAACTTCGAAAATTTGATGGTTTTTCTCAAAAAACTGAAAAATTTCTTATAAGATGAACTTTAAAAATTTTGGTGTATTTTTTTCCGAAAAGTACATTTAAAAACAAAAATTTTGAAAAAAAAACGGTCCCAAACGGTCAATTTTTGAAAAAGTTCTAGCAGTTCAAAAAAAAATGAGCGGTTTTTTTCAAAAATTCATAACTTTTTTTGAGTCGGGTAAAAAAAATTGAAAAAATTCTGAGAAACGTCTTTTATAGGATAGAAAAGGAAGAAAAACTTTCAGGCATATCAAAAGGGGTCGGGTTAAAAAGTGGTCGATTTGGTATGGAATACCCCTACTACATTGGCTTATCTGAATATTGAACTCGCTTCTTTGGAATTGTCCAGTCTATGGACGAAATACTCTATGTTGCGAAGTACAATTAATTGAAAAGAAAGTACAGATATTAGCCAATTTCCCACCACTATTTTCTACTTGAAAAGAAACGGAGAAGGATATACGACAAAAAAGTATTGTTACGAAATAAGCCCATACGTCGCCCCGGTACGACGCCTATGCGTCTTCTAGCATCTACGCGTTGCTTCTCGTATGTAGTCTGACTCATCGGCCGCGCGAATGCAAGCGGAAGTCGCGACGAGCCGAGAAGAAGTCTCGATTGCGGCGTCCAGAAAACTCCGATGCGACGTTCTGGATCCATCGAGAGGCACGCGGGGATTTAAATAGAGGCCACCGTCGGGAACCAGACTTTCATTATTCAGTCAAGAGTAGAGTGCATTTAAGTTGCGAAGTTGTTTTGTGCGTAATCGCAGTTAGTCGTGTAAATACCAGTTAAAGAAATAAATTGTTGAGTTTTTACCTACGCCCGATTAATTATTCGCCCGTCAAACGTAACAGTATCTTATATTATGTCCAGAAAATGTAGATTCTTTTTTGTTGAATTGTGATGACAAAATGCATTTATTGAAAAAAGTATGCTACGAAGTTTATTATATGGAATAATTATAGAATATAGAAATTAGTCTCTTTAACTGCTAACATTGTAAAGGACCAAGAAAAATATTTATTAGTTCAGCTAGTTTAAAAAAGGGAGTTCTTTGGTTATTCTTCCAGGGGAAAATGAATAACGTCCCACAACAGACTTTTTGTAAATTATCAGAAAGAAAAATGTACAAGTCAATCTGTCGGAATCCACAAAATTGGTAGCGTCCTCTGTATTGTCGCCTAATTTTGATTCCCTCACTGGCCACTGCTTCCACAAGACATCTGTTAGTTTTTTGGCAAATTCTAGAGTTGATATAAGCGCTCAGCTAATATAGCGCAATTTAACAAATTTCGGCCGCAAAATATTTCCGTAGCGACTATATTATGAAGTCGGACATAAAGGGAATTTATGTTAAACAAAATTATACGGAATCTACTTATTTCATAACAAATAATCTTGACACCTATGAATAAAGCGACTGTAACAAAATTATTTTTAGCTTCTTGATAAGGTTTATGATGATTTTTGCGTTATTTTCAATTATGTGAAGCAACTGATAGATGAATACTTAGAAAGCATTAAACAATACAGGACCTTAGACGAAGCTCTTGCAGAGAGGCTGAGAATTTCAGTGATATTTGACGAACAGAAATTCAACTGCAAGAAGAAATTACAAGATCATTTTAGGAAGCGCCTAGATGCAGTAAGTTTTTTTCAGTGTAAATAATTACATATTTTAATATGGAACGCTTGAAGAAAAGGAATATATGCCAAACACAAAAACCATACGGAATTTATAATCTTTCACAACAAATCATTCTGACACTTGTATATATTTTCAGGCACTTCAAAAGGTATATACTAATTTTCGCATACCTTGCGAGTACGTCAAGAAACTGATAGTTGAATACTCCACGTTTGTTAAAGAATGCAGAACTTTAGCAGATGCGAAGAAAAAGATGCAGGGAATTGTGGTGACATTTGAAGAAAAGGAGTTGAACTGCGAGGATGAATTACGAAACATATTTGGAACATATTTGAAGGAAGTCAGTAACTTTTTTTTAATGTAAATGTTATAGTATTTTAATAAATTGCAATTGTAGGAATGTTCCCAGATATATGAAAATAACAAAACTGAAATTGGAATGCGCCATGTCGATGATGTTTCTGAAGGTATTGGTAAATGGACTTCAAACATTTTAGGAGCAGCTGGGGCAGTTGTTGGTAGAATGAAAGGCGGCGCCGGTTTGAGTGTTATACTGACAGGAGCCGGTGGATTGGTGGGAATTGGACTTGGTGCAGCTGCACGTGGAATTGGAACACTCATAGTAAAAAGAAAAAAAAACGGATAATAATAATCCTGAATAATCTTCGTATTCTAGTCATAAGACATAAAATAATATTTCACAGCTGTTTTCATTTGTGAAACTTGTTATATTATCTTAGTATTAAACCGTTTACTACAGATTCGACCACAGAGTATTGAGTTTAATTTTTTTGGGTGCATGTTGCCCATAGTTGGAGAATTTTTACGACGCAGAAAAAAATGCTAATAATAATTATTGCGGTCTAGCTTTGTAATCAATTTGTGCTACGAAATTACAGAAAACAATAACAAAAATTCTTCTGTTTCGAGACACAAGCTTGATTTTTTGACCCAAATCAATCACGTTTTCTTGTTGATGTGTGCTTCGTTTAGGTCTTTGAAGAAGTTTCTATGCAGTTGTTTTTATTTCAGGCCACTTATATCTAGTATTATATAGATTTCAGGGTGTGTGGAGTTCAAGACTGCCCTTGTTATGGCGCAAATTATTATTATTTTTTTAGACCCAATACTGACCCGGATTAGCACTCAGGCAAGGCTTCTATCATTACGGGTATAGAGACCAAGTAATGATATGCATTGTCTTAATAATACAGGGTGTTATTTAAAGGTACGTACAACAAAATGGACAGTTCTTCGCGCAAAGTCTAAGAAATTTGAAAAACTTATTTTGTGTTATCAAAATTATAAGGGGAAAATTAACCCTTATCCAACCTTTTTAGTCGCTAGTGAAGGATAAATAGGTAAAATTAATTTATTTTAGTAAATCCTAGCAACTGTAACAATAAAACTTTTGTCAAGACTAAAAGCTGCTATAGAAACGAAAGATGATCTTTTTATCAGAGGGGTACAACGAATTTGGACATCAATTTTAATAATTTTTATCTCTAAAAGGAGAACACTTTTACCTGAACTTTTTGTAACTTATAGCACCTATACTTCGAGACCAATTGCCGATTTTATTTTGTACGTACCTTTCAATAACACCCTAAATAACGATTATAGCATCCAAGTGCCTATGGTGTTGTGTAAATTGTGTAATCTAGATCTCGATTTTTACTTATGACATCAGCGTTGATTAAAGTTATGTAACATAATATATAAAATATTTATTTTGCCTTGAAGTAAGTACCTCTTGATACGTCCGTGATGAAAGAACATAAGAAGACTTGATTATCACAGTTTTTAAATACTGTGGGGAACAAACATAACTACCATTAGTTCTAAAATTACCAAAAATTAAATAAAGTAGTCCCCCCATTTGTTTAATTTTGCGAACAGAATTTTAATAGTGATTTTTATCTTCCCTATTGTTGTTTAACCATGTATCAATAAATAATCTGACCTTTTTTAAAATTAGGAATTGTTTAATTATGATTTTTATCTGATTTGGAAATTCTGGATGGTTTTTTATCATTAACTTGAAAATCGTAAAACTTCAGTTAAAACTCGCTTAATCATCATCAACAACAAAGATACAAAAATGAACAGATCTAGACGACAAACTGACTTTTGAATTCTCTTAGAAACCAATCGCACAGGGAGTCGTAGAAAAAATTCCCAAGAAACGTTTTAATAAAAAGAGGAGAAATTTTTCTCAGGGATTAGACAAAAATGTAATTCCAAAATATCAAAAGATATAGAAGAAAGGAGTTGAAGAAATTTTGAACAGATTAGAAATTAAATTAGTTCTATAACAGTAGCTATATTTGATATCCGAAGATAAATTTTATAAAATTTTGCAAAAAAAAATCATGAAACAAAAGAAACCATTCTGTGATGGGAAAAATTTTCTTCCATTAACAAATTGCGACTGTCTATACTTTCAGATGTAGGAATTAAGAATAGTGAGTTTTAATTTTCAAAATAATTATTTTTAAAATTATTCCATAACAAACAACACATTTTCGTTTCAATAAAACAGGTTTCTTCAACATCAAAGTAGTATCATAAAAAAATTTGTATTTAACGAACATAACTGCCCTTAGATATTGCTCAGGCATTAAAACGTAGAGTTGATGCTTATTTTCACATGGAACCGTTACAGAAAAGTTGCTTCCTTGAACAGTGGAATCATATGATGATGCTTTAATTTAAAGATAACTAAAAGCTGAAATGTAAATAAAGTGCTTCAGAATGGCTTCACGTTCAGCTATTATTATAAAGCGTTCATTTAAAAGTGTGTCCATCCGTCCAAAAAATGGAAGTATTAAAAGGTATCCGTATCATTTAAAATAATAGAAGTCTAAAGATTACACAAATAAATTATCTTTGATTACAGTCATCCAATCCGGGACCGACTTAAATTAAAACAGCTTTATCAGACCTTTACAAAATCAACACACCACGATTTTTTGGATTGTTTTCAGAGTAACGGACAAGATGCCATCCGAATATTCAAAATCGATACAAAGACGGGAAAAATGATACTTTACGAAGATCACTAAGAGTGACTAAAAAACGATAAGTTCAAGGATTACAAAGTTTGCGTAATTTCCGTCAATGGAAGCTATAGAACCGGCAAATCTTTTCTTCTCAATTTCTTTTTGCATTGTCTTAGGAAAAAGGTGAAGTGTTGTACGCTTTTAAAAATATTTTCTAATTTTTGTTTCTCGGGTTTACGTTAAAGTAATATTGTAATAGGTTCCATCTGTCTTAGATAGATAATTTCCGAAACTACCCACCACAACCGATTGTTGTCAGATTTTATATGTATTTTAGGAATATCGTGTAGATGATAAAATGGTAATCGAAATTTGTCTAATTATAGTTACGAATGATTTCAAAATTTTGCATGCTAAGTACTATCTACATTTTATGACATAAGATACTTGTTTTCTTAAATTGCTTAAACAGGATGATTTAAAAAAATAATGAATTACATAAATTATTTTTCGAGCAAGTTATGTTTGTCACACTGTACTTTAGGAGCGAGGGAAGTTTTGTATAAAGTCGTTCGACTAATTTTCTATGATGGGATTAAAGTGGTATACTATCCTCAAAGATATTTGGCGTTTATGACTTCACACCAATTTGACTCCCATTATAATTCAATAGGCCGTCACAACCGGATGTCTTAAACCCGCTCACCGATACCTACCTGAAAAGACCTTTTCGACGTGCCAGGGACGGTCGAGACGCGAAGGACCGGACTCAGAGTAATTTTGTTTGTTAAAATTTTCAAATTTCAAAATTTCCTTACGGAACATGATTTATACTTTGAAGAAAATTACACAAAGACACAATTATTAGAAGTGTTACACACTCGAAAATTTGAGAAACAATATAAAATAGATGCTATGGCGCGAGATCGTGGATTTAGGGTGATTAGTAGACAGCGGATTTCTGTCGGGCTACGTCACGATTATAGATGGGGACGCGCTGGATCGCCGGGACTCAGTAGCGGGTGATAGATAATCACTGAATTTGAATATCACTTATTCCATAAGTACAATTAACGATTTATTAATCAAACGGCTAAGTAAATGAGAACTGGAATTAACAACAGAGTGCAACGAAGCAGCGGTATTCTAATCTCAAATAAACGAAGTGCAGCCCGTAACTGCAATGAATTCCCCTCCCGTACGAGCCGTACCGAGTTTGGCCTTGTCTAGCCCGACCGAAATCCGCTCTCTACATCACACTTCCGCCGTACCATTGTATATTTAACCCCATCGAACTAATCTGGTCGCAAATGAAAAATAATATAAGAAGGAATAATACGGCACCAAAATTTAGTAGTGCAACAATTGACATAATTAGGGAAGAAGCTTCCAAAATAACTGCCGAAATGTGGGCCAATTGTGTACGACATTCCACAAAAGAAGAAGACCAGTACAGGGCACGGTTGATAACACCGTTAATTATTAATTTAGAAGAGTCGAGTGATGATGACAGTGACTATTTCGATCAATAAATAAGCAGTAGTAGTTAATAAGTAAATAGTTGTGCTGTAATAAAAAATGATTGAGTACAAAGTTACTTTGTTTTTACTTAAAATAAAAAACTCGAAAGGCGCAGTTGTCGGTAAATGCAAAACTCAGTCCTGCCCTGTGCTTTTACCAGAAAAGGTCTTTTCAGGTAGGTATCGGTGAGCGGGTTTAAGACATCCGGTTGTGACGGCCTATTGAATTATAATGGGAGTCAAATTGGTGTGAAGTCATAAACGCCAAATATCTTTGAGGATAGTATACGATCAAAAACCTTTTGAATCAGAGTTGGTGTGTGGTACCACCCGGAGTTCTCGGCTGCTCGGCTCTCGTCGGGTGTTCGGTACCACCCCCAAAATTATTCATCACCGCCCTCCTGGACGAACGGCCGGCGGACGGAGAGTCACCAACAACCCGTCAACGGGCACGCGTCGCAAAAATACATAAATAATTTTATTCTCAAGTATATATAATGACATGTGCATAATATCAATAAATCGTTGTTAAAAGTACACGTCTTTCCACAAATAATAATCACTACAGTTTCCACAGTTGGCATTCAATTAATTTCGGTACCACGTGATGTTTACCTCAAAAACGTCTTAGTATTGTTATGTTTATTAAAAAAATAAACAGTAGATATTTTACATGTGTTGCTTTTCTTGAATTTGTATATTTCTCAGTGTCAAAGTGAACAAGAATGGATGGATGTTGGCGATACCCTGACTCATGGATTTTTATGGGAAAAAAGTCCGCAGAGAGTTACAGATGGTATACTTATATATCCCGAAATATTTTTAACGAAAACAAAAGAAGGCAAAAAAGTAGAATCCTTGATTATGGTTAACAAAAAAGAACATGTGGTTCTATGTTTTAGATTGCTATAATTTTGATGGATACTCAAGGAACGTCTGATCACCAAACCTCTTACGCTGAGTGCACTAAGATTTTTGCCCTTAGTGCATTAATTAGCTCAGTTCACATTTACAACATCCAGAATAAACTTGATTTAGAGCAGCTTGGAGTTCTACAAGTAAAGTTTTTATTTTTACTTACGCGAATTTATTTATTTATTTTTAGTTATTTGCGGTATTTGGAGCGATGTTTAGCGACAGCAAAAAGAAACCTTTCCAAGATTTGCACATTTTGGTTTGAGATTGGGTAAATTTTGAAGAATATGATTACGGTTTTGACGGCAGCAAGAAATTGTTATCTTTTACTTTCAAAGCACATCAACAATCCAATCTAAGTGAAATACAAAAAACTATTGGAGACAATTTTCAGAAAATTCAGTGCTTTCTGATGCCAAAGCCTGGAAGTAAAGTTGAAGCAAGGGAATTTAAAGGCGATTTTAATGGTAATTATAGTTTTTGTACGTCGCAGAAATTATTTTCTGAATCGAGCTTTCAGCTATTAAAACAAAATTTCGCGATCATGTGAAAATCTTTGTTGAAAATATTTTAACGCCCGAGAATTTGGTACCGAAAAAGATTGGTAATAAATTCGTTACGCTCGGAGAGTTACTTGGATTTTTTAATGGTTACGGGAGATGTATTAAACTATTAACGAGAAGGATAAGTCATGCATTGAATCAATTGACATGGTGCGCGTGCTTTTTCAATAGTCACTTTGTATTTTTAGGCAACTGCTAATATTTCGCTTCAACATCTCGTGAATGGAAAAGTAGAAGAATACAAGAAGCGTTTAGGGAGTTGCAGGGATCGAACACAAGCCAGCAATGAGAAAAGTGAAATTTTGAAAGAATTTGAAAAAGCAAGGGAGATGAAGTTGGGCACAAAAAAAATGAGAGGAAGTTTTAAACAACAACTTGTAGAGGTAAACCCAACAAATAGTCTCGAGATTTGTTTAAAATGACATCAAAATTTCTTTTTAGCTGATTAATGCACTATACAATGAGTTTCACAGAATTTTAGACCATGAAGATCAACTAGTAAACGACAATACCGAGCAGCTACAAGAATATATAACTTTAGAGAAGGCTGAGGAGATAAAGAACCGAATTTTGAAGAAATTCCTGGAAACAACCAAAAATTTTAACTGCCTAAAGGAGGCACAAAAGCTGTCTAAGGAACGGTTAACACGAGTAAGTTATAATATTTATTTGATCTGCGTGACACTTGAAAAAAATGGACATTTATGTATATAAATCTCAAAATAGACAATTTTGACAACTGTACATAAACCGCCGATGACAAAACTCCTTTTTAGCTACTTAATAAGGTGTATACAGATTTTCACACATAGAACACGTTAGGGACTATATAACTTTAAAGCAGGCCTCGAACGCAAAGGAGACAATTCTGAAGAAATTTCGATTTGACATGGATTGCAACGACCAATTGCGAGATCGTTTTGAGCAGTGGTTACCCAAAGTAAGTTTTTTAAATAATAACATAATTTAATGTTTAACGTTTGAAGAAAGGAAACTTATGTTAAATAAGAAGTAGACGGAATATATAATATTCCTTGACAAATAATTTTAATATCTGTATACAAAGCGGCTGTAACATAATACCTTTTTAGCTGTTCGATGAAATATATAAGAAGTTTTGTACATTTTTCGACCTGATGAATTAGGCGAGAAAGGCGAGAACATAGATTGTGGGAAGGAATTACTAGATGATTTCGAGCGACGGTTAAGTGCAGTAAGTTTTTGTCAGTATAAATAATAATTATACAAGTTAATCTTGAAAAACTTGAAAAAAAAAGAATTTAGTTCAAACATAAAAGCATAACCTTTCACAAAAAATAATTTTCACAATTGTGTATAAAATGACTATAACGATATATTTTTAGCAACTTGATAAGTTGTATAACGATTTTGATATACTTTTCAACCGTGCAAATCAATTAAAAGAGGAATATTCAAAACGTGTTGAAGGATGCCAAACTTTGAAGAAAGCCGAAGCAGAGATGGAGATCATGTTGGTGATGATTGAAAAAGAGAATTTGAACTGTGAGAAAGAAATACGACATCATTTTAAGAAACGCCTAAAAGCAGTAAGTTTTTTTAGTGTAAATATTTATAATGGGTGCAAGGGAATAATTTGATGAAATATTATTTTCTCAACTTTAATAAAAATGTTGCATATCCAAGCTAGTTTGAATAATAATTAATTACCTAATGTAAATCAATAATCAGTTGTTGCTTAGCAATTTTTGACTGATCTGTGCCATTTAGGCCCGCATTTGAGTGCTTATAAATAAGATTCTGTTTCTAAAATAGAATAATAGATATTTATTTTATTAGGAGTTTAAGTGATACTTAATGTGACGGAGTATGGAAGATTAAACGCCGAGCAATAGCGAGGCGAATTAAGTCCATACGAGTCACATAAAGTCACTTAGGGGTCTATTTTGTAACTCTTAACGATCTCGCTAGAGCATCGTTAACTTACGATAATCGTTCCCATAACGATTTTGGGACTGATAGCGATTTTGTAACATCTATCGTCTCGTTACATAGCGATCGTATCGTTAGAATGTCATCGTTCCGGAACGATAGGTTTCAGCTCACCGTTAGAAGTGTCAGAACACGTTAGAAAAGTATTTATACAATGAAGAGGAACGTTTTGGTGCAAATATGGGTAGAGAAGGTAAATGTAAGTAATTAATGTATGTTTGGATTAGGTTGATAACTTATTATATATTTTTTTTACTGCAGAGACAGAATCAGAAATTTGTCTCGGGTCTTAAGAAATGTAAACCACCCCTTGATCGTTCGAGAAGAAACCTTTAGGAAGACCTACCAACTGTAATGGGAAGCGGCGAGAGACACATTTCCAGAAATACTGCCTCAGAGTTCTGTATTATTCACCAGAAGTTGCAGGAAAAATTACATACTCATGTGCTGTTTCACACAATCTTACGCATAAGAAATATCGAAAATGACGAGATCAATATTGTCTATGACAAGGAGAACGATAATAATGAAGAACTTGAATATGAAGAACACAATTTACTACATGAATGGCATATCACAAGAAATAATTTAATAATACAGCATTTTCAATAATGTATTTATTATTTTTTTTACAACATAATGAAATTATTAAACAGTTCCTCTTTCACATAGTCTTAAATTTCTGGCCTTCTTTCAAACATTGAATTTCCAATCTACAAATCTCTGGAACACACAGTGACGTTTACTTACCAGGCAGTACATTGTAATTAGAGTGCCCTATGTTATATTCTTGGTGTACTAAAAAACACAGAGGTTATGGTTTATTGTGTAACAGTATTTATAAAGATTAAACATCTCAGTTCTCATAATTGATTGGTCATGACTAAACAAGATGTTCACTTTGTCATAACCAAAGTGTTGATGTAAGCAGAATAATTGCTAATAGTTGTACGATAAATTATAGTAAAGTACACATTTTTAAAAAGAGTGTTCGGGAGATTCATTAATTACACATACCTCTCTGAACTGCTGAACACTTTTGTGGTCCTCCCACAGAATTTAGTTTTGCTACCAACCCTTCCCATATCTTTTCTAAAAGATCTGGCTTGTCCGCTACGAACTTTTGGGCCCTAAAATCTACATTACCTTCTAACTCCTCCACATACAACTCATGTTACTCTTGGGTAATACGCTGGGCCCTTTTACGTTTTTCCATTGCTCCCGTGAACGTATTGTAAACTTAATTTCGTGTTAGTGTGATTATTTTGATGTTTTTCTTTTATAATTATTGTTTACTTACATGCTATAAGTTCAAAAATTTGTCCAAACTTCAATCAGTAGCAAAACAAATGTCATATGTCACAACAGAGAACAACGTAATCTAGACGCTACACAAATTTAAATACTACCGATTCTAAAAACATTAGATTCATCGTTCCGCTAACGATTTCAAAGCTTTACGATTACGATAGTGTTTATAAAATTGGAAATTTGTACAATCTCGCTAAACTGATTTTACGATTGCTTCTAACGATTATCGTTTGGGAACGAGATCGTTCCGGAGCGATAAATTACAAAATAGACCCCTTAAACTCCGAATGAAATACAATATTTTATTTTCAAACGATTAATCTTCTTTTGAAATGATTATTTCCCATCTTCTTACTTCATTAAGGAATTGCCTTGATTTCACTTACCATGGTTACTATGGTTGACAACCACTATGATTTTCACATATTTATACTCCGGCGGAGTATAAATGTTTTTTGTACGACCATTGCTTTTTCGATCATTTACCGTACAGGTTTCCATAGCAGTAAGTTCAGTTTACGGGTTGCTACGACCATTGATTAAATACATATAGATAGACCCATGCTATTGTTTGGAGCGAACAGGCCAACGGCCGGCGAACAAGAGATGGCGCACCAACAGTCGGCCGTCAAACGCCGGCGAAAAGCTTGGACACCAATCACGCGCATAGGTAACACAAATCACACCAACAATACATTTAATAAATCTACCACTCGATAGAGGGCGACGAAAAAAATGTGTAAAAATCTCATAGTCAGCATTTAGATAATTTACAACGTTGCCAGATGAGTCTAACACAACTTTGCCGTTATTTCTATTCGATTAGATTTTATTTCGTTTAAAAGTTTCTGGTAAATAAATGGAATTATTATAATGAATAAACAATACAAACAAATTATTACTTGATATTTTAAATACTTGTTAGTGTTGATGAAAACATAAATAGTTATTAAAGTTATTCTAAATGGCTCAAATTTTACAGTACGAGTGGGATGTTTCAGGACGAGTAGGTAGCCGAGTCTTTAATTTCGAAACGAGTACTGCGAAAAGAGTTACCGGACGTTTGTCGTTATGGATTTTATTTCATACTGTCAACATATTTTTTTATTCGATAAAATTATTACTATTTTGAGAAAAAGTTCAAATCGAGTCACTTTTTGTGACATCGTTAGCAACCGCTGTTTGGCAAATGTTTTAATTTGTTTATTCGTGCAAGTCAGCATCATATGATTAAACACATAGTATAACACGTTACAGGACTTATTGTTTTGGATAATCCGACTCGATGGACCAATGTTTTGTGCAATCCGTCTCGAAGGACCAATGTTTGTGCAACTCGGCTCGTCCTACCAGTGTTTTTTGTAATCTGGTTGATACGACAATGTAATAACGAATTGTACTTTGATATTGCTCGAAGGACCTTTGTTTTGTTGCGTGCGAAATAATAGACAGCGTTCGGTTTCGATGTTTAATACAGGACGGTTACAGAAGTACTAAATTTACATTTGTATTTACAATAACAGGCAAAGCAAAAGAGACCCAAAAGGGTCAGTGGCCGCTTCCGGAAATGGAACACTTGTCCTTTTTGGCTCAATTTTATCGGACTTGTCCGTTTTTTTGATTTTACCGGACTCGTTCGAATCCAGTAAAACGTCAAACTTGACATAGTATGAAGTAAAATAAATAAATTTTATGATGTAAATACAATTATTTGTTCATTATAATAATCCCATTTATTTACCAGAACCTTAGGCCTTAAATGCAATAATGCGATTAGGTATACTGACCGTTTTAAGGAGTGCTCGTCCAATAGTGCGTAAACTAAAATAGGTATTTGGTAAATTTTCTTGGAAGAGTTTGTTTCTTCAATGAAAATTTATGGTTTTTAACTCTTCTGCCGCTTGAAAGTCCAGCCTTGTGAAAATAGATTATTTGATAACCTGTTTCGTAATGATTGTAAATACGAACAAAAACATATTTGCACATTCTAAACAACTGGCCATATCGATACCAAACTTGTACAGATATGTTTTTTAATGCTTCTGTTTTCAATGAAATAAATTTTATTTGCAAAATACTTAATGTCTAACGACATATTACGCATACATACATATGTAGGTACTACCCCATTTACTATATTTCCAATCTGTGCATATGTATTTAATCAATGCTACGACTAACAACCAAGAGGCGAACGGTAAGCAAATTACTTACTGTTCAGCTGAACGGTAAGTAATCACGCATTCAAGATTTTTTAAATTTTAAATTCCATGCTTGTTCGACTTCGATATTTTCGCTTTCAGAATCACTCATGATTGATATTTTAAGCAAATATATCACTCACTAATAGTCGCGGAAAGAAAATTAACTCGAAATCAAGCCAGATCAAATCTAAATCGACAGCGGTCAAAATGGAAACTGATTTTTAAAATTGTTGTTTATATTAATCGAAACCATAGTAACAAATTTTAAATAAAAAAAAAGACCGTGTTGATGTTTGATATAAATTCTTTCAATTTATGAATTTGATAAAAAGACGCAAATCTTTTGATGGTCGTACAAAAAATGGTATAAGCATCACGAACGTTAAGGGGGTTTACTGGTCTCAGACAAATTGGAGACGGAGCGAAGCGACTTTTGTCTTCGGCCAGTAAACACCCCTTACCGTTCTTAATACTTAATATCTGGTTAACCGAGCTTCACTCGGCTCGTTTGGTAGTATTCGATCAGATTAGGACAGATAAATATGCGTATAGTATGCATTTTGAAGTACACGCGCTACTTAAAAATACACATTAAAAAAGAAATTCCATAAGCAGTCTTTGCTTTAAATACTGATGAGTGACATGTAGAGATTAAAGAATAGAAAACTGGAATTATTGTTTGACAATTATTAAAATCTCATTTGTTACCTAAGTTCTCTCTATGTCGTTTTTTTCTTTTTCCTAGTTCTCTCTATCGACTCTAGAAAAAGGTCACAACCACATTCTTACTGCCAGAAGAGTTTCGCCTCTGGTGTGGTTAACATACTGAGTTACCGTGCTCTTTTGCGTTATTCCTAATTTCTCAATCTCAGCCCTGCTCTCGAAGATGCCATTTACGAAAGTGTGCGAAACGTTGAGCCCAAAAACTCAAATAACACGGTCCCATCCCGGAAAACGATCACATTTTGACTCCGACCGTGGAACCTCTGAAATGAATGCTTGACAATAACCTCAATTCAACGCTCTTTCGTGTGCCTTTTATCCGCTCACTGTTTAGTTTTCCGCAAATTTTCTCACCTCAGAAGGTGAATTTTAACGTCCTCTATACAGTGGAGTATGTTTCGGTACGTAGAATTGAAGATAAAAGGGTACGTCAAACGTACTGTCAGACTGTCACCCAAACTTCTCTTATAAAACAGTCTCGTGTTCGTGTAGTGTCATCTGATGTTGCCTAGCAACAAAAATAATTCACTGCCTGAAAATTGCTGAAAATGTATGAAGCTGTAATTTTCAGAAGTTAAAACTATGATGAATCGATTTCTTGACCCAAAAAACCCCCAACCTGCAAATTTCATCGAAATCGTTAGAGCCGTTTTCGAGAAACCCATTATATATATAGATATATACATATACAAACTTTGCTCGTTTAATAGTATAAGATATACTATTATTTATACGCCGGCGGAGTATAAGTAGTAGTTATACGCCGCTCAAACACGGTGTCATAGAAATGACACTTAAACCCCGGTAAAAGCGTCATATAAGTGTCAGTTATATGACGTTTGAAAATAAAGGGATTTTATTTTCAAACGTCATATAACTGACACTTATATGACGTTCTTACCGGGGTTTAAGTGCCATTTCTATGACAGCGTTTCTGAGCGGCGTATAAATAGAACTTATACTCCGCCGGCGTATAAATAAAACATTTATACTCCGCCGGAGTATAAATATGTGAAAATCATAGTGGTTGTCAACCATAGTAACCATGGTAAGTGAAATCAAGGCAATTCGTTAATGAAGCAAGAAGATAGGAAATAATCATTTCAAAAGAAGATTAATCGTTTGAAAATAAAATATTGTATTTCATTCGGAGTTTAAGTGACTTCATGTGACTCGTATGGACTTAATTCGCCTCGCTATCGCTCGGCGTTTAATCGTCCATACTTGCCACATAAAGTATTACTTAAACTTCTAATAAAATAAATATCTATTATGTTAAACATAAAATTATACGGAATGTATAATCTTTCATAACAAATAATTTTGACACCCATGCATAAAAAGACTGTAACAAAATTATTTTTAGCTTCTTAATAAGGTTTATGACGATTTTTGCCTACTTTTCAATCGTATGGAGCAATTGAGGAAGGAATACTTCGAGAACGTTAAAAAATGCACAACCTCGGAAGAAGCTTTGACAGGGAGCCTGAGAATTTTGGAAATATTTGATGAAAAGAACTTCCACTGCCAGAAGAAATTATCAGATCATTTTAGGAAGCGCCTAAAAAGTGTAAGTTGTTTTTATTGTAATAATTATATATTTTAATATGGAACACTTGAAAAAAAAATGAATTTATGTTAAACATAAAACCATACGAAATCTATAATCTTCCACAACAAATAACTTTGACACTAACTTGTGTATAAAGCCATTGCAACAACATTATTTTAGGCACTTGATAAGGTGTATAGTAATTTTCGCATACCTTGCGACTACGTCAATGATCTAATCGTTAAATATTCCACGTTTGTTAAAGAATGCAGAACTTTAGCAGAAGCCGAAGAAAGGATGGGGGAAATTTTAGTGACATTTAAAAAAAAAGGAGTTGAACAGCGAGGACGAATCACGAAATAAATTTGAGAAACATCTGACGGAAGTAAGTAACTTTTTTCGTTAATGGAAATGATATAGTAATTTAATAAATTGCAATTGTAGCAATGTTCTCAGATATATAAAAATAACAAAACTGAAATTGAAATGAGGCATGTGAAAGACGTTCCTGCAAAGATTGGTAAATGGAGTTCACATATTTTAGGAGCAGCTGGGCAAGCTTATGGCGTAATAACAAACAACCACAAGTTGGGTATTCTACTGTCAGCAACCAGTCAATTTGGGGGAGATGCACTTAGTGCAGCTGCACGTGGAATTGGAACACTCGTAGTAAACAGTAGAAACACTAATAAATAATAATCCTGAATAATCTTCGTATTCTAGCCATAAGACATAAAATAATATTACGGAGCTTTTTTGATTTGTGAAACTTGTTATATTATTATTATTATTATTCTTGTTTCTTATATTAAACCGTTTATTACACACTAGCTTTTTTTCGCAGCTTGAGCTCTCGTCTCGACAGACATAAATTCCTCCAAATTCTTGTCCAATCCGACAGGAAGCCGTCGAAAACGAGTCATTAATCTCAAATATCATCTTTCTCTATATATGAACCAGTGGTTGCTGCATTTTTCATTATGTGTTCAAATTTCTTCATTTTACTCTCCACGTGATCTTCTATACATTTCTTTTCCCTTGCTTCCATTTTCTCGTCCATTTTTTCCATTTTCGCGTTCATTTGTTCGCTTCTTGCATCAATTTTTTGGTTCATTTCTTCCATGTTTGCGCCCACTTTTTTCATTCTTGCGCCCATTTCTGCAAGCATGGCCATGATCTTTTCCTCCATTTTCGCAGTTTGAGCTCTCGTCTCGACAGGCACAAATTCCTCAGAATTCTTGTCCAATCTGACCGGAAGTCGTCGTAAAACCAGTTATTAATTTCAAATCTCACTTCTGACGCCAGTATCATGTTGCGCGGGCGAGTAAAATCGGTATCGTAAAACTCAAGAATATATTTCCTAATAACTCGAATTACACGACTAACTATTGCAGCGATTATGTACAAACATTATTCCGGTGAATTTCACTGGACGCTCTTGACTCAACTAACTAGATGCTCTTCCGTTCCCTCTGTTTAAACCTATGTGTGCCTTTCGATAGATCCAGAACGCTGCTGCGATAGTTTTCTGGGCCCGGAATCGAGATTTCCGGTAAGCCGCTCCAGACTTGCGTTTCTGGACCGCTTACCGGACATATAATATTATTTCTATGGGTCCTACTGTATGGAAGGGCCCTTGGAAACGCTCGTGAAGCATGACGTCTTTATAGGGACACATTTTCGTGGACGAATTGTGCCCGATCATCACACATTTACCGCTACCGTTCAGCATCTTAGAGACAACGGTGAATATCGTCCCCAAATGACAAATCGTGGCCGACAGAGAACTGGAGGGACATTAGCTGCTGAACCTGAGATCTTAAATATGGTAGAAGAAAACCCAAGTATCAGTGTCAGAAGGCTGTCCTACAGAGTTGGTGTTTCCCCATTTGCCGTTTGGCGTACATTAAGAGAGCAAGGACTCCATCCGTATCATTTGCAACGAGTACAAGCTTTCAAAGAAGCAGATTTACCTCGTCGGATTAGGTTCTGTGAGGGGTTATTACAAAAAAATGATGAAGATCAACAGTTTATTGGAAACTTGCTGTCGACGGATGAAACAACATTTACGAGAGACGGGGTATTTACTCGTAATTGTCATAATACAACGTTTGATGTGATGAAAACCCTCATGAAAATCATGGGTCATTTTCAACAACGATTTAGCGTAAATCAACGTGTGGGCAGGTATGGTAGAACATCATTTGATAGGTCCATATGTTTTACCTCCACGGTTAACTGGCGCTGCATATCTTAATCTTTTGAACAATACGTTGGAAAATATTTTAGAGGATGTACCTTTAGCTACCCGGAGGAATATGTGGTATTTACATGATGGAGCCCCTGCCCACTATACACATGACGTGCGGGAATGGTTAAATCAAACATTTCCAAGAAAATGGATAGGAACAAACGGTCCAGTAGTACGGTGGCCTTCTAGGTCACCAGATCTAAATTCTTGTGATTATTTTTTATGGGGACATATGAAGCAATTAAGTCTATGCGGCACCTATTAATTCCATTGAAGAATTGACAAATAGGATTCATGATGTTGCGGCTACTATGAGAGTAAATCCAGACATGATAAGAAGAGCGCAAGAATCATTAGTTCGTCGAGCTCGGGCATGCATTGCGAATGATGGTCGGCATTTTGAGCAATTTCTATAAAAAATAGATCGTTTTCACTACTCGCTGCTGTAATTATTCAATCTTAATTTAAAAGGCGAGATTACTTTTCAAAATCCAAGGATTTTCGGCTTGTCAAACCTGACTTTACTTTTACTTACTATGCATTTTGCGTCGTCTTCGTTGATTCACTACTAATAATGAATCAACGAAGACGACGGCATTTTGATTCAAAATAATTTTAAATTCGTTGCTAGGTTTGTATTCAAATTAAATGCAATCAATTTACGTGGATATTTTCATCAGTGGTGTTCTAAGCAGGTGGTTAGAGGTGATTTTTTTCATCATTAAAAAAAAATTGAGACTTACTCGATTCGATTCCTTAAGGATGCCAAAGACCTTCATTAATTTTTGGTAACGTATTTCAAAAACACCCTGTACAGTGAAAACGTTTTACTGGCATATTTTTCCGATTATCTAAAAAAATGTTCTCCTTCTTCAATCTGATCGTATTATTTCATGGTGTGCGACGAAATTCCGGTTGGGACGAACAGTGACGGTCCGGAATCTCGCCGATAACGTGTGGTGGCGGCGTACCTGGGTGCCAAGCTTAGGGCCCACTAGTGTCGCTGATATAACAAACACGTCTGGCCGACCTAGCTTATGCGGCGACCTTCACGCCGCCGGGGGTGGCGCCTTCGGTCAGGAGCGGCGGTCGCTCGGGCGCCAGCTCCCTCTAAAGCCGGAGACACGGATATCATGTAGTGAGCGCCCGCGAAAACACAAGAATAAAAATAAAATGGCAAGGATTTAAACAATAAATAGGGTTTATTCCCTGCCACCAGCTACACGGCTAAAATAATAATCTTACGCCTAAGTCTTAATTAACTACAACAAATTTAAACAAAAAGAATTAAACGTCCGGCACGGTCAATCCTCCTGGACGGCGACTTCCTTCAGGACGGGTTCCTCCTGCACTTGGGGGCAGCGACCTTGATGCTGGAAATCGCGCGAGGACGGTACGGCGACCCGGGAGCGGAGCGCGGTGGCCGTAACGACGCGTGCACGACGGTTTCGACTTGTGGCGGCGATCACAAAAAAAAACCGGTAACGGTGGTACGGTTTTACGCTCGGGGGTGGCGATTCCAAAGCCGGTACAAAAACGGGCAGACGACCCAAAAGCTACTTACGGAGGTCGAAGGGTCGAACTGCAGTTAGAAATTTCACACTTCCAAAAAACTCACACCTCAACCACAGCACTTCTCTCATGAAGACTTCAGGTAAGAATCCTCTTCCGCCGCGGCGGCGCGGCGATCGCGGCTTTACCCCCGGCTCTCGCGGTGCGCGTCACGGTTTCCGGCCCGCGAAAATTCGCTTCGTTACAGGTGGAAGCAACCCTTTCACCAAAAAATGTCAACATTAGTAAATACAAGAAACTTACGGTTTTTTTAACACAAAAAGAAGAAATCATATTCCAAAAAAGTCTAAAACTCTTTCACAAGATGAAAGTCTTAGATTTCATTTGTGTTCATTGTTATTATCTGTTTACTTTGTTATAATAAAATGTGGTAAGTCATAATATTTCCATTATTTTTAATTATTATCAATTTTAAAGGTTGGCGATACAAATTTGTATGCACCAAGTCAGTAAAGGATTTTCATCGAACTCGCCTGTTACTCGCCTCGCTCGCTTTGCTCACTGGGCTCATAAGCTCATAAAAAAGATAAAGAATCACTTTACTGACTTGGTACATAAATAACTATTAAAGATAACAAAAACTGATAAAATGAATTCTCGAGCGTAAAAAAATAGTTCACGAGATGCCTTCTCTAAAGAAACCAGTGTATACATAACTGCGCCCGATTTCCTTGTTGTGGAAATGCGCGAAAGAAAAGACACCAGCAACCAGTATTCGGTGCAAGTCGTAAACAATGAAACAAATTTAAAATTAAAGTCAGATTGTTCTCATGTGCTGCATTTCTTGCAGTAACTACATTTAATGAGCAAATCTAAATAAAGTGCTTCAGAATGGCTTCAAGTTCAGGTACTATAAAGTGTTCATTTAAAAGTGTGTCCATCGTTCCAAAAAAAGTAAGTATTGAGAGATATCGTATAATAGAAGTATAAAGATTACGTAGATATATTATCTTTGATTACAACTCACGATTTTTTGGATTTTTTCAGAGTAACCAACAAGATGCCATCCGAATATTCAAAATCGATACAAAGACTGGAAAAATGATACTTTACGAAGATCAACTGCAGTTACTAAAAAGCGATAAGTTCAAGGATTACAAAGTTTGCGTCATTTCAGTCAATGGAAGTTACAGAACCGGCAAATCTTTTCTTCTCAATTTCTTTCTGCATTGTCTTAAGAAGAAGGTGAAGTATTGTTTCATTAAAACACCTTTTAAAAATATTTTCTAATTTTTGTTTTTCGGGTTTAATTAAAGTAGTATTGTATGAGAGTCCGTTTGGCGAACAGTTACTTTCATATTTTCTCGATCTTTCTTGAAATAAGTCTCTCGTTTCTGTCTGATGTCTGTCTTTTGTTGTCTGTATTATTAGATAGATAATCTCCGAAACTACCCAACCGATTGTTGTGAAATTTTTATATGTATTTTAGGAATATCGTGTAATGTATTCGAAATTTGTCTAATCATAGCCACCAATGATTTAATAACGTTATTTCAAAATTTTGCATGCTAGATGCTATTTACATTTTATAAAATCACATACTTGTGAAGTTGTGTTTGGGTTGGTTTCATGAGCCAAATTTTTAAATTGCTTATACAGGACGACTTAAAAAAAATATGAACTAAATAACTTAGTTTTCGATGAAATTGTGTTTGTTAGACTGTACTTCAGGAGCGCGAGAAATTCTGTGTAAAGTCGTTAGAGCAATTTTCTATGATCCAGTGAAATTAAAGTGGTACGATCAAAAATCTTCTGAATCAATGTTGGAATTCAACTAATTTTGCAACCACTTGATGTTTACCTCAAAAGCGTCTATCTTACTATCGTATTGTTTTGTCTATTAAAAAATTAAACTGTGGATTTTTTTACATCTAGTGCTTTTCTTGAATTTGTATATTTCTCAGTGCCAAAGTGTACAACGAGAATGGATGGATGTTAACGACACCCTGACTCGTGGATTTTTTTGGGAAAAAAGTGCGCAGAGAGTTACAGATGGTATACTTATATATCCCGAAATATTTTTAACGAAAACAAAAGAAGGCGAAAAAGTAGAATCCTTCATTATGGTTAACAAAAAAGAATATGTGGTTCTATGTTTTAGATCGCTATAATTTTGATGGATACTCAAGGAACGTCTGATCATCAAACCTCTTACGCTGAGTGCACTAAGATTTTTGCCCTTAGTGCATTAATTAGCTCAGTTCACATTTACAACATCCAGAATAAACTTGATTTAGAGCAGCTTGGAGTTCTACAAGTAAAGCGTTTATTTTTTCTTGCGCGAATTTATTTATTTATTTTTAGTTATTTGCGGGATATGGAGCGATGTTTAGCGACAACGAAAAGAAACCTTTCCAAGATTTGTACATTCTGGTTCGAGATTGGGTAAATTTTGAAGAATATGATTTTGGTTTTGAGGGCGGCAAGGAATTATTAACTTCTACCTTCAAAGCACATCAACAATCCAACCTAAGTGTAATACAAAAAACTATTAAAGATAATTTTGAGAAAGTCCAGTGCTTTTTGATGCCAAAGCCTGGAAATCAAGTTGAGACAAAGGGATTTAAAGGCAATTTTAATGGTAATTCTTGTTTTCGTTTGTCGGAGAAATTTTTTCTGAACCGATTTTTTAGATATTAGGAAAATATTTCGCAATCATGTGAAAACCTTTGTTGAAAAACTTTTAACCTGTAAGAATTTGGTACCGAAAAAAATCAATAATAATTTCGTTACGGTCGAGGAGCTATTTAGATTTATTGATGGTTACTGGAGATGTATTAATGAAACTGAAGAGTTGTGCACTGAATCAATTTACATGGTTTGCGTTTGAAACCAGTGCTTTTTCAATAGTCATTAGTAGAGCTTGGAAAATATGCACTAAAAAACTCTCAAAATATGCATGCAAATATGCAGTAAAAAATGTCAAAATATGCACTTAAATATGCTTTTATGAACATATTTATGCTCTTATGCATAATGCATAAATATTTTTTACGATGTATTGCGAAGTTTTATACAAAAAATAAAATACATACACAATATAATTGTTTATTTGAATAAGTTACTAAGAATGTTTAAAATATAATATCATCAATTATTTTTATTTAAATTAAAACAATATGTAATTAAATATTTTTCCAAGTTGTCAATCGTTAAACTTTGCCTGCGATCAGTTAAAATCAGTTTGTATTGAGAAAAACTTCTTTCAACATCACAGGAAGTAATAGGTGCGTATTTAAACCTTGATATAATTCCTGGTGCTAAATCAATTTCCTCTTCAAAACTACCCTTCAACACATTATTAATTTTTTTAAGTGTTTGAAAACCTTCATTTTTTTCTAATATTGTATCAAACTTGCATCTTATCTTGTCAAATTCTTCACATGAAAGAGATATTTTGTTATATAAATTATTGACCACGTCTATGCTTTCACTCAAAAGAAAATCTGTGGTTTCTAATTTTTTTATTGCATGTGCAATGCAAACAAAATTACCCTGAATATATGCTAACTGATTTTTAACAAGAGGATTATTAAATGTGTCAATACATTTTTTAATAGCAGTAGAATTAGTACTGTCGAACTGACACACAACATCTTTGATTTCGTCAAAATATTTGCATATAAATTCTGCCGATTCCAACCATGTTCCCCATCTCGTTAAAATGGGTTCCGGTGGTAATGGTATGCCGGGCATTTTTTCTTTGTAAACTTGCACACGAAGTGGTGCTTTTACAAATACCTTTTTAACATTTGTAACTAGAGTGTTAACAAGAGGAAATTGAATTCGGACACTTTCCGCTACTCTATTAAGACCGTGCGCCAAACAGGTACAATGAATTAAATTTGGGAAAAAAATTTTTAAATTTGTTGCTGCTTTAATCATGTAAGAAGCAGCGTCAGTAACCATTAATAAAACGTTATCTGTAACAAGCTGCTTTGGCAAATAAAAATTCATTAAGCAATCATTAATAAATCTAGCGATTGTTACATTGTTCGTTTTTTCAAGTTCTTTGACATTTAGCAAATATCCTCTACCCAGTGCGTCTTGTTTTAAGCTACCTATGATTAAATTTGCGATATATCGTCCTTTCACATCAGTCGTTTCATCAACTGAAAACCAAATGGGGGAGTCACCAATGTCTTCGCGAATGTGTTTCAGTGTCGATTCGTAATTTATTCCAACATATTTTTTTCTCAGTGTTGACGAACTTGGGATAGTTACGTCTGGGCAGTAACTCTTTAAAAAAGTTTGGAAAAGTGGTTGGTCTAATTTAAACACAGGAATGTTTAAGCCAATAAAAAGTTTGCATAAGTCCCGTGAAAAATTATCATTGGAGCTGTTTTCATTTCTATCTGTCATTAATTGCTGAACAAATTGTTGAGGACTTTGTTTCTTGTTCTTGTGACTGGTCGTATTCAGATGTTGATCAATTTGAAACTTTTTTTCACAAGTAATCTGCAAGAAACAAATAGAATAAAAAAACTATCTTTAATAATTTTCTAATTTATATGTATCTTGGTATTAAAGCGATATTAACGCTTATTGAATTATAAAAAAAGTAATGATTCAATTTTACTAAAAATAAAAGTTAAAGAAAATGTTTCATGCACAATATTTTTGGCTTACCCTTTTTTCACAAATAGTACAGTAAATATGAGTAGAGTCCATTATTTTTAATTCAGTTCTATTTGCAATCCACTTTTTTAAAAGTTCCGACCTATTGGCTGCTTGTTTAGGCATCGCAAAAATTCCACTCGTTATACACAAAACAACACTAACTCAAGGCAGATAAAATAATACGTTACGAGGTACGAAGTTGCTTCCTTAATATTAGTAAACGAAAAGGGGGAAGGGGGAGTCGAACCCAAAACATTCCCAAGAAATGGTCAGCTTAGTTATAGGTTGATTTATGGTTCTCAATTTTAACCATAAATATACAATTTTAAAATTTACTACTTATGTAAATCTGACAAAATTGAACGATGCCGCATATTTAAAGAGATTAGAAATTCCAGGTAGTGCCTTTTTCTTGAAGTAAACAGTCGCCGACAAATTTGGGGATACCTAATCTTTAGAAAAGAGGATTATTTTAGGTAGATCCGGAAATTACCAGTGATTCATGGCAAAACTTGCGAAATATGCATTTTTTTATTTTGCATATGCATTTATTCTAAACCTCAAAAATATGCTGATATGCACTTAATATGCATTTTGCATATAATCCAAGCTCTAGTCATTAGGTACTTTTAGGCAACTGCTGAGATTTCTCTTCAACATCTCGTGAATAGAAAGGTAGACGAATACAAGAAGCGTTTAGGCAGCTGTACAGATCTAACACAAGCTGAAAATGAAGAAAGTAAAATTCTGAAAGAATTTGAAAAGGCACGGGAGATGAAGTTGGGCACAAAAAAATTGCGAGGAAGTTTTAAACAACAACTTGTAGAGGTAAATATTTTTCAATAACATTTCAAGCCAATTTCTGCGTTAAAACCCAACAAATAGTTTCGAGATATGTTTAAAATGATATCAAAATTTTTTTTTAGCTGCTTGATGCACTATTCAATGAGTTTCACACAATTTTAGACTATGAAGATGAACTAGGAAACGAATATATCGAGCAGCTACAAGAATGTTCAACTTTAGAGCAGGCCGAAAAGATAAAGCATCGAATTTTGAAGAAATTCCTGAAAATGCTCAAAAGTTTTAACTACCTAAACGGGGCACAAGAAGTACCTAAGCAACGGTTAACAGGAGTAAGTTATAATATTTTATAATTTATGTATATAAATTGCATAACAGATAGTTTTGACACCTGTGTATAAAACTCCTTTTAGCTGCTTGATAATGTGTATACAGATTTTCTCATGCTTTTCGACCATGTGATTGAATTAAAAATGGAATACATAGAACACGTTAAGGAATGTATAACTTTAAAGCAGACCTCGAAAGTAAAGGAGACAATTCTGAAGAAATTTCTGTACAATACCAAAAACATGGATTGCAACGAACAATTGCGAGACTGTTTTAAGCAGCGGTTAACCAAAGTAAGTTTTTTAAATAATAACATAATTTAATTTTTAACATTTGAAAAAAGGAAACTTATTTTAAATAAGAAGTAGATGGAATGTATAATATTCGTTAACAAATAATTTTAATATCTGTATACAAAACTGGCTTTTAGCTGCTCGATAAAATGTGTAAGAAGTTTTACACACTTTTTGATCTCATGAATCAGTTAATAGAGAAATACACAAAAGCTGTCAAAAAATGTCGAACTTTAAAGCAAGCCCAGGAAGTGATGAGTGAAATTTTGGGTGAATTTCAAGAAAAAGGCGAGGACATACATTGTGGGAAGGAACTACTTGATAATTTCAAGCGACGGTTAAGTGTAGTAAGTTTTTGTCAGTATAAATAATTATACCTATAAGATAATCTTGAAAAACTTGAAAAAAAAGAATTTAGTTCAAACATAAAAGCATAACCTTTCACAAAAAATAATTTTTTCACTAGCAGCCATGCCGCATGCAAATGTCGACTCATTTAGAGGTAGCAAATTCAATTTTTGCGACCACCGGTTCAAAAAGAAAAATTGAGGTTATGTACGCAATATTTGATGTGATTATTTCTTAAAAAATGAACGAATGTGTGCTACAAACATTACTTGAGTATACGCATGGTAGTTGGTAGACGGTAGAAGGTAAAATGATTAACTCAGCGACACGTATAAACGGTTTTCTTTGTGTTGAAAATTTAGATTAAGTTTGATTAGAAATCAAAACAAATTCATATTGCGTCAAAAAATTGAACGTTTATTTTTTCAGTTTATTGTCTTATGGTTTCTACTAGTGAAAAAAATAGTATATTAACCACGGTTGCAAAGCCACTTCTAGACCTCGCGCTTCAGAGCCCTCGACGCTGCGCGTCTCGGGTTCTAATTTGCGCTCGGTCTAGAATGCTTGACTCTGCAACCTTGGCTAATAATATACTATTTCACAATTGTATTTAAAATGACTATAACGAAAATATTTTTAGCAACTTGATAAGGTGTATAATGATTTTCATATACTTTTCGATCATGTAAATCAACTAATAGAGGAATACTCCGAACGCGTTAAAGGATTTAGAACTTTGGAGGAAGCCCAGGCAGAGATACAGATAATTTTGGTGACGATTGAGGAAGAGAATTTGAACTGTGAGAAAGAATTACGACATCATTTTAAGAAGCGCCTAAAAGCAGTAAGTTTTTTCAGTGTAAATATATATTTATAATGGATGTTCAATTGGAAAATCACTCATAGTAGTCGTTGGAATTTCATTCAACACTAATGATATGCCTATTCTTATAACATAATAGCATATAACATGTTATATTTATGTCAAACGGATGTTAAGAAGAGCAGACATGCCGTTTGTGTCAAATGGAATTCCAACGCCTACTCGGAGTGATTTTTCAATTGAACATCCATTATAATTTAACCTGAAACACTTGAAGAAAGGGAATTTTTGTTAAACGTAACAGCGAAATGTATGCTCTGTTATGATAAATAATTTTGACAATTGTGCATAAAGCGACTGCAACAAACGTATTTTTAGTCGCTTGATAAGGTATGCGATGATTTTCGCATACTTTTCAACCATGTAAATCAACTAACAGACAAGTACTTCAACCTTGTGAAAGAATGTAGAACTTTAGAAGACGTCCAGGGAAGGATTAAGAGAATTTTGGTGACATTTGAAGAAGAGACCTTGAACTGCGACAAGGAATTACGAAATCAGCTGAAGCAGCGCCTAAGTACAGTAAGTTTTTTTCAGTATAAGTAATTATATAATTTAATCTGGAATTGAAGAAACGGAGTTTATTTTAAACACAAAAACATGCGGAATACACTTGTACAATCATAAAGCGACTGTAACAAAAATATTTTTAGCCACTTGATAACGGATATAATGATTTTCGCATACCTTTCAACCATGCAAATCAACTAAAAGAGGAATATTCAAAACATGTTGAAGAATGCAGAACTTTAAAGCAAGCCCAGAAAAAGAAGAAGAGAATTTTGGAGACATTTGAAGAAGAGAATTTAAGCTGTGATAATGAATTACGAGATCAGTTTAAGCAGCGTTTAAATGCAGTAAGTTATTTTGGGGGTAAATAATTAAGGTAACTGGACCCTATATGGCCTGCCTAAGTTTTGAGAATTTTTTAAATTTTTGTAAGAACTTGAAATGGAATCGTGGAAGTTGAAAGAGATTACATTTTTGTACATAATTTTCAAATTTCAGACATTTTTAAAATTATAGAGCCCAACAGTACCCGGTTTAGTTAAAGCGTGTCTTTAGGCCAAATTGAGTACTAGATACCAATATGGCCTGCTTTAAAAAATCGAAAAAAAAAGCACGCAAAAAAGTTTATTTACAAACAAATTGTTAATTTTCACAATAAGGAGAAATAAAAATATCTTTATCAATTTTTAGTGAGACCCACGCACTCTTCGTGTACGTATATATTTCTTACATCATGTGGAGCATATTCTCATATCTTTTACAATATCTTCTTGGTACATTTCGCAAAAAGAATTTTCTTGCTTCTTCCTTGAGTTTGCTTTTTCCTCATAGTAATTTAAATCACCTTATTCACAAAAACAATCAAACGGGAACTGCAGCATGTACCCAACAGGCCAATAGCCCGCCTAGGCCATATTGATTAGACATCACAAGCGAACATGTTATCAGTAATTCCAACTGAAAATCTGTTAAGAAAGTACAACTAATGCACATCATTTAAAAGCGGAAAAAAGGAGCTACACAATTATAGAAATATGAAATTGATAACTTAATTGAGATTAAAACTATCCAGAGAAAACTTACCGGGATAAAATAGAGCGGATATCGACTCGTCAAATCAACTTCACAAATAACTAAACGAAACGGTGTACCTATTACTTTACTGATTGCTTCTATATGGTATAAAAACTTTCCAGAATATATCCCAGTTCGGATCTAGCACATTTTGTTGGAAACATATGAGAAACAGCCAATATGCTATATTGGGTACTAGACCATATTGAGTTCAGTTACCTTATATAATTTAATCTAAAACACTTAAAAAATAAGAATTTAAGTTAAACATCAAAGTATACAGAATATATAATTTTTCACAACAGAAGTATTTTTAGTTTCTTGATAAGGTTTATGATGGTTTTTGTCTACATTCCAATCATGTAAATCAACTAATAAACGAATACTCGGAATGCGTTAAAAAATACAGAACTTTAGAGGAAGCCGAGGTAGAGAGGCAGAGAATTTTGGTGACATTTGAAGAAGAGAACTTGAACGGCGAGAAGGAATTAGGAGATCATTTTAAGAAGCGCCTAAATGCAGTAAGTTTTTTCAGTGTAAATAATTATACTTAGAAATAAGTACATTAACTTTAAGCAGTTATAGACCTCATCAAAATCAACAACTTTTTTTAATTAGCAAGTTAAATTTCATTTAATTTAATCTAGAACACTTGAAGAAAGGGAATTTATGTTCAACATAAACGCACACTCAATTATAATCTTACACAAGAAATAATTTTGACTTTTTTGTATAAAGTGACTATAACGAAAATATTTTTAGCCACTTGATAAAGTGTATAAAGATTTTCGTATACTTTTCAACCATGTAAATCAACTAGTAGAGGAATACTCCGAACGCGTTAAAGGATGTAGTACTTTAGAGGAAGCCGAAGAAGAGAGGCAGAGAATTTTGAAGACCGTGGAAGAAGAGAACTTGAACTGCGATATTGAATTAAGAGATCATTTTAAGCAGCGCCTAAATGAAGTAAGTTTTTTCACTGTAAATAATTACATAATTTATCTGGAGCATTTGAAGAATAGGTATTTATGTAATAAATATATATTAAAAAAAAAAACCAGGGCATAATTGACCAGCCGATTTTAATAGACGAGAGAGCGCAGCGACTCAGTCGATAAAGTAAGCGAGTCAATAAAGTCGGTTTATGTACGAATTATACATACAAAGCTTTATGTCCCACTGCAGCAATTATATCTTTTATAAAAATGTAAAAATGCAAAAAAAAACTAAACACCTAGTCATTCTATAAGGATGCCAAACGTGACAAATTTGTGTAAATTTTCATTTATTTCGAAAAACTGTTTTCGCAAGTTGTATTGAAAATCGTGAAATTGTTCTTTATTTGTGAAAAATAATGGAGGAAATAACAATAATAACCAGGGAAACAAAAGAAACACTCCTCCCAATAAAGTAAAGAGATTTAAACGAAGAAATTTACGCCGCATGTAAAAAATGGTTGCTACAAGCAGAAAATCCAAAAAACAACAGAAGATACTACATTGGCTTTTCTGAATACTGAACTCGCTTCTTTGGAACTGTCTAGTCTATGAAGCGAAGTACAATTAATTTAAAAGAAGGTACAGATCTTACCAATTTTCCCAACATTATTCTTTATCTGAGTTACTCTATGTTAGGAAGTTTATTTTATTATATGGAATAATTACAGAAGAGCTCCATTTTCAAAGTTATCCTTCTTTTTGGTCTAGCAGAGGTCTGTAAATGTACGAAATTAGTCTCTTTAACAGTTAACATTGTAAAAGACCAAGACATAGTATATTATTAGCCAAGGTTGCAGAGCCAAGCATTCTAGACCGAGCGCAAATTAGAACCCGAGACGCGCAGCGTCGAGGGCTCTAAGTGCGAGGTCTAGAAGTGGCTTTGCAACCGTGGTTAATATACTATTTTTTTCACTAGTAGAAACCATAAGACAATAAACTGAAAAATAAACGTTAAATTTTTTGACGCAACGTGATTTTGTTTTGATTTCTAATCAAACTTGATCTAAATCTTCAACACAAAGAAAATCGTTTATACTTGTCGCTGAGTTAATCATTTTATCTTCTACCGTCTACCAACTACCATGCGTATACTCAAGTAATGTTTGTAGCACACATTTGTTCATTTTTTAAGAAATAATCACATCAAACATTGCGTACATAACCTCAATTTTTCTTTTTGAACCCGTGGTAGCAAAAGTTGAATTTGCTACCACTAAATGAGTTGACATTTGCATGCGTCCAGGCTGCTAGTGAAAAAAATATTTTTTAGTTCGCCTAGTCTACAAAAGAGAATTTTTTTGTCATTCTTCCAAGGGAAAATGCTTTGTCATTTTGTAATTAGAAAATACATGGTGTTAAGACCAAGAATAATTTTTGGGTTTATCTAATTCTGATTTACTCACCGGCCGCTGTTTCCGCATGACATCTGTTAGTTTTTTGGCAAATTCTGGAGTTGATATGAGTGCTCATTTAATCTAGCGCAATGTAACAAATTTCGGCCGCAAAATATTTCCATAACGATTATATTATCATGCAGTTGGACATAAAGGGAATTTATGTTAAACAAAATTATACGGAATGTACTTATTTCATAACAAATAGTCTTGACACTTGTATTTTCAGGCACTTCATAAGGTGTATAGTAATTTTCGCATACCTTGCGTCTATGTCAATGAACTGATAGTTGAATACTCCACGCTTGTTAAAGAATGCAGAACTTTAGCAGATGCGAAGGAAAAGATGCAGGGAATTGTGGTGACATTTGAAAAAAAGAAGTTGAACTGCGAGGATGAATTGCGAAACATATTTGGGGAATATTTGACGGAAGTAAGTAATTTTTTTTTAATGTAAATGTTATAGTAATTTAATAAATTGCAATTGTAGGAATGTTCCCAGATATATGAAAATAACAAAACTGAAATTGAAATGAGCCATGTCAATGATGTTTCTGAAGGTATTGGTAAATGGACTTCAAACATTTTAGGAGCAGCTGGGGGAGTTTTTGGTGGAATAAGAGGCAGCCCCGCGTTGGGTAGTTTACTGTCAGGAGCCGGTAAAGCTGTGGGAGATGGACTCGGTGCAGGTGCACGTGGAATTGGAACACTCATAGTTAAAGGAAAAAACACGGATAATAATAATCCTGAATAACCTTCGTATTCTAGTCATAAGACATAAAATAATATTTCACAGCTTTTTTAATTTGTGAAATTTGTTATATTATCTCACATATTATTAAACCGTTTACTACACATTAGATCACAGAGTATTGAGTTTAATTTTTTTTGGGTGCATGTTGCCCATAGTTGGAGAATTTTTACGACGCAGAAAAAAATGCTAATAATTATTGCGGTCTAGCTTTGTAATCAATTTGTGCTACGAAATTACAGAAAACAAAAACAAAAGCTCTTTTGTTTCGGGACACAAGCTTGATTTGTTGACCCAAATCAATCATGTTTTCTTGTTGATGTGTGTTTCATCTAGGTCTTTGAAGAAGTTTCTGTGCAGTTGTTTTTATTTCAGCCCACTTATATCTAGTATTAGATAGATTTAAGGGTGTGTGGAGTTCAAGACTGCCCTTGTTATGGCGCAAATTATTACTTTTTTTTAGACCTAACACTAACCCGGAAATGATTAGCACTCAGGCAAGGCTTCTATCGTTACGAGTACAGAGACCAAGTAATGATATGCATTGTCCTAATAATATAACAATTATACCTTAGCATCCAAGAGCCTATGGTGTTGTGTAAATTGTGTAATCTAGATCTCGATTTTTACTTATGACATCAGCATTGATTAAAGTTATGTAACATAATACATAAAATATTGATTTTGCCTTGAAGTAAGTACCTCTCATTGATCTAATAAAGGAATGGATGGAGCCTTGTATACGTTTCCATACGTGAGTGAGTGTAATCAACATAAGAAAGAAATAGGTAGAGCGTGCATCAGTGGGGAAAGAATGGCTGACCACGTATCACGTGCTGGGTGGCAAGAAACGCTTCTTTTGAACGGGAATTAATACGTTTTCTTACGAGTTTGTTCAAACAATCAATTATAAAAAAACGTCTGTTAATGAAATCTATATTTTTACAGTTTAAAATTATGTGTAATGTGAAACAACAAAAATCATGTTAAGTGGTGGAGATACTCTATTAATAGAATTAAATGAATAGAGAATCTACAATATATTACGAATTCAGTTGTGTATGTTCATTGGTAATTCTGAAATTTTTAGGATAAAAGTAATTAAACTTTCGATAAAAGCGACAGGGTGCCTAATTATATTAAACATATTAAATTGTGTGAAATATTCTACTAAAATCTACTATTTTCTAAATCCACGTACAAATAACTAAAACAATAATCAATAGATATAAATGTTTAGGGAATCTAACAAACATTTTAAATTATTTACGAAATCCTTCGTCTGTGTATGTGATTATTACCTATGAAATGAAACAGGATTGCTTTCTTTGCACGTTCTATTCAATTATACGCACAACACGATTTCATGATGTTTAACAAATAGTCCCATAAAATACAACTTAAGAAGACTGTAGACATTTAAATAAGGTAACTTGAGCCTAAAAAACGTACATGTGCAAAAATACACCTTCAAACACTATGCGACAGTACGAAAGAAACCTCCAGAAACACAGTGCTCTACAGTTTCGTGTCAATGTTTTGCCACCCAGAGAGCCCTATCTCTGTCCCACTGTGTTGACAACGCGCGTCTCTCTCTAAGGTACTTCCATATAATATTATTTCTGTGGTACCTCTTGATACTTCCGTGATGAAAGAACATAAGAAGACTTGATTATCACAGTTTTTAAATACTGTGGGGAACAAATATAACTACCATTAGTTCTAAAATTACCAAAAATTACATGAAGCAGTCCCTACATTTGTTTAATTTGCGAACAGAATTTTAATAGATATTTTTATCTTCGCTATTGTTGTTTAATCATGTATCAATAAATAATCTGACCTTTTTTAAAATTAGGAATTGTTTAATTATGATTTTTATCTGATTTGGAAATTCCGAATGGTTTTTTATCATTACCTTGAAAATCGTAAAACTTCAGTTACAACTCGCCTAATCATTATCAACAACAAAAATACAAAAATGAACAGGTCGAGACGACAAACTGACTTTTGAATTCTCTTAGAAACCAATCACACAGGGAGTCATAAAAAAATTCCCAAGAAACTTTTTAATAAAAAGAGGATACATTTTTCTCAGGGATTAGACAAAAATGTAATTCCAAAATATCAAAAGATATAGAAGAAAGTAGTTGAAGAAGTTGGATTAGAAATTAACCATATTTGTTGCAGTTCTAGTTTTGTGACGATCTAAAATACCTGATGATATCCGAAGAAAAATTTTATAAAATTTTGCAAAAAAAAATCATAAAAACAAAAGAAACCATTCTGTGATGGGAAAAATTTCCTTCCATTAACAAATTGCGACTGTCTATACTTTCAGATGTAGGAATTAAGAATAGTGAGTTTTAATTTTCAAAATAATTGTTTTTTAAAATTATTCCATAACAAAAAACACATTTTCGTTTCATTAAAACAGATTTCTTGAACTTTAAAGTAATATCATAAAAAATTGTATTTAACGAACATAACTGCCCTTAGATATTGCTCAGGCATTAAAACGAAGAGTTGACGTTTATTTTCACATGGAACCGTTACCTAAAAGTTGCTTCATACGATGATACTTTAATTTAAAGATAACTAATAGCTGATAAAAAAATCTCTTGAGCGTAAAAAAATAGTTTACGAGAAGCGTCCTTTAAAGAAACTAGTGTAGCGGAGCTTTCAAAGCGCTCCGCTAGTACCCTCTCGAGGGCGCTGTCCTCGGCAGCGCCAGTATCAACCCCACCAAGCTCACCCCCACTGGAACGCACCCCACCTGAAGCTACGTCATTATACAGGTACTCCCACGCAACTCAACCCTGCCTATATAAGGCCCAACGCGACCGCTTTTCAGGCAGTTACAGATCGCCTTCTGGAATGCCAACGGACTCCGGAGCGGGCGTTATGAACTCGAAGAGTTCATGGAAGACCACCAACTCGATGCCATCCTCGTCAACGAGACGAACCTCCTGTGGAATTCCCGAGATCCCAAGATGCCGGGTTACACCCTGCACCGAACGGAACGCCGGGACGGAAACGGGAGAGGAACGGCCGTCTACGTAAGAAAAGAGATTAAACACTCTTCTTCTTACGTCCCCGATCTCCAACAACGCTGACCTCGTCGCAGGTGACGAGGCCACCATCGTAGCTGGCGACTTCAACGCCAAGCATTCGGACTGGCACAGCCGCCAGAACAACGCGAACGGAAGGCGCCTCCTAACCTTCCTCCAAAACACCGCGGAAGTAGACGTCATCTCCACCGAAGAACCGACGATCTACCACCGAGCCCGACCAGATGCACCAGGTGATGTCTTGGACATTGCCCTCGTCAAAAACCTCCGACACGAAGTGGACGTCAACGTCGTCGACGAGCTCCACTCCGACCACCTCCCTGTGATTATGCACATCGGGAACGAACCCAACGATCCCGTGGCCAACATAATCACGACCACGGATTGGACGAAATTCGCCGAACATATCAAGGGCAACTTTGGTGAGTTCGTAACGAATTTCCAGGACAGCGAGCAAGTCGAAAGAGCAACCCTGGACTACGAAAATCGTATCCGGGCCTCCATCGACGTGACCTCAGTTCGACGCCCTGTGCGGCCATTCAAACGGCCCGCGATACCACAGCGTATCGCGAATCTCATCAAGGAAAAGAACAGAGCCAGACGAACAGCACGACGAACTGGAGAACAGGACGACCGGACTGCAGCGAACCGCCTCCAATGGGACGTCCGGCGAGCACTGCTCAATCTTAGGAGCGAGCAGTGGGAACAAAGACTAGAATCCCTGAACACCGTGGACGGATCGACCTGGAAAATGGCCAAAGCGCTGAGAAGCGACAAGCGGCCACTTCCACCGATCCACAGCGCGAACAACGGCATCGTCTTCACAGAAGAGGACAAAGCCGCCGCCTTCGCTCACAGTCTGGAAAACCAATGCCAGACGAACATCGACCCTGATGCAGATGACGAGCATCTGGACCTCGTCGAGGAAACCGTCGAAGAAATTCGAATGGCAGAACCCGACGAAGACGCCCAGATCCGCGAAGTCCAGCCTGACGAAATCCGGGAAATCATCCGACTCCTCAAGCCCAGGAAAGCCCCAGGCCCAGATGGCATCCCGAACAAAGCATTGAAGAACCTCTCCGACGAAGCCATCGTCGCACTAGCAGGTATCATTGATGCAATGTTCAAATTCCGACTTTTTCCAGCTAGGTGGAAAGAAGCCCATGTCATTTTCATCCCGAAACCGGGGAAAAATCACATTTTCCCGGAAAATCACCGACCCATCAGTCTCCTCTCGTCCGTGGGGAAGATCGCTGAACGTGTGATTCGGAAACGGCTAGCCGAGTTCGTCAACGAACGAGGCGTAGTCCCCGATGAACAGTTCGGTTTTCGCCCCCAACACTCAACATCCGAACAACACCTCCGAGTAGTCGAATTCGCCGCAAAATCAATTGAATGGAAACAATTGACTGGCGCGGTGTTGCGAAGGCCGTCGACACCGTCTGGCATGATGGACTTGTTTACAAGCTTCACCAAGCAGGCGTGCCGTTGGCGATGGTGCAGCTCATCCAATCCTTCCTGGATTCCCGCACGTTTAAAGCACGCATTGGGCACGCTTTATCTGCGGAGCATCCAATTAGCGCTGGAGTCCCCCAGGGCTCGGCGCTCTCCCCGCTCCTGTACGCGGTTTTCACCGCGGACATACCCAAATCCCCCCGAACTAGCCTTGCCATCTACGCAGACGACACGGCTATCCTGACGCGCTCCAAAATGCCGCATCTCGTAACCTCCTACTTACAGGAGGCCGTGGATGCGCTGGAGGAGTGGTGCAAACGATGGCTCATTACAGTCAATCCAGAAAAGAGCACTGCGCTTCTTATCTCGAAAAGGGCCAGCAGGAGACGTCACGATGTTTAACCGGGTCATCCCTTGGCGGAGCCAAGCAAAATACCTAGGTGTCATCGTTGACAAACGGCTGTCCTTTATCCCTCATTTTGACTACATCGTGGCCAATACGAACAAGATAAAGGGTTCGTTGTCTGCGCTGATCGGTAAGCGCAGTAAGGTGTCGATCAGGAACAAGTTGTTGCTGTATGGCGCCATCATTCGCCCCACCATGTCCTATGCTTCAGTGGCCTGGAGCTATGAACCCTCCAAAACCCAGTTTCACCGTCTGGAAGTCATCCAGACGAAAACCCTCCGACAGGTTTTCCAAGCCCCATGGTTCGTCAGAAACGCCCAACTGCTCCGAGAGGCCAACCTCCCGCCGCTGAAGGAGTTCCTGCACGAAATCCCCCTCCGAGCCTTCA
The DNA here is from genome assembly GCF_036711695.1 of Zophobas morio. Taxonomy (NCBI): domain Eukaryota; kingdom Metazoa; phylum Arthropoda; class Insecta; order Coleoptera; family Tenebrionidae; genus Zophobas; species Zophobas morio. Next base: position 11,422,567 of record NW_026972122.1, read on the forward strand.
GGAAAGCTGAAGAACACCCCAACCCCCTGGTGCGAGAAGCCGTCGACTACGAGTTCGACGAGGAAGCCCCCCCCAGTCGCAAGCGGCCCCGTAGGGCGCTGCTTGAAGACCAAGTCGGCAAGTAACACCACCTGCCGTCTCCACCGACCGGCCCTTCCCAGCCTTCCCAACTGCCCGACCGCATCGCCTCCAAGGTGTTGCACATCTAACGCCAGAGCATAGCGCATTTTTTCTGTTTCAGATCTCCACCGGCCGCAGGACCGCGAGGAAGAGCCGATGATGGGGGCCAACTCCTAGGCAATCAATAGCTCAACCGAGCTCGGTAGCGCAGCTCCCGCTGTGTCTACCGAGATGCGCGTCATGGGTGTAAGGGACAATGTCCTGGTACCCGAGCAGAAGAAGGAGGGGTTTTAGGGCGGTAACCATTCCCCCAGTACCACCGTAGGCCGCAGAAGAGGCCAAGAACCATTACGGTGGTCTGCGTAGACATTTCCCCTCCACAAAAAAAAAATTTTAAGGCAAAATACCACATTAGTGTATTTATAATTACGTCTGATTTCTATGTTGCTGGAAAGTCCGAAAGAAAAGAGACCAGCAGCAACATTCGATGCAAGATGTAAATAGTACAACAAATTTAAAATTATAGTCAGGTCGTTCCCATGTACTGTATTTCTTGCAGTAACTAATAAATTTAATGAGCAAATGTAAATAAAGTGCTTCAGAATGGCTTCACGTTCAGCTATTATAAAGCGTTCATTTAAAAGTGTGTCCATCCGTCCAAAAAATGTAAGTATTAAGAGGTATCCTTATGATTTAAAATAACAGAAGTCCAAAGATTACACAAATAAATTATCTTTGATAACAGTCGTCCAATCAGGGACCGACTTAAATTAAAACAGCTTTATCAGACATTTATAAAATCAACACACCACGATTTTTTGGATTATTTTCAGAGTAACGGACAAGATGCCATCCGAATATTCAAAATCGATACAAAGACGGGAAAAATGATACTTTACGAAGATCAACTAGAGTTACTAAAAACAGAACCGGCAAATCTTTTCTTCTCAATTTCTTTTTGCATTGTCTTAGGAAGAAGATGAAGTATTGTACGATTAAAACAACTTTTAAAAATATTTTCTAATTTTTGTTTCTTGGGTTTAAATTTAAAGTAATATTTAGAGAGCGGATTTCTAGGTTTAATGCTTTTTGTGAAAAATGTAAGCACTTCAAAACTTTTTTATATCTGTAACTATGATACAATTTGGAGTTATTTGACACATTTTTTTAATGCTTATTTACTTTTTTTTCAGTTTTATGCATATTAAAACGTATATGCTTATTTAATGCTTTTTTCGACGAATATGAGTTTTAATGCATATTTTCTTCAAATGCCGGCCTTGTCGGGATGACAAATACTTGTTAGTTAGGCGTATCGGATCGTATGCATTTTACCTGGACTTGACCATTGAAGTACACTTACTCAAGACCCTTTCTGTGAATAGGTTTCGGTCGTTTGGGTAATAAAATTTTATTATAGGATTGGAAAAATACTCCATAGATTTTATGACTTTAAATCCTTACTTCCGTTGATAATGAATTAAAGCTTTTAACCAGATGTTCTTTTTCGGCATTTTGCGGCAAGACCGTTGAAGATTTTCTAGAAAAAAGGATTATTGTACCCAACTATAGTTTCCTCAAACCTATAAGGCGTTTATGGCTTTGGCGTTTAAAGTACTTTACAGCCGACCCTTCATAAAGCTTAGTAAATGTAAACCATGCCACGTGCCAGGGACAGCCGAGACGCGAAGGACCGGACTAAGAGTAATTTTGTTTTTAACGTTTCTTCCGTACCTTAATTATTTAATCATTATTCTGCACATTTGAAAATATTATTAAGATAATGAAAGCAAAAAACATAAAATCTTTAATAAGTACGATCGCAATCGTAGAAAACTGGTCCACAAAGTTTTTTGATAAATCAAATAATTTTGACGATGTCACCGTCCTTTGTTTCAAATCCAGAGGGTACATTCATATTGCTGTTATATTAAAAATAATACATGACTAGAGAGCGAAAAGTATGCAGCAAAATTTTGAGAAATATGATCATGTAATATGCATGAAATTTATGCAAATATGCTGTAACTTTATTAATATATGCAGAGATATGCAGTTGCATATCCTCCAAAAATTGAAAAGAAGTGTAATAACACAACTAAATTTATTTACAAATTATAAAAACAGGTTTATCAAGGTATAAAAAATACATAGATAAATAAAATTTTTAAAAATTATTGTCTTACACTAAATAGTGACAAATAAATAAAAATTAATAATGATAGGCCATTTAATTAGTATTTTTGTAGCAATTTATTTTTAAATACTTTTCGAAATATTGTAGCAAAAAATTTTGACGATGATCCGAAAACATATTTGTAAATAGAAATGCGGTTTGTAGCAGAAGCTACAAAACACAGTGCCTTCTTGAAGAATAAATTCAGGAAAAGACCAGTACAGGACACGGTTGATAAAACCGTTAATTGTTAATTTAGAAGAGTCGAGTGATGATGACAGTGACTATTTCGATCAATAAATAAGCAGTAGTAGTTAATAAGTAAATAGTTGTGTATGTCAAAATTCTAACTAATTTGCCGTAATAAAAAATGATTGAGTACAAAGTTACTTTGTTTTGACTTAAAATAAAAAATCGAAAGGCGCAGTTGTCGGTAAATGCAAAACTCAGTCCTGCCCTGTGCTTTTACCAGAAAAGGTCTTTGCAGGTAGGTATCGGTGAGAGGGTTTAAGACATCCGGTTGTGACGGCCTATTGAATTATAATGGGAGTCAAATTGGTGTGAAGTCATAAACGCCTTATATGTTTGAGTCCAGTCTAGGTACATACCTAGTTACCTCTCGGAATGTATTTTGAATGAAGCAAAATGGTCGAAGGTTATTTCGACAGAACTTCTCTCGTCTCTGAAATACAATAAAACAAACCCAGCTTTTTCGAAAAATTATAAAATTTGATTATGCGAATTTTATTTTTTTATAAGAACCCGGACAAGTTAAAACTTATTCCAAAAATTCTAGATCTCTAGGGTGAAAATTCTACACGGATTTATACACCACAAGAGCAGGAGTTTTTTATTTTATCAAATTTAAAAAACTTTGTATTATAAATTTTGGAGATGACGTCATCCCCTTGGTGGTGGAGATGATTTGCCAAATTTTAGTTAGCGTTTAACCATCTACATGATATTTCTAATATACATATAAAATATGGCAATAACACTGGTCAACAAAATTTAATTTTTTCTCTCTAACTTTGACATAATTGTAATGTTTTCGTTTAATTTGTCTCTGTATTTGTAACAAAGAGCATAAATCTTATAATTTAGCTCAATTAAAAAAAATACGCATATTTGATGTTAGAAACACAAAATGAGGTAAAACAATTACTTTTTGTATCTTTAACGGCAAAAAGTGATGTATTAACAAAAGAACAACCATAATTACGAAAAAAATTGGTCTAAAGAGTTTAGACAGTACTTCCCTCGCTGTCGGAAACTTGACGACTGCATGCCTATTGTGTTTTTTTTTCTCATTACATTTTTGTAGTGGGAATTTAAAAAAAAATGTGATGACGTCATCACCATTTTTGCAAGGACACGTATATCAGTTGGGATAGATGTAGTGTAATACTAAGAATAAAATATTGTATTCCCAAATTTTCGGGAAAATGAATTGGGTCGTTTTGAATATTGATTTCTTATAATCAATAAAATAACGAAACAATTTACTCACGTATACGGCGCCGGTGTGTAATATCTAGAGAGCGGATTTCTGTCGGGCTAGGCAAGGCCAAACTGGGTACGGCTCGTACGGGATGCGAATTCATTGCGGTTACGGACTGTACTTCGTTTATTTGAGATTAGAATAACGCTGTTTCGTTGCACTCTGCTGTTAATTCCCGTTCTCATTTACTTAGCCGTTTGATTAATAAATCGTTAATTATATTTATGGAATTAGTACCAATTAAATTCAGTGATTAGCTATCACCCGCTACTGAGTCCCGGCGATCCAGCGCGTCCCCACCTATAATCGTGACGTAGCCCGACAAAAATCCGCTGTCTAGTAATATGAAAGGCAACTGAAAATCGTTTATGTATAAACATTCTTAATTTAAGATGACAAGCGTAACAGCATACGTGAGAGTCAAACAGAGAAACTGTAAACAAAACGACCATCGGTTTTATTGCTTCGACTTCCGCTTATTATATAAAACGTTGGGTTTTATTTTAATTCTTGACGGTGAAATTCACAATTGGTTGATTATAAACATGTCTATTCCACATTCGCGGAACCTAGACAGCGCACACGTCTGTAATGTTAAAGTCGATGTAAATAAGCGTGCTACCCTTATGTTTCAACCGAGTTTTTACTTTAAAAAATTTTGTGTCTACCAAATTGGGTTGGTCCAATGTAATACTAATAATAAGTGTTCCCTTTAATTTAATCAATAAAATAAATTGACTTCATTAATTTTTTTGAGCCACCTCTTAAGAAAATCTAAACAATATGAATGAAGTGATAAATCACAAGTACAGACTCATCATATTTTTACGCTTTAGATAGGATTTATTGGGCAAACTTTCGAGCTGACGTCATCAAATTTTTTGAGGGGGGATTAGCAAATACATTTTGATAAACAAGTTAACGTGCTTATGATAGCTTTAATACATCTCCTATGTTTCAAAGCATTCGGTTTTGTTGTTCCTGATTAACTCAATAAAATAAATTCACGCATTCATTAATTTTTTGAGTCACTCTGTATATGCAAATCGAAAAAATTTGAATGGAATGATAAATCACAAGTACAGACTCATCATATTTTGTACATTTTAGATAGGATTTATTCAGCAAAATTTTGGGGTGACGTCATCAATTTTTTAGGGGGATGAGCAAATACATTTTGATAAAAAATTTACCATGCTTATGATAACTTTAAAACATCTCCAAGATTTCAAAGCATTCGGTTCTGTAATTCCTGATTAAATCAATAAAATAAATTGACGCATTCATTAATTTTTTTCGGTCACCCTGTATATGCAAATCGAAAAAATTTGAATGGAATGATAAATCACAAGAAGAGACTCACCATATTTTGTACAATTTAGATAGGATTTATTCAGCAAAATTTTGGGGTGACGTCATCAATTTTTTAGTTGGGATGAGCAAATACATTTTGATAAAAAATTTACCATGTTTATGATAACTTTAAAACATCTCCAAGATTTCAAAGCATTCGGTTGTGTAATTCCTGATTAAATCAATAAAATAAATTGACGCATTCATTAATTTTTTTGAGTCACCCTGTATATGCAAATCGAAAAAATTTGAATGGAATGATAAATCACAACAAGAGACTCACCATATTTTGTACATTTTAGATAGGATTTATTCAGCAAAATTTTGTGGTGACGTCATAAATTTTTTAGGAGGGGACGACCAAATACATTTTGATCAAAAATTTACCATGCTTATGATAATTTTAAAACATCTTCAAGATTTCAAAGCATTCGGTTTTGTAGTTCCTGAGTAAATCAGTAAAATAAATTTTGCGCATTCATTAATTTTTTTGAGTCACCCTGTATATGCAAATCCAAAAAATATGAATGGAGTGATATCATATTTTGTACATTTTAGAAAGGATTTATTCGGCAAACTTTTGAGCTGACGTCATCAAGTTTGTGGAGGGGATAACCAAATATATTTTGACTAAAGATTTATGATGCTCTTTAGAGCCTTAAAACTTCTGCAACATTTTAAAACATTCGGGTTAGCAGATTCAAAATTAAATTGCAAAATGTTGTTTTATGATTTTGATTTTTTTTCCAAAAATCTGGACGTTTCCGGTAAAAACTGAATTCGGAGTCGTAAACTATATGTGTAGGACTATGTTATTTTATATAATTTAAGACCCATTTACTATGTACAATTTTGAAGTGACGTCATCGCATTAGTGGTGGGGATGATTAGACAAATTTTGGTTAGCGTTTTACCATCTACATGATATTCCTAATATAAGTACAAAATTTCACAACAATCGGTCCAGTACTTTCGGAGATTATCTGTCTAATAAAAATCCGGGACGGCAGACGGACAGACGGACGGACAGACGGACGGACAGACAGACGGAAATGGGAGATCTATTTTTTCGTATTCTAGGAGTCATGAAAGATCGAGGAAACGTAAAAGTAGAGAGTCGGCCGACGGACTCGATTACAATACTTCCTTTGCTTACGCTCGGGAAGTAAAAACAACGATTGTAGTTTAAAAAACGAAAAAACAAAAGAAACAGCTAAGACCGACGTTTTTTCGGTTGCCTCCTATAGATTTCATTGGAGATCTCTCGCTTGATGGTCCCGCAGTATTCTGCGAGCATTTAGGTGTTCCATCGATCTTGGTAACGTTTTTCTATCGAGAAAATGCCTAGATGAAAGCATTCTCCATGTTCGTCACTCACGTCGTCACAATTTTTGGGGAAAAAATCAAGGTGCGAATGCATAAAATGCACTTTTAAGAATATGTTAATTTTAAATTTTTTATATGATGATAACATGTTTTCTACTTACTAAACGTAGTTTTCTTAGTGCTTCCCAAGAAGTTTATAGCAATTTGATAACAAAAAAATACACCTTATAGAAAGTTTCCTATTACTTAATAGTACGATTTTTGTATTTTTCAAAGGATAATATTTTAAGATTACTTTTAATGTATTGGCCATTGCAGTCCTAAGATAAGTTTGATAAAAGCTTCCTATTTTCAACTAGTAATGTAAAACGCATTTAATTATGAAAAATGTGACGAAGTTCTGTGTAAATGTCGTTTACTTCCTCTTGTCTTGTTAAAGCTCATTTACTGTCGTTTGAACTAACCCGGTAAATTAGTCTTTACACGCACCCTGCCTGTAAAACGTTACCATGGCAGTTTTACAGGCACCGTGCCTGTAAAACGTTATCATGACAGCTTTACAAGCACCTTTTTCTTAATCTTACTAATACTAACGTTAAAATGAGCTTCAAACTCTTCATCTTCATCGAAATTCCATAATTAATAGAGCTCAAAAACAAAATTAAACTATTGAAATTATTAATCGAATTTACGAATTGACAGTCGCGTTATTTTCAAACAATTTAATTTTCCATAGTTACCATTTATAATTTCTATGACTGTAATTTTAAGTAAAATTTCTATGCCAAAGTTGTTAATTTTCAGAATTTTGAGTAAGAGGAAGTAAAACGTTGTACGCGGCTCGCTTGCAATTAGCCTTTACTGGGGCTCACCGGATTACAGGGCTCGCTCCTACGTCGCTCGTCCTGCAAACATTCCGGCTCGCCCGTAAAGGCTAATTTACTAAGCTTGCCACGTAAATAACTATTATAGCATCCAAAAGCCTGTGGTGTCATGTAATCTAGACCTTGATTTTTACTTATGACATCAGCAGTGATTAAAGTTAAATATAACATTGTCGATTTTGTATAATGATAAGACCAGCGATCATGTAGGATAGAAGTGTATTGATAGTAATAAGTGTATATACAAAAAAGAATAAGAGAATATTTGACCTCACGGTCTAGAGCTGTTTGAGTCAGTGCTCTATTTTAATTTTGAATATTGAATTCCTGAATCTACCTGGTGGTTCTCACCACCCTTATTTCAAAGTGGGTGGTGGCTCTGGCCCATCCTTGCGGGTGGACGGGACGAAACAGATGTCCCCGCCAGGAGCGCTAACATAAGCCCCTGCCTTGAAACAATCACATTGGTTTAAGATAAAAAAATTAATAAATAAATGCGTTACAATTTACACTAAAAGAAGAATGTCCAATATATGTATACATGGAAAGTAAAAAAAAAACAAGAAATATTGATATGAAACCGTAAAACTAGTTAAGAGTTCGAAAGATCACCACCACAGTCTTTAAGTTTAGCGCAATTAGTCCATTGGTAAAGCGCACACTTTCGAAATTGCTCTTTTTATCAAACCACTTTTGCACTTCACCGACACCGGGGTGCAATTGAGTAATTCTACCCAACTGCCACTGCAACGGTGATAAATTGTCTTCTTTTAGCACTACTAAGATGCCAACTTCCGGAATCCTTGCAGACAGAGCCGTAGCCAGAAATAAATTTCAGGGGAGGATTTCACAAATTCAGGGGAGGCAGGGAACATATTTGTGATATAGATAGTAATAATGAGCAGATATATACAAAAATAAGTAGGTACATATGAACAAAAATTGGAAGTATATAAGCTTAATGCTTAATATAAAGACAGAAAAATACAATTTCTACTTTTATTTTTATGCTTACGTTTATAATGATATAAATATTGCTAACTCTACTATTTCATTAACCTAAACATTATGCGACCTGATTTCGCCAGAGGGATGTACGGAAGTTGGCAGTTTGCTAACATTGCAACATTTCGTTTGTGTTTTCGACACTACCGCATTCCTTACACCTCTCCCGGTGGGCGAAAAAAAAAAATTTTGTTTACTAATAATAGTAACCTAACCTACCCAGCTAACCTATGCTAAATCTTATTAACTATTTAACATGAAGCTATTATTAGAATTACAAAACAATTTTTTTTCTTTTGATAACATTATTTTGAAATTTGCTAATGACTATATAGTTCCTTGCTTTTTACAGTTCTTAACTACGATACAGTTTCAGTCTGTCTTTGTGAATACGCACTGGTTTGTCTTTCACTTTCACTATGGCATTAGAACCTTCGTCACTGATCACTTCATATGGTCCCTTGTATACCGCATCACTTTTGTCACTCAAAGGGTTCCGCATTAACACTTTATCACCTTCCTTAAAACTAAATTCCGCCCTAACTAAATCACATTTTTCTTTTCTACGACTCTTCGACTGTATTAAATTGTATCGTGCATCATCCCAAGCAACTTGTAACCTGTACTTTAATTCTTTCGGATAGTCGTCAAAATTATAGATAGGATCAACTTTGGTTGTAACATTAGACGGCAGTTGAGCGATTTTACCAAATACCAGTTCGTATGGCGTGTAACGAGTTTCTGTGTGAACTGTATTATTATAGGCAAAGCACCAATATGGCTCCCAAGAACCCCAAGTGTCCCAATTTTCTGATGCTTGAATTCTCAAATACGCGCCTAGATGTTTATGAGAGTTTTCCAAAGCACCTAGCGTTTGATGGTGATAAGCTGTAGCGCTTAATTGCTGCATACAAAGTAACCTACAAGTTTCTTTGAATATTCCCGACATAAATTCGCAAAATAAAATTTTCAACAAAAGCTTTGGCTACGGTCTCTGCTTCTTTATTTCGAATCGGATAGCACTCTACATATTTGGTTAATTCGCACTGAATAGTTAAGATGTATATATTATTATTACTATCAGGACGTAAAGGACCTACCAAGTCAAGAAAAACTTTTTGAAAAGCAGTGGATGCTGTTGTAGTAATTTCTAGTGGTTGTTTCTTTATGACAGCATGTTTATGTCTCTTTCACACATCGCATTTTGCTACGAACTTCTCAACATCTTTCTTTAAACCTGACCAAAAATAATATTTTTTGATATTATTATACATTCTGTTGACTCCCGCGTGTCCACCTGTTGGTAGCATGTGAAAATCGTTTAAAATTAATACTCTAGTTTCTTTATTTGTCACGTTTATTTGGTTTCTGATAACATTAATTTTTACTCCACCTTCACGAAAAACGTATAACTTTCCTACTATATAATCAAACAACTGTTTTTCAATATTACCCTTAATTATTAATAATTCCGGAATTTTATTTAATTTGCAAGTCTTAATCAGTTCTCTCAACGTGTTACCTAAGTACGTCGTCGATCGAGGATCCCGATAGTTGCAATAAACTATATTTGATTCGTCATCAAATATTACAGTTGCTTTTCTTTCACTTTTATTTTTATTCAACCTTGAACTTGTATTTATATTTGTACTGGCATTTGTTTTTGTACTCGTATCGCGATACTTTTTGTAGATTTTGTTAAACGTTATTTCATCAACAAACTGAAGCTCTATGTAACGCTCAGGCATCTTCAAAAGTTCTACCATACTGTAACGAAGCGAATTTTCGCGGGCCGGAAACCGTGACGCGTACCGCGAGAGCCGGGGGTAAATTCGCGCTTGCCGCGCCGCCGCGGCGGAGGAAGAGGATTCTTGCCTAAAACTCCAAGGAGTGCGGAAGTGCTGGGGTGATTTTCTGAGTGAAGAAGAGTATTTTTGAGAAGTGAGAAGTGAGCAGTTCGACCCTCCGACCACCGTAAGTACCTTTTTGGGTCGTCGGTTTTGGAACCGCCGCCCCCGAGCGAGAAACCGTGTCACCGTCACCGCGTTTTTTTTGTCACCGTCGAAAGTCGACACCGTCGTGCACGCGTCGTTACCGTCACCGCGCTCCCCTCCCGGGTCGCCGTACCGTCTTCGCGCGATTTCCAGGTTCAAGGTCGCCGCCCCCAGAGCCCGGAGGAGCCCGGCCTGAAGGAAGTCGCCGCCCAGGAGGAACGACCGTGCCGGGCATTTAATTATTTTTATTTATTTGTCTTGTAGTTAAATTAAGATTAGCCGTAAGATTTATTATTTTAGACCGTGTAGCTGGTGCCAGGGAATAAACCCTATTTTATTGTAAAATATCTCTTGCCGTTTTATTTTATTTATTCTCGGGTTTTCGCGGCGGCTCATCACCTGAATTCCGTGTCTCCGGCTTTAGAGCACCCTGGCGCTCCCTCCCCCGGAGAGGGAGCTGGCGCCCGAGCGACCGTCGCTCCTGAGCGAAGGCGCCACCCCCGGCGGCGTGAAGGTAGCCGCATAAGCTTGGTCGACCAGACGTGTTTCTGACATCAGCGATACTAGTCGACCCAAAGCTTGGCACTCAAGTACGCCGCCACCCCATACGTTATCGGCGAGATTCCGGACCGTCACCGGACCGACCGTCCGTTCCACATCCGGAATTTCGTCGCAATACCAGGGTGATCAAGCCTAGCACTCGGCAACCTTTCGGACGAATTCTGTTCGTTTTGTAGCGCTTTCGTTTGAGCTCGGGTGGTTACAAACATTTTTTGGTTTATATCGTTAGATAAACTGACCAAATCTTTCGAATGTATTTCTACACGAGATAATGCGTCCGCTACAACATTGTCTTTTCCTTTCACATGTGTTACGGTAAAATCGTATTCTTCTAATTTCAATCTGAATTTTGTTAATCGACTTGAAGGGTTATTCATGCCAAATAAATAGACTAAAGGCCGATGATCGGTGAAAATTTGGAAATGTCTACCGAATAAATATGGCCTAAAACGAGTAATAGCCCAGACAATAGCTAATAACTCTTTCTCTATTGTACTCGTACAATATCTCTGCTCCGCATTATTTAAAACTCTGCTAGCAAATGCGACTGGTCTACCGTTGCTATTACACAAAACTGCACCTAAAATCTGGAAAATCTAAAATAGGTGGATTAATCAGAGCTGTTTTGAGTATTTCGAAAGCCTGTTGGCATTCTTCAGATGATACGAATTTAACTCTTTTTTTGGATAAATTATTTAATGGCTTCGCGATTTCTGCAAAATTTTTTATGAATTTACGATAATAATTTGCAAACGCCACGAATCGCTTCGTCTCACTGGAATCCTTCGGTACGGGATACGCCCGCATAACACGTACGTTCTCGGGATCTGGAGAGACTCCCTTAGCCGAAATTAAATGACCCAAATATAAAATTTCTTTTTTCAAAAATTCGCACTTTGCTGGATTTAACTTTAAATTTACTTTCCTCAAACGATCTAAAATTTTGATTAAATTTTTGTTATGATTTTGAAGATTATTTCCGAAAACAATAAGATCATCAAGATAAATGAACCAGTTTTGGTAATTCAATCCTGACATAGCAATCGTCATGGCACGTGAAAATGAATTTGGACTAATTTTTAATCCCATTGGCAATCTAGTCATTTGATATTGCCCTCGATCTGTTGTAAAGGCAGTACACGGCCTCGAATCTGGATCCAACTCAACTTGATAGTATCCTTGATACAAATCCAGATGAGTGAAATAAATGGCACCCGACAAAGCATCTAATATTTCTTCAATGCATGGCAACGGAAATCTATCATGTTCGATTTTTTTTATTAAGCTGTCTATAATCGATAACAATCCTCCATTTTTTATTACCCGTGGGATCGCATTTTTTCGGTACTATCAGAAGTGGAGCTGACCACTCTGCACTAGCTGCTTCAATCAGCCCTTGCTCTAGCATTTTATTAACTTGTCTACCTATCTCTGTTTTTTGAGAATGTGGCAACCGATAAGGCTTAATATACGTTGGCGCAGTTCCGTCTTTAATTTTTATAGCTTGTTTATAGACATTCGTAACAGTACACTGATCGCCTTTTAAATAAAACACATCAGCATATTTTGCACAAATCTTTTCAATGTCTGTTTTCTCTTCCGATGTTAACATGTCATATTTGATTTGCCCTAAGACTTCATCTACTCGCTTTACAGATAAAGGTACTTCTTCGAATGCAACACACTCATAATTCACAAATTTATCTACTTTTGGCCTAAAATTTCTTAAAATTACTTCACTTTCATTCGTATTCAAAATTCTAATAGGTACTTCCTTCGATTTCCTCGGTTTGACTACTGCACTCGCAACAAAAACTCCCTAACAAACTTCTTCCGGTAATATCACACATTCAATTTCTACATATTGTATTGTTTCACATCTAGAAGGAATTTTAGTTATTTTGTTAAATTTTGACTCTAAACTCACACATATTCTACCTGTTCCATTATTCCAGTAAAGCAAAAAATTTTCGTAATCTATCATAGCTCCATGTTTAGCTAAAAAATCTGCTCCTATTACTCCATCCATTTCACACTCACACTCATTCATTACATGAAACTTATGCGTCAACACTTCCTTACCAACCTCAATGTCAATGTCAGCGGTTCCTACTGTGTAAGTAGTACCTGCTATACCGGCAATTTTTATTTTTGTACTTTCATCTACCCATTCATCTCCTGTCAAACTACTCTTAAAAATTATACTCAAAGATGCACCTGTGTCTACCAACAATCTCAGTTCACTCATTCCATATCTCACTTTTACAAAATTTAGCCCATTCGTACTAAGCACAACTTCATCATTCTCATTCGAAGTCCCGAAAAAACTGTAGTCTACTTTGTTCCGACTGATTCTCATCTGCAGATCCTACCTATTGTTCTTTTTTCTCAATTATTGTGTAAGCCTGACCTAGTTGTCGCGAATGTGACGCAGCATATAACCCACGACCACGGCTATCACCACTACGCTGACGATGCGAATTTCTGAAATTATTTCTTCCGCGTGTTTGACCTCGATTTTGTTCAAAATAAACATTTCGATTTCCATGATTATTTCCAAAATGAAAATTACCCCGGAAATTTCTTTGCCTATTTCCGAAACTATTTCTACCACGCGTATTTTGTCGTCGCACATTCTGATCTCGCGTATAGAATACTTGTTCCGAATTTTTGACGAAATTTGACTCTTCAACTGCACCATTGATAGCTTCTGCAAGAGTCGCAAATCCCCGCGCCCTGGTGATTAGGCGAAGATTTTCGTCTTGCAACCCATTGGCAAATGCCGAAATCGCCAATTTTTCATTGGTATTTGCTAAAATGCCGCTCGCGGTATCATTTCCATCTGCCTGTGCAATTGTTAAATTTAACATTATTTCTTCAATATCACGACCAAAGTCTTGCATCGATTTATTGCGTTGTTTGGCTGAAAAAAGTTGCCGATTTAGATTTTTTCGCGATAAGTTTTTCTCTCATATCTTTTATTAAATCTGAATTTGACGGATACGTTTTGTTTATTCGCAACTTTGCACTTTGTGACAACTTAGTTTTTAGCACGTACATAGTTAACAATCGTTTTCCTGCGTTCTCTAACATTGAATCATATAACTCAATACCTTCGATGAGTCGTAGTGTTACCTCTTCCGAATTATCCATATGTGGCAATAAGCCAGAGGCAACTTTCAAATCAAATTTTTCAGTCATATTTACTGAATTTTTCGCACTAGTGTTTTCCAACCTAATATTAGCTAACCTATGCTTCAAAATACTATCTATTTCCTCAATTAATTTACTAATACTACATACATACGTCTTGACTTTGGCAACGATTTCAGGGTCATGAGTTTCCTTATCGAACTTTTTTCTTAACTCCTCAAATTCTACGGTGAGTTTACTTAGTTTCTCACGTTTCCCGGTTATCTTACGAATATCCGTTCTTCTCTCGTGTGAATCTTTACTAAGGTTCCGCGAAAATACTCGTCATTCCTCTTTTAACTGTACGAATGATTCAATAATAAAACTCATTCTCCGTTTTTAAATTACTAACCATCGCTCCTTAAAATTATTCCTAATTTACCCTTTGTACTTAGTTAATCTACTTGCGCACACAGCAAAACAAAAATTTTTCGCTTACTAGTTTTAAACTCGGTCTCCTCCCAGGTCGACTCTACTCTTGACGATTTCCCTGCAAATCCTCTTCTCCAATTTCCTTTTGCACCTTTCATAGATGAGGAACGCCACCATCACCACCAATCCGAGAAACGTCACGATGCCCAATATCTCGAACGTCGAAATTGTCGCAGTAGCTGAAACGCCGCCACTGTTTCCTGCCTGCACGATGATGTTCTCTTCTTCTGTACCGTCTTTAGACACGGTTTTCCCCATGTTGTCAATTTTTCAAAATACGAACCGCCAGCTACTTTTATGGTACCAAGTCTTCAACCAGTGTTCCAAATCCAGGAGTTAGCAGGATCGCCATGTGATAACCTCTGTTTACCATGATGCCCTGATGGGTGGTTACCAGGGTGGAAACATACTAACAACTCACTTTCACATCTTTATTTCACTATTCTTTACTACACTAACAATAACTACTTCTATCACTCTACTTCTGCTTCTCCTACTCCCAATTCATACACACGCCTTAAATAAACTAAATATTGCTAACTCTACTATTTCATTAACCTAAACATTACACAACACAACAAAATCGAAACTTTTTGTTGTTGCATGAAATTTTTTTACTGTTTTTTACTCATTTGGGGTCGGTGGTTCCGAATCTACATTCAGAATTTTTCTAGCAGCTCGAGTTTTTGGGATATAGGTACCGTCTTGAGCTTTACTTATTAATCGATAATTACTATCAACAGCTGTCTAACTCAGCTAATTTCTGTTGAATTTTCATAATGTGTTCTTCAAGAAGGACGTGCTTGAACAGTCCCGATTGTTTTTGTGTGGTTTCCGCTTGAATGTGTCGGACTTTGTAAAACAGGCATACTTGGACTATTTTGGATTTCCATTGCTAACAAATGCCAAGCCCTGAGTACTTAGTTTGGTATGTAAAAGCTGTGTTGAGTCTTTGCGTTTATGACAAAAGTGAAAGAAGAGTATCCTACAATGTCCTTAGTGCTGGACAAAATCAAGTACATGGAACATAAGTGGGTTTTATGTGTAGATATAAAAATGTTCCGTAAATTAAGTAATGAAAAGTTAAAAGCCGGTATTTTGACGACCCACGAATCAGAAAGTTAATAAATGATAAAAATTTTATCAGCTATATGACAGTTAACAAGAAATGTACGTGGGAAGAATTTGTTTGGGTAGTAAAAATTTTTTTGGAGAATAGGAAATCTACGTTCAGCAGGTTGAACAATTACTAATGCACTTGCAGCGACTTGGATGCAACATGAGCATTAAGCTGCACTACCTCCATAGCCATCTGGACCGTTTTCCTGAAAATCTCGGTGACCTGAGCGAGGAACACGGGGAACGCTTTCACCAAGATATTCGTACAATGGAGGAGCGATACCAGGGTTACTGGAACATAAAGATGATGTCTGATTATTGTTGGAGCACTCAGACTAGTACTCCTAACAAGAAAATCATACAAAAGAAAATTTCATTGAAGCTAGATATATTTAACAAATTTTTATATCTTCAAGTAAGTGCATTTTTAGCAAAAACACTCTTCACCCCATATCTGTAAAACTAGAGCTGCTAAAGAAAAACGGTTTAATTATTTGGAATAAGCGTGGAAAAACTATTAGGATTCATGTAAAAAAATTCATGCAACAGACATGTTGTTTTCCTGTGTTATGCCACCTGATTTCGCCAGAGGGATGTACGGAAGTTGGCAGTTTGCTAACATTGCAACATTTCGTTTGTATTTTCGACACTACCGCATTCCTTACACTTTCTTTACTCGCTAACGGTCGAAATTGTCGACATGCATAACAAAATGCAGCATCCAGAGATTTGGAATATTCCAACCACTTAAATTTTTTGAACCAAACAGCTTGGAAACTTCTATTCTTATTTTTGGATATTCAGGAAATTTATGCTGAATTATGTCCGCCCCCAATTTTGCGAGATCATGAACATTATCTGACGAAGAATCAAAAGATCTGCAAGACTTTTCAATTGTAAATGATTTGGAAGTAGAAGGAATTTCTGAAGCTTGTGTTTTTGGCAAGGAATTTTCTTCTGAAAATGATCTTGAACTACAAGGTATTTCTGAAGCTGATGTTTTTACTTCATTTATTTTTATTAAATATTTATCCATGACCACGAATGCGCGCAACACCGAAGAAATTTCGCGACAAAACCAACTTCAACGATACAATTTAATCACGTCTTTCATGGGTGGTAGCAGAGATGCAACTGAACTGCGAAGCATTTATAAGCATTTTAAAGTAAATACGGACAACGCTTGTCTTTGTCTATACTGTACACGTGAAAATGAAACGGAGAAACTAAATCGAACGAATTTTTCCCCGAATTGCAATAACCGGATATAACACCGTTGTTCAGAATTTTATTGCTTCGACTTCCGCCTGTTAAATAAAACATTGTATTTTATTGTGATCTTCCATATAGTGGTTTGCATTTGGTGAATTATAACTTGTCTAGGTCTAGGGGAGGCAACAATTTCTCCAGGGGAGGCTCAGCCTCCCCTGGCCTCCCCCTAGCTACGGTCCATGCTTCGATTTTACAACGTGGTCAGGTCTCAGGTACTCCGTCGACCACCGTCTCCAAAAATCCTGGCGACAAGCCTCGATCAATTGCCAGCGAGACAATCGGTTGATGGGAATGGCGGTGTGGTCCCTCTCCATGGGGGCGGTTAAAGGATGCCCGATTAAAAAATGGCCGGGCGTAAGAGGCATCATATCGTTAACATCGTTCGACAGTGGCGTCACTGGACGCAAATTCAAAACGGACTCAATTCATACTAACAAGGTGTGCGATTCCTCGTATGTAAGATGATTTTCCCTGATAACGCGTTTAATATGGGTTTTAACGGATTTGATTTCCGCTTCCCAAAGCCCACCAGAATTTGGAGCTCGCGGGGGTATAAACTTCCAGATGATTTTTTTCTGTTTTAACCTATTTTGGAAATCTTTGGCTAGTAATAATTGGTTCAGTTCTTTTTTCGCGCCAACAAAATTGGTGGCATTGTCGCTTAGAATCTAGGCAACGTTGCCGCGGCGCGAAATTAGTCGTTTTAGCGCATTGAAAAAGGAATCAGATGTCAGGTCGCCCACAAGCTCAAGATGAACAGCTTTAGTACATAAACAAATGAAACGACAGATGTAAGATTTGACCGTCCGCTTTCCTCTACCTCTTCCTTCTTTAATTAGAATAGGACCTCCGAAGTCTACTCCAACTTTAGAAAAAGGGCAGGATGATTTTTACCTAGGCTGATTTTACCCAGTGGCGGCTCGTGGTGATTTTTGATGGGTGGGCAAAGCATTATAGGTAGGTTATAACATGTATGAAAAAAATTGGTCTAAAGAGTTTA
This sequence comes from Zophobas morio, assembly GCF_036711695.1. Taxonomy (NCBI): domain Eukaryota; kingdom Metazoa; phylum Arthropoda; class Insecta; order Coleoptera; family Tenebrionidae; genus Zophobas; species Zophobas morio. The sequence continues at coordinate 11,440,502 of NW_026972122.1, forward strand.
GACAGTACTTCCCTCGCTGTCGGAAACTTGACGACTGCATGCCTATTGTGTTTTTTTTTCTCATTACATTTTTGTAGTGGGAATTTAAAAAAAAATTGCGATGACGTCATCAACATTTTTGCAAGGACACGTATATCAGTTGGGATAGATGTAGTGTAATACTAAGAATAAAATTATTATATTCTCAAATTTTCGGGAAAATGAATTGGGTCGTTTTGAATATTGATTTGTAATAATCAATAAAATAACGAAACAATTTACTCACGTATACGTATCAGAGGCAACTGAAAATCGTGTATGTATAAACATTCTTAATTTAAGATGACAGGCGTAACAGCATACGTGAGAGTCAAACAGAGAAACTGTAAACAAAACGACCATCGGTTTTATTGCTTCGACTTCCGCTTATTATATAAAACATTGGGTTTTATTTTAATTCTTGACGGTGAAATTCACAATTGGTTGATTATAAACATGTCTATTTCACATTCGCGGAACCAAGTGAACGCATAAAACAAATGCAGGTCTGTAATGTTAAAGTCGATGTAAATAAGCGTGCTACCCTTATGTTTCAACCGAGTTTTTCCTTTAACAAATTTTGTGTCTACCAAATTGGGTTGGTTGGGGTGTAATACTAATAATAAGTGTTGCCTTTAATTTAATCAATAAAATAAATTGACTTCATTAATTTTTTTGAACCACCTCTTAAGAAAATCTAAAAAATATGAATGGAATGATAAATCACAAGTACAAACTCATCATATTTTTTGCATTTTAGATAGGATTTATTCAGCAAAATTTAAGGGTGACGTCATCAATTTTTTTAGGAGGGATGAACAAATACATTTTGAACAAAAGTTTACCATGCTTATAATAACTTTAAAATATTCCCAAGATTTCAAAGCATTCGGTTTTGTAATTCCTGATTAAATCGATAAAATAAATTCACGCCTTCATTAATTTTTTTGAGTCAACCTGCATATGCAAATCCAAAAATATGAATGGAATGATAAATCACAAGTACAGACTCATCATATTTTGTACATTTTAGATACGATTTATTCGGCAAACTTTTGAGCTGACGTCATCAGTTTTTTGTAGAAGATAACCAAATATATTTTGACTAAAAATTTATTATGCTCTTTATAACCTTAAAACATCTGCAAGATTTCAAAGCATTCGGTTTTGTAGTTCCTGATTAAATCAATAAAATAAATTTACGCATTCATTAATTTTTTTGAGTCACCCTGTATATGCAAATCGAAAAAATTTGAATGGAATGATAAATCACAAGAAGAGACTCACCATATTTTGTACATTTTAGATAGGATTTATTCAGCAAAATTTTGTGGTGACGTCATAAATTTTTTAGGGGGGACGACCAAATACGTTTTGATCAAAAATTTACCATGCTTCAAATTATTTTAAAATATCTTCAAGATTTCGAAGCATTCGGTTTTGTAGTTCCTGAGTAAATCAGTAAAATAAATTTACGCTTTCATTTATTTTCTTGAATCACCCTGTATATGCAAATCCAAAAAATATGAATGGAGTGATAGATCACAAGTACAGACTGATCATATTTTGTACATTTTAGATATGATTTATTCGGCAAATTTTCGAGCTGACGTCATCAAGTTTTTGGAGGGGATAAGCAAATATATTTTGACTAAACATTTATTATGCTCTTTATAACCTTAAAACATGTGCAAGATTTCAAAGCATTCGGTTTTGTAGTTCCTGATTAAATCAATAAAATAAATTTACGCATTCATTAATTTTTTTGAGTCACCCTGTATATGCAAATCGAAAAAATTTGAATGGAATGATAAATCACAAGAAGAGACTCACCATATTTTGTACATTTTAGATAGGATTTATTCAGCAAAATTTTGTGGTGACGTCATAAATTTTTTAGGGGGGACGACCAAATACGTTTTGATCAAAAATTTACCATGCTTCAAATTATTTTAAAATATCTTCAAGATTTCGAAGCATTCGGTTTTGTAGTTCCTGAGTAAATCAGTAAAATAAATTTACGCTTTCATTTATTTTCTTGAATCACCCTGTATATGCAAATCCAAAAAATATGAATGGAGTGATAGATCACAAGTACAGACTGATCATATTTTGTACATTTTAGATATGATTTATTCGGCAAATTTTCGAGCTGACGTCATCAAATTTTTGGAGGGGATAAGCAAATATATTTTGACTAAACATTTATTATGCTCTTTATAACCTTAAAACATGTGCAAGATGTCAGAGCATTCCGTTTTGTAGTTCCTGATTAAATCAATAAAATATATTTACGCATTCATTAATTTTTTTGAGTCACTCTGTAATTTGGTAGACACAAAATTTGTTAAAGGAAAAACTCGGTTGAAACATAAGGGTAGCACGCTTATTTACATCGACTTTAACATTACAGACCTGCATTTGTTTTATGCGCTCACTTGGTTCCGCGAATGTGAAATAGACATGTTTATAATCAACCAATTGTGAATTTCACCGTCAAGAATTAAAATAAAACCCAATGTTTTATATAATAAGCGGAAGTCGAAGCAAAAAACCGATGGTCGTTTTGTTTACAGTTTATCTATTTGACTCTCACGTATGGTGTTACGCCTGTCATCTTAAATTAAGAATGTTTATACATACACGATTTTCAGTTGCCTCTGATACGTATACGTGAGTAAATTGTTTCGTTATTTTATTGATTATTACAAATCAATATTCAAAACGACCCAATTCATTTTCCCGAAAATTTGAGAATATAATAATTTTATTCTTAGTATTACACTACATCTATCCCAACTGATATACGTGTCCTTGCAAAAATGTTGATGACGTCATCCCAATTTTTTTTTAAATTCCCACTACAAAAATGTAATGAGAAAAAAAACACAATAGGCATGCAGTCGTCAAGTTTCCGACAGCGAGGGAAGTACTGTCTAAACTCTTTAGACCAATTTTTTTATAAATGTTACTTACAATGTCGGTCAGCAAGAACCAACGAGATCGTCGAAGACTCTTGCTAGAAGAGAAAAGAGGAGCAAAAAAACGGTTCGGCACATAAATAGATTTGTTAGGTGTTTATAGAACTATAAACTCAAATAATGATCCCAACATGTAAAGATTTTGAAATAACATGACGAGAAAACATTAAATTTTAAACCTTTGAGATAAGCTACACTTAGAAAAAGCAGCAATTTGGAAAATATGTACCAAAGTATGCACCAAATAATACATGGTGACATAACCTCACATTGTACCTACTGATGTTTTAGCGGTATTTGTGATTTATTGTTTTTGTGTGGTGTGTAATACATATTAAGTGTTTTATAATATTAAACTAACACTTAATATGTACTACACACCACACAAAAACAATAAACATCAGTAGGTACAATGTGAGGTTATGTCACCATGTATTATTTGGTGCATACTTTGACTAAGCGGGAACCGTTAATGTATACATTGACTAGTTCAAGCTTACACATCGTCCATTGTGAACACATTTACTGAGCAAATCAGTCAATTCCATACATTGGCTAGTCAATGTATACATTGACGTACGGTTTTGGCCAAAGTATTCACTGCGCATGGAAATGGATACTTTTACTAGTAAATGTATACATTCACTAGGCAGTGTATGCATTTACTGCAGTCCGTTAGTCAAAGTTTCAATAAAAAGAAATACTTAAATATCACAATTGAGGAGCTCAGAGAAGAAGTAGTACAAGTGACATTTTTATTAAAAATGAGTTAAGTGCTGAACAGTATATTCACTAATGCTTATGGAGAAATAGAAATAACATAAAAAGTTAAACTTTCTATGTTGTTCTCTAAACCTGTACAGATAAGATAGGATAAATGAAAAAACTTTCAGGAATTACTCCCACATGTAGCTAGTGTTTTTTAAGTTTGCAGATGATAATAAATTAATAAAAGAAAGGGTTAGCATGTCGAAATCGATAACGAAGAAGACAATAAAATAAACATAAAACCCTAAAACATCAGTAGGTACAATGTGAGGTTATGTCACCATGTATTATTTGGTGCAAACTTTGACTAAGCGGGAACCGTTAATGTATACATTGACGAGTTAAAGCTTACACATCGTCCATTGTGAACACATTTACTGAGCAAATCAGTCAATGCATACATTGGCCAGTCAGTGTATACATTGACGGAATGAACACTTTGACTGTAACATATACATTGACGGAATGAACACTTTGACTGTAACATATACAAAAAAGAATAAGAGAATATTTGACCTCACGGTCTAGAAGTGATTCAGTTAGTGCTCTATTTTAAATTTGAATATTGAATTCCTTAATCTACCTGGTGGTTCTCACCACCCTTATTTCAAAGTGACAGATGTCCCCGCCAGGAGCGCTAACAAACATAATACATAAAATATTTGTTTTGCCTTGTACCTCTTGAGATACGTCCCTGATGAAAGAACATAAAACTTAATTATCACAGTTTTTAAATACCGTGGGGAACAAACATAATTACCATTAGTTCTCAAATTACCAAAAATTAAGTGAAGCACTCCCTACATTTGTTTAATTTGCGCACAGTACTTTAAATTTAATTTTTATCTTTGCTATTGTTGTTTTATCATATAATAATTCATATATCAATAAATAATCTGATATTTTGTAAAATTAGGAATTGTTTTTTATCTGATTTCGAAATTTCACATATTTTTTTATCATCATCTTGAAAATCGTAAAACTTCAACCAAAAACTTGCTTAATCATCATCAACAACAAAAATACAAAAATGAACAGGGAATCATAGAATTAAATTTAATTCTGCGTTTGTTTGCCTTTTTGTTTTGTTAATCTGTACATCATGTGTCAATAGTGAATGGTTCTTTAATAAAATAACGATCACTAGTTAAATTAATAATTTTTTTCTACAATCGTGTAAAAAATGACTCATATGTCAATGGTTTAGAGTGCAAAAAGTGGCACTTTCTTGCACTAGTGCAAGAAAATTTTTATTGCACTCTAATGTCAATCTAATCAACGTCAAATTTCATGTTTATTCATATTTTCTTTCACCAAAAGGGAAGCACGTATCATGGAATATTCGGACTAGAGGGTAAAAGACTTTACCTTCGTTGACTGATTGGACAAATAAGCCAGAAGCACGGTTTCTGTTAACTACACAACATTTTTGTCCACACATCATTCTTTGAACCGGTTGTATGTCAGATCATATTGTTTTGTGGGATTTCTCGGGCAACAAATTAAATATTGACGCATTGGCCATCTCGGTAATTTCATTTTCACTCGAATCGCTCATTTTGGGGTCAGCACGGTTCAAAACACTCACTCACTACTTATTTCTGGTGTTTTATTTTACTTTGCAAATTGTTTTTTTTTTTGGAAACATTGTTTGGTTGTCATGGTAGTCACGACTAACTAACATAAGACAGCATGATGATACCTTTTGGTTGTTGTAGAATTTTATTCAAATCTCCAATAAAACTGGTGCATTATACCCACGATTGTAGAAAAAATGTTGTATGCAACACGTGCAAAAGTGTTCTTGCACTTGACGTATTGTCCAACTCGACCTTCGGTCTCGTCGGACAATTGTTACGTCGCGTGCAAGAATCAGTCACTTTTTGCACTTGTTGCATAAATAACTATTAAAGTGGTTTTGCGAAATTTTTCAGGGTGGCCGGTTTTTTTGCCGGTCAGTGTATAATAGTGCTTATATATATTTGTTACAGTTGTAGTTTTTTTTGCGATTAAAAATATGTACATGGTAATATCCGAAGATAAATTTTATACAATTTTGCAAAAAGTCATAAAAAAAAGAGAAACCATTCTGTAATGGGAATAATTTCCTTCCGTTAACAAATCATGACTTTCAGATATAGGAATAAAGAATAGTAAGTTTTAATTTTCAAAATAATTGCTTTTTAAAATTATTCCATAACAAACAATACATTTTAGTTTCAATAAAACAGGTTTCTTGAATTTCAAAGTAGTATTATAAAAAGAAATTCTATTTAACAAACATAACTGCCCTTAGATATTGCTTAAGCAGTAAAACAATAGAGTTGACGTTTAGTTTCACATGTAACGTTTACCGAAAAGTTGCGTCCTTGAACTATGGAATCATACGGCGATAATTTAATTTAAAGATAACTAAAGGCTGATAAAAAGAAATTTTTGAGTGTAAAAAAATAGTTTATGTGAAGCTCTTTTAAAGGAACCTGTGTATATATAATTGCGCCCGATTTCCTTGCTACGGAAATGAGCTAAAGAAAAGACACCAGCAGCAGCATTCTTCAGAATGGCTTCAAGTTCAGGTACTATGAAGAGTTCATTTACAAGTGTGTCCATCCTTCCAGATAATGTAAGTATTGAGCGGTGTCCTATCCTACATAATCAGAAATCTTAACATTGCACAAAGATATTAACAAGTGGTCGACTTAAATTAAAACAGCTTTATTACATCTTTACAAAATCAACTGAATCCTTGAATATCTCACTTTTTTATATTTGGAAATTAAATTTTACAAATGGCATATTTTTTGAATAATTTTTCCAGAGTAATCAACAAGATGCTATTCAAATATTCAAAATCGATGCAAAGAAGAGAAAAATGATATTTTACGAAGATCAACTGGAATTACTAAAAAGCGCTAAGTTCAAAGATTACAAAGTTTGCGTCATTTCAGTGACTGGAAGCTACAGGACAGGCAAATCTTTTCTTCTCAATTTCTTTTTGCATTTTTTGAAGAAGAAGGTAAAGTTTTATATGCTTAAAACAACTTTTAAAAATATTCCCTAATTTTTGTTTCCCGAGCCTAAATTAAAGAAGTAACAGCGTTGTATTTTAGGAATATCGTGTAGATGGTAAAACGGTAATCGAAAATTGTCTAATCATCCCCATCAACGATATGACGAAAAATTTCAAAATTTTGCGTTGTAAATGCTATTTACTTTTTATAAAGTATTATACTCGTAAACTTGTGTTCGGGTTCGATCTTCTCATGAGCCAAGTTTTTCTTAATTGCTTACATAAGATTTCTTAAAAAATATAAATTAATCAACTTATTTTCGAAGCAGCTGTGTTTGTTAGATTGTACTTTAGAATCGAGGGAATATGGTGCGATGAAATTAAAGTAGTACGATTAAAAACTGAACCAGAGTTGGCAATTAACTAATTTCGCAATCACGCGATGTTTACCTCGAAAGTATCTGCTGCCTTAATATTGTATTATTTAATTATTTTATCTATTAAAAAATTAAACTGTGTATTTTTTACATGCAGTGCTTTTCATGAATTTGTATATGTTTCAGTGTCAAAGTGTGGAACAAGAATGGATGGATGTCAACGACACCCTAACTAGTGGATTTTTATGGGAGAAAAGTTCACAGGGAGTTACAGATGGTATACTTATATGTCCCGAAATTTTTTTAACGAAAACAAAAGAAGGCGAAAAAGTAGAATCCTTCATTATGATTAACAAAAAAGAAGATGTGGTTCTATGTTTTAGATTGCTATAATTTTGATGGACACTCAAGGAATGTCTGATCACCAAACTTCTTACCCTGAGTGCACTAAGATTTTTGCCCTCAGTGCATTAATTAGTTCAGTTCACATTTACAACATCCAGAACAAACTTGATTTAGAGCAGCTTGGTGTTCTACAAGTAAAGTTTTAATTTCTACATACGCGAATTTATTTCTTTCTTTTTAGTTATTTGCAGGATATGGGGCGATGTTTAGCGACAGCGACAAGAAACCTTTCCAACATTTGGTCATTTTGATTCGAGACTGGGTAAATCATGAAGAGTACGGTTTCGGTTTTGAAGGGGGCGAGAACTTATTAATTTCCACTTTCAAGAAACACGAAAAATCCAACTTAAGTGAAATACAAAAAACTATTAGAGATAATTTTGCGAATGTTCGGTGCTTTCTGATGCCAAAGCCTGGAAGTAAAGTTGAGACAAGGGAATTTAAAGGCGGTTTTAATAGTAATTATGTTTTTTTTTTGTTCGTCGGAGAAATTATTTTCCGAATCTCCACTTTTTAGAAATTAAAGAAATATTTCGCGATCATGTGAAAACCTTTGTTGAAGATATTTTAACGCCCGAGAATCTAGTACCGAAAAAGATTGATAATAAATTTATTACGGTCGCAGAGTTACTTGGAGTTATTAATGGTTACTGGAGATGTATTAATGAGAATGATAAGTTATGCATTGAATCAATTTACATGGTACGCGTTTGAACTCCATGCTTTTCCAATAGTCATTTTCTATTTTTAGGCAACTACTAAGATTTCTTTTGAACACCTAGTGAATGGAAAGGTAGAAGAATACAAGAAACGTCTAGGGAGTTGTACAGATCGAACACAAGCTAACAATGAGAAAAGTGAAATTTTGAAAGCATTTGAAAAGCAAAGGGAGATGAAGTTGGGCACAGAAAAATTGCAAGACAGTTTTAAAAAACAGCTTGCACAGGTAAATATTTACTTTTAAAAGTTGGAAAATGAAGAAAATGAATAATTGTTTTCGGATTTGTTTTTTAAAGTAGTTGGAAAGTCTCCTTTTTCCAACTTATAAACTCCAGCCAACCAGATTTTAAATCGGATTTAATTATTATATATTTCCAATGACAATGAATAAATGTCAATTTTTGCATTTTAACTAGCTACAACATAAAACAAAATTTTATATCGAAAGTAATGAAACAGTTTCCACCTCGGTATGTAATGTACTATTTTAATTTAACTTCAACTCAATTTCTGTGTTAAAACATTTTTTTAAAACTTCCCACGAAATAGTAATTTTTCAGAACAATTTCGAGACTTGTTTAAAATGCCTACAAAAATTCTTTTTAGCTGCTTGATGCGCTATGCAAGGAGTTTCACAGAATTTTAAATCAAGAAGATGTACTAGGAAACGAATATATCGAACATGTAAAAGAATGTACAACTTTAGAAGAGATGGAGAAGATAAAGGACCGAATTTTGAAGAAATTCCAGAAATCAGCAAACATTTTTAACTCCCTCAAGGAGGTACAAGAACTGTCTGAGCAACGGTTAACAGGTGTAAGTTATAATATTTATTAAAATTTCATAAAGACAACTGTCTATGAAACGCCAATAATTCAAATTCCTTTTTAGCTACTTCATAAGGTGTATAAAGATTTTCATATACTTTTCGATCATGTGAATGTATTAAAAATGGAATACATACAAGTCGTTAAAGAACGTATAACATTAGAACAGACCTCGAAAGTGAACGAGACAATTCTGGAGAAATTTCGAGACAAAACCAAGAACATGGATTGCAATGACCAACTGCGAGATCGTTTTAAACAGCGGTTAACCATAGTAAGTTTTTTCGGTAGAAATAATAACACAAAGTAATCTTTAACAACTGAAAAAAGGAACTTTATGTTAAACAAGAGACACACGGAATATATAATATTCCACGATAAATAATTAGATAATTATTTTTATATGAAACAAGTGTAAGAAAACTCCCTTTCAGTTGCTTGATACGATGTATAAGAATTTGCACACACTTTTCGACCTCATGAATCAGTTAATAAAGGAATATTCCGAAAGCGTCAAAGAATGTAGAACTTTAATAGAAGGCCAGGAAATGATGAGCAGAATTTTGGCTAAATTTGAAGAAAAAAGCGACAACATGGATTGTGAGAACGAATTGCGAGATCATTTTAAGCAACGGTTAAATGAAGTAAGTTTTTATCAGTTTAATAATAATTAGGTAATTTTATCTGGAATCCTTGAAAAAAGAAAGTTTTTGTTAAATATCATAATCTTTCCCTAGATATAATTTCGACCCTGTAACAAAAGTATTTTTAGTCACTTGATAAGGCGTATAATGATTTTTGCATGCTTTTCAACCAAGTAAATCAGCTAATAATGGAATACTCGGAACGCGTTAAAGAATACAAAACTTTAGACCAAGCCAAGGAAGCAATGAAGAGAATTTTGGTGACATTTGAAGAAGAGAACTTGAACTGCGAGAAGAAATTACGAGATCATTTTAAGAATAGCCTAAATATAGTAAGTTTTTTGCAGTGTAAATAATTATATATTTTTAGCTGGAACAATTCAAGAAAGAGAATTTAGGTTAAACAATGGTTAAATGTATAATTTTCACAAGAAATAATTTTGACACTTGTGTCTAATGCGATTGTAACAAAAGCATTTTCAGCAACTTGATAAGGTGTATAATGACTTTTGCAAACTTTTCAACCATGTAATTCAACTAACAGAGGAATACTCTAACCTTGTTAAAGAATGCAAAACTTTAGAGGAAGCCCAGGAAAGGATTAAAGTACTTTTGGTCACATTCGAAGTAGAGAACTTGAACCGCGAGACGAACTTACGAGATCATTTTAAGCAGCTCCTAAATGCGGTAAGTTGTATTCAGGGTAAATAATTATACTTATAACATAACTTGAAACATTTGGAGGAAGATAATTTATGTTAAATATTAAAGCACACGTAATGTATTATCTCTTACAACAAATAATTTCCACATTTGTGATTAAAGTGACTGTAACAAAAGTACTTTTAGCCACTTGATGAGGTGTATCGTGATTTTCGCATACTTTTCAACCATGTAAATGAACTAATAAAGGAATATTCCGAACGTGTTAAAGAGTGCAAAACTTTAGACGAAGCTCTGACAGAGAGGCAGAGAATATCACTGATATTTGACGAAAAGAACTCCGACTGCGAGAAGAAATTACAAGCTCATTTTAAGAATCGTCTGAATGAAGTAAGTTTTTTTCAGTCTAAATAATTATATAATTTTATCAGGAACACTTGAAGAAAGGACATTGATGTTAAACATAAAAGCATACGTAGTGTATAACCTTTAATCATTTTGATACTTGTATATAATGCGACTACAGCAAGACTATTTTTAGGAATTTTATAAGATTTATAATGATTATCACAAAGTTTTTACTCATGCAAATCAACTAAAAGACGAATACTCCAACATTATTAAAGGATGCAAGGGCTCAAAGGAAGCCCATGTAGAGATGCAGAGAATTTTGATGAAATTTCAAGAAGAGAACTTGAACTGCGAGACGGAAATACGAGATCATTTCAAGAAGGCCCTAAATACAGTAAGTTATTTTTCTTTCATAACAAATAATTTTGACTTGTGTTAAAAGCGACTCTAACCGGAGTATTTTTAGCCACTTGAAGAGATACATAATGATTTTTGTCTACTTTCGGAACGTGTAAATCGACTGATAAAGGAATACTTCGAACGCGTTAAAGAATGCAAAACTTTAGAACAAGCCGAGGCAGAGATGCAAGGAATTTTGGTGACATTTGGAGAAGAGAACTTGAACTGCGGGAAGGAATTACGAGATCATTTTAAACAGCGCCTAAATGCAGTAAGTTATTTTCAGGGTAAATAGTTATTTAATTTAACTGAAATACGGGAAATTTATGTTAAACATAAGAGCATACGTAGTGTATAATCTTTAATAACAAATAATTTTGACACTTGTATATAATGCGACTAGAGCAAGACTATTTTTAGGAATTTAATAAGATTTATAATGATTATCGCAAAGTTTTTACTCATGCAAATCAACTAAAAGACGAATACTCCAACATTATTAAAGGATGCAAGGGCTCAAAGGAAGCCCATGTAGAGATGCAGAGAATTTTGATGAAATTTCAAGAAGAGAACTTGAACTGCGAGACGGAAATACGAGATCATTTCAAGAAGGCCCTAAATACAGTAAGTTATTTTTCTTTCATAACAAATAATTTTGACTTGTGTTAAAAGCGACTCTAACCGGAGTATTTTTAGCCACTTGAAGAGATGCATAATGATTTTTGTCTACTTTCGGAACATGTAAATCAACTGATAAAGGAATACTTCGAACGCGTTAAAGAATGCAAAACTTTAGAACAAGCCGAGGTAGAGATGCAAGGAATTTTGGTGACATTTGGAGAAGAGAACTTGAACTGCGGGAAGGAATTACGAGATCATTTTAAACAGCGCCTAAATGCAGTAAGTTGTTTTCAGGGTAAATAGTTATTTATTTTAACTGAAATACGGGAAATTTATGTTAAACATAAGAGCATACGAAGTGTATAATCTTTCACAATAAATAACTGTGACTCTTGTGTATGAAACGACTGTAGCCACATTATTTTTAGCAACTCGATGACGTGCATAAGGATTTTATCACACTTTTCAATCTTCTAAATCAACTGATAATGGAATACTCAGAAAGCGTTAAAGAATTCAGAACTTTAGAGGAAGCACTGGCAGAAAGGTTGAGAATTTTGGGAATATTTGACGAAAAGAACTTGAACTGCGAAAAGAAATTGCGAGATCATTTTAAGAACCGACTAAACGCAGTAAGTTTTTTTTTTTCAGTGGAAATAATTATATACTTAATTTAATGTGGAACACTTAAAGAAAGGAAATTTCTGTTAAGTATAAAATCATACGGAATACATATAATCTTTCACAACAAAAAATGTTGACACTTGTGTATAAAATGAATGTAACAGGAGAATTTTTAGGCATTTATTAAGGCCTATGATGACTTTCGCATACTTTTCAATCACGTGAATCAACTAACGCAGGAATATTCCAACCTTGTTAAAGAATGCCAAACTTTAGAGGAAGCCCACGAACATATTATGATGGCTTTGGTGGCATTTGAAGAAGGACACTTGAACACTGAAAGGGAATTAAAAGATCATTTTAAACAGCAACTAAATGCAGTAAGTTATTTTCAGGCCAAATAATTATATATTTGAATCTGAAATACTTAAAAAAAATGAAAGCTATGTTACAAACTTATGTTAAATATCTATAAAAGCACACCGAATATATATTGTTTTACAACAAATAATTTTGACATTTGCATATAAAGAGACTGTAATAAAATTATTTTTGTTACAAGTCGATTTATACACAAGTGTCACAATTATTTGCTTTGAAAGATTACGAATTAATAAATTAATGAAAATAATAAAATATGTGCTTTTATGCTTGTCATAATTTTCCTGTCTTCAAGTGATTCAGATTAAATTATGTTATACCCGGAAAGAAACTTACTGCAGTTACGCGCTGCTTAAAATGATCTCGCAATTTTTTGTTGCAGTTCAAGTTATCTTCTTCAAACATCTTCAAATTTGTCTTGATCATTTCCTGAGCTTCTTCTAAAGTTTTGCATTCTTTAACAAGGGTGGAATATTCCTTTTTTAGTTTATTTACACGGTTGAAAAGTATGCAAAAGTCATTATACATCTTATCAAGTGTCTAAAAATACTTTTAGCTACTTGATAATGTGCAAAATGATTTTCGCATACTTCTCAACTATAGAAATCAACAAATAAAATTATACTTCGAACGGCTTAAAGAATGCACAAGTTTAGAAGAAGCCCAGGAAACAATTAAGATAATTTTGGAAATATTTGAACAAGAGACCTTGAACTGCGATAGGAAATTACGAGATAATTTTACACAGCTTCTAAATGAAGTAAGTTTTTTCTGTGAAAATAATTATATAATTTGATCTGAAATACTTGAATAAAGGGAATTTGTATTAAACATAAAATCATCCGAAAGGTATAATCTTTTATAATAACTCATTTTGACACTAACTTGTAACTTGTGTATAAAGCGACTATAACAGAAGTATTTTTAGCGTCTTGATAAGATGTTTGAGGATTTTTCCGTACTTTTCAAAGAAGCAGAGGAACTAAAGAAGCTATATTACGAAAGTGTTAAAAAATACAGAACTTTAGGAGAAGCTATGGACAAACAGACAGAAATTTCGAAAATATTTGAGAACCGCAACTTAAACTGCGAGAAGAAATTACGTAATCATTTTAAGAAACGTCTAGATGGAGTAAGTATTTTTCAGTGTACATAAGTATATCATTTAATATGGAACACTTGAGGAAATGAAAATGACAAAAAATAATTTTGATACTTGTCTATAAAGCGACTGTAACAAAAGTATTTTTAGCTGCTTAAGGAGGTGTATACCGATTTTAGCAGACCCTGCGTACATTTCAATCGTCTAAACGACGAATACTGCAGGGATATTCAACAATGCAAAAGTTTAGAAGAAGCTGATGAAAAGTTGAAAGCAATCTATGTGACATTTGCACAAAATACCTTAAATTGCGAGGTTGAATTACGAGATAAATTTATGGAATATTTGAAAAAAGTATATAACTCTTTCCGTTAATGTAAATAATATAGTAATTTAATAAACTGCAATTCTAGGAATGTTTGCAGATATATAATGATAACAAAACTAAAATTGAAATGAAGAGAGTTGACGATGTTTCTAATGGTATCGTCTTCTGGGGTGGAAACATTTTAGCAGCTATTGGGGGAGTTACTGGTGGAATAGTAGGTGGTCCCGTGTTGGGTGCTCTTATGTCAGGAGCTGGTAAATCTGTGGGAAGTGCACTCGGTGCAACTTCACGTGCAATTGGAAAAGTTGTAGTAAAAGTAAAAAATTATAATAACGAGGCTGCAGAAGAATAATCCTCGTATTCTAAATTGGAAGTATTTTTCAATTGGAAACATTTGGCAGCTTTTTTGATTTGTGAAATATATTATTTTTTTTATTATATATATATTTTGTTTCTTAGCATTAAATCGTTTATTATATACATTAGACCACACAGTATGAGTTATGCAATTCGTGTTTGGGGGCATGCTACCCATAGCAAGAGAATTTTTTAATGCAGTTTTTTTTTATTCTTTAATTATATTTTCTATGTATTTTTTGGTAATGATTACTTATTCTTGAAAAGCAAACAAAAACTGTTCTTTAAGATTTATTATATTTTTTTATCATTGATATTAACATAATGTTAGCGCCACTTATGCTGGATGTCGCGACTCAAGGCTGAGCTTGTGATGAGCATCGTGCGATTGCGAATATGAGAAACGGTGCGAGGTCAGGAGGCAGGCAAGGAAACTACCACGGACTGGTGGATGCGTCTATGGATGCGTCATTCAATAGCTGAGCTTGTATGGGATACGTTGTAAAGTAGCTGCGAATAAAGAATTTGTTTTGACGCTGTGTTTTTTTAAATTTGGGGAAAAACAAGCTAATATCAGAAGTGGGATTAAAGACCTGACAACAGATTATAAGTTAGTGCTTAGTGATAGTTTGTGGTTGTTCTGAACACGAAAGTATGACCATTGCCGAAAGAACAAGGACAAACACCTGAGGTTGATGACGAGGAACCTAGGCGTGCTAAGGACAAAAGTCATCGACGAAGTCGTCCTTGTAGTCGCACTCGAAGTTGAAGTGGAGACCGGGAACCGGGCCTGGAGAACACTCTAGGAAATGAGTTAACTAAAACACAATTGTCCTTAAAGTGCATATATAAAATATAAAATTTAAACTGAAGTACTCAGCGTCGGACGCTCGGACGTCTTATATTTATCGCCCTTTATAAACAAATACTTAACAGTAAAATAAACAGGTAAAGTATGGGATATGGTCGTAATAATTTTTGCCTTAATTAATATATCGAATTACAACACTCCCACTCAAAAATTAAAACGACGAAGTAAATACAGGTATCTTGACTTGGTTACCAGTTATATAGCTTAAGATATTTATTCTTAACTACAAAGGCGTCCTTATTGTAAGCCTATGTTATTTCTCATGGCTTCAAATTTTGCAACAGGCACCGCTTTGGTGAAGATGTCAGCTTGTTGTTCATCTGTGCAGACATATTTAATGGTTATGTTGCCTTTTTCAAGTTGCTCTCTCGTAAAATGATATTTAATATCTATATGTTTTGACTTTTTGTTTTTTGTGGGGTTATTTGCAATGTTTATGCACCGGGTGTTGTCTTCAAAACTGACAACTGGATTTAGAACCCGTACACCGATACTATTTAACAAAGACTTAAGCCACATAGCTTCTTTTACACTTTCAAAAAATTGGTCTAAAGAGTTTAGACAGTACTTCCCTCGCTGTCGGAAACTTGACGACTGCATGCCTATTGTGTTTTTTTCTCATTACATTTTTGTAGTGGGAATTTAAAAAAAATTGCGATGACGTCATCAACATTTTTGCAAGGACACGTATATCAGTTGGGATAGATGTAGTGTAATACTAAGAATAAAATTATTGTATTCCCAAATTTTCGGGAAAATGAATTGGGTCGTTTTGAATATTGATTTTTTATAATCAATAAAATAACGAAACAATTTACTCACGTTTACGGCAACTGAAAATCGTGTATGTATAAACATTGTTAATTTAAGATGACAAGTGTAACAGCATACGTGCATGAGAGTCAAACAGAAACTGTAAACAAAACGACCATCGGTTTTATTGCTTCGACTTCCGCTTATTATATAAAACATTGGGTTTTATTTTAATTCTTGACGGTGAAATTCACAATTGGTTGATTATAAACATGTCTATTTCACATTCGCGGAACCAAGTGAACGAATAAAACAAATGCAGGTCTGTAATGTTAAAGTCGATGTAAATAAACGTGCTACCCTTATGTTTCAACCGAGTTTTTCCTTTAACAAATTTTGTGTCTACCAAATTGGGTTGGTTGGGGTGTAATACTAATAATAAGTGTTGCCTTTAATTTAATCAATAAAATAAATTGTCTTCATTAATTTTTTTGAACCACCTCTTAAGAAAATCTAAAAAATATGAATGGAATGATAAATCACAAGTACAAACTCATCATATTTTTTGCATTTTAGATAGGATTTATTCAGCAAAATTTAAGGGTGACGTCATCAATTTTTTTAGGAGGGATGAACAAATACATTTTGAACAAAAGTTTACCATGCTTATAATAACTTTAAAATATTCCCAAGATTTCAAAGCATTCGGTTTTGTAATTCCTGATTAAATCGATAAAATAAATTCACGCCTTCATTAATTTTTTTGAGTCACCCTGCATATGCAAATCCAAAAATATGAATGGAATGATAAATCACAAGTACAGACTCATCATATTTTGTACATTTTAGATACGATTTATTCGGCAAACTTTTGAGCTGACGTCATCAGTTTTTTGTAGAAGATAACCAAATATATTTTGACTAAAAATTTATTATGCTCTTTATAACCTTAAAACATCTGCAAGATGTCAGAGCATTCCGTTTTGTAGTTCCTGATTAAATCAATAAAATATATTTACGCATTCATTAATTTTTTTGAGTCACTCTGTATATGCAAATCCAAAAAATATGAATGGAGTGATAAATGACAAGTACAGACTCATCATATTTTGTACATTTTAGATATGATTTATTCGGCAAACTTTCGAGCTGACGTCATCAAGTTTTTGGAGGGGATAAGCAAATATATTTTGACTAAACATTTATTATGCTCTTTATGACCTTAAAACATCTGCAAGATTTCAGAGCATTCGGTTTTGTAGTTCCTGATTAAATCAATAAAATATATTTACGCATTCATTAATTTTTTTGAGTCACCCTGTATATGCAAATCCAAAAAATATGAATGGAGTGATAAATTACAAGTACAGACTCATCATATTTTTACAGTTTGGATAGGATTTATTCGGCAAACTTTCGAGCTGACGTCATCAATTTTTTGGAGGGGATAAGCAAATATATTTTGACTAAACATTTATTATGCTCTTTATAACCTTAAAACATCTGCAACATTTCAAAGCATTCGGTTTTGTAGTTTCTGAGTAAATCAGTAAAATAAATTTACGCATTCATTAATTTTTTTGAGTCACCCTGTATATGCAAATCCAAAAAATATGAATGGAGTGATAGATCACAAGTACAGACTCATCATATTTTGTACATTTTAGATATGATTTATTCCACAAACTTTTGAGCTGACGTCATCAAGTTTTTGGAGGGGATAAGCAAATATTTTTTGACTAAAGATTTATGATGCTCTTTATAGCCTTAAAACATCTGCAACATTTCAAAGCATTCTGGTTAGCAGATTAAAAATTAAATTTCAAAATGTTGTTTTATAATTTTGATTTTTTTTCCAAAAATCTGGACGTTTCGGGTGAAAAGTCGATTCAGAGTTGTAAACTACATGTGTAGGACTATGTTATTTTATACAATTGAAAACCCATTTACTATGTACAATTTTGAAGTGACGTCATCGCATTAGTGGTGGGGATGATTAGACAAATTTTGGTTAGCGTTTTACCATCTACATGATATTCTTAATATAAGTACAAAATTTCACAACAATCGGTCGAGTACTTTCGGAGATTATCTGTCTAATAAAAATCCGGGACGGCAGACGGACAGACGGACGGACAGACGGACGGACAGACGGACAGACGGACAGACAGACGGAAATGGGAGACCTATTTCTTCGTCTTCTAGGGGTCATGAAAGATCGAGAAAACGTAAAAGTAGAGAGTCGGCCGACGGACTCGATTACAATACTTCCTTTGCTTACGCTCGGGAAGTAAAAATGCTATGTATTCAGCTTCAGTTGATAAAACTGCAACTGTTTGTTGTTTTCTAGTATTCCAGGTTATAGTACAAGTAGTGTATAATTTGTAAAGATAGCCACTTGTACTTTTCCGGTCAATGTCATTGTTTCTCCAATCTGAATCCACATAGCCAATTAAAATGTTATTAACGTCACCTTTTGTATGTATTAATTCTAAATCAAGAGTTCCTTTGACATATCGTAATACCCTCTTTAAATATTGCCATACAGGACGTGTGCAAACCATTGCGTACATTAAACATCCAATCAGATTTTTACATGGTGCATCATAACCTTCGTCTGAATTTAAGCCTATATAATCGATTTTTTCCGGCAAGGGCGTTTTAGTAGACTTGCAGAGACTCATATTAAATTTTCGTAACACAGAGTTCCAGTAGGACTTTTGGTTTAAAGAAATTCTAGTGTTTCCCCTTTTAATTTCTATTCCTAAAAAGAATCGAACCTGATTTAGATCTCTCATTTCAAAACATGTCATGAGATATTTTTTACAGGAGAACATTGTGTGTTTATCCTGTGTGGCAATTATTATTAAATCATCTACATATAATACCATATAATATTTACTAACGTGTTCTTTATTTAAGTAGTAAAGACAATGATCGACTGCTAAATTTTGAAAACCTTTTGCTTTAATTATGGAGTCAAAATGTTCAAACCACCGCCTTGACGCCTGTTTCAGACCACATAACGCTTTATTTAATTTGCACACCTGATTGTTTGCAGTTTTAACACCGTTCGGAACTTGCATATAAATTTCTTCATTTAATGTTCCGTTTAAGAAAGCCGTTTTTACGTCCATGTGATGGACTAACAAATTAAACTGATTGGCAATTGCTAACAGTAGCCTGAAAGCGGAAATCCTTGCGACTGGGGCAAAAGTCTCTGTAGAATCAGTTGGATAAGTTTGACTGAAACCCCGTGCTACCAGTCGCGCTTTGTACCCTTGTGGATTTCCCTAAACATTTGTTTTAATAGTAAAAATCCATTTACAGCTAACTATGTTTTTATTTAGAGGTTTAGGTACGATAGTCCAGGTATTATTTGCTTGAAGTGAATCCAATTCGTCTTTAATAGCTCCCACTGCTTCTTACCTGGAATTATTAACTTCTACTTTCAAAGCACATCAACAATCCAACCTAAGTGGAATACAAAAAACTATTAAAGATAACGGTGAGAAAATTCAGTGTTTTTTGATGCCAAAGCCTGGAAATCAAGTTGAGACAAAGGAATTTAAAGGCGATTTTAATGGTAATTTTGATTTTCGTTAGTCGGAGAAATTTTTTCTGAACCGAGTTTTTAGATATTAACAAAATATCTCGTGATCATGTGAAAACCTTTGTAGAAAAACTTTTAACCTCTAAGAATTTGGTACCGAAAAAGATCGATAATAAATTCGTTACTGTCGAGGTGCTATTTAGATTTATTGATGGTTACTGGAGATGCATTAATGAAACTGAAGAGTTATGCACTGAATTAATTTGCATCGTTTCGTTTGAAACCAGTGCTTTTTCAATAGTCATTAGGTACTTTTAGGCAACTGCTGAGATTTCTCTTCAACATCTCGTGAATATAAAGGGAGACGAATACAAAAAGCGTTTAGGCAGCTGTACAGATCCAACACAAGCTGAAAATGAGGAAAGTAAAATTCTGAAAGAATTTGAAAAGGCACGGGAGATGAAGTTGGGCACAAAAAAAATGCGAGGAAGTTTTAAACAACAACTTACAGAGGTATACTTTTTTAATAAAATTGCAAGCTAATTTCTGCGTTAAAACCCAACAAATAGTCTCGAGATCTGTTTAAAATGGCATCAAAATTTCTTTTTAGCCGCTTGATGCACTATTTAATGAGTTTCATACAATTTTAGACTATGAAGATGAACTAAAAAATGTATATATCGAGCAGGTACAAGAATGTACAACTTTAGAGCAGGTCGAGAAGATAAAGAATCGAATTTTGAAAAAATTCTTGAAAATGGTCAAAAACTTTAACTACCTAAAGGGGGCACAAGAAATATCTAAGCAACGGTTAACACGAGTATGTTATAATATACCAAGTGACATAAACCTAAAAGGGGTTGAAATATTTTGCTTAAACTCGGTATACGAACTTGACATCAATAAAACAACGTACCTATGATAAAGTTTTCATAATTTTATTAAATGTGGTTACCGTCTTTTTGAGGTCGTTTGCTTTAGTTTTCTTAAGTGAATATTGTTTATTAGCAACACTTTAGTCATCAATTTATGCTTGTTCTGACAATCCTCGTATACGAAAACTTCAACAGTACTACTAGTCTGATGCATTTCAGCAAGGTCGAATAGTTGCCATGAGAGAAGTGAGAAAGTCTTTCTGTGAAATTGTCGAATTGTGAATCGCGACCCCTCAACTGTTTTACGGATTTGTCGGGCCTGGTTTGTGGGAGGATGAAAAACACTGGACGTAGGAGGCACACAACAACTCGTCAAGACAGGCTCTTCGCGACCGTTTCTTCACTACCGGGCAGGTTGCAGATCAATGGTTTGCTGAGGATGCCTACCGTCGTATTGCTGGTGTTGCCGATGACTCCAAAGCACAAAAGCCAGAGGCTATAACGGTGTAGAGAACGTCAGCAGTGGAATGACGAATGAAAAAATGTCGTCTTCAGCGACGAATCTCGCTTCTGTTTGGGGACTCATGATGGTTGTAAGAGAGTGAGAAAAAAAAAGGAGAGGAGAACAGCAGCATACGCAGTTTGCAGCCGAAAGACATGTACATCGCACTGTAGGGGTAATGGTATGGGGCGCCATTGCGTATGGTAGCCGATCGCCCTTAGTCTTTGTTAGGGGTGTAGCCCGGTCTAGCCAGACCGGTGTGGGTCCCAACAATATTAATGTGAGAATAAACAAAATGATTGCTCTTACCTTTTTGATGGCGGCGTCGACACCAGGTCACACAATTCACAGCTGATGTTCACGAACCGTAAAGAGGGGTTGTCAAAAAAAAAAGGAAGAAAACTACAGAGTAGTTTCGACCAGCCTCCTTTATTAATCGCACACGTTTAGAAAATTATTCAAAGCAAAACACAAAAACAAAGACAACCTTAACTATATGAACACAAACTGAATTTAAATTAAAAGCTGACAATTTAACACAAACCTACACAAAAACACAAAGATCAACCCGCAGGAGAAGTTCCCGACCGACCACTTCAGAACCGAAACAGTAACTAAATTTTTGGACAAAATTTTGAAGCCAAGTCGTACCTTCCTGAGTTCCTGATTAGAGGGGGTACTTCTTAGCCAACCACCTCCGTTCGGGGGCGGTTTCGCGCCGGGGGCTTTTTCCCACAGCTTTGACCTAAAAAGCGAGCAAGGACTTTGAGCGGGTGGTCTGTCGGCAAATTCGTCCAATTCATAGAAATATCCTTCCCGTACAATCGGCTTACAACAACAAACACAAGTTACAGATGTACTCTTCGCCCATTGTAAACGGTGAGAATTTCCTATCTCGAACCCTAATAAAAATTACCTCGCTTCGGAATTTGCTGGCCGATTTCTTCGGCCCATGCTCGAAGCGGCAATGCAAAACACGCCTCTACAAATCCGGAAGTGAGACAATCTGTCCGGCCGAAACTAAAGCTCTTTTCTCAAAAAACCCTATTACTATTTACAATTATCCAATCTACAATCAAGGAAAAATCATCTATCTCTACGAATAAGTTCCGCGTCAAAGACTGACATATCTGGTGCTCAATGGCTTCGATCAAGAACGTTTCAATTTTACAACTCTAAACGATGGGTTTCCACGTTATTGCTAGGGCCCATTGTATAAAGTGCATTAAACCGAAAACGTGCTCGGTCTATGGGGATTTTTGGGAACTTGGGTACGGACGGATATTGCAGGGTAATTTCGGAATTTTGGGCAGTAAGATGGGACGGAGTAATAAACCATTATTCAACAGAAATGACATCTTCGTTTTCTGGAAAAGTTCCCATCAGAAAAATGCGTCGGTTGCCTCTAATAAACGCGATGGTTTGCAAGTGTTACAGGGGCAACATGACATCTGTTTGTTACATAGACTATATTCTTCGACCGTCTCTATTACGATACCTTCAAGAGCTTCCAGAAGCTCTTTTTCAGCAGGACAACGCCAGTCCTCATATTGCAAGCGAAACAATGGCTGATATGCATAAAAATAAGTATTTACTACAAGTAAAAACTTTTAGTAAAAGCATCTATTTATTAGTAGTTACTTCAAGTAAAAGTATTTACTGAAATTCATATGCATAATCTTTTACTTATACTTATAAGTAAATGCTTGCAATTTTCCAGTAAATACTTAAAAACTGATTAACGTAACTGTCATAAAAATAATTTTGTGATTTGTGTCATACGTACGAATTTGGTTGCAACATGAGTTCCTCAGACTCCGAAACCGGTGAAGAAAGTGTCGAACCTACTGAAATAAACAACAAGCAGGAAAGATTTATTTCGATTTTAAAGAAATGGCCGATATTATTAACCAAATCACAAACACCAAACAGCCGAGAGAAAAAAAAGGCTGCTCTAAGTAAGTTCGCAAGCCAATACGCTATAGATTATGGAGAATCTATGACGGAACCAAAAATATTAAAAAAGATCAACAACATGAAAACAGAAATTAAAAAAAAGACCGACTTGAAAAAAACAGGAAATAAACAAATTAAATTAAAACGATGGGAGGAAGAGTTCATAAAATTATTGGATAGTGGTGACCGCAATCCCATTATCCACCATGTACCAGGTAAGTTCATGAGTACCTAATTAGTCTTTAACTAAATTTGGTAAATACGCATTATTATTTTTGTCAGGCGCAACAGCTGTTGGAGGGATCCCAAAAAACAGTATGGAGCACGAAATACCCCAAGAAAAACGGTTACCACTACCACCAACCCCCAAAAAGCGGCGAGAGCTTCCGGAGACTGAAGAAACCAGAAATTTATCAAATCATGAGCTGCAGCGGCTTGTACTCTTGGAGCAACTTAAGCTCGCCCGCGTGCAGCAAGATGAAATTCGGCGAAGACGAATGGAAGCTGAAAGTCCAAAGGTCTTCGAATTTTAAAATTAATTACGTTTTTTAGTTTTCTTATTGTAGTGTTTTTTGAAAGGGTGTAAATTAAACTCTATACTTAACATTTTAATGTTT
Source organism: Zophobas morio (assembly GCF_036711695.1). Taxonomy (NCBI): domain Eukaryota; kingdom Metazoa; phylum Arthropoda; class Insecta; order Coleoptera; family Tenebrionidae; genus Zophobas; species Zophobas morio. The sequence goes on from NW_026972122.1 coordinate 11,464,205, forward strand.
TAAACTATCTTAAACCATATAAAATATGTGCCAATTCATTTCGACGGCGCATTCCTGCAATCCTAATATTAATGTTTTCATCAATATCCGCTAGTTCGTCTTGATCTTCATCTAACGGGATATCAGGAAAGTCACCATCATTAACAAATTTTGCCACATTATGTAAAACAAAACACGAAACAATAATTTTTGGAACTCTGTTTAACCGCACTCGAATTTCGTTCATAAGAATTGGGAAACGCTTCTTTAGTTGTCCGAAACACCTTTCAATAACCACTCTCGTTTTTTTGTGCACTTCATTAAAATTTGCTTCTACGGGGTTTACCGTATTCCTGTATGGCGTCATGATCCAAGGCGCAATGGCATATCCTAAATCTCCCAATAAAATGGCTTGTCCCTGGTACTGCGAAATTATTGGCAATATAGCAGAATTTCTCCAAATTCTGCTATCATGCACAGAGCCTGGCCACGTGGCGTCGACACTTGTAAACCATTCTCTGGTGTTACAGGTGGCTTGCACATTAATGGAAGAAAACAATTTTCGGCATATGTATTCATCACCATGCACATACGGTTTTTTTATGGGAATTTGGGTACAATCTAAAGCACCAACAACGCAAGGAAAGTTATATTTTTCCAACCACTGCTGTTTTTCTGCATCAATTTCTCCCTGTTCTGCTGGAAATTTGATCCATTGATGGGCGCTGTCGTAAATTTTATTACTGATTTCGTGGACTGTCCGTGAGACGGTACTTTGATGGGTACCACTATCTTCCCCAACACCCACTTGAAATCCCGGATCGCCCATGTATCTTAAAAATATTTCCATTTTCTGTTTTGCCGATAAAGCACCCCCACGAGTTTCAGCTTGATCATGCAAAAATACATCCGCTAAATACTGCACGTTTTCTTCCTCGAATCTGTACATTGCCTTGTACGTATTCGGATAGGCTTGTCTCCGGGGTTTATATAATTTTTGTTGACGAAAAGGAAGAACAAATAGCGCCATTCTAAACTGTTCTAAACTTTAAATGTCAATCACCTTCTTAAGACACACTGCACGTTGACTGAATTGAATTTAGTATAATCACTAGTCTACTAAAAAGTAGCTTGAAAAATTTTAAGTACTTACTTGCAAGTACAAGTAAGTACTTGTTATTATGCATGCAACTTGAAGTATTTACTGAAAATTTTTCAAGACCAAGTAATAAGTAAATACTTATAAGCTTATACTTATTATTATTCATACGAAAGTCAGTATTTACTTGTAAATTTCAGTATTTAGTATTTACTAAACTTTATGCATATCACTCAATGATCTTTTTTACAAATTCCCACGTAAGCCTCTTAGCATGGCCTCTCAGATCTCTCTTTCTATCGCCCATTGAATATATGTGGGATATGATGGGTGTAAGAATATCCCATTTAATCCCCCCCCCCCACACACAAACTTTAGCTTCTCTACAAGATGTTATTCAGGTAGCTTGGGATGCAATGCCAAGGTGAGTAGCTGAGTGCTTAAGGAAAAGGGGAGGTGCGAACCATTATTAACAATTTATCAATATTTTGTGTTTTTTTTTTGTTGAAAATTTTATCGTTTACTTGGTGTATGTTATTTAATATACCACCAAAAAATCATTATTATGTAAATTTCGTAACAGATAGTTTTGACATCTGTGTATAAAACTCCTTTTAGCTGGTTGATAAGGTGTATATGTACAGATTTTCTCATGCTTTTGGACCATGTGAATGAATTAAAAAATAAATAAAAATAGAACACGTTAAGGAATGTATAACTTTAAAGCATACCTCGAAAGCAAAACATTTGAAGAATAGATATTTATGTAAGGAAAGAACACTACAACAGTACCTAGTAAAATTTTACAACTGCTACTTACTTTGAGGAATTGTCGGACAATGCAGGGGGAAAATGACGCCAATCAAGGGAGCGTGCCGCCAGTGTATAGTGGGCTAGAAATATCCAGGGTAACATTGAATTTGTGATTTATGGTTTTGTGGGTCCAACCTTCATGGTTAACTCTGAAATGCCTATAAAATTTTCCTAGGTACTGTTGTAGTGTTCTTTCTTATAATAAGTATATAAACAAACCAGGGCATAATTGACAAGCCGATTTTAAGTAATAGACGAGGGAGCGCAGCGATCCAGTCGATAAAGAAGGCGAGTCAGTTTATGTACGAATTATACATACAAAGCTTTATGTCCGACTACAGCAATTATATCTTCTACATATACAGTGTAAAATTGCAAAAAAAAGAAACCCTTAGTCATTCTATAGGGATGTCAAAACTGACAAATTTGTGTAAATTTTCATTTATTTCGAAAAACTGTTTTCGCATGTTGTATTGAAAATCGTGAAATTGTTCTTTATTTGTGAAAAATAATGGTGAAAATAACAAATATAACCTGGAAACCAAAAGAAACACTCCTCCGAATAAAGTCAAGAGATTTATACGAAGAAATTTACGACGCGTACAAAAAGTGATCGCGGAAAGCAGAAAATCGGAAAAACAACAGAAGATACTACATTGGCTTATCTGAATATTGAACTCGCTTCTTTGGAATTGTCCAGTCTATGGACGAAATATTGGCCAATTTCCGACCACTATTCTCTATTTGAAAAGGAACGGAGGAGGATATACTTCAAAAAAGTATCTTATATTATGTCCAGAAAATGTAGATTCTTTTTTGTTGAATTCTGATGATAAAATGCATTTATTGAAAAAAATATGTTAGGAAGTTTATTTTATGGAATAATTACGAAAAAGCTCCATTTTCTAAGTTATCCTTTTTTTTTTTGGTGTAGCAGAGGTCTGTAGATGTCAGAAATTAGTCTCTTCTGCTAACATTTTAAAAGACCAAGAAAAATATTTTTTAGTTTGGCTGGTCTAAAAAAGAGAATTCTTTTGTTATTCTTCCAGGGGAAAATTATTTGTTGTTCCTAATTAGAAAATACATGGCGTTAAGACCAAGAACAACCTCCCACAACAGACTTTTTGTAAATTATTATCAGAAAGAAAAATGTACAAGTCAATTTGTCGGAATCCACAAAATTGGTAGCGTCCCCTGTATTGTCGCCTAATTTTTGGGTCTACCTAATTCTGATTCCCCCACTGGCCACTGCTTCCGTAGGAGCTGGAATTGATATAAGCGCTCAGCTAATGTAGTGCAATTTAACAAATTTCGGCCGCAAAATATTTCCGTAACAACTATATTATGAAGTCGGACATAAAGGGAATTTAAAGATTATACTGAATTTACTTATTTCATAACAAATAATCTTGACACCTATGAATAAAGCGACTGTAACAAAATTATTTTTTGCTTCTTGATAAGGTTTATGATGATTTTTGCATAATTTTCAATCATGTGGAGCAACTGAAAGAGGAATACTTAGAAAGCGTTAAAAAATACAGGACTTTAGACGAAGCTCTGGCAGAGAGGCTGAGAATTTCACTGATATTTAACGGAGAGAAATTCAACTGCGAGAAGAATTTTTTTTTCTCAGGGATTAGACAAAAATGTAATTCCAAAATATCAAAAGATATAGAAGAAAGGAGTTGAAGAAACTTTGAATAGGTTAGAAATTAAATTAGTTCTATAACAGTGGCTATATTTGAATTATGAAAACAAAAGAAACCATTCTGTGATGGGAAAAATTTCCTTCCATTAACAAATTGCGACTGTCTATACTTTCAGATGTAGGAATTAAGAATAGTGAGTTTTAATTTTCAAAATAATTGCTTTTTAAAATTATTCCATACCTAACAACACATTTTCGTTTCAATAAAACAGGTTTCTTCAAACATCAAAGTAGTATCATAAAAAAAATTGTATTTAACGAACATAACTGCCCTTAGATATTGCTCAGGCATTAAAACGAAGAGTTGACGCTTATTTTCACATGGAACCGTTACAGAAAAGTTGCTTCCTTGAACAGTGGAATCATACGATGATACTTTAATTAAAAGATAACTAAAAGCTGAGCGTAAAAAAATAGTTTACGAGAAGCGTCCTTTAAAGAAACTAGTGTATATATAATTGCGCCCGATTTCCGTGTTGCTGGAATGTCGGAAAGAAAAGACACCAGCAGCAACATTAGATGCAAGATGTAAATAGTGCAACAAATTTAAAATTAAAGTCAGATCGTTCTCATGTACTGTATTTCTTGCAGTAACTACTAAATTTAATGAGCAAATGTAAATAAAGTGCTTCAGAATGGCTTCACTTTCAGCTATTATAAAGCGTTCATTTAAAAGTGTGTCCATCCGTCCAAAAAATGTAAGTATTAAAAGGAATCCGTATCATTTAAAATAATAGATGTCTAAAGATTACACAAATAAATTATCTTTGATTGAAGTCGTCCAATCCGGGACCGACTTAAATTAAAACAGCTTTATCAGACCTTTACAAAATCAACACACCACGATTTTTTGGATTATTTTCAGAGTAATGGACAAGATGCCATCCGAATATTCAAAATCGATACAAAGTCGGGAAAAATGATACTTTACGAAGATCAACTAGAGTTACTAAAAAACGATAAGTTCAAGGATTAAAAAGGTTGCGTAATTTCCGCCAATGGAAGCTACAGAACCGGCAAATCTTTTCTTCTCAATTTCTTTTTGCATTGTCTTAGAAAGAAGGTGAAGTATTGTACGATTAAAACAACTTTTAAAAATATTTTCTAATTTTTGTTTCTTGGGTTTAAATTTAAAGTAATATTGTAATAGGGTCCATCTGGCGAACAGCTACTGTCATTTTCTCGACGTATCTTGAAATTGTTCTTTCGTTTCCGTCTGTCAATCTTCTGTCGTCTGTGTCAGATATTAGACAGATAATTTCCGAAACTACCCACCACAACCGATTGTTGTCAGATTTTATATGTATTTTAGGAATATCGTGTAGATGATTAAACGGTAATCGAAATTTGTCTAATCATAGTCACGAATGATTTGATGCCGTCATTTCAAAATTTTGCATGCTAAATACTATTTACATTTTATGACATAAGATACTTGTTTTCTTAAATTGCTTAAACAGGATGTTTAAAAAAAAATGAATTACATAAATTATTTTTCGATCAAGCTGTGTTTGTGCCGTGCGTGGAGACTCGTAAGGTGGGATGAGGAATCCTGGAGGTTGAGCCCCCCTTGGTGCAGTGTGTCACCAAGGCTGATCAACACGCCTCTTTGGCCTGGATTTCCACCAAAACGGGAGGTCGAGATTAACCCATCTCAGATCAATCGGCTGTGTCGTCGGGTCAGACCGCCGACAGGGTGAGTCCTTGGGGGAAGTGTAGTCTGAGCACGAGTAACCTCACTAGTTGAGGCTGCGTACTGCAGGATGAGCTTCCCTGGGGGCTATATTCTTCTGCTAGCCCTGACGTCGAAATTCGACGTCCCCTTGTTGGACTCCGTGGTGGGTGGGGACGCAGGAGGACGAAATCAAAATCCAGATCATGGAAAATAATAATAATAAAAAAACCACTGAGGAAGTGCCTTCGGGTGCACCTCAAACAGAAAACCCGGCCAATGTGGGGTCGCAGCCTCCTAGGAGGAGGCGAATCTGCGGGGCTGAGGTAAAAAGGCGGAGGAAGGCTCGTTTGCAGGCGGAGGCCGCGAATACCGACCCGCCGAAACCGGGTCCATCCTCCTCCGGGATAAACCCCAAGGGTAAAGGACAGGCTACGATAGCCAACCCTAAACAACCAGCGGGGAAAAAGACCTCAGGGTCAAAGAAGAGAGTAAGGTCTTCAACCTCCACACCTCCGGCAGCTGAAAAGCAAAAGAGGATGAGGAGGCAGGAGACTACCTCTAGAGAACAGAGCAACAGGGAGGCGGCTGCAAGTCATCTCCGTGTAGCTGTGATTGATGTGCAGCATCCACTTGGTAAGCTGTGTGGTAAGGTGGAGATAGTACAAAAGGACCTGATGGGAGCGCTGGACAGGCAACTTGACCAGTGCTTGGCATCGGGTAGACAAGCAGCCACTTTCAGGGGCATGAAGTACACAGGGGAAATCCTAAGGATAACCTGTGAAGACGAGTTGTCCCTGAAATGGCTACAACAAACAGTGCGCTCCCTAACACCCTTGTGGGAGGGCGCACAACTTAACGTGGTCCCCTTGGCTGAGCTACCAAGGCTGGTGAGGGCGACCCTGTGGATACCGGGACCACTGGTGGATGCAGGAGTCGTACTTCGCCGCCTGGAGGGTCAGAACCAATGAGCCCACGTCAAAAAATGGCTTCTTTTCCATCGCGAGGCCAAACCTGAGGCTGCCTCTCCAGGCCACCTCTTTGTGTTTGGTCTTGAGATGGAAGAGGCCAAGATAATCAGGGAGAGAGAGGGCAGAATCAACTATATGCTGTCCTCTTTCAACCTGAAACTCAAGGAGAACGAGGCGTCGGCTCAGGAAGGGCGGACCCCTATGGAAGAGGTAGAAACCCCAGGGGGTGAAGCCTCTACCAATGGGGGCGGGCCCGCCTGAGACATATGCCTCGTGTCTCCTAGGACAATTATGGGATTTTTTTGGTTGCAGAGATGGCGCTGCAGCAGATAAATTTCATTCAGATTAACCTGCAGCATTGTCGCATGGCGACGACTGTTTTGTGTCGTCGTCTAGACAAGATGCAGAACACTATAGCAATAATCCAAGAACCATGGATAGTAAAATCCAGGATCGCAGGGTTGAGCAATTTAAATGGCACTGTTGTTTCAGGTACCACAATAGAATCTCCAAGGACAGGCGTCTACATTCCGAGGAAAATTAAAGCTGTCCTCCTACCTCAGGTCAGCTCCACGGATGTGACTGCGGTAAATGTTAAGTGTAACATAGGAAGAGGCGAAGAGCAACTGGTAATAGCATCCGTGTACTTACCACAGGGAGCACAGGAACCATGTCCAACATGGGAAATGGCGAACTTGGTGGAACACTGTGATACCGGAAATATAAACCTCATCGTTGGTGCCGATGCGAATGCCCACTGTCTGTCGTGGGGGAGCAAAGACACTAATGATAGAGGAAGAACACTAGCTGAATATCTTTTATCAACAAATCTAGAGATTCTCAATCGAGGCTGCGAACCAACTTTCGTAACATCACGTAGTCAGTCAGTAATCGATATTACACTGGCTACATGGGATATCTCACAATATACATATAATGGGATGGCACGTCTCTAAAGAGGCGTCAGTGTCAGACCATAGATGGATCATGTATACATCAAAATGTATAGACATGGAGACAAAGATGTACAGGAACCCTAGGCTGACGAACTGGGCTTTATACAACGAAGAACTGGACGACAGACTGGGGACCTCCGTGCAGATCGACAGAAGACATAGAGAAAACCTTGACCATTACCAACGACTCTTTAATGTCAGCGTATGAGAAAAGTTGCCCCCTAAAGAAGGAAGGTCTGGGCAAAGGTACACCATGGTGGAACCGAAGGCTCAGCCTACTTCAATCGGGGCTAAGAAAACTTTTCAATAGAGCAAAAAACACTAAGAAAACTGAAGACTGGGAAGCCTATAAAGAGCACCGGAAAGAGTTTAAGAAAGAATTAAGAAAGAGGAAACGGGAAACGTGGAGATCCTTCTGCAGCGACATAACGTCGACTGCTTCAGCCGCAAGGCTGAAGAGAGTTCTCTCGAAGGACCACACACATCAACTAGGTTTCCTAAAGAAAGAAGATGGTACCTTTACAGCCACCTTAGAAGAGTCCGCAGAACTTTTGCTGCAGACCCTGTTTCCAGGCAGCACAAGGACTACCTCCCATTCCAAAAGGGATGTAGCCGGTACTCAACCTTCCCCGAAGGACTGGGCGCTGGCGGCAAAGGTAGTCACGGAGGCAAGACTGGAGTGGGCAGTGGACAGCTTTTCCCCATACAAATCTCCAGGAGTTGACGGTATTTATCCCGCCCTCCTGCAGAGGGGAATGAGCAGACTACGCCCTATTTTGTTGCCAATGCTTCGGGCGTGTCTGGCTTTCAGCTACACACCGAATGCATGGCGAAAAGTAAAGGTTATCTTTATACCTAAGCCAGGACGACAAGATTACACCTTGGCTAAATCCTACAGACCAATTAGCTTAACATCATTCTTGCTGAAAACGCTAGAAAGACTAAGCGAAAAAGAGATTCGGGAGACTGCTTTGAGCAAGCAACCTCTACATCCGAACCAACATGCCTACATCCAAGGAAGATCCACCGATACGGCCCTACACACAGTTGTAAACCGTATAGAGTAGGCGATGGAGAACAAACTCTTCACCTTAGGAATGTTTTTGGATATTGAAGGAGCGTTTGATAAAACGACCTTCAAAAGCATAGAGCTAGCCCTACGAGAGCACGACGTGGACTCCACCCTAAGTAGGTGGGTGGCCGGTATGCTGAGGAATAGGGAAGTAATGATTAATGTAGGTGGCACTGAGATCGAGGCTGTTGTAGACAGGGGATGTCCTCAGGGAGGAGTTCTCTCTCCTGTACTGTGGGATACTGTCGTTGACAGCCTGATACGACGCCTCAATGATCTTGGCTACCACACAATTGGATACGCGGACGATCTAGTAATTCTGCTAACAGGAAAAAACGCAGATACATTATGTGAGATAATGCAAGCTGCAGTAAAAATAGTCGAGGAATGGTGCAGCAGACATACCCTCTCCGTTAATGGAGAAAAGACGAAACTAATCCTGTTCACCAGGAAAAGGAAAATTGGCACACTACAGATGCCAAAAATATTTAACACAACGCTTCAACTTTCGGACGAAGTCAAATACCTGGGAGTTGTATTGGACTGGCGACTGAATTGGAAGAAGCATGTAGATGATAAAGTAGAAAAGGCACGCTCGGCTCTTTGGCAATGTCGTAGGGTGGTGGGAAGGTCGTGGGGTTTAAATCCCAAGATCGCTCTCTGGATCTACACGGCAATAGTCAGACCGATGCTGTGCTATGGAGCTTTAGTTTGGTGGCCCAGAGCCAAACAAAAAACAACAGCCCTGCAACTTGAACACGTTCAGAGAATGGCGTGTCTCAGTGTTACAGGAGCAATGAGCACCACTCCCACAGCGGCTCTGGAGACTCTTCTTTGCTTAGCACCTCTTAACCTTTACATAGAGGAAGCGGCAATGACGACGTCTCTAAGACTCCACTCTCTGGGAATATGGAACAAGCAAGGCCGCACAACGAAGCACACTCGGATCTTAACGGAGGCGTTCAACAGAATACCCTTGTTAAGGATGGGTTGTGACCGAATGGGCACAAAATTAATATATGAGAAGACATATAGAATGTCAATGAATGATAATTCAGAAGGACGAGCTGACATAGATATCTATGTCGATGGTGCCAAAACAGATAGTGGTTTGGGAGCCGGCATCTACTCCGAACAACTGAACGCACAAATCAGTGTACCTCTCGGCACCCACACGTCTGTCTTACAAACAGAACTGATGGGAATAATGCTGGGAGCTAGAATCATTGCTGAACGTGTAATCGGCAACAAATCAATACGCATACTTACTGACAGCAAGTCTGCACTACTAGCCCTGGACAGCTGTATGGTTCGATCCGGGCTGGTTTGGGAGTGCAGACAAACGCTAAAGTATGTAACGCAGAGGAATAGTGTGGAACTTTGTTGGATCAAAGTACACAGTGGCAACGAAGAAAACGAGAGGGCAGATGAGATGGCGAAGCGAGCCGCGCGCATGCCCTTCTGGGGACCCGAACCTGCAATCATGCCTTCGGTCGCCCTCTCGAACGAACTCGTAAAGCAATATACCCAGAGACGGCATGAGCAGATATGGGTGAAGTTGAGCAGCTGTCGGCATAGTAGAGCTTGTATGGCGACACCAGACGAGATTAAAGTGGTACGAACAAAAACCTTTTGAATCAGAGTTGGCATTCAACTAAATTCGCTATCACGTGATGTTTACCTCATATTGTTATGTTTATTAAAAAAATAAACTGTGGATATTTTTACATATGATGCTTTTCTTGAATTTGTGTATTTCTCAGTGTCAAAGTGAACAAGAATGGATGGATGCTGGCGATACCCTGACTCATGGACTTTTATGAGAAAAAAGTCCGCAGAGAGTTACATATGGTATACTTATATATCTCGAAATATTTTTAACGAAAACAGTAGAAGGCAAAAAAGTAGAATCTTTCATTATGGTTAACAAAAAAGAACATGTGGTTCTATGTTTTAGATTGCTATAATTTCGATGGATACTCAAGGAACGTCTGATCACCAAACCTCTTACGCTGAGTGCACTAAGATTTTTGCCCTTAGTGCATTAATTAGCTCAGTTCACATTTACAACATCCAGAATAAACTTGATTTAGAGCAGCTTGGAGTTCTGCAAGTAAAGTTTTTATTTTTACTTACGCGAATTTATTTATTTATTTTTAGTTATTTGCGGGATTTGGAGCGATGTTTAGCGACAGCAAAAAGAAACCTTTCCAAGATTTGCACATTTTGGTTCGAGATTGGGTAAATTTTGAAGAATATGATTACGCTTTTGACGACGGCAAGAAATTATTATCTTTTACTTTCAAAGCACATCGACAATCCAATCTAAGTGAAATACAAAAAACTATTGGAGACAATTTTCAGAAAATTCAGTGCTTTCTAATGCCAAAGCCTGGAAGTAAAGTTGAAACCAGGGAATTTAAAGGCGATTTTAATGGTAATTATGGTTTTTGTACGTCGCAGAAATTATTTTCTGAATCGAGCTTTTAGATATTAAAGAAAAATTTCGCGATCATGTGAAAATCTTTGTTGAAAATATTTTAACGCCCGAGAATTTGGTACCGAAAAAAATTGGCAATAAATTCGTTACGCTCGGAGCGTTACTTGGATTTTTTAATGCTTACGGGAGATGTATTAACGAGAAGGATAAGTTATGCATTGAATCAATTTACATGGTGCGCGTTTGAAGTCCGTGCTTTTTTAATAGTCACTTTGTATTTTTAGGCAACTGCTAATATTTCTCTTCAACATCTCATGAATGGAAAAGTAGAAGAATACAAGAAGCGTTTAGGGAGTTGTAGGGATCGAACACAAGCCAGCAATGAGAAAAGTGAAATTTTGAAAGAATTTGAAAAAGCAAGGGAGATGAAGTTGGGCACAAAAAAAATGAGAGGAAGTTTTAAACAACAACTTGTAGAGGTAAACCCAACAAATAGTCTCGAGATTTGTTTAAAATGACATCAAAATTTCTTTTTAGCTGCTTAATGCACTATACAATGAGTTTCACAGAATTTTAGACCATGAAGATCAACTAGTAAACGACAATACCGAGCAGCTACAAGAATATATAACTTTAGAGAAGGCTGAGGAGATAAAGAACCGAATTTTGAAGAAATTCCTGGAAACAACCAAAAATTTTAACTGCCTAAAGGAGGCACAAAAGCTGTCTAAGGAACGGTTAACACGAGTAAGTTATAATATTTATATGATCTGCGTGTCACTTGAAAAAAATTGACATTTATGTATATAAATCTCAAAATAGACAATTTTGACAACTGTACATAAACCGCCGATGACAAAACTCCTTTTTAGCTACTTAATAAGGTGTATACAGATTTTCACACATAGAACACGTTAGGGACTGTATAACTTTAAAGCAGGCCTCGAACGCAAAGGAGACAATTCTGAAGAAATTTCGATTTGACATGGATTGCAACGACCAATTGCAAGATCATTTTGTGTATAAAATGATTTTGATATGCTTTTCAACCGTGCAAATCAACTAAAAGAGGACGTGTTGAAGGATGCCAAACTTTGAAGAAAGCCGAAGCAGAGATGGAGATCATGTTGGTGATGATTGAAAAAGAGAATTTGAACTGTGAGAAAGATATACGACATCATTTTAAGAAACGCCTAAAAGCAGTAAGTTTTTTTAGTGTAAATATTTATAATGGGTGTTCAATTGGAAAACCACTCACAATAGGCGTAGGAATTTCATTTGACACTAACGACATGTCTATTCTTATAACATATAGCATGTAATAATATGTTATGTTTCTGTCAAACAGTTGTTATAAGAGTGCAGTAGACATGCCGTTTGTGTCAAATGGAATTCTAACGCCTACTCGAAATGATTTTTCAATTGAACATCTGTTATAATTTAACTTGGAACACTTGAAGAAAGGGAATTTCTGTTAAACACAATAACACACGATATTTATAAACTTTCACAACAAATAATTTTGACACTTGTGTATAAAGCGACTACAACAAAAATATTTTTAGTCACTTGATAAGGAATGTGATGATCTTCGCAAACTTTTCAACCATGTAAAAAAAGGAGTAGAGTATTACTCTAAACGCGTTAATGGATGTACAACTTCAGAGGAAGCCGAAGGAGAGAGGCAGAGAATTTTGGAGACGATTGAAGTAGAGAACTTGAACTGCGATATTAAATTAGGAGGTCATTTTAAGCAGCGCCTAAATCAAGTAAGTTTTTTAGTGTAAATAATTATGTATATAATTTAATCTGGAACATTTGAAGAATAGATATTTATGTAATAAGTACGAAAACAAACCAGGGCATTATTGACAAGTCGATTTTAATAGACAAGGGAACCCAGCGACCCAGTCGGCAAACAAGGCGAGTCAATAAAGTCGGTTTATGTACGAATTATACATACAAAGCTTTATGTCCGCAGCAATTATATTATATCTTTTATAAAAATGTAAAAATGCAAAAAAAATAAACACCTAGTCATTCTATAGTGACAAATTTGTGTAAATTTTCATTTAATCGAAAAACTGTTTTAAAAAGTTGTATTGAAAATCGTGAAATTTTTCTTTATTTGTGAAAAATAATGGAGAAAGTAACGAAAATAACCAGGAAAACAAACGAAACATTTCTCTCAATAGAGTCAAGAGAAGAAACTTATTCCGCGTATAAAAATAGTACGGAAAGCAGAAAATCGAAAAAAACCACAGAATATGCTACATATATTGGCTTATCTGAATACCGAACTCGCTTCTTTGGAATTGTCCAATCTATATATATATACTCTATGTTACGAAGTACAATTCATTTATAAGTATTTATGTACATTAGCAAATTTCCCAACATTATTTCCTATCTAAGAAGGAAGCGACTTAAAAATTTCTTGTATTATCTATAGAAAATGTAGATTGTTTTTTGTTGAATTCTGAAAACAAAATGCATTTATTGAACAAGGATGTTACTAAGCAAAAGACCAAGAAAAACACTTTATAATTCGGCTAGTCTAAAAAAGATAGGTGTTTTCTTATTCTTCCAGAGGAAAATGAGTTGTTGTTAAAAATTAGAAAATATACGGCCTTAACAGATCCCACAACAGATTTTTTGTAAATTGTCAGCAAGAAAAATGTATAAGTCAACCTCTGGGAATCCACAAAATTGGTAGTGTCCCCTGCATTGTCGTCAGTACAGTTTTACCTAATTCTGTTAAGGTGATGTTATCGGTTTAGTTTTCAGTGAATTTACAGTAGATTTTGTTTCACAAATACTAGACAACTACTTGGAATCTGAACCCAAATCTTTGATATGCTATTAGTGTCCGGAACATATAAAATTGGAGAAAAAATGACCTGTTTTGCTCTAATAAAATCGCAAATATGCTCAAAATCACGCTAATATTACGTCCGACTGTGCCGACTATAGTTATAAAATTCACATTAAAGGAAGTCATGGACATTCTTTGAAGTGTTTACTATGATATTTCAAAAAAAAAGCCCGATTTGTAAAACTTCATAATTTTGATTTAAAACTGATCATGTTTGAAGCTTTATTTTATTCGTTCCATTTGCTGTCTCTTACTGCAGTCTCACTCGGACCGGGGTATAACACCCACCGAACGTTCTTGGACCGATGGGATAATTTATTACTTCCGACATCTTTTCGATGACAAATTTAATTTTTGCATAAATTTACTTCAGTGTAGTTAGTGAACTCGTTGTGACCATTGAAATATATAAAGAGTAAATTTTGAAATGGGACGAAAGTCGAAGATTCCACTTTCAAAGCCACGAAAAAGTCGAAAAAACTTTTATCAGAATTATTATGTCAAAAACCTACTAAAACTACAGACAAAAAAATGCAGTTTAATCATCATTTGATTAGTTTTACTATTATTATGCTTTTATTTCCTAATTTCTGTACATATAAATATTATTGTTTTTTAGACCCGCCGCTGTTTTTATACACTTACATAAAGTGTAAGTCAATGTTACTAATAGAAATTTTATTATTGTTACTTTATATAATCACCAATCCTATTGTTTATCATCTTTTTGCCAAAGATCAAAGTGTATTACCTGAAAGAATTTTATTTTGTTGAATAAAAGATTACCATAAACCTTATAATTAGCCGGATAACCATTCAGTATACACAGGTAGTTTCTATACCTCTTTAGTTTGAACTTAGCCGATACCAACCAGCTAGGGAACCAGTTATAATTGAAATATGTAAACCAAATAATTGAAGTTTTAAGTAAAACAATTGGGTATATTTATAAATACGCATAAATAAAAACGAAACAAATATTGGTCTCTAGTTTATTTTATAATTTGCATTACATCATGACATATAGGTACATACGTACTGATGCAGAAATTGGTGATTTTCTCGTTGCCTTTGAGCATAGGGACACACTCAGTAGAACCATTTGGACACTTGAAATGGATTTTGTTTTACTTGCCACAAATCTTTTTAAGTGTTGCGCAAATGATTGTTTTGTGTCCGAAAAATAACTGCATTTATAATTATTCGGCTGAGTGCTTTTTTTGTTGTAAATCAATCAGTTTCCCAATTAGATTATAATTGCTTGGACTTACTATTTGTTGTCGTAATTTTTCGAAGTTCATTTTTGTACACATTCAGATTTTTATTTCTTATTAATTTCTTGTGGTCATTTTTATAAATTCGTATATGAAAATCGAACTGTTGACGAACAAAAATCGAACAATAATACACGACAAGCGGGTGCCGAACTGTTACCAGAGATTATGGGTGTCATAAATTACACCCCAGCTTTCCTGAGTTTCAACCAGCTTACCACTACTTCTCGTCTTTATTTTTCTACACGCAAACTTCTTGTGAAGACAATAACACGGCAAAATTAAAAATCCGATAGTTTTCTTTTAGCAAACATCCCCTTAATGTTTTGGTAAATTTTGGGGTTGATATGAGCGATATCATGCGGCATGGTGGATGGTGTTCAGCTAATATAGCACAGGGATACGTGGAAGAGTCGAAAAGCAAGAAAATTTGTAGGTACTACAGCAAAAATTTTGGTGAAGTCAAGTTGTTCTGGTATTGACAGTGCTAGGGACTGCACAAAAGAAGAACCAAAAATAAAAGAACCTCTGGGGATTTCGAGCAACATTAATTGTGTTATTAATATAAATAATTATGGTTACTTGTTTTTTATTTAATTTAATAGATATTTATTTTATTAGGAGTTTAAGTGATACTTTATGTGACGGAGTATGGACGATTAAACGCCGAGCGATAGCGAGGCGAATTAAGTCCATACGAGTCCCATAAAGTCACTTATAAAGTCCGAATGAAATACAATATTTTATTTTTAAACGATTAATATTATTTTGAAATGATTATTTCCTGTCTTCTTGCTTCATTAAAAAATTGCCTTGATTTGACTTACGGTTACTTACTTTGGTTTTAAAGTTTTAAAGTTTGGCATATTAAGTTGTTTAATAGACATCGGCAATTTATTAAATAGTTTCACACAAAAATAATTTACACTATTTTGATTTTTTTTAATCTAACCACGATGATTTTCACCTAAATTTATAAATCCGACGGTGTATAAGTTAGTGTTTTATTTATACTCTGGTGGTGTATAAGTAGTACTTATGCGCTGCTTAAACACGCTGTCATAGAAATTGCACTAAAACCCCATATCAACATCATATAAGTGTCAATTGTATGACGTTTGAAAATAAATAACGTTTTACTTTATGATTATGGTACTAGTCCATAATCTAATAAATTTCGTCCGCTAAATATTTCCGTAACAAGTATTTTATCATGCAATCGGACATAATAGTTATTTATGCATTAAAGGCATAATTGTTAAATAACTCGACTTTCAAAATGCAAACTGAATAAGCGGAAAACGTTTATTCAAAAGAAATTTTAGAAGATTTTGAAATCCGCGAGGGAATAATTTGATGAAATATTAGTTTCTCAACTTTAATAAAAATGTTGCATATCGAAGCATGTTTGAATAATAATTAAATATCTGGTTGACCGAGCTTCACTCGGCTCGTTTGGTAGTATTAGATCAGATTAGGACAGATAAATATGCGTATAGTATGCATTTTGAAGTACACGCGCTAATTAAAAATACACATTAAAAAAGAAATTCCATAAGCAGTCTTTGTTTTAAATACTGATGAGTGACATGTAGAGATTAAAGAATAGAAAACTGGAATTATTGTTTGACATTTATTAAAATCTCATTTGTTACCCAAGTTCTCTCTCTGTCGTTCTTTTTTTTTTTCCTAGTTCTCTCTCTCGACTCTAGAAAAAGGTCACAACCACATTCTTACTGCCAGAAGAATTTCGCCACTGGTGTGGTTAACATACTGAGTTACCGTGATCTTTTTCGTTATTCCTAATTTCTCAATAATTTCAACCCTGCTCCCGAAGATGAAGATGCCACTTACGAAAGTGTGCGAAACGTTGAGCCCAAAAACTCAAATAACACGGTCCCATCCCGGAGAACGTTGACATATTGACTCTGACCGTGGAACCTCTGAAATGAATGCTTGACAACATAACCTTAATTCAACGCACTTTCGTGTGCCTTTTATCCGCTCACTGTTTAGTTTTCCGTAAATTTTCTCACCTCAGAAGGTGAATTTTAACGTCCTCTATACATTGGAGTATGTTTCGGTACGTACAATTGAAGATAAAAAGGTACGTCAAACGTACTGTCAGACTGTCACCCAAACTTCTCTTATAAAACAATCTCGTGTTCTTGTAGTGTCATCTGACGTTGCCTAGCAACAAATATAATTCACTGCCTGAAAATTGCTGAAAATGAAGCTGTAATTTTCAGAAGTTAAAACTACGATCAATCGATTTCTTGAGCCAAAAAACCCCCAACCTGTAAATTTCATCGAAATCGTTAGAGCCGTTTTCGAGAAACCCATATTATATATATATATATATACAAACTTTGCTCGTTTAATAGTATAAGATTAATGTAAATGAATAATCAATTGTTGCTTAGCAATTTTTGATTGATCTGTGCCATTTATGCCCGCATTTGAGTGCTTATAAATAAGATTATGTTTCTAAAATAGAATAATAGTTATTTATGCATTAAGGGCATAATCAAGGAGATTGTGGCACGAGGGAATGTTAAAGCCCGACGAAGGAGGGCTTTTAATTTCCCGAGTGCCACAATTGACAATTATGCACGTGGTACATACAACGTTTTATTCTATTTTAGTTTCTAAACTATTTTTAACGAAATATTGAGTATTTTCGGCAAGCTGTGTGAATTGTGCCGATGCGAACTTTAATACATAGCTGGCTATTATTTTGATGTTGTTATGGATACCACGTTGATTATTTGATAATTTGTTTTCCAAAATGCAAATTAAAGAAGCGGAAAACGTTTATTCAAAAGAAAGTTTAGAAGATTTAAAGTCGGTCAGGTAAGATTTGATAAAATATTATTTTTCCAACTTAAAAAAAATGTTGAATATCGAAGTTTGTTTGAATAATTAATTGATAAGTGTAAATGAACAATCAATTGTTGCTTAGCAATTTTTGACAGATTTGTGCTAAAAAGGCCAATTTAAGCCTGCATTTGGGTGCTTATAAATGAGATTATGGTTCCAAAATAGAATAAAAGGATTTTATGTTAAACATAAAATTATACGGAATGTATAATCTTCCATAACAAATAATTTTGACACCCATGCATAAAAAGACTGTAACAAAAGCTTCTTAATAAGGTTTATGACGATTTTTGCCTACTTTTCAATCGTGTGGAGCAATTGAGAAAGGAATACTTCGAGAGCGTTAAAAAATGCACAACCTCGGAAGAAGCTCTGACAGAGAGCCTGAGAATTTTGGAAATATTTGATGAAAAGAACTTCAACTGCCAGAAGAAATTATCAGATCATTTTAGGAAGCGCCTAAAAAGTGTAAGTTTTTTTTAGTGTAATAATTATATATTTTAATATGGAACAATTGAAAAAAATGAATTTATGTTAAACATAAAACCATACGAAATTTATAATCTTCCACAACAAATAACTTTGACACTTGTGTATAAAGTCATTGCAACAACATTATTTTAGGCACTTGATAAGGTGTATAGTAATTTTCGCATACCTTACGACTACGTCAATGATTTAATCGTTAAATATTCCACGTTTGTTATAGAATGCAGAACTTTAGCAGAAGCCGAAGAAAGGATGGGGGAAATTTTAGTGACATTTAAAAAAAAGGAGTTGAACTGTGAGGACGAATCACGAAATAAATTTGAGAAACATCTGACGGAAGTAAGTAACTTTTTTCGTTAATGGAAATGATATAGTAATTTAATAAATTGCAATTGTAGGAATGTTCCCAGATATACAGAGAGTTCATAAATGATCGAGAACCACGTGATCAAAAATGTATGCAACCAAACATACACAATTGGCAATAGTGCAGATTAATGTCCCTAAATTCATTGGCGTCACAAAGGAGTTAAGAATAAAAAAATAAAGCATTTCATAAATTGTTTTTATTTAGGTATTTACAATAAATGTTGAAAATGATTTCCTTCGTTAGCAATACACATATTAACTTTTCTTTTCATATTATCAAATGCTCGTTGAAGAGTGTAAGGAGTTATATTTTCAATTTCATGGGTTATTGCTTGTTGTAGCTCATCAATGGTATGCAACCTATTTTTGAAAACATTGTTCTTCAAATGACCAAACAAAAAAAATCCGGCGCGGTGAGATCTGGCGATCTTGGGGGCCACAGTCCTTGACTTATAATTCGATCGTCATAAACTTCCTGCAAGAAACGAAGTGTGCTTCCTGCTGTATGTGCCGTCACTCCGTCTTGCTGAAAGTAACCATACTGGCATTCGTCATCATGCAGTTGTTCGAAAAAGGGTTGTAGAATATTAGTGCGATATCTGTCAGCATTCACCGTATCATGAAAAAAAATCGGTCCTATAATTCTTCTTCTTGAAATGGCTACCCAAACTCCAACTTTTATTGGATGCAAACTAGTTTCTACAAAAATATGAGGATTCTCAGTAGCCCACGTTCTATAATTTTAACTATTCACGTATCCACTCAAATGAAACCATGCCTCATCAGTGAAAAACAGTGGCGTAACAATCAAACTGTGGGCCTGTGTTCTACAACACTGTGGGGCCCTTAATGAACAGCGAAATAAAAATATTTAAAAATACGTATATAATGAGTAAAGTATGAGTAGAATGCAATTAGGGCTTACGTTTTTTTTAAATCATTTTACCTGAAACGCTGAATTAAAAAAACAAAATACAATAACTACCTGAATACATACAGTGCATCTTTTTTAAAAGCGGGCATAGGGATTCCCATGTTATATTTTATACCCCGTGTTAACTCACTTATGTTTGAGTAAAGATTCAGAGTTGAAATTTTTACTGAATGTAATTTGGGTCATCTTTTGTCGATTTTGTTAAAGGTTACGCTTTAAATTAAAGGATATTTCTTTAAAAAAATTAAAATATTTGGGTATTTTTATCTGTAATATTGTAGGCAGCCATGTAAAACAGACATTTACCTGACCTTTCTAGAATTTGATTACTCGTTCGATTACTGGTTTTTAGCGACCGAAATTTGTCAATATGCTGCAGTACACAATTAAAGAAAAAGTGGAAATGCTCACTGATGGATACATTAAAGCATATCCACATCATCCTACACCCGGGAAGAGCACAATTCAAAAATGTTACATAGATTTATAAACACAGGTTTTCTCGATCGCGGACATCAAAAAGGAAATTTCAGTTTAAAGCACAAATTAATAATTTACTGCAAAAAGTGGTAGTATAAATTAAAGCAGAACCGAAAAAATCATTTCTGGGTTTTCGCACTAACAATAGTTAACATGGGATCTAAAATTTAACATGGAAATCCCTATGGCCACTTTTAAAAAAGATGCACTATATAATTAAGATATATACATATTAGAAATAATAATGCCCATTTTTTTTTATCTCAAAATTGTTTTCATCTTGCTTTACAATGGGCACAATACGTACAAGATTTAACACATTAAACTTCTGGCAATTTGATTTTTAATTGAGAGATTCAGTGAAGATAATCTGCATTGGCCCATTGTGTTTCTTAAAAAATTTTTAGTCATTTTTATTTTCGAAAAAAATCTTTCCGGTGAAGCCACCGAAAGAGGTATTGTAAGAAAAATGAAACATGCTGTGATAATTTCAGTGGAACTAGTGCAGGTAGGTCATTCTGTAATAATTTCCCAGTCCAGTTTTTTTCTAGTTAAAAAATTAGTTGTAACATACATCAGATATATTTTATTATACCAAAAATGCACCACAAGTACAAAAGTAGAATAGTTTTGAAAATACGAAAGTTTTCATAAAACACAACTGAAACTGAATTTTTTTCACGCCTTATTACAGCATAAAGTTTCACTGAAGATCTGAGGACAAAATTTAAGTATTTTGTCATCCTGCGTCATAAATTAGTCATACTTTTATTGGATAAAGATTGGTAATTTACTACATGGGTTGTTAGATTTGCCACAATGCCACTGCGACACTGCGACAGGTTTATTAGAAACATTTTAGTGCTGCTGCAGTTCGGCCGCCGGTGCCGGTGGCTAAAACCGAGTTTATTGAGTCTATGATATTGAGATGCCGCCAGAGGTCCAGCCCTTTGCAGCGAAAAAATAGTAAATAGCAATGAACGATAGATCCTGGGATTATCGCACATTTTCGAATTTTTTATTTCGGGATCTAATTTGAGCAATAATATAAAAAATCCAATAAAAAAAAAGTTCATGTGACCGGACCGGGCCTTTTGAAGAAGCGGGCCCGTGTTCCAGCGAACACATGGAACACCGGTAGTTACGCCACTGGTGAAAAATGTTAAGTCTAATAAGGCATCATCATTTAAATTATTATTAAACCATTGGCAATAATTTATTCTTCGCTCAAAATCCGGTGGAAGTAATTCATGGACAACTGAAACTTTATACGGGTGCATGTGCAGAACTTTATGTAGTGCTTTATGGCAACTTCCGACTGAAAGACCTGCAACAATTTAACTTTTAAACTGTATCATAAAATCTCTTTAATTCTTATGAAAATATTAAAGCCTTTAAAAAATAAAAAATCTGACAACCAATCTTTACCTGTCTGTGCTGATAATTTTCGTATATATTTATTTCGACTTTGTTCTAACCGATGCTGGATGTCTTCTGTAACTTCTTCAGTCAAAACAGTTTTTCTGCCAGTTGTCTTTCCTTTGCAAATACAATTTTTAGTCTCAAAACGATGAACAAGGACCCCCTTATGATTTGCAAATGTTTGATACCCAACATTGGCATCTGGAAAGGCTTCCGTAAATTGGTCAATACACGACTGCAGTGAATAAGACCAGGGGGTCGATTCTCGAACTCGTTCGAATAAGTTCCGCATACGCAAGTGGCCAACTTCCGAACGGTTTTGAAGATTCGGTATTCTCGAAGCGCGCGCACACGTTCGTATACGCAAATGTTCGAGCGTATACGAACGTCAAGTTACGAGTGGGTAGATGCGATCGCATTTTGGTTTGCGAGTGGTGAAAGCTAACCTAAAACTCTGTTTGGTTTTGGTCGTTTTGTTGTAACTCAATATAATATCTTTAATATGATGTATCTGTTAATATACATTAATAGAAAGGGTTACCATTCCAAAAATACACAAATTGTAATGTATCAATTTGATTGTGGGAATTTTATAATTTCATTTACAATTTTGACATTTGTGATGCAAATTTAAAAATTTTAAATTGAAACAGCCGATTTCTGTGTAGTACACATAATAGCTACATATGTATGAAGAAACAACGGACTATTGCGATATTTTGGGTAATTTCTAATAATACACTAACACGTTCTTATTATGGTTGTAACAATAATTTTTAGGTGACTCTGGCTAGCCACTGGGAACATTTCAAATATACGTGCAGTTGTTTCAAAAATAAAAACTAAAATGAATTCTCAAAGATCATTTACTGTACAAAACGGTTGTAATGGTATGCATAAATATACCTGAATAAATATCGGGTAACCAAACGCTAAGAATTTTCTATAAACTAGGAGAGTACACGCAGCAATAAAGGTATTAATATGCAAATACCTGCTGGCTGCGGTGGTCCCACTCAAAAATAAACATTATTAAGTTTGTATCTGCATCATTGTAAAAAAATCACAAGAATTTGTATTAAATACGTAGGGTTGCATAAAATCATAAAATCAACATTTTTTTTAATCACGATTTTTTTATGTTTTTTTAGTCTGTCAATTATTTGGAATTAAAATCCTGATTAAAATAGTAAGTATCCGACTTAATGTCATCCTTGAGTCGTACTTCTTAGTTTTGAACAATAAAGAGAATTTATTGTAATTTACATTGCAAAAAAGGAATCGATAGTGTTATTTATAATATGTACTCCTATAATCTTTAAAATACAATTTAAAAGAATTATCGTTCCATTTTGTTGGAAATATTGTATTTTAGTTAAAGTTCAACTTATTTTGATATAAATTTGCATTAAAAAGGCCGTAATATGCATTGCTTATTCCAAACTGTAAAGAAAACTTAAAAAAAAACAATAATACTTTAAAGCAATAATTTAAATCGAGCCAATCCTGTTAATACGTGTTTTGCTGCTTAATAAATTTGGAGGCAACAGATTAAAACAGTCCTTCTTAGATTCAAACCGACACCGCGTGAGTTCTGCCAACCATTGCATTTAAATTTCCTCTGTATTTTGCCGCTGTTGCCATATCGCCACTCGAACAGAGGCGTTCGTATGCGCATCGAGTTGCTATTCGCATTGGATCTCGTTCAAGAAGACGGATTTTCGTTTCGAATAGCATCTTGGCATGCGCATCTATTCGTATTCGCATCTTTGCGAACGAGTTCGAGAATCGACCCCCAGGTTCCGTCTGGGTTTCGGGTTCCACTTCGAAAGTGAGCCATCAGAATGAAAGCATCCTGTTCGGGTGTGAAAACCATTGTTAAACAACAAGTTTTCCTGAAAATGTCAAAGTAAACGTACTTAATTTTATATAGACATTTGGTGTGAAACTTCACACAACGCACCATTCGCTTTCGCACAAACCGTTTCCACAGAACTCTTCTGCAGCACCCCCTGAACACGTTTCTAACCTTCAGATGTGTATAAATGACACCTTGTGTCAGAAAAACACAGTGGCGGCTGGTGACATTTTGAAATGGGGGGACACAATTTGATTGATGAGTTAAATATGAAGAAATAAAACAGGTTGTCATTACCAATTAATAGACGAAATTGTGTGACGGAAATAAATACAAAAATACGTTCAATAACAATAAAAAAGGATTTCTCCACATACCTTTTCGCCTTCGGTGTTCATGGCATCTAAAAGTTCATTTTGGACTGTTTTAGGCGTTCCTTTAAAAACCGTTGCTTCTTTCAAATGATTTGATAAAGTCGAATTCAGCCATAAAATCAATCAGACCTCGAAATATATCTGGATTTTGTGATTCCCTACTTTCGTCATGTCCACGTAAAGCAAATTCAAACACTCCACAAAATTTTATGTACATTATCAATCGGCGTAATATATGGCCATTTTTGTCGACCCTTGCGTTATGTGCCCGAATATTATTAATATAAGCGGTGTGTAGTTGTTTCCGAATGTCTGTATTACCGAGAAGATTATCCAAGAATATTTATCATACGTGTTCGCGCAGAAGGAAAATTAAAACCCGCAGTAGTAACCCAATCCTCCAGAGCACGATCACAATGGGCTCACAAGCCAGTTGTATCAGGCGCATATCAAGCGGCCACGACGTGTACTTTCCATTGCACCGGTGTAAACAAAACATCTAAATCGGTCATGATTCGGTCCATTCGGTCTCTGTGCTCGGCTTTTATCAGCATTTCATCAGAAATAACATATCATATATCCAAGGCACATCTTTAGATGCAAGTGGAAGTAAGTTTTGATACATTTTATACAAGTGGAGCGAGATAAAAAAATTAGTTTTGATAATTATGACACAAATTTCCGGATAATTTTTTAAATATTGAAAATTACTATTTTGCTATGTCCAGTGTGTTTGTAGACGTTGTAATTTTGGGGGGGCACGTGCTCTTGTGCCCCCCGGCACCAGCCGCCCCTGGAAAAACATATTCAGTGTTGGCACCCTATAGTTGCGGCCGATATAGGCCATACACTACACACGCAATTTAACTGGCACCAATTCCAACAACTAAATGATCACGGAGCAAGAAGTTCCACGTTAAAGAGTATGTTTGTGATGGGGTGTATGGCGCGAGGGGATAGTCTGTGGGCGCGAAGAACCCGTGTGTCTATTAAAAATCAGACATTACCCTTCCGCGCATCCACGCGTTGGTGACTGTAAAAAGTTAGGTTATATTAGCAACGGCTGATATTAAAGAGTGCAGGAATGCAAAATTTAACAATTTTTTGTGGCACAACATTTGAAGGTGAGGAACGTGATCAGGGGGTGCTCTAGAAGAGTTTTGTGCAAACAGTTTTTGTGAAATCGAACAGTGCCTGCGTTTTGTAAAATTTTACCAAATTTGATTACGTACCACAAAGTTGTTAATTTCAAGTGGTTAGTTCTGAAAAGAACTGATTTGTATGTAAGTAAACAATTAGAAAACACTAAAAACAGAACGAGAATGGGAATTATTACTACAAGGACGCTACTGATCGTAAATGACACTAATGGCAGATAAACAATAACAATTTAGTAAAAATAATTTATCATTAATCAATAATGCCAATCGATTTATTAGTTACAAATAATTAACTGGTCACGTGGTTCTCGATCATTAATGAACTCTCTGTATAAAAATAACAAAACTGAAATTGAAATGAGGCATGTCAAACACGTTGCTGCAAAGATTGGTAAATGGAGTTCACATATTTTAGGAGTAGTTGGGCAAGCTTATGGCGTAATAACAAACAACCACAAGTTGGGTATTCTACTGTCAGCAACCAGTCAATTTGGGGGAGATGCACTCAGTGCAGCTGCACGTGGAATTGGAACACTCGTAGTAAACAGTAAAACACTAATAATAATAATAATCCTGAATAATCTTCGTATTCTAGCCATAAGACATAAAATAATATTACGCAGCTTTTTTGATTTGTGAAACTTGTTATATTATTATTATTATTATTATCTTGTTTCTTATATTAAACCGTTTATTACACACTAGCTTTTTTTCGCAGCTTGAGCTCTCGTCTCGACAGACATAAATTCCTTAGAATTCTTGTCCAATCTGACAGGAAGCCGTCGAAAACGAGTCATTAATCTCATTAATCTAACAATATATTTCCTAATAACTCGAATTACACGACTAACTATTGCAGCGATTATGTACAAACATTATTCCGGAGAATTTCACTGGACGTTCTTGACTCAACTAACTAAATCCTCTTCTGTTCCCTCTATTTAAACCTATGCGTGCCTTTGTGGACCGCCGCGTCGACACCGTTAGCAATGATGACTCACCTACCAACGCCGTGGGTACGACCAGAAAGTTCTCGACGCCCATAGGCGTCGCACGGGTGTATTTCGTAACACTGCCCCCTCCTTAGTTCTGATCGTCCCGATCAGAAACGTCAACGACGCTGCTGTTGTACTTCATGAGGCAGCGTAAGTGAATAATCTTCATTTTTCTCTTCGGCCGTCGTCGAGTCCTGTAGACGACATCGTTGATCCTCGTCACAACAGTATAAGGACCTTCCCAGTCTAACGACAACTTCGGGCAACAACCATTCCTTCTTCGGGGGTTATAAAGCCAAACCAAATCTCCCGCCTGGAACCCTATTAAGTTGTCCCGAAGGTCATAACGTCTCTTCATTCTACCAGTCGTCGTTCTATCCTGTTGGTGCGCAGCATTTTTTAAACGCTCGACAGCTTCTTCTGTAAGCCATCCCCGGAACCTTTGACCTTCTTCGTGTCCTTGTTCCTTTCTTCGGGTATTGGGAGTGGATCCGCTACTTCTCCTGCAGTTCTTTCAAAAGGCGGGCCGACGTTTTGTGGTTGCATCGGCCCTCTTAGGTCTTTTAACCGCTGCACAGGTCCTACAATTCTTGCACCAGCTCTCGACGTCTTGCCGGTAATGGACCCAGTAGAGACTCTCCCTAATTTTGGAAAGCGTCTTGTTGATTCCAAAATGAGCACCAGAACCAACGTTGGTTATTTTTCGAAGTACTTCCTTGGTTGTAATGGCCGGAACCACCAACTGCATGATGGTATGTTTCCCATCTGGACTCTCCCAAGCTCGCTTAAACAATTCATTCTCGACACGATGGGAGTCCCACTGAGCTCATAACGCCTTGAAGCAGGATGACTCGTCTGTTATTTCCGACCTACCAGGCCGGTCCATCCCGTCTTCTTTCCATCTGAGGAGCGGCCCAATATCCCTGTCTTCGTCCTGGTCCTTTCTACACCGAGCTGTAGTTCATTCATCATCTTCCACGACTGCTTTCTTCCTGTGGTTGAACTGTGCTTTCGGCTGCTCAACTTTATCGCAGTGTTTGCAGTTCTGATAAGCGATCAATCTTGCAGGCTTCGCTTTAATACAACGGTGATTCAGCTTGAACTCTTCATTTTCAAGAGGTAGGACTTCCTTCACTGCATCAATTGTCAATCCATGCCGGCTAATCAAATCCATTCCCAAAATGAAGTCATCTTCCATGCTAGCCACGAGAGCCCTATGTCTTATTCTTAACTGAGGTTCTACATATTCAGCTCTCACGAGTCCTTGACGTACAATTGATACCTCAGCACCAGTATCGATGGTGATTGCTGGTGGATTTTCATAAATCTTCCCCGGTATAGTTGAACCACTACCTCTGGTGAAACTTCTTATTTTCACTTCGCGGGCGGCATTATTCTCACCAGTGAACCCATTCCCCAGAGTACTGGCTCTTTTTACATCTCGTTGAGATATCTGTTGTGTGCTTTTTCTTGGAGCTGGTAAGCGAGCACGACAGTCACGTTTGAGATGTGCCTGGCGCCCATCCCTATAGTATTCCATGCTTTGCTTACGAGATACATCATTCTTCAGTCGTCGAAAAAGGCCATCTATTTGTTCCAACAATTTTTCTAGCAGCTTCCCTGTCATGTTGTTTTCTTCTTTCTCTATATATGAACCAGTGGTTGCTGCATTTTTCATTATGTGTTCAAATTTCTTCATTTTACTCTCCACGTGATCTTGTATACATTTCTTTTTTCTTGCTTCCATTTTCTCGTCCATTTTTTCCATTTTCGCGTTCATTTGTTAGCTTCTTGCATCCATTTTTTGGTTCATTTCTTCCATGTTTGCGCCCATTTTTTTCATTCTTGCGCCCATTTCTGCAAGCATGGCCATGATCTTTTCCTCCATTTTCGCAGTTTGAGCTCTCGTCTCGACAGGCACAAATTCCTCAGAATTCTTGTTCAATCTGACCGGAAGTCGTCGTAAAACCAGTTATTAATTTCAAATCTCACTTCTGACACCAGTGTCATGTTGCGCGGCCGAGTAAAATCGGTATCGTAAAACTCAACAATATATTTCCTAATAATTCGCATTACACGACTAATAACTATTGCAGCGATTATGTACAAACATTATTCCGGTGAATTTCATTGGACGCTCTTGACTCAACTAACTAGATGCTCTTTCGTTCCCTCTATTTAAACCTATGTGTGCCTTTCGATAGATCCAGAACGCTGCTGCGAGAGTTTTCTGGGCCCGCAATCGAGATTTCCGGTAAGCCGTTCCAGACTTAATTTTCTGGACCGCTTACCGGACATATAATATTATTTCTATGGGTCCTACTGTATGGAAGGGCCTTTGGAAACGCTCGTGAAGCATAACGTCTTTATAGGGACACATTTTCGTGGACGAATTGTGCCCGATCATCACACATTTACCGCTACCGTTCAGCATCTTAGCGACAACGGTGAATATCGTCCCCAAATGACAAATCGTGGCCGACAGAGAACTAGAAGGACATTAGCTGCTGAACCTGAGATCTTAAATATGGTAGAAGAAAACCCAAGTATCAGTGTCAGAAGGCTGTCCTACAGAGTTGGTGTTTCCCCATTTGTCGTTTGGCGTACATTAAGAGAGCAAGGACTCCATCCGTATCATTTGCAACGAGTACAAGCTTTCAAAGAAGCAGATTTACCTCGTCGGATTAGGTTCTGTGAGTGGTTATTACAAAAAAATGATGAAGGTCAACAGTTTATTGGAAACTTGCTGTCGACGGATGAAACAACATTTACGAGAGACGGGTTATTAAATGATCATAACACAACGTTTGATGTGATGAAAACCCTCATGAAAATCATGGGTCATTTTCAACAACGATTTAGCGTAAATCAACGTGTGGGCAGGTATGGTAGAACATCATTTGATAGGTCCATATGTTTTACCTCCACGGTTAACTGACGCTGCATATCTTAATCTTTTGAACAATACGTTGGAAAATATTTTAGGGATGTACCTTTAGCTAGCCGGAGGAATATGTGGTATTTACATGATGGAGCCCCTGCCCACTATACACATGACGTGCGGGAATGGTTAAATCAAACATTTCCAAGAAAATGGATAGGAAGAAACGGTCCAGTAGTACAGTAGCCTTCTAGGTCACCAGATCTAAACTGTTGTGATTATTTTTTATGGGGACATATGAAGCAATTAGTCTATGCGGCACCTATTAATTCCACTGAAGAATTGACAAATAGGATTCATGATGTTGCGGCTACTATCAGAGTAAATCCAGACATGATATGAAGAGCGCAAGAATCATTAGTTCGTCGAGCTCGGGCATGCATTGCGAATGATGGTCGGCATTTTGAGCAATTTCTATAAAAAATAAATCGTTTTCGTTTCACTACTCGCTGCTGTAATTATTCAATCTTAATTTAAAAGGCAAGATTACTTTTCAAAATCCAAGGATTTTCGGCTTGTTAAACCTGACTTTACTTTTACTTACTATGCATTTTGCGTAGTCTTCGTTGATTCACTACTAATAATGAATCAACGAAGACGACGGCATTTTGATTCAAAATAATTTTAAATTCGTTGCTAGGTTTGTATTCAAATTAAATGCAATCAATTTACGTGGATATTTTCATCAGTGGTGTTCTAAGCAGGTGGTTAGAGGTGATTTTTTTCATCATTAAAAAAATTGAGACTTACTCAATTCGATTCCTTAAGGATGCCAAAGACCTTCATTAATTTTTGGTAACGTATTTCAAAAACACCCTGTACAGTGAAAACGTTTTACTGGCGTATTTTTTCCGATTTATCTAAAAAATGCTCTCCTTCTTCAATTTGATCGTATTATTTCATGGTGTGCGACGAAATTCCGGTTGGGACGAACAGTGACGGTCCGGAATCTCGCCGATAACGTGTGGTGGCGGCGTACCTGGGTGCCAAGCTTAGGGCCCACTAGTGTCGCTGATATAACAAACACGTCTGGCCGACCTAGCTTATGCGGCGACCTTCACGCCGCCGGGGGTGGCGCCTTCGGTCAGGAGCGGCGGTCGCTCGGAGACACGGATATCATGAAGTGAGCGCCCGCGAAAACACAAGAATAAAAATAAAATGGCAAGGATTTAAACAATAAATAGGGTTTATTCCCTGCCACCAGCTACACGGCTAAAATCATAATCTTACGGCTAAGTCTTAATTAACTTCAACAAATTTAAACAAAAAGAATTAAACGTCCGGCACGGTCAATCCTCCTGGGCGGCGACTTCCTTCAGGACGGGTTCCTCCTGGACTTGGGGGCAGCGACCTTGATGCTGGAAATCGCGCGAGGACGGTACGGCGACCCGGGAGCGGAGCGCGGTGGCCGTAACGACGCGTGCACGACGGTTTCGACTTGTGGCGGCGATCACAAAAAAAAAACCGGTGACGGTGATACGGTTTTACGCTCGGGGGCGGCGATTCCAAAGCCGGTACAAAAACGGGCAGACGACCCAAAAGCTACTTACGGAGGTCGAAGGGTCGAACTGCAGTTAGAAACTTCACACTTCCAAAAAACTCACACCTCAAGCACAGCACTTCTCTCATGAAGACTTCAGGTAAGAATCCTCTTCCGCCGCGGCGGCGCGGCGATCGCGGCTTTATCCCCGGCTCTCGCGGTGCGCGTCACGGTTTCCGGCCCGCGAAAATTCGCTTCGTTACAGGTGGAAGCAACCCTTTCACCAAAAAATGTCGACATTAGTAAATACAAGAAACTTACGGTTTTTTTAACACAAAAAGAAGAAATTATATTCCAAAAAAGTCTAAAACTCTTTCACAAGATGAAAGTCTTAGATTTCTTTTGTGTTCATTATTATTATCTGCTTACTTTGTTATAATAAAATGTAGTAAGTCATAATATTTCCATTATTTTTAATTATCAATTTTAAAGGTTGGCGATACAAATTTGTATGCACCAAGTCAGTAAAGGATTTTCATCGAACTCGCCTGTTACTCGCCTCGCTCGCTTTGCTCACTCGGCTCATAATCTCATAAAAAAGATAAAGAATCACTTTACTGACTTGGTACATAAATAACTATTAAAGATAACAAAAACTGATAAAATGAATTCTCGAGCGTAAAAAAATAGTTCACGAGATGCCTTCTCTAAAGAAACCAGTGTATACATAACTGCGCCCGATTTCCTTGTTGTGGAAATGCGCGAAAGAAAAGACACCAGCAGCCAGTATTCGGTGCGAGTTGTAAACAATGAAACAAATTTAAAATTAAAGTCAGATTGTTCTCATGTACTGCATTTCTTGCAGTAACTACATTTAATGAGCAAATCTAAATAAAGTGCTTCAGAATGGCTTCAAGTTCAGGTACTATAAAGTGTTCATTTAAAAGTGTGTCCATCGTTCCAAAAAAAGTAAGTATTGAGAGATATCGTATAATAGAAGTATAAAGATTACGTAGATATATTATCTTTGATTACAATCGTCCAATTAAAACAGCTCTATCAGATCTTTACAAAATCAACACAGCACGATTTTTTGGATTTTTTCAGAGTAATCAACAAGATGCCATCCGAATATTCAAAATCGATACAAAGACTGGAAAAATGATACTTTACGAAGATCAACTGCAGTTACTAAAAAGCGATAAGTTCAAGGATTACAAAGTTTGCGTCATTTCAGTCAATGGAAGCTACAGAACCGGCAAATCTTTTCTTCTCAATTTCTTTCTGCATTGTCTTAAGAAGAAGGTGAAGTATTGTTTCATTAAAACACCTTTTAAAAATATTTTCTAATTTTTGTTTTTCGGGTTTAATTAAAGTAGTATTGTATGAGAGTCCGTTTGGCGAACAGTTACTTTCATATTTTCTCGATCTTTCTTGAAATAAGTCTCTCGTTTCTGTCTGATGTCTGTCTTTTGTTGTCTGTATTATTAGATAGATAATCTCCGAAACTACCCAACCGATTGTTGTCAAATTTTTATATGTATTTTAGGAATATCGTGTAATGTAGTCGAAATTTGTCTAATCATAGCCACCAATGATTTAATAACGTTATTTCAAAATTTTGCATGCTATATGCTATTTACATTTTATAAAATCACATATTTGTGAAGTTGTGTTTGGGTTGGTTTCATGAGCCAAATTTTTAAATTGCTTATACAGGACGACTTAAAAAAAATATGAACTAAATAACTTAGTTTTCGAAGAAATTGTGTTTGTTAGAATGTACTTCAGGAGCGCGAGAAATTCTGTGTAAAGTCGTTAGAGCAATTTTCTATGATCCAGTGAAATTAAAGTGGTACGATCAAAAATCTTCTGAATCAATGTTGGAATTCAACTAATTTTGCAACCACTTGATGTTTACCTCAAAAGCGTCTATCTTACTATCGTATTGTTTTGTCTATTAAAAAATTAAATTGTGGATTTTTTTACATCTAGTGCTTTTCTTGAATTTGTATATTTCTCAGTGCCAAAGTGTACAAGGAGAATGGATGGATGTTAACGACACCCTGACTCGTGGATTTTTATGGGAAAAAAGTGCGCAGAGAGTTACAGATGGTATACTTATATATCCCGAAATATTTTTAACGAAAACAAAAGAAGGCGAAAAAGTAGAATCCTTCATTATGGTTAACAAAAAAGAATATGTGGTTCTATGTTTTAGATCGCTATAATTTTGATGGATACTCAAGGAACGTCTGATCATCAAACCTCTTACGCTGAGTGCACTAAGATTTTTGCCCTTAGTGCATTAATTAGCTCAGTTCACATTTACAACATCCAGAATAAACTTGATTTAGAGCAGCTTGGAGTTCTACAAGTAAAGCGTTTATTTTTTCTTGCGCGAATTTATTTATTTATTTTTAGTTATTTGCGGGATATGGAGCGATGTTTAGCGACAACGAAAAGAAACCTTTCCAAGATTTGTACATTCTGGTTCGAGATTGGGTAAATTTTGAAGAATATGATTTTGGTTTTGAGGGCGGCAAGGAATTATTAACTTCTACCTTCAAAGCACATCAACAATCCAACCTAAGTGTAATACAAAAAACTATTAAAGATAATTTTGAGAAAGTCCAGTGCTTTTTGATGCCAAAGCCTGGAAATCAAGTTGAGACAAAGGGATTTAAAGGCAATTTTAATGGTAATTCTTGTTTTCGTTTGTCGGAGAAATTTTTTCTGAACCGATTTTTTAGATATTAGGAAAATATTTCGCAATCATGTGAAAACCTTTGTTGAAAAACTTTTAACCTCTAAGAATTTGGTACCGAAAAAAATCAATAATAAATTCGTTACGGTCGAGGAGCTATTTAGATTTATTGATGGTTACCGGAGATGTATTAATGAAAATGAAAAGTTATGCATTGAATCAATTTACATGGTTTACGTTTGAAACCAGTGCTTTTTCAATAGTGATTGGGTATTTTTAGGCAACTGCTGAGATTTCTCTTCGATATCTCGTGAATAGAAAGGTAGACGAATACAAGAAGCGTTTAGGCAGCTGTACAGATCGAACACAAGCTGAAAATGAGGAAAGTAAAATTCTGAAAGAATTTGAAAAGGCAAGGGAGATGAAGTTGGGCACAAAAAAATTGCGAGGAAGTTTTAAACAAAAACTTGTAGAGGTAAATATTTTTCAATAAAATTTCAAGCCAATTTCTGCGTTAAAACCCAACAAATAGTTTCGAGATATGTTTAAAATGATATCAAAATTTCTTTTTAGCTGCTTGATGCACTATTCAATGAGTTTCACACAATTTTAGACTATGAAGATGAACTAGGAAACGAATATATCGAGCAGCTACAAGAATGTTCAACTTTAGAGCAGGCCGAAAAGATAAAGCATCGAATTTTGAAGAAATTCCTGAAAATGCTCAAAAGTTTTAACTACCTAAACGGGGCACAAGAAGTACCTAAGCAACAGTTAACAGGAGTAAGTTATAATATTTTATAATTTATGTATATAAATTACATTACAGATAGTTTTGACACCTGTGTATAAAACTCCTTTTAGCTGCTTGATAAGGTGTATACAGATTTTCTCATGCTTTTCGACCATGTGATTGTATTAAAAATGGAATACATAGAACACGTTAAGGAATGTATAACTTTAAAGCAGACCTCGAAAGTAAAGGAGACAATTCTGAAGAAATTTCTGTACAATACCAAAAACATGGATTGCAACGAACAATTGCGAGACTGTTTTAAGCAGCGGTTAACCAAAGTAAGTTTTTTAAATAATAACATAATTTAATTTTTAACATTTAAAAAAAGGAAACTTAATTTAAATAAGAAGTAGATGGAATGTATAATATTCGTTAACAAATAATTTTAATATCTGTATACAAAACTGGCTTTTAGCTGCTCGATAAAATGTGTAAGAAGTTTTACACACTTTTTGATCTCATGAATCAGTTAATAGAGAAATACACAAAAGCTGTCAAAAAATGTCGAACTTTAAAGCAAGCCCAGGAAGTGATGAGTGAAATTTTGGGTGAATTTCAAGAAAAAGGCGAGGACATACATTGTGGGAAGGAACTACTTGATAATTTCAAGCGACGGTTAAGTGTAGTAAGTTTTTGTCAGTATAAATAATTATACCTATAAGATAATCTTGAAAAACTTGAAAAAATAGAATTTAGTTCAAACATAAAAGCATAACCTTTCACAAAAAATAATTTTCACAATTGTATTTAAAATGACTATAACGAAAGTATTTTTAGCAACTTGATAAGGTGTATAATGTGTAATTCATATACTTTTCGATCATGTAAATCAACTAATAGAGGAATACTCCGAACGCGTTAAAGGATTTAGAACTTTGGAGGAAGCCCAGGCAGAGATACAGATAATTTTGGTGACGACTGAGGAAGAGAATTTGAACTGTGAGAAAGAATTACGACATCATTTTAAGAAGCGCCTAAAAGCAGTAAGTTTTTTCAGTGTAAATATTTATAATGGATGTTCAATTGGAAAATCACTCACAGTAGTCGTTGGAATTTCATTCAACACTAGTGATATGCCTATTCTTATAACATAATAGCATATAACATGTTACGTTTATGTCAAACGGATGTTAAGAAGAGTAGACATGCCGTTTGTGTCAAATGGAATTTCAACGCCTACTCGGAGTGATTTTTCAATTGAAGATCCATTATAATTTAACCTGAAACACTTGAAGAAAGGGAATTTTTGTTAAACGTAACAGCGAAATGTATGCTCTTTTACAATAAATAATTTTGACACTTGTGCATAAAGCGACTGCAACAGACGTATTTTTAGTCGCTTGATAAGTTATGCGATGATTTTCGCATACTTTTCAACCATGTAAATCAACTAACAGACAAGTACTTCAACCTTGTGAAAGAATGTAGAACTTTAGAGGACGTCCAGGGAAAGATTCAGAGAATTTTGGTGACATTTGAAGAAGAGACCTTGAACTGCGATAAGGAATTACGAAATCAGTTGAAGAAGCGCCTAAGTACAGTAAGTTTTTACATTGTAAATAATTATGTAATTTAATCTGGAATTGAAGAAAGGGAGTTTATTTTTAAACACAAAAACATGCGGAATACACTTGTACAATCATAAAGCGACTGTAACAAAAATATTTTTAGCCACTTGATAACGGATATAATGATTTTCGCATACTTTTCAACCATGCAAATCAACTAAAAGAGGAATATTCAAAACATGTTGAAGAATGCAGAACTTTAAAGCAAGCCCAGAAAGAGAAGAAGAAAATTTTGGAGACATTTGAAGAAGAGAATTTAAACTGTGATAATGAATTACGAAATCATTTTAAGCAACGTCTAAATGCAGTAAGTTACTTTGGGGGTAAATAATTAAGGTAACTGGACCCTATATGGCCTACCTAAATTTTGACAATGTTTTTAATTTTTGTAAGAACTTGAAATGGAATGGTGGGAGTTGAATGAGATTACATTTTTGTATATAATTTTCAAATTTCAGACATTTTTAAAATTATAGAGCCCAACAGTACCCGGTTTAGTTAAAGTGTGTCTTTAGGCCAAATTGAGTACTAGATACCAATATGGCCTACTTTAAAAAATCGAAAAAAAAAGCACACAATAAGGAGAAATAAAAATATCTTTTTCTACCGCCCACGTTTTTTGGTTTTCTAATAGAGCTATTAACGTACGCAAATGACGTCACAGCAGTTCGTTAATAGCGGAAAGGCGTTCTTTAATAGATCTGGTGTAATTTAGATCGGTAAGATTGGTAGCAGTGACGAGAAATGTCAGGTGAATGTCAGTGGCAAATCTAAACTTAAAATTTCCCACGTTTCCGGACGCGTAACTTCTTCGCAAGACATTTTAACCAATTTTAAATTACAAAAACTCGAATTGATTCGAATTACAATTGTTGTTGTGAAAATTCGAACCTCAAATATTTCGTGGTTAGTGTCAGACCAACTCATCACCAACCACGACAAAAGTCCCCAGATTAAAAAAAATGCAAATTTCAATTAAATTTTGGGAAAAAACGTGTGCGGTAGAAAAAATAGTATAAATAACTCGTTCATAAGGCCATTGAGGCACTCATCCTTTATATAACTCGCGGCTTCGCCGCTCGTTCTATAAACTTGGATTCGTGCCTCAATATTTGCCTTATGAAACTCGTTCTTTAATATACTATTATCATTTTTAGTGAGACCCACGCACTCCTCGTGTACGTATATATTTCTTACATATGGAGCATAATCTCATATCTTTTACAATATCTTCTTGGTACATCTCGCAAAAAGAATTTTCTTGTTTCTTTCGTGAGTTTGCTTTTTCTTCATAGTAATTTAAATCACCTTATTTACAAAAAAATCAAACGGGAACTGCAGCATGTACCCAACAGGCCAACAACCCATCTAGGCCATATTGATTAAACATCACAAGCGAACATGTTATCAGTAATCCCAACTGAAAAGCTGTTAAGAAAGTACAACTAATGCACATCATTTAGAAGCGGAAAAAAGGGGCTACACAATTATAGAAATATGAAATTGATAACTTAATTGAGATTAAAACTATCCAGAGAAAACTTGCCGGGATAAAATAGAGCGCATACTGACTCGTCAAATCAACATCACAAATAACTAAACGAAACGGTGTACTACTTTACTGATTCCTTTTATATGGTATAAAAACTTTCCAGAATATATCCCAGTCCTGATCTAGCACATTTCGTTTGAAACATATGAGAAACAGCCAATATGCCATATTGGGTACTAGACCATATTGAGTTCAGTTACCTTATATAGTTTAATCTAAAACACTTAAAAAATAAGAATTTAAGTTAAACATCAAAGTATACAGAATATATAATCTTTCACAACAAAAGTATTTTTAGCTTCTTGATAAGGTTTATGATGATTTTTGTCTACATTCCAATCATGTAAATCAACTAATAAACGAATACTCGGAATGCGTTAAAAAATACAGAACTTTAGAGGAAGCCGACGTAGAGAGGCAGAGAATTTTGGTGACATTTGAAGAAGAGAACTTGAACGGCGAGAAGGAATTAGGAGATCATTTTAAGAAGCGCCTAAATGCAGTAAGTTTTTTCAGTGTAAATAATTATACAGAGTGTCTTAGAAATAAGTACATTAACTTTAATCAGTTATAGACCTCATCAAAGTCAACAACTTTTTTTAATTAGCAAGTTAAATCTAATTTAATTTAATCTAGAACACTTGAAGAAAGGGAATTTATGTTCAACATAAACGCACACTCAATTATAATCTTTCATAAGAAATAATTTTGACTTTTTTGTATAAAGTGACTATAACGAAAATATTTTTAGCCACTTGATAAAGTGTATAACGATTTTCGTATACTTTTCAACCATGTAAATCAACTAGTAGAGGAATACTCCGAACGCGTTAAAGGATGTAGAACTTTAGAGGAAGCCGAAGGAGAGAGGCAGAGAATTTTGAAGACTGTGGAAGAAGAGAACTTGAACTGCGATATTGAATTAAGAGATCATTTTAAGCAGCGCCTAAATGAAGTAAGTTTTTTCACTGTAAATAATTACATAATTTATCTGGAACATTTGAAGAATAGGTATTTATGTAATAAATATATATTTAAAAAAACCAGGGCATAATTGACGAGCCGATTTTAATAGACGAGAGAGTGCAGCGACTCAGTCCATAAAGTAAGCGGGTCAATAAAGTCGGTTTATGTACGAATTATACATACAAAGCTTTATGTCCCACTGCAGCAATTATATCTTTTATAAAAATGTAAAATGCAAAAAAAAATTAAACACCTAGTCATTCTATAAGGATGCCAAAAGTGACAAATTTGTGTAAATTTTTATTTATTTCGAAAAACTGTTTTCGCAAGTTGTATTGAAAATGGTGAAATTGTTCTTTATTTGTGAAAAATAATGGAGGAAATAACAGTAATAACCAGGGAAACAAAAGAAACACTCCTCCCAATAAAGTAAAGAGATTTAAACGAAGAAGTTTACGCCGCATATTAAAACTGGTTGCTACAAACAGAAAATCCAAAAAACAACAGAAGATACTACATTGACTTTTCTGAATACTGAACTCGCTACTTTGGAACTGTCTAGTCTATGAAGGAAATACTCTATGTTGCGAAGTACAATTAATTTAAAAGAAGGTACAGATATTACCAATTTTCCCACCATTATTTTTTATCTGAGTTACTCTATGTTAGGAAGTTTATTTTATTATATGGAATAATTACAAAAGAGCTCCATTTTCAAAGTTATCCTTCTTTTTGGTCTACCAGAGTTCTGTAGATGTACGAAATTAGTCTCTTTCAACAGTTAACATTGTAAAAGAGCAAGACAAATATTTTTTAGTTCGCCTAGTCTAAAAAAGAGAATTCTTTTGTCATTCTCCCAGGGGAAAATGGTTTGTCATTTTGTAATTTTCCGTATGACATCTGTTAGTCTTTTGGCAAATTCTGCAGTTGAAATGAGTGCTCAGCTAATCTAGCGCAATGTAACAAATCGCAACCGCAAAATATTTCCATAACGATTATGTTATCATGCAGTCGGACATAAAGGGAATTTATGTTAAATAAAATTATACGGAATGTACTTATTTCATAACAAATAGTCTTGACACTTGTATTTTCAGGCACTTCATAAGGTGTATAGTAATTTTCGCATACCTTGCGTCTATGTCAATGAACTGATAGTTGAATACTCCACGCTTGTTAAAAAATGTAGAACTTTAGCAGATGCCGAGGAAAAGATGCAGGGAATTGTGGTGACATTTGAAAAAAAGAAGTTGAACTGCGAGGATGAATTGCGAAACATATTTGGGGAATATTTGACGGAAGTAAGTAATTTTTTTTAATGTATATGTTATAGTATTTTAATAAATTGCAATTGTAGGAATGTTCCCAGATATATGAAAATAACAAAACTGAAATTGAAATGAGCCATGTCAATGATGTTTCTGAAGGTATTGGTAAATGGACTTCAAACATTTTAGGAGCAGCTGGGGGAGTTTTTGGTGGAATAAGAGGCAGCCCCGCGTTGGGTAGTTTACTGTCAGGAGCCGGTAAAGCTGTGGGAGATGGACTCGGTGCAGGTGCACGTGGAATTGGAACACTCATAGTTAAAGGAAAAAACAGGGATAATAATAATCCTGAATAATCTTCGTATTCTAGTCATGAGACATAAAATAATATTTCACAGCTTTTTTAATTTGTGAAATTTGTTATATTATCTTACATATTATTAAACCGTTTACTACACATTAGATCACAGAGTATTGAGTTTAATTTTTTTTGGGTGTATGTTGCCCATAGTTGGAGAATTTTTACGACGCAGAAAAAAATGCTAATAATTATTGCGGTCTAGCTTTGTAATCAATTTGTGCTACGAAATTACAGAAAACAAAAACAAAAGCTCTTTTGTTTCGGGGCACAAGCTTGATTTTTTGACCCAAATCAATCACGTTTTCTTGTTGATGTGTGTTTCGGCTAGGTCTTTGAAGAAGTTTCTGTGCAGTTGTTTTTATTTCAGCCCACTTACATCTAGTATTAGATAGATTTAAGGGTATGTGGAGTTCAAGACTGCCCTTGTTATGGCGCAAATTATTATTTTTTTTTAGAACTAACACTAACCCGGAAATGATTACCACTCAGGAAAGGCTTCTATCGTTACGGGTACAGACACCAAGTAATGATATGCATTGTCCTAATAATATAACAATTATAGCATCCAAGAGCCTATGGTGTAAATTGTGTAATCTAGATCTCGATTTTTACTTATGACATCAGCATTGATTAAAGTTATGTAACATAATATATAAAATATTTATTTTGCCTTGAAGTAAGTACCTCTCATTGATCTAATAAAGGAGTGGATGGAGCCTTGTATACGTTTCCATACGCGAGTGAGTGTAATCAACATAAGAAAGAAATAGGTAGAGCGGTTATGCATCAGTGGGGAAAGAACGGGTGACCACGTATCACGTGCTGGGTGGCAAGAAACGCTTCTTTTAAACGGGAATTAATACGTTTTCTTACGAATTTGTTCAAACAATCAATTATAACAAACGTCTGTTAATGAAAACTATATTTTTACAGTTTACATTAAAATTATGTGTAATGTGAAACAACAAAAATCATGTTAAGTGGTGGAGATAGTCTTTTAATAAAATGAAATGAATAGAGAATCTACAATATATTACGAATTCAGTTAGTACAATAACCTTCTACAAGTTAACTAATCTTGTTGTG
Organism: Zophobas morio; assembly: GCF_036711695.1. Classification (NCBI taxonomy): domain Eukaryota; kingdom Metazoa; phylum Arthropoda; class Insecta; order Coleoptera; family Tenebrionidae; genus Zophobas; species Zophobas morio. The sequence continues at coordinate 11,504,750 of NW_026972122.1, forward strand.
TATGTTCATTGGTAATTCTGAAATTTTTAGGATAAAAATAATTAAACTTTCGATAAAAGTGACAGGGTGCCTAATTAAATTAAACATATTAAATTGTGTGGAATTTTCTACTAAAATCTATTTTCTAAATCCACGTACAAATAACTAAAACAATAATAAATCAATAGATATAAAATTCCCTCTTTTTGTAGCAATAATCCTTTTTTTTCGTAACACGGAATGTTTAGGGAATCTAACAATTTTTTAATTATTTACGAAATCCTTCGTCTGTGTATGTGATTATTACCTATGAAATGAAACAGGATTGCTTTCTTTGCACGTTCTATTCAATTATACGCACAACACGATTTCATGATGTTTAACCAATAGTCCAATAAAATACAACTTAAGAAGACTGTAGACATTTAAATAAGGTAACTTGAGTCTAAAAAACGTAAATGTGCAAAAATACACCTTCAAACACCATGCGACAGTACGAAAGAAACCTCCAGAAACACAGTGCTCTGCAGTTTCGTGTCAATGTTTTGCCACCAAGAGAGTCCTATCTCTGTCCCACAGTGTTGACAACGCGCGTCTCTCTCAAAGTTACTTCCATATAATATTATTTCTATGGTACCTCTTGATACGTCCGTGATGAAAGAACATAAGAAGACTTGATTATCACAGTTTTTAAATACTGTGGGGAAGTTCTAAAATTATCAAAAATTACATGAAGCAGTCCCTACATTTGTTTAATTTGCGAACAGAATTTTTAATAGATATTTTTATCTTCGCTATTGTTGTTTAATCATGTATCAATAAATAATCTGACCTTTTTTAAAATTAGGAATTGTTTAATTATGATTTTTATCTGATTTGGAAATTCCGGATGGTTTTTTATCATTACCTTGAAAATCGTATAACTTCAGTTACAACTCGCCTAATCATTATCAACAACAAAAATACAAAAATGAACAGGTCGAGACGACAAACTGGCTTTTGAATTCTCTTAGAAACCAATCACACAGGGAGTCATAAAAAAATTCCCAAGAAACTTTTTAATAAAAAGAGGATACATTTTTCTCAGGGATTAGACAAAAATGTAATTCCAAAATATCAAAAGATATAGAACAAAGTAGTTGAAGAAACTTTGAGTAGATTAGAAATTAAATTAGTTCTATAACAGAAGCCATATTTGTTGCAGTTCTAGTTTTGTGACAATCTAAAATACCTGATGATATCCGAAGATAAATTTTATAAAATTTTGCAAAAAAAATCATAAAAACAAAAGTAACCATTCTGTGATGGGAAAAATTTCCTTCCATTACCAAATTGCGACTGTCTATACTTTTCAGATGTAGGAATTAAGAGTAGTGAGTTTTAATTTGTCAAAATAATTGGTTTTTAAAATTATTCCATAACAAACAACACATTTTCGTTTCAGTAAAACAGGTTTCTTCAACATCAAAGTAGTATCATAAAAAAATTGTATTTAACGAACATAACTGCCCTTAGATATTGCTCAGGCATTAAAACGAAGAGTTGACGCGTATTTTCACATGGCACCGTTACCGAAAAGTTGCTTCCTTGAACAGTGGAATCATACGATGATACTTTAATTTAAAGATAACTAAAAGCTGATAAAAGAATCTCTTGAGCGTAAAAAAATAGTTTACGAGAAGCGTCCTCTAAAGAAACTAGTGTATTTATAATTGCGTCTGATTTCTATGTTGCTGGAATGTCCGAAAGAAAAGAGACCAACAGCAACATTCGATGCAAGATGTAAATAGTACAACAAATTTAAAATTATAGTCAGGTCGTTCCCATGTACTGTATTTCTTGCAGTAACTAATAAATTTAATGAGCAAATGTAAATAAAGTGCTTCAGAATGGCTTCACGTTCAGCTATTATAAAGCGTTCATTTAAAAGTGTGTCCATCCGTGCAAAAAATGTAAGTATTAAGAGGTGTCCTTATGATTTAAAATAATAGAAGTCCAAAGATTACACAAATAAATTATCTTTGATAACAGTCGTCCAATCAGGGACCGACTTAAATTAAAACAGCTTTATCAGACATTTACAAAATCAACACACCACGATTTTTTGGATTATTTTCAGAGTAACGGACAAGATGCCATCCGAATATTCAAAATCGATACAAAGACGGGAAAAATGATACTTTACGAAGATCAACTAGAGTTACTAAAAAACGATAAGTTCAAGGATTACAAAGTTTGCGTAATTTCCGTCAATGGAAGCTACAGAACCGGCAAATCTTTTCTTCTCAATTTCTTTTTGCATTGTCTTAGGAAGAAGGTGAAGTATTGTACGATTAAAACAACTTTTAAAAATATTTTCTAATTTTTGTTTCTTGGGTTTAAATTTAAAGTAATATTGTAATAGATCTCATCTGGCGAACAGCTACTGTCATTTTCTCGACGTCTGTCAGTTTTCTGTCGTCTGTGTCAGATATTAGATAGATAATTTCCGAGACTACCCACCACAACCGATTGTTGTAAGATTTTATATGTATTTCAGGAATTTCGTGCAGATGAAAAAACGGTAATCGAAATTTGTCTAATCATAGTCACGAATGATTTGATGCGGTTATTTCAAAATTTTGCATGTTAAACACTATTTACATTTTATGACATAAGATACTTGTTTTCTTAAATTGCTTAAAAAGAATGATTTAAAAAAATAATGAATTACATGAATTATTTTTCGAGCAAGCTGTATTTGTCATTCTGTACTTTAGGAGAGAGGGAAGTTCTGTATAAAGTCGTTCGACTTATTTTCTATGATGAGATTAAAGTGGTACGAACAAAAACCTTTTGAATCAGAGTTGGCATTAAACTAATTTCGCTACCACATGATGTTTACCTCAAAAACGTCTTATAATGGTATTTTTATGTTTATTAAAAAAATAAACTGTGGATATTTTTACATGTGATGCTTTTCTTGAATTTGTATATTTCTCAGTGTCAAAGTGAACAAGAATGGATGGATGTTGGCGATACCCTTACTCATGGATTTTTATGGGAAAAAAGCCCGCAGAGAGTTACAGATGGTATACTTATATATCCTGAAATATTTTTAACGAAAACAAAAGAAGGCGAAAAAGTAGAATCCTTCATTATGGTTAACAAAAAAGAACATGTGGTTCTATGTTTTAGATTGCTATAATTTTGATGGATACTCAAGGAACCTCTGATCACCAAACCTCTTACGCTGAGTGCACTAAGATTTTTGCCCTTAGTGCATTAATTAGCTCAGTTCACATTTACAACATACAGAATAAACTTGATTTAGAGCAGCTTGGAGTTCTACAAGTAAAGTTTTTATTTTTACTTATGCGAATTTATTTATTTATTTTTAGTTATTTGCGGGATTTGGGGCGATGTTTAGCGACAGCAAAAAGAAACCTTTCCAAGATTTGCACATTTTGGTCCGAGATTGGGTAAATTTTGAAGAATATGATTACGGTTTTGACGGCGGCAAGAAATTATTATCTTTTACTTTCAAAGCACATCAACAATCCAATCTAAGTGAAATACAAAAAACTATTAGAGACACTTTTCAAAAAGTTCAGTGCTTTCTGATGCCAAAGCCTGGAAGTAAAGTTGAAGCAAGGGAATTTAAAGGCGATTTTAATGGTAATTATGGTTTTTGTTCGTCGGAGAAATTATTTTCTGAATCGAGTTTTTAGATATTAAAGAAAAATTTCGCGATCATGTGAAAACCTTTGTTGAAAATATTTTAACGCCCGAGAATTTGGTACCGAAAAAGATTGATAATAAATTCGTTACGCTCGGAGAGTTACTTGGATTTATTAATGGTTACTGGAAATGTATTAACGAAAAAGATGAGTTATGCATTGAATCAATTTACATGGTGCGCGTTTAAGTCCCTGCTTTTTCAATAGTCACTTTGTATTTTTAGGCAACTGCTAATATCTTTCTTCAACATCTCGTGAATGGAAAAGTAGAAGAATACAAGAAGCGTTTAGGGAGTTGTACAGATCGAACACAAGCTAACAATGAGAAAAGTGAAATTCTGAAGGAATTTGAAAAAGCAAGGGAGATGAAGTTGGGCACAAAAAAAATACGAGGAAGTTTTAAACAACAACTTGTAGAGGTAAATATTTTAAGTCAATTTCTGCGTTAAAACACAACAAATAGTCTCGATCTGTTTAAATATCATCAAAACTTCTTTTTAGCTTCTTGATGCGCTATGCAATGAGTTTCACACAATTTTAGAGCATGAAGATGAACTAGGAAGTGAATATATCGAGCAGGTACGAGAATGTACAACTTTAGAGCAGGCTGAGGAGATAAAGAATCGAATTTTGAAGAAATTCCAGAAAATGGTCAAAAATTTTAATTACCTAAAGGGGACACAAAAAGTATCTAAGCAACGGTTAACACGAGTAAGTTTAATATTTTTTGCCCTCCCGGGACTAAAATTGATATTTTCGTCCCTGTAAATCGGGACTAAAGCGGCTCTTTTTGACCCTAGGGATAAAAAGTGTTTACATGACAAGCAAAGTACTTTTTAACTTAAAGTGGTAATATAAACACATCGAAAAATTCAAAATGGCTCGTCTTATTTATACTTATATCGAATATTTTCTTTCAGTTTAAAATTTAGTATCTATAGTCATAAGAGGGCAAAAAATAGTATATACACCACAAGAATTCATTGCGATGTAATAATAAATTAAATCGTGCACTTTAGTCTCTTGGTATCTAATATACTATTACAATTTATGTATATAAATTTCATAACAGATAGTTCTGACACCTTTGTGTAAAACTCCTTTTAGCTGCTTGATACGGTGTATACAGATTTTCTCACGCTTTTCGGTCACGTGAATGAATTAAAAATGGAATACATAGAACACGTTAAGGAGTGTATAACTTTAAAGCAGATCTCGAAAGCAAAGGAGACAATTCTGGAGAAATTTCAAGACAAAACCAAGAATACGGTTTGCAACGAGCAATTGCAGGATCGTTTTAAGCAGCGGTTAACCAAAGTAAGTTTCTTTTAAATAATAACATAATTTAATTTTTAACATTTGGAAAAAGGAAACTTATGTTAAACCAGAAGTTGACGGAATATATAATATTCCATAACGAATAATTTTGATATCTGTATACAAAACGGCTGTAAGATAATCCCTTTTTAGCTGCTCGATAAAATGTGTAAAAAGTTCTATACACTTTTCGATCTCATGAATCAGTTAATAGAGGAATACACAAAAGCTCTCAAAAAATGTCGAACTTTAGAGCAAGCCCAGGAAATGATGAGTGGAATTTTGGGTGAATTTCAAGAAAAAGGCGAGAACATAGATTGTGGGAAGGAATTACTAGATCATTTCAAGCGCCGGTTAAATGCAGTAAGTTGTCAGTATAAATATTACATAAGTTAATCTGGAACACTTGAAAAAACAAAAGAATTTAGTTCAAACATAGTAGCATAACCTTTCACAAAAAATAATTTTTACATTTGTGTATAAAAGGACTATAACGAAAGTATTTTTAGCAACTTAATGAGGTGTATAATGATTTTCATATACTTTTCGATTTTGTAAATCAACTAATAGAGGAATACTCCAAACACGTTAAAGGATGTAGAACTTTGAAGGAAGTCCAAGCAAAGATGCATATAATTTTGGTGACGATTGAGGGAGAGAATTTGAACTGTAAGAAAGAATTACGACATCATTTTAAGAAACGCCTAAAAGCAGTAAGTTTTTTTAATTTAAATATTTATAATGGGTGTTCAATTGGAAAAACAGTCACAGTATGCGTTGGAACTTCATTTGACACAAACGGCATGTCTATTCTTCTAACATACAACATATAACATGTTATGTTTCAGTCAAACGGATGTCATAAGAGTAGACATACTGGTTGTGTCAAGTCCAACACCTAATAGGAGTGATTTTTCACGTGAACATCCGTTATAAATCAACCCCGGACACTTGAAAAAAGGGAATTTATGTGAAACATAAAAGCATACGAAATATATAATCTTTCACAATAAATAATTTTGACACTTGTGTATAAAGCTACTGCAACAAAAGTATTTTTAGGTACTTGATAAGGTATGTGACGATTTTCGCATACTTTTGAACTATGTGAATCAATTAATAGACAAATACTTCAATCTTGTGAAAGAATGTAGAACTTTAGAGGACGTACAGAAATCGATTGAGAGCATTTTGGTGACATTTGAAGGAGAGATCTTGAACTGCGATAAGGAATTACGAAATCATTTTAAGACACGCCTAAACACAGTAAGTTTTTTTCAGTGTAAATAATTATATAATTTAATCTGGAATTGAAGAAAAGGAGTTTATTTTAAACACAAAAATATTTTTAGCCACTTGATAACGGATATAATGATTTTCGCATACTTTTCAACCATGTAAATCAACGAAAAGAGGAATATTCAAAACATGTTGAAGAATGCACAACTTTGAAGCAAGCCGGTACAGAAAAGAAGAGAATTGTGGAGACATTTGAAGCAGAGAACTTAAACTGCGATAATGAATTACGAGATCATTTTAAGCAGCGCCTAAATGTAGTAAGTTATTTTCAGGCTAAATAATTATATAATCTAAGCCGAAACCCTTGAAAAATGGAAATTTTCGTTAAACATAAAAGCATACAGTATGCTCTTTGACAACAAATTACAGTTGAGTATAAAGCCACTACAGTAAACGTATTTTTAGCTTCTTGATAAGGTTTATGATAATTTTTGCCTATATTTCAATCATGTAAATCAACTAAAAAACAAATACTCGGAATGCGTTAAACAATACAGAACTTTAGAGGAAGCCCAGGCAGAGAGGCAGAGAATTTTGGTGACATTTGAAGAAGAGAACTTGAACGACGAGAAGGAATTAAAAGATCATTTTAAGAAGCGCCTAAATGCAGTAAGTTTTTTTCAGTGTAAATACTTGATTATATAATTTAACACTTGGAGAAAGGTAATTTATGTTAAATATAAATGCACACTCAATGTATAATCTTTCACAAGAAATAATTTTGATTCTTTTCTATAAAGTGACTATAACAAACGTATTTTTTAGTCACTTGATAAGGTGTATAACGATTTTTGCATACTTTTCCACCATGTAAATCAACTAATAGAGGAATACTCCGAACGCGTTAAAGAATTTAGAACTTTAGAAGAAGCCGAGGGAGAGTGGCAGAGAATTTTGAAGACCGTTGAAGAGAACTTGTACTTCGAGACTGAATTAAGAGATCATTTCAAGCAGCGCCTAGATGAAGTAAGTTTTTTTCACTGTAAATAATTATATTATTTAATATGGAACACTTAAGGGAAGATATTTAAGTACATAAACCGGGGCTTTATTGGCAAGCCGATTTTAATAGACGAGGGCGGTTTATCTACGAATGTAATAGTAATTTTTTTTGTCATTCCGATGTATTCTTGTAATCAATAAAACTTAACAGTTGGCGGCCTTTTAAGAGGTGGCGCGATATTTTTAAAATACCAAAAATATTTGTCACATTATTTAGGGTTTAGGAGAAATGACGATTCGCCTTTCACCGTACCATTGCCAGTACAATGCTACGGGGCTGGGATAGGGGCAGTGCAAAAACTTTTATAATGAATACATAGCATCACAAGATTTTTCGCAATTTATGGCTGATAGCCATACTACCGTGCACTTCAAGCATTTGGAAAAAAAAATCTTTTGGAGTGTGATATCTGATTCGCGAAGACTCGCAGAGGTTAATGGGAAACTCACCTGTGCATAATATTCCATCATGGTTATAAAGTTGGCGGGATCAGATTCGGATGAGCCAGAATTTGAGTTTGTGGACGAATTCAATTAACTTATTTAGACTAATAAATAATTGATAATTTATGGAGAATTAATCATTCGGCTTGACCTTCTAAGCCGATTTTAATGTGGAAAAATGATGTCCATAATTACAATTCTATGCAATGAAAAAGGGTACAACATATTTATTTAGACTACTGAAAACAAAAAAAGTAATCTAATATTAATTAGCCCATATCATCCTTGTATTCAACTACAGTTTTAAACATGCTCATGTGAGTATTCTTGAGAAAGTTCAAATTATTTCGAGATTGGAAGACGGTTGGTCAATTCGAGCTGTTGCAGCTGATCATAACTTAAACAAAAGTACGGTTTTAAGCATCAAAACACCTTGGGAACAGGACCGGTCATTCCGACCATTATTAAGAACAGCTAATTCAGGTAGGGCTAGAATATCTAATGCCGAAGAAGATGCTGCTCTTTTAAATCAGTTAAGAGCCAATCCTTTCCACTCTGCGAGACAAGCTGCTACTGAAACAGATATTCCCGGGCCTCAACCAACAGCTTTCCGTAGAATTCGGGCATCAGAACTTATAAATCGTGTTCCCGTCAAAAAAAAATTTTCTTACAGAAGAACGCAAACAATGACGATTATTGTTTGCCTTAAATTATATAAATCGTGATTTGCAATTTTGGGAGTAGATAATATGTACTGACGACCAGAAAATGCAAGGTTTCATGAACGGTACACAAATAATTTACCATATCAATCTAGCCGCTTTTCAGTTAACGTGTGGGGGTGGTTTAGCTTCCGTGGACTTGGAGTGTGATGGAGGATAGACGACAGATTTACTGCTCACAATTATGAAAGTATTTTGAAAAATGTGATGCTGCCATCAGTGGAACAGTTGTTTCTAAATAATGAATTTATTTATCAGCAAGATAAATGTCTAGTGTTAAGACCAAGAAAAATACATTTTAGTTCGGCTAGTCTAAAAAGAAAGTTCTTTTCTTATTCTTCCAGGGGAAAATGACTTGTTGTTCCTAACTAGAAAATACATGGTGTTAAGACCAAGAATAACGTTTCACAACAGAGAGAAAAATGTACAAGTCAATCTGTCGGAATCTACAAAACTGGTAGTGTTCCCTTTATTGTCGCCAAATTTTTGGGTTTACCTAATTCTGATTTCTTCACTAGTCACTGCTTCTGCAGGACATCTGTTAGTCTTTTGTCAAATTTTGGGATTGATATGAGCGATATCAAGCGGCATGGTGGATGGCGCAGGGATACGTGGAAAAATCGGAAAGCAAGACAATTTATATGGCAACAAAAATTTTGGGACAGCCAGGTTGTTCTGCGATTGACAGTGCCAGGGACTGCAAAAAAGAAGAACTAAAAATAAAAGAACCTCTGAGCATTTCGAACAACACTAAAGTGTTATTAATATTAACAATTAAATAAATAAATTGGTTATATTTTATACATATTAATTAATGATATTGACAGGTGGCCGTTTTACTTTATCATTGTGGGCTAGTCCATAACCTAACAAATTTCGGCCGCTAAATATGTCCATAACAACTATATTATCATGCAGTCGGACATAAAGCGAATTTTTGCACAATCGTGTGTTTTCGAATAGTTGTTTCCCAGGCGGTAGGGTACGACAGTCGATTGGTAAAGATTTTTGTTTTTCATGGGCGGTCCTACATGCAGGTTTAAGTTGACACTGAATTGAACAATTATTTTTTCTACTCCTGTTGAATAATGTATGAATTATTAAACAGTTTTTAGTTGGCAAAGGCCACCGGGTGACGATACCAGTGAGTAATAATTCTGAAAGCTTCCTATTGGTTCTTGCTAGTGAGTAATTATTTATTACTCACGGGGGGCGTGGCCAAATCATTATTTTCGAAGTCTCAAACTACGCGATTAATTAATTGCAAGACCATGGGAGCCCGCACATCGCGATGCGGCAAACCACCGCGATTGCGATTCGATAATAAGGCAACGGGAGCCTTGCGAACTCGAACTTCACAAATTGTTTGTAAATTTGATGGGTTATTAAATTGTTGTAGAAAAAGTACAGTATTTTACTCACTCAGATGAATTATACACTCGCCATTCGGCTCGTGTGTAAAGTCATCTTCGTGAGTAATCTCCATTAATACGCGCTCATTGAATAATATACAGTTGGCTCCAGAAAAAACGGGAATGGAATTTTACCTGTCTCTTACTTGTCAATTTGACAGATCTGTTAAATATTTGTCACTATTTTGACACAGTTTGTAATGTCATTACTGTTCTAACCTACATATTTCAAAATAGTCCCGTTTAAAGTAGGAAAATTCACACAGTAATCTGTCATGCTAACTTTCACAGTTTCCGTTTTTTCTGGAGCTAACGGTACTATTATTTTGTCTCAAATTGTTATAGTAACTATAACTCCTTAGAGATGAGTTGCGTTAAGGTACATTTAACAGAATTAGTGTTGTAAAAAAAACATGACATTACCAATTTTTATTATCAGTCACCTTTACATTTTAATACTAAATGAACAAAAAACAATATAATAGTCTCTAAAAAAAAAAGGGGGGGGGGGAGAGGGAGCGAGAGAGAGAGAAAACTAGGGAGAAAAAAAAAGAACGATAGAGAGAGAAGAAGGAGGGCGAGCATTCGGTCTGCTTGCAGCTGACATAACTTCAAATAGCTTCCTTTTTAAGTGTCACAGATTTGACAGTCAAGTCTGAATTTCTAATAGATAGCGGAGTGAGTTAATTTATGGATACAACTCTCTAACGTTTGCCATCTAGGTTGCGTAGACATCCGGTAGAGAGCGTAACTACTGAGCTACAGCTAGTGTCCCTAGATTTTCTAAATCTAGGGACACTAGCTACAGCAACGCGTGGCTGGGTCAGCTAGTAATCAGGAGGGTATTCTATGGCTAGTAATGATTTATTTTAATATCGAACATTTGAATCATATGGAATTTATAATCTTTCACAACAAATAACTTTGACACTAACTTGTGTATAAAGCGATTGCAACAAAAGTTTTTTTAAGGAACTTCGTAAGGTGTATAGTAATTTTCGTATACCTTGCAAGTCTGTCAACGAACTGATAGTTGAATACACCACACTTGTTAAAAAATGCAGAACTTTAGCAGAAGCGGAGGAAAAGATGCAGGGAATTTTGGTGACATTTGAAAAAAAGAAGTTGAACTGCGAGGATGAATTACGAAGCATATTTGAGAAACATTTAACGGAAGTAAGAAACTTTTTTTATTAATGTAAATAATATAGTAATTTAATAAATTGCAATTGTAGGAATGTTCCCAGATATATAAAAATAACAAAACTGTAATTGAAATGAGGCGTTTAGGTGACGTTTCTGCAGATATTGCTAAATGGAGTTCAAATATTTTAGGAGTAGTTGGGGTAGCTGTCGGTGGAATAACAGGCGGCCCCGTGTTGGCTGGTCTACTGTCAGGAGCCGGTATACTTGTGGGAAATGGACTCGGTGCAGCTGCACGTGGAATCGGAACACTTGTAATAAAAAGAAAAAAAAACGGATAATAATAATCCTGAATAATCTTCATATTCTAGTCATAAGACATAAAATAATATTTCGCAGTTTTTTTGATGTGTGAAATTATTATTGCCTTGTTTCTTAGTATTAAACCGTTTATAATACAGTAGATCACAGAGTAATGAGTTTAATTCTTTTTTGGGTGCATGTTGCTCATAACAGAATTTTTACAATTCAGAAAAAAATGCTAACAATTATTGAGGTCTAGCTTTGTAGCCAATTTGTGCTACGAAATTATAGGACTAAAGTGTGCTGAATCGTTTCGGATTTTTCTTTACAAAGTCGAGAACAATATTTTCTGTTATTCTTGATATTAATTACTTGGTCTTGAATAGTAAACAAAAACTCTTGTTTCGGGATACAATTCTTGTTAATGTGTGTTTGGTCTAGGTCTTTGAAGAATTTTCCATGTTTCAGCGCACTTATGTCTAGTATTAGATGGATTTAAGGATGTGTGGTTTAATTCTGCCCTTGCTATGGCGCGAATTATTAGTTTTTTAGACCCACCACTGACCCGGAAATGTTTGGCATTCAGGCAAGACTTCTTTCATTACGGGTACAGCGACCAATGGAAACACCGAAAACACAAAATATTTGCTGACGAGTTTCGCCAACCACGTTTAGCTTTGTTTTCGTAAAGGCAAAGCCAATGGCTTAACAGGCGAAAAGGAATCATAGAAAAAAATTAGTTTCATTTCAGTTGAATACAAATTACAAGTGGGGAGCAAACTAGTTAATGGAGAATATAAGGCATAATATTGATCACAGTAATCAATGTAAAATAAAGAAGCAAGTCTGTTTGCGTATTGCGGCATATTGAATTTTATATAATTGAGAATGTCCAGACAGTCACATGAGTTATTTAAGAATTTGTATATAAAACACATTTTAGAAACACTCTCCGGTTTTGTAATGTACTAAGTCCTAAGCAGGTTTTAGAGATGTCATAAGAATTTCCAAGAGTAGCTGGAATATGATTAGAGATAGGTATAATTCATAAATTTATTTAAATAATTTATTTTGAATCGTTTCAATCCTTTCTATATGGTACATGTGGTACGGAGACCAGACTATTCAAGTACAGGTCTTGCCAACGAGGTAAGAAGAACTGTAAAAGTACGTAGACTGTGCAAGTCTTTACCATACTTTTTGATGCAGCCTAGAGTTTTTATCGCTTTGGAAAGGATATGATCCTAGTGAACTTTAAAGGAGAATTTGCTATCTAATAAAATGTCTTTAGCTAATGAAGAGATTTTGATTTTGTTACCGTTGAACCGGTACACTGGAACTGATGGAGCTAATTTACGAGTAAAATGAATCACAAAACATTTGTCGTAATTTAAGATCATTTGATTCATTTCACACCAATCGAATAAATATTAAGATCATCCTGTAAAAGTTTGACATCTTTTAAACTACGAATTACTCTGAAGAGTTTATTATCACCAGCGAAAAGACTATATTCAGAGGAAAATTTAACGCCAAGATCGTTTAAATAAATTCAGGATAGTATTGGTCAGAGTGTAGAACCTTGAGGCATTCCTGAGAGTACGCGTCGAGTAGTGGACACGTAGTTGTTCAGTTTCAACTTGATGAGTTCTATTGTGAAGATAACTTCTGAACCAATTTAGAAATACCATCTGCTGCCATTTTTTCAAAAAATGTAAAATGAGTGATTGTGTTAAAAGCCTTGCTAAAATCTGTATACACAGCTGTAACCTTCATTCCTACCATTCATAATTTTAAAGATCTGTCGTTAACATCCTATATCATAATCTGTGTTAAATGACTAGGATCAATAGAAACTAACGGTTGATCACACATGACTAGTTCAAAACTGTTACAGTTGGAGAAACAAGTTCTAAGACATTATTATAACAAATTTTGTAAGTTCCAGAATTGACCTTGATTACACGAGGAAAAGCCATTGGAGATGCATGTCTCACGTCTGTTACCTGAGTAGCAAGTTGGAAAAAACTCAGGGCTGTCATGGATTGGATAAAAGCGGAACCAGACCTGGCAATTAACTATTTTCGCAACAAAAGTGTCTGCTGCCTTAATATTGTATTGTTTTATCTATTAAAAAAATTAAACTGTTTTTTTACATGTAGTGCTTTTCTTAAATTTGTATGTCTCACGTCAAAGTGTGGAATAAAAATGGATGGATGTCAATGACACCCTAACTAGTGGAATTTTATGGAAAAAAGTTCGCATGGAGTTACAGATGGTATACTTATGTCCCGAAATTGAACATGGATTGCAACGACCAATTGCGAGATTGTTTTAAGCAGCGGTTAACCATAGTAAGTTGATGATATTTCTAATGATATTAGTGTCTGGGCTGGAAAAGCTTTAGCAGTTGCTGGGGGATATGCTAGTGGAATAATAGATGGTCCCGTCGTGGGTACTGTTCTGTCAGCAGCTGGTAAATTTGTGGGAAGTGACCTCGGTAGAGTTTCACGTGCAAGTGGAAGAGTTCCGATAATAGCAAAAAATTATATGGACAAGGCTGAACAAGAATAATCTTCGTATTCTAAATTAGAAGTATCTTTCAAGTGGAATCATTTCGCAGCTTTTTTGATTTGTGAAACATATTATTTTTTTTATTATATATTTTGTTTCTTAAGTATTAAACCGTTTATTATACATTGGATCACAGAGTAATGAATTATGGAATTCGTGTTTGGGGGATGTTGCCCATAGCAAGAGAATTTTTTAATGCAGTTTCTTTTTATTTTTTGATTATATATTTTTTCTGTATTTCTTGGATAGAAAACAAAAACTGTTCTTTTAGATTTGTCAACTGGTGTTTCCTATTTACATATATTTTTTTATCATTGATATTAATATAACTAGTTTATCCAAGCGAATTTTATCTATCACGAACAATATACACGTGAAAAAACACATACCAGACTTTCTGTTTTCCCAAACGATCAACAGAAATTTAGTTATTCAACTTATTAACTTAAGTTTTACAGCAGATTAAGATCTTCCACCGCACACAATAACATAGAACTAAAATACTGTTAATAAATTCACTGTAACAGACAACAATCAACAACATAGGTGCTAAATTAAAAAAAAAAATGGTCGACACAACTTCCCATGTCCTTGAAGTATAGCCCAACAAACCCCGTTTCTTTCAAAAATGATAAAACTTGATTTCGCGATTTTCATTTTATGATAACCTCTATAAGTAAAAACCAATAGTTTTTTGCGTCACGGGGGCGCAAATTCCAAGGAGGCGCGGTCCATGCAAGTGGGGAAAATAAATATATAAATTACAAATGCAGGAGCATGTTACTTTCTAAAATGTAAAAAACTTTTATTCAGCAAAATTATAAAATGACGTCATCATTGGAGAAAAATTTTTGTTTAAATGATGATTCACATTCCTTACGATAACGAAATGTTTGCAAAATTTCAGAGCACTCGGTTTTAAAATTTCAACATTGCAAAATATTTTATACAATTTAATTTTTTGTGATAACTCCGATAAATTAAAATAAAGAGATATGTGTGGCCTGTTAACTTACGTATAAAATTTGACCAACAATCAGTTCGGTAGTTTCGAAGATTATCTATTATCTGCCTAATAAAAGTTAACAAAGGCAACAGATAGAAAGACAGGCTGACGGAAACGGAGACTTTAGGGGTCCTGAAACGTTGAGAAAATACAACGCATATGTCCTAAGCTTACGCTTGAGAAGTAAAGATTGATTTAAAGGTGTTTTTAGACAGAATTTCTCTCGTGCCTGAAGCACAATCTATTTATAAGAGTAACTTTTGTTTTTTCATTCTTAAATCTTTAATAGAACATTAATTGTTGATTCATCTCGAAACTAGCATAAATTTAGATTAACCCAGCAGCTTATGCTTTACTGAAATCCGTGTCACAACTTTAAGTTTCATTGGAAGTTTTTTCTTGTTGCAAGAATGCTTCGTAGACATCGTGCATTTTTCAATTACGTGGCGTTTGTTTTGCTACTTAAGCCATCTGACCTCAAACGCACCTTGCATGAAAGATGCAAATTACCTCTATAGATTTTTATGTATTTTGCATAAATATTTAAAAAAGAATCTAAATTACTTCTTGCGTTATTTGAAAATAATCTCGTTGATCGATTCCTTTGTTATTTCACGCACTTACAATTTATTAAGCCAATTACGTAAGTAATTGTAAGTACTTATTATTAGAGAGTCAAGTACAACATAAAATTCTTTGTTCAAGCCTATTATCGCGGGATCAGTTACATTGAAGAGAGCAGGTAAATCTCAATAAATATCACAATCTTTAATCTTTCACCTTTAGATATGTAAATTCTGAAAGTTCTTAACAGTGTATTATTATTCTGTTTGTAGCTTGTCTTTTCATAATTTAGTCGTGTTCCCCAGGAATGAACACTTTGTGATGAAAAATAAATGCAATTATTTTAATATGTTTTAGAGAACCGCAGTTCAGGCACTAAATATTACAGGAGTGACAATCTGGGTCTCATGAGTCGAAAGAGAGGAACCTAGACTAAAATCAAGTATTAAGTACCAAATTAATACTTTTTGCATTGTTGATTGGGCAGCCGTGTCGAGACAGATCGCTGTGTCATACGCTGTTTGTACACATCCAGTGAGATCAACTGTGTGATTAACTGCAAAAGAAAATAGCTTGTGTTGTAGAGTGTGGTTTCATCACTCATCTATGGTAATTTTTTTTACAATTTTAAAATATTAATTATTTAAAACTTATTTAAGTTGACGGCTGAGGTGGATGTCAATTTACATCAAAGATAAGATCTTGTGCTACTATTTAGCTACATGCTATCAGTATTATGGAAATTACGGTATTTTGTAATATAGCGGAAACGAGAGACCTAGTTTTTCATACTGTATGAGCTATGAAACGTCTAGAAAATATTAAATTAGTTATTCGCTAAATGAATCTGACGCATAAACAATTTTTTTCAAAAATTAAGATCACAACAACCTTTTCATCGTTAGTATATCTAACCCGTATCTTATCGCAAAAAGTAGAAACTTCTCCGAGCTCAAAACTGATAATAGAATTATTGTAAAAGTCAAAATTAACTACTAGGTAACCTGAGAAATTTCAGACATGAGTGATCTAGAATCAACAATACATAATCAAATGATACTTTGATCAATCTTTTGCTGAGCGTCAGTACAAAACTACTTTTATTTAAGTTAAGAATAGGTACAATAAGGCCGGATAAGAAGAAAAGCGAAGTATATTCGTTTGCGTATGTAGGCAAATACTATAGTCAAATGAGTTATCATTTATTTGTTGTTTAAGTACCTATTCGATCCACTCAATTTTATGAGCTTCTACAACTTTACAGTCAGTTCTTAACTCTTAATGGGCCTTAAAGAAACACATTGACGCATTTTTGATAATCTTATGAGAGGTAAATCTGTTTGCAATAGTGGAAAAATAAAATTCGTTGTACGATGCGGCTTCCATGGACTGCTCAGAAAAGAACAAGTATGGTACAAGTGGTGGAGGCGCCGGGTGAAAATAATTTTGTGACAACTGACTCCGTATATCGTCTTATCAAGATGAAATTGCAGAAATTGAAACTTGGTTAATACATAGTGGGTTTATAGGATGTGTTGACTTTGACGTTACTAATATAAATAAACTATTTTAAGTAGAATTTTAATAATATCAAAAACCTTGGAATTTATGTCTATATGCATTATTAATCTTATACTTACCTACAACAACGTTGACTCATGCAGGATAAAATGTAGCTTCCTGGTTCCTTAATAAACTATGTTGTCTTAAAGTTCTTCGCAAATTTTTGAATATTTTTTAATTATTAAAATTGCAAGTATTTCAACACAATCTACACATCAAATTTTTCAAGACCGTCGCTCATTAAAGGCATTGTTAACCCTAGCCTCAAACCTATCAAGTTGTTTCAGAAGTGAAAGGTTCATTTTCTTTAGATTACTTCTTTTGTTGCTGTTCACAATAAAAATAACGTTCTACAAATAAATAATTTATTGTCTCCAAGAAGGGTAATCACTGTATATTTATATAACCTTCAGTGGGTGTTTTAAACACCAAACAACTATATAATTATATAACATGAATTCACTTGTACATTATCTATTTCCATTGCAACTCAGACATAGTCCCTTAAACGATATGAATAAAAGAGGCTTACGCTTATGTATGTCCCTACAAAAATTTCGACAAGGAAAATCATACACTACAGCTTTGGCATAACATTATGTTATTTCATATGATACAACTTAAACCTATAAAAAATATCCATAAATCTTTACTTTATACAAAACAAAGCTTAAAAACTTATCAATTTTTACACTCAGTTATATTAACGTATTGCGATTATGTGTCGCTTTGCGAAAATCTACAAGATACATGATAACAAGTACGCGTATACAGAGGACTGGCCCAGATTTCAACACTTAAGAATCACTTGTTTCTGTCACTATAACACTAGATCGGATGCTTACAATACCGAAGTTTCTGCTGCTCTTGTGGAATTGTTGTTATTATTCGTCGAGGCGGCGGTAATTTCGCCGGCGTGACTCGAACAGTAGAATTTTTTATGCGCGATAAACGTCGAATAGTAATTAAAGGATATATCACAAGATTTGCAGTACTTCGGCCCGGCCTTTGAAGCTTCCTGTAGAATTTCTTCTTCCTGCTCTTTTTTCTTCGCAATTTCCTCCGCAATCTTCTCCTTCGGCGAATCTTCTATGGGTGCTATGATCACTTCTGGTTCTATGGCTTCCTTCTTGATGATGATGTCGTCGTCATCTAGCGAGGGCATTGATCGGGTAGTGGCTTTGTCAGAGGAACCGTTGACTGTGACTTCTTCATTCTCGCGAGGACTGTGGGCGATTTTCGCGTGTCGGAGGACGTTCGCTTTGTAGGGGGAACTATACATGCATTGGGTGCAATGGTGCAATGGCTCTACACGGTTTTCCGAGCTTGGAGATGCCGCCCGATCGTCGATCACGCCGGGGGCAGCGGCCGCCGGAGACACGTTTACTTCCATTACATTCGCACCGTCGTCTTCCAAGATGTAAGTGATGTACTTCTCCTCCTGAAACAAAGAAACCACTGTAAAATGACAGATTCCGGCCCTAATATATTTAAAAATGTACCTGCAAATCTGGAGACCTCTTGTCGAAATGCATTCTGATGTGAGTACGCATTCCTCTCAACGTATTACCCTTGTATCTGCATATTGTGCACCTGTACGCCTTGACACCAGTATGCGATTCCATATGGCGCTGAGCAGCACTAGCAGTCGGACTCACCACGTCACAACACGGGCACTTCCATCCAGACAAAGTACCAGCAGGTATACACTGATGACCTGGTTCGGCTACACCTCTACATTTGCCACATCTCCTGACCTCCAACTCTCCACGTTTCAAACAATAGTACGCTTGATGTGCGTTTAGATTGTCAAGAGATGTGAACTTGATTCCACAAGCTAAACAAATTAGTTGCTGGTACTGTCCCGCAGGGCTCGTGGTACCAGCGCTTCTGGGACTTATAGGCGGACTTCCCGAGGTTTTTGATCCATCATCTTCCTGGCTTCTTGCTGAGCAGTAATGTTTCTTGTGAATGACGTAGTTCTCATGTTTGCAAAATACTATGTTACACTCTTTACACTTGGAAACCCCTTGTTTCACCAGAACCTGAGGAGCTACTGGAGGTAAACTCGGAAGGTCGGCTAGTCGCATCTGGACATCTGAAAAGAGGGATAGAGGACCAGCTCGCATCAAAAGAGGATGAAGTACTGGTGGAATGTCGAATAAGGTTGGATTGGCTTCGGGACTAGTTCTTGAACGTTCGTTCGTGGAATTGGACTTCGGAGTTGATCGTGACAGTCGCGGACTATTGCTCCTGGATGTTTCATGTTCGTGTTTGCGTTTTGGTGAAACGCTCAAAACCGGAGAAGCACCTATCTGTGAGACTGGAGTCGAAGGGGGTGACCCGTGTATGGATGGCACGCATTCAATTTTCTCAGGTGTCGGCGACCTGTGTTTTAGATTTTCCTTCTCTTGGTCGTCTCCCAAATCTATAACCAAGTTTTTTAATTCTGGCGATTTCCTTATGCTAAGATCTAGAGGTGCCGCTGAAACTTCCTTGTTGATTGAATTCTCTTTGGGCTTGTTAACAGCTTTCAGAACTTCAGGCGGCTGCGGCGTGGGATTGTGATTGAAAGCTTGGGTCATCGGTTGCAGAGTTCCATTAGGTAAGAGAAAGCAGGGTGTATCAGGATTTGGAAGGCCCGCTGATGGAAGTAGACCCGGTAGAACGCTGGCACTACGAAACAAGGAGTATGGCACAATAATGATCGGATTTGTTGGTAACGCTAAGAAGGGTTGCTGTGGTGGAATCTGGGTACTTGGAGACGGAGGAGTCCGACATGTCGTATCTACTGGTGACGTCGGTGAAGATCCCGACGTACAACTCGACGTAGTTTTCGAAGGGGCGTTCGCAGACGACTTCACTACGTGCCTAGAATTGCAGTAGTGCATTTTGTGAGCCCTATATGTTTTCTGGGAGCTGAAGCGTATGTCGCATTCGGCACAGTAACGATCCTGATTATCATTGGACGCATCTCCATTAGGAATGGTTGTGGTGGCCACATTGACGGGACTAGGCGATACAGTATGCATCCTCATGTGTCTGTTGAGACTGACTTTTTTATCTGCACTGTAAGTACAGTGAGTACAGGTGTATTGTTTGCCGGTGCGGATGTTCTTTACTGATGGTTCCGACGGATCTTGGTCTGATTGACTACCGCTCGCTTCGACACCGGTGACTGATTTGGCATCCTCGTCGACAGGTTTGTTAGCTCTATGAGAACAATAATACGTTTGATGCGCTTCCAGAGTGCTCAACGAAGAAAAGCGGATGCCACAAGGCGGACATATGAAAAGAGGAACGCTGGGTTGCCTGGCGACTTCGGCAGTTTCGACCGTCCGTGCTTCGGATAGATTAGGTAAAAAGAAACCTCTGGAAGCTAGTGCGTTTTGAATGGCGGATGGCAACGCCGCTAGATATTCGCTGGGCGACTGACTCGTTTCGATTTCGGTTTTTAGGCTAGGGATGGTGATGTGCTGCGACTGAAGTGCTGGATCTGTGGCTAGGTTGGCTTTGAGTCTAATACGAGGCGGCGATGAGTCAGCTTCGGTTTTGATCGTGGTATTCTTCGAATCGTCGTCGTCTGATCTATCGGGAGTCTTGCTTTTGGCCGGAGGTGTGGCGGAAGAAGGTTTATCCGTCGAGTTGGTAGTGGCAGTACTGTTTTCATCTGTGTTGTTCACCCATTCTTCCTCCCCTGAAACAAAATGCAAATGTTAACGGACGAACGTCGACGCTTTACCAGGAAACATGAGGAAAGATAGCATCGGGAGCGAGTACTTGATACTCTTAGGTGATAAGTAATAAAATACTGCTCGGTCGGCTTAAGTTATTGCTGGTCTCCGATAGATGGGAACGGGAGAACAGGTTGGTACAAATGCATCAGTGATAAGAGCGAGCAGTACACGGGTCGCGCATGTCGCAGCCCTCTTCTAATGAAGCAGTCCGTCAGGGCTGCCCACGCAACGACCCGTACACAAACGTACATACATCACTTTGCCACCAAGTGTTAACGACGCCCATTCCGAAAAGCGATCGCCGTGATTGAATCTACTTTAAACCTCCCAGAAGTTTCCATTGTTGTCAATTTGGAAACAATGGCAATAACACAAGGCAAAAATGCTGATAGCGTTCGAGATTAAAAGATATTAGGAATTAATAAGACTCTGGATGGGAATTCTCGCGAACGATAACAATCTTTAATTAGAGTTCGGAATGTGTAGCCGAAGAGATTGGGATCTGTATAGGTATAGGCAGGGTTGGCTCGTTCGGATGTGTATGTGTGAGACTGGTGCGTATGTGTGTGAACTGTCGATAACATCGAAAACTGTTATTAATTACATGGCCTCCGGCTTGAACCAATATGTACAGAGCCGCCGTACGTAACAAACTGCATTAACCGGTGTCAATCAAGAATGTCGCCGTGATGTGGTTTGTTTCTCGTTAGTACCGTTTTACAACTTGTTAAGTGTCTCGCTGTTTACGTCAACAATTGTCCGACATGATACTACACAATAACATTTAAATATGAAAACATCACAATGCTTAATTCATCACAATTTTTTTCTAACAATGACTCTGACAATGAATTATTACACTTCCTAGTATGAACAAAGCTTACAAGTAGGTAAATATGGATATCAAAAACTATGTCGATGTTGGTAACAGTAAAAGGTAAGAGATGCGTGTCTGGGGAGATCTAAATTAGAGGACAACTTCATGTGTACATCAGTAATAACAGACTGGTTTCACTGTTAATTACCCATGTGAAGAATCTACATACGTATTGCACTAACGAAAGCATAAGAATATGATTTTAAAAATAACCCCGTCGACATAACCAACAAGAAAATCGAATACGATACAAACATCCAGCCCATAAGCGTGTCAGTTAAAAAGTTCAATCGAATGGGCGTAACAATTTTTCACTTTCAGCCAGCTGCTAAAACAATGCTTTCCTTTCAATCTACTAAAATCAGCGCGACGGACGTTACATTACGAGGTGTTATCGTAATTTCAGCGGCAGCCATCAATCTAAATTACTTTATTTTCGCAAACTGACCAGTCTCATGAAAATGTAATAAGCAGCAAGTAAATGATTGTGTTGTGGAATGAATCTATTGACTTAATTAGAGCGGTAGCGGTGTGTCGTACAGTGTCGTGCGTCACGATCTTTCGCATTTGCATATCGCTTGGACGTCGCGTGGCCCACCTCGAGACGCCATCAGGGCCATACGTATAACTACAACCTCCGACTTCCTCCAAATAACACACGAAACTCACTTTCAATAAAAATTTACACTGAACTTTGCGTCGTCCGCTAGTGCTGAAGGGTCAGTCTAATTTAAACTAGTGCGACTGGTAGAGTCGTCAGAAGTCTAGCTGGAGACTTGAACGGGCGATAAGTACACGATCACATCCGCTCGATAATCGCTTGTAATGGCTCCTGCAAACGTTATTCGTACACGCACAGCTTCCTCGCAGGAATGCCTGCTAGTGCGATCTTGGAATTGCCGGTTACTGCAACTAAGATCGGTAAAGCGTGGGATAGTCGTTGCACACGGAAGCGTGTGCAGTTCGAAAAATCAATAGGAATTAACAGATTCATCGTAAGCATTGTAAGAAATGTTAATAAGTATCGGATGAATACGTCTTTGTTGGAATTAGAAGAGACGATTAAAAGCAATTTCGCATTTAAAATGTGTGTGGAGAATATGTTTAAAGTGACGGTTAACCATCGTCCTCTTATTTCTCTCTCTCCTTACGTTCACTTTTGAGATTCCTGAGGTTGGCAAATCAGCACGGGCCTTTTCCCAAGGCGCCGAGAAGCTTTATTGACTTTACATCGTCAGTTCGTCCATTTTCGTCGAACAGTTTATTTTTCTACTATCGTTTCAGTA
The DNA here is from genome assembly GCF_036711695.1 of Zophobas morio. Lineage (NCBI taxonomy): Eukaryota > Metazoa > Arthropoda > Insecta > Coleoptera > Tenebrionidae > Zophobas > Zophobas morio. Next base: position 11,527,697 of record NW_026972122.1, read on the forward strand.
AGTCATTACTACTTAAGTAAAGATACTCTGTACCTCTGATAATCTAAATACATAAGGTGATGAACTTACTAATTAGTAATAACGCCCCGTCCATAAAAAAGTTACTTATTCATCAGTTAAATGTTAACAACTTCGAATCTAATAACGCTTTTTATTAAACACAGATTTAGCTGTTGCCCATTATAGTTTTTTTTATAAAGCTAGACTTCAGTCTTCTAAAGCTAGGTAAAAAGTTTTCCACTTGACATTTGACATTTACTTACATGCTTCTATTTATGAACCTTTATCCTGTCCGAATTGACGAGGGTGAAACTACGACAGCCGTGTCGACATGTAGTTGCTTAAACATCATAAATCGAAATAAAATCATGGCCATATACCGAAATGGTTGTCTCTATTTTTAAGAATGTCGTGATAATGGTGTTACTATCATCTCTATCAATTTTTTTTTATAACAAAATATTCGATTGGGAAAAAAGGTTACTTCTGAGTATTCAATATCTACGTATAGTGTGCAATAACTAAAAGTGGGTAAAATATGGATAATCTAGGCTTTAGTTGTGTCAGTGTAAGACCAAGGAAACACTAAAATACTTTTAATGCAATAAATCTGGCTAATATGTGAAATATTTCAGGATTTATTACTGTTACTTTTCGAATAGTGAAAAAGGAAAAAACAACAGGTAGAAGCAAAAATATAAACGACTATAGTGGTTCTAATAAAAATAATACACCACTTACCGGTAGGCAAATGTGTTATTGAGAAAAAATGTTGCAAAAAAAACTCAAGAGTGTAAAGTGGTAGTTACCTGCGACAATTATGTATGTCGATTAGGTTTGATAAAACTTAATACAACGACTAACGAGCCTTTATCTGCATATTTTATAAGCCATGAAAATTGCTTCAATTTAAAAATAAATTGCTTTCGACATGTGTTCGTGTATGGGAAATTTTCGTAGTTGTGAACGCGGTTCGAATCTATTGTAAGTAAAACATGTGCAAAACTCTAATTGGAAGTAAACACTGAATTGGGGTAGCGGGGCGTCGTGTGAACGAACAAAGCGAAACACAAAAACGTGCTGGCTGTTGTGGCAAAAGCGCGAACAGCGCGAGCATTCAGGTCTGGTGGAGGAGGCGGCAGGTCGGTATGATTTGTGAGGGTAAGTGGATGTTTCCTCCAATTCATGAAAAAGTCCGGGTTGAGCGGCGCGGCGGTGGCGGCGGTGCGGGGAATCTTACCGTCGGTATAATTATAAATCAATGTCTTATGCTAATGTAGCGTGATCGATAGATGGTATCGAGTGCCGCCGCTGTATAAGAGGAAGTTATAAATCGTTTCAAATCTAAAATTGATCTGTGAATTCTATCCGCATTAAATCGGCGGGCACACCTCTGTCATCTGCAGACATTTTATGCGCTATCGAGCTCACCAGCGAAACTTTTTTAAAGGTTTAGGGAGATAAGGTGAGAAATGTGTTAAGGGATGATTAAAAGGCCGGAGCGACGCTGCCAGAGCAGATAACACCGCCGGGTATGGTTTATTCCGTCGCACGTATCTCGACGGGACTCAATCACTCTCTCTCTCCGGTTGAGCTACTAATCACCTGGCCCGCCGCGCCGCCGCCCCCGACCGAGCGGACTTCTCTCCTTACATAATGGACCCCGCAGCCGAGGTCCCGATAATGATAACGTTTTTTGTTGAATTAATCCTCACTGGAAATGCATTCATACTTCATATCTCGGCTAATGGACGCCGTTTTTCATTTGTCCGGACAACGTGCTCCTCCACCGCATCGACGCACCGCCCCTTCAAGATCGTTTAGAATCGGGCGCTCGCCACCCCTCCGCCCTTTTTCCCTATTCGTGGCTCGCACAATAGACGTGTGCTTAATTACTTCATTCCAACGGATGCTATGCGGTCAAAACGGTGTCCGTACAACCATCACCCTAGTCGTTTTTCATATTTCAATTCCGATGCTACCACCGAGGATAATAAGACGATATTCATGAACTGATTTCTTCTTATCGCACAGCTTTGGATCGAATACCAATCGCCGCTGATTGCTCCTTTGCCATTTTCAGTAACGCCTTTGGAACGTTTCGGTCGGACTTAATTGGCAGCAGACAAAGCGGTATCGTCATATTGCAAACGTATTGACCTCGTTTAATTTTATATCCACTTGTATAACTCGCGAGATTACCGATAGTGATCGAGAGTGTTCCTTAACAGTCTTGGTGTGATGGTTTCAATAGCAGCCGGCGCCACAGTAAAAGAGTAGTAGTCAGTCCACCATTCCTCCGACGAGATAATAGAGAAAAATTTCGATAAGGGACCATAAAAGCATTTAAATGATTAGTGGTAACGTCGATTTTTTATTTTTAGTCGTCTGGATGTTCGTTTGCGCCATCATCGATTGAATGAGATTCCATTAATCAAGCAGTAGTAACGAATTCTCTTTTTGGTCCGAATGACCGGGAGCTGTGGACTAACACGTGTTCCGGGGAAGGTTAAGCTTTAGTGACGTTAATAATAGTGCGGCTGCGACACGGCCCACTAATAGTGGCTACCGTTCAACGCCCATCGCCGCAGGACCACTCTCGGATTAACATCACGAGATTTAAAATGGTTTATCCCGCAGGCACGCAACTAATTTCTGTAGTAGCACAATATATCAAAATCGGGAAGAATGCATAAATACTTTCCGTCTTTGCCAAAACTACTACCTGATCATCGGGCGTGTTACACAAAACGCATATTTAACTTAATACATCGTTTGTTTTCTAGGCGCAGCAAATGGCTATAAATACAGGCACACCACGTGATACGCATCTCATTCATTGTCTGGTTGGGCACACACATGGTATCTCGTCATCTTCGTCGTAAGGTCTGTCCGCCAATTAACATAATTGTAATTATACCGTAGTGTCACGCAGTGTCAGTGCGATTACACATCTCCTTTAGTGAATCAACGGTGAGTTGAGGACATAACGCCTTCGTCGCGGTGAGAGGACGAAGGAGTTGCTAACAAGGCTGTCCACACCTGCTGAGTGCGCTCTCCTTATCAATCAGCAATCGTAAATTGTCAGCGCCGTACAACACTGGAATTAAATAAAGGAAGCACAGTAGTAGTCCGCGACAAGCACCTCATAAATTTCGTCCGACAATTTATTTTGACATAGAGAAGCTCTAAATTTTAATTACCGCCAAGTTATTAGACCGATCAACACCTGAAACCGACAATTTGCATTTTTGATTGGATCGTACTGGTCTCGCGATAGATTTTTTTTCTCGAAAGTCCAACATAAAAGTGTTATCTCGACACAGTGGACTTAATAAATCTAACGAAGTTGCAGGCTGGATGGCCGCGAATAACATCTGCGATTTTGAGATATCACCACTCGATTCGTCTTCTTTGACATTTCTGTTTCGGTCAGGGGCGACGACAGTTCAGTTTCGTTTAATTTTGGCGTGTTTCTGACTTTTATGAATTATTTATGTTGTGTACCAACTAACACGTCTATTTTATGTCGTGTCTTTACTATCACACCTGACGATCGATTGGGAATGCGTAGGTATTGCCAATGCGGACCCGATTGGATGTTCCAAGAATGAAGCGTAATCACTGCTAACCCTCGATGCTCGTATACCGTCTACCGTTTAGTGGTATTTGCAACAGCCACACACTTTGACTTTAAATTAGGGAAACGTTCTCTCACAACTTAATAATTTACGGTTGCCCCGACGCACTCTCCGCTGTTTCATTGAAAACGGCATAAATGTAAATTTATAACCAACATATACACGTTTTTTAATGAAACAAGAAGCTAATTCCACGTAAAACTGTTATCATTCGCAGCTGCTTTACTCTAATTATCATCTCCTATAGCACATACTCATTTATGTAGTAACTTATGTGATAAAAGGGTTGACTTTAGCTCCGGCTCGAAACACGGAAGACGGTTAGGTTAGGTTAGTATCTATCTATACAGTAAGTATCATATAAATTGTCTAAAGGATGGCACGTAGCTTTAAGTTTAACACGTCACATAGCGAGCGTTTTTTAAGGTGAGATTGTTAAAGAATTAATTTTATTGCAATATTCGCATTTTTCAGGTCACGAATGGCTAACGCAATGGCCTGGCAGTGAGCAGTTCAGGCGTGCGATTCCGGTTAAAAATGCATTCCTCACACATTGTTAGCTCGCTCCGTTGCAATTTGCTCCACCTGGTAATAAATACAACGGGATAAATACGGCCACCGCGTATAATAGTCTACAACGCCATAACTCAACGATCGACTATTACTTTGAGCATACAATTACGCAGTCTGGGAAACGCGAGTCGATCTAAGATCAGCATAGCCACAATAGCTATTTGTAAATAGCGGACTGGACCAAGATGGTAGCGCTGATAGGTAATCTCCGCGTTGCAGGCTACATTAAAAAATCGATGCCGATATATGGCGGTGGTCCGACCATTGTATGTTAAATGGAAGGACAATTAGAACGGCAACAGCGTTCTTTGCCAACTCCGCCACTTCAATATGTTACTTTGGCAAGTTGGACGACATCGAAGTTTTTAATTGCCCCATAATCTGAGGCACCTTGCGATGATGGATTAGACAGGTCGACCGACGAAATTAATAATACCACGAGTCTTCCTTTTGAGCGACGTCGCCTTATCGTCCATCACCTAGACTCGAATTAAAACAGTAGCTGGTTATTCTCGCTGCTGTATCAATGGGAAATCAACTATAACCAGTCATGTCAGTCGGAATAATCCTGCGGGACGTCTTAATCAATTTGTACAAGAAACGGAATCATCTTTTATGGGCGACAGGCAATTAGTTGGACGGTTAAAAACAGATCATAGCCCAGAGGAGATGGAATGGTCACCGGCCCCGCCGATAACTGATGCAGACTGCCAATGGCCAAGGTGGCCTAATTAAAGTAGATTCTCTGGGAAGAGATAGCATGCGACTATCGGGGGGAGATAAGGAAGCCAGCGACTTCGAACAGCGCGACTGACAGCTTCCAGACGGAGCTCATTACAGTGGGGCTCTATCAAGATGGAAAAGAGACACTGGGTGGGTGACTGGCCATCACCGGTTCGCTAACGTTGCTCACCACTCCTCTAATTACGCGTTTGTTTACAAGGTGAGGAGAGGCCTCGCGGGACCGTAATTTGGCACACGCTGAAGCGGCAATCATCGGCATCGTAGTGTCGATACGCTTTAAGGTGGAAAGTGCGAGAATCACGCAACAGGCAGAACTCCTTTCGTTAAAGATTACACGCTCCAAAGAGATTAGATACTCTTTTTAGATGCATTATTATTTAGACAAAAGAATTGCTATGAATGCTTGTTAAAGGGTTTTGTTCTTAGGAGATATTATGCTTAGTTTTTGTATGTACTATTTTTCTTATTTGTTATTCTTCAAAAAAATTTAACGAATATTTTACACTCGTAATAATCATGTCCAATATGTTCTGTTTTTCATAACTAAGGAAAATAAAATAATAAACAAATTTTGATAGAACTTTTATTTTTTATCCACCAACACAGTAATTTCTGCGTAAATATAACGTTGGCAGTTTTAGTGATTAATTCTAGTGTAAAATCATTTAATGTTATGTTTTATCTCATTTTTATTGCAAGCTTCTCTTTATTATTTAACTTCAAATTGACAAGTTGTGACAGGAAGTTTTGTAGTGATGACAATATTAGAGTAATTAAACAACGTAAGTCCCGTTAAACTATATAATCTGTTTTTTAACTGAATTCAACAAGTGCTGGGTTTTTGATTCTGGAATAAATTATAATAGTACACTACAACTGCTATTGTTTTTATTAAACATGTTATTCGTGACAATCTCCTCGACTAAGAAATTCAAAACGCAACCAACAATACAGCTGCACAGCAGTCACTGATATTTATTATTATAATTTTTTTATGAAATGTCAATTTTAACATGGTAGTTACATCAATGTTGTTATAACAAAACAGATAGCTACGGTTTGCCTCTTTATTTACTATATGAAATATCGAAGATGGTTTTGAAGTTGTATTTCTGGTTGCGTCGTAAATTTTTTAGACGCGTAGCTTCTCGTAAATAATCATTGTATACATCAAATATCAGTTAATAGGTTTGTAACCACAAGCTGATATTATACAAGAAGATCATACAGATACGTTGAGCGATTATTTAGTTCATCAACTTGTTACCTATTGGCAACAGAATCAGTGATATAAACATAAAATTTTCCTTTTTATGTGGCTGAAATTGTACTGCTATCAATAGTGAGATGATCAAATACTTTTCCTTAAGTAAAAGATTTAGGTGTTCAATTGATAGAGAATTGTTCACATATTTCATACAGCGAGAAGCCATTTGGAACAAATTTACTAAATTTGTTTAATAAACATTTTTCTGGTCACGTTAACAATCAACTAAGAATTTTGGTACGACATTTCCGTCAGACATGTCAATTAATTTTAATCTTAATACCCATTGACAGTGTGATATGACATCACAGAATGGGACTACCAAATGGAATATTATAATCATAACCAGCTTTAATTCTTTGTTCGTCCGCTATAAGTGTATATTTTGACAAATAGTGTGCGTGTGTTCTGAATATCCCTCCTCGGGGTTAAGACGGAAGCTTGTATATCAACCTTCGAGGAAGACAAATGATCAAATTACGAGGTTATTTCCAGTTGGAAGGTGTCTGATTGTTGTCCATACTCCGCAGCCTGTAATTCACTTCGGTGTAATAGCCGAGTAAACACGTCAGAATGGCGGCACGGCGTTCAAAAATCCGCCTCGAGCGAGACACCCACAACGTCAACTGATAACGAACTCATTTTTTATCGTGGCCGTGGAATGCTTAAAGCATGTATGATTTATAGTTGTTTATATTCCCCGCGGTCGATGCGTTTATGTAACGATTTTGATGTATCGATTGGACACAGTTCCTGGCCGTAATGATAACCTGTTCGCATCTGATAACGAAAATGTGCATTTACTAAACGGGCATTTATCGAGTTTTATCCGCGATACCATCTAGAGAGGCTATGTCAATAATAAGTGCGCAGTTGGCGGTCGGGGGGAAGCGGTGATGATCCTGTTTCTTTTCCTCGAAAGATTTAATTATCGTGCGGTTTATTCGAACGCCTATGGAACAAGATACAATTTGTCTCATTAAATTTCCGAGACTGTTTTGTGCCGTTCCGTTCAGGGTAAATCCCTAAAACAAGTTAATTCATTTGCTACATTCCGGCCCTGGCTTTGTTATGCAGATGCGTTATCAAGAGCTTCTATTCTCTGGTGTTCCTGGCGGTGATTCCGATCGCCTGGTCGTGTTTATCTCTGTTCAAAAAACTTTCCAAATATGCTGTTCCTGGTTCAGATAGCGCGAACCGGAATTCTCGTTAACGCGCTACCAAAATGAATCTAATTTTTGTAAAATAGTCCTTCGGTTCGGTTAGATGCCATAACCGCGATTTCGTAAAACAGGATTGTCTTGTCGCAGCGAAACGAGGACGGAACGCGTCCCATATTCAAACTAATCTTTCCACGAATCAAAACACTTTTAAAATATTATATAGCGGCATTTTTCTTTTATTCCCTTCGTTTGTTTGTGCTTTTATCTTAGTTTAGATATATTTGAATTTTTAAACGCGAGATGACTAAAACGGGAAGGAGATATTGTAAAATTGTTGAAATAATTTCCAGTCCTGATGTTTATCAAACAAAGAATGATCCAGAAATGGAATTCTCATATACATAGAAACAACACGCAAAAACACAAGAAATGTTTTATCAAATCCTATCAGATCGCCGCTATTTTAATTGAGCGGCCTCAGGCCGGGAGCTACCGCTTTTTCCAACTTCTTCGAATACATTTTTGCAATCGATAGAAACGCATTCGGTTCATAGGTGCGGCCACAAAATTGTGAAACCAGCTCTCTGTCAACAAGATAAAACGATAAAATGGCCAAACTGATGGCCGATAAGGTATTATTGTGAGTTTACAACGGCGCGATGCATACAAACAGACTGACATCCTGTGTCGGTATTAAATCTTCATATGCGATAGTTATACAATATTTACAAAATGTTACGTAAGTCTGGCTAGATCGAATGGCTCGGCACTGAAAGCCAATTTCGGTGGGAACTCTGCGATAAATGCACCATCGAGATAAACACGAATGCAACCATGTGCAATTTTTGATTATGGCGATTGTGGCGTGCCATAATAATACTATCGTGCGTTTTTCCAACGATTTCCTTTTGCATTGTTTTCGTTGCGGGGCCACATTTCGGACTCCCACCGAAAAATTACGAGCCGCACCGGCAGTTGTCTACAATTGCGCCAGATAAACTTTTGCCTTCTCTCGAAACAACCTCGCACTTTTTATAATGTATCATCATGTGGTTTGTGCTCTAACAATACACCACCACACACATTCACTTTGAAATTTTGTCAACAATTAACAACGTGGAAACTGTAAGATATCGTGATTTTCGTGTCACAACAAAAAGTGTAGGTCACACTCTTTCTTATAGCATTAGATTGACTAGGAAATGGAGAGGAGATTTCCAAAGGGGGACGACAGGAACCTTTTTGCTAAAATTTTGAGAAGGTAGTTTTCGTCATAAATGTTTTTAAATTTGGAATAAATAAGTATGGCATACATGAGCGTCATATTACATTATCATTTTTGTAGAAGGATGGGACATCTGAAACCTTCAATGAATACACATTCATCACTGTAAGACGACACACAAGTCAGGTCAGAGGTGTATACGGGTTGTATAATGTATATATCATAAAAAGCAAGTGAATGATTATGATACAGTAGAAAGCAACAATGAACAAAACTGGCTGATCAATCAGTGACAATGCTTTTGCAAATCACATACATCTGTAGTGCATGAAGTAATTTTGTGTAAGAAATAAACAATTTATTCAAAAGCTCAGATTAAATAAATATAGGAGTAATACTGAAAATTAAAAAAAAATGTGTACAAAAGGAGGAAATAAGCGCTTACACAAAGAAGTAAATATTTGAAGACCTAATCAAGATTTCCTCGAATAACGGAAAACGCAATGAAATAGATATTACGAGGTAAAAAAACCATGCACCCTAGACGATAGCCTGGAAATTTTATTTCAGCTATTGAAATTGAAACGTCTTGGAGAACAAGCACGCATATGGGAAAACATTATAAAGAAGGAAAAGTGATTAAATGTGTATATATCTTAACTGGAAATATTGTGTGTAATAAAAAAAGTGTGTGTGTATGAGACAGCGAAATAAAACTTAATTATTGTATAAATAATGAGAATAATAAGACAATAAATTGCACGATAGTTTAAATTTGTCTGCCTGTTGTTCTTCCAAGTTTTTTCATATTTCATTGCATCTTTCTCTTTAATTTCTGTGCGTTCTTTGTTTACATTTATGATTGTAAGAATTCATGTAATTCTATTTTCTACTATTTGGCACTGGCTTTGGATAAAAATTCTTTTAATATATTTGTCTTTATTTTGAATTTTTTTGATAAATAATGGTATATTTTCTTTGATGTTTCTTTCGCTTTTCTATTTTTACTTCTCGACGTTTCATGCCCCCTAGAATATGAAAAAGTAGGTCTTCCGTTTTCTAATCATGTGTTGTAAGGGTCATTTTTTGTTAGATCCAAAACTCAGAATTGACCGAATTGTCAAATGTTATATATATCATTCCTACCCACATGTACTGATGCCACTTTTTTCAATTTTGCTTTGTACACGCCATTTGAATTTTCTAAAATAATATACTCCTGTACTTGTGTTGTATGAATCCGCCTTGTTCTTGTTTATTATTTTGAAAATTTTTATTGTTTCAAACTCCTTCTGTAATCACATAATACGTAGCTATATGTATAGGTCGGCTTTGCAGATGAAATGTCCGAGGTTTGATCCCCGGTGGCGTTTCCAATTTTTTTTATTATTAGTGTTATACTGCACGTGTCGGAATTGACATACGTGCCCTTGTTGAAATATTGACCGGAACATTTTCCAATGGGAAAACGAACTAGAAACACAGCTATAGCCTTGGCTTTATGACTTCATTTTTATTTTTGGAGCAATTCTTAATCGAGTCTTCGTCTTCTATGTACACAGTGTGTGTTCGAACATAATCAAGGGTAGTGGCGGAGTATGGATGGCTAAAGTATGACAGATTAATGAATTCAAAAAACAAGTTCTATACGTTTTTTTTCTTACAGTGTAAATGGTAATATCTATACTGTTGTTTTAAACAATTGGATTTATTTAAGTGTACTTCAAGAACAAGGGAAGTTCTGTTCAATAACATAAGATCAATTTTTTGTTCATTTACATCAAATTTTTGAACTGCTTTATTTTCGAATATGACTCCTTAATATCTAAATTCTTTGATTTGTTTTATATTTCTATTTTCGTTTTTTACTGCTGTGATTTCTTTCGAATCGTTCATCTTCTGCACTTTTCTAAAGTTTAGTTCCAAATTTTTGGATATGATACTAGATCTTTTTTTGTATTAGTCAGTTAACTATGTCACGACAAAAATACACTCAATGGCTTCTCATGGTTGAACATTTCTGTAGTTTATGTTGAGCTTTTTATTTTATCCTTGTATTTCTTTGTATTTATAACACCAGTATTAGTACATATAAGGTTTTATTGTAGTCATTTCAACATTTCTGGCAAATTGTACCTTCATCGTGTTTTAATACCGTTATTTCCTTCTATTTCTATTTCTGATAGTACTTAAAAGGCATATTTTGTTTTTCTGTTCGAAATTCTTTTAAAGACTTGTTTGCTTTCTTCAACTGTTCTGTCTACTTCTTTTCCAACTTCTGCTTGAGTTTGTCACTTTATTTATTCTTTTCTTATTACCGTGTTTGCGATGTTGCCACATTGGTTTATGACTTTTTTGTATTAAGATTTTGTCTTTTTACTTTCCGAGTGTACTCGTATTAGGGTCCATCCGCCAAATTGTTACGTTCAGATTTTCTCGACGTTCCATAACACTAACAATACGAAAAAGTATGTCTCGAGTTTCCGTCGGTTTGTCATCTGTCTGTGTAGACTTTTTGACTGATAATCTCCGAAATTATTATAGAACCAATTTTTTGTGTATGTTAAGAATATCGTGTTACAAATGCTAACCACAATTTGATCATCCCCCACCAACAATTTGATGACGTCCTTTCAAAATTTTTCATTGCAAGTAGGATTTAAATTTTACAAAATAACATACTCCTGTACTTGTGGTTTATGAATTCGCCTTGAGGTTTTTCCCTAGGCATCCAAATTTTAGCAAAAATAGAATTTCTTACTGCAATTATCTACAACATATTTTAATATAGTTATAGAGGTTACCACAAATAAAATTTTGTAAAATCTAATTGTCCAATTTTTTTAAAGAAAAGAAACAAAAATTGGTTGGATTGTACTTCACGGGACAATTTTTTGAACTTTTGAATTTTTCGAACTTATTATTGATATTTGGTAAGTACTATATATTTTTTTTATAGTCTATAATGGTAATTTGTTATCTAAATTCTTTACGACATTTGGGAAGATTTAATGTTCTAAATAGTGTCTAGGAAAATAACCGATTTACAAACTTTTTTGTCCGTTAATACGTGTCTCGAATCAACAACATTGCCCTTTCGTGATAGACAAAACTTCGTTCGTTTTCTGACGTATAGTGCAACAGATTCAGCTTTTGACAACAATCGGTTCGGTAGTTTCGGGGATTATCTGTATAATAAAAATCGACACGAGCAGACAGACACACAGACAGACGAAAACGGTAAACCACTTTTTTCGCAATCTAGGGTCATGGAAACGTCAAAAAAACATGAAAGTGCCCAGTCTGTCGATGAACTGATTGATATAGTTGTAAGTAAGAAGCTTTAATAAGATAAAGGGGTTTACATAACAGTTGTTACACTATTATTTTTAATATTCGTGTTTTTACGTGAGTGATAAAAAAATCATTTTGCGATGTTCAAATCTCAGTTATTGAATTTCACATGCCAGAAAATTAAAACTGATCAGAAATAATTTCAATAGTATTAGATTGGTTTTCTGTCTTGCTGAAGTACACGTTTGATCATATGTAGAACAACGAATGAAAATTATTGATAAGTTTCAAGTCACTTAACGACGTCTAGGTATGGAATGGAGTTTAATAGTAACTGTGGAAGTAGATTTGAATTTAAGAAAGGTCAGTATCAACGGCAATCGATGCCTCAGCGCACCACGTCTGGCAAACTAAAATCTATTCGCCGAATCTTGCACCTGGAAATTATTTTCTTCTAAGCAATTACCCGCAGCTTCTGGACACGTTGCACGTACCTACATTAAAAAAGTGCTCCTTGTAAAATGTAGCAACTATGTATAGTTGCACGCTGGCAGTGGTGCAGGTCGTATCAGTCGTTATCTCTTTGCACCAGCCGCCATATTACTTTCTTATCTTGCTGTCTCGTTTCCTACTTCCAGGTCGTATCTTTCGCGCTATCGGACGGCGAACAGGCCCGTATACCCCCAACAGCTACACCCCCACATGGAACGGTATCGCCGCCAACATCGCCCCACATACACATACGTGTGTTTATGTGCCGTAGATAACGCCCCGATTAATACCGCGACATCGGAGAAAACAGGAGACCAAGGCGGCCCGCACTCGTAATTCTGGAATGGCTGGCTGTTTTCGGAGCTCGAATTATTGAAAGCTGGTCTACGTATGTGGCTTACTTGGAAATGGTAGCGCTATGAAAGTTGTTCTCAGATAAGTATAATTTCTGGAACTTATCTGATTTTTTATACGGTGAAAACGACGGAGGTGTTGGAACTTTTATCGCGGAGATGGTATCTCGTTGTTACATCCTGTATTTAAATCAGTCATTATCGCTGAGTGAAGGACCTTCACAACAAGATTGTAGAAGCCAAAATTAGTTTTTCTTGAAAGTCATTTAGACAAGTTTCAGAGATCATTGCCATTAGTAGTGCGATTTGCTCAAAGCAACAACCGCTGCCATGAAAAGACCTTTTCAAAATTTTAGCTTAGTTGCGGCAGTTTTGGCGTACTTTACGGAGATGCTTGCTCACTTCGAACAATTGTAATTAATTTATTTTGTACGCTTGCATTGTTTTCATATAAGCCATATGAAAACTAAGTATCAAAAATTTGTGGCATACGGTAAATTTGAAAACCAAAAATTTTGGAAATGAAGTGAGTTATTGTGTTTATGTTTAATACCCCAACTGCTACAGTTAGTTACTTTTAATTTAAAATGGTGTCATTGTAATGCTATTTCCAGTTTTACTTGAAAGAAAGACAACTCTTCAACTCTTGTTGTTTTACGTATTACATCCTTTTTTTAAGAGTCTAGGAATTCCTCGACACTCAAAAAAGGTGTTGCATTGTAAACTATTCCCACTGTAAAATTATATCAAACCATTTATCCTTTGACGTAAAATATGAAAATTAAGTGTTTTTGTTAACCTGCATAACTGATTGCCTGCAAATACGACTTATCATTACCAAATCAATTTCAAATAATCTCAATTTTCATCATTAACATGAATGACCACTTAATCCTATCTGATTTTGTAGCAATTTTGTTCGAAAACATCACACATCTCAACCTGCTTTGGGTACAGTGCGTTGAACGATAAACAGTGCTCCTTCTATTATTTTTTTGAAATTCGTAATCAGTGCCAGTTAACTACAAAGAAACGCTACCGAGAAATGTTCTTACTTCCTCTTCAATTGCCTTGAAATTGTCTTTGACGTGTAACTAATCATCGTAATCTAGGTTCTGATGTCTTTTCAAAGTATCAATTTTCAATATGAGGTTTTTGATTTCCTTCGGCAACAGTTTCTTCCGTTGATTTCTTGAGCAACTGTCAACCCTTTGAACAGATGTAAACCACTCTGTCTTCCACAACAAATTGTGACCATTTGGATCCCTTTCTTTCACTTTTAAACCTTTTCTTAGACTTAGACTAAGTCTTAAAAATTTGTCAGATGACTTACTATAACAATTTTGTTACTATATTTTCTTGAAAAAAATTTTTTTGTATATCTTTTAGCTTCTAATTTGTTTCCTGTACAGTTTGCAGCTCTAAGGCAATGTTTATAAATCAAATGAGATGAAGCATCCGGTACATAAAACGTGTTTTCTATACATACAAGTAATAAATTAAATAATTCTTTTATATTACCTAACAACGACATTTTGCTAATTCTGGATACTACATGTTAATTTAAAATTCAGCCTGGTTATATACAAGGTCATCAAAATTGATTGAGAGAGTTGTCAAATTGGGTTACTAGGTTGTGGAACAATTTAGCTGAGCTCGATAAAAACAGTTAACAGATTTGAAGTTTCTAATTTGAGATTTATCATTTCTTCTCACTCAAAACCCTTAAAAATTCATTTTGAATTCTGAAAGTTTAAGTGTGGGCTTAAATTATTCTAGTACTCTTTTATCGCGACATAACGTTAACAAATTTGACGGCAAAAATACGGAGTACCAACTCTCTCAACCAATCTTAATGATTCGGTAGACGATTATCGATTACTTCCGTGTCGTCTAAACGGGAAGTCAAATTAATTTTTTCTCAATGATTCATTTCTACACTCATTATCCATTTAATACACTTATCTACACAAAAAGATGTGTCTTGTCATTGTTTTATTGTTTGTTTGATTAGATTAAGTTCATTGATTGCCATCCCTATAGTATTAAGTGTATAAGATGTATCTGTAATTCTTGTAAATTTTATCGTATTAATAAATCTTACGTTGATAAATTCACATACACTTGATGTTGCTGCACGCAGAACGCGTGATACTTTTGTTGTCATTTTCGTTGTCAGATAAAAAATCCGCATAGGGTACAAGTACAAGAGTATGTTATTTAATGCAATTTAAATAATATTCATTACGCAAAGACATTTTGATTAGTATTTTACCGTCTATACATTATTCCGAAAGTGCATATAAAGTTTGACAACAATTGGTATAGAAAGACATACAGACAGGCAGATAGACAGATAGACAGACAGACAGACAGACAGGGAGATAGACAGATAGACAGACAGACAGACAGGCAGATAGACAGACAGACAGACAGACAAGCAGACACACACACAGGCAGGCAGGCAGAGAGAGAGAGAGAGAGAGAGAGAGAGAGAGAGAGAGAGAGAGAGAGAGAGAAGCGATAGATGACAGACAGTTAGACGGAATATCAGAACTATTCTTTCGTAATCTTCATCAATGTTAGTACATAATGAAAACAGTACGTCACATAGAAATCTGAAATAAATAGTTAATTAAAAAAATTAGACGAAGGTTCTTCGATAGAACTTTCCTCGTCCTTTAAATACAGTCAATCACGTTTCTTTGAAATCTGATTTTGTAATTTTTGTTTTGTGATCACCTTCATAAAGCAAAAACAAGTGGTGTAAATGACACCCCCACGTCCACACAAGTGCGGACAATATGAAATATATTTGAAACAAATAACAAACGTAAAAACCCGTTTCCTCAATATCTCAGTACATGGCGTAACTTCAACTGTTTATGTTTATACTTCGAAAAAATTTGACTATTGGCACGTTTCGATAACCAGCATCTGCATTAAAAGAAAATGAAATTCGATTATATCTCCTTACAACAGAGAATGGACTAATTTAATTAATTACGGGGCAAAACGAGCCAAACATAACTTTGGTTGAGCTGTTTTTGATTCAATCCCCGGATCTTGAATCTGGGAGGCGTGTGCGCTGCCAATGAACTACACGTACTATGTGTTTAAAGAATAAAACGAATTAACCAATAAACAATATAATAATAATAATAAACAAAATCCAGAAACCAGAAGTTACTTCGGGGAAAATAATCTATTTAGAAATAAGAAATCATGCACGTAAATTTACACTAATTAAAATCTGAATTTGCTTGTCATATCTGAAAACAATATTGTGAACACGAGCACGTGAGAAATACTGCTTGTTACGGGGACACAATTTCCATTGATCGTAAAGTTTGGTGCGTGGCCGTCAAAATCTTATTTAGTTGTGTAACTGAGCCATCAGGTGTATAGCAACCTCTTTGACGTCAAAGAAAACGGCCTGTTTTATTTCGCCTGAATGCGGTTCCGGGGGTGAGAAGTTGTGGTAAGATGTTGGAACGTGTTCCGGGGAGTCCGGTACGGTCAAGTGGTGGGGAGACGGCCGGAGCCGCCGTTACCTGTGTAGGTGCGCGCCTCTTACAAGTCTCGAAACGGCAAGCGAACAGCGGCCAGAGAATACGATGTAAGATATGCATGTCTTCAGACAGACCACAGAATAGTTGGCGATGTGTAGATAAGGCGCAATGAGAACACTGTCCCGTGGTATATTCAACATTCGAGATAAGATTACAGTGTGCGCTCTTCCCCATCTCCTCCCAGGACGGACTCTTCCTCCCGCAAACTTGGAGATAAGTAACCTATATGAAAAGTTACAGTTGAAGTGTGCGCTTGTTTCCGATAAAAATGCCAACTTTTATCTCGCGCCCTTGTTTACCGGGTGAGTTGAAACTTTTGAATAAAGCGCTGACCGACTGACATAACTCTCCGTCTTGTTCATCTCGAGGACTGTTATGAAGGCGATGCAAGACCGAGATAAATTATGGAGAGATTTGGGTCAAGAGATTAGAAACGAGATTGCAACGAGATGTTTGCGTAACTGCGGTGTATACCTGATGTTTTCCAGATATAAAAACGCTCAGACTCTTCTAAAACACATAAAGCGACACATAAAACGTGCGGCGTACACAACTATAACCGGACGAAATTACCTTGTTTTATAAGCCTGGCGAATTAAATATGCATGCAGGACTTCCAGACGTTTTCACCGTTCCTGGGTACGTGGACGCAGTACAAGCGAAGATATAAGTTCGCAATCAACACAGGAATATTTGATCGCTTTCTTCACTAGCAACAGATTGTTGTTTGTCAAGAAAAGTCAGCAGTGTGACCAGCAATTTAGACAAAGTTAAGTGGTAACGGAGATTTGCGTTGTGCTGACACAATGAGGTCGTCGACGAAAGTGTATCTCCCAAAAAGTCTGGGGTCGACCATAAAACAAGAATTTTGCTATTATAAGTGGGACTTTAACTTGTCAAATGCATTTACTATGTTTTATTTAAGAGCGACACCCCCGAATAAGGTGATACTGTATAGATATTATCATTGGGTTATCGTCTATTGCGCCGCTGACAGTTTCTTCGTCGTAGACGCTAGTTGTTTTAAAAGTATTTTTTCAGTTGGTGTCTACAAATATTGCTTGAAAATGGCAGAACTGTTACCCCACTCTACTTTCTCTTGTCAAAATTGACATGGTTGACAGCGGCGAATTTAATTTAAATAAAAATTTGTTATAAAATGATCAAATTATCTATAACGTTTTAGTGAATTTTCTGAATTATCCTTTTTAAATTGATTGACGTAGATTAATTAATGATATTTTGCACATTTTATCCTTTGGAGTATATGTCGACTGAGCATACAGTATTTCATACCTGATATTGGAAAGCAGTAAAAATGAGGAGAACAATCTGACAAAATATTTTTAATTCATTCATAACTAGGATTGAAGAAGGCCGGTGATAGTAAATTTTGTGAAAAATGCCCGAAAACAACTTTAATAAATTCATGCATAAAAGAGGAAAATGTTGTCTGCAAAGCATGTGGGAAAACAACGAGTGTATAATTTTTAGGATCGTGCTATAACTGAAGGAATTAATTTAGTGATATTCGCTAGGTTGAAACAGTCTTTCTAAATTATCTCTTGGGTGTTTCTACAATATAAGCGGAAATGGAGACCTGAAGTAGATTTAAGCGCGATCGATGTAAAATAGGTGATTATTTAGTATTATTAGTCACAGCAGTAACCAAAATTGAAAAAAAAGACAAATTATCACTGTCGCAGTGATAAGGATATCCTCCAAAACAATAACCGGTGGCAACAATAACCTGGATCATAAATATTCTAATCGATGGGTGTCAGGCGGGTGCAGAGGATATCGTTTTAATAAACCGTCATGGTTGGGAGCTGCTAAAATAAGAGCGAAAATGTGATCTATCTGTCATCGCGTTTAATGACATAATCAAAAGCTGAACGCGTTAACCTCTCGAAAGCTGGAAAAGGTAGATTCGACATGCGCCCTCTTCTAGATGGATTTATCGCAAATCAGCACCAATTTAGGTCGTAATTATTGTGCTAGAGAGATGGAGCCACTCGTGGGGACTTTTGCAAGTTTGCACTTTTTTACTGAATCTACTCTTTTGCAATAAATTGGTTAATTATTTGTTAACTAGCGTGTTAAGCTTAATGTTTGGCGAGAGGTAGTCTTGTAGTAGAACGGGGTTGTTACGTCATGTGCTGCATTGCATAGATTACATGATGTGCATGTTGATAATTCGGTATTATGCCTTGCATTCGGTTATAACGTCTTGGGCTGAATACCTCCGGCGACGAGACGCCCCCAACGTAGCACTGATAACAGGCCAGCCATTGTCACGTGGCCCTTGTCTTCTTACCTGATACGACAACTATATAGCTCCATTCAAATATTATTACATTTATAACGTTTCTAAGTTTGATGTTTGTTTCGTATCAAAATCTCATGTAACATATAAGGTGGAACATATTTATAGATGCCCTATGATCTGACGTGACTTGGTCAACAATTTCTGACGAAATACGTCTTCCAACATTCGCATCAATTGCGGCATTACAGGTCCCTGTTTCGCTAACGTTAAACGCGGGGTTTGTGTATTTTTCGGAATTTTTAATGGTGCTCCAGATAACATGAAGAAAATATGGCAAGGTGTAACAAAACCTTGCCCCCAGCAGTACATAACTAACAATTTAAAATCTGATTAAGCTGCTCCCTATTTTCTTAAATTACTTTGTTTTAAGATAACACCCTGGCAGGCCGATCTTAAGCATCCTTCAGGGAGTCGAAATCTGCGACTTTTTATCGAAATAACGCAACACTGGCTTTATGTTAGTAGGGTGCGAGTCTAGCTTAACAGCAAATAAACCTGTGCAAAGCCTTATCGGCGGCTTTCCGTTATTTATTTAGTTTGTTAAAAATATCGAACTAATAGTGTATAATCATATCGGTCACGCTATCGTGCCGTAAAATTATGAAACATAATCGTCTACAAACTAATGGATTTCGACAATAAAAAAAATCGGCGGCACGACGCACCGAGGTATTGTCCGCCGCACTCTAATAAACATTTCTGCTCATAACTGATAACGCTCCATTGATGAATATAAATAAGGCGGTGGCGGCAACGTTATCGCAGCAGTGCATTGGGGGCGGCGGGCGACAGGAGGCGGCGTCCCCGAGCGGACTCGAGCTAAGGATATTTAGATATTCTAATAGTGGCGGCGCTCGCTGATAACATGTATGGTAGTGCTGGCCTGGCGCGATAAGCGCCGCGACGGAGAGGTCTGCTGCTGATAAAGACGCTCTGCGTCGCTGTTCTGTTTCTCCGACGCGATAACGGCAGATATCGGCCGCGCCGCAGAAATAATAAGGCAGCCGGAATAAATGCGGCCTTCCGTGCACTCTCTCGACGTCTACCAACACCCACTAATCCGAAACCATAATAATTGAATTAGCAGATACGCCACTGGCGGATTGGAATAACACCGGCCGACCTGGGTCCGTGCGGACGATTGTCATGCAAAATTCCGGAATACGGATCTCTTGACGATTCTTTCCAGTTTGACGAAAACCGGAAAAAGTGAGTCTGTATCTGACCGGATAAGATACGCCACCTGACAAAATCTGTAATATGCCCCTTATGGTTGTTCCTTCTGAGAACTGGCGTCTATTGACAACCGGGTGGGAACTAGGTGAACTAGATTAAATTCTGGAAGTGATAAGATACATCATCTGGGTTTATCTTTGCAAAAATATCACACATCTTGCGTTGTGTATCGAGACTTATTGTCTTTATCTGCATGAACTAGTTTACGGTGAATCAGCTGAATCATAAAAAAATGGAAAAGTTTGATAATCTAGATTCGCTGCGGTCGCTTATCTTAAATAGTATTATTTTCGGCGAAAAACTTGACGGCGCCGGATTTTTGGAAAAATGATGCATTTGTTTGATATGTAAATATCCAATGTCTTATTTGACATTTATTCCAGTCCGTTTTAAAGTGGTTGCGTTAGATTTAATCTGTATCAGATTAAATTGGGCGAAGAGAAATTAATTTTTGGCATGAAAAGATATATTCCGTTTGACTGCAGTTGGCAATTTGGTCTATCAAGGTCAGGTCAGGTTTGAAGGTTAAAATTAATTGACATTTCTATGACGATAGAAATTTTTACGGATCAATGTGACAAATAGCCTTTGATTTTTCGTTTTTACTTCCTGAGCGCTATTTGTTCGTTTGTCTGGATGCATATTAGAAGTGGTAAACGCTAACCAAAATTTGGCTAATTATCTCTTCTAGCAATGTAATATGAATCCGTGTTGAGTTTTCCACCTAGACATCCACATTTTTAGAAAACAAAAAGTCGATTATCCCTTTCAAAAAATTGATCCTCTCTGGATAATTATATCAATGAACTCATTGTTTTCAGAATTTTTGAGGACCCGGGTGGGTTAGTTAGCCCAATACACCTTGGGCCGTGGGTTCGATTCCCGCCTTGCCTCTGGGTGTTGGGTCTGTCATGTTTCCTGTAATTGGGCCTCCGGCCTGTTGTAATTTTCATTTTGATCTTTTTAATTCCCAATTCGTTGTTTCTTCTATTGTTCGATTTTTGATATTTCGAGTTCCCAATTCTCGATTTTCCGAATTCCCGATTTTTTTTAATTTTCAAATTTTTGACTTTTCAAATTTCCAAGTTCTCAATTTCTCGATTTGAGATTTTTAGGTGTTTCAAAATTTTCCTTTTTTGGTTTTTCGAATTTTCGATTTTCAATTTGCCGATTTCTCTTTTCTCAATGTCTCCATTTTTTGATTCTGCATCTTCTGATTTTTTGATTTTTCAAGTTCTCTATTTTCGCTTTTCGATTGTTTGATTTCTCAATTTCTAGATTTTCAGTTTCTCGATTTCAGGGTGGATTTTTATTAGGCATATAATCTCCGAAAATATTGAACCGATTGTTGTCAAATTTTGTATGTACATATAGTAGGAACATCAACCAAAACATCCCCTCAAAATTTTCAAAAATAAACATTTTTTAAATTTTATAGAATAATATACTTTTACATTTCTAATTTACGAATTCGCATAGATTTTAATCACAAGTACTTTACAAAAATGTTCCTAAAATATTCTTTGCGTGTTGTATATAACCGTTCGAATGAGGTCTGCACGAGTGAGTTCGAATATCATTCTCGTTTTTTTTTAATCAAATCAAGAACGCTTTACCCCATTTTTTCGAAAATTAGTCATGTCGCTCGCGCCCGCTTATATTTAATAATAATAAAATTATTAATATTACAACAAAGCTTCACACTCAAAATAATATTCGGACTATTTTGCTTCATTACAGCTTAATTAATTAGTCAGTCCTCTCCTCTGTCGTAAGAAGAGAAAATCAAGCAAATTTCATTGTCTTCCATGCGGCCGCTGAAGATGCTTAAAATGGGAACATGCTTGGTGTCGAATTACTTCGAAGTATAAGCATAAACACTCGAAGTTAAGCATATATTAAGTGTATATTTTTGAATGGATTCAGAGGTTTTCACGGCAATTGTTATAAAGACATTTTTCGGGTTTGAACATTAAAATTTAAGGAAAATTGCAATAGGGTCCAGGTGGCGAACGGCTACTTTCGTATTTTCTCGACGTGGCCGTAGAGTATGAAGAAATAGGCCTCATGTTTCCGTTTGTCTGTCTGTCCGTCTGTCTGTCATCTGTGTCGATATCTATTAGACAAGTAATCTCCGAAACTGCAGGACGGGTTGTTGTCAAATTTTATACCGTATAGATGGTAAAACGCCAACGAAAACTTGCCCGACTATTTACACCAACAATTTGATGACGTCGCCTCAAAACTTTGCAGGATAAATGCTATTTAAATAGAACAGGTTGTTACTTGTGGAACTTTTGACACTTTTTTATAACCCCTGCAACCTTGGAAACCAAAATTCGGAAAAAGTATTAGTTCGTGGAAAAAATTGGGGTCTTTTGGTAGTTTAGCCATATCTTCTTTCTAAATGTTTCTATGTCTTTGTTTCACAGCTTCATTTGTGATTTTTTCAGTTAATGACTCCAAACTTGAGACAAGAAAAAATAGCGTCTTAACTTGAACAGCTTCATACAAAAAGTTTTGAATTTGTTACAGAAACATCGATCGAAGGAAAAATTTTTGAACAGCTTTGTCATGTAAGTATATTGACATTTTATATAATGTACTTGTTAAAAAAACATTTATACATTTGTTCTTTCGTAAATAATCCAGAGTGCAGATGTTAATATTTTGTCCTCATAAAGATTTAATGTTTTTTACCCTTTCTTCGATTTTAATTTGCAACAACTCTTAAGTTTTAAGTCCAGTAGTACAAAAAATTCCTACTAGAGACACAGATTCCATTTCTTTGTATTCTAATGTTGTTAAAGTTCGCGATGATCGACGATCTTTAGATTTAGAACTCTAATTCAGAGTCTAGATACATCTATAATAGTACACACCGAATGTTGCTGATATATATTTCCATAACAATAAAGATGATAAAAATCTAACGATAAATTGATTACTGATGAAAGTCGTCTTATAGTGACAGTTATTCGGCAAACACAATACCAGTGATATGATAAAACCGCCGCAATCACCTTCTCAGCATTTTGATAGATCATCCTCAGATATAAGTGAGGCAAGTCAAGGGTTATCACTACGATCTGCAGAATAATACTGACGTAATCCTATGTAAGTTTTCGTAAACCCGCTCCCGTTGGAGAGAGAAACAAAGGCATGCTTTATTACCCAGAGTTTCCTGGGTGTGTTATCGCTGGCTGTGGAAAAATCGCCGTATTCATAATTCATAAAGTATAACATGTGATAGAGGGATCGAGAGGATGTTCAGGGCATCTACTTATTCGCCGAAGAAACATATAGCCAGTACACATAAGAACCGATACGAGGCTTATCACAGGCCGTGTGTATAAACGTGTTCGGAATCACTTAGTTCCGACACATAAAGAACAATACCCAGAATACATCATTAGAGATTCGGGTCGTGTCTAAAGCGAAGCGATCGCTATGCTCGTAACTCGATGCACTTCCCTTCCCAGACCGGGCGACGACTACCGTTTCTTGCATTGTACATTGGCCATTTCCATTACGGGAGATTGATTTAAACGGCAACCAAAATACTTGATGGTTTAATCACATAAAGGCAATGAATCAGTTGCGGAAAAAATGGACAAGTGATGAACTGCACTGGTAAGGTGTATCTAAAAAGGAATCTTAATTGAAAAAGATCGATAAAAGGGATACTGAAAATTCTTCGTAAGTAGGCCGAAACATGTGTTCAGCGTCACAACTCCACCGAATTTCGTGGAATATCAGATAATAAGGGTGTGACCTAAAATGTATCACGGACCACAGACAACAGGTGGTCCTCGTTCTTTCATATTTTCTTTTTTGGGCTGAATCATGAGAAAGTTGCGCACTGACCTTACTCGTGTGGAGACAGTGTAAGAATGGGTGAATGATTTTAAAAAGCTGAATCAATGAGGTATTATATTACCCTCTTTTTTGTAAAAATGCGACTAAGACTAACAACAAATAAAATCGTGTCGTATTAGACGCACTTTATTTAAATCGTCTGTTCTTTCTGGTCAATTTACACTGCGATCAAGTTCCTCTACAAAAAGTCATTAATCTGACCGAAATTGTTTTCTTAATGCAAAAAAAAAACTTAAAAACCTGCGTACGATAAGTATGTAAATTAGTTACGAAATGTTAAAGAAATCAGCATTCCTTTTACTCTCACCACAATCATTTTCATCAATTAAAAATATTAGCGAGCAAAATCAGCTAGTTCAAGGTTAATACTAAAAGCATGTTTTGTCATTAGTAACGTTGTACGATAAAATAGATCTTTATCTTGGTTCACACCAATTATATTTTAATCCTTTTTGCTGACGTCTAATTGACATAATTATCACGCGTCTCCTACGCGTACGTTCAAGGAATTTTTTGTCATGAATAATTTAGAAAAAAATCAAAATTAATGGGCGTTCAAGGTTGTGCCTATTATTATTATACTGTTTTTTCGACATTTTCTAGAGTGTTTGCGATAAGTCTAAGAAAATTACTAACGACATTTTTCCTAATTGAGCACTATAATGTTACAAGATTATCATGGTTTGGTAATAAATACACTAGTTTGAAATATCTAGATAAACAAATTTTTATACAGTTTTGCTTTTAATAGGCCTCTAGGAGTTCAAGTTATTAGAAAAAACTATGAGGATTGATTTTGGCAATTTATCACACATCATGGAGCAGTTATTTTTTCGCTTGTAGAATATCGACTACGTCTCAGTTTCCTAAACATTTGAAAAGTAAAAATAAGAACTGTCCACAAAAACTGTAAAAATAAACAATGTTCATTTTATGCTTCACACTTGACTTCGTTTATCGAAAGAATTCGATTATTAAGTACGTACAGATAACCAGCATTAGCAGCGGCAGATTTAAGTATGCATTTGTGTTAAGAGAAACTTGATTGATTTTGTCTCTTCAAAACAGAGGAGAGGACTAATTAATTAATGAAGCTAGAATGATAAAACAAAAAAATATTTCCTCATTTGGCGTTAAATTTTACATTATTTTTTCTTGTCTAAAAGCAGCACGTGCGTTTTCTATTATCGAACCTACTACACGATCCTCAAAGAAAAGTCAACGTTCTAATAAGTTCTAATTTTACTAGTTCTATAAGTTGAAATTACACTTTCTTGCGTGGCTTCTCTTACGAGTGGTCTGCACGTGTTTAAATTGTAAAACGAGTTCATATTCAAATGAAAATCTTAAGTAGAATCTAGCGTAATGTAATTATAGTCATTAAGACAGTGTCTATGATAATTATCAAATGCTTTCTAAAGATTAATCAATTAGCTTGATTTATGTAGATATCAATAACCCATTAAAGCTTTAAGGCGCAGTTCTTATCAAGCCGCTTTTTTTCAACTTATATTCCACACACTAAATCTCGTTTTGATTCGAATTTTTCATTCGGCCCGAGATAACATTTCTTTTGTTGTAAACTCCTCAATATCTCGGAAACCCGCATAACGTAGCGACCGATACGGACGAAAGCAATCTGAGATGATTTTTGTCCGTTAGTCTTCTCATTATGGGTCAATAATTAGTCTGCGAGTTCCATCAAAGCTCTCGATATCGCTTTGAGTCGGAGCAGACCGCGACAGAGCTTTATATCTCCCTCTTCGTCCAGAAGAGATACCACCAGCACCAGGCTCCGCTAATGCGATCCACAGATAACAATGTACTCAACTCGTGGAACTTTTATAAATCTGACAGGCGATAAGTCAATGTATTTACATGAGCCACTCGGTTACGCCACCCCTTCGCCGCCTCCGCGTCTTCTTATCCGTCACGAAAGGGAGCGATCGACGAGATCCCACCAGACAGTGACAACTTGGCAGGCGTCCTTTGTGGCGAAGGAAAAATGAGCGGTATTGAATATTTATGATTCAACTTTTCGGGGATTATCTTGTCTTTTTTCCGAGATGATGAGACCGAGATTATTAACGCCATATGGAGGTACAAAGAGGTAACCGCGAAGTCAAGAACTCCTCATATGCTGTTAATTCTGCACCGAAACCCCGATCTGAAGATAAACCGCGCCGTTAAGATATGCATATTGCGATTGTTGTTGAGATCCGGTGTTGCTTCCCATTCCATCTTTACTTAACCACAATACATTGTATGTGGGTACATACGCAATGTCTTATCAGACACGGGATCGTTCAAGTACGAAAACCACCCAAGCAGGCGACTTATCTTTTTACAAGTTTAACATACAAACTGTATGTCAAGGAGAAATTTACAGTCAAAACCGTCGAACCTGCTTGCAGATAAATTATTTATGATTTTTTTTTGTATCAATTATTTATTTGACTTCACCACAACGATGTGTCGTTAAATATTGGTATTTGATGGGTTTATCGCGGCCAACATCGCTTTATTGCAGGCTGATAGGCAAAACATACATCGAAACCGTTGACACAAGATAAAAGACTCACCGGGTATCTTGTTTATGAGAAAACTTTACGACGACGCATTTAAATCATCATACAGAATAATATTTTAACGGTTGAAAACGCGTATCAATAATGCCAGGTGTCGATCCACCGATTGGTGATATCATTAATATAATATTTAATTTTCCGAAAATATGAGACCAAGGTTACTTTTTCGGTCTATACGCACAATGGTGTTGTACATTATAATGCCTGTGTAAGCATGTTAATGATAAAGTATTGAGAAATACATATATTGCAAAATACCTTTTTTTATTGCGTCATACATTGTTCACAGTGTTTTATACACTAAGAACAATTATAAAAACGTTCGCCTTTTAATTTCTTTATTGTTTAGTTAATAGTTGATATCTACATGTTCGAACGTTTTGAGCGTCGAATTAATTATGAAATTATGTAGTAGACATTTTCTGTTTTTAAAAAACCATTTTTATGTATAAAACATGAAATTTTGTTTGAGATATAGGTAAATCTTTCAAAGAAAAAAATATTTTTTAAAAATAATAAATATCATCACCATCGATTACGATGTGAATTTAAAAATACTAGAAATACTTAAGTTTTTATAAGTGATTCGCCTTAAATATGACATGAACAACTCTTATTTCCTCTGCTACTATGGATAGCTATTAAAAACATGTTATGTTCAAGAGCGATGGTTTATCAGTCATTATCAATAAGTATTGATACGTTCTCAGGACCAACCATGGAACGTACAATATAATTAGTTCTCACTTTCAACAACGACGATCTCTGCACAATCTTATGACACAAAACAATAAAATCCAAGAGTGCCTATTTTTCATTATAAGATATTAATTAACTCAGTATAAAGTGGCTGACTTGTAAGTAGTTAAATTATTGTTTTGCTGATAATCACCTCAATCTGACAACCGCACTCATTTTTTCCGAAAAGTACAACGCAGTTCATTTTTTAAATAAGCAACGTATTTTTTCTGTGATCCTACCCATGCATAGTACGGTCCTTAGTGTGTGGTATTCACTATTTCAAAACGGGAACTATAGTCGACATTTATTAAAAGTTTTCAGCACCACCGAAGAAAACCAACACGTTTCCATTGAATTGTATGACTCCGCTGCACACTATAATAGGTTTCTAAACCACAATAACTTTACTTATCGGGTGATTTCGTTAATAAAATAACACCTGTAAATCATTAGGTGCTTGTTTTGTGCGCGATAATGTGACTTTTTCTATTGTGTCATGTGTGCAATTCAATCATAAAACTTTTTTTGTTAATGTTCAGTGCATTCATCATTCACTAGATTATATATTACTGATTTTAATAGAACTACAGTCGAACTTCAACAAGTAGAATCTGGAAAGGAGCGTAGAGTTATTTCGAATTAAAGAAACTTCGAAGTAAAGAAAAAACAACTTTATTAGAAACTGAGTTTTGTTATGAGGGATGCTCCCAAACTAATGTATGTCAATTTAATTTTTTTGCTATTTGTTATACATATATAATTTGTTTAAGGCATTATTCTTATTCAGTAAAAAATATGTCTGTATATACACAATGAATGAAAAATCCTTAGTGTTACTATATGACTAAATGAAATTGTGCATATTTAGACTAGCAACGGAATTTCCAGGAAAACTCCTATCATAATTGCCATTGCTGAGTAATCGAGTAAAATGGTCGAGTTGGAAGTTCCTGAAAATTTACTGGGAAAATTTTTTCAATTTAAATAAATTTTCATGTCAATTTGATTGAAATCCATAGGGAACATAGTCACGTACGAGTTATAGAGAAATTCGACTAATGGAAGTTCGATTGTAATATGTTATGTTCTTCAACAACGTCTCAAATGTATTTAAACTGCTTTTTATCTAATCATATTATACCCAGAGAGTAACAAAAAACACGATCGAAGAGAGCCCTGGATTTCTGAAAGTTTGTCTTTAAACGTTGCATTTTCAATTCAAACTTTAAGTGATGGTAATCTGACAAAACAACTATTCTATCAAAGACAAACCTTCAAAAAATAACAAAAAATCTCCTCTTATCCGTGCATTTTAAAAATGCGCTGTAATTACTTAAGCACCTAAAAAAAGAATTCTTAACGTCTGGTCCATAATGATAAATCCCTCCCAATCAGATAAAGCGAAAATAAATATAGCAACGGCGGTAATTTGGTATGTACGGGAACACGCCGTATATTACGTCGGGAACACACGTTGGGCAGGTTGCAGAGTTAAAGCGTTACGTTATCTATCGGCAGCACCGTAATCAGAATTACATGAAGAGACCGCGCATGGAGACCACAATGATTTATTATTTTTATCTGGCGTTTAGAAAAAAGTGCTGCAGATTACCTGGGCCCCTAATGATCTGCCATTAGTGGCTTCCAGACTCGGCTCCGGTCGAACGTTCAAAAACTCCAGATATACTCTTCCGATTCACACATCCGAATGTGTATAAACATCGATTACTTTGCTTCCCCTGAATTTCCAACTGATCGCTGAATTGTGAAGCGCGTTCAATCATATTTCCTACTCCAAACAACCTGAATTTATTTGTGCCTATTTGAGACGCGGCAATTATATTCACTGCCTTCGCAAAGGGATGGTTGTTGATCCGGCTCGAAGGAGCACGAGCATGAACAAGTAGAATTTCGTGTACACGCTGAATGCACTCGATGGAGTCGTGGAAAGTATGAATATTCATACAATGCGTATATTTCTTAGTAGAGCATTTTCCCATGGAGTGATAAAAGAAACAAAAATGCCTATCGTAAATGATAAGTGTTGTAAAATAAGCATATACTTTTAAATTCTGACACGTGTAGTTCAAGAGTAAACAAAAAAATATTTGCAAATTAAAATTGCGATAAGATAACGATTGAGAAAATCTAGTTTAGGGAAATAACTGGTGCACAATGCTAATATGTAGCTAATTAAAGTTATTGGTTATTAATTAAGAGGTGACAGCGAAAATTTTTGGCAAGGTTTTATTCTTTAATATCATGATTATGATCTTGATAATACATGACCACCAATAGATAAAAACTTGTTTATGTATATATCAATCAGGGTACACTAGCACCGAACATTTCTGATTAACGCGAATAATATTAATCTTGAAAACAATCAGAGATAGATAATTAAAAAAAATGGATAATATCGGAGATTAAAGTGGATTATTTTATTGATTTCTGGCTATATCTTTATGATAATCATCATGAAAACAATATTCCCTGACGCGCCGATAATCCATTTGAAGAATATTTCCTGTGGTGTTATTTATCTGGTTTTCGAAAAATTTTCCCGAAAATATCACTCCGGTAATGACAAATGCACTAATGTCGATAAATTGCCGCAGATACGAAACACGAACGTCAAGATTTATAGAGTTGTGAGGTATTTGCGGCAGAATGTATAAATCAGTCGGTAAAGAAGCGAGTGTAAGAACCGGCAGAGCGTGATTCACATTACCGACCGAGTTGGCGTGATATAGGAAGGAACGTCTCTCGTAATCATTTTTGCTATGCCATTGTGATATGATATATATACCCCGGTCTATCTGATTGTGCTTATCATTGTCTGCAGGGTGTTATTACCGCACCTCACACGCCGCGACGCCGAAAGCCGGGATCCCGGCGTGCTGTAGAAAAAGACAGAGACGCTCCGTCGCGACGATTATTACGTACTCATATAAGCGGGCTTTTTTGTCGCGCGCTCCTTTCGTTGGATATAAATTTGTTAACTGCAATTTATCCTTGTCGAGTCGGCGGTAAAAAGGACTTCATTTGTACTTCAGGAGCTGAAAAAGCCGTAACGACGATCACGTGGACGCAGACTTCAGATCCACCACCAAAACAAACAGATAAATCCGATAAAGCCGCGAGGAAACAGAAACGCAATTTATAAAGTCAATATACAAATAATGAGGGAAGATTAAAATGTTTGCATAGAGCAGCACATATGTCGCTTTTTACAATGGTAATACGTAGCTGTTGTGGACTTACCATAGAAACCACTCTTCTTGATCCTAGCAAACTTGTGCGAACCGGATCGCAGATACCGGTTCATCAGAAGTTTGGTAGGACCATGTCCGGTCTGCCAAGTACTGCACGTGTCTAACATTGTTCACTTTTCAAGTTATCCACTTCCGAACTAATGTTTCAGGGCGGTCAAGTCCGTACGACACATCCAAGAACAGTCTGATGCAGAGTATACTCATAGCCGAAACTAGTTGGCAAATATCAACTCTACTACTAAACCGTTGTAACCGATACCTCACCTTTATATAAGTTTCTTATCGAGTGATAAAGCGATAAGGGATATTAGTTTTAAGATGCGTCTTCACAAACAACTCTCAAGCGACCACTTTTCTCCAAAAAAAAACCTTATTTGAAAGCTGCTGATATAACACAACCCACATTTCCAAAAAACTATAGCCAATACTACAATTTACAATACTTTGACGTTTGTTATAATAAAAACATATTAATTTTTGTAAACACTGCAAAATCAAAAAATACACACAAACGATATAAGTAAAAAGTACAATAATCTTGAAAGAACAGAATTTTTTGTCCAAATAAATCAGCATTTGATCCCTAGAGCCGGATCACCCGTCACACAACGTAGGTAACACACACTGTTCTCAGGAAATTATAATTATTACCAAATTATCACATACATGTTTTTCTAAACCTTGCAGATAACACATTTCTTAAGCCTTCAAAGCCTCTAACAAACTTTGGTAGTTGCCTTTGCCGCAGTAAATTTCCCGCGTATTAGAATAATTAGGCGTTTTATTTTGAATTTCCCCGTAACAGTGGCGTATATTTTTACATTATCGAGTTTTTAATCTCTCCGTTCCGTGAATGCGGTCTCATATGAAGCAGGGGTGTAAATAGGGTTGGCCGCTGATAAGCTGATAGGAATGTTATTCCCTTTGATAACAACAACCTTGGGAACGACCGACAACTGTCCCATAAAAGCAAACATCGTCCTGATATTACGTATGAAACCGACGATTAAAAAAATACAAGCTTTTATAATAATTAATTTTGTGACAAACGAGCGCCACGAGAAGAAAATAAAGCGATAACAATCACGATTGTTAGTTAGATTAAATTGTGAAACCAATGTGTGCTAATCGAGTCGTTTGTCTTTTTTGATGTTTAAGATTATAAAAAATTCCATCAGATAAGATAAACGTGAGTACATCGTAACATGTATGTGTGAAGTAAATAAATAATAAAAGTGAATTTGCTTTTTTGGTAATCTTGAGCAAGTTTTCTTATAGTGACAAGTTGAAATAAATAGAGGTCTAATGGTCTTTTTAGAGAACTGAACGTAAGCTGTTTTTGTCGTTTCTCACGGTTAACCTTGCGGAATCATCTAAAAAGATAATTGAACTATTTCCTATCGGGACATCTAAATTAAGTGCGAGATATAGTAATCCAACTGAAACCAGATCGATCTAATAGCTACTTGGAGTATGTCCCCTGATAATATCATGAATCTTGATCAACGGTTCAAAATTTAATGAAAATAACAACTATAACAGAATAACAACCATGCTATCGACGTTCAAGCACTTTTGAAACAAAAAAATACTTTATTAAAATATAATAGAATGTTACCAGATGTGTTTAAAAATCAACGTTTGATATTTATCTGGTGTGTTATCTTCGTGATTTGAATATCTAAACATACGAGTTCAATTAAAAAAAAAACTATTATTGAGCAATAAATAACTATCTGTCACGTAATTTTTCTGTTATGTATGAAAAATAAGGCACGTTTAAATTCACTTTGTACAAGGCACTTTTTTGGTTAACTGTGTATGCAATTTTTGCAACGTTAATAAAATAAAATATTGAATATAATTGTTAGAAATTTAGTTTAAAATGCCAAAGTGCTTGGCACATATTAGTTGACAGCATTTTTCATTTAAGATCTTTAAAAATCAACAGTAAATTCTTGTCAAAATAGCGGCGATTGTCACATAATGCCATTACCAACAGAGAACGTATTACTAATAATATATGCAGCTTGTATATCCCGTATTTTTGATTTGACAAATAAATGCTTTAGTACGTATCTGAATTATCAATGTTTAAATTGATTGATGTAGATTAATTATTGCATATTTTGACGAACCATTGCATATTTTGTCGGTTTGAGAATATGTATGCATATTTTTATGTGTTTTACTTTGTCATTTGAAAAAAAAATTCAAACTACCTCTTTTCTGAAATATACATAATGCATATTTTTTAATATGACTGTTTTAATTTGTTTTTGTCTTGAAATAGAAAAAAATTAGATAACATGTGAGCACAAGTTCCAAATATCACAATGTTTCAGTACAGAAAGTGTCAAAATCTCCACGAATCAAAACTGTAGCAAATTTCCTTGAAGCAATCTCGTGCCGGAACTTCAAAGAAAAATGAGTAGTAAGTATTTAATTCAGATGTATAAAAAGTGATGCTTAATGGCAATATTCCCCTTAAAAAGTTGCAAGACCCTTGTTTCAAATCCTTTTAATGAAAATATTGTTGAGTGTTATACCTGACGAAATTTTGCTACGAAAAAATGATGTACCAGATATTTACAACGAGACTTTTCTGTAAATAAAAGAGATACTTAATAAAAGTACTGGTTACAACCTCTTAGAAAATATCGGTTTAATTTTAATTAATATTAAGTGGCGAATCACTAGTTATTAATGTAGAATTAAGTCCGGGCATTACTAGTGCGTTAAAATTTCAGCGCTTTCCAAATTTACAAAAAAAGTATTTTTCTTAAATTCAGAGACGTTATGAAACAACACTTTGGATTGCTACTTGAGATAAGACATAAGCTTCATTTTGATCTAACAAATTTTACTGTAGCATTATAAATGGTACTAGAATGACAAGGTAAGTGGAAAATTTTCTTTTAAAACAAATTATTCTAGACATGAAAACAAGAAAAATGATTTTTAGTATGTATGCAGTTGAGACAATGCTACTGCGCTCAAATCTTGGGAAAAGAAGTATATTTGAAGAAAGCAACCTTACAGACTGTATTGATACTGTCAACTAGATCGCTCGAAATGTTTTTTGAAAGAACACTAAATAGTGAAAAGTCATCCAGAAATTTAAAAAATTTATAATCAAATTTTGATAACAAATCTGACAATTCTATGAAATTACCTTGATAAAGAGAGTTTTGTGATTCGTCATGATTTCGAAATGTTTGTTCTTATGTAGCTAAGAAAACTATTAGGAGTATTATATATAGATTACCTAAAAGTTTAATAATGTGCCTATTTTTTTAACTGCCTTATTCTGCTTTCAAATATATTCAGGATAGGCTGAATTAACAGAACTCAGTATAATTTGATTTCACTTTTCAAGTGATTTTTAAATCCAATGAGGCAAATTCTTCTTTTTTTAATTTCTCGTGTTTTTATTTATAAACCGCCATCGACATGTTGTATATCCCTATAACCTATAGATTCCAAAGAGGAATTTCCAGCCGTTGCAAGGTACTTCACGATCAGTGGTACCGGGCAGTATTCATTTTTTATCACGTGTGAATAAATCAGTTAATGTTGTGTATATAAGTGTAAACAAATTATTATTCAAGTTTGTTGTTTTCATATAACATCATAAAATTCGCCATCGTAATTTATTAACATTTTTTATCCTTCGAGCCGAATTAACATTTTGGTCCGTCGAACCGGATTGATTGATATGATTAGAAAAATTATTTATTAATTTTAGTACCGCTATTTTCTATAAATAATTATAATTCAAGCATTTTGACATAATAATTATTTCCTTTACCAGTAGTCATATTCATTAACATAATTACCTACTTATTAATAAAACAACATCTACCTGAACTACTTGAACATGTAGGTATCGAAAATATAACTAGTTTAAAACCAACCGTATATTGAAAAGTATTGGTTTTAGAAGGTTGGAGAATTCACTAAGATCAGAAAGACAAAAATATCAAGTGTGAAAAATTCTTATTATTCTCTCCATTTTTCATTTATGTCACATTTCGCGATTTTCTTAGATGTCCTATTTTTCTTTTGTCAGATGGTTTAAACGGCCATTTTTGTGGGATATCTATTTACATTCTAAATAAGAAGTGGTGGATCTATTTGTTGTCATTTCCTAATATGGTAAAACATCTTAGGCAGTCCATTACAATTAAGTTTCGTGTAGTTTCTTTTTTATTTCAGTATTTAACCTCCAAACTTCACAAAGTTCTTTAGTTCTTTTAGTTTAATTTTGCAGTCAGATAGTACGCACTAGTCACTTTATTCTCGCTATAGAACTGTATGCCTTTTCTAGGTTTACAAACAGGCTATGAATTTCCTCCCAAGGGTTTTTTCTTGATCAGTTGAAAGAATGAAATCACTTTGGTTTTCACAAATTTTATCATCTGTTTGTACTGATAGTCGAACTTTGGTTATCTTTCGAAAAAATTTACACATGGTACTACTAATACCTAGTTCTGCACCATTTTTTGAATCGATTTTTTTTCTTTAACCATAAATTTACCAGAGTCGTAATCCATTTAAGAGAAGTGCCCACCTTTGGCTCCTATGTCATTATAAATACATTTTCAGGACGTAATATTTCTATTGTTAACAAATTTTTGTTATGAAATTTTAAATACATATAACATGTCCACAACTTTCACTATACAATGCTGGGTCAGTTTTTTTTAAACAGTGTATGATCATTTTTTTTTCATTTGATTGAAATTTTGGATTACGTATTTTTAAAAATCAATATTTCAGTTATTTATGGAAATTTTGGAACGCAGTTTCCATCACTGTTTTCATGTTACAAAACTCTAGAAACCGTACCTCATACATTGTAGACCTCTTTTTTTATTTATTTGTTTAGTTTGGTCAAAAAGAGAAGAACATAACGGGTATAATAAGTATTCTGACATAAAATTCATAAAAATTCAGTAAGTTAAAATATTTCTAAAATTTGACCTTTACACTGCCAAATTTTTAAATTTGAATAGTGAAATTGAAATGAGAAATATCCCTCATTGCACTAAGCAATTGAATCCAAGGATAATTAAAATTGTTATATGAAGTGAAAGTTTTTGGCTTGTTATGATTGAAAATTGACATTATTTTCCTATTTCTAGGAGGTGAAAAAGTAAATTAAAATTATCTCTACAACAAGACAAATGAAATAAAAATTCTTTTGCGTCCAACTGTCAACAATTTTGATTTTAAGAGGAGTGCCTTTTAAAAAGTTGGACATACTTAGAAAGCATGGGATGCTGGATATTGTATTGGGGTTTTTACTTACGTAAGGTGATATGAATTGTGTGCAATCCTTACCTGTAACAACAAAATACAAAGTTAAACTTGATTAAACACTAGAAAATACATGACAATTGTAATATCAGGATTAATAAAATAACAAAAACAGGTACACTTATCGAGTTATCTCCAAAAACGAAATGTACGTGCTTACAATAATAATAATAATCATCATCATCTTTGAAACAGATTATAGTAGTGGTTTTCCAAGGTTTAATATATAATTTTTTTGTAACTGCAATTACCATATAAAATTACACATCTACTACTTGATGTAATTCATGATCACATATTCTACTGACTCTACATTAGTGCATCTTCCATAAAAATATCACATACAAGTAGTACCTAGATATTAATTATTATAAATAACAAATTAACTTCGTTAGTTAATTTTATACAATAGACGTTCGTATTATCAATATTATTATTATCTACTAGGTTCTCGTTTGCCACTTATTTTTATCTATCAAACATCTATTATTTGCTGATTATTACAATTGTTGTAAAATGAACAGTTAAGTGAACATCGTTTTTTTTGCAATCTGAATGAATAATCACAACAACAGATGGTGCATACAATATGCACTCTTCTTTTATCGCCTCTCATCTTATTTCACAGTCTATTTAGACCAATCTTCAATTAATTTATATTAATATATCAATTTTGCCAATCATCGCAGCAAATGAACACTTTTTGTTCACCAACCTCTCCAAAACCTTCAACACATGTATGTAATTGGCTCAGTAGGACAACCATTTAAAGAAGTTGCCTCAACCTAGCGAAGTGTTTTTCTTCGTAAAGTAGCGTCATCGAGTCTATCGCGAAAAGTATCGGTGTCATGCAACGGAAGTTAAAATCGGGGTTTTAGGAAAATTCATCAGTTGCGAGATAGCGTCATACAATATTCCCATCCTACTCATAAAATTGACCGATAACAATCAAAGATTTGCCAATTTGTGATAAGCAAAGAACAATGGCATCGTTTCGACCAAGGCAAATAATAATAAAAAACGAGTTCAGCGATATTTTTAGTGCGGTGGTCTGAATATTCAAAAATGCAGAAAGGTTAGGTGTATTAAAATGGGGGAATTAGAGGGACAAGCGGAAGTAGGGAGGAGGTGAAAAAGAACAAGACAGAAACAGAAATTTAGTTCAAGTTTTGGTTGGAGATATATTTTGTGACTGACTCATTTTCAGACATAAACTTATACGTCAAACGTTTTTAAAGCATAGTTAATGAGAATTTAGAAAAACAATAGCAGTAATAAATTTATGACTAACTGCTACTATATTGTATGAAACACTTGCGTGGATTGAGATAGCCGCGTTGTATACTTCTTCAAAACTTGTCTAGTTAGGAAAACAGACATCAAAATTTTCGCAGCATATTATACAGGGCATGACTTCGCTTTCCGGGATACCCCTCGTAAAAATCGTGTACGGATCTCCAGTGGTTGGAATGAAGTCCCCAGAGTGTTAATGGAAGGCCAGACTGTTCGATAAAGATCGCATATTTCTTTATCGTGCGTGGAGGGCGCAGCAAACAAAAACACTGGTTGAATTCTCACACTCACTGGCTCGTCCATCATGGTCAAATTAACAGGGCTTCACGCTGCCTCCTTATACCTTTTTAATATCACGTTTTGGGAAAACGACGGTATCTATCGGCCTAAATCACCGTCATCAGTCCGGGTTTCGGCCGGCCTTGTTTATTTTAATGTTTACGGGTTCATAATTTGGTCGAACCAGTTCCATTGATGTTATCTCGCCATGTAGGTGGCTTGTACCTCGAAGACCGTTCTTGGCTTAAATATTATTGCCTTAATGTCCCAACAAATTGAAAATGGCTCTGTTAGGAACAGATTTATAAGTAAGGTCTGACCACCGCCGAAATGAGGTGGAGAACGTTTTGTAGGCAGTATTTACCACCAACGGTCTATATTAAAAAGAGCAAGACTAATCTTTATTGCTTCGTTTATAGGACCTACCTGTAAATCTGGAGACTTATGGTTAGATGTTGAATATTAGCACTGTGACGCAGCCGTTTTTCACGGTACCTTGTAATGTGGTCCTATATTCGTATAAAACTTAAAAAAATAACTTTTTCTGATTAGTTCGGAGATGTGTTCCTCATGTAAGTATTTTCATTTTTGTTCTATGATATGCTGTGTGATTTAGGTGATTGTCAAATTAAAAGCATATCGGCCGTGGGACACTATAAGTACTACTTACATACGTAAAATTTGCTATAGTGAGAAATGTATATGTTATGTGAATCGTAGGTATACGTTTTTACAAGAATTATTTTTCTGCCCCTTTTGAATTTTGCACAATTATGAAAATTTTATCTTTTTTAAAAGTTGAACGCTTTTTTACAAAGTTGTCTTTTTTAGCTGGAGCTGGAATAATATAAAAACTGAAATGTAAGTACTTGAACTTAATTTTGCAACTGTGCTAAATGTAGTTTAAGTTTAAGTAGATTTAAACCACTTTTTGAAAATTAGGTTGCCGATCACCAAAACAAAAGTGCCTCGTGAGTTCACAGTAAGAGAAGAAAATTTCAGAGGCTTAAACGTGGTGAACATCCTTGGCAAATAGCGCTCACCTCATATTTCTCATCAGAGATTTTTTGTAAATTACAAAGAGGGAAGATGTATCTTGCAACCAGTGAATATCAATACCTTCGGTGGCCTTCCAAGTAAAATCGCAAATGGAACAATATACCGGCTATTGTTTCCGAAGGATTTCAGCCTCTTCGTTGGGCGACGCTGGAGTGGATACGTGGGTTATAAAGAGACATGGTACTTGCAAATTGTTAAATATAATTGAAGGATACATGAATGCTTCTTTGAGAACAAAAAGAAGATATGATGCAAGTTGATTGTGGGTGGAGAAGACAAAAAAACTTTCAGGTTGCGAAAAAGGTAAACTTATTAAATTGTTATTACTTCATCTTCAGGAATTCAGTGAAATGTTCCCATATCAGATGAAGTGCGTGCATCTTCTGGAAATGGTGTTTGTTTTTCTAATTTATGGAACTGCAGTTTTTATTTTAATTCTAAATAAAATTTTCTCAGACATCATAAATATTAATTTTTAATATGGACACCAGTTGCATATGAGAGTTTAATTTAGCACTAGTCATAAAAGGATGCCTCATTTAGCACTTAAAATGATAACAAAATGTCATATTGATTCAAACCTGCAAAAATTGTAGTAATTAAATTTTATTTTAACTTGATCCAGATTATTGGTTATTTATTATTCTAGTTGTAAAGAGGAAATCAACCTTGACGATCTTTATTGCTAAATTAAAGTGAGATTTTCAGTTCCCACCTACTTACCTACGTTACCAGCGTTTTTTTTTTCGCCTATAATAACATAATTTTCTGGTAGGAAAAAAATGCTGATGACGCCATACTATAACTATGAGAAGACCTACCATAAACATCTAATAATAGAAAAATTGGTCGAAGGTTAATTCCACAGAACTTCCCTTGCCCTTGAAATACACTCCCAACAAATCCCGTTTTTTAAAAAATTACAAAATTTGATTTTGCGTTTTTTGTTTCTTGAAATCACTAGCGTAAATAACACCCTCGCAGTTTCTGCGCAAGGGGGTGCAAAATTCAAGTGCGGATAATATTAAATGTATTTAAGACAGATAAGATAACCA
Source organism: Zophobas morio (assembly GCF_036711695.1). Lineage (NCBI taxonomy): Eukaryota > Metazoa > Arthropoda > Insecta > Coleoptera > Tenebrionidae > Zophobas > Zophobas morio. The sequence goes on from NW_026972122.1 coordinate 11,567,077, forward strand.
ACGGGAAAAAATGTATTCCCAATTTCTCCATACATGCTTAACTTCAACTGTTTATGTTTATACTTGGAAAGAATTTGACTCTAAGCACTTTCAGACAGCAAACATCAGCGGCAACATTTATGTTTAAGGAAAATGAAATTTGATTGATTTTGTCCATAAACACAGAGAAGGGGAATAATTAATCAAGCACGCTTGGTTTTTTTTCCCAAAAAACTGGATATGTAAACGCTCATAACTTTGAAGAACTTGTAAGATGACCTCGCCATTTGGGGGGAATGCTGTAATTTTTTTGATTTATGACGAAATATTCCAAAATACTTGGCGAAAACTGTGATTGGAGCTAAAGAAAATAGATATTAAAGACATTTTTGTTATACGCTATTCTGTTCCTTTGTGACTTTATGAGCAAATCGCAAACGGTCGATACCTGGTATAGCTGCTTTCAAAATAAGAGAGTAAAACTACCTGGAAAACTGATTGACTTTTAGGGTTTTCCAACCCTAAGCGGTAGATGGGCCAATAGGAATGATTGACAGCTTGTACCAGGTATAATGGATTAAGCTTATGGCCCTATTATAATATCCTAAAAGTCAAGTCAGTTTTCCACGTAGTTTTACTCTCTTATTTTGAAAGCAGCTATACGCAAGGATACATCTACCTAAATTGGAAATCTTTTCCACGTTTTAGGGTTTGTATAATGTTGGAGTCCCATTTTCACAGTATTATCTGTACAAAATCAAAAGATGTTATTTAAAAACTCACTTGAAACATACGCATAGTATGCTTTTTTACCTGCAGTTTTATAATCCTAGCCCTATTTAAAGATCATAACTGAAAATACCTCTAAACAGATAAGCCGGTCCTGCTTAGGAGAAGCGTGCCTGTTAAACACAACAAAGAGGTCAAACCCAAGTCTGAGGTGGTGTCATAAATTTCCATCTAAGCTGTATTATTCGTTGCAAGGGTGGTGAAGGAGTCAAAGTCGTAAAGCTACTATTTTCGGGGATGACCTATACATAGCTATAATAAAAAAATAAAATTCGAAGAATCAAATTTTATGATTTTTTTATTTTAACTTAAAGGTGTTACGTATTATGAAAAAAAATTAAATTTGCAAAATGAAGTTATATAATTTATTTAAGAAGTTAGATTTGTTTGAGTGTGTGTAAAGATTATCGTCACCTCAACATTTCGCAAACAAAATAAGCAGAGTGGTTTGTTCCTTTATTATTTAAGAATTGTGTTATGTCAAAAAATTAAAATTAATTAAATACATCTATATCAAAAAACGCCCTCAGTTGGTGTTTTATCGCATTTATTAAAGTTACTACAGATATTCCCCTCAAAAATTCTGTGACGTCATTTCAGTATGTAAATAAACCTTAAAAATACGGCCCAATATAATACAATACAATTGGTTGTATTATGTTGTACGATAGTAGAATTATTTATTTTAAAAATCTCAATAAGAGTACCAAATTACAGCGTAACACTACACTAAATTTAAGTCTATTTATAATTTATACGTATTTAGTTATTATACTTATGCGGAAAAAACGAAAATGGCCATCGGTGTTTAGTTTTATTTTTGTTTTCGTTATGCGGAAATTGTATTTGCTCTAAAATTAGTGTCCTATCCATGATTTGTCTTTACACAATTGGTTGTGAAAATACCTATAATATTTATCATGCGTTTCAACCCATATAATAAAATTATTGACAAAAGTAACGAGAACAGAAAACATAGTATAAGAATGCTATCACTAAAAAAATATTGTGATATAGGTAATAGTGTGTACACTGCAAATCTATAATTTATTTATTATTTACTTTAGATAGGAAATATTCAAAAGAAACTTTGTGAAGACTAAATATTTGTAAAATTTTAAATAAAAAAAGACGTATATACAATGAAGCATTTCATATAACAGTTTTGATATCATAGACTTTTGATAACGTACCTATCTGAGTAAACATCGACATAAGAAATGCACACCTTCTTTATTCTAACACGAAGTTATTGCGAAATTTGTTTCCTGTACTGATTACTTACTATCAGTACCAAAAGCGTCGAACTAAAAGAAAATCGACAAGAATCAGTATTACAAATATCATTTTCCACATGACAGCACAACCATAAAGTAATCAATAAGCACGGTGTTGGCCGTAGACCACCTCCACGTTACCACCAACACTATAACTCAGCGCATTTAAATTTGTCTTAAGCTTGCAACATTTAAAAATTTTACTGCCTCACATGAATATGAGAAAGTTACGATGATAGCAGGAATTTAAACAGCCCACCGCAGCGTCGTTAGTCGAGTAAAGATAAAGATCTCGTAGCAGTTCTTCAGATATTTAAGTGGCGAGCTTTTCGAAACAAAAACTGTTAAAATCTGAAAGGCGAGACTCGGCTTGAAGAATTCCTCGGCGATGGTGAGTGCGCGATGCATTCGAAACGGACCAAAGCGGATAGAATTAGATCGGTATCGTGCTCACCACGCCACCAAAAACAAACAAAAACCCACGAGCTGATGGCATACTATGGGCTTGTTTCCGCCCATCGAGATCATTCCGTCAGATCCTCTTTTAACACACATCATCAAAACGATGCGCAAACTGATTTATCGATCCGAATCTACAACAAACCGATTTCGGGGAAAAAAGCGTGAAAAATTCATGGGAAAGCGGGACGGAAAACCCGGACATGTGTGATTTTCATTTCTGAAAAGCAGGTAGGTCCGGGATTTAGAAGTGAAGTGAAATCAAGAGAAATGATGAAGATGTCAAAATATTTACGCTATATTTGGGAATACCAAACAGAAGTGACACATTTTATAATTGTCGTATGATTTATAATGCTCGAACTCGAAGGATCTATTTGTGTTTAACTTCTGGAGCATAAACTCAGGAAGTATTGTAATAGGGATCGTCGAATAGCATGGTAAACCTTATTTAAATTTTGTAAAATAATATATTACTGTACATGTGTTTAAGAATTCGCCTTGGTTGGACACTTTTTTCCTACTATTTTTTTTTATCTGATCTTGCTGACCATGCAGATGTCTAAATCGTAATTTCTTAGCGTTGCAAAATACGCAAATGTATGTTTCCTATTTCCACCTTTCTATCTAATGTGATCTATCTATTTACTTACGATTTATTAGACATACAATTTCAGAAACTATGATTACTTTGAAATTTTACGATTAAATAAGATTTAAAAATTATCGCGAAGAAAGTGAATTAAAAATGGATAATCCATTTCTTCTAAAAAGTGATGACTCTTTCCAATACATCATTAAATAAATATCACAGGAAATGTGCAACGTATTAAAGCATGTTCCAAATTTCCGGTTAATTTTATATGTGCAGAACTGGAGATTGTTAAAAAATACAACTGTTGACCATTAGATTTCAGAGATTGCATATCGGACTTCGTAGAAATTTTAGTAAGATATTAACATTAACCTTGAAATGACCGAACATTAATTAAATTTGATGACATCAATTTGTGGTTAAGTATTCTTTACAGCTTGCAAACAACTTCTTAAAATACGAGTAGTTGGTGAACTGGCTAAACTTATTCACTTCATATCAGACTTATGTATTTACTGTATCAAAAAAGGTATAAATCAGGGCAACTAATTATGACTAAGTTATTATCAGTCTTTTTGTTTTAGTAGTAAGGACATCAAACTACATATTAAGAAGATTTGTCTTTGATTGTTGTGAAGTTAAAAAGCGTTAATTTTATTATACGAAAAAGTGAGATTATTTAATAATTTTAGGTTTACCGTAAGCAAGCTTCATAATGTTTATAAAAAATCAAGGCCAATTTGTCTTTGTAATATGAGACATTGTATTTAACACGTATTTAATGGTACGTATTGCCATTTATATATTTAATCAATGTACAAAAGCAACTTGTGCCTTTAGTGTTTACAATAATTGTCTCTTAGTTTGTGATAACCGCGATAAATTCTAAGCGGTATATAATTAGTCTAATCAAAAAACAGCTTTTTAGCGTTTTTACCTTTTCTACTACTTTGAATTTAAGTTAAAATTTTTTTTAAAGAAGGCAATTTACGATGGATTACGCAGATCACGTTTGTGTCGACGTAGAAACAAATTGTAACCATTTACATAAAAACGACTCAAAGTCATACATACATTCCATTAAATGATAATGAGTTGAATTGATTTGTAAAATTATAGTAAATAGTCGGAATTGTTTTTGAAAACCATCCCTTTCAATCTTTTGTAATTTCAAAAATAGTCATCTAGACAGATAGTGTTACGTTGATCGGTGAATAAAATCGGCTCAACAATTTTATTTCTCAGTAACTTCAATTTACACGACTAACTAGACAGCGATTATGTACAGAATAATTCCGACTGCAATGGATTTGACTAGACTTCTCCCATTGTCTGGGCTACACTAACCCCTCCCGAAGGTGATTCCCATTTAAACAGACCTGTAGTCCTTCTCGAAGGTCTGCGACAATGAGTCATCAAAGCCGTACATACTAGAACCCATAGGCGTCGTACCGGGGCGGTGTATGGGTTTATTTCGTAACAATAGATTCTGAAAAGTCGTAATTGACTTGGTTTGCAAAATCGTTGTTGAGAAAAACCAATCGAATTTAGTAATAAAAGTAACAGCAAATTGTTTTAAAAATTAGTCTAAAAAATAAATCAAGTCCAAAATCTTGCCCCACATATTGAAAAATATTTTTTTAAAGCAAGATGTTTTGTCTGTTAAGCCACCTTCACGCTACAGTTTATTAAGTAAGCTAACAAGATGTAGACCAACATTTACGGTTGCTTTCCGTGTGAAGGCTTCGACTTCTCGTCATTTTAAAAATTTTTCGATTTTTCCTTAGCCTTTAATCGTAATTAGTAATAAAACTAAAGCGCCCAAACTTAATAAATAAGCAACACTATGTTAATAAAGAAGAAGAAATTATAAGTCTTTTTTTTTTATTATCCGTGTTGTAATTATCGAAACTAATGTTTTTATCACGCTCCATTTGTATGAAATGTCTCAAAACTTACATTCAAAGATGTGTCTTAGATATATGATACGTTGCCGAAGTGCTGATAAAAGCGGAGACCAAATCATGCCTCAGACGTTTTGTTTACACCGTTGCCATGGAAACCGTGCGTCTAGTCTCTGTATTCAGCTGGAATCGGGTCATGCTGGAATAGGGACCACTACCAGTAACTCAGTTGCTTGATTACATTGTCATTCTGCGCGAGCGAAATTGTTTGATTTTAAATAAAAATAATCAATTCAGTTGAATATTTTATAAAACAATCGTCCTCTGTCTCACGACTGTAAAATTTTGGTGAAAGATTTAGGGAGAACCACCCCCGATTTATTTATAAAAAAAAATGTTCATGGCAAACAAAAAGGTATGAAAAAACCAAAGGTATGTGGACAAGTAGTTTTTTACTTTTCTTGAATGTATTTTTGTATTTATTTCCGTCACACAATTTCGTCTACTTATTAATTGGTAATAACAGCCTGTTTTATATCTTCATATTTAACTCATCAATCAAATTGTGTCCCCCTATTTCAAAAGATCACGAGCCGCAACTGCTACAACATCTGTTAGGCGGAGATATGGAAGGCTAATAATAAATTCTAAAAATTCCTTTCTTTCTTTCTTTATAATAAATAAATTAAATTACAGTGATTCGTATTTATGCGATAATCACTTCATTACACGGAAAATCGAAAATCAGTTATGTATTTAAACATGAACAATTCAGTTAGCACTGATGTGTTGGTGTGTTTAGGCTAATTCAAAATTCGAAAAAAATATAATCATAATAATTTATGCATTTTGTGTTGTGTTGTGTTTTGCTATTTAGTTCATTGTGTCTAGCAATATTTTATAAAAGTTCATATTAGTAGATTAGTACTTATTTGTTCAATCCACGTATATAGTTCCTACACTACATCAGTACCTCATAAAATTTTATTGGTATTTAAAATTTAAAATTTTAATATCGTAATTTATACACAGAGTGAGTCATTACACCCAAAGTTCTATGTTTTTTTACGGAATAAACTCTAAAATTATTTTTAACTGTGTAGTGTTCTGCTTTTAAAGCGTAACACATAAGTTCGATTTATTAAATGAAAAGAATATATTTTTACATATTCTCATTAGTTTCTTCTTAGTTTTTATAACCACAGTTTATTTTTGAAATTCTGATGCGACATTACTACGTTATTCCAAATTTTTTTGAAATTTTTAGCAATGCAAGGTTTCGAACAAGGGTTAAAGCGTTAAATCACACACAATATTTTGTAGAAAAATAAATAAAGATATGCGCTTTGTTGTGATATAAATAAAATTGAATCTTTATACACAGAGTGCTGAAGTGTATAAAAAAAATATTAAAGTTTTCAAATAGGAATATTTCAGTTTTTTCCAATCGAACACAACAGGAGGCCTATTTTTCGTCTAGGGGCCATGAAACATCGAGAAAACATAAAAGTAGCCAGTCGCCCGTCGACTCGATTACAATATTTGCTTAGCTTACTCTTGGTAAGTAAAAAGTTAGGGTTATGAACACAATAATATATAATAAGAATTTCTTTAATCTTTTTATGATATGCCGAAAAATTCAACGTTTATATTTTCACAGAAACATAATTGAAAATTTTGACACAGTAATAGTTTTGTTTAGCCTTGCAATTTCTGTCTTAAGGCAATGACGATATCTGGTGGAGTGGGAATGCCCGATGATTTGTACTTATCTGTACTAGTGTGAATATATAGTAAACATTGTAAAATATATACACATGGAGCTGTTAAAATTTTACGAAAATTGCCTTGTAAAGTAATTATTTAGCACGCGCTCCCGGAGTCAATTTTGTGTCAAGAAAGTCATTTCTTACTTCTAGTTCGCTTAACGAAAAAATTATATTTTGGGTTTTATTTTGATCAGAAATTATTTTCAGTGAACCAGTTCACACTTCATTTCAGTATAATGTGATTTCAATTAATTTACAATTAGAATGTGCAATGCATATGGTCGTATCATCAGTGAAAAGATCTTTTAGCAGCTATTGCTTATGGTAAATGATTAAATTACAATAAAAATAACGACGGGTCTAATATAGAGCCCTGTGGAACCCCATAAGATATAAGCAATTTAGGCAATGTATTTTGATTTATATTTACGCACCATTGTCTATTATTGGTAAGATAAGTTTTGATTAGTTCAATACAATACTCTTTCGTTAATAAAATGTTTTTGATGAATAGATGTTTTATACGTATTATTAATTTCAATTATATTGATACTGTAATATTAACTTGGTAGATAGGCAACATCATTATTATTATTACTATTATTATTTATAGAACAGTTTTATGATTTCAATCTAACAGAATTCTTGATGGCAGGCTAAAGAAATGAAGATCACTGCAAAAGTTCTAAGTTCCGCAACTTTCTTTGATCCTTTGTCTAATTCTCTTAAATTATACCTCAAACTATCCGAACGTAAACATGCTAAACCACTTGGAAATACACTTTGTAATCAATCTAAGCAAGCAACAACCGGCGTAAACGACATTAATTAAGCACTTCCGCTCGACGATCCTTCGGAACGTAACACCAGTCAAAATCTCCGCCTTAGGTCAAAAACAAAAGCCTCTTTGAAGTGGATCGTCAGCTTCTGACCACCCACGATTAGCACGTGCTCAAAGTAAAACTTTTTCATGCGAATAATGTAAGGGAAGATGATACTCGAGGTACACATCCGCAGTCACAATCAAAGTAGGTACTTAGGCAGAAATCTTTTTAAGGAAGCTCTTTGAGTTTCATCCAAGCTCTATGAGTGTACACCTGTCGACGGCCGTGTTCATACACTCAGAAGTAATTAGTTTTCTGGTTAATAAGCGCTGTTAAGTGAGCAAGAAAGGCGCAATCGGCGTGGCGTGCTTCAGTGGATTAAGTTGTTTGACATACTAATGCCGGGTTAGGTTAAACAAGGTGTGGTTCTACCTTTGATGCAATTAATTATACTCAGGAACTAGTTTACTCTTGGCTGCTCCTCGCACTTCATGTCTTGAACATCACATGTACAGATAGAAAGGATGATAATGCAATAATTACTGATCGGGGTTCGAGGATGTCGAGAGATTATTGTTTGTATTGACTTAAGGAGAGTTGATATTGGGCGTTCGATTGCTGTAATTATAGTAAAACGAAATTGCAAGAATTATGAGCGATGGTAATCTTAAAATAAATCATGGTTAATTGAGGAAGACAACGAAGTCGTACATCAAATTTGGGCGGAAAATTAGGACCCACTACATACAAATTATATAGACCGGTAATTCGACAGTAATAACTGCGAAATTCAAAAAATTATACTTTGAGATTATGCAAATTTAAGGCAAAATGATTGCAGATTGTTCGAAAGCACTGTTATAAATAATGACATTTGACGTCCATATTAACTACGATTGAGAAAACTTATTAAGTGACTAACATTTATTAACTACTTACAAAAACAAGGACTACGTAAGTAATCGCTGTCCTCAAGAGTTAATTATCCACGATGTATTATTTTATCAATTCTAAACGAGTTTGGACTTCATCACGTTTTAAAAAACGTTTGTGTCTTCATCAGTCGTTGAAATCACTCCGTTCTCTTATGGAATATGAGTATACAAATTATGGTTTCTCGTTTCAAGGGATAAATGAACAATAATAAATTGAATCAATATGAGAAAATTAAACGAACATAGTTTTCCTCCATTTTATAAATAAATAATCTACAGGGTGATTCATCCAAACCTATACCTCATTAACTAAATTCTAACTTTTTATTTGTACAGAAAAAATAATAAAATTCGGACAATCTATATATTATCCAATCATGAATTGATAAGTACATCAAACGTCAAAAAATATCTTTTTCAATTCGGGTTGAGTCTTTTGTACATTCAAAAACATATGTGTTAATCGAAGGACAGAATCGACTGACATTTGTCACCATGGAACGATTTTAGGAAGAACGAGAACACAAATCTTATATCTTTGTAATTTAACGTCAATATTGACATTTGTCGGAACTCGGGCATTTTACAGTAACTTTTTGCATGGTTGCCAACTAAGGCTGTCAAAGTAACTAAATATATATAAAACTTTTTTAATGTTTCGTAAGGCATGTTAGGAATATGATTAAATTATGCGCATACTCCATCTTTTCGTAGCCAACTACTTTGTTTTCATTTTTATTTATTATATAAACTTAATACACTTTTTTAATTTTAGAATATAAATTGACAAAAAGGTATTTGTATTTTTAAGTTGCCTAATATTAAAACATTGGATACTACAATAAGATTTTATTTAATTTTAGAGTTTGTTGTTTTATTTTAGAATTTTTTATATATACCTACTTTTTCCGACTTACATTAACAGTGGGAACTTTTAAATGACAACAATTTAAGTTTTAAATTAATAAAAATATACGCATTATAAACCACTTCATAGATAAATATTACGTTAGACATTTATATATCTCCCTACCCGGCTCAAGAAAGTAGATAAAAGTAAAACGCCTTAAACCCACCTTTTACTGACGACACTTTGCTGATCGATGATAAAAATTTTATAACGTCAGGTAATACGTAGTTAATATTTCTAATTCCATTTGTAAAAGTTGAGAAATGCAAACACTTTATCGACGTTTAATCTCGACGATCTAATGTGAAAAACATGCATGTTTTTAGATAATTTTGAACAACCTATAACACCATAAGAAAAATGTGAAATTATTAAATAAAATGTGGAAAATGTGTGTACAAAATAAATAAATAACATCTAATAACAGCCAAGATCAGGAAAAGTGTGAGATCAGCGCAGTCTAAGCGAATACTTCGAAAGTTTGAACTTGTTGAAAAAATTGTTTATTGAGGATTAAGATCAGACGATAGTGTGTAAGGTGTTACTCGGAATTTGAAAAAGATTTATCTAAATAAATTCAACAAACGTAAGTTTATTTAACGCTTCGAAAATATTTTCGAATTTAACCAAAGATATGAAGGATAAGAAAGTTTCAAATATCAAAGAACACCGATTGAGCAGTAAATATTTCCATTTTTAAAATACTTGGGTTATCACTATCAGTGTAATAAGTCTGGTTGTGTAGCTAGCGAAGATTCAGACGAATTTGTGATAAAAAATATCGGCAATTAAGTTTATTGTTTGCTTTGATGAGACATTTTTAGGCTTAAAGTAGACAGATGTTTGAAGTGTTTGTTATAAATGTGTTCTAGAAATACTCGAATTATATTTACGATATTTTGATAATAATCTTTGTAGTGTTTGATAAAATAAATCATGATTAGCCTTTAAGGTTCGTTATATATTTAATATTTGTGCATTTAAAAACTGATTACTAAAATTATTCTCCACAAACATAACATTTACAAACGTAGATTACAAAAATGGCATGTTTAAATGTTTCAACGATAAAAGTATCTTCAAAATAAAATTTTCAAAAACATGTTATGTCGACATTTAATCTTTCGTTTGGGGTGGTGGTGCCACATAGGAGTACGTATTATCTGTCCGTCAGTAATTGGCATTTTCAAAAACTCATTGTAGCAAATTTTGCTAGAATTCAAATACCGATAAATTTACAGATTACTTCCAATAAAATCGGTTGTATCTGGTAATTGCAACCTTATTTAAATAACAAGTTCATAAAAGGCAATGAACTACAATACAATCACAATAAATCGATATAAGATAAAAACAGGATATGAGTGACCATAAGTTATATTTTTTTGTACTCTGTGTAATAAAATAATACGATATCTAATGGGATTAATCCAATATATGCTATTAATACCGTCTGCTTTTTTTTACTTATTTTGTCTACTCGACATTATTGCTAGAAAAATGATTCAACAAAATATCTGTTTAACAAAGGGTTTTTTATTTTTTCATCTTTGCCAGCGTTGTGTTGAAAAATGTGCCAAGACTTACATTAATAAACAATAATATCACGATAATATAATTAGAAAAGATATGATGAACATCTGCACAATAGATCTGTTTTGCTCGTTATATAATAAAAAATAATGAGTATGCTATATTTAAGATATCGCAATCAGCACAAAAGTGTGTTCCTTTTGTAATGTTTTTTTTTTTTCGAAAATACAATAGCTAGTAAAAAAATATCCATGATAACGTATTTATCAGACCCAAAAATCATGTATCATCATTTAGGTGCACCATTTTGGTTTACCTGTACATAGTGTGTAACAGTAACATTTAGATGTTGAAGTATTATTGAATTAGCAGCAATTTAAAAAAAATAACTAACATATTCGAATAAAACTCATAGACTTGTTCACATACCTTTTGAACATCGTAAGTGAATGGAAAGACGTAATTAAAAGCAGTTTTGAAACATTTATCTATGTATTATTTTTAGAGATCATGGTACCAGATAGTAATGAGTAAAACATCAAGTGATTCTGCGAAACTTATTATCTCTAATTGTCGCCAATTTTTTTTTAATGTAGACTCTCCTTGGCAATTAAATGATGGAGACAGTCGACAGAATGAATAATAAAAAAATATTTTAAAATATAAACAAGTTACCTACATAAACTGTAGGGTTGTTAAAATTCCATCATGATATGGTTACTGATAAGTGATAATATATATTTATTTATATTTAATTTTTTTATTCGTAAATGATCAAAGATAAGTTCCTAGTTTAGTTAATGTTGTAATAAAGCTGTTTAACCCTTTATTTGACAGTTGTGGTAACAGTAAATTGAACTATCGGTAGAAGTCGATATAATAAATGCTAATTTGTTGTATTTTACAAAGACAACAAATTAGCCATAATTGCCATGATCCTACCACATTAACTTTGGAGCTAAAATAATTCCTACGTATTTACTTCACGAAACATGTTTGATTTAGTTCCGTTTAAACAGAAAACTAGATTTCAATTTTGGTATTCAGTTTTTAAACAAGTAATCATACATTGAGTATCAATTACGCTTTTGCTAATCGTAGTATCACCTACGTATTGTTCAATAAAAATTGAGGCCGATCATTAACATAACACAAGAAAAGCACGGGCTCAAGATCGAGCCCCAGGAAACTCCATAACTAATTTTTCTTATGTCAGAGGAAATACCGTTAATATTTACTGCTTGAACGATATCTAAAAAATATGACTGAATTAATTTTGTGGCTGCCTTGAATATAAATCGCTGGCAAAGACAAATATGATACCTAAAATGTTTACACTATGAGCTGATTTTAAACGAGATTTAATTATTAGATTAGATTGAGATGTTCTTTTTGGACAAAATATAGTAAGCAGCATTTTTCTTTGGTGGATCAAAGTACACAAAAGATATAATCATGGTCCTAACAGTCATCCTTGCGGGTCGCCTGAACTAATTGTTGTTGTTTAAATAAGATAAGAAAAAAATTAATACAATATGCTTGCAAATCACATATAGGTATTCAAGTTTTGCATGGTTAATGCTATCAAAAGCTTTGGAATAATCCAGTGAAATTAGCGTCGCGTTAAGACCTCCCGCTATGATTATAATGCCTAACAAATACGTAAGTGCCCCTGTCGTGCTTCCAAAGTAAGTAATTAGAATTTGGCCCAACATAAGTCTTTCATAATCATCAAGAGCATCACGAACTTGGACCTCACTCAATTCAAATGAAAAATACATGTGATACTAGAATCTAAATTAAAACAGTATCTCCAAAATCTCGAAAATTACTGGACCAATTGTTGTCAAACGTTGTGTGTATATTAGGAACATCATGTAGATGGTAAAACGCTGACCAAAATTTGTCTAGCCATTTCCACCAACAATTTTATGACGTTAGCTCACTAATTTATCTACTTCACAGCTATACTTCGGGAGGGTTTGCCATCGTCGCTTTCGAGGTTGTTCTGGAGCACTTCCGGGGTTTTCTTTATTCGAACTCCGCCGCCACCGATAATGAGTCACAGGTCATCGCCATTTGCACTAAAAAACCCATAGGCGTCGGGCCGGGGTGGTATATGGGTTTACTTAATATTTAAATAAATAAGCGTTTAAAAAAAAATCGTTTTGACTACAATTTCGTTCATACGTTTCATTTAAACTACTTGTATAGTTTTAAAATTCACTCTTTGAGCTAGCGAATTTCGGCATTTTGTAGTTAGTTCCAGTTTAACACAAGAACTATGTAAAAGATTGCAAAGGGTGAATCTATTTCCACTAATAAACTATGACCAGACGTACAAGAGCTAAAAGGATTAATAAACAAAAATTTTTATTACAGAAACAAACCGAAATTTTACCAAATTTCTTTGTTTACCAACCGTTGAAAGACTTCTGTTCATAACCAGTCTCATTCGTACCTATGTACTTCAGTTCACTACCTGATCTATTCAATATCCAAAGGAAAAATCTTTTAGAAAGAAATATAAAAGGAAATTACAGGACATTACAATAAACGTATCCTATTCCATGGAACAAACCACTGATCGTTGCTAAACAAGAGTGTCTGTTTATTTCTAACTGTAATAAAATGAATGCCGATGTACTTTCAAGAATATCCTTGAGACAGAATGTTATTGTTTTGCTACTTTAACTAACGTTTTAGCTACCTCAGAACGTCGTAAATATATCATGAAAAATGATAATGGGTAAAAACAGTAATAAATTAAGAAATTACAACTAAAACGGCATAAAACCTAAATGCGAATTGAAAGCGGCAAATCGATGGATCTATACTTTTTAGACCACCTACGACATGAGAAACATAAACCCTGTTTTATGTTGTTCATTTGGAAAGAAACTACTTTGACATCTACAAAATTCAAAATTGAATTGAATGAATTGAATTGGACGATTTTAATACCCTATATCCATTAAAATAAAACAAACAAAAAAAAAAGATTTTGAGACAATGTACCTTCCTTGATGTAAACAATGGCGGTAACATAATGTAGCTATAACACCTTGTATACACAAAACGAGGATGATTCGTTCTCCCGTTACTTATGGTAATTTTGGAACATTATTATTACCATTACCGCTTTCGTCCTTTTAAAAGCATGATAAATTCGTATGATTTTTGTCAAATGACAAGTAAGTGTGACTATCTATATCTGCTACTTTCCCTGACGTTGTAAACAATCCGAGCGTAATAAACACAGTGACAACGAAAAATACTCCGTCGCCATTCTGTCACTTTTCATTATCTGCAAATCACCTCGCAGCAGGTGAGTAAAAGAATCACATTCGTTACGCCGAAACGCGCCGTCATTATCTGCGTTGGTCTTGTTCAACACGAAACGTTCGGCGAACGAACGGTGGGTAGGTAGGTCGGGGTCCCGTCGTCGGTGCGAATCGGCAGTCACTATCATTTTTCCACACGAGTGGTGACCGACTAGGGCTAGGCCAGCACAGCACCGCCTGCCAAAGTGTGATAGCCCGGTCCCGTGGTCGCCTTGCGTCCTACAGATAAGCAGTCAACGTGCGGCGCACGGGGAAATGTCGCCCTCGACTGTCACAACCCCGCTGCCGAATGCAGAATGCCTGGCGACGCGAGATATGTCACTCATTCGATCACACGTGACCGACTTTATTAGAGACAAAAGTGTCGAACACTGAAAGACTTCGACGACGTCAGATCGAGCCCGAAGATAGAGCGGGAGGAAACTCCCAAAGAGGCTCACTCGTCACGAGGTGACAGCTCGAATCAAATATTCCGTGATATCGGGCTGAAACGGTGGGGTGGACGGAATTTTTCGCGATGCGGGACGGAAATCCTAGTTCCATCCTCATTAAACAGAAATGGAGTATCGCTCTTGTTCGCTTCTTTTGATTAAATAAATTAAAATTTGTTACTTTGTAACTCGTTAAGTACTAACGAAAACGTTACTAGAAAATCAGTTACTGTGAGGCCGAGCATGCAAATTAACTTAAAGTTTATTGAAACTCAACCTGAAGTAAAATTACTGGGTTTATGAATAAACATCAATAGGTTATAGACCCACTACACGCGTGAGTCGTGACAGCGTTGTACGTTGGTGCTGACCTTGGTGAAGATTTTTATGATAGACCGGCTTGTGGGAGTCCTAAGTAGGAAACATTTTATCAGTTTTAAAAGCGAGTGAAGAACCTGAAGATGGGAAGATGAGTAAACCAGAAACGGGTATTCCGCTAGACTTAAGATGTTAGCGAAGTACTAGAGTTCGGTATATTATACAGTAATGACAGTGGGTAAAAGGCATACATTTACATGCACGACTGAGAAAGAAATATGAGACATTTTTTATTTTAACTTTGAGCAGGCTACCCATCTGAAGACTTTAGTAACTTTTGTAATTACTAGAAAACTGATACAGGCAATACAGTTCTAAAAATCGTTCTATGTTGTGGATTAGAATGTTATATAAGCTCTTTAATGAATACCTATATGGAGTTTCAAAATGCGTGAGCATTAGTTTCAAGTTCTTACAGAAATACGAGGTAAGCGCCAAATATTCTCGGCCTGATATATTTGCGATTGCTCGTCGGGAAATTTGTACAACTCATAAAAGACTAGAGGGTCCCCGCAGTATGTGTGTAAAATTTCAAGCCCCACGGCCCATTAGTTTTGATACATTTGAGAAGTAAACTTTGAAAAATTATGGACTCATCATGCATGTTTAAAATTGAAAATCGAACGGCAATAAAATTCTTAGCAAAAAATGAGATTGCTCCAAAGGATATTAAGGACAGGATGGTTTTTGTGTTTGCTGAAGCTTGTCCTTCATATTTTACTAAAAAAATGATCACAATTATTTCGCATGGGGTAAGAAACCCTTGAAGACGAACCATTTTTCCAAAAAAATCATGGCCACAATTTTTTGGGTCTGTGAAGGCATGTTGTTGATTAATTTTAAAGGACGAAATACCACTGTCAACGCTACATATTATGCTTCCTTATTGCATAAATTACGAGAACATCTTTGGGAAAAAATGCCGAGAAAACTAACAAGAGGCGTTCGATTGTTTCATGACAATGTGCCCGTTTATACCGCATGTCTTTCTCAAGCTGCTATAGGGGCCTGTGACTTCGACTAACTTGATCACCCACCCTACAGTACTGACTTAGCTTCGAACGATTATTAACTGTTCTCTAAGTTAAAAAAGCCTTGCAGGGAAAATGTTTGGGACGGATAAAGAAGTGCAAATGGCAGTACTACATCATTTTAGTGATAAAGATTCAAATAGTTTTTTTAAACGGATAGAGCTGTTAGTTGAACGTAGTTTTGAATGTATTGAAGTTAACAGAGATTATTATGAAATATAAATATTTAATTTTTTTCCATCAGGTCTCTTTCTTTGTTAGGCCGAGAATATTTGGCGCTTACCTCGTATATCTAGGTTAGTGGACCAATGCAAATTTCATGAATACAGAAGAAATTGGTCTACAGTTAGTTAGGCAGAACTTCCGTCGCCTCTGAAGCACAACTAATGCTTGTTAAGGCGTATTTTTAATTAAAAAATTATTAGTAATTTTTGGTAAATATGCACATGTTAATTTTAATGTGTACCATGTAACGCAATTAATGGAGGTTACTCTGTTCTAAGAATTGCCGAGAAATTAAATGGACGGTTTTTGAAATAACAAAAAAGGTGTTGTAATACATTTTTCACGTTCAAAACAGATAATCTACCTTTGTATTATATTATATATAATCATACAGCAAAACTTCTCTACAAGGGACACCTGTGGTGACTCAGAAAGTGTCCGTTATTGAGAGGTATCCGTTGAAGAGAGGTTGATAAAAAAATGAACTTAAGTGAAATAGCCGCCATTTTTTTCATTAGGAAATTCCTAACATAGGTGCGAGAAATGTACCTAACAATAAGAAGCTTATCGAATTCCAAAAACTTAGCAGATTTAAAAATTTACGCAAATAATGAATTACAAGTGCAGTGCTGCCGCAATTATTTGAAAGAATTTAACATACAATTTTAAAATTCATTTTTGGGAAAATAGGTAAACCCTACAATACATTAAATGGAATAACGAGAAAACCATTAGTACCCCGGTATCAAAATTAGTTAATCCGTTAACAATACCTGAGCTGTTTACAAGGTAAAATCTTGGTAAGATCTTGGTAATCTGCTCGTTTTGTAGAGGTAAATTTCTGTGAAATTTATTACAATGGTACCAAATTTTACTGCCCGCGTCCACTGTTGAGAGAGTCCGTTGTTGGGAGGTTTTACTTCATTACATTTTAAACACACTTTCGGTTTCTTGCGAATATTAAGTAAAGTTAAGGTAACTGG
This sequence comes from Zophobas morio, assembly GCF_036711695.1. NCBI lineage: Eukaryota > Metazoa > Arthropoda > Insecta > Coleoptera > Tenebrionidae > Zophobas > Zophobas morio. The sequence continues at coordinate 11,584,443 of NW_026972122.1, forward strand.
TGAAAACAATTATGAAGGAAAACGCAATAATATCTATATCAGCTCTAGACGGAGCAGCTCACAAATTTAACAATTGTCTGAACTGTTCTCGTAAGTTCACAAGAACTTGGGTGATTGACTCGGATTTTCACAAGAATTTCAGTTAATGTAGCCAAGGGGTATGTCTCAACCCACGCCTCTTGCTGGATTCTCTTGTAATAGATGTTTTAATTCGAGGGGACCATTTGAGCAAAACGCACAAAACCTTTTAATCCATGTATTCACCACTTTCCTATCCTATGTTAGTTGCTGACTTATGCTATATTAATATTTTAATAATAATATTTGTCAAGATAAGACTAATGATTTACTCTCTAAGAAAATGAAGGACGAGTGGACGGGGCCAGCACTTGCCAAGGTAAGACTGATTTTGCTAAAGGCAAGTATTGGCCCCGCCCACCCGCCCTTTATTTTTTCGAGAGTATGCCATTTGGCAATATCAGTTTTATCTTGGCAAGTACTAGCCCCGCCCACTCGCTCTTTATTTTCCTAGAGGGCTACTACTTGTTAAAATAAGACTGATTTTGGTAATTGACATATACTTACTATATTACAATAGATGGTGGATTAGTACTTGCTAAGATAAGACTGATTTTGGCAAGTAACATACCTTCTAATAAAATACAGGGCGCTTGGGCGGGCGTAATACTTGCTAAGATAAGACTGATTTTGGCAACTGACAACCTTCTAAGAAAATAAAGGGAGGGTGGGCGGGGCTAGCGTTTTATAGTGATTAGACTGATTTTGACATTTTTGATATTTTAGACCATTTTTCAACCATTTTCTAAAATTAGCTAAAACGCTTACTCTACAATAGATACAATACATGCTTTCTCTACACTCTGAAATTCTTGGATTTGGTTTTATCGTTAGTGGTAATATTCGCCAATAACGAGGTGAAGACAATCTTCAACGTCAAGTGTCATCATACTGTACCCAGTAATTAAACGAGCCGATGAACTTTAAAATGAATTAGCCAAATACACTGACGTCATCCGAGGTCACCAAGATGGCAGCGTTTGACAACTAGCCGGTTTTCTCATAAGAGTCAATGCTAATATTTTCGGAATTCATTTAAATTTGAGAGTGTGACAACTGTGTTTTTATGGTTTGGTAAGTTTGTTACAGTTTCTACACTGTGTAGATATCTGTAAAACGAACCATAACGTTTGAATAGGCTTAAAAAATAATGTTTTCCAATGTGATGTACAGGTTAACTTCGCTGCATCTTATATCATTTGTTTTGCAAATTAATTCTTTGTTAATGTACATCAATGTTTTTTAAATACACTAGCATCTTAATATTATAATATTTTGTATTTTAGGAGAAAATGCCTAAATTTTGTGCTGTTGTGGGTTGCGCGAATCGAAGCACCAGAAATGCGGACAAATTTTATTTTCCTTTCCCAGCAATTAGCAACAATAAAGGTAAATATATACAGGATGGGAAAAAAAAGCGGAAGCTTTGGTTAAAAGCCTTGAAACGAGTGGATTTAACGAAGCCAAAGTAAAGTATTCCTATGTTTGTTCGGATCATTTTATTTTAGGTACAGTAACTACCTATTAGATTTACAGTTTCTAATAAATTACTACATTGGTGCTCTTTTAGGTAAACCTGCAGATTTGTCGGATGTGGACCATCCTGATTATGTTCCATCACAAAATTTAGGATATCAAAATAAATCCACTCATAATACTTGTAATTTTGAAAGACACAGTTGTTTAAAAAAGAGAAAACTGAATAAATGCCTCTAGACTTTTGAATGCACGAATTTCATTGTGGGTTATTTTACTTATTCCAAAAATAAAAAAGTTTAGAATGGTATTCATTGTTATGGTAGGGGCATGGTCTAAACACAAATTAAAATCACTTGCACTCATTGTATAAGGATCTCCGCCGTTTAAATTGTTTAACTTTTGTACATATCTGTTTTTCTCTTTGAAAGAAAGACGTCGTGCATAATCACTTAAATTATCCATACTTTAAAAACAAATCACACACCTTCACTTAAACCCGTCACATTAACCTCAAACGAAAATATTAATTTCCGATTTACCGCTTAAAACACACGGATGTATTTTGGGTGACGAGGAATTCAGACCAAAACAGCGTTCTGTATTTTTATTTTTATTATGTATTTTTAAACTCAAATCGCCAAAAAAAGCACCCTGATACACAGAAAAGATATGAAAGAAGCTATTCACGTGTTTATTTTCTAGATAAATACCTACACTTTTAAATGAAATGCGAAAATGTTAACATTGCCACTTATGGAGTTTCACGGCGCTTGTCAAACGCTGAGTTCCCGCCACAGCGTGACGTCACGTGTTATTGGCTAATTTGCTAAACATGAATCAATACGGTTGGTAGAAAAGAGGCTATAAGTAAAATAAAAATTGTTTCGATTTTTGATAAAGTTGAGACTTGGGAATGACATGAGGATCTCCTAGCCAATAGTGATAAAGGTTCTGTAATGAAGAAGCACCTAAAATTACACAAGAGGAAGAACACAGTCGTTTCTATGCTTTTTGGTTTTGGACGTTTCGGAACAAAAATCGAAGAAATTTTATAGGGAAACGTAAAAAAAGGTGATTCATTTGGTTATTCTTGACAAGAAAGTGGTTAAAGAAACGTGATTACCTGTACAACGGGTCTGAATTTAGTTAAAAGTGTTATCTTTAATATACATGGTATAGCTGAAACCACTGAACATTCCCAGTGTTGTTTTTCAAAAAAATTAATCAAATATTGCCATTTAAAAATTGATCTATTTTTTCTTTTTAAGATTTTCGTGGAGCTTATTTTTTTGCATTTGTTAATATATCATACTTGAACCTCTCATACTCCATCACTGCCTTTGATTTGAACGCCTTATGTTACGAAGATATACTTTGTGAATTTGTTTCTACATATTTCGTCTGGCGCGGAGTGCAGAGGAAATCGGGTGAGCGGTCGAACAATTGCTCCAAACGTATGAATGCATTGATAAAGCGCAAGGTTGTGTTTTTTCTAGCGAGTTTTCACATTGGAAAAAGTTTGGATCAACATTTCAGCAGGAACACGTACATCAACGTGCAGTACCTACACGTGAAATACTAATAATAAAAAAATATACATAATATATGCTATACCAAGGGGATTATATCAAAATAACCCCTATCGAGAGGTTTGTGACTAGTATAGGGTGTGGAGTTCGGCTCGAAAACCAAAAAAATGATGATGTGGCGGTTCGTAGGCCCCAAAAAATGTTGTTCCGTTCTTGTGATGCAATTCAACCTGGTGAATCGCGTCGTACAAATTGAGTGGAAGAGGGTAGTTGTGTCCCCCTCCCTTCCGTCGTAGTTGCACGGCGGGCTTCTCGATTGGCCCGAACATAGGGAGAAGTTGACAATAGATGAATAAAATTTCTACAATAATTAATTAGCTTCAAGTTTTTATGGGAACTAGTTCCTTGAAACATTAACAAAGCTGAATTCTCAGTATGGGTATCTAATTTAAAGTACTCACTCCACTGATAAAAAAATTGTGCACTGAATCAGAAATAAGTTTCAAGGTTCCTCCTGGGACTTCATTTATCCTTTTTCTTAGAAAAATGAGCGCTAGTGACTAGTGGTCTTATAAAGCCCATGATACGTCCCACAGAATTTGTTTCTGAACGACGAAGTGACAAAAGTTGTCGCTTAGAAAAGTTTGTTCGTTCTTAATTCTCTTACAAGCTCAGCAAGTTGAGTTTCCATTTCTGTGAAAGCGCATTTAAAAGGTCCTAAAGATCTTGGAATAGTACCACATTTTAATAGTTTTCTTAGTGTGGCTTCAGGAATGTTGAGCTCTATGGCGATTTTCCTCTTTAACTTGCCCTCTGCAATTTCAGGTCGAATTTGTTCTATTAACGGCTTCGTAAAAACAAGCTTCCTGTGACTTTTTCTTTTGTAGGGACTCATTTTTCCAACCGAAAATAAAAGTCTGCGTTGAAAAGTCATTGTTTGCTAAGAGTATGCATACCCACGCTTGGGAATATATTTATGCGTACTCTTAGGCGTAGTTACATTTTAAAATCAAACACGCGAGTAACGAACAGGAAGCATATAAATATAGTATAGTAATGTAGAAATGACAGAAAGTATCGGTCCAGAGAAAGAAACCTGTTTTACCAACTATATCTACCATGCTGGGGGAGTGCTCAGAAATTTGGACGCCTAGAATGAAACTCAAAGCGGATTCACAAGCCATAAGTATAAAAATTGCTGCTGGAGATAATTTGACAAATTTTGATTAGCGTCTAATCTACCAGTTTCGGAGATTATCTATCTAATAAAAATCGACACAGATAAACGGAAAAGCGAGACCTATTTTTACATACTCTAGGGGTCATAAAACGTCGAGAAAACATAAAACTTTAAATTTTCTGGACTTATGAATGTAGTTATACTTTGACGCAAAGAAAGTAGATGCAACACTTAAATTATCGGCACTAAATTCAAACTGTACATCGACTTCAAATCGATGACGACTGATCGCGCCAGAAGATACAAGAGTAGGAAACCCCAAAAAGAAGTTCCCCGGCCGGGGATGACAGCTGGCGTCTTCATTCCATCACATCGTGTTCCAGCGTTGGCTTACCCGATGGGACACACTTGAAAGTTCAACCGGAGGGAAACACTCAATAAGCTTGTATTGGAGGCAGCAACCCTTTTTTCGTCAGACACGTGCTAAATGGTCGAGAAGAAGCGGGCGTTTGGCACGATCTTGAGGTAATGAGTTGACGAAGCTGTGAGGAGTTTTTATGAAACAAGCGGGTGGGATGTCACTTCTGGTCATTTCTTTTTCCGTACTTAAATATTTTCAGCGTTGAATATGCCTATATAACTCATGGGACAGTTTTTAATTTGTTAGCACTGAATAGAAGAGAGAGAATTTTCTTTTCTAATACTAATATTACAGGCTGTATAAACATGATAACAGAACGAAACAAAACTGCTCATCTTCTTTGAGGTCACAGGCTATTCTTTGAATTGTATCATAGGTTTGAAATTACCGCACATTAGCGTCGATTGCGTTATTAGGTGAATGATTCGATTAGCCCCGGAATTGTTTTGAGTAAACTGTTTAGAAACATTCTATAAATAATAACAGCCTGTAGTTGAAAACACGAGTCTGCAGTTGAAAACGTGTCGATTTTCGCTGTCTTACGTCGACACGGGGCGAGAACGGCCAGTTTTATTGTTCGACCTCGAATCGGTATTGCACGATCAGGCAGCATAACAAGAGCGATATGGCCGTAATCTGATTAGCGGTGATAAATTACCCGGGCCGCTGTTAATAGATATCTTTGCAGACTCACGACGTCGAAACCGCCCACATTCACTATTAAACGCCCCAAGACACCATACTCCTTCGCGACTTATCTTAATATCTTCAAAAATACGCTCAATTTATTTTAGGATAACATTGTTTAAAGTTCAGAGGTGATGCAACGCAGATATTCGAGACTTACTCGGCAGTTTCAGCATCATGCATTTGCTTGTTAAGTAATTACATCCCACTTCTGACGATGTTGAAAGGGCCGCCGGCCAGGACCTGGAATCAATTTCGACGATCGCAAGCCGCAATTTCGGCGAGACCCCGGTACGGACTTTCAGTCCAAAAAATCCGTTAAGCAGGTTCCTCATAATTTCTGTTTTACGGGAAGCTGAAATACCGGATTATGACTAAGACTGGCACCCTTGAATGTAACCCTCGTGCGCAAATAAAAAAATAAGGCTACACTTATTTCGAGAATTTGGTAATTAGTGATAAAGCACGTCGGATGGACGCCCCATAAATCAATGCAGCATTCACATGTCGCTTGATCGAAGAGCTAGAACATTGTGTAAACTACTCTAAGTATTATCCGAGAGGACGAACAAAAGGTAATAATGGTGGCAAGCTTTTTGCCGCGTAGATTTCGAAGGCGGCTAGGGCTGAATCCTGCAGATGAACGACTGGAGATTACATTATATTCCCGATTTATCTATTATTTCCAGCACCAGTGCATTCTCAGCCCGAGGTATTGTTAGTCTTTCTCACCCGCCTATTGTTTCAACGTAAATCATATTTTAATTCACTGATATGTACACCTGTTCCCTTCGTTTCGCAGCATTCAATTGAGAGACGCATCCATTGTTCGATTCTGTTCCTTTTCCTTATTGTCAACAGATATCGTTTAACGTCTAAATTTCATAAGCCGGTTTTTTCAGAAAATGTGACGTTAATATTACTAGGTTTACCGTCATGTCGTCATTTTATAATTTCTTACAGTTGTGTTATCGTTATTTATCCGTCAAATATTGAATTCCAGTGTGATTGATTTCTTCCAGAAAATCGTTTCTTTATCGGTACTGCATTTCACTTCGAGTGAGTACCATAAAACAGTGGCGACTCGTAGCTTAGTCCAGGGATTAAGAGGCAAAAAATCGTCAGTCGTTTCGTCAACTTGAACAACTATAAAATCTGAGGCAGTGATTTAAGATTTAATAATTTCTGTTCCCCACAAAATTAATTTAAACCATGGAATATATCGGGTTCTCGGATCTTCATTTTCCTCATGTCCTCTTAATGCATCACAAAATTTAATACAATCTAGATTTTTTTTAATGTTCATTGAGTTGAATTGGATTTCTGTGGACGCTATCACCAGTAGTTGTGATTGCCGAACGCAATTTGTTGATCTTCGGTGGGACGTGGTCATTGACCACGTTGCTTCTTATGGGGCTAGTTTGACTTTGTCCGCCTTACGCGAATTTGGTCAAGGTTTATTTCACTCCCACTTAAAGGAAATCTCCACGTATAGTTCTTTGCTTTTGTTCAGGTCATGGTATAATATATCCGAGTACACAACTAATCAATGTAATTTTGCCAAAAAATATTTTATTCAAGTTTTTAAATTTTAATTTTTTTGGGGGTGTCGTAAAGAGTGATCTAGTTTGATTTGGTATGATTGATGAATATAAATGGGCTTTTAGGAATCCATTGCAGAGCGTAACGTTCCTTTCCGTATATATATTACATCATCCAACGTAATTTACAAATTTACAAAAATGTAGAAATTAACTGCAACTTGATAGGTGATAACAATCTTAGATTATATTATGATTACGTGGAAGAAATAACAAGGTAAGTTCAGCAACTTAAAATTATTGCAAGATAACAGGAAATGATTAAGCGATTTGCTCGTCTTATCAGGTCTTAATTATTACCTGTACTTGTAACTACAAATCCATTCATAATACCTGTTACAAAAAACGAAAGAAATTTATTATAAATTGAGTGTGGATTTAGAAATACACTAATCATCGCCATGCTATTAAATCTAAGTACACGTACTTCAATGTGTAAAGCAATTCACGATAACAGGGATGAGTGTGAGTTAAAAAATGATCTGCAAAAATTTTCTTTTGAACGGAAACTAATAATAATAATCTTTATTTAGGCCTCAGCGATTACAAAGTTTAACAAAATTATAGCGACAAAGTCAATATTGTTATGTGAATTAACCAAACGCAGCAGATTTGCAGCTGGTGAGTACTGATGATACGGTAAAAAGGTACTTCTAGCAGTCGAGAACCTTTAAATGCAAAGCCATGTACAGAAAAAGACTATCAATTGGTTAAATGAGCGGTAATTTTTGGAAAATTTCGACGTGACCTGTTTTTGAGTTAATTTTGGAACCCCGTTTTTTTTTAATTTAATTTCTTGAGGGTCTAGGTATTCCTGTTTGGAAAGAATTTGAAAGTGCTTTGGAGCCTTTAGTGCCTTTTCTTACACTAATTTAATTAAATTTCTTAGAGGATATCTCAGTTGCCAAAATCTGTCTTATTTTACCAACTACTAGTCCCGCTCACTCACCCTCTCCTTTCTTAGGGGGTATGTCATTTGCCAAAATCAGTTTTATCTTAGTAAGTACTAGCTCCGCCCACCTGCCCTCTCTTTTCTTAGAGGATATCTCACTTGCCAAAATCAGTCTTATCTTAGCAGCTACTAGCCCCGCCCACCCACTCTCTCTTTTCTTAGAGGGTATGTCATTTGCCAAAATCAGTTTTATCTTAGTAAGTACTGATAACTAACTTACAAAAAAAATGATCAAAATTTGGAAACATTAGGAGCTTGCTAATATGCACAAGGCAGGAGTTTTGAACATCTTCTTCAGTGTTTAGTTGGTTATACTTTAATGGATTTTTCTTCTGCTGGTTTTGTTTTCGTTTATAATTTACAAATGTCTTATAAAATGTTTTTTTTTTTTGGTTTATTTATTAATGAAAAATAACAGCTTGTTTAATGTTTATGGTTATTGTCCAAAAAAAACTAGGAGGTGAATTTCAGTCACCATCATTACTAAGAAATCAGAAAGTATTGTACTGTTGGGCAATAAAGTTTATTATTATTATTATTATTATTATTATAAAGTAAGCCGAAGGTAATCACGCATTTGGTGCATGCAGTGTTGCCAACCTTACCAATTATAAAATTACGTTTTTTTCGTAATCTATATCATAAAAAATGTTATTATTTTTTTGGGACTCAAGAAACTCACGTACACACATAACGTACTGAAGAGTTAATCCGCCATTTTCCAGACACCCGGTATAGTACCTGCTGCATAAAAGAACTGGCGCTGATCTCATTTTAATACAAGATAATGCTCAAGTAATCGGGGAACTTTGCTAACGCCATGGATTCAGTTGATGGCCAGCATTTAGTCCAGACTTGAACCTAATCGACATGTGTCGTATATGCTCGGCAATGTGTTCGCAATTGGTCAGTTGTTCCACAAACTCTCTCTCCAGTGACTAAACGAAGTTCTTCATTTAAATGTTGCTAATCATTTTTGATTTTGACTCCAAGACATGATACCATTAGATATACTTAGTGTAATGAAACGATCCAACTTCTTGAGTAGATTCGTATTGTGATTATTAGTGAGTTCTGGATTTGGTTACGGACCATGACAAACGTAGGGAAGGAGGTGAAGCGATAACTCAGGATACTTTAAATTCAGACTGCTCTAATTGTAACAGTTAAACAATCACCCTCTAATCTGTTACTCACTGAACGTTTTTGTCTTAAAAGTGGCATCGGAATTGGTGCACTGTGGCATCCGCCTTCATTTTAAATTAACTTTGATGACATGTTTGGGTAGTTTGAGACTATATACTTCAACATCAGAGAGAAGATCTAATTTCATGCAGGCTTAGGTAGGCAGTGAATGTGCAAGAAATGATGGAAGATAATTACGTATTTCCTGGAGTTTAGAACAACCTATTAATATTTTCAGTATTAGAATTTTTGAACGTTCTTACTTTTAGTGTTACAAAATAGAGTCTAAGAATATACACTGTCGCACAACAATAAACATACTTCCAAAACGTCACCTTTTACTCGTGTAATCAGTGACACACTTTTGGGGTTTACGCTGAAACATTCAAAAGGGATTTTTTTTATGAAAGAAAAATTATTGCTGAGTTTTTATTTAGTAGTAAAAATAACCAATGCTCAATGACAACAACTTATTTGAACTAAAATAAGTCAGCTGTTGAAACCAATACTGAATACATAACTTGAAAGCGGATTCCAGGTATCGCTGAAAAATTCTTCGTGTGTCAAGACTGACCATTTACAGAGTGGTTTTGATTTGCGCAACCGATAATCGAACCCAGCTGATCTCTTGTGTTTTAACCATTAAAATAATAATAACCGTTACGACAAAACCCCGCAATGGTTTCATAACTTGGTAGGTCATTAAACATTGTTTTCTTGTTGCTCGCATCTGTACTATAATTTTCGCTAAAATCTGAGTATGCATCTGCAGTAAAATGTCAAGACAGCCCGTCGGTCCCTTCTTTCGATTGTTATCGGAGAGCGTTAATGGTCGATATCTTTCCAGAGTGACACATCTAAAATCACTCTTTGGTCATCACGGACGATTCTGATAACGACGGTCCACTCTATTTACACACAGATGTCGCGATAAGTCATTGGCTTTCAAGGTTCACCTTGCATTAGGTGGAATTCCGAGTGTCACCTTAATGAATAATTATATCACTGTTGTTTATATTCTCGATGATAAGAATTCGTGATAGTGTCCCGACGCCATAAAAAATTACTTAAGACGAAGAGTCGCTTGGCGCTGATACGATTAAATTATTTTCAGCTGACTCATCATTCCCTATATCTAATTAAATCCACGATTCTACTTAAAGGAGGTCCCATCAATTAAATTATCTCGCCAGGGTGTACACCCATAATGACAAAGAAAGAACTGGTGTACCGACTTGTAATGACATCCGCGTTATCTGTGATTGAAATCTCATACTTTTCTTGAGTAACTTGATATCGACAGACATATACAAGCATGCCGTGGGCATATATCGCGTTATAAATATCAGTTTTTATTAGATAGCAGAGTCAGATTACTGATTGCAGATAAAAGCACAATTAAAAGTCAAAAGAGATAAAAATAACCACCTTACAATATGACTAATAATGGGAGGAAATGTACAACAGGAGTCGATTAGATCTAGTAACTTCAAAAGTTTTCTTAATGAAAATATCTATTATTTCACTCAGAACAGATATTTCAAGATTAAACTGATTACTGTTGCTGGGCTTCTGTAATAATTAACTTAAAAAGTTAAAAAAACGGGGCCAAACTAGCTCCCAGACATAACACGATAACGATCAATAATTTTGCGAGAACAGTCCAAGTATTTCACAATTTCAAACACTGACCAGATAGCATCTGTTTAATTGTAGGGGATCAAAACAAGCAACTTCTTATGACGAAAATAAAATAAGTCAATTTTAAAACAAAACAGAAGCGAATGCGCTTTATAGAACAGAAAACACTTGTTAAGAAGCCGAAAGAAAAAAATTCTTATCACAGTAGCAAGCAGCTAAATGTTAATTGGTTCTAGTTGTAGTGCCGAGATTAATGTATCCATAGTAAATTAAGTCTACTTGTGTAACAGACGTTATCGGACTCATTACTAATATTTTGCAAAAACCGTGGTCCAAGAATCAGATGTATGAGATCACGTTGAGTTCCAGATAAATCTTTATTACTCTCGACTCGATTATAACATAATTTGTGGCTGGAACGCACAAGCAATAAATTTTCAATAAGACGGAGATTGAAATACTCCACCAGTAAAATAAATAGTCTGAAACTCTTACCAGGTTCCTGTATTCTTGAAGATATTGCAAAAATCACGAAATCATGTAAAGACAAGCTCGTGCAAAACTAACACAAGAGTAATAGTCGGTGAATATCGGACTTAAACATTTATACCATCTGCTTCGGTACGGTCGAATGAAATGCAGACTTTTAATGTTAGTTAATTTAAAATTAATTGATAATTTTATGTCGTTACTTTGTATAATAATAATCATTATATTACCGCAAGTTGAGTTGCAATTAATCCATAATCGCACTATATCTTTAGCCGAACTATACCCAAATTTTTCTAATTTTTTTTAATATATCAATTAAAATTTCAAAGTAGTGGAAAGTGTACTCGTTTGAGAGGGATGATAGTGATCCTTCATTATTAATATATACTAAACATCATAAAATGTGTGATCAACAAACTCATCGTCTAGTTAGCGCTGTCTTTCTCATCCCTCGATGTGAGTATCAGACGATGAGAGAGACAGCTTGCTTGTCTAATTTCAAATAGAGTGTCATTTTCCCATGTCAATATTCTTTAAAATTAACAAAGACATGTAATAAAAGAACGATAATGAAACTATTACAATAAAATTATGTCAAACAGAAGGTAATAAATCCATCTGAATGGATTTCAGTGCTGTCAGACACGGAACAACGGCGAAACGTTCATAAATAATAGCTTATTGTAAAATTTTATAGTGGTAAATAATCTGTCAGTAGTTCACAATAATGCTAGTTTTAGATAATAACAAATGAGTTTCTCCCGAAAGTTTTTTTATTCTCACACAGGTGCCGGATATTTTAATTATACAGTACCGGAGGTATTGTAGACGATAATTAACAGAAACCATGTTTTTTATCAAGTTTCACAACATATCGTATTGTTTATCAAATTAAATTGGTAACACTGATTCATGGGAAAACATAGTATGGTATATTGCCAAAATCATAGCACACCTATAATTTTTTGCAGATGTCACCATTTGTGTCCTGAAGTAACAGCAACTTAAACACTGAAAAACACATTCAAGAAGAAAATAATGTTTATAGTTTTGGAAATTTCATTCTACCCTGTAAAATTTTATTGACAATAAGGACACGGACAGTAGTACAATGGTAAGAAATATTTATGGCTCACACCAGTTCACCCAAATTTGTCGGAGAACATTTAGCAGGTAGTTGTACTCAAAAAATAATGGTTATTTTCGTTGGTGAGTAAACATGGTCTCTGTCCGGACCTGGATTATTCTGCTTTCTAACATCTGGGGATTAACGGCACGCGACAACTTTAAGTTGTAAATATTTCTTGCTATTGTACTACTGTCCGTCTCGTTATTGCCAATAAAATTTTATAGGGTAGAATGAAATTTCCAAAACTATATATTTGTTTTTTTTTTTGAAGCATGAACCATGGTACACATGGTTAAACGACAAGCGGTGCAACGATATATTTCTTACTTATTCAACGAGGAAGAGAGGATACACGGGAGACAAATAACATTTTTGTAGAAAACATATTTTCGGTTGCACATTCTCCAGATACCTCGTCACCTTTTTGTTCAGCCTGTTCTCCCCTCTACGCAATTTTAATTAAATTAAATAAAAAAAGAGTTTTTGTGATTTGTATTTTGTGATACCTTCTATAAAGTGAATATTAGTGGCGTAAATAACACCCTCGCAACGGGAAAAAAATCCTTTCAGTACTAACATGCTTAACTTCGATTGTTTATGTTTATATTTCCAAAGAACTCGGCGATTAGTACGTTCAGATGTTAAAAGAAAATGAAATTTGTTGATTTTGTATCCTTAAAACATAGTCAGTATTAAGTATTTTGAGTGGAACAGTTAATATGGTAATTATTATTTTATTATTATTAAATCTAGGCCGGCGCGACGTTACGGTACTATTACATTTTCCAGAAAATGGGGTGAACCATTCTCGATCTTATAAAAAAAAAAATTAGAAACGCTGTGGGTTTGAACCGCTGACCTTTCATCTACAAACCAGATCTCCCTACCCCAGAACCGTTAGATTGGTTTGCGTGGCTACGTATTATCAAAGAAGTATTATTGTACAAAATATTGAGGGATGTCATCTCATCACGTTGTCGATGCCTAATAGTTGGTCGCCCATCCAAGTCTTGACTCTGAGTGGGGTTGCTTAACTCGTACGATCGCCTCGCCGTTTCATTTTAAAACAAATCTAACACAGATCAAAACGTCAAAATTTATGAAGTGTCAATCTGACAAGAAACAACTTCAGGGCGTGACTAAAAACACTGTGCCTAACGACAGCCCGTGGCTTAGGTGCCTGTTTAGTCATGGCTTACGCTCGTTTCTAAAACTTAAATTGGCGCAGTCAAGATGACAACTTGAAATGACATTTTAGACACCAGTGTAGCGTTTAAATTATAGGTGGTAAATTTTTTTACCATAAAACACTAAAATAACTTGATGTTTGATTTTCTATACATACCTTACACCTATATTATTTTTTAAGTTTAGTTACAGCAAATGTGTAAAAGTTTTCCCCGTAAGAATTGCATGGTTTAATATTTGACCTTTGGCGATATAGAGAATGTTTACAAATCATTGTCTTGTCAACAGTGTGCAATCTACATATTTGCACTCTGCAGAGATTTCTTAGTATTACGGATAGCTCAGTCTGACACTGTGTACCCACATTAAAAATACATATATGTATCCTGTATTTCTGTCGCAATATATGATCCTTCTTTTTTGATAAATAACTCATTTAAGGGTTCCGAATTGTGAATCATCGTGCCAAGTCGCAAACTTTTTAACTAACTCTCCGCATAAGATACATATTATCTAAAAGCGTTTTTATTTTCACATAAATTAATAACATATTTAATATATATTACACGAGAATGAAGTTTACACACGAGCTGAAGGCGAGTTAAATACGCGAATTAAATATTTATTTCCAAAACTGCCAATTAAGTAATTTTAAAATAAAAAAGTAGATCAATCTTATTTATTTATCGAAATGAAGAGTTTGAATTTAGCTTAAAATTTTTCTAGCTCCTTTCATTTTATTTTCTTGATGTTCGTCTTAAACAGTGTCCGGTGTATTTTTTCGGATCTGGTAGTTACAGAAATTTTGAAATTTCTTTTCCCCTTGCTCCAAATTTGTTGATACCAATGATTCGCTTCTTCGCAATCATTGTAAAATTGAGATGGACTTTAATTTTAGTAAAATTATAACACTACTATTATTTAACTATTTTCATTCATTGATGTAAACATTTTGTTAATTGTTGACCATATCAGATTTGGTAATTTTACTTACAAATAACCATAGGAAAGGAGCAAAACAATGTTTCTTGCTTATTTAACTAAAAAAAAAAGTATATTCTGATGTGTCGTACGTTAACAGTAACACTCAGAGCACTTTTACAAATCATATTAAAACGGAAAACGGTTGGTATCTAGGACCCGTAAGTAATATGCGGGAATTATTTTACATATCCTTGATATTTTCAATCTATGAGCTCAGTTTTATAATAATTTACATCGAGACAATACCATATGTTAATTATAGGAAAACTACGTGTTTGGGATATTCTACGACCGTACCCTTATTTTGAATTCTCATTACTTTTTTGGTCCAAAATAATAATAATAATAATAATAAAAAGCACTTCATATAATAAGTTATGCACACCGATAAACTTAACTCAGGTGGACCGAAGAAGATAATCTTTTGAAAAAACATCTGCTTCAATACTTCTATCTGTCAATAATAGCCACCATTTTACAAACACCTGAGTCAATTTGATTAAATGATACGGTCGCGATTACAAATCCGTGATATTGATACCGGCTCGATTCTGTCAACAACGTGATCCTCTTATTTGAGTAAATTTAAAATGACGTTGTTACCCCAACAAGGGCGTACCATCCGAAATGGTCGGCCTTGCCTAGCGCAATTTTTTATTTTTAATTAAAATCGAATGTGGGCGACCGAAGGGTGGGCGGGTGCCGGGGTGGTGCCTGCAGACTTTATAGATTGAAACCGTCGAGGCCGATAAGCGGTCCCCCAGCGTTCAAGCAGAGTTTGTTTATCAGTTACTGGCTGATTGATGAGCAGTGATAAGGCTCGGGCCGGCCCTTATCAGCGGCATGCATCGCTGACGTACCCCCGGCGCACCCCGCCCGTTCCGCGACCCAGCACCAGCTCTTATCGCCCAACGAATCGGGCTATTTGGCCTCTATAGAGCCGATCTTATCGCCTTAACTAGCTTGGCCAGCCCAGGCCGATCCTATCGCAGAACTTGAATTTTTCATAAAACACAGAGCATAAATCATACTAGCACCTAATAACACAACAATCCATTATCCGGACTGGCGGAGGTGTGAAGCTAAACATGTAATAACTATATTAACAATAATTATTATAAATGGCGAGAGAGAATTTACGCGCTTCACATCCTACCAAACTCGGATTTCGTGGTTTACGAACCGTTCGGACTCGATCTTACATCGGCGTATCCTCTTCGCCACTCAATTAATTAAGACTTCCTCACAAACCATGTTACCGAACATTTATGGTCATTTTTATGGTTGTTCTTAGTCCATTATTAAGCTTAAATGGAAGTCATTAGAACTGCTTTTGGAGAAAATGGTAATTATTTAGAAAGAGAAACGTTACATTGCGTATGGCGTCTGGCCACATTTCATGTGCACCTAATACTTTTATGTATACATACATATTTACTAGCTATAGCTTTTTTATCGTATGATCTTCAAAAAGCTGAACTTTTCAGATGACGTGAGATTATATTCAAGTTGAAAATTTTTAAACTCATTACGTGGGGTCTTGTACGCAATGAATTTTTAGATAAAACGTATTTTTTCTTATCTTTTTCCATCCAAACTGATATCTACAAAAGTAACATACTGGAACAGCACATGTGACCCAAATTACGCAGTGGGTTATGAAGGTATGGCTATTAACAAGTATAACTAAGGCAATTTAAAAACGAAAATTAACTTCGAAGTTCGTGAGAAAATACTTACAATTCCAACTGTCCATCTGTTGCACTAAAAAATCTACTTACAATGGGTTACTTTTAATTCAAAAAGATTAAACAGTTTGTAATGACTTATATCGTCATTAAATCATAACCTCACATTTTTTTCTAAATGATCTTAAACACTTTATGAGAATGTTTGATTAATGTAGTTTTTTTTAATAGAACTTAATGCTTCTTTAGTCAAGCTCGCCAAACTCGGTTTGTTTTTCGGAATTCATTAGTATATCATACTTTAACCACCCATACTCGGCCACTACCTTTGATTCGACGCATTATGTTACAAAAACACACTTTGTTAACTTGTTTATATCTGGTTTGGAGTACACTTCTCTACCAATGATAGGAAACCGATTAACAATCGCTGCAAAAATATAAATGCATTGAGAAAGAGGAAGACTATGAACGGATTTCTAGTGAGTGTTCCCATTTGAAAATGTCCCGGTCAACATTTCAGCAAGGAAACGTATGTCAATTCCGACACGTGCAGTGTAATACTAATAATAAAACAATGGGCTGTACCGTCCCTGATTTGCCCATGCGACAGCAGAACGTGCGCGGTCTTCGCCTTACAAGCCTGAAATCGCACAATGGACCGAATGAGCGGACAAATAACCTTGTGAGAGCTCCGCTTGTAAGTACTAATATAAAACTTTGTTTTGAATTTTTTTTGCGACATTTGGAAGTAAAAACCCAAGGCGGATTCATAAACCACAAGTTCAAGAGTATGTTACTTCATAAAAATTTAAATCCCACTTACTATGAAAAATTTTGAGGTGACATCATCACGTTTTTAGAGGGTGATTAGGGAAATTTTGGTTAGGGACTTAACGTACATATAAAATCTGACATTCAGATATCGTTTGTCTGATTAAAATCGACACGGATAAATGGAAGACAGAGAGACGGAAACGGGAAACGTCGGGAAAACTTGAAAGGAGCCATTCAGCCGATGGACCCTATTACAATACTGGAAAACGCTTAGTTCAAGAATGGAAGTTGAAGAAAAGTCTTGGGTGATGAAACTTTCTTCAAAAAAATTATTTGCATACTGCAAAGTTTTCGTGTTAGCAATGCATCCAGATAAACATGAAAAACCTACCCATAGCTTAGCTCATCAGTCTAGTAAACATCAAAGCTACCTTTTTCTAAAGATAACGTGAAAATTAAAAATACAACAGCATTATATTTTCACATGAAAACGACAAAACGATTCTAGTGATTTTGCGTTTTTCGCATAATCTATCGTTGTTATCGAGCGAAACATGTAAGCCTTTTATTTGATCCTGAATAATAATAAATAATAGGCCACCAATAAACATATAATCACCTGTGATCATTTTAGTTTAGCTAAAAATAATAACTCCCTATATGGTGCACATTAATTTATCAAATGTTTACTTAATGTGATGTAGAGGCAAAGGCTGTATGTGTATATTAATAGTATTTTAATTTATCTTATTTAATACAATTACAATTAGAGCCACCAAAAAAAGAACGAGGAAAAAAATTTGTCGAAGGTTATTAAAATTTAAAATTATTTAAATCTCGACAAACGACGCACACACACACAGAGAGACAGAAACGCGAGACCTAATTTTTCGGAAAGTCATGAAACGTCGAGAAAAAATAAAAGTAGCCAGTCGCCCGATGGACTCGATTACAACATTCCATAGCTTACGCTTAGAAAGTAAAAAGAGCAATGGAGACAAAAAAAGCAAACAATTTGTATGAACTCTTTTTTTTCATTCTATTTTTGATCAGTCACACTATTTTATTATCATTATACCAAGAGGGCAATAAAAAACACGATCAAAGACATGGATGTCTGAACATTTGTTTCTGATTTCGTCTTTGTCTTGTCAGAATAGCGTCAATTTGAAAGTTTGAGTTGAAAGTGATCAAAGACAAACTTCTCAAAATTTTTAGACCCACCATTGACTCGAAAATAATCGGCAATCAGCAATAATCCTATCATTACGGGTATCAAATAATAATAATAATATGCATTGATGAAATTACTAAGCAAATAAATTAACTTTCCAGACTTTAGAATTACAGCATACAAACAGGTCTGCTTTAATCTTGACCCCCTTCATGAGCTTTGCGTGACTAACAATCATTTATTCTTATTTCTTATTTATTATTTGAAAAATGATCTACACTCTTCTGATCTAGTTGTAATAACGTATCTTGGTCAACATCATCAGACTCTTTGAGAAACTTATCGACAATATGACACATTTTTAATACAACAACTTTCTGAATTTTTACTATTACTGATTGGTTTAAAGTTTGACTGACATTTCATAATTGTGTATTCTCAATCAAATGTCATTCCAAAAAAAAACAAAAATGAGTGATATATTGTAGAAGACGTTCCACAAGGAATTTTAAACACAACTAATACTGCATTTTCAAATTTAATTCCTGAAATGTCAAAGGACATCTACGAGTTTTGCACAGAAAGTTCATGGACTGGAAAGATAAAAAGCAGTGTAAATCATTTTCTGAAGAGGTCGTGGGCATATTCTCTAGAACTGGCCAAATGAAGACAGCCATCAACACTATGGGCTCAATCTTCGATGAAACTGTTCAGTTACAACTAATCTTTCTAAAAAATAATAAAAAGAAAACAATAAGTTTATGTTCCAAAATTTACTAAAAAATCACTCTCACCGTTGAAGTTTTATTTCAGTGACTTAATAGTACTTAATGTACTATTATAATTAACTCACACTACATGCCTTTTCTTTCCTTTTTTCTTTTGACCGAATTTTTCACAAGTGTCTGCTGAGGGTGGTTGTTAATTCGTAAGCATAATACAAGTTTTGGAAGACACAAGAATATTTTAATTATTGGAAAGAACGGCAGCAATTTATTTATCTTGTTCGAAGTGTGAAAATTATGGTATAATAATCAGTGCTGAAACTAGAGAATATTTAGATATAGGCGAACCTTGCGTTAGGCGCCCCTCGTTTACATATAAAAAATGCAATTTTACCAAATAATTTTATCTACATTTTTAATAAGTATACAAAACTAACACTATGATAAAATATAAAAAAAAGAAACAAACAAATCATTCTTGGTTAGTACAACATAATTTTTGGACGAATTTGGCGCCCCTTGTCGTTGGCGCCCCTAGGCAAGGGCCTGCTCCGCCTATAGCTAGTTTCGGCACTGATAATAATAATGAATAATCACACTAACTTGATCGACACGGACAGCCAAAAATCTATTAGCACCAACTTGAGAACAATTGTTGACAATGGTAGAAAATGATGGTTTCCTAAAAGCCAAAGTTAACAAATATTTTTCTTAAAACCTATGATTACATACAATAATATGCACAGTGATTGCACTAATAAATTGTACAGTCACAATTATGAACTGTATTTTTCACAGTCAGATTAGTTATATGCGTTGCTGGAGGGAAGTATAAATAATTTTGAAATTATTAAATTATACTGTGAACTTTTAAGTTTTACATTTAACATTTACAAAAAGAGTGACTGTGTTACAATTCGGTAATAAAAAGTTTCTTATAAAATACGACCAGTTGTAATTTAACTTGAGGCATTAAAATGAAAACTTACAAGATTAATCGATGACGTCATACGGTGATCAGTTTGCCCAGAAAAGATGGTTTTGCTTTTTGTCATTATCTTTGAACATAAGATTTTGTCTATTTCTAGTGAACATTTTTTATCACGTATTATAAGTTACCGCCAAAGATTTGTGTCTTTGGATCGTTGCCATTTTCTATGTGGTAGCAACTTAATATTTTTAAGACAGTTGACGTAATTCTATGTATAGCGAAACATTAAGATTTTAATCATTCTTATCTGGACTGATATTTTGGTTTCAATATTGTGGGTCCACTAACTATAAAATCTTAATAACTAATTGTGACAAACTTAATAGGTGCATTATGCTTAAATCAGAAAAAAACAAGTAAATCTGGTAGAATATCATAAAACGAAACTGTGTATTAATTAACTCTATAATATCCGTTCCAATCAACCCACACCTACCATGTTTAAATTTAGCTTACACTGAAGAGTACAACATATTGCAGACGACATACTAACGATTCGATATTATCTCGTCACCTTTTCAATATCCACCCAAATCCACCACAGCGTGACATTAAAAAAAAAGATTATATTTGTCAATCAATATTTGACCTGATTAGCGTTCAACACGTGTTGGCGTAATCGCTGCATATGCTCGCTTTTGATAGGCGACATCTAATCACTTTCCGAAAGCGTCACCTGGAAGCAGTCGCTTTCCACGGTCGAAGCTGCCTCTCGCTTCCCTCCTCGAGTAGACAGTCCGCCATGCCATCGTCATCATCTGATAAAATCTCATCCCATTTCGCGATATCTCGAATCGCACCGACTCCTTATCACCTTTCTGTCATCTTATCGCTACCATCTTCTTCCAACACAGGCGCGCAGCCGGTACCGGTGCGCTGGTGCCGTATCTCCTTATACCATCTTCACCAGTGTATTGTCTGCTGCAATGTGTGTATATCTAGGATCAGTTTCGTTGCCATGTAAAACGCCAGGACTTGCTCCATGGGATAATTATTATTCGATTTCTTTGGCAAATTATGTCGTTGTTAAGCTGATTTAGTCGCAAGAGGGTGGTAAATTTTACAGGAACTGCGAAGAATGCTTCAACAAAAATGTTTCATGCGGAAAAACACCAAAAGTCTATGATAAAAAGATCCAGAAAGGTATAATGTGCCTCACAAACACATAACAATTGTTTTTGAGATGCTAATGTACCGTGATAAATGTCACAGGTTTATTGTTGTTTATTGCACATGACAACTCGATAATAGCGCGAGATGTGTATGCTTAAGGATACAAAGTCAACTCCAAACGTGGAACTTCCTGTGGACGTAAAGTATCATATAAACTCTAAGGTCATGGAAAAAAGGAGTGAAGTTCTTCAGTCAAAGTTTTGACACACAATTCATAGATCATTTTAATTTTAATATATTTGTGTTTACACAATTATATTGTGATTAAATATTGTCAGGTGTTCAATTGAAAAATCATCAAGTTGGCCTTGGTTTTTTGTAAACATTGTGAAGTATGTCTACAATAAACCTAAAATTTAATGGATGACATCTGACAACGCGGAATGGTACAACTTAACCTCACTTTATCGTACTTTTAAACTAGAGGTCCAATTTAATACAGTTTTAACTGTGTATCGGCAAACAAACAGCATTTAGTCGATCTCTCATTCATTATTCTAAAAAACATAATTTAAAGCGAATTAAGTCTTATCTTGTCATAAAACACAGAAATAGTTTTTTAATAAATTGAATCATTAATATCTTTTTGCTTAACATTATCGTAAAAACTGACATGAACAAAATGAAAGTGATAACAATCAGCTATAAATAATTTTTTGAACTGATCATTAATCATTAAGTGCATTGATTAGATTTACATTTACCAGTAAACAAATGAATATCATATTTTATGAGGAAGCATATGCAATGCAAGCAACCTAAACTACTGTAGTGTTTATAGAATTTTTGCACTCATGACCTTTTTTGATAGCTTTCGCGCATTCACCAGAGTGCGGGAGGTCGAACTTCCCGCACACGTGCATTTAACTTCCCGTTGCCATGGTAACCTTAAAATACTCGGGTAGTGTCAACATTGTGACGTGTTGACGGCGCTGTCAATGGCGTTGTTTATAAATAACTCACAGTTAATCTCTTCAGTTTAAAGGTTTATTCGTCGCAAAAAATATTGTACACAACACGTTCGTGAGCCTGCTTCCCGCATTCACGCAAATGCGGCACTCCCTTCGGTCGTGCCTCAAACAAGCGTTCATGCGGGAAGCAGGCTATCCCGAACTAGTTGCGTAAATTACTATTGTGACCCTATTTTTACAAAAGACACTTCGAATTTGTTTTTTGATTCAATATAAACAAACCTTTGTAGCCTATATTTTTCACTACGACTGAAATAAAATACAGCTAGTGAAGTAGGTATGTACTTCAAAGGGAAACTCTAGCTTTATAAAAATATTTTGAAAACTCCACCCGAAATCCGTTACCGACCAAAAACTCACACCGAAACGGTTGCAGTTTAGTAATCTGAAAATTTGCATTTATTGCCGCTGTATAAGCCATTACATCCAACAATTTCCAAACACATCATAATCCGTGTCTTATCTTAACTTGCAACAACACGTCTGGTTTTAGTTGCGATTGCATTCGTACTAATTTAATCATAGACTTTAAATTTGGTTTATCTTTTTAGTCGAATGCCCTCACATAGTTTGTATTTTGTGGAGCCGGAGGTACGCGAAGAACAATTCTCTCGATTTAAATTAGGATAAGTGCAGATCCGGCACTGGTAACTGAGTTGGTCCCTTGATGCTGATGTTTAGCGACGCGAACGTAGTAGAATAACACGGGGAAATGACGTGTAAGAAGAATGACTAGAATTCTAATCAAGTTGACGAGGGGATGACCACAGAGGAACCAAAACGCGGCGATACGACGATAAGAAGGGAAGACAAATTTTCGAAATGAGGTTTGAATCGGCGTAGTTGAAGAAGACTGGTGTAGAAGGAGGTACCCCAATGAGAGTTTATTAATGTGGTATTAGATCAAGCGATCACCTTGATGAATAAGAGCAAGAAAACGCATTTTCTAGTTATTAGCTAAAATTTGGAAACAAACGGTAATAGAATCGTGCAATGGCGCGAAAACTTTCGAAAAGTTCTAAAATTATATTGTCTGTATTTGGTTGTATTTTTTTACTAGATTTTATCTGCTACTTCATTTCAACGTTTAGGACATTTCAAAGATTGTAGTAGGCAACTATGTTTTATCCCGTTCATAACTGCTTTTTACTTTTAGAAAAGTGTTTTATAATACTCATCTTGACAAATGTTTCATGTATGTAGGTATTTCGTATTTTTTGTAGAATGTCAATCTCCCGTTTCGCTTGCCTCTCTGTTCTCTGGCGGCGTATGTCTGTTCAAAATTTCATTGTTGAGAAATTTGGAATGTATATATTTTAAGATGAATATATAACTGTATGGTCAAATTCTAAGCAAAATGTGTCTGTCTGCCAAAAGTTTGACGATGTCTTTTTAAATTTGTGTTGTATTTTAATACTATATTTTTAACCATAAATGAGTTACAAAAAAATAAATAAATTTTGATATCTTGGAAAGGTTCTAGCTTAATTTACTCATTACAGAATATCGACTAAAATTTGAGTATCTATTTCTTTCAATATCAACAAAAACATATTCTAAATAAATGTTTATTAAGATAATAAGTAATAACATATCTTATGTGGTTGAGTGTTGTTGTGTCATGAGAAAATATTTGTATTTTTAGAACTACTTACTACTTATTTGTAGTTAAAAATGGTTTATCTAATTTTTCTGAAAATCTAGGAATATAATATTATTTTCAGTGGAGATACTGTTAAAAATTTTTGTTAAAAAAAAGACTCCATCGGGCAACTTGCCAGTGTCATGTCTTCTGGTCGTTGCATGATCGCAAGAGTACGAAAAAATATGGTTTCCGTTTCCGTCCATCTGTCTGTCTGGCTGTCTGTCTGTGTCGTTTTTTATTAGAGAGATAATCTCCGAAACTACTAAACCGATTTTGTATGTATATTAGGAATATCATGTAGATGGTAAAACGTTAACCAAAATGTGGCTAATCATCCCCACCAACAATTTTATGACGTATATTCCTACATTTGTAGTGTATGAATCCGCTTTGAATTTTTTCCCTAAACGTCAAAATCTTCGCAAAATAATTAACACAATATAATAACTTCATACTAATCGTCCATAGCCTTGTGGGTTACGAGTCGGTACGCTGACAGGCGGTCGTACGGCTGATGCCAAACTTGGCCGTTTCTTTTTTTTCCTCTTGCGCTGTGACTAGTATTATCTGTGTTGATGACGTCGTTACAAACTTTTTATTGATCAAATCAAAAATAAGTCACCCGATTTTCTCGAAAATGTGACAAAACGTACGCCTTTATTTAATAACAATAAAATAAGGATTATAATAGCAATTTTCTGAACATTTGATGTATAAACATCAACACATGAAGTTAAGCATGTTATTAATGCTGAGAGGACATTTTTTCCGTTGGTTATCTGTTTAAATATATATTTTACATCGTCCGTAGTTGCGCGGTGTCCTCTTGGAATTTGTGCCCCCAAGCCATAAGGGTTGCGGGGCTGTTATTTTGTTATTTACGCCGTTGGTTTTTATTTGAAATTATCACAAAACAAAAATAACAAAATCAAATTTTATAATTTTTCAAAGGAGCGGAATTTGGTGAACTTGTACCCTTGGCAGAAAGGAATTTCTGTCGAATTTAACTTCGACCAACTCTTTAGATAACAATACTGTCCAAAGGTAACGTTATTGATGACTGTATTTTTTCTAAAGTCAACAATATGCCTTACGCATCTCATTTGTTCTTTTTTTATTTCTTTGTTGTACTTGGTTAGTATTTTCTAAATTTTGTATATGTGACCTTTGAATTATACGTCATATCTTCACATACATTTTATTTTCTTTTCCATGTCCTTGCTTATTTTCTATGTATGCTCTTTCCTCTTGTGCTATCTTTATTTTCTTTATTTTATTTTGTCTACTATTTGCTCATCAAAGTAATTCTTTTTAGCTATCTTTCTGTCATTTCTAATTCTTTTCTGTTTCTTTCTTTTAGCCGTTCTCCTTATTTTTACCTTACACTACAATTTTACCTTAGGAGAGATGTTATTTATGTATTCTGTGAATTCACAAAGAGATATAAGAAAAGGTCCAAAAGAAGAGTTTACAAAGGTCACAGAATACATAAATCACATCCATCCTAATAATTAGATAAAGTTCATAGTAGAAGTAGAACACAAGGAGAAAATACTACAATAATTAATTTAAAAATAGAAATAGAACAGAAGTAGCAGTATATATAGGAAACCATCACATACGGAGACAATAATAAACAACAGATCAGATCATCCGATTGCACATAAATACGCAGCAATTAACAGTTATCAGAAAGAGAACAAGAATTAAATATGATAAAACCGATAGGTAAAAAGCACGACTTCGTCAAGTAATAGCAGACAAAAAGATGAAAAAGAAAATAAAAAAAAAAATCAAAAAGAAAAGTAAGGTTATTATGACACTAACAGAAAGTAATAAGGCAAAGTTTAAAGAGTAATACTAATTTAGGGACTTTGGTTATAAAATGGCAAATCAGAGTAGCAACGTGGAAAACAGAAAATAACCAAAATTAATCAAAATTAAAGCCTAACAACGACGTTATTTTGGAAAGCTGGGATAAAAAGATTAGTTTAGTCAATAGTTTTACTCTTTTGACTTTAATTGCAAATTTTAACGCAAGCGCATAAGCACTAAGTAAAATTGTAAAGAGCCTTGAAGATGTGACGCATGCAGTCCCGAAACACGAATAAACAGCAATCTGGTGTATAATTAAGCACACAAAAATAGGAGTATACATCGAATTTGAAGGTGGAAACCGTGACAATGAATAGAGATACAGCTTGATCAACTATTTCATTTGGTAATGTTGGTATCAACAAATTTTGCTTTAAATTGGAAGAACTGTCATCTAACTTTACTTTCTATTGTCAAAACTGACATAGTGGCAGCGACATTTGCGTTAAAACAATGTCATAACCTAACTTTCTTCAGCTCTTGAAAGTGACTTAGCGCCAAGCATTTGAATCAGCTGCTGAACAATTTATGAAGTATATGGTAAACGAAAACAGTATTTGTTGATGGGTTCTTAGCCTCATCTTGCGTAAAATCCATATCTAATATTAAAAAGAGTTCAATGTTCCATGAAATGCACACAAGGGGTCTACATTTACGCCAAATTCCTCCTAAAATCTTAGACAACAATATACACAATTTTTAATTTATATTTATTAAACTCATTATTTTTTTTTATTTGCATTTAACTTACGATTTAATACTTTATCCGATGATCTAAACCGTCGTTAGAACGAAAGACAGTGAAAGACTCCCAGCATTGCAACGACACTAAATACCAATAAGGACAAAATTACCCACAACACATCTGCGTCTTGTACATGTTGTCATCGACTAATCTTCCGGTTTACTTCTTCCCCTTTCGTTACACTGGTACCTTTAACGATGCATCTTACACGTACCCGCATTAGTTTTACTACTGCGCCTAGTCATTCCATCGACATTCTTGTAAGAAGGTAAAAACTAAAATAAAAAAGTCATTAACTTACCCATGCAGCTGACGTAAACCACCATCTGAGTAATAAAGGACCTAAACTCGGAACACGTTCTCACAACTATCTAGCCCCGACGCGAGTTTGTATCTGCTGTCAAAAACGGGGCGATCAAAGGGACCGGCCTCGTGTACGACCCTCTGCCGGTTGTAGCGGAGAAGGGAGAAATGGTGCGAAATCACCTGTTGCATCGTAACACTATTCAATGGAATACGGGGGGAGACGAGACAATCAATTCCTAAATTTGTTGTTGTGCTAAAATATCAGGCTTTTTTAGAAGTGAAGTTGTAAAAGATTTATAGCTTTTTGTCTGGATGCACTTTTCTTCAGATTCAAGACTGAAAATGTAGGTAATAAGAAGAGTTTTTATGAAGAAGGGTAGCGAGTAGCGCCCATGTATCTATAATATACAGTTCCTTGTTTCCTTGATTAAAATTTGATTGCAATGTGGGAGAGGCAACTCCACGTGCCGTATGCAGTTTATTCGCAGTATAGCGACGTAACGGTAATGGTGTTTAAGTATTCGGTACGCGGACTGCAATTAGCCGCACTTGCGGGAAATCAAGGTGCAAGTATGGTGTAAGTTATTTATACGTCCAACAAAACAACAAAAAATCGGGAGCCCACTTGACGCCCTTTTTGTTCGTTTATTATCATTATCTTAAATTTACTGCTTGGCATAAATTTTTAAATTAAAAATGTATTCATACGGAAGCAGTTTTTTTTTTACTGTAGACGTCACATTTTAGCATGCAAATAAAAGAAAAATGAAGTAACAACAATTTCAGACAAGTCTGAGCTCCTCTAGTAGAATCTAGTAGAGAATCAGACAACAAAGTTAAGGCTTTAATATAATTGTAAATTTAAAACATTTATGTCGACATTACAAATTAAATTGTTGGGTTTAACTGATTCAATAAAATTTATTTTATTGTACGACTTCTAGTAGCCATATTCACATGACCGTCACGTTAATTCTTCCGTTTCATTGAATCACTTAAGTTCTACAATGTCATTTTTATTGCGTTTTAAAATCACAGTTTAATATAAAGTCAATATGAAAAAAATGCCGTGAAAGTATTATTCAATTTCAAAAATGAAGCTATTTTTTAACAACGCGAATTTGGAGAGTTTCATAAAAATCTATTTTTGATCTAATTTAATTAAATTAGCCTTCATCGCATACGGACATTTCAACTATGTATTTAATAAAGGAGTTCATTAAAAAAAAGTCAGACAATAAGGGCCAGTTTATAGAATATTGTAATTGAGATTAAGTTAATCACGCATTTAACGAGGCGTTTAGCGTCGTCTGATTGGCGTAAAGTCGGTCACGGGGTACTTTAAAGCCACATTAAAAATTTAATCGCGATGAAATATTTAACTGGACGTGTGTAAACCGGCTCTAGTTAAATACAGTGAAACGCCGAGACAAAAAAAAATGAAATTTTTTTAATTAATAATATTTAGACTTCACTATAGCAAAATATTCTAAGTGAAATGTGGGTACACTTAAGATGCACTACACTTTTTAACTATCAATTAAAATACCAGATTACACAAGAGGATCGACTCAATACGAGGTTAAAAATATTATCTGGTATTAAAATAATTATAATATTTCGAAGATACATATCTTCATCTTTAACTTTTAGATGTGTAAAGCTACAATTTGCCTGATATTATCTCCAATTATCAGAACTGGAAGTTTTTTACATGAATGTAATTTACATTCTGAAAATAAATGGGCACAAACGTCAACGAAACAATTAAGCTGATGAACTTTAGTGACTCTTATCTCTATACTTTTTTATTATTTTTAATCCACAAAAATTACTTCTAGGAATATGAACAATAATGAACATTAATTTAGTAAATCTTTAAAATTTCGTAAAAAACACTTTAACCGATAACTGAAATTTATGGATATGAGTAAATTGTGAGAACAATACAAAAATATCAAAGACAATCAGAAAAATGATTAATGTATATTAAATACATAATGAGATGCAGGTATTGTGAAATTTCACAGCTCGATAACATATAAAATAGCGAAATTAAAAACTTCAAAAGGTGTTACAACAATCAACAAGTAACACTAATGGCTTATTATCAATGCGTGACAATTATTATTAAAATTATGACCCACCACCTGTTATTATTATTATTAGCTATTCAAGGTATGTTTTCGCAGTTGTGAATTAGCGTTCGAAAAAAAAATATATATAAAAAGCCACAATTATGTATTATTAATTTGCGTTTAATTTAATGAATGTCTATTAATTCTGTTTTTTACAATTTTGTACTTTAAAAATAAATATACTTCTGTTTCTTTAAACATTTTACCTTGTAGACTACATCAACAGTTAGGTTTGTTTAAGTTTTAGAACTTCCAAATCATACTTTGGTGGATGCGCCGGTTATCAAAATATTAAGTACATTCTATTTCGGTCATATTTTTGTCAATAATATTAATATGTAAGTGATAAATAAAAATATTACAGCAATATGCATTTTCAGCACTTTGTATTTCTTAATGATGATTTTGTAAAATGTGTAATCATTTGACGGTGCAGTCAGTAATAATACGTTTGCTAATTAATAACTCTAAAATTGTTTGGTTTTTATAGAGTCTTGTGGAGCTTGTTTTTTCTGAACTCATTAATGTATCATGCTTTAATAACCTATACTCTGCCAGTGCCTTTCATTTGAACGCATTATGTTTCCAAAACAACCTGGATTAGAAACTTCTGTGTGAGGAACAAAAATCCTTAAAGTGTATAACATAACCATCGGTCATTTTCTGGAAATTTTGTTGTGGATATTTATTATCACATTTTTTTATATATCAGAAATATTATATCATTTATATTGTTTTTCCTTCTCGGGGTTATTACAATTTTATAATTTTTCAAAAAAACTTTGGTTCTATTGTATATAAGGGGCGAAGGAAGTTCTATCAAATATCCTGGGACCACTTTTCTTTTAATAAAATGTAAAAATTAATATAAAATTTGTTTCAAGTCTTTCTATATCCAAGTTTTTTATAACAATTGTCATGTATAGCCGAATCTTACAGTACACTGTCTATGCAACCAAAAATACATTGTAATTATCTCTTATCTTTATTTTGTCTTTGTGATATAAGAGGATTTTTTCATGTACATGTATCTGAATTAAATAATACATTATTAATATATACATGACTAGTATTTAAATTGTTTTCGTTATCACTTTCACTACAATACTTGCGATTAGTATAATAATACACTTAAAACTCATTTCCGCATTACCATTTGCAATTAAAAATTGTGTCCGCAAATGACTCCTAGAATTTAACTTTTGGCACTACCTCCTTTACAAAATGAGAATTATTTTAATTATTCTTTTATATAAAAAATCCTAGAAGTTATTTATAAATTCAATTCGGCTCAATTACGTTAAGAAAAGGTTTTTCTTTGTTCTTCTCTGTTTTCACTATGCTGTACAAAAAATATGATACATATCTATAAATGAATAGCTAGACAAAAGTAAAGAGGTTATACAAGGTTAATAATAGTGTTGATATTCGCACCCTATTTTCACCTTATGGAAAGCTACAATTACATTAATACACTTGTAACAGAACATCAAAAGCAAAATTACAAGTACATTACTAAAGTGAATCTTGTGAACATTCGTTCATAATAATAGTGTCGGAGTTGTTTTCGCTACTGTAATAATGCTTTTTATAATTAAACAACACAGAAGATTTCACCGTAAGATAACCGAACTACTTCATAGAAACGGAGATAAACAGCATGACCGTAAATTATAAGATCGTATCTGCAAAAACCTTATTTTTACAAGAAAATATCAACTCATCACTTTTCCCCATAACACAACAGCGGACGATCCGTGGGATAACAATGGAACGAAACTACATATATTTCCAATTAAAATTATCATATGATAATTTTTCTTTTTTAATTAAACCAATTAATCAAGCGTTCCATTAATAGGCCAAGCGCACAACCGATTAGAAATCAGGTTGATTGGGGCCGGTATTTTTTTAACAATAATACGTATTTGGATATTTGTCATTAGACCGAGCCGCCATACTTTTATGTGTAATTCATTTTAATCGGACAAAGATCTGTGTGTTTGTAATGATAACGGGTCGGGTCGGGTCGACATACCGGATACCGATGCAGATAAGCAAAATTAAAGATCTAACGATAAACGTACAACACACGGCAATGCATTTTTGTTATATTACATACGTATTACGGCTTACATTTTTATGTGCTCTTTTGCAAGTCGCGAACGAACAGCGTGAAAGCGCACGGTTGCGCAAATTTCAGCAGATGATTGAAAAGTGATGGGTTCCTACAGCGATCTTATCGGCGTACGTCTATCAAAGCAAACATGATGAGCCAAGATTAATTGTTGAAATTTACGTATCATTATGCCGATGTTATCAAAGAAATAAAATATTTATTCATTTGATATTCTGTCGGTTATCTTTAAAATTCAAACTTTGTAACTTTCAACACAGATGAAAAACTTTTCCAGTTATATTTAGAACATTATCAAGATTGTTCTCTGATCTCTACATCTTGTTATAGTTTTCTGTACACAACAATGTGACCTGTTGTCGTTGCGCCACTATTACGACACGTGAAATTTTAATATATCGTCTTAAGTAGCGTCTGTTCTGAGACAAGCGCATATTATAAAAAGCGTTGATGAAGTTTGAGCGGCCTGTGATTAATTATACCAGTGGCGGTTCGTACGAGTCAACATGCTGATGACTAGATTTTTACTTACGGAACGACGATCATTAAAAATGTTAAAATAATCGTCATCAATTATCCGGAAACCAACATAGTCCACTGCAGAACCAAATGAATAAATATTTATTTTTGTTTGATAGTATCACAACAAATGCTCCACGTCGCATCATTGACTATTGGAATTTTGGAAGGAAAGTATGAATTCCTCGATCACTGTTTCCTCACTTGTATTCAATAATAGCCATTGCGTCTCTAATGCGATTTCTGAAGTGGTTCAGATTATTTCCCTTGATTATATATTTGCACAATACTTCATGTAAGTTTTAAAATATGATGGAATAAGCCCTTCAATAAATCATAAACGATTTCAAGTTTATTCCACAAATAAAATTATTAAGTATCTTCTTAATATTTTCTTTGCTGAATTGTGATAAAGTAATAACTAAAGTCATATGAGACCTAGACAAATACATGCTCCGCCTATGGTGATGACTAATAAGTACAAGAAACCGCTGGCGATAAACGACTCGATACACGGAAGCCCTCCTAAAAGGGGTCAAGAATCCACCCCCAAAACCTCCGTCAATCGAAACACGGGTGTCAGAAGTCGAATCCGATGAACTATTGGGATTAGAAGAAGCGGATAAGCGACAGCCCGGATTAGAGAGGTTGGAGAAGAATTGAGAAAACTAGAGGTTTAAAAAAATCTGTTTGAAGATTAAAATAGATACAGCAAGACTACAGTGTCGACTTACTGAAGGATTGAGGTTGAAATTGGAAATCAATTATATGAATTCGAGAGTATTTTAAAAGAATTATACTTAGTTATTTTGCGCAGAGGACAAAAAATAATTTCGATTACCGTACCAAAAAAATAGTTTCTTGAAGTTTCTAGAATATTCAAATAGGGGAACATATTACTTGAGTAAAAATGGATCAGTCTCAAGACAAAGTTGAAAGTTTGAGGAAAAGTCTCTAAGATTTGGAGAATAAGTAGATAGAAATATTTAAACTTTTGATTAGATGATTAGATGAGGATGTTTAGAGAAGATTCGAAAGAATTCCATTCATAATGACAACTACACTGGAAAACGTCGATAGTATAGAGGAAGTCCAGTATCCAGAAATGAGATCTCTAAACATACGATCGGTAGGGACCACATAAAAGAAAATTATCAAATAAGTCAGAAGCATTTTAGACGATGACCCCAAAACATTCTGTTAAAGTAATAGAGGGGAAGCACTAAATCGATTTTTGGAAGTTTCTGTTTATAAAAATTATAAAATTTTATAAACATATGATTCATGCAACAAAATTTTGAGATGACGTTATAAATTTTTTAGAAGGGGGTAAACATAAATTTTGGTTAAGGATTTACTATGCTCACGAAAACCTTAAAACGCTTGCAAGATTTTAGAGCATTCGATTTTGTATTTAGTTCTGAAATTAAAATGTAAAATGTTAAATTATAACTTTTTTTTAATCTGGATCTCCAGAGTAAAAAATCAAGGTGGATTCATGAACCATTATTGTTTTACAAAATTTAAATAAAACTTCTTATTATGCAAAAATTTTAATGTGACGACATTACATTGTTGGTAGAGATTCCTAAAATAGACGAGATTTCTAAAATCTATGGAAAATTTGACAACAATCAGTCCACTAGTTTCGGAAATTATTTTTCTAATACACATCGGCACAGACAGACTGGTAGGCAGACAGATAGACAGATAGACACGGTAGACCTATGTTTTATAGCCTGGAGATCATGAAACATTGAGGAAATAGTAAAGTAGCTATTCGTCGCATGGACTTTACTATAATACTTCTTTACCTTAAGTTCTGGAAGTAAAAAAACAATTCATCAATTGCTGTATTTCTACATATTATGATCTATTCATTGCTGATTCGTTTTTGGCCAGTTAATTTTACTTGATTTTTATTTTTAGTATTGGCTGCTGGCCTTTGATTGAAAATTAAAATTGCTAAAAATAAAAATCAAGTATTATGATTTTACGATCTATAAACTATAAAACTACTAAATGTCATCCGCTTCTATTAATGAGACGATGTTTTGTTTTATTTTGTGTAAAAAACTTTGTTACTTTATATTGGTGCCACTTCACACAATTCAATTCGAGAGATCTTTTCTGTGGGAGTTTTGAATGTTTATACTATTATATATAAAAAAAAAATAGTCTAAGGTTCTTTAAACCTTTCCTTGTCCCTGAAGTACAAATCCAGTTTCTTCGAAGAAAAAATTTTGCGAAATTTTATTTTCTATGTAATAACGCCTGTAAGTCAAAGAAATATAGATAACACCAGTTGCAGCGTAAAAAAAAACACCTAACGTAATCGAACCTAACATGCATATAAAATTTGACAACAATAATAGATCCAGTAATTTCAGTCATTATCTATCCAATAAAAAGCGACATTGACGACAGACAAACGGAAAAAAGAATCTATTTTTTCATACTCTAGGGGTCATGAAACGTCGAGAAAACATGAAAGGAGCCATTCGCCAGATCGACCCTATTGCAATACACATGTGATTCAAAATAGAATAAATATGAGCAACCACTAGTCATCAAATAACCTTTATATTTTTTAATTGAAAAGGCACTGGTTCCTAATTTTCTGTGCGTTATTACGCTAAAAAATCAATTGACTTTTATATACTAATGATATTAATTTCAGCGTAATAAGCAGACTTCGGCATCGCGGAAGTGATGCTCATTGCCGTCCGATCGCCAGCGCTATTGCAGTCGTGGCCTACAACTTCGGGAATTCTTAATAACAACTACTTTTTCTAGGTTTTCTTCAGTTAGACGAGTTCTCCTAGAGGTTAAAAATTAAAAATGACTGTTCAACATCACAATTTTCGTGATGCTCTTGATCAGATAAACCCTGAATTGCATCAAACGCCACTCCCATTGTCTATACTTCACTTGTTGGCTGAGACTGACTCGTTTCGGAAGGTGGTCTCTATTTAAACTCATACTTGCCTTCTAGATGTTCTCTCATCGATGTCTTTCTCGAATACCCATCGCGACTTTCGGTTCCAGGTTTTACTTTAGCGAACGCTGCCCGTCTGGCGTCACCAACGATGAGTCATCGCCGTACATACTAGAAACCCCATAGACGTCGTACCGGGGCGGCGTATGGGTTTATTTCGTAACAATATACATACATTTTATATCTACGAAGTGAATTTAAATATATTCATTTTGGAAAAAACAAATTATTGTTGTTAACTAATTTAACTTTAATTCAGTGCTTTTAGAACCATATTAAAGCACCGTTTCCAACTGAAAGGAATGTTTTAATGGACGTTCTTATTAAAATATTGTTCTGTAGGTTAGTATCCCTGATTTCATAATGTGGCATAATTGAAGTTTGACAAATAATTGACACTTGGAACGATTTTCATGTTATTAACGCGTCTTTTGCACCCAAGCAAGATTTTTCGCCTATGATGACCAAATCTGTAAGATAAACTTCCGTTTCGTTGCTTTCAAAGTGCCCAGAACGAGGTAGGAAGAACGAGAACACAAATCATATCTCTTGTCAAAACAACTAAATTTATTTTGATTTTTTTTAATAAAGACGTTCTTTGTAAAAACTCAATTTTGTACTGGTACGATAATCATGTACCTTACAAAACATGTAAGAGTATTTTAATATACAGCTTTACCATAACTCCTATTGTCAAAATTGACATGGTTGACAGTTGCGTTATTTTAATTTCAATCAAAATTTGTTATTGATTATTAAAATGTAATGTAATTTTTTCTACTCCTATCATATAAAACTCAACTTTACGCACACACATCAAATCACGTAGGTATTTAGACACCCAAAAGTGTGAGTAATATTTGCGAAAGCACGGTTTTTAAATCAAGTAAGTAGTAATGTCAATTTTGACGTTTCAATTTGGATATAGTTTAAATGTTGTGTTCCATTCATGTTTTGTTATATTTGCTATGACATAATTTTGTTTAAAGTTAAAAAAATATATATATTTCTTTACTTAAAGGATAAGCAGTCGTAAAAAAGTATAGTACAGAACTCGAGTGGTAAACCCATTATTACACACTCTTTCACTCGCTATCGCTCGTGGCTCTTCTTTCGGAAATCGTGTGTAATGGGCACCTTAGCACTCTTGTTATCATAACAATGTTATGTAATGTACTATTATTCATCATTAACGTTATTAGTATAATAGCAGTGATCTGATTACAATGCTATCTGTATAATCCAAAAATATATGCAAAAATCTTCGTTCGTGGTGGAGAATTTGTCTATTGAGTAACCAAATGGATGTAGTGTAGTGTTCAGTGTCTGTGCGAATTGAAGATTGGCAAAAGTACGGAGGTGGCAGCAATTGATTTCTTATAGCGTTTTAGGGAGCAGGGGGTACGAGAGGTGGCGGCAGCGTCGGCCGGCTTATCTTCAACTCCCAGATTGAATATATTTCATATGTTTTCATTGAACTGCAGCTGGCTACCGGCGCTATCACTCACCACCACCGACGTCCATTATGAACGCCATCACAGCCCCACACCGCCATTTTTAAGATCGTTAAATCCACAAAGCTGATCTCGTCCGCGCTACTCCAGTTACAAATTACTGTATTCGCAATGTCACCTGAGCCACCAATCATGCGTTCGCTGTAATTTTTCTACAAGATTAAATCCGATTTTTAAATGTCCGATGTGATTTAAACAAATTCGTAATATCTCCTCCACCAACAATAATAAAAACAGCCATTATTCGTAGGAGCTCAAGGCGACTGCATATCAGCACAATGGCTTTGTTGTGTTCGTTGTGATAAGGAATCTGCGCTGATAAGAGGCGAACGGTCGTGTTGCGATAACCGTTTCAAAATGGAATATTCGTGCTATTCGTATGTTGTCTTATCGGGTGATATCGCCGCCCCAATGACAGAATGTTCGGGCTCTTATCAGGACGGATAACGCTTTGCGATTAAAAATGTTGCTCGCTCCAACCAGACGCTAATGGCTTGGTACTTGTTTTGTAAAAAGCTAAATATAAACGGACATTTTTATTTATACGCAACTAAACTAACATGTAATTTCAATTATTTTGTATCTTAACAACATTTTTATGGCAATCGAGCGCGATGGGCATTAACTCACTTTTATCATATCGGGGCGCAATTTACTTACGTATTCTGAATCAAATCTACTCGGTTATCGCAAAGAAAATTTTTATTTTGAGACTGATTGTCTGCTTAACTTACAATTAAAACAATAATTGCTGACGCAGTAAGTAGTTACTTTGTATGAAATGGTATTTAAACAATGTTAGTTTGCGGAAGCGCTAGTCGAGGCTAAAAATTTTATGAGGGTGCTAAAGGCATTTCGCAAACGTTTTATTATTATACACAAATTTTTTTCTACAATTGCGTTGTAACGACAAAATCACTTTGTAACACTAATTTATACCCAGTTTTTTACAAAGACATCATTATTGAACAAAGCAGAAATGGATACAAAAATGCTTCAGTTTGTTCTTTGCATTAATGCTTACGTACCTAGTTATGGAACAGTCAATATCATTTATATTCTAGACACTAAAACCTATCGAAAAACGCATGTCTTTTGTTAATCCGTACTGCTATGTACAACTGACATTTGACAGAGTTGGTGAAAAAGGTTAACCTTAATTTCGGAGGCTTCCACGGTCGGAATCAATACATGATCGTTTTCCGGGTTGGAACCGTGTGAATTGAGTTTTTGGGCTCAACGTTTCGCACACTTTCGTAAGTGGCATCTTCAGGAAACTCAAAAAAGAGTTTCGCCTCTGGTATGGTTGACATACTGAGTTACCGTGCTCTTCTGCTCTTGAAGCCTATTAATCTATTCCATATTCGGAAAACGATCATATAAGGTTAATCTTTTTATGCGAAATAAAATGAGGTTAGGTTGGACCATTCCGCGTTTCCAATCCAAGATTTATTGTAGACATCCTTCACAATATTTACAAAAAATCAAAGCCAACTTGATTTTTTCATTTGAAACCCAATATAGATATATCAGCAATGCTAAAAATATGTTATTTAAAAAGTTGGAGTCTGAGAAATAAGCGTTGACACTAAAAATGTTTTGACAGCTTATGAAGGGATCATTTTAAATGATCGAGATAGTAGTATTAAAACAATATGCGCAAATTTCATCATTTCAGACTCAATCAACAATCGGTGATGTTTTTTACAAAAATCTCGTTTTAAAAATTCACGTATAATTTGAATATTGATATTTCATCGTAGTTAATTTAAAGCTATGTAAAAATATTCACATTCTTTTTATTTTTTATCTCGTTTTATTTACAAACAAAAAATCGCATTGTGCAACAAACAAATTTTGTATACCGAGTGATTCACTAAGGGCGTGGTCTTCGATAGCTCGTTAATTACTAGAAATTAAAAAAAAAGTCCCAGACCAAAGTTGAACGGCTATTTGAGTAGCAAACGTTAAAACTATTTTCGACTATACATAGCGCTTTGCTTTCGGGGTACAGCACATAAAAGATTTTTTTAAATAGAATACCCTATATATTGTGGTCTTTTCCTAGGCTTGATAACCATTTTCGGTATTCTGATGCGATGTTGCCAGGTTATTCCATTTTTTTGGACTGTTTTAGGAAAGCAGGAGTTCACAAAAAATCGCAATAACGATATTTTTAAGATCTATGTTGCAATATTTTACGGAGAGATAAGGAAAGTACGAGTTTTGTTACGCTACCAATTAAAAAAAATTTTAATATACAGAGTATTCATAAAAAGGTACACAATGTTCAAATATCGATAATTCAGTTTTTTAAATAGAACACCCTGTATTTTACTAACGCATCTTACTCTATTTTTTGTTATCTTTCTTTCGACATATTGAGAACAAAAGAACAAAAAACAAAATCAAGTGCACAGCGGTTCTTTTTGAAAAAACCGAAATATCTATACTTGAAAATTTTTAAAATGTATTTCTTTTTTAAAGACGCCTGTATATTAAAACCCAATTTTATTTGCACCACCATAAATCTTTATTTATCTCTCCATAGAATATTGTAATCCAGGTTTTAAAAATAGCCCCATTGCGTTTTTTTTTGTGAACCACTACATTGCTAAAATATTTTAATAAACTTGGAATAATTTGGCAAGGTCGCATCGGACTTTATAATATAAACTATGATTATAAAGCCTAAAAAGCAGTCCATCAACATTTCTGAAATTATATGGGGTATTATCCATTTGAAAAATCCAAGTTGTGTGTTAACACAAAAAATATAACACTCTGTATAGTTGAAAATATACTATACTACTATATACTACTTGAGACCTATTCCCAGTTTTTGGCAACCACATCTTCCAATTTTTTGAAGGGAATTGACTGAAGATAAACTTCGATTAACTTCTTACATCTTCACAACAATTGCAGATTATTGGCCTGCAGATGGATTTAA
Organism: Zophobas morio; assembly: GCF_036711695.1. Taxonomy (NCBI): domain Eukaryota; kingdom Metazoa; phylum Arthropoda; class Insecta; order Coleoptera; family Tenebrionidae; genus Zophobas; species Zophobas morio. The sequence goes on from NW_026972122.1 coordinate 11,623,318, forward strand.
AAGATAAACTTGCAATTATCCAAGAAAACATAAAATCCAAATTTAGCAAAAAGAATTAACTGTAACAGTTTTCAAATTTTGTCAATTCAGGAGCCAAAAAACAAGATAAATGTACTGCTGCTGCGTACACGGTTGAATGCCTGGTGGTAATTCAGTATCAGCTGACAGTTATTTAGTTTAAATAGATAAGAAACTGTAGTACAATTGTAAATGTCTTCCACAAAACAAATAACCTATTTTGTTTAAGGTGCGGTTTAGGACCACTAACGGCAAGTGACATGTTTTAAATGATGTTAGTTCAGAAGCTTCTGAGAACGATAATTTGTTTTCTAATAAATGATGCTTTGTTTAAGAGTGAGAAGCTCATGCTTCTTAATTCCACCACTTTAAATCCGCTAATTGCTTCGTACTGTACCAAAACTTGTAGAAAAATTTGTAAATTGCGTTACAAATCTGTTACAAACATAAAAACAGCGTCACAAAATTAAAGTTGAGCTACGAACAACAGCGTTGACAACATTTCTGTATTACAATTCACATTGAAGATTTATGACAACAATAAAATATTTTTATCTGAGAGAAAGTTGAATATATATGTGTATAAAATCAATTTTATTTAATTAAAAAGAGAAAGAGGCCCGTCTGCATACCTTATCATGCATTTTGTAATATCGAGCAGGTAATGGTGTGCAAATGTGCGATATGCATCCGAGGGGTAAAGGAAAGGCTGCATTAACATACAGAACGTAAACCGGGCGTCACACATCCTTTATAGTCCATCCGCCGCCGTTCATCGGCCCATATTCTCACCCCTTTGATAGATCGACGGCGGCGGCGGTGGCGGCGACCATAACGTCACAGTTGGAATTTATAAGTAGATTGTCGGCCAGCCCCTTCTGCTTAGCTCTTTAACTGTTTTATTTTATTTAACGAGTGGTCAAGTGAGCTTTTCCCACTTCATCTACTGGCCGGACCCTCCGTTTCGCCTTATCTCCATCTGGCCGAGAATAATCTGTTATACCCTCTCCAAACCGGCAGATAGGAAAGCCAAGAACTATCAGATGCTGGTACCGCCACTACCGCGCCATCAAGCTTTTCTATTTCTGAACTGATAAGTGCATATTTTAGACGGATCCGGCAGTAACATCAAAAACACTGTTTCCTAGACCATTATAATTGCACGGGATAAAAGGGGGTTATCTCGTGTCATTTACTTTCAAAATATCAAAGCTACGTCGGGCGAAAACTGGGTAAGCGAAACTACATTAACTGATGCACTTTTACAAATAGTTTTTAAACATCTGAAAACAAGTTTTCAAACATTTTTGGAGTTCATGCAGATACTACTTATTTTTAATCCGAACGTGTACAATTTAGTGTGACTGTAATCGTTAAATCAGTTGTGCTTTGCCGCCTATAACTGAAATTTACATTTTCACTGTATACTAAGCAAATGAAATACGTACCGCTTGCATAATATAAATTATCATTTCTTTCGCCACATCTGATTATATCTTAATTACTTTTCCTTTGTAAATAATTTGTTAATTTGTATTCTCTAAATTTAAACACTTTTGTTGTTATCACAGTGGAAAATGTGCTACGACCATTTTTTATTATTCGTTGTTACGTTAACCTCATAACTACTAACTATACGTCGTTTACTTGAAAACAGTGGCTATTTTTGTTCCATTATGAATAATTTACTAACTTACTGCTGTTAAAAACTGATATTTTAAAGTTAACGGGAGTCGGTATTATTTTACACACAGTACAGTATTCTAATAGCACACATATTTCATCAACAAGTCAAACAATTAATATTAAAATTAAATTAAAAATCTATAAATCTGTCGAGTTTTTGCGCCAAATTTCCCTTGCCCTTGAAGCATAGCAAAGACCTGAAGCTTGACAGGGCGCATTTTTCATTAAAACTTATTTAATATTATTTTAAGATGACGTTATCAACTTATTAAATTTTTATCAAGTATTTATAGAAGCAAGCAGGTGAAAATCGTCAGCATATTAATGCAGACATTCGAGTCAGAATTAGAACGTTAAAGAGTTTGCAAAATTATTTTTCCACCTGACCCTATTGTGCGACACGTTTATCTAGAAAATTTATGACTTTTTCACAAATAAAAATACAATAAAATCATCAACATGGTAAATTATCGGGTTCGGAAATTCATGCTTTTTAAAAAATTGTACGATATCAATTTACATCCCACCTACAAGCTACAAACAGCGGCGTTTTCAAATTTTCGCTATCTCGTGTTTTTAGTATGTAAAGCCTGTGTTGCTGACATGACAGAACTGCCAAAGATTTTGTGGCCGAAACTGTACACTAAAAGTGGTTCATTGTCCTTTATTCTACGAAATTTTGTTCTGGGATCCCTCATAAGGTGCTGGGCGGTATTTGTAACAATTTGTCTAATTTTTTGGTAGATGCGCCTGCTCAATTCTCCATTTTCGGCTTCCCAGCCATTATCATAAATCTTGCTGCTTAATGAGAACCTGAACTCCTCAATGGGACGTGCCTAGGGAACGTTTGGGGAGTTGTCATTTTTGGGCGCAAATAATATGTCAATCGCTTCTAACCAATGACAAAATGTTAGATCGGATCAAAATATGTTTTCGTCATTTCGATGGTGTTCATCTTGACAAAGATTACATGGAATATGATAGTGTAGACATTCATTACCTGGTCATATTTCTTTATACAAATTTTCCATTTTAAACATGTTTTAAATTTCTTCTTGTGAAAAGATGGCCATGTATATTAAGAAAAAAAAAAGGGAAAATACAAGCCCCGCCCACCCACCCTGTCTCAATTGTGATGATTTTTTTTTATTCGCCGCGAACCAAGGGGGCAGAGCTTAAAACTGCAAAATACTTATTAATTTACAATAAATTAAAAACATATTTTTGAGTATCGTGTTGTTGAAAGAATACAATCTATATTAAGAAAAAAAAGTAAAATATAAACCCCGCCCACCCACCCCATCTCAACTGTGATGATTTTTTTATCCTTAGAAACTTAAACCGCGTTTAAAATGCTAAATTTTTGTAAAGAAGTATGGATTTTGCAATTATGCTCCGCCCCTAGGTCTTTCAATGAATGAAAACTATATTACTATTTAGATCCGGGCAGGTATGGGTAGGGCTTAATCTTTTTCTTTAATTTTTTTTTTAATATACATAGTATTCTTTGAACAACACGATATTCAAAAACATGTTTTTAATTTCTCGTAGAGAAATAAGAAATTTGCAGTCAAGTGCCGCCCCCTTGGCTCACGACGAATAAAAAAAATCATCAGAATCGAGACCGGGTGGGTGGGCGGGGCTTATATTTTGCCTTTTTTTTTAATATACGTAGCCATCTTTTCATAAGTGAGGTTAAACTCACTGGTCTATAGTACGAGGTCTCGAATTTGTCTCCGTTTTGTTTAAAAATAGGCCGTACAAATGTCATCTTCAATGCGGAGGGAAGAAAACCTCTTTGACTATTCCATTAAGATCGTAAGCGGAGTAGAAATACGCTCTACGAAATCCTTTAGGACCTCGAACCGGACCAGACTCTAGAAAATCTACCTCAGAGATGTAATTACAATTGAGAGTAGTTGACAATCTGGAACGTCCCCAAGAGGTTCTTTCGTAAAAATTCTAGGGCAAGTCTCTGCAAATACCTCTGCCTCGTTTTTATAAATGTTAACTACTCTGTATACTGGAGGCATTCCTAACATGGACGCTCCTCACTGAACCCGACACCGTCGTACGGGTCTGCTTATACAGGCATTTAGGGTCTCTATCTTGGGCAGTACCTACTCGTATTTGATTCTAACCTCTCTAATTACAGATGAAAGTTGGTTCAAAAAGAATAATAATCTATGAACTATATTCAAAACTTATTTTAAAGACGGGCGAAAATACTTGTTTTTTTTATGGACTAAACCCAAAGTTCTACCGTTAAGCAAAGGCTTCCAAAAGGATCTTTTTTATAAACTTGGTTTGATTTCCAAAGACTCGTTCTGTCAGCCCCGCCATACCCTGAAGAGCAAACTGGGTACGCCCATTTCAGTGAGATTGACTCACATATTTATATATATTTCGCTAATTCAACGCACGATTAACAACTTGCCAAACACAATATAGTTGTTATAAAAATCTATAAAGTTTTTATACAACATTTAAAACTGACAAGTGTCGGTTTATCAACGTAAACCTACTGTGACTTAACGAGGTGCACCCAAAATGCTTTAATTAGAATAATATCACGCAAATTTAGATAATGTACATTGTGTAGTCGTGTACTGCAAAATCAATTTGTGGGTGGTGTTGCAGGGTAGCGTAAGCGACAGTATATTGTAATGGAGTCCATTGGGGATCTCGACGTTTCATGATCCCTAGAGAACGAAAAAAGCGGTGCCCCATTTCCATCTGCCTGTGTCAATTTTTATTAGACAGAGAATTTCCGAAACTAAATATCAGACCGATTATTGTGAAATTTTGTAACTTGGAATTTGTTGCAAACCACTTTAAACTGCGAATTTAGACGCAGTAACCATGTTTTAATAAAGAGGGAGTGAAATAAACTACAAACAATAATTATAAGTAATTACATACAAATTAGATTTTCTGGCATAGAAAAATTACACATTTTTGTGTTGCTATTGTTTCTAAAATTTCATTTTTTCGAAAAAACACACTGTTACAGGCATTACTTGTCTACATTTATTATTCTAATATTTAGAGACTATCACAAAACAAAAATCGCAAAATCAAATTTTATTCTTAAGAGCGGGATTTGTTGAACTGTACTTAATGAGTGAAAGAAGTGCTGTCGCAATAACCTTCAACCAATTTTTTGTTTTTTTTAAATTTGCTTATAAAATTTCAAAGGTCTTATATACATATATATGTACTTGGTATTCGTAAATCTTGCTTCCCCAAAAGCTAAGAAAATCTGGTCATTACTCTGGAGAGTACAACTCTCTTATCGTGTAAGTTACACGCCAAAAAATTGTCATATTTCAAAATTGTAGAAATTATTCCAAAGAAACCGCAAAAAACAGAGCGTTCTGGAAAAATCAAAGCTCTAATCAAGCGTAAGGTGGCCCTCTTATCTTTCTGCAACGGCAAACAATTCGGGTCTTGTGTTAGTTCCGATTTCAGTAGTGGGAATTAATCTGAGATGGCTGATGAAATGCGACCATTACGGGTGATGCACTTGAAGAGACCATTGGCCCCTTTCCCCCGAAAACTGTGGAAAGACGGCTGCGTTATTGATGAGAACTCATGTGAACCAGCCTTACTAATCGAGATATCACGTCATGGTGTGAGAAGAAAAAACTTGCTTCGGATGAGTGTTCTTCTGCTTTAATTCACAGCTAATAACAATGTTTATTCTTATCGGGCGCTGTTATCTACTCCTAAAATTATTATAATTAACTACATGCACATTTTGGAAATTAAATTTGATGTATTATGTATTCACTTGAAAATTTAATGCGTGGTAATAACAATGTGAATTGATTTTTATCGTCTTATTGGATGGCCACTATTTGCGTTATGCTTTTTTTTCTCGTAAGATAAGAGTGATAATTTATAGATATCTAAGTCGCTTTGGTGGCGTGGGCGTATATTAGAGGGCAGCGAGGTTTTAAAAGAAAAGATTTCTCGGAATTATCTTTCCCGCAGATCAAGTTTGTCTTAATATAGTGAGTCGAATGTAAAATTTAATCGGGGATATTCCAGTTACTGGTAAATTTTGGAAAAACCAGTGATGTTTTGTTGGTGAATGAGTAATGATTCCTATAATTTAATAATGATAAATACGATAACAGCCAATCACATAACGTGGGATTAAAACGTTCCTCCCACAATATGTGTTGCAAAATTTCACTGATTTATTAACTATCTATTTTTTAGAATTTAAAATTCATCGTTAATCAATCTAATAAGGCTAATGTGTTAAATTGACTTGTATTTAAACACTGCACTTTTTTGTTGTAATTCTGCAATAACCAACAAGATCTCCAATTCCAAAATAGCTTAATGGAAAAATTCCTTTCATGATTTTTATTTCTGTATGACGTAAGTTTATTACATTTTTTCCATTTGCATTGTATCGATATTTAGCACAAAAATGAATATTAACTATTTATAAATTAATTATACCCAGTATGTTTTATAACCTTGCCCATATTTCACCCGTTGATTCTACCATTGTTTTATAGTATTGGTATTTATTCTTACACATTTTTAACGTATGTTTTAATAAAGGCATTTCCTCCATATGTCACAGTTCTTTGTACATGTCAGAATAAACACTTTTTCCATACGGAATGTATCAATTTTAAAAAGAGTGACGACTTTTCGTCCACTTTTGTTAAAGAGCATCTTCGAAAAATTCTTCTGAAAAGATTTACTTGGAGTACCGTGCTCTTCACTGGCAAACTTTTCGTTCTTCTTGTGCCTACATTTTCTTTTTAAACATAATTGTTTGAATTTTTTTTTAAGTATATCTATGGAATTACTTCACTGGCAGGGCACGTATACTTCGCAATTTTGGGATAACTCTATTTTTGGTCTAAGACCAACTTTTTTTTATAAGAATAACTTTTTACTACAAATGTAGCTCAACGTAATTTTAATGTACTCCTGTGATTTTATAAATTCGCGAAACCTGATAAATACCTAGAAAGTTTCGTGTACTTTCTCACATTCATGTTAACAATAGACATGACCAGAGGCTTACATTATTATAAAAAATTTTCGGAGCTTATTTCGAGAGAGCTTCCTTCGCCCCTGAACTATTGTAGTCCAAAAATTCCGCTTCTTTGAAAAATTATAAAATTTGATTTTGTGATGTTTGTTTTGTGATAACCTCTATAAAGCAGAAAACCAGTGACGCGCCGCGAGGGCGTCCGTTCCAAAGGGGTGCGGTCCGCACAAGTGCGAACAATATAAAATATATTTAAAGTAGATAACCAACGAGAAAAATTAATCTCACCAATAACATTGTTTAACTTCGACTGTTTATGTTTATAATTCGAAAGAATCGACAATTGGCACGTTCAGATACCAAGCATCAGCAGCCGCATGCATTTGTGTTAAGAGAAAATGAAATTTGATGGATTTTGTCTGCCTTAAAACAGAGGAGAGAACTGATTAATTAATTAAGCTACAATGGAGCAAAACGGTGCGAATATTATTTTGGGTGAAGAGTGTTAGTATAATTATTAAGTGATTAAAAAAAATATTAAAAAAAAATCGAAAAGCTATGGAATTGAACCGTAGACCGAAATCTGCAAAACAGACCTCCCCACTGCAGGACTAAAGAACAAGTAGGTTCGAACAATAACAATTATAATAATAATAAAACATGGCGGATTCATAAAGCAGAAATATAAAAGTATACTATTTTATGAAATTAAATTAGGTTTACTGTACAGAATTTTGAGATATCATCACGTTGTTGGAGGGAGCGATTAGATTATTTTGCTTAGCGTTTTACACAATAATCCTAATAATATACATACAAAATTTGATAACAATCGGTCCAGTAGTTTCGGAGTTATCTGTCTAATTAAAATCGACACAGACGACAGACAGACAGACAAACAGATCGGCAGACACAAGGAAACGCCAGGCCTATTTTTTCGTACTTCAGGAGTCATGAAACGGCGAGATAACATACAAGTAGCCAGTCGCCACATGGAATCGATTACAATACTTCCCTAAGGGAAGTCAAAAACAAAAATACATTTGTGAAAAAGACTTAATTAATTACAAAATGGAATACAAACCAAAGAGAATTTTGAGCTCGATAATATATAAATCCAAAACCGTTTGGAATATTACACATACTGACACATGTTTTAATAAAAAATTTCAAGCAATCACACATGTTGTTGATGCTCAGCAAATATCAGACCTATATCAAATAGCTGAAATGTTTAATATACAGTTCTTAAGTCACTCTGATGTTGATGCCGATTCAGGTAGTAGCACTTTTGGTGATGTCTCAAATTGTAACTTCGTTTTAAGTCCTACTGATGTAATGGAAATGGACGAAATAAGTGTAAGTTTACACAGTAAACACTCGTCGACACCTGCTGATATTCCATATTCCATAGTTACAAACATTGCCAAAGAAATTTTTCATCTTTTACTTAGATGGTTATTTTCCGGAAGAACTGAAATATGCCAAAGTTATTCCTGTTCGTAAGAAAGGATCTAAATATAATATCAAACATATCTCTGTTGTGCCAGTTCTTTTTTAATAATAGAAAAACTGCTACCTATATAATCGAATCCTTCAATTCTTAAGCGTTAACAAACCAAGTGTCAATTTCGATTCATACCGTTTAGATCCACGACATGGTTGAATTTATAAAAGTGAATTTTTGACTGATGCATACTTTGACCTATCGAAGTCATTTGATAAGTATGTATTTTCAAGTCAAATGAAAATTACAGAAGGGTTCCACAAGGGGTCTATATTGGGTCCTCTTTTGCTCCTTATATATGTCAGTGATCTGGCAGAATATGTAGCCAACTACTCGGTGTCAATAAGCTGATGACACTTCATGCATAATAAATATAATCAAAAGCACGATAGGGTCTACAACTAACATATTAGTGCTCATTAATGTTAAAACAGTCCTCTTGTAAATTAAAGAGTGTATGTAACGGAGAAAGACAATGTCTATATTACAATGAACTCAAAATCAATGTCTACAACTGAAAAAATAAAATTCCTACCTTCAAACTGATTGATTATATCATTTGAATGTACTTCCTGTATCGTATTGTTGTTTGATTCTTTGGCAATATTATAATACTTAATTATTATGCTGAATTTTCTTTGACTAAACTCTATTCACTAGGTTGCAAGTTGTCATTGTCAAATGTATCAAATTTTGGGAAACTTATTCTTAACCATGCACTTCTTTTTATTAAGAATTTATGTATATGATTTAAGCTATTATTATTTACTTAAAAACTAATAAATTCATGAAGAGTAGAGTTTTATATGGGTATATGATACATCCGGAAAAGTGAAAATTTTATTTAGTTTCTACATTTCAGCGGTTCTGTTTTAGATCGGCTTCTTCCAAAATTTTACTTGCAGACATTTTCACTAAATTTTCTTAAATCATAAATATTTACTAGCAGTATTTCAGACCTCAGTCATATTGTGCTTTGTCCTATGTATCTTGGCTTTGTCTAAGTAAATCGGTCCAAATTTCGAAATGGATAGAATTCGGAGTATTAGTTCTAATATATTTTCCTACGTTTCCTAAAATTTAAGACACCTTATTTTATCCACCTCCTTATTTGCAATTCAATAATGTTGCTGAATCTAAGTTTAGTATGTTTGGCAAGCGACGTAACAGATATGTGTCTGTCTTTTATAGTAGTTGTTTCAGGCAACACTCCTAACCAATGAACGGCTTTCACACTGATTCTTTGTCTCGCACGATGGTTAGATTCCTCCTGTTCATAATCAGGCATCATTATTCCCAATCTTTCGCAATCTGTGTGGTAATCTTAAATCTTAAGACCCCTAGGGAACTGGATAGAGGGGAACAACGGTAAATGGTGAAGAGATAAGTCTTGGTCCTTTATTTTCATGCATAAACTGTGTAACTTCTTTTCCTTATTTTTGAAAAGCAAGAATATATTATGTTGGCAAAATCTGCACTGTCACAGGTGTGATCATTTATCATTTTCTTGCTTGACTCCATTTTGGTAATAAGTTCGGATAATAAAAATTGTATGGAAAACAGCCGTAGTTGTTCAAAAAGTAATTCCATGGCTGACTAGACAAGGTTTTTTTTTCGATCATCTGGCATTAACTTTAAAATCTCGATTCTAACGGCGTCATCTAGTGGTGGTGTAAAGATCTAAAAACTTAAAATAACTTCCTTGATAGGTGTTGCCGGTGTTCGTAAACCAACTCCTGAAAAACAGTATTACTGGAAATAGTCCAGCAGAATCGAAAACTTCAACATTTTCCTCTTCCTTGCGAAGTGCACTTTTCTCCAAATAAAAAATGAGCATGTTTGACGAGCTGACACGCAAATGAATCCAGCGCGTTCGCCGAGATCCGCTAATTTCCCCACTTGTTGCTCGTTGTTGCGCCCATTTTGTTTATTGACGATGCCTATCTTCACCTAGTAACTGCATTTTTCCCGTGTTCCATGAATTTGTTTTGTGGAAAGTCGCATAAATTCCAGATCGCGGATAGACACGTCTGTGTTCATAAATTCTGATCCACCGTGTTATCGTCAAGTCCAGCAACATATCGGCATTATAACGTCCATCAGAGTGTGTTTGAATGTAATCGCTAATCTCATCGTATCATGTATCGGTTGGGTCTCTTGTCGTCCAGAAACAGTCGAGCATCCATTAACGTTAGACGAGTAATGGTATCGACATAAGCCATGTATCATATTCGAGCTGATGGCATGGTGGGCCACTACACCGCATCGTGCTGGATCTCTGTCGATGAAGATTAGCAAGCCAACATGTGTTCTTAAGTGACGGGTATGGATGTTGCTTGGCACATTGCCATACACGGACTGACGGCCGCGGGCAAATATTAGCAAAGTCTGACGATGATGGTAATTAATTGCGGCAACCGAGGCCAATTAACGATTATTGGCACAAGCACGGTGTGCTTTTATTAAAACCTGAAGTTATATGCGCTTTTTTGCTACTCTTCAACAGAAGCACTGGTAGATCATGATTTTCTAGTAATTTCCAGGTAAAGAGATACTACTGTGCGGATAAGTATAAAAAGTGGATATCAACTGCGTTAAGAAGGCCATTAGGAAGATGATAATAATAAAAATAATATATTTACATAACACAAAAATACTTTTAAATACATGTTGAGACCTAAAGCTAAACAGAAAAAACGAAATTAAGTAAATAAACAAAATAAGAGACAACTGACAAACATTGCACGAAAATCGTAAAAATATACTAGAAAATCTAAATTTAAACCTAAATTTTATAATATATTAACAGGATATCTTTCATATTATACACGAAGTGTAAAGTATTAATTTTCTTGGTAGAAGACATTATTTTACACTTTTCAAGGATATCATTAAAAAATAAGGTAAATAAAAAATTTGCGGACCAAGATTTGTTCCTTGTGCAACACCACCATAAACTTGAAAAATTGGCGAGGAACACCATTGCATTCGACGCATTGCCTCCTACCAGTTATTACAGTTGTCACTAGTGACAAGAGCTCTTAATAAACCCATGTTGTTCCAGAATGATGTAATTTTCAACGTGTGAATAAACAACGCTTGACAGTACAAACTGTAAAAGTATTGAAAACTTAAATAAAAGAACAATGGGCCTGTAATTTTTCAAAAGATAAATTAAGATTATGACTTAAAAGTAGTAGAAAGCAACTAACACAATCTACAATAATAAATCTAAGAACGTAGTCAGGATCAGACATTTAATAAACCTTGCTGATTTGTTGCAGAAGACTTAGATAAGTAGCACAGAGTATCATAGAATGAGCAACTTATTTTAATATGACACGATTATGTTGATTACATTTATGTTGATTTTGCCGAAAGATTGAAGCACACTGTTTGATAAACGAATTTAGGTACCATTCGCTGACGATGTGATATTTCTTCGCCCTTCACCATTTAAAGCGGTGTACCACTAGGTCTACTCTTCGTATGTCTCAAATTCCAAAATTTTTTAGGTCATTTTAAAAAGAAATCTCATTACTTCTGATAGATAAAGCTTTGATCCTCTTTTCAAGTAGGTACTTCATTCTCTTAAGTGGTAATAAATATAAAGTTTATCCGGCACAATATCGAAAATACGCAAAATGTTTACATATTTACATCATCTGTGTTCTTAAAAATTTTCAAACTTTCGTGAATATTTAAAATTTTATAACTACTGACAGCTTTAACTAACTTTAAACAATTTAAATACATCTATTTCACAGCAAAGGAAATTAGGAAAAATGGTTTGTTGAGATTAAGCAATCTTCCTAAATTTTTAATGACAATAAATTAGAACTTTTGAATTGTTGTTTGAAAGACTGCACCCAATCCGTCCGGATGTGGAAGAGGTCACTGCTGGAACAGAAACATCTATTCAGCAGCTTAATGAGCCTATGAAACATTTTGTTCGAGATGCCAGTAAACAGGTCATAACGAAAAATGTAAAAACCGGTAAAAACTTAATTACCCCGTTGATAATTATAAAGTCATCAAAGGTTTGCGAAAGAAAGATTACTTTTACGTTGAAGCTGCCAAGGATAATAAAATCATTATTTTAGATAAAGAAGATTATTTTGATAAACTCAATATTTTTATCGCCAATGGTTCTTATGAGTCAATTGTTAAAAATACATTACCAAAGACGGTCAGAGAAGTAAACAACACATTTAAAATGTATATGAACCTCATTACTCCAGGACTAAGATTCAAGTAACATGTTGCTAACCCTGTAGTTTCCAAACTGTATTGTTTGCCTAAAATTCATATATGTATCTGGTACATCGATGCGCCTAATTGTTTCTGGAGTTAACACACCTACTTGCAAAGTTTTAAAGTGGTTAACAAACGAATTTATAACTTGCCAGTCAAACCGCCAAGCTTTGCTATTAAAAATTCCCTAGATTTCATTAGCCACATTAAAGACATTGTTTTTGGAAGATACTGAGATATTAGTTTTATTCGATGTTCCTTCTCTTCTTTCGAGTGTCCAAATACCGCAAACCTTAATCTATTTACAAGAATTGTTGGTTTAAAACGGCTTGGAGCAACAAATCCTTAGGAAATATGTACAACTCACCAAAGTCTCTATGAAACAGTATATTTTTTAATTTAACGGAAAATTTTTTCAACAGCTGGACGGACCGGCAATGGGCAACTCCTTGTCTCCTGGCTGAGCTTTTCATGAGCCCTTTTGAAAAGGGTTTGCAAGATAACTTAGAATATTTCCCACGGATATGTCTAAGGTATGTAGATGATATTTTTGCCATTCTTAACATAAGTTAATGCAATATCCAAAACTTCGTCAAAGACTTAAAAAGTTAATTAAACAGTATCAACTTCACTTACGAAGAAGAGAACAACAGGTAACTACCTTTTCTTGATAATAGTAATTACTAATTAAAACTAGTAATTTCCATTTTTTTGGTTAACCGACTCCTTTCAATAAGGAAAGATTAGGTAAAAATCATCAAAGATCTAAACAGATGTAACGGTTTTGATAAAGTGGACTATTTGATAGAGTAATTAATAAATTTAAATTTAGAAAAATCAAGCGTTGCTCAACACATTTTTGAAAATGATCACAGAATAGATGTAAACTGTTTAAAATTCGTTAAAGCTGGCAATAATTTAAAAAAAATTTAAAATTCACGATAGTCTGGAAACTTTTAACAACAAAGACAATGTAATGAATTCCAATCACCGATCCAACCCGAACTCGTCCCTCTAGACTATTGTGGGTTCGAATTGACAAATCGCAAATATAGGCTCATAACTTTTTAGATGCGATATATCGGACCAAATTTGGCGATAACGTCATCAGTTTACGAAAAGTGGGGAGATAAATTTCCATTAACGCTTTACCATGCTAACAATAACCTTAAAACGTTTGCGAGATTTCGAACCATTCGGTTTTCCGCTTCATTAAATTGTAAAATGTTGTTTTGTACAACTTTGATATTTTTTTAAGCATCTGGATGTCTAGGGTAAAAACTCAACACAGATTCATAATGATAAAAAAAACTTGACATACGAGGGCTACATATTTTTTTTAAACCAGTGGAAATAAGAAAATGTACGATTTTGTGTAAACTGTATGCCAACAAAATTGTACAGAAAAGTTACCTTGATAACATTTCGGGCAATTTTATTGTGAAGTTCAACACGAAAAACTTTTAGGGAACAGTATAAGTATAAGTTAGATCTACAAGAACGAGGATTACAACTTTACCGAGAGTTTAAGTAGAATAAGAGGCAAACAATATGTATAGAAATACCGTTGTTGCGATGCGTTTAAGCCAGATATTTATTTTTTGCACAATTTCTCTCATGTTATTAAAGACGAAGTTTACCATTATTGGCGAATATAGAAATCCAAGAGGATCTGGACGACAGTATTTGCTAACACTTCCGATTTCATAAAATGGGAAAGTTATTAACGCACAAAAAAAAATCTGATAAAATTAAAATTTACTTATCGACCCAACTCGCAAAAATTAAAAATGATGTTTAACTAATAGATCGATTCTGTAACTTATTATGTTAATAACATTCTGTTATCACTATGTAAACACAGCTAACATTATGTTGTTGCTATGTAATAACATATTTAACATAAATTGCAATTCGTTAAGCTTGTTTCTGTTATGTTAATAACATTATGTTATTAAAATACTCTGTAAAATAACAGAGACATTTGAGTCAATGTTATTAACATAATACGCTTATTTTAACGTTTATTAATTAATAATATCACAAATTTGACTGCGGTGGCAAAAGAAGTTAAAATGGCAGAAGTCTACCCGTCTTCGGTTATTTATTATTAGAAGACGAAATTCAACGATAAGTCTTTCATATCATAGTATTACTAATAAAAATATCACAATGCATGTATTATAGGAACAGGATGAGAATTCGGCGGAGGGAACCTCGCGACAATCAAAAACCCTTTGAAAGTTTAACAGAGACGGAATTTAGAAAGTCCTTTCGTTTCAGCAAAAATCTGACCCGTTTCTTACTGCAGAGGTTGCAACCTCATTTGGGAAATCTACGTGCCAATGGTATTCCTAAATACTTAAAAATTTTAGCCACATTGAACTTCTTAGACCATGGCTCATACCAACACTGCTTCGGAAAGGAATGTCTTCTTCTACTGCCAGGAGTCAACCATCGGTTAGCAGGGCCATGACTCAAATTTGTCGCCTAATTAGTGAAATTTTAATGCCTCTCTTTTACGAAAAAACAAATTTTCGTGATGTAATTATTTGTTTGACAGTGACAGATGATGAAAATGGTATCATTACTTCGAAAAATAACATTTTCGGACAAATGACACATCTGTTATTTAAATACTAACATAACGGTTTAGAGAATACGACATTTCTTGTTTTATGTTAACGTCGTGATAACATAGCAATTTTAATAACAGAAATTTAAAATAACATAATGTTAACTGATTGTTACAGAATCGACCTATTAGTTTAGATAAAATATCTTTTAAAACTGGTCGGAAGTATTTACATCTAGCTTTCACGACGATTTTATTAGTGATCATAAAATCATATTTTGAAAATGTGCACATCAAAAATATGAGCAATTTTGTAATTTATGGCAATTAATGAACAAAATATCTAACCCCTACTTCTTAAATACAGAAATTACATCACAAAATGACCCATAAGATTTCATTGGGTCACATTGTCAGTCATTATCACAGGTTTTTTCTTTTTTTTTTCTTGAAGTTTTCAGTAGATTGAAAGATATCCATCCAACTTGACAGCGTTGAACTTTCTTTCCACGGAAACTGTTGTCCATAAAACTAGAGGTATGTGCAACTGAATAATATTTAGTGTGGGTCAATAATAATCAGTAAACATTGTTCAAGAGACTACTAAAGAAGTTCTGTGTACAATATTTTGAACATTCTTTACGATAATTTTTACTTTTTGGTAATTCGCCTCCCCTACGCAAAGAATTCGTTTTTAAAAAATTTAACGTAAATTATTTGAGACCATGAGTATTATTGATGCAGTGTGATTATTTGTAAGTACTGAACTCAAAAATAAAATGAATAATTAATAAAATATACTGAGATTCTCAAGGATGTGAATGTTAATGATTTTTTAATACGACATTTAAAGATCACTATCTGTGACGGAATGTACAGCAACACAACCAATACATAAACAATAACGTTACTTGCTATAAAAAAATATAAACCTTATATGTGGTAGCTAGTTCTATCTAGTTGTTCCATTTTCATGAACAGTTCATGAAACGTAACATAACCTTATAAAATTGTCACATTAAGCAGACAGAAATGTTATCTTGCTTATGATTTTTTTTTAGTTTCAGGAAGTTCAAGATGCTACATGACTCGCTATATCACAAAAGGCAAAAGGAAATCGAGTTGACATATTTTTTTATTTTTGAGAGCAACAACAACAGTCACTTTAAGTTTCAACCGAAACTCAATAGAAGACGATCACCTTTGAGATCACCTTTGAACCTCCAAAGCATAATTAAAAAATTCTGAAGTTATTTAGAGAAAAAAAAATGCATTTTTTTATAACAACCCCTATTCCTTAAAATAAATATATGTTTGGACAGCTCCAACTCCACGGAGGACTTCGATTGTGTATGTTTATACATCGAAAAAATGCGACGATTAAGCAGGCAGCAAACTACCTCCACAATACAGAGGAGGCGACTAAAGTTATGAATTAATACGCTACAATGGAGCCACATGTTCTGAATATTATTTTGGGTCAGTAGTTGTTATTGTGATAATTCTTGTTATTATTATACTGGCCGCAAGTGAAATCCGAACACCCACAAAATAGGAATTTTTATTAACAAAATTTTGTAGAAAGGGAGAATAATAATTAAGGTAAAATAAACAAAAACCATCTAAAACAAAACATAACTTTGAAAAAAACTAATAATGTGTGGGACCGCCACGTAGGTGAATGCACTCCTGCAGTCGACGAGGGATGCTATCAATTTGGTTGTTGATGTACTCTAGAGGTACAGCATCCCAAGCATCTTCAACTGCATGACGCAGTTCATCCAAAGTCGACGGGGGCTGTGGTAAATTTTGAATATGAATACCCATCCACCCCCACACTTTTTCAATGGGCGATAAATCCGGTGATCGAGGTGGCCAGGATAAGGTGGGGATACGTTCCTCTTCTATATTAAATATAGGCGGGCGCAACATTACTGTATTCTCCAATTTTCGAGAAAATTAGGTGAATCATTCTTGATTTGATCAATAAAAATAAATTGTAACCCATCAGTCCATAGAATGCACTTTTACAGTACGACCACGGAATTCACAACATGTCAGTGCTCTTATACTGGTATTATGCAATTTAGATCTTTTTTAAAAAATTTGGATGCCGTGGTAAAAAATCGAGGCGGATTCATAAAAAATATATTTATTTTATAAAATTTAAATAGTGTTTACTACAAGAAGGAGGGAATTATTGATGGGAATGATTTGCCAAATTTTGGTTACCGTTTTACGATATACACGAAATTCGTAACACACATTTGGCAATAATCCTCCAAAAGTTTCTGAGACTATGTGTCTAAAAAAAATTGACACAGTATCTATGTGTCAAAAAACGTCGACAAAACATGAAAATAGTCAGTCATCTGATAGGGCTTAATACAATACTTGGTTCTTTCAAATAAATGATACATTTCTTTACCTACTTCATATAATTATGGACGACAAAATGTAATATCCAGAGATTTGTCTTTGATCGAATTTTTGAGTTATCAGGTTAGCGTCAAATTAAAAGTTTAAGAAGACAAACTGCTAACAATCCACAGCTGTCTTTGATCATACTTTTTATTACTACCAAATAATTTGGAATTGTTCACTATTTGCTTCGTATTTCCAATTTTGATTCAAATATTCAGATCCTTCTTTATTGTTGATGTGGCTACTCTGGCAGTCGAGCACTTAACTCTCTTCTATTATGTTAAAGTTATTACGCTACAACAAAGATCGATGCAAAAATCTAGGTTGCTCCAATTTGGTCAACTATTTCTTCTAATTTTCGGGTACCAGCGGTCAAATGTCGCGATATTTATCAAAAATAATTAGCTACTACTTTACATCACTATCCAGTCATAAATCGCAGACAATTTCTCTAAAATTACACCAAACTCACTGACCAAGGCACAAATTATGCGTGGGGACCCGCTAACAAGTTTCTTTATAGTCACAGTTAGCCAGTGTTCACTCCACAACAGGTACCTCAAAAACGCGCGCCTTATCCCCATCTGTTGTTTTATATCTTCCTGATCTTAAGCAGTAATAAGCGGGACAACCAGGTGAGCTGTCAGCGGTTAAACACTTCTGGTGTACCAAATGTTGCACCATCCGCTAGAATTAACAATTCCACGGAAAAAGATCAGATAAGTAGTAAGAGTAGAAGTCGAAGAGCAACTCAACATGGAAGTGGCATTCAATGCGAAATAAATAACTCGTATAATAATATTCTCTTATCGTTGTTCTCGTCGTATATTTGTTCATTTTTAACGGTCCGTTCGCGTATACATACTGTAAAGAGTTTTATCAATCGTTATCAATCTTACCCTACAGCTTAGGTAATATCCATACAATGTCACGCATACTCGACAATGCTATTGCTTATTAATGAGATTCCGGATTGAATGTACGAGATTGTGGACGAAAATGCGTTTGTAACAGGTAAGTAACGATAACTTGTCGAAAGCATATGGTCGTTGGGACTATCGCCGGTGAATATCAAGGGTTCTGTTATGTTTTACTGCCCAAACGAAATACAGATTCTTACATTTTTTCCTAATGACGCAATTACTTCTAGAATCGGTTCAAAATCTCCACTAATTATGAACGCGGTGATAAGAAAACCGAACAGGAAATAGACTGGTCGCTGTTCCATTTATTGCGTAACCAATAGGATAATACCTTCAACATAATTTACTAATCGGATTCGCATACGTTACATGATGTTACTTCCAAGCTCTCACATTTAAATAAATGTCGATTTAATCAACAATCATCATTGTGACACTCCTACTGACAATCGTTAAACGCAATACCACGGCATCTTGTCTATTGCGTTGCAAACAGTCGAAGAATTGAGTTTTTTTAAGCGATTCTATTCAATATCCACAGTGACAATCTTTGAACACTGTTTAATAGTCAATCACAGTGTTTAGGAACTCTAAGAATCTAGATCACCAAATGAGTTTTAAAATTAATCGCTAATCAGAATTAATGTTGTCCTCCCTGCTAAAAACTTGATGACGTCATTTCAAAATTTTGCAAAGTAAATACTAAATAACATTTTTTAATTTCTATGTAACTGGATTTGTTTAACTGTCACAATGACTTGAAGCCAGTTTTTTTTGTCAAATAAAATCCAGACATGTTTTTCAGAGGTTAACATAAATTAACCTTTACGTCTGTTAAAAATTCAGTGCTTCATGAAATATTCTCCACAAATACTATGCGACTTGCGAGGTTTGAATCGATAACAAATTTTCTTGAAATTTTATACTTAAACATTGTGACATAGAGCCTTACTTGTGTAAAACCGTTTCAGTAATAAAAAATTGTATGCAACAAACATCATAAAAGGATAATATAATACACAAATAAACGATATCCGTAGCGTCTAGAATATTATATTGGCGAAGCAACCCGTTTATGGCAACAGAATTGTAACAGAAAGCTCCTGACCACGCTGTAATTAATTTGGTCCGAATTAATTACCTGCTACTGTTATACACATTTCCACCGAGAATTCACTACATCCGACTGTCCTGAAAAGCTTTCATCATTTTTCCATGCAACAAAACACAATGGTGCAATAGAATCCTAATACTGTAATTTCCATTCCGTCATATATTTCACATCATTTGCATACTACTATAATAAACGAACAGCGTATCTATCCCACCAATGCAATTAATCTTAATATCAGAATTCGCGATAAGATGTAATTACACTTTTTAATTAATTAAAATAATTATATCCATTCCTTCATTTAGGCTGCTTATAAATTAGTTTTATAACTCAATGCTCTAGCTCGTTTAAATTTAATTATCGTGATCGTAAAGCGCGTACTAATAGGTATAGCCGTGAGGTCGCATTTTTCATGCTGCCATCAAATTTGCACTTTAGTATGACAAATAGGGGTTGGACTGTCACTTTACACTTAAAAATAACATACATCTGGAAGTAATTTATCACCTTATTTTTTACAACGTGCCCAACACGAAAGGTGAGACGGTTGTACAAGTTAACGTAATGAAATTAATCACCTTCAAGATGAACACAATTCGTTGTTTTAATTTGAATTTTCGCACACACATCTAGAATGCAAAGGGTGGTGGTACCAAACACAAAATCAAACATAAAATTTGAAATTAACGATTCAGCCGCAACACTACAAATATTTTGAGTAAACCTCGATTAGCCGTCGAAATTTAATGCACCGTTGCACAATAAATAAAATCTTTATCTGCTTTGCATATTTCTACGCCACAAACAAAATATTTCACAATTTTGAAAACATGGCAGAATTTAAAGAAGTGACATTTAGATCGACATTAAGATAACGAATTTATGTAAAGAATTTAATGTTGGAGTACCTCACGTTGACAAGTGTGAATACCAATCACGTTTATTACAACTACCATGTCGAACAAGGGTTAGAAAAATGTTATCTGCGAGATCAGAAAAAAATCGGTGCTTTAGCTGTCTGCGTAAACATACCGCAGGAAAAGTTTAAGACCAAAGATTTCCAGATAGGTTTTACTCTTTTTCTGTCAAAAATTTTTCCAAAGAATTCAATTAAGTACTAAACGAGGAGTATACGTTTATCTTGACCTCTAAAGATGTTCGATTTCATCTCTTATTCAGTTTTGCCTTCGGCGAATGAAACGAGTTCGAATTGCCTCAGGGTTGATTTTTGGATGACAGTGACACCTGCATTCGAAATAGTGCTGAACAAATACTAGAGAAGATAGCATAAACTGATAACCACATATTATCATGGAAAAGCAATAGTTTAGTGCGAAGGGTGCTTCCAAGGAGATCTATTTTACCAATAATGAAGACACGACGTAATAATCTGACACCTGTCAAAATGACAAAACTTAATTTTGGGGCAAAATTTACATACCAGTTTAATTCTATAAACTAGAATCGATAAAACTAATAATTAATTATTGTATAATGGCAGCGATAACATTTTTGATCGACATTTAGTTCATTTATCTGGTGCATATCTAATGCAAAAATATATATTTAGTATAAAATAAATAATCTCTAGTCAAAATACCTGCGTTGTGTACTACTTTCATCAGATAGTGATTATTGACCAACGATACCTAGTTTTCTGTTTCCGTTTCTACTTAGCATTGGAATGACATCAATTCAAATATTTAAAAGGTGCAAAATTATAGAGTCGAGATAATTATCGAAAATTTTATTAGACTATTAATTAGTGCAAAAAGTTTATTAAATTATTTGTAGCTAGTGACATATTTGTTCTAAATATTTATTACAATCTGAATACAAGCTTATTCGGTCGATAAAATCCTGGCAAAGCTTTAAGGCAAGATTAAAAAAGAATGTATCTGCCTGTGTGCTCGACACATAAAATTGGTTTATTGCAAAAAACAGACGACCAGTAAAACCAACAAATTTCTGAATGGGATTCAGCAAGAATTCTGCAAAAACGTATCTACTTTACGAATTGAATATTTAACGAAATAATGCACAACATGTAAAATGTAAATTCTTTACATCAAGTTTTCATACGTATGTATTTTATAAAGAAAATTTTGATCATTATATTCCAAAATTACAATAGTAATATTTAATACTATTTAACAGTTGTCATCTATATTAACTTGTTTCATTTATAATTTATATACACAATTTTTTTATTTTTCTTTCATAAAAACATATTTGATTACAAATATTCTTGTTCACAATAACTGAAATAGTTACAAAATACTTATAAACAATATACTCGTCCTCTTTAAGCAAAACTGGTCATACCATGCCAAAACGAAAAATAAAATTACAGCAGGATGTTGTTTTAACCTTTAGTAATATCAACTTTATTACGCGAATATGAGGTCAGAATGTATTCATATTTTGGAGTTAATAATAAATAGCGGCGTCCTTATCTAATTAACAAATATATCCAAAAATTGACAACAATTTCGTCAAAACTTTGGAGAATGACATGACACCCACGAAACAGAATTTTCAATTGAAGTTAGAAAATTGCCACAGAACGTCGAGGCGTGTCCAACTTCGTTCAAACTCTGCTCAAGGTCGAGCATTTGCATTCAAACAAGCGTTTGCTCGAGATTTTCGAGAATTGCAATGGCTACTCGACGCCTATGCATAGGTGTTTATTATAGTAATATAGCCAACGAACTAACGCATGTGCTGATTCTTAGAGTTTTTAAACTCTTTAAAACGGGCATCTCTCAACAATCTCAAAAAAAAAACGTACTTAAATACTCAACTTCATACATAATATCGAAATTTGTACACCTCAATTTGCACTTCTGGGGGTCGATTCTCGAACTCGTTCGAATAAGTTCCGCATACGCAAGTGACCAATTTCCGAACGGTTTTGAAGATTCGGTATTCTCGAAGCGCGCGCACACGTTGGTATACGCAAATGTTCGAGCGTATACGAACGTCAAGTTACGAGTGGGTAGATGCGATCGCATTTTGGTTTGCGAGTGGTGAAAGCTAACCTAAAACTCTGTTTGGTTTTGGTCGTTCTGTGTTAATGTCAATATAATATCTTTAATCTGCTGTATCTGTTAATATACATTAATAGAAAGGGTTACCATTCCAAAAATACACAAATTGTAATGTATCATTTTGATTGTGGGAATTTTATAATTTCATTTACAATTTTGACATTTGTGAAGCAAATTTAAAAATTTTAAATTGAAACAGCCGATTTCTGTGTAGTACACATAATAGCTACATATGTATGAAGAAACAACGCACTATTACGATATTTTGGGTAATTTCTACTAATACATTAA
This sequence comes from Zophobas morio, assembly GCF_036711695.1. Lineage (NCBI taxonomy): Eukaryota > Metazoa > Arthropoda > Insecta > Coleoptera > Tenebrionidae > Zophobas > Zophobas morio. The sequence continues at coordinate 11,646,183 of NW_026972122.1, forward strand.
CACGTTCTTATTATGGTTGTAACAATAATTTTTAGGTGACTCTGGCTAGCCACTGCCAACATTTCAAATACGTATACGTGCAGTTGTTTCAAAAATAAAAACTAAAATGAATTCTCAAAGATCATTTACTGTACAAAACGGTTGTAATGGTATGCATAAGTATACCTGAATAAATATCGGGTAACCAAACCCTAAGAATTTTCTATAAATTAGGAGAGTACACGCAGTAATAAAGGTATTAATATGCAAATACCTGCTGGCTGTGGTGGTCCCACTCAAAAATAAACATTAAGTTTGTATCTGCATCATTGTAAAAAAATCACAATAATTTGTATTAAATACGTAGGGTTGCATAAAATCGTAAAATCAACAATTTTTTTTGATTACGATTTTTTTATGTTTTTTTAGTCTGTCAATTATTTGGAATTAAAATCCTAATTAAAATAGTAAGTATCCGACTTAATGTCATCCTTGAGTCGTACTTCTTAGTTTTGAACAATAAAGAGAATTTATTGTAATTTATATTGCAAAAAAGGAATTGATAGTGTTATTAATATAATATTCACTCCTATAATCTTTAAAATACAATTTAAAAAAATTATCGTTCCATTTTGTTGGAAATATTGTGTTCTAGTTAAAGTTCAACTTATTTTGATATAAATTTGCATTAAAAGGGCCGTAATATGCATTGCATATTCCAAACTGTAAGGAAAACTTAAAAAAAAAACAATAATACTTTAAAGCAATAATTTAAATCGAGCCAATCCTGCTAATACGTGTTTTGCTGCTTAATAAATTTGAAGGTAACAAATTAAAATAGTCCTTCTTAGATTCAAACCGACACCGCGTGAGTTCTGCCAACCATTGCATTTAAATTTCCTCTGCATTTTACCGCTGTTGCCATATCGCCACTCGAACAGAGGCGTTCGTATGCGCATCGGGTTGCTATTCGCATTGAATCTCGTTCAAGAAGACGGATTTTCGTTTCGAATAGCATCTTGGCATGCGCATCTATTCGTACTCGCATCTTTGCGAACGAGTTCGAGAATCGACCCCCTGGTACTATTTGAACACTATAATATATGTGTACAATTTTTCGTTTCTTTTTTTTTAATCACATTCATTCCAATTTCCATACGATAAAAAACACAATGTATGTAATAATTAATTTACGAAGACTTATGTTACAAAAATTCCGTACAGAGTGTGAAGTTGTTTTCAATTAATAATTGCTTTTACAATAGCATTCAAGAACTCTAATAACGCGAATAAACAGTTTCACTCGCCCTTAAAATACAGCTTCTTCAAAAAATTATAATATTTAATTTTGAGAATTTTATTCCTTTTTACGATAACACATGCAAATTAGAAAACAAAAAAGTGTGCAGATAACCAATAGTGTGGCAATAGATACAAAAAACAGAGGAGGCGACTAAAATTATTAATTAACGTAGAATGGGGCAAAACGTTCTGAATATTATTTTGGGTAAGTAGCTGTTCTTATAATAATTATTATTTTACTATTAAATATATACAGGCGCAACATTACTGTATTCTCAAATTTTCGGAAAAATGCTGTGAATCATGTTAGATTTGTTCAATAAAAAAGGTTACTTTGACAGAACTTCCTTCGCCCTTGAAGTACAGTCCACCAAATTCCGCTTCTTTGAAAAATTATAAAAAAAAATTTTTTTCTGGTAATCTTTTTATATTAAAAACCAGTGGTGTAAATGACACCCCGAACCCCCTGCGTCGCGGCGGCGCAAATTCCAAGGAAGCAGATAACCGACGGAAAATAGTATATTATTATCAGTGTACATGCTTAACTTCGGTTGTTTATGTTTATATATCGAAAGAATGTCACGCAATTCGTATAATTTGAATGAGTTGTCTCCTCGAAACAGAGGAATAAAATTATTAATTAAGCCACAATGGAACATAATGTTTTGAATATCATTATTATTATTCTTATTTGATCATAATTAAATAGAGACATGGGTATTCTCACACTTTCTCTGAAATGAAGTTCTTAATTTGATCAATAAAAAACTGGTCGAAGGCTATAAGTGTAATCCGCCAAAACCAGCTCCGCCAAAATTATAAAATGTGATTTTACGATTTTCCGTTCTGTGATAACCGCTGTAAAGTAACACCCCCGCAGCCCCTGCGCCGTACGGACAATGTGGAATATATTTAAAGCACATAACTAACGAGATAAAATGTCCTTCAGCACTAGGTAATAGCAATCTGAAGCTCAAGTGTTGATTTATGTTTATACATCGAAAGAATGTCACGTAGAAATTGGTTTGATTTGAACGAGTTTTCTTCACATGTTCGAGAAAATGGGGTGACGGTGCAGCACTTTCGGAGATTACGTGTCTAATAAAAATGGATACAGACAGACACACAGACGGAAGTGGGAGACTACCTTTTGGTACTGTTGGGGTCTTAAAACGTCGAGAAAACATAAAAAGGACAATTCGTCCGATGGAGTCGATTACTATACTCCCTTAGCTTAAGCTCGGGAAGTAAAAAGTGAACCATGACTCAATCAAACCAGCGACCTTCGTGTTAGTACTTATTACATTTTTAGGGTAGAATCACGCAGATTATCACACAGCAGTGCTCTTATATGGTATAAAATGTTAAGATGGAATTTAATCAGGCGGATTCATGAACCACAAATCTAAGAGTATGTTCATAATATTTAAATAGAAGTTACTATGAACTACACGACTTTCCTACAACATATAAAATTTGACAACGATCGGTTCGGCAGTTTCAGATATCATTTGCCCAATAAAAATAGACACAGACGGCAGGTAGACAGACAGACAGAGACATGGAAACGAGAGACATATTGTTTCGTATTCTAAGGGTCATGGAAGGTTCTGAAAACATGAAAGTTGTTATTCGTCGGATGGACTCTACTACAATACTTTCTTAGGAATAAAAATTTCGGAACACTAAAAGAAAAAATATTTATTAAAAAAAAAATCTTTAAATAATCCGTCTCATTTTCAAAAAAACATACTTTCTGATATAATTTAAGCACAAGTCCTAGCAACATCAAAAGGGCATTACAACATGTAATTACAATCTAGATTAGTTGTTAGGAATGTAATAAAACGCAGTGAATTTAAACATGAAAAAACAAAAATTTAATACCTCATGACCACTGATCTAAACCCCAAATTTAATTAAATTTAACACTGAAACCTTTTCTGTTAAAAATAGTGAAGTTGATGATCTTTTTCACAGCAAAACCCAGTGATAACAAAAAGTGATTATGTAAACACAAAATTTTAGAGCAAAATTTGCCCAAGGTTATTTAGATGGATCTTCCCTCGCCCCTGAAGTACAGTCTAACAAATCCCACTTCCTCCAAAAATTATAAAATTTGATTTTGTATTTTCAAGTTAAACAAAATATATCTACCAGTCACAGCGTTAGAAAAAAAAGCCGCTAGCCGGTATGGTACCAAGATGTGGTTACCTATAGATGAATTTTTTTGTGAAAATTTTGATGCCTAACATAAAAACTCAAGGCGGATTCATAAACGGCAGACATGCTTTTTCGTACGCTTGGGGTCATGAAACGTTTAGAAAACATGAAAGTAGCCATTCACCCGATAGACTCTATTACAATATTCTTGACTTCCGGGGTTTTTCTAATTTTTTTAAAACAATGTAATTTTCTAATTTGTTTAAATTACCAAAAAACAACTTCTTTTTAAAGTTAAAAATACCTACGGCAACTACTTCGTTCCACTTCTGCCTAAAAACGGTACCGTGTACCGAAACACGCGTGCAAGAGTGCCCTAGGATAAAATATATATAGTTTAAATTCTAAAAAGTTGTTTTTAGTTTTGTAATAATTAATAAAGCTCGATTTTAAACAAGTAAACGCCTCATCAATACAAATACCAAAAAGATGATTACATATTATGTAAAAAATAAAAAGAAACTTTTATAGATTTCTTTAATTAAACAATTATTTTTCAACTTATTTTTTGTAATTATGTATCTAACTATACGTCAAAACGTGAAAACCTGGTTCAGGATTCACACACTTTCATGATACAGTAAAATAGGAAAAATAAAAAAAAAAACAAAAAACAAGTAAAACGAAAAAGCACTCGTCGACATTTCACATTTCTTTTTTTTTAAGAACGTGACACTTTTTTAATGAAAATTTACTTTACTGATTTTTAACTCCTTTTGTCATAATTATTGAACATTTTATAGTTTTCGAAAATATGTTTAAAAAAATGGAATACTAAGTACCCAAACATTTTTAAAATTACATCATCCCCTTGCCGCTTTTGAAAATTATATTGTTTTGAAATGTGAATACGATAGTGATTAAATTTACAATCAAAAATTAAATTGAAATTGAAAAACACTCAGAAATAGAAAATAAGGAAAAAAATGTACCTACATAGGTACATTTATTACACTAGTATAAATTAAACGCCTACGTAATTATAATTACTTATATCGAAACCCTAAAAACAAAATCTTCTCATTTTTATATTTTGTTCATGTCATCTTTGTAGCTTCACGTATTTTTCAAACGAATTGTGTGCCTAATACTTTAATCACATAAAAAATGCAGTAACACTTCCTAATATAAAATGCAGGAAAGAGATAATGATGGTACAGCATGCAGTTTTGCGCATGCACTCAACTAGTTTTCGAATAAATTAGAATTTATTATTTTCGATACGGTTTTATCATGGCACCTTCTGTTAAATTATACATGCAATTACCGGACTTATTAGGGTCTGATTATATTCATGCCCGACCTTGGTACGATAAAAAGATCTCACTCATATTCATTTGCATTTATAAATATTCCGCGATAGATGCTATCTGTTGTTTGATTAGCGGATTGTTTTACTTTTTCATTTACTTTTTATCGGTTTAATTTATCACCCTGCCCTGCGTAGGAGTCCGGGAATTAACACAGAAAAAGAAAACAACTCGATTTTTAAGCTTACCTTTCCGTAACTCGGTCTCATTGCGGAAATCCAGAGGCAGCTTCTCGTGAGGATCACCTGCAAAAATTAGACATGTAAATTAATTTGGCATAAAGCAGGTGACAGTACTAACGATTGAATTTGTTGCTAGACCATACATATTAAAATCGATTTGACAGCTTACCTAGGAAAGCCATAAAAAATGTAAAAATGTTATTTGCTCTTTTTGCGAGCCGTCGAGGTTAAAACCATAAAAATATATATTTAACGTATGTAATTTTAATTTAGTACTTTCGATTAGCCAAATCCAAGTTACAAATCACTTGATCTGGTTCTTTTCAATCCGTCGCCTACGTGCTAAACGCGCATGCTTTCAAGAAACGAAAAGTTTACCTCGTGACTTTCAAGAAAATTTACAGACTGGAAAGTTTACAAATATGATGTTAATTCATTACATTGTATGTACTTGCATGCCGATCGTGCCGGACTTGAGCTAATGTACCAAGTGTCTATAATTTAAAAATCACAAGTGTGATAAGGCGGAACTTTATAGCTGTGCAATAAATAGTGATCAAGTAGTAAAAATATTATGTATGTGACGTTCCGCCAATCAGATACGTTTATCACTGCATAAAAGCTTCATAAATCAAAATGCTTCTAGTAAGAATTCGAAGCTCTACCGATAAAGCTGAAGATACGTCAGCCTTATCATTATTCATAACAATTCTTTCTTATCTTGGAAAAATGTGTAACGTGTTGTTAATTTCGGTTGCTAGAATGTCCATTAAATTCGAATAAATTAGTTTGCTTCCTTATCGACAATCTATTCTGAAAATTGTTTTACAAAAATATAAATACGAGTATTAAAAAGGAACAGTTCCCAGAACAAATAAACGAATCGGTTCTCCGACATTTTCGCCGGGCCGTTATCGATAATCAATTCAATCTGTATCAGATAACGTTTGTATTTAATAGTTTTATTTTGCATATAAATTACCTTGTAAATGGCTATTATCAAAGCAAAGTGATGTAACTTGTGATGTAAACTTTGTGAGAAGTGGCACAGAGATTGATCTGTAAACCTTCCTATCAAAAAGTTCACACATTAATATTTTCTCATTACAAAATTACCACTACCTTACAAGTGCACCGCGAGATAGCAATCAATAGATTGACTTGGCAAAAAAATCGTCTGCCATGCTAATTTATTATTATAACGTCTCTATAAATGCAAGGACTTCAAGCTGCATCGCTTTGAAAAATTGCTTCCGGTTGAAAAAGTAGAATCCACATTAGAACTGCCGCTGTTTTCGTCTAATCAATCTATAATCACAAGTCATTAATTTTTTGTTTGGTAAACCGAAACGGCGAGTGTCCCGCAGAGTTCTCATGGTGACCCAATTCTTCGTCGTTAAATTATTTCGCGACGATAACTGTTGCTGATGTGGTGATAACCATCTGATAACTACGTGCGAATAGGAAAACTCGCACTGGAAGGTTAGCAACAACATTGGTCAAGTTATGACAGGACTAGTTGTCAGAACGGCAAAGCTGAAGGTCGTGGGAAGGGTTTGTTGAAGATCACATTACAAGATAGTCGGGAATTCATGTCTATTTGACACAAAGTTCCCCCATAATTATTATCAAAAAACGATTTAATTTGTTCATATATCTACTGACATATGCATATACGTATAAAGCAGGTTCTGGTTACAAAGTGATCCTTATTTCTTAAACCACGTTATTAAAATAAATCTATAATCCTATCCAAATTTAGTTGTATATAATATGTGAAGGAAAAATTAACCACACCAAATTAATTACATATTAGCATACATATAAAATATAAAGCATTAGAGAAAATTTTTCGTATTTGCCTTTAACTAAATAGAGTTTCAATGTGATGTGTTATCTACTGGAAACCACGGAGTTTTGCACTACTGTGAAAAAAAAAATTGTCCAAGGTTATTTTTCGAACATTCATTTTATTATTTATGATAAATTGATAACCTTTATACGTTGAAACAATTATATACAATACCAGTAACAGTGTAAGAAACTAAATAGCAGCCTGTAAGTGAGTTTTAACACCCTATAATTTTTTTATGTTTGTCTACGACCGAAAAGTTGAAAAATCGAGAAATTTGGAAACTTGGATAATCTAAAAATTTTGAGATCGCAAAGATAATATGATTGAAATATCGAACAATTGAAAAATGAAAAATCGAAAAATTGAAAAATCTGAAAATTGAAAAATCAAAAAGTGAAAATTAAAAACTGATTCCTTAAAAACCGGATAATTGAGAAATCGAAAAAATCTGAAAATACAATATAAGTATAATAAAAATGAAAAACTGGATAATTGTAAACTATTACACTGTAAATCTAAAAAGTTGTATAAAGATAAAATTGAAAGTCGAATAATTTTAAAATCGAAATTTGAAAAATTGAAAATCGAAATTTAAAAAAATTTAAAATCAAAAATTAAATAACTGAAAAAACGAAAAATTTTAAAAACCGACAATTATAAAATTGAAAATTGAGAAAATGATCAATGAAAACCGAGTTAAAAAATTGCAAAAATGTAAAAGTGAAAAATAAAAAAAATGTAAAATCGAAAACTGAACAATCGGGTACCTTCAAAAACGAAAAAATCTAAAATAATGAAACTTAAAAACTGAAATTGAAATTTTGAACAATTTAAAATCAAAAAATTGTAAAAGTACAAAATTAAAAAATCGATAGAAAATTTGTTGTACTGTTAAATGAAAAACTGCAACATTATAAAATTGAAAAATCGAAAAATTGAAAAATGCAGAAATTGGAAAATCTGATATAATGAAATATTAAAAACTAAAAATTGACTCATTAAAAACCGGATAATAAAAAAATCGAAAAAATGTAAAAATACCACAAAATTGGAAAATTGGCTAATTGAAAAATCGAAAAATTATTACACTGTAAAACTAAAAAATTGTATAAAAATAAAAATGAAAATCGAATAATTTTAAAATCGAAAAATTGAAAAATCAGAGAATTGTAAAAAATTACAAAATAGAAAAATCGAAAAACAGCAAAAACAAAATTAGAAAATCAAGAACTTGAAAAACTGAAAAAGTGGAACAATGAAATTCGGATAATTGAAAAATAAAAACTGAATAACTGAAGAAACGAGCAATTTTAAAATAAAGAATTATAAAATTGAAAATTGAGAAGTTGATAAGCATTAAAAAATTGTAAAAATGTAAAAATGTAAAACCGAAAAATCAAAAAAATATGAAATCGATACACTAAACAATCGGATACTTTCAAAAACGAAAAAGTGTAAAATAATGACACATAAAAATCAAAAACCTGAAAAATTGTAAAAGTACAAAATTAAAAATTCGATTGAAAATTTATTGAACTGTAAAAATGAAACATTGCAATATTATTAAAATGAAGAATCAAACAACCGAAAAATGTAAAATCGAAAAATTGAAAAATCGATAAATTGGAAAATCTTATATTGAAAAATCAAAAACTGAAAAACTGATTCATTAAAAACTGGACAATTGAGAAGTCTAAAAATTGTAAAAAATATAATAAATATGAAAAGCTTATAATTTTAAAATTGAAGTTGAAAAATCAGACGATTGTAAAATAGAAAAATTGGTCGAAACTTATTTCGATAGAACTTCCCTCGCTTCTGGTTTCACTTTCTTTAATAAATTGACTGATTCATTAATTTTTTATGGTCATCCTGTATAAGCAAATCTAAAAAATATGAATGTAATGATAAGTTACAAGTAGATATAGTCTCACATATTTTGCACATTTTCTAAAGAATTTATTCCGCAAATTTTTGAGATGACGTAATCAAATTTTTGGGGTTAATAAACAGATACATTTTGATTAAAAACTTAACAATAACTAGAGGACGAAGAAATAGGTCTTTCTTCGTCCTCTAGGGGTCATGAAAGGTCAAGAAAATGTAAAAGCAGAGAGTCGGCCGACGGACTCGAGTACAATACTTCCTTTGCTTACGCTCGGGAAGTAAAAAAAGCAAAGCTGAAAAATAAAAAAATTTAAGACAAAAAATTGCAAAATTCTGAAACTGAAAAAGCTAAAACTTGTAAAATTGGAAATTGAAACTGAAATATTAGGAAATCATAGATTGAAAATCGAAACAATGAAATTCGGATAACTGAAAAATCAAAAATTGAAAAATCGGATACCCTTAGAAATGAAAATTTGTAAAATAATTCAACTAAAAAATCAATATTTTGAAAAATTAAAGAACAAAAAATTTAAAGTTTGTAAAATTACAAAACTGAAAAATTGGATAATCGTAAAATCGAAAATATATCGAACTTATTTAAAATGAAAAATAGTAAAATTATAAAGCTAAAAATCGAAGAATGGCAAAATCGTAAAATTGAAGCATCATTAAGTTGAAAATATTAAGAAATTGAAAAAATTGATAACTGTATTCGTAAAATAAAAAATTTAAAAATCTAAAAAATTTTAAATTGATAAAATTGTAAAATTCAAATACCAGACAACTGTACAATTGAAAAATGGAAAAATTGAAAAATCGAGAAATTAAATATGAAAGTAGCAATTCGCCCCATGGATTCGATGACTATACTTCTTTAGCTGATCCTCAGGAAGTGGTAACTTAACAGTACATCGTTCTAAAGAAATTAAAACTTCAATTATAAATAACAATATTTACAGTAAAAAGGTGAACAAGTAACCAAGAAAAAATGAAAGAGAATAAAACAACTTCCTAGGGATCATTAAAAACTCTTATAAATATAGTTTATGCTCTTTAGGTATAATTAATAATATTTTGACATATTTACAAGGAAACGTTTCAATGTAGGTAGAGGTGTTTTCTGCACCAGAACAGGCTGGTGATGCGTTGGTTTAAATGCCGATTGTCCCACTATTTTATCGAGTGTTTTTTACTTCATGAGCAACACTTAAGATAAACTGTTTTAGTCATTACGACTAATGTACAGTTTATTGTTTTCTGCTGACCATTTTATCACGCAGATAATCTCAGAAACTACAGAACCAATTACATTCAAAAATTATACCTACCTAGGTACATCGACATTATCGTTAAGATGACTTCCAAAAACTGCTGACGTTATTTCGAAATTTTGTTAAGTAATTAATCTTGAATTGCAACTTGTTGTGTTCCTTTATACGTGGTTTAATCATGCATCCATATTTATATCTTTGCGCCATAAATTTTTCCTAAAAACATGATATTTATACAGATAGATTTCACACTTTAATTTAGAAACCACAAAAATTTGAAAACTTGTATCAACATTGTCAGTGTCGCAGATATAAGTATGCGCTGTACCTATTAGACTCATAACTCTTTAAGGATACAGGATGTCTCAAAATAAATATAATGTACCGATACATAATATTTTATCGATTGTTTTAGAAAAGGAGTATAACTTTTCTTCCAATCTTGTGTAAATTTTTCAATTTCCTGGAAAAGAAATAATAGAACAAAAATGTACACATTTTGAGAAATCCCGAGTGAAGATTCCTCCCCTCTCTACGCAAAATACTTGGCGCAAAACCCCATTTTTTTGCATTATGAATTTATGACACCGTAAACAGTCAAACTTGAACCTGCAGCATCAAGTGTCCCCAGGGTTTTCCTGTCGACCCAATTTTTCGCTATTAAATTGTTTCAGCGACGATAACTGTTGTCGATGCAGAGATAGCCATCTCGGAATAACGTGAGAATAAGAAAATTCACACTGGAAGGTTAATAACAACATTAGTTAAATTATGACAGGTCGCGTTAGTTTCGAGCATGTAAAGTGCGATATAATAAGAATTTTACGGTCTATCTCCGTTTTTATTATGAAATTAACTTAAGGTATGTGGAATGGGTGTCGGAGGGCGACGAAGCGCTCGTCATGATGTGATGTGACTGTAGCGGTGTAGAACAGAGCGATGAGACGATAACGACACTTAAAAGGTATCGGGACAAGACTATGATGTGGCACAGCACAGCGGGCCCAGCGTCGACAGAAATTCAATTTAAAATCCATTCGAACAAAAAGACTACCGCTGTGATTCAATCACGATCGACTCTTACCAATTACCTATCGATATAATATTGCCGGAGCTCGGCTTGATGCTTGTAACGTATCCGAGAATCTGCTTTGCTCCTTAACGCGATTTACTAAGCAACAGATTAAGAGAAAACTCCTTACATGGGATCTTTAGTGTTCTGGTTATGGACTGTACGAAGCGATGAATGCTGCGAAGCTGCTGCGAACAGTTAAAATATTGACGTCTTATACTAATCTTCCAATCGACTTCTGAGTTGACGACACTATAAGCAATTAAATGACTTTTTTGTATCATACAGTTCTGACAACTCTATATGGGCTGTAGCGGTGGGCTGCTGTGTTGCCGATTACAAGATTTCTTAATTTATACTCCATACTGTACAATCGTATTTGCATAAAACTATACTACAGTACTCAGTCGTGTTTTTCATGAAAATATACTACAGTACTATGGTTTCTTGGAATCCTCATCTCAACAACATTATGGTAATAATAATAATGAAACATACATTCAGTAGGACAAGTCAATTTACACAGAAAAAACAGTGCACAGTGTTAGATTCCTTTAACTTTGAAAAATTGGTTTATAGGGTGTATAACATGATGGAGCTACAGCGCATTCGATTCGGACCACAACAGCAATGTTACGAGAATAGACAACCGGATCATTATTTGAAATACCGTGAATATCTGGCCCCCGAGATCTTGTGATCTTACCCCTGCTGACTTTTTTGTGGCCCTATTAAACAACACAATTTACCGAACACCTGTCAACGATTTGGAGGAATTAAGGTTGAAAATTAAAAAAGAATTTATGTCGTTAAATAATGCAGAGATGTTGGAGTTATACGAAGAGCTTATTTATGCTTACAACAAAATGACCAACATTCTCAGCATTTACTCTAATTTATTTTTTTTATTTAATAAAATTAATTAATCTTGTACCAGTTTCTTGTAATTTCACACTTATCCTATTAAAAATTTTATTAAAATGTGTTTGAAATTTTTGCTCTAACACTTACCATTTTTTACATTTATCAGTGTTGTTTAATCAATAATATATGCTACATATTTTCCCAGAATGACTCGATTACAAATTATGTATATACACAATTTTACAAAGTGCCAAAAATTATTTACCTGGAAACTATTCAAGGTGTTAAATATACAGATATAATACATTTTGGACTGGAAATCATCATAATTAGGTGTACAAATGAAGCTCGTATTATCAGCCAACATTATACGTAGTTTCCAGATTAAATCCTGTCATATCATTTGACAACTCGTAATATACAGGGTGAGTCACTACGCGCATGGTGTTCGATATCTCATAATTAGAGAGGTAACGAAAAGTCAAGGCAAATGTTGTACGATTCATGAAGGACTATACTCTAAAATTATTTTTAACTGTATGCAGAATGTTTTGTTTTTAAGGTGTAACACACAACTTTTTTTTTTAAGTGAAACACATTACATATATATTTTTACATATTCTGATTAGCCTCTTCCTAAGCTTTATAACTACAGTTCATTTTTTAAATTCCGATGCGATGTTGCCACGTTATCCCAATTTTCTTGAAATTGTTTGGCAATGCAAGGGTTAAAACAAATTTAACTTTTTCTTCCATTTTTAAGAACTAATGAGATATCAAGGAACGCGCGCTTAGTGACTCACTCTGTACAATTGAAACAATAGGGAGCCTAGTATTGTCCCTTGAGGTTTGTAGTTGAAAGCTTAGAGTGTTAGATACACAAATATAAACTTGGTAAATGTTGTATTTTTTCAAAAATGATGTCACTAGGTGGAGCAACTTTTTTACGTGGGTGGATTCTTATTCCTTATGGTTACCAAAAAATCACCAATATAATTCAACAGGTGGCAGATTTTGAAGAAAAAATTAACCGTTAAGAACAGGAACAGCATCTAAATGTCATCAATCTCACTTTATTAACTAAGTCAGTAGAAATATGCCGATTTTATGACCTTCAACCAAGTGTGAAAATGTATCAAATTACCAACTGTCCACGTCTTTATTTTTTTCTATTATTTTTTTTATACGTTAGCGACTAGCTACTGGTAATTTATGATAGTGAACTTAGTATTTACGTGTGTGCTCTGCTTAAGGCAGAAATGCACAAATTAGCCAAGACAAGCCACATATACGTGTGTCATAAATTGGTCGACAAAATTAATTTCTTCTTTCTTTAATGAACACGTTTCAACGTGAAAAATGTGTTGAAAACGCTTTCAACACATTTTTCACCGGGAAACGTGTTCATTTACAAGGTTGGTAGTTGAAGAAATTATAAAATGTCGTAAACCTGTCTAGCCGATTAATTGTTTATGAAACTTGCTTGACAAACGCATGGCTGTATAAGAGGTATTTTAAAGGTATCCTGATTATGTGTAGATATGAAATTATTACTATACATATTCATCCATTGTTAATTTTTCTGCGACGCAAACGCAATGGCTATTACAAAATTTTTTGCAAAATATTTTTATGCAAAAAAATAAATAAATAAAAACTATGCACTATGAAAAAGCTGTAATTTAGAAACGATTGTTGTTTTTTCTTATTTGATTTTTTAACTTAAAATATTTGCGCCATCATTAAATTTCAGAATGAACGTTATTAACTGTTAAAAAAATCTGTCGATAATACCACCATTTATTTAGTATCTACTTTTACAGTTTTGCAGCTGACATAGTTGATATTTGACATAAAAAAATCTGGGACAATTTTTGTGGCCCTTGACTATTAGTTACACCATGTAAAATATTTAAACAGCAATTACAACAATATCAACTATTTCTAGTAAACGATTTTCTAGAAACACATCAACAATAGAATCGACAGTTAATACCTCATTTCATTCAAACAATGTGTAAATCATGTTATAATTCGAACATTAATGGCATGCACTTAAGTTTTCTGAAAAATATTTTTAAATGATCTGCGTTGTTGCGCAAAAGTTTTTCTTATTTAAAATGAACTTATTTTACTTTAGTGTGGAAATTAACAAACTACTTTTCGTAACCATATAGGTCACCTGTAGTGACGTCATTAAACATTATGTACGCATTTTGAACACCTCCAGTTAATGTAAACAATTATAACTTATCTTTTAATAATTATATAGAATAACCTCGTGTAGTTACAATAATTTACAGAATCGAAAATTCGCAATCAGCTCAAATAATGTGCTTTTTATAAGACAAAAAGGCTCGAATTTTCATCAAGTACATCGAATTAACATTCAAACTAACTACAAAAACTACAAAAGTGAGTGTTTATCGGAAATATACAGTGTATAGTTTTAGAAGACGTTTGGGTCTGTCGATGTGATGAGGTTTTACGGGTCAACGTAAACGATACTGAAGATTTGGTTAGCATTATGTAATTATTAATAACATTCTCTGGCATTAGAACAATTGCTCATTTAAAATTACCACATACTAAGAAATATACGAAGCCCCAAAAATCGACGACTTTCTAATTAAATTAATGTGGAAAATACATACGAGTTTAAATAACAAAATAACAAACTGACGAAATTAACAAACACTTCAAAATTACTCTTTCTCTTTTAAAACTAACGCTACAAGTATAGTAATACTGATAAATATGAAAATAAACGACACACAAAATAAGAAGTGTATAAGAATGAAGGGCGTTTCATATCACTTGGATGAAATAATCTCTAAACTGTACCGGAAATAAGCAAAGCAGAATCTTTAAAATAAGATCTATTTAGGGGCATCATAAAACCGAAGTAGCCTTTATCGTTCTAGCGGATTCGAAGGCAACTTTTAATTTGAATCAGAACTGTCCCTTTAATAACACGATTATTGTTTCTTCCTTACTATAATAATAGGCATTTTAAAATGTCACAAATGTCATATTTCTGGGATGTCAAAAGCGATTTTCAAAGCGTATCTAGTTGACAAGTTTTTCTGTGTATCTTATTACAAGTTTTTTTTTTTTCGTAAAATCTTCACTATTTTATTTTGTATACGTATTTTAGTTTGAAGTAATTTAGCAATCAGTTGGCATAAAACCCTCTGTATACATAAAACACCCTTTTACAATTCTTTCCAAACGCTTATTAAACCTATACAACTGCAGACACACGCTCGGTTCTTCTTCAAAAGTAATTGAAACTCCATGCTGATAGAATTTCTAAAAAGGGGGCGTCTGCAATTTCAGCATGACATTAAAAACACCGCTAATGCATCTATCTATTCATCACACAAGAAGCGCTACAAACTTTAGTTTCACCTTGTGGAGAACAGTTAAACCAACAACAAGCAGATGGATGAACCTTATCACGCATTATAAATTAAAAAAAATCACTTATAAATTCGGACGAATCATAAAATAAATTATACAATTAAGAAGATCACATAAAACTGACATGCCAGCATGAAGTAATCGCCTACAGATAAAAGATAACATATTTCTATCTCACCTGCTGGCCCATCGCATACTTAATCACCAATAAAGAAAAATGCAAAGAACATCCACTGATAACGATCACGATGAGAATCAGAAAAAATTCACCATGTGTCACTATGTTTATAAGTATTTGTGATACGAGTACATGGATATCGACACCAAAGCGACTTCAACCATTATTGTCGATGTAATCACCTGAACAAAGAATTTTGACAACAGTGTGGGTGAAAACATTTATTTATATGGTAAGTATTTAAATGATCGTGACTTTTTAATATTCAAACAACGTAAGATTGAAAAAATATGTTTCGTAGTGTGAATGATTATAATTTATTCGCCTTTAAATTACAGAGTCAATTTTTATGATATATCACATCGCGATTGCTGAAAGGTTTCACAAGCGATAAAGCTGCCAAAATTTTGGCAAAAGCGTTGCGCTATAAAATTTTACGAGCGCAAGTTGCATTTTTATGATCGGATTAATCTTTGATAAAAAGAGCGCAGTTTGTGCGAGTGGCTTGAAAAAAATACTTAAGCAAAAATTTGGAAAATTTAGGCAGTAAAATCTTGTAGAGTTAAAATTGCGAATCACGAGTGGTATTTGCGACAAATATTTCAGTAATCGACGCCTGGATTTAGATTAGTATATATGGCCTTGCATTAAATTTATTGAACATGGAAATCAATATGTAATGGTTATAATGCATTGTAAAGTGGGCATAGTCGACGATGTTGGAAAATTGTTCCCAGATTTCATCCCAAGCTACTTAAATCGACGACTTCCACATTTACCTTCTGTCTATTTCGAAAATATAGCTCAGTTATAAACAAAATCAGAAAAATTGATTTTAACTGCAAACATTTTGAATGTTATAAATGTGACAATTTATAATTAATTTGACAGAAACATGAGGGAAATCATCGATCGAATAGTTGAATGTGCCGCATACCCCTTCTTGAATCCTTATCGTCACATTGAATATTTTGCCGCTGTTGGATTTCGGTGTTCTTAATTACTAAGAACGAGTGACCACTTCATGCAATCATTCTTAACCACTGTATGTAATCTATTTATGTCAACAAAAAAATGTGTGGCAGTAAATCTATTGTCTACGCGTGACCAAATAATACCACTGTAAAATTCCACAATTTCGAAAACAAACAAACATTTTACATTTTGTCCACAGTATCGGCGTTTAGCAGTAAACATAAACACCTTCCCATACGGAGGGATGATTTACGAGGAACATGTCTGTGAGTAATGTCGGGTGTTGCAGGAACAGATAAGTCCGGGTAAGCCGGAGGACCGACCGATGCGAGGTTGCTGCATCGGCCCTGGGCAGGAAATGAGACGGTGGCCACGATCAGTTCTACTTATCTCCATAGAATATAACCGAGCCGCTGCTTTCAATTTATTTTAATAAATCTGCGAAATACATCAGCACATCAGCCAATCCGAGCACGACGCGATAAAGTGTACCATCGCCTCCACCATTCTGGCAGCGACGACGTTGCGAGTTGATTAATTCCACTCGTGGCCAGACATTTAAACGAAATTTGCGACGTTAATTACGATTAAGTGATAATTCCATTAATAAAGAGATCGACACGCTTGCCAACACTTTAAACGAATCGACTCGTGGTTCGTGGTGCGAAACGGGACACCACCCACGGCATGGAAGAACTGTTGTTAGGTGAAGCTCATCTGGAGTATTACTTACATACTTCATTATTGTGTTAAAATAATAACAGGTGTTATTTATTAAAAACAGTATTAATAACATTTGCGTTTGAGCTGGACTGTGCATCACTGAACGTATGTCGTATTTTAGTGTCACTGTTACATTAATTTGATACTCCAGTAATTCTAAATTAACGAATCGTAGCACACAAACTTGCTGTATACTAGTTAGTATTATGTAATGAAGTTACGTACAAGCATGTTATCTATTAAAACAATGGCTATGTTCGCTGCGTTACTACAGTATATTCACACATTCCTACTTAATTATACTAATACAGTCGCGGGCGTCACTCTATGTATCGCGTGATCAATATTGATTGTAATCGAGTTAGCCATGACAGCGTAGACGTATGTCTACGAATGAATCGGACGTTGTGGATATACAGCGTAATTCACGAGGAATAAAGCCTTTATGGTTAAGGTATATTTTCGCAATGGTATTTGGTAATTTTCTGTTGAGGAGACCTGGGATAAATTCCGTGCACAATTCCCCAATAATCTAGTGGATTATACACATTTCCCCGATGTCCAGAAACGTTGTTATTTCAGTTTCGAAAAATCGCAAGTTTAAAAAATATATCATTACTCTTATCTTATCAAATACTAGCCCCGCCCACCCACCCTCTCTTTTCTTAGAGGGTATGTCATTTTCCAAAATCAGTCTTTTCTTAGCAAGTACTAGCCAGCTGATTTTGGCACTTGTGAGATTTTCGACCATTTTTCAACAATCTTCGAAAATTAGTTCAAGACATTTTCTTGTAGATTCACAGAAATGTTCAAAATTGGTTTAATTGGGACAATAGAAAAGTCAAGTTAAGTCAGGCACCTGAAATAAGAAATAAACTTTATAGCGAATAGTATAAGAAAAAAAAAGTTACGATTGGCGTTTTTTTTACTTTTTCCACCTCCTAACCAACAGAAGAAAATAATTAGCCCCGCCCACCCAATATAAAACTAATTTTGGCACTTTTAACATTTTTGGACCATTTTTCAACTAGGTATTCCTGTTTAGAAAGAATTTGAAAGTGCTTTGGAGCCTCTAGTGACTTTTCATGCAATAATTTAATTAAATTTCCTGAAGGATACATCATTAGCCAAAATCACTCTCAGGTACTAGCCCCGCCCACCCACCCTCTCTTTTCTTAAAGAATATGTGATTTGCCAAAGTCGATCTTATTTTAGCAAATACTAACCCCGCCCAGCCATCCTCTATATTTTTAGAGGGTATATCATTTGCCAAAATCAGTTTTATCTTAGCAGGTACTAGCCCCGCCCACCCACTCTCTCTTTTCTTCGTCTCTGGGTCTTCGAGAAATTGAAAAATTAAAGACTGAAAAATTCTAAAATTATAAAAAGGAAAAAGTGAAAATTTTCAAAATCATAATTATTATGACACATTCAAAATGAAAACTAAAAAAGTTGAAACATCGATTTTTTAATTTGTTTCTTTAATTTTGCGATTTTTGAAATTGTTTGGGTTTTTCAATTATCAGATTTTTAATTTTACAGTTTGTCGAAATTCAAATTGTCTATTTTTCGATTTTTTAGGTTCTCAATTTTTATTATGTAATTGTTCTTTTTATAATTTTCAGATACTTTTTCACTTTTTAGCTTCTCCTTTGTCAATTTTCCGATTTTTCATTTCTTCAATTTTTTGATTTTTTAATTTTGCAATTTTGCAGTTTTTCGATTTTTAATTTTACATTTTCTATTTTTTTTATTTTTCGGTTTTTCGATGTTTGCAAATTTTTATTTTACAATTTTTCGTTTTTGTAATTTTTAGACGTTTAAATTAATAACGAAGTGACTTAGTGACTGATTGATTGACTTAGTAACTGATTGACTGACTGACTGACTTAGTAACTCAGTGACTGACTGATTGACTTAGTGCCTTAGCGACTCAGTGACTTCCAGATTTACTGATTTAATATCTATTAGTGATTTAGCGAATGAGTGACGTAGAAACTCAATTATCCCGTAAAAAAGTGACTTAGGGATTTAGTGTCTCCGTGACTTAAATCATTAATGACGCAGCAGTTTAGTGAATCCTTAACTAAGTTATTGACTGACCAATGACTTAGTAACTAAGTGACTTCTTGGCAGAGTGTTTTAGTGATCTCCTGATCCAGTGACTTAACAAATTAGTTATTTAGTGACTTATTGACTCTGTGATTTACTGAATTAGTGACTCAGTGACTTACTGACTCACTTAATTAGTGACTAGGTGACATTCTAGTGACTTACTCACTCAGTGACTTATTGACTTGGTGACTTAGTGACTTACTGATTCAGTGCCCTAACGACCTACAGCCTGTCTGACTGAGTCTGGCTTAGTGACTGATTGACTGACTGAAGGACGGATTTAGTGATTGATTGACTGACTGATTAACTGAAAAAATTGGAAATTATATATTAAAGAAACGAAAAATTAAAAATCCTAAAAGTTTAAAATTTTCACACCGAAAAAAAGGAAAATTATAAAATCAGAACATTCAACATCCAAAAAACTAAAAAAATAGAAAAAATAAAAAAATGAAACGAGAGAAATTGCAAATCTAAAAGTTACAAAAATTAAAAATTGAAAGCTCTAAAAGTTGGAAATTCAAAAAAATTTTGAGATATTTTTTCAAATTTTAGTTTCTCGATTTTCAATCTCTCAGTTTTTCACTTCTTTAATTTTTAGATTTTTGAATTTTGCAATTTTACCAAAATATTGAAAAATCAAAAGAACAAAAGATCGAAAAATCGAAAAGTCATCAAGACGAAAAATCGAAAAATTGAGAAACCAAAATAGGCCAAAATCGAAAAAACGAAAAATTGAAAGTTGAAAATTGGAAAATCGAAAAATCTAAAAGCGAAAAAGTAAAAAAACGAAAAAACGGAAGAATGGGACCACTGGGAAACCGAAATAGTCCAAAATAAAAAATCGAAAAGTTATAAATTAAAAAATTGATAAATTGAGGAACTGAACACTCAAAATATCCAAATATCCAAATATTCGATAAATCGGGAAACCAAAACATTGAAAAATATAAAAATTTAAAGAATGAAACATTATAAAAAATTGAAAATTTGAAGAAAAGAACAAGTGAAAAAACCGGGAAGTCAAAAAATCGAAAGATTAAGAAATCGAAACATTTGAAAAATTCAAAAATTGGTAAATTGAAATATCAAAGAATTGAAATGAAAAATCGAGAAATTGAAAAATCAAAACCTCGATCAAGTTAAAAAATCGACACATCTAAAAACCCAGAAGTCAAAAATCGAAAAGTTGAAGAACAGAGATATCGAAAAAATGAAAAATGAAAGAAAAACTGAAGAATGGAAAAACTGAAAAATCCCAAAACTGAAATATCCAAAAACAAAGAACGGAAAAATTAAATAGGAGTAATAAATAATTTGAAAAAACCCAAACCTGAAATTTAAAAAATTGAAAAATTAAAGAAAAACTGAAGAATGGAAAAACTCAAAATTGCAAAATCCAAAAAGTGAGAAATTAAAACATTGAAAAATTGAGAAATCAAAAGTCAAAAAAGTGAAGTCGAAAAATAAAAACCTTCAAAAATTGAAAAATCATAAACCTTAAAAACTTAAAAATTGAAGAATTGAAGAAATGAAAAATAGAAAAACTGAGAGTTCATAAAAGTCAGATTTGAAAATTTGCAAAAACCAAATACATATATATATGTCAAAATTGTAAAAGTGAAGAGGAGAAAAACTGGAAAAACAAAACTGAAATTTCCAAAAATTGAAAACTGGAAGAAAACCGAAAAATCCCAAAAGTAAAATATCCAAAAATACGGTACATCCGTCGGATGGCGACTTTAATGTTTTCTCGACATTTCAAGGCCCCTGAAGTATGAAAAATGGGTCTCCCGTTTTCGTATGTCTAGGATGAGTCACTAAGCGTGCGATGCTCGATATCTCATTAATTTTATTAGAGATGCAACAAATAGTTAAAGACCAAAGTTGTGTGGTTCTTTAAGGATTATACTCTAAAATTATTTTTAACTATACACAGTGTTATATTTTTAAGGTGTAACATAGAAGTAAGAGTTTTTAAATAAAACACCCTATATATTTTTTCAAATTCTCATTAGCCTCTTCCTAGGCTTTATAACTACAATTTTGTTTTGAAATTCCGATTTTCTTGAAATTTTTTGGCAATGCAAGGGTTTGCAAAAAATCGCAATAGGGTTATTTTTAAAGTACGTCTTACAATATTTTGTGGAAGGATAAATAAAAGTACGCGTTTTGTTGTGGTATCAATCAAATTAAATTTTACTACACACAGTATTTATAAAAAAAGTCTAAAACTTTACAATTTTCAAATTTCGATTTTTCGGTGTTTTCAAATAAAATATCCTATATTTTATTATTATAGCTTATTTATTATTCTCATTCTTATACTACATATATGGATGTCTCTCTTCCTTAACAAAGTTAAAAATGGCAACAACTATCAATTTTAAAAATCGAAAATACTTTAAAAACAAAAAGAAAGAGAACAATAATAGAATAAGATGCAGCAAATAAAATATAGGGTGTCCTATTTGAAAAAAAAAAATTGAAATACAGAAATTTGAAAATTGTAGTAACAATTTAAATAATTTGTATAAACACTCCGGATACGAAAATCTAATTTCAGTTATAATACCACAACAAAGCACGTACTTTTATTTATTTTTCCACAAAATATTGTGACACAAATGATAAAAATAACCGTAGTGCGATTTTTTTGTGAACTCTTCCATTGCTAAAAGTTCCAAGAAAATTGGAATAACGTGGCAACGTCGCATCGGTATTTCAAAAATAAACTGTAGTAGTAAAGCCTGAGAAGAGGCCAATCCAAATATGTAAAAATATATAGCATGTTTCGTTTAAAAAAACGAAGTTGTGTGTTACGCCTGACACTCTGTGTAGTTGAAAACAATCTTAGAGTATGGTACAACTTTGGCCTTTGACTTTTTCTTCTATTTCTAATAATTAATGAAATCTCGAGAAACGCCCGCTTAGTGACTGACCCTGTATATGTCGTCTATGTTGATATTTATTAGGCAGATTAAATAACATTCTCCTGTACTTGTGGTTTGTGAATCCGCCTTGATTTCAAATTGTAATAATATAAGAACGCAGAGTAACGATTGAATAGCTCCGATGATTAGAGCGAAGGTCGTGCGTTCGAACCCCTCATGAGCCACTTTTTTTTCTTACCCTGTGACTGGTATTATCTACGTTTTTAACTTATATGAGTAATAAAAAAATAAAAATTCACAATTTTTGGGAATTGCCAACAATGAAATTTAAAATATCAAAAATTTCAATAAGAATATAATTTACACGACAACATTGGCATCGTCATCGTGATTGCGCACAACGGAACAATATAGATATCTATTTATAGAAACAGCAAAATCAAATTTTATTGATTTATTGATAAACTATTGATAAACTTGTACGATTTACAGCCGCTTTGGAAAATACTAGCATATTAAAGTTTTGTATGTAAATGACAAAATATTAAAAATTCTGCAGCAAAGATTGGTTTGATATATTTGTAGTACGTTATCAGAAATTTATACATTACTATTATATATTATTATTATTATTATTATTATTATTTAGCGAAAAGGACTATTTTTATGACATTACTTTTAACTCATTGTCTTGCATTAATATAGATTGACTCCAAAACCAGTACGCAATAAAAACAGTATGCAAAAATCGTTATAAAGGAGAACTTTTTAATTAATTTAATATTTAATTTTCTTAAAATATGCGCAGCTGGAAAACGCAAAAAATGGCAGACGCTTTTTTTTAAATTCAAAAGAAATTGTTACTACATATATTATTACTAATGAAGCAAGTTTAAGTCCAAATATTTGCACTAATTATATTTTCAGTATTCTGTATACACTAAAAATGCACTTGTCTTCTAGGTTCAATAGATTATGTATTTCGAAAGGAGAAAATAAATTTTCCAAGATGTCTTCTCGACGTCTCATGCCCCTAAAGAATGAAAAAATAGGTCTTGTTATCAAATTTTATGAGTAAGTTAGGAATATCATGTACCTGTATGGTAAAACACTAAACAAGATTTGACTGATCATCCCCATCAAGAAAGTGATGTCAAAATGTTTCATAGTAAACATTATGTAAATATTATAAAATAACATACTATATCCTATACTTGTGGTTTATTAATCCGTATTGATTTTTTAACCTATAAATCCAGACTTGTTTTGAAAACGTTTTAAGGTTATCGTTAGCATGGTAAATGGTTAAAACACATTTATCTTTATGAGGTTTTGTTAAATCCGGTCCATCAGCTACTATTTATACCATTAAAAATAAATAAATAAACAAATAAACTACACAGGCCGCTTCTGAAATCTTGGTAAAAAATGAAGCTGGTCCAAAACGAAAACTGTAATGGTAAATTATGTAGCGTACATTGTAACAACATTGATATTATGTTATTTATAGAACAACTGTATTCGCAGAACAATATAATTATAAACACATAAATTTGATCGCTGTTCTAGTCAATAAATCAATGTTAGTGTCATACTATAATTTGAAAAGATTCCATTGTAAGTTTTAAGAAAAATTGTAAAAGTTCGTTCTACAATCGTGCCTCGAAAATTATTGATCTATTATCAAACCATGGATGTTACAACTTTGAGATAAATTCCTCAAATTTTTTATGTAGATGAAGAAATTCTAGTTAGTGTTTTATTATCATTTGACAATTTTGTTAGTCGCAGTTAGTAGTAGAAAATAAAGTTTTTTTTCGTAGATTAGTGTTACAAGAAAAAATAAATCTCTGCGAAATACGAAAGCGTTGTATTTTAGAAAAAACACACCCAATAAATCTCTTATTTTTTTGTCAAGATTTCCACAAAAATTAATTTCTGTTGGAATGCACAACACCCTGTACACTACAACACACGTGCTGCTAACCCACACCATTTTTCTTCGTTTCTTTCTACACGCCTATCCACTGTAACGACATGCTGTTGACATAATCCACGACCAGCCTCGATCATTTCTTTCGCAAATGGTTACAGTCTCACTTGTTCTCGTTTGTTACAGCCATTTAGCAACCTTCTTGATAAGTTGGCCGTCTACCTCCGCCAGCACAGTAACTGCAACAATTTGCACCAATACTGGAAAAACTCCTCTCACATAACGTTCGCCTCGAACTCAAAAGTTGTCCAACAGAACAGCGGAACACCCGCCATTGATCCTTCATCGCCTCTTATTCAGTATGAGCCGGCAATTTTTGTCGAGCTGAAAGAGTATTTGTGTGAGGATATACGAAATAGGTGATATTAATGTAGCGAACAGGATAACTCCATGCATGCGACGGTTGTGATAAGTAGTCGCGATGCTTTGTTTTCCATTTCGAGTCCGGATTCGTTTCCTGATCAA
Source organism: Zophobas morio (assembly GCF_036711695.1). Taxonomy (NCBI): domain Eukaryota; kingdom Metazoa; phylum Arthropoda; class Insecta; order Coleoptera; family Tenebrionidae; genus Zophobas; species Zophobas morio. Next base: position 11,670,897 of record NW_026972122.1, read on the forward strand.
GCGCTGTACTGTGGCTGAAGACACGCCGTCGGCCAGGAAATGAATTTTAGCGCGGCCGTGCGCGGAATGTGTTATGCCTTTGCTCTTCTGTCGGCTCTGTGTCTATCCCTTCAAATAAATCTTTGCAAGAATCATCCCTCCATTATCGAAGTTTCGATGTTATGTTACGGTTGTGTTGTTATAAAATGAAACAATTTAATAAATGGTTTATGTTTATGTTTATGTTGCAGGATTTGTTTAATGCTGTTCCCGTTGATGTGATCTCAGATGAGAATCAAACAAACATCAAGGAGGATTAAAATTATACGATACAAAAATTATGAATTGTTCATCTTCTTTCTACTTTGCTTTTGTTACTGATAATGTCTTCCTTACAATAAACAAGTCAATATGGTAAGAAGGGTGTTTTCTTTTTGAAGATATGTGGTTCTAGAGTCACCTCCTAGCTTTAAAAAGACCAAACACCCAACATATAAAAAAAACTTCACTAATGTCACAAATTCACAGAACTATCTACTTACTTAGGAATTTTGATTAAAGAGCCACCGACTGCGAAAAAAAACTATTTCTTGAGCTGATTCCACTTTCAGCTCTCGTACCACAGAGATCTATGTATGTTCTACTCATATTCAGCATAGAATATATTGCATTGTCATTTTAAGAGCTGTCCAATATTTACCGTTTTTTGAGAATATCGTTCATTTTAGTTTTACAAACAGAAATTTTAAGTCTAATCAGAAAAAAAAATGATCGAAGATTATTTCGTATGTATTGATCCTTATCATCCGCCATTGAATATTCACCTTAACCCCAATAGCTTTCATCAAAAAGTATTCAAGAAAAATTTATTGTCACGGGAGTTCAATTACAAAACGGGTGATTACATTAATCTTTACCAGCACCTTTATGAAGTAAACTGGGATTCATTGCTTGTCACCAGTGTTGGGGACAGATACTTTTAAAAGTACCTAGATGCAGATACAGATGTATGGAAGATAAAAGTATCTAGATACAGATTGTTTTCGATTTTTTCCAAATGTATCTAGATACAGATACAAGATACTTTTTGAAGCTATGGCGAATAAAATAACTGAAAACATGTTTATGTACTGTTTAATGAATTTTTTAAAATTAACAACATTTAGAACGTATTGTTACCTAAATTATTACTTCTTGGTGTCAGAATTTGGTTTCCGCTACTAAACACCCGTTCCACAGGTGCAGAAGAAGGGATTGTGGTTTTAATGTAAAAAATAAACATTTTACTGCAGTATGGTTATTCAAGACTGAAAAATCTTTTCTTTTTTCCTGCAAATAGGCCATCGCTTCGCTCTTTGTTGTGTCGCAAATTGTGCAATATTTATTATGTACGCTTAAAAAGATTTTTTTTTTTATTCCCATACTACAGTATCCAAATTGTGTTTGAGTATATCTAATAATTAACTCCAGCATTAAAATTAATATTTTAAAAGAATACGGAAAATGATTATTCTGTGCTGAAGGTCTGTTGTCGGCAACCTGTCATAAATTATTATTCTTCAATTTCGGCTTACGATGTTTTTATGACCATGTCCGGTAATCGTCTATCCCGGTGCGGCAGGTATATACATTTTAGGAAGAATTGCTGGTTCCGTTTAAGGCAAAATAAATACAATTTCTTAGAAAGTATTTAAACCCCTTATAGGATCAAAGGCTGCCTGGCAGGCCGGAATCACGAGAGTGCAACTTTAAATTTTCAGATTTTTGTTGAAACTCATTTTGTTTTAATCTCGTTTCACGATTTCTGAGAATATATCACGATAAATTATTCTACCGAGGGTTGTAAAAATATTAATTTTATTGCCCAAGATTTACACTTAAACATACATATTCGGCACATTCTAGGGCAAAACGGACCTGCCAAGCCCGCCTCGCGTTAGGTCCAACAATGAAAACGTGAAGAAATGACACATGTGGCAACAGGAAAAGATGCTACATTTGTCTGAAAAATAAAGGTATAAAACAGTAACAAATATGCGATTTATGCGAGAGAAATGTATGTATTGAACATTCGGTTAGTCGATTACAGAACTAATTTGTGCTAATTGAAAAAATTAATCATTATGTAACACGCAATTATTATTTTCTAAAAATAATAACACACCTTAAACAAATATTTTTACTATTAAAATTACTCTTATTTAATAACACAAATACAACCAGCGGGCCTACCGGACCCAGGCTGCTCAGGTAAAGTTTGTCCAGAATTATAAGAATTTTATGGACTCCCAACGTTAATTCGTTTTACAGCCTTGTCGTCAATTCTATTGTACAGGTAAAGAGCCTGTCAGGAAAAAGCCGATGTTTACTGTACCTGAGTTCGCCCCGCTCATCAGCTGTACAATAAAATTGGCAACAGGGCTGTAAAACGAATTAACTTTGGGAGTCCATAAAATTCTTATAATTCTAGACAAACTTTACACAGATAAAATGCATTGCCCCGGATAAGGGTAAAACGCAGTGAATAGTGAATTGTGGTTTATGGTTTTTAAAATACCATCTTACCATGGCTTAGATTTCTTATCCCTCAAGATTATATTTAAAGATGTATCAGTACTGAAGGCTACAATGTAGGAAATGATGGTATTTAAAAAATGAAAATTTCCGTGACAGAACACTATTAGTGGACCTCTTACCTCTACTTTTGTTTATGTGACCAAAATCACCAACATGAAGTATCAAAAATTACTACTAGTATAACTCAACTAATAACTACTGAAAAAAAAGTGAAATAAAAAAATGTATCTGTATCTGCGCCATTAAATTTGTATCTAGATACAGATACTTTGTGCTTAAATTCGATTGTATCTAGATACAGATACTAGATACCCAAAAATGTATCTAGATTTTTTTTTAGATACAAGTATCTAGATACTGCCCAACACTGTTTGTCACTAACAATGTTAATATAATGTGTGACTTATTTTATTCCATACTCAGAGATATATTTGTCTGTCAACTGTGATATTCCCTTAAAATCTCGTCATTATCCGCCTTGGTTCTCCTCTGAATTGATTAAATTATTATTGGGAGCTAAGCTTTTAGAAGCTCACTACAGGAGTTTGGTACCTAGAGAGTTTTATCCAAACAAATCTTTTGAAAATTCCCCATATTACGCCGGTATATGAAAAAGGTGAAGCCACTGATGTGTCCAATTATTATAGGCCGATCTCTATATTATGTAATTTTTCTAAGGTTTTCGAGATAATTTTTCACGACACTGCCAGATTCGGACTAGTATTTCTACACAACAACATGGTTTCGTCAAAAGTCGGTCAACTTTGATGAATTTAGTACTTTTCTCTCAGTTCTCTTGATATTTTGAATAAAAGTAGCCAGTTTGATGTAATTTACCTAGATTTTCAGCAAGCTTTTGACTCAATTCAAGCCCTGGGATTTGTTGATAATTTTCTCTGTCTACGCAAAAGCTACTTATTTGGTCGAACCCAGTTTGTTGCCTATGGAGGTTTTGAGCCTGTTCTGTATCGAGCTACTTCTGGTGTACCGCAGGGATCCATTCTTGGTCCGTTACTGTTTGTTTTATTTATTAACGATTTGCTTAACTAAGTAAAGCTCTACAACAAGATATAATAAATTTCTCTGAATAGTTACAAATTAGTAGGCTCAAGATATCTTATGATAAATGCAAAATTGTTACTTGTTCTAACAAAAACCACACCATCACTAATAATAAGTATACCCTCGATGAGAAAGACATCATTCGTAATGGAATCAAGACCATTACAACTACATAACTGCCAAATCATGTAGGACTACAGGGTTGATTATACGTAATGCTAAACCGTTTAATGTAGAAAGCTATTTATTTCCTATTCACGTTCTGTTTTAGAATATTACTCGACCGTATGGTCTCCGGTTGATCGCTGTCATAAAGTGTTGATTTTAAGAAACAGCAAAGAAGATTTCTTAAGTATCTGACATCCAAGTGTGACAAGAAAATATCCTCCGGAGCTAATGTTACAAAGATATGGTTTGAAAGCTCTAGAAGCGAGAAGAAAAGTTGCTGCAGTGAAATTTTTGTATAACGTTATGCATAATTTAGCTGATGTGATTGATATTGTCAATATGTTAAATTTTCGTGTTCACAAAACCGTCTCAAAAACAATGATACATTTTATCTACCTCAATGTAGATATAAATATGCCAAAAAGTGTCTGTTGCAGTTTATGTGGCAATAATGATTTATTTTTTGATAAATTAGGAAATATCCTTAAACAAATTTCGGGTAATTATTATCATAGGTGTTTGTTGCATTGTCATGTAATTCTAATTACCTAGGAAGTTTTGTATTATGAGACCTCTGGAGTTAAAGTTTGGATTTTATAATTAGATTGTAAGTTTTTGGTTTCTATCGTAATTATCCTGTAATTGGACAAAAGTCCGTTGGATAATAAATCTTTATTATTATTATTATTTCAACAGAACTTCTCTCTATAAACGAATATGGATTTACATCCTTACGACGACCTTACAATGTTTCCCAGATATCACAGTTACAGTTTCAAATCTGGATGTCTTAGGTGAAAAATCAAGACGGAATCATAAACGTGTAGGAATATGAACCACATTTACTATGCAGAATTTTGAGGTGACATCATCACATTATTTGTGGGAATGATTAGACAATTTTTGGTTAGCATTTTACCATCTAACGATAGTCCAAATACATATCAAGTTTGACAACAATCGGTCCAGTAGTTTCGGAGATTATCTTTCTAAAAACAAAAATTGACACAGACAGACAGACAAGCGCCAGATGGCAGACAGATGGAAACGGAAGACCCATTGTTTCGTACTCTTGAGGTCATAAAATGTAGAGAAAACATGAAAAATTTTGACTCTACATTTGTATGATAAATGAATTTTTTTGGTAAATAAACATTTTTTTAGCAACATATGGATACAACTGTAGTCTGAAGATCATCCTCATGCAGCAGAAAAACTGCATAAGCAACAATAATTTTTTATCTGAATATTTCATTAAAGACGGCAATGCGAAATTTTTAGTAAACTCAGGTAGATTATGACTCCTCTAATTTGAAAACGAGAAATACTAATAAGAATGTACGCCACTCTCGAATCTAGAGATTTGTCCTACTATTTTCTTCTTCGTAAGATTAATGCAGGTATCAGATTATCCTTGGAAAGTTTCAAAATATCCGGATTCCGGTCTTGCTCTATCTTGCCTTACCTTCTCCTACTCTTTTTCCCTGAATTTTTCTGTATAACTTTTCGCTTTTCCAAAAATTTAATGGACCAAATACTTTACAGTTAATATTTAAAAATATAAAAGTGTTGTAAGGTATGTTTGTTATTCTTAAATATGTGAACATAAATTAATCAACTTGTTTTTGTTTTTTCGTAAACTACTGAGAAATTCCTATGTAAATACAAACTACTTACTATTGATTTGCGTTCGTCATTCTGTTTGTCCGCTGTTTCCAGATTTCCAAAACAGTGGAGGAAACAGCCAGTTTTTTCATCAACAAAGTCTACTCCTTAATATAACAATAGGTACAATGACTTACGGAAAATCTCCAGTCAAAACAAAAATGCTCAGACGCTCATTACAGAAATTCATTTCAAGTTTTTTTGTAACAACCAGTTCTGTGGAAATGTAATACATACGTAAAATGACGATAATTACAAACAATAAGTAAATGAAGTAATGCTAAAAACGCCAATGTTGTGTTGTTTTCATGTAAACATACTTACTATACAATTATATGTAGGTATATATGCAAATTCGTTTCAGGTACAATGTATTTCTCTTCATTTAAACAACAAATAACACTAATGAATTGAGTAACGTGCGATCAACAAAAATCGTCCTCTAGTTGGCGCTTTATAGTCAACATCATTATTTAATTGAATTCGCTATATGTTTGTACATGTTATAATTGACCTCTTCTTAGGCTTTACAAGCAGATTTAAGTTGTTCCGATTTTCTACAATTTTTTAACATTGCATTGCAAAGATTTAAAAATTTATTTTTTTTTAAACAAATACATATGTAAGTTTTTTTATGTGGCAATTTACTGTGTTTTTTGTTCTCTTTCTTTCACGCTAAATATTTTCTATACGTAGAACTCTGAGATTTTTCAACACACACCACCCCATAATCAAAATTATTTACTTAAAAACCCTATTTTGTATAAACTGCAAAATTTTGAAACAAATACGAAGACAATTAGTGACCGTACACATCAGTGTAATTGATGGCAAACTTTTTCTTTCAACAACTTCCTTGTACGTAAATAGTTCTCGATACTGCATATCGGAAAAATCTCACACAAGAACTAGATAACACTTCACAATTGAACGGTGAGCGTTGGCGGGAAGAATATGATTTGTTTACGACTCTCCAAGCAACTGCTCTGTCGCTTTTTTGTACCAATTGTCTTCTCTACCAAATTCTCCCACTTGTGGTAACGAAAGTTAACATAATGCAAAAGAAAACTAACCTAAACTCTAGCAAATACTGAAACAAACTAGGACCGAAATAACTTTAAACTCAAAGACCAAAATTAGATGTAGGCGGCACCACAAAATTGAAATCAGCTCTTTCAATCTTTTCCTTACAATAAACGACGTCATTATCATGCACAACACACTAACACTATAGGCACACACTTATTTAAAAAAATACAACGTTGTATTTATAATTCAAAAAAGAAAGAAAAATTTATTACTACGCAAGGTTTAACGCCTGCCTCATTATCATGCATTTTAATAATTCCAATAAGAATAAAAATATTGTATCTTTCAGTTCTATCGGTGAACGGGACATCATAGACATTTTAAATTCATATTCACAGTATGAGACTTGTTTAAAATTTGGTGAAGCCTAACTAATAGAACGGCACACCGGAAATGGTGATATTTTAAAATAAACAAATACCGACATATAATGATTTGTTAGTGTTCAAAGCAATAAAAATGCTGAAGGTATCATTTCGTACTGTAATATCCGTCTGTAAATTAATTATATTAAGCATTATCTTCAATCTAAATCTTATAAAAAACGACGTTCGAATAAATAGGTTAATCCAAGAAAACGTCTTCCACATATTAAAGTAAATATTATATGTAAAATGACATTAAATTAACATAGATATTGTTATTTATGTTTATCGAAACGTATAGGTCATTTTTTATGCAAACTATTGGCCAATGTTAATTTTTAATTAATAGTCATTAATCCTATCGGGCTACTGTAGGTGCGAAGGAAGAATTATGACTTTGAAGATCGATTTTTCTGTACTCATTTTTTAATGTTATCCACGCAATAATTATTTATCTTTTCGTGTTTTCGACTAATTGCTTACAGTTTATCCGTGGATTCCAGTAATTTCCTTTTTGTGGAAAAAATTTTTACCTTGAATCAAAGAGATTGTCTTGGAAGTGAACCTTTCCGTTATAAACAACAAGTCTGAGTAAGATAAGGCTTGATAGGATCTATGGGGTTTTTAAAAACTCCGCTAACTTTAGACTAAGAATCATTAAGATAAAGCCGCAGATTAATGGAAAACTGTAGCGGAAAATTTTATGTAAAAATTACACTACTTTATATCATTTGTGATAAGTTTAAAATATCGCTCGCTTCCAGGTATACTTGCGGCAACGAAAAAATTACAAAAATAATTACATTCTTAAAAAGGGCGCATAATGCTCTCATTTTTATTGTTTCGTTTCCCGCTGGAGACGATTTTAATGTGACTTTAACTGGCCATTTTAAACGATATTATAATTACGTGTTCATTTAAACAAAGAAACGTTTAGGGCCGGCGATTAGATAGACCGCTTAGAGCTAACGCTGACCAATCGATTAATCATAGCGTGATTTACCAGATGATAATTTACCAGTGGATTGTTATTGCATTTAGTGTCGGTTTTATGCAACACAATCACGATCTGATATGGGCATTTCATCAATAACAGTCATTTTGAGATACGAGCGCAAACAACATTTAGGAAAATATCGTTAAAAAACGTGAAATAAATTTATAATTGGACGTATTTGTTGCGAGATTCGCATATTTTATGGTCAAGGAAAAAGTAAAATAACTCTGTGAGAGAGATACAGTGAAATACCAAACGTCAACAAAAATCTGCAACCCTGATTTAAGTTGTTAGTTACTGTCAGAGTACATATTTTTTATGATTTTACACAGTACACTAGCCGCACAAAAATTAGTCTTAAATTAATACCTCGTAAAAAGATTTGAATTGAGAATGTACTATTTTGATATAATACAATGGGAACAACAATTATGAATTAGTAAATAATATTTGAGGTACTTAGTTCTTTGTTTGAGTATAGCTAGAAAACGCTGCATTATATTTATGTTATGTTATTCACTGTTGTTATTGTGGAATTAAGGAAATGTTACGGTACTCCGTCGCCGTAGGTGTTTAAGTCCTTGACACTTCCACGACTATGTTTTCAGACACTAAATTTGTAACGTACTTCGAAGGACCAAAATACACTAGTAGATACGAAAATGGTAAAAACATGGTAAACTGTTAAATCAGCAGTATTAGTAAAGGTTTGACAGTTAATTCGTGACCACCTGTACATAAAAATTGTATAGCGTCGTCTTAAAAAACCTGTTAATTGGTGCGATAATCCTAGACAATAGTATCTATTTATACGTGTGCATTTAAAAATGAGCCCGATCTGCATACATGCCTCTATTTATTGGCCGGTAATAAATACCTCATTATCTGTAAACCTTGCGAATATATTCAGATGAGGTAACAGGTAACGCTGTCATCATAATAAATAAAATTGTGCATCAGACTTAATTGCGAAATTACAAATGCTGCGAACATTCTCGTTCGGCGATAATTTCCTGTAGTTGGTGGGCGAGCAGAATGTTGATTTTGTAAAATCTTGTCATCGTTTCCATCATTAATCAGTTGAGGAGAGACAGCGGGATATTACATCTCTTGTAGATGCCGGCAACTTCCGCCGACAGATCGTAAACGAAATGGGAACGAATCTGCATATTTATACAAAATCATAAAGCACTGATATGATGCGTTCGTTGTTGCGATGATGCACACAGGACCGTGAGAGGTAATAAATGGACTTCGATTATATTTGCTTCGTACTTGGAGATTGGAATTATACGCCGCTATTTCCAGAGGAAATGCCACCGTTTCCACTGCTTCATGAAAAGCTCTCGGTACTTATCATTCAATTGCATTGCGCTAATCGCGCTGATCGACTCTGTCAATCCAGGAACATATCGACAGCCGGAACAAGACTTTCTAAGCGTGATGGAAATGACCCAAGACGACAGAGGTTCTTATCATCGGCAAGCCTTGTGTGCAATTCAAAATAATGCTAATTAATTTGCTCAACAATTGACCCAAGATAAATTTTTAGAACTGTCTTTAAAACTTCAATGACAAAGACTACATGAGAGACATTGCCTGAAATTGCCGAGATTTTGTTGATCTCCAAATTCTTTCTTGTCTTTTTAGAATAGACATCCGTTAAACTTTCAGTTTTTACTTTTACTTTTTTTATTCCACGAAACTGGTATCATTAACTTTTTACATTTTATTTCCTTGGTATTTCTTTTGCATGATAACTACTTTTAATAAAAATGAATATGAAACATTTTAAATAATAAATGGCGTAATACCCGTGATTAATCTTAAAATTTATTAACTGTGCATTATTTATTTCACACCAACATCTTCACTTGTTACCTGTCATAAATTTTTCTTTCAGGTTTTCAAAATTTAACGCTTCCAACAGGTTTGGCGTTTTGCACATTTAATTTTTATAAAGTTGCTTCTACATAGTCTTGTTTTGAAAGCGAATTTTTGAATGCCAATTCCTACAAACTTATTAGGATTTTCTTCACTTGTCAATTCAAATTCAGTTTGCAAATTCTTTAATAACCATTCCGTGTCTTCTTCATACTTACAAGTCATCATCTACAATGATTGCTAATAACAAGGTCCTTTCTTTTTTCGTAAATAAACATTAGGCCCTGATCATGGTTTCAAATCATTTAATTTTAAAGATGGTAAAACGTTCATTCCATTTCATAGGAGCTTGTTTTAAGTCTTACAGTGATTTAGACAATTAACATAATTTGTTTTCAGTTTGTTCGCATTTGAACCATTCTGGTACATGCACAAAAAATTGCTTCTGAAATATTTCCATATAAAAATGCTGTTTTTATGTAAATTTGGTAACCGAGCTCAATGGTTCATTAAGTTGTTAGCACCCTCTTACTACCAATCTTGTTCCATATTTTTCATTGTCTTGTATTTTGCACACCCACTGGCTCGTCAAAATTCGGTGTTTATCAGCTTCATTTATATTCACATAAAACCATGTAAGATTTTTATTCGGGGATTCTTTTTCTTCACGTATAGCCTCAAGCCATTTGTCTTTCTCTGATCCATTGATATCTTCCTCGTATCAATAACGCTTCTTTTTCAACAAGGTCCACAATATAATCTTTCAATTTTACAAGTTGTTTTGATTTTCTCGCACTTCTTTTTCAGCGGCGCCTTCTCCTTCTCCCAAATTTATATTTTGCACTTCCGTTTGATCTGGTTTTTGTCTATGGTCTTGTTCATTTTTGGTTTTCGAATTTTCACCCATATTGTCTTCTTTTGGTTTTGGATTCTGTTTCTGATTTTCTTCTTCGCTTTCTATAACATGTATTTTGCTTGTTTTTCTGTAATCGGCTAGGGATTGACTGTTTGATTTTTTCAAGTTAAAATCTCGATGTATTACTATTTTCTTAGAATTTTTATCACATAAGCGGTAACCATTTGGTGCATATCCTAGAAAAAAATTCTTTTTACTTCTACGTTTGTGCAACTGTCAAAATGTGTTTGCAATCATTTGAAAGGATTTAACATAAAATTTTAAAATTCATTTTTGGGAAAACCGGTAAACCCTACAATGGATTAAATGGAATGACGAGAAAACTATTAGTATGTCATAATAGGGTACCGCGGGTGGTACTAGTTAATCCGTTAACAGTACCTGAGCTATCTACCAGGTAAAATCTTGCTGACAAATAAATATGTCCGTTGTGTAGAGGTAAATGTCTATGAAATTTATTAAAATGGTACTGTCCGCGTCAGCTGTTGAGAGGGTCTGTTGTTGGCAGATTTTACTTCATTACACTTGCTAAACACACTTTCAGTTTCTTAAAAATTGTCCGTTGATTAGAGGTGTCCACCATGTAGAGGTGTCCGTTAAGGTTTTGCTGTATATGGTTTTTCATCCCAAGTTTTAGGATCTATTGGGCCGCATACGTCTGGATAATAAGATCCCTTTGACTGCGTACTAATAAAATTTTATGACATAATTAGGATTATTTGATGGACAATGCCGAATCGGCTTTTCGCATTAGGGTCCTTGTAAACTTGTAAACTATGTCGCGTGCCTACAGAATTTCCTGTGTTGTCCCAAGCAGACGGTCTTTGGCTGTCATACCTGTATAATTTATGGATTTAGAGATTTGCGGGTTGGGTTCTTTGACTAAAGTTATAAAATATTATTGGTACGTATTTAAATTGATCTTAGTATATGTAGAATTTTTAGCGGTCTTCTAGCCCTCTGTTTCGTTGTATTGAAATGAAATCTTGTTTGTATTGCGTCCATGCAGATTTCACAGATATCCATTTGACATTCCTTTTTATTTAGTTTCATGCCTGGCGATAGATATATTAGTTTTTTCATATTGTTAGTTCCCAAATGTCCTAGCTTTCTCTCAGTCCTTCATTGATGTATTTTTTGCAATAAATTCTCTTCTTTATTTTAATTTATGCTAACCATGTATAAACCATTTTCAATTTTTTTCCCTCGAGTATTTTTTCATTGTTTTTCTTTATTACTACCTTCTCTTCAGTAAATGTCACTTCAGCATCATTCTCTGTTATAGCATTCACCGAAAGTAAACTATAACTTTCCGATCTGCCTTCATTTATTCGTTTTTATTTGCAACTATTAGTATACTAGACTGTATATTTTCTAATGCTGCAAACATAACTTTAGAGTGGACCATGTGAGATGAGCATCCTGAATCAATTGTAAAATCTTTCGTTATCAATATTTTGTCTTCTGTAAAAAACGCTATTTTTTTTATTTTCTTGCAAATGTTGCATTGATTATTATTTGTCTCTCTAGAACAGTCGTTTGGAATATGTTGAAAGCACCCACACTTAAAGCATTTTATTTCGCTACCGCCGTTTTCTTTCAATTTTCTGTAAAATCTTGTGTGATGCAGACTACTTTGACAATGTTCACAAAATGTAGTAGATAGTAGTCTAGCTATCAATTTCGGGAAGATTTTATCATTTTCTTGAGCAGATTCCCAGGCAGTTCTGAAGAAGCCATAATTTTGAGGTCAAGATGACAGTATTTTTGACATTAGCGTATTAACATCAACTGTCTGAAGAACACTTTTTAATTTGTGTGCAAATTTCTCTATTTTACTTATGTGAGTCGCCATATCTCTGCAATAAATTTTATTAAAATCCCTCAACTAACTTCAAAAAAATCCCTTTCCAATAGCAAAATCCATTTTTCATTAAAAAATCCAGTTTTGAATAAATAGTCGAATAAATATAATCAATTTTAATTGTGAAAACATGCAGTCGCATCCAAAAAATTTTGGACGTCAGTATCATTCCACTCTCACAAAATGTGAAACATCTTTAAGTATTATAACCTTGTTTTTTAATTTTGTCAGTTTTGACACTGTGAGCATACTAATACTGGATGCGACATGACAAATCTTTTAAAGCTCACATGTCACAGTGTCATTAAAGCATAGACTACATCAAAGTTTTCAAAATAACAGGAAAATGACGTCCAAGATTTTCTGGCCGCAACTGTACATATTTTTATAAATAACAAACATAATCAGTAATCACATACCTACTTCTGAAAACAAGGTTATTAAACTTAAATTTGATAAACCATTGATTGATAAATTTGTCTTTTCCCTTATTCTTCCATTTTACTTAACAAAATCCCTTTATCTTTCGAGCAATCAAAAATCCCTCAAAAAATTTTTTCCCTCTTCGAATGTTTTTTTTTCAGATTTTAATAATTTTATTTCTAGTTTTACTGCCTTAGTACTCACCGAGTACTCTGGGTCCATAACCTGTTGAACTTTTTTTACTCCAAGAAATTGGAAACTTTGAGTTTTCACTTTTTACTTTCTGTTTATTAATTTTTTTACATGACAACTATTTTTAATAAAAATGAAAATGAAATATTTTAAATAATAGATGGCGTGACAAATCTTAAAATATAATTGTGCACTATTAACTTCACATCAACAAAATATACTCTTTTACCTTTGAAATAATTTGCTATCCAAGCGTAACTACAGGAAGTATTGCTATAGGGTCATTGATAAATTTTTTGCTTCATATTTTCTAGACACTTCGCAGGAAAAAATGCTGGTTTTCCGTTTCCGTCTACTTGTGGTCTACGATTTGTCTGTAGTTCGTCTGTTGAAATTTTATTGAGTAGATAACGTCCGAAGCTACCCAGGTCATTAGTTTCACATATTATTCATTTCCTCCGATGTGTCATATTCTCTTTATTTGTTTAGAACTATTACAAATGTACCCCAAAAAATTATCCATAAATCAATTTATTTTATCAATTATCTCAGACACGACTGATCTCCCTCGGAATGGTGTTATTGTTAGTGACACAATACTAATTCGAGAAGGTTTGATAAATATTATGAGCCATTTTTTTAAATAATTGGACGCTATTATTTTTAGTGTTATATTGTATACATATCAAAGTTATTGTCTAACTTATTTCGTTTCCCTTTTCAACTGATCATCATTTCAAAAACTTTTTGAGTACACTTTTATGATACGCTCCAAACATTTCGAAATAAAGATGGATTACTGCAAATAAAATTTGTTATCTACCATCTGTTTTTTTCCAAAATGTTGATTCTGTTTTTTTTGCAATATTTCGAACTATATATAGTCACTTGCATCACATCAGAATTCTTATCATATCATCCTCACCGGACAGTGTAGGAAGTTTAGTAGTAAATTGACTAACTGCGATATCAAGTAGATATAAGGCAGATTTCTCAAAAACCGATTGTGTAAGCACCTAATTAAGAAATCAACTATTAGTCTAATTTATTTACTGTTTACAACTCACGTTTGATCACTAGGCAAATTATTATTCGATTAGTCAATCAGTAACGATATCTGTAAATACCCAGTTTTAAAAATTCATTTATGATTATATGCTGCGCTGATAAGAAACTCCAGATTTATCCGATTTATTGAGACACGGTCATAAATAAATTAGATCGTTATTAACTCAGTTGTTTATTTCCGTGAAGAGTAAGATAGTGATAAGTATGTAGAGATTAAGAAAAACAAGCCCTTCGGCATTACATAATTTACAGTTAAAAAATGGAAATTAGTATTTAAATCACTTTTAGTCCAACCTAACGAACACTAAGCTACTAGTTTCAATACCTGCCTGTAGTTCTCCTTATTTAAAAGTTTCCCAACTCAGTAATTAATTCATTTTAATTTAAATAAATTAAGTGAACAATAAATTACTGGTAGCAGGTTTAAGCAGTACGAAAACTACTCGTGTCCATGGGTAGGTACGTGTATTGATTACCAGAATTACTACTATTTGTGCTACTAATTGGAAGATATAATTTGTCACAAAAATAAAAAAACCAGCACCCTGTATACATGTGGATATCACATTCCCACGCGAATTTGAAAACGTGTCTACATTTTAGTATGTCGGTATAAATTATAAATACGTAAATATAAAAGTGTTAGTTGCGTGCTAGTCAGTTTTATTAGCATGCATATGATAACATTCGATAAGTCGTCTGAAGATATCTCCAATCTAAATAAATATCTTTACACTTTTTTATTGTATGTGAAGAAACTGTAGAAATACAACCGACTGGTCTGAAAGATATGATTTGATAGCAGCAAGGACAGTTCGGAATTTAATCTTTTGCTTTAATGGTATAAATTATTCAGTTTGATAAGTAAATAGGTAAAACTCATTCCATAATCGCTGGGTTTCTCTTGCTTTCGATAACGTCTTCACAGCCGTGTTCACTTGGGAACGGCTTTTTTACATTCACGCCAGGACGAAGTGTAATTATGATTATTTTTAATTAATTAGTTCAATGAGTCTCTCGCTAATTGTTTGTATTGTAAAAATTGTAAACACCGAGTAATTAAGCAAATGTCGACAAACAAAAGATAGTGTGAATACAGAGGTGCGTCTTGTTTGACAACATTTGCCACTCAGTCTTTACACTTTATACAAAATTGAATTGTAGGTGAAAATTCAAAAGCAATTATATTTGGTTTATAAAAAAACATATTTTCTAGGGCAATTATAATTTTTTTACTATGAGGTAACAGTCGTGAAATAATTATAGGTTGTCATAAATTTTACCAAAAAGTGGTGTGATAGTATGTGCGTCGATAATGGGTGACTCATCGTCGGTGACGGCGGCCGGACGGCGTTCACTAAAGAAAAGGCTGGAAGCGGCAGTCGCGATAGGTGCTCGAGACAAGTCTAGAAGCGGTAACGGAGGCGTTTCAAAAAGAACCGCGTGACTATTTAAATGAGAACCACTATCGGGAGCGGGCAGTGAAGTCCAGACAATGGGAGAAGTAAATCTAGTCCAGTCAAGTTGCGCCGGAATTATTTTGTGCATAATCGATGTGTAATTAGTCGTGTAAGTTTGAGTTACTAAGAAATAAATTGTTGAGCTTTACCCACGCCGATTTTATTCACCGAGCATCGTAACATTATTTATTAAAGCGCACCGAGTGATCAAAAAGATTCCGTCACTTCTAACATATAATGGATTAATATTTTTGTCATCTTGATTTTTTGTCATTCTAATGATTACTTTGATTAAGAAATCCCCCTGCACTACAGCACAACTCCGATTTTTTTGAAAAACTATAAAATTTGATTTAGCAATCTCTATTAAGTAAAAAATATATAGATAATGCCAATCACAGTGTAAAAAAGAACGCGCGACCGTTTTCGTGTTGCAAGTCCGAGGTCGACGACTTTAAATTTTTGCAAAAATCTGGAAGCCTAGGGGAAAACTCACATCCGATTCATAAACCACAAGTGTGCGTGTATATTAATTTATAAAATTTAAATGTTTAATTTACAAATTTTTGAAGGGATGTCATCAAATTGTTGGTCAGAAGAATTAGACAAAGATTTGACGATATTCCAAAAATGTTAAAAAAAATTACGTATGATCAACAAAAAAAAGTTGCTTTTGGGAAAGCAGCTAAAAATCCGGCGCCGTTTAGAGGAAGATTTTGGTTGACAGCACTTTTTTTTTATAACCAAAATCTAGTTCTGTAAGTGAAAAAAGACAACTAATCCTACAATTATCAATCAAAATTTTTATCATGAAATTGTCAATAGGCTACTATGGGCATAAAGATTTTTATTGTGTATATGGCGGTCAATTAAAAAAGTTGGCAAGTTGGTAGGTGTCTATCGTCTTTGTCAATTTCAGTGTCAGGTAATCTCCGAAACTACTAGGTCAAGTGTTGTCAAAATTTATCTGATCATCCTCACTACCAATGGAATAGATACAATAGTAAATATTATTTAAACTTTGTAAAATAAGATGCTGCTATACTTGTAGTTTATAAATCCGTCTCGAATTTTTACAGCAGACATCCAGATTTTGGAAAACATAATCGAAATTGTATAACAACATTTTACAAATTAACTTTGAAACTGCAAAACCGAATGCTTTGAAATTTTGCAAACGTCGTAAGGTTACAGTAAGCATGGTCAGACCTATTTAAATGTACCTTACTAAAATGTTGATGACTTCACCACAACATTATTTATGGAAAAACTCACTTGAAATATATGCACAACATGCTTCATTGTACTCCACTTTAACAGTCCATACCTTCTTCTTTTTTCACTTATAGGAATTATCACAAAAAAAATTAAATTCTAAAAACTAAATTTTACAGTTTTTCGAAGAATCTGTATTTGTTCACGTGTACTTCAGGAGCGAGGTAAATTCTGTCTAAATAACTTTAGACCAATTTTTTTGTTCACCTATCATTATTAGTACATATCTACAAGGTTCTTGTTCTAAAAGTAAAATTAAGATCTTTTTATCAAAACTAGAATGTTTATTACCCCATAACACCAAAAACGCGAGTCCTTAACTACGTTGATATTGTCTACACAAAAGTAAACGAAAATGAAATTACAACTACCCTCCCCCGTCTCCGACTTCAACAAGGACTTAGAGGGACGAGTTCGGGATAGGTCCTGATGACATAATTTTTGTTTTCGAATATTTCTAGACTTTCGTAAATGTCCAGAAATTTACAATTATGGACAGACGTAAAAAACCTTCTGAATTTGAGCTGAGCCATATGCTCTTTGAATAGCGTGACGAATTGACCTTTTTGTTTACACATTATATTTTTGCTTACTTTTTAAATCCTCGATTTTCATTGCGCCCTACTTTATCCTCAGGATTTCCAAGAAGACTCTGTCCAGTTGTATAAACAATCTTAATAACGAGTCCTTTGCTCCTTTGAAAACTTTTTGTAGCCTTGTTGTTACTGCAGAGACAGAAGGAATCGTGGCCAAAAACGTCTTATTTCGGTTTTCGGTTTGAAATGTGAATGATTCAGCGGTCAATTTCTTAAATCGAAACTGTAATTATTTAATTTACCAACTGATCCTATTTCGAGACCGTTACATCTGGCTACATTTTTAATGATTTTGAACCCCTTGTTAAACCTTTCTTTATTCGAAGGAGTCGATTGACCCAAAAATAGGGGCTTGCCATCTGCTCTGGAGGACAGCGATGGGAGTCAGCAGTGATGTAGCGAAATATACTGGTATGTTTTCTATAAACACCAAATTCTAACTTATTATTTTTAATTACTAGTGTATCAAGAAAAGATAACTTCCTGTTGTTGTTTTCTTCATGAATGAACTTAATGCTTTTGAATTGACTGTTTAATTTGGTGACAAAATTTTGAATGTCGCATTTACTTGTGTAGAAAATGACAAAAATATCACCCACATATCTTGGCCACATCTGAGAGTGATAGTGTTATCAATTATCATGCACCAAGTGATCAAAGAAGATTCCTATTTATCAGAGCTCATTCCAAATTAGATAGTTGTAAATGGTGAAATGCCAACCTTTGGCCTAAGTAAGATATAAAACCTCGTTATAATTTTTAATTCCCTGTTTTAGTGCTAGCGACAGAAAAACTTAAACAGTGGGATAACACTTAAATTACTGAAAAACAAAATCTGTGTAAAAGTATGTATAAAAATGGAACCTAATCTTTAATAAATCTCATTAACGAATTTTAATAAATTCTAAAAATACAATCTATAAACAATTATCAGTTATCATAAACGACTAATAAAGAGTATGTAAATCTAGCTTAGCATCTAGACACAAATATCCACTAATAACCAACCGAAAATTTGATTTTTGAATTAACGATAATATTGAAGCGGTCCACCTGACAAATGTGCTGCTGACAGAGCACGGGAAACGTCATAAAGCACAGAGAGTGTTGTATCAAAAGCTGCTATTAATCTTGTCGACACTAGCGCCGGTCGCTCAGCGGGGGCGCGTTGAACTAGTCGCGCGGACTGCATATTGAGTGTGCGATGGTAATGAACCGACCTTAAGCTATCATGCCGGTACCGGCACACCAATAAGATTTATCATGGGACTTACGTGCGTAAACAAGAAAAATTCATTGATATACCTACAGGAAACGATAAAAAGACCCAAATGCACGCTCGTATTTATCGAAGAACTGCATTGAAATGCGGATGCTGAAGAGCTGTCGAAGCGTGGAATAGAATCGGATCAAAGCTTGCAATCAAAACGTGAACTAAGCCACCATTTCAGTCCTGGGTACGAACGGAACTTATCGGAGCGATTACGAGCCGATTTTAGCGCTCGGGGGTGTAGATTAGAGAGCAAATTGTCGTTCTAAGAAAAATAGGAGTGATAAACTGATAAATATATTAATTATTGGACCCATTATGACCAGGTTGTGGCTGAGCAAACAGTGCCTGACGGAAAAAGACATTTTTTTTTTGTTTTAGAATAATATTTCGGAGACAGTACTACTGTTTCACTAGCTAAACATGTAATCATTGGAGAACTAACTCTGACGGGACAACCGCTTCTAATGGAACCTGATGAAGCAATCTGATACATTTATAATGGGGGAAACGCCTAGCCGCTCTTAAATTCAAGCATCGATTGGAGCAAGGACAAGTTTTTACTTAGTAAGACGTTAGATGGTGAGATTAGATGATTATTTTATACGTCAACTTTAACGTGGCATCAAATTAGCTGAAATGTCAACAAATACATAAATTAGTAAAACATCACTACAGCTCGAGTACATGCAATTCACAGATCTCCCAGAGATTCGAATTCATGAATATTCAGCAAGAGAGAGGAGGAATCTACCTTTCAATAAATCAAGCTGTATCGAGTGCAAATATTCGTGACTCTACTATCGCTAATGCACTTGATCAAACCTCTTCACCTGTTCAACCTGGCGGTCTAACTAAGATATTTAACGATTTTATACAGTTACAAAAGGCGCGAAATAAAAATATGCGCCTATAAAAAGAAAACGGCCGAGCCAACTTAGCAATAAAATGACATTTAAGTATTTAAATTTGTGGAAGATAGCAGCTTTTCATTCCGGTGATCGAAGGATCTGATAAAACGGCAATAAAACCATAAGAAATTCCAAATTGGAATTGAGGAACTTTTTACAAGCTCGACTCGAGTGCGATATCCAAATCCTGGGAATGCATGTTGTGTTTTAATGCACTCGTGAAAGTTAGTCACGCCTTAACACCTAGTCTACACCAGGAATCGCAAAAGGCAAAACCAGTATCACTACACACCCACCAGAGTGTGATCTGGGCAGATAGCGCACTGAGGCGGCGACAATAAACGAACATAAGCACTTTTAATGCAACTTAAATTCATCATTCATGCATACCTTCAGAAAGACGCCATTACTACTGGAGTCTTTTTAGTTTTGCGTCACTCAACGGCTAAACTACTCTGTGCACGACGATAAGACTGTAATTTTTTCGCACGACTTGCGTCAAAACAAGGTCTAACGAAATCGACTCTACTAAAACGTAGTAGAATTTGATGCTCTAAAACCTATAACTTTCATATTTTTTTAAACATAAAATTAAAAATCGCTCAGGCCACACGTTACCGATTCGCGGCAAGGCGAATTAAAAGCTTTTAGAGTACTTATCACCATAAAATACCTCACACTAAAAACAGCAATTTAAGACAATGCACCATGACAATAGCAGTGCATTTTTGCGATAGCCATCTACAAGTGCTTAAAACCTTGAGGAGATAACATTTAAAATATTGTACAAGTCCGGTGTAGATCGATCTCGATTCTTTTTTATTTGTATGTATGAGCTGGTATCAAGATGACTTTAAACGCGGATATACAAAGTCTATATAATGGCAGCTTATCTACATCTCGAAAGGAAGTTCTAATCACTTGAAAATTTATCAAATGGTGAACTTTCGAGTATCCGGCATTGTTCCAAACATGATATCTCGAATCTTTAACGTAGTTTCAAGAGTAGTTCGGTAAATAACGCCACTAACCAAATCCATATTCACTTTGTAAAAGCCGCCAGGAGCAGCGGCACTGAAACAGAACAAGTCCTTCTGAAATTAGCATGGTCAGAGGTTTAGAGTTATCCCGAATATATTACATTTTAGGGTCTACGATAACAAAATAATTCAATATCGTCAACGTTCTAAATATTTGTCAGTAGCTACGTTCTTCCACAAACGTATACGTAATAGAATGATTCAATAAACTTGAAACCGTTTTAATATTGTTGTTCTTCGTGTCCAAAAAAGGCATGTTAAAAAATACAGAACAATTGTGGCAAAAATATTATAGTCCTAGGTGTCCCAATTTATCCAAAAACTTTAAATACAGTCAAAAGTGCAGCACGATGATCTACGAGTTCAGCGAGCAATAAGTACACAAGACCAGTAATTAACATTAATCATCAAATCATATATCTCCCTTCTAAGAGCCTACAGGTCCATCAAAATTTATAGGCAGCGTACAGTTATTTATTAAGTGTGGATAATAGTAGTTGTAGAAGTAGTTTCTATACGATGATAATAAATAATATAGTTCCACCTTTATAAATCAATAATAACAGCTCTGGTCCAGCTCGAGCAACTATCGTCCAATAAAGCAACCTTTCCCCATAAAGATAAAAAATAAAGTGACGGCGAGGAAAATAAGACGGAGATATTTTTTCATGTTTGTCGATAGATAGCTAATTTTTTTGGGGGCGTCATCTTGATGGTATTGTTTGGGTATTGGCTATAGCTGGTCGTGTCTGGCGCACCTCACCTTATCAGGTGCAATCTCGGGCAAACAGCCGGGGGCCGGGGATAGCCAGAACGGCTCGCCGTATTCAATATTTTTATCAGATTTGCGTATTCTCACGTTTTCCTAGCGAGGATGCGCGATAACTCTATGCTTCGGTTATCTATTGCTGTTTGTTTGCTGAAATTAATTCCAGGCACAGTCGGGAGATCGTTCATTAATCAGACGAGCAGATGTTGATGGCCCCGGTTGTGATATACAAGCCTGACGGCATCAGTCCTGCCACCATTAGAAGAATGTCAGGGTGCTTGTTAACATCAATCGATCTACGAATTGCTGCATTAGGTGTTGTCCTGTAAAAGCGACCAGCTTTGTTGTGCTTGAACTGCAAGTTGAGAATCATTTGATGATCCTGGTTTAAAACTGGAAAAATTTAAGGGGTGAAACACCTTTTAGTAACCCAATGCACTCTAGACAGCAGAGATGCTCAAAAATTATTGTTTATAACTAAGTTATCAATAATTTTAATGAGGAACACATTTTGTTACGAAAACACACTGTGTTGACTTGTTTGTTTGGTCTGGCGTGGAGTGTCAGTTCGCACTTCTCCACCGAGACAAATTTGACGACAATCGGTCCGGTAGTCTCTATTCGATCTTTAGGTAATTTCCTTGCAATCCATAGGTACTGGAACTCGA
Source organism: Zophobas morio (assembly GCF_036711695.1). Lineage (NCBI taxonomy): Eukaryota > Metazoa > Arthropoda > Insecta > Coleoptera > Tenebrionidae > Zophobas > Zophobas morio. Next base: position 11,693,135 of record NW_026972122.1, read on the forward strand.
CCCAGATGAATTTTTAATCCAGTTAAAAAAGAAAAAATAATTAAATATATATTTAATACATGACAAAGTAATCAAACTGGTAAATACCTTAAACGATTAAATTAATAGTGAAACATAAAGTGATTTATGCAAATTTACGTGGACACAATTTCCTGCTGGACGCAACTGCGTTTCAACTCATGTCGATTTTGATGTCGATTAATAATATTTAAACACAGAACTCGGTCTTTAACAGCCGTTTTGTGTGACTATAACGATGTGCTAAAATTGGCTTGATTGCAACTCCATATGCATATTTTAAACATCCACCAGTGCATATGTTAACAAGTAACTGAATAAAATTCTGTTCGATAAAAACAATGGCAGTAAAAAGGTAACTATTTATGTAAATTACTACAAATTGCACATATTTCGTAGCAATTAAACTTGATCCACATAAAAAAAATCCAGTTCTACTTCACAGTGTATTTTTCTGAAAATTTTTAATGCGTTACTCATTTACGTTGTCCCATATGTGTCAATTAATTAAATATGTAAATAAAACGGTGTACACCTATATAATTTCCACTTTAATTACAAACAATCTTGATAAGGAAACTCATTATTGCAAATGAAAATCGATATTATTACAAAATTAAAACTGTGAATATCAATTAAAATCATTTCACACATCTCAAACCCCGTAACAAAATCCGCGGAAACGTACCCATCCAGCATGCAGCTGTCGCTCCTCGAAAACACACTATGCCATGGCATCTCCGGCTTCCCCGGAACAAGTGGAACGTAAATTAATTAACAACATTATGGTCAGTATCCAGCGGAGGTCGGCAGTAAAATCGTCCATTCAGTATTGATGTAAATAACGCTGGTTGGCGTCCAGGGCCGTATTTACGATTTCCCGCCTAGACACTTGTTTAAATTAAATGCATCGATCTCCTGACCAAGAAGAGTTGACGTCGAAGTTTTTGCAGTAGCGTTTCACTTTCGGTTAAACAGAATTAAGTTGAGCAAATAAAATACAATCAATATTGCGTTCAACTAAACTACGGCAATTTTAAATAATTACAAATTTCACCCATTGGATTGTACCAAAGACCAAAACAGATTTTTCTATTTCTCTTGTATTCATCATTTTCAACGCTTCACTTAACGTAATACTGTATACTACATATAGGTATGTAGAAAAGATATGATGGAACAATATAAAGAAAATCAATATCTTATCTAATAAGTGATAAATTAAAGCACAAAAAAGCAGATAAAATAAAGGTGACGACAGTAGCTTTACATCACGTTCCTCTCACAAAATTACGATCAATTTTAACTTCAAACTGCTGGAAATTCTCTCCGTTTTCTTAAATTAATAAATGCTGAACGGAATGGGATTCGAACTAAAGCGCGCAGAGTTCAAGTTGCTCAAATTTAACGCTTTAAATAACCCACCACCAACCCGCTTGGCTCGAATGTGCGCAAGACATCGGTTGCTTGAAACTTGTGTCAAATATTGCACAAACATTGTTGTCAAATAATTGAGATTAAAAACCCAGGTGGATTCATTCACCACAAATGCCGGAGTATGTTATTTTACAAAATTTAAATAGTATTTGTTAGGTGAAAGGTTAGCGTTTTACGATTTATACGATATTACTAACGTACATTTAAAATTTGACAACAATCGATCCGGCAGTTTCGGTTAAAATTTTAAAAATAATCGACACACAGATAGACGACAGACAGACCGACGGAAACGGGAGATTTATGTTTTCGTACTCTAGGAGTCATAAAACGTCGAGAAAACATGAAAGTAGTCAGTCGTCGGATGAACCCTATTACCTTAGCCTACGTACAATACTACGTTAGATCGTTCAATAATAATGCATGCAAACGATAGAATGCTAACCAAAATTAGTTTGTTCATCTCCACCAAAATTCATGGCCCCATCTACAAATTTTGATAAGTAAATTTTATTCAATAATGTACTTGTACACAATTTATATTTCATTTATTAATCCGCCCGTATTTTTAACTTCAAGATGTCCAAATTTTTTGAAAATATCAAAGTTACATAAATTAGAGAACTCCTATAACAAAATACAAACCAAAATAAAATTGGTTGAAGGTTATTTCAACAGAACTTCCGTCGCCCCTGAAGTACAATCCAACAATTCCCGCTTTTCTGAAATATCAATAAATTTATTTTTGTGATAACACTGATAACCACTTCAAAGTAAAAACCAGTAGGGTAATAGTAGTAATAAGGTAAATTACAAGGGACGCGGTCCGGTGAGCATAATGAAATATAGTTAAAATAGATAACCAACGGGAAAAAAGTATTCTCAATTTCTCAATGGATGCTGAAATTTGTGGCAGTTAGAAGACAATGAAATTTTATTGGTTTTGTTTCCTCAAAACAGAGGAAACGATTAATTAATTCATAAACCACACTATAGCGTTTTAACATCTACATGATCGGAGATCAGCGGTCCAATCAAGAAGTCACACAGATGGACACACATACAGACGGAAATGGGACACCTATTGTTTTGTACTCTCGGAATCATGTAACATCCAGTAAACATGAAAGTAGCCATTCGTCAGATGAACCCTATTATAATTCTGCTTTTGCTTCTCGGGAAGTAATAATCGATGAATTTATTTCCTTTCAACAACTTAATGATATAATTTCAGTATTTTGATATAAAAGTCCTATTTACACCGTGCTAAACATTATCCGCCTACACTACTTATCAATTAAAAAAATCTACAAGTGGATTTTTTTTAATTGTACAACAAAATTTTGGAAACTACTAAACTACTTGCTCTGAAGTTTAGGACATAATAGTTGAAGTTTATCATCAACCTGAAAGAGGGCTAACCAAAATTTGTCCAACCATGCCGTTCAAAATTTTGATGATGTCCCGTGAAAAGTTTGCTAAATAACTATCGTGTAAAATGTGGAAAATCTTCCAAATATAATTTGTTAATATATAATCGTTAACATAATATATAAAAATAACAATTTTAAAATCAACTGTTACAATTTATAGAAGAACCTGGATTTATAGTTTTTTGCTACTGAACTAGTGCCATTTTATTTTCTTGGTAAATAATTTTCCTATTTTCATATATTTTACGAAATAATGAGTTATTTTTATATTTTTTTAATTCAGTGTCACAACTTTGTACATTTTTAACTCCAACACTATGTTTATACTTCGAAAGAATTCGCCTATTAGCACGTTCCGATAACAAGCATCAGCGGCACCATTTATGTTAAAAGAAAATGAAATTTGATTGATTTTGTTTTCTCAACGCTGATGAGAGGACTAATTAATTAATTAAATAAGTACACTCGTTTTTAAGAGATTGATTGCTTCCAATAACCTTAAAATAATAGCATTCGATTTTGCAAATTCAAAATTAAATTTTAAAATTTTGTTATACAATGTTTTTTTTTCAAAAATTTGGATATCTGCGGTAAAAATTCAACAGCGGTTCATACATCACAACGGCAGATGTAAATTTTGGAGATGACGTCACTCTATTGTTGGTGGGGACAATTAGCCAAATTTTGGTCAGCGTTTCACCGTCTATGCAACTCTCTAAAATATATGTAAAATTTGACAATCGGTCTAGTAATTTTTCATTGATGCGGACAGACGGCAGACAGACAGACGAAAATGACAAGTCGCCCGATGGATTCGCTTACGAAATTACTTCAGATATCAATAACGTGTTGCAAATACGAAAGATGCGTAAGAGAAAAGATAAGAAAAAACATATAACATTCTCGGGATATGCCAACACTGTATGGGTTTTATACGAAAAAAAAAGTGCAATAACCAGTTCTCATAATAAAAGCCGTTTTTGACCTGATTGCATGAACAGCTCAAGTCGTTGTTAAAAATTATAAAATTAGGGTAAAAAATTTAAAAAGGTACAGCTAGTAATACAGACGTGGTGTCTCTCGTAAAAGAAATGACAGACCCACTTTTTGTACTTGTAAGCTCAGAAGTACCAAAAAATTTCGTAAATGTCAAATATCTGAAGAAGTCTGGCTTTTTTTTTTTATTTGTATTTTAATGTTGAAGATATGTGCTAGTTTTTAATACTTTTTAAAGTAGCTCTTAGGTATTATTGACATAACGAACAAGCTGGCAAATCAAGAGCAATTTGTAAACGTTTTTTACTTTTTATTACTCTTCAATCTCAATAATATAAAGGAAGCGGAAGTGCATGCAGAAACAGTTTGAAAAATTATACTAATCAACTTTATTCTAAATCATGTAATATTTTAGTCTATGGACTATTTTTGAAGCAGAACTAAAATTAAGCAAAGATTTTTTTCCTGATGAACAAATTAGCTTAAATAATTTGTACTAAATAACAAACCAGCTTCCTTTTCATGCAAAGTAGCGTCAGTTTAACTTGTACTACTCTAGAAGATGGTTATTTGCAGGATAGTTTTGTTGTTTTATGATTATTTTTCTTTTCATTTAAACAAAAAAACTTTTTCTAAAATGACGAAGAGCAGAGTTTCTCCTGTCCCCTGAAATATGTCGTCTACTCCGCCTGTAAGTAAATACGGCCCTGTCCACGCTATATATTCCCGAGGACGTATCAAGCAGCAGTTTCCACGGTCCGGCAATGCTCCGGGCCCTGTATATCGGCTCCGGATCGCCATAAAACACGCCGTACGGCTTCGTACAACATTAGCAGCGATGATACTGCACGCCACTAACCACCTGCTAACTGATTCAGTTGCGTCTCGATTTGTACTGCTCTGTCGGCCAGTATTTATCACCTATCCTCACCCGGAAGATTTACGGCGATCGACGCCAGTTTAACGCGCTCCGGACCAAATATTTACGACGGCTAAGGATGTGGACCACGTCAAAATTTTAATTCGATATATCGGGAAAAACGAGCAAAGAATAATTCACCATTCGGAGGAAACGAGCTCTGCGCGGAAACGAATTCCAGTGGTCGTGCGGGACATTTGATATTTTTAGTTGGTACGTCTTACTAACAAAAAACTTCAAAACGTATTGACTTTTAAAAATTTTGTACTGACAAAACAAATCATTTGTTCAATTAATTTCCGACAAGTTTTGCCCAAAATGCCGAATAATAAACTCTGTAAACGCCACTGTTTTTAGCTTAAAGGCGGAAGCTTAATTTAATATTTTACAAATATAACGCATATATCTCCTGTGAACTGTACTACACAAAAACTGTTAAGAGTTACATTTCTTCTTTATATAAAAACAGCAGAAATGTGTTCAATATTTGATCCTTCTTAAACGCAATACATAATTTCAGATAACAAATTTGAAAAAGTCAGTAAAGAGGAACTATTTAATTGATGTTAGATCGTTAAGCCAGCAGGATAAATTTTAATGTTTCTATTGAAATCCGCAGTTAATTAAAAAATAACAATATTAACGAAGTAACTAATTATATGTTGTACTTATTACCATGTTTAATTGTTCATTAGAATATTAAATAATGATTCCCTATTATTTTTGAGTTAAATGGTGTTTCCAGGTGCTTTTTTTTATTTTGCTTCACCTAAACTGAGCAATTCATTTTTTTTCGATTATTAAATTCTCATTTTAATCAATTTTCTGCTCTTTTCCTTCTGTGCGAAAGTGCACACTCTTGACTTTCCAAATTAAAATTTATTTTAAAATTCAAATAATTTATTATTCATGTTTAACAAATTAATAATTTCGTATTCTTTGATTGTAACATTAACAAAGAAGCTTAAGTTCCGATGATTCGAGGTTAACTGTTGGATTATTACTGCATTTTTTTTATTCTTATTGTGTGATAATGTGTTATAAATTAATCCGCAAAACAAATTTTATTTTATTTTGTACTACTATTTTTGTCAAATTGGAACGATTGGGTGCTGAGTTAAATTGAACAATCTAACCCTTCTACAAGATCTGAGTTTCTTGAAAGTTAAATGTCAAGATAGTTTGGTTAGTGGTCGTCAAATCTCGTGAAAGTGATTAAAAGGGACGCAACCAAGTTGTTATCACGAGATAACAAACAAACAATAAAGGTTTATTAATAAACTGGAGTTACACGCAAGAGAAAAACAAGTTATTTATTAAAATGGATTAGATTTGGAACAAGTAAATACAAACGAAGGAATTACTGAAAGACGTTAATTCGTAAGTTATATATATAAACACAATTAGTTGGCAAAATATTTATTAACATGAATTAAATGGACAACTTAAACATCAAGATATAATGAGGGAAATCTAGCAAAGTTTCCCCATTGTAAGCAACTTCTGGTGTAGCAATCGAAAACAAGTTTGTGGCTGATGTATACAAGAAGTCAAGAACACTGGCCTTTCAGGAAGGGAGTTGGGTAAAGGACCGAAGAAGATGAGTAAAATATGGGAACAGAGAAAAAGAATTAAATTATGGTAAATCCAGAGTTTTATTAACGTTAATTGAGAAGCTATTCAGATTAAGTTCAGCCTATGCATTTAATTAATTTTTAAATTTAGTCAATGTTGTCTTAAAAAAGCGATATCCTACGATGGCATGTAGAAACTCTTGACGATACCCTATAGATTTGTTGATCGATACAAGATGAAAGAAAAGGCAGATTAAATTACATAATCAAGCCTCCTGCATATGTAATAGGTCGATATTAAATATGAAGAAAACCGAACACAATTACATATATTTTAAATTATGACATGGACAAACTTGGTATATAAACTGTTATGTAGTAAGACTTACCACTAAAATTAACTTATAACAGAAAAAAGTTAATATTGATAATCTGTTAATCGAGAAAGTTAAATTATGTAAGAGCATGAACGAAGCATACTACAATGCATTATTATTATGAAATACGAGTGAGAAGCAAAAAGAGTGGTGTACTGCGTTCTCGGTGTACTGTCGGTATGCGAAGAGTTCCTGGAGGAATTAGCCACCTACTACCTTTCACCTCACTTTGCTTATTCTGGAAATGTCATGAAGGAACTGGAGGAACTAAACAGGAACATTCCATCTCAGCGCAGCGCACATGAAGTTTTTTGTCCAATTTCAAATTTAGGCCAGCACCCACCAAATTCATATTTAGCTTTGCGTTACGAAAAATCGAGAAGAAACGGAACCTGGAAAAATAATTAATGGGATTCTAAATAAACGACGAAAAGTTACAACATTAACCGTAGAATTAACCACGAAAACGTTTCGGGACTTTACACAGAGAAAAAGTAGTCATGAAAAGACAAAAGTTTATGAGAAGCTTTTTCTTCGAACAAAAACTAATTGACTCTGACAACACAATTGCTTTTATAAACACAGTACACAGTAACATGGAAAATACCATTTAGTCAAACGTCACCAACATGAATTTAGAAACAAGTATACAAGTTATACAGCATCTAAGTTTGACTCATTTGACTACAAACAAATGTCATAATTGGCCTTGGGCTTACAATTCAAATGGGTCATAAACTGTGTATATATCTAAATTGCATCATTTAAAAATGCTAATAAGATCTTTCAAACCGAAATAAGGTAAGTTATTGAAAATCTCGATAAACGTTATATACATTGATTCACAGGATTGATCAAAAATTAATCATTGTGCATGCGTGATTTATGAATCCGTGTTGAGTTTTTACCCTAAGCATCCAGATTTTTGGACAAAAAATCAAAATATTACAACAATATATTACATTTTAACTTTGGAATTGCACAAAACGGAATGCTGTGAAATCTTGCAAATATTTTAGAGTTACTAGAAGTCTAGTAAATCGTTATCCAAATTTGTCCGTCATCTTACAATTTTCCCGAATAATGTTCTTCAAATTTATTTGTGTTTTTGGGAAAAAACGGAGTGTGATTACTGATTAATTAATTATTCAATCTTTTCCCTTGCGTTGAGGAGACAAAACCGATCAAATATATTTTTTAACCGCTTATGTTTGTAATCTGAACGTACTAGTACTCGAATTCTTTCGAAGTATAAACATGAACAGTCAAAGTTAAGCATGTACTAAGAAATTGAGAATACCTACATTTTAACTACTGTCCTTGGAATTTGGGACTCCGCGACGTAGGCGCTGTGGGGGTGTTATTTACATTACTGGTTTTATCCAAAACGAAAGTCGCAAAATCAAATTTTAGCATTTTTTAAAGCAACCGGATTTGTAGGACTAGGACTTCAAAGGTAACAGAAGTTCTGTCGAAATAGCTTTAGAGCCTGTGCGCATGTCTCAATTTTTGGAGGAATTTAATAATATATGCATACTTATATTGAAATTTTTATAAACCTTTACAACTTTATTTCCTGCATCTCCACCAAAAAGTCGATAACAACTTTTTAAAAAATTATTAAACAGTTAAAAAAAAGTGGGATTTTACAGGTATTTTAGGTTTTTTACAGATAATTAAAAATAATAATTGTGCTTCAAGGGCGGAATTTTTTGTCTAAATAACTTTATGTTTTTATACTTTATCATTATATACAAAGTTCTTATTTATATGACTCCTTAAATACAGCACATTTCAGCAGTGTTTGCTTTTTACATACGGGGTAAAAAAATAAATTACTGTTACCAACATTATTCTTATTGTGTCACTCGTAAAAACCGCCATTAAAACGGCACCAATGAAACGGTATTGGAACCGAAAATACAAATATTAATATCTTGTATCAATTATCTTGTATCGATAACTATTTAAATGTTAATCAGCGCCCTCGTGTGGAGAATTGCCACACTACGTACTAAGCGTCGGGAACCGAAGTCGAGCGAAGACCTACGTTCGGTACTACAAAAATGGTGGTTCTCCGATTTACTCGTAGAATACAGTTTCTGGAGTTGTTTACCTCAGTTGCGGATTTTTTAGGCTTATAATTGGTATCACAAGAAAGCTGACACTTTTCTTCGAGGTTCGATCTAGCTCAAAACGCATTTAAAGTGGTCTAAAAATTGATCAAGTGTATTTTTTTTATTAAAAACTCTACACTAGACATGAAGATCCCCCGGACTCAAGTTTGTTAATTCGAAATATGTATATATTTTTTTAAAGCCACGTATCCGTATTTATTATACTTTATTATATTTATTTACTACCGGACCAATTCTTGTCAAATTTATGTTTATGTTAAGATTGTCGTGTAAATGGTAAAATGCTTACCAAAATTTGTCTCAGTAACAGTTTCAAGACGTCCCTCAAAATTTTGCGTGGTAAATATTATTTCAATTTTATAAAATAACATAAATTCCTGTACTTGTGGTATATGAATGCGCCTTAAGTTTTTGTCCTACGTATTCAGATAGATTTTCAGGAATGAAGCAGTGCTAAGCGCGTCGAAGAAGCTGGATGTTCTGTTAAACAACCTTAGACATTTTTTTTCACTGAAGTTAAAATGCAAACTAAATATATCAAGACAGGCTTGAATGTAGTGTTTACATATCGACAGGCAGATATGACGAATACTCAAAATCACCTTAAACAAAGTTCTTTCGTTTTTGAGAAAAATTCGCTAAAAATTTGATAAAAATTTGGTGTGCCCGGCAATTCGTTAGTTGTTACACATTTGCGGCCGACTAATTTTACTTTCGAGGTAAAAAATTATAATGGTAGTTCAGCAACAGAACGGTTTCCTTAAAAATGTATGGTGTATAGTCCATTGGTTATTCATATACTATTTTAATACCACTCTCTCAAAACAATCTTCATGCATAATTCATGGCAAATAAATGGAATACAAAAATTTTTCGGTTGGTAATGTCCTGATAATGTCAACTTTGTTGACGAAACCACGTCTTCTCTATAGTATTCAAACTAGCTAATCAATGCACAATCCACAAGAAAAAGATAACCAAGTTGCAACACATAGGTACGCCCGAAGATTTATTATAAAAAAGTATTGGTGTAAAAATGTGGGTCAAGGAACACTATAGAGCCTTCAAGTATTTTTTCTTGACAAGGATTTCTACACATTTGTCGAACATTGCTTCAGATTCTCGATAAGGAAAATTCAAAATTGTGATAGTTTAGATCATACCAGATCGTATATATTTACTTGTCATGAATAGAAATGTGCCTTGCCAAACACAATTCTCTTCATCGCGATCAAGTACCTTCACAACACATGATACTCGAAGTACCAAAAACGAAGATTTATGCGGCAAACACGAACACGAATCGCCTTGTAGTTTTCGATTAACCCAACACCTATGCCCGACTCTCCTCGAAATATCCTTATTAGTACCGTAACGAGTCCCGCGATATGTTCGCTGTCAGCTGGCAGACATTGAAAGCAACAATCTGAACAAGTCGAGGTAATCTTCGGCGATGTGTGCAACACGCCCACAAGAACAACTCGGTAACAACAGCGACACGATACAAGGGGTCGGCTTTAGAATACTTGTATTGCGGGGAAACGAAGGAAATAATTTGTAGTGGCCGCGGTGATATATGATTTCGAGCTTATAAAGTAATCACGGCCTCTGCGACACTCCAAGGATTTACTGGAATGTTTGTTATGTTAACTGGACACGTTGAATGCATTCGTTAACCAGCGGTTGTTATTATTCACCGCTATGTTGTAGATTAGTCAGATCAAAGGGATAAAAACAAAACGTTGCGTGGTAAAATATCGCCCATCGTCGATTTGTCCCATCCATCGTGCGATCGCCTCGCCCTTTGTGCACCGTGCAACTTACCACTAATTAGTCGAGGAATAAAATTTGTCAGCAGTGGTACTTTTTACGGCAACATAAATTCCAGGTTTAAGTGCGATGGAACCTCGCCTTCCGATAACGCTACTTAACTTTATCTTCGATTATGCTGTACGCAGTAAAATACATTTATTTGATGCGAGATGTGGGAGTAATGTGCTTTTTATTTTGGCAAAATTACGGTCGGTAAACTGGTGGACCATTCCATAATAACTGACAAATAAGCCGCATTTTTATTTTGGTTTTTAGTTCAAACCTTTGTCAACAAAAATGTCTCTTTGTCCCATGTTTGAACAAATGTTAACAGTTAAATGTCTTGGATGTTTCAGCTCATACTATAAAATAATTGTACAACGTGTAGCATGTTAACTCTAATCCTAAATCAAAGGATTTACTCATCGAGAGGTAGAGTCAAATAGCGCTGGACAGCGGACAACCCCAATGTTACAATGTGGCATTCTGTATAAAAATGACTACAGGAAACTGTTTTATCGATATTACATGCAAGCTCTTGGAATATCTGCTGTAGGTAGTTCCCGCAAAATACACTGAAAACGTTTTACGTACCTTGATTTCCTGTTTAAGTGGTCAATAAAGGTAGTACCCTTCGAACAAATTATGTATTCTTTTAAATGTCAGCTTAGTAATAGTTTGAGCTCGTTCTTCGACAGTACCTAGTTTCAGACCCCTTTTTGAAAACCAGATATCAGTCGGCCAACGTTGGAGTCAATTCTGACGGGTAGTTCCGGACAGCTTACCTATTTTATTTTAATTATTATTTATAGTTGGGAAAATACAAAACTAGATCACCCCCAAGAGGACTGAAGAAACTATGAAACTGACCCGTCAAAATTGTTCTGGAAGCCAAAATGTCTGTTAGGGAAACCGGGATTCTCTTTAACATTCAAGAAAGCACTCTTCGAGATAAACTAACTGTCCATGATATAGCGTGGTGATAAAGTAAAATTAGCGACAAAAATGGGAATATTTGAAGCAACGTTTGCCGATAATAATAATAATAATTACGAAAAAGGACTGTAAAAAACGTGTAGAAAATTTCGACGTGAAATTAACGTCAACAAGAAAAAAGTTAGTGGAAGCTTATTCCCTTCCCCCCTATAGATAAGTCATATAGCAATAACAGTGTAAGAAGCTAAATGATATTCTATAAATGTGTTTTGACATCTTCTACAATTTTTTTGTGTTTGTCTACGACACTATGGGTACATTACGGATAGCCTACGTATAAAACGGCATCAGTTTTGCAAGGCATACAGACAAGATTTGAGCCTGCTTTTGTGTGGTGTGTTGACATGCACTATTGAATTATCGGAACAGTGAATACTCATCTATGAAGATAAGAATAACAATCATTTTTCAGATTTATTTTTAAAATATATAATATATAAAAACTCAAAGCAGGTTGGTCCACCACAACTGTAAGAGTATACTCCTGTATGGCATTTAAATCATTTTAAATGGTATTCCTGACATACATAAAAAATTTGACAACAAACGGGATATAGTAGTTTCAAAGATTATCTATTTCATTAAAATTGACACAGACAACAGACGACGGAAAGGGAAGACTACTTTTTTCGTACTCAAGGGGTCATGAAACGTCGAGAAAACATTAAGTAGCAAGTCGCCCGATGGATTCGATTACAATATATCCTTCGCTTATGATTGGAAAGTAAAAAAGAATAAAATATATACATACACAGCGTGATCAATAAGTACTGTTTCAATTGGTATCCATAAATGTGGCTTAATATTGGTAGACAAGTCACTCCACCCCACTTCCTGTTGTCAAAACTGACATGATTGACAGTAATGCAAAAGCAGCGCAATAAAATTCTCTCAGAATTGGTTAATTCCATTGCCAACTCAAACAGTACTTGCTTATCGCTGTAGAAAAAAAGACAGGAAACGAATTTTTTTTTTAATGAGAACTGTCGGATTCAATAACTCACTAGAAAAACTATTTTTTGATAAACTGGGCGTACGAATAATGCCATTTTTTATCCTTCATCGAGAATTTTTAAAGCCCATGAAATGGGTCTTTCGTGCGTGCACATAAAGAACAAGTATTATCTACTGCAGGTGCACGACAGGAGAGACACTGATCACTGCCGAAAGAGTAAAAAACGTCAACAGTATGTGTTGTGTGAATGCAGGAGGACAATACATTCCTGTCTTTATTATTTCTTCGTCAAGGAATTAATGAACCACATGAAAGTGAAGGTGTTGCACACCCAGAATATTTTTAAAATGGATGAAACATTTTGTAAAATACACAAATCCTACAAAAGAAAATTAATTGCAATTGTCTTTAAAGGGGATCAACTTCGGTACTAAGGTCATATGTGGTAACACTGATACCTGGAGTGCCTTAAATCCTCGTCTTACTTCCGGTTGAAGCTGATAAGAGTAAAGATTGTAAAATTTGCATAAATTTCAGCTGTACGTTTTTAGTTACAACTAAAATTAAGATACACACGTGACAATAAAGAGGAAACAGACGTATAGTAAGGTAACGAAATTAGACAACGGAGAACGTCATATCGCAAAAAAATTGTGCAATATAATGAAAACCGCACTTCTAGATACTTTGTAAAATGCGATTCATATGAATATAATACACGTCCTAATCCAAAATGAGTTGAATGTGTTCCCACACTAAATAAGTATAATTAAACTCAGATAAATATTTGCCGGACCGGAATTAATGCCATGCATGCCTAAGTAGACTAAGATGACCGCGGACAAGATGCTGGATTAGTAAACGCCGAATTTAGACCGGAGTTGAGGTTCGCCGAATTTTAGATGGACACAGTAAACTTGAAGCGAATTTGTGTGCTCGTCTAATCATATTAATAGGCTGAGTATTCCACCTCACATCAACTGCAAGATACAACCAACCCTTTGATAAAACCGTTCAAAACTGCCTACATGGACGCTTGCACACTTTGGACAAAAGGGAAGCCTGGTATAAGAATTACGGGTAATGACATCACTTCATTAATTTCAGAAGCATATAAGGGCGTAGTTGGCCATGGATTTAAAAACTTCCGCTTCGCTGAAATTATACCTCATTATGACAGTTCTCGCTTGTCCTTGGGCATTTAGTAAAATCCATATAAACTGAGAGGCGGCACGTTTCCATGACCCATTTTAACCCTATAATCATTTATAAAACCCTTGTACATGCAATTAAACAAAAAAATTATTATAGAAGGAAGTTGAAAAAAAACTTGCCATAAAAACTTGTACTTTTCCGGATTAATGGAAATTATTTAAATCTAATAATGTCAAAAAATACTCATTTACACCCAGCTACTAATAAAAGGCATCGTGTATGTATGTATGATTTGCAATGAAAGGTTTGAGGAGGATTGGGTCCATGCCAGAATTCTGAAGGTTGGGTTCATGAAGAGTGTTCAATGTTTTGTTTTACCTGATAAGAACTAAAATCATGAGAAATGTTTCTAATTAATTAATTATTTTAATTAACCTTATTATTTACAGTCATTAGTCTGTGTATGTTTAATGTTGTAAAAAATATTTTACAAATTCCCTTTTTAACTGTAGAATTGTAGAAAATGCTTAAGTGTTTCGCCGCTAGACGACCTTCCCCTACACCTATAATTAAGTGACTTCGCGATATTATGTATCAGTGTGTCGGTGGCATATTAACAATTTTAAAAGCAAAATATATCAAATAATAATAGTTTACCAACTAATGTGAACACATAGAAAAAAGCTAAATTTGATATAATTACAACTTAAGTTCCTATTTGTACCGCTATTAAAATTCCACGATATTGCCAAGTATAATTATGTGGTAAGTTGCGGTGTTGGTGAATTTATAATATACGTAGAACGACTACACAGCTTTAGAATATCTAAAATTGTTGATGAGGATTTCCACGCAAAAGTGTCAAAGATTAAAATCCTGCAAACATTTTTTTGAATGTGGCACAGTGCCGACATTCGGTTAATTACTTCAGAACTCTTTTTGTTGAACAAACAGTTCGTTTAAGGTCGATTGACTGTCCCGAGTGCGCAATTTAGCATAAATCCGATCTTATCTCCACATATTATCGCGTTCATTCCTTATTTGTAATAATAAACGGCACGCCCATCTACCGCAAAATCTAATCGCGGAATATATCGGATGACTGGTGACCGCAATTTTCAAAACATGGCGTCACCCATTAGCGCACAACGCTAAAACAAGCCTTTAATTATGGCGAAAAAAGCCCGTCTGCTGGCTGCTCCACCGGAGGATGGATCATTTGCGTTTCGAGATAAGTCCGAGCTACTCCTTGGTTCTAATCAGTTTAATTGGCAAATAATCAGTGACAGTTTCGGAGCGGTTCTAATCAATTAAGTGTCGATGGGAAAAAATTACGTCGATCTGGTTTTACCGGAAGACCTTTTGCTTCATGCAAACATGGTCATCAGTCGAGTCGTTTCCTTTTTATCTCATCTCGAATCGCGCCAACATCGGCTTTTTCGTCAACATAAAACCATAATTAAAGAGATGAATATGTATCAGTCCTCCATGGTAGATGGAATACGTGGCGTGGCCGAAGTTTTGGAATATTTATGGTGTGATATCAGGAATGGTTTTCATCGGTTTTTTAATCGCATGGAATTGAGCTAATCGCTTTGAAATATCGCTTCGTTATCTAAAATATTCATAATTACAACCGCTCCGGCCAAACCAAAAATAAAATACAAAATAAACAGATATCTAATCAGCATCACAATAAGTAATCTAAAATAGGCGTGGGTGGATCCACCCACCGAACGTCGTAAACTTAGAGATAAAAAGAAAAAATAATCATGATGAATTAATGGCACATCGATAGCGATCTAAATTAATATTGCCAAGTAAGAATTCAGGTTTTGGCGTAATCTTAGAGGAGACGATATGGATGTTTTATTTATATTCGCTATGCGGCGATTAAAATGATGTCAAAGAATAAATTGTTCAAAAGTCATCAGATAAGTTAATTTCCAGACGGGACTCTTCCACCGATATGGTGCCCACGTTTGATGCCCAAATAAAGGATGACGAACTATACCCGCCACTCTACAGATCACTTATCTGCATTATTTAAAGTGAACCTTCAGATGCGCTGATAACGCCAAATAAATTACAGCGCTAGTATCGTCATTTACTTAACACAAAAGCACGAAAAATCTATTGTTACATGTGGGCCAAACCAAACACATCGGCGATAGCGCTTTCGACATAAAACTTGATAACTTTCATATATCCATTTAGTTCCAGCTTATTGAGCACTTGGATTCTTCCATAAATCGCCGAGTGTAACCCAAAGATGTATCACATTCTATCTACATTTTGCAGAACCTGACCCCCTTCGCAGCCCGGCGGACATTATATAAATACATGATGATATATACCCCGATATCTCGCGTGGGCGGATGCCAACTCTATCGAACGTGAGATACATATTGATAAAAAAAAGGTGGGGAAAACGTCCATAAAGCGTCATGACTTATCTATGTTATCGACGTTAAGAGAATACAGTCGGGAATCCAAAGGGACGGGTTACTCTTTTCACTACATTTCACAACTCAAAACGTAAAATGCTTGTTTCAACGTCGAGCAGTTAACATTTATTTACGCATTTTACTTTCCCAAAAATTGCACACGAATAGGTTTGTCACTCACATCACTTTATGAACTACGACAAAATTTGCTTGAGGTCAAATGTACTACGATCAGTTTTAACTTGTATATACTGAAGAATTTATTTATTCTACAGTGGTATGAAAATCTCGACTAAAAACGAAACAGTAGTTGATTGACGACAACAATAAAACAAGGCTTTATGGAAGTCAGACAATTTTTTTACAAAAACTATGTATGATAGAATCCAATTTCTGTTTCTGGAATTTTATAAACAAATACAGTACGTCAACCATGTAACCAAACCGTGGCCCACATTCCAAGATATTCCATAAATTGATTTATTTAGTGAATTTCATTTTAAGTTAAACGTCACGACTCACGACTGTTAAAATTATATCCAACACGATCCTACATGGCTCGTCGTAGATTTACCCTATTCTATGAACGTCTGAGATGACTGAAGTGCTGGAGCATACTAGAACGCAATTTAAATTGCCAACTAAAGATGCTAAAAGTATGTGAACACAAAATTCTGAACTCTTATCCCGCTAGTTTTATTTTTTGTGCTTTTAATTAAAATAACGAGCCATTTGCTAAGCTAACGTTAATCCTAAATGTTATTTAATGGTTTTTCGAAACTACGTAATATATGTATTTAATTAAACCTCGCTTAATACTGAAAGTTCGTTACAATAATGCACTTTAACCGAGTTCTACATAAAAACAGACAATAAACTATATTTTTTACACTTTCTAGCTGAAATTTCATTAATAAATGCTATAATCTGTTGCACTAAATGGTTAAAAAAAATGATCTCTTTAAGCAACACCACGAATTTTCGGTCCCTTAAAATACTCTCTATTGGAATTTTATAACAGTTTTGACTAAACTATTACGAAATTTCACGATCAGTGCTTGAATATGTATGTTAAAAACTGTATACTTGGATTACATTAAAAAAATACTTGTAAGCAGTAGCGGCTCGTGGTCTTTTCGTTAGGTGAGGCAACAATTTCGTTTCAAAATCAGCAGGTATTAATTAACATGTTGGCAATTACTTTTATTAAAAGACAGATTGATTATTCGTTTTTATGAAAACAATACATTAGTTCTGAGTCAGTAACATATCTCTATATGGATACACTTCACGAATAAAATACATTTAACTGCTTCACACAAACCAACGAGGAGGTCTAAAGACGACAGAATTTGCTTTATTAGCATTAAATATTAATTCATATGATATAGGGCTGATTTAAATATACTTATTAATTAATTAATAAAATTCAGCTCAAATCTGCATGAGAGGTTCTAAATTTTTAACATACATAATTGTTCGTCGTAAGGAAACCGTGCTTAAATATTTAAACTTTATAAGAAATTCTGGAGATTATAGATTCTTATGTTGCCATCAGCATTGCAAAACTGACGTTTTTATTGTCCTACTGTTTCCAAGTTGACTTAAAAGTTTTAATATATAACCTTGACAATGCACATGCAGTGAACACCTTTCCTCGCGTCTAATTAACGCACAACTAAATGCACACTAAATGCATTCAGCATCCCTGTTCAACATTGTGCAGTTTCACCGGGAGATTAAAAAATTCGATCTGATTGGCTTAGGGACGGTAGGCGTTGGTGCCTCCGCTGGCGCTTTGATAAAGCACTGATGACTATTGTCTTTCTCAAAAACATATTAGCACCACTGACTAATCATACTGAAGATATCCGTCTATCTGAGGCATGCCTCCGTTTGAAGCTGGCCTACACGGCGATGATCAGCGGTTGTTCCTGTCGAAAGCGCGTACTTCAAAATATGTTACCAAGACGCGTTTTAATAAATCACAGTGTTCCATAAAGTTATTTGCTGTATCTTTAAAATATATTTGAAGTCAACAGATATTAAAACAAAAATTAATAGTCAATTTTTCCAGGGGAGGCACTGCCTCCCCTGCCTCCCCTGACGAGCCGCCACTGCTTGTAAGCTGCATGCGTGTTATTGCACCATAATCATCACTCCTGAGCCAACCTTTCCATCTAAGCTTTATGGTTTCGTTGACCTTGAATGCTTAAGTCCTTTAAATTGCGCGCATTGGAGAATTCGGTTTTAAATACAAAAGCACGTGATGTTCCTTTAATAACTCTAACAGCTTTTAAAGCGATATAGTAGATTAGCGGATGTCAAATTAGAACAGCGTAATCTTTCCAAGTACTTGTTAGAACTGGACCTTTTGGACCACAATGTGTCACATATTAGACCTTCGTTGTAGCTACTTGTTGTTTATCAATTGCAATTTTTTGCAACGCAAGTTGTCCATCTAAAGTATGGACTAGACGTAGTTGTTAAATTTGCAAAACTGCTAATAGCTGCAGAATCCTCAAAACATAAGTCTGTTCAACAAAAATATGCGGATAATAAATACAATAAGGTTAGTTTGAATCAGATTATGAAATTACACAAGTTTACATAGAAGCAGGTATTTTTAAATATTCAAAGGACGATAATTTAATTCCTGGATACATTTAAAAAATCAATTCGAACAAAATATGACCTAAAATAATTCATTTTAACCAACTAACCATATATCATATAATTTATTTTTAATCTGATGAAAATAATAGATACAATACATAAATGACTAGCACATTTCTGATAATCCAGAGTGGAAAATAAATTTAGCTTATAATGTATTCTAATAAAATATCTTTTTAAAAGATTTCTGTTTCAAAAAAAATTATAATCCCGCAGCAAATGGTGTTAGTGTGATAAAGTAAACCTACAAGTATCAATTTTGAAGAAAAATGCCTATACTTACATGGTTATGCAGAACCAAATTGCAAGGTTGTTAATGATCAATTTCAATCAAAATTTTTGGATAGTTTTAAAATTTCAAATAATAATTAAACAAAGTAAACCGACAACAAAATTTACCAGCTGACACGCACACTGTTTTGAAAATGAATATATCCATATTCGAGTGGAGAAATCTACTGCTATAATAATATATGACCATCTGACAAGGCACAATCAACTGCCACTAACAACATAAAATTTTGTGATGTAAAGAAAAACGAGACTTGTAAAAACTACTTTAAAGAAACCTAGTTTACAATGTTCTCTATGTAATGAAATTTTTTGATCCTTGTTTCTCCATTTCGTCCTCTTATGCATTTGGGTTTTGTTCTCTAGGTTCTACAATAATGCATATATGACATGGCATAGACATAGACAGCATTCTTATTATTATTACTTTTCGCTTCAAGAACAAAACAACAGAAATTCTATTACTCAGGCGTGAAATCAAGTCTAAAAATACAATTTTGATTACTTTACCGTACATTTTTTATTGTGGTCTACTATCCTTTGTTATCTGATTTCGCCTTAATATCTGATCCAAATGATTGAAAATGATATTAGTTGCGCTGTTTTAATTACATATATCTATAGTGCATTCATAAACTTTTCAGACCGCAGCAGCCTATGAAAACCTAGTTACTCAATTGGTAATCAACTGTAGTCACCTAGAGTTTCTTAAGATATTCTTGACATTCTTTACGTCAAGCTGAGTGATTGGCTGGTTATGAATTGCATCAAAAACTTAATCATTGTTCAATATCATCAAGAAACATTATTATTAAGCTAATTAATTAAACATTCAGAACTTGATAACTTTACTGAGTATATAAAACTTAGAAATATTTTTTTTTAACGGAAAGGTGAATGTAATAAATAGTCATTAATGGAACACAAACTGTTGAAAAATTGATTTCTGTTGACTAAAAGTTCAAGAATTGGCAAATTGTTCCATAATTTTCTAGTGTATTTTCACAAGAATGATC
This sequence comes from Zophobas morio, assembly GCF_036711695.1. Taxonomy (NCBI): domain Eukaryota; kingdom Metazoa; phylum Arthropoda; class Insecta; order Coleoptera; family Tenebrionidae; genus Zophobas; species Zophobas morio. The sequence continues at coordinate 11,713,375 of NW_026972122.1, forward strand.
CATTTTTTCTTTATGGGTGTTCTGGAAGTCTAAAATCTTTTCCGAAAGGTAAATCTAGTATCTAACTAAAGTAAATTTTACCTGCCGCACTGTAATTTATCCTCTGGAAAAATGCTTTAAAGGTTTGGTTATTTTTACTTAATTCTACCTAATATTCAAACTCGGCATTATTTCGTTGTACAAATCTAAGACGTCATTATGTCATTTCTACTTTCTAATTAATAAGTTCTATACAATGTTTACAACAATTTTGCCACATCTATGGAATACACTTAGAAATAGCCTGAAGCCAAAATTTTCAATTTTATTTTTGGATGAAGGCTCAAAAACTATGTGCTTAGTACAGTAGGATTTACAAAATCCCCACGCCATTTCAAAAGAGTTGTATTGACAATGGTACGCAGGTGATTTAAGGACCTCATGATAACTTTTCCGTAATGTTTCGTCTGTGAAAAATTCGTTTGTTCAGTTTTATTTTTTCCTATATTTAATTCGCCATTAAAATTATGTAACAGTGCTCTGAATCACCCTGTATAGATGGTGGATACGAAAATGTAGAATTTCTGTAGTGATATGCCTATTGGATATTTTTATCTTTATCTCTAAACAAACCACGCAGATTGATTCAAAATTTTAAGAGTAGGTAAATATATGGAAATTGTTCTGAAACTAGAAATACTAAACTAAAACTTGTCTGCTCATTACGTCCAAAAAATTGTATCTCAAAATATTATTCATTAAATTTTCTTTTAAATAAGCAGCTTGTAATATGGTCCACCACTTGTAGTTTAATCATGCATTTCTATTTTTAACTTTAACATATTGGTTACAATAAAAAATACAAATTTTACCTTAAATTTGACTCACAAAACTGATTATAGAATGTTAACTAAATTATTTCTTTTACTGATGTGTAAACAACTTCAACAGCTTTCCATATTTTACAACTATCTACCAAGAAGTCTAAAAAATTATAGTATGAACTGATACTTACCGTTAAAGGTCTTATTCAAATTTCTTCAGATTAGGGTAGGCTTTGGAAATATTTTTCATTTCTTTGATTAAACCTTCTGCGTCAAAATTCAAACTTGGTGGATTAAATTTCCGATAAGATTATATTTGTTTTCCGACTCATGTATAAGGTTGCCTAGAGTAAAGGGGCTAAAACTGCGCAGAATGAGCCCGTGGCGGCAAAAAGTTCCTTTTAAATTCGTAATGAAAAATATTTCCATAGCCTACCCTAATCTGAAAACTTTTTGATCACACGTTATAATCATCATGAAATGACGCTATATTTCTCGTCGTATACTGTATCCTACCAAAAAGTTGATGACATCACTTTAAAATGTAATCCTTCCTAAACTGGGATACATTCTTTCTTTCTCAGTAGTGAGGTATTTTTTATATTTTAGAAATGGAAAAAGTGTTGCCTAAATTATTTTGAATATTCTTTTCAGATTTATTACAGAATAAATCTGAAAATGAAATAAAACACCCGTTTTATTTCATTGTGACAGTATTTCACTGGACTAATAGAGACAATACATACATACACATATATTTGCAGGTTTCATGTATTCATTATTGTTGTTGTCGGTTATTGGGTTATTATTACTAACCAAAATTATCAAACTCCGACAGTTGTTTTGTCGAAAAATTATACTCGATCACTCTTACATTTAACATTTTCTACTAGCAAATATGGGTGATTTGTCCAACTGCACTGAATGATATGGTGCATTGTCCATTACACCACACATATTCGTTACAACGTGTTCAAATCAAGAATAATCTGGTCAACCATCCAATTTTGAAAAGTGTCATCTCTGTCGTTATTTTTCGAAGTTAATAAAAATTTGCATCCTGCTAATGGCCTAAATGATAACCCGCACGCAAGATTGCCAATGTTGAACCTTTACTGGTAATTTTGCTGGGATTACTTTTCAGATCTGAATCGTGTACCCAACGTCGAATGCAAGAACCGTCTGCGTAAACCCATATTTCGTCGAAGTACCCAAATGTTGCATTTTCCATTGATTTTAGAAATTAATAAAGAAATTTTCTTAAAAAACTAATTTTAGCTGCAACATGTTTTTGTCCACATAAAATTTTGCAAGACATTTACTTCTTTGTGTTTGTAACTGTTATACATATTACCAAGGCAATCGTTGCAGGGTTTTCTGAATATAAAATCATTAAATCAAATATTTCGGTCGCTTCTGTTTCGCCAGAATAATTTTTGAGACAGTTGCATGACTGATCTATAAAGACATTTTGAAAACAAACATCTATGAGGTCTTTTGTAAGTTAAAAAAAAAAGGCTAGTAATCTTTAAAACTTATTTGCTCCGATCTTAAATCAGACCGATCTTTACGAAATTGCAAGCAACATTTCTTGATCGCAAGTTGAATTTAACATCAAATTACTTTTAGTATTTTGAACGTAATTGTTGATATTTTAGATATGATCTTGCTGTGGCAAAAAATGTCTGTCATATCATCATCATCGATCTCTTTTAAATAAATGTCAACGTATACAGTTTTATCTTTTTTGCATTTTTGACTACCACCTTTATAGGTCAGTAACATTCAGTCGTGACGAATCTGTAATAACACCATAAACATAATCCGAAAAAATTAAAATATGATTGTGATAATACCTTATAGAGTGTATAAGAGTCTTCACTTTATAAAATCTTACTGACACTATCTGATATCCACATATATAGATGTCATCAAATAGTAAATAGTTTATAATCGTGACTTTAAGAAGTAGTAGTAGAAAATAATATTTAAATTTGGTCATTGCATCTTGGTCGCTTTAAACATAAATAACGAAAGCAAAATGTGGTTGTACTCATAAATATTTTGTTTTTTCAAACGAACATACCTTCCTCTGCAATCGTTCTTTTAACAAAGTAATCTCCCAACAGCCACACTTTGCAGTTAACCAGTTTTATGAGATTAGATAAATTCTTTATAACTCGAAAAAATCGCCGCAGAAACCAATAACAATAAACTATCTGTATGTGACCATTATATTTCTTTGCATGACCAAGCCGCGATAAAATCTCTATGCGTCTATCTATCACAACCACCTCTAAGTTCCACGTATCCAGATTTTAATGGGTTCGGGCGCTCCCTTTTCACCAACAGATAAACGGTTCTGCACGAAACAGCCCAATGCGGAATCGAAACGGCCGTCTCGCCATTAATTACAGCCGTATTCTAAGATAGTCAATTAAGGCGATCATCAGCGACGACGAAAACAAACTGTTGCTGGAACATACAGAGCGCTATTACTAAATTAGACGTAACAGGGTACGAATCTGGCAATAAATCAGAAAGTTAACAAGACGCACGTTCATGAAGTGAGAGCTCCGCCCGTCGAGCACGACCTGTAGGTAACCCGCCTCCTGCATCATATGGGATGATAGGAAAGCCTCGATTCCGCCAGATAGCGATGCATTGAAACAATAAAAATATTTGCTCAGCAATTATTAGCGTCTATCTCGGCATCCTGCTATAACCCACACTAAACGGTACAAAACGAGCCCATTGCGAGGCGTAATTCTCTCCTCCACGAACCTGTTAGAAGCGACTACCATCATCGATCTACACCTAGGTATTGTTGTAGATACCTATCCATTTATTGGTTTTGATTACTTGACCTTGAATTTCGTGGGCCAGTTCTTTTGCTTGATGGTTTTGCGAGATGTTGGCAAAAATTCCAGAAAATTAAAAAACCTGAACTGGAGTACAACGATGACATAGTCGACTTCTTATTTTATTACACGTCACTCGGTCACATATTTATCACGAAATTAATAGCCGTAAAGCTTTTGTACATGCAAAGAAGTTGCCTTCTTGAGCTATAAAATGCAGTGTTATATTGCAACTTGTTTTAACCTTCACAAGCGCTTTGTAGTGTGACCTGCACTTAACCAATTTTTCCATTTTTTCTAAATTAATTTGTGTCATATCTACCTGCATACTTTGAAACGAGTAAAGACTCTCATCGGAACAGTTTTAGTAGCAGATTTGTGAGATGACCACTTACTTCTCTTGTCTTTGTACTATTTTAGAGAAGATTACATTATTATAGTTACAACACTTCTTACACGAGGTACAAAATACATACATGTAAAGTTTGTCTAGAATTATAAGAATTTCCCCCCCAAAGTTAATTCGTTTTACAACCCTGTTGTCAATTTTATTGTACAGCTGATGAGCGGGGCGAACTCAGGTACAGTAAACATCGGCTTTTTCCTGACAGGCTCTTTACCTGTACAATAGAATTGACGACAGGGCTGTAAAACGAATTAACGTTGGGAGTCCATAAAATTCTTATAATTCTGGACAAACTTTAAAGTAACCTCATTTGACATACACCTGTTAAAACTTGTATGACTTAAGCGGCTTAAGCCAAACCACCCTTATAAGTCAAACTGGCTATTGTATTACTTAACTCAGTTCACAGCTACATTATGCCAACAATGGACAGTAATAATCCTGCAGTTCGGGTCCACAAAACTTACAATAGCCGGTTTGATTTATAAGGGTGTTTTGGCTTAAGCCGCTTAAGTCATAAAAGTTTTAACAGGTGTATGTCAAATGAGGTTTGTGTATATGTATTTCTTACGGACACCTCAAAATGTTAATGTGATATTCACGGAATTTTCTGTTATGACTGATGGATGTCTGCTATTTTAAGATAAATCTAACACATTTCAAAATAGTACATCACAACACAATCAGATATACTAGAATTCTTTTCATTTTGGCAAGGTGTTGTAAATTGATATGTTTATGTTTCTGTTTCTGTCTTAATGACTGTATTTACGCAGTATGGTTTCCGCCCCTAAAATGCGAAGATAGAAACCGAAACATATCAGATGCAGTAATTGGTAGTTTTACAACACCTTGCCAAAATTAAAAAAACAGGGGTAAATTTCGTTTAGTTGAAAAGTAACACAAAATTCATCAAAGCTAAAAAATGCATTTCTCGGAAAGATTATTCTATGTCTTCTTAGGAAAATGACCTTACTCCAACTCTGTATAACAGGAAGGAAGAGAGCTGTAAAATTTGACAGTAAAGTAGTCAGAATCTCTCGATTTATTAACACGCCTGTATTCACGGCGAATGAGATCATAGGATCTTGTCATATCCGTGTAGTTGGCAGTATTGAATGCTGAAATATGAGAAGTTCTTAAGTCTTTAAATAGATGTACATATATATGCACTTCCTTTAAAATAAAAAGATTCGAAGCATGGGGAAAATCTCCTCAATCGAAGAATACCATACAAAAATTAGGCTACCGATGATACACAGTCTATCTAAAATAATACAATCAACATGAATATTCCAACACACAATAGTGTCTAACGTAATACTTAGTAGTTTAATACTCTTCTTTTCACACAAATTTGACCCAAGAAAGGAAATTAAAGTTTGCGTCTAATCTTTAATGATCATTAGTTTTTACTTAATGTCCTTCGTGAGAAGTATTGTCGTTATTAATTAACTTTGCAATATCGTTAATAGTAAGTGTTTGTAATTATGCTATCAACCGAAAAAAACTTAAATATTTTGCCAGTTGGTGCAGCTGGTGGTAAGTCAATAATACATCAGGAATAGGATAGGTTCCAAAACTAATCCTGGTGGAACACCTTTTTACTTCCTGAGCGCACGCCAAAGAAGTAGAGTAACAGGGTCCATCCCACGAACAACGGCTTTAGGTTTTCTCGACGTTTCGTAATCCCCAGAGTACGAAAAAGTGATCTCCCTTTTCCGTCTGTCTGTCTGTCTTTCTAGCTGTATGTCTGGCATCGGTATCGATTTTTATTAGACGCGTAATTTCAGGACCGATTATTGTCAAATTTTATATGTGCATTAGGAATATCACGTAGATGGTTAAACGCTAACCAAAATTTGGCTAATCACCCCCATCACCAATGAGATTGAAAATTTACAACAGTATTTTTTTTTAAACAGTTTCGAAGGTTTCCACGGTCGGAATCAATACATGATCGTTTTCCGGGTTGGAACCGTGTAAATTGAGTTTTTAGGCTCAACATTTCGCACACTTTCGTAAGTGGCATCTTCAGGAGCAGGATTAAGATGATGTATAGTATTTTTTTAAATTTTACAAAATATAATACTCCTTAGCTTGTGCTGTATGAATTCGGGTTGAGTTTTCACCCAAGTCATCCATATTTTTGTAAAAAATCAAAATTGTAGAACAACATTTTGTAATTTAACTAACTTTAACCAAAACCGAATGCTCTGAAACCTTACAAACGCTAAAGTTATCGTAATCGTGATAAATCGTTAGTCAAAATTTATATTGATGATATAATCTCAACATTTTTCCGAACAAACTCTCTGAAATATGCAAAATATTATGGCTCTATACTTGTGATTTATCAGTGCACTCATAGTTTAGAATTACCTATAAAGGGTGACTCAAAAAAATTAATGAATGACGCAGTTTATTGTTTTGATTAAATCAAAAACGACTCACTCCATTTTCCCGAAAATTTGGGAATATACTTAGTACTTTTATCACTAGTATTATACTGCATCTATCCAAATTGATATACGTGTCCTTGCAAAAATGTTGATGACGTCATCACAAAATTTTGTAGTGGAAAAACTCACAAAAACAAACGCACAGTACGCTTCTTTACCTTTATTTTAACATCACTTACATATTTTTACTTTAACTTATGAGGGTTATCATAAAAAAATTAAATTCGTATGTAAAATAAAATCTTAGAATTATTCGAAAAGTCTGGAGTTGGTGTACTGTACTTCAGGGGCGAGGGAATTTCTGTGGAAATAACCTTCGAACAATTTTTTGATATGTGGTATCATTGACTTACAACTGTTAACATAGACAAATTAGACCATTAAGGAAGGTAAATTGTATAGTCGCAAAGACGAAGGACGTGAAAACAATGAATTCATTATAACATTTGACACGATGATAATTTTTATAAAAATTTTGTATAAACCTTAAACCAAACCCATGAGTTTTAGTGATCAAACTTTTGTTACCACATCTATTACAAAAGTTCTCTATGCCACTACATAAAATTTTGTGTCACATTTTGACATAACCTTGTTCGTAAATTTTGTGTTACTTTCCAATGGCTTTATTGTAGACACATTAGCAAGGATTTTTTTCCAAGTCATTTCTGGAATGTTTATTTTTGTAGAATTGATTTCGTATGGTATGAGTTGCGCACTTTTCCTGCAAAATTTATTTAGTTTTTGGAACGGGTTCTAAATAATTTTGACAGAAATTTTATGCAAATTCTGTGTATGAGATCCAAAATCCGGAAAAACATTTGAGTTTGCTATTTTTGTTCTGAGGCCATCTGTATAAAGTAAAAATCAGTAGCGTAAAAAACACCCTCGCCGCCCCTGCATCGCCAGGAAGGAGCGCAGTGTGCCCAAGTACGGACACAAAACAGTTAACTAACGGGAAAACATGTTGTCTCATTGTCTTACAGTACATGCGTAACTTCGAAGAATCGACTATTGGCACGTTCCGACAACAAGGATCTGCGTTAAAAGAAAATAAAATTTGAGAAGATTATTTTCATTAATTAATGGCGAAAAAACGGGTAGAATATAATTTTGGGCGAGCTGTTATTATGATAATTATTATTTTATTATTAAATACAGGCGGGCGCGACATCACTGTATTTTTACATTTACCAATTTTCAATTGTAGTATTATACCTCAAAAGGGTTTTTAAGTAAATAAAAAAAATCAGGTACTTTCGGAATAGAGAAAATTGAGGAAATGACGCTAGGCAAAATAATTAATTAATGAAGAGTTACTAATTTAATATCAGAATTACCAGGAAAATGTTTCAGGACAATACAACGAGGAAAATTGATCATGATCAAAAAAATATTTTCGGGACACGTTTTTCTTTGAAAAAACAATTGACTAACGCCACAAGCAAGGTCATTTTATAAGCGAAAACAGTAATACTAGGTAAATCTTGAAAACTGGTTTGCTAGAACGAGAGATTTTGTTAAGAAGGTTAAAAATCCAATAAAATGATGTTAAAAATTGCCAGAATTCAACTTTGCTGAAAAAAAAAGATTCTTATGATGTTATTTAACCACAGAGCAACAATATGAAACTGTCTTTATTGCATTTATTATATCATATATTTAATTTAATTATACAGAAATCTATTTATCCTTGTAACTGGAAAAAGACACGTGTGCTCCTGTATTTAAGAAAGGAAATAAGACTGATGTGAAATGTTATCGGCCAATAGCATTACTCTCCAACTATGCAAACTGTTTGAATCCATTGTGTCGAATATAGTATATTCACATGTTGAAAAATATATTGCCATAGAACAAGACGGGTTTGTGAAAAATAATCTATGTGAATGTACTCACTTTGTATCAGAATCACTCAATAACAAATTACAGGTGGACGTGATATACACGGATATGTCTAAGGCATTTTACAGGGTAAATCATTGTATTCTGTTACACAAATTGAGAAGCTTTGGTATTTGCAGGACTCTTGTTTTAATGTTTCAGTCACTGATTAGTAATAGGATTCACTATGTTGAACATAAAGGATACATTTCTGCAAGTTATGAAATTACTAGTGGTGTATGTCAAGGCTCAAACTTAGGTCCATTAATGTTTATATTATTCTTTAATGATGTTGTAAAAGTATGTCCCCCGTTCCCCTGTAATTGGGCCACCGGCCTGTAGGGGAACGTAATCAACTAAAATTAAAAAAAAATAATAATAAATAAAAATAATCATCAGTTTTCTAAGGAAAAAAACAATGCAATTTTTTTATTACAATATGAATGGTAAGATACTGAAACGTTGCGATGAATTTTGTGATCTAGGAGTTGTAATGAATTCAACTATGTCTTTTAAAACTCATATCGAAAGTGTCACCAAACGAGCAATAAAAATGTTAGAGTTTATAATTCGAAATGCAACAGACTTTACAAACCCTGTTAGTATTAAACTACTTTTCTACTCGCCTGTTAGGTCTAGACTTGAATATTGTTCTGTTCTGTGGAGTCCATATCAGAATACTTATATATATATTTTACTCTTAGAACAAGTTTTAGGGAAACTTCGTAAATTTTTGCATTTTAAAATGCATGGTGTATACACGGTACGACACTGTGACCAAAACGAATTGTTGGTACTTCTACATGAGACGTCGCTTGAAGCTAGGAGAAAAACGGCTAGACTGATATTTTTACAAAACACAATTAATGGTCGTATTAAAAGCTTGTTTTTTTATCATTAGTAAAATACTACGTCAGTAGGAACTACAAATCTTGTTACGTTTTACTATAATTCACCAAATTCGATTCACCATGCCAATAGCCCGCTTTTGTCTTGTTTCACCTTGTATATTACACTAGTACGCCAGCATAACTGTGATTATTTGGATTTGTTCTATCGTGATTTTGTTAAAATTAAGCATAAATTACTTTTGATATGTTTGTAATACTCATATATCCACTATGAACAGTGGTTCGTTGGATCAATAAATTCATTATTATTTTTATTATTATTATTTTATATCTGATCAACAACAACAACAATGAATTAAGTTAAAACCATCTTGTTAATTATTATCATTAGGAAGATAATGATTTACAAAAAGGAAACACTTGTGTAAATAGGTTGAATAGTAATGATTTAATACAGATAATCATCCCCGAAACTAGGTATACAACACCGAACAATAATTATAATAATAATATACATGGTGTTCATCTTATCTGTTCACGCCTGAATACTTCTGAATTTTACGTCGATTTAAACGGACCTATGTGTCTAAATTTTTTAAAGAATATTTTACCTGAACTGTTGGAAAACCTAGAGCTAGACATACGAAGAATATTTTGGTTTCAAAATGATGGCGCTCCCGCTCATTATTATCAGAGAGACGTTAGGAACTATTTAGACAGACTTATTGCTAGAGAAGAGTACGCTTGACCTGCACGGAGCCCTGATTTAACGCCATTACATTTTTTTTCTTTGGGGGAAGGTGAAAAATGATGTATATAGTGTCCGAATCGCAAATGAAAACCACTTACGTGAAAGGATAATAGCGTCAAGCAGATCTATAATTCCCGACATGTTAGATAGAGTTCGTAGAAATTTTGAACGTAGGATAGGACTTTGCGAAGATAGTGGAGGCAGGCATTTTGAACATTTATTATAAATTCGTTTTCGTTGTAATCTGATCCATTAATAAATTGAGTATTAATTTTTTCAATTTTGTCATTATTTGGCACTGATATCTTTGTCATTTTTTTTCTGTGGTTACTATGATTGCTTATTAAAAAAAAAATTAAATTGGACAAAGTCGTTTCTGGCGTGTATAATATGTTGCCTATGCGAAAATTGTCAGGCGCGAACAGATACAATGAACACCCTGTATATCAACATTAGAAAAGCTTTTGACCGTGTAAATATTTCAAAACTTCTTGCAAAAATAGAAAAAACTGATATACTTCCAATTATATCGAATCGTATCGTTGAAGCCGGAGTAAAATATGAACACTTTAAAAAACGATCCCGTTTAATAATGTTACCTCGGGAATGCCTCAAAGATTCTCACATGGGACCTTTATTATTTATTAATGACAGGAATCAGCGTTAAAAAATACATTTTGGTGAAACTGAATGAAGCAATTAACTCTCTTAATGAATTGGGTATTAATTTTAATTCAGATTTGGTTTTAATTGTCACTTTAAAAAAATGTCAGTCCAACTTTTCAGTCTCGAAATATTCGTATTACTGTTTGAAACTTTGATCAGGCCTGCCATGGAACGTGGTACACTGATTTGGTCGCCATATCAGTTCCAGTATTTCGAGATTAGAAAAAATTCACAAATTATTCATTAAACACTCACGTTATTTAAAATTTCATGACAAGAAATCTAGTAGTTACAAAAATATGCTTCATTACTTTGACTTATATAGGTATGTGACTTAAACCCGTTAGGCCTATTGTGATTTATGTTTTGTTTATAAAATTTTAAATGGTTTGTGTTGATTGTCCTACTTACAATATTATCGATATTTAGAAAATATACTTATAATCTAAATATTTGTGAAAATTTAAAATGTGTCGCCGTCTGCTCATTTTACTTTTTTTAACGATTAAAAATACAGGTAGGTATTGCAAAATTATAAATGAAACTCAATCTATATATTATGTGCACTGTGTCCAGTCCAGTAACAGCGTAAATATGGGCAGTTTCCCGTATCTTGCAATGGCGGCTCCTAAGAGGAGGCAGGGGAGGCTGAGCCTCCTCTGTTTTTTGGAGCTGAGCTTCCTCTAATTTTTTCGATGAAAGAATTTGTATTTTTATAGACATTTGTTACTTTTTAGAATATTTTGTTTGATTTAATTTACTTTCATCATATATCAGGTTAAAATATCAAAGAAAATTATATTTGCGCCCTTAAATCATAATTCACACCACTCCGCGTTTGGCTTCAGCGATAAAGGCTAGCCTCCGCCGAGAATGCATCTTACTATTGAGATCGCAACCTTAACGCATCGTCATTCAGTACTGCATTGGCTAAAACGTTGATCGGGGTGCCGCTTCAGGCCGCTAGCCTCCGGCGAGTGCATCTCTTTTCAGATCAAGTCGCACGGATAATTTTATCTCTTTCTTATTAACGAGCGCGATCAGGCGTAAGTTGGAAAAACATTGAGGTGGTTTCGCGTGCTCCCTATTCAGTGGTGAATGGTGTTTAGGCTTTAGTACCTACGTAAAGCCTAAGGTGTTTTTTATATCATTTATTTGCGTTTTATTTCTGATCGTTAAAAACAGCTGGTATTATTGGCATATTAATACTACTTATACTTAACGAGAATGAACAACGAAAATAAGTCAGTCTCATGTGCAGTGTAAAGGCATGAAAAATCACAGGAACACATACTTTCTTCCACTACTTTAGATTCCGCTCATAAGAGGGATATTGAGAACTATAACGAGAAAGTTGGTAAAAATAGGGCAATTTTGAAAAGACTAATCGATGCAATAGTTTATCTATAGTGTTCTTTTCGCGAGCATGACAAAAAAAATTATTCAGATAATGAAGGATATAAAAAGTAGTGGTTTTCAAATTTGAGCCTCCTCTGAAGAAAACTTCACGAGCCGCGACTGGTATCTTGCATCCTTTTCTGAACATATATAAGTAATTCAAATATTAAACCGATAAAAGGAACATAAAACTTTAACGCTTCACGTCTCATAATTCAAACAAATGAAGTCCGATTTGAAGGGAATTGTTTCTTATAATTTTACATTCTCCACTCCTGATTGTTGCCTGTTTCATCATATGAGTGTGAACACATTTCGCTATTTTTCGATCACAATAATACGTCACAGAGTATTCGGCACTTAATGCGCAAGCGTGAACTTAACTACGATTTGAACTTCAGTTTTTTATTTTTCTGAATTAAGCAAAAGTGTCAGCATAACACACGACCCATGACCTGGAGGTAATCCGCCTTCTGTACCACACGACTTGAGAAGAAATGCCCGATTTCTCCAGACAGCACCGCATTGAAACAATAAAAATATTTACTCAGCAATTATTACCGTGTATCTCGGCATCCTGCTATACCTACACTAAACGGTACAAAACGAGCCCATTGCGAAACGTAATTCTCTCCTCCACCACAAACCTGTTCTTCGCCACAGTCCTGCTGATCCCGATCTTAACTATTTCTCGGTAACGGCGTGTTATATATCATGTAAGACTTTATAACAGATTGTGTTTCTTGCCGTGAGTACAAGAAGAGACTTGCTTATCGCCATCAAATGGGACACTTATTCTGAAATTTCGTTCGGTTCTTGTAGGTCTTCGTCTTACTGATAACCGGTTGGTTGAATTCTCCTGGGAGGAAGATTAGCGATGTATTGAAAGAGTAACGCAGTAAACACTAGAGAAAACGTCTACTGCTCGGAATCAACGTTTCATTAGTTCAAGCTAATCGTTTCTCAGTTACAGTTATCACCACGGACTCTTAACAATGTTCTTACAAATCCGCTATTAACAGACTAAAGAAAACAGACACAAAATAGTTGTATTAGGTATTAGTGGATGTTCAGGAGGGCCGAATTTAAAACTTTGAATTGGAGCATCGTCGATTTTTTTAATTGATAACTTTTTTATAGCAAATAATTTTAAAAGGTATCAAAAATCTCCAGATTCTAATTTAATACAGTTTAATAATTGTTCCCCTACAATTACACTTCCCATTCGAATGTACGTGCTAATAATTCCAATTTGAATATCTGAGCATGCCTTTAGTCCGTTTCCCCCATGCTCTGATTCCTGATAACAAACAGAAACCACAGCGTCGCCGAGAAAAAATATCAAATTTGGTGTTACCGACTTTGATTCGGGCCGATAAAATTCTTTAGTGTTCGCGGTGTTTTATTTTTGATTCCCAACAACAAGGGATTGTTTTGTTCGGTTTTTGGCTCTAGTTCTTCGGAAATTATTTACGAGAAAAATCTCGCTGAAGGATCTTGAATGATGTTTCGGGACGAAAATACTGCGATGCGGTGATAGTTAGTGGCTTGATTAGAGGTTTTATCAGAAGGGGTAGAGAATGAGGCTGGTTGTTAGTGTGACAGGCAACAAGTTGTCCTGGCGGCAGCACGACACGCTGCAGGTATTCAGACATGCGTGTTTACAATACCTACTACACGGTACGAACATTATATACACAAACTTACAGCTGCTGATGCGACCCATTTATTTATAGAAAAAATGCAAGTGATGGGAACGTATTTTTGACAGGTCGTGTCGTATTGGTGGCTCACTGATTAATTTGCGATTAACCAAAAACAAAATGCGAGTTGGATTTTATCATAACTGGTGTTACAAAATTGTCATTTTCACTAATAAAGTAATAAACTACCATCCCCTCTATAGAGTTTCTAAACTAAAATTGGATGTGATGCAGATTTGAATTCTAAGTAGTTATATTAAGTTCAAAACAATGTTCAGGAGATGTTCGTGACTTGTAACTGAAAGTTGTAATATTAGACGACATGGCCAATCCAGATTCTTAAGTTTCTTGTCTGCTCAGATGCAAATTCTGTAACAATTATTGGTTTATTACTGTTGCTGGGGAAAATTCGTTAACAAACTACGTACTGACTCGTAACTCAGCAAACCATAAATTAAAAATATAAATGAGATGAAAAGCGAATTAGAAATACATTAGATTACAAAAGTCAAGATAGAAAGATTTTCACAAAAAAATAGAATGAAATTTAGGTAAAAAACGTGTCAAGTTTTGCTTATTCTGTACCACTTAAAAACTGTGATATTCTTCTTCTCTCAAAATACGCGAAAGATAAAAATCAGAGAACTTTGATTCTCTAAACAAATATACTGAGGCGATGTTTGCTTTTAAACACAATAATCAGCCAACTGATTAAGATAAAATGGAGATTCACTACAATAAGAAATTCCACTCAGAGTCCTGTAGCATGTAGAACCGTAGTGAAAATTGGTCGAAAGTTATTTGGGCAAAATTCCTCGAGTCCGAAGCACAACCAATACATATTTAAGGGAACAATATGTTCAAGACCTGCCGCTGCGTTTGGCACATGCTATTTTCAGAATGTAATTATTAACAGACTTGTTACACAATTTTCAATATAACCTGTTCACAGCTTTCTTAATATAATCCAGTTACAAAAAAATTTTATGACTTAAAAACCAATATCTTAATTGTTTAAGGAAATTTCGGAACACGGTTTTCACCAATGAAGCGTAGACGAAAAATTATAAAATTTAATAATTTCAAATTTGCAAATTTTATTTTGTTTATGAGTTAAAGAAAAGATAGGTGTGGACAGTTAAAGTACAGGTAAGAAGCATAATATGCGTATCTTTCAAGTGAGCTTTTCCATAAAAAAAAAATTACGATGACGTCATCAACATTTTAACAAAGACACGTACATCAGTTTGAATAGGTGCAGTGTAATACTAACAATAGCAGTAGTGCATACCCAAATTTTCGAAAAAATGAGGTGAGCCGTTCCTGATTAGATTAATAAAATCGATTACATCATCATCAATTTTTTGGGAGGGGATAAACGGATAAATTTTACTCAACGGTTTACCACGCTTACAATAAATAAGCTTGTAAGATTTCAAAATGAAACTGGAAATCGTTGTACAATTTTGACTTTTTTCCGAAAATTTTCCAAAAATAAACCACAGATACAAATAAGAGTATCTTATTTTATAAAATACTAGCTCTTCGCCCGCGGCTTCGCTCGCGTAGACGATTCGTTGTGTTGAAGAGCACTATTATCAACCTTCAAGTAAAAAATGTGTTGAAGGACATTAATACAATTCCCAATACAAATCGACATAATAAAATGTTTGCTCGTAAAAACTTTGTCACCCCCTTTCATCTTCTTTGGGGTGAAATCTTGAAACAATCTGAAATACGTGTTTCATTATTTGTGTTGAAGAGTTCCCCGAAAAATTTAAATTTACAGCAGAAATATTTTTCCCATACAAACTTCGCCATCACTTTTCACCCCCTTATTAGAAGTTGAATCTCGGAAAATAATTAAATACGTGCTTCATTATTTGTATTGAAGAGCATTAATACCAAGGTTCACGTAGAAATTTAAATTTACAAATATTTTTCCCATACAATCTTAGCCACCACTTTTCATTCCGGAAAATATTTAAATACGTGTTTCATTATTTGTGTTGAAGAGCATTAATTTAATATCAAGTTTCATGCAAAAATTTAAATTTAAAATAGAAATACTTTCCTATACAAACTTAACCAGTACTTTTCACCCCCTTAGGGGTTGAATCTCGGAAAATGCTTAATGACGTGTTCCACTATGCATTAATACTAAATTCCATGTCAAAAATTTACAATAGAAATAATTTTCCGATATAAAGTTAGCCACCACTTTTCATCCCCTTAGGGGTTGAATCTCGGAAAATGTTCAAATACGTGTTTCATTACTTGTGTTGAAGAGCATTATTACCAAGTTTCACGTCAAAATGTAAACATACAATAGAAATATTTTCCCATACAAATTTAGCCTCCACCTTTCACCCCCTTTGGGGTTGAATTTTAGAAAATGCCTAAACACCGGTTTCATTATTTGTGTTGAAGAATATTAATACCAAGTTTCACGTAAAAATTTTAATTTATAGTAGAAATATTGTTCCTATACAAACTTAGCCGCCCAAACTTAGAGACCACTTTTCACCCCCTTTGGGGTCGATTCTCCGAAAATGCTTAAATATTTGTTTCGTTATTTGTGTTGAAAAGCATTAATACCAAGTTTTAAATAAACATCACCTCAAGATTTACAATAGAAATATTTTTCGCATACAAAATTAGCCACCACGTTTCACCCCCTTTAGGGTTGAATCTCGGAAAATACGTGTTTCATTATTTGTGTTGGAGACAATTAATGCCAAGTTTCTTGTAAAAATTTAAATTTACAATAGAAATATTCCCACACAAATCTAGCCACCATATTTCACCCCCTTACGGGTTGAATCTGACAAAATGCTTAAATACGTGTTTTATTATTTGTGTCGAAGAGCATTAATACCAAGTTTCACGTAAAAATTTCAATTTATAGTAGAAATATTGTTCCTATACAAACTTAGCCTCCCCAACTTAGACACCACTTTTCACCCCCTTAGAGGTCGAATCTCCGAAGATGCTTAAATACGTATTTCCTTATTTGTATTGAAGAGAATTAAAATGTACCAGGTTTCACGTAAAGATCTAAATTTACAGTAGATATATTGGTCCTATACAAATGTTATCACCCCTTTTTAACCCCCTTAGGGGATGAATTTCGAGAAATCGCTTCTTAAACGATGCCTACAGTATAAAATGAACATTCTCTGCAAATTTCAACTTTTTAGCATTAGCGGTTTGGGCTGGGCGTTGATAGGTCAGTCGGGACATTGCCTTTTATATATAAAGATAAATAAAATTTACTTTTTTTTCGAGATGACGTGATGCCATTCTTGGTAGGGGTGATCAGACACGTTTTACCATCTACACAATGTTCCTAACATACATATAAGATTTGACAACAATCGGTCAGTTGTTTCGGACATTATCTGTCTACACAGAGGGCGGACGGACGACAGAAATGGGAGACCTATTTTTTCATACCCTACAGAGTCAAATGTCAAGACAATATAAAATTAGCCGTTCTTCGGATGGATCCTATTTATCTAAAATTATTTAGACAAAACAGGGGCACAAACACCGTTTGTTAACACTAATACACTATCAAACCACAGAGTGAACAAACAGTAATCAGGACAGTAATTTCGAAAATTACGTGTCTAATAAATTCGCCCACAGGCGCACACTGCTATAAAACCTCAGAAAAATATCAAATGCTATCAATTGCAAAAATCTCGATGAATAAGTGAAAAATTCAAGGCGGATTTGTAAACCACAAGTACAAGAGTATGTTATTTTATAAAATGTAAATAGCATTTACTGAGCAAAATTTTGAAGTGACGTCATCAAACTGTTAGTGAGGATGATTAGACAAATTTTTGTTAGCATTTTATCATCTACATGATATTCCTAAAATACATGTAAAATTTGACGCTATCCGTCCCATAATTGCGAAAATTATTATCTGTCTAATGAAATTAACAGACGGATGGAAACGGGAGACCTATTTTTCCGCACTTCTAGTGTAATGAAACGCCGAGAAAATATGAAGGTAGCTATTCGACGGATGGACCCAACCGTTACAATATTTCCTTAGTTTACGCTTAAAAAGTAAAAGGACTCCTATTTCATCTGTTCAGTAAAGAGTAAAGATTTTTTTAAATAAATAAGATTCTGACACCGATAGTAATAAATTACCCAATTTTTGCAATATTTTGGTGAAAATAATTTAACTCTTATGCTAGTTTTAGAAGTGTTCATCTCTAATTAATTCTTATCGCGAATTCCTTCTGATTTTATTTTATTACTATAACTTAACTGTTGCAACTGTCTGCAAATATGTAATAGTTTAGTTGCTGATTAAATTAATTTATTTAAAAACTGTAGAACTTTTGATAGTTGTTACCTTATAGGGTCGAACTAGGTCATGAAAACGTGCCGCCTCTCAGTTTTAGACTTTACTAAATGCCTAAGGACGCACGACAAATACCATACGCATCTATATAACTGGTTGACTAAATGCTTCATATCTTATTAAAAAATAAATCCAATTCATTACAATAAAAAAAAACAAATTTATTGCGATTAAATATCACAGTAAATGTTGAAAATGTTCATTGTCTTTTTAATTTCAAAAATGTTCTGTAATCCTGTCATCAATACCCATTGTTCAACAGGAACTCCTGACTGCCGAGAAAATCTTGTCAAAGATGTTTGCGGATTCTGCTCAAGTCGTCTCAAATCATCAACAACTTCCTCAGAAACTGAAGGTCTTCCAGATTTCCCTTTGGTGACACTTTCAGTTCGAACAAATATGTTGATTAAATCTCTAATGTGAGCCTCTAACGATGTTTCTTCAATTATTAAATCAAGGGATTTGTTTGAAATATTTCCGATTAGAATTTAAATAAGAAAAGTAAGGAAAAACGTTTTTCTTAAATTGTTGTTATTGCCCAGAAGAGCAAAATTCCGTATTGATAGAATTAAGCGATAATTTTGCTATCTTTATTACTTTAGTCGCTACGAACATACATTTCAAGGAATGGCTGATTAAGAATAAACAAATGATCGTGAAAGGTCAATAAATTAAACAACATTTTTAATTTAGCAATAGTATCTTCATATCTACTATCTCTGGGAAGTCATTTAACAAAGTAATGTCTCATGTGTTTACTCGTAGATTGTAGAATACAAAAAAGCAAATTTTGCATTTTCGTCTGTCAGTGGACAATTTTCTTAGCCAGATAATGAGTGAGAGTAGATATTAGACTCTGAGCAAAATTTATCAGACTGTTTCAAGTTATATTATACATATTATATTATTCCGAATTATTATATCGACTGTTTCAGAGAGACTTACCTTATTTCTGTGAAAAAACAGCAACTCATGTTTAATGTGACATTGTACAAAACAAAATAAATATTTTATATCCCCTTCTGTCAAAAACTTGAAGACCTCATTTTAATAATTACTGTAAGTCGTATGTCCTTCCTTTTTTTGATTTTTCTTTTCTAAATAAAATCTTTAACTATATTATTTCAGGAGGATCTTGACATTGGCAAAACGGAAGCAAAGGATTCTATTTTGTGTGCGTTAGTAGCGCATCCGAACGTAACACGAAGTAGTCAAAAGAGATGCAAACAATGTCCGTACGTGTGCATTTCGTATCGTTGATATCTTTTTCCGCACAGATAACGAAAGTAAACGCAACGTTGTGAAAACAATTACTACCATATAATACGGCATGTAAAATGCAATGTCACATGGCTGATATATGACTTCGTCTACCGACTTGATATTCCAACACTTAATGCTCGAATAATGGACTCAACCGTGAAATTAATGGAAAAGCTTGATATATCCGTGATATATCTCGCCTTTATGTACCGAGGGATAGATGGATAATGAGGTGGAGACGGCGTAAAAAAATTAACAATACATGCCAGTCATGACGCAAGAGAAAGACAACCCAGAGGGTGGTAACGGTGATGCAAGGTGGGCTTTCACTCGATTCGGACGGTTTGTCTTCAACTTGTAACATTTCGATACAAAACTTGTTTATTTAAACAGGATGACATGTAAAACCGACACATGAATAAAAGCTTGTTATATCAGAGCATAATGAGAAATCTTAATGGAAGATTTAAATCTAAATTATCAGCAGTAGCAGCGGTGGCAGTTCGAGGCCAAGAAAATAATAATAATTATCATTTGTAATCACTCATATCACATGGTGTTACAGTGATCTACACATCGGACGGGTCGCTGAACTCGACAATAATTAACAGTCCTGAAATCCGTTCAGATTTGAGAACGCCGATAAAATCAAGACGTTCGCTTATTACCAATTAATGAAGATTTGACAATTTAGCGTGGGCACTCGAAAAATATGCTAAATTGGGCCGGTTATGGTCCTCAGGATTGTAAATTTATACATTTATCAACCGTTAAAGTTTATATTCAATTAAAAATTTTATTAGACGTTTACGTCGTTACTCAGCACGAATGAATCGTGAACTACAATGGATCGTTCAATTTATCTGCTAACCTTTCACCGTAATCCCAAAAATCAAATCTTCAACACACTTCTTGTTATATAAGAAACACCACGCGCGCAAATAAAAGTGATGGTCTTAGACAAAAACACACAAATCAATCCATGTCTAGTTTCAACACTTTATAATCATTATTAGAAAATGTTCTGTATTAGAAAAATTAGCCCTAGTTTGATGTACAAAGGTTAGTACTGAGTTTGATAAACCACCAAACTACATTGAGAAACAGTTAGAAACTTTATAATAATATATATATTTGTAAAAAAAATAACAAAAAAGCAACGGTTTATTATCTACACTCTAAATCGCTTCATTAATTTCATGCGCACTTTTGCATTAAGCTAAAACGAACACTAGTTTCAAAGCGAGTAAACACCATTTACTCCCTTTGAACTGAAGCTTTACGATACCCTCATTTTCACATACAGTATTTAGACTTTTATTTCCCTTTAGTACAATGAACTACGAAAAGGTAAAGTCCAGCATTTGGACTATCTTCCAAAAAAATTATCAAATGACCCGCTTATCTAAAGAAAGTAGATAGAAAAAGTCAACAGATCATTACTGAGATAACAGCGAAGAGATTATAAACTTAATAATATATACAATAACAATATTGTTCCGTGATACATGAACGAGATCTATTTATGTTTTAAAATAAATTGATAACAGCCATACTTCAATTACTTTCAAAGTTTTCACGTCGGGAAATCACGTGATAGTTGTGAGTTTTTCTGTTTAAGTTGGCAATGTTGACGTAAAATTACGAAGTTACATTTTTATACAAATTATTTTATATTATGTAAAGGTTACACGCACATGTAGAATCCAGGTTTCTTTGATCTGGCACATACGATGTGTATACACTTACATTACTGACACAAGGAAATCCTTAAAATCTGCATCAGTTGTTAATTAAAAGTGATTGACAGTACATAATTCGTATTTACATATTTTGCACATTTCAATTTTTGCATATTTTAGTTTATATTGCGTGTTTTGACAAATCGTGCCAATATTAAATATTATGTTAATTCTGGGAACCATATTTTCTTAAAATTAGAGTATTTTAAAAATATTTTACCGGTTTCTGTCTATTAAATACCTGTTTACATTTATAGAAGTTGGCTGGTAGGAAAGCCATAACTGTATCTTGCATGTAAAATTATATTACCGAGAAATTGAAAAGCAATGAATATGAAAAGCACTAATGTAAGTAACTTTACCGGTTTTATTTAAACCGTTTAATGCTTGACTGGCTGCATTTTTAACATTTTCTGGCAATACGTCGCCTAAATCCATCATTTTTCTAATTCTGTTTACAACATTTTTTTTAATAAACACAAACGTGATCAACCAAATTTATTTATTTTTAATTAATTTTTGGATTATTGGATTAAAATGGGCAGAAACCGATAAAATCTTGAATACACCACGAATGTAAACAAACGGTGCCATAACCGCCTTAACCGTCTTAAAATCCTCGCTGACGCTCGAATTTCAAACGGACGGCTGCAGGTCACTCTTTACATCCTAGGTATATTAACAGCTATTACAATATCCGCTATGATTTCAGTTACATAACTAAAAGTTTTACTGAACTGAACAATAATTATTTTCACTCAATTTTGTACAAAAGTTTTATTAAACCACATTCACAATATCCCCCCCCCCCCCTCCCTCCCCAGTATTATTAACTCTATAACAATCTGTTAATTTAGTACATAAATTGAAAGAAAACATTCTGAACATTTTTGAAAAAATTGTCAAGATTTTTGTTTATATTAAAAAACAGATGTATTTAAATTCTTGCACCTAGTGAATAAAGTTTGCAGTGGAGATTTCGAAAAGGTTGAAGTTGTTCTAAAAACGGCCGAAGTATTAGTACTGTTGGCAGGGAATTAAGAATTTCAACTGCAAAATGACACAAGGTTGGAAAAATTGGGATAAAAAAAATTAAAAATCTATGCTTTTTTAAATCACGATTTTTTTTTTATTTTTTAAGCAACATGGCCAACTAGAGCAGAAATTTAAAAAATCATCCGATATTTTATTGGGTTATTTTAATTTTCATTTTCCACTATTTTAACACTCATTAAAAATTTAAATAGCATTTATTATGCAAAATTTTTCGCTGAAATCAAATTGTCAGACAAATTTTGGTTATCGTTTTATCGTTTACATGATAATTCCTAAAATACAAATAAAACTTGACAAGAATCGGTCCAATAGTTTCAGAAATTATTATCTGTCTAATAAAATCAACACAGACGAGAGAAGACGGACAGACAGTGGGAAACGGGAGACCTATTTTTCATACTTTGGGAGTTTGGGAGAAAATTCGCGCTTTAGTTTGTTAGAAATATTTTATTCAAGTCAGTGTTCAATTTATTTTGATTTAAACTGCATTACATTTTCGTAATTTGAAAAGAAAAAAAAAACAAAAATGATTTATTTTATTTATTTATTAAATCAAATTATTTAACTCGAACCAACCCTGGTGTATTGCGCATATTATGCCAATAATGTTTCTTAATAAATATACAGGGTGAATTATTAAGCGCGCGCTCCTCGACATTTCATTAATTATTATTATTAGAAATAAAAAAATCAAAGCTCAGAGTTGCACATTTATTTGAAAAATGTGCTCCAACATTATTTTTAACTATACAGGATGCTGAAAAAATGACGTACCAACTCTATGATACGTTGTTGAGGACTGTTTATAAAGCAGAGAAAAAATAATTAAAAAAATTCTTGGGCCCAAATGTAAAAAATATAGCCCTTCAAATTTTAATTTTAACTTATTTTTGGAGGTATCTTGTTTTCATCCACAGTTTTCTTCCTTTTATAATATAACAAAAATCTTAAACATTGGTTAGGATGAACTGGAAAAGTGATTTATCGGTCTAAATGGGTATTTTGTTTCTGTAAGTGAACGTCAAATTGACGTAAGGAATTTTTTAATGATTTTTCCCGACTTGTGAACTAATTAACGTAACGTTGAGTTGGTCCGCCATTTTTTCAGCATCCTCTATTCTATAAAACGTGTTATTTTTAAAACGTAATTCAAAACTTTTTTTTACGTAGTTTTACATATTTTGATTGACCACTTCTTCGATTTTATAATCACAGTTTATTTTTGAAATTACGATGCGATGTTGCCACGTTATTCGAATTTTCTTGAAATTTTTTAGCAACAAAAGGACTCCCAAAAAATCGCAATAAAGTTGCTTCTAAAATCTGGGTTATAACATTTTGTGGAGATATAAATTAAGATGTACGCTTTGTTGTGTCGTAAATAAAATAAAATTTTCATATACAGAGTGTTTATAAAAAATGATTATTACAACTTTCAAATATGCATCGACATTTCAGTTTTTTTCAATAAAACAGTCTAAATTTTATTACTGAATTTTTTGTTTTCTTTCTTTCTTGTTAACTATTTTCCATATTTAAAATTGATAAATACTACGATTTTTACTTTTCTAAGAGGCACATCGACATGTTCTAAAAATAAGAACAAAAAATAGAGTAAGATACATTAATAAAATACAGGGTGTTCTATTTGAAAACACTGAAATACCGATATTTGAAAACTATAAAGTTCACTTTTTTCTGTATAACCCTATTGCTATTTTTTGTGGAGCTTCCACTGCCAAAAAATGTCAAAAACCTTGGAATAACGTGTCGCTTCAAAACGTCAAAAATAATCTGTAGTTAAAGCCTGGAGAGGTTATTAAGAATATGTAAAAATACATAGGGTGTTTAATTTAATAAACTAAGTTGTGTGTTATGCTATAAATACAGAACACTCTGGTGATGAAAAACTAACGTATGTGCTCGATGTTAAGAAGACTTTGAAAATCTCAAAAATCGGTTCCAAAAATCCCTGCCCTAAACTGAAAATATTGAACATCAAAGCTGAAGAATTAACTTCGTAATTCTGATTTGTTTTAATGAATTGCATTATCTAATAGACAGTTTTAATAATTTAAAATAATTAGTTAAAATACCATTCACAACCTCATTCTTTACTGTTGACTGATGCGATTTTTGACAATTTTTATCGGAATTTTAGATTTTCAGTTAAATTCAATGAATTACGAAGTTACTTTTTCAATTTTGAAGTTTAATATTTTCAAAAATTTGGCTCAGTGATTGTTTTTAACCATTTTTCTCGAGTTCTGCAGAGCCTTCTTGACAACGTACCATCGATTAAATGCGTAGTTTTGTCATGACCCTATATAGTCAAAAATAATTTTAGAGTATAGTTCTCAAAGAACTTTCAACTTTGGTCGCTGACTCTTTTATATATCCTATAATTAAAGAAATATCAAGGATCGCTAATGAGATATCGAAGACCGCGCACTTAGTGACTCACCCTATTTACAATCATGTGGAAAGCATTTACACCATATTTTTACATAATTTCGTACATACAATTCTGCATTTTAATTAACACTGATTTATATCAATGAAGACGTAATAATTCTAATAACAATAGTAGTAATATACATAAATTAAGCTAAATTCGAATTTATCTTGTTTTCTCAGTTCTAACAAAATATTTTTTTTCGACAAGTTGTGTTTCGATCAACACCCAGATTCCTAATTTGTTGTCAAGTATTATAAGTACTAAATTGTTGCTGATCAATGAATTTACAAATTAATACATACGAAGATTTTAAGGGAAACCTTTTTTAAAAAAGTTGGGCATGAAGTCGTATAATTGATTTATTACTTACTTATTACACATAATTCCATTTTAGTACGACTTCTCGACAATTTTCGACATTCAATCATCTACGTTTTACTCCATTTTTTTGTTATTTTTTTTTTCTCTGTTTATGATAATTAATTATCTAGAACATAGTGCGAACAACAGTGAAATATATGAACATAAAGTTTTAAATTATTTAGCGACAAAATTTGATATCCTGATGCTGTATCGATTTGGAGTGGGTTTTAGAGAATATAATGCAGGCATCAAGTGAGCTTTATTAAATGATTTTAAATGGCCTGAATCTGATCGGCAATGGGATATCTCACAGATAATAAATCCATTCATATATTGATGAATTTTCATAATAATAAAGTGAAGAAAAACTTTTGTCAATTAGCAAACCCATAAAGTAGAGTGAGTTAAAACAGAACTCTGTAATTTAAAAACCATTATTTACCTTATAAATTTGCTGATGTGATATGTAATTTACAACACAATACACAACTGTATGGAATAAGATTCTGCTTACTAGCATTAACAGATACCTTCACCTACAAACATTTCATCGAGCATTTCATCTGCAATTCAAAAATTTGGATTAAAATTTTTTGTTCAAAAACAAATTCCACCATAATTTTGAACTATTGATGTTAAACAGGTCTCGTTTAAAATGTTTACAAGTAGGTTCTAACAACATAAAAGTAGAAAAAAAGCAGACACATCCTGTACGAAACGTAGATTTAAATGTACGATTCGCAAACAAGCTATCCACCCTACCGAACAATTCAGTTCCCCACGTAATTCTAGGAACATTTTAAACAAATAATCTATTCCAAAATAATTATATCATCCGGGTGCTTTGCATAAATATTGGTTATCAAAGCGATAATTACCGGTTAAATAGAAAAATTCAATAAGCTAATAACAGGTTTCGCCAAGAAAAACTCGGTGGACGAAAAATTACCACAGCTAGGTGAAAACCGGGAACGAAATAATTATCGATACCGGAGGCGTTACATCTTTGAGACTACCAAATTATTATGGTTAGAAATTTACATCGAATGGACACGAAGCTCAGCAAACCCACACTTTGCTTCCACTACCACCACTTGCTGCTTGTCGCAGGTGTGTGAAGGAACAATAGAATGGATGTGAAACTATATAATACATGCTGAACACAGTTTAACACTTTACAATACAAATTACAAAACGATAAATGGGCGGCTTGGTATCCCTTAAGGTAAGAAACCTGGCTGGAACGTGCATTTGAGGTAGTTTCCGATTATTTTAAAACTACAATAAACGTGTAGGTATTTTGATTTAACGATTACTGTAACTTTCTATAGATGTTATCGGTGTATACAGGTGACCAGTACGTGGAGGCAGACAGTTGCTCTGACACGATATGTCCCACTAAGATATGGGACCTTACGGAGCGGGGTTAATTTTTAACACTACATATAACGAGCGACCAAAAAAAATCTTGTAGTTACTTGTATGTGTCAAAAAAGTGAGGTTAAGATGAAATACAATAACTGTACGAAACACGGAAATCCAAACGACAATGTATCTGCGCATATTTGTTCTCGGGTACCTGCATTTTTTAACGCTCGTTAGAGTACACATATGAAGGTGCAAGAGTACTACTGGAGCGTGAGCTCTATTTCAAAAACACATATAATGGAACAGACATTAACAATTTAAATGACAAAAGTGTTTACCCTGACAATTGCTATACCGTTTTTGCATGATGGAAACATGAATATCCCCTAAAACCCATCATATATTTACTTCAAGCTTCCCCATGATCAGATGAACTGATATGTGGATCTGTGCACTGACAAACTGTCGACTTTCACTCCATTGTCCATCGCAATTAGGTAAACGAGGTCAAAGGTGCTGATACAATCTATGATACAAGTTTTAATAAAATATGACCGTGCTGCTATTGGAATAACGAGATGACATGTGGCTTTGTGTTTATGGACGGTATTAATTTAAATCCACTTCCTGGATAATTTTCACATTGAATCGAATCCTTATCACTTCGTCGTTGCTTATCGACATCAGACGAGTCAAAAACACCATAAATACCAAGAACAAAATAAAAATACTAAACGGTATCTCTTATTTATTGACACTAAAGACAAAAATATTTCTTTATCTTCTTTGAAATAAGATTAGAATTAATAGCATCGTAGTTTGTTTGTTGTTTAAATTGAAAGTAAAGAGCTCCGGTTTATAGCCATGAAGTATTTATCAGAAGCCGTATATTAGCGTACTCCACATATTACAATAGATTTAAATAAATCACGTTGGAAAGGAATCGTTTATTTCATCTGATATACACACCTAAGTTGCTATAAACAAGTAATGTTTTGCAAATAACTATAACATGAAGCATTAACTACAGACTGATAAAAATTAATGAATCATTCCAATCACACCGATCTGAAAACGTTTGACAGGTAGGCGCGCCTGTTTCAGCAGACTCTAACAGTGAAAAGATTATCTTTTCGGTCGCATCTCAACATTCACGGGGAAAAAACCCCAATGAGCGATGGTGTATACCAAAAATCACAAAATAACAACAGATAATAAAACGATAAGAAACCGGCCCGATGGGCGTACCGCGGTAATTAAAAATAAATCGGACAATAATTGTCGAGACTTTGAATCTTTTGTGTTGGCCAATAACGAGCACATTATCGTCTTATCAATTCAACACATACACACATACGAAACAGTGGATGTCAGCAACAATTATGAAACAACAAACAAAACGAATTTAGCACCTACTTTTTAGCGGCTTGGGGTTGCTCTGCTTTCGCCTGGACATCGTCGGTAATTCCCCGAAAGCGTCAGTTAAAGCCGAAAGTCACATGGCACGGACATGGTAAAAAGATATATGTAAAAGCACAAAAAGAACACAAAAGCACTGGACACTAACAAAGCAACAAAACAGAAAAAGGGGATGAACAGTCCAATAATCGGTGTCGACGACAATGGGTTGTCACGACAGGTATTTACATCGTAGAGGTTATGTTTTGGATAATTTGACAGTTGTTCACGTGTGTTCCTCGGATAGCGCGCCAACAGAACACTCTCTCATAACGTTTCGGAACGACTGGCGAGTGACTCACTGAAGTTTGTTGATTGTTGCTTTCGCGCGCATACTCTGTGAAACTTGGTGTGTGCGCTCCTCTGTATTCTTCGGCGCTTATCAGACGACAACAAAGTTCTTATCAATTCAAAGTTTTACAAGCATTTGTTCTTTTCTTTTGCTTTATCGTCGCGCAATAGAATACCATTGATGGCCGATACCGACCGTGAGTCACGGATATACGCATAAACGTTTGTCCTAATCACAGGTGACATAAATAAACCTGAGCTAAGGCGATGATTAACAAATTTGAAACACATATTTTAAGTAGAAATTCAAAATTGATATTAACTCTCGATTCTCGAATTCGGAAATTTCCACTTAGCACCGGAGTTTCTGCTCGCAAATACCTATAGTGCATACTCAACTTGGTGAATTGTGAAGTAAGATCATTCTTAAACCTTGATTTTATTTGTTCCCAGTTACCTAATATTATTTATAATGAAGTATTGTTTAAACAGACTACCTGTATCAAACTACACGGAAATATATACCTACTTTCCATTATAATCAGAGTGTGGTGTTACAGATCAAATCTATCTGAATACTCTCATATAATTAGAAACGATGTTTTTGGAATTTAAGCTCAATAAGATGTCCATACTCACAATTTTTTAAAAACTCAAAACTACATATATCGGTAATTACGTCTGTTATAGATCATCCACGAAAAGACAAGCCGGTCCTGTTTAAAAAAAGCGTGCCGGCCAAACACAACAAAGAGCCGCTACCTAAGTTTGTGGTGGAGTCATAAATTTACCTCTAATAAGCTCCATTATTTGTTTGACAAGGATGGCGAAGAAGTCACAGTCGTAAAACCACCATTTTCATGAATGGCCTACACATTATAAAGCGTATGTATAAAGTTTGGAACAAATTAGACAAAAACTTCAAGAAAATGTCATTTAATTTTAACATGAAGCAGGGTTGGATTTTTTTTTTTTTTTTTGGGTAATTACATCAAAGTTAGTTATGACATCGATTTTTTAAGAAAATCGTACTTTTATGGTAATAAGGTCTATTTAACGCCTTTTTTTCTAGATCTTTTATCCCCATAGAATATAAAAACTCATTTCTTTCGTTGTTTATACCCGTTGTCCCTCTCACGTCGATCTGTCTGCTGGTGGTTTGATTATTATTATTTCATTAATAATGAACAGTTTAATGTATTTTTATTTATATATATTTTTACGACAACTCTTGTAATTATCAAGGCCTGAGGATGGCTAGTCATGAGCGAAATCGGTCATAAAAATAAACTCAAGACGGATTCATAAACTATAAGTGTAGGAGTATATTACTCTATAACATTCAAACAATATTAATGTACAAGTTTTTTAGATGACGTCATGGTAGGGGTGATTGGACAAATTTTGGTAGGCGTTTTACCATCTACACGATATTCATAGCATGCACGTAAACGTTGACAACTATAGTTCCAGTCCACTAGTTTCGGAAATTAAATGTCTAATAAAAATCTGGAAAGACGGTAAACAGCAAACAGACAGCAGAGAGAAAGAGAGGGAGAGACGGAAATGGGCGGTCTACTGTTTCGTATTCTAATGAATGGTCATAAGCATGACACTTATTATTTCACAGCTAACGCTTATGAAATAATAAGACAACACGGTGCAACAAAATTTTACACTGTCTTTTGAAAATAACTAATCTGATTGCCCTTTAACATTACCTAGTAAATCATGATGTAATCGGTATGGTAAACAGAATTTGTTTGTTGCACTTTCAAAAACGTATAACATTTCAAAATTTGCAAAATAAATATCAGTTAACCAGGAGACTTCCTCTTACACATCCCTAAAAATTTATCTTATAATGAATAAATAAATAATTGACTTTAGTATTTAAATCAATAACGGCTTACCCAATTTTCCCAAAAATTAAATGCAGTCACATTATTATTAGTAATTAAAGAAATATTCTAATAGGGTCCATCCGAAGAGTGACCACTTTCATGGTTTCTCGACGTTTCTTTACCCCTGGAGTACGAAAAAGTAGGTCTCGTGTTTCCGTCAATCTGTCGTCTGTCGTCTGCCTGTGTCGATTTTTATTAGACAAATAATCCTCGAAACTCGCGGACCGACTGTTATCCAATATTGTACCTATGTTATGACAATATCGTGGAGATGGTCAAGCGCTAACCAAAATATGGCTGATCATCCCCACCAACGATGTGATGACGAGTCCTTATTTTTTTTTTAGTGAGCTCCATTTTATTTTGTAAAATAATCTACTCCTATACTTACGTTTTATGAAACCGCCTTGATCTGTTCCTTAGGTATCCAGATTAAAAAAAAAAAAATTTAAACCAGTATAAAACCAGTGACGTGTAGTGAAGTTGGTGGTCGTGCCGTAAACATGTTGAATTATTAACGTGAAGGGCACTGATTCGATTGACTCATAGATATCACAATTTCTTTTTTTTATTGATCAAAATAAAAATGATTCATCCCGTTTTCTCAATAATTTGAGAATATAGTAATGTTGCGCCCTCCTGTATTTAGTAATAATAAAACAAGAATTATCTAATAACAGACCCATCCTCTATTTTAAGGAGACAAAGTCACTCAAATCAGACAGATTTTGCTACATGCTTAACCGTCGCATTCTTTCGATCTATAAACATAAACAATCAAAGTTAGGCATGTACTAATAATATATGTTTCCCTGTTGGTTATCTGCTTTAAATGTATTCGACATGGTCGTTGCCCTGCAGACTGCACCCTCTGTGGCGCAGGGGTTACTTTAACATTGTTCGAGCAGATTTATACTTCTTATATTGTAGCAATTGATACCTGCCTTTAAAATAATAGAAAATAAGAGCAGCTACGTTATTAGAGAATCTAATATGTTTGAGATCGTACCCCGATCAAACGCATTTGAGAAATCATCATGAATCTGTTTCTTCTGATCAAGTGATTAACATAAATATTGGCTTATTGCCATAAGATCTGGCAATGTAGATTGTAGATCTTCCAGTCAGAAGTTCCTTCTGATAGATTGAAATTTGACTAGCTTTGACTAGCGACATGATTGTAGATTTTTAATATCCGAGCTGTCTCCCTTTTTAAAGGGATCCTCCTGAAAGTTTCCACTGAGGATGAAAAACACTCGTTTTTAATATTTGGCCAAAAATTACTTTAAACAGGTACAAACATACAAATACTACAAAAGACGGAATGGAATCAGGATTAGCAATAAAACTCCATTTAATTTTGATGCAACTTGTTCTGGTTCAACTTCGGTTATGTCACTTTTTATGTATACTTAATAAATTAGTCATATGCAAATTTCAATGCTACTTAAATTCACATTTCTCGGAAAAAGAGTTAAACACTTTGAAAAATAAACCGAATTATGGTAAACAGTTCCTATGAGTTCAGAGTAATTTGTTATTAAAAGTAATGGTATATGGAACAGAAGTAGTATTGTTTCCTAAATATTGAAAGCACCAGAAACGTTTCTGAAATTGATCTTCTTGTGCAAAAATTATTGAAATTTTAATAAAAAATTGTTGTGCGACACAGGGATAAAATAATTCTGTAATCAAATTTTTCTTTCCACAATTAGCTTCGTTTGAGAGTTTGAGCAACAATTTTGACGAGTTAAATTCTGTCAGAGTGGCAAATAATAATTATACTCGTACCAACGCTGAAATGGCCGATATGGTCTTTATGTATGGAAAGACTGAGTGGAACGATCGTGAGGCTGAACGTTTCTACCATGAATAGAAGCATTTCCAAGACCAAAGGAAATTCGGCTCTCTTTTCGGGCGGCCACAAGTTTAGTCCTCGCACTGCCGACCATAGTCGTGCGAGGATACAACGTGTTTTAGAAACTGCGTCAGCAATATTAGACGTTCAGATGAAAAGTCTACTGTCAGCAAAGCCTTCGCCCTTACCACGTTCAAAGTGTTTAGAACTTGAAACCACAGGATCGATTCCGAAAAGTTAAGATTTTATGAGTGGTTAATCCAAAAAAATATAGACGATCCACATTTTGTAGAGAAGATCTTATCTACAGATGAAGCAAACTTTTACGCGAAACGGGGTTTTCAGTCTCTATAACACTCATATTTGGTCAAATGAAAAGTCCTATGCAGTTCAAAAGACACATTCTCTGGACTGATTTAGCGTGAATGTATGGGCAAAAATAATTAATTGATAACAATTTAATCGGTCCATATATTATACCACCTCGGTTGACAGCTGCCGCATACTTGAAATTTTTAAACAGTTTTAAGAAACCTACTAGGACATATTCCTTTGGTCATTAGTTAAGATATGCAGTATCTCCATGTTGGAGCTTCGGCATATTAAGCTCGCGAAGTACAGAAATGGTTTAATCACAACTGCTCAAAAAGGTGGACTCGAAGAAATGGTCCAGTGCTGTGGCCACCTCGCTCCCCTGATTTGAATCCATCTGATTTTTTCTTGTAGGGCCACATGATATATACCCAAACCCAATACAGTCGAAGAAATCCGGAAAGGGTAAGCCCGACACAACTTTAATCGGCAGAGCTGATGCCACTTTGAAAATAATTTTTTTTTTGTTTTTGTTTTGAATTTATTAAAATTATTTTTATGGTTTCTTTATTGTATTTTATTTATTTTTTTTTGTTTTGGGATGAATGTTAGACAAATTAAAAATCTCCCCTCACAAACTTCCATTACAGCTTCCCTTAAGTATGTATTGCGCTCACAAGTTAATTTGATCCACTGTTCTGGTATTTTCTGCAATAAGATTCACTCGACTAGAGTATCACAATGTCGCTTTTCTACTTCTGATACATTTTACAGTGTTTGCAAATAATTCGTCACCAAAGACGACATTTTTTGCCATTTTGTTTTTTAAAATTTGTAGTAAAACAGTAACGTTTTACTAGAAAACCATTACGACGTCATCAACAAAAAAATAAAACTTCACGGACATACTGTATACTGTATATTTGATTATTTCACATTTCTGTATATTTTCCTGGGAGTGATCTATTAGATTTTTATATAGTACTTATCGTCTTCTCTGAAATAGAATTTCTGATCACCATTTGGTTAAAAAAAAACTGCACAGTTTGTCCTGGAATCTACATAACCGGGTCCTCTGACATTCAGTTAGTTTATTTAATCTTGTAACTTAAATATGTACGTTAGTATCAAGGCGCTCCACTAGTACCTTTAGAGCCCTGCCATAGAGCGAAACCGAACCAGACGCCAGCCTTAACCATTGCCTGATTTGCCCTAACTGAATGCCCGCTTTAGGCCTCCCCCTAGGGCAAAACGGGCAATTGTAAAGATTTAGTCATCTGCTTCTAGCTTCTTTTTTAATAAACTTTCCGCAATTTTAATTATGCATCACTGAAAAGTGTTAAATCAAGTATAAAAATTTTAAGGATCTAGATTATCCATAAACTTTTTTTTATATTTTTCCTTATGGTGCCCGCTTT
Organism: Zophobas morio; assembly: GCF_036711695.1. Taxonomy (NCBI): domain Eukaryota; kingdom Metazoa; phylum Arthropoda; class Insecta; order Coleoptera; family Tenebrionidae; genus Zophobas; species Zophobas morio. The sequence goes on from NW_026972122.1 coordinate 11,747,038, forward strand.
GGGCTCTCTTCCCCTAAATATCGAGCAAACAAATTGTAATCGTGTCGTCCTTGAAATTGAATCCGTATGTCCCCTCTGAAATATTACGTTTAACGTTGTACCTAAAGTTACGTCATAGAAAAGTTTTTAACAAAGTGACCTTATTAAGAACACTATTGAAAATCAGTCAACAATTTGGAGGGATTAAGTTGAGAATAACAGAAGAAATTAACAACATAAACAATAATGCAGAGATGTTGCTCACTTACGCTTACAACAAAATGGGCAATTTGTTCCAGATTTAGTTTTATTTATTTTATCAAATTAATTAATGTCGTACCAATTTTCCTTTAAGCTTCACACATATTTCATTAAAAATCCTATTAAAAAGTGATCACCATTTACATTTGATATAGTTGACATTTATCAATGTAGTTTAATCACCGACATACTAAATCTTTCCAAGAATGACTCGATTACAAACTATGTTACTCGTCCGATATAATCTAAGTAAACTTTTAAGCTTTTCCTTAAAACACTACCATGTTCCGTTTTAAATTCACCATCCTTAACTCTGCTTGAGACCTCACGTAAAATAGTTATAGTTTAAAAAAAATAATAAAAAACACGACTTAGGCAGATTGACAGTAGACAGACAGATAGAAAGGATAAACCTATTTTTCGGAAAGCATTGCTTTTTACTTACCGAACGTAAGCTAGGTTCTAGAATATGAAAAGATAGATCGCCCGTTTCCGTCTATCGTTTGTTGGAGATTTCATTGTAATCTTCGAGACTGTTTGGTTGTTGTCAGATTTTAGGTGTAGGTAATTTAAGAATATTGTGCCGGTGGTTAAACGCTATATAAAATTTGTCTGAAGATCCCTATGACAAGTTTCATGACGTCATCTCAAAATTTTGCGAAGTAAATCTCATTTAAAATTGGCAAAATAACATGCTTCTATATTTGTAATTTATTAATCCACTTCTAATATTCTTATGTGTATTATAGTATGACTTAGAAACCGATTATCAGATATCATCTGCTGACTTTTTCCAAAAACTTCACCTCAAAATTATGCTAGGTAACTCTTATTTAAAATATGGAAAATAAAGTAGTCCAAGAGCTATAAGATTATATGACCATCATAAAAGTAATTGACCACAAATAAATACCCCCTTTTTGTGGTTCGCACTAAGCTTACCGGTTAGCAATAAATCTAATTCTAAATTTTTCTTGCTTAGATTTAGATATTTAGTGAAAGCCACCCCTAAACGAACCGACAACAGCCGGTTGAGCTGTAGTGGACACGTTATTTACGACCCTAAAACCTTTTCTATTATAAATAACTTAACTACAATGGGATAATTTTATGATGGCCATATAACCTTATAGCTATTAGACTACTATAATATGCTTCTACATGTTAGGTTTTTCGAAATAAATTCATAAAGGTTCAACAAAATTGTATAATTTCACTTAGAAACGACAAAACCGATTGCTAAATCTGGAAATAACTAATCTAGTAGCTAAAATGAATTAATTTTATGAATTAATCAATATTAATTTATGTGAACTTCCTAAAATTCTAGGAACAGTACCAATTTTTTTAATTTTAATTTATAGGCGTTATCCAGAGAGCGTTATCACAAAAAATGTAAAATGATTGGACTTATTTTACTACTCTTTAAGAATGAGCGAAGTTCTATCTAAATAACTTTAGATCAATTTTTTTACTTATTAAAAAATTATGCGTTTGCGAGTTCTAATGACTTTCGATTGAACGTGGTGGTGTTAAATTTAATACAACATTTATTTCACAATTAACTTGGAATAAAATACACAATAATATATAAAAGGCAACCACAATAATTGTATAAATTAATGGCCAAGCTCCATAAATGTTTTGGCATGAACATCTTCAAACATCTGAGTAACTTCCATTCTTTCTTTTGCCACTTCTTCAAGTATTTTGTATAAGCTTGAATTGGATCTAAAGCAATTTCTGAAAATTCTCCGATCCAGTTTATATACTTCGCAAATTTCAACAGCCACAATGTTAGCTGTTCTCCTTTTATCTTTAAATACTAAAGATATCTCCCCAAAGTAAGCACCGTCTTGCAAATGGCACACCTCTTTTCCGGATGGGGTCCAAACACCTACTGTGCCGCTGGCCAAAAAATACATGCAGTCGCCCACGGATCCGGCTTTAATGATAATATCATTGGCTAAATATATTTCAGCTTTCATATTAAGAACAACTTGCTCCAAAAGCTGCTGCGGTAAATGAGCTAATAATGACACGTTTTGTACCAATTTACTGCATACATTCAGATTGATTTCTCCTTTCAATTTTTCTGAAAGCAAACCGGTGATACCTCGTTCTTTGAAAAATTTCTTGTTGTATTTGTAATCATAAAACTGAAGCAATCTAGTCTGCATCGAAATAGGAAGTTGTTTCTGACTCATGTATGCCTGTACTTGACTGATGGTTTCAAAATATTTTATCTCCAAAGACCTCTGTCTAAGAAGATAGTTCAGAATAAGAACCGTAATGTAAAAGACGTAGACTTTCCCAAAGATAAAAGTTATTATGGCCACCAGTTTTTCTTCCCAAGCTTCTAGTTTCATTTCTTCAAAACTTATGCAGAAAAGGCTGCCTGCAGCTCGATAAACGCACACAATGTACCTCGAGACGAAGTTGACTTCCGGAAGGTCGGCTTTTTCTACCCAAGATTCAGCTACTAGTTCTCCGTAAGCAAAAAAGCGTATCTGAGGGATCATGTACTGGACACAAGCAAACCAGTGAAATACCAGATAATTAACCACCACGTTTTTAAAAATTTGAATGGAAATCCTTCTCAATCTAAAAATTTCCAAAGTTCTAGACATGTAATAATACAGAGTTGGAAGTCTAATTATCCTTAGAAAACCCATAGCGGTGATCATCCTTTGGTAAGTATATTTAGTTATAAAAAAATCCATAGGAAAAGTTGCCAAGAGGTCAGTAATGAAATAAATGCTCATAACGTAATGCTTGGCTATCTTCAAAGAATCCATAACAACTTTCCGTTTCTTTTTCACGCAGTATCCGGTGAAAAATGTTATGATGATATCGATAAAACCAATAAGACGCAATGTAAAACCGAAGTAGTCGGTCTCAGCTGTTCCTGAGTAGGTCTCTTCCAACAGAACACCACGCTGGTTTTCTGGGCTGATTATATCAAAAGCGGCATCAGCAGGCATGTAGAAGAGAATAATAAGCCATACAAGCGACATCCATATTTCGTAATATGCTCGAAAGTCACTAAATGGATGAATTACGATATTTTTGGTCACCACGTGCTCTTTTCTTGCACGAAAAATTTCAGCTTTGCTTCTAAAATACTCGTAACTCTGAGGGTTGTATTCGGAGATGAGCGTACTTCTCTTCAACAGTCGCCGAAAACGTCGAAACCACGTTGCCTTCCTCTTCAGAGGAGGCAGATAACTCATGGATCCATCGTGCCGAATGGCACATTTATGTGTTTCGCCTTCAAATGATTTGTGAAAGTTGCAAAAGAAAGGCATTTTTTTCACAGCAAAAATTACTGAATCGGTGACAACTAACTTTCAATATATTTAGCAGTTGTTTTCGCGTACCTTGACAAATTGATTTAACAGAATTTCATTACAGCACTGTTTAATTTTAAGTTGAATTGATCGATTACGTGAATCATTATGCGGCAATTTAATATTTACTTTCAACAAAATCGATCTAGAATATGTAAAAAAATTAAGGAAACATACATACCGCTACTATAAATTTGGTAGATTATAAAATTGAGAATATCATAGTAGTCGGTTTTTCTAAACAAAGTAGTAGGAGTTCTATTTAAAAAATCAACGACGGAAGTTAATAACTTGTTGAAAGAGTTTCAAATTTTTACATCCCGAACCTAAAATAAAAAAATATTGCAACACAGTTATTTTGACGAATACAGGAGAACACGAAAACACTGATTTGTGTAATATCCATTCACCATTTTTTCGATGTAAAATAGGCAGTGATACTTTTCTTCATCAATTTATCCAAACGGATTAGATGGTATAATTTTTTTTATGTCAGTAGTCTGCCTTAATTGTCCCGACACTTACCTACTTCCCAAGCAGCACACTGTCGTCTAATTCACGTCAGTTTTTGGTCATAACTCGTCGGCGACGTCATTCGCCCAAAAAATCACGTGAAAATGACGAGATTTTTATGACTTACTTCTGACGTCAATTAATGACGTCAAAACGCCGTCCTTTCTTCGTCATTTTTTATAGATTATATGATCAATTAGATGTGGGTCGTCGTATTCTTTAAAAAGTGGCCTTCATAATGCTTGATTATATTTAGAGCAAAAAATTGGTCTAAAGAGTTTAGACAGTACTTCCCTCGCTGTCGGAAACTTGACGACTGCATGCCTATTGTGTTTTTTTTCTCATTACATTTTTTTAGTGGGAATTTAAAAAAAAATTGCTATGACGTCATCAACATTTTTGCAAGGACATGTATATCAGTTGGGATAGATGTAGTGTAATACTAAGAATAAAATTATTATGTTCTCAAATTTTCGGGAAAATGAATTGGGTCGTTTTGAATATTGATGTGTAATAATCAATAAAATAACGAAACAATTTACTCACGTATACGTATCAGAGGCAACTGAAAATCGTGTATGTATAAACATTCTTAATTTAAGATGACAGGCGTAACAGCATACGTGAGAGTCAAACAGAGAAACTGTAAACAAAACGACCATCGGTTTTATTGCTTCGACTTCCGCTTATTATATAAAACATTGGATTTTATTTTAATTCTTGACGGTGAAATTCACAATTGGTTGATTATAAACATGTCTATTTCACATTCGCGGAACCAAGTGAGCGCATAAAACAAATGCAGGTCTGTAATGTTAAAGTCGATGTAAATAAGCGTGCTACCCTTATGTTTCAACCGAGTTTTTCCTTTAACAAATTTTGTGTCTACCAAATTGGGTTGGTTGGGATGTAATACTAATAATAAGTGTTGCCTTTAATTTAATCAATAAAATAAATTGACTTCATTAATTTTTTTGAACCACCTCTTAAGAAAATCTAAAAAATATGAATGGAATGATAAATCACAAGTACAAACTCATCATATTTTTTGCATTTTAGATAGGATTTATTCAGCAAAATTTAAGGGTGACGTCATCAATTTTTTTAGGAGGGATGAACAAATACATTTTGAACAAAAGTTCACCATGCTTATAATAACTTTAAAATATTCCCAAGATTTCAAAGCATTCGGTTTTGTAATTCCTGATTAAATCGATAAAATAAATTCACGCCTTCATTAATTTTTTTGAGTCACCCTGCATATGCAAATCCAAAAATATGAATGGAATGATAAATCACAAGTACAGACTCATCATATTTTGTACATTTTAGATACGATTTATTCGGCAAACTTTTGAGCTGACGTCATCAGTTTTTTGTAGAAGATAACCAAATATATTTTGACTAAAAATTTATTATGCTCTTTATAACCTTAAAACATCTGCAAGATTTCAAAGCATTCGGTTTTGTAGTTCCTGATTAAATCAATAAAATAAATTTACGCATTCATTAATTTTTTTGAGTCACACTGTATATGCAAATCGAAAAAATTTGAATGGAATGATAAATCACAAGAAGAGACTCACCATATGTTGTACATTTTAGATAGGATTTATTCAGCAAAATTTTGTGGTGACGTCATAAATTTTTTAGGGGGGACGACCAAATACATTTTGATCAAAAATTTACCATGCTTATAATAATTTTAAAATATCTCAAGATTTCGAAGCATTCGGTTTTGTAGTTCCTGAGTAAATCAGTAAAATAAATTTACGCTTTCATTTATTTTCTTGAATCACCCTGTATATGCAAATCCAAAAAATATGAATGGAGTGATAGATCACAAGTACAGACTGATCATATTTTGTACATTTTAGATATCATTTATTCGGCAAATTTTCGAGCTGAAGTCATCAAGTTTTTGGAGGGGATAAGCAAATATATTTTGACTATACATTTATTATGCTCTTTATAACCTTAAAACATCTGCAAGATGTCAGAGCATTCCGTTTTGTAGTTCCTGATTAAATCAATAAAATATATTTACGCATTCATTAATTTTTTTGAGTCACTCTGTATATGCAAATCCAAAAAATATGAATGGAGTGATAAATGACAAGTACAGGCTCATCATATTTTGTACATTTTAGATATGATTTATTCGGCAAACTTTCGAGCTGACGTCATCAAGTTTTTGGAGGGGATAAGCAAATATATTTTGACTAAACATTTATTATGCTCTTTATGGCCTTAAAACATCTGCAAGATTTCAGAGCATTCGGTTTTGTAGTTCCTGATTAAATCAATAAAATATATTTACGCATTCATTAATTTTTTTGAGTCACCTGTATATGCAAATCCAAAAAATATGAATGGAGTGATAGATCACAAGTACAGACTCATCATATTTTGTACATTTTAGATATGATTTATTCCACAAACTTTTGAGCTGATGTCATCAAGTTTTTGGAGGGTATAAGCAAATATTTTTTGACTAAAGATTTATGATGCTCTTTATAGCCTTAAAACATCTGCAACATTTCAAAGCATTCTGGTTAGCAGATTAAAAATTAAGTTTCAAAATGTTGTTTTATAATTTTGATTTTTTTTCCAAAAATCTAGACGTTTCGGGTGAAAAGTCGATTCAGAGTTGTAAACTACATGTGTAGGACTATGTTATTTTATACAATTGAAAACCCATTTACTATGTACAATTTTGAAGTGACGTCATCGCATTAGTGGTGGGGATGATTAGACAAATTTTGGTTAGCGTTTTACCATCTACATGATATTCTTAATATAGGTACAAAATTTCACAACAATCGGTCGAGTACTTTCGGAGATTATCTGTCTAATAAAAATCCGGGACAGCAGACGGACAGACAGACGGACGGACAGACGGACGGACAGACGGACAGACAGACGGAAATGGGAGACCTATTTCTTCGTCTTCTAGGGGTCATGAAAGATCGAGAAAACGTAAAAGTAGAGAGTCGGCCGACGGACTTGATTACAATACTTCCTTTGCTTACACTCGGGAAGTAAAAATACAACGGCTTAATTAGAAATACACCAAAGACAAGTTTTTTCATTCTAATAATTTCTAATAAAATCATTATTTCTGAAAACTTGTTTAATCTGGAAGTGTTATTTTGTAAGTAAGTTGTAAGTGGCAAATTATAAATAGAACATTTGGGGTTGAGCGAAAAGACCCAACGACACAAACAAAGTCATAAAAATTCTTTGTCCATTGTCCCTAAAACGGGACAAGGTTTTGAAGAATTCCTTCGTCGAATTTTAATTTTATAAAAACGTTTATAGAGTGATGACGGTTACCAAAAAAATTCGAGAGTAATTAATATTCAGTTTTATTAAATTTATTCTTATCCGTATTTACTATACAATACATCAGATGTTTGGGGTGTGCATTCGGACTTCCCCTTTTTTCGGTATTTATGTTTATTGCACTTCAGAGAGAAGCATTCCAATATTTCCAGTTGGTTCTCAACCACCGAAACTTTCTCGTGTATCCGTTTCTCACTTCATTTTTAACGGAGTTTTGTGCAAATTTATGCCATTCAGTGTGGGTTGTACTTATTTATAGTAGGTAAGTTAATATCTAATAAAGTAATTATTTTAATTTTTACGTGTTTCTGTTATTTTTGATAACTGTACGTAGATAACAAAAGCAGTTTTTTCAGATAAGCTGGAAAGACCACCATTAATCACTGAAGATACTCCCACTGATTATGAAGAACTTACGGTGATTGTTTTTGAAAATGAGGAGCTATAAAATATTGCAAAGGTATGTTACTGCAATTTCTTATGAACTAATGCTAATGAACAAAATTTTATTCTAGATTTGAAACAAATACAAAACACATGTGCGAAACGAAAGAAATGCTAAAGGAAACGAGTGAAAAAATCTCCAACATGGAAACGTCATCAAATCTGACAACTGAAAAAGAAAACAAAAATAGAAATTATGTCGCCAAAACCACACCTAAACAAATTTTTATGAATTACAAGATTATGTTTGCATATTAGAACAAGCAGATTTCTTTGTAAGTTAAAAAAATACAATGAATTCATATACATACATATATAACATTAATATTGGATATGATGTACCGGTAGATGCCTGTAATACTACGATATTTTTTGGTAACTTACTATTTACACATACACATTTCGCTTCATTGTAAAAAGTATTGACAACGAGATTTTCCTGATAGGCTGTACGTTTTTGTCAATGCAACCATTTTACGATTATCCGTTAAATTCAAGTAAATTTAGCATTTTTAAAATACAGAATTTGTCTTCTGCTTTAAGCTGTAAACCCTTATCATTTAATAATAGTCAAATGCTTAATATTGCCCATAGATGAAAAAATGATTGCATTTCCATTAATTCATGCACTCTAACGGGTTTTTCTTTTCAGTGCAATAAATTGAGGCAAACTTAAAAAACTTAGGTTATTGATTTGATTGTTAAAACAGAATTAATTCTTAACGGTACTTTTTTGTGTGTTGGGGACAGTCAAGTCGCCGTGAATTAGATAGTTTTACATATACTGTGGTTTTACAGTGCATTTTCAATCAAGTAACTTCAACAATGCGATTCAATTGTCTTTTCCCTTTATTCTAGTTTTTTTTAAATATTTTTTGTAAACAGATTTCTTTGTGTTTTTAAAACTGATTTTTCTTTAAATAGCATATTTTATTGCAACGTTTATTTTTGATTATATATTGTACAATATCCTTTTTTTTGTTTATACTAATTATACTCGTAATTACCTGTATGTAGATTTCTTTGTGTTCTTGGGAGTGGTTTATCTTTAATTTGTTTAATTGACATATTTTTTCTTTGTTTATTGAAGTTCATTGTTGGTTGTACAAAATTGTAGTAAATTTAATTTTTTTACACTAATTTGTTTTAACTTTAATTAATAAATACTTTGTTTTGGGCTTTACTTGGTGATTATAACGAATTATAATATTTTATTTAAGCTAAACAATATAAAAAAATAAAATTATTTCAGCGTTTTATTTATTGCATATTTTTTTCTAAAAATCAAAATATAAAAAAGTCTTAAAATGGACAATAAATGCCGTCTCTAGGACGTCAGTCCATCACGTCAATAGTTCGTTACAAAATGACGACTCTAAGACATCAGTACATCACGTCAATAGTTCGTGAGAAAATGACGTCATCTAGACGAGACATTTGACCGTCATTGGTACGTCAATATCACGTGAAATCTTTGGTCACTATGACGTAAATGATGACCATTTATTCACGTGAAAAAGACGACATCATGTTGCCTGGGGACTAGCGACATCATGTTGCCTGGGGACTAGCGACATGATTGTAGATTTTTAATATCCGATCAGCCTCCCTTTTTAAAGGGATCCTCCTAAAGTTTCCACTGAGGATGAAAAACACTCGACTTCAATATTTGGCCAAATATTACCTACTTTAAACAGGTACAAACATACAAATACTACGAAAAACGGGATGGAATCAGGATTAGCAATAAAACTACATTTAATTTTTATGTAACTTGTTCTGGTTCAACTTCGGTTATATCATTTTTTATGTATACTTAATAAATTAGCCATACGCAAATTTCAATGCTACTTAAATTCACATTTCAATACTTGATAACAATTTAATATGTCGATATATTATACCACTTCGATTGACAGCTGCCGCATACTTGGGATTTTTAAATACAAATTTAAGAAACCTACTAACAGATATTCCGTTGGTCATTCGTCAATTTATGTAGTATCTCCATGTTGGAGCTTCGGCATATTAAGTGCAAAAATGGTTTAAGCACAACTACTCAAAAAGGTGCCGTGGCCACCTCGTTCTCCTGATTCGAATCCATCTGATTTTTTTCTTGAGGGGTCCCATGAATTACTATACCCCAACCCAACCCCTGTCAGTACGGTCGAAGAAATCCGAAACGGATAAACCTTATACAACTTTTGTTGTTATTCTGCATTTATTAAAATTATTTTTAGAGTTTATTTATTGTATTTTATTTAATTATATTGTTTTGGGATAAATGTTTTATGTATTGCGTCGACAAGTTAGTTTTATTCACTGTTCTAGTATTTTCTGCAATAAGATTCACTCGACTAGTGTATCACAATATACCTTTTCTACTTCTGATACATTTTACAGTCTTTGCAAATAATTCGTCACCAAACACGACGTTTTTTGGGATTTTCTCTTTTAAAATAAGTAGTAAAACAGTAACGTTTTACTAAAAAACCATTACGACGTCATCAACAAAAAAAAAAACGTCACGTAAACACTGTAGATTTGTTTATTTCACATTTCTGCATACTTTCCTGGCAGTGATCCATTAGATTTTTATGTGGTACTTATTGCCTTGCCTAAAAGTTGGTGCTTGCGATTTTTGATCACCATTTGACAAAAAAAATTCAACATTTTGTCCTGGAGAATCTACATAACGGGGTCCTCTGACATTCAGTAAGAGTTTGTTTAATGTTGTAACTTAAATATGTACGTATCAGGGCGCTCCACTAGTACCCTTTCGACAGCGCTGCCGGTTCAAGGTCAGAAAACCACAAAGGACCATATTATATCAACGGAGACCAGAGTTGCGTTTGTCTGACACACCTCCAACCCCCACGCCGACTTAGGATTGTGCTTGACAGGACTTACATAATCCTATCTCCTATTGTACGAAATACACTAACGGTCACTACCGCCATTACGCCGAGCGACGCAATTCCTTCTATGACGCGCAGATCGCGCAGAGAGCCGCACTTCCACTCCACCCGTGACGACGAGAATACTACCTTAGCGATGCACGTATTCCCGCTCCGCGAAGCTGCATATTGCCTAAGGTAAAATTTATCTATTCATCTCAAAAATTTGTTAAAAACGTATGCATGTTAAAAATATACGTTTTTAGAATTATGTAAGTATTTATATATCTATAAATATCGAGCAAGCAACAAATTTAATCGTGTCATGCTTGAAATTCAATCCGTATGTCCTCTCTGAAATATTATGTTTAACGTTGTACCTAAAGTTACGTCATAGAAAAGTTTTTAACAAAGTAACCTTATTAAGAACACTATTGAAAATTAGTCAACAATTTGGAGGGATTAAGTTGAAAATAACAGAAGAAATTAACGACATAAACAATAATGCAGAGATTGCTCACTTACGCTTGCAACAAAATGCGCAATTTGTTCCACATTTAATTTTATTTATTTTACCAAATTAATTAATGTTGTACCAATTTTCCTTTTAACTTCACACATATTTCATTAAAAATTCTATTTAGTGATCGCCATTTACATTTGATATAGTTGACATTTATCAATGTGGTTTAATCACCGACATACTAAATCTTTCCAAGACTGACTCGATTACAAACTATGTTACTCGTCCGATATAATCTAAGTAACCTTTTAAGCTTTTCCTTAAAACACTACCATGTTCCGTTTTAAATTCACCATCCATAACTCTGCTTGAGACCTCACGTAAAATAGTTATAGTTTAAAAAAAAATAATAAAAAACACGACTTAGGCAGATTGACAGTAGACAGACAGATAGAAAGGATAAACTTATTTTTCGGAAAGCATTGCTTTTTACTTACCGAACGTAAGCTAGGTTCTAGAATATGAAAAGATAGATCGCCCGTTTCCGTATATCGTTTGTTGGAGATTTCATTGTAATCTTCGAGACTGTTGGTTTGGTTGTTGTCAGATTTTAGGTGTAGGCAATTTAAGAATATTGTGCCGGTGGTTAAACGCTATATAAAATTTGTCTGAAGATCCCTATGACAAGTTTCATGACGTCATCTCAAAATTTTGCGAAGTAGATCTCATTTAAAATTGGCAAAATAACATGCTTCTATATTTGTAATTTATTAATCCACTTCTAATAATCTTATGTGTATTATAGTATGACTTAGAAACCATGAAACTGGTAAATCGATTATCAGATATCATCTGCTGACTTTTTCCAAAAACTTCACCTCAAAATTATGCTAGGTAATTCTTATTTAAAATATGGAAAATAAAGTAGTCCAAGAGCTATAAGATTATATGACCATCATAAAAGTAATTGACCACAAATAAAAACCCCCTTTTTGTGGTTCGCGCTAAGCTTACCGGTTAGCAATAAATCTAATTCTAAATATTTCTTGCTTAGATTTAGATATTTAGTGAAAGCCACCCCTAAACGAACCGATAACAGCCGGTCGAGCTGTAGTGGACACGTTATTTACGACCCTAAAACCTTTTCTATTATAAACAACTTAACTACAATGGGATAATTTTATGATGGCCATATAACATTATAGCTCTTGGGCTACTATAATATGCTTCTACATGTTAGGTTTTTCGAAATAAATTCAAAAGCGTTCAACAAAATTGTATAATTTCACTTAGAAACGACAAAACCGATTGCTAAATATGGAAATAGCTAATCTAGTACCTAGAATGAATTAATTTTATGAATTAATCAATATTAATTCATGTGAACTTCCTAAAATTCTGGAAACAGTACATTTTTTTTTTATTTTAATGTATAGGCGTTTTCTATAGAGCGTTATTACAAAAATATAAAATGATTGGACTCGTTTTACTACTCTTTAAGAGTGAGCGAAGTTCTATCTAAATAACTTTAGATCAATTTTTTACTTATTAAAAAATTATTCGTTTGCGAGTTCTAGTGACTTCCGATTGAACGTGGTGGTGTTAAATTTAATACAACATTTATTTCAGAATTAACTTGGAATAAAATACACAATAATATATAAAAGGCAACCACAATAATTGTATAAATTAATGGCCAAGCTCCATAAATGTTTTGGCATGAACATCTTCAAACATCTGAGTAACTTCCATTCTTTCTTTTGCCACTTCTTCAAGTATTTTGTATAAGCTTGAATTGGATTTAAAGCAATTTCTGAAAATTCTCCGATCCAGTTTGTATACTTCGCAAATTTCAACAGCCACAATGTTAGCTGTTCTCCTTTTATCTTTAAATACTAAAGATATCTCCCCAAAGTAAGCACCGTCTTGCAAATGACACACCTCTTTTCCGGATGGGGTCCAAACACCTACTGTGCCGCTGGCCAAAAAATACATGCAGTCGCCCACGGATCCGGCTTTAATGATAATATCATTAGCTAAATATATTTCAGCTTTCATATTAAGAACAACTTGCTCCAAAAGCTGTTGCGGTAAATGAGCTAATAATGACACGTTTTGTACCAATTTACTGCATACATTCAGATTGATTTCTCCTTTCAATTTTTCTGAAAGCAAACCGGTGATACCTCGTTCTTTGAAAAATTTCTTGTTGTATTTGTAATCATAAAACTGAAGCAATCTAGTCTGCATCGAAATAGGAAGTTGTTTCTGACTCATGTATGCCTGTACTTGACTGATGGTTTCAAAATATTTTATCTCCAAAGATCTCTGTCTAAGAAGATAGTTCAGAATAAGAACCGTGATGTAAAAGACGTAGACTTTCCCAAAGATAAAAGTTATTATTGCCACCAGTTTTTCTTCCCAAGCTTCTAGTTTCATTTCTTCAAAACTTATGCAGAAAAGGCTGCCTGCAGCTCGATAAACGCACGCAATGTACCTCGAGACGAAGTTGACTTCCGGAAGGTCGGCTCTTTCTATCCAAGATTCAGCTACTAGTTCTCCGTAAGCAAAAAAGCGTATCTGAGGGATCATGTACTGGACACAAGCAAACCAGTGAAATACCAGATAATTAACCACCACGTTTTTAAAAATTTGAATGGAAATTCTTCTCAATCTAAAAATTTCCAAAGTTCTAGACATGTAATAATACAGAGTTGGAAGCCTAATTATCCTTAGAAAACCCATAGTGTTGATCATCCTTTGGTAAGTATCATTAGTTATAAAAAAATCCATAGGAAAAGTTGCCAAGAGGTCAGTAATGAAGTAAATGCTCATAACGTAATGCTTGGCTATCTTCAAAGAATCCATAACAACTTTCCGTTTCTTTTTCACGCAGTATCCGGTGAAAAATGTTATGATGATATCGATAAAACCAATAAGACGCAATGTAAAACCGAAGTAATCGTCCTCCGTTGTTCCTGAGTAGGTCTCTTCCAACAAAACACCACGCTGGCTTTCTGGGCTGATTATATCAAAAGCGGCATCAGCAGGCATGTAGAAGAGAATAATAAGCCATGCAAGCGACATCCATATTTCGTAATATGCTCGAAAGTCACTAAATGGATGAATTACGATACTTTTGGTCACCACATGCTCTTTTCTTGCACGAAAAATTTCAGCTTTGCTTCTAAAATACTCGTAACTCTGAGGGTTGTATTCGGAGATGAGCGTACTTCTCTTCAACAGTCGCCGAAAACGTTGAAACCACGTTGCCTTCCTCTTCAAAGCAGGCAGATAACTCATGGACCCATCGTGCCGAATGGCACATTTATGTGTTTCGCCTTCAAATGATTTGTGAAAGTTGCAAAAGAAAGGCATTTTTTTCACAGCAAAAATTACTGAATCGGTGACAACTAACTTTCAATATATTTAGCAGTTGTTTTCGCGTATCTTGATAAATTGATTTAACAAAATTTCATTACAGCACCGTTGAATTTTAAGTTGAATTGATCGATTACGTGAATCATTATGCTGCAATTAAATATTTACTTTCAACAAAATCGATATCGTATATCGAAAAAAATTAAGGAAAGCATACACACCGCTACTATAAATTTGGTAGATTATAAAATTGAGAATATCATAGTAGTCGGTTTTTCTAAACAAAATAGTAGGAGTACTATTTAAAAAATCAACGACGGAAGTTAATAATTTGTTGAAAGAGTTTCAAATTTTTACATCCCAAACCTAAAATAAAGAAATATTGCGACACAGTTATTTTGACGAATACAGGCGAACACAAAAACACTGATTTGTGTAATATCCATTCACCATTTTTTCGATGTAAAGTAGGCAGTGATACTTTTCTTCATCAATTTATCCAAACGGATTGGATGGTTTATTTTTTTTATGACACTTACCTACTTCCAGTTAGTTTTACCAGTTTTATGCTTCATTTACATTTACACACTGTTTAATTAAATAAAAAAAAAATTGGTCTAAAATTACTTCGACAGAACTTCCCTCGTCCATAAAGTACAGCTTGTCAAATCCAGCTCGTTCGAAAAATTAAAAGATTTGATTTTGCGAATTTTATTGTTTTTTATGGCAACCATTAGAAGCTAAAACGAAAATATGTCTCTAATGTTTGAGTAAAGGTAAAGAAACATGCTCACCGTTTGTTGCAAGTGAGTTTTTCTGTCACAAAATTTTGTGTTGATGTCATCCCCATTTTTGTACGGACGCAAGTTTGAATAGATGCATTGTAATACTAATAAAAAAATATTGCATTATTGACATTCTTGAATCGTGATTTATAATCAATAAAATAACGAAACAATTTAATCACCTCTGCCGTATGTAATAGCAGCGATGCGACTGAAGACTGAACGGAAAATTATTTATGGTACTCGTAACTATAGACAAATAGCGATAACACTTATCAACTTGTAGACGTGAGAGTAAAACAGAAACTAAACTAACAGATGCTTTTTACGAATTGTAATAACCGGATCACAGTGCCGACGGTCCAGCCATTTTTATTGCTCTAACTTCCGCTTATTGAATAAAACACTACATTTTATTTTGATTTTCGATGTTGTAATTCACATTTGGTTAATTATAACTTGTCTAGAGGCTCAGCATCCCCTAGCCTCCCCCTAAAGTACTTAGGTTATCCTCGATAAGAAAAACAACTTGAAATTGTTTATGTTTATACATCGGAAGAATGTCACGTAGAACTTAGTTTGATTTGAATGAGTTCGTCTCCTCAAAACAGAGGACAAAATTACTAAGTAGTAAGCTACAATCGACAAAATGTTCTGAATATCATTATTATAATTCTTATTAAATATATAAAGACGTTTGTATTTTCACATTTTTGGGAAAATGGGGTGACTCGTTCTTAATTTGAACAATAAAAAAATTGGAAAATTGAGTAATCGAAAAACTAAAAAATTGGTCTAAAGAGTTTAGACAGTACTTCCCTCGCTGTCGGAAACTTGACGACTGCATGCCTATTGTGTTTTTTTTCTCATTACATTTTTGTAGTGGGAATTTAAAAAAAAATTGCGATGACGTCATCAACATTTTTGCAAGGACACGTATATCAGTTGGGATAGATGTAGTGTAATACTAAGAATAAAATTATTATATTCTCAAATTTTCGGGAAAATGAATTGGGTCGTTTGAATATTGATTTGTAATAATCAATAAAATAACGAAACAATTTACTCACGTAAACCTACGTATCAGAGGCAACTGAAAATCGTGTATGTATAAACATTCTTAATTTAAGATGACAGGCGTAACAGCATACATGATAGCCAAACAGAGAAACTGTAAACAAAACGACCGTCGGTTTTATTGCTTCGACTTCCGCTTATTATATAAAACATTGGGTTTTATTTTAATTCTTGACGGTGAAATTCACAATTGGTTGATTATAAACATGTCTATTTCACATTCGCGGAATCAAGTGAACGCATAAAACAAATGCAGGTCTGTAATGTTAAAGTCGATGTAAATAAGCGTGCTACCCTTATGTTTCAACCGAGTTTTTCCTTTAACAAATTTTGTGTCTACCAAATTGGGTTGGTTGGGGTGTAATACTAATAATAAGTGTTGCCTTTAATTTAATCAATAAAATAAATTGACTTCATTAATTTTTTTGAACCACCTCTTAAGAAAATCTAAAAAATATGAATGGAATGATAAATCACAAGTACAAACCCATCATATTTTTTGCATTTTAGATAGGATTTATTCAGCAAAATTTAAGGGTGACGTCATCAATTTTTTTAGGAGGGATGAACAAATACATTTTGAACAAAAGTTTACCATGCTTATAATAACTTTAAAATATTCCCAAGATTTCAAAGCATTCGGTTTTGTAATTCCTGATTAAATCGATAAAATAAATTCACGCCTTCATTAATTTTTTTGAGTCACCCTGCATATGCAAATCCAAAAATATGAATGGAATGATAAATCACAAGTACAGACTCATCATATTTTGTACATTTTAGATACGATTTATTCGGCAAACTTTTGAGCTGACGTCATCAGTTTTTTGTAGAAGACAACCAAATATATTTTGACTAAAAATTTATTATGCTCTTTATAACCTTAAAACATCTGCAAGATTTCAAAGCATTCGGTTTTGTAGTTCCTGATTAAATCAATAAAATAAATTTACGCATTCATTAATTTTTTTGAGTCACCCTGTATATGCAAATCGAAAAAATTTGAATGGAATGATAAATCACAAGAAGAGACTCACCATATTTTGTACATTTTAGATAGGATTTATTCAGCAAAATTTTGTGGTGACATCATAAATTTTTTAGGGGGGATGACCAAATACGTTTTGATCAAAAATTTACCATGCTTATGATAATTTTAAAATATCTTCAAGATTTCGAAGCATTCGGTTTTGTAGTTCCTGAGTAAATCAGTAAAATAAATTTACGCTTTCATTTATTTTCTTGAATCACCCTGTATATGCAAATCCAAAAAATATGAATGGAGTGATAGATCACAAGTACAGACTCATCATATTTTGTACATTTTAGATATGATTTATTAGGCAAATTTTCGAGCTGACGTCATCAAGTTTTTGGAGGGGATAAGCAAATATATTTTGACTAAACATTTATTATGCCCTTTATAATCTTAAAACATCTGCAAGATGTCAGAGCATTCCGTTTTGTAGTTCCTGATTAAATCAATAAAATATATTTACGCATTCATTAATTTTTTTGAGTCACTCTGTATATGCAAATCCAAAAAATATGAATGGAGTGATAAATGACAAGTACAGGCTCATCATATTTTGTGCATTTTAGATATGATTTATTCGGCAAACTTTCGAGCTGACGTCATCAAGTTTTTGGAGGGGATAAGTAAATATATTTTGACTAAACATTTATTATGCTCTTTATGACCTTAAAACATCTGCAAGATTTCAGAGCATTCGGTTTTGTAGTTCCTGATTAAATCAATAAAATATATTTACGCATTCATTAATTTTTTTGAGTCACCCTGTATATGCAAATCCAAAAAATATGAATGGAGTGATAGATCACAAGTACAGACTCATCATATTTTGTACATTTTAGATATGATTTATTCCACAAACTTTTGAGCTGACGTCATCAAGTTTTTGGAGGGTATAAGCAAATATTTTTTGACTAAAGATTTATGATGCTCTTTATAGCCTTAAAACATCTGCAACATTTCAAAGCATTCTGGTTAGCAGATTAAAAATTAAATTTCAAAATGTTGTTTTATAATTTTGATTTTTTTTCCAAAAATCTGGGCGTTTCGGGTAAAAAGTCGATTCAGAGTTGTAAACTACATGTGTAGGACTATGTTATTTTATACAATTGAAAACCCATTTACTATGTACAATTTTGAAGTGACGTCATCGCATTAGTGGTGGGGATGATTAGACAAATTTTGGTTAGCGTTTTACCATCTACATGATATTCTTAATATAAGTACAAAATTTCACAACAATCGGTCGAGTACTTTCGGAGATTATCTGTCTAATAAAAATCCGGGACAACAGACGGACAGACGGACGGACAGACGGACGGACAGACAGACGGAAATGGGAGACCTATTTCTTCGTCTTCTAGGGGTCATGAAAGATCGAGAAAACGTAAAAGTAGAGAGTCGGCCGACGGACTCGATTACAATACTTCCTTTGCTTACGCTCGGGAAGTAAAAATATGAATGCTATGATGAATCACAAGTAAAAACTCATCATATTTTGCACATTTTGACTAGAATTTAGTCGGTAAAATTTTGAGATAACGTCATCAATTTTTTGGAGGGAATAAACAGATTTATTTTGATTAACAATTTACCATGCTTACGTCTGTAAGATTTCAACGCATTCAGTTTTGCAATTCTTGATTTATTCAATAAAATTAATTGACTGATTTTTTTATTTTTTGAGTCACCTTGTATAAGCAAATCTAAAAAATATGAATTGCAAGTATAGTGTGATCATATTTTGCACATTTTAGATCTAGTTTCTAAAACAAGCTCTAAGATTTTGTTATACAATTATTTTTTTCTTCAAACGTCAGAAATACGGATCATTGCATACCTCAATTGATAAATACAAAGTCCCACTTCACTGCCTTGACAGGAAAAAAAATTTCTGCTTAGGCTGCAAAAATTTTTTGCTGCCGCTGAATCAACCAATGAAATTTAAGCCTAGCCGTCTTATGTGTTGATGTTGATGTTCTCACTGTTACTAGTGTTTTGTGCTGCCAATGTCAATCACAGACAACTGTCATATGTCATTTGTTACAATTCAGTCGGTCAGAGCCCAGAGCCGAAGATTCGAATTATAACTGTTACCTAAATTAACCAATCATCATGCGCAATCAAGAAGTCTTATAATAATATAAAAAGGTAAAATTTTACAAAGGGCACTTCACGATTTCGCACAAACTGTTTGCACACAACTCTTCTACAGCACCCCCTGAACACGTTCCTCACCTTCAAATGTTGTAGAAATCCTTACTTTTGCCACAAAAAAATTGTTAAATTTCCCACTTTTCAATGGGAAGCCGTTTCCAACATAACCTAACTTTTTATAGTCAACAACACGCGTACATGTAACGTCGGGTATTTAGTGAAGGCAGGGCGCTTCGCGCCCTGCGCCCCATTGCATACATACTCCTAAACGTGGCACTTCTTGCTCCGTGGATCATTGTCGTTGGAATTCGTGCGAATTCAACTATGTGTGTAGTTGGTTGCCTACATGTGGCGCAACTAATAGGGTGCAAATCATAGGGCGAAAGGGGCGAACACTAAATATTTTTTTGTGACACAAAGAAGCATTTCCACAACTTTTGAAGGTAAGGAACGTGATCAGGGGGTGATGTACAAGAGTTTTGCACAAACAGTTTGTGTGAAATCGTGAAGTGCCCTTTGTAAAATTTCACCGAAGTAACAACATTTAAAATATTGTAAAATGATAGTATTTCTAGGAGTACGTGATGGAATCAAAGGTATTTTGATTGCTAGAACTTGTCCTCTACAGATTTTAAAGGTGGCATATTTAGGTGAAGGTTGTTTTAAATAGCTGGAATTGGAATATTAAACAAGAAGAAAAGGCCTCTCGGTGAGTAAATTTGCCACTGACCTATTTTCACATCAAAGTGAAAAACTATATCGATACTGAAAGAAAAAAATCACACAGTTATAGAGTATAGTGACTCCAATTTTTCTGCCTAGGCTGTTTTCGCATTTTTTCTGCCGGTCATCAGCGGCAGAAAAAGTGAGGGGTAGGTACCTACCTGTTTGGTGATTATGATTTATGATCAAGTGTCTGAATGTTTTAGACCTTAGAATACAAGTTGGTTATCGTATTAGTGCTTTAAGAATCAGTTCTAAGTGATTTTTGTCACAATTTCATAGATTTCAACATTTTCATGTCCAATAAATTGGATCCAGTTTCACGTTTGAAGAAAAAATAGCATGTTTTATACGGAGAAAAATGACTTTTCGTGGCTCATCTGTAATTGCCGGCCTCGCGCGCTCGGCCGTCAAACGTACAGATTCGCCACGAAAAGTCTCATTTTTGCTCCTTATAAAACAATATACTATTTTTTTGCCAAAACCTACATGTGAAGGTCAAAAATAAAGCTAGACTAATAAACCACAAGTAATGATCATACTATTTTGCAAATTTAAAGAAGAATTTACTCAGAAAAATTTTGTGGTGATGTCATAAATTGCTGGGTGGGGTGGACAGTATTGAGTTCTGTCATATACACGACATTATTAAAACATACTTATGTGAAACTTCACAACAATCAGTTCAATAATTTGGGAAATTATTTGTTTACTTCAAATGTTAAACTTAAAACCTTTGACACAAAAACAACGAACCCTTACAGATAAAATGAAACGGTCCAAGAACCATCGCCACCTTCGCGCGAACCAGCTGATTCTAACATCATGTGTCATGAGCTGATGATCTTGAAATGCTTGAAGAAATTATCATCAAACATAGCTAAGAATCATCATGGTTAAACCAGCTTTCAAAAAAAAAACCGCATTGAAATCGGTTCATTCATTTAGGAGCTACGATACCACAAACAGACACATAACGTTATTATAATATTTCTCTTTTCGTGTCGGGGGTTAAAAATCGGCAACAGACGACAGACAGATTTATCTAGTAAAATTTTGAGATATCGTTATCACATTTTTGGTGGTGAATAACATAAAAATCTCTAATAAAGTCGTCAATAGACGACAGACGGCAGACGACAGACGTAAACGGAACTTTTCATTTAGAAATTATAGCAATAATATTCCACTATGATTTGGGAAATGACATTAAATTCATAAAGCTACAATACAATTTAGTCAAAATACCGTGGCGGCCAAAATAAAGTAGGACACTTTTCTTTCCCCAGTCAACTTTCAAATTTTTATTGACGTTTAAATGTCATTTTCAATGAATACCTATTCAATTGATTCCAGTTTACCCAACTAATTTTTTTGAATAAATCCTTTCAAGAGGCGTCCTTCTTTATTTTGGTCTCCACTGTACCTACTTTAGTTATAGAGAATGAATTTCCATTTCATAGACGTCTGTGTGCAAGATAACAGAAAAGTAGGAAATACAAAATCACTACATTTTGACAAAATTATTTAATTTTTGCTTTCAATGTTGGTGTAAAATATATAATATATGGAATGTAACAAATTCTAAGCTCATAAGTTTTTTGAATATTTTTTGGGTCAAAATTTTCTGGAGATTTATACAGCCTGTTATTGAAAGGTACGTACAAAATAAAGTCGGCAATTGGTCTGGAAGTATGGGTGCTAAAAGTTAAAAAAAGTTCAGGTAAAAGTGTTCTCCTTTTACAGATAAAAATTATTAAAATTTATGTCCAAATTCGTTGTACGCCTCTGATAAAAAGATCATCTTTCGTTTCTATAGCAACATTTAGTCTTGAGAAAAGTTTGATTGTTACAGTTGCTAGGATTTACTAAAATAGATTTATTTTACCTATTTATCCTTCAGTAGGGTCTAAAAAGGTTGGATAAGGGTTAATCTTCCCCTTATAATTTTGATAACACAAAATAAGTTTTTCCGACTTCTTAGACTTCGCGAAGAACTGTCCATTTTGTTGTACGTACTTTTCAATAACATCCTGTATATTATAAGCTATATTAGATGTAGGTTTACCCACAGGTCAATGTGGTAACAATTTAGGTTAACACCACAGTGTTATTTTTACAGGATCTTATATCATACGTCAAGTGTATGCTCAAATACACATCAAATCTGTCATTGGTGTCATTCTATTGTGAGACTTAAATGTAGTGGTTAAAGCTTCACAATTTTGATAAATTAAGTAGAAGCTATTGTGCAACTTTAGAATAGCTGTGTTATTTTATTACACAGAATGTAGGATACGGTTCCAGAGAATATAGTGAAAATGAAAAATGCGGAGATCTGTTAAAAATTGTGCCTATTGATTAAATACATATGTACTTATTATATAGGTATGTATTTAATCAATGTTATGCCGTAAAATCTTCCTGTACCAAAATGATGTTTTGTTGGTTGCATAACGCAATGATCGAATGTGATCGAATAGTTTCTTATTTACAGTCCCCACAATATGAATATAAGGTATAGACATTCTGTGATAACTGCGGTAGCACCGTGAACGTAACTTATACCTCTACAACAAAATATTTACAATATTCTAGTAAAACGTTGAAAAGAAACAGAAAGTTTTATTTATTTCAAGAAAAATAGATTGCCTTGTATTAGTTGTAATATGGTTTATGCGAATGTTTAAATTTTATTTAATTCCAAGTTTTATTTCGTTATTTTGAATTAATTGTATCTGTAATGCTAGTAATGACATCCGACTGATGAATCATGATATAGAAATAAAATTATTTTGTAGAAACCTGTAATGTGACACGATTTTACATAAAGATGGCGACACACATTCGAATAGAATTATTCAAATATGTCCATTTAAAAACACGATGTTTATCAAAACTCGTGGAAATTCCTACTCAATTTATTCATTGTTTATAAAGACAAACTTTGCTCTTTCATTGTAGACAATTTAAACTTTAAATAATGTGTTTTTAACTTGTCTACACGCTATACACATTCACACGTCACACATTAAGCAACGATTATTATTTATTAAATTAAACACTGATGAGTAGGTACATATCTACTCGTCAAGCTAAAGTATCTGGATATGAAGTTTTTTACACAGAGCTTCCCTCACTCGTGAGGCACAAACAGTATTTAGCTAGCCAAGTTTCAAGTTACTTGGATCAGTTCTAAGATACTCTGCGGGTTTTTTTATGACAATCCTGTATATGTATACCGATGAAAATAGTACTACCTACATAATTAATTGATTAATCTAATTTATAGCCAAGAACCCATTTACCCTTCGGTATAAGAAAGATATACCTATGATAGGTAAATAAAGGATCTTGTTAATAAATTTTGTAATGACGTCATCAACATTTTAGTAGGGGCAAGTATATCAGTTTTGATACCTTCTGTACATATAATAATATTAATAATTACAATATGTTCGCAAAATTTCTGGGAAAAACTATAAAAGGCCTTTTTTAATTTAAACAGTAGATAAAATTAATAGCATCTTCATTGAGTATTTTATTGGGTTGTTTCACAGACCTCGTGGATTTTTGATATTTTTGGGAATCCTAGTGTTAATCAAGGAATAAATGAATAATGTATTTCGGGTTTCGCTATCTAGAAATCACATTCGCCATTTAGGCCGAATCAATCTGTATAATAAAAACGTAGGTGCGTAACAAACAAATTAATAAACCGTGAATACAAAAGCATTATTTTACACACTGTAAATAAGATTGACTTAAAAACAAAATTTTGAAATTACCTCAACAATTTTTGAGTGGGCTTACGGTTGGAATTTAAAGATAAAGTATTTGGTTTCATATTTTATTGGATTTTTTTATAAAACGAATTTTATTTAGCAAAAATGTTAATTTCAGAATCTGGATACCTGTGTGATTACGACGTACCATCAGGAAGACATGCGAACATCGAGAAACTATACGGGACACCGTTTTTTGTTAACCGCACCTTATAAAACGCATTAAAAAAATACATATCTGTAGCTGAAAAAACTACATAAGTAATAGAATATCGACAATAATTTATTTTTAGATGTATGTACTATAAATAATTACATGTGGCGATTAAAAACCACACAATATGAGATTAAAACCGGTTCTACAAAATAGTTTTATATTAGACCCATTTCTATCAAGCTCGTGACACTGACACACAACGGAATCTACAACAAAATCCTTCCAAATAGTTAGAAAAATTTTAAAATATTGTTAATCTAAGAAACAGTATACCGTCGAGGTAAAAATACAAAATTTCCGATATTACACATATTATTTATTAAAATATGATAATTGGGTAAACCTGATGCTGCAGAGTTAATTAGCGATAGTTCGTTGTGCGCAATATATTTTAGCTGTCAATGTCACTCCTTAAAAAGTTGTCTCTTGTAGCTCTAACGACCAAAAATTGCTAACGAGGCTACATTTCAAGATAATAAAGAGCAATCATCTCAAATTTCATTCAGTGTGTTTTCTCAATAATAATACGTTGCCAGGTGCACTGGAAGGTCATAGCGTCACTTGTGATATACTGATTGTGGACACAATTTAATTAGAATTCTGAAACAACCAATAATGAAGACAATATAAATATACCTATGATGTTATTAATTATTATAATAATAATAATCTCAGCATGCACTTTGTCGAGTGCGTCAGTAAATTAATGCATCAATAATGACTATATAACATATGATCAACAAAAATTGGCTTCTAGTTGGCGTTGGGTTTTTAACTAAATATCTTTTTGATCCTCCGTTGTAAGTATAGTTAATAGACGATGGTAGACAGCACTTTCTTTATGAATTGTCTGTCTGAATTATGAAATAGTAATGTACCCTGCCTTCGCTAGTATCCAGCCTTGGCCCACAGTTTTGTGCCTGTGGTATTTCACTAATAAACTCAATAACTAACAAAAATCTCGTTTATACACAAAAAAACGTATTATAAAATACCTGTTAAGTTGACTAAGTTCTTACAAATTTTGTGTGTAAATTACAAAACATTACATACAATGGAGCGACTTTTGTACCGAAATTCCCAATACATCATGAAGCCATGACTTTAGTAACCCTGCTTGTTGTACTTTGAAACTAAATTTAAAATGCTAAAAACACACGCTGCGTCACAGCTGCCTGCGTGTTACTTTAAGTTCTAAAATCAGTGCTAGTTAGTCGTTAACACCATTTTGTCAAATAACTTTAGGTTATCTCATGACATAAGCATAGGATTTCATGTTCAAAAATGGCAATATTTTGTTATATTACCAATATTACCTTAGTAATTAGAAAGAAATTTAAAATTCCTAAACTATTAATACTGTTGTATGTAGTAAAGATTTCCTATTATCATGATTATTGTCATCAAATTAAAATTCTGCAAAGATAGTCGTGTCTTACGACTTTGTACGATTGTACGTTTACATTTATTATAATTATAAATTAATTATGATTTTATTATAATTTATTATGGAAAGTACAGAGAATGTAAAGTAATTTAACTATTAATTGCAATTCACCATCATGTGTTTTTACAGAAAAATAAATGAGTCGTGGAAACTTATTAAGATATTAAGTAATTACTCTGGAATGCTAAACAACCATTGAAATGAGTTGTACTGACAAGTCCAAAGGAGGTCGAAACAACAATCTGCAACTTTTAATTAAAATGTTGGAGTGAAGTTTTGTTTGTAAATAATTAATAGTACCTAATTACACACATGACGATTGATGATTTGTACAAAATTCGACACCAGTATATCAGTTGTTACAATTGTTTCTATTTTTTCCCAAACAAAACGTAATTCAATAAAAACAACACAAACATGTTATTATTTTTGTCGAAAATAGCACGGGATTACTCAGTTCTATACAAGCTTCGACCTTCGATTTCGCGCCGTATTCACGTTTATTGTTATTCTTCTGTAGAGTATAAATAAATATTGTAGAATGCACTAAAAACATTGCAAATTAGTTTTAGTTTAATTGTTAACCTTTATTTGGGATGAATACTTAAACAAATATATAGCTACCATAAAGAAGATAATGAAACTTAAGGTAGACATTTCAAACTTTGAAGAATAAATAATTTACTAATAAATAATAATACTCGACTTGAAGGCTGAGAAACTTTCAGTTATTTCGGGGAATGCCCGCCAGTTGAATTAAACTGATTCTATCTGTAGCGGCTTTCGCATTTCTATTCCTATTTTTTTTCATTTATAAATTGGTCACGTCATATATGTCAGAAGAGATTACCGTATTCTCTTCATTAATTTATTCGAGAAGGAAATACTTTCTTCATCCTGTGTGACAATTCGGCTACAGTAGGATCTGAGATTTGATTTCCTGTCATTTCTCTCATTTCAAATTTCTCCTGAAATAAAAATCAACCCAAAACCCCTTGTAAGATGAAGTGACAGAAAAACTAATAGCATTCATACTTTTTGAGCTTAGCGGCTCACATGTCTATGATGAGTAATCAAAAAATCAAAAACAAATTGTCTTTAATATCAAAATTTTATTTTACCAAAAAACTTTAGATGTCAAAGATGCTAAATTTCCTCAGCCGCAATTTCAAGATGTCTCGATTGTTTTTTATTATCCTGCATTAAAATTAAGAATTAATAAAATTTGTACATATATTCCACATTCGATTTTGTGTCAAAACATATTCAGTTTTCATTATTCTAGTGATATCGTACATATAGTAAAACGCTATTCAAAATTTGGGTAATCGTCTCCACCAATAATATAATGCCCTCAAATTTTTTGTATAGTAAATGTTATTTGAATTTCATTGAATAACATATACACTTGAAGTTTATGAATCTGTATTCAATATTAACAAAAAAAAAAAGAAAAAATCTAAAGTGTAAAACGACATTTTACAATTAAATTTTGAAACTGCAAAACTGAATGCTCTGAAATGTTAACAAACATTATGAGATTATTCAACTGCTCACCCCAGAGAATTTGGGAATACAGTATTATTATTAGTATACAGTGTTGGGCAGTAGCTAGATACTTGTATCTAAATAAAGTATATAGATACATTTTTGGGTATCTAGTATCTGTATCTAGATAAAATCGAATTTAAGTACAAAATATCTGTATCTAGATACAAAATTTTTTCAGTAGTTATACTAGTAGTAATTTTTGATACTTCATGTTGGTGATTTTGGTCACATAAACAAAAGTAGAGGTAAGAGGTCCACTAATAGTGTTCTATCACGGAAATTTTCATATTTTAAATACCTACCATCATTTTCTACATTGTAGCTTTCAGCACTTATACATCTTTAAATATAATCCTGAGGTGTAATAAATCTAGGCCATGGTAAGATGGTATTTTAAAAACCATAGACCACAAATCACTATTCACTACTTTTTATGCTTGTCGGGGCAATGCATTTTATCTGTGTACCTGAGCAACCCGGGTGCGGTAGGCTGGCTGGTTGTATTTGTGTTATTAAATAAGAGTAATTTTAATAGTAAAAATATTCGTTTAAGGTATGTTATTATTTTTAGAAAATAATAATTGCGTCTTACATAATGATTACTTTTTTCAATTACCACAAATTTTTTGTATCTTTATTTTTCAGACAAATGTAGCATCTTTTCCTGTTGCCACATGTGTCATTTCTTCACTTTTTTATTGTTGGATCTAACGCGAGGCGAGCTTGGCAGGTCCGTTTTGCCCTAGAATGTGCCCATTATGTTTAAGTGTAAATCTTGGGCAATAAAATTAATATTTTTACAACCCTCCGTAGAATAATTTATCGTGATATATTCTCAGAAATCGTGAAACGAGATTAAAATAAAATGAGTTTCAACAAAAATATAAAAATTTAAAGTTGCACTCTAGTGATTCCGGCCTGTCAGGCAGCCTTTGATCCTAAAAGAGGTTTAAATACCTTTCTAAGAAATTGTACTTATTTTGCCTTAAACGGAACCAGCAATTCTTCCTAAAATGTATATACCTGCCGCACCGGGATAGACGATTACCGGACATGGTCATAAAAACATCGTAAGCCGATATTGAAGAATAATAATTTATGACAGGTTGCCGACAACAGACCTTCAGCACAGAATAATAATTTCCCGTATTCTTTTAAAATATTAATTTTAATGCGGGAGATAATTTATTAGATATACTCAAACACAATTTGGACACTGTAGTATGGGAAAATAAACAAAAAAAAAATTATTTAAGCGTAGGTACGTTTTAAATATTGCACAATTTGCGACACATCAAACAGGGAAAAAAGAAAAGAGTTTTCAATCTTGATTAACTATATGCTACAGTAAAATGTTTATTTTTTAAATTTAATACCACAATCCCTTCTTCTGCACCTGTGTTTAGTAGCGGAAACCAAATTCTGACACCAAGAAGAAATAATTTAGGTGATAATACGTTCGAAATGTTGTTAATTTAAAAAAAATCATTAAACAATACATAAAAAATACATAAACATGTTTTCAGTTATTTTATTCGCCAAAGCTTCAAAAAGTATCTGTTTTCTTGTAACTGTATCTAGATACTTTTATCTTCCATATATCTATATCTGTATCTAGATACTTTTAAAAGTATCTGTCCCCAACACTGTTAGTATAACAATGCCCATCCAAATTGATATACGTACCCCTGCTAAAATATTGATGACATCATCACAAAATTTTGTAGCAGTTTACAGTGACTTTAATTCTACACACATAGGAGTCATCATAAAAAATAATAAATTCGCAAAATTATCATTTTTGGAAAAAGGATATGATGTGTACTGTACTTCAGAAGCGAAGAAAGTTATGTTTAAGTAATTTTAAAAATAAAGCTAAAAGAGAGTAACAACAACTAAATCAAAGCATTATTTTAACATCAGGTACTTAAAGAATAATAAATAGCGAGCAGTTATGTTTACAGTTTGACAATCGTTCTTCAGAAATTAATCATTTAAGTAGTAGCCGACCTCACATTTTTGAAGTAAAAATACTTACAGGTCTTCCATTTTTTTTTTTGCTTCATTAATTACATAATAATATACCAACTCAGTTCATCATTAAAAAGTGAAAAAAAAATCCTTCACTAGATGAGCTTAAAAAGTGTATACTTGAAAAAAAATTGATAGTCACTTCCGGAGAAACTTGATATGTGGTTACAATTTTTCTGTGTATTAGAATAGGGTAGATTTTTAGGTTGTTTAACGCGATGTGCACAAGTCATTTTGTATTGTTAGTCCAGGGATAAATGAAACTTAATAACAAGGCCAACATTTTTCTACAATATAATTATGATGTACCTACGAATAATTCATAATTCAAACATTTGCACTGCATCGCTTAACAAATGTTGTTCAGTCTAATATTAGTTTTTTGCAATTACAGATTTTGGGAAATAAAAATAACACGCAAATGGAGAATTTACCTTCAAATGAGGCATTTTCCATGGCTGATATGAGTCTTACCTTGCGCTCGTTGTGAAATAATGGTCTGTGAACAAACACAGACATATAAACAACGTTTTTGTCATGCTTTTAGTAAATAAGATAAAGCCGAGAAAATTAATATCGTGTAATAGTTGTCATGAAGTCCTGCGTGTTCGCTCTGGAAACTTTCATAAAGTAAATAAAAAAGAGGTACAGCTATTTATTCAATTTGAGTCGATATTTATATACTTAATTAAACAATTTCTAATCGCCTACGGTGATACTCAATAATTAAATTGTTGCAACGATTTAACTGCAAATATTAACAAAAAAATGTACAATGAACACGCACTCAACGTGCATCAAAGCATGATGAACGATGAATCGCCGAAAACAATCAGAGCTTTTAATAAGTTAGTAATGTCGCACATGTCAAGGATACGAATATTTGAGTACCGTTTTATCAAAACCAGATTCGCGTGTAGTTCCAAATTTCATTACAGCCACGTCAAAAAAGTATGATGGTCATAAAGGAGCGTCTTTGCCGCCCAGTGACCCCAAAACACGCCCGCCGACGCGCTGACAAAATTCTCTTTTATGGGGCGTTCGACCAACTCACTCCCAATCCCGAAAGCCCTCAAAGAACGATAAAAAAAGCTCTCCCTCTCCAGTGCCTTTACGTTTTGCGTATTTTAAAAATACCAGCGCCCACCCGCAGCTGTAACGCAATGTTGTCATCGATCGCTCAACGCAAGACACGCTGGGGCTTGCCTGTGACGTAGAAACGGTGAGACACGCTTTCGTGACGTAAGCATCACGGCCGTGGCCGCGGATATCAGCCGGGTAGCACGTGAACGTCACGCTCGTGATCACGCGTTCCATGCATGATCACTCGACGTTGATTGGACGAGAGCGACGAGCCCCCGCTTCTCATTGGCTGGTTTGGCTCTTCAGCGCCAAACACACCCCAAAAGCTCATGCCAGAGCAATAACATCACGAAACGCACCGATACACAGATTCATTTTAATGTGGCCACCACACCGAAGCAGTTTACTATTCAAATCAGTGCAGTTGTGATCAACCAAGATGATGAACCAAGAAGTCACACATCTGCTGTCACCCCCCAGCACGCCCCCCTTAAAGAATGTAAGTTGTTGCACTACATTTCCCTTTTTTTTTTCGAATTATCCCAAGTTTGAGATCTCGCGGGTTTTGTGTTTGTGTCATCACTAATTTTTTCTTTCAATTGTCATTAGATGTCCGACGAAGAATTGACTCTTCAGGAAGTGCGGACGATTCTCGAGAGGAAGCGTGCATCCCCAATCCTCCTGACGCCCCAACCCTCAGACTCCGAAAGCGAAGAAATAGAATACCCTCCTAAGAAGCGCTTCTGCAGGAATGAGACCGAGTTGGCCCGCCACCTCCTCAGCAATACGCCGCCCCCAGAACAACCCCGCACCTTCTCCGTCATAATGCATGCCAACAAGGACGGTTCCTGCACCCGCAGCCCCGTCCCAGTCGAGCCCATTTTCAACATCGTCAAAAGCCTCAAATTTAAAATGGGCACTCGCAAGGAGGAGATCTTCGTGAACAGCAAAGACACCGGCAAAGAACCGCCGAAGCCGCCTCAAGTCGCTCCTCAGTCTCCCCCGCAGTCGCCGCCACCCAAAATCATCCTGCCCGCCATCGCCCCCAAGTTCCCTGCCCCACATCAACCGCACACGTTCTTCGTGGCCGCGGACGGCAGCACGACTCTCATCCCCACGCAGCTGTTCCTGTTGGCGCCGCCACCGACGCAGCAGCCGCCGCCTCCGGCTCGCCGCAGGGTATACGAATGCACTTTCAAAGGTTGCAATAAGAATTACTTCAAGTCGTCGCATCTCAAGGCCCACAGTAGGAAACACACTGGGGAGAAACCCTACAAGTGCGAGTGGCAGGACTGTGGACGGAGGTTCTCGCGTTCGGACGAGTTGTCGAGGCATAAAAGGACTCATACGGGGGAGAAGAAGTTCAAGTGTAGTGTTTGCCAGAGGAGTTTTATGAGGTCGGACCATTTGGCTAAACACGTCAAGAGGCACACCAAAGAAAGATCCGGGGTTCAGACGCAGAGGATCAATCTTGTACCTGCGTTGTTGCGACCTCTGCAACCAGCGCCTGTGGGGGTTGCTGGCTGACCTGTTTCTCTCGATTAAAGCTCTCATCACAAATTTTATGTTTGCCCTAATTTAATGCCGATCAGAAAGATCTTGTTTATGTTTAGAATATGTATCCAATCGACTGATTTTATCACTACTGTACATACATTCCATTTCATCATCATGTCGATCGTCAATTTGAGTAGATACATTACAATGTTATCTGTGATTTTTTATATTATTTATTTTAGAATAGTTAACACTAACTGTATTACATCTCACGTATTATGTACCAACGTTATATTTTTAAGAATTCAAAATATCTTCGGAAAAAATAAATTTTCTAATAACACTACAATTGTGTTTGTTTTAAATATTCATGAAATGCAACTTGAATGGGTCACTTGGACTTTGCGTTTTTACCAGGTAGCATTCCCATATATTCATGAGTAGAATTAATTACAGCCTGAATTCTAACGAATGTCGTATTTACGATAATACGCTTTTTTAAGAATTTAATTGGTTATAAGTCCTTTACTGTACCAGCGCCACACGCGATGAACGGTAACTACAAATAAATACGGAACCTCCAACTGAGGAGTACATTAACCACACAACGCGAAAAAACAAACCCATATAGGGGAAACCCGGACAAAATATTTGAAGTAAAAAAAAAGAGTGGAGATTCATAACCGACAACTCTAACAGTAAAAAATCAATGCATTAATGAATTTTACAAAGACATTTCCATAGGTCACAAATATTTTTTTTGTAATTCGCGTCCTTTTCGTTTTATAATTGTCCTGATTATAAGTGGCTGAAGAACTTGTGCAATAAAGCTATTGTTATTGTCATTATTTTTATAAGTTAAATAGCTCATAGTCTATTCATACTCTCACCGCAACGACTAAGCACAAGTTGTAGTTCTATCTTAAAATTACTTAATTTATAAAATTCCCTAATATCATCGTCTGAAGTGTTTTACTCTATCTCTGTACTATTTCTGTTTTGATCCATGTGGTGCAATAGACTAGAAAAATTGCGTAATTTGCTATTTGGTTTGATGGCCAATAAAACACGTTACCTGTTGGATGTATGCAAATATAAAATGTAAATACCTAACGATAAAAAACTAGTCTAAAATTACTTACATAAAACCTCCCTCGTCCTTGAAGGGCAATCAGACAAGTATAGTTTCTTAGACAGATTGGAAAAGTTGATTCAGCAAATTTTGACTTTTTGAGGACGCCTTTGTTTTAATTAATAAAATCAATTCATTACTTTATTTCCTATAACCTGCTTAAAGCATTCAAAAAATAAATACTCTACATTATTAAAATGTAAACAACGTAAAAATTTGTAACAACGTCAGTAACTTCCTAGGGAGAATGAATAATCGTGCCACAATTAAATAAAAAAATCGTTCTGGAGAATATCGCATAAATTTCAAGTAAGATTTACTTAATAAAATTTTGAGGTGACGTCGTTAACTGTTTGGAAAAGATGAACAAATGAATTCTGATTAGCTATTTATCAAGTTCCCGATCACCATGAAGAGTGTGCAAAATTTGAAGTTAATTTGTTTTGTAGTTTCTAACTTAAACTGTAAATTGTACAGTTTTGAATTTTTTACAAAAATCTAGATGCCTAAGGTTAACGTAATATTTACCTTTCGGTTTTTCCTTACCAGAAAATTTATGCTAAAGAAAATTTAGCCTCATTAATCCAACTTGTTTGATAGTTGCACAAAAATAAGAAAGGAAATAAATATACGTGATTTTCGAACACAGAAACTTTATCGACTTTTAGTCAATTCCACTTTCAAAAAGTAAAAGCTTACTTAGGTTAAACAAGATTGTATTGATAAAACATACACAAAAATTTTGACAGAAGAACGGATCGACGGACAGACAGACAGACGACAGGCAGAACGAAACGGGAGATCATTTTTTTCGTATTCTAGAAGTTATAAAACATCGAAACATCATGAATTTTCCCGATAAACTCGGTTACGCTCAGGATACTCAGGAAGTGAAAAGGATGATTTATATTTGACCTAATTGATAATGGCAACTATCATGCACTTTGGAAATATCCATTACAAAAGTTACCTTTTTACTTCCAATTTTTCGATATTTCACGTGTACGATTTTTCAAATGTTCGATTTTTCAATTTTTTTTATTTTTCGACTGTTCGATTTTTCTACTTTCCGGTTTCTGGATTTTTCAGTTTTAGAAATTCTCAAATTTTCGATGTTTCAACTATGGGATTTTGCACTTTTGCGATTTTTCAATGCATATTCCGATTTTTCAATTTTTTGATTTTTTATCTTCTCGATTTTTCAAAATTTCTCGATTTTTTAAATTTTAGTTTTTTCAATTTTTCGATGTTTTGATTCCTCGATTTTTTAATTTTTCGATTCTTCATTTTTCGATATTTTAATTTTTCGATTTTTTAAATTTTAAATAATTCGATTTCTCGACTTTTTATTTTTCAATTTTTAGATTTTTTCAATTTTCCGATTTTTTGAATTTCACATTTTTCACTTTTTTGATATTTCGCCTTTCCGGTTTCTCGATTTTTCAGTTTTACGATTTCTCAAGTTTTCGATGTTTCAGTTATGGGATTTTTCACTTTTGCGATTTTTCAATACATTTCGATTTTTCAATTTATTGATTTTTTGATTTTTCACTTTCTCGATTTTTTAAAATTTTCCGATTCTTCAGTTTTCAGATTTTTTAAATTTTTCGATTTTTTAAATTTCAGATTTTTCACTTTTTTGATGTTTCGATTTCTGGATCTTGCGATGTTTCAGTTATGTGATTTTTCACTTTTGCGATTTTTCAATACATATTTGGATTTTTCAATTGTTTGATTTTTTGATTTTTTACTTTCTCGATTTTTCAGTTTTTAGATTTTATCAATTTTTCGATTTTTTAGATTTCAAATTTTGCACTTTTTTGATGTTTCGATTTCTGGATGTTTCAATTTTTCGACTTCCCGCTTTTAGATTTTTCGTTTATGCAGTTTTTTAATTTTTTAAATTATGTATTGATTTTTCAATTTTTAATTTTTCGGTTTTCAATTTTTCGATTTTTTCATAAGTTTTCGTTTTTACAATTTTTCCATTTTTCGATTAATCGAGATTTCGATACTTTGATTTATCGGTGTTTAAGTTTTGCTTAAATTTTTCAATTTTGAATTTTTTGTTCCATTTTTCGGCTTATCGACATTTCAATGTTTCTTCAATTTTTCAATTTCGATTTCTCGGTTTATCGATTTTTCGACTGTTCGATAGTCCAATTTTTTTTTTCAATTTTTCGAATTTTTAAATTTTACATTTTTCGCTTCTTAATGTTTTGATTTCTTGAATTTTCGACTTCTCGTTTTTAGATTTTTCGGTTTTCAATTTTTAGATTCTTTAAATTATTGATTTTTAGAGATGTACCGACTGTAGGTCTGGCCTGGCCGACTAACCGACTAGCCGATTGTTCGGCCAGTAAAAACCGACTAGTCGGCCGACTGTTCGGCTTTGCTAAAACCGGTTTATAAATGCGACAGTGTGTTTTTTTTTTATTTCTCTGACTACCTTAAAAATTTGTTTTATTTTAATAAAAGGAATAACTAAAGTTACTTTGTTCTCCAAAAAAGGTGTTAAATTTGTTTGGATAATTTTAAAATATTTAATTTTTTTTAGTAACTCAGTACAAAAATAAAAAATAACACAATTTAGGGCCAGTTTATACAATATTTTAATTGAGATTAAGTTGATCACGCATTTAACAAGGCCATTAACGACGTCTGATTGACGTAGAGTCGGTCACATGGTACTTTAACGCGGGGTTAAAAATTAAATCGCAATTAAATATTTCATTGAGGTTCTGTAAACCGGGTTTAATTGTTTTATATACTATTTTTATTTTAATAAAAAAAGCCGACCAATCGGCTGTTTAGCCGACCAGTCGCCGACTGCCAGCCGACGATGAAAAACGGCCGAATAGTCAGCTTATCCGACCGGTCGGCCACTAGTCGGTACATCCCTATTGATTTTTCATTTTTTAATTTTTCGGTTTAAAATTTTTCGATTTTTTCTTGGGTTTTCGTTTTTTCAGTTTTTCGAATTTTCCAATAATCGAAATTTCGATGTTTGAAAAATGATTTATCCTTTTTTTTAAAGTTATATTTTTCATTTTTCGACTTTTGGATATTCCAATTTTTTTATTTCTCAATTTCTCTACATTTTCAATATTTTAACTTTTTCGATTTTTTAATTCTTCGATTTTTTCTATTTTTCAATTATTCGAATTTTTAATGATTTGATTTTTCGATCTTTACATTTATCAACTTCTCGCTTTTGATTTTTCGGTTTTTAAAATTTTTGATTTCTTGATTGTAAGTTTAAATTTTTCAATTTAGAATTTTTCAATTTTTCAATTTTTTAACTTCACGATTTTTCAATATTTTCATCTTTGTACTTCGCGACTATTCGATTTTTCAATTTTCCAATTTCTGGGTTTGTCGGTTTTTCGATTCTTCAATTTTTCGATATTTTAAATTTTAGATTTTTCAACTTATCGATTTCTAATTTTTTGGTTTTTTAGCTTTTCAATTTTTAAAATTTTACATTTTCGATTTTTCCAATTTTCGATTTTACGATATTTTGATATTTCAGTTTCCCGATTTAAATTTTTTTGATATGTATTTCAATTTTACGAATTTTCAATTTCATGATATGACGATTATTCAAATTTTAAAATTTTTCGACTTTTCGTTTTTCCGATTTCTCGATTTTTCAAGTTTTCAATTTTTCAACATTTCAATTTCGGGAATTTCAATTTCTGGATATTTCAGTTTTTCAATATTTTCTTTTTTCAAATTTTCTAATTTTAGATTTGTCGATGTATCCATTGCACTCAATCTTTCGATTTTTAGACTTTTCTAATTTCGATTTGTCGGTTTTTCAATTTTTCGGTTTTTTTTTTTTGTTATAAGAATAGTTTTCAAAATTGTACACCACAAAAATGTATCGGCAGTTTGTTTTTTTTTGACAATAAAAATTTGGGTTAAATCTGATTCCCTCCACATAACTCTAAATTCCTAAAATGGAACCTTGTTACAACAAACTAAACCAGGAGCCAATTATCTACCTGTAGCCGACAAAGCAAAGTGAATGGAAACTAATTATAATATCATCTCCACTAGGTACCACGTAAGTGTTAGATGTTTCTCGGAAAAAATACTACTTATTGCATGTCCAGTGAAACTGTTAGATGTTTAAGTCATGACGTCCGCTTGCCATCATTATTATATTCAAAATAACAAAAAATAGGTAATAAATAGAATTATTTAGACAAGGTTCATTGCACGAACCTGTTTTGTACCAGTCTTTGTGACTGAATACACGTGGTAAAACAACAAACTAAGAGCTTCGTCTGTTTATATAAGAAGTATAAAAACGGCTAAATATGTTCTTCTAGATCAGCTTTCATGGTCCAAAATTCAAGGTATACTTTCGTAAAACAGGAAATAGAGCGATTAGTTTAAGCTGATAATCTGACAAAATTTGACAATAAAACTGAATAAGTGAGCCACTACGGACTCACAGTTTCCTTTAATTATTCAATTTAAATACCATTTTTCAATGGCATAGGTATTCCCTTTTCACCAATAGGTTGTTCAAAACTAACTCCACTGATTTAAAAAAAAAACAAATAGCCGTTCTTGTATGTAAAAATTTTGGGTAACACGAACAAACGAAAGCATCCAAAGTGATTCATCAATCACTATAATCTGGCACTGTAGGGTAGAGTGATAGTTCAGTAAATCATTAATTAACTTAAGTGCGCTTACAAACTGATCA
Source organism: Zophobas morio (assembly GCF_036711695.1). Classification (NCBI taxonomy): domain Eukaryota; kingdom Metazoa; phylum Arthropoda; class Insecta; order Coleoptera; family Tenebrionidae; genus Zophobas; species Zophobas morio. The sequence goes on from NW_026972122.1 coordinate 11,784,909, forward strand.
CGCATCCTTCACAAGGCTGTGTGTCAAATTTGCGCAACAATACAATAGTGCGGTAAGTCCAATTGTGATGTTCGATTGTGCTGATAAATACCGCATGTACACAGAATCCACCAATTAGAACAAATTTCTCATTTCTCACCCACTCTGTTACGCAAATGGTGATTTCATTAATACGCTTCATGCTATCCATACTATCCAATAAATACATCAGATATTGGGGGCTTGAAAGCCTATCACGCGAAAAACAAGTGAATGCGGATGATAAATAATTGCTGTTTTTAACCTTTATCTGGTTTATGATTTTTAGTATCTATTAATAGACTACACGAAAACAAAGAGCCTTAATGGATTGTCACGTATGAGTTAATAATGTGCAAATTTACACACGTAAGAACATGTGTAAATGTTTGATTATCACTGACTTGATGTTCTAACACAATTAAAACAAAACCTGGTATGTGTGTTGTTATAGTCTGGGATTTACACTCCCTGTAATATGGGGAATCGGACTTTTGGGTAATGAAAGATTTCTTTGAAAAATGTCAAAGTGGTACTATGTACCCAAAACAGTATTCAAAACCCTTTCGAAGCGTATGTCAACAAGAAAGCCTTGCTACAAGTTTTTATTAGACGTGGTATAACGAATGCAACAAAAACTATGTTTTGAAATATTCCAAACTATCCGCCTAATTATAATAACACAATAAACGATATCTACAAGTTGTTTATTACATTTTGATGGTAATAGTGGTTTGGCTGTTTTATATTCAAAATTCGCGAAATAAAATGACGTGTTATTAGGATGTGTATATAGTGGGCACACAAAACGTTTAATGTTAATTATGATATTTCTTCGTGTGGCGTATATGGATGATAATTTGTTATTAATATTTATGGTAAACAATTCATTAACATCCATTTAGAACTACACACATACCAAACGAAAACACGTTTCTCTGGCTAAGTTTGTATTGTAACTCGTTTGGTCGAGGCTTTTACAGCAAAGTTTCAGTTTAGATCGTTTTCTGCTAAGAATTAAATTGCTACAATTTTTTTTATATTTCACATAATGATAGTAATAACAGTAGTAATAATGTAGATCATGAACATGATAATATATAAATCTGGTCAATATCGGGGTGTGGAAGATCGACCTCATTATGTGAAATCTGATGTACCGGCAGGTTAGGTCTCCTTAAAGTTTGGATTAACTTTTCAGTTAGGCAATTTTAAATGAAATATATCGATAAGATTTAGATAACTACACATTTTAAGTTTGTATTTTTCCATCACACATGTGTCCACAAAGTGCACCGGATTATAATCTTAAACAACATTAGATATCCAGTTTCGACTGAAATAATAGGAATTTTTTTGTGTGATGAAAATTTCAAGTCGGTTACACGGTAACTGCAATTCCTTTGACACTAAAATGATTAGTTTACTAGTTCCCAATGTGCTAATACAGATTTTCCTGTAATGGTGTCTGAATTTGAATTTTAAAGTGAGAATATGAAAATGAAATGAAAAATGTCGTCTATCGGTCGTTCGTCTGTCGTCTGCACAAAGCGGACATTATGAAACATATAGCAGCGAACCAACGGAAATAAATTATTCTCAGTTTCTCAATACACGCTTAACTTTGCCTATTTATGTCCATGATTCGAAAGAAATCGACTATAACCACGTTCAGATAACAAGCATTTCTTTGTAAAGGAAATGATTTTTTATTGATTTTGTCCTCAACGCAGATGGGAAGACTAATTAATTCGTTAAGCACACTCTTTTTTTGGATATCTAGAGTAAACACTTAAGTTTGAAGAACGTTTATTTGGAAAAATTGTAAGACGAGACATTATTTTGGGGGAGGGACATTAACGGATAAATTTTGATTAACGATTTACCGTACTTGCAAGATTTCACACCATTCGGTTTTGCAATTTCAAAATTAAATTAAAATGTTATTATACAATTCTGACTTTTTCCCGAAACTATGGATGCCTAAGATAAAAATTCAACACGAACTCATGAATAAATTAATCACACTTTCAGGAGTATGTTGTTTTATAAAATTTAAAGCTGATGTTACCAGTTCTTGATAAAGCCACAAACGAATAAATTAGGATTAACGATTTATGTATTTATAACCTTAAAACTTTTGCAAGATTTCACAATATTTAATTTGTACTCTATGAAACGTCGAGAAAACATTAAAGTAGCCAATCGCCCAATGAACTCGATGACAAGAATTATTTGTTGTTTAAAATTTCACAAGATTGTGTGGAGAATTTACATGTTGTTTATTGCTCTTTTTGAAAACGCAGAAACACGTGGTGGAAGCGGAGTGCGCGGTTCCTAGTCGAGTTGGCGGGATTTATCGCGCCATCTGCACAAAGGATGTAGGTTTTGTATAGAAGTCAGGGGCGGTCGAGTTGACGTAACGCGGTCGACTTGACCCAATAGTCGAGACCCAACTGCGACCGTAACGGCGTGCTCGTCTAGGCACGTTCTTCCTGCTGGACGGCAGTGCTTGCGATAGATAGAATCACCGTCGTGGGTAGGAGAACAGCCACGACCAGGAGCCCCAAACTCCGCTCGTGCTACAACGCTCCCTATGGGTATTTTTACGGTGCTCTAGAATGAAATTGACATAGTTCGATCGCCACACTCTTGTAACGCTCTGGTGTCGCTGTCGCTGCATAGTTTTTATTAACGTCCGTAATAACTTGTGTATTTGCATTCAGTTACTTCAGATTTTGCTTTGTTTTGATTAAATTTGTGATACCTATTCAAATATTTGCATTGATTCAGAACGCTTAATTTGATTTCATTCAACATTTTTTTGGAGCTGAGCATTAAGGGGTGCTTTTTTTCTTTTTTTTTTTTTGTCAGTGGAGGAATAAATAATTTTGTGTCCCCGATGTATTTAGTGTTTTATTTTGCGATACTTTTGCAACCTTGGGGCCCACCACTTGCATCTGAACGCATTTCGCCATTTTTCAAAAACACAATGTAGGGTTCAATTTTGTTAGACGATCACGGCCTAGGCCAAATTTTGAATTTTTGAATTTTTCGCGGGCTTTTCAATTTTTTTCAAGTGTCAATTTAAGGCGGGATGTTGGGGTTATCACAAGATAATCTCCGGACCTACTGGCTAATCATTCCTACCACCAATTTGATGACGATCGCTCTGTATATGGCGTTATTAACATTACCTAAATTTTATTAAATGTGTAATATATATAGTCCTGTACTTGTGGTTTACGAATCTACCTTGATTTTGTTTATTATTATATATTTTTTGTTCTTTGTACACATAATAGGAACTTCTACAAGCGGATCGGTGGTTCATTGGTCTCTGTGGCGAATGAAGATCCGAGGTTTGAAGCCGGCGGGCGGCAGCTCTTTAACAAATATATTTAATAAAATTTAATCACTCTCTAATTTTTTATTGACTACATTAAGAACGAGGCATCCATATTTAATAATAATGAAATAAGAATTATAATAATAATATGGAGAAAATTTTACTCCATTGTAGATTCATAATAATAATAATAATAATTTTAGTCGCCCCTCTTTTTTTGAGGAGACAAACTCATTTAAAATAAACAAATTGTTACGTGCTTAATCGTGACATTCTTTCGATGCATAAATATAAACAATCAAAGTTAAGCATGTATACTGATGATAACACACTTTTTCCCGTTGGTTATCTGTTTTAAATATATTTCACGTGTCTGGATCATGGCGCTTTGAAATATGCGCCACTGGTTTTTATTTTATAGAGGTTGTTACAAAACAACAATCGAAAAATCATATTTTTGAAATTAGTGGATTCTCTTCAGGGGTCAGGCAAGCTCTGTCGAAATAACCTTCGACCAATTTTTTTTTGGTAATACTTCAATTTGCTTAAAATTAGACTTAAGCGCCTTTATCGCCAAGCTACAAAAATCTGTCTTGATTTTTTTACCCTATTATCAGTTTATACCTTTCCCAAAAAATTGATGGCGTCATCTCAAAAATTTGCTTTGATTAGTCCCATCTGACATTTGCCAAATTTCGTGAGTCTATAGTTGTGTTTTTTAGAAATGCTTATACAGGGGACCAAAAAATAATTAATGAAGCAATTTACTTTATTAATCAAATCAACCCATTTTCCCGAAAACTTGTGAATACAATACTGTGATTATTAGTATCAGACTGCACCTATTCAAATTGACATACGTATCCTGATTAAAATGTTGATGTATGATGATTGTATAGAATGTTATTGAATAGGATAATTCTATATCTCTAACAAATCGAAGATAAAATTTTGTAAGTATGTTGTGTTTCCAATTAAGGTAAAGTAATACGTTTTTTGCTGTGTTTTTTGAGGTGTTTTCTTTAGTAGTTGTTCTTTGATATTTAAATATTTGCAAAGTTTTCTTAAAATTTAGAACCATTATATTCTCAACATTCGTGTTAAAAAACCTTCAATTATCGAGTTAATACATACGATAAGTACATGAATTTTAGTGCAGGAGAACTCTAAACGTTCCTGTAATTTTGTCGATATCGTTAATGACATAAAAATGTAGATGTTGAAAAAACACAAATGATAAGAAAACCTGAATTTACCACAAGGAAAAACGGAAAAAAAGTACCACTTTATTAAAAAACACAGTTATGACTTTTATAGCTCCCTTGTTAACAATTCCACAATTAAATAAATAATGTATGTAATTAAAAGCAATGAAGCGTTCAGGTGTATTCAAGTGCTTGGTGAAATATTATTTTTAAATTTTAATTTATTCCCCAAAAGACTGATTTATTGGAAGGAATTTTTCAAGTTATGAAATTTTAGAAATTTGAAACAACTGGTATTTCTTATTTTCCTAATTTCTTCAATACTTAGTATTTCGTTACAGTGAACTCACTGTTCAAAACCTCAACAAAAAAGATAATTTAGGTCAATGACTGTCTACACTTTAACTAACTTTACTAACGTTCGCAGAAAATAACTATTTTACACCTTTTTGGCAACATCCCTCAGTTATTTGCAGAACACTTCAGTATTTGGCAAAAAATCCCAGTCCCAACTTCTGTAACAAAGTGACACTAATTCGGCTTCAAGGTCTTGTTTATTAAAAAATATCACCTATAATACGGATATCCTGATGTTGTTATATGTTATTTGCCTTATTTATATGCAGTGGTTTTGACCACTTGTGGATATACAAAACTTTCTCTTAAAAAGGAAAACGAATAATCATTTTTATAAAAGTGAGAAACCTACTAGAAACCGTGGTGACTTCTTTTATATCGTCGTTTTCCATTACCGAGTCTGCTAAAACGTTAAAATAATACAATCAATTATTTTATCATGTAAAATGGATCAATATGCCACTAGACTGAAATTCAGTTTCCAGACGGCAACAAAATCCACGTTTTCGACACGTGATTCAATTGTGTGAGTTAATAAAGCATTTAAGTTTCCATGTTTTGGTTAAAAATAGAATTCGCGAATTTATACGAACAAAACTCAAGAAAAATAGTCGTAGTGATTTAACCGTGTTGACGCACGTTTTCACGCTTTCGCCGAGTGGTAATCGTGCATTTATTTACTGGAAGATACAGTAGATAAAAGAAGGAAGATTATTTCGTACACAACTGACGTTGAAACTTTATTCTTGTACCAACAGATGTTAGATAAAAAGGTCTAATAAACGATACAGATTAAATTGAGGAAGAGTACAGTCATGTACTGCCGACTTCACGATGTTGGCACACCGACGAGCAATAAACCAACGGTGTTAGGTGAAAGCTATTGTTTCAAACGATATTTCTATGTATTTTGCGTGGTATTAAATTGCTTTCAAATTGCTCTCTACACTCTCACTCTTCATGGTGTTCGCTTTCGTGGATTCCGGCAAATACAAAACGCATCTACTGGCCTTCAACTATAGGATAATAATAACTATATGGAACTAATAATTTACTACGTTTTTTCTTGCATTTAAATATAACTACATCAACAACTTTTCAAAATTTGTAAAATTCAAGGAAAAACATAAGGATGTGAATCGGTTGCCAAATATTTTTTATTCCACACTTGCTATGCTTTTCAATTTTACCATAGTGATTTCAAACAAGGAAAGAAGCTGCTGGCCAATTACTGTAAAAAAAGCCATGTTGCCAAGGGTAACGCTGGTAAATTCCTCAAAAAGTCACTAGTGAGTTTTTGCATTACATATTTTTTTGACGATATAAAGGACAATACAAATGTACACATTATTTATTTATTTATTTTTTTTTAATACAAATTAACAGATTCACATTATTTATGCAAATTTTTTTTGTGTAGGTTCATTATATTCTTTCAAAATCTTATTTGCTGCATTTAACTTGGTGGTTAGCGACTCGGCAATATAGCCTTCGTTACGCTACTAGAGTAGACACCCAGCCGCCATGCCGCTTCAAGGCTCAGTAAGGTCACCACTAGCGTTGACCAATAATGTGGCCGAGGAACGCCGGTAACAATGGCCTGTATATGGTTTTATTCTTTCTGCTTGCCCACCCCTTGCCGAAGTTCCCTTATCTTCCGTACTTCTTTCATCCAGTCCAGTCCTCTTCCATCCTCGTTTAGCACTTCTTCCCTACTTTCCTCCGATTCTCTCAATCCTCCACATCCTTCCAGCATATGCTATATTGTTTCTCCCTCTCTCCAACATATCCTACACCTTCTGTCAGTTTCATCCATCCAAAAATTATTCTCTTTCTCTTCATTTCCACACCTAAATCTCGCCATCATTCTTCTCTCCTTTATACTCTCTCTGTATGTGTAGTTTGGTACTTCATCCTTTACTATTTTTCTATACTCTGCATTATATCTAGGCTCCGATATTCTCAATCTGTGTTCTTGCTTATCTATACCCTTATCTCTTACACTCAGTTCTTTCATACTCCTTCCAATTTCTCTCATTCTCTCTATTTCTTCACATGCATATCCCTTTCCTTCATAACACTTATCTCTTTCGTTCCAAACATGTTTTCCCCTTCCTGTCTTATTTCTTTCCAACATTTTTGCAATATTTTGCAATCACCACTCTCACTAAACTTCTCTTCAAATCCAACCGCCCTTTTACCCGCTTCCACTCTCATTTTCTTCCTTTTTGTTTCCTCTCTCACTATATACTCCAGCGTATACCTTTCCAATCCCAATGTCCATTTCAAGTATTTTTCTTGCACTCTCTCTATTTCTTCATATTCCCTCCATCCCCAAATCTCACCTTACATAAATACATTTTTGATCAAACTATCAAACATCATCATTCTTCTCTTATAATCATGTCCAAATTTCCTCTCTCCTATTTCCCATACTATTCCTATCACTTTGTTCGCTTTTCGGACCATTTCTTGAATATGCGCTCTATCTGAGTTATTGCTCTTTAATGTATATCCTAAGTATTGGAATTCTTTCACCTGTTCAATGTTCTTCCCTCTCCATACCCACTCTTTCTTCACCACCATATTTGTTTTTTCCACATTCACTTCCAATTCCTTACTTTACACACTTCTCGAAACTTTTAATCATTGCTTTCATTTCTTCTCTTTTCACTACCACCCCTCCTGTCTGTGCTTTTCTGAACATTTCATCTATATCTCCTAGATATGCTGCAAACAATGCGGGGCTGACTGGGCATCCCTGTCTCACTCCTCTATTTATATAAAAATTTTCGCTCTCTATTCCATTCACTCTCACCTTATTTACTATTTCTTCATATATTTCTTTCATTTTCGTTACGAGGTACGCATCTACTCCCTTTCTTCTCAAATACTCCCACATTTTCTCTCTATTCACGCTATCAAACGCTGCTTTGAAATCTATGAACAATGCGTACATTGCGCCACTCTCTTTCCTTATTTCTTTTCCCACTAAATGCCGCAGGACGTACACATTGTCCATAGTACCTCTTCCTTTCCTAAACCCTGCCTGACCGTCTGGTAACAAACCCCTTGCTTCCGTCTCCTTTCGTAACCTCTCATCTAGTATCATTGCGTATATCTTGTACGCCGTATTGAGCAAGGTGATCCCTCGGTAGTTCTTCACATCACCTTTTTGCCCTTTTTAAATAATGGGATTATTATACCTTCTTTCCACTGCCGAGGAGCCCTTTTCCCTTCCAAACTCCATCTACCCCTTCTCATATCCTTTTTTTCAGTCTTTCTGTTCCGAACATCCACGCTTCGTTCTGGATTCCATCCCCTCCTGGTGCCTTTCCTCTTTTCAGTCTTTCAATCTGTCTTCCTATTTCATCTTCTGTTATTTCCGAACCTATCCACATTTCTTCCGTCGTTGCGATTCCTTTATTTATTTTGCAGCATTTTTCCTCACAACCTCCCAATAATTCCATAAAGTGTCTTTTCCATTCATGTATTTTGATTTTCCTACTGACTTCAGTCTTCCTTCTCCGTTCCTTGTTTATATATCTCCATACTTCTTCTGTTTTCAGGGACTTTATTGTTTTCTCTTCTTCTTCTCGTTTTTCTCTTTTTCTTTCTTCCCACTTTCTCCTATAATACTTTCTTGCTTTTAGGTACTCTTCTTTCCTTCCCTTGTTATTCTTCCATTTTCTTAATTTTTCCCTTGCTTTTCTCTTCAACTCACTACATTCTCCGTTCCATCCATTATTCGTCCCTTGCCATATGTACATCTTTCTTTTTCCGTAGCTCCTGTAATTAGGTTGCTCAGTTCTGCTATCACAGCTTCTATATTCTTTCACTTCGAATTTTTTTTTCTTGTCTACTTCTCTATCTTTGAATTCCCTCTTCATCCCATATTCCTTTTTCTATTTCTTTTCTTTCGCTTCTTCTCTCTTGTTTTTCGTACTTTTGCTCTTTTACTTTGATTTCTATTTCTAGTGGCCATAGTCTATAATTGATTCTCCCCTAGCCCCTACGTACGTCCATTCTCTTTCTTCATCCCCTTCCTTGTTTCCATTCAAAATTTCCCATCCCATTTTTTCTATTATCTACCACAATATTTTCCCTTCTTTGTTATTTGCTTTATCTTTTGATCCTCTTTTCGCTCCCTTTTCTTTATCTATTATTCTTGTCCCCTTATCGCCCAATCTTGCGTTAAAATCCCCTCCTATAAGTATTTTGTGAACCCACTTGTATAACAGATAATTATTCTTTAGATTATATCATCGTATATTTTAAAAAACTTACTACTAATGTTTTCAAATCTTAATTCGCAATTAGCACTAAAACTTATTTTTTTTTAAATATGAATGAAAAAATCTGGCATATCGCGTAGTTTCTACTTTCAAGTCTGTGACGCTCACAACCATGAACCAAGTGAACTAACAAAATTCTTGCAGATATTTTCTCACTGTGCAACAACACAGACGTGTCTTGAAAACTGAAACGAGATAAAATTGTAAATGAAACTCCGACGAATCCAGAATTTATTTTAAGATTTTTTTTTCACCAAATAAACTTTGTGTGGCGAGAACGCAGACAATTAAAATAGTAGACAAAATTATAACACGTTTTCCTTCCTTGAACGACTACTGAATTCCTTCTGGTTATTCGGAAAGCCTGTGATCCGCAGTATTACGAAAGTTCAAGTCGAAGCATGCGAGATTTCGCTTTATGATTATGTCTGCATGTATCTGAATCATTCAGAAAATTTAATTTCAAATCCGATAATAGCGTCAAGTTTAAATTCGATTTAGATTACGAACATACTTCATTTTACTTCGAATTGAGTTCTAATAAAATGAGCTAAAATGAGGTTATACTTGCCGTTTCTAATAAAACTTTGCTATTCCACAAAATACCGTATATTTTTCAACAGGTTAAATTTGGCGGAATATAAATAATTTTAAAATAACCAAAACTTTAAATGTAAGTGTATACGATGAATGATTCAGCAGAGGTTTTTAATAATCGTTCAGAAGACGTAAATTTGTATAGTGAATGTTTGAAAAATTCATTATTAACTACCTGAGGAATTAAATTTATCGTTGTCGCCTAGCTACACGAGTTTTTGTGTAAGCCGCAGTGCAAATTAATAATGCTGTCAATGCTATGCTGTAAGTTTTATGTACAGTATTCTTGTTTCATATGCACATTTGGCATATTAAATTAAGTGTAGCAGCATGAAATTTTAAACACTCCTGTTATAATACACAGAAAATAAAAATAATGATAAGATAAAAATAGAAAAGCCAGAAAATAAAAAGTTAAACCATTTTAGAAGTTAGAAAACTATTTTGTTTGTACGAGTGGTCAGTTTTTCATTTCTCGCTTGATTAAACGATTGATTAATTGATTAATTCTAAATTATGTTATTTTTTCACATTTTTTACTAAATACGTGTGAAACGTTGATACAAGTGCTAAGATTATAACGGGTGATCAAAAAGTTTTCAGATTAGAGTTGGCCGTGGAAATATTTCTCAATTTTTGAATTACAAATGAGGTTATGCATGACATTTGCAGTTTGATCAAAGAAATGACAAATATTTCCATGGTCAACTCTAATCTAAAAACTTTTTAATCACCCGTTATAAGCTAAAGAAGTGAGACGATTGGCTCTATAAAACTTAAATACCGTTTCTGATAGGTCACAGCTTATTGCTCTTTCATCTAAGGATCATAATGAATAAATGAAATATTAGAATTTTATCTTTATTACTCGTGTGTATTTTTATTAGCCTTTTGTAAGACAATAGTATGTAGTTATAAAGATACAATCCGGCTAGAAACAGAGGGCCTATTTAAAGGTCAGTTTTAACGTACAATAAAACGATTTTATGAGAGAGATAATCTTCGAAGCTACTGGACTGATCATTGTGAAATTGTAGGTGGACTTTAGAAATATCATGTATGATGTAAATTGCAAAAATTTGTAAAGTAAATTCTACTTAAATTTTATAATGTAACACGCTTTTGTGTATGTGGTGTTTATATCTACTTGTTACAAATTAACTGAAACTGTATAACAGACTAATAAGGCTATCGTATTGATATCCTTTTTTTTTTGTTTAACCCATTCAAAAATTTAATGACGTTATCTCAGTACCTTCCTGGATAAATCTTACCGAATATTCTATTAAAATATAATAATAATGTGAATTTACACTAATTTATGGTTTTTCAGTGCATTTGTATGTTTTAGAATTGTATGTAAAAACTAATAAATGAAGCAATTTATATTGTTAATTAAATAAAAAATTCCTGAAATTATTTTCACTTATGGTTGGTTCAGATTAGGTCAGGTCATGTCAGGTTATCACAAAAGACTGAAAGAATCTTAAGAGCTCCTGGTGTTTTATTTTTGAAATAACTAATTTAAAAAAATGGCTGTGCTGCAGGAGCTAGGCAAGTTCTGTCTAAATAACCATAGGCCATTTTTTTAAATCAGCCCACACTCGTCAAAAAACTTAATTTTGTGCTGTATTTACACAGGTAATTGTAAAATCTTTCACCATTTCGTTTATGTTCTATGTTCACAAATACAATAACTGCAGTAGAATTCTTTTCATTTTGGCAAGGTGTTGTAACACGGTATGTCTCTGTTTCTGTCTTCGTCTGACACACTGTGTAGGTGCAGCATACGTTTCCGCCCAGGCATTCTTTACAGTGTATCGGTCGAATACATAAACAGAAACGTAAGTATCAGATTCGTAATTGGTACAGTTTTATAAGACTTTGCCAAAGTTAAAATTCTACTTAAATAACGAATGGCTAAACCGGTAAGTATCAATCTTACCCTTACACGATCAATCAGATTGTTAATCCTTCATGAGACTGTCAATCTGATTGACCGTGTAGGGTACCCATATGGTTTTTACTGACATTTTTAAAGTCGCAGATAACATAGCGACAAAGTAGATTCGCACTTCATTTGTCAAAATTCTGAAGCTTCAGCCGCTACATTCAAGTGTCAACAGAATGACACAAGTGACAGATATAATGTGGATTTGAACATTCACTTGACTTGTATGTGGTACTATCGGGTTAACCTAAATTTTCATCGCACTACATTGTAGTTAAACCCACGTCTGTGATATATAATAAACGAATCTCCTCAAAATGTTGATAACGCCAATAGACAATCAAAATTTAACGTTGTGTGAAAGTGGTACACAAATTTCTTATCATTTATTTAGCAATTACTTTAGAAACTTTGTTACCATTATGGAAAAAAAAACGGGCTAAACAATGGACTATATTTTTATATTAGAAATTTAAAGAATCGCACGTAATACAATGGCAAAAAATACTTGGTAATACAGTGTAACCTCTATAATCCGACCCCACGATTATCCGAACAAACAGTAATCCGAACAGAGGCTAGTTGAAGTCGATGCCTCTTTAATCCGAACTGAACTTGAAAATATGCACCTACTTGCAAAAATGACGCAAAATCATCTTTCTGCACTAGTTGTACTGAATTTTTTTTATTTTTAAAAATTGCAATATTTCAATGCACTAAATTAATTAACTAATTCTGGAAAAAAGGTTGAAGTTATCGAAAAAATGAAGCCATCAGAAGTGACTGAGGCCCAAAATCTACAAGAAAATGTATTTAGTTAAATTTCGAAAATCGTCGCAAATGGGTAAAAATTTGCATGAGGGAAGGTATACATAGCGGAAAATTTCATTTTTGAAAAAGTTGTCTAAAAATTCTGAAAAAATTCAGGGATATAATATCCCGACGTGCTGATTCCAAAATTATAGCATGTTTATGGTAACGGAGCAATATTTTAGAAAAATTCGGTGTGAAATTCGATTTTTCAAAACTTTTAAAAATTGCAATATTTCAATAGACGATTCTGGTTTAAGTTATCGAAAAAATGAAGCTAGAAATGACTTCTGCGGCCCAAAATCTACAAGAAAATGTATTTAGTTAAATTTCAAAAATCGTCGAGAATGGGTCGAAATTTGCATGAGGGAGGTAGTACGACTAAGTACATAATGGAAAATTTCATTTTTGAAAAAGTCATCTAAAAATTCTGAAATAATTCGGGGACATAGAGATCCCGACGTGTTGATTCCAAAAACACGGCATGTTTATGGTCGCGGAGTAATATTTTTTCGAATGTATATCTATTATTATCCAATGTTGCTTAAGAATACTTTATTTCTGTTTAATAAAATTAAGGTTTATTTCTTGACGTTTGTTTTGAGCAGTGTATGAAGTTGTTATGCAATTCCCTTTCAGATTTTTGGGAAGTTCGCTGATCCGAACAAATCGCTAATCCGAACCCCAATTAATCCGGATTTCGAGATTCTACTGTATTTTAAATACCAACTAATTAACTCTGTGTACTACTAGATACCATGTTTTGTTAGAATTACTAACGTATTCATGTATTTACTCCATGGAATTTTTGAAATATTACATTTACTACGATAGTTTTTTTTTACGGAAAAATGAAAAAAAAAAGTTTAAACATTAGCCCCAAATGGTCTCCATTGCAATTGGACCAGGCATTAATGGCCATATGGAAAGGAGAATCTCAGAGAAAGGTGTCACAAAGATTTGGCATACCCAGGCGAACTTGGAGGAACCATATCAAATAATCTGGAAGTAAAGAAAGGAAACTTGGACGAGCCAGTATTTTTACACCAGAGCAGGAAACAGAATTATTCGATTTTGTGCATTAGGAATTCCACTGAATAAATTCTTAGCGAGACTACAAGCATACAGATTTTATGAGTACAATAATATCAAGCATAATTTTAACAAAAAACAGAAATGGCGGGAAAAGACTGATGTAAAAATGTATGACTATAGAGAACATGATCAGTGGTTCCAAAGCAACTAGCATTTATCCCTTTAACCCAAATGCAACCCCAGAGTCTGCGTTTGCTCCATCTTTGCTAACAGACACACCTGTAGAAATAGTGCAGACCATGGATGAAGAATTATCTGGAGAAACACCAAAAACAACAACTGAATAAATCTTTTTCACAACTTTTACCTACCCCAAAAGTCAAATCTAAAAGTAACAATACGTCTCGAAGAAAGTCATTCAATTACAAAGCCTTACAAGTAACAAAGGATTTGTTTGCAAACACTCCATCAACCTCGGGAATTCAAAAACAGTCAAAAACAGCAAAGATGTCAAAAAAGTCAAAAAGACGTGTTTCAACAAGCAATGTCGAAGAATGGTACTGCCCTGCGTCTAAAAGTGATGCAAAATTAGACATACATTGTTGTGGCATATGTAAAACATGGTTTCATGAGTAATGTGTAGGTATTTTACACCAAATGACAGTGAAATTATATGCACCAATTGTGAGTAAATTTCGGGCCTTATTTACCACAATTTAAGGGCCTTATTATCAAACCCATTTGGTAATACGGCTCATTTACTATTTTTTATTTATTTTAACAATACGAGAAAACGGTATTTAATTTGTTTATTTATTTGAAGTATACATATGTTAAGTTTAAACGTCATATTAAAGAATTCTAACATTAATTTTGTTTATATACATTTATGTAACAGTGGATTGACATTGACGTCCAAGATTTTCTGGCCCCGACTGTCGCTCTGAATCTGTCGTTTAGATTTGAAACGTACTGTAGTAATATTACCGGTTTTAATGCATTATTGTAAATTGGGTTATATTAACCAATATAATTCCGAACGACATAAACACTTTCCAGCATTATTTTTGAATCTGTGTCAGATTATATAACTATTCCAAATATTAAAAGGACCGATGTCAAAAGTAGCTTTTTTAACATCTTGAAAACCAAATCATTTCGCATTTTTTTCTGTTGAATTTCCAGGAATTACTTTTGAATCGATGTATATTACCAAGTCGGAGAATCACTGGAATTTGTCAGACTAACTAATTTGGGATTTAACTTATATTCGTCAGCACTACTGATACTCGTATTTTCCAAAAACACTGCACTCGACGTGTAATCATTTCATGGCCTTGAGCGGAAGCAACAGAAGCGTCTGGGTCTAGACTGCTGAACTGTGAAAGAATTCGGACGCAGAGGGCGGAAAATACTTGCATCATGAAAACACGAGGATTACCAGACACATATCATCAACAGATAATAAATATGTATGTGGCGCTGAATTCATTTTCATTTTTAATTAATCTCGCACTGTATTCACTTTGTGGAATGGTTAACTGCACGGTATTTGTAGAAAATTTTTGTTCAACTTTCAAGTTTAATGAAACTATCCAGTACCCGCAAAAAAAGGTGTCGTTAACATGACAGACGACACCCAGCAAACACCATTTAATTGTTGAATTCTGTGAAGTAACAAATATGAGATTACTGTGTTACGAATTTTTTTAATTAAGTTGTGAAAAAACAAAATCATTAAATAGAAAAATGTACCAGGATTAGTACTCTTTGAGCTATATATACACAAAGTTGATACATCACTCGAAAAGTGTGTTTACAATAACACTTAAAATGTGAACGCCAGTACCAACACTCCGCATTCAAAATCTCAGGTCAAAGGACAAGAGGCAGCTATTTAGTTACTTGGAAAGTGTACTGCCAACAAGGTAGTATCTTAACTTTGTTTTAATACACGATTTAAAAAAAAACAATGATAAAGCAAATCTTAATCACAAAATGAAAAACTATACCTATTTTGCAAAATTTTTTTTACCACACTGTAGATTGGAAGTGTATTTATTTTTGCAAAATAGGTATAGTGTGAAGAGCAAATTTTATTGTAACAGACTGTAACTAAAACTACAATAAATATGGCGGAGCGCACTCATAATTTATTGCGTCACTGATGATCCTTATGATCCTACCATAACTTACGCTGAAACAATAACTAAGACTTGCATTGGAAAAGCTGTCCTACATTTCTCACCTAGACTAGCGATAATTCTAGTAATTAACCAATATGAAAATTCCTGTGACCGGAATAACAAGATTTTAAATACTGGTCAAAGTTAATTAAACATGATTCAGTAAACATTCCTCCTTCTTTCACAAATAAATTAGTTCTGAGTAAAATTTCTTTTTGTATTTAAGTATAGTTGCGTTCTGTTCCTCGAAGTGACAACCACCATCACATTAAATATACGTTACTGTAAATATACTTGTAAAACTTTCCACATCACCCAAGTGGCACTTTCCAAAATATTCCTGCCATTCCTCTGCCAAATCCTTGAAACAACCCATTCCCTGAAAAAGCCAGCAAACCGTAAACAACACTTTTCTGGTTGATCTTTGACCTCCATCCACGCGATAAATTTATCGCAGTTTTCAGTAAATTATCAACACTCGTAAGCTATATGCGTTCCAAAAGCCGAACCCGAGCACGCCTTCGCCTTGGGAATCCTGCGTTCATGTTATTGGAGTAACGGAGGCGTGTTATCCTTGCCGTATGCGTCACTCGGCGATACTCGACAGACCGGACTTTGATCATCTTCACGACGTGAAAGCGTGCTCGCTGACGTCACCCGAAGCTGCATGCATGCAGTGCAGGTTAGAGGCCTGTCATTGACATAGGAAATACGCTTCCTTTTGTCGTTACGCTGAGAAAAAAAACGGAGGATAAGCGCAAATTGCACTTAAAAAACCTGCAGTTTTATTCGGTTTAACCTTCGGACAGTGGCGTAGGTACGACGAGGCGCCTTTGAGCTTGTTTAGCACCTTCGGTCGCTAAATCGCTGTCATCTTTTGAAAAACTAGCTGTAATATTAATAAACTTGTTGGACATCCGGTTGGAAGGACTATTTTGTTCAAATGACGTGGATTTGGGTGGAGTTACATATGAAAACTCGATTTTAACCTTTTATTTAAATAAACAACGCAGCTGCCGAACACCAGGGGCATAAATTGTACCACACATTATTATAATTGAGTTTCAAATATTACTATTATGTTGACACAAAGAGTATAAATATTTTTTATCGTGTTATCATTTTTAAAAATGATTTATTTATCTGTATAAGCAGGTAAGTATACGTATTAGAAGAATTAGTTTTTTAGAGAACATGTGTTTGTTGCTGTGTGCCGTAGAAAAAAAGTTCTAACATAATTATAAATTGCTGCTTCAACTAACAGAAAATTTTTAACACTGACAAATAAACGTTATTCGCATTTTAAATAAATTAACTACATGAATAATGCAGGTATTAGGCAAAAACAACAACAACAATAGTAACTTTTGCATTCTTAGTGTGGCACTAACGACGCATACAACAAGTACACAATGAGATAGACCGGAAAAAATACTCGTTGACTGAAAACTTCAAAACACGTCTTGAAAGGCGTTAATACTATAAAAATTACGTTCTTAGAATCAACAGTGTGTATTTAAAACACCAATATCCTGTTATATAGAACTTCCCTCGCCTCTGCACAATTTACATAGCCGAATTTCTTAGACAAATTGTAAAAGTTGGTTTTTTAATAAACCCTATCAGTTAAAATAAAAACGGATGTGGATTATTAAAGTGAGAGTTTCTTAATAAAATTTGATGATGTCATCAACTTTTATTAAAGACAAATCGATTTGAGTGGGTAAAATGTTACATACTAGAGGCAGTGTGTGTACGTCATTAATGACGTCGTTCCTTCGCTAACAATAGTAGCTCAGACTATTACCTTGTAAAAATGCGCATCTTTATTTACGGGAATATACACAGCGAAATACCTGCTTCTTAGCTATTAACAAGAGTCTTGCGGTTTCGGAATTTCAGGAAAATAAAACAAACCATTTTTTATATAATTGCTGCATGTATTAATTTCTGACACATCTTATATAAATAATTAAAAAAAAAGTAGTACGTGAAGACAATACATGTATAGGAGCATGTTTTTTTCGCATTCTAAATAAAATTTACTTCGCAAAAGTTTGAAACGACGTTATTGAGTTCTTGAAATTAGTTGTGAAACTTTTTTGCGAATTCGTCAACACGTATAATTTTTATTTTATTATTAGTAATTTCACAGTTGTTCATATCAAGATTTTTAACTGTTCACGGTTCTAATACAGAGAGAACAATAAAAAACAAAATCAAACACAACCATGCAACGATCAAAGACAAACTTTCAAAAATGCATGTCTGTCTTTGATCTTGTTTTTTATTGCCCTCTCGGTACAATTTAACTACAATCACGTAAATATTCACATAAAAGACGTGGCGGAAATCCATTTACTCAGACTAAACTTATTTTTAGTAACGATATATCTAAAGTTCTGGATGTTTTTATTATTTAAGTTATTATTTTATTCACACTTCATAACTCTTCACTCGAGATTTGAAATAATTCACTCAAGGCATTTAAACAAATCTTACACATCGATCTATTTTGAGAGATAGG
Source organism: Zophobas morio (assembly GCF_036711695.1). Lineage (NCBI taxonomy): Eukaryota > Metazoa > Arthropoda > Insecta > Coleoptera > Tenebrionidae > Zophobas > Zophobas morio. The sequence continues at coordinate 11,803,239 of NW_026972122.1, forward strand.
ACCTTGAAAATATTATCTGTTAAATTAATATCATCGTGGACTCGAAAACGGGAGGACTTTAGTATTTTCTTACAGATTTAATCATTTCTTACAGACTGAATTTGAAGATTTGATCTCGAAGTACGTTGAGCGCTTTCCAAGATTACCTTATTTTGATTCCGATCGTATTATATATGTGCCTATTGTGTTTATTTTATATGTGCTTAGTTTTATATGTTATGATATTTACTTTTGGTCAACGACGATGTAATCTGTTAACTCATTTGGATTTAATCAATAACTTGAATTAATGCATAATTTAAATAATTTTATATCATATAAATTTTTTGTTATTCGAAATTCTTGATAGAGTGTAGCATTATTAAATGTTGTTTATTTCTTTTCTTGGAATTATTATATTACAAAGTGACATACAAATGAAGAGTTTTTGGCTCAGTCATTGTTGATGTGAATGTTTGCCTGCAACACCGGATTTTCGATGCCAGTGAATCAGGCCGTCTAGCTGACTGCCTCCTTTGAAGACAGAGCTTCATTCGTCTCTGAAGCAAAGTAAATTTTGATTTTGTGAATTTTATATTTTTTATGATAATCTCTAAAATAAAGATACGTGATTTTGTGACATCGTCAACATTTTAACAAAGACACGTATATTTGGATAGGTATGTTTTTATTTACTGTGACCCCAAATTTTCTAAATTTTCTAAATTTTGATTAACGATTTACCATGAGTATGATAACGATTTCGGAGCAATCGGTTTTGTAGTTCTAAAAATTAAATGGTACAATTTTGAGTTTTTTTTTTTTTTAATTTGGATGTCTAGAGTAAAAATCAAACGAATTCATACATAAACCACAAGTGTAGGAGTATGTTATTTACTATGTACAATTTTGAAGTGACATGGTGGGGATGATTACACAAATTTTACAAAACTTTTTACCACCTTCATGATATTTCTAAAATACATATAGAATCTGAAAATAATCGGTCCATCAGAAATTATCTGTTTAAATAAACATTGGCACAGACGATAGTCAGACAGACGGAAACGGGAAATTTTTTTTATTCTCTAGGGGTCACGAAATCTCGAGGAAATAAAGCAGCCATTCGCAGAATTTCTTTTCGTAGGTCGGGGAAAGTTATAAAAATGTTTTATTTTACAGAACTATTATGATACACCTGATTGGCTTAGGTAGAACACTTCCTAAACAAAGGAAAAATTTCTAGTTTCTTTTGTGGATGACAGTAAGAAAAAAATCAGTTTGAAAAAACTAATAAAGAAATGTCGGTTACGTTCTGGAAATTTTTGCATAAAAGCAGTGTTGAGAAAAATACACCAACGTAGGTATTCATTTTGATATCGGCAATATTTTATATCCATCGTGTAATTTATGCGCGACTTTAAATTCTAGTGCAATACTTAGGTGATTACAACAATCATAAATTACCTATATTTCTTATAACATTATTATCAGTAATAAAGTGTGAATGCAATAAAAATTTTATTATTTTGTACAATACAGCCTATGATTATGAATTTTCTTGTTTTAAAAATAAATACTAGCATGGTTGTACACGGCTCTGCATGTTCATTACAGTTGTGATAAAGAAATATATACGTAACTATCTGCACGCCATTGTTTATGTCCTCCTTTTAAATATTGTAGCTACGCCACTGTCTTTGAACACGAATGCTAAACACGGATCCGTGTGCCTTCAATCTGAACAGTAAACAGGCGTTCCTGGTTACTATTTATACGCATCGGATGGGATTAGCGGAAAATAATTTATACCATGATACAAAGTACAAAATGTTTATTTTCGTAAGGAGTATCCAAAACAACAAGTTCGACTTCTCCGCGATTACTTCACACGAAAATCCAAATGTTTGGTTGTCGTGTACCCAATAATTTCGCATTTGATGCGGTGTTATTTTTTTAGATTTAGGGTGGAGTAGCTACAGGTTTTGTATATTCACAATCAAGTGGCTTTTTGCAAAATGACCTCAAATTCTCAAAATATAGTCCAGCCGGTTCATCTAAATGTTATTATGGAGAGTTTCAACACCAGTGCCTTTAGAATAAAATAAAACGAAAACATGTAATAAAGTAAACTTATTACATCAGTGGAACGATCTTTATAAACATAATAGGTGTGTAGTAGCTGTGCAACTAGTGGCATTTACTTGAGTATCAAGGAGGAGTGGTTCGCGATGACCCTTTTTATCAAGGGCGGGCACACCCTCCAGAATCAATGTTTTTATTTATTATTAAATGTTGCTCTTGTAATAGAGATTGTACTACATTGAGCAAAAAATGTAAAACACCTACCATTTCGCTACACATTCGAGTGCATACCGATGTTTTTTTTCATTCTAGTAGCAAAGTTTGCTAGTAGAATTTTTTGTTTTTTAGTTGTGCAAAGTGAAAAGGACACTTGAACAATGTTATAGTGAAAGTTATTAGTGCACAACAATGTTCTCAACCTGACGAAATAAATTTTATGTTGACTTTAAATATCTATCAGTACACTTTTTAAATTTTATTGTAACACGGTAGCAGGGCTTACTATTTAGTTATCCAGCACTATCACTAACACAGTGGTGTAGTTAGTCTAGAAGGAATTAATTCATTCATCACTATGCTGGAAATATGTTGTCGTATTTTTTTCATTAATTATTAAATCATTCATAATCAATAGCACTGACAGCTGAGCCAGTAGAGTTGTAAAAACAAGATTTATAATTTGACATTTTAAAGAGAAATTTTAGTTCTGATCGAGGTTGCACGTAAGAAATTGTCTGTGGGAAACGGAAGAAAACTAAATGAAACGAAGAAGGCTAGGAAGCCTTGGTGGGAAAAAATTATCTACGTAATGTTAGAATCAAACTAATAGGTCACCTTATTTCATTTTATCATAAACAACTACCATTTCTCGTTTAGACGATTGTATTTAGTTCTACGATATTTAGTGTAATTGTTTTCCATAATTAATATTATAATGATAAAAATACACACAATAATAACTTTTTGCAACAAAATAAAAAATGTAATTTTTGTTTAATAAATCTAATTATTAAATTATTTATTTATTATTTTTCTATGTCTTTCCGAAAATTTCCAATTTTTACGAAAGTTTTTTTTCCCATTTTCTAACAAACAACTGGAACTGTTTTTAATTCTCACAATGATCAAGAATAACCGACTTTTAGTTCTCTTACTTTACTGACTTTTTATGAAAGCTAAAATATGAAAAAGTAGGTCTTCCATTTCCGTATACCTATCTGTTGTCTAAAATGGACGGATTGTTCTGAAATTTTAGATACATTTTAAGAATATCGTGTAGACTATACAATGCTAGTTAAAATTCATCTATTCATTTCCACTAAAAATTTTGCTAATTTTTTTTTAAGTATTATATAAATTAATATGCTTGTACGTTTGTGATTTCTCAATCCAGTTTTAATTTTAATTTTAAGCACTTAAATGTTTGGGGGAAAAATCATAATTGTACAACTATATTTTGTTCTGAAATTTTGCACTCGCTTTAAGGTTATCACGACCATGGTGAATCAATGATAACAATTTATCTGTTCGCTTCTTTCAAAAACTTAACAATGTCCGCTGAAAATTATGCAAAATCAATTTCATTTGATGTGTTCACAATAGCATGGTTCTGTATATGTAGTTCTTCTTTGCAATCTTATTTTTAGAATTACTTCTGTAGATGTTTCGAAAAATTAATGTTTATTTTATGGATTGAATCAATAACGGTTCATTGTTACTAGAAACACTCTGTAGCCTATGCAATGTGGTGTCCCAAGTTTAAAAAAATAAATTTCGGGCCGAGACTAAAAACACCGCAAACCGGGTTTCAAAAAAAAAAAAAAGAATTTCAGTAACGTAGGCAGGTAACCAACCCATGGATGTTCTCGAGTTATTAGGAAATTAGTGAATGTCACCCTATGGGTTGGTAGTTTGGGTGAAAAGGCCCTAAGCCTCAGCAGCGCCCCACACACCATGCCATGTAATATCTTAAGGAAAACTGTACCAACCAGCTTAAATAAATGTATTTTTGACTTGACTTTGTTGAACACGTATTAAAATTGATACATAGAATTTGATTGTGATTTCAGGAAAGGGCAATTTTTTACACAAAAACAAAATCGCATTCGACGCCATGGTCCCCCTTCAACGAGAATAATGGTAGTTTATTAATGATTTTCTAATCAAAAATGTGTAAAACTTTGACTATTCCATCAACACGTGTATCTTTTGTTTCATTGTTTGTAAATCCAGACTTCATGTTATGATTTTTAACTGTTCATGGTTCTAAAAAATACAATTTAATAATAGCAGTAAATGCAAATGTTCATAGAAAAACATGTGACAGGAAATTCATTTATCCAAGCTTGACTTGTTTGAACATGACATATCTACAGTTTTGATGTTTTTATTAAGTTATTCTTATTACTTATTCACACTTCACAACTTCTACTCGACATTTAAAATAGTTCATATATAGCATTTAAATTAATCTTCAACGTTGATCCAATTTGAGAGAAAGGCCTTGAAAATTATCATCAGTTAAGTTAAATTAATATCATCATGGACTCGAAATCGGAGATGTAGTTTATGTTTATGTTGTTTTGTATGAATGTGTCATTTTCTTACATCCAAACTATTTTCTCAGAGTGAATTTGCACGTTTATTCTCACTACTAGTAAGGCCTCTTCAGGACACAACATTTTTTTAAAAGTCAAAATTTTGAAATCTACCGTTTTTCCACACAACCTTTTTTTAAAAAATCAAAATTTTAAGGAATCTATCCTGGTTTTCGAAAGGTGCATTCGATTTCGACCAAACAAATAGCTACATACACCAAAATATGGAAGAAACATAAAGTTTTCTGTAAAATGATATAATCGGAAGATATGCCAGAGTCCGATGTTTCTGATATAATTATGACAAAAATTACTATCATTCGAGAGGGATTCACAGCAATGATTGATACAGTTACAAAGAAAATTAATTTTAAGCAAGGAGCAATAAACGATTTTTGTCTTCAATATTATGTGTTTTATTTAGGGGCGCTTTTCTAACCCGGGGTTCACCACTTTGCATTATAATGCACTCCGCCATAAAAAAAAAAACACACAACGTAGGGTTCCTTTTTGTTGACAATTATTATGGTTTGAGACCAAATTTTTGAATTTTTCGCGAATTTTAACATTTTGTTTACATGTCAAATTTTGGCGGAATGTTTGCGTCATCACGTTATAACTGAGTTTTTACAATTTTTATTGAGGGTTTAAAAGAACTTGCTTTGCACTTACTATCAGATTCCTTACCACAAGCACTGTTGGTTGCCGCAAATCTCTTCGTCTACACTGCGTATACCGAAAGAGCAATAAAAAAAAAGACGATCAAAGACAGCTGTGGCTTTTTGAACTTTTTTCTTTGATCGTTGCATTTTCATCTCCAACTTTCAAAGTGACAGTAATCTGACAGGAGGAAAATTTTATCAAAGACAAATCTTCAAAAATCCATGGCTGTCTTTCATCGTGTTTTTTATTGGTCTTTCGGCATAACTCATTAAAAGATAAACCTGCAACGTGGCATTTTAATGATGAATAACTTAACTTTTTGCATCAATTATATCTTCAATTAATCACAAGAAATGTTGCTTCTATCTAATGTTCGTCTAAATCAGGAACTATTAACTCAGGTGAATAAAAAATATATAAATACCATTATGCTCTCGAAGGTAACCTAACGGTAACATTTTTTTTAAAATAACTTTTAACGAAACTACATATATGTAGGTACAGATATTCGACACAATAATTAGTACGTTTCGTAACGCTTTTGGAAAACATGTGAAAAAGTAAATCTCGTTTCTCAACGACTTAAACTGTGTTTTTTCTGCATGCACTTTGTGCTAGTTCTCATTTTATTAATAATATTGTATTAATATTAACAAAATTGCAATTGTCTGGCAGTTTTCAAAAATAATAAAATATTTATATTAAACTGTTTCCAAGATGTGATCTACCACCACTCCATTCAATGCTGTGGTACAACGGATGTTTGGCATTAACTCGGATGTTTAAAAAACGTGATATTATGCATCGAAGGAGATAATTTTAGATGTCAGTCGTTATTAAATATTAATTCTAATTGTAGTGTACTACGAAACAAATCAGCAAACTTCTATTTCCAATCATACTTTAGTCAAATTTTAACCATCGAAACTCACATTTAAAATCCTAAAACAAACGTTTCAAATAGTTAATGACTTTACAAAAAAAAAATAATGGATACTTGTAATGTACTAGCATTAAAATTGTTCCAATCACTGAATTATTCGTGGTGCTTGTTATGCGCAATTACATTTCTCAGATTTACACAAAACAATAAATCGTTTCATATTAAAAATTCATTTTATGTAACACCGCGTATTGATTACGAATAGAAAAACAATTTTCTCGCAATCGGAAGTGTGGCGTAGGAGACAAATTATTGTAACGTCGTATGTGGAAAAATGTCATGGCTGCTGAAAAAATATTCATGTTTACAAAGGAAAACGACATTTTTAACGATGTCCCAAAAACTTAGCAATAACATAAAAAGTTACATCAGGTGATTTCTAGGATTATTTATACTATTTTTAATATATATTACCTGTTTTGTATGATGCAAATCCATATATAATTAGGTCATACAGAATGTGCCGGTGAAAACGTAAACAACTTAATAATTCCATCTAGATTCTCTATGCAACGGATTAATTTTGATTATCAATGCAACGATTAGCAATATTAAAACACTAAATTATATTCACCTAATTGTACATTCTGAACATAAGTAAATTTAAGCCTTGTATATCAAAAACTTTGTATAGATAGAAAAACCTTAAAACTGTCTCAAACGTCACGCTATGAAAGAATACCAAATCAAACGATGTAAAGAAAAAAGGCATTAACTTAATTTTTATTTTTTCAGCTTTGGTTACAGTATTCAGTATGCCACACCTTTATTTCTACATCTGCACGGAATAAAATTCACCCAGAAAAGTGAAGCTGTACAAAATACAAAAAACGCAGAAAAACAATTTATAATTGCACTTGTAAGGTTTTACTTGAAGGACTGACAACAATCAATAAAAGATTACCATAAGGCGTGTTACATAATAAAGTTAATTTTACACGTTTGGTTATTCAATATATAAAAAAATTGCATCACTATGATATATATAGGATAGGTACGCTGATTTAAAGCTTTACTTTAGCAAAATAGACTTCCTATATAAAAAAGTACGGTACAGGTATTATATTTCGCCAACTGACTCTTCTAATTATCAATAATAAGCCACTTTTCATGCAACTGCTCTACTTGTTGAGCTACTATTGGATGTCGAAGTCTGAAGCGCACTTCGAGTTTACCTCCAATCTTCTTCCTTCCTTCCAGTAGCTACAAAGTACGTTTTCTCAATTTTTTAACAATGAGCTACAAAATACTTACGTCAAAACTGTCGTGTAACTCACATTGAGTTTCCAAGGGTTGTAATTTAACGGCAGCTGTACCAATTAACGTGTCTCCTCGGAACCAACCACTGAAACAACAACCAATGTTGCTAGCGCACCAGCAGCTAGCAGATACCATATATGGCACCCTCAATTTTGAGCAATAATAATTATTATAAAGCCACCACCAACAACATTAGGATAGACGAGAATGCGTGACTAAGCCGTCAACTGAGTCAATTCACAGGACGAAGTGCCAATAAGCATGCAAAAGCAGTTAATGTCAAAAATGTAGCTACTAAAAATATACACTTTAAAAAAATGCGAAAAAAATACGACTGCCTTTTTCTAACTATGTGTGAGTACAGTTTTTTGGTTTTTTCAGTATGGTTTCGCTATGTATATGATGTTTATAATTAAACTAAATGTGTACTGTTTTAAATTTTTTTCTAAATTTGGGAAACACATTATTCATACAATAAACTGTGTCTTGTTGGTCCGTTTAATATGGTAATAAACAATAATAGTAGTAATAACATATTTCATTTTATCACTATTTGTGGAAGACATTTATGAAATAAATATTTCGCTATAGGAAAAATAAATAAAATAACCACAAAAAATTAAAGATACGTACTGATTTTGTTGGGGGTTATTTATTTTTGGATACATAAGAATTTTAAGAAATGCTATAAAATTATTGGCAATAAAAGTTAGGGCTCATGTGATTAACATTACATGTCCTTTTACATCACACTCATCCATGAATGTAAAATATTTTAATAAATTAAAAATTAATCATATTCGAAAGTTGCAACGGTGACATTTTAAACACTTAAACAGACAATTTTAGAGCTCCCGTTCTTTATCTAAAAAATGCAGATAACGTCATAATTGACATGACCCTGATATTTTATACTTTTCTGTTCAAAGTGTGCAGCCTTACAAGTGTAGCTACACATTATGTAATATTCATTACATGACATCTAGAAATTTTCGTTGTATTATTATTATTATGCAAATTTGATGTAAGCAATCTGATTTACGACCAAGAGGATTGAGTTACATGTCAAACGCTAGTATTCTCTAGTCATTAAATTGATAATTAAATATACTGTGATATTTGTTGATCAACGAATAAATATATTTGTACACGTGGTATGAACTTACTTTAAAAAACACATTTAAATTTTAAATAAACTTCAACTTGTATTATGATTATTAGTTCATTAACTTTACAAGTTTTTAAACAACTAAAAGGTTCAATGAAATTTATAAATTTTCGATGACGTTTACCAATTAAATTTTAAAAGTCTCAATAACATTCTACACATCTAGCATTGTTTTTGTCTTATTTGTTTTCGATTACTGTAACGAAATTCGACGAGCTGCTGCAACATACAACAACTCCCATTTAAAGCACCCTCGCATCTTATTGGATCTTGGTCATTGACCAAGGGTTTCGTAAAAAAAAAACTCTAGAATTGTCTGAAAATAGCCCTTCGACTCTACTTAAGATGCTTTAACCTGGTCTCTCGTATAAACAGCTTAATCATGACGTAAGCCGAAGTCGTTAAAATGTCATCTGAAATTAAATGCACCAAATTTTGCCTAAAGTAAGTTGTTAGCCCAAATTAAGCCTGTGAACGCGGAGAAAAAGCAAGTGGATTTTATTTATGGTCTCTGATCGAGTTCTCCGCAAAACCGTCAATAAATTCGCCGACCTCGCTGCAGCTGCACACCAAGTGGGAGTTGCTCTCAAAGATAGAGGAACGAGGAGGCAAACATAAAATGCAAACAAACAAAAAACAGGTCGAGTATAAGCACCGCCGTGTTTATGATCACGACGTAACCAAATGCCAAGAAAGACTTACAAGTGAAGCAAAACGCGGAACACCTTGCCAACCACGGTTCCGGAGAAAACATGTTTCGGCGAAAAACATAAGTTGTTATGGACGCAGACCTCCTAAGATAATTCGTAGAAAAAATAACTGCTACTGTGATGGTGGCGCTAAACCAGTTTTCCTAGCTGCTTAATGGAGTGATAAAAAAGGCGGTGTATGTTTTATGCAAAAGATCTGCTTATCACCCAGAGAAACTCTACACGCATAACCGTACTTGTGACTGTTAAAAATAAAACCATCAATAATCGATTACGAGATATCTACGACTTTGAGCATACCATAAGGAACCCCCGAGCCAAGATAGTGATCATACTCAATAAACACAACATATTAATTTCATTAACGCTATTTTCTTGAACAACTACGAAGTGCGTCGTTTTAAGGTTGAAAATTATGACCTGGATTTCACCCTTCAAAGGGGTAAAATTTGCAGGTGTGAAATGGACAAAGTAAATGCTGTACCAACCTGAAATGGCAACCTTTGTGCATTAGAAAGTCTAACAACGTCGTATCGATATCGACGACCGCCTACCTGTAGCTAGTCGAGATTACTAGGTGTGATGTACCAAAGCTTACTAGAGCTTCATCAACCGAAAACGCAAAGTAGCCATCAACAATGGACCTCGATCCGAGTAGAGTCAGGTAAAACCGTTTTTGTTTCTCTACTCAAGATGGAACGATTCCTATGAGTGAAGTTTTGACATTCCTAAAGGTTTGCAGGTTTGCTAGCATGTTAAAAAACTAGGAATGGGGTTTCAAAAATGAGATATGACGAAAGCAAGCTAAACCCCGAAAATAAGTCGTGTGTAATCTTTGTATTGATGCGAACTCATTAGACCTTAAGAGTAGATCTTCTCCAGAGTCGTAGTCCTGTACACTTTCTTTGCATTAACACCCCAGATCACCGAGCAAGTTCTTGACGTGCCCGAAAGATCATGATGCAGTCGAGCATCACACTCGTTGATCTTTCTTAAATTACGCTGTTAACAGAGCCGTAACAAATGAATTATTATATTGAAGTGTTCACTACATATTCTACCCGATAACTACCTATTAACGATTGAAGCAAATTTTTGTGTTGGCAATTCTGAATAATTGGCACTAACTGAGTGCACACTTGTTCATTTTGACATGATCGTGCCACATAACAAACGTGTTGAGAAGATGACAGCTGGCAGGTACTAATGCTTCGTTGTAGTATATTGCCTCAACTAGCTAAATTTGCTCTCACTGCGTTCCCGAATTCACATTGAAATGCGAGCGTAAAGATTTAAATGTCAAAATTGTCAATTACAAATCAAAAATGTAGGTTATGTGTATTATCTGCAGTCCGTACTTTTACATTTTTCTTCATATAAAACATTTGTAATAATTTACATTAATTTCAAGTAACCTACCAGAAATGAGTTTAAAAAATTGGTCGAAGATTAACTCGACTGAACTTCCCATACCCTTGAAGTACAATACAACATATTGAGCTCTTTCGAAAAATGGTAAAATTTTATTATGCGATTATTTTTTTTTTATTTTTTATGAGAATTCCTCTAAGTTAAAATAAAGGCATGTATGTACTGTTAAAGTAAATGTAGAGAAACGTGCTACCTGTATGTTTTAATGGCCTCCCCCAAAAATGATGATGTCATGGTACAATTCTACCGAATAGATAAATGTTCATAATTATAAAATAACATGCTCTTGCATATGTGATTTATGAATCCGTCTTGAGTTTTTATCCTTGGCATTTAAATCAAAATTTTACAATTTAACTTTGGAATCGCAAAAACCGAATGGTGTGAAATCTTGCGAATATCTTAAGGTTATTGGAAGCATAGTAAATCGTCAATCAAAATTCGTCCGGCATCTTACAATTTTGCCGAATAAATGTTCTTCAAATTTAAGAGTGCTTTTAGCAAAAAAAACAGAATGGGGTTAATTAGGGGTATATGAAATCAATTGGATTTTCATTATACAAAATAATTGTGAAGGTATTTTGTCTTTGTTCATAAATTTCTTAATTTCATAACATTACAAAAAACTTAAAAATTTTTTGGGATGAATCTGACGATAGTGGCTTAATTTTCACGTTTTTTGATTTATCTACATATCTAAATCTTTATTTTGTTTTTTGTAAGGAATAGTTTAATGGTTTTTCTCGACCTTAAGACTTTTTGACAACCTGTATAAATATAAACAGTCGAAGTTAAGCTTGCACTTAGACATTTAGAATATCTATCTTAAATATATTTCATGTTGTCCATATTTGTGCGGACCGCGGGGTGTTAGTTACGCCACTGGTTTTTACTTTATATAGGCTATCAGAAAAACGAGAAGCGCAAACTCAAATTTTATATTTTAAAGAAGAGAGATTGTTCGGACTACACTTCAAGGGCGAAGGAAGTTTTGTCGAAATAATTTTCAACCAATTTTTTATTGAATGTTTTTAGAGTAAGTCAGGTTAAGTAATTACTTTTAAGTTGACAAATTTTTGATAATTACAAATTGCGTTCTTTTATTTGTTCAGAACTTTGTTTCATCGATCACCTTTGACACACAGAGCCACTCGCTGTCATTTTAATCTAGATGTAATTTTAGAATGTAGAATGACTTGGGGTCATAAACGTGAATTTGACAATTAAGAAAATTAAGTGTGGCATCATAAAATTTTAAATATGTTGCCAACCTAACAAAATTCACAAACATTAATAAAAATGTTTTTGTTGTAAAATTATATTTTAAAAATTTTTATTTTTGAATCACGTTGCATTTCGAAAAAGCTGGTTTGCCAGTTTTCTATTTAATTTATAAGACACGTTTTTTAATCAAGTAAACAAAAGGTTCAATTTTGTCAACATGTTTACGTTTATTTTCATTATTTTGTTCTGACTGCCAAAAAAATACCGGATGAATAATATCAATGTTCACAGCACATGAATTTATTTAATGTCCAAAAAAAAAAAAAAGAAAAAAAGATTTGAAGTGAATCTTAAATAGCAGTCGAATTTTTGTTAATATTACTAATAACCAACTTTTGCTTTGTTAGGTAAAACTTAGAACACATGCTAGTTATGAAGTGTCTAAAGGCTTGAAAAAAATCTACTTCATAATAGTGAAGGATCTTTTGTTAGCCTTGCCCAAGCGACTTATTTATTTTGTTCGCAAGATACACTGCTGTATTAAGAAAAAGGAGCCACTCAAATATGAATCGCTATTATTAATACAGACATTCTTTAAGCAATTCGCGTTGCAGAAAAAACTACACTCCACAAACATTTAATACCCTATGATGGAAAAAGTTGTCTAGTAAGCCATGAAAAAAATATTTTTAAAATAATGATCTTGGTATTGCAGTTACTTGACACTTTTTTTTATAGTAAAATCAAAATGTTTGAACAAATAAGGAAGGCATTATGTTACCAACGTATTTTTTTTCAACATTAAATTTCAAAAATTTAGCTGACTTTTTCTATATCATATAGATCATTAAGTTTTTAAATACATTATGTGGCCTACTCAAACCATTAGAAAAGATTTTGTTACTTACCTCTACATAAATATTCAATTTCTTAATCTACACATTTCTAGCTACGTCACTAAATACCAACGTGATATATGAGTAAATTAGTGTTAGTGGCCAGAAGTTAATAACAGACTTTAAATTGCTCAAAATAGTTCTTTGAAAGCAAGTGAAGAATGAAACACAAGTTGCAAGCACAAACCGCTTTGGTACTGAACAAATTGCGGCTCGAAATACGTTGGGAGTGGATTGTCCATGCATGAAAATTAATTTTGTACCTACCCTTTAGCATATACCTCAAATTTAACCGACTGTCTTTTAAAAACTCGTTGACAAACCCTAGCCGTCCTTAGTATAGGTATAGTATATGTAGCATTGTATTCGGGACTATTCGTATCTTTAACGGTAGTCGTTCTTTGACTAAATGGCTCATCCTGTAAATCAAAGTCGCATAAAACCAGTACTTTCCATTATATTTACTTACTTGTGGATACGGAAAATCAAATTTAACATACGTATCAATTTCCTTGGGATTACTGCAAGTGTAACTTATCCCTCTAACTATAGTTAATTCTAAATCATTATCACCCAACTCCGTGAAGCTCTTCACAATGGAAAAATCTTTATTTTCGTAATGAAATTTCGGAACTCTTGCATCGGGAGTCCGACGTGCTAATCTCACAATGTCCAAATCTTTAGTTACGTTCAAGGCTAATCTCTCAAAACGATTAGTGCCGGCAACGTCGCCAAGAGCCTTATGATGATCCCGAGTACTAAGACACATCTTCAACTGTTTGGTAAGTTGTTGCTCTAATCTCGTCATAACATCGACGTTGGAGTTGTCGTCTTCTGTGCATTCGTCAGTCATGACGATATCGTACCTTCAAGAAAATTATCTTTATTGGCTCTAATGACTATATGTAAAAGAAAATACTCGTTTTCTAGCTGCGACTTAGCAGATGGTGATACTGGTAATGTCGCCAGATCAACAGGTAGACCACAACTAGCTGCATCAATCAAGGGATCGAAACCTTTGGCAGTTCGCAGATATTCTTTTGCCTGATCGATTTCCCCTTTGCGTTTTGCCTGTAGAGCTGCTTCTTTAAACTGTTTTTGTTTTGCTAGAAGTAAAGCCAACTGCTTGTCGGCTCTTGAATTTGGAGCTTGATTTCCTGAAATAAATTAATATGTGTGGTATAAGTGGGTGATAATCAATGATATTTTTAACGATAAAAAAAAAATTTCGTAGACAAGAAATTTTACTGTATTAAAGAAATTTTCGTTAATTTTTGAGGAAATTTAAATATGTATAAACTGTAGAAAAAATACATATTTGTTAACGTAAAATAGTAATTAAGTATTATGCATAATAGTTACATTAAAGTAACGGTCTAATTGAACTAATTATTATCAATCAATGCATCAAGGCAATATTTAATTGAAAAATTGGATTTAAAAACACGACTTAATTATATTTTCATTCAACAACATTCTGAGTCATCATTCATCTATAACATGCAAATTGTATTACGAATGCTTTTGTTCTGGTATCACAATAAATTACAAAATATATCGTTGTTTTAACACTAATCGAATTTTTGGAAGATATTAAATTCGTTGTACACTTGTTACAAAAACTTATGGTGTACACTAGTTCGCTGATTTTTGTATTTTTGCATGTTCGCGCTATATCAATGGAGCAAAAGTTGCCAAAATATAGGCTCCACAGTTTCTTCTGAAGAAATTGGATCCATCATGGTTGACAATGGGTTGGTGTTTGTGTTGGGTTTCTATTGTTATAACTGTACATACCGTGGACCCCTGGTTGTATGAGTCACTTGTATATCTGCGCGATTTTCATTTAATTGTTTATTATTTCAAATTTTAACAGTTAGTTCTAACGGTTTTATATGTGACTCAAACATAGAACAAACATTGATCGGTTAGAGAAAATAAGCTAACAACACCAAGTGAAAACGAATTTTTTACGTTCAATGTACTAAACATTCAACGGGATAAAATTATCACATATGTTGTATCAGAGATCGGAAATTGTATTTACAAACAATTGAAAAACTACTAAACGGTAAAAATTTCTTTAATGCCTTCATTAATAGCACACGTATTATTGTTATGAAATTTGAAATATAACTTCCCTAGAACTTTCTCCATATAACATAAGGGCTTTTTTTATCTCTTTTTTTTATTTTGGTCAAACTTCATCACTTATTTAAAAAAATCAACATCTCAATTATTTACGGAAATTTTGGAACGCGGTTTTCACCACTCGAACAAAACTCTGGAAACTACAGGACAAATATTATCGACTTTTATTGCAGGAAATGAGGTATAGTAAAAGCAACTCGTGTCGACGAAATTGCTTTTATTGTATCTTATTTCTGACAAAAAAAAAAATCGGCCATGTTTTTCCTACAGTTTCAAGTGTTTTGTAAGCTGAAAATACTGATGAAAACAGCGTTCCAAAATTTCCGTAAATATTGAGATACTGATTTTTAAAAATACGTGACAAAAAATTTCACCAAAAAAAATAATACAACGTTGGCACCTGGTAGATATTTTTATTGATTATTAATTTTAATGCTGCTAAAAATCAGTGTGTAAATATAGGTGGAAGCCTGTTTCGATGATCAATTATTTCATCAACCAATTCCACCTGCGTAAGAAAAAAAATCTACATAGTATGGAAAATCTACAAGATCGTATTATAGAAATTTCATTCTCAACACTCTAAGACTTAAACAAAATATAACAACATCTCTGTACAATCATTTCAAGACCCGGTATATACAGCGTCTTTATTTAAATTTCGAAAACCATCGAACGTTGGTCGAAATATTCAAAAAAAGAAGATACATACTGAAAAATTTTGCTTTTGAAAAAAATTGCATAAAAATCCTAAAAAATTCTGGCACGTAGATTTCGACGTGCTGATTCCAAAAACAGCGTGTTTTGCTCCCGGTGAAAGAATTAAAAATATTCGGTTTGAAAATATATTTTTTTGAATTCAAAATATTGCCATATTCAGGTTGCCGATTCTGGAAAAATGGTAGGAGTTATTTACTGATGAAATCAGTCCAAAACTAATTTCCGGAATACAAAATCTAAAAGAAAATATCTTTCGTTAAATTTTGAAAATTGTTGAAAATTGGCCGAAATTTTCATGGGTGTTATGAAAAAAATTTACTATTGGAAAATTTGCCAAAAAATTCTCAAAAAAATATGGAATATAGATATAGTCGTGTTGACTGCAAAAATATAGTGCGTTTATGCTCCCGGTGCAAGATTTAAAAAAATTCGGCCAGAAAATATACCAAATGTAGAATCGTTTTTGGAACATAGGGATCTTACATGCAGAAGTTGTAAAATATTGGCTCCGTGAATTATTTTAAATACAAAAGTTAAGTGAATAAAAAAACTGTATTTAAATCATTCTTTATTCTTTTTGTAAAATCTTATGGCATTGAAATAAAAAGAAAAAGGAATTCACAATGTTTTGCTCTCGGTGAAAGAATTAAAAATATTCGGGTTGAATATATATTTTTTTTTATTCAAAATATTGCCATATTTAGGTTGCCGATTCTGGAAAAATGGTAGGAGTTATTTATTGATGAAATCAGTCCAAAACTAATTTCCGCAATACAAAATCTACAAGAAAATATCTTTCGTTAAATTTTGAAAATTGTTGAAAATTGGCCGAAATTTTCATGGGCGTTATTAAAAATTTTTACTATTGGAATAGTTGCCAAAAAAATCTCAAAAAAATGTGGGATATAGAATTCGTAGTGCGTTTATGCTCCCGGTGCAAGATTAAAAAAATTCGGCCAGAAAATATACCGAATGTCGAATCGTTTTTGGAACATCCAGAAGTTATAAAATATTGGCTCCGTGAATTATTTTAAATACAAGAGTTAAGAGAATAAAAAAACTGTACCTAAATCAGTCTTTATTCTTTTTGTAACATCTTACGGTATTGAAATAAAAAGAAAAAGGAATTCACAATTTGTGGTAAAATTGTTCTAGTCATAACATGTATCAACCAAATAAAATTCATTAGTTTGACATTTTGCTATTTAGTTTAAATTGTGGGTTCAAAACAAACTTTAAAGCATGTTTTATTTGCAACCACAAACATTACATTAACTTAGATTAATGTTAACACACCCGAACAGCTTCAATTAATTATCATATGTCATACCTAATACTCCCATTATTTTTATCACAAATTGTGAATTATTATTTTTCTTTTTATTTCAAAACCATAAGGTGTTACAAAATAAATTAAAAAAGATTAATAGATACAGTTTTTTTATTCTCTACAATTTGGCATGTAATATTTTGGTTTAAAATTATTAGGGGAACCAATATTTTCAAGTTTCTGTTTTTACATGTAAAATCCCCATGTTCCAAAAACAATTCTAGACCTGGTGTATGTATTTTTTTAAATGCAACAAAGCTGCAATATTTTGCTTTTGAAAAAGTTGCCAGAGAGTCCCTAAGCGCGCAATGTTCGATATCTCATTAAATATTATTATTAGAGATAGAAAAAACTCCCGATTCAAGATACATTAAAATAATTTGACTACGGAGGGGGTTTTGTTTTTAAAATAAAATACCCTACATATTTTACATATTCTTATCAGTCTCCTTCTAGGTTTTATAACCATAGTTTATCTTTGATGGGATGTTGCCACGTTTTTCAATTTCACTGAATTTTTTTTTAATATATTTTTTAAAATATTTAAAAAAAAAATAGTATCAACTAAATACAATTTTATTTAATATATAGTGTTTATAAAAAAATAAATTTTACAATTTTCAAAAATCGATTTTTCAGTTTTTTCAAACAGAACATACTATCTGTTTTACTGTATCTTATTCTAGTTTTCACTCTCTTTCTTTCAATGTCGGTGTGTCCCTTAAAAAAGTAAAATTATCAGTAACTATCAACTTTAAATATAGAAAAAAGAAAGAGAAGAAAAGAACAGAATAAGATGCAGTAATAATTTGGAAAAAAACTGAAATATCGATATTTGAAAATTGTTGATTTATGTTTATTTATTTATCCCTTCACAAAATACTGTGACCCAAATTTTAAAAATAACCCTATTGCGATTTTTTGTAAACCCTTCAACTGCTAAAAAATTTGAAAAAAATTGCAATAACTTGGCAACGTCGCATGGGAATTTCGAAAATAAACCATAGTTATAAAGCCTAAGAGGCCAATCCGAATATATAAAACATATAGGATATTCTATTTGAAAACCAAGTTGTGTTCCACATAAAAAACAGAACAGCCTGTATAGTTGAAAATCATTTTAGTGTATGGTCCTCAAGTTACAACTTTAAAATATTCAGGCCGTTTTCAAAGTTATGCACCAGTATTTTTTTTTTTTTTACAGATTTAAAATCTTTATCCAAATAACAATAACAACATGATAGGCGTAGGCTTTTTGATTAGGAGTTTTGAAGATACCTACAATTTCATGCAAAGAAATGGTCATATTCCAAAATTCTCAACATGACCACATTTTGCACGAAACTTGTTAATAACCTTGCCTTGACAAAAGTATACCAAACTGGAGGGTATATTCACCTATTTATCCAGGGTGATCAAACTTGCAAATCATGGTTTTCCCATACTGCTATAGGTATTTATATATGTATGTATTTATGTTTGTTTTACACAGAAGTTCAAATACATACATTAAAAATTAGTGATTAAAAAAACCTTGTATACATATATCTACATCATTTCCTCCTCTTTTCACAAAGGATATAAATTTGCAAAAATATCTAACACATTTCATTTAAAAAAATACAATGTTGATAGTTGTAAATTATTAGTACCGTACCCGTAAATGTTTCATTGTGATCCCGAAATATATCTATCGAAAACCATTTCGTTAATGTTGGCTATTTGGGCGAACACTAAACTGCCGACTAGGTACAGGGAATACGTGAAACTAGCATGAAGAACAAGATTCTATTGCGACACGCATTTTCTAATCAATAGAAACGGTAGATCTATTTTTTACGTGTTTTTATTATTGGAGAATAGTTATCAAAACAAAAAAACACTTAAGTTTTTTTTCACTTATCCACAAACTTAACACATACTCAATCCTACTACAATGACTTCAATTGCTAAATTACCACCCAAGTTTGCCAAATTGAATAATCGAATATTTCCACAATCTTAATGTACTAGCGTGGGTAATGATCAAGAAAATTACCTGTTATTCTGGTAGTCTGAGAAGTTGATGGTTTACTTCTGGGTGGAGCTGGAGGTCTTTCAGGCGGACTCGGTTTCTCGGCAGTTGCTGCTGCCGGTCTGGAAGGAGCAGGTGCTGGTTTTGCAGATTCAGCACCGGCCACAGGAATAGGGCCATATCCAGGAGGTGTCGGCAGTTCGTCCACCGGAATCGGTTTTCCCGCTTTATGCGCTTTGATAGCCTGCTCATACTGCTTAACAATCCGTCCCATTCTTCTAGCTTTACTAGAATTGCCCTGTTCCTTCGCACTATCTTCTTGTTTCTTGTACACCGCTAATCTTTGTTCGAGAGCTTCTTCTACCGACGACGCCATTATCAAACTTTCCTCGCCATCGTCGCCTTCGGCGGCAGGAGGCTCCGGGTTACTATCATTTTGAAGTCTACTTTCTTCGACTTTCTGCGACGGATCCGGAGGAGGTTCTGGCATTCTGCTTATATCGACAGGTTGTCCACTTTCCGCTGCCGCAATGACCGTTTCAAACTGTTTGGCAATTTTAATGTAACTAATGGCGGTTGCGGTATCACCAGATTTCTTTGCTTTTAAGGCAGCCACTTTGTATTGATTTTTTCGTTCATTTAACATGTTTACTAGTTGGGTATCTACTTGAATCGGTGGTGATGAAGGAATTTCTTCTGCGGTTTTTTCTGGAGATGGTTCGGGTTCTGGTTCTGGTTCAGGCTCTGGTTGTGCGGGGACGGGAGGAGCAGTTCTTGTTGGTTGTGGTAGTGAGGGTGTACCATCTGTATCAACAGGAGCAGGTTTTTTAGCGCCGGTACTGACTTCTGGTGGTATGTCGTCATTGTTGATTGGCCGACCCGCGTTTGCTTGTTTTATAAGATCCTTAAGTGTTTTAATTCCCCTAGTAAATCGACGTGCTCTGCTAGATTGTCCTGCCGTTTTGGCGTTTTTCTCTGCTTCTTCGTACATTTTTAGCCTGTCATTCAAGAGTTTTACGGTGTCGTCGGAACTATCTGCTGATTTAGTTGGTGATTCCTGTGGTTGCTCTTCTTCTATTTCTTCACCTGTATTGTTAATTAATTTGTTAGTGGCAATGTAGCCATAATAAACAGAAGTTTATATGTATTTTTTATGATCAAAGATGAAAACTATTTTTTAAATGTCTTGTCTCTTGTTTCATTCTCTTGTTATTATTTTATTTCTCCTCTTGTTTCAAAAGATCATAGGGAAGCAATATTACTAGAAAGACCAACATACTTAACCCTTAAGTGTGGCACTACTTATGGAATGAATTCAACAATTTAGGAACTAATATTAAAAAAAAAAATCAAACAGAGTAATTCGTTTTCTTAATTATTTTATTACTAT
The DNA here is from genome assembly GCF_036711695.1 of Zophobas morio. NCBI lineage: Eukaryota > Metazoa > Arthropoda > Insecta > Coleoptera > Tenebrionidae > Zophobas > Zophobas morio. The sequence goes on from NW_026972122.1 coordinate 11,823,800, forward strand.
ATCTAAACAGCAGCGATTTCCTGGTTTTTCTTTTTCAAAAATAATTACAGCCTAAACGTTACTGCTGGTTACTTTTAGTTTTCAAACCTGTGAACCAAAAATTTTAATATTTTAATTATAATTCAGTGGTAAGCAATGCAACGATCCAATATAGTGCAAAAGAACAAAAAAAAATTGGTGCTTAGTGCTCTTAGAAAAAAGAAAATACCCTGGAAAAAGTAGATTATTTCGTACTATAATGACCAATTAAGGTTCAAATAAACTCAAAAGATGTAGGTACTTTGTTTAATGGCTATTTTTGATCCAGTTTTTTATTGCTCTTTCTATAGCAAGAAAAAATGACAAACATTAATACGCACTCGGTATTTCTAGTAGACGTCATACTTTTTGATTTCTTAAAAATAAGATAGGTTAAATTCTATAGTAAATAAAACTTTGGATGTTATGTATAGGTAGGCCAACGCACTATTATCACATTTGTATGTTTACACAATTGATATGATGGTTTGTTGTGAACAAACTTCATAATTAAATGGTAACAATAGCTACTATGTATCCCACTTCTAACATAATATGTACTCTTCAAAAATATCAAACTACACTATATTTAAAAAACTTTTCAAGCAAAGTGGCATCTTTTTTCCAGTATTTACATAAAAATTCGGTGAAAAATTTAGAAAGTATGTAATGACAGAAAGCTGTAAAAATAATTGAATGAAAAAATCAAACTGAATGTTCATCTAAGTGGGCTTGCGTTACAACTACAGACATTTTGAAACAAATAAATAAAAAACAAATACACATATAACAGAGTGGAAACTTCCGTAATTAATGCTACATTTCCAAAGATCTGTCAAATAAAAAATTACAACCTGCAATGTTGCTCAATTCATTTAGCAAGTCAGGGTCGTCGTCATCCCCAGACAATTCTTCATCAGATGGAATATCTTTCATACTTGCTGCCACCATATTATCTAAATCTGCATCTGGCACTGGCTGTCTTCGTGGAGTCGCTCTTTGCCGATTTCCTCCACCCCCAGTTAACGCTGCTAACTCAGCTTCCAAATCACTATCACCTCCATCATCCATTGACCCCCCATTTAGGCCGCCATCAAGGTTGAAATCAGTCGACACATCAAAAAGACCATACTGTGAAAATTATATGACATGCAGTATTTAACATAATATGAAAAACTACCTGTGATAAGTTCTTTCCCGAATGATCCCGTTTCGTTTTTCCTGTTTTCTTTCCGCTAAACATGGTACTTTGTTACAACTTTTTTGGTGCAATGACACTGAGACGGTATTTCACAAAACTGCTAAAAATATAAAAAAAGAGGGTTCTTAAAATGTGTTTTAAAACTGAAACACGCACTTTCACATGATAGGACTCTGACAACTTGTTAATGCAAAATTGTTCGTTAAATTTGTAAATGACTCAACCAACAATCTAACGTCATTTGTTTGCGATTTTATTGGTTGCGAACACATGACATTGACACTATTGACAGCGGTGCCATTTCAGTTACCAATCAAATAAAAAGAAAATGAACTAAGTAATAATGGTGCAGTTGGCAACAGTGGGTAGAAAGTCAAAATATTTAGGTGAAATTTCTTTTTCGCGGTAAATGAAGAATACAATTTGCAGAAAAAAACAATATCTCATCAAGGTCAAATTTTGGCTAAATGCATTCAATTTTAAATGATTAATTAGAAATTGACAGTACAAAATTTGGCACCAATTTTAAAAATGGTGTTGTTTGATAGATTTTATCAAATTGTAATATAGGCAAGATTATGGTAATTTCTTAGTCACACTTTAAACTTTTAGTAAATGACCATGATACAAGTTATTCATAGAAAAATGAACAATGAACAATTTATATATGTGGGTCATTTAAAATTCATTTTTACTATATGGAATGTTTTGCTTACAGAGGATTACTTAAACGATGGTTTTAATTTTTAAATTCATTGAATAAAAAAGTTTATTAAATTAGAATTGAATGTGGAACTTTTTAACTTATTGCATATATACCTTGGATTTTGGAGATGAAGTGATTAATTTAATACGAGTAATAGTAAATTTAATTACAATAGTGAATACTGAATATTATGTTGTGTCAATTTTTTGCTGTAGCATTATTTACTTTTTCAACGAATGAAACGTTTTGATGGAGACATACATTTTAATTTTATAGACAATGTAACACTCATAATAACATGTCAACATTTAGAGGAAGCTGTAAGTGAAGAGTTAAAACATTCAGTGTAAAACAAGTTCATAAAATAAAAATATATTGCGCAAGTACAGGAAAAAGTAGACGTCGGCGTTTTGTAATCCATAAATAAATGTTTGTGCCTTACCAAAATTTCACACAAGTCCGCCATGTAAAGTAATGTATCTTTTACAAAGATATCTGGAGTTAAAAAAGTGATGGATTAATAAACAACCATTCCATAAAATTTCACAGCAATAAATACATTTTCGAACATTATTCGTTAAAAAGATTTCCATGAACCAAAAAAACACAAAAAATTGTCTACAAATCGTTTCGTTGAAGACACCAGAAAATAAATGAAGATTTTATTGCTGAGTTCCTCTTGTGTTTGCTGACAAAGAGACGATACACGTAATACAGAAAAGAGAAAGAGAAAGTTACATTTTTTATTCATATTACCTTATTGCGAAATGCTAAAAAACTATCAACTACGAGTTCTGCCACAACGCGGCAAAATATCTTTTCAAAAGCTTACAAAAAGCGAGTATCTATCTTTATTCCCATGGTGGGATATATCCTGTATAAATGTAAAAGATATGGAAAAGGCTTCACGTCTGCAACTGACTGCGCTTCCTTAAACTAGTGTGATGCTATATTTGTTTGCTGAAAAAATATTGTCATAAATCACATTAAAGAATGACTTGTTAAATCTTTAAGATTCTAATTAGAGTGTATTGCGATATGCAGCTAAATACAACTAATACATTAATCAAGAAGTACATATAGTATACATAATATTTACAATAATAGAATACCTACTATTTATTTCGACTATTTAAAATGTCTTATTGGTTTATCATTGTTACTTTATAAAATTTAAAAACCCAGATTCTATGTAAAAATTAAATTATACATCTTTTATTTTACAGACCCATCAAAATCGTTGTTGGAAAGACTGGTACACTGGTTGGTGCTGAAGCTTGCCTCACACTCATTTCCCAAGTATCTAATAACTGAGAAACTGAAAAATATTTCGGTAATTTCTTAATTCTTGCCAAAAGAGCGGTTTGGACAGCAGACAGAAACTGAGTCGCGTTATATTCATGAGCTGCCATATGGCAACTAGGAGCTGACTTTGGATAATCCTCAGGAACAACCAATGATATTGGAGGGACACAGGGTAATTGTTTATCATCCAACCAACATGTCAACTGTATGGATTTTGAACCAGGTTGCTGATTTGGATCAAGAGAAACCTTAAACCTTTGGTCAAGTCGCGCGATTTCACCTTGAAGCACATCTGGAATGTCACTGGTGGGTTCCTCAAGTTTAATTTTCTTCAATGGGGGCACCAATCTAGCAAAATTATACACAATAAAATAATTCAAAACAACTATTTTCAGCTTACTTTATTTCAGGGCCAAACAACGCTTCTAATGTTGGTCCAAAAGTCCTGTGCAATGTGTGATTGATCACAGAGCTCTGTAAATTATTACTGACTGCTTCAAGGAGTGGATTGAACACGTGATGTTCTTTTATGGGCAAGTGAGCGCTTGTAGACGTGGGAACGCTACCATCACCTCTCTTAAAATCCAATTTTTCCAAAACCACCTCACATTTCTTTAAAGTTTCCAATGGCATTCTCTGTTGAGGATTTGATAAGATTTCGAGTAACTTTTTCATCTTACTTAATTTTTCCACATCTATAATTATACTTTAATCAATAAATTCAGGCTGAAAAAATTATTATACTTACGTTCACCATCATTTCCCATTCGAGCTATCATCTTCCTAAGTGGTTCAATGTATTTGCTTAGCTGTCTGACTTTTTCACGATATGCTTGTTCATCTTGCATCCCCATGGGGCTCTGGTTAGGCTGCCCTGGAGTGTTTAAAGAACTTCCAGGGCTTGGTACCATGCCAACAGACCTTGGAGGTCCTCCTGCCCCCAATATGCTCATTTGAGAGCTGGGTGATGGTGCTAATGCTGGAGACGCCACCATTTGGTTACTAGTTGGCGCTCCACTCAAACCAGCTGGAGACTGGACCGAGGGCGATGGGCTGCGTTTTAAGAATGAATTTGGGGTTGGATTCCTAGGAAATCCTGTATTAGGAGCATTCACCATCATCATTCCTGCAGGCTTATTGGCTTGCATTTGTCCCAAAATCTGGTTCTGCATTTGATTTCCCATGGGGCCATTAATAGCACTTTGCATGGGCCCTGCCATCTGTATTTGCCCAGGCAATTGGTTTGATATTTGATTGCCGATTTGATTTTGTACTGAACCTTGCATTTGATTCCCCATCTGACTAGGCATCTGATTCATCCCATTATTAGGGATTTGGTTAATGCCATTGTTGGGCATTTGGCCACCTAACTGACTGGCCATTTGATTTGAAATTTGCGTGTTCATTTGACCCATTTGATTACTCATTTGATTTGGCATTGGACCCCCGTTTGGCCCCATTCCTATGTTGGGTCGTGGTTGTAACCCTTGCTGCATGTTATTCATGGGTTGGCCTGGACCACGGTTCAAGTTTTGTAGCAAGTTGGTTGCAGTAATTTGTTGCTGTGCTCCCATGGGACCTTGCTGTTGTCCTCCCATTGTCATCAGAGGGTTACGAGTGCCTTGTATTGCTAATGTTTGTAAAGCGTTTATCGGATCTGGTACACCAGGGCCACCTTGGTTTGCTCCAGGAACACCCATTCCAGTTCCCTTTTTTGTGTCTGGAACGTTCCAATATTAAATAATTAAAATTTCCTTTTAAGCAAACTTACTCATTTCTCGAACATGTAAAATTAATCGTGCCACATAACCCAAATATTCCTCCTTGCTTTTTGCTTTCTGGAATACGTGGTTTTCCATTTCCAAGCTGTTTCGTGACGTATTCATTCCTGATTGACGAATTGCTTCCTCACTAATAAAATAAACAATTTTTAACACGTACTTGTGAAGAATAAATATCACCTACATTTTTGCAACTACACTCTGCCTAAAAGCCGATGTTCTCCACGATCCGTCGTCCCCCATTTTGTGGTTAATGTATAAATATTCCGGTAATTTCTTGATGAACTCTTTTGTGTTTCAGAGATTGACGAATCTGTTTTAACAACTTTCAATTCTGCAACCCCACCACCACAGAACAGCAACACTGCTGCGCTTGAATGCTTGATAGGCTATTGTCGTTTTAGTGCCATTTAGGGATTGTCGAGCGATATTGGTAATAGACAGTATTGATATTTCAAAAAGGCGGTAATTCAAATGTTGAGACAATTTTCATGTTTAAAACAAAAGTAAACACCAAAGACAAAACAAACGTCCTTGAAATAACGATTAAGGCAGTAATTGACCAGTAAAGTAAGGTTAGAATTTAGAATGCGCGGCAGTTCATAATTCAAAAATTCTACTATGGGTTTCTTATGGGAGCTTGATTTTACAGACAAAATACATCGCACAAGTAGAAATCTTAACTAGTTCATGCTACAAGCGATAAAGACTGTTCAATTATCTTCCTGTTACTGAAGGCTTAACTATATAAAAAGCTTTTGTTAAAGAAATATCGCAAATTAAAAACAACGATGTTCATCAAAGTAACGTACATCGTTTCTAATGCCTTGCGCATGAGTGAAACGGAAAATCCAGAAACACGCCGGACAGAAAAAGAACGCGAATATTTTGCGGGGCTAGTGACGTTTGGATCGTGAAAATCCCCAAAATATGACAGTTGATTTCGTATTTTCATCACAACAAACAATCATAATCACAATTTTTAGATGGTATATCAGTTCTGTGATATTGATTCACATTAGGTTGTATGTATCTGTGGACTGGTTTTTTTTATATTTGTTATTAATAATGACAGAAAGACATGTGTTAACAATAGGGGCAATTGCCATTTTTTTTTTGTTGGAGAAAATTCTTTACAGTCAAATGATGTAGTGAAAGTCAATTGGTATACTGAATTAAATGTGCTTGAACAGTTTATTCGAGCTATAATGCGAGAAGATTATGGTAAGTTAATGTATATTGATAAATTCTGTATCAAGTAAAATTATGACGTATTTTGTTTTATTATGCATAGATATTCCTTAAGAGAGGCAACATGTGAAACCCCAAGAGGTGTATTTGTATGTCACCATATGGCTACACCTGCCCCTAAACGGACGTTATAATGTATGCATTTTGGACCAATAATTTGCGTGCTTGGGACGTACATCTGAAGAAAAGTGAATCAGCTGAAGTCAGAGTTGTTGTCTCTGAAAATTCTTTTAATCCCCAAGTCAGCCTAAAAACAGCTAATGTTGAGGTACAACTTCATGAAAGCTTACGACAAACTGATGGGAGCGAAGCACTGCTTTGGCTATTGGGCCTTGAACCAGAAAGATCTGAAGAAAACCTACTTCGAAGAACTATTAGTGTCCGAGGACTATTTAAATGGCCCATCAAGATAACAGTTTGTGGGTCAGTTTTTCACCAAAAGTGAATCAGATTATTTTGCATTAGGAAGTGCAATTTTTTATTGTAGAATATTTTTTTTGTTTTGAAATAAATTGTTCTTTAAATTGTGATTTTTTTTTTAATCGGTGTTTCACACCCAATTCGTACTAAAATGAAAGTGATTTTTACTTGTACATGAAAGGTTTAATCAGGAATGCTAAGTTTTTCCTTTTCTAGCAAAAATGTGTGAAAAGAAAAAAGCTTGGGATTGATGATGATTCTTAAATCAAAATTTGGCAATTGATTGAAAACATTTGCAAATATGAGATCTCCTTTATATATTATTTTCAATTCACAGCCGTATCTGTAGCATCTGAAAATCAAAGCCATTTATGTGGAGGGGGAAGTCAATGGCAGTATGAACCACTGTACGACATACGTTCGAGGCAAATGTAGTGGTAAAAGTTGAATTTAAATATTTATTAAATACCACCGGTTCCGCTCATGTTTGGCATCAAGATCAACAGTAAAAATATCAGTCTTAATGGTACAGGTAGTGGGATATATAAGAAAATTACTTTAATGGTACAATTTAAGCGTTAAAGTGACGCCTCGATTTCACCCATAAGGATTACACGGGGAATTGAAATACGGCTCTCGTGTTATGAACTGAGTTCAAATTTCGCGCGTCATTCACTTTACTGGTCAATTGTATTTATTTCCCGAGCGGAAATTATACTCACACTGGTTCCTAAAGTGGGCGGTACCGCCCCCAGGGGACGCTAGAAGGATTCAGGGGGGCGCATCAAGATTCTGGGGGAAATTAGGGACGTTTAATCAATTTAAGGAAGTGGCACAAAAATATCTATGCTAGTTAAATATGTTTAATTGTTCAATTTATTTATTACATTTCTTTGAATTAATATGTTGGTGTTTTTTCAAAATTTCATTTGTGAAATAATATTGTTTTTCCGTACTAAAATACTCCCCTATTTTTTTTGTAAGTACAATTTGCTGTACTTTTAATGACAAAATGAAAAATATTTTTGACACATTTGACGTTTCTCAAAATTGGATAACTCTGATATTAAAGAATTATTCAAATTAAGGCTCCGCCACAGAGTCATTAAAAGATGCTAAAATCAGGCAAAACGCAAGCCCATTTTGCGCCTTCATTTTAACAGTTGAAGAGCAGGACGATACATGTGCGTGCTCATGACATAAAAATCTTTAACGAAGAGTCTTGTATTTTTTAAAAAACGTAGCAGTTTTTAAAATAAAAAATAAAGTGCGTAAAACCCCAGCGGATCTTTAGCGAAAACTATAACTCGGTGTGCTTTTAAAAAATATCGAGGTGATAGAGAATTTTTTCTACTTTAGGCGCCATTTTTCGTTTTCTGTTAAAATTTTACTTCTTTTAGTTATTGTAAAAAAACTGCAAAGCATTTGGGACAAATTTTGGTAAGTTAGGCAACCCAAAATATTAGCTGAGGCAGTAAGCTGTAATTTATGACCCAACAATAGAGCACCTTTTAAATACCTTAAGCTTATTTGACCACCCCTTGAAGTACCTGACAATTGCAATGAAGGATAAAGGCGAGTAAAATTTTTACAGAAATATGATGACATTTCTACATTGTTGTTTTGATTTGATTCCCCCTTTTAATTAAATGAATGATATTAATTAAATTGAATTTTATTATTGGAATACATTTATTCAAGATATATTAGGGATGTAGGATATGTCTATGACAATATGTGCATTGTGCAGTAAAGCAAATAAAAATTGCAGCTATAAATTACTACAATTTCTAAGAGAGGAGTACTTATACTGCACAAATGGAAACGGATACATACAAACTGGCTGACGCGGTCGATTTTTTAATCCGGCGCCGAATATTGTGTATAGGTACGTTGGCTCTGACAGTACGAAAGGCAGAGATAGATTTTATGATACCAGGGTATGATGATACCAAAGAATTTTCAAGCAGAAATTTATAGATAGCAAAAAGGTGTAATTGTTTTGCGTTTTGTGAGTTTGGTAAACAGAGTGCTGACATCCCTGCCTCTATACACTGCATTTAAATATTAAACAATCACAGGAAAATATCATCATTAATAAAATCATATTAATAAAATAAAAATAATAACAAAAAAACAAAGACCCCTTCAAAGCATAAAATTCAACATTTTACAGTTATTGCCAAAAAAAACTTGACATTTGTAATCAATGCATTTGTCTATAAATCTTTTTTGAATATATTTCGAAGTTGTTGATTTCGACTCCACCACGAGTCAACACTTTCTGGTAGCATGGCATTTCAATAAAAATTTTCTAATGCATTTACCATATGTTTATTCCAGAAGTCATCATCTCTTTCAATCAAAAAATATTCTAAATCTACGTTAGTGTACACTGATAAAATAACACCATTTTCTTTTAGTTATATGCAGTGGATCCTGTTATACCTGATACATATAGTTGTGGTTCGGGTTCAAACTAATTGTATTATCTGAATTTATTGAACAATAATTAATGATTTTATTTTTAATAGCTCTTTAATATTCTTACTGCAAGCCGCATATGAACATTTAATCTCTGCAATTGAATTAGAATTTATTAACTCATCTGGAGAAGCGGCTAAATTTTTTTTTCAAATTTGTTAGAGCTTCAAATTTTTCTTTGGCCTTTTCTTCATTGTCAATACCAAATTGTATAGACTTGGGCAATTTTTTCATAAAGTGTTAACGGAATGCACAATACTTTTAACGGTATTTGCGGTGTTAGTTCCGTCTCTCACTTTGTCCTTTCTTTACTCCATTCCCTACACATTCGCTGACCACAAGTACCTTTTTCAATAGCGTTTACGTTACTCTGTGACAGCTTTATTAATAAATCCGATTTTTTTCTTTCATACACTTCAGGTAATATATCTGCAGTTTTCGTTTGTTCATCGTCGACGATATTATTTTTGCCGGAATCCGCACTTCGGATACGCAATTTTTTAATAGAGGTTTTAGTTTTATCAATCGTTTTTATTTTTTTCAATTATTTTCCGCAAACGCCTTCGTATACTAACAGTGGCCTCCCCAAAATTTTTTTCTGAATAACGAAATTAGGAACGTACCCTTATTATTATAAATTATTGCCGCAGCAAAGCATCGCCCTTGATACGATCCTCGTGCAGAAAAACTTATTCTTTTTCCTCCCACAAATTTATTAACGACATAATTGTAGCATTCCACAGCATTGTTCTCAATATCAAAAAGTAAACTAGACGACAAAGTTGCAACTCGATTTAAAACTTGTTTGTAAGGTTAGTATAAAACACCATTTGCGGAAGTATAAAATAAAATATCATTTGACTGTACACTTTTATAACTAAAATAGCTTGCGCATTGTTCGTGATTGCCAAATATATGCTGGAAAAAAAAAGAAGAGGCTCATTTTTACTAAATTTAATAGCACTTATAATAGCTGTTCTAAATTTTAGAATATTATTTTTAAAAACATTTTTACTAGTGATATTTGCTTTCGTTGTTTTAACTATTTCTCTAATTTTGGAACAATAATTACGAAGTATGTGATTTCTACATTCAATTTTTTCTATAAAATAATATGCACCATTTGGTTTTGCAGCCCCAACTTTTTTTAATACACTACTATCCTCGATGCCTATAATTCTCCTATAATAGTTATTTATGTATTAAGGGCATAATCAGGGAGATTGTGGCACGAGGGAATGTTTAAAGCCCGACGAAGGAGGGCTTTTAATTTCCCGAGTGCCACAATCGACAATTATGCACGTGGTACATACAACGTTTTATTCTATTTTAGTTTCTAAACTATTTTTAACGAAATATTGAGTATTTTCAGCAAGACTGTGTGAATTGTGCCGATGCGAATTTTAATACATAGCTGGCTATTATTTTGATGTTGTTATGGATACCACGTTGATTATTTGATAATTCGTTTTTCAAAATGTAAATTAAAGAAGCGGAAAACCTTTATTCAAACGAAAGTTTAGAAGAATTTGAAGTCGGTCAGGTAATGATTTGATAAAATATTATTTTTCCAACTTAAGAAAAAGGCTGAATATCGAAGCGTGGTTGATTAATTAATTGATTAGTGTAAATGAACAATCAATTGTTGCTTAGCAATTTTTGATAGATTTGTGCTAAAAAGGCCAATTTAAGCCCGCATTTGGGTGCTTATAAATAAGATTATGGTTCTAAAATAGAATAAAGTATCTAAAGTAAATCCCTCTAAGATAATTGAAGCTTCCATGGACATCGATGTTTGCACCTAGTTTTATAAAACAGTTATGTGTTGGAATTTCTTTTTTCTGTTTCATATAGATTTTATAGAAACTACAAAGTTTGTTTTTGACTCCAACATAAAGTATTTTTTAGTTCTGGCACCAATTATGCGTCCTACCCCAGACAGTGCATTGTAATTGGATTTGTAAGAGCATTTGCTCCAAGCTACATCGACAATAACTCTTTCACAGCTAATCGGTACTCTTCTTTACCTGCGTTTTGGTTTGTTCTTCGAAAAGTGCTTCGATGCTCTTTAGAACTCTAACCTCGGCTTTATGATATGTCGCGTGGGGCATTTGAGGGATATCTAGAGCTGAACAAAATTCTGAAATTTGAGAATAACCTACGCCCGTTGATCTAGCTCCACAAATAGCTGAGTAATTGACTTTGTATATATGATTTTCAGGTTCAGTACAAAAATTACCGAATATTCCGTACATATTACATTTGTAGTAGAAAACATTTTTTAAACCATAACAATTTTCATGAGTTTTTTCAATATTATCTAAAGTACAGCCCAACATATTATCACTGATTGATTTCAGTGTTGTTAATAAGTGGCCTATGCCAACAATTCTACGTCCAGTACTAATTTCTCGACGTGTCATGACCTCTAGAGTATGAAAAAAGTGGTCTCCCGTTTCCGTATGTCCGTCTGTCTATCTGTCTGTCTGGTGTCTGTATCCATTTTTTATTAGACAAGTGTTCTCCGAAACTACTGGATCGATTGCTATATTTTATATGTATATTAGAAATATCATGTAGATGGTTAAACGCTAACTAAAATTTGGCAAATCATCTCCACCACCAATGGGATGACGTCATCTCCAAAATTTATAATACAAAGTTTTTTAAATTTTATAAAATTAGATACTCCTGCACTTGTGGTGTGTAAATCCGTGTAGAATTTTCACCCTAGACATCTAGAATTTTTGGAAAAAATTTTAACTTACCCGGGTTCTCAAAAAATAAATTCGCATAATCAAATTTTATAATTTTTCGAAAAAGCTGGGTTTGTTTTATTGTATTTCAGAGGCGCTAGATGTTCTGTCGAAATAACCTTCGACCAATTTGCTTCATTCAAAATACATTCCGAGAGGTAACTAGGTATGTATCTACTTAGATTACTAAGAAATACTCACAATAACGTACCTTCGTACCTACAATAAAATATTCTTGGAAATTTAATTTTACTTTTCTACCTACTTACAGAATATGCTCAACACGTACGAATTTTTATGGAAACAGGAATTTAAAAATAAGACTAAGAATTATGGTCGGAATTATACAGGGTGTCTCAGAAATAAGTACATTAATTTTAACCAGTAACAGAACTCGTGGAACGGAACAACTTTTTTATCTAGCATTTTTTCGAAAACTCAAGTCGAATTTCGAATTTTTCCACCCATATATTCACGAGCCGTCTATGTTCACCTTAAATAATAATTTAAATAATAGCAACACTACAACAATGAAGAAGGTACCGTAGCAACCGTTTTGACACTGACAATCATTTTTATGTCAATGTTTTTTTTAAACGTTGTCTCTTTAAATTTTTTTTGGCACAGATTTCTAATTTATAGACGAAATGTGTTGAAATGGCTTTGTTTTCAAATCTGGAATGCACCGATATCGTTTTAACGTACGGTGAAGCTCGGGGAAATGGCACTCGCGCCCAAGGAATTTTTTCAGAAAACCTCCCAAATCGTCTGCCAAATGTGCGCAGTTTTAAGAACGTTGCAGCATTTTCGAGAGTACGGATCTTTTAAACCTGCACCTCAGGATCGGGGTAAGTTACGTAGTAATAGAATTGCTAATATTAAAGAGGCTGTTTTGAAGAGTGTCGAAGCTCGACCGGGCACTAGCACGTATCACTGTCTAGTGTGATGTATCGGAGAGTAGTATTTGGAGGATACTCAGAGAACAAATGTGCCCCTTTCAGGACCAGAAAGCTCAGTTATTGAAACTAACAGACTTACCACGTAGGCAAAACTTTTGTGAATTGGTTAATAGAAAAATAAACGAACAAGCAAATTTTGTATCTCTTACACCATCAACTGATGAGGTCGGTTACACGAGGGAAGGTGTTCAACAGCCACATTTGGGCCGATGGAATTCCGTACGCCATTAGGGAGCAGGATTTTCAATTTCTCTCTAAATGTTTGTCACATTGACAAGATTAGGAAAATACGTATCCTAGTAACTGTTTTTGACCATAAATTATTAATTATAATAATTATTAGTGTCCATGGGTGACTGAGGATCCATGGGCGGGTAACCTTAATTGGGGTGTAAATTTAACAATTTTTAACTTGATAATTAAAAAGTTCTTGACAAAACTCTACTAAGAAAAGTTGTTGAGTTCAATGAGCTCTATAACTGATTAAAATTAATGTACTTATTTCTGAAACACCCTGTATATACGACCAAGCATTTTTTTGTTTTGAGTAAAAATCTCCACAGTCTCTGACAATGATTTTATTAATTTATTTTAAAACATACATTTGGCTTTTTTCATTTCTTATGACAGTAAATTATGTTAAACTGCATAGCAAAAATTTTCTTTCAAAGGACTTTATGCTACAAAAAAGTAGGAGGTGCTATTAAAAAAATTATCGATGACGTCATACACCTGTCAAATATCGCTCAAAACTTTTGAAACTAATATTACAAAATGGCAATTTTTATATACCAGTAGACGTGTTTTTGCGTTTTTACTTCTCGAACGTAAGCTAAGAAATATTGTTTGTTTTCTTTCATAGTAGATAAATATTTTAGTTCCTTACTCTGCTCTACCTGCAAGCAGGGATACACTTCCCCCGTTGACAATAACAGTAATAAAACTAGTTATTATTGTAAACGAAGTCAATGATTTTAACCCTTAGAGATGAGTGGCAGCTGTCATAACGAGGCAGCATGGGTTGTTTTACAAGTTGCATATCTTTTAAAATAGAAATTTTCTTGAGGTGTGGTGGAGCCAAGTAGTCTGTGAAAATGTATTTTGGGTTGCATAAACACAACTATTACAGCACAGTATAGATATCAATTGACGTCTATACTGTAATTACAGCGACATAATTCATGAATCACCCTGAATTTTTAAACAGTAACATTCAGATTACGACGTAAATATATTGTATCACACGCAGTCTTTTTGATTTTCATAGTGCTAAATAGTTGTAATTTGTATTGTGTGGATTTACTAAGTTCACGGTTACAAAGTTACATTTGTCAATTTCAAAACAATGTTTGTACCTAAATATTTAGGAGCTACATACATTATCTATAAAATCAAACACTTAACTGTCAATGGATTATGGAAATATATATTTATAAAAAGTTAACAAGCTGTGTTTAGCCAAACAACAATGTAAAATATAAAAACTGGTCCTTATTTATGGATAAATTCGGCATACATTTTTTTTCACCTCTATGAAACATCCATTGCCGTTGTTTTATTCACCTCCGTACCTGCGTTCAAAAAATTAAAGAGGAAAAAATAGATTTAAAAACGTTCATTGCAGATACTCACGTATTTCACGAATATGTAGTATCAGCTGTGCTACAGATCTCAAGATATTCCTGTTTATTTTTTGCTTTTTGAAATACATTGTTTTCAATTTCCAGGGTATTGTTAGATGTTGCTCCCACCTGTTTAATTTCTTCCTCACTAATAACATATTAATATAACTTCTTTGTTAAGAATATAACATATTTTATCTACATTTTAGTAACTACAGCATGCCTAAAAGCTGTCGTCTTCCAAGAGTCATCACTATGCATTTGATTTTGCATTAAACCTCTGTTGGGTTGTGTTATGTTGTTGACACAGGATTGCAATCCTTGTAGAGTACCATTTACTGACTGGTCATTACAACAACTACAGTGAGGGTTTTGCAGCAAATTGCTTTCACTTGGTTGCTGCTGTTCCGATTTTAAGAATGGATTATTATTGGTTTCAACTGTTAATTTTTCCAAATTATTCATAAGACTTTGTACACCATATTCATCTTGTATCTCTGCAATGTCCGAAAATTGAATGTATAAACAGTTCTAATTCTGATACACAAACTTACTGTTTCGCATATACAATATAATTCGAGCTACAGATGTTAAATATTCTTCTTTGTTTTTCGCTTTCTGAAACTGACGTTGCTCTATCTCAAAACAGGATCGGGTTGGTTTTCTTCCAGACCATACTGTCAGCTGCTGAATTTCTACATCACTATTTAAGTAAACAGCAGTTTATACTTAATTGGTAAATAAATATTTCTACTTACATTTTTGAAGCCACACTTAGTCTGTAAGGTATTGTCCTCCACGATTCATTGTTTTCCATTTTGTAGACAAAACGTAAATAACGATAATAATATTAATGTAATTATTATAGTTTGGTTATACGTTTTGTATAAGATCCAAATGGGTATGTTTATTAAAGGTTAGGGTTAAGATGAAATAGGTGCAACGCAAGTAAAGTCACGATATTAACATTATTAACACAAAAACACAACAGGTACAGACGATACAGTGTATGGTCTGTGGATATTAACTAATTAACACAAGGGCGGAAGACGGAAGGAATTTGCAGTGCATTCAATAAATCATTGACCTATTATTAACTGGACTGCGCATTGCTGTTTGGAAACCGTGTAAGTAATGTTGTCAACATGATCAGGTAACCAGTAATATCCATTCGGGACAAAAGAGTACTGAGCAACATAGGAAAATTAAGGAATATTTGTTTTTACATCAAACACTAGAGTTATTTAATGTTTGTTTTGCTTGTAATTAATATATAATCACAAAAAACATTGCTTGAAACAAATATTTATTTAATCTAATAGCTAATACGCAAAAATAACATTTTTTTGTCGTTACAAAGGTAGAAAATTTTATGTTAATAAATTTGAAACGAAAAAACTATTGAACAAACTTTATCAATCTCAACAGACTTTGAGAAATCTGTTAAGACTGTCATAATAATTTTGAAATTAATTACTAAAATGATTTAATATAATTATACATATACTTACTGAATTTTAAATACCTACAGGTGTTTGCGAAATGCACCGACAAAAAATTGAAAACGAGATGTGGGAAAAAAACTAGGGTTGATGGTGCCGGGTACCCGAAAATTAAAATGCAATGCTATTCCTACAATTTTTGTTTGCACTAACGAGGGTTTTTCAATCACTCCTCTGACTAAGAGGACTTCTGTAGAAGATGTAGAACCTGAAACTAACTGAAACTGTTAACGAACCTCCTGAAAAGATTTCTAAAATCTCTGAACACTTTCCACCAGGATTGCCAATTTGTACAGATCCTTTTTAAAAGAATCTAACCTGTCCTTATTTTTCTTTTAGAATGATGAACGAATAAGTCATATTAATATTACAAATGCACAAATAGGCACAAATATGATAAGCTATATATTAAAGCAGTACAACGAACAAGAAAATATAAACGTTTACTGAAAACAGCAAACCAAAAAATTGCTAAAATTACTGCTGAAACTGAGGGAGAAGACAGTAAATTATTACGAAGCGTTTTTAATCAAGATCAAATTATAGCTTTAACAAAGAGGAATTTAAAAAAATTAACAAAATTTATGAAATGGTCAGAAAATACGGTTATAAAAGCATTAAGACTAAAATTTAGTTGTGGAGATTCGGGTTACAAACACTTGTTACAACAAATGATTCCACCTCCGTCGATTCAAACACTACAGAGAAAATTGGAAGGTTTAAAGTTTGACTCTGGAATTTTACACGAAGTGTTCAAATTTCTTAAGATTAAGGTAGAATCATTTAAAAATGTTGAGCGAGATTGCTGCTTAGTTCTGGACGAAATGGCCATTACGCCAGGAAAAACGTATGACAAAAATATAAACAAATATTTTGGTAATGTAACTCTACTAAATCATGAAGGATTAGCAACTCATGTTTTAGTATTTATGTTAGCTGGAATTAATGCAAGATGGAAACAGGTTGTTGCCTACTACTCTAATGGAAATTCTGTGAACGACTAGTCATTTAAAAACATCATCGAAATCATCTTTGAAGAATCAGAAAAGCTTAATCTTAATATTTTAAACATAACATCAGATATGGGTGCCGCTGATCAGGCTTTGTGGCGGTCATGGAACATATCTGCTGGAAGATATACGACAGAAATAAAATCAAAAATTGAAGATCTTTTGAAACTTGAAGAAAATGTGTGGAGTTAGGATGTGTGTATCTGCCCCCACCACACACCACTAGGTGGACAAGGGTAGCGCTAGTCGTCACTGGTCCGCTGCCTGCTTTGTATCTACAGTTAGTCGGTTATTAATAAATAGTAATTCGAAATATCGGACTTTGAATGTTACCCCGCCTGGTGTACAGGCGTCGCGACATTGCTCTGCGACAAAAAAGGAAGAAAGGAGTTAGTGCAAATTTGCAGTGGATATCAGGGTTATAAAATAAACATTTAAAACAGTGCAGTGACGAAAATGGCAAACGCGTTACCTCGCCTTGTTCTCAATAACGGAGGTAACCCGGGTGAACAGTGAAAACAGTGGTTAAATGGGTTCCAAATATATTTAGTAGCCACAGAAGTAAATAAAAAAGATGAAGCCATCCAAATTGCCCAATTGTTACACTTCGCGGGGCCGGAAATTCGGAAAATACACACTACTTTTAAATTCGAAGAGGCAGAGAAAAATAAACTCAATGTAGTCATCGAGAAATTCAACAAACACTTCGCACCACGGCACAACTTAACATTTGCACGATATAAACTTTTCCAATCAAAGCAGACACCGGACACATCTCTTGAAGAATTTATTACAGATCTGTGGAAACAAGCTCAAGGATGCGAATTTGGTGAATTGTGTGACGATAAATAATTTTTTACAGTTGAAATTACCTATCTCAGTTTTGAAGCCAGCAAAGGTGACTTTAAAATCTTATACCGGAGATATATTACTAATGCTAGGACATTGTAAACGTAGTTGTACACAGCAAAATAAAACATATGAAGTTGAGTCTTACGTAGTTAATGCAGTCGAAAATATAAAACACAAATTAAATAATAGCCCAGTACTTCAGTTTTTTAACTCTGATAAAGAAATACTTGTGTCAGTTGATGCTAGCCAAAATGGTCTCGGAGCGCGTTTAATGCAAGATAATCGGCCGGTGCATTATGCGTCAAAAGCTTTAACACAAAGTCAAAGTAACCAGGCCCAGATTACAAAAGAGTTAATGGCGATATGGTTCGGGCTTACCAAATTTCATGAGTATGTTTTTGGTAGGCATGTCACTGTCGAAACAGACCACAAACCACTTTTAACTTTGCTTAAAAAACCGCTCAATTCAGCTCCAGCTTGTCTGCAACGATTATTGTTAGCATTACAACGGTATCATTTCACATTAAAATACAAACGTGGTAAAGATCTTATAATCGCCGATGCTTTGTCTAGGGCTTGCAGACTTGATACTGCTAGCAATGATCTAGAACTAACAGATCACATATGTGTTGTCTCAGAGGTCAATGTTTCAGAATCTAATTAGGCCATATATATAATTTAAAAGTGATCTCGTAATTGAAGATGTAATAGTTTATAGAAATAATAGCTATGTAATCCCCAAATCATTGCGAAAAGAGATACTACAGAAAATCCATTACAGCCATTTAGGGTATAACAAATGCATAAAATTGGCAGAGAAATCACCATTATAACACTTCTTAATTCTTCACACAAGATTGCTAATAGTTCATTTACGGCAGTTAAATTAACAAAATTCATACCGCGAACTGACGGGGGGTTAAAATAATTTCTTCCCTTAGGCTGTTATCATCGTTACCATGATTACACCACCGGGGCATGCCCTCACAACGCTCAAGGGTTCAAAGTTTTGCAGGAATGATCAACTATTATAGCAAGTTCGTACCAAAATTAGCGATATTAATGAAACCTATTTATAATCTGCTAAAAAAGAACGTACAATTTCGCTGGTCCGCGGAATGTAGTCTAGCTTTTAGGGAAATAAAAGCGATAATCGCGTCAGACGAAGTGTTAACGCATTTCGACCCCACTCTACCAATAGTACTCACAACCGACGCATCAAAGGACGGTATTGCGGCCGTATTATCACACCAAATAGATACTGGTCGAAAAAAACCGATTGTTTTCATCTCAAGAACGCTAAGCAAAGCAGAAAGCAACTACGCCGTAATCGACAAAGAAGCTTTGGCGATTTATTGGGCTACTAAAAAATTAGCATATTATCTGATGGGAAACAAGTTTGTCATAGAAACTGACCACAAACCATTAGTATCAGTCTTCGCGATGAACAAGAGAATTTCTCAGTCCTACTCAAGTAGAATGCAAAGATGGATGCTACATTTGGCAGGTTTCAGCTATGACATTAAATACATAAAAGGGCAAGAAAATCATGTCGCGGACATGTTGTCAAGGCATCCGCTACAGACAACTGAAGAAGAAGAAAATCAGGAAGAGTCAAGCAACCAGTTGAACCTGATTGTCACAGAAGGGATTCCAATAGATTCAAAAAGAATTGGTATAGAAACTAGAAGGGACCCCGTCCTGGCTAAGGTCCTAGAATATGTCACAAACGGATGGCCGACGAACGTAAAAGAGGAAAATATGAAACATTTCACATGTAGAAAAACAGAAATCACATGCGAACAAGGATGCTTATTATGGGGTTATCGGGTGATAATACCAAGTAAGTTACGAAAAAGACTCCTCGACGAGCTCCATGGGGTACATTTAGGCATTGTAAAAATGAAAGCAATCGCAAGATCGTATTTCTGGTGGCCAAAATTAGACGAAAACATAGAAAAGGTAGCGAAGTCATGTAGGGCGTGCATCATGACGTCTGATGATCCCCAAAAGGCGATTCCAACGCCATGGAACAAAGCTACAAGACCCTGGCAACGTGTGCACATCGACTATTTAGGCCCGATAAACGGTAAATATTATTTTCTAATGCTGGACGCATTCAGCAAATGGCCAGAAATATACGAAGTCCCAAACATAACTGCGGATACAACAATACGCAAACTAAGAGAGACATTCTGCAGATGGGGAATCCCGGAGTTAATAGTCTCAGACAACGGAACGCAACTAGTTTCACGAGATTGCGAACAATTTTTACGAAATAATGGAGTACACCATGTAACCATAGCACCGTATCATCCGGCATCAAATGGTGCAGCAGAGAACGCAGTGAAATCGTTTAAAAGAGGGCTGAAAACCGCTCTTTTTGACAAACGAAATAAGAACACCCGCACCGACATTCTCGTAAGCCGATATCTAATTCATTATAGGAACGCAAAACACGCCACAACGAATGAAACTCCTGCTTTCCGGATGCTGAATAGAAACATCAGAACTTTATTCAATTTGATTAAACCGCAGGAAGAGAGAATAAGTTACGACACGCGGAAAACACCAAGAACAACGAAATTTCAAATAGGCGAAGTAGTGGCAATCAGAGATTATAAAGATACCAACAAAAAGGCGTGGATGGAAGCCAAAGTTACTCAGACAATTGGCCAAAAAATGTTTTTGTGCAAAATCATCGGAAACGGGAGGGTAACAAAACGACATGTGGATCAAATGAAAACAATCATACCGACAGACACAGAATCTGACGATAAAGGAACAGAAAAAATTATAAGAAAGGCATTAACAACGTCAAAGGTTCCAGCAATTATATCAGACAAGGAAACAGTAAAGGAGACCACGAGCTCTACTAACGTCGAGACACGCCATAACCCAACACAACCAGATCCCTATATCCCAAACGAGTCAATCCCTGAAACATCTGGTCAGCACGTGAACGCGGAATCTAATCAAAAGAGTAACCGACCTATCCGAACGAAAAAACCCCCATCACGATGGCAGGCAAATGAATGGATAAGGTATTAATTAGGAAACATGTAGGTTGACTAAGGGGGGAGATATGTAGTGTAGTGTAAGCGAGGCTTTACGAGAAAAAAGAGGTAAAGCCAGCTTTAGCGATAAGTAAGAAGGGGAGGTTAGGTTTAAGACATGTACGCTTGAATGTATGAAGAATCGTAGGATAAACAACTTTAAACAAATAGAGATTTCCTATAAAAGTTAATATACAACATAGACATTTTGTTTTCGGATAATGGCTCACAGTTTATTAACAACCATTTTCAGAAATTTTTAAAAGATTGGGAAATTTTGCACAAGACAAGTTCGCCCAAATATCCACAATCTAACGGGCTAGTTGAAAGGCACATACAAACAATAAAGAAGTTATTTTTAAAGAATTTGCATGATGGTAAAGATCTTTATCTAACGCTACTAGAATACAGGAACACACCAATTAGCAAACATTTACCATCCCCAGCAGAATTGTTGTTTGGTCGTAAAATCAAAGGATTAGTACCTATTAAACAGTCACTCCTAATACCCAAACATAGTACAAAGCAACACCATCAAAATCTTTGCAGTCAGAAACAAACTCAGAAATACTATTACAACAAGTCCAAGAAAGCAATGTCAGAGTTAAAATGTGGTGATAAGGTGGTGGTGCAGGATCCGGTTACCAAGCGGTGGGAGCCTGGTGAAATTATAAAACAAGATAGTTACAGGCCAAGAGCGTACCATGTTAAACTTCGTAGTAATGGCAATGTATTAGTCCGAAATAGAAAGTATTTAAAACGGGTAGATAGGAACACTTTTCAAACTAATGTACACACAGGTGATCAAAACAGGCTATTTGACCAACTGCTAGAAGACAATTTAGTTTGTGAGGACACGCAATCGGTTCCAGCTCATGTACCTGAAACTGAAACCGTGAGTAATAGTCCTCAAGCAACCATAGCGCAACCCAAGGTCAACCAAAGACCTCAGCGGAACAGGCGAGCACCATTAAGGTTTCGCGACTACTATGTATAAATTGTAAATAGTTATAAGTAGTTGTAGTTATTTTTTTATATAGAAAGGGGGATGTCATAGTAATAGATTTGATGCCACACAGATATGTAGTGTGGGTGGCCTACGTGTCACTAGATGGTGGGGAGAAGAAGTTTAAGTTGGGAGAGAGGGAGTATTGTACAAAGCTGTAATTAAGAAGATTAAGATTTGTTAGTTGAATAAATCAGATATATAGTTTATGGAGCATTCAATACCATAACAGTAGTCATCAAGGATCACAACTGCTGCCCAATAATTTACTATTCCTTTCGTTATCTACTGTGAATTATTTATAAAATCAAGCTGTCAACATCTTTCTTCCGAAGTTAGTTCAGACATACTTCCTAAAATTTAGGCGCGCAAAATTCAAATAGTGATCAGGCAAGGATAGCTTCATTGTAATCCCTCCATGCACGAGAGAGATGTGTGACAGGAGGATGTCGTCACAGGCTGTCCTAGGGAAAGAACACGGCATGGTGGTATCTATGTATTATATATATGATCTAAGGCCGCCACACGCCCGTAATAACTTGTGTATTTGCATCCAGTTACTTTAATTCAGATTTTGCTTTGCTTTATTAAATTTGTGTTATTCAAATATGGGCATTGATTCAAAACATGTGTAGGATTTTGTGTTTGTTCGGTTTTCATATGTGTATGTCTGTCAAATCGCGAGTGTCTTTTCTTTCATATTTTTAAGGTGTTTCGTTTGAAATGTAACATGTCGGTGAATATACGATAGGGGGTTTTTGGGGCTGAGGAGTGGATGCTCGCAGGTCTTTTCCTCCTAGAGAGGGGGTGCGAATTTTAGCCCCCTCCTAAAAATTTTGTCCATTATTTCTTGCGCTCTCTACTCGCACGCAGTGTATGCGCACTTGTATGAAAGAACGTCTTCCCGCCACTACAACGTGTTGTTTAGAGAGATGAAAGTAGGATCAAAATATATCTGGAAACCATGTCAAACAGGGGTATTAATTTCTACGCAGGTCATTTTGGAATTTCAATCCATTTCAAAAGTAAGTCTAGGCGTATTTTGGTGTTAATCGTCTAGTGTTAATCAGTTTTTTTTTTTTTTCAATAATTGTCCCCTGCAATTATGTTTACGTCCATACCTCCGGTCCAACCAGACGTTCGGGATCACCACGTCTGTCATCCTCACATGTGTGTGAAAAAAATGGATGAAAATGGCGAAGAACAACCAATTATTTTGCCTTCGTAATGGGCCAGTTCGATAAAACACCCCTGTGTGTCGTCTCTTATTAATTACTTTCGTCGCTACTCATCCCTCTCATCGCCATATCGCTGACACACACACACATCACATGTAAGTTGTAACTTAGTGGAGGCCATTATTTTTCCCATTAGTATATTTTCGCGAACATGGGCTATCATGAAATTCTACGGAAACCTCCCGTCTGGAAATTCTGCCAAGCGCAGAAACTCAAATTCCTACAGAAATTTCTGTGGCTTCTTAGATGAACTTTCTGACAGAGAAAAGAAAAACAGGCAAACAATTGTCTCCTGTTCGTTCATTGGGGCTGGTGTTAACGTCCCCCTTGCTTGTTTCGTACTTGGGGCTTTGGTCGCTGTTGGAAGCTAGATAGCAACTTCGTCGAGGTCTCTCGTCGCCGGGCTCGGTTGTCCTTGTCTTGGGTCGTGGTTGTGTCATTACCGCTTCGGTTTCGGCTGCCTTGTCTGTCGTTGGGGTCTAGCCGTCGTCGTTAGTTGTCCTCGCTTGGGCTCCGATTACATGAAACAAAACAGCAAAACGGTAGTATACGAAAACAACAATAAAATAGACAAACAACGCATCGTGGTGACATTGCACCATTCTGTGTTAACATAATGTCACAGTTAGCAACAAGTTACGAAACCGATTTGCCCTCAAAAAGTAAGTTTGGCTGATGCCAAGTATTTCGCAAAGAAACTGCGAAATGCTTGGGCCAGCAGAAGGAACTTGGAGAGTGGGAAATCGAGGACAGTGAGTGACCGTTAGAGTTAGAGACGGTGACAGGGTGGGTCCCTTCAAGACTGCCAAAGACAACCGTAATGATTAAGTAAGTACCAACTCCATATACTTAGTTTTGTAGTTAGTAGGTAATAAATCATAGAATAAGGAGACAAATGTTTTTATATAACACCCCTAAAGGTCACAGGACGTGACAATAAGCACAAAGTTTAAAAACCCCGCGAAAAATTAAAATTTTTATTCTATTCTATTCTATTCTATATTATGTCTCCAACAGGCCGGAGGCCCAATTACAGGAGACAGGACAAACACAACACCCAGAGGCAGGCCGGGAATCGAACCCACGACCCAAGGTGTGGCGGGCAAGCACGGAGCTAACTAACCCACCCGGGTCCTCGCTTAAACCCTGGAGGTAGAATGACAGGAGGGAGCAAGCCTTATGTTGCCGTCGGAGATCGATTGGTATGTTTTAGTGTGATCTGCGAAAATATAAGTTTGCAATTTGTTTCTAGAAATTATGTTTAGTTTTTAATTTCAAAACTATTGTAGATGAAATCAGTTTATTTAATAAAGTTTTAGTTGTTCCCGTGATATAAATAGACTCTGGTATACCAACTCACCGCCATTTTGTTTTCCAAAACGAAGGTCTAGTTGGCAGTTTGAACAAAAATTGCTAGATGGCAGCACCATATGTAGGTACGTCAACACTGCTTCTAATACTACCTAATGTCAGATTGTCAAACCGCGTCAAAATCAGACTGATCACTGATCTAGGCGAATTTAAAGTTTACTAAAAACAACAACATGACGAAGTGTGCGTTATGCGGCTTTGTCAAAGTTTCCAATACCGATTTATCCTTGTTCCAAGTTCCAACGGTAAAACATTTTGCAGAAATACTCCTAAAAATAAAACAATCCGGTATTTTTTCCTTACACGTTATATGTATTTTTAAACTTGATTTACAGGATACACACAAACTGCAAACATGGAATGAGGCTTTGGGCACAATTTTGTCAAAAAATGAGCATGTTAGCATGAAACATTTTGCTAAACATTTCATACGTGAATTTGTGAATTATGGCAAAATTAGACGAACTCTGATGGTAGATGCCATTCCATATTAAAACTTAGGAACCAGCAGTCCCCGTCTCCTCCTGTAGTTCCTGTCCGTCCGTTAAAATGTCGTCTTAAATCAAGGTCTGTTTTCTCCTGTTTTATAGTGCTTAAAAACAATGCATTCCAGTATAAAATTTAATTCGTACAAGCGTAAAAGTAACCAAAAGACTGTTGAAACTAATTAGGTACAATCTGTTTTAGATCTCAAGGTTCACATACCTAGGTACATCCCTGCCTCTGAACCATCTAAAAGTCCTACACAAATAGAAAAAAAACTCCTCTCATCTTTCATTTCAACACTGTATGAGGTTTTGAAAGAAAATTTGCAGAAACTAGTTGGGTTGCTTCCTAGAGTGGGGAATTCATGCAGGGATTTCTAAAATCACAATATATCATATTTCTGGCACAATTCTTGCAATAGATAAAACCATCATTATTGACAGTAAAGGAGACCTTAAACTGATGATCAAAAATATTTGTCGCACTCCTGATTTTCTACCTGGTACCTGGGAAGAATTAGTGACGCTAATTAAATCGGTACATTCCATAAAAGTATGCAATGGTTCATGTGTTGACGGCAAAGTTAGTTCTTTTTGCACTGGCGAAAACACCCAAATGAAGTCAAGAGAGATGTAGGGCATGTGCTTTAATCAGAAAAAAAAAATGCAAAAACCCGAAAAAACGACACAGCTGATTGTAAAACAAGAGCGTAAACGAAAACGATATTCCTACTTGTTGTCAAAACAAGTTAAACAAAGTCAGAAGATTAGGGATCTACAAAAATGTGCCAAATTAAAATCGGCAATGGGAACTGTTCCGAACATGGCTTTATTGCGAGGTTACCTGAAAACCAGAAACTGGCAGTAAAAACTTGTTTTGAGACTGCAGGCAAAGCTCCTAGAGGAAAACGATACACCAAGGACTGGATTGATACTTGTCTTCTGATAAGAATTAAAAGCCCTAAACTTTACAGGCATTTAAGAAGCAGGGAATTATTGCCTTTATCGTCGCCCAGTACATTGTCAAACTATATCAGGAATATGACAGTTCCTATGGGTTTCAAACCCAGTTATTCAAAGCCCTGAAGAAAAAAACAAAAAATATTCCTAAGCGGGAATGTCATAGGACGTTAATGGTGGATGAGTGCAAAATTAACCCTTGCAAATATTTTGATAAGAATTGGTTGGAAGTGATGGGATTTGTAGACCTAGGGGAGTATACACCTGAACCTCAAAAAGATCAACTTGGTGGCCATGCCCTTGTAATGATGTTCCAATCATTTGCAGGAAAGCATGTATAAGCAGTTGGATGTTTTCTGTCCAGAGGCAGTGTGTTAGGGACAATTCAAGCAAAACTTGTTTTGGAAGCGGTGACACTCTGTGAAGCAACTGGGCTGTTCGTTGATGTAGTTATTGCTGATGGTGCTACATGGAATAGGGCCATGTGGAAATCATTTAATGCTGGGAATCCACAAGCTCCATGGTGCATCCATCCCTGTAAGAACAACAGAAAATTGAGAATGTGTTCTGATTTTTCGCATCTGTTAAAATGCATACGTAATCGTCTCGTGGCCTAAAAAGAATTCCATGTTCCCGAAGGGCGTGGTCGGTTGGCCGATTTTGAGAATTTGTTGGAATATTGTGAAATATCCCGTTTAATTGGGGTTGCTGCGGCACCATGTGCAAGCGTAGTTAGGAAGAAGCGAGTCCGAAGTTAAGCTGAGTTGCATTTCCTTTTCCGCGATTGCAAAGTATCGATTCAATCAAAATTGAGGAGGTCGTGTCATTACTCCGCAACTATGGCCGGTCACATGACTATAGTTGTCAATATATAACTTTTGGGTCGCAACCTGAAGGGGAGTAGTTGAAGAAGCAGTTGTAGGAGTAGTTGTAGTTGTAGCAGACAAGTGATAATTGTAACCAACACCCGTACCAGCGACATTTTCTTCCAATAAAATTGGTATAGTGCCCTATCTGTTTCAATTGCCAACCCCTACGCGCAACAATATGATGCCAAGAACCATTTTAAATACGCCTACAAATTGACACGGAAACATGTACATCCAGAACAGCACGAAAAGATGACCACCAAATATGCCTTTCAATTATTTAGCGGTACTGTTGCATATACCCTAACGGCGTTAAAAGACAAACAGATACCACAATTTGTCAACTGCCAGCCGACAATCCAATTTAGTAGACGCCTTAATGAGTTGTCTGATATTTTAAACTCAAGTAATCGTTTTAATAGCCTAAGGCAATCTTCTCAGCAACAGGCGGCCTTAGAAGATTTCTTGATTGATTTACTGTAGTATGTGACTAGTTAAGGATTTGTATATAGGAGGTTGTATAACTTATTGTAACAACCCCACTTTGTGCATTGCACCAGCACAATCGCCCTCTCAAGGGCAATTGAAGCAAGAACAACGAAAAGGAAGAAAAGGATAATTAAAAATGTACATCGGAGCGATATCGGAATTTAATCAAAATGAAGATTTTACTTTATATGAAGAGAGGTTTGAGCAATTTTGTTTGGCGAATAAGATTGAGAGTGAAAAGTCGAAGACCGCATTGTTACTGAGCCAGGTTAGTCAGGATGTGTATAATAAAACCCTGCGCGACCTAACCTTTCCGGTATTACCAAAAGACAAAAAATATGAAGAGTTAACGGCCGAACTGAAAACACATTTTAGCCCACAAGTCAATGTTTACCGAGAGAGAATAAAATTTTATCACGCATTTCAAGCAACCGATGAAACTACCACGGAATGGCATGCACGGTTGAGAAGCTTAGCAGTGAACTGTAATTTCAGCTCGTTAGAAGAAATATTAAAAGACAGATTCATATCAGGTATGAAGTCAGGACCAGTTCTAGATAGAATCGTAAAAGAACCAACCTCACAATCCTTAGCAAGGTTGATGGAGATCGCAGCAACAAAAGAACTAACGATGACCTACAATGACGACGGAAGAATCAATGCTATTGGCCCTACTCGCAATACACAGATTCAAGAGACTTCAGTTCCAAAGCAAACAGGACGGCATTCTGGTGAAGGAAGAGCAGGAGAACCGACATTTATGCGTCCAAGGCAAGGCACGAATCAAACTCGTGCATGGAAACCAGCTTATGGGAGACGAATGGAAAATGGCAACGCAAGTAATGGCGGTGTCACGTGCAAATGTTGCGGCAAGAAACACGGCGGAATCTGCAGGTACAAGGAGTACCAATGCAATAGCTGCGGCAAAATTGGACATCTACAAAGCGTGTGCAGAGAGGTAATGTTTCGTACATATGTTTATGGTTGCGAAAGATAGGCAAGCAGCAATTCCCGTCCACCCCCTTATTGCCTACCCTTAACTACCACCCGCCGATAATCCCCACCCACACAAGAAAGCCGCCCTCTGGGAGAAGAAAATTTAAAAATATTTGTAACGAATTTTCTTCGTTGTTCCATAAACAAACTACTACTATAGACGCTGAACGGACTTGAAAACAAAATTGACACAAATCACAGCGCCTCTGGTGTTTGTGAGCGCACATAGGAAAGAATAGGATATGAGGGAGGGATATTCAAATTTTTTCATGGTATAGGCAGAGAGAAATAAATGATCGAGGAAAAGTAAATTTATTAATATATTAACAAAGAATAGCATAAACATACTTATAAAATTTTTATACTTTGTTTCATTCTTCTGTGACGTTTTTTGAACATATTAAAAGCTTTTATTTTCACAGGACAACTATTAGTTGGACGAACCGTGTTTTTACCGCACAATATTAAATTAATTTCTTTGCACCAGGCATGCACCAAGGTGCGAATACACATGCTATTAACAAATAAACGGACATCGTTTTGATGATTTTGGCATGCTGGTATTAATTTCACATCTCTATTCAGCATGCCGTTTTGTAAATCAATTTTTAACAGCATATTGGATGGTGCGTCTTTTAAATAATTATGAATAAATTGCTGCGTTTCATAAAAATATACAGCAAATCTATGGGACGGATAGCACAGTCGCTGATTCCATCCACCACCATATTCCCTACTTTTGATGAGAGCATTATTTTCATCGTGTGAAGCACCAAACATCTCATCTTTGCATTGTTCACAATGCATTACTTTCTTCTTTATTTTTTTAAGAATGAACCCAGCAACATAATTGTTGCTAAGTTCACTTAAAGCTAATTGTAGCACGGCCCCATCTAAATTTTCCACTTCAAATTCGTTCGAATGAGAAATTGTTTCTGATCTTCCCAATTCAATCAACCTCGGTTCTAAATTTGGTTTAAAAAAATGTTCTATACCTCCAAATAGCTTTTCACAATTATCGTTCTCGCAGTTGAAATTTCCACTATATATCTTCAAACTCGAATTGATTAACATGCTTTTAAAAATTGCAACAAATGCCGACGGCGTTGGATTATTATTAAAAACGGCCTGGCCCCTCACTTGTCCAAACAAATTTTCTAGTGGATCTTGATTTAAATGACGTCCGAGTAAGTAATCAAAACCATTTCCTTTGAGAACATTCCAAATATTCATAAAATTTTTAATTGTGAATGACCAATTTTTTAACGAAGGTGGTCTTTCTTTGTCGCCTGCATTGACAGAAATGAATTTCATTGAACTCAATACAGGTAATGCTTCCTTCGTCCAAAAATCAAAATGCTTGCTTTTGTCGTTGATTCCGCAACGCAGTAGCTTTCCTTTTTGAGGGGTGGCGCTGCTTCCGTTCACGGAGTCAAAAAGCCGATCAAAAAAGAACAATAATTCAGCTGTCTGTTCTACGCCTTTAGCCAAAACTTCTGCTGAATCTGAAAAACAAATATTCATAACAAGTTACAATTTTTATATAATTTTCATACCCAGAGAACTTGCGAGTTTAAGAGTTGACGCCAATCGTTGACTAAAAAGTTGGGTGGCGTATTTCACCTTCATTTTTTTCATTTTTGATGCATAAATGTGCTCGTCATGCAAATGTGATAGAGCTCGTAACCCGTCAACCGTATTTGGACCGTTGTCCTTCTCATATAGCTTCACTATGTGTTCCCAGTTGGCGACCATTTTTTTCCCGTTCATTTCAAAAGAAATCTTCTTATTGAGGAAATTATTTCTAATTCCTTTAATAAGGTGAGGCGGATCAAAAATTGGGTAAATTTTGTAGCCATTGTTCTCAAAAAATCCTCCTTGAAATTCCAGTCCTTTTTTTAAGTAATCTGTTTTACTATCAAAAATTAATGAATTTAGGACTTTAACGTTGGTAGTTGCTTGATCACATATAGTTGCAATCGGTTTAAGCCCAATATCAATCAACATTTCAATAATTCTTGAAACCAGATATTTAATTTCCGACCATTTTGCACCCCCCTTACAAGAAAAAGCATAACAAATAGGTTGTTTGAATTTCTTCTTTATCCCCCTAATTATAAATACCAATACGTGGTCGGCAATGTCATCAACTCTTTTTCCGTTCCCCATATCACCGAAGCCTTCAATGTAACCTTTCCTTTCATTAAAATGTAACCCCGGTCGTATAGCCATTTCATCCCAGATCAGAGACACGAATTTTTCAGAGGGACTCATTGTTTCTGTTGAAGTTTTCAACGCCTCAAAAATGTTGGAATTTATTCCAGCATCAACACTTACTAACTTCAAAAAATTATTTAATGTTGATTTACTTGGCAATGTGAAAATTTTGGATAAAAATCTATAAGCCTTGGGACCTTGATTATATAATGTCAAAGCCAAAATTTTCTCTTCTGTTGTAAATCTATGTTGTCGGGGAGCTTTGCCAGTTTCGCGCAACTGGCAGTTAATGAATTGCGCAGCCAGCGCATTTAGTTTCGAAATGTTTGTGTTTAGCGCGTTTTCACTAGCAAATCTTTCGGCTTGAAACAATCTTTGCCTAAAAGACTGTTTTGCAGCGGAGGTCCTCTTCAATGTTTTCGATAGTCGCCTTACGAGACCATAAAGATTCTTCTTTTTTGGTGTAAAATTTTTAGTATTTGGAACACCAATACTTTTCAACATTTTGAGTGGTGTATCATACATCCTTAGCTCTGAAATAATTATAATGTTATAGGTATTTATATTACTGTCTTTGCTGGCAAACTTTACCTTTGATTTCATTGGGCGCTTCTTTTAACGTGGCATTTACTTCGACGCTACGAAGGATAGTGTTCTGCTGATCAGCGTCTAAAAATTTTATAATTTATAAGAATGATATAAATTCAATACCAACATTACCTGAACTGTTTATTTCCACTGCTTCATTTTCAATGCTATTGGGAGCTGCAATGTAATACCAAGTTAAACAAATTTTTTATCCTGATAAAGTATTTCTAGAAAAATAGATTTAGTAATTATTATGCTTACCACATTCTGGCAAAAAAAGCGTTGGTACAGCATTCAAGTGAAGTCTTTTTGCACCAGGTGAGAAATATTGCGTTTCAAAGTGGAGATGACACACTTGCATTAAATTATAAATTTGCGGTGGTTCTAGCTCCAGAAACCTGGAATTTCCAATCCTTGCTTTCCACTCTAAAAATCGAGCCATGTGCTTTTTCGGATTTGGAAAGCGATGTCTCGACGATGTTTTGTCCAAACAATTGGGTACACAACATTTCACGTAACCCATAATTTAAAAAACAAACACCTACACTTCTACTTTTCACGTGGATTTTGAACGAACAAAAACTACGACGTGCTGCGCGTAATATTGCGCGTTTCAATTCTAATCTGAATGAAATCTATGAATGAAATGAAACGTACGATGACAAATTTAACAGAATTTATCCGTCGATAAAGTCGCACGCTTCCAAATGATCTACTCCCAGCGTGATAGCGCCATCTCATACTTGTGAGCGAATTCACTTTGCCAACCGTGTTCCTCCCATTTGTGTTAACAGTCTATAGAGTGGTTTGTTTATGCGTTGTTCGTTAACCGTCGAAGTGAGAACATCTCGTGGCGGCCCGTTGTTATTGTTATTGTTGTTTCATTTTCGTTGATGCAAGAGGCCCCAGCGCCTTTTCTTCGTATCTACAAAAGGCCCAGGTGCCTTCAATCAAGAGAAATCGTCGAGGAAGATCGTTGCAATTAGGGTGAGTCCGTTGTCCATTTTCCTCATATTGTTGTTTGCTTATATGACTTGCGTCGTAAACAGGTAAGCCACATTAATTCATTGCAAAACGCTGAGAAAGAAGCCAAAATTATAGTAAAAAATAACGAAAATTTTATCAATCACGACGAGAGTAACGGTAACAACGAAAACAACGTAATTAATGTAATTTACAATGTAAGTTGCAATGTAAAACCAATAGAATTTAATGTAATAGTTAATGGTAAGAATATTCTAATGCAGCTAGCCTCAGGATCGGCTATATCTGCAATCAGCAAACAATTTTATTTAAGTAAATTTCACGATCTCAATATTGTACCAACCACAATGACATTTAAGGGTTATATTGGCGAGATCATAGTTCCATTAGGATATATAAAAATGCATTTATTGAATATAAAACTATTGGTAGAGAATTGAAAATATTTGTAATAGAAAAGGCAACAGCAGCTCTTTTAGGCAGAGATTTTATTCAAAATTTTAACATTATGTTTAATCCAGCAGGTATGAACGCGGTTGACTCAATGGATGTGAAGGCAACATTACAGGCAGAATCTGAAATAGAGCCTGAAATTTCACACCATGTTCCAGATTCAAGTTTGCCAGATGCACACGTTGAGCCAGCCAGCAATCCGAGAACAAGTCATAATAGACCTATCAGAATTGTAAAGCTACCTAACAAATTTACAGACTTTGACAAGCGTTAGTATCGAACATTCATATGTATAGTTATACTTATTGATTTTATATTGTTAGTTAAGGTTATTATTATTTTGTATTAACAAGGATATTTAGAATTAATTTCGAACATAAGGGAGGAGATATGTAGTATATGTGACTAGTTAAGCATTTGTGTATAGGAGGTTGTATAACTTATTGTAATAACCCGACCACCAGTAAAAACGCACTTTGGGCATTGCACCAGCACAATCGCCCTCTTTTACCACCGACCGTCTCAACGAGAACATGTATCCCAGAGCCCAGACTGTTGTAAATAAAGATTGTTAATTCGTAACGGCCATCATCATTAAATAAACCAGACATAACATTTACAATGTGGGAATCTTGCTCTGAACCTCAGTACTTTTTAACAAAATCGACAGCTGAAGGGCTCAAAGCCACTATTAACACAACTTTGTATTTACTTGAGTAATGGACCAACGAATTAAAATTTGAGTACCTAATGACTACCAGAATTAATCAGAATCCTTTCAAACATTTTTTTGGGTTGCTACGTGCTAGCGGGAGAGCCAATAGCAGTCCTGAATCTGGACAAATTGCACAGATTTTTCGGCTGTTGTCACTATATTCTTTAATTAAACCCCCAAAAGGAAGCAACGTGTCAGGTGGTAGTATGTTGGAGGCCCTCATAATAGCGCTACACTGCAATAAAGATCAAGCAATGAGTATTAAAGAAAAATTTGACCTAGAACTTGACAAAGCATTGCAAAATGATATTAATTTTGGGACTACTGTAAGTTTCAGAGATAATGAAGAAGCATTTGCATATGTATGTGGTTTAATTGCTAGGAGGCATAAATTAGAAGAATGTGCAAATTATGTTGAAACTATTATAGGGGATGGGATTGAAGAATTTAATACCTTCATCATTTTTCGAAGTAGGGGTCATTTAACATTTCCCTCTAATCAATTAATCACTTTCCTACAAGAAGTTGAATCACTCATTGCAAAAACACTTCATCAAGAAATAAAGCGAAACACCTTACTTGAAGTAATTCAAATAACACTATGCAACAAATTAAAAAAAAAATAAAATTCACAGAATGTACAGTATGTAGTTAAAATTTCTTACCTCAAACTCAATTGAGGATTATGCTTGAAAGAATCGTATCACATCAGGTTTCAAAATGAAAAGTGTTTATTGAATTTTTTGAAATCATACAAAATTAATAAAACAATACTTCATTTTTCATTGAAAAAGGTCTTTTTTTTCGAACGATTGGCATTCCTATTGTAGCCAGATCTTGCAGTATCCCTCTGAAGACACCAACAGAAGTCTGCAAGCATGGGCGGATACATAAAAGCGATATTTTTACGATTAAATGCAATCAAGTGTCCCAAAAAGTAAGAAAAACAAAACACCCGTTATCTATGTTTTGTGATATGATATGAGTATAAAACATTTTTTCTTTAGTATATGGAGTATAGGTACCCAACCTATCCACATCAGGTATCACAATGAAAAGTGTTTATTGAATTTTTTGAAATCATACAAAATTAATAAAACAATACTTCATTTTTCATTGAAAAAGGTCTTTTTTTTCGAACGATTGGCATTCCTATTGTAGCCAGATCTTGCAGTATCCCTCTGAAGACACCAACAGAAGTCTGCAAGCATGGGCGGATACATAAAAGCGATATTTTTACGATTAAATGCAATCAAGTGTCCCAAAAAGTAAGAAAAACAAAACACCCGTTATCTATGTTTTGTGATGTGATATGAGTATAAAACATTTTTTTCTTTAGTATATGGAGTATACCCAACCTCAAACGCTATCTGAACTTTCTGTGAATTTTTTAGTGTTGCATAGTGTAATTGGTGAACATGGACTGACCAGTTTTCAAATTATTATAAACATTTTTGCTTATCGGAGATACACAAATTATGGCTGAAGCTAAGAAAAAATGTAGGCAGTATAGCACTGAATACTTGATGAATTACGGCTTTATTTACTCGCCTTCAAACAAGACTTTGCCAATGTGCCTGATTTGTCAGCACAAAAAATCTTGAGACTGATACTATCAATATTTCACTCAGTGGAAGCATTTAAAAAAAAAATCCTCTGAGTAATATCTTAGCAGTAGCTACAGATGGTGCTCCAGCAATGGTAGGACGATGTAGGAGTTTTCTTGCATATTTGAAACAAGCAGTAAGCAGTGCCAAATGTATTCACCGTACACTGTGTCATTCATCGTCAACATTTAGTTGCCAAAAATGTGAGTAGTCGCTTACATAATTCGCTAAATGATGTAATTAAAGCGGTCAACAAAATTAGAAGTAACTCATTAAAGAACAGATTGTTTGCACAACTTTGCAATGAAAACGATGAAGAGCTCAATCGTTCGCTGCTTCACACAGAAGTTCGTTGGCTCTCAAAAGGTGATTGTTTGGAGCGATTTTATAAACTTTTTGACACTGTTTTGGAGTTTCTAGAACACAAAGATGGAACTTTGCTTGAAAATCTAATTGCTTCGAAAAATGATATCGCATATTTACCGGACTTACTTGGCATATTTAATAAAACAAATTTGCAGTTACAAGGTGATGATTTTAATTTAATAAAAACAAAAGCCATCATTTCTGCTTTTGTTTTTATTAAATTTTTTAAGGCTGCTTTTGTAAGGCTTATAAGCGAGTAGGTGACCTGTATTTGAATCGAGATCTAACACCTCGTCAGCAAAATATGTCCTATTTGGTTCGCTCTGAATTCAAAACTCGCAAGGAAAACGCTGAAAATGATATCGTGTTAAAATATAAAAGGGGGGTTCCTGAAATAGTATAGAAGGAAACAAAAAATGCATAAATATCCAACAGACACAGAGTGTGCACTTATTTAATTTAGAACTATACTGTCAGAATGTTAGAGGATTAAACACTAAGGTGAACACTTTTTATCCAAATGTTGTTGCTAATGATTTTGACGTAATTGCCTTAACCGAGACCTGGCTAAATGAAGATGTTTTTAGCAGTGACTATTTTAGTCCTAACTATAATGTACATAGATTCAATAAGTTAGGACGAGGTCGTGGTATGGCTAACTGTGAACACAAAAATTTAGCCATAGATGCGTGTGTTCCAACAGGTGATGGAGTACGAAATGGTAAAGTTGGATTCACGATTGTCTCAGAACAAAAGACGAAGCATTGCTATGGGACTGGTCCTAGTGAAAAAGCAGGAACTGAAGTTAGCGAAGAAGAGGAAGGAAGCCGAGAAGTCTAGAAAGAAGGCCTTGGACTGGCAAACAAGACCAAGGAGAACCGTGAAAAGCATTCTCAAAAAGTGCTTGTTCAAGCAACACTGGGCGAGAGAGGAGCGTGAAGAACAGATTAGACTAGGGAAACGAAACTCAACTTTTGAAATAGCAATTGTCCTAATAATTTTTGTTTTCAGAAAATGAAGAAGAGGAAGCAATCCATGAAGAGGTCAAACGGATGGCGGGCGGAGTGTCTGGAAGAATGTCAGACGACTTTTAGGTTTATTATATTTTTGTATATTATATTGTGTGTATATAGGGCATTGTTTTAATTAAATACGATTTAAATTACCTATGACCTTGTGTGTGTGTGTGTAAAATTCAACAATACTGTGCCAACTAAATTTGAACATATTGTATGTCTAGTGAGTTCGTTCGGAGAGTAACATTCCACTACGGCAGGTGGTACTGTTTTGCTGAATATCGCATTCGCGCCAATTCAATGCGCCGCGGAGACTGCTACGCAGCGCTGGTAATACATATAACGGTATTTATATGACATATTATGCAACAGGATTTAGAGATTATTTTGGCAAAAACAAGTGGAAAGTTGGAAGTATTGCGGAGAAATTGGGAAATTTAATTTAATTAGTTAAAGTTACTGACGGCAAATTTTGGAAGCGTCATCTAAATTCTGAAAACAAGGAATATGAAAATGACATTACAAAATACAAGATTGTAACTTCGAAGATAATAAAAGATAAATCTAGGCGTCGTCGAACCAAAAAATTGAAGAAACAGAGTTGGAACGATTGGCCCTCCAGGCTACCTTCAATGAAAAGGAAGAACTTGAAATAAAAACGAAAAGGAAGCATTCAGTGGATTTGAGTGAAATTATTAAGAGGTGTGAAGAACATCGCGATGACATCACAAAGAACTGGTTGTTAAGACAAGCTGCAATGCGATACAATATTCCTAAAAGCACTGTACATGACAAAATAAAGGCGCTAAATCGAGGAGAAGAAGTACTGATGAAACCAAAGTTGGGTAGGTTCACTAGCACCTTCTCAGCAGAGTATGAACAAGTCTTGGTGGATCACGTTAAAGATTTATCTAACAGACGTATGCCGTTCATGAAAAATGAGTTTCTAAAGTTAGCCTACGTTTAGCTGAAGTCATGAAGATCCATCATGGATTCAATAAAGAGAAAGGCAGTGCTGGTAAGCATTTTTATTAAGACTTCATGAAAAGGCATTCTGACATTTCGCTGAGAGCACCGGAATCGACAAGCATGATGCGGATTAAAAATCAAATGGGAGCAAAGGATGCCTGGGAGGGCGTAAACCAACTTTCACCCCAGAAGTTGAAGAAGAAATTTTGGAACATATAAAGAGACTTGAAGAAATGTTTTTTGGTATAACCAGAAGAGATCTGTGGAAGCTTGCGTATGATGTTGCTGAGAGAAACGGAATAGCACATAGTTTCTCTAATAAGGAACAACTAGTAGGATGGGACTGGGTCAAAGGATTTCAGTCGCGTCATCCTATCATTTCACTAAGAATACCAGAAGTTACATCGGCAGCGAGGGCACGCGGATTTAATAAGGTCGTAGTTAGTAAACATTTTGAAAATTTGTCACTGGTAATGGATAAGTACAAATTTGAACCGTCAAGAATTTGGAATGTGGATGAATCTGGACTAACCACTGTTCCGTCAAAGAACTCCAAAATATTTGCAACAAAAGGGAGAAAGCAAGTAGGTGTTCTGACTAGTGCAGAAAACCTGATTGAACACTTTCACCACTCTAAAAAATGAGACAGACAGTGAAGATTTCCCCATATCGAATTTATCGCTGACAGATCTAAAAACATCAGAGGTATGTAAATTCTACATGGTAAAACATGGAATTCAGTTTTTACCGATATGAATCTGGAGTAGCCAGTAACCAAAGGACTGCAAGCACTTGTTTTTCGGTGCTGATGGCTTGACCTCCAATATCTCCTTTGCGTTGCAAATGAGGTCCAATTCTTTGTACAGTAAAACCCCTCTTATCCGTGTCTCAGTTACCCGTGCTGTTTGGACGATTTCACAAATCCGTGCGATAGCCCGATTTTTCCAAGAATCAGATTCAGTTATTCGGGCGGATGTTGTGTTATTTTTAAGAATTCAGTCGTTTTGAAGACACAGATCGAACCATGTCCGGTGTGCGGAAAAAAATTGTTTTGACTTTAGAGAAAAAAGCAGAAATAATTCAAAAATCTGGACAAGGAATTCCGGTACACCAACTGGCTGCTGACTTGATGAGTGTTCGCAATTTACAAAGAAAAATAAGAAATCAAATGATAAAGAAACAGGCATTAATAACTGACTATTTTAAATAAAAGTTAATGTTTATTTGTATTTTTTTGAATAAATTCGTTAAATTTATCATTTTTTAAATCAATCCTATTATCCGTGTTTTTCTCTTATCCGGCGGGGGGTCGCGCACCCATTAGCACGGATAAGAGGGGTTCTACTGGAATAGGGCCTCATAGGCTTGGCGTAATAATCGAAAATGTTGCTAGAATTGTGGTTCGCTATAACCTGAAATGGTTCGTTCTACGTATAACTATTCGAGTCATGTTTTGTTTATGAAAGTTTTTATTGGCTTTTAGAATGTTTAGGGTCATATTCAACTCTTCATTGTCACTGCCACTATCACTCGTGTCAATCATTTCGAGCAGATTTACCACATGATTTATGGAATTAACAACTAACGGGCCAATTTCAAGTTGGATTTACAATTTCGCAAGTCCTCGTTGCCATGGACGATGCAATCACAGCAGTCATTACCCCCTTAAGCAGCTTTTTTATTCATTTTGTTTCAAATGCAAACAAACTTTTGAGGTTACGTTTATTCGCGTCACCTAAATAGTCCTTTTACCGTTCAGAAAGCAGCAACTTTAAAGCGCACTCCTAGAGTAATTAATCCGCATCGGCATACGCTGTTTATGGCTCTTTCTACTTGTTCATTCGATAGACCAGTGGTGGGTTTGTCACCCCCACCCTGCTCAGGTCTCACTTGTAATTTTAAGATAGAACGTAATAAACCATCGAAGGGACAACAAGCCTATTACTCATCCCTTCAAACGTTCCAACATTTTTGGTCCTTCGAGCCGGATGGAACCATCCATCTGAATCAGCAAAAACAAATAAAACCCGATCAAATGATCCAGGCGTTCTTATAAGACCCGATCAAATGATCCAGGCGTTTTTATTCAAATCACATCTTCACGGCGTCGACACATTCGTAGTGTGTGTGTAAAAGTGAAGGTGTAAGAAAACCAGGCGAGCCAAGAAGAAATCCAGTCGACTCTCACTCCCGGAATTTCCCAAGAAGAAATCCAATCGACTCTCACTCCCGGAATTCGTCAGGAAGAAATCCACGCAACGGTGACGCAAAAAGAATCCATCCGATTTCCACGTCCGGAGTTCGTCGGGAAGAAAAGCAGCTGCCGATCCCGAGCCCCGAGCCATCTCAGCGTCCACACCGTGTCCGAGACGTTCAGGTCAGATCCTTCCTTTTTTTAATTACCTTAAAGCGCAGTTTAAGCAAGCCTCAATTTTTGTTAAATATTCGATTTTGTTGCATACTAGGTTTATATTTTTTGTATTTATTATTTTTACAAAATGGCTTTGGATGAGTTAAAAACACAGCGAAAGGTCATTAAATATAGCATTACTCGACATCAAACTGCGGTAAATGCCTTTAAAGAAGGAAGTAATGTTGTAACTTTAGAGACTAGACTTTCAGACCTGTCGGAATTATTTAAAAAATACAATGCAATTCAAAGCGATATTGAATCGCTTCAGTTTAAGGAATTATCGGATAGAGATGATTTTGATGAGGCAGCCTGGGACGCGGGAAACGATAAAGAGCGCACCGGGGTAGAAAATCAGTATTATGAGGTAGTGGCGAAAATTAAGACGTTTTTGTTGAAAACTGATACGTGTACGGGCCCTGGAGGGTCAACTACAGTAATAAATATTAATAAATCTGCATCCGATTCTAATGAAAACGTGACAAATTTAAAACCGTTGCCTTTACCAGTCTTTTCAGGAAAACTTAGCGAATGGTATAACTTCTATGATTCGTTTAAATCATTAGTGCATGACGATAAAACTATTTCGGACATTCGCAAATTTCATTATTTGCGCGGTTGTCTTAAAGATGAAGCGTTCAGAGCTATTGAATCACTCACAATTTCCAATGATAATTATGTAACTGCACTAGAACTACTCATTAAACGCTTCGAAAACAAGCGGCTAATCGTAAACGAGCACGTTTTAAATATCTTAAATATTACACCGTTAATGAAATCATCTCATGTAGAATTGCGCCAACTTTTAGATGCGGTAAACAATAACATTGCAGCGCTCAAGGTTTTAGAATTACCGGTGGACCAGTGGGACGCCCTTTTGATACCTATTATAACTGAAAAATTAGACTATGCCACCAAACGGGAATGGCAAACAGTTCTAAACAAGGAGGTTCCAAAATACGTGGATTTTAACGAATTTTTAGAAAAACGATATCAAATTCTTGAAGCATTAACCACCATCAAACCGCAAATTTCAAATAACTCAAAGCCAACAAATACATTCAAGAATAACAACAATAGTAATAATAATAAGTATTGCAATAACAGATCATTCTCTAATCACCTAGTGTACAAGCCCACTTGTAGTTTTTGTAAAAAAGGCCACAGTATTTATCAGTGTGACGATTTTTTGAAGCGGACTGTAGTTGAAAGACTTAACGAAATATCAAAATTACAAATGTGTGAAAATTGTTTGCGCACCAATCATAAGGCCGAACAGTGTAAATCAAAGAGTTTATGCAAAATCTGTCGTGAAAAACATCACACTTTGTTGCATATTAATGAATTTAATCCAACTCAAACATCTTTGTACACTGTAGGGCCCAGTCAAGTCCTATTAAGCACTGTAACAGTGCTAATCGCGGACAGACACGGTAATTTTCACAAATGCAGAGGCCTACTTGATCAAGGATCACAGGCAAATATTTTAACATCGAAAATGTGTAAAAAACTTGGCTTGTTTACAACAAAGGTAGCTACATCATTAACAGGTATTAATTCAAGGGCTATCTCCATAAACGAGGGTGTCAAGGTGACAATAAAATCCCTTGCATCAGATTTCGCCTCTAACATAAATTGTCTAATCGTGCCGAAAATCACAGAGCCGACTCCATCTTTTTCATTTCCTAAACAATTAATTAAAGTGCCCACAAATGTAACACCTTCTGATCAGGATTTTAATTCTCCTAAGGATATTGATTTGTTAATAGGAGCGGGATTGTATTGGGATTTGTTAATCGGTGCCGCATTTCAGTTAGAAGTTAATCAACCATTTTGGCAAAACACAAAATTGGGCTTTGTAGTAGGGGGCAATTTTATGATATCCGTAACATCCGTCAATAATAATGCGTGTAATTTATTATCGAGCAAATTAAAGGAAGGGGACTTAGAATTGTGTTTAGAGAGTTTATGGCTAGACGAAG
The DNA here is from genome assembly GCF_036711695.1 of Zophobas morio. Taxonomy (NCBI): domain Eukaryota; kingdom Metazoa; phylum Arthropoda; class Insecta; order Coleoptera; family Tenebrionidae; genus Zophobas; species Zophobas morio. The sequence goes on from NW_026972122.1 coordinate 11,865,444, forward strand.
AAATTGAAGGCGGTACGACTTTGTCCGGAGATCATTTACGATGCGAAACTCATTTCGGCGAAAACTACGCGAGAAGTTCTCACGGTCAGTTCATTGTAAAATTTCCCTTTATGGAAAATACCCAACTCGGTAATTCCTACGACATGGCATTAAACAGATATTTGGGTCTGGAACGGAAGTTGGGCAAAAATCCCTCACTAAAGGAGGCTTATGTCGGTTTCATGAACGAGTACCTGAATCTTGGCCACATGGAACCGGCAGCAATAAAACATCTTGAAGGAGACAATATTTACTACCTTCCACACCATGCCGTTTTTAAAAACACAATTAGTGGCCCTAAAATTAGAGTTGTTTTTGATGCGTCGGCACCGACATCAAATGGTCTTAGTTTAAATGACATTTTGTTAACGGGTCCAACTTTACAGCAAGATCTTTTTTCTATACTATGTAGATTCAGAACATATAAATATGTAGTTTCAGCTGATATAACTAAAATGTACAGAATGATTTTAATGCACGAAAATGACCGCGATTTCCAAAGAATCCTCTGGCGGAATGAAGTTTCGGAACCTGTACAAATCTATCGATTAAATACAGTGACATATGGAACCACATGCGCACCATTTTTGGCAGTCAGGTGTTTATTTCAATTAGCGCTCGAAGCTGAATACGATTTCCCGTTAGCTAGTAACATAATAAAACGCGATTTTTATATGGATGATCTATTATCAGGTAGCAATTCAAAGGAGGAAGCACTCCTCATCAAAGGTCAGGTTACGAAAATTCTAAAAAAAGGTGGTCGAAATTCAGTACGTAAAATAATACATTCTTGTTTTAAATGCAACAGAGCTCACCCTAAAATAACTTTTTACAAAATGGGGGATTTACCAAAACAAAGAGTCGAGCCGTCACGGCCCTTTTACGTATCAGGGGTCGATTATGCAGGCCCATTTTTAATAAAGGATGGGCGTACCAGAACACAAAGACGTGTGAAGGCGTACATTGCGCTATTTGTTTGTTTTGCGACTAAGGCTGTCCACCTGGAGTTAGTAGGTGATCTGACTACCGATAGTTTTTTAGCGGCGATGAAGCGATTCACATCGCGTAGGGGAAATGTGCGAGAGTTATTTTGTGATAATGGCACAAATTTTGTCGGAGCCGAACGAGCCTTGTTTAACTCCAGACAGTTTGAGAACAAATTAGCGAACCATTTTTCCGAAAAAGGAACAAGTTTTCACTTTATACCAGCCAGATCACCACATTTTGGGGGCCTCTGGGAGAGAGCCGTGCGTAGTGTAAAACATCATTTGTTTCGAGTAGTAGGGGATGCCTCACTAACCTACGAAGAATTTTATACCTTTTTAGTTTGCATTGAGGCCTGTTTAAATTCACGACCCCTCACCCCTCTATCTCCTGACCCTAATGACCTGAACGCTCTTACACCAGGACACTTGCTTATAGGGGCTCCGTTGACGAACACCGCAGAAGAAGACGTTACACCACTACCCATCAATCGTCTCTCACGATGGCAGCGGGTGCAGCAGCTCCACCAACAGTTTTGGAAGAGGTGGACCCAGGAGTATCTGTCCGAACTACAAAGGCGCCCTAAAGGTCAACAATCCTCCACATCCCAAGTCGCTGTCGGTTCCTTGGTGGTAATCATCGAGGACAATTTGCCACCATTGAAATGGAAACTGGGACGAGTGCTCCAACTTCATCCGGGGCTAGATGGTGTAGTGAGGGTGGTTACAGTGAAAACATCGACTGGGGTTTACAAACGAACCATAAAAAAGGTGTGCTTACTTCCAGCAGACGCAGACTAATAAGTGAAGGACCTTTAACATTTCTGATATTTGTAATTTTTATTTATTTATGTCTCAAATTTTGAAGCCTATCCTTCAAGGGGGGCGGTATGTTCATTCGATAGACCAGTGGTGGGTTTGTCACCCCCACCCTGCTCAGGTCTCACTTGTAATTTTAAGATAGAACGTAATAAACCATCGAAGGGACAACAAGCCTATTACTCATCCCTTCAAACGTTCCAACACTACTTTTGTTATTTCCGAACGCGCTCCTGCTGTCCGACATAGCAATTAAGCCGGCCATGACATTGGGTCGCATGCGCGCGGGGTCAAATGATCCACAGGTGGTCCTAACCCCACGCGCAAACTACCTGTGGAGCGAGGGACAGGCCAGGTCAGACACAATTGTACATATCTATATCTTTTCAGCATTTTTCACATTAAATTTTTTTCTGAAAAACAACAAAAAGTCATAAAAATTTGTTTTCACATGATGTTTTTAATTTCAGCTCTTGATTTTCATTTGTATTTGTCAAGCAAGTACTTTTTTACCTGCTAAGTAAAAAATGGTACTACGTGAAGTCCAAATTTTACGATTTGCATGGTACGGCAATAAAACATCCGTATAACAACCTGTAATGTAAACCCATTAGTTTTAAGAATCATCCTGTTATCATCCACCCCTCATTGGTCATCTTTCATTATCACCAAACCATCCAAGTATATATAAGCGCATATCATCTTTTAGAGGATACCAATTCTGTACTGTCTTCGTTCACATTAATAAACATTGTGAAGCTGCCGATATATTATTTTCATAAAAGAACCCACAACATTTTGGTGACAGCGGTGCTACTAAGTTTTACAAGTGACCATCATTAGAAGAAATGCTGAGGTGAGTACCGAATTTCCGTACGCATTTTGTAGTTTTTGTGATTTTACTTACTTTTCGTACCATACCGTGTTAAATAATAAACTTATATAAATCACCATCGCTTCACAATGGCCAAAGAAATTAAAGATATCATAGCATATATTAATTTAATACCACCTTTTGATGGTGATAAATCGTCTCTACCTCAATTTATTTTTCAAGTTGAAGGTATGTCAGCACTAGCTGACGCAACCTTACAGACTACATTTTTAAAATTACTCGTTAACACAAAAATTACAGGTAAAGCCTTAGAGTCAGTACGAAATAAAATAATTAATAGTTGGTTAGAACTTAAAACGATTTTGTCGGAGCAGTGCAACGTTAAAAGTACCAACTGGCATATGCGCCTCATGAACGAGAATCAAAGATTAAATGAATCGGTTTCCGAATTTGGCAAACGTTTAAATAACATTTTCGAGGAATGTATTAACCCAGGTTCTACATTGGCACCCGATGATATCGTGGCAGTAAGAGCTAGCAATGAAGAATTTCTTTTACTATGTTACCGTCGTGGATTAGTTTCTGACGAAATTCGCGATTGCTTAACGAAATCAAGCATTACCACAATAACTAAAGCTATCGAACTTGCACAGACAATTGAAAATAACCTAAACTCGAATAAATTATTATCTCAGTCGTCCCTATTACATATTAATAGCCGTAATCCTAAACATTGTGCCATATGTAACAAAAACAACCATAGTACAAAAGAATCTCATTACAATTATTACGAAACTCGTACAAATTTCTGCCGAAAACAAAACTATACACAACCCACCAATAATCAAGGGCCAAATTCTTCAAACACGTTTCCTTTTTCGCAACATACCAATTTTTCAAATAATCCAAATAGGTCAAATAATTCAAATAGGTTCCACCAAAATCAGCCTAGATCAACTAATTCTCGATTCCCTGAAAATCAGCCCATGTCAAATTCTCGATCTTACCAAAACCAACCCATGTCGTCAAATTCTCGATTTCATCAAAATCAATCTAATATGTCGTCAAATTCTCGATCTTATCAAAACCAACCTAATATCTCGTCAAATTCTCGATTCCATCAAAACCAGCCTAGGCCATCAAATTCCTCTTTTCGATCGAATCCTAGATCATGGAACCGTACTACTGATAATACGACCAATCACTCAAACGTTTTTTATGCTTCAACTCAGCCCGGGAATTTATATTTCCCATATCCATACCCATATCAATGGCATAATTTTTCTGACAATATTCCACAACCGCCAACATCATCCGAAACCCAAATTAATAATAATCAGAATCAGGAAAACTAATAATGTCTCATGCGACGCCGCCAAACATGGGACAACAAACTTTAATCTCGTCTTCATCAAATTTAAAATCAACAAATTCACAAACATTTACTATGAGCGGCATGTCTTTAACTTCAGATCATGTCGATAGTAGCAAAGACAATATTATAATAGATATTGTACACAACCCTTTGGATAATTTCAATAGTAATTATAGCCCACAAATAATTATAGACAGAAATAAGTTCAACTTAAACCCTATTCACCAAACAAATAATTTAGATAACTCACTAAACAATTTTAAACCAATTACGAATACAAATATGCAAACCAAACTAATCGTTAAAGATAATTTAATGTCCGTGATAAAAGAAACTAGAATATCTCACAATAACACAAATATATTAATTTTATTAGTTTTAACATTTCTTTTAGATATTATGTCTCTAATCTTATCAGTAGATGTAGTAAACTTAGTTAAAAGTTATATTCCTAAAAAGAAAAATAGATTTAGAATAAATAATTTTAACATTAGAAATTATTATAAAATAATAGGTAGTAAAAATCAAAGTAACTTGATAAATAATAATAATTTAATTAATAACAATAATAAAAACTAAATCACTTAAATCAGTTCCTTCTTGACCCATCCTCCTTTCCAACATTCTTATGTCATGGTGTAACATACTTAAAACCTAAAGATAACGACACAAAAAATCCATCAAAATACAGACCTATCACATGTTTACCAACAATCTATAAAATATTAACCTCATGCATTACACAAAAAATCTATCAACATTGTTTTAACTCTAACATCATTAATGAAGAACAGAAAGGATGTATTAAAGGATCCTTTGGTTGCAAAGAGCAATTAATCATAGATTCCATCATCTGTGAACAAGCTAGAAAAGAAAACCGAAACATATATACTGCTTTTATTGATTATAAGAAAGCTTACGATTCTGTCCCTCATTCCTGGCTATGCAAAATTCTGGAATTATACAAAATTGATACTAAAATCTGCACTTTTCTAAAATGTTCCATGGAATTTTGGAAGACCACCCTTCAAATAACCTTAAATGAACAAACAATTCAGTCAGATCCAATAATGATCCGAAGAGGAATTTTTCAAGGCGATTCTCTTAGTCCGTTATGGTTCTGCTTAGCAATAAATCCCCTCTCCGATATCCTGAACAGTTGCAATTATGGGTTCAATATAAGAATTAACAAACAAAGAGAAAACAGAATAAGTCACTTGCTGTATATGGATGACATAAAAATATATGCAAGTACACAAAATCAGTTAACAAACCTATTAAATCTGACTGAACAATTTTCCGGTGATATTGGTATGTCTTTTGGTATTGAGAAATGTAAGACCCAAGCAATCAGAAAAGGCGTCCAACACCAAGTACCACATATAACCCAGAATAACGAAATAATCGAAGCACAAGAACGAAACGATACATACAAATATCTGGGTTTCTGTCAATCATCACACATCAATCATACCAAAACGAAAACACAGTTGAAAGATCAATACCTAGCGAGATTGAAATTAATATTGAAGACACAGTTAAATGGAAAAAATTTAATGAAAGCAGTAAATACATTCTGCGTTCCACTACTAACATATTCTTTTGGAGTCATTAAATGGTCCAAAACTGATCTTGAAAATTTAAACATCGCAACAAGGAAAATCTTCACACAGTATAGAAGGCATCATCCAAAATCGTCGATTGAAAGATTCTCATTACCAAGACAGAATGGAGGAAGGGGTTTCCAGAACCTAGAAAACTTATGTCAGAGACAAATCTCAGATTTGAAGAAGTATTTCTTGAAACGAGCGGAAAGAAATGAAATGTTTCGCACCATCACAAGAGCAGATTTGAACCACACACCCTTAAATCTGTCGAACACCGAAGAAATCCACACCCCCCACACAATAGATAAAATAATAAGTGGGCTAAAACAAAAACAACTACATGGAAAATTCTACAAAGACTTAGAAGAAACTCATATCAATAAGAAGATGTCATTGATTTGGTTAAAAAAATCAGGTTTGTATGCCGAAACAGAAGGATTTGTGTTTGCTATTCAAGACCAAGTAATCAATACCAAGAATTACAAAAAATACATCATCAAAGATCCGAACATAAAAAACGACTGCTGTCGCCTCTGCAAAGCAAAACCTGAAACGATCCAGCACATAATCTCTTCTTGCAGCATCCTAGCACAAACTGACTACAAAGCTAGACACGACAACGTCGCCAAAATCATCCACAAAGAATTAGCAACACTTATGAACTTAATCGAAGATACGACACCGTATTACACTTACATTCCATCTCCGTTCCTTGAAAATAACAAATACAAATTATACTGGGATCGCACAATACTTACAGACTTAAACATTACAGCTAACAGACCAGACATCATACTTATCAAGAAACACACGAACGAAGCCATTCTCATTGACATTGCTGTTCCCAACACAAACAACATTATTCAAACATACCACACCAAGATTTCAAAATATCTACAGTTATCGATAGAAATGAAATCCATGTTGAATCTTAAAAAAATTTCAATTGTACCTCTAGTTATCTCTAATGTAGGTGTAGTTCCAAATAGCTTAGTTGAGAATTTAAAGTCTTTGCATTTGAATGATTCAATAATTATCAAAATTCAAAAAGCTGTTTTGTTAGGAACATGTCATATTGTTCGTAAGTTTCTTGAACAGTCTGATCATGTTAGTCAGATTAGGTTAGCACCAGTAGGTCAGAGTAGTGTAGGTCAATTTTCAAGTGATGCGCGGATAAATGGTCGGTAGTTACGCTAGACTTTTGGGGATGGGGTGAGATTAGAGAATAATAGCAGACTAATTTGTATGCTGTAATTCTAGAATCTCGAAAGTTGTTCTGTTAATCTAATCAATGCATATCATTACTTGGTCTTAGTACCCGTAATGATAGAAGTCTTGCCTGAATGCCGGTCATTTCCGGGTCAGTGGTGGGTCTTAAAATTTTGTACTTTTAAGCACTGTAGAAAGTAACCTAAATATAGTTACATTTAAGTTTAATTTTCCGTCTAACATTCACAATAAAATTAGTGACATCATTGTTTTTGCGAACCTTATTGTAGATACAGGTGCAGAAATTTCACTAATAAAACGTAGTAAAATTCCATCTAGTTGTCACGTAGAGAGCTACAATATCAAAGAACTTAGAGGTATTAGCAATAACTCAGTTTTTACTATGGGAACATGCATTTTGTTCATAGAAAAAAACGACACTGTAATAAAACATGAGTTTCATATCATTCCCGATACTTTTCCAATTAAAAATGATGGTATTTTGGGTAACGATTTTATTAAAATAAATAAAACACTAATTAATTTTACGTCAAACATCTTATCAATTGATCAATTAGAATGGGAAATGCATCCTTCTAATACTAATTTAGTCATTCTACCAAAAAATTCGGAAGTTTTCACAATAGTAAAAAACAATCTTCAATTTGGTGACGGCATGTATGAAAATACTAACTTACAAGACAATGTATTGATTAGTTCCTGCATTACTACATCAAACAATTATAAATGTTTAGTGTCGATTTTAAATATGTCCGACAAAGATGTAATCATGGAACAACCAACAATTCATCTCATGTCAATCAGTTCAGATAATATTTTATACGTAAATACTAACAGTAATTTGCAAGATACTTTAAACGCAGTTAGCAGTGTTGACAGACACAACATCATTCTTTCAAAATTGGATTTAGAACATCTCAATGGTGAAGAGCTAGCGTCAATTTCAAAAATTTGCGATGAATACTCTGACCTGTTTTTGTTAGAAAATGATAAATTGACCCATACGAACACCGTAATGCATACTATTCCCACAAATTCCGAAGCAGCCATCCCTAACATCAAACCGTATCGCCTTCCCTATACTCAAAGACAAATTATTCGCGAACATACGGCAAAAATGTTAAAAGAAGGAATTATCGAAGAAAGCAACAGCCCCTACAATGCGCCACTTTTGGTAGTTCCAAAAAAATCAGATACTCACTAAAAACAGTATCGAGTAGTAGTCGATTATCGAGCTCTCAATAATATCACTAAAGATATGGTATACCCCTTACCTAATATAACAGACATTTTGGATCAATTAGGCAGATCAAAGTATTTCACAGTTCTCGATCTTGCCAGTAGTTTTCACCAAATATTAATGGACCCAAATGATCGTGAAAAAACAGCCTTTAGTACGCCATTTGGACATTATCACTTTAAACGTATGCCCTTTGGTCTTAAAGGAGCACCTTTAACTTGTCAACGACTTATGAACTCTGTACTTGCTGGACTTCAAGGAATCAGATGTTTTATCTATATCGATGATTTAGTCATTTATGCATCCACTTTAAAAGAACATGACGAAAAATTATATGAAATTTTTGCTAAACTCCGCGCACACAATTTAAAATTACAGCCCAGTAAATGTCATTTTTTGCGTAAAGAAGTCACATATTTAGGACATCTCATAACAGAATCTGGTATTAAACCTAATCCAGACAATGTTAAAGCCGTAATTAACTGCATAATATCAAAAAACGTTAAACAAGTTCGAGCTTTCTTAGGCTTAGCTGGCTATTATCGTAAGTTTATCCCTAATTTTGAAAAAGTCGCCTTGCCACTTTATAATTTGTTAAAACAAAATGTCCCTTTCAATTGGACACAAGATTGCCAATCCGCATTCCAAGAATTAAAAACAAAAATAACTTCTCCACCAATTTTACAATTTCCGGACTTCACACAGCCATTTATTCTAACAACAGATTCCAGTGGTTCTGCAATTGGCGCCGTACTATCACAAGGCAAAATTGGTAATGATTTACCTATCGCATTTGCATCCCGAACCTTAAATTCTGCAGAAAAAAATTACTCTACAACGGAAAGAGAACTTTTAGCTATCACGTGGGGAGTTACATATTTTCGTCCATATCTTTTAGGAAATCTATTTACGATAGTTACAGATCACAAACCTTTAGTTTACGTATTTAATATAAAAGATCCAGGCACAAGACTTACTCATTTGCGACTTAAACTGGAAAATTACTCATACAAAGTCATTTATAAATCAGGTAAAACTAATACAAATGCAGATGGTTTAAGTCGACTTTTTCTCACTAATGATAACCCAACTAGCTCATACGATCAATTTTTAGAACATTGCCAAACAAGCATAATTATCAACGACAAAGTCATTGATAAAAACATTCCAGTTTCGTCAGTGCCCCGGGACCATACTTTATTCTGTTTTGTACCAAAACTATTGACTGATCTTCAAAAAACAACATTGAGATCACTGGAAAACCAATTTAAAATTTGCGAAATCCTAAAATCTAAACCTAACTTAACAATAGGAGATCATATCTTATTGTGCCATAATAACCAGAATTTATATTGTTTTATAGTCAGTGAAACTGCTAACGATAATGTAAATTATGAAACTATTTGGAACCAAATTGAATTTCTCCGAAATGTCGCGATTTCCAACCAAATAAACAAACTAACATTTCTTAAAATTTGCCCTAAATTACACTTAAAACAAGATAAAATTCGCGCAATGCTTAGATACACTTTTAAAAATCTAAATACAAATATTTATATCAATGATAGTTCAAACTATGACGAAATCAGTAAGGAGCAAAAGCTAAGTATTATCAGAGAATATCATGACACCCCATTAGGCGGCCATCAAGGAGCCAATAGAACGTACAAACGCATCAGAGAACGTTTTAGCTGGCATAATATGCGGAAAGATATCAAGAAATATATTAAAACTTGTGACAGTTGTCAGCGCAATAAAATCCTAGGCAGAAAAACTAAATTCCCCTTAGAAATAACAACTACCGCTAAAAGTCCTTTTGAAAGAATTGCTTTGGACATTGTTGGCCCACTTAGTGTCACAGAAGCCGGGAATAAATATATATTAACCGTACAAGATGATCTAACAAAATTTTCCGAAGCAATCCCTCTTCCGAATCAGGAATCTAGTACTATTAGTTCAGCATTTGTTGATCATATTGTTTGCAAACATGGCACCCCACAAACAGTTCTAACAGATCAAGGAACCAACTTTTTGAGTGAACTTTTTAAAAATGTATGTAAATTACTAAAAATAAAAAAAATCAATTCTACAGCTTATCATCCTCAAACCAACGGAGCGCTGGAACGCAGCCACCGTACTCTTGCTGAATATTTACGTCACTTTATTAATAACGATCAAACAAATTGGGATACCCTTATTCCAAAAGCAATGTTTACATATAATACCACTCCACATACTACAACCGGTTACACTCCATTTGAATTATTATATGGCTATAAAGCTAACATACCATCAGCCATATCACAGGTATCAACCCCTAATTACAACTATGACGATTATCTAATGGACTTAAAATATAAATTCCAATATAGTCATCACATCGCCCGTGAAAATATTATTAACAAAAAAGCCGCAAGTAAAATAATCTACGATCAAAATAAAGTTACTCATAACTTTAACATCGGTGATAAAGTATTACTTTTTGATGAAACACCTAGACGCGGTCGTTCGAAGAAACTAGACCCTATTTGGTTAGGCCCTTACACCATAATATCAAAAGACACACCAGTCAATTATACTATAAAAATGGGTAGACGTACATTACAAATCCATGCTAATCGGATAAAACCCTTCTTTATCTAACGTCAAATTAACTTTCTCTAAATTACTTTCTTCCATTAACTCTCCACCTTGTTTCAGGTACCTGTGCTTGCTCGCCCTTTGTGGTGTACTCTCTATTACCAATTGTTCTCCTCCACCGGTAAACGTGACCCAATTTTCTAATAACCCAGGCATTCATTTCGAAACTATAGGACAAGTAAAATTATATAATAAGGAATGGCAAATATTAACTTATGTCAATTACAACGAATTCAGAGAACAATTATCTGCATTACAAAAATATAGGGAAGTTACTCTCAACTCTTGCCTATCCGTGAATGTTATATCAAATACCACCTGTCGTATATTTAATAAAACATCAGAATTATCACTTTTAAAACTACAACATCAGTTGCAACAAATTGATGGTCTATTAGGTCATACTACACGTATTCGTAGAGGTTGGTTCGACATCATAGGTAAGGGAGCTAAAGTATTATTTGGAACAATGGATTCTGATGATGCCGAACACTACGACACCCTAATAAAACAATCAGAAGAAAGTTCGCGCGTGGTCACAACCTTAGTAAAAGACCAAATAAACATAGTAAGAACAACAATTTTGACCGTAAACAACACGTTAAAAGCCGTTACTGACAACCAAAAAATTTTATTTCAAAGCTTAGGGAATATTACAAATGCCATAAATAATAACAAAGAGCATATTGAACGAATCTATCAAGAAGTAAGTGCAGATGAGCACATCTCACTTTTTAATACCTATCTTAGCCAATACAGTTTTGATGTTTTAACACTCTTTCAATCGATTCTTGACGCTCGCCGTGGTAGCCTACATCCTTCTATACTATCACCAACAGAGGTCGTCGCCCAATTAAAAATCGCTCAACAAAACTTACCAACAGGTTTAGAACTCCCGACAACGCCTGATGAGGAACACTCTCATCTAATCTTTGATGTCGCATCTATAGTGTCATTTTTTAATAATAACAATTTCGTTTTCGTAGTCAAAATTCCACTTTTAGATGTAACGCAATACTATATCTATGAATTGCAACCCTTGCCTGCTCACGTTTTAAACAACAATTTTATAACAATTTTGCCAAATGACAGATACATAGCAGTAGATGACTCCAAACAACTTTATTTTTATCTAAATGAAGCCGAAATTTCACATTGTCACAAGTTTGAAACTTCCACTTTACCTAAATTTATTTGCAAACAAAACTCATTTGTAAAAATTGCTCACGTAGAACAAAGCTGTGAAATAGCTCTAATTGTTAATAATAATATTCAAACTATTCCAAATTCTTGCAACAAAAAGTTGATACATCTAAACAATACACTCTTTATTAAACTTCACTCACTTAACTCTTGGGCCTTTGTGACGACGATGGTGGACACAGTTATCATCTCATGTATACACATGACGCCATTTGACGTGAAAATTAATGGTACAGGGAGTATAACAATTGCGAATAACTGCAGGGGGTACGCAAAGTCCGGTACTCTCAATACACAAGCCAGCATCCAGAACCAGACGAGTCCAGCTTCATTTGTACCCACATTAAACATCTCAACGATTTGTTGTAGCCAAATACTGCTGAAAAAATTGAATTCGACAAAGCTACGACATCCGTCTATTGGGATGAAGGCATATGACAACTTTATCCAAGATATAGGTGCTGCCAACCATAACCTCGACCACCTAGAAATGGAAGTCCTCAAGGAAGAGGAAGCCCAGAAACACGCGACGACCCTAAGACATACTTCTATCATGGGCTATGTCGTTGCTTCTACCGTAATCTTCGTTGGTGTACTCATTCTAGTACATCGTGTCGTGCGAAGAAGAAGACGCTTGCCGCCCCCCACAAGGCCGAGGCAATTTCTAGCATTGGCCCCGCTAGAGGCATCAAGTCCAGAGGAGGAGGCAGAAGCACACTACATGACATCTACATCTCAGGATGTTCTGGAAGACGCACCACCGGCCGAACACGGCAACATTTTCGCACCTCGACGATCCGCACGCGTTGCGCAGAGGAGGACGAATGCGGTCCTTTAAAAAATACAATAACACCTACATAATAAAAATAATATGTAATCATAACTGTAAGATTCAACTTTTCAACTTCTTAAGTTGAATCCTTTTTTAGGGATAGAGGTGTAATGTAAACCCATTAGTTTTAAGAATCATCCTGTTATCATCCACCCCTCATTGGTCATCTTTCATTATCACCAAACCATCCAAGTATATATAAGCGCATATCATCTTTTAGAGGATACCAATTCTGTACTGTCTTCGTTCACATTAATAAACATTGTGAAGCTGCCGATATATTATTTTCATAAAAGAACCCACAACAAACCGTAAAGTAGACGGTAAGACGTAAATTTTTCTAACGTTCAGATGCTGTACAGAAATTATGCTTACTAAAACTAGATTGGGGCGAAAGTTTGCCTATTGAACTACACACTATGTGGTGCGAATTCCTAGAAACCTTTGATGTCTTCAGATTTGTGGTGCCACGGCCCTAGTTTTTTAACAACGCCATACATACCATATATACAAGATGAAGTCCCCTCAGGCACTAATTTACCAGAACCGGTGTTGATTATGCAGGGCCATTCACACTAAAAAAGCGGTCATGGAAGGACGGTAAAAGCAATAAAAGGTTACCTCGCCGTCTTTGTGTGTTTCGCTACCAAAGCGGTTCATATAGAGCTTGTGTGTGACTGTACATCAAATTCATTTTTGAACGCAGTAAAACGGTTTATCTCCCGTAGGGGTTATCAGTTATTCCAAACAAGATCATCTAAGGATGTGGTGATAAGCAATCTTTCAAATTTAGGCACTACTTGGAATTTTATCCCTCCAACCGCTCCCCACATTGGTGATTTATGGGAGGCTGCTGTAAAGTTAATTAAAGGACACATTAAACGAGTTTTAAGTAATACTTTGTTGAACTATGAGGAAATGAATACGGTGTTAATTAAGATAGAGGCATGTCTAAATTTCAGGCCTCTCACCCCATTATCAAATGACCCGAACGACCTCGCCGCACTCACTCCGACCCATTTTCTAATCGGTGGTCCGCTGACCGCCCCGGTAGAAGAAGACCTGAGGGACCTTCCCACCAATCGCCTAATTCGCTTCCAGCTTCTGGAGAAGATGAGACAAGATGTGTGGAAACGGTGGTCTAACGAGTACCTGCACCAGTTACAAACCAGGTACAAGTGGAGGAATATCCCAGCATTGAAGCCTGCCAAGGGGAACCTGGTGGTAGCCCGTGAACCCAGCACTCCACCGCAGCAGTGACCTTTAGGATGAATCGAGGAGCTACACCCGGGAAAAGACGGACAGAGTAGTGACGATAAAACAGTGCGGGGTGGGTTTAAAAGACCGTTAACGAAAATTTACATTTTGTCCATCGACTTTAACAAGGACTGTTGTGAGTGATAACAGGGCGCAATCAGTTTATTCGTATATGTATAGTCCGCATTCAGTTTGTTTGCGAATGAACTCATGTATGATCAACGTTAATATGTATTGTATTTATAACTTATTATGTAGTATTTCTAAGTATCTTTTACCTATACTATTGTTAGTCATATTTAGCACATATTCTGAATTGTAATCGTCCATTAAATTCAGCGGGGAGAGTTATGAGACTATACAGCCTGACTGCGAAATATGTGCAAAAAAAAAAATGGGGAATAGCTCACGATACGAGTATGTCACTGTATAAAATTCACGGTCCTAAGTGGTAGCAGCGTCGAGAAAAAATTATTTGAAATTACATATAAATTGTTACACACGCCGCTGGTAGTGTTTCTTGACCTACATCATTACTACAATGAATGGCACACAGCGACGAAGTTTAAGAACCAAAAAACTAGTGCAAAAAGACGATAAGGACAGTCGTGTATCAGTTACTTGCCGTAGCTGGGTGTGTTCGGTTGTGTTTGACAATGGTGAGTTTTACAAATTCAGAGCGTGCCGACATGGTAATGCTGTATGGGGTAGCGGATGGGAACTCAAGCTTGGCCCGCGAATTGTGGATCGAACGCTTTCCAAATCGCGCCATTCCATGTGCGCGAACATTTATGTCAGTGGTACAGCATCTCCGAGATCATGGTACCTTCAACCTCAAACTCACGATCGTGGTCGTGATGGGACAAAAAGAAGAAATTGGATTTTCGCAGCTTGTAGTGCATCCTACATTAAAAGTACACGGTCACAACCATACCATGTTGACAAAGTGCACGGTTTGGAGTCCACTGATTGTCCACGTTGTGTAACTCACTTTTTGTCCGATGGAACTTCACGTAGTCGTCAACAAATCAAATTTCAAGAGACGGTTTTCGAGAAACGTGTATTGGTTGGATGAAACAATTCGTTTGTGGAAATCAACAGTGTCCAGAAATAATCGAAGAGCTTCAACAAGTGAAAGTGGCAGCCGCTACTCCGGTGTTTTTTTACCTATCAACAAACGCCCTGCGACGCTCTGACGCTTGAATTGCTAGTCAAGGACAACATTTTCTACATTTCTTGTAAAAACGTAGTAGCATTCTAAGTTGCTCTTATTTCTGTTCCAATAAACAATGTAAAATCGTTGTGACAAGGACCAAACATCCGTCAGAATCAAAATTACCAAAAAACTTTCACACTGACCTTTAACAATGAATGACTAAATGAAGAACGAATGATAAGCAGCAAAAAGTCGGTTTTACTTTTAACTGAAACTGAAAGTGTTTAGGTCGTTTTTATTCGAACGTTTTTCCAACTCTGTTTACAAGGTGGCTCAGTGCCTTCGTATCGAAGGTGGTTCATGTGGGTTTTGCCCCATTCAATTTTTAATTTATTTTTTCTATATTTCGGCTCTACTAGGGTGGGGGATGCCGTGGTTAAAATATTTGCATATATTTCGCAGTCACCCTGTATGTGCGCATGCTTTTCCCGATTGGAGAGGGAGGAAGCAAGCGGAACGAGTGGTACGAGAAAAATTCGGCCGTACCGTACATAAATGTCCATATTTGTGATTTTTCAACGACACGTTTTCTATTCCCATCAATCCCCCTGAACGCTATATCCCCACTACTAAAGAAAAACCCGTGTTCATTCCTTCCTCCTCCTCCTCCCACCTCCCTCATGCGATAATGAGTACCTTGGGAGGTATAAATTGTTCAGTGGACCCTTTTCCATTTATTGTGTTTTTAGTGCTTGTGGTGACAATTTTCACAAATGGCCAACTGTGAATACAAAAACTTGGCCATAGATGCGTCTGTCGACAAGCAAATTCAGATTTGCTTCCAAGGAGTCCGTTACAATATTTGTTGTTACAGAGCCATTCTGAACACGATGTCTTCAACAAGATATTTATGTCTGGTTTGTGGATGTTCAGAAACGGAAGTAGAAAGGATGCACCATTTTCCATCAAATGTGGAGAGGTAATTTAATAGTTTGATGCGACATTAAAAATTAATAAAGTTGTAATTGCAGGTCAAAGATATTGCAGGAAAACATGGGAATGACGTATTCTGGGGAATCCCATAAGAACCAAAGAATATGTTCTCGTTATTTTACTGCAAATAGTTATATGGATTCTAAACTTCGACGAGATGCTGTTCCAACACTCTTCTCTTGTAAGCCAACATTACAACCAAGAGATGAAGAAACTGGAAGTTTTGGTAAATAACATCGATGTAGTATACAAGATGATAAAGGAATATTGGAACTATCAAGTGCATGATGTTAATTGACAAAAAGCAAAGCCATCAGTGAATGATCTTTGTGGAGAAGTTAAGTCCCTTTATCGTCATCTACAATATTCGACTTGCTTCAAATTGTTCTTTGATCTATCACAGTTTTTTTATATTGCGAAATTTACTTTAGCTAGATTTATTACAATTACAAATCATGATTATTAGTAAATGTTATGTATTGTGTTCAAATATATCACAATTGGTTTAATACATACTTTGTTTATGCAGAAAGATCAACAACTGTCGACGTAGCTGCTTCCTCACTTGTAGAAGATACACCACTAGTGCCCAGTTCCTCAATACAACCATTAATAGCCATTCCCAGAATATCGCAAGAAATACCAATCGCGAGTACATCTCGAAGTGAAAAACGAAAGCACCCGTTGTTCAAGGGCATTGAAGGCCTATCACGTGCTGAGAGTACACCAAGAAAACGCTATCTAATGGATGTGGTAACAAAAAAGGAGGATCACATCCGGAAACTGAAGAGGCAATGCAAGCAACGTGGACAGGATATTAAAGCATTGCAAGATTTGTCTGAGTCAAATGTTGCACGGACCCTTTTTAAAGGATTGTCTCAAGAAACGGCTAATTTTTTAATTGCACAGTTGAGGTGTGGAAAGCGAGCACCAAAAGGAAGAAGGTGGAGTGATGCAGAAAAAGTTGTAGCATTGGCGATCTATAAAAGGGGGCCAAAATGTTACAACTTTTTACGCAAAATTGTGGCCTTGCCGTCAAGAAGGACAATTCTTGCACTGCTAGAAAAAGTGCCTTTGGAAGTGGGAATAAATGAACATTTGTTTAGATACTTAAACCAATCCCTACACGAGAAACTGATAGGCTGTGTGTCCTTCTGTTTGATGAGATGGACATACAAGCTAATTTGTATTATCATAAAAGTGCGGACCGAATTATTGGTTATGCAGATTTCGGGGGCGAAGACAACAGACTTGAAGTTGCCAACAAGGCATTAGTTTTTATGTGCCAGGGTGTGTCACGAAAGTGGAAGCAACCTGTGGCATATTACTTTTGCCACAATGCCTGCACTGCAACTGACGTAGTGAGGTGCCTTCAAGAAGTCCTGCATGCAGCAACTACATTTGGGAGATTTGATGTTGTTGCCACTATTTGTGATATGGGGAAAAATAATGTGAAGGCCCTTAAAGCAATGGGAGCCTCGATACAAACTCCATATTTTACATTTGGCGAAAAGAACATCTACACAATGTATGACCCTCCGCATTTATTAAAATGCACCGTGGCATTGTTCCGCAAATATTCTGTTTTGCTACCAGTTGAAATTGGAGGCCAAGAACAAATTATGGAAGCCAAGTTCCAAGACATCATTGATGCCCATACAACTGACAAAAATACCCCATTTATTTTCCAAGCGATGCGGAAAATCAAAGATATTCATTTGGCACCTATTATGCAGTATAGTATGAAAGTCTGCATAGCAGCGCAAGTAATGAGCCACACAGTTGCGTCGTTTTTATACATCTTACTATCCCGAGGTAAGAGTCATATAATTGTATAATCGTAAAGTAATTTTCTATTACAAATTTTAGGTGAGATGGAGCAGCGTACTGTGGCGACTGCAACATTTGTTCAACAAGTTGATGAGC
This sequence comes from Zophobas morio, assembly GCF_036711695.1. NCBI lineage: Eukaryota > Metazoa > Arthropoda > Insecta > Coleoptera > Tenebrionidae > Zophobas > Zophobas morio. The sequence continues at coordinate 11,883,579 of NW_026972122.1, forward strand.
TGTTCGACAGCTTTAATGGAAGCCAACTTACACCAGGCGACAAGGAGTTGAAGTGCGCAATTTCCCAAGAGTCAAAGCACTTGTCGTACTGGGAGAGAGCATACCAGACTGTGAAAACATGACAATTCCAAAGACATACCAAAACGGCTAATTTAAAAAACAGCAATCCTCTATCACAAATTGGTTGGTTGATTTCCATGCGAGCGATAAAAGCGATTTGGGACTGTGTTCGGCTTCAAGGGCTTGAATATTTGCGGCCCAGGGCGCGTATTCTCTAATTCAGAACCAAAACGTAACGTTTTGAAAACGCTTAGCGTAATGTGAGACGTCAAAGTCATGACAAAGCGACAAGCACATCGTCAGTCAATTGAATTTGGTATTCTGTATTGCCAACCGTTTTCCAATAACCAGTCGTTTCGAAAACGGTGAGCACTTGCTGGCAACACAGCATAACTTCTCTGTCAATTCTAATTTTTTTTATTGTTGACAATCGTGACTTTTCTAACTTTATCTAATGTCGAACACAAAAAAGCATTACTCCGCTTTGCAAAAGCGAATGTTATTAGAATTCATCGAGGAGAACCCGGACATGGTAAAACAAAAAATTTCAAACCAATATACGGCTTCCGATATAAGGACGCTCTAAGGGGATATCCAGACTCGCCTAGTAAATAGTAACTGCCTCTGTGTTCTCGTGGGAGGTCCCGCAGAAAAGTAAAAATATTAGAATTTTGCCAAACAAAACTGTCGTGGGTACTGCCCGGAAATCTGGCATTCACATTGGTTATTTTGAGTTCTTCATCACAAATAATTTGGACATTTAAAGAATGATACCGTTTCCGATTTATGTACAAATGTTCGTTTTCGATGGGAGTAACGATCGAAACATGAGTGCCGTCAATACACCCAATAATACCCGGTAATCCAAATTTAATGAAAAATCTTTGCCGAATGTTTGTTAGTTCCTCAATTGTTTGCGGAAATTTAATGAAACGGTATAACATAAACGGAGTGTTAAAGGCGTCTATAATTTCGTGAATTGCCCGCGACACAGACGGTTGGCTGAGTCCAACAGTGTAGTTACCTCCTACGTCGAGTTGGTAACTACCGCCGGCAAAAAATCTTAGAGCAGCAAGTAACTAAATTAAGAGATGCAATGATAACTTTTTCGTAATAAAAATAAATGTTTATACCTTTGTCCGAGTAGTTAGGCCTAAACAATTTAATAAAACGAAAATCAGACAAGTCAAACGGATCGACCGCTTCAATCCGAACTCTTTGCTGATTTTCACCTTTTTCAACATTTTCTATAACATTTTGGATTAAAAACTCATTCAGATTTGCCATTGCAAGAAATTATGATTTTTTTTTAAATGTCACATACGAAAACGACGAGCAAAACGCAACCTACAGCTTACCGTTTTCAAAACGGTCAGCGTTTTTGCGAATGCGAAACGTAAGACAAATAGAGAATACCAAATTTTAAATTTGTTACGTTACCATGCGAAAATTGACGTCATAAACGCTTTGCGTTCTAAAACGCTAAACGCAAATGAGTTAGAGAATACGCGCCCAGGTCGCTAAATCAAGACGCACTAGAGAATCTGTTTGGCGCTGTGCGAGGAGGATGTGGCAGCGGAGACAACCCCACATGTTTCCAGTTTATTGGAAGTTTGAAAATTCAAATATTAAATGGATTAACAACTCAGAAATTGGACGGCAACTGTGAAGCTGATGAGCATGAGTTGTTAACCAATCTCCAACAATTTTTAAGTGTTGGACCAACAAGTCAGAGTACTGAGGAATTAGGAGTAACTCCGTTAGCTCCATCGTCTCAGCCCACATCATCAGCAACCGCCACATTACCAGCAACTGCAGCAGATATTTTCAACGATGCTGCCGAATGTGTAGCTGGTGGAAATACGGAAATTTTGTCTGTGGCATACGTAAGCGGGTACATAAGTGGTAGAATTTTGTCCAAAATAGAATGTGATATGTGTCATGACCTCCTCACTGCAGAACCAGATCAGCCACACAATATGTTTATAACATTTAAAGAGTGGTCTGAGAAGCAGCAGAAATTAAGCTACCCTTCAGACAGTTTGGTAACATATGTGTGTGCTGCAGTAACTGCATTGGAAAACTTTCTACCAGCTTTTGGTGGTAAAACTGGTGTGACAAAGGATACTATTCAGCAAATTATTCAAACAGTTCCGTCTGCCTGGTTTACATGTGACCAACATAAAGAATTTTATTTTACGGGCTATAGCAACAGGTGTATGTCTAATAGGAATACCATGGTACTGCAAACGGCAGAAGGCTGAATCGATACAAGCTAAAAAGGCAAAGAAGTCCAAATCCACGATGTCAAAAAAAATGAAAAAGCTGCAGCACATATAAAATTACATTCAGTTTAACGATTCCTTATATTTGGGATTGAATTTTTATAGTCGTTAATGTCACATTATGCTTCATGTAGCACTTGTTGCCATATTATACTCTCCTATTTATGAAGTTTTTGCGTAATTAGTCCTATGACACAGTGTTTTTTTTGTGTACTGAACATCAGATATGTTACTTCCGTTTAAAGTCATTTCACTGTTGAGCTCAATTGCAATGACGTTGAACCGAAGTGAGATATTGATGTTCAGTGCAAACGATAGAGAAATTAAGGCAATCAGTGCAATCAAATTTCAAAATCTTCGCGGTAAGACGCCAACAGCGCCATCTGCTTTCACTTGAGATTACAATCGCCCAGCTAAGTTGTTAGGAGTAAAAATTTACACACAGTTGCACATCTCGAAGTTATCTCTGCTCAAACCCAGTCATAGACAAGGGAGTTGTTGGTTGCGCTGATATATTATAACCCAGTTCAATATACGATCTTAAACAGAGCGGACGTTAGTTTTTGCTCCGAGTAATCGTCAAAATTCCCAACATTAGGGACATATAAAGTAGCCCAAAAGCTATAAGGTTATGATCATCATAAAATTAGTTGACCGTAAATAAATACCTCCTTTGTGTGGTTCGCACCCAAGATTCGTAAAGTATATAAAGTTGCCTGGTAACTAACGAGTGGTGGGAGGTGTCGCCATATTGCTACGTTATCCAGCGTGCCCACAGCTTGCAGACAGCTTGTTTACTGTAGTGAAACTGAGTAATTTTGTTGAAAATTTGTTGTTCTACCGGTGTTTATAGTAGTATTTTATGGTAATAGGTATTAATTGTAAACAAGTGATGTGTTAGCTATATTCTTTTAATTTATTAGATGCCTTACACTATCCATTACCAGGTTTGTCTACATTACAGCAGTGGGCTGCAAATATAAATCTGCGCAATGGGGTGCTTACGGACGTTTTAAGAATCATGGAGACTATGGGTAAAAGCAAAACGTTATTACAGAGGACCACTGTTTTATCATTTGATGAAGTCAAAATTGCGAGTCTGTTTGAATATGATCAGAAAGAGGATGAAGTAGTGGGGCCTCATTCGTACATGCAGGTCATGATGGCTAGAGGTGTGTTTGATGCATGGAAGCAGCCGGTGTTTATAGCTTTTGACACAAAAGTCACTAAAACTTTAATTAATAACATTTTAACATGTTTACATGATATTGATTATAATGTTGTTGCTTGCACATCTGACTGTGGAGGAGGTAATCAGGGACTTTGGAAAGAATTAAATCTAAGCATTGAAAACTCCAGTATCTTACATCCAAGCACTCAAAAACCTGTTTATTTCTTTGCTGATGTTCCCCACCTATTGAAGTTAGTGAGAAATTGGTTCCTAGATACAGGCTTTCTTTAAAAAGATAGAACTTTAATTAATGTGGAGCCAGTGAGAGCACTTGTTGATGCCACAAGTAGCGAGATAAGTTCTTGTCACAAACTTAAGTCAACACACGTCACCTGTGAGAAAACACAGCGACAAAATGTAAGGTTGGCAGCCGAGGTGTTTTCAAACACAACAGCGACGGCGCTGAAACGGTATTTTTCTACCGCCCACGTTTTTTGGTTTTCTAATAGAGCTATTAACGCACGCAAATGACGTCACAGCAGTTCGTTAATAGCGGAAAGGCGTTCTTTAATAGATCTGGTGTAATTTAGATCGGTAAGATTGGTAGCCATGACGAGAAATGTCAGGTGAATGTCAGTGGCAAATGTAAAATTAAAATTTCCCATGTTTCCGGACGCGTAACTTCTTCGCAAGACGTTTTAACCAATTTTAAATTACAAAAACTCGAATTGATTCAAATTACAGTTGTTGTTGTGAAAATTCGAACCTCAATATTTCGTGGTTAGTGTCAGACCAACCCATCACCAACCACGACAAAAGTCCCCAGATTAAAAAAAAATGCAAATTTCAATTAAATTTTGGGAAAAAACGTGTGCGGTAGAAAAAATAGTATAAATAACTCGTTCATAAGGCCATTGAGGCACTCATCCTTTATATAACTCGCGGCTTTGCCGCTCGTTCTATAAACTTGGATTCGTGCCTCAATATTTGCCTTATGAAACTTGTTCTTTAATATACTATTATAGTAGCCTGCATAGATATTGTAGCCGTCCAGAGTCGAAATTTGCGAATAAAAATAAAATAAAACCGGTTCAAACGGAGCCGACAGTGGCTTGCAACTTCTGACGTCACTCTGGCACACGTTGCACAGAGACGTATTTAATATTAAAAGTCATCTTTTCCGTTATGATATAATCTGTTTCATTTCTTAGCTCAATCTCGTCAATAAAAACGAAGCTCTGTTCACTGTACACAAGTTGTGGTATGGTATATTCATCGTTGCGGAGGTAGGTGGAATGAAAAACCTGGTCATCTTAGCAGCAAACACGGCTATAAACTAGTCCACGTGGACTGTTTGTTTCCTGTCATATTTTACTTTGCTTGAACGAATTGCGTTGCACCAAACGCAATTTTTACACTTGTTGAAATACATTTTCAAACTTCCATCTTTCTCTAGATCGTAGCTGTGTGACAAATCGTTTGTCGTAGATAGAAAATACATAGTAAGATTATAGTGACCCTAAAATTTTGTGCAATCGGCCTTAAATACACCCCTGTGTGATGCGACGCGTGCCGTAGTGACAGAACTTGCAAGCCGTCGTCGGCTCCGTTTGAGCTGGTTTGATTTTATTTTTATTCGCAAATTTCGACTCTATGGACGGCTACAATATCTATGCAGGCTACTATACCTGGTTCGAATAAAATATTGGCCAGAGATGTTGGAGAATTTATTGAACTGGTAAATAACTGGTTCGATATCATGAACAGTTATACTCCGTCAGCTGTCGTTCCTACAAAAAGACCTTTTGGATTGAATATGATTCAACAAAATGCTACATTAGAAGACATGAAGGCAACTATTAGTCACATGACTTGCTGTGGGAAAAAAAGCCTGCAAACCTTCCAGAGGGGAATTGTAATGTTAATTCATTGCAAGGTTTGTTCCAGCACCTCAAGGAAACCATGAACATAACTTACATCTTAACCCATCGCTTAAATCAAGACTGTCTAGAAAATTTCTTTTCTCAGGTATAGACTTGGCATAATTTTTTAATCACATTTACAAAATATTTGTTTTTAGCTTAGAACCAGAGGAGGCCTTCATGATCACCCTTCGCCTTTGAATGCGTTGTACCGGATTCGCATGATTCTTCTGGGTAAGAATCCAGGCCTAGTCCAAAAATCTGCAAATGTAGGAATCCCTGTGGAATGTGAAGACGATAGTTATGTTTTGGCTGCAGCCTTGAAACGTGCTAATATTGAGAACATACAAATTACTGAACCTCAACCAGTGAATGTCGAGGATGATGCCAGCTCTACAAACAGTCCCACTGGATCTATTTCTTCGACATCTGCTGCGGAAAAAGATGGTCTTTTGTATGTAGCAGGGTATTTAGCAAAAAATTTTTTAAAGGAGTACTCATCTCTTGGTCGATAAACGCACGAAACACAGGGGGCGATGAATTTGCATTCATATATGATGCCATCTTGGATAGAGAGTCTGTCATTTGGAGGACTAATACAACCCTCAGAAATTTGGATGCATCAAGTGGAGGCGATGGAAAAATATTTCCAACGTTTCCACAAAAACGATATAGTGAAAGGCAAAAACATTACCAACAACACAGCTATGTATATTAAAAAAAAAGTTTATAATTTGATGATTCCAGACAAGTTGGTTAAAGCTTTTGCTCGTCAAAGGATCTTTATTAGGATCAAATTTTTAAATTTTCGAAAAGAGGAAGCTAAACTACAAAAACAGTAAAAAAAATGAAGAAAATTCTAAATTAAAACGTCTTTTCGTTTATCGTAGTTTTATTGTTATTATTTTAAACCCACCATTTACCCAAATAAACGACCGGCATTCAAGTAAGATTTGCACTATTACCTGTAACAACACTAACGATACCAATAATTTATTCTAATATAATTTCATGTGTTGATTTAAAAAGATCACAAGTTGCTTAAAAAATATGTTGAAGTAGACACGACAAGTTGATACATGACATTTTTAAACGAATACAGGATATACCCAAAACTGAGATGACTTGCAGTAGAACTAGATTGTTGTCTTTATAACAGTAAAACATGTCAATTAACTGAATAAGTAAATAATACTAAGGTATAGTGAACCAAGAGCTATAAGGTTATATGGCCATCATAAAAGTAGTTGACCGCAAATAAATACCCCCTTTGTGTGGTTCGCACTAAGCTTACCGGTTGGCAATAAATCATCTTCTAAATATTTCTTGCTCATATTTAACAGGGCTGGCTTTCAAAGCGAGTGGTTATTTCGGAACCCTCAGCGGCTGCAGGTAGTAAAGAAATAGTGGAGTGGTGGATTTTCATATTTAATGAAAGCCGCCCCTGAACGAAACCACAAGAGCCGGTCGAGCTGCAGTGGACACGTTATTTACGACCCTAAAACCTTTTCTATTGTAAACAACTTAACTTCGACACAATGGGATGATTTTATGATGGCCATATAACCTTATAACTCTTGGTTCACTATACTAACAAATTTTTTTCGGTCACCTATTACTTCACTCCAAGAAATTTGTGATTAACAGTGTTCACAGCGTCTGTGAGCTAAATTTTATTTGACGATAGTACACTTTTTTTCACTTAACATAATTATTTTTGATTTGACAACAAAATTTGATTGTTTCTGAACAGTTAGCGAGTCACGTTATGCATAACGTTGTTTAAATGAGGCTGCTGAGTGACGTCAATTCCCGCCAGTTTCCGCCTCGCCCTGATTGGCCCATACTTACCAGGCAACCTATATACTTTACGAATCTTGGTTCGCACCAAGCATATCGGTTGGCAATAAATCGTCTTCTAAACATTTCTTGCTCACATTTAACAGGGTCGGCTTTCAAAGCGACTGGTTATTTCGGAACCCTCTGCGACTGCAGGTCGTAGCCGATTAAGTGGTCGATTTAGATATTTAGTGAGAGCCGCCCCTGAACGAAACGACAACAGCCAGTCGTGCTGCAGTGGACACGTTATTTACTACTACAAAACCTTTTCTATTGTAAACAACTTAACTTCGAGACAATGGGATAATTTTATGATGGCCATATAACCTTATAGCTTCTGGACTACTATAAATCTATATATTGTACCAAGTTAGAATTTGGTGCCAGGTAAGTGAAGATATTTTTTTCAATTCTTTCATATCATTTGTTTGACATTAGCACAATAGTTTCACTTTCACTTTTTGTTGATTTGTTTCGTCTTATAAATAGATTTGGAAATTGTACATAGGGTTTATAAATGATTCATACATCCTACTGTAGTAGGAAAATTTTAAGTAAGAAGCGTTGCTCTTCCATACAATTTTAATTTCACTATTAAAAGTTAAATGGGTCACAAAAATTTCGGAAGTGACCTCCATCTTTCAACATACACTGAACGGCAAAAAAAAACCGGCCACCCTGAAAATATGCATAGCGCTGACTACGAGCATCCTTGATCAGAGCGACAATCTGAGAGACGTCTGTAAGAGTTAACGGCATTGTTTTCGCATGAAAACGTTTATTAACAACCAAACTTATAATCAAATGATGAAAAACACTGTTTACAACAGCCTCTTTTATTGTTTTAATTAAGAAAATATCGTACTTGGTCTGTTATTTTGTTAAATTAAATTTAATTCTGCGTTTGTAAGTATGTCTTCTTTTTTTGTACATGTGTCAGTAGTGAATGTTTCTTTAATAAAATAACGATCACTAGTCAAATTAATAATTTTTAAAGTAGTTTTGGGCAATTTATCGGAGTGGCCGGTTTTTTGCTGGTCAATGTATATCATGTTTTGTTTTCTCAGTAACATCTTAAGCAGTACATTTGACCTGTCTTTTAGAAATTGCATTTGTATTAAGGTCACGCTATCATAATTTATAAGACATCTTGCTGTTAAAACAATATAAACTTGGTTTTTGCCAACTACGAGCCCTAACAACTAAATATTGGGACACCAAAATTTTTTTATAAAAAAATCACCAAACTTTTTAACAAAAATGTAATTTATTTTAGATAATTAAAATTTTAAAATTAATTCATTTTGCAAAACTGTTAATGTTTACAGCACAACAAAAACTGATTTCTAACTCAAACAGTGACATAAAACTCTAAAACAACGTAACATTTTGTGACACATAAATATTGGGACACAGCAAATTCAGTAACTGGTCATATCTTCTTTTGCCTTAATAACTGCAGGAATTCTTGCCATCATACTTTCAACTAATTTTCTACAATACACAGGAGTTGTTACCGTGTCCTACACTCGCTTAATTTCCCGTTGAAGATTGACAATCGCTTGTGATGGATGCTTTCCTAAATATTTTTTTATTTCACGCCATACCGTCTCTACTAGATTAGGATCTGGGCTATTCGATGATCAGGGCAAACATTTATATTATTATTCTTTGTAATGAGTGTTGTAGGTGTGTAACTTGAAGCATCATCCTGTTGAAAAATATAAATATCAACAGGATAGACTGCTTCAGTAGTTGTTAATATTTTTTTACAAAGTCTCTTGATATTTGTTTGAATTTGTAATTTCCCTTCCATGAACGTTGTTAACTGGTCTTTAAATTCCGTTAATAGACATGCACCTCCAAACCATTTTTCCGCTTGCAAACTTAACTCTTTGTTTGAGATAATCCATATTAAAATTCCTTTTTTATTTCAAAACTCTTTTTCGACTATTATCTCACCCAGACATCAAATTTGGACTCAGCGTTATATATTACTTTTCTCCAATTTTTATTTTGGTCATATTAACCGATTTTTCTTGTGGGCAGTTTTTAATTGTGGTTTTACTTTAGCCTAAAATAATATAAATAAATAATAAATTCCATCAAAGATAGCTTTATTTAAGATTTACAATGTAAAAACCAAGGCCTGATTTGTGTATGCATTCGCGACAATATTGTCTTGAAAAATTTAGTTGGTTATCGCTATTCCAGCAAGTAGTAATTTCTCTTGAAGTAGTCCGTCGTCCACTTTTATAAATTTTCATCAGTTGTCGTTGATCACGCGGCTTCACAAGTGGAGGCCTACCGGGAATTTTACCTTTTATTCCGATGGTACCTCTGTCTGTGTAGTATTTTACGACATTTACCATCGACGACTAAGTTATTTGGAACAAATCTTCACTTTTTCTTAGCGATTTTCCCTTGAGGTACTGAGAAATTATTATTTTCAGAACTTTTACTAAAATTAGCCCGCCGCTAACTATTTTTTTCTAAATAAAACCAACACTAGCATGAAATGCTACGATCCCTATAATAATGGCAGCATTTACCAGCTACTACGTTTGTATTTCGATGGTATACTTAGCAAATTTTCTCGGGTGTCCCAACATTTAAATGTCAGCAAAAATTGCACATTTTTTAGTTAGGTGACAATTTTTGCGCTCTAAGAAAATTTATTAAATTGCAAAATACCTCACTCTCTGCCAAAATAGATGCCCATGCAAAATTTGCATTTAGTCCAAACGAATTGAATGATATCAAAAATATCTACCGGATTTTATTGAGAAATTGTCTGTGTCCCAACATTTAGTTGTTAGGGCTCGTACTCTAAAAACATACTAAATTTTAATAATAATGAAAAAACTTTCAGAGTTTAAATAATATATTTGTAGTCACTGCTACACGTGTTTCGGTACACAGTACCGTCTTCAGGCAGAAGAGAAACAGTTTCTGTGTACCGAAACACGTGTAGCAGTGACTACAAATATATTATTTAAACTCTGAAAGTTTTTTCATTATTATTAAAATTAATATGGAGTTTAAACATGTATCAGCCTCATCAATACAAACACATACTAAATTATTCTTCACCGCAAAATTTAATGTCGGTCAGAAAATGTGCAATTTTTATTAATCCCAAATATTTTACACACTGTCTCACAATTTCAGTGATAATAATTATTGAAAACCGCTATCAATGAATAACTTGTTTTTAATACCTGAAATACGAATTGTCAATTTATGCGCGAGTATAAACTGACAAAATTTACCGAAATAAATGTACTATAAGTGAGACTGAAAATTTTCCCCGTGGTCACAACCATAGGCTTTTTTGAGCGTTCCATAATTATGAGCAAGATTTTTCGTGTTCTTGTATCGTACTTGTACCAATGACTCATATAAATAGCGTCAGTTAAACTCTTATTCTGAAAATTAAAAAAATCAGAACGAACGAACAGCACCGGTAAAAGTACCTCCTCATGCAAAAGTGTCCCGTAATGGCAGTAAAAAAATAATTGGAATGACAGTACAGCATAGCTTATGAGGAACATCAAACCATTCGAACTCGAGAGAGAAACCTGAAGAGTGTATGAGAGAACTTTTTAATTAACAATTTTATATAAGGTATATCTACCGTAGTCATCCCTAGACAGCAGTAGCATAAACCAAAAGTCGTCCCCGCTACTTGCCAAAACATCAGCCAAGAAAAGCAATGTTCAAATTCTGCAAGAAAACTAAATTTAACTGCATATTAAATATAATCTATTAATCCAAATAACTTGCCCTAAAACATCATTGTAGTGAGATATGCACCTTCTGAGGTTGGAGCCAATACCAACAGTAAATTCCGCTTTAAAATTTTCCGCCACGTTGTCATCTAGATGTGATAATTTATATTTCAGAACTTTAATTTGAGCAGTCGCGTGGTAAATTAGTCCTCCCATCAGGGGCTCCAGTGACGTGGTAACAATAGCAAAATACAAAAGGACTGTAGATTTTAGAAAAACTAAAAGGGAGTATTTAAAAAAATAAAACATACCAGTGGTGATATATAAATATGTTGCGTAAAAAGTAACAGGCGTCAATTCATACGGTAACCAAATGTTCACAGGAAGTGTATTCTGGTCGTTCCAAAGTGGCGGAAAATTCCAAAAAACAAGTGCAGTAGTTAATGCGATAACAAAAGCTGTAACATTTCGCTGACACAACCCAACGCACTCGTTCAGAATATTTTTTTCTTCGTTATTTTTTCGGGCAAGACGGTTTCTGTCGAAGAAGTGAATACACGTTTTGATTCTGGGGCCGTTTTTTATAAACAGCAGCATTTTTAGACAAGCGGCTGTTCCGTCCGATATGAACACCACCAGTTTATTTAATTGCATTGTATCGGTGATTTCTTCAACAAAAAGGTTGACAAGTGCAAGTGATACTCCACTGACGCACAAAATGTATAAAAAATGCTTCCAGATTCTCATTACCGTGGACTGTTTTCCATCGTAATATAAACCGGCACACTGGAAAATTTTTATAGTTATGTGAAAACTGTCTGTGATAATACCTGTCATGATTTCACTACAAGTAACTAAATGTTGACCGGAGAGGTGGCTTTTATAAAGATACAAGTCTTTGATCTTCACTTTTCTGTTAGGCTATAAATTATGAAAAAAAAAACTTTTATTAGTCCGACTGTATTTAGTGGAGTTGTTTGCTCTCGAAGTAAAGAACCGAATTTTATAAATTATATACTGGAGCTTTAACCGCTTCATCTGAAAACCAACAAACTAATTTATTATGCCAATTGTTACTCACTTTCATGTCTCATTCTTTATTCAGATGAAACGAACATTTTACCATTTAATTACCTACTGTGTCAATTAATAATGCATAAAGATTTAGCGGCAAGCGTGCTGCACTTTTAGTAATAAAATATTATTTGCTTAACATAGACAGTTTCGGTTGTGTAGCAGAAATACTCTTATTGCGTAATGAAAATGATGCTTACAACAATGTACGCTGCCCAGAAATTGGCTGTAAATAAAATTACAAACATTCATTTTACGAACATCACCTACTTACTGCTGCTTTTCTGCTTTCAAATTTCACAAGGGCAATTTTAATCTTATTTGCTGACACCACCAAAGCATTAACATTTCCATACTTTTTTATGGTTTATTAACGGAAAACTCCAATTACATAAGAAAAGAAATATAAATAATTATTAAATAATTTACTGTTTTGAGGAATTATTTTGCGAATTAAAGTTTTTAGTGATGTAAAGTATGTTCTTCTTATACCTTAAAGTTATATTCTTTTCACCCTTAGAAAACCTGTCGTTGTATTCCTGTCTCATATTATTATTAAAGTCTCCCTGTAATTTGGTTAAATCTGGACGAAAATGTTGTTTGCGATTAGAATTATTTCTATTGGAACGTAAAACATCTTTAACAGTAGCCTGAGAATCGTATGTAATTCTTAAAGAGCGCACAGCATTTGGCTTATGTTGTCCAATACGTGTAATTTTTTCCGTATAGGAAACGAACCTAAAGGAGATAGAATCGATGTAACATGTTGCAAATCGTCATCAATCTTTTGCGCGATCTCGGATGCAGAAGATTCCGGAATATTAAATAACAACACATTATTACTACGTAACTTGCGTTCGTCAATTTCAGATATTATAATTGTACAAATCAGCTGTCGTATAATCCCTAGTAGCATTAGATTTTTTAAATTCCACCCATTCCTCCTGAATTAAATAATTAATTCGCCTGTACTTTTTGACGTACAAAAAAATTAGTGATCTGTCAAATTTTTATAAACCTGGTCATATATTGCTTAAAGGTTCGTTCGAATTAGAATTTTAATAACACTGTGCAAAATGGCGAGAACCGAAAATGAACAGTTTGCTAAAAGAGTTGTGCATTATTATTTAAACCAAGCCGATCGACTATATACACAATTTTGCAGCGGTTTGACGTTACCAAATCACTTGCAAACAAGAAAAGTCCTGATAAGTCAGCTACACAAGCCATCCCAAAAATAAAATTTAAAGTATTAAATGCCATTTCCAAGATGTTTGAAAAAAATCCTACACTTTCCGTCCGAGCTGCTGCAAGACGATTAAATATGTATTGCGAAGTTAACTCTTGGCGACATTAAAATTAAAAAGTTAGGCATCAAAGCACGGGTCAAACAAAAGGCCCCTAAATATACCGGGTGTCCCACGTAACACTTTCGGGCGCAATAACTCAGGTATTTTTGAAGGGATTTTTATGAAATTTAAAGCAGGTGTAATATAATAGGCAAGGATTAGGCTGATAACAAAAAAACTATTTTATCGTACAAAAAACGAATTTTAACACAGCTTCCTGTTGTTAAAAATTATTCAAAATTGCGTTATAACTTTAAGCAACTAAAATAACGCCTGTGTGCGAAAACTAATTAAATCACTGTTTTTGTTTAAAAGAATTACGTTAATAAAAACGCAAAAATTAATTAATTTGTTTTTTTAAATTTAATAGTGCTATCGGTGCAAAACAATTGTCTGCGTCGCCAAGTTCAATTTTGTACACCCCTGACCTTTTTGACAAAATCTGACAAGTTATTAAAAATGGTTCGCTTTTCTTTAATTATTAAAACATAAATCATTTTAACCTACGGAGAATGCCGTACAGAGCTAGATGAAACCATCAGGACTCTTATCGAACGGTATCCCGATGACGAATTTACCAAATTCAAAGTACAGAAAATAATAAACTTATTTGAAGATAAGGGAAGTGTACAAGACCTAAAACGAGTGAAAAAACAAGATGTTAAATACACCTAGCAAAATTATTTCCATTCAAGTTAGAATTAATTCCTGAACCTAAAGCAATTTTGCGCCTTCGAAAAGGTTATAGCCGAACAACTGAAAATTAGTGTTTTTTTTAAATTCATAAAATAACGCTTGGCAAGCAGGTATCAAATTCCTGCAAGGGTACCCAAAATGCGAGGAATGCAGTTTTTTGTTTCAAAATACCTAAATTTCAAATTTCATAACAATCCGTTCAAAAATACCTGAGTTATTGCGCCCGAAAGTGTTAGGTGGGACACCCGGTATAAAACAGCAAAAAGAACGTGCAAAAACTGCCTACCGAAAAATTTATAAAACTGGACTTCGTAAAATTCTTGTTCTTGATGACGAGACTTACGTTTCTATAGATCCAGCAGATATCCCGAAACGAGAATTTTTCCACTGTTCTGACCCAAGTAAAGCGAGTTGTGATGATAAAGTTAAACAGCGTGCAAAATTTGCGAAGAAATATTTAGTCTGGTTGGTCATCAGTAAAAACGGACAAATTTCGGACCCCTTTATAACAGACCAAAACATAACTTCTCAAATGTATTTGACTGAGAGCATTAAACGTAGGTTAATTCCCTTTATCCAAAGCATTGACAAAAATGATGTATTGTTTTGACCCGACTTGGCAACAGTACATTACGTCAGATCCTCATTACCACCAGCTGTGGAAGAATATTTGTAAAGTTGATGATTCTGACAGTTCAAAAAATTTATTTTGTTGTGAAGATCACTTTGTTGATGCGGATTATGTAAACGAGGAAAAAAGAAGGTTGAATCCTCGTGTTGTTCCAGCTGCCGGTAGCGAACCATCAAGTGAAGTAAAAATGTCTTCATTGTTTGAAGAGCTTCCATTTCCAGATGATGCTGCAGTAACTGAGAATGACGTCGCGTTTTAACAGAGGGTAATCAACCCTCAACTTCAAAGTCATGTATGTGTGAGGAATTTGTCTACTTTCTCATTTGCAAGAAAGTGAAATAATAAGCAATTTTGAAAATATTGTGAAGCAACTCATATTGAAGTGCCGACTAATCTTAATAAATTTGCGTTTTTGGATGGAAAGAATAGTGAAAATGGAATTTTATCTAAAATTGGTCTTTCAGAAAAGGAACTAACACAAAAAAAGAAATTGATGTACAAAATTAACCGTAACGTTCAATCCAAATTGTCAAAACTTCAGAAAGTCTTAGAAACAAGTAGAGACAAACTTAAAACTTTAAGTAACGTGCATAAAGCCGGAAATTTGAATTGATTAATGATAACTTGAATTTTGTCACACAAAAGTTTATAAATTCCCAATTGAGAAACTGTACAAAACCCCCAACTTCGCGGAGATGGACTGCCCAAGATAAAGCGTTTGCTTTATCTTTGTACAAAAGAAGTCACAGACTCTATAAATATTTGAAAATTTATTTCCAGTTGCCTTCTTCCAGGACTTTGAAGGCAATTTTAGCAAAAATTCCATTTGAGACTGGACTTAATCCTGCAATTTTAAACCATTTAAAAACAGAAGTCAATAAATGACAAGTGCAGATCGTTACTGCACATTGCTTTCTGACGAAATGTTAGTTTCTGCGGGATTACACTATGAGCGTGAAAAGCAATATATAAGTGGATATGAAGATATGGGCTCTTTAGGCCGATCACAACAGCCCGCGAATCATGTTCTTGGATTTATGATTCGTGGAATCAGACTTCAATGGAAGCAAGCGATTGCTTATTATTTTACTGCAAACACTGTTGAAGCAAGCCAGCTTCAATTATTGATCAAAGAAATAATTTCGAAAATTACTTGGAAAACGAAGTGAAACTATAGAAAATTCTCTTAAATTCGGCGTTTATTCGATATGATAATTTTCTTGGCTACACAAAAACATACATTTCGGGGAGAATATAATTCATGGATCACATGACCCCATTTCTTCCAATAGAATTTGTCCATGCCCTTAGTTACATGTCTATCACAGCGATAATAATTTTATTGCCTTATTGTGGTCTGTTGCTACCTAAATTTAAAAACTGTTAAATTTGACAAATTTTAGAATTTCATAAATTTTTTTGTCTATTATGGCTTGCCAACGTTGGGGGCAAGCTCAAAACGACGAAATCAATTCTATTATCAAAAAATATGTTCATTTATTATATTCTCATATTGAATATAACTCGTGATATGATTAATAATCGAAGAAATGGCTCGTGAAACCGAAGCAGCACATTCAACTCGTGCTTCGCACTCGTTGAATCTGCAGCTCGGTTTCACTCGAAATATTATCGATAATAATCATATCACTTGTTATATTATAATTGACAAAGTAAATTCGATGATAAATTTAAAAAGTTTTTTGGAGGAGTCTTTGGTAATTAGTGGTCTTCAGAACGATTATTTTGGAATTATTTTTATTTTATTTGTTATTGTTAACTTTGTTAGTATTTTGAGAATTTATGTTTTGTTTGATTTGGCATTTTCCAAATTGCTGCTTTTTCTAAGTGTAGCTTATCTCAAAGGTTTAAAATTTAATGTTTTCTCGTCATGTTATTTTAAAATCTTTACATGTTGGGATCATTATTTGAGTTTATAGTTCTATAAACTCCTAACAAATATATTTATGTGCTGAACCTTTTTTTTGCTCCTCTTTCCTCTTCTAGCAAGAGTCTTCGACGTTCTCGTTGGTTCTTACTGACCGACATTGTAAGTAACATTTATAAAATAATATATATGTAATATACATAAAATATTTGTTATATTATATTAATTGACATGCAGCACCAAAACAAAAACACGTTCTCACAAAAATGATTAATTATATATATGTATATATATTTTTTTCATACATGTTATAACCTACCTATAATGCTTTGCCCACCCATCAAAAATCACCACGAGCCGCCACTGGCTGCCACGCTCGTTACAAAATTAAATAAATTTAATATTTTTCGGGTGCTGTAACTAAATAACCACTGCAAGTGTATACTGTTAACGGAATTCAATATAAGTACGTAATTTACGATATCATTGTATGTGTTGCTACTATTATTTTCAGTGTTTGTCTTAACCGATTTTTTTTGTTTGTTGTGGTGAGCAAAATGTTCATTTGAGGTTACCTTGGGGCAGAACCGTACGAGGTAAAATCGGTTAGCATAATAATTACATCATCTCCATATAAAGACGAGCTTCTAAGTAATTCGCAGTCGAAAATTAAAAAATCAAAGTTGAATCTGTCAGAAACCAAGAAAAAAAATAAAGATAAAGTAGAAAGTAAATCTGGAGATAGTAAAGATCTTTGCCTGTACTGTCTTGAAAAATATGGTCAAAGTCGCATGGATGAGGGTTGGGTACAGTGTACCTCCTGTAATGGTTGGGCCCATGAAGGTTGTACAGGTTATGATTCCGATGATCTTGATGATTTTTTGTGCACTAAATGTTTGGTGTGAATGTTGGGGCAAAATCGTATCAATATACACAATTGTACGGTTTTGGACAGTACACGGGGTAAAACCGTAATTAGAAGTGTTTTTGTTTTAAAAATTTTTAATTTCGTAGATACGTTACATCTTTCGATTTTTGTTCTTACAATTATGTACCTGATAAGACTGGCCAATAAAAATGTTGATTTGACAATTCTATTGTGTATTATTACAGAGATATATACATTTCCGCTTAGCTATACGGGTTTGGACAGGTCTCCTCTACATATACAGATTAAAAATTAATGAAGTAGTTATTCATATTGACTTTTCCGAAAATTACGTATTAAAATATGGGACACAAGAAGTTCAATCAGTGCATTTTGGTGCTACACAAAAACAACTTTCGTATTTTACGTCAATACAAATGAAAAAATGAAAGTGCCAACAGTCTGCACAATATCAGATAACATAGCACATGGAGTTTCCGAAAAATTGGGCTCATTTAAGAGCAATAATTCTTTACGTGAAAGAAAATTATTGATTAACTGAAAAATATTATTTTTTGTCAGATGGATCTTCCTCACAATACAAAAATAAATTTACCATATACCTAATTTAATACACCAAAATTAAATAAAAAACGACCGAAGTGACACGGAACTACTCCATTACAGGCCATGGAAAAGGACCTGTCGAAGGAGTTAAAAAAAAAAAAAAACTGCGGACCGTCTACTTGCACAAGGGCAAGATATTTTAAACGCTGAGGACTTGATATTAAAATTAAGTGAAGCTTGTCCAAATCGTCGCCTGCGTTGACAGTTGCGCTGATAAAGCCTGCCGAATAGCCACCTTTGACAGATAATCCAGTAGTTACTTTCGACGCCATTTTCCTTCTGAGGGCGCTAGTTATCCTTGAATGACAGTTCAAATTTGAATTTGACACATTTGTTTGTAGATGTAATTTTCGTAATTTTGAACTAATAAAATACGATTAAAAATGCATTGTTGTATACCATCCTGTTCAAACAGTGATTCAAATGTTACCTACCACGAGTTTCCAACGCAGAAGCAGAGGTTTTCTGCGTGGATAAAAAGTATCACTCTTGAGGAAAATTTGAAAGGTTTGCATTCTTTAACTATTAAAAAATAAATAAAATTCTTGATATAACGTAATAATGAACGTTAATTTCATTTAAGAAAACTTTGAACCTCCTTCGGAGAGGCCAAAAGTCTGTATTCTTCATTTTAATAAAAGTTATTTTTTCTACGATTCTGTGGGTAGATGCAGGCTAAAAAGCCATGCAGTTCCCCAGTTTAACAAAGGTGTAAGAGAGAGGTGTAAGAAGGTGTGTAACTGATTAACCGAAACCATTTTCATCAATCAATAATAATCAATGAAAAACTTCACCAACAATCCTAAACCTACACGGAACATCATAAACCAACAATTTCTTCTGTACATTCAAATTGGTCAACTGTCAACGAAGGATAACTAGCGCCCTCAGCAAAATGTGTCCAAATTTTGCATATCGTCCAATTTCGCTATTCGGCAGGCTTTATCAGCGCAACTGTCAACGCAGGCGACGGTCCAAATATTAAATTGTTCCTTATAACTGGAGAAGATATTGACAATGTAAAAGAACAGCTTTCCAACAATATTTCCAACCTTTTAGATATCTCGTCAATGCACCAAATTATGTGTCGGAAAAAAAAACATATTTTGTAGAGAATTAAGTTGTTTTGAATGCTCATTTAATTGTGTTGTAAACACTTCCCTTTGAACAAAGGTCAAATAAATTTAAAATATTAAAATTTATTGTTATTTCATACGTAAAGACGGTTCCTTTTTCTCATTTTGTAACTACCTTATGTTTTAACTCTATTATTCGAGAAATCGCATTGAATTTTCGGGGGCTATAAAGCAATTGTTTACAAGATTCAAAATCCAAATCCAGATAATGTCAAATTCTAACGAAAACGACTTACCTTTATCACAAATAAGTTTACAGATGACAGGACAACAAAGTTCTGATAATTACGAGCATAAATCAAGAGAAGTATTCGCGAGATTAGAAAAAGCTTAAAACTGCAACCACATAAGTGCAATTTCATGCAAAAGCAAGTCATTTACCTTGGACATTTAATTACGAATGAAGGAGTCAAACCAAATCCTGATCGAATCACAAGCGTTGCCGAATACCCAGTTCTCAAGTGTAAAGGAAATCAAATCGTTTCTAGGTTTAGTAGGATATTACAGAAGGTTTATGGAGTCTATTAAAAAAAGACGTGATATTTAATTGGACACAGAGTCAACAAACAGCATTTGAAACTAAACACTTAAAATCAGACAAAATTCTTCAAGATTCAAATTTCTCCAAACCTTTTATCTTAACAACAAATGCTTGTAGTTACGCAATAGGAGCTATACTATCACAAAGCGATGTACCTGTTGCTTATGCTTCCAGGACTTTAAACAGAGCTGAATCAAATTATTTCACCACAGAAAGAGAATTGATACCAAACAACCGTATGGCCAGTGAAGCATTTTCGACCATATTCCAGAAAATTCATAATAGTAACAGACCATCGACCACTTACATGGCTTTTTAACGTTTGTGATCCATGCTCTCGTTTAATCCGTTGGAGATTAAAATTAGAGGAATATAACTACCGCATTGTTTACAAAACAAGAACTTCTAATACTAATGCTGACTCTTTCGGATAAGATCTGCAAGCATTTCCCAGGACGATTTTCTCTGCTCACGCTCAAAATGAATCGTAGGATTCCATTTTAGAAGAAAAAGACATTACATATTGCATATCGTCGGACTTCGAAATGTTGGACGACCTTCCATTACAAATCCACGATATTATTGATAACTACGAGGTAATAAAATCCATAACTGACGAAATTTATGAAATTTTGGAATTTAAACCGTGTAGCGCGATCAGTACCCCTAGCGCCCTCTGTCACGCCCACGCACCACCACTACCATGCAGCAGCACCCCGGTACTCGCTCGCTCCCTTACCAGAGGGCGGTGCGCCCTCTCACTCCCACGCGACGCATTTCCAGCCGCATTTACATAGGACTCGAGCGGCCAGATTCGACAAGTTTTCCATTTGCGAAACTTCGCCACTCATCTGTGTATCACCTTGTATCCGAGGGGTCTTGGAGGTCTAGATTGAGCGGCAAGACGGCTTGAGTATCAGCGGCGTATCCGAGGGGTCCCGCAGGTCCGGCTATGGAAAACACTCCGGTTGAACGCGAGTGACATAAGTGCGTCAGAACTGTCTATCCGTGGAGCGATCGCGAGTGAACGAGTTATCGTACGTGCGTCAGGACTGTCTATCCGTGGAGTGACTGTTTTAAGAACTCTTGTAAAAATTCTATGTCTCATGCAGTGTACATATTACGTATTCTTGAATAAAGTTTCCACTGAGCAAACCGCGTGTTATAAAAAGTGGCGCCCAACGTGGGACTCGAAGAAGAAGGCAAAATGTTATAAAAAGTGACGCCCAACGAAGCGGCCCGAAAACGACCACAATTTCGCGAAAAACGAAGATTCCGACGCGAAGAAGTCCGCGAACCAACAACGGGATGACGATTCAAATGTCCGCAGAACAATTCAACGAACTGATAAACGGCATCAGGGATGTCGCGAGGCTCCGAGAAGCCGATCCGCACCCATCTTCAGGAACGAGACACTTCAGCCATTGCCCGGCTCGGTTCGACGGCTCCCGCAACGCCTCGAGTGTAGAAGAATTCATTACAACCGCGAGCCTGTTGGAGAAAATTAGTGGCGAAGACGCCAGCGCTTACGCCCTAGGAGCTGCTCTACTCCAGGAGGAGGGCCCTGAGGAGCGCCCAATCGAGTCCGAGCCAGACCACCGAAAACGCGACCAGGACCGTTACCGCCGAGCAGGCACTACTTACGCTCCCGGAGATTTGGTGTTAGTAAAAACACACCGATTGAGTAAGGCCTCCCAGGGGTTCACGTCGAAATTCGCCCCCAAGCAAGACGGACCGTACGTAATCTTACGAAGGCACGGCCCCACGAGCTACGAGATCGCCGCCCACCAGCAGCCCGATGAAATGTTAGGGCTCTATCACGCCTCTGACCTCGTCCCGTACCAGCCTCCCACGCAGGAAGCCGCCCAGCCCATGCCGCCGGTACAACCCTTGCGACGACGAGGCCGCCCCAGAAAGATCCAGCAGGACCAATAGGCGGGGACGCACCACAATGGTCCTGAGGGGGAGACTGTAGCGCGATCAGTACCCCTAGCGCCCTCTGTCACGCCCACGCACCACCACTACCATGCAGCAGCACCCCGGTACTCGCTCGCTCCCTTACCAGAGGGCGGTGCGCCCTCTCACTCCCACGCGACGCATTTCCAGCCGCATTTACATAGGACTCGAGCGGCCAGATTCGACAAGTTTTCCATTTGCGAAACTTCGCCACTCATCTGTGTATCACCTTGTATCCGAGGGGTCTTGGAGGTCTAGATTGAGCGGCAAGACGGCTTGAGTATCAGCGGCGTATCCGAGGGGTCCCGCAGGTCCGGCCATGGAAAACACTCCGGTTGAACACGAGTGACCGAGTTGACATAAGTGCGTCAGAACTGTCCATCCGTGGAGCGATCGCGAGTGAACGAGTTATCGTACGTGCGTCAGGACTGTCTATCCGTGGAGTGACTGTTTTAAGAACTCTTGTAAAAATTCTTTATCTACTTTCATTATGTAATGTGCCAGATTACAGGTTTTTCTTTGATATTGTAATGGTAGTTTTTACCGCACTAAGTGCGGTAAAGGAACAATTACCGCACTAGTGCGGTAAAGAGTGACTTTTAGAAAAGAAAGTTGCAAAACCATTTATTAACATAAATTACACAGTTTGAAACATTTATAAAGTTAACTCCAGACGCTGTTCCTATGTTAAAGCTGGGCTTCTCCACCGTGGCCTAATTTGTTGAACCCACAGTAACTGAAGAACCCATTATTTTCGCAGCAATTATTTTCTTATTTTCGACAGATATTTCAACATATCCTTCTGCCATGCTATCCGACTTCCAGCCTCTATGACCAAGCAACATGTTAATTATTCCCTGAAAATTTCCTCTCGTTACAGCAAATTCTACATAATTTTAGTTTTTGAATTCAGTAAGGTGATCTTGATAAATTCTTTTTAGGCTCTAACGTCTCGTGTCGTCAAATTTGTCATCTCCTCGTGTCGACAAGCACCAAGCACTTCGACTATCAAAACAACCTGAAACTATATAAATTTGAGATTGTTTTTTATTAATATGAGCTGCAATTTGCCTTCTTAAATAAGAAATCCTTATCATTTATTTTCTTAAGAAATTGATTTATCTCTTCTTTGGAAAAAATAAACGATTTTCTGGATCGGTAACCTTCTGATTTCCGAGAAGAAATCCACAACCTGATGATATTCAGTAATATCAATATTCTTCGTAATCAACACTAAAGTTCGCAACATGGACTATCGTCACCATAAGGAGGATGGTTTTAACTTCTCTGCTTGTTCAGCAAAATAGGAATGCATCACCTTGTTCAGAAACGTCACCAATTTTCTTAACTTCCATCCATTCATCAAAATATTTGTACGCTATCTCGTAACGTTCTTTAGATTTACCAGGAACTAACGTATCGATAGCAGATAGCAGATTGAGCAGCCACTTCAATATCAGAAGGCAAATTATCCTCTGAATCACTAATTTTTGCACATAAATTGCTTTCACTGAACGTTTGTGAAAAACGTAAACAAATCAGTAACTAGGGTTACTGATTTAGCCGCCTTATTTTTTCTCCATAAAAACAATTTAAAAAATTACAAAAATATCTGTGTTAATTATTATGAAAATTATTGAAAGTAGATAAAACGTTGTACAATATTTGTATCGTAATGTTTCTTTACGATACTTGATGGATTATCCAACTCGCCTTCGGCTCGTTGGACAATTTTTCCATCGCGTATCGTAAAATTCCACATTACGATACACATATCGTAAATATCTAATGTCTCATGCAGTGTACATATTACGTATTCTTGAATAAAGTTTCCACTGAGCAAACCGCGTGTTATAACCGACTAAAAACAGATAATTCCCTCAACACACCAAACATTTCATTACCAACCACATCACGCGGTAATTAAAAATTCTAGTAATAGTACCCCCTTAAGAGTAGTGTTCGATGCAAGCGCGAATTCGTCAACGGGCATTACTTAGTCTAAATGACTTACTAGCTGTTGGAGCGAAATTACAAAATGATCTATGCGCGATTATCTTAAGAACATGATTGTATAAGTACGTAATGACCGTGGATATTAATAAAATGTATGAACAGATTTGGAGGACCTGAGGACCCTAAATATCAACGCATACTTTGGTGGGACGATTATTAGCACGGATAATAATCCTCACATATTTTCAATTCAAACTCCGTCGACTGCAGGACTTAATTTTTATGATTCGTCAGGTTGTACATTTACATTTAATATAACAAGTAATAAGTAGTTTTCTTTGTATTCGTTGTTATTATATGTTTACGTTGTCATAATAAAATGTGATAAGTCATAATATTTCCATTATTTTTAATTATACATTTTTAAGGTTGGTGATAAAAATTTGTATGCATCACGTCAGTAAAGAATCTTTATCGAACTCGCCTGTTACTCGCCTCGCTCGCTCAATTCACAAAGGCGCACTATTTCGATAAGGAAGCCCTTTATTAACTTGGTACATAAATATATATTATAAACAAGATAAAAAGCAAGCTTATAGGTGTGCTCCTAAACTTACAGATGCTCACACATTCCCTAACAATTTTCAAAAAACGAAGGTAAAACTTGCAACTCAAGTTATAAGCAATACAGTTGCAGCTGGAATGAATACCTATCTGACTTTAGGTGCTTGGAATGTTTGACAAACTCTTTGATATATTAAATGCTACTAATAAACGCTCGCAAAATAAATACAAAAATTTTTTCGAAGGCGCAGATTATCAAATACAGTTTTTGGCTGATACATTGACATTTTTGAAAAATTTGAAAATCTTAAATAAAAACAGTGCATATGTTACCTCTAAATCAAGAATTGTACCATGTTGGATAATAACTATAAATGCAGTAAAACAGCTGTGGCAAAAATTGAGGAGCAGATGTGCAAAACGCAAGTAGGATTGTAATGAACGTTATTTTTCGTTATATTGTTTACATTAAAAATGGTATCATTGGACGCTGAACATGTTGTTGGTGACAGTGACCGTGGGACAAGAAAAACACAAGAGTTCAACGTGGCGAAATCGCAAAAAAAGGATAAGGTATATATTTACGAAACATTTTAAAGGTTACGCCATTCCACAATAGAGCACACCTCGTTGTGTCAAAACTTGACATTGACGATCAGAATTTTTTGCTGGCGGGTTAAGTCTCGGTATTAATTAATTCTGCACATTTTTTAGATCGGGCGCCTCTAGCTAAACGAAGTAGACAGCACTTACTTCCTGAAACAAAAATTGTAATACGCCATATTTACAATTTTTTCTTGGAACAAAGAATGAAGGTCCCTTTAAAATTAACTAGTCAAGCTACAAAAATCCCATATTCGACAATATCAAAATTAGTAAATGCTAACGTCGATGATTTACCTCGTTCTACCAGAAAACCAAAAAGGGTTCTTGATTCATTCAGTAGTAACGAAATCGAATAAATAAAAATCATTATCTACAAGATGTACGAAAACAACAAAATTCCGACCTTCGAAGAAATTGAAATTGAAATTAATAAACGTGGATTTGAATTCAATTATTGTCTTAATACTTTAAGCAAAATACAAATACAATTACGGAGAGTGAACCATTGAAACGCTGGAGAACGCAGTTTATAATCAAACTCCGTCAGTATCCTGCAGAAGGTAGAGATGTGGTATATCTGGATGAAACGTGGTACTGCACCCATGATGTTTTAACACATGGAAGGACAGATGGATCATAAAACTGCCAATTTAAAACACTAGACTAAAACGAATCATTATTTTGAATGCATGTACAGAAACTAATTGGGTACCACCAAATGCCCTTCTGCCTTTTTTTGCGCAAGCAACAGTAAAAAAAATTACGAAGGCAACTAACAAAAGCAAGACAACCTGTTACCGTTGAAGATCATCATAAATATAATCTCGAGGGCTTTGAAAATATGTGAAAAGTTTTTGTCAAAACCATTGGCTGAAATTGTGACGGTTCGAGCTAAGTTACAGAGTAAAAGTGTATATAGTTTTAGTTAGCCACTTGTTTTTAAATATAATCTTCAAGTGAAATGTTATACTTTCTTTAAATGTGTTTACTTCACTCTATCCAGTGAAACTATAATATTTCTTTGTTATATTTTTTGTGTATAAAGACGTCAGAATAACAAGTGATTTTCTCTAAATGAAATATGTAAAACTTAGAAATAGATTACGTACGGTTATTATGATGTTGAATGCCATTGGTCCATAAGGAAACCAAAAGGTAAGGCTCCAAAAACCATCGAAGAAATATTCCAACTAAAAAGGCATAGGTCAACAAATAAGAATTTGACTCCTGAGGAACTCAACAAATGCAAAGATATTTTAAAAAAATTTAAATTCCCCATTGGATTAACATGGCTTCTTCACAGAACCCGAACTTTTTATTGTCACTAAGGGTTTTACACAACTTGCACAGTCAAACATTGAAAAAAAAATCTTTGTTAATAATATTATCTTAAATTTTACCTGTGACGATAAGACTGTTGGGAAACTGTCACAAAATTGAATTTATTATTTTAATACTGAAATGCTATATTAAAATACGATTATTTAGTCTTGGGAAATTATTTTATCAACACAAGATGCCCGCCGCCGTACGTAAGCTTCACTTTACGCAGCGCAGTTGCGCATCTAGAAGAGTAAGGCCCGGTATTTCAGTTGTTGGTTAAAATCATGGTTAACAAATCATGGTTACGTTTTTACCAAAACTTTAACCGCGGACCGGTATTTCAGTAGCGGAAACTTGGTTAAGTATATTCTGGTTATCTAACTCTAACCAGTATTTTTCATAGGTTGGTATCACTATTGGTCGTACCAGTTCAAAAGAGCATGCGCAAGGATATATTCTTTTTCTTTCATATTTTGAGCGGCATAGACTGTCAGCTAAATCCTACGACTCAATCGTTTTTATAACCTCACTTTTGGTTTATTTACATTTTGATTGTGAAAGTGTTGTTTCTTTTTAAGTGAATCGTGCGAAAAATAATTAAAAAAATGGCAAATATTTACTCTTCTAGCGATAGTGACTCTGACGATGAGCAAGTTATTAATTTGGTTGTCCGCTTGGGACTAGGGTTACCAACCGTACACTTTAAAGAGTGCATGTACTCTTTTAGAGCTCAAAATATGAAGTACTCTTACTTTTTTATTTTAACTGCAAATGTACTCTTTTTTGATCAACAACAGCAAGTCCGACATTTTAGCCAACAGAAATGAAACTAGTAAATACCAAATATGGTAAAAACAGTAAAGTAAACGAAATAAATATAGTAACTATACGTAGAGAAACGGAATGTTGAGCGCCATCTGTGAATTAGAAAATAAGGTACTTCTTTCGTGATAACCTCACTTATGTATCCTGTGATTCCCGTGTGTTAAATTTTGTTGTTACTTTTTATCTACCTTTCCTGGTACGTAAAATATAAAGGCGAATTGATTACGGACTCTGAACATTTACTGAAAGGTTTAAAATCTACTATAAAAATTATATATCATATTTTGTAATTTCAATCATTGCTCATAGGTATAGGTTAAGTTCCCGGACATAGTTTCGAAAGATGAATTGGCTACAAAATACCTCGTGTTTAAAAAAACCAAAATAGAGTACGAAGCATATTGTGAATCGTGCAACGTAACGGTTTCGGTGGCAAATAAAGGGAAGGCTGATTTGGACCAACATGTTTCGTCTGTGAAACATAAAACAACAATACAAACTGCGGGCAGTTCAAAAAAAATTGACGGTTTTTTTGTAACACAAAACACCAAATTAGAAGAAAAAATATTGTGCGCAGAAGCTACACACGCTTTTCACACGGTTAAACATCATGCAAGTTATAAATCATGTGATTGTACAACAAAAGTATACAAGCACATGTTTTCGGATTCTGAAATTGCTTCCAAAATTTCTTCTGCTCGTACTAAAACCGAGGCTATTGTCAATAACGTGCTAGCACCACATTCTCTTCAGAGGGCTATGGAGACAGTTAATGGTATTCCCTTTATTGGAGTATGTACCGATGGTTCGAATCACGGCGCAACAAAGTTATTTCCAGTTTTGATTCAATTTTTTGACAAGAAACTGGGCATAACACACAAACTCATAGAAATGACGTCAGTTCCAGATGAAAAAGCGGAAACAATTTGTGCTTTATTAACCGCTACATTAGAAAAAAACAATTTAAAAGAAAAGTGTATAGCATTCACTGGTGATAATTGCAACACGAATTTTGGAGGTGTAAGCAGAAAAGGAGTTAACAACGTTTTTCAACATTTACAAAACCATTTACAAAAGTCTCTTATTGGTATAGGTTGTCCAGCTCACATTCTAAATAACTGTATCCAACATGCTTTAGATGGACTTCTTATAGATATCGAATCCATCGTTTTGAAAATATACAATTATTTCTCTATATACACTGTTCGAACAGAGGCTTTAAAGGATTTTTGTAATTTTGTTGAAATACAGTACAAGAAACTCTTGTTCCACTCCAAAACAAGATGGTTATCTTTATTTCCTGCTATTAACAGATTGCTGGTAATATATCCAGCTCTAAAATCGTACTTTTCATCAATGGACCATCCACCTGTAATAATTATAAATTTTTTCGAGAATCCTTTGAATGAGGCTTATCTGTGGCTCATACATTCTCTTATGTATATTTTTCATGGAAAAATAGAAAGCATGGAAAAAGAAAGTAATTCACTAATAGAAGTAATGAAAATTTTAAGTTCAGTGGAATCTAGTTTGATTGAGAGGAAGCAACAGGAGTTTCTGCCTCTGAAAGTGAAACAGATCATAAACAGTCATGTACAAAATTTACGAAACACGACAATGAAAGACGAGTTGGTACATGTATATGAAAGAGGCATACTCTATTTACAAAAGTGGACGGCATCTTTCCAGGAATTTAAAATATTTGAGTGGTTGTGGATAACATTGAAAATTGTATTTTGTACCTGGTTGAAGAAAAGGGCTTACAGATAAACGATTCCATGCTGTTTGATCAATTAAAGAATTTAAATATTTTTTTAGACGAGATTAAAAAGACAAATAATGAATTCGCTACGCTTTCAGCTGATTTAAAATGGGTAAAATATTTTGAAGAGAGAACATAAGCAGCAAGTTCTGAATTTTTAAAAATATGTTTCTATTTTTTTGCCATTCCGGGTCATAACGCAAATGTTGAGAGAATATTTAGTATGATGAAAGCAACCTGGACTGACCAAAGAAACAGGTTGATGCCAGAATCTATTAAAAAGATATTGATGGTGCAATATAATTTCAAAAATTTGACTTGTGAACAATTTTATGATTACTGTCTTCGAAACAAAGGACTCCTAAAAGAAGTGAGAAGCAAGGCTAAATATGACTTTTCAGTTGGTGCTGCTTCTTCTTCCTGTTAGTTTTTTACTGTTGTTTATATAGGTTTATTGTTAACTTACTTCGAACGAATATGATATTTTTGTTTTATTTTTTTTTTTTTTAAGTTTAGAACTGTTATTCAGGAGAAATACATGTATACATACATACATAGTGTTGTGGTTCTTTAATAAAATAATACACAATATGTGTATATACCTCTATGAATACTTGGAAATTGTAATAATAAAAATTTCAATTGTACTCTTTTTCATCTGATGCAGGTTGGTAACCCTACTTGGGACGAATTCGCAAAGTTCCTAGAATACAGATACGAAAGGACCATTTTAATTACTGGGACGACCAAGAATTTTATTGTAGGTTCAGACTGTCAAAAGAATCTGTAACAAATTTGTTACATTCAATTCATGATGTCATAAAGCATCCGACAAATTGGTATAAAATATACAATTTAAAATAATATAAGCTGTTTAATGAGTTTATTTCAGGAATCACGCAATTACATCAATGGAAATGTTGTTAATTACACTCCGATTTTTCACGACAGGTAGTTTCTTAATTGTAATTGGAGATTTTGGAGGTGTTCACAAGAGTACTGTGGGAAAAGGAATAAACAGAGTGGGTGAAAGACAAAACTAATCATAAAAATGTTACAATAAATTGAAGGTTACAAGAGCTATTGCAAATTTGCGGGAAGAATACATTAAATTTCCTCAAATAGGAGAAGAAAGCTCTATAGTGCAACAAGGTTTTTATCAACTTGCAAGATGCCCACGAGTTGCTGGTGCTTTAGATTGCACACATATCAAAATAAAGTCACCGGGTATGTTAATAAGGTATTTTGTGTTAACGGACATTAGTATAGAAAATTTTGCAGGTGGAGAAAATGCTGAAATTTATCGCAATCGGAAAATTTTTTTCTCCCTGAATGTGCAAACAATTGCTGCTTCTAATTTAAAAATAATAAATATTGTAGCAAGATGGTCCGGTTCTGCTCACGACTCAACAATTTTTAGAAATTCTGAGAATATTTTGCTAATTTGTAAATTTACATACTGTAGGTGTAGAACTTTATAAATATAATTCTTTATATTATAGTTCTGAATTTATTAAATACAATTTCAACTTATGTTCTGATCTGTGCTTTAGTTAGTTTAATATTTTTTGTTGTTCACATCACCTATGTATTAGTCTGATCATTGCCTGTCCGATGCTACATCTGACAAAGTAATTAAAAACGAAATTATATAAAATTATTTTATTATATCTCACAGATTACTATCAACATTTATTGATGAACTATTTTGCCTTAATAAGGTCATCTTCAATGTATGCTCCTCCTGCATCAGTTTTAATTTTAAATTGTGTTCCTCTTCTCGATGCCCCAGCTTTTGTTCATACTCTTCCTGTAAATGTTTTTTTTATTATGTCAATCGGTCCCCTAAAATGTCGCGGACAATTGCGTCTACTGACGTCTCACGTGGACCTTTGGAGGGACCACCACCAGTTCCTCGTCTGTAATTTTTGTCTTTTGAAAAATTACGCACCGCATTTTTTTTTAAATTCGTCCATTTCTCTTTTAAATTTCTGGACGTCCGTGGAACAGTTCCAGAAATAGCGTTAAATTTTTCTGTTAACTTCTCCCACGCTATGTTCTTCTGTTTATTAGTAACAATTCCACTTTCCTTACACTCAATCACGTTCTTGTTTTCTCGAACCAAGTCCACAAGAAGAGATATTTCTTGGGACTCAAAATTTTGGATCTAACACGGTCACTATTCATCTTGGCTCTTGGCTTAGGATACATAATGCAATCAAACACAAAACACAAGCTACCCCCGCTGAACAAAAATAACAGAATAACAAGAGATTGAGGTTAGAACCACGATGAGCCACGATGATACATTGTCCGTAAAGCGCATGTGTTAACCGAAAAATAATTTGTAACCAACCTCCTTCGGCTTGGTTAGCTAACCAAGAAATTTAATCCTCAAATATTCTTAACTATGCAGTGAAATACGCTTAACCAAAACTTTTTTTGGTTAACTATAATTTCTTGGTTTAATCAACAACTGAAATACCGGGCCTAATACGGTTAAAATCTATGGTTTGTACTGGGGTTTCCTTCCTTGTGGCGATCTTACGAGTACATTTTCATTAGTGTGTGCTAATTTGATTATCTCGACTATAACATACAAATGGATCGTGAATTTTAGGAAGCCAATAGTCACAATTTACCTACCCTCGATGCTGATACGGTGTTTGAATATTTTTAAAATAATAAAAATTATCAAGATCCTGCGTTAAGAAATATGAAAACAACAAAGTATTTAAGTTAAATAAGTTCATACAAAATTTTGATATTTATTTGTAACATTTTAGAGCCACTCGACAGAGTTATGGGAACAGCGCTGTTGGTCACGTCCAACAAAAAAGAAAAGGAAACATTTCTAGAGTAAAAACGTGTGTAACACCTGAACACAAAGTTCGTCAGCAGGGATACCAAGTGGAAATTAGTGTAGATGAAAAAATGAAAACAGTCCTACGTTGTGAATGTTTTGTCCGTAGTGTAGCAGCAGGTTTATATACCTTCAGTGGCACGGAAAACGGGCTGCCCGTATTTTTTTTTTAAACTCTTCTGAAGAGTTTCGCCTCTGGTATGGTTGACATACTGAACTTAACCTTGCTCCTGAAGATGCCACTTACGAAAGTGTGCGAAACGTTGAGCCCAAAAACTGAATTAACACGGTCCCAACCCGGAAAACGATCATGCATTGACTCCGACCGTGGAAGTCTCCGAAATGATTTATAAAGAAGTTTGTGCTTTTGTTATGAACAACGGGCGGAATAATATCTCAGACGCTTGTACCAGTGCTGCCGCGTCGATATTTTGATTACAAATATATTTTTCTTTTGGACTATATCAACATAATATAACATTTCAAGATCACAAATCAGTGGTCCTGTGGTTGAAAAATTAATAAGGGCACCGAGTATTATTATTTGAAGTAATATAGTAATATAGAGGTAGTTTTTTTACTAGCTGTGAACAATCCTAGAGACGCACTGGCTACGACCTTGTGGACCAGATCAAAGAGTCCCCGCTACTCGCCCTAAAACACACCTTACTTCAACTGGGGAATTGCAGCCGCAAGATAAATTTCCGCGCACTGGTTATGAACGTTCAACTTTACAATTAAGCCCATAACTGAGGATTCCGCTGATAACTCTATGCGATGGTTAAAGGTATGTAGCTTATTGCGCTCGCATAAAATGCTGAATTACTTAATACATATTTTAATTCGATTTTCAGAAAGTCGCTGACGAGCTTCTTCGCTACACGTGCAGGAGTTTGAGGCATGTGATCTTGTCGGAATCGTGCTGAAAAATGACAACTTTCCCGATAGGCAACTAGGGATTTCATTCCGGAAATAGTCAGAATAGTGATTTTGCCTATGATAGCTGTTGTTCTCCAAAGCAACGCTGATTTCTTCGCACGCGACCGCGTGAGGCCCCCTATCGGGTATCATGATATTCAACACTGGACGTCAAGTGTACGTTTTTCGGAATATAGCCTGACTAAAAATAGCATAAATGTAATAGACAACGACGACAATACGTGTTTGGCAACCGTTAGTAATTGTAAAAGAATATTGTGATATCGGGTACAATCAGTGATATCGGGGTTAAAAGGAAAGGTATATTTGAAAAATCGCGTAGCAGAACTATGGAATTCAGCGAGAGTAGACCTAAATAACGGCGCTCACTACATGACGACTTCTAGAAATATTTTTGCGAATACACTTTTGTTGTGTATGACAATCGCTCCGGAACGTCCGTCTACTATGAAGGTCAGTAATTTTGAAGTTTGATAATGGAAGAAAATCACTTTAATGTAATTCCAAGCTTAATAGAGGCATTTTCTATGCACGACTATTGCAACTTGTGTCAGGTGCGATTTTCTGGAGCGGATTATCACAAAACGTGTCCATACATTTGTCCTGTACAACCACCTTGTAATATCGGTAATAATTGAATTAAACTGTAACCTCTTCTACAGGTTTTTTCGGGGTCTCCAATATTTCAAAAATCACAAAGAAAAATTATGCGGCTAACTGAAAATATGTGCAAACTGCCATAAGCACTTTTGGATTAGCAAAAATTCAAAGCAAGTTTGCGCAATTTGTACAAGTGACAAATCAATTAGATATTAGAAGAAGAAAACAACAACATTCATTTATTTTTATTTATCTTTTATGATCTGGAGACAATGCAGGCCAATCAGACCAGCGATAATATGGATTTGCATGAGTCAAATGTATGTGTTCTACAAAAAGCGTGCAGTCTACATTTTGAACAATAACGTTAGTGATTTCTGTACTAATTGTGGCTGACGTGAAATATAATTTATAAACAGCAGCCGGTAACACTATTGTTAGAACATATAGAGAGATGTTAAAAGGTTTATTTAACAGCAAATGCTCACAACATGAAGGATTTCGACGGGTGTTTTATTCTCCAAAAATTATTTGACAACGTGAGTAGATGGTATACCGGAACAAAACTTATAACCATAACATGTGAAAATTCAATTAGATTCATATCTAGCCTAAATTTCATCGAGTTACCTTTATCACGTTTTTCTTCCGCGTTTAAAATACAAGGTTGTAAGGGGTAGTTCCCCCATATTTTAATTATTTAAAAGAGCATGCTGCTGCAACTTACACTAATCATATATACTATTTAATGGAATCCATTATTTTGCAGTATTCATTTTATAAGCAAAAGGCAGTCTGAAGTAACAGATCGTATTAGCAGCCAGTACACTAAGTTAATTTTATTTAAGGGCCAGTAAGTTGAATGTTAATGGTTTGTTATTACATTTGCTATGGATTAAATAAACTGTTAGTGCTATAAATATTTTAAGTTGTAATTGCCTATAAAAAACAGTATTATGGATCTCTTTAGTGAAGTATTTTTTTTTTAAACTCCTTCCTCGGATTTCCCTTTTAATGCACTTAAATCGCAAAATATTGCAGGTAGTATGTATTGTTTTTATATGTAACCTTCTACATGTTCTTAAACATATTTTTGTTTTGTAACATAAACACTGACATCACTGAAAGTGGTTTTTTTTCACTTTTTTTATATTTTATATTTATATTACAAATAAATTTTAAATCATCAATAAATTGTTTTTTTTTTTCAAATATAGCGTTCATTTTCACCAGAAAAATGAGGAGTGGACGCCTGCCGCTGGCGACTTTTTGGGGGACTTGACCAATGAATTAGACAAGTATGGAGAAGGCAGTTTTATAAAAGAATTCGCATGCGAGTGTCCAAAGAATTACGGCGTAGGTATCAATTTTGGTCAGTCAAAAACCAAACACATAAAACGGGGTCTAAAGTCAAAGGTGTTACGCTCAATTACGAAAATTGTCTAATTTTAAGTTTCGACAAGATTAAGAGCATGATTTGCAACGACTCTGATGAAATTGTTCGCGTAAACGATCGGGCCTTGCCAGAAACGGAAGATAAGACCTCCTAACAACGTTGGGTTGATCTGGGTAAACAACACCTCATAAATGCCACTAAACGCAAGTGTCTCGAAAATTCATATGATCCATTGCCATACGGTTACGTGGGTAACGAAATTTTAACGTTTTAGGTTTTTTGCATTTATTTTTTTGCTGTGTTTAAATGTACATATAATTTATGTACAAATGTTGTGAAGTTATGTAAATAAAAATGTTATTTGTATTTTTCCCCTCCCGTACCCGCTAAAGCTTCAGTAAATCCTACTTCTAATCTAACACTACCGTTTTTTGTAAGATTCCAGTGGGTTAAAGACCCAATTTGGATATGAGTCTCGTGTTTTTTCCTTCATTAAGAAAATGTATTCCTGTCCTGGAAAACAATGTGTGATACATTATGATGTATTTTTTACTTGCACAGTCTGGTTGAAGAAGTTTGCAGGGCATCTGGTGCCCGTCAATATAGAAAACCATAAAGTTAAAATTAAAATGTACCTATAAAGGCATTGGTATATTCTAGGAAAACATTCAACCAAAAGTCTTAAGCAACAACAAAAATTGCAAGGAAGATAACGCCTGCAAATTAATTCAACCATTAGGTGGAGATGAAGTTTGTTTAACTGTACCCCTTTTCATGTCATTAATCCGTATTTCAAACGAAGAGTCAGGCAACCAAGATTTTGACGATTTTGCACATTTGCAGTTCACTGATGATAACTCTAATATTCATGTCTCTTTACCATCCACTATTGTTAGCGATGAAGGTCTCCACTATCTCGCTGGATATGTTGCCCATCGTTTTCGTACAAAATATTCTGATCTTGGTGTCTCATCACAGAATGTTGTAGCTTCTAAGTCTGTTTCTGAATGGATTCAATTTATATCCAAAGGGCAAATTAATACAGCCATCGCCAGAATTTTTATTAATTTAGTTAAAATGAACATAAGACTGTACAAGTGTTCCTGATGAAGTTCTTACCTGTTTAGTCCGACCAAGAACTTCAGAACAAGAGGAATGAACAAGGTGTTTGATCAAGACAGTTTAAAACACAAGGGTTTTAGCCAGTTAAACGAAAACGACTGTTTTTTGTTATATATACAGCGACAGGAAATTACTTATTACCCTGTTATTAGTGAAATAAGTATTGTGTTGTTTTAACTGCAGTCAGTTCACGTGCAACTTTTTTAGGTTATGGATGGCAAAGGGTAAAAAGTGTGTGTGCACCAAATTTATCCCCAGACGAAAAATTGCGGATTTTAGATATTATCCAAAAAGATAAAGATGTAACGGAAAACAAAAATGGTAGTGCATCTCACACAGTGGAGATATCGTAGATAATCCCACATTTGGGATTACTTTGGAAATTTTGAATAAAAAAGATATTTACGGTTTGGAGAAAGGTTATAATAGAGATGTCGAGGATTTAGATCCCGGTAATTCAAATGTAAAAATAAAGTTATTTATGTGGAGGTGTACAATAGTTAAACCAAGACATACATATTGTACATTGAAGAAGAAACACTCCAAGGAAAGAATATGAGGATAATTTACAAGGGCTTCCTATTAATTCAACGGTAACGTTATAAAGCAAGTATTGCTAAAATGTTATTCCATTTTATACTTTTTTTTTTTTTTTTTCAACAGATTGGGGCAATCCATGCCCCGCGCTGTTACAGACCCCAATGGATCCCAAACTGGCTGCACTCATTGGCAGGCAAACCAAGAGACAAATGGAAGTCCCTGCAACTTCTCCAGCGCCGACGCCAATATGGCCAGAAAATACGAAGAAGTGGCGGAAAGGAAAAAAACTTGTATGATATTCAAATTTCCATTTTATGAAAATTTGAAGATCAGCAGGAGCAAATGGCTCTTAACTATCTCCATGACTTGGTGTATACGGACTTCCAAAAAGCCTTTGATCAGATTGATCATTTTGTTTTGCTTAACAAATTAAATGCCTTGGGTTTTTCTGCGGAACTACTAGCTTTGTTAAAGTTTTATTTGCTTGGTAGACAACAGTATGTGAGATATCGCAACTATACTTCTTCGACATTTTCACCATCTTCGGGAGTACCCCAGGGGTCCAATTTAGGACCTCTCCTTTTTTTGCTGTTTATTAACGATTTGCCAGAAGTTGTTACTTGTGAAAGTCTCGTATTTGCCAATGATTATAAATTGTATGCTGAAATTAAATGGACAGAGGACGGTGAAGCTTTACAAGAGAACCTTGATGCAGTTTTGAGATGGTGCAACTTGAATCGACTGTCGCTAAATGTCTCTAAATGTAATGCTGTAACTTATTCTAGAAAAAAACAAATCATTAACTATCCATATAATATTAACTCTGTCAATATAAATCGTTTAGAGTGTATCAAAGACCTCGGCATTTTGTTTGATAATCAGTTTACTTTTGTTGGACACATACAAGACATGGTCAAAAAAGCTTTCGGATTCGGACCAGGACATGACACGACACAACAAATAGTAAGAATCGTGACTGATATCATAAACAATTATAACAAAGACAACGGGACCCAACTTACGCTACTAGACATTTAAAAACCGTTTGACAAAGTGTGGGTTGAAGGACTGATATTTAAAATATCAAAACAAATCTCCCGGTAAACCTCATTAAACTCATACAATCATATTTAAATGACAGAACCCTAAGAGTTAAAATAGGAAACGCCATTTCCTGGACCAAAAGAATTATAGCAGGCGTACCCCAGGGGTCAGTCCTTGGGCCCAAGCTCTTCTCGTTTTTTTTCAAAAACAAATCTAGCGCTCTACACAGACGACACTGCATTCTACGCCAGATAATTTTTGCGGATGTTGCAAACAAGTGCAAATACACCTAAATAAGATTGAAAAATATTGCGATTGGATGGTGCAAATAAACGGGGCAAAAACTGAATCCGTATTGTCATCAAGGAAATTCACAAATAACAGAATAATAACAAAACTTAGGGTTGGGATCAACACAGCCACAAATTTGCTTTGGTTGGTAGCGCGTAAACGAAAATTTGACAGTTGACAACAAGTTGTTCATATTATTTGTAATGAATTCTCCAAAAACAATGCGTTTTGAACTTCATTGGGGTACGTATATTTTTATATATATAATAGTTTTTTCCATAAAAAGTAGATGATTGTAGTGGTTCTTATTAACATTTAATTCATATCGCACTCCGGCGAGAATAACGTCACAACTAAAAAAAACGTGATGTTGAGTTAATACTCTAGTGAGATGTGTGTAATTATTATCTTCAAGGTGGAAAAGTGTCATTTGTCAACTAGCAAAACACACCAATAGAGGGCAGATATGTCGTTTTTCCGCTTGACAGATTTTACGTTACATCAAGCAAGAATAGTGTCACTTCTGAGTTCGTACACGAAATTTCATTTCGGTTAGTCAAGAAAAACGACACAACTTAAAACAGTACCCTTTTGTTGCAGGAGGTAAGTTAATCTTTAATAATTCTAAGTACGTCCGAAGTCTAAAAGTGTCACTTTTATTTTATAAATACACAAGTAAATGATTCATTTTCTAACAGAAAAGATAATCAACTTTTGAGATAGAACAATTATTGTACTTTGGACCCAATTTTCAATTGATCACTATTTCCCTTAATATTTTTCTTAGAAAATGAGTGTCACGTTGTTTTATTTCGTGTTGAGTCAATTTCTAGTTGTGTTTCGTTGACATTCGTAAAGTTTGTAGAATTCAGAGTTGTGTAATTATGCTTGATGCTCTGTATTCATTATTACAGAATTGTAATAGTTAATTGATTATGCATTTTGTTTTCCTTTAGACCAATTATTATGACTACAAGAGGGAAAAAAATTGTCAATGCTGCTCTGTTACAAATGGAATTAGCAAATAGAAAAAAAGATAAAGGTGAAGAAAACATCAACAGTGAACACACAATCGATGAAATACGTTTAGAACCCGCTTTCGACGACATGATTGACGATATTGCCAAGGTTCAAAACGAGATTGGAGAAGCTGCAAAAGATGAAGCTGAAAAGCGAAATAAAACTGAAGTAAACAAATTCTGTAAAATGTCACCGGAAAAATCCTGTGAAAGTACAATTTTGAATGTAACAAAAAATCTAAACCAGATTGAAAAAACAAAAGGTTTACAGACTGCAAGTGAGAATGTTAGGAAGTTTAGTCGGAATAAAGAAAATAGGAGTCCAATCGATCCTCAGAGTCCCCAATGTTCATTTTGGAAAAGTTCCGGTATTAAACATGGAACAAAATTAAAGTTAAAAAAAATTACGAAAACCGGGAAACAGCAGGCATTTGAATCCGATGACTTTTTCTCGGCAGAAAATGGTGATGATTCAGACGCAGACCCGGATTTTAATGGTACATCAAATAATTCTTCAACAAGCGACAGCAGCTTCTATGAAGAGAAGAAACTGACGGAAATAGGACATGAACGTGGAAAACGCAGTACGGCTGAAGATGTAGTTGTTGAGGAAGAAGTTAGAGTAGTACTCAATGAACTAGCAGAAAATCAAGATCTGCCAAAAAAAACGAAAAAGAGAAAAGCAAATCTAACAGAGTGGAAAAAAGAAAAAGCAAAAATTCTTAGAAACAGCGGAAAAGGTTACCTTTCATCTGCAAAAGTTCCAAAAGAAGTAAGAGGGAGGGCCATTCAGCAACCTTGTAGCGACAAATGCAAAGTAAAATGTGCAAATAAGATCAGTCAGGATATGCGACAAAGAATATTTGATCAGTACTGGAATCTAGCAAATCTTCAACTGCAGCGAGAATACATCTCCAAAAGTATGAATGTTGTTCGGCCCGCGTATAGGTACCCGAGAGAAGGAAGTCATCGAGGTTTGAATCATGCTTTCTATTTCACAATTTCTGGAAAACTCATACGTGTCTGCAAAATGTTTTTCAAGGCTACACTAGATATAACCGACCGGACAATCAGAACGGTAATTAAAAAAAATACGGATGGTTTTGTAGCTGCTGACCAAAGAGGGAAACATGGAAAACATAGAGTATTAAATCCTGACTTGGGAGCGAG
Source organism: Zophobas morio (assembly GCF_036711695.1). Taxonomy (NCBI): domain Eukaryota; kingdom Metazoa; phylum Arthropoda; class Insecta; order Coleoptera; family Tenebrionidae; genus Zophobas; species Zophobas morio. The sequence continues at coordinate 11,923,373 of NW_026972122.1, forward strand.
CATTCGTGAACACATCAATAGTATACCCAAAATAGAAAGCCACTATTTACGAGCCCAAACCACAAGAGAGTACATCGAAGGCGGAAAAACAATTGCAGGATTACATCGTGACTACATGGAGCAATGCATTCAAAACAACGTTTCTTATGGAAATTTGACACAATACTCTAGGATTTTCAATAATGAATTTAATTTAAGTTTCTTCACTCCCAAGAAGGATCAATGCGAGCTCTGCGTAGCTTATAACAATGCCCAAGATGCAGAAAAATGTGAACTCAAAGAAAAGTATGAGACACATCTCAGAGAAAAAGAACTGTCTAGAGAACAGAAGAGAAAATACAAAGAATTAACAGCAGTAAATAAACGTATTATACTGGCAACCTATGATCTCCAAGCAGTTCTACCCGCTCCACGTGGAGAAGTTTCTGTTTTCTATTACAAGTCCAAAATTAACAGCTATAATTTCACAATTAGTGACATGCAGTTCAAGAATGTCGCATGTTACTTTTGGCACGAAGGAGAGGCGAACCGGGGTGCAAACGAGATCGGGACATGTGTGATGAATTATATAAAACAGACAGCTGAATTACATAATGATGAAAATGTCGAAATGATCTTTTTTTCCGATAATTGTTGTGGACAACAAAAAAATAAATTTATTATAAGTATGTATTTGTATGCAGTTCAAAAATTTACTGTTAAATCGATAACCCACAACTTCCTAATAAAAGGACATACTCAAAATGAGGGCGACAATGTTCATGCTGTCATTGAAAAATCTGTAAAACAAGCTTTGAAGTCAGGACCAATATACCATCCAATGGAATATGCCAGAATAATCCGCTCAGCTAAAAAAACAGGTGTACCTTACAAGGTAATGGAAATGTCACATTCAGATTTTACAAACCTGAAAGATCTTGCGCAGCAGATTGGGCCTAATTTTAGCAAAACTACTGAAAACGAATCTATTAAAATGGGTGACATTAAGATCATCAAAGTTTTGAAGGACGAGCCTGGTGTGATTTATATAAAAACATCGTATGAGCAGGAGTTTTTTAAGAAAATAAATGTTTTTGGTAAACGAAAGCATCCAGTGAATTTCACAACGCTGAATTGCAAACCAGCATATTCAAGAAAAATTAATATTCCCGACAGAAAAAAAACCGACATACAGGATCTCATAAATGGGAACCACATTCCTAAATTTTATGAAGCATTGTATAACACAATTTTAAATTAATGGTTAAATTAGTAATTTTAATATAAGGATAAGGTGTTATTATAACTTTTTCACAATAAAAACGTGTTTTTTACGTTTTATAAATATTGTCATAAAATCTTTCACAACCTTCCCTCCATTAGGTATAACTTGACAGTGATAAATTTAGTTTTTTTTTTTAAAGTGCTGCAGAAGATGATAGAGTTTTGAAATATTGAAGCGAGAAAACTGACACAACTAGAAAAGAAAATGTCACAAGTCAGAATATAGAATATTGTTAAGCAAGAAAAGTGACACAACTCAAAGTACCTGGCTTATTCTACCCCTGGGAAACATCTGGTTAGGAACAATTTTTATATTGTCTATTATTACTATAGTAATAGTAGAATTATAAATGATTATAATAGCAATTGAGCTCCCAGAATCAATAAATGCCTGGTAAGCGCGTTTACAGTTTAAGCAATTGGATTTTTGCTAATACTGACAATTTATGTTTTTTTAGATGTGACGTTATTCTCGCCGGAGTGCGATATGTAATAAGCACAAGTGCTCCAAATTTTTCCAAATCAGAAGAAAACTTGCTGCCATCATTAATGAGCAAGATAAAAATTTTTGGAGTGCAAGTTATTCAACAATGAATCAAACCAAAAAAAAATTCAGTGATGGAAAAGACGACAAAGTTAAAAAAAATATGACAACATCAAGAAAAGAACAACCAAAAAGTTTGCTGATGAAAAATGCTACGTAGGTGGTACTGGGGGAGAGCCACGACCACTTATCGAAGTTACCAATGCTGATGTGGTTGTGAAAGAAATTTTTGGGACCACATTAACAGGGCGTATATTCACGCGCTCCATTAGTCGATAAAAGTCGGAAATGACAACAATAAATCCCGGCGCCAAGGTCTGTAATCGTAACTATAATACCAATTTCATTATTGTAATCCAGGGAACATGCTGTGAACTCCAACAATAATCCGACTGGCCCGGAGCAGATAAGAAAGGCTGGGGGTGGCGGCCGTTACCGATCGGAAAGGATTAAGAAAAATATAAACACTACTATAATACAAGTACCAATAAGTCAATTATTGAATTATTACCGTTTTAATTATCTCAAACACAATAAAAGTGTAATAGATCGAGAACAAATCGTCGACAACTAGACACGTTGGCAGCTATAAGACAAAAAATTACATCAATAAACACTTCTTTTAATAATTTTTTTTTTTAACACGCTTTTATTAGCTTGGGTTGTATGTATCTATGTATGTATGTAACGGAATCTTTGAGCTTAATTTTCATCGGTTTCTAAAAGTCTGATCATCTTGAAACTTTGCACACGTCTCAAGGATCGATGACAATGTAATAATTTGATAACAGTTTCCCATTATCCTTATTAGGACCGCCAGGATTTATAAATTCTTTTATGGATCCTGTGTAGTGGAGTAAAAGAGATAAAGCTAGCGCGCGATCTGCGCATGCCTGTAGTATCTGGTTTACTCTTCGTTGTAATTATAGTCTTGATTAAAATACAAATAACGGATATTAAATGAAAAAAACAAGAACGGACTTTTAATTAACTAAACGTGTGCAAAAATGGCTGATCGCATCTTAATTGTGTCAGTATATACCACGGTTATCTCTCTCCGTGTCGATTATACCGATCTATACCGATTATTTCTGTTTCAAGGACAATTTCTGCATAGCTTTGGTTTTACAGTCGGTAAAGAAGGAATTAATTATAATTAAAACATATCTAATCATGAATTCTCACCTACTTAAATAAAGATAACAAATTTTGATTCAGAAATACAAACATGGAGGAAAATTAACTATCCATATGAAAAAAGTCCAATTGGGTGTTAATCATTTCGGTATATTCTGTGGCTACCTCATCGTTTCGGAAGTGAGTAATTTGCGCGCCCGCTGCCTTCCTTGGATGTGGTAGCCGTCTCATTTCGTACACCCAATCCAAGGTGAGGAAAACGTGCCGAGGGATGAATGGCAGGGGGTGTTTAAAAATGTCATGTCGCTAGCGCCAATTTCAGGGCACCAGGCCGCACCCTGTCGAATGAAGGCCTTACCCTTCTATCGGACCTCTGGGAGGGTCGATTGTTTAATTGTCCGTTACTCGTGGGAACAAAAATGACACTTGAAACTACAACACAAAGAAAGAAGAGATTGGCGAAAAAGAGACAAAAACTGAAAGAAAAACTTTCAGGACTGTCGAATGACGAAATGGTGGAAAGGCAAAATAAAAGGCGACTATATATGAAACAATATAGAGCTTTACAATCAGAGGAAGAGAGAGCGGCTCGATTACGGCACATGCGGCAACATAGTGCTGAATATCGAGCCTCACAATCAGAGGAAGATAGAGCGGCTCGATTACAGCACATGCGGCAACATAGTGCTGAATATCGAGCCTCACAATCAGAGGAAGATAGAGCGGCTCGATTACAGCACATGCGGCAACATAGTGCTGAATATCAAGCCTCACAATCAGAGGAAGACAGAGCGGCTCGATTACAGCACATGCGGCAACATAGTACTGAATATCGAGCCTCACAGTCAGAGGAAGACAAAGCGGCTCGATTACAGCACATGCGGCAACGAAACACCGAGTCGAGAAGACTAAGTAGAGCCAGTATAACAGGCTTCATGCAGTCAATTAACACGTTTTGTGATAAGATCTGTGAAGTTTGCACTAAACGGTGCTATAAAAATCAAATCTCTAATTGGATTGTAGACACTAAGTCAGCACCATATTTACCTAGCGAATTAAAACAAAGAAATTGCTTGATCGTTTGTAAGCGCTGTAAGACTCATTTGAATTCAAAGAAAAATTTTGCACCGTCTAAATCTTATTGGAACAATTTGGACCCAGGATCCATTCCAAAGGTAATTGCGGATTTGTCACAAGCCGAACAACGGCTAATATCACGCATTATTCCATTTGTAAAAATTATCAAATTAAGTGGCGTATTTGGGCAATATAGCTTTCGTGGCCAAGCGGTATTGTTCGCACAAGATGTTTTTGAAGTCACTGAAAACCTTGCGAACATGTTACCAAGAACCGCAAATAATGCTGGAATAGTCGTCATTACTGAGCGTTTGGAGAATATTAACGTAACACGACAGTTTTCGATATCCAAACAAAAAATTTATGATGCACTCAATTGGCTGACTTTGAACAATCCACTTTACAAAGATGTCACTATCGATCAGAAGGTTGTAATTGAAGAAAATGATATTATAAGAGTAGAAGAAGCACCAGTCGAGATTGCTGTAGAGACCAATGAAGAACCTATTGAGAATGTTAGTGCTTACATGTAAATCAATGATTCCTCGAGAATTGTACGTGCTTCATGGCATCAAGGCAACGATATCATATTCACATCAGGATTTGCAGGAGTACAATGTTGTGCGATGGCATTGGCAAACATTCTCCGAGCCTGCATTCTTTCACCACAATATTGGTCTACAAACATCCTTAATCTAAATATGATAACAGGTGACCAAATCTACAGCAATATAAGATTTCAAACGGAGAGAAATGCCACAGCTTATCCTATAGAAAATGATCAATACTTGTTAGTTCGGAATTTCGCAGTCATCCAAGATGATTTGGTCGCATTTGGCAAAAGATTTCGGATCACTTTTGACGAAGAACCAAGTATATATGGATGCTTGAACGACAAATTAAATGAAGCAAACTTTGGAAGTACTCTTCGTCAAGGTTTGGAAGATCTGTTTATGGTATATAACGCAGGCATACTAATAACAGATGGTCAATCATTTGGAGTAATGCATCATGATGATAAATATTACTTCACTAACTCTCATTCTTGTGGCCAAAAGGGATCTAGAGCAAAGGACAACAATGGAAAAGCTTGCGTTATTGAATGCGATAATTTAGACGAGTTCGTGAGGATATGTAAACGTACAACAGGCAGCAAAAATGTACAATTTACACTTGATTACATCGATGTTGAAGTTTTGGGTATATATGATGATTCTGAGGTAGAGACTCATCAGAGCGCTGAGAGGGTAGAAGCAGCATCCCAAACAATCACTTCCCAACAGAATTTAACTAACCAAACTATTCCATTGCAGGCATCAATGATGGCACCGATTGATGCCATGCCTCCTAATGTGGAAGATGAGATACAGGTTTCACGAAATCTCAATGAAATTACCCGCAAGACGAAAGATAATATCGTAAATGTGGGTCATGAACTGAAAGCAGAAGAATTTGCCTGGTACTTTTTGTTGCCCTATGGGAAGAATGGCTTTAATGAGCAGAGACCTGTAAAAATTACAGCATTGGACTACTATCAGTTTAGAATTTTGGGAAGTGACACAAGATTTCAACGTACCGATTACCTCTTTTATGCTTTATCGTTCTTCGAATATTATCGAATCAAAAGCACTATATCAGCATGCGGTAAGAAAATTGTTAATCAAGAGGGAGCAGTTGAAGACGTCCATCTTTATCTCAAGAATCTGAGAGGTTCTGCAGCCTATTGGAGATCAGCCTTAAACGAGCTATTAGCTCAAATCAGATGTATAGGAGCCCCAACCTATTTTGTAACTTTTAGTTCAAATGATCTCCATTGGTTAGATCAGCGAAAGGCTTTGTTAATAGCCGATGGTAGACCTGATGTTGATCCAAGTACACTTGACATTTATGAGACTCAACGACTCATCGAAATGTACCCAGTGATTTTGAGTCGACATTTCATGATCGGAGTAAACGCTCTAATGAAATTCATTCAAAATAATGATGAGGTATTTGGAGGAAAAGTAAAAGACTTCTGGTGGCGTATTGAATTTCAGAATCGTGGTAGTCCTCACCTTCATATGGTAGTTTGGATCGAAAATCATCCAGCATTTGATACAGAGGAAGGAATTCTTCTACTTGATCGTAACTGCTGGTGTAAAATTCCTACAGAAGAAGAAGATCCAGAGCTCTTCGAGCTCGTGAAAAAATGTCAAATTCATCGACATACACAAACTTGTACGAGGAATAATACCTCTGTAAGATGTCGATTCAACTTTCCACGTCAAGAATGTAACGAGACACGAATAGTATCACATTCTTCTGATGACTTCCTCCGTAATGGGGGCAGAATTTGCTTACTCAAGCGTCGTAAAGAAGATGCTTGGGTAAATAATTATCACCCAGAGTTATTGAGACTGTGGAAAGGTAATATGGACATTCAGCCGTGCGGTTCGAACGAAGCGATAGCATACTATATTGCAAAGTATCTATCAAAAGCAGAACCTGAGGGTGTCGATTCTGGAATTGCACAGGCAATACAACAAATCCAACGCGAAGAAACTGATCTTTCACGCAAACTGTTCAAAATATGTATGAAGATTCTTCGTGAACGACAAATATCAGCTGCAGAATGTGCATATCGGCTTTGTCATATCCCATTGCGGAACAGTTCGCGAAATTGTATTTTCTTGAACACAAGAAAGCCAGAACAGCGTTACAGAGTATTGCAATTTGACAGAAGTGGACACGCAATTGGCTACTACAGCAATATCTTTGAAAGATATGAAAAACGTCCGTTACAACATCCTGACTACGATTTTGAGAACACGAGTCTTACAGAATTTGCTATGTTGTTTGAACCTCACTATCCGAAAGTGGTAAATGATACTGAGGAGAGTGTTGATCATGATGCTTATGAAGAACAATCAAACACGCGTCGTCCACTCATCACTCTGTTGAATGAGAGCAAAATGGTTGTGAGAACTGTTCCTGCAGTTGTCAGGGTCCCATATTTTATAGCAGCTTCGGATCCAGAAAGTCTTTTCTACAGCTTACTCCTTCAATATATGCCACATCGTTCGGAAACTGAATTACTTGAAGGCTTCGATAATGCAAAAGAAGCTTTCTTAGCTCGAGAGAGTCATTTAAGGGACACAAGTAGACATACGTGCCAACATCGAGAGCGGGACCAACAGCTTGAAAACGCATTCAATCAGATACATGCATTCGAAATTTTAGAACAGCCAGAGATTATAAATCATGAAGCTGAAGAGGAAGAGTTACCAGAGACAGAAATGAGCAATGATCAATTCCAAAGAGCGCAACATGCTATGAATGTTGATCAAAGACAATTGTTCATTCTTATCACAGACAGTATCAGGAACCAACTCAATGGTGATATTAAACGAGAGAAAATTTTCGTAACTGGTGGAGCAGGCACCGGGAAAACATTCCTCTTTAATCTATTGAAAAACCAAGTAAACCGATGTTATGGAAAACCGGTGGTAAAAGTTGGTGCTCTAACTGGAGTTGCAGCAAGGTTGATCGGTGGGTCTACGCTACACCGTCTGCTAAAACTACCAGTACAAAAAGATGGAGTGATTGTGAGTATGCCACTTCTTACTGGTAATTATTTGAGAGGAATGCGTCAATTATGGCAATATGTTGAGTTCCTGTTCATAGATGAAATTTCTATGGTGCCCTATGAGATGCTTTGTATGATCGACTCTCGTTTGCGACAGCTGAAAAAGCCAGACGCTTGTTTTGGAGGCATAAACGTGATACTCTTTGGTGATCTAATGCAGTTACCACCTGTTCGAGGACATCAAGTTTTTCAGCAACCAGAACATATGAAGCCAGCTACACATTTGTGGCGACAGTTCCGTCTGGTTGAACTCAAACAAAACATGCGTCAACAAGGAGACACGACATTTATAAATGTGCTTAACGCCCTTAGAGTTGGAGCAATGACGTCTAGGCATCTTGAAATCCTTCTTGAAAAAGTTTCAACAGATGTAACTAATGAATTCGCGATTGAGAAAGCGTTAAGAATTTACCCAACGAATGATCAAGTTGCTAGACACAACGAAAAAGTTCTCCAGAGTTTTGAGAATAAAGGGACAGTTATTTATACAATAAAAGCACAAGACCAACTCATTGATGCTACTCGAAATCTAGGTAACAAGGACTTAGATTCTGTGATACCTAATGATATTAATAAAACCGGAGGTCTTCCGAAAGTACTGAAAATATTCGTAGGGGCTAAAGTGATGTTAAGGTCGAACATTGACATGTCGAAAGGTTTAGTGAATGGCAATATGGGTTTCATCACTGAAATTATCTGGCCAAATTTTCGCAGAGGCCAACTATACGCGGACGACATCCCATCAGTCCGTATCGATTTCGGTTCAGATGGTGTACACATGATTAAACCGATATCGATACAGTTCCCAGCGAAATACAGCTATGGGACTGCTGAGAGACCAATGTTGCCATTAATCCTGAGTTGGGCTTCGACCGTCCACAAGATGCAAGGTTGTACAGTTGATCATGCAGTCATTTATCTAGGCTCGCGACTGTTTGCTGCTGGACAAGCTTATGTAGCACTTAGTCGTGTAAGATCTTTGGACGGTATTCGAATTGAAGAACTTGATTGCTCTAAGTTAACAGGAAAAACTCCATGCAACAGTGAAGCGTTAAATGAAATGATTAGATGACGAAATGATTCGTAAAATATTCAATAGTCTATACCCTAAAAAAACTGATTGATAAATTAAACTTGTTCATAAAAGAGTTCTACAGTAGCAGCACCGAAAGACTTTTGACACCTTAACGACGTTAACTTGGAATTTTCCATTAATTGGGGGGTAAAACTAACCACAATGATGAATTGTGTCCCGTTGGTCCGTGAGGGCGATTGATTTCGAACTAATTCCTGTTGATCGATCATACGGAGACCACTGAGTGGTTCTTTCTAGAAAAATCTAAATAAGTAATTAATTCCCCAATTTATGAATTTGTCGCAGACTAAAAAATGAAAAATAAATAATAGTTTAAAAAACTAAAAAAACACGCTTTTATTGCTAATCGAACTAAAAACTAGAAAATAATTTTTAATGACAGAGTTTAATATTACAGTAGTAGAAGATCAAACAATCAATTATAATAAATCACCTCAAATTAAAATTATAATAAAATTTAAGTTATTAACAGAATAATTCAATTCAGAGTAAAAAGCGTGGGGTGCATTTTACTGCGGTTCATAACTATCCTCTCATAGATAGTTGCCAATAGAATGATTGTAATATTTAAAATATCAAGCACCCCACGCTTTTTACTCTGAATTGAATTATTCTGTTAATAACTTAAATTTTATTATAATTTTAATTTGAGGTGATTTATTATGATTGATTGTTTGATCTTCTACTACTGTAATATTAAACTCTGTCATTAAAAAATATTTTCTAGTTTTTAGTTCGATTAGCAATAAAAGCGTGTTTTTTTAGTTTTTTAAACTATTATTTATTTTTGTATGCATTTATAACATCCAAAACTAACAAAACTTAGATTTGGAAAGGTTCTGGCCAGTAGCGGCTCGTCAGGGGAGGCAGGGGAGGCAGTGCCTCCCCTGGAAAAATTAGCTGTTAGTTTTTGTTTTAATATCTGTTAACTTCAAATATACAAGGTGATTGCGAAATACATGCAAAAAAAAATGGGGAATAGCTCACAATATGATTATGTCACTGGGTAAAATTCACGGTCCTAAGTAGTAGCAGTGTCTAGAAAAAATTATTTGAAATTAAATGTAAATTGTTGTACGCGCCGCTGGACTGTTTTGTGACCTACATAATTACTACAATGAATGGAACAGAGCGAGTCGGATTAAGAACCAAAAAAGTAACTTTATCAGGCACTTTTTTAATCGCAACGTGAAAAACACGAAAAGGGCCAGTTAGCATCGAGCGGTCGGTGAAATCGGTTTATGGTGGAGTTTTCCCATGCAGATTGTGTCGAAATGGTAATTGGTGTGCGTGAACATTTGCATCAGTGGTACAGCAACTCCGAGATCATGGTACCTTCAACTTCAAACTCACGATCGTGGCCGTGGTAGGACAGAAAGAAGAAGTTGGATTTTCAAAGCTTGTAGTGCATCCTACATTAAAAGAATACGGCCACATCCATACCATGTTGACAAAGTACAGGGTTTGGAGCCCGCTGATTGTCCACGTTGTGTAACTCACTTTTTGTCCAATGGAACTCCACATACTCGTCAACAAGTACGATTTCAAGAGACGGTTTTCGATAAATGTGTATCAGTTGGATGAAACAGTTCGTTTGTGGAAATCAACAGTGTCCAGAAATTATCGAAGAGCTTCAACAAGTGAAAGTGGCAGCCGCTACTCCGGTGTTTTTTTACCTATCAACAAACCTCTTGCGACGCTCTGACGCGTGTATTGCTAGTCAAGGACAACATTTTCAACATTTCTTGTAAAAAGGTAGTAGCATTCTAAGTTGCTCTTATTTCTGTTCCAATAAACAATGTAAAATCGTTGTGACAAGGACCAAACATCCGTCAGAATCAAAATTACCAAAAAACTTTCACATTGACCTTTAACGATGAATGAGTAAATGAATGAACGAATGATAAGCAGCAAAAAGTCGGTTTTACTTTTAATTGAAACTGAAAGTGTTTAGGTCGTTTTTATTCGAACGTTTTTCCAACTCTGTTTACAAGGTGGCTCAGTGCCTTCGTATCGAGGGTGGTTCATGGGGGTTTTGCCCCATTCGATTTTTAATTTGTTTTTTCTATATTTCGGCTCTACTAGGGTGGGGGATGCCGTGGTTAAAATATTTGCACTTATTTCGCAGTCACCCTGTATTTTAAAGGTATAGCAAATAACTTTTATGGAACACTGTGATTTATTAAAACGCGTCTTGGTAACATATTTTGAAGTACGCGCTTTCGACAGGAAAAAGCGCTGATCACCGCCGTGTAGGCCAGCTTCAGACAGAGGCATGCCTCAGATAGACGGATATCTTCAGTATGATTAGTCAGTGGTGCTAATATGTTTTTGAGTAAGACAATAGTCATGAGTACTTTATCAAAGCGCCAGCGGAGGCACCAACGCCTACCGTCCTTAAGCCAATCAGGTCGAATTTTTTTATCTCACGGTGAAACTGCACAATGCTGAACAGGGATGCTGAATGCATTTAGTGCGCATTTAGTTGTGCATTAATTAGACGCGGGGAAAGGTGTTCACTGCATGTGCATTGCCAAGGTTATGTATTAAAACTTTTAAGTTACCTTGAACACAGTAGGGCAATGAAAATGTCAGTTTTGCAATGTTGATAGCAACATAAGAATCTATAATCTCCAGAATTTATTATAAAGTTTAAATACTTAAGCACGGTTTTCTTACGACGAACAATTGTATGTCAAAGATTTAGAACCTCTCATCCAGATTTTAGGAGAACTTTATTAATTAATTGATTAATATATTTAAATTAGCCCTAGATCATATGAATTAATATTTAATGCTAATAAAGCAAATTCTGTAGTCTTTAAACCTTCTCGTTGGTTTGTGTGAAGCAATTAAATGTTTTTTATTCGAGAAGTGTACCCATATAGAATAGAGATATGTTACTGACTCAAAGCTATTTGTATTGTTTTCATAAAAACGAATAAACAATCTGTCTTTTAACAAAAGTAATTGCCAACATGTTAATTAATACCTGCTGATTTTGAAACGAAATTGTTGCCTCACCTAACGAAAAGACCACGAGCCGCTACTGGTTCTGGCCAATTTGTTTCAATTTCCTAATATGGGGTTTATCAAACTCCAGGTCACCAGTTACGTTATAAAAATTTCACCTCATCAGTTATGGGTTAAACAAATTTCTATGTGACATCATTTCCATGTATAAACATAAACAATCGAAGTTAACCATGTACACTGATAATCATACACTCTTTTCGTTGGTTATTTACTTTGAATATATTTCATATCGTCCGTATGTGTGCGGATGGCACCTCCATGGAATCCACAGCACAGGGGGTTCGACGTGTCATTTACACCACTGGTTTTTAATGCATAAATGTTATCAGAAAACAACATTTTTTTTTAATTTTTCGAAGAAGGGGAATTTGTTGGGATGAATTTCAAAAGCGGGGGAAGTTCTGTCGAAGTAACCTTGGATCAATTTTTGCATTAGTGAATAGCTTGTTTGATTGATCGAACATTAGTTCGCAGTATTCGTCAAACCAAACTGTGTAAAAGGTTGAGGTTTGGAATTGGGGCTTTCATGACGAAACTATAGTAACAGAATGTATAGTGTTTGAAAGCTCTGAACGAAGTAGTTGTACGGATCTATAGTTTTTGTTTTGAACACATTAGCCATCAACAGCAGCTAAAACAACTACTACTGTTCCCCATAGGAGTAGAGGCATAATGCATTCGAAATACAACTCTTTGCAAAAGTGTTTATTTAACAGTTTGTTTACGGATTTTTATAATAAAAGTGCCGATACGCACCTCGAAATCGTAGAAATGAGTTTTGAGTAGCCTCAGCCCTACTCAAATTGCATTAAGTTTTTTTCACGGTTGAGCGGCGCCCTGCAAGTCCTAGGTAAGTTTGTGAGAACCCGCTCACATCTGAGCGTCGGCATGGGAAGGCAACCCCAGCAGAAGCTGCCACTTTAACATCGCTACAACTGAGTTTATACACCGATACTGTTTTTATAAAGACACTGTGAGACACATTATTACTTTGATCGAAGATAACATTGCCCCTATGACATTAAGAAATTATTCGCTATCTGCTGCGGCAAAAGGGTCCTTGTGTTCGACGTAACAGTTCGCCATGAGAATGAGAACTACTTACTTAGAAAACGGCAAGGAGAAAAAAGTGCACAAAACTCGCAACTACTGCCTCAGGTGAAACAGACGTTTGGTGCATCAGAGGGGGCTGTGGTACCCATTGTGATCAGCACTCGGGGGGGCATGCCCAAATTTACGATGGAAGACCTTAAGCAATTAGGAATAAAGCATCAACGTTGTCACTGATAGCCCTCAGGTCATCTATCTATACAAGGTGACTGCGAAATACATGCAAAAAAAAAAATGGGGAATAGCTCACAATATGATTATGTCACTGGGTAAAATTCACGGTCCTAAGTAGTAGCAGTGTCTAGAAAAAATTATTTGAAATTCAATGTAAATTGTTGTACGCGCCGCTGGACTGTTTTGTGACCTACATAATTACTACAATGAATGGAACAGAGCGAGTCGGTTAAAGAACCAAAAAAGTTACTTTATCAGGCACTTTTTTAATCGCAACGTGAAAAACACGAAAAGGGCCAGTTAGCATCGAGCGGTCGGTGAAATCGGTTTATGGTGCAGTTTTCCCATGCAGATTGTGTCGATATGGTAATGGGTGCATCAGTGGTACAGCATCTCCGAGATCATGGTACCTTCAACCTCAAACTCACGATCGTGGCCGTGATAGGACAGAAAGAAGAAGTTGGATTTTCACAGCTTGTAGTGCATCCTACATTAAAAGAATACGGCCACATCCATACCATGTTGACAAAGTGCACGGTTTGGAGTCCACTGATTGTTCACGTTGTGTAACTCACTTTTTGTCCGATGGAACTCCACGTAGTCGTCAACAAGTACGATTTCAAGAGACGGTTTTCGATAAATGTGTATCAGTTGGATGAAACAGTTCGTTTGTGGAAATCAACAGTGTCCAGAAATTATCGAAGAGCTTCAACAAGTGAAAGTGACACCCGCTACTCCGGTGTTTTTTTACCTATCAACAAACCTCTTGCGACGCTCTGACGCCTGTATTGCTAGTCAAGGACAACATTTTCAACATTTCTTGTAAAAAGGTAGTAGCATTCTAAGTTGCTCTTATTTCTGTTCCAATAAACAACGTAAAATCGTTGTGACAAGGACCAAACATCCGTCAGAATCAAAATTACCAAAAAACTTTCACACTGACCTTTAACGATGAATGAGTAAATGAATGAACGAATGATAAGCAGCAAAAAGTCGGTTTTACTTTTAATTGAAACTGAAAGTGTTTAGGTCGTTTTTATTCGAACGTTTTTCCAACTCTGTTTACAAGGTGGCTCAGTGCCTTCGTATCGAGGGTGGTTCATGGGGGTTTTGCCCCATTCGATTTTTAATTTCTTTTTTCTATATTTCGGCTCTACTAGGGTGGGGGATGCCGTGGTTAAAATATTTGCACTTATTTCGCAGTCACCCTGTATATGTTTTTTTTTGTGTCAGAAAGGAGATGGCCAGTAATTCATTGTTCGAACCAGGTTCTAATTTTATCAGTTGTCCGGAATTACTTAGTGAGTTAAGATTTTGTATACCCAGAATAAAGGCGAAACATGCGGTCACTTTCTTTTGTAATACTCCACATATAAACCTAAGTAGAAGGGATCCACTTTATGTTATTTACTCGTTAATGAATAGGTTGGGGAAGCATTGCAATATTAGTACGAGTACATTTACTTACTTGCAAATTATTTTCTATAAAAAATACTGCCTCAGTCTTTAAGTAACTTAGATGTAATTTGGCTAATTTTACCAGTGAGTATTAATTTGTTGTTTTGGTAAGATTCCTTTTATTTTTTTAGATGAGACGTGGGTCTTTGCGAATGGAACCGTGCGGAGGTCATGGCAAGATGAAGACGTGCGTGAGTAAAACGAATTACTGGAGACGGGGGTAATATCAGGAATAATGCTTTGGCATGTGTTTTTTACTACTGATATACATATAACTACTATTTTAGATCGTTGTTGTTCATGCTAGTAATAATGAGCATGGATTTGTACAAAACTGCTCAAAAAATTTTAAAAGCAAAACCAAATTCTTGGACTACCGCAGTGAAATGAATGCCGAGACGTTCGAGGAATGGCTTCTTCAGACACTGCTGCCTGATTTAAAAGAACCTTCAGTCATTGTGGTAGATAACGCTAGTTATCACAGTCGACTAGAGGAAAAGAGACCTTCTTTGACGTGGAAAAAAGTCGATGTTTTATGGCTCCAGAAGCGAAATATTAGCGTTCCAGAAGGAAGAAACACGATTTTCTGTCACTGTGTAAAGTCAACTATAAAGGACCAGTATATATTGTAGAAAAATGACGTGTAGCGACGTATTTACACTAAATTTTAATTAATAAAGGATCTGTTATTGGAAAACAAAGAGAATGAGTACCCAATTGTTTTGAAAACAGATGAAAAAGAAATGAATGACTATGAAGTAAATTCAATTTATTATTTGTTGTGTAACGTTTTATATAAATGCAGAGAGAAGTATGTATAACCACTGTGACGATTGCTTTAAAAACTTAATAGCAAAACAGGATGAAGTAGAATCATATGAATTCACAAGTCTATTAAGATTGCAAGCTTTCAAGGAAGATGCTCTTGTGTGTCCAACACCATTTGTTTTTAAAAAATTTTTAGATACAGAACGTGTTTTTAGAAATATGTATTGTAAAAACTAAATATCAATAACTATGCTGATGTTATATGTAAATTAGAGAATTTAATATTAGGATTTGCTTTTGGAAGAACTGTATGTCAGTGTAGTGGAATTTAAGAAAAATTGGAAACCAGTATTTACGTACCAGTATGTTTTTTGTTATCAAGGCAAGCGCGTAAACGAGAATTTGACAGTTGAAAACGTGTTCGTTGTTGTCACTCGTGTGCATTGATTTAACGTTATTGATATTATTTGTGTTAAATTCTGCAAAAGCAATTCGTTTTGAACTTTAGCGAGGTACGTATATTTGTATATATAACATTTTTTCCATAAAAAGTATGTAGATGATTGTGATGGTTCTTATGAATATTTAATTTCAGATGAGTAATACACGTGCTGCAAATTTTATCAAGTCAGAAGAAAACTTGCCGCTGTCTTTAGTGAGCAAATACAAAAATATCCGTGAATGCAAGTTATCCAATACGGATGTAAACCAAAAAAAAAATTCAGTGCTGGCAAAAAATTGCCACAGACTTTGATTCTTTGTCGGGCCAAACATACCGGGACGACAAAGTTTAAAAAAAAAAATGAAAACATTCGTGTGCATTGATTTAACCTTGTTGATATTATTTGTCATAAATTCTGCAAAAGCAATTCGTTTTGAACTTTAGCGAGGTACGTATATTTGTATATATAACATTTTTTACATAAAAAGTAGATGATTGTGATGATTCTTATTAATATTTAATTTCAGATGAGTAATACACGTGCTGCAAATTTTACCAAGTCAGAAGAAAACTTGCTGCTGTCTTTAGTGAGCAAATACAAAAATATCCTTGAATGCAAGTTATCCAACACGGATGTAAACCAAAAAAAAAAATCAGTGCTGGCAAAAAATTGCCACAGAATTTGATTCTTTATAGGGCCAAACACACCGGAACAACAAAGTTAAAAAAAAATATATGAAAACATTAAGAAAAGAACCACCAAAAAGTTCGCTAATGAAAAGTGTTACATCGGTGGTACTGGGGGGAGGGGGGGCACAACAACTCATTGAAGTGATGTGGTTGTTAAAGAAATTCTTGGGGCTAGATTAACGGGGCATAGCAGCGAATTTGCTGGTTATACTGAAACAGCTTGTAAACGAGTTCAACTGAACTGAGGTTCAATTCATGCGTCCGTTTTACAAACACCGCTTTCGTACGGTTCAGCTGAGCCACAAATTTCCTTGGATTGGTAGCGCGCAACCGAGAATCTGACAGTTGAGACCACGTTGAGATTGTGTTGTTATTGTCATTTGTGTGCGCTGATTTGAAGTTGTTCACATTACTATAAATTATTTGTGACAAATTCTGCAAAGTAATTAGTTTTCTACGTTAGTGGGGTACGTAAATTTGTATATGTATATATATTTTTTTTCTTAGTAAGTAGATGATTATGATGGTTTTAAACATTTTGTTTCAGATGAGTAATGCACGTGCTGCTAATTTCACAAAATCCGAAGAAAACTTGCTCCTATCATTAGTGAGCAGGTATAAAAATATTCTAGAATGTAAGTTGTCCAACACTGATGCAAATAGAAAAAAAATCAGTGTTGGAAAAAAATTGAAGTAGAGTTCAATTCTTGTCGCCAGACCTTCCGGTACCACAAAGTTTTGAAAAAAAAGTATGATAATATTAATAAGATGACAACAATAAAAATCGCTGACGAAAAAGACAATGTTGGTGGTTTTAGGGAACGGTCACAACAAAGTATTGAGGTCACCGATGTTGATGTGGCTCTAAAAGAAATTCTTGGGGCCAGACTAATGGGGGATAGCAGCGAATTTGATGGTCATTCCGAAATTTTATTCTTCATTTTAATTGCCTAATCACCAAAACCACATTAAAATCCATTTTGTCCCCAAAAAATGCACAAACTAATTTGATTCAAACCACTCTAACCTCTCCTTACAGTATTAGATATCTAACATTGGTTCTCTTTTAGATTGTATGTCACCGTAATAGAACCAATTATGCATTTTTTCAATAATCTAGACAATTCCAATGATTACTCAAAATAACCTAACCAAGAATCACCGTAATCACTTTTAACAAGCAAACTCTACAAGTGACAAAAATTTACCACAAAGAATGGACGCAATCCAGGATCAATAAAGATGAAAAAGATATCCAAAATATCGTCAAGTATTTTATTGCTTGCAATCCGTATAATGATTGCGAAAATTGCGCACTCCGAAATATTTACACCAGTGAACTTGCTGATGAATCTTCTTTTCAATGTTTGTTAAATACATATTGTAGAAAATGGAGAGATTGCGTTAAGTGCGTAGGAAAATGAGCGGTTTGTACAAAAAAGTAAAAAGTTATCTGATCCTATTAAAGAAATTAAATTTGACAACTTTGTAACTATATCTGAGAAAGAAAGTAAAAGTACGCTTAGTAAAAAGTTACAAGACGCAACAGATATAAGTTTCTTCCAAAAAACATTCATGTTGGCTGATCAACGTGGATTTAACACAAGAATTTTAGCATCTTTCATTTCAACACTTTCGGCGATTTTGCCGAGGCATTCTTCAAAAGAATCTTCGATTTTTTCTTGCAGCCAAATGTTCAACGAGTGGACATAGTATTTGACAGGTATGACGATATTTCCATCAAATATTTAGAATCCATTTTACGGAGTAAAGATCAAAAAATTAAAAATTTTATTATTTCAAATGAAAATACTAAAATCCCAACTAATTGCAATAATTTCTTTTCAAGCACTGAAAATAAATTACAGCTTATTCAATTTTTCTGTACTACTGCTCCAAAAATAGGGTTTTGGAAATTTTCCCCTAATCTGAAAATCAC
This sequence comes from Zophobas morio, assembly GCF_036711695.1. Classification (NCBI taxonomy): domain Eukaryota; kingdom Metazoa; phylum Arthropoda; class Insecta; order Coleoptera; family Tenebrionidae; genus Zophobas; species Zophobas morio. The sequence continues at coordinate 11,941,732 of NW_026972122.1, forward strand.
GCAAACGCCAAGTAATAAAGGCAACACCCTCAACAAATAATAAGCAAGCTACAACTAGGGCCATCTGTGGCCACTGTCCCGACCATAAAATACCAGGGTTAGGCACCATGCAAGTACCTGCAATTAGGATAATTAAATTAAGTAGGTTAAGTCCATTATGTATTACACAAATTATTTTAAATAAACTCTTTTCTATTCTATTCTATTCTATTCTATTCTGTACTGCTGTTCCAAGATATGCAAAAATAAATGAAGATTGCGAGCTATATATTTGTGGAGGATATAATGATCCAACAAAATGCTTTAAATTACAAGGTTCTTTATTTTTTGAAGAGCCTGAATTAAATTCCAAGCATTTAGAAGCTGATACAGATGTTTTTATCTTGGGAATTTATTTTTGGAAGAAGCTAACACGTCTTGGTTGTTTAGGTTTATGACTTGATGGTTCCTATAAGAAGAAATTCATTTCAGGATGTCATTTAGCTGCTCAATCACTAGGCGAAAATATTTGTAATATTTTGCCAGCATTACACTCTCTAAGTGGTGTGATTCGACCAGCAGATTGAGTTCAAAAAAATAAAGTTTAAAAGCTGCATCGCTGGATTTTGTACAAAAAGCTCTATATCTAGGAAATCCAGATCTAACAGTTGAACAATTAATTTTATTAGAAACTACTTGCACTTATTTTTTCTAGAAAAAAAAAAAAATAATAACTGCTGATGAGCTTCGGCATAAATTAATTAGGTACGCAAAATATTGGCTTGAGTTTAAATTTATTAAAAATTATTTGCACATCAGGTGCTTTACATTTACATTTATTAAGAGCTTCAGCACAAACATATGTTTGGATAAATGCTGACCAAACTCTACTGCAGCCTACTGACTACACCTTATTTGGCTACGAAAGAAAAAATGGAAAATTGTACCCACGGCAAATGACGAAGCGACCATTACCGGAATTGTTGATCCACCCCTGTAAATGCTCATCAAACTGGCAAACAAAGGCTTTTTCTTGTAAAAAATTACAATTAAATTGTATTTCATTTTGCAAATGTATTAATAATGATTGTCAAAATAAAAAAACTTGATTTTTATACTTAGCTCCTAAAGACTTATATTAAAATTTGATTTTTGGTATTAAATAATTTTTTATCAACAATTATTGTTTTTATTTTTAATTTTTTTAATTTTAAGAAACAATGGGATATTGTTACTAGAATCATCATTAAAATGGTTCCGACACATTTATTTTATTCATTTACTTGATATCTAAAGGAGTGGGGTATAAAAAATAAATGGACCAATAAGCATCCTGGCAACATGCCAAATTATGATTTGCTAGCTATTCTGAGTTAAAAACGATCTACAAAATGCGGTCCTCATATTTTGCATACTCAACTCGCTACAGCTCCCGGTCTAAAGGAAACAATTAAACAAACCTGCAGTTCCATCATGTTTCGACAACTCAGAAATATATGGAGTTTCTGCAGATCTAACTTCGACTCTTAATAGTGATATTTATGATCATGAAATGTTTGCAAGTGTGAATAATAATTGTGTTGACGATTCTGGTTTGACAAGACCAACTTATTCTAGTTGTGACTTTGATTCAAATGTTCATTTATTCACAATGGAAAAATCCACAGTTGCTGATTCTAATAAAAGAAAGAGAACAAGGTTTGAATGACGATTAGGAGGAGCGAAGCGACGAAAAAGGATTTTGCAACAAATTAATTGCAGATCAGTTAAAAATTTAACCCCTAGAAAAAGCATTAAATTTGTATTTGTCGTATAGAAAGTTCAACGTGTAGTTACATAAATTAACAAATAAAATCATACCGTGAAAGGATTGAATAAAAGCCGCATATGATTTAAGCAACAGTCCACTTTTTGATACAATTGAAAACAATCTTGATGTATCTGGAGTCTCTTTTATAAAGTCACAATTTGTTAATGCAAACAGAAAGAGACCGCGTTATACTACACAAAGTAAGATATTTGCAATGGTTTTATATAAAAGAGGACCTAGATGTTACAAGTTTTGCAGCAGTTTGTAAAGTTACCTTGCAAATCCACTTTACAAAAGTTGCTAAGTACCATTTGAAACTGGTATAAATCAACAACTGTTTGAAAAAAAATAAGAGGGATGTAAAAGACTACTGTCAAGCCTACAGATTTTGTTCCATTATGTTTGACAAAATGGCTTTGTCAGAGGAACTGACATATTCAAAATCTACAGATAAATTTGTAGGGTATGTTGACTTGGGAACTCCTCGTCGGTAGAATATTGTTGTTAATCACGTTTTAGTATTAATGGTCAGAGGAGTACGTAAGTCATTTAAACAACCTGTCACTTACTACTTCATGAGGGACACAATAAAAACCAAAGATTTAACCACAATTTTATCTGAAGTGATTACAGCAGTTTAAATCTATAGGTTTAATTTCAGTAGCCATTGTTTGTGATCAGACTTTAACGAATACGCTAAGAAATACGTACAAAACGATTGGCTGGACTGGTAAAGTTAATAAACCGTATGTTTTTGAAAATAACAAAAAAATCTAGGCAATATATGAAGTTTCCATCTTCTAAAAAATACCAGAACAGCTCCTGCGAAATATAATATTAAATACGATACAAATAAAATAGCAAAATTTGAGTATCTTACAAAGGCTTATGATAATGACCAGCAAACTAGATGCTTTTCCCAGTTACCTCGAATATGAAAACCATCTTTGGATGTCGACAAAAAGAGTTATTATTATAATTATCAGTGACAGCTAAAACTACGAGTCATAGTATGGCTGCTGTTATTGATTCACACGTATGTACTGGGAATAATCCTCTACCATCTGAAGCTATTTATACTGCGGAATTCGTTGCTGGCATTTTTCGATTCATTCAATGGCACTTCTACGTACCCTGTCAAAAGTAAGCCTTTTAGATGTAGTATTAGCAAAAAGTCGAGGCACATAATGTTTTGGGATACAATTATTCAAAAAACAGATAACCGGCAATTTCAGCCGACAAACGGAGGCAGAACAAAGCAAAAAATGCCTGCTAAAACTGGTTGGACGAACAATATAACAGCGATGAAAGAGGTCTGGACAATATGTAAAGGTGCTGGCTTATTTACGCCCCAGATCATTTTGTCAAGATCCTCTTGAAAATTTATTTGGAACTAAACGTCAACATGGCCATGAAAATGTAAATCCTTCGTATTTCCAATTTATTGGATCTTTAAAGACACCATTTTAAATAATATTCAAATAGAAATCCAGGTAGTAATTGTGAAAAAGACGAATGTAAATTACTGGATAATTTGCAAGACTTTTTAGAACATGAAAATGAATTAGCCACATCTTTAGTTGACGATGAGAATAATGAATTATTCAATCTTGAATTACCTCTTCAGTGTCGATTAATGATAGCAATTTTCATACACAGGCATTAACATAATGGTTGTGGTTATTTTGTAAAAACAAAATTGTAAAATTTACATGTACTGAATGTAGGAATTGCTTACTTTCCTGAATAGTGTTTTTAATGAGAGTAAGATTTTTTTGCTTACGTATTTTATGTTACATGTTGAATAATAAAGTATTATTTTGCACCATACAACATTTTTACCTGTACTAAAGCAAATTTTCATCATTTTGATACTGAAAACGAGTTTTTAAAAAGGTCTTTAATTCACTTATATTTATTTTTCAAATTTGGTACTTTTTGTCGATTTTAGTGGCACGATTTGGCGGTTTTGCGACATCAACAAACTGGCAACCGTCGCCTGCGTTGATAGTTGAGCTGATAAAGCCTGCCGAATAGCCACTTTCGACAGATAACCCAGTAGTTATTTTCGACGCCATTACTTTATGAGGGCGCTAGTTATCTTTGTATGACAGTTCAAATTTGAATTTGATGTAATTGTTGTTTGTATGTAATTATTGTAATTTTGAAATAATAAAATACGATAAAAACACGCAAATGCATTGTTGTATACCTTCGTGTTTAAACAGTGATACCAATTTCACCTATCACGAGTTGCCAACGCAGAAGCAGAGGTTTTCTGAGTGGATAAAAAGTATCACTCTTGGGAAAAATTTGAAAGGGTTTTCATTCATTAACTATTAAAAAATAAATAAAACTCTTGATAACGGAATAATGAACGTTAATTTGAATTAAGATAACTTTGAACCTCTTTCGGAGAGGGCAAAAGTGTGTACTCTACATTTTACTGAAAATTTGTTTTTCTACGATTCTTTGGGTAGATTCAGGCTAAAAAGTCATGCAGTTCCCCGATTTAATAAAGGTAACTTTGTGCAACAGACACTCTTGTTCAATAGATTTTACTGGTATTTAGATCTCACTCTCCAAAATAATGAAACCCTACAAAACTCAAGTCCTTCCTGCAAGAGCAATGTGTATTACCATTACCTAATCCCGACAACCAACATGTAAGTGTTAAAACTACCGTCCATTCCAATTACCAAATTCATAATAGCATGACCAAACATCACCGCTGGACAAAATTTCTGAACTAGAAAAATTGTGTTGATTGTATGAAAGAGAAAATCAAATTTTAAGGAAACAATTGGACAAATCGGCCTAGCATTACGAAAACAAAATAAAGACTTACACAAAAAATTGCTGGACTTGAACTTCAAAAACAACATTTACAAGAATTTTTTGACCACTTTGACAACACCTTGAAAAAATTGGTCTAAACAAAAATTGGTTTAGACAGTACTTCCCTCGCTGTCGGAAACGTGACGACTGCATGTCTACTATATATTTTTCGCATTAGATTTCAAAGCAATCGGTTTTGTAGTTCTTGATTAAATCAATAAAATAAATTTGCGCATCCATTAAATTTTTTGAGTCACCCTGTATATCCAAATCCAAAAAATATGAATGAAATGATAAATTACAAGAAGAGACTCATCATATTTTGTACATTTTAGACAGGATTATTGGTCAAAATTTTGAGCTGACGTCATCAATTTCGAAATGGTATAAAGCAAATATTTTTCATAGAGTTGGATATTCAACAGTTTATTGATAAGATTCGGGAGCAATCTCAGATTTATGACAAACGAAGTAAAAATTATAAGGACGATCACATGAAACAGGCATCATTTGTTTGTTGTTGTATTTGTATTTGTTGTATTTGTGTTGTGGTCACATACTATATCTATACAATGTTACAATGTATAAGGAAGGGACTGTAGTGGTTAAGAGCAAAATGTCCCGGAATGCGTCATCCGAAAGGTGGCAACCCTACCTGGGAGCACATTTATCCACTGCAGCTTGATTCGATTTGATGGCAAGCCACATTCCATTTCGATAGCCATTTCTGCTGCTTTTCTTGTTTCGAATTCGACAAGCGCACTTCCCATCTTTTTTGCCGACACCACCAGAGCATTAATATTTCCATATTTAGATAAAAATCTGTGCAACATTTCAATTGTGTATCCCCCGTTTGTTTTATCACCTTTGGCAACATCCCACTTTATTTTTATTCTATGATTAGCGAATCATTTTCTGATCTATGTTTCTTCTGTGCTCTGATTTCCTCCTGAATTCTCTCTAACTCTTCCTCGACTTGTTTGGACCCTTCTCTGCGAAGCCTTTCAATCTCCGCTCTAAGTTTTTCATCCGCTGTTTTCTCTCTCTTGGAATCACAGGCGCGCTTTTCACGAGCTTCCAATTTGAAAATACAGGCAAGGAATTTCATATAACAGGTATTAAACTGAACACGAGAAGCTAGTGCGATGACAAACATAACTTATATTTCTAGGAGAAGAATGTCGCAAGTTGTGGAAAAATTTGCGGGACCGGTATGTCCGGGAAAACAAAAAATCGAAGATTCAGCACTCGGGGCAAGAACTCGATGAAAATTGTTTTAAGCAATGGCCATATCTCAGAAATATTAGTTTTTTGACGCCCTATATTAGGCCAAGAGCAACATACACTGCCACCAAGGCCATTATACCGAGAGGTATGTAGTAAAATGTTTTCGATGAATTTAATGAATCAAAGTAATTTGTAGAGTCAGGAGTCAAACGTCCACATGATGTGGAAGTTATTCTCAGTGAAGAAATCAACGACGATTGCACACAAACCTCCACTCAGTAAGTACATATGAATCTTGTGTTTATGGCAATAGTTATAACTAACAATTGTAGGGATCCGTTGGAAATGAATAATATGGAAGTGTATTATGAAACTGACGTTTTCGAAACGTCCACTTCATCCAGAATGGAGCAGGGAGTGCCAGAGTCATCTCTGTTATGAATATAGTCAAGACGAAAATGAAAGATAGAATGAATGCTAGAAGCTTTGTTAAGATCAAAAATTTTTTTAAGTAACAGGCAAATGTGTAGCAATAATTTTGAAATTCTTCCAGAAATGTACACTCTGTTTACTACAGACATGCATAAGGCTCAAGCAGCATCTGGTTGTAATAATGATGATTTTGATGAAGCTGTGACGCTAACAAATGATATGTAATATGTCATTTATTAGCACAGATGACTTGTTTATTAGTATTACAGCTTGTCAAAATCTTCTTAAGCTTGATTATTACGTAGATACAAATTATACTGTTATTATTCTGGTCACGCTGAGAGTGAGTGGTAAGCGGTCATTGCAATGTGTTCTTGGTAAGCATTTTAAGGTAATAATTCAATTTCAAAAAGGAAGTCACTAATTATTATCGTATTCATAATTCCAATCATGCAGCCAACAAACAGAAATTTGTTAGATGAAACTGATATCGTCGATTATTTGTTGAAAATACCATTCAATTCATTAGCACACCACAGCCGACATTAAATTCGTTAGTTTCTTCAAGACTGTAATTTTGTTATTTAATTTTAGATTGATGAAACTACATTGGAACGCTTAAGTGGAGTTTTTGCATGTACACGGTTTAAAGGAATACATTTCTATGACAGAGTGGCTGAACTCCTATACGATATTCATTCAACATATGGATTGAGTCATGATAAATTAGTATCAACTATTACTGATAACGGCAGTACCTTTGTAAAAGCTTTCAAGGAGTTTGGTTTGCAACTGGTAGCTGAAGATAACAATAGTGTGTTATTTTTTATTGTACAATCGGGGTTCAAAGTGCTTAAACTTAATATAGTTATTATTGTCATCACTCATCAGTGATGAGTCATCACAAATATCTTTCACACTATAACATATAATCATTTTTTGAAGAAGTGTATACACATAGAAAAATTCCAGTCTGTACAGAAATCAAACACACGACCTTCTAAGCTACTACTTTACTACTGATTCAATTTTTTTCTATAATAATATTAATAATGTTTTTATTATAATGTTATACAGAGAGGTATACATTTAGTTAACTATAGCAGGCGAAGTTCAGCTTGTGCCAAATATGTATGCAATTAAAAAAAAAACGCATCAAAATTAGAAATAGATAGAATTAAAATCAATTCATTGTTGTTGTACGTTTTTCTTACAGTAGGTGCTTTTTTTTGTGTAGCCTAATTTTTTATATTTGATTGTAGCTGATGAATCTGAAGCCGATGAGACAGAAGATATCTTAGAATTTCAATATATTTTTAGTAATAACGACATAACACAATGGTGTTACCAAATCATTTAAGGTGTGCAAATCACACTTTAAGTCTAATTGGTACCATTAACTTACAGCAGATTATAAGAGGATCTCCAGTGGCTCGAATCCATCATCCAGTATTTGCGAAGTGCACTGCTTTGTGGAACTCTTCGCGTAGACCAAAAACAGCAGAAATAACCTTTAATAGATTAGGCTGCAGTTTACAGTACCCTTGCCCGAACAGGTGAAATTCATTATTTGACTGTGTGACTCAGTTAATAAAACACCAAGATCAATTAAACCAGTTAAATAAGGATTTAAATTTAAATGAGTTTAAAGATTTTGAATTGGAATATTTAGAAGAATTTTGCACAATTTTGAAACCCCTTGCAACTGCATGAGACTGTTTACAGACAGAAACTCACTGCTATTATGCTCGATTATTATCACCGTTGTTTTCACTTAAAATCAGGATGCAAGCTCTGCAAGAAAAAAAATCTTCGCTATGGAAATTTGATTATAACTGGCTTAATAGCTTCACTGGAAAAAAGATTCAAGAATTTTTTGCAATTTTCACCAGAAATTAACCATGCAGTTATAGCAGCTTGTTTTCACCCTGCTTTTAAGATGAGGTTGCTACCAGAACATCTCGAGTCAGAACGAAAACGGCTACAAAATTTATGTCTAAATGCTGTGGAACAGCGCTTAGGCGGACTAAACGACCATCAGAATCGGAGTAGTGACAATAATGAAGATTTCTATATTTTTTCTGAATTAGAAGTCATTACCTTCCTCAATGAGAAGAACAGATCACTGACTATATTGAATAATTAACCTACAATTAGAAAAATGTTCCTTAGATTCAACAGATATTGATCTCGGTTATGACTATGAGACAAGAAAGAGCTGCACTAAGAACATGCACTAAAAATGTCACCGATAAAGACAAATTATTTTTCGACTGTAGAACTTGTCCCCAATTTCTAATTTCAAAACTTAATGAAAGATCACCTCTTAGGTATCCATTGACGGAAGCCTTAACTTTTCTGAATCCCACAATTGCAGCTTCCGACAAAAATGATGCGTTTAGAAAACTTACTCAAGCTTTAGAAATCGTTTTAACTGCAAACCTATTGCCTGCCATAACAATCCAAAATGCCGACAGAGAGTACCGTCATTTACTATCGGATAATAATGTAATAAACAAAATGAAAATGTACTCCCGGAAAGACACTAGATTGGATGATTTTTGGATGTCATTATTGGCACATCATTCTTCAACAGAAAATTTAGAACTGATCAAATTGTTACCAATCTTGTCGCACGTGAATGCAACCCTGGAAAGGGGATTTTCCGTGAATGATAGTATTCTTGTAAAAAATTTAAAACAAGAATCATTTCTAGCACAACGAGTTAACTGATCCTAGACAACACTTTAAACAATTATTTATTGAAACTTTGGAAAGTGTTATTGGACAAATTCAACTTCGTTTCGTAGATTTAATGAATTAGCAGTTCTTTGATTTGCTTGCCTTCATTTTCTGAAGATTTTCCTCAAAACTTACTGAAACTTTTAGTTAACCAATATTGGTGTTTTGATGTTCCTAGATTAACAAATGAGTTATCAGTTATTTACGGAGACCATGAAATTCTTGGTGAACGTCAGCTGCCGCACGAAATGCTTTCCTTTTTGCAAAAAACAAATTTACAACCCTGTTTACCAGAATTTTATAAATTGTTTAATTGTTACTATACCTGTAACATCAGCGTCGGTGAAGAGGCGTTTTTCATGTTTAAAATGGATAAAAACTTTTGCTAGAAACACAATTTGTAAGAACAGACTTCAAGAAAGGCACTCATAGCTATAGAAAAAAATTTAGTAAAGAATTTAACACAACGTGAAACTTTCCACAATGAAGTAATAGATTTTGTTGCAGAAAATAAAAACCGTCGCTTTAAACAACTTTAATACTGTGGGAGATGATAATAGAATATTTAAATTTGTTTTTATTGTGTTTTTTAATTTGTACATATTTCTTTATTGTATTAGAACATTATTTTTGTTGATTTATAAGAATTTTTATATGTTTCTTTTATTTTGTTATGTTATATTATATTATGTTGTTATATTATTTTTTATTATTTAACCACTGCATGACTGTACACATGTTTATTTTATTAATACTTTTTATCAAAGAATTAATGTTAATTTTGCTCAGTTGTTGGAGCAACATTTTAGGCAAGAGATGACTCTACACCTCCCCGTTGGTTCTTGCTGGGCAATGTTTATATGACTGGTGAAGTATAGTAACCGTATTCGAGATACACCCACATAAATTTTTATGGGACCAATCACTCAAAAAGCGGTGCTCCTGAAACCGCAACCATAAATTATGAAAAAGGTTTGACAGGTCATTTTATACAGAGCCGTATTCGGGTTGAGTTGAAAGTTTTACCTGCTTTCGGTAATGAACTTGTTTACTCAAATTCCCAAAAGGTACTTTGGGTAGATTTGAAGTGGTCTTCATTTCAATAACTGATTTCACGTCTTACTTGTAGGTCGTTATTTTTTAGTGTCTGTTACAGTTTCTTTGCTTTATAAAAACAGTATTTTTCAATACTAAAAATAGTATTTTTCAATGCTTTATATTTTACTGGATTTGATTTTGGCGGTAAGTTATTGACAACTTTTTTTCTTTTTTATATACACAGATAACTAATTTTTGCTATTATAGATAGAGTGAATATTCCTAAAAATAATGGCAATTTGGATGGAGACCCGTGGACTTCGAAAACATTTTGGATGCTTCAGATAGTCAGCGCCCTTCATGTAACGACGAAGCCATTATTTTAACTAGTTCTGAAGACGAAGAGATTCCTATTAAAAAACGAAGAGCGCAAACTCTATCGAATGATGCTAAGGAATTAATTATTTCCTGTTATGACACTCTTATTTCCGAGAATCATAATAATCACCAGTGCCTAGAGCTTCTGACTTATTGAAAATTTCTACAAATACTATCAAGACGGTGCTAAAGAAAAGAAATCAAGCACCAACTGTACTTAAAAGAAAATCTTTTCAACGAGTAACCGAGGGAATGAAGGAAGCGATTATATCTAAAATATATGGGTCATACGCAAGAAATTTCATTCCAACTGCAAGTTCCGTTTTTGAAGAACTTTCCGAAGATGGAATTATAATACCGTATAAGATGAGCCAGTTTCGGTATGTTACTTCTTAGTACAATGACGATATAAATGTATGTAATAGTTATCAATTTTTAGGAAATTGCTATCAGACATGGATTATACATTCAAAAAACTGAATCGCCGTCAATATATAATGGAATCCGAAAGAATAATTCGACTTAGAACCATATATCTTGAGAAAATTAGGGAATTCCGCAGACTTAATCGTAATAATAGTGTACTTAGATGAAACATGGTTCGACACACATGCTGTTAAAACTAAAGGTTTGAGTGATTCTTCGTCAAAGTCCGTGTTAAAAGCCCAACCATCACGTGGTAACAGAGTGATAATTTTGCATGTGGGTGGGGAAAACAGATGCGTCACCAATGGTGCCCTAATTTCTGCAAAAGAAATTAAAAATTGTAGCGCTGGTTATCACGAGGAAATGACCGGGGCCTTATTTGAAAAATGGTTTCAAGAGCAATTATTAAAGAATATTCCAGAAGGAACCGTCATCGTAATGGATAATGCCCCGTCACACTCAAGATTGCTGGAAAAGGTGCCGAATACATCCTTCAGAAAAATGGAAATTTTGGAATTTCTTGAAAGGAAGAAAGTGCCAATTCCACCAGAATCAAAAACAAAAAAACAACTGCTCCAACTAGTTGCTACTCAACATTTTCAAAAAACATATAACAGATGAAATGGCGCGATCAAGAGGTTGTGAGGTTTTGAGATTACCACCTTATTTTTGCATTTTTATCCCGATAGAGTTAATATGGAGTGACTTAAAAAGAAATATGAGAAAATATAATAACCATCCAGAAAGTTCTCCCGCTGTAGTAAATCTCATTAGACAACAATCAGAATTCATATCTTCTGAAAAATGGCAGAATTGCATTCGACATGTTACAAAAGTTGACTCAACATTTGTAAATACACGGCTTAACGAAATTATAATTTCAATAAATAACGACTCATCTGAGTCTGAAAGTGACTTATAATCTTATAAATATTATTTAACTAATACAATTTGTCTATTATTTCACCTTATTCTTTTAACAGAGTACGGCCCTGAAAAATTCTGCCGGAACGTGCCTATATCTGGTCGTATAGGGTGTTAAAAGCAATAAATTACTGTTGCCATTGTGCAGGGGTTTCACTCATTATCTGTCATAAAGTTTTATGTGGGTGGTATCTCCAATGAAAATAGTATATATAGTATATTATAATAGAGAAAAATGTAGTGCACTTACTTACATGACTTACACATTTTTGGAATCTATATGTATATGTTACAGTCAAAGTGTTCATTCCGTCAATGTATACACTGACTAGCCAATGTATGCATTGACTGATTTGCTCAGTAAATGTGTTCACAATGGACGATGTGTAAGCTTTAACTAGTCAATGTATACATTAACGGTTCCCGCTTAGTCAAAGTATGCACCAAATAATACATGGTGACATAACCCCACATTGTACCTACTGATGTTTTAGCGGTATTTGTGATTTATTGTTTTTGTGTGCTGTGTAGTACATATTAAGTGTTAATTTAATATTATCTACAATGGATAAAACTGCAATAAAAACAAAGTTTTATGAACGCATTGAAAAAATCCCGCAAAAACCCAACAGTTTTCGGATGAATTTAGAAAAATATCTAAAGTTAAAGGCAGAAATGAAAAATGCAAAAACTATGCCAAAGAAAGAAAATCAGGATTTTTGGTTACTAAAACATTACGATATAATATCTGTTAATGGGGTAGAAAAACTGATTGCCCCGTTAACCACAGAAAGGGTATTATATTACGTGGTTACTGAAGATTTATTTGACATATTATACGAGACCCATGTATCAATTGGCCATGGTGGCCGTGATAGGATGAAAAAGGAAGTACAACAACGCTACAAGAATATTACTACACAAGACATTCAAATATTTTTAAATCTGTGCGAGTTATGTTTGAAAAAGCGGAAAAGTGAGAAAAAGGGTTTGGTAGTTAAGCCAATGGTTTTTTCACATTTTAATTCAAGATGCCAAGTGGATTTGATTGATTTTCAATCTCAAGCGGATGGAGAATTTAAATTTATTGTAGTTTATCAAGATCATCTAACCAAATTTGTAATTCTAAATGGCCGGTTGCACCGCATGTACTAAGCCAAGCTTAACTTTAAGTCTGGCCTAAATTTGTAGATTTCAGTTGCACCATTGATGGATTGAGACTTAAAACGGATTTTCCGGAGTTAAATTTAAGCCTGCAAATTTCTAGACTTAAAACGTTAAGTGTAGATTTGCGCATGTTCCTTTTATTTGTCTCTCCACCCAAATGTTAGGTACGCCATGTGTCAAACAGAAGCTGTTTTTGTAAACAATGACTGGTAAACAGAGTGTGTATCATAAGTATCTTGTATTTCTCCCAAAGAACGTGATTTTATTTAATACAACAAATGAATCCAAGAGATTATGACATTTTTGAAGATGATTTGGACATTTTGGAAATTTTTGATCAAGGTTTTCCAAGAAGAATCTATAACAGAGCAAATGCCTTCGAGTCTTTGGACAACTGGGGATTTTATAGGCGGTATAGATTAACCAAAGAAACAGTTCTGGACATGCTGGACTTAATTGAGAATCAGTTAGAATTTCCATCAGACATGTAAATAAAAAACACTTGTGTAGTTATCGCTGTAATACCTAACAAATGTTAACTTTCAGGAATAATAGTGTAAGTCCAATTAACCAGCTGTTAACATGCTTGCGGTTTTTTGCATCAGCAGGATATTTACAAACAATTGCTGATGTACAAGGGATGCATGTATCTACTGTGTCACGCATAGTAAAAAAGGTTTCTGTAGCCGTCGCTAGAGAATCGTTTTATAAAAATGCCTGATACTCCTGCAAAGATAGCAGCAACACAACAAAAGTTTTTTGATATTGCTGAATTTCCAAGAGTGTTGGGGGCGGTTGATGGAACACATGTTAAAATTCAATCGCCAGGAGGGAACGATGAAGAAGTGTTCAGAAATAGAAAAACATATTTTTCTATTAATGTTCAGTGCGTGTCTGATGCTGAATTAAATATAGAAGATATTGTGGTAAGATGGCCAGGGTCAGCACATGACTCGACCATTTTTAACAACAGCCGTATCAGGGCACGTTTTGAAAATAATGAATTTCCAGACAATTTATTACTTGGTTTGTTATAAATTTATAGCCTGTAAAAAAATTATGACCCAGTAATTTTCAGGTGATATCCTGTGAGGTCTTATTTTTTTACACCTTTAACCAACCCACGTACTCAAGCAGAACATCGTTACCAAACATGCCATATTCATACTAGAAATGTGGTGGGACGGTTGGTGTGTGGAAACGTTGCTTCCCAGTGTTAGCATATGGTTTACGCCTGAAATTGGAGACAACGTTACCAGCTATTGTGGCTTGTGCAGTTCTGCATAACATTGCTAATCAAGCAAATGCACCACCACCTCTTGCACCTGAAAACATTGATCCAGGACAACTGCAAATTTTAGGGCCGGTCTTTTCACCTCCTGATAAAGTTCCTGATAATTTTTATCTGCTGGATAACGTCAAATGGTGTCTTTTCACCACCTGACAAAATTATCTCCCAGATAAATAGCTCTTATTCGGCAGAAACACCATTCGGAACTTTAAGTTCGATTCTTACAGATATCTGACGGCGACAGCCGATGGCGCAGCAAACTTACGCGATTGCTCACTTGTCGACGTGTCCATTTCTGCCAAAGACCGTTATAGGTTATGTGTTGTAGGTGTTGTTTTTATTTGAATCGTGAGTGATTTTATTATATAAAAAAAATGGGCAAACGAAAAATTGAAAATGAAGAAAAACGGAAGAGGGAGCCAAATTACACGAAGGCCGAAACAAGGCGGCTTTTAAAAATGATTGCTACTAGGGCGCATATTACTGAAAATAAAAGAACCGATTCCGTCACGTGGAAGCAGAAAGAGGAGACGTGGAAAGAAATTGCTGCCGAATACAATCCAATAACAGGCAAGTTATTTATTTTACATGTTATATAAATTATATTTTTATTATACGAGCCCTAACAACTAAATATTGGGACACCAAAAAATTTTTATAAAAAAATCACCAAACTTTTTAACAAAAATGTAATTTATTTTAGATAATTAAAATTTTAAAATTACTTCGTTTTGCAAGACTGTTAACGTTTACAGCACAACAAAAACTGATTTCTAACTCAAACAGTGACATAAAACTCTAAAACAACGTAACATTTTGTGACACATAAATATTGGGACACAGCAAATTCAATAATTGGTTATATCTCCTTTTGCCTTAATAACTGCAGGAATTCTTGCCATCATACTTTCAACTAATTTTCTGCAATACACAGGAGTTGTTACCGTATCCTACACTCGCTAAATTTCTTGTTGAAGATTGACAATCGCTTGTCATGGATGATTTCCTAAATATTTTTTTATTTCACGCCATACCGTCTCTACTAGATTAGGATCTGGGCTATTCAATGGTCAGGGCAAACATTTATATTATTATTCTTTGTAATAAGTGTTGTAGGTGTGTAACTTGAAGCGTCATCCTGTTGAAAAATATAAATATCAACAGGATAGACTGCTTCAGTAGTTGTTAATATTTTTTTACAAAGTCTCTTGACATTTGTTTGAATTTGTAATTTCCTTTCCATGAACGTTGTTAACTGGTCTTTAAATTCTGTTAATAGACATGCACCCCCAAACCATTTTTCCGCTTGCAAACTTGACTGATTGTTTAAGATAATCCATATTAAAATTCCTTTTTTATTTCAATAACTCTTTTTCGACTATTATCTCACCCATACATCAAATTTGGACTCAGCGTTATATATTACTTTTCTCCAATTTTTATTTTGGTCATATTAACCAATTTTTCTTATGGGCAGTTTTTAATTGTGGTTGTACTTTAGCCTAACATAATATAAATAAATAATAAAGTCCATCAAAGATAGCTTTATTTAAGATTTACAATGTAAAAACCAAGGCCTGATTTGTGTATCCACTCGCGACAATATTGTCTTGAAACATTTAATTGGTTATCGCTATTCCAGCAAGTAGTAATTTCTCTTGAAGTACTCCGTCGTCCACTTTTATAAATTTTTCATCAGTTGTCGTTGATCACGCGGCTTCACAAGTGGTGGCCTACCGGGAATTTTACCTTTTATTCCTATGGTACCTCTGTCTGCGTAATATTTTACGATGTTTACCATCGACGACTAAGCTATTTAAAACAAATCTTCACCTTTTTTTTATCGATTTTCCCACGCAGTACTGCGAAATTATTATTTTCAGAAATTTTACTAAAACTAGCCCACCACTAACTATTTTCTTCTAAGTGAAACCAACACTAGTATGAAATGCTACGATCCCTATAATAATGGCAGCATTTACCAGCCACTACGTTTGTATTTCGATGGTATACTTAGCAAATTTTCTCGGGTGTCCCAACATTTATGTGTCAGCAAAAATGGCACATTTTTTATTTAGGTGACAATTTTTGCGCTCTAAGAAAATTTATTAATTTGCAAAATACCTCACTCTCTGCCAAAATAGATGCCCATGCAAAATTTGCATTTAGTCCAGACGAATTGAATGATATCAAAAATATATACCGGATTTTTTTGAGAAATTGTCTGTGTCCCAATATTTAGTTGTTAGGGCTCGTATATTGTAATAAAAAATAGGAAATGTAATCCGAACACCAGAAAGGATTCGTCGAAAGTACCAAGCGACGAAGAGAGATATAAAACGCAAAGTTGCGTTCAATAAAAAAGAAACGTACAAAACTGGTGGCGGATCTTCCCAGTATGTGAGCTTCGAAGATTATGAGACCGAACTGTTAGAGTCCCTAACAGTGCCTGTCAATGGACTTCCATCAGAATTTTATTCAGATGAGGGATTGATTCCTATGGGTGAGAATACATGGGCTGCATTCACCTTTTTACTGTCACTATCGCTAATTTAAGCAAAAGTATCAAACATTCCTCCAAAATATGCAAGTTTATTGCTCTACATCAATTTTTTCTTCATAAAATCACAATAAAAATATGGATATTATATAAATAGATATTAATTTTGAAATATAAACAATTGTTTCAATGTTTTAGCAATGAATGGTGAAACATCAGATAACCCGAACATTGAAATTGCAGTCAATGAGGATCTAACATCAGATGCTCAAGTGCCACAAATAATAATTGATGTATAAGTTCTGCTTTAATTAGTCATTTGACTCTTTTTGCTAATCGTTAACTTGCATTTGCAGGAGGCACATGTTGATCCATCTGAAACAGAGGAATCCATCGTCCCGGGACTTTTGCAGGTTTGCTCAAAGGACGGAGGAGAGGTAAGGAGCCTATACTCGGTAAAATATCATTTAACAATTGCAATGATTGTAGGGTTCACGTACAGGAGTGAACTCAAATATTAAATGGACGGGATGGTCTCCTGCACAACTAAAAACAAAAAAACATCCTCTCCTAAATCAAAAAAAGGCAAAGGGGCACTGTACCAAGGACCAATTAACGGTGAAAGTGGAGAATGTGGTGAACTCACGTCATAACCTTGTAGAATTGCAGAAGAAGTACCTGGAAAACGAGGAGCTTCATCGAGTTGAAGAACATGAATTAAAAATGGCAATTCAGAAACAAAAATTAGCCGCTTTGGATTTAGAAATCGAGAGGGAACAGAAACTGTATTTAAAAAAAATGGAGTTACTAGAATGTGAATTATCGATTAAAAAAAAACACTAGAGTTGCTAGAAAAATAAAACATTTTTTTATTTTGCATTAAACAAATAATACATATGCATGTACTAAATTATAAATCCACCTGCAGTCAACATATTTCGAAAATAATCAATTATTGTTTCCCTTTCTTCAACACCACCATCGTTATTTTCTACACCATTATATACCACAGGCAGATCCTCTTCATCATCCCCTTCAAAAACTTCTTCATTTTGTTGGCAGGCAATGTTGTGTAAAATGGCACATGCCACCACAATTCTCTGTGCTAAATTCAGCCGACACCTTATACCCACACTTAGGACCGGAAATCTACGCTTCCAAATTCCAAATGTTCTCTCCACAACATTCCTAGTTCTTATTTGTGATTCATTATAAAGATTTTCTGTCTGTCCTTCAGGATTATGAATCGGAGTTAAATGATACCTTCGAGAAGGATAGCCACTATCTCCTAATAAAATTCCATTGCCCATCTCGCCATTTTCAGACCTCATATATACAGATGAATTTTGGGACATCATGTGTCGAACCTGGCCAACGTGTCACTAAATCCAAAATTTTATGATTGGCATCACAAATAACTTGGGCATTCAATGAAAAAAAGCCCTTTCGACATCGAAATAATTCCGCACGCTCACCTCCTGGAGATTGTAACTTTATGTGCGTACAGTCTATTGCCCCGATCACTCGTGGAAATTATGCCAAATTATGAAATTTAATAATTTTCTCGTGTCTTTGTTCCTCAGTATTCGGCATAAAAATATAAATCCTTCTTAACGTGCAAATTGCTGTTACCACACGTTGAACTATTTTTGCTGCTGTTGATTTATGGACTCCCATAAAATCACCTATACAAATATAAAAATTTCCGGTGGCCAGAAATCGCAACGTCAAAAGTAGTTAATCCATAGGACGAATAGCTCGATCTAAATTCATGTTTTAAATTAACACAAATTAATAGTACGTCTAATACTACCTATTTATTTTTGCCTTCCGGTCCGATGATGTAAATACTCTTGAATTTCGTTAAATAATAATCCTACTGTGGCTTTTGAAAGGCGAAAACGATTGAAAAACTCTTGGTCATTCCAAAAGTTGAAATGATCTCTCCTTTCGCGAACAGTATACAGGGTGTCCCAGAATTCGCGCCATTCCCGTGAATGACATGTTCCCTGTCCCGAACTGTGCCGTAATTCGCAAAAAGAATTTTCCAGGCTTTAACCGTGTGAGAACTGGAAGGCGATTAAGTTGACCAATAGAGAGGCTGCTTTTATATCCGAACGTTTCTATGTTCAAAGTTACCTATGCCAAGAACAAAAAATCGGGTAATACTAAAGTTGAATGAATTTTTTCCGAATCCCCCTCCGTCAACAAAAGGAAACAGAAGTGTGGTTATAAATTTAATCATTTTGACAATTGTTTGTCATAAACTGTCACGAAGTTTATCACTGATCTGAAGAGACGCTTCTGCGCCAAAGATGACTGATTAATGTACACAGAGACATCAAGGTTTACTTTAAGGCAAGTAGCATGGGACAGAAGTTATTTCTGCTGCCATTCTAGTTAAATTGTGTTTAACTGGGCTGTACATGTCATAAGAGAGGCTGTTTCATTTCATCGTAGGCAAATAATACATTTATTACTATTCTACATAGAGTAGCTACCGAAGAGCAGGTATTAGAAGTCATTTTCTTAGAGCCCCGTGAATAATCGTCGGCACCCAGACCAACATGTGTTTCACCGATTGTTACATCGAGCAAGAGAAGATGGATCTTTTCAACCTAGTCGGAAAGGCCGTGCTGGGGCTCCACGGAATGTACGTGTGGGTGCTGAAGAGCAAGTGTTAGAAAACATGGAAGCGGATCCTAGGAGAAGTGTCCTCTACGTAGCGCAAATGAGTGGATGCTCAAGATCGACCACTCATCGTATCCTTCAAGAGAGAAGACTGCATCCTTACCATTACACGAGAGTGCAGCATCTGCGACCAACCATTGTTGGAAAACGTTCCTTTGAATGTACGGCGGAATATGTGGTTTCAGCACGACGGCGCTCCTCCACATAATTCGATACTTGTACGACGAACATTGAAAAGAGTATCGTCATAGGTGGCAGTACTAACATCTGGCCTCCTAGATCTCCAGACCTTTCTGCTTTGGACTTTTTTTTTTGGAATCAAATTAAAAATTACGTACCTATATAGAGAACCCCTAGATATGTTAGAAGAACTGGAAGAGAGACTGCACGAAGCCTACGCTACAGTTACTCCTGAGATGTTAAATAATACACAACACAACATAATTCGACGAGCTAGAACTTGCATTGAAGTTAATGGTGGTCATTTTGAGCACATTGTTTAATAACGTTACAGTACAACGATTCCAGCCCATAGATTAATAGTATTGCTCTTGATATGCTCTCACGTTAGCGAAATGTGGATTTTCGTTTGCCCAGAAGTGCCAATTGTGCGCATTAAATATTCCTTTTCGGGAAAATCAACATTCGTCGGCGAAAAGAATGTGCCGTGAAAAATCAGGATTTAGTTCATTTTGTCGCAGTAACCATTTAGCAACATGCACTCGTCGCGCAGTCGGCTCGTCGCAGATGCTGCACTTTCGTTAATAGTAAGGATGCAGATTTTTCTCTGTAAGGATACGATGCATGATCGATCTTGAGCATCCAATCATTTGTGTCACTTGTTCTTCACCGTCTATGCGTATAATCCGTGGAGCCCCAGCACGGCTTTCCGAATAGGCTGAAAAGATCCACCTTCTTTTGCTGGATGCAACAAACGACGAAACACATGCTGGTCAAGGAGCCGATGATTGGGGAAAAGACCTGTATATTCGCGCACAGCAGTGGCTGCATAGGGTGTACATTCTCCATAAATTAACATCATTTCCAAATATTCTTTATACTAGTATGAATAAGACATCAATAACTTAGTGGTATTGGTACTGATTTGTTTATAGTTTGTATTGTTCTTAAAAAAAATTGCAACTAAACGATTTTTGTTATAATTTTTATTCGTATCTTTTCAATCTCTAGAAAGTACTCACAATTTTAAAGAAACTGTTTTAAATCATCATGTGCAACATCAATATTATTCTTGAATAAGTCTCAGTTTTCAGTATCTCCCCCACATGATTGACACCACAGCAGATACCTATGATCTTAATACACCAGAGAAGTGGAGTCTCGTCTCTTTTTTCGTTGCTTAGACTAGGTATCAGCAACAAAGCTGTTCAGTAAAAATTGATACTGTTTATTGAAAATCATAAGCACCGATTAATCAAAAGCGATATTTATGTTTTAGTATACTTAATAACGTTCTTTGAATGGACATGTGGTACTCTTTTTTAGAAATAACGATAAACTTAATATCAGGCATATGATGCATGTTGAAAATGTACTAATTTTCGTTAAAAAGAACAACACATTATTCACGGGGCTCTAAGAAAATCACTTCTAGTACCTGCTCTTCGGTATCTACACTATGTAGAATAGTAATAAATGTATTATTTGCCTACGATGAAATGAAACAGCTTCTCTTATGACATGTACAGCCCAGTTAAACACAATTTAACTAGAATGGCAGCAGAAATAACTTCTGTCCCATGCTACTTGCCTTAAAGTAAACCTTAACGTCTGTGTACATTAATCAGTCATCTTTGGCGCAGAAGCGTCTCTTCAGGTCAGTGATGAACTTCGTGACAGTTTATGACAAACAATTGTCAAAATGATTAAATTTATAACCACACTTCTGTTTCTTTTTGTTGACGGAGGGGGATTCGGAAAAAAATCATTCAACTTTAGTATTACCCGATTTTTTGTTCTTGTCATAGGTAACTTTGAACATAGAAACGTTCGGATATAAAAGCAGCCTCTCTATTGGTCAACTTAATCGCCTTCCAGTTCTCACACGGTTAAAGCTTGGACAATTCTTTTTGCGAATTAAGGCACAGTTCGGGACAGGGAACATGTCATTCACGGGAATGGCGCGAATTCTGGGACACCCTGTATGTTCGATGTGGATTTATTTCTTCGATCACATTTATTAAATCTGCATCAAATAATATGTCGATATCTTCGTAGACATCCATAGCGTAATCAAAATAAAACGATAATATACGAAGTAAATGAGGTTATGTTAGCAACGGTACGACTTCGAACGTCAAAAACTGTTGCAAACCCAGTTGCAAATAGTCTTTCTCTCTTATTCATGTTAGAATACCAATAGCTCCCACTCTCTCGCTTACAGCTGGACTAGCTGATTGTTATCGGAGACCCATGTCTAACAGTTGCAAAATGAAGACGGTACGAACTTATTTTTAGAAGATAAGACCGCCAGGTAAAGTTATCGGGATGATAGTTATCGGACACTTTATCTGGGACATGAAAAGACCGGCCCTTAATAGATGAGGGTCAAATTCCCCATGTACCTATTGTTGCAGTAAATGGCAATATTTTAGTTAATAATGCAAGGACAGATTTTATTAATCGATATTTTGCTAATTTGTAAGTTAAAATTTTGATTTTATAGAATTTTGTAAATAAACAACAAATTCAGTGTCATTGTTTTATTCATTATATAATGCACCACGTACACGTTTGTTGCTTAATGTTTGTTCTGTTGTCGACATTCTTATAAAAGTACACAAATATGAATTATATTGTAATGAAAGGATAAATTTAACTTACCTGAACGAATCGTTACCTCGCAGACAATGAAATTTAAAACGAACTACAAAACCTATGCAGGCAAAAGCTACCACAACAGTGAGGTAAACTCAACAAGGTAAGTATAAACCAAAATGCAAATTGCAAAATATAACCCTCCTAACCTCCAAATATTCAATTTGACGTTGCAAACTATTTCAACGGCTTCAAATTCCCTAAACAGGGTTGCAAAATTACTAAATGTTCCAGAATTTTGCTGTTTGCAACTTAGAAGCGAACTTAACTAAGCCGACGTACATCGTTGACAGTGCAAGCCAAATTAAATTAAGTTTAACTTAAAATTTAAGTCTGGCTTTGTTAGATCGAACTTAAGGTACAAACGGTGCAACCGGCCATTAGAAGTCTTAAAACTAAGCAAGCATCAGAAGTTGCAGAACAACTTCTTGACATATTTTTGTTATTCGGTGCCCCATCCATATTACAGGAGTTATCTCTTAGAACTGTAGCCACAGAACAATCGGTAGGATCGGGCCAAGGGTTTACAAAATGTCACTGTAAAACAAAATGTAATAGATCCAATAGATGTACGTGTTACAAAAAAAATGCTGTGCAATTCCAAATGCCACCAAAGTATGCCTTGTTGTAATAAATTAAATATTTATGTATTTTACATTATCTATGTACTTTGGTTTTTTATTTTTTGTTAGAATTATTTTTCTGTTTATGTGTTTCAAAATATTTAATATTTTTCTTATTCATCTACTTAATACATAGGTTTTTTTTAGATTTTTTGTATTCTGAAGTTGTTTTTTTTATTTTGTATTAGATTTTTTGTGTTTTGAATTTTTATGTATTTTATCTTTTGTTTTTTTATTAAAATTTTTTGCTTCGTATTTAGAAAAATTAATTAAATTGCAATTTTTTGTGTTTAATACATTTATAAAGAACAAACTAAATTGAATGGATCAGAGGAAAAGTAGTACAAGTCACATTCTACTTATTTTGAAATAAATAAAGGTAAGACTCAATTATTAAAAAAAAAAAATTGGACCTTAACAAATTTTATTTTATGCAAAATACTCGTCCTACTTTGTTACATATAGAAACTTAAAGTTAAAGTGCTACAAGTGACAAGAATATAAGAAGACAAGTTTGCAAAAATCACTAAATATTTATTGCGAAATTAAAAGATATAAATCAAACGGTATAAATAATTGAGTATAAAAAGTCCACATAGGTTCATTACTGGACAATATTTTATTGTCTTCTTCGTTATCGATTTCGACATGCTAACCCTTTCTTTTATTAATTTATTATCATCTGCAAACTTAAAAAAAACTAGCTACATGTGGGAGTAATTCCTGGAAGTTTTTTCATTTATCCTATCTGTACAGGTTTAGAGAACAACATAGAAAGTTTAACTTTTTATGTTATTTCAAGCATTAGTGAATATACTGTTCAGCACTTAACTCATTTTTAATAAAAATGTCACTTGTACTACTTCTTCTCTGAGCTCCTCAATTGTGATATTTAAGTATTTCTTTTTATTGAAGCTTTGACTAACAGACTGCAGTAAATGCTTACACTGTCTAGTGAATGTATACATTTACTAGTAAAAGTATCCATTTCCATGCGCAGTGAATACTTTGGCTAAAACCGTACGTCAATGTATATGTTACAGCTAATATCCGAAATCCGTTATTATGCATAATAACTAGACATTTTAGGAATTATGCGTAATAACTAAACTTATCAGTTATTATGCATAATAACCAGAAACATTAGGAATTATGCGTAATAACTGAAATTTTCAGTTATTATGCATAATAACGGAAACGTTTAGGTAATATTGATAATAACTAACACAGAAACACGAATTATGCATATTTTCCAAAAAGCTACCCACCCTGCCTCGCTTTCTCCTACATACCACATGTACAGTTGATTTAAAAAAAATGGACAAATTACAGTTATATAAACGTCATATTCCCATTGCTTTTCGTTGATCTATGAGAACCCGAATTGCTCATCTTGTCCCGTTTTTTTGAAATCAGCTGGACATGTTATAAGCCTTTGAAAATGGTAAAAAGTGAAAAAAAAAATAGAACAGGATGATACCCACTGGAAAAGGAAGAGGGTGAGCTTTTAAGGGTAGAAAACGGTTTATCACGATTTCCGGCAAAAAGTTAAATGGCAAAGTTGTAGGTAATAAAAAGATCTACAACTTTTGTATTTACACTTTCTTTCCTCAAAATCTATACGAAAAATGCAAATAACCGAGTTTTTGGTTTCTTATTTTTATCTCCCACAAAATTTTTTTTTTCACAAAATTTGGTGGGAGATAATATTTATGTATAACTCACTGTAATTTTTTTGATTAAAAATATTTATTTTTTTCCCTTATTTTGTTTTAAAATCGAAAAACCACCCTAATTTTCAATCGAAAATTCTCAAGTCAAAATATTTGCTTTTTTAAAAAAATCGGTGTGCTTTTTGTTCGCTGAAATCTCTACTTTCTGAAGGTGTAAAAAAAATTATACATTACTATGGCAAATTTTCACAGGAAATGCAAAAAAACGAAAAAACTCGAATTCAAAAATTTGTTTTTTAATTATTATCTAAAATTTGGAGCTATTTATTAAAATGTACACGTTAATTACTCGAAAAACGTAATATTTCATGTTACATTGATAAATTAAAAAATTGCAAATTGAAATATACTACTATAATTAACAACCAAATAAGTTAATACACTTAATATTTTATAAGACATCTACAATATTTTGTTAAAGTTGTAGGACAAAATTTGTTATTTTTATTTTTTTAAGATTTGGCTTCAAAAAATACAATTAACCCTAAATTTTCACCCTTCTACCACCAACCCCTATTTTGTAGTAACGATATTAGTATCTTTACTTTCATCCACAGATACGCAAGGCAGGTTTCAAGATGGCTGTTGAATATAATAATCATTGTCGTACGATAAATTTTTATGTATAATTTATAATTTAATTTAATTATAATTTATTTATTTTGATTTAATTTTTTATTTAACTACTAACATATTCACTGGGTCTGCTAGTCAGATGATAAAAATTTGTCAAATTTGGACAATATTTTTTATAAAAACATGCAAACAAAGAAGATATCGCAAAAAATGGATTACAATTAATCAAATATATTTATAAATGTGAAAATGATAATATAACACTGAATCAATTAAGATTTCGAAAATCAATTGGCAAGAATTAAATCATCTTTCATATTGACAAATCTCCCACCAACAGAAGGCGTTTGTTCCATGGATTTTAAATTTTTGAGTTTATCAGTGTAACATGGAATCTTACTTTTTTCGAGTAATTAAAGTGTAAATTTTAATAAATAGCTCCAAATTTTACATGATTAAAAAAAAAATCGAATTCGAGTTTTTCGTTTTTTTGGATTTCCTGTGAAAATTTGCCATAGTAATGCATACTTTTTTTTACACCATCAGAAAGTATAGATTTCAACGAATAGAAAGCACACCGATTTTTTTTAAAAAACAAACATTTTGAAGTGAGAATTTTCGATTGAAAATTAGGGTGGTTTTTCGATATTAAATCAAAATAAGGGAGAAAAATAAATATTTTGAATCAAAAAAATTACAGTGATTTTGGGACATAAATAGGTAAGTTGTTACCAAATTTCGTGAAAAAAAAACTTTTTTGTGGGAGATAAAAATAAAAAACCAAAAACTCGGTTATTTGCATTTTTCGCATAAATTTTGAGGTTATTTAAAAAAAGTCTAAATACAAAAGTTGTAGATCCTTTTATTACCTAGAACTTTGCCATTTAGCTTTTTTCGATAGGACTTGTAGTTTTGCCGGAAATCGTGATAAACCGTTTTCTACCCTTAAAAGCTCACCCTCTTCGACTTCCCGACCTCAGATCGCCCGTAAATTATTTTTCCTTTTATTTTTGTTATGTTTTCTTCCTTTTCCAATGGGTATCATCCTGTTCCAAATTTTTTTGTTCTCAAAAATTATCGGCCCTGGCCTATTAGACAATATGCTGAATGACGACTAATGTTTCAGGTATTATGCATAATTCCTGTTCCTCTGTTAGTTGTTATCGATATTACCTAAACGCTTCCGTTGTTGTGCATAATAACTGAAAAATTCAGTTATTACGCATAATTCCTAATGTTTCCGGTTATTATGCATAATAACTGACAAGTTTAGTTATTACGCATAATTCCTAAAATATCTAGTTATTATGCATAATAACGTATTTCGGATATTAGCTGTAACATATACATTGACTCATGGGGGTGTCACTCGAATACAAATTTAGGAAGCAAGCCTCAGCGCCCTCGGTGTCGAGCTGACCAAGTAATGAAAAACGCGCACTTTTGAAAACGTTCAAATCATCCAATGAGAGTGCGATGCCGTTAGCTGGCATCAGCTGGTTTTGTGGCGTGCGTACGTGCGATTAAAAAAAGCCGCTGCCATGAAAGTGTAAAATCGTGCAGCGAAAAAAGCCGGACTGAGGTAAGTATTTAGAATCGGTATATATTAATAGTTCTATTTTAGGCAACGAAGCATTTCTTAAATCTCTCGAACATGGAGAAACCAAGCCGTATTGCATATCGATGTAAATGTTATACAATTATATAACTTTTTTTTTGACGAGCTTTAATGTACTTCTGTTACATATGAGCAATAAATTTATTATTATTATTATCCAAACTGCGGGAATGTGTTCTACAAGGGTGGTGGTAATGACATTAGATTTTACCATTTTTCAAGGAATGTGGAAATGCAGGAACTTTGGAGACAAATTTGTAAAATTGATGCAAGTAAACCGTGTATAGTAGCCTGCATAGATATTGTAGCCGTCCATAGAGTCGAAATTTGCGAATAAAAATAAAATAAAACCGGTTCAAACGGAGCCGACGGTGGCTTGCAAATTCTGACATCACTCTGGCACACGTTGCACAGAGACGTATTTAATATTAAATGTCATCTTTTCCGTTATGATATAATCTGTTTCATTTCTTAGCTCAATCTCGTCAATAAAAACGAAGCTCTGTTCACTGTAAACAAGTTGTGG
Source organism: Zophobas morio (assembly GCF_036711695.1). NCBI lineage: Eukaryota > Metazoa > Arthropoda > Insecta > Coleoptera > Tenebrionidae > Zophobas > Zophobas morio. Next base: position 11,969,089 of record NW_026972122.1, read on the forward strand.
TATGGTATATTCATCGTTGCGGAGGTAGGTGGAGCGAAAAACCTGATCATCTTAGCAGCAAACGCGGGTATAAACTAGTCCACGTGGACTGTTTGTTTCCTGTCATATTTTAGTTTGCTTGAACCAATTGCGTTGCACCAAACGGTTATTACACTTGTTGAAATACATTTTCACACTTCCATCTTTCTCTAGATCGTGGGTTTCGTAGCTGTGTGACAAATCGTTTGTCGTAGATAGAAAATAGTAAGATTACAGTGACCCTAAGATTTTGTGCAATCGGTCTTAAATACACCCCTGTGTGATACGACGCGTGCCGTAGTGACAGAACTTGCAAGCGGTCGTCGGCTCCGTTTGAGCCGGTTTTATTTTATTTTTATTCGCAAATTTCGACTCTATGGACGGCTACAATATCTATGCAGGCTACTATAAGTCCTTATACTTGTGTCAAAATCATTTTCACTCGAGAGATTTTCATGATCCATTAAATCGAAACAGACTGTTGCCTAATGTGGTCCCAAAGGAATATGTCTCCAAAGAGGCCATAAGCAGTGAGTCAAGTGGTTGCAGCAGAAATTTACACTCAGTTGCTGTGGAACCCGTAGCTAGTTGCTCCTTTTCTGCTGAAACAGACTTTTCTACCGTAGAAGAAAGTAACGTTTGCTTAGAGGAAATTCCTTCAGAGTTGTTATGTTCTTCTACGGCAACGTGTACAACGGCTTCTGACAAACCTGGCTATGCATTTTTGTCAGAGAGCTTTCCAGAATCAAAAACACGGCCGGGCATTTTATCAAAGATTGGCGTTCATAAGAAAGATTTAACACCAAGGAAAGAACTGTTGTACAATGTGCATAGAACTGCTCAAAGTAGAATTACAAAGTTGAAAGACCAACTGGCGAAAGAACGAGATCAAGTAAAAAAGTTGAGAAAATTATATGAAAGTAAACAACTTGAGGTCATTGACACTGAATTAAATACAATTAATAAGACTTTTATTAATTGTCAATTGCAAAATTATTTGAAAGTGTCGAGTGGCAAACGTTATACCAAAGAAATGAAGCTCTTTGCCTTGACAATGTATAAGCGTAGCCCTCGTTTGTATAAATATATGCAGGCTCATTTCGAGTTGCCGTCACCACGAGTTTTAAAGCGGGTTCTCAATGGCGTAGTTTTTGATACCGGGTTTAATAATAATTTGCTTCAGTGTTTGAAAGTAGAAGTAAGTAGAATGCACGAGTTGGACCGATATTGCACATTAATGTTCGATGAAATAAAATTAAGTAGCATATTGCATTACGAAAAGTATCGTCAAATAATCATGGGATATGAAGACTTGGGTTATCTTGGACGATTCAATAAGAATGCCGATCATGCCTTAGTCTTCATGGCGCGCGGTGTTCGTAAACGTTGGAAACAGCCAATTGCGTATTTTTTTACTTGTAAAACCATTAAGACTCCACATTTGAAACAAATTGTTGTAAGATGTGTCCAAGAGCTTCGTTCCATTGGTCTTAACGTTGTCACAACAGTTTGTGATCAAGGTGCTACGAACAGAGGTGCAATGTCTCAGTTGTGTCGGGAAACAGTTAATGATACCCCATCAAGGACACATTTTGTTGTTGATGATGTTGCAGTTAACACAATGTATGATCTTGGCCATTTAATGAAGAGTACGCGCAATGCCCTGCTTGACAACGAAATTCGTTTTAAGGATCATAAATCAGCCAAATTTGAACATATTGTAACTGTTTTTGAATTAGATCAAAAGAATACATACAAAATTTTACCTAAACTCAAGCCTGAGCATTTCAATTTTAAAAATTCTTATCTAAAAATGAAAGTCAATGTTGCTTGTCGTCAATTAAGTGCAAGTGTAGCTGCAGCCATCAACGTTTGTACTTCATTAAGTGTTTCTCTTTTGCCAACTGAGGCGATTCACACTGCTGACTTTATTCATTTCACTGATCAGTTGTTCGATTCATTAAATGGATCACAGCAGTACGCTTCCGATGGAAAACCGTTGAGATGTGCCATAAGAGCAGATTCTCCCCATTTGGCATTTTGGAACGAAAGTTTATCAAAAATCTCAAAGTGGAAAATTATTAGTTTAAAAACGGGTAAAGATGTCACACATCAATTTTCTTTCATCAATGGATGGCAGGTCTCTATTAGAAGCGCGATTGCCGTGTGGAACAATTTACACCTAGCCGGTTTTCAGTATTTATGTCCACCAATTTGTTGCAGCTCTTAAAGCTTGTATTGTCAATAATTTAGTCACTCCAAAATATGTTTCTGCAAATTGTGAAGATGATGGAGAATCTGTTCTTTCAAATCTGCATGCGTTATTGGAAGGTTCACGTTCTGACGATGATGTCAGTAATTTCAGTGATGTCAGTGATTATGATAATACTTTTAAAATCGCCATTTCCAACGCGGAAATTTCTGAGAAAGAACTTACAATGGAAGACCGAGCAGCACTTAAATACGTGTCGGGATTTATTTTGAAAAAAATTAATTTGCCAGATTGTGCTTCTTGTAAGTCATTTTTCTTTTCATCAGAAGATCAACGAAATCCTTCCGATTTGTTAATTATATTCAAAGAAAATGATAATCAAGAACGATTAACATATTCTTCTGATAATTTTGCGGGCGTGGTGCATGACACACATCAGTTGCTGACAGCGTTTTTACAAAGTCATTCACACGAAACGCATTTGGAAGACAAGTTTAAAACTCATTGGCTAGCAAAATACGGAGAGAATGTATTCCCGTGCGGTGATCATCGTACTGAGGTGTGTCGGCAATTTCTCAATTTCGTTACCTCGTTCTTTATTTTTAAATATGTAAACGATATCAACAGAAGCTCGCAAGACGCGTTTGTTGCAGCTTCTGTTAAACATGTCAACAAAATGAAAACATTTCGCAATTGATTTTTTATTGTGTTGTTTTCTTTGTTATCATTATTGTTTATTAGTGTTTGGATAACAGTCATTATAATCATTGTAGAAATTGTGTCGGTTGTTGCATGTTTATCTTTTGAGAATTTATTTTATTTGGAGTCGTTTAGGATTTGATTTTTGAAGAATTTATTAATAATAATAATTTTAATAATAATTTATTTGCCCAACGGTAACCCAGTTAGAGGGCAATTATACACAATAAAAATCTTAATAACTGATACAAGAAAAGAAAAAACCTAAAAAACATAAACTTAAGTATCCATACACATTTGAATAACCTATATAAAAATATCACTATACAGTTCATTGGCCTGTCTAGATACTCTAACGATTGGAGAATTATTTAACAAATTTGTTCTAGACTGGGATAGCACGAAAGTACAAGCATATCTAGCACTTAACCTAGGCACATGAAAGTTGACATATTCCAGAAGCTGAGAACTATCCAGTTTGTTGTGTATCAATTTCCACATAAAACGAGCACCATGAAGCTTACGTCTGGCAGAGAGTGATTGTAATTCGTGAGTTTGCAATAAATAATTGTAGTCAACATTGCGAACAGGATACGTACCAGAGATTTTAAAACTTAGGAACTTCATAAACCGACGTTGCACTCTCTCAAGAATAAGTTCATGCCGCAGATAACACGGTGACCAAACCACCGAAGCATACTCCAGTTTGCTCACAATGAACGCAAAGTAGAGCGATTTAATCAACTGTGGATTATCAAAGTATCTGGACACACGCATCAAAAAACCCAAGGGTTTAAAAGCAGAAAGCGCCAGATTTTCAATATGTTCGACAAAACTGAGTTCAGAGTCAAATAAAATGCCAAGATCTTTAACTTTATTCATTTTTAACAAACTTAGACCGTTTATCGTGTAGTGTATAGGGAAATAATGGATTTTTCTTGTAAACGTTACATAAAAACATTTATCAATATTTAAATTTAAACGATTTAGTACACACCACTCACGAATTAAGTCAAGATTGTACTGCAAATGCTCTACATCATTACGACCAGCAATTGTTGTATAAATTTTTAGATCATCAGCATAGGCTAGTTTCTTACAAGTAAGTGACGTGAGAAGATCATTAATGAAAATAATAAATAGTAGGGGTCCCAAATTGGAACCCTGAGGTACACCAGATGATGCTGTATACGGATTTGATCTATACCCATTATATAATACATAATTAACTCTGTTGCTTAGGTAAGATTGAATTAATTTCAAAAATCGTGGAGCCATGCCGAAAGAAGAGAGCTTATTGAGTAAAATACCATGATCAACGGTATCAAAGGCACTTGAAAAGTCAGTATACACAACATCTACTTGGCCTTTTTTATCAAGTTCCTGAGATATAAATTGGGTAATTGTTGTGAGGTTTGTAATGGTTGATCTATGTAATGGTTGATCTACCCGACAGGAAACCATGCTGATCAGACGACAGATATGACCGGGTATTCTTACATAAAGCTGTGTAGATTACTCTTTCAAAAACTTTAGCAAAGTTAGAAAGTATAGAAATAGGACGATAATTCTGTATGTGAGTTATGTCGCCTTTTTTATGAACAGGTGTAATACGTGTATGCTTCCATATTTCAGGAAAAGCTCCTGTAGCAATTGATAAATTAATTATGACAGTAAGAGGGTATGCTAACACATATCTGGCATCACGTAATAAGAAACTCGGTATTTGATCATCACCTGCGGTGTTTTTGTTAGGAAGACTTGACAAGATATTCAAGATATGATATTATTATGTTTTATTGTTTAAAATGTTATTTTGTTATTGTTTGAGAATCTATTTTATTGTTTAAGAATTTATTATTTTGATTTATGGTTTGTATTTTTATTGGCTGAGAATGTATTTTCATTGTTATTGTTTCTGAATTTGCTTTTTTATTTTTTTAGAATTTTTTTTTTTTTGTTTGGGGTGTAATGCTAGTTCGCCTCCTCGTGGTGCACTCTGGGTAACGCTAAATGAATTGGCATATATCGATATTGACAGAAATATCTCCTCAAGTAAGTGGACTATTATTGTTTTCAAATTTCTAAAATTGTTTGTTTAGGTACGCAGTTGTTCATTTTCCTTACAACACAATCTGACAGGAGGGATGATAACCCTAGAAGCTTCACATTGTGAGTTACATATCTTTCTCTTATTATTATTGTATCTAATATTTGTATTTCTTGATTTGTTTACTTTATATGTATTTAGATGTATGATAATAAATAGGTTACATTACATTCTGTATACTTTTTGTAATTTCATATGAGAATTTACATTAAAATAACCCTCAAAAGTAGGTGGTTGCCTATACAGGAGTAGGTGGTTGCCTATACACAAGTAGGTGGTTGCCTATACACAAGTAGGTGGTTGCCTATACACAAGTAGGTGGTTGCCTATATGGAAGTAGGTGATCCGCGTATTCAAATTTACGCGCGTATAGTATAGTTGGCCAGCTGCACACCGAGGGCGCAAATTTGTTTCCATCGTTAACAACGTAGGTATCATTTCTTATATTGAAGTTATGTGCATTGACTAGTCAGTATATACATTCGCTGAAATGTACGCTTTGACTGTAACATATACATCTTTAGGACTGCATTGTATCTACTGTAGATTTTGAAACAATGTAAATTTAAGACTGCTATTAATTTTTTTTAATTGGTAAGCTTCTACATAAAATCTCAGGAGCCGCCACTGGTGGCATATATATATATTTTTCCCATCTCTGGCGACCCTACTTAGAAATCAATTTTCCAATCGAAAAACCGTTACAGTTCCAGCGTTGTTTGTGTATCATCGTCATTTACATAGTTAATTTCCCACATCAAAATGTTGTTAAAAATTTTGTCGTGAGGTTGTTACTTTACTTACATGAGAATACCAAATCTGTAACGTTTACCCCACGTGAATCCTTGTTCTAGTTCTAGTTTTTAACCGGCTAACGATGAGAGCAGGGAGCTCTCGAAACATATTCCGACAACTTTCATTTATATATTGAATAGACTTACAACCTTTTTTAACCCTTTGTGTTTTTAAGAGATTAATATGTCTCTAAAAACCAATGGTTAAACTAAAAGCCAATAATCTTGGCTACTAATAAAGCTGGTAATTAAACCGCAGTGACAAGTAATATAACATATAATAATTTCTATGTTTCCATAGATGTAACAGTTTTTTGTACGTTTTGCGTGCTGTAAATTCTACGGAACGTGGTTTCGCTAATTGTCTAATGTAAGTTTCGACAGACTCCGTTCTTTGTTTACAATATAATTCAACATACTGGTTATGTAAACAGTACAACTAATGTTCTTCTCCATAAACCCAATCGATCGTTTACCCAGACTGAAGAATGTTTACTACATATTTCCATGCAAAATAAAAGAAGTCAATTGATGCACTTACCTTTTCAACGTATTCCCTGCATGTGGTCAACAAATAAACAGCCGGCAGCCCCTGCATGTTTTTGAAATTCACACAGGTTGCACGCGAAATTCACTTTGGACTGTTCGAAACACTAACAAACACAAAACTGTTTGCTGCCATCACACACGTGGTCAGTATCACACTCTAAAAATGGTCAGCAAATTCCAGAACTAAACAAAAAAGTGCGCATGATCAAGGAGTGCACAAACACAATCACTACTTTCATGATCCGGTCTCCAGATAGGCTGGAAACTTTTTATCGGACATGCGCTTGTGCTACTGCTTTGACGTCTGTCAGTGTTGCCAATCATAGTATAATTATGGTATAAATACCACCGCTTGATCAGAAATGACTGAACTTTTTTAAACAAAAATGTGAACTTTTCTTGCTTTTATGCTGTTTTGAATACATTTTACAAATTAAAAATATTACCAATCTGCCAATCTTGACAGCTGACAACCAGAGATTCTACAAAACATCATGATACCAATTTCACCAATTTCAACAAATAATTCGGATTGCCAACAGACTCCATCATTTCTGTTCACGAGGTCACGAGGTACTTATCCTTTTATTAAAAATACAGCGATTTTGGATTTGGATACAGTAGAATTTTTACACGACTAAGATGGCCGGCGATTCAGTGGTACAAATGAAATAAAAAATATTGTAATATTTGTCCGTTCCTAAATTTAAGTTTGCGACAATGAATCTTTTAAATCAAGCAGCACATTCGGTTGGTGAATTTCCTGTTAATTTAACATAATGGAAAATGATTTGTACACAATAGCATTATGTAGGATTAACACTCAAGAATTTTCTCCTATTTTTAACATGTGTAGAAATTACAACGTCTTTTACAACAGTTTCGACATTTTTGACTGTAAAATTGGCAATATTAAAAACCTTCGCTTAAAATAACACCATTTGCTAATACACATATTTATTACGGATTTTTGCTGTATTACTAATTTATTTTTACTTTGTTTATTTTCTGAAACCTCATTGTATTCTCCCCAATAATTGGATTACTCTGCAGGGGAGCACAATAATAACAATAATAATAATAATTATTATTATTATTTAAAATGCGGTTTGCTAATATTGGAAACTAAACAACAGAACTGATCTCTGTCTAGATAAAGGACCACACTAAATTCATCTAAATTGTTGTCTAAATTTCAGTTACTACACTTCAAATTGGTGGTATAAAAAAACACATCGACGCAAGCGCAATTGAAAAAACGATTGAAATTTTAAAATGCCGAACAAAAATTTCTCGAAATACGCAAATCAGCGGAAAAAGAGAAGTTTGATGGATAAACAGCATTAGTAAAATGTTTTTTGGAACTTATAAATCTAGCTCCGTCCTGGAGTGGTCGTCAATACAAGGATAAACTTTCGGAAATTTTTTCAGTGATCGTTCGAGTGAAAATAAGCTTTCAACCGATAATAATTTTATTAATGTAATAAATAATGATGGAAACGATTGTACTTCTTTATAAGAAGTGTTTTTTTTTTAATTTAATTTTGAATTTAATAAAAAAACAGCATATAAGTTAATCTTTAACAAAAATTCACTTAAAAATAGTTCATATAACAATAATAAAAAAATTGATCCAAGGTTTTTCGACATAATTTCCCTCCCCCTTGAAGTACAATCCAACAAATTCTGCTTCTTTGACAATTTATAGAAAATTTGTGTTTACTGATAACCTTTATACTATAGTAAAAACCAGTGATGTAAATGACACCTCGAACCCCCTGAGTCGCGGGGGTGCAAATTCCAAGGAGATGCCGTCAACAAATATACAGACAAGATGAAATGTATTTAAAGCAAATAACGAACGGAAAAGAGTGTATTATTATCAATGCATCTGCTTAACTTCGATTGTTTATGTTTATACATCGAAAAAATGTCGCCTAGAAATTGGTTTAATTTGAATGATTTGTCTCCTCAAAACGGAAGACTAAAATTATTATTTAAGCCACAATGGAACAAAATGTTTTGAATATCATATTAGCATTCTTATTTGATCATAATTAAATGAAAACGCTTAATTTGATCAATAAAAAATTGGTCGACGGCTGTAAGTATAATACGATAAATCCAGCTCTTTAAAAAAATTATAAAATTTGATTTTACGATTTTCGTTTTGTGATAATCGCTGTGAAGTAAAAACCAGAGGTATACGCATAAGAAACACCTCTTGTCTTTTAGCACTAGGTAATAGCAATCTGAAACTCAAGTGTTTAATTATGTTTATACATCAAAAGAATGTCACGTAGAAATTAGCTTGATTTGAATGAATTTGTCTTCTCAAAACAGGACTAAAATTATTAATTAAACCACAATCGAACAAAATGTTCTGAATATTATAATTCGTATTTTATCATTATTATATAAAGAAGGGCCTAAAAATAAGAAATTTGTGATGACGTTCTCAATATGGATAGTTCAAGTCACAGCACAAAAGAAAAGTAGTCACAGAGCCAAGTTCTGCATCGAACCCACAATCGCAATACCGCAGGTCGCCGTTCTCTCCGATACACCTTGAAAATATTTTTACGAAAATTTGAAGGTTTAGCGAAAAAACTGAAAATAGATTCGTACACTACAGGTACCTAGTATGAGTATATTTTTGTATAATATTTAAATCATTTTAAAATACCATTCATTGAAATGACGTCATCAAATTGTTGCTGGGGATGATGATTAGATAAATTTTGGTTAACATTTAACCATTATATGATATTTCTAATATGCATTCAAAATTTGACAATAATCGGTCGAGCAATTTCGGATATTACGTGTCTAATAAAAATGGATACAGACACCAGCGACACAGACAGACAGACGGAATCGGGAGACTGCTTTTTTCGTACTGTAGGGATCATGAAACGTCGAGAAAACATAAAAGTGGCCATTCGTCCGATGGACTCGATTACAACACCAAAAATAACTATAAGGGTGTTCATTTTATTTGTTTACGCCTGAATATTTCTGCATAGGCAACCAATTTTACGTTTCATAAACAGCTTTGATTAATTTTTAATTTTAAATAATAATGAACGCATAATATGTAGATAGCAATGATCAGAACCAAAATTATGACACATTATTATTTCTGTCAGCCAAATATTTTCATTTTCGTTTGCTTTAAAATATTTTCGGATTCTGAAAGACAGACATGTTATTAATATTGGGAAAGTGTGACAAAAATTTTGATGCTTCTGTATAGTGTCCCAATCGAAAATGAAAACCACTTATGTGAAAGGATAATAGCAACATGCAGATCTATAACTCCCAATATGTTAGAGTTCGTAGAAATTTTAAACGTAGGTAGGACTTTGTGAAGATAGAAGAGGCAGGCATTTTGAACATTTATTATAAATTCGTTTTCGTCGTAATCTGATCCATTAATAAATTGAGTATTAATTTTTTCAATTTTGTCATTATTTGGCATTGACATCTTTCTCATTTGTTTTCTGTGATTGCTATGATTGCTTATTAAAAAAAAATAAATCGGATGAACTCATCTCTGGGGTGTATAATATGTTGCCTATGCAAAAAATGTCAGGCGTGAACAGATAAAATGTACACTCTGGATGAGTATACCTTCCGTAACTCCCTGCGAATTTGTTTTCCATAAAAACCCACAAGTTATTATTTTATTAATTAATTAATAAAATAAATGTCAGTTAATGTTAAATGTATTTATCACATGTGGAAATGGACCATCTGTGTAGTGTGATCTGAACATAATAAACTCGATTTTTACACATTTTAAATTTTGAACTCCACCAATCGAATGTTGTATAATGTATAATAGTAAATTCACTTGTTTTGTACCTAATAAAATTTTACAGCTCCATTAATTAAACTTTGAAGTTTATTGTCTTCTATTGTCCGTTAATGGGGTTGTAGGTACAATTTTATTGCGTAGAAAGAAGTTAAGTGAATTTACTATACTATAATTTAAAAGCTTTAATATTGTCACCAACTTAAATTTGAGTGGGGCCATATATTACAAATCTTTTTTACTTGATTGGTATCACTGAATCGGCGGTCATCTTAGTCGTGCACAAGGTCAATTTTTAAGCGTATTTTGAAGCTGAAATTTATATAATTAAAAATGTGCAGAATAATGGATAAGGTGAGGTGAAAAAAATTAAAAAAGCAATTCAAAAAGAATTGCTGTCATAGTCTGCTACCTGTTGGTCCTGTCACCTATTTCAAAATTTAGTAGCTAGCACAGGCGCGTGCGCATTGCACAATATTGATTCTGTTGTTCCTTGTCGCTGTGCATTTTCAGTTGTGTCCTTGGATTGCTCGGTTTCGATATGGCTTTGTTGCACGCCACAGAAAAGTTGCACACATTCGTGATAAAACGGTTTACAGTTGTAAAATGTAAATTGCTTCCTCTGGATTAGCGGCGGAAGCATCACAGAAGTTTAATGTGTATCTATGTTTAGACTATTTCAGTGTAAGTGGCATTGGGAAAAACATCTTCAATGTAAACACGTGGGACAATGGTGGTAAGATGGACGCTTTCCACATACACTTTGGAAAACGTTCGTGCTGTCAGTATTCTTGGCTGGATTCATGTAAGTTTTTAATTTTTTTAATAATATTAGGACAAATGATTGGTATTTTGTTGTATTTGGTAACACAGATTTTTGAGGTTATAAAATTAAATTTTATTACAACTGTTTAACAATGAATAAGAGTACTGTAAAACGGCATCACTTGGGAGCATTATAACTTACAAGGAAACCCTTTACATAAGAAAAATGTAATTTTAAAAAATTGTCGAAGATTTAAAAAAGTGGGTTTCCTGACAAACCCTTTGGGACAGCTCATTTTAATATACAGGGTGCCGCATCCAAGTCTGGATATAGGAAATTAACATGGGAATTGGTTTTTATTTTATAATATCTCGGAGGATGTGTTTTGTAGGAGATAAAAGACGGAGTGAATTGAATTTAATAATGAATTGTATTGAAAAATAATGAACGTTACACATTGCTTCACATTACATTTCGAACTGAACTTTTTGTAATTGACAATTGACAGAATGAAAGTAAAATTCCCTAAACATACATAAACCCGCGAAAATACAAATTATTATTTACTTTCAACAAATATTATCACATTAAGACTTTCTTGGTGGGGAAAATAAAAATTGGCTTTTATTATCTAAAGTAACTATGTCGGAAGGGCTCAATGGAAGTGCTAAGCAAACGTTTTTCAAAAAAATATAATCACAATGAGAAAGTTCAGATTTCACTAGATACACTTTCCTTATCCCACTGTGGAAATAATTATGTATGTCATCACTAGAGCTTGGAAAATATGCACTAAAAAACTCTCAAAATATGCATGCAAATATGCAGTAAAAAATGTCAAAATATGCACTTAAATATGCTCTTATGCATAATGCATAAATATTTTTTACGATGTATTGCGAAGTTTTATACAAAAAATAAAATACATACACAATATAATTGTTTATTTGAATAAGTTACTAAGAATGTTTAAAATATAATATCATCAATTATTTTTATTTAAATTAAAACAATATGTAATTAAATATTTTTCCAAGTTGTCAATCGTTAAACTTTGCCTGCGATCAGTTAAAATCAGTTTGTATTGAGAAAAACTTCTTTCAACATCACAGGAAGTAATAGGTGCGTATTTAAACCTTGATATAATTTCTGGTGCTAAATCAATTTCCTCTTCAAAACTACCCTTCAACACATTATTAATTTTTTTAAGTGTTTGAAAACCTTCATTTTTTTCTAATATTGTATCACACTTGCATCGTATCTTGTCAAATTCTTCACATGAAAGAGATATTTTGTTATATAAATTATTGACCACGTCTATGCTTTCACTCAAAAGAAAATCTGTGGTTTCTAATTTTTTTATTGCATGTGCAATGCAAACAAAATTACCCTGAATATATGCTAACTGATTTTTAACAAGAGGATTATTAAATGTGTCAATACATTTTTTAATAGCAGTAGAATTAGTACTGTCGAACTGACACACAACATCTTTGATTTCGTCAAAATATTTGCATATAAATTCTGCCGATTCCAACCATGTTCCCCATTAGTCCAGTCATTTTAGGATAAAAAAGGGCTTAATCTCGGAATGAGAGATAATAAGCTGAATTTTTGTATATACCTTAATTTTGGCGTTTTAAAAGTTGTGTCAAAAGTCTCATAAAATCTCGTGTCTGCGTCGTAAGTTATTCAAAGTCAAAGATGAAGAAAAACAGTTTTTTGCGATTATCTCGGTTTCTATTGCTCCAGTGATGTTAACATCTATTATCATAATTGTAGAGCACAAAATTTGGGACAAATTTTATTTGAAACATTTTTACATGCGCTCAATCGTTTTTGAGATAGAGGGCAGTGAGCGCGCAGCGGTCATCCATACGTACTGTAATGCAATCAACCGTGAATATCTATGAATACTACCTTGAATTTTGAAAAATTTATATTATTTATCAATTAATACATTGTATTTAAACATTTTACATATTTTCAACATATTCATTGAATAATACTTACCTACTTTGTGTAATTAAAAACGCATTTAATGAAATATTTATTGTATATCTCAATTTATTTATATCTTTAAAATGTGTAAGGTTTTAAATACTTATTTTTCTATCATGATTATAACTGGAAGGTCTGGAAACAACGATTCAGGACACTGAAGATGATGACGATGAAACAGAAATTCCCGAACGTCCAGAAGATGACGGTGAAGAAAATGAAAATTAATAGTTTTGTTCTTTAAATTATTAAAGATTTCTAGATTTTCACTGCAATTCAATTTCAATCGTAAGAAATGTACAGGTACTGAACAAAGATAAAATTAAAATACATTAACTCGTTTTACTTCCTTAAATTTTTACTTTGAAAAAATTAATATAACTTTTAGATATATAATAATATAACAAGTATAATATATTATCTAATATATAAAAACTTACACATTTGAAAGATAAAGTACTTAGTTATTTTTCTACTTAAAATCTACTTTCAATAAATTAAGATATACATACAATAAGTATTTCATTTAAAGAGTTTTTAATTCCACAAAGTAGGTAAGTATCATTATCATTAAATGAATGTATTGAAAATATGTAAAATGTTATTAAATGCAATGTATTAACTGATAAATAATACAAATTATTCAAAATTAAAGGTAGTTTTCACAGATATTCACGGTTGATTACATTACAGTACGTATGGCTGAGCGCTGCGCGCTCACTGCCCTCTATCTCGAAAACGATTGAGCACATGAAAAAATGTTTCAAATAAAATTTGTCCCAAATTTTGTGCTCTACAATTACGATAATAAATATTAATATCATTGGAGCAATAGAAACCGAGATAATCGCAAAAAACTGTTTTTCTTCACCTTTGACCTTGAATAACTTACGACGCAGACATGAGATTTTATGAGACTGTTGAGACAACTTTTAGAACGCTAAAATGAAGGTATATACGAAAATTCAGCTTATTATCTCTCATTCCGAGGTTGATCGCTAATTTGACTGGACTACATCTCGTTAAAATGGGTTCCGGTGGTAATGGTATGCCGGGCATTTTTTCTTTGTAAACTTGCACACGAAGTGGTGCTTTTACAAATACCTTTTTAACATTTGTAACTAGAGTGTTAACAAGAGGAAATTGAATTCGGACACTTTCCGCTACTCTATTAAGACCGTGCGCCAAACAGGTACAATGAATTAAATTTGGGAAAAAAATTTTTAAATTTGTTGCTGCTTTAATCATGTAAGAAGCAGCGTCACTAACCATTAATAAAACGTTATCTGTAGCAAGTTGCTTTGGCAAATAAAAATTCATTAAGCAATCATTAATAAATCTAGCGATTGTTACATTGTTCGTTTTTTCAAGTTCTTTGACATTTAGTAAATATCCTCTACCCGGTGCGTCTTGTTTTAAGCTACCTATGATGAAATTTGCGATATATCGTCCTTTCACATCAGTTGTTTCATCAACTGAAAACCAAATGGGGGAGTCACCAATGTCTTTGCGAATGTGTTTCAGTGTCGATTCGTAATTTATTCCAACATATTTTTTTCTCAGTGTTGACGAACTTGGGATAGTTACATCTGGGCAGTAACTCTTTAAAAAAGTTTGGAAAAGTGGTTGATCTAATTTAAACATAGGAATGTTTAAGCCAATAAAAAGTTTGCATAAGTGCCGTGAAAAATTATCATTGGAGCTGTTTTCATTTCTATCTGTCATTAATTGCTGAACAAATTGTTGAGGACTTTGTTTCTTGTTCTTGTGACTGGTCGTATTCAGATGTTGATCAATTTGAAACTTTTTTTCACAAGTAATCTGCAAGAAACAAATAGAATAAAAAAACTGTCTTTAATAATTTTCTAATTTATATGTATCTTGGTATTAAAGCGATATTAACGCTTATTGAATTATAAAAAAAGTAATGATTCAATTTTACGAAAAATAAAAGTTAAAGAAAATGTTTCATGCACAAAATTTTTGGCTTACCCTTTTTTCACAAATAGTACAGTAAATATGAGTAGAGTCCACTATTTTTAATTCGGTTCTATTTGCAATCCACTTTTTTAAAAGTTCCGACCTATTGGCTGCTTGTTTAGGCATCGCAAAAATTCGACTCGTTATACACAAAACAACACTCACTTTATCAAAGCAGATAAAATAATACGTTACGAGTTACGAAGTTGCTTCCTTAATATTAGTAAACGAAAAGGGGGAAGGGGGAGTCGAACCCAAAACATTCCCAAGAAATGGTCAGCTTAGTTGATTTATGGTTCTCAATTTTAACCATAAATATACAATTTAAAAATTTACTACTTATGTAAACTGACAAAATTGAAGGATGCCGCATATTTAAAGAGATTAGAGATTCCAGGTAGTGCCTTTTTCTTGAGGTAAACAGTCGCCGACAAATTTGGGGATACCTAATCTTTAGAAAAGAGGATTATTTTAGGTAGATCCAGAAATTACCAGTGATTCATGGCAAAACTTGCCAAATATGCATTTTTTTATTTTGCATATGCATTTATTCTAAACCTCAAAAATATGCTAATATGCACTTAATATGCATTTTGCATATAATCCAAGCTCTAGTCATCACTAATTGTCCCATACACTTTAGTTGCAATCTCAGCAACATTATGGCATTCTGCCTCTGCCATTCGCGCCTGGAACGCTTTTCCCGTATTTTCTTCCTGTAGAAATGCTTTCCACATCTCGAGGGGGCTTTGTTCTTTTTTGTTTTTATTTTTAAAAACTTAGCGTTTTTGAAATAACTGAAGAGCTCCTCTTGCAGATAGTTTTTGCGTCGCGTACAAGTATTCTAGTTGAATGTTTTCCTAAAATATTTACCAAGAAATTAGCAAATTAGTTTTAAAACAGATAGGGTGTTAATAAAATGTATCAATTGCTTTGTAGTGTACTATCTTACCAAAGACTGTTTCAAAAGTAATTTTTCCATTTCTAATTTGTGATTTTCCTCTTTTTGATTTTCATTTTTTAAAATTTGTTTTTCAATTTTTACCGAGAGTTTTTCTTTCTGTTTTTCATGTCTTTCTTTTTCTTTTTCATGTCTTTCGTTTTCTTTTTCATGTCTTTCGTTTTCTTTTTCATGTCTTTCTTTTTCTTCTATATATCTTTTTTCATGTCTTTCTTTTTCTTCTATATATCTTTTTTCATGTCTTTCTTTTTCTTCTATATTGCGACGAAATTCCGGATGATGGGAGGGACGGACGGTCCGGTGACGGTCCGGAATCTCGCCGATAACGTATGGGGTGGCGGCGTACTTGAGTGCCAAGCTTTGGGTCGACTAGTATCGCTGATGTCAGAAACACGTCTGGTCGACCAAGCTTATGCGGCTACCTTCACGCCGCCGGGGGTGGCGCCTTCGGTCAGAAGCGACGGTCGCTCGGGCGCCAGCTCCCTCTCCGGGGGAGGGAGCGCCGGGGTGCTCTAAAGCCGGAGACACGGAATTCAGGTGATGAGCCGCCGCGAAAACTAGAGAATAATAAATAAAACGGCGAGGATGTGTGATAACAAAAATAAGGTTTATTCCCTGCCACCAACTACACGGTCTAAGATAATAAATCTTACGGCTAATCTTAATTTAACTACAAGACAAATAAATAAAAATAATTAAATGCCCGGCACGGTCGTTCCTCCTGGGCGGCGACTTCCTTCAGGCCGGGCTCTGGGGGCGGCGACCTTGAATCTGGAAATCGCGCGAAGACGGTACGGCGACCCGGGAGGGGAGCGCGGTGACGGTAACGACGCGTGCACGACGGTGTCGACTTTCGACGGTGACAAAAAAAAACGCGGTGACGGTGACACGGTTTCTCGCTCGGGGGCGGCGATTCGAAAACCGGTACAAACACAGGCAGCTGACCCAAAAAGTACTTACGGTGGATCGGAGGGTCGAACTGCTCACTTGGTCACACTTCTCAAAATCGAACAAAACAGCAGCCACAAACTTCCGCACTCTCTGGAGTTTCAGGCAAGAGTCCTCCTACTTCCGCCGCGGCGGCGCGGCGATCGCCAATTTACCCCCGGCTTTCGCGGTACGCGTCACGGTTTCCGGCCCGCGAAAATTCACTTCGTTACAATATATCTTTTTTCATGTCTTTCTTTTTCCTCTATATATCTTTTTTCCATTTCTTTAATTTCTCTCATTAAAGAATCTAAAACAAAAAAAACGCAGGTATAAATTTAGCCAGCTTTATATGAAATATGATTCTTACAAATTGTATAGAACAGCGGTCCGCAACCTTTTTTGTCTAGCGACCCAAAAATATGAATAGAATTATAAGGCGACCTATACGATAAATAGAGGGGTGTGAAGGTTAGGGGGTATGGGGTTACTTAAAATTGCGGGACCTGTACAAAATGTCTATCTCAAATAAAATTAATTTCTAGCCTTTAGAATTTGTTATTTTTCTATAAGATACAAACTATAACTATAATAATAATTTTTACCTGAGCATTTATCTTCCGAAATTACAAAATCATTTTTTAAATAAGTACATATATTATATTATAATTATTACTTATATACTAATGACTTTTTTGCTCCTGGTTGTCGTTCACTAGTTTGTCAATCCTTGCTTCAATCGACTTTGTCAACGCAATTCTCATTGTGGCGTCAATGCTTTCAAGCCGATTTCTATATTTATTTTTAATCGAAGCTAGAGCTGAAAAACCACTTTCTGCTAAGTATGTTGTTGCAAACGGTAGTAGGAGCTGCATTGCTTTTTCACTTAAAGCTTGGTATTCATTTCGTATTTGTATCCAAAATTTTACCAAGTTTTTTTGACTGGTAAACTGCGTTTGAAGCAGTTTATCACACGACAATTCTGCTAATTGTTCTTCATCAGGTGAACATAAGATATTACTTGCATGTGGTAGAAACGGATTCTGTATCCACATGTTACCTAAACGGATATCTGCAGCGGGAGGAAAATAGCTGAGAAATCTTTCTTTTAATTGCAGTAAATGATTTTGAATTATGATACTTATATCACCAAATTTCTCATCTTCTAATATTTTGTCTTCGATCATTTGATGATAACATGGAAACATATCAAATTTTGCTTTACCTATTCGATCTTTCCAAATATCAATTTTTTTAATGAATGCTTCGATTTTGCTATTACATATAAATAAGTTAGTCATGGACCCTTGCATTGACAAAGTTAATTCGTTAACTAATGAAAAAATATCAGCAAGATAAGCAACTTTTGCCAGCCATGTATTGCTTTTGAAATATACTACTAATGGTGAGTTCTGATTATTTAAAAATATTTCAATTTCCATTCTTAGGTCGAAAAATCGTTTCAGCACTCTGCCTCTTGAAAGCCATCGTATATGTGAATGTAACAACAAAATTTTGTGATCCGAACCGATTTCTTCACATAATAAAGCGAAAATTCGAGTCTGTACTGCGCTGTTACGAATGTGATTTATTATTTTCACACACTGATCTAAAACTGCATCTAAATCTGTATTTATATTTTTGCATACCAACTGTTCGCGATGAAGAATGCAGTGGGTTTTAATAATATTTTTATGTGAAATTTGGGCTATTTGTGTAACAACACCTTTGTGTTTTCCTACCATTGCTGCTGCACCATCTGTGCATATTCCGATGCATTTGTTCCAAGAAATGTCTTTAGATTCGAAGTATGAATTGATGGTTGCAAAAATTTCGTGGGATGTGGTGTGGGACTTTAATTGTAAAGTACATAAAAACTCTTCTTTCATATCTTCCAATTCAAAATCAATATACCTGACATATACTATTAATATAGCATTACTTGAAATGTCTGTGGTTTCATCCAATTGTAATGCATAATACGGAGAATGTCCTAATTTTTCAACTAGTTGTAATTCCAGATCATTTGAAATAGTACATACAGGGTGACTGCGAAATAAGTGCAAATATTTTAACCACGGCATCCCCCATCCTAGTAGAGCCGAAATATAGAAAAAAGAAATTAAAAATCGAATGGGGCAAAACCCCCATGAACCACCCTCGATACGAAGGCACTGAGCCACCTTGTAAACAGAGTTGGAAAAACGTTCGAATAAAAACGACCTAAACACTTTCAGTTTCAATTAAAAGTAAAACCGACTTTTTGCTGCTTATCATTCGTTCATTCATTTACTCATTCATCGTTAAAGGTCAGTGTGAAAGTTTTTTGGTAATTTTGATTCTGACGGATGTTTGGTCCTTGTCACAACGGTTTTACGTTGTTTATTGGAACAGAAATAAGAGCAACTTAGAATGCTACTACCTTTTTACAAGAAATGTTGAAAATGTTGTCCTTGACTAGCAATACAGGCGTCAGAGCGTCGCAAGAGGTTTGTTGATAGGTAAAAAAACACCGGAGTAGCGGGTGTCACTTTCACTTGTTGAAGCTCTTCGATAATTTCTGGACACTGTTGATTTCCACAAACGAACTGTTTCATCCAACTGATACACATTTATCGAAAACCGTCTCTTGAAATCGTACTTGTTGACGACTACGTGGAGTTCCATCGGACAAAAAGTGAGTTACACAACGTGAACAATCAGTGGACTCCAAACCGTGCACTTTGTCAACATGGTATGGATGTGGCCGTATTCTTTTAATGTAGGATGCACTACAAGCTGTGAAAATCCAACTTCTTCTTTCTGTCCTATCACGGCCACGATCGTGAGTTTGAGGTTGAAGGTACCATGATCTCGGAGATGCTGTACCACTGATGCACCCATTACCATATCGACACAATCTGCATGGGAAAACTGCACCATAAACCGATTTCACCGACCGCTCGATGCTAACTGGCCCTTTTCGTGTTTTTCACGTTGCGATTAAAAAAGTGCCTGATAAAGTAACTTTTTTGGTTCTTTAACCGACTCGCTCTGTTCCATTCATTGTAGTAATTATGTAGGTCACAAAACAGTCCAGCGGCGCGTACAACAATTTACATTGAATTTCAAATAATTTTTTCTAGACACTGCTACTACTTGGGACCGTGAATTTTACCCAGTGACATAATCATATTGTGAGCTATTCCCCATTTTTTTTTTTGCATGTATTTCGCAGTCACCTTGTATTCGTCGGCTCACTGTTTCGGCAGACATAGGAATACTGTTAATTTTCATAGCATATTCTTCACCAAACATTTCTCTACAAACTTCTTTGAAACATGGTTTTATTAGTATCTCTCCTATATTATATGGTTTTTTGGACTTCGCAATATACAATGCTATTAAGAAAGAACATTTCAAATATTTTTTATCTGTTGCAACATATTTTGTCAAACTTGATTTGTTAGCTTTTAATTCTTTAAGTTTTCTTATGAAAAATTCCGATGGTTTATCTTTATATTCATTATGATGTGTTTCCAAATGTCTTAAGAGTTTATTACTTTTTAAAGATGCATTCGCTAATACATTTCCACAAATAACACATTGAGGTAAATCGGTTTCGTTTTCTTGAATACAGGTAAAACCATAATTTAAATATTTTTCTTGATATTTATAAACAAATTTTTCTACTTTTCTTCGTTTTTCTGTACTGGGAGTTGGTGAATCAGTTTGTCTAATATTCTTTGTTTGAAGATAATTAAACAATGTACTTTGTTTACTCATTTTTAAAATAAGAGTTGTTAACTACAAAATAATCATTTTAAAAAACAAAACTACACTCAGATAGTTACATACCTGGAACACTGTGAAACTAAATATTGTGTAACTTTAACGAAGAGTTTTTTTATTTGTGTAATAACACCAGCACTGATTACTTGTGAACTCAAGCACTTTTAGTTTTTAAGACTGGGTTTTGGTTTTGGGGAACTTCCTCGTTCTGTGTAGGCGAAACTGTTTTCGTGGTACGAATATACAAATACGGGTGCAGAATGAGAAGTACTTTTATTTTACTAAATAGACAAGGGTGAGTTTAAGCTGTTTATTCGACACTGCCAAACACTTCTTTTTTGTCGGGTCTGGGTCATTTGTTTTCTGTCAAAGTTTACAATTGTCTCCAATTCAAAGTGGACCATATCCGGATGTCGTAAATCTGGAATCCAGAAGCGGTACACTTGGGATGTGCCGTAGCTAAAGAGGATTTTATGATTGCCAAATGTTTCGAGAACAGACTGTTTTATATGTCGACATTGATTCTCTTCAAATATTGGCGACCCATTTTTAAAGTTTCGCGACCCAAAATTGGGTCGCGACCCATTGGTTGCGATCCGCTGGTATAGAAGATAATGACGCCAAAAGTTAGAATAAATGCGATAATAATGTACTCGCCCTCCATTATGACCACCTGAAAATCGTTTCATTTAATGTTGTAAAAATCTACAAATTACCATTGTTGTAGTTGTCTTATTTATAATTTTTGCAGTTATCGAACGATCATAATGCTGAAAATAATTTCCGCAGCTTTGTTGTGTACATACAAATTTTTTTTATTCAAAACATTATCTATTAATAGAAATGTTAGGAACTCTTAATCTTTTTATTTAATTAATTAATTATGTACTAGCAACTAATTTTATAATTGAGTATTTAAGATCCTTTGTTTAGAACATTCAAATAGTTGAATAACTGCTAGTCAATGTGTAAAGCGCGTTTAAAGACTTATATATTTAAACTTAGATATCGCTAACTAGAGTTCATATTTTTTCTTGTTTCTTTGTTCCAGTATGATAAATACTAACAAACTGATACACTAATTAAGATATTTTTCCGAACGTCATAAAAGTGACATTTTACTGACATAATTTTGCTAGTAGAAGTTTTACTTTTATGCTTAGACAGCTAGACAGATAAAGCCCACGTTACGATAAAGGCATTTTTTTTATTTTGTGATTTGCCAGGGAACTATCTAGAGTGGTTTTCAGGCATTTCGATTTATCGAACACAAGTTGTAATGTTTTCCTAAATAATGTATTCCATTATGTGTTATATTTTAATAGATTTAGAGGTGTTTTATAGAAGCGTCATTAAGTTAATTGTAAACAAAGGTGGGATTATAGTCAGTGGACAAGCTTTAAGAAACTCATTAAAAATTTCTTGAAATTGAGGGGTGTTACTTTAACAATGGTTTATAGACCTTGTGGTAAAAATGCCATAAATCCTCTCATTTTCAAACTTTCAAATGCTTTGTCCACGTACATTGGCTACTTACCACAAGTCATTCCAATCCTAATAAAGTAATAAAACTTGGAAAATTCTTACATAAGTCAATCTACTAAAGCTAGTTCACTGACTATGACTGATCATGTGATCAAATTGAACCAATCGTCAACTTCACGAGCTAACTGCGCATTAACATTTGATAGCAATTAAATATTTAATTCGCCTTCTGTAAACCGACTCAAGTGATAGTTAAGTGATTGTTTGAGTGTCCTTTTTCGAATACTTTGTACTGCAATGCTGAGTTGTCATGTTTGCCAGCGACCAGTAAGAAACTAACGTGTAGTACAAAACCAGTGATGCTTAAAATCCAAATCCAAATCGAATTATTCTTAACAGCCAAGAAAATATATATTTCAAACATCTTCATCGAAGGGTAGTAAATAATTTTAATACTAATTCGCTTAATTTTTACGATTACATTATTTTATTCATTTTCATTTATTCACTATACATCATTGTCCTTTCTAGCTTGCTTATTAATTATTTTCATAAACTATTCTTCCCTTTTTAGCAAATATTAGGAGTAATTAGGTAGTAATAGTTGTAGAGTAAGTAAAAAATTACTTAATAAGATGTTTTGATGTATATAATAAAATTTTTTTAAACAAGCAATTCGATTTTTTTTAAATTCTTTCTACCATTCTTGATCCAGAAGATTTATTATATCTATTGCTTCTAGACTTTTTACAATTAGAATTTACATATCTGAATAAATTTTTTATAATAAATAAAAAAAATGACCAATACTAAAGAGAACAAAATTGTAGCAGAATATTATACACCATTAAAAACAAGACAACCATCTGAACTCCAACAATTTAAAAACAGTTACAAATCTTTTACCCAAGATAAAAAAATAAATATACCAAAAAATATCAATGAAGCAACTCAAATGAGAAATCGTAATTTTTGCCATTGAATATCTCAATTCGACTGTAAATAAAAAACTAACAAAGACAGAATTTTGCAAATCTAAAAATATTTCTAGAAATTCCCTAAATATGGGACTAAATTCAGTTGGAATTAGGATTGCATGTAAAACTAGAACAAATGAGAACAAACGGGAACAATCCGGGACAAAAGAGAACAAATCGGAACAATTGGGAACAAAAGAGAGAAAAAATAAAATAAAAAATAAAAAAATATTCGGTAATGTAGAACATAAAGCAGGTAGTCGTAAAAATATAAGTTTAGATGAAGAAGCAGATAAATTAATTAGTAAATCTTTAGAAACTTTTCAGTCATAAATGGACAAACTAGTTTCATACATTCCCAACGATGAGAAAGAAAAATGGAAAAAAGATTTAAAACCTATTATTACTGAAATAGACAGATTAGAAGATGGAGCAAAAATAGTCGGTTTCAAACAAGAAGTAGTAGATAAATATATTGCAAGAAAAACAGCTAATTTATTCCTTGAACAATTAATTATGACAGACTGTGAACTAGAATCCGCTAATAATAAAATCGATGAATTGGAATATAAATTAGACAACTACAATAATTATGATCCTAAGAAATTAGCAGAATTAAGAAACAAAACAGTAGTAATACCATCAAACATCGATGATGTAAAGAAAAGAACTCTGAAAATATTTGAAAGACATACTAAAAATATGAGAGCAATAAATGAAAAAACTCAAAAATTGTAAATTAAATGGAAAGTACTGTATTCAAGAATTTAAATATATTCAATGAAGAATATCCAAAATTCAGAAAAAAGTTTTCAAGTCTTATTCAACAAGTTCGTAAATTAAAAATTATTATATTTATTCTTACGTTTATTATCGTAATTGTTATTATTGTTTTCTTAATTTATTACTTCAACGCTAATAAAAAATAGTTCAACAGTGTCCATGAACGTACCTATGATGATACTAACACGTGTCCATAAGCTAATGTATCTGTAGAATTAGGTAAAAGGTATCTTTTATCATCTTTCCAACTTAGAGACTTTTTCTTTACTTCTTCAGTAAAAATATCATGTTTATGACTCCTAATCATTCTCTGTCTATGGAAGTATTCAGTTTGATTGAATAAGCAATTTTTGTAATCTTCAAAACTTATTTCTTTCTTCAATACTGCTTTCTTGATACCTTTTAATTTTTTTGAAACACACGTTTCAGTTCTGTAACTGTACATTTTTGACCTTAAACCTATGTATTCTAATATCTTAATACCATTCAATTCATCTTTGAATTTCCCTATTACTTTCTTATTTTTATCAGAATATAATGGATGGTCCTTTGGATAATCAGATGTATCAAAATAGTCGGGATTGTTTTTCATAAATTCATAGAAATCAGCCATTTTAATCTCATATATGAAACTGTCGGTATCTCCATAAAGAAGTTTTATTTTTTCATTAAATTAAAATAGCATGTGTCCAGTTTTAACTGTGGTATTACGCCGAAGTAATTTGTCATAATTTGGTTCAACGGATGATCCATTTACACTGTCAAACAGTTTATCAACAAATAATGTAAAA
Source organism: Zophobas morio (assembly GCF_036711695.1). Lineage (NCBI taxonomy): Eukaryota > Metazoa > Arthropoda > Insecta > Coleoptera > Tenebrionidae > Zophobas > Zophobas morio. The sequence continues at coordinate 11,993,730 of NW_026972122.1, forward strand.
TTTGCTGTTCCAATAGCTGCTCTTGATAATACGTCTCTACTTGAAAAATCAAATAAAATTTACATATTTCCATTATGTAAAAATATAATTCTTTACCATGATATAATTCACACACACCTTCATTTTTTTAATTTGGTCACGTTTGATGTGTGCATCTGTTAATTTTGGTAGCATTCTAAAATCTACATCCACAGAAAAATCGAAATCATATAATTGCTCTATATGTTTCCACATTGCAATTTCTTCTTCGTTTTTACACCTAAACTTTATATCATAATTAAGCATATTGTTGCGATGGCCCTTCAAAAGATGTGGATGTTTCGTGGAAGTATCCATTCATCTCCCTTTCTTCTTTACTTTCTCTTACTAGAGATTGAATAGAAACTTTGTTGTACTGCTCACATATGGTAGCAGCAACTGTTAGACCAATTTCTTGTAGAAGTCTAATAATGGTCTTTAAATTTTTCGAAATTTCAACATTTTTCATACCATTTTGCGTGAAAAAAAAGCACCTGGTTGCTTCCATGATTTAGATAATCCTTTAATCATAAACACCATTGCATGATCAGCATACGTGCTACTGTCTGATCAGAGAATAAATCTTCGAATCCATCAATTCGTTTTTTATTTTTTGTATAATGGAGAAACGGCTGTAATGACATCTCGTCAAACATTAACACACAGTGCCTGTCTGTTGGCTTCAGATTTTTAATGTTTTCTTTTAAGCTGTCAAAGATTGGCTGTTGAATGCCGGAACCAAAAGGAATTTTGGAAAGCATCGACATTTTGTTTTTTTCAAAAATTTATAGCTTTTACTTATGTTTTAATAAAGACATTGCAAATATTTTGTGTTCATGGCTGTATCGTCGTCCTCGTGGCGTTTTTTTCTGTTTCAAAATCTGAGATCGAATAAATCTGAATGTTGCATTATTAATTTTAAAAAACAGCTCCATTTTCAACATGCTGGATAATGGTCTGCTACTTTTCTTTATTGCTTTCCACATCTGACTATAGTTTTTTGGCCACATGTTGGTATCCACTTGCAATTTTGTACAACTTTCCATCTCGTCTAATACTAACAAACATAATAAAGGTTTTTGTGTATTAGACACTTTTAATTTGAGGCTTTCAAAAGATCTCAGTAGTAAATCTGGGTTTGCAATTTACTGAAGAATACCATTTTGCTAAACTTTTGGGATGTGGCAAACAGTTACGAAATTTTTCTCTCAAATAGCAATATGCCTTCGGAGAATAAAAGTGTAGTGTAATTGCAAATGCCCTAACTGACTGTTCATACTTTTTCTGTTGTTTGTTGTCACATGTAGTACACCAGACATATCGCATTTTCCTACAATGGCCATTTGTTTGACTACATCTGCTTCTTCTTTTCGTGTGGTTTATTAAATTGTTTTTCCATTTCAAATCTGCTTGCCAGCAACAATTGTGTTGAGTGATGATTTGGTATCTACATTTTCGAATTCATTATGAACTGCAGTATAAAATTATGAGGTAATTCATAATAACTACTCGCTGATTTTTTTTTTTTTTCGCCTAAATGCACAGAAAATCAGCGCAACAACACAAATAACCTTAAATTCTGCCATCAACTGATATTTCCAAATACGTAAGTTTCACGATGCCTTCAAATTCGGCAAACTCATCAAAGAAAATGGTTGATGACTTTGATGAAGAAACAGTCCGGTGCAAACGTTAAGCATTGCTGGATATTTAGGAAGGCAATTTTAATTTGTCATTTTGAGCATCGCATTCTATAACTATTAAGATTTCAGGACAATTATTGTAACTTCAAAGTTAAATTGTAAAAGGTACATGTAACAGATTCAACTTCTTCGAAAATGTATTGTATTGTGTCCCACTAGTGTTGACGATAATTGGCTTTTCGTCTCATTCCCAAATAAAAAACAAACCTTACTTATATCTCAACATTTATTTATTATGCGATATTAATAACAAGGGAACATTTTAATTATCTACCATATTTAAAAAATGCACTGGTTGCAGCGACTGGACTGGTATACGCTTGACCAACCATGTTGCCACCCTTGTAATCAATGTATGGCTCCAAATGAATTTCAACAAACCTACGGATTACTAATTTATCAGTTTCTTCCAATAAATATACTAAATTTTGAAGTATCACTTATTGTCGATGCTCCCTTTCTCTTCTCAATTAATAATGATTGAGTTTTTTTGTATAATTCACTTTTTCACCAAAATATTTCTTAATTACTGTGTCAAACAATTTATGTGATTAACTCAGTTTCGCGCATTCTTAGGCTGTATGTAGCGTAAGTGCACCGGTTGTGGCCATCTTAAGCGGTATTTTTGCAGGATAAAAATCGTCTTTATATTTAACTATGACAAATGATCCCACTTCATGTGGGTCATCTTTTCCTCTACTAATTTTTTTGTTGGAGCTAATAATTTCATCAGCACAGTTCATTTTGTCAGTATGGAAATGCTGCAACAGAAACATTTTTTTAAAAGCATGACAAAATTGGATTGGTGTTGGATTAGTACAATTCGCATGCTGTTTGCAGCTTGTGAAAAGCATTATTAAAAGGTTTGTTTCCTCTTAATTTTGATGAATTGAAAATATCAAACAGATTATGAAAACGAGCAACAAACTTCACTGTTGCTGTCGGAAGACATTGAAGGTGTATGTATGTAATACCTGTGTTGTCAGTTTGACTTTTTCTTTTTGAAATGAGGTTGGTTCAATATGTACTTTTGTCAATTTTGGGGCTAATCGATTGGTTAGTATGCTATCAACATTATAAAATTTTACAATATGCTTCCATGATTTTGACATTCCTTCCCACACAAAATTGTTACTCAATAAATTATTTCTGATTGATCTCATTAAATGTGGGGGATCGAAAATATAAAACAATTCCTTTCCACATAATTGAAATTTAGTTTTAACAGGCGTAACATGAAGTAGTTTTGCGAGTTCGGTAAAATTTGAGCCTTGATCTGTCACTAATCCAACAACATCCAGTCCAATATTATTTATACTTTTTATGTATTGTTCAAGGATCATTTTCAAATCCCCAGCCTTGGAGGCAGTTTCTAAAATTAAGTACCCTAGCGGTTGCTTCCAGTTACTAAATATACCTCTCATCATAATTGCAGTTGCTGTGCTTGCCGGCATTCACTTTTCTTTAAGCCATTATCCGCAAACCCTATTATTTGGTCTTTGCGATAATCATAATACAAATGGTTTTTTATATGTATTTCATCAATATACAAAATGCACACCCTCTCTGGAAGAGCCATTTTTTCAATTTTCACTTCTAAAAAGTGAAAAAGATTTCCATTTATTCCTGTGGAACGAAGACTTTTTAAATTCTTGAGTGTAACGTCTTCCCTGCATCTTTCGATCCATTTGCTCCACCTGAACTTTCACAAACTTTGACAATTCTGGTGTTAAATATTGGTCACACAAACTTTTAAAATGTTGCACTTTCAAGTGCAATGTATCTTGCTTTTCCTGAATTTCCTTTTTGAACAAGCGATTTCCATCATGAAGTTGCTTCAGCTGTTTGTTTAGTTTTACTTTTCGAGGTGTCTCCTGTGATAAGCCTTTTGAAGTCGGTGTTTCTGCTGACGACATCTGTGATCTTGAAGATCCCATCGTGTTTGCAACTGGCATATCATCTCTTGATACTGTACAGTCAAGTGGACCTACTAGTAAAATAAACAAAATTTATGATACATAATAATCTAATAAAAAAAATCAACGTCATCCTTATGCAGGTAGTGCCGTCTGGGTTGCCAACAGAAGACCCGTTTGAAAAGGCTACCATTGGTTGTTAATGTTGAGGTTACGGACAGTGTCAATGAAGTTCATTAAAAATTTAAGCGTTTCCTGATAAATTGCCGCATTTTTATCGGATAGCCCCAGCTTCGGATGGCGCTCAGTCATCAACGAAAACTACTTAAATAATGTGGCACAAAACCAGGCAGTTGTCTCAGCTTCTTTTGGTAATTTACCTTGTGCCATGTAATATACAATGAAAGCTGCTGTATCGTGGTTTGGCAAGGCATACACGGTGTTCACATTCATTTTCGAGAAGTGGAAAGGATCGATTCTTTCCTTCTTGAGCTTCGGTGCAGATTTTAACTCCCGGTTTGACTCAGTGTCAAAAATATATTTTATAGGCGCAATGTCAACGTAGTTATTTGGCAGCCCATATTTTGACCACAATTTCATTGCAAAGGTGAAATTTTTTATTTTTCAAAAGATTATTCGCAATATTTTTAAAAAGGTGCACTGGGTCCAGGCGTTATATGCAACTTTTCGTTGCTATCGATACGGTTTTGGCAGTAATTATGGATCTTCCCATGTCGTGCGCTGATGTTAAAAAGCCTCCAAAAGGCACAATTGTGTGGTACCATATGAGAAATGACCACCCTAACTGTGACTTTCATACTAGCAGACCGTCTAACTAAGATCCGAAGTTTTTGCAAAACACAATACTAATTAGCTGTGAATTCATACTGCACAACTTGTTTCCATCTGGTTGTCTTGTGTCCCAGCATGAATACTAAGGCCAGTGCGTTGGAGCTGTCGCGATTACCTGATAATGGCATTGTTGGCCTGTCTACCATTTTCTGTAGACTGTTGTCATATTAGAGTCCAGGTTGTATCGCCATTCCATTTAGTAATAGTACTGCGTGCGTCTCTATAGGTTTAAATGTCTGAACATAAGCTGCATTAAAACCCAATAGTCACTAGATGACTAAATTAGTCGCCATATTGTGTCCCCGCGAAATTCTAAAATGTATTATTTATTTAAAATATATTTACTATTCAATAATGTTTAATTTTTAATAACAAGGAAAAACTGTGAACATTATAATTTCTATTTATTAACATTTATAGTTATTTTCTTTTTGTCTTTTCAACGGCTGCTTTCTTTGTAAGACTACGGCTACTGCTACTATTACAAGTGCGCTTCGTTGTTTTATTTTGCTCTCGTAACAAGAATAAATTCTACAGTTCATAAAAATATTTACACAGTGTTCTAAAATATTGCAAATACTCAAACAATGCGGACTTGAGAGACTTATGTTTTGAAATCTGCATATTTGAGGTATTTAACGAATCAAATAAATCATCAATTTTATAAACAAATTCCGCTGTAAAAATGGCTTCAGGTGGCAAAACTAAAAACGTTGTAAAAGTTTCAATGGCACTAGCTATACAGCTGCTAAGCTGGGCGGCAGCAACTTTCACCTTCATTTTCACATCGGAATCTGCGAAATTGAAATGTTTTCTTTTTAATTTTGGAAGCGATTTATACGTTTTCTTTTCGTCAAAATAAAAAGCAGATTCAATATACTCAAATTTAGGACAATTGTCCGCATTCCTAGTGTTCTTCAGCAAATGTGGCACGTCGTAAATCGTGACAATGGAATCTTTATTAACAAAGAAATAATGGGCATTCCTGCTACAAAGTTGTCTTAATGCAGAACAATTTGTGGTCCCTTGATTACAACCGGGGCACTACATTTAAACCAACTTCTTGCAACCATGAAAACAAGTGCTTCCTTGTTTGTTCGTCCAATTGAACCTAAATCTTCATAGCCACTGATATATTGTTTCATCTTTTCATAATGAAATCCTTGACTCCAAGACACTTCATCAAACAGCAGTGAGCAAAAACGATCAGCTGCTTTCATTTTTGAAACTTGACTTTTTTAATGATTCAAAATGCCCAAATTAACCCCTACATTAAATGGAATGTTAGATAATATGCTTTTTAGTGTCCTGAAAAAAATTTGCAAATATTTATATAGCGCTCGCCTGATCCAACACGGTAACAATTTTTGCTCATTTCAGTACATATTTTTCCCATAATTTGCCTTTTAGACTTTTCTTATTTTTAAATAAGGCCTTATATTTACGCATTATCTTTAAAACGCACTCCGTCGCCGCATTGTCGTAATCAGTTAGTTTCTTAGCTGACCAAATTTGATCTACAACACCGTACAATATTATTTATTGTTTGTGCCACAGGGCAGGTGGTTACTTTTACTCACTGTCATAACCGCCGTCAGTATCTTGCTATGTGGCACTATTACATCGCTCGTGAACTCCAGAGTCGTTATTGGTAGGAGTAGGCACTCGACAATACGCATTAACAAACTCCTCTGCAGCATCTTCATCTGTAGAAAGGAAGTAATAAGTTCATGTCCTTACTTTTTACTTTTTGTATTACCATGCTTTAATATAAAAAATGTACTTGCAGAAGATTTACTTACTATTTAAGGCGATTTTTTGCGTGTAACTGGTTACTACTGGTCAACTTATTTCAAATAACCGTCCAATTTTTGCGCTTGTGGGTTATAGAGGGGAAGTTTGAATGACGTCATTCGTGTAGTCATAGGTATTTACCGCGAGTAACCCAAGTCGGGATGTGAGTAACAGAAAGTGGTTAAGGTTTAAATGCTCTCTATAACCTCAAAAACCAACAGTAGTTGTGTGGTGTGTCCCGAATTTCTGGCTTCAATATTTTGAAAAAATTGTGAATTAGAAAAAACCTATAATTTAATAACAACAGTACGTTAAAACAAAATTTTTGTTAGTTTAGTAAATATACTTACTCTAGAATCGTGAGCGGATCCAGGAAAACCAATGAAGATATATGTTAGTATGTGCTGCGACGTACAAATTGCCATTAAATTAATTGAATGTTGCACATATCTATCAATATAGCTGTCATGTTGAGTTGTGGGAACTTTTAAATTTATGTGGGATCCATCAATAGCACCGATTACGCCTGAAATGGTATCGTTATTCTTAGTTCTACTTTGTTATACTTCTGTTTAATTTTGTATTGCATATTGAATATCAGTTAAAGTTCCCGCAACGATTTCAATAATAAGTTGGAGACTTACCTGGGTAAGTAGTAAATCCATTTTCAATATGTTCAAATTCTTCTGGTGTTTTAGGCCAAAAGATGTATTTATGTTTTAAACGCACCACAATATACAGACATGCATTTACAATTTTCATTACAGTAGAAGGTACAATATTAAATCTGTTACCAATTGAATGTAAAAAATCTGGATGAGGTATAAACCAAAGAAACACAAGTAGTGACTTCTCAGATGAGACTGGATACCGACCTCCAACATATTTTTTTTTAATTAAATTATGTTCATCATTTTCTATAATAATGTTGTGTAACTTCAAAAAGGTAGCTTTTTTTAAACGAAACAATTGAAAGAACGTTATTTCGTGCATCACTTCTATCCAGTGATCATCAGAAATTGTTGTTCTGTAGTGTGTTTCCCTCAATCTAAGACACAACCCCGGATTTTCAGCTGGTGTGCCAAATACACTTAACACCTGTAATATATTTTCCAGACCATTGTCAAACAAGTTATCTGCAAGCAAAGTTGCTAATAATGTTGCCATTTTTGTCATAAGTTATTGAGGTTATGTTATTAACCACCGACTGTAACCGTACTAGTTTTGCGAAGTTATCTACCCAGTTCCATATAATTCTTGGAGAGAGGAGTGGGAGCATAACCGTTTCATACCGCCAGTAACCGCAACGGTCACTCGCAAAAAATCACTTTATGTGTCACTATTACATCGCTCCTGAACTCCAGAGTCGTTATTGATAGGAGTAGGCACTCGACAATACGTATTAACAAACTCCTCCGCAGCATCTGTAGAAAGCAAGTAATAAGTTCATGCCCTTACTTTTTACTTTTTGTATTACCATGCTTTAATATAAAAAATGTACTTGCAGAAGATTTACTTACCATTTAGTAATTTGTTAGCGTTTGCAAATCAGTTACCACAATATGGCGGCCCGGGAGGGGAACTTCTGTTACCGCTCATAACCATTTTCGCGAAAATGAACTGGTTACTTGCGATTAGCACCGGTCACTTCGCTAAAAAAGCCTATAATTTGTTGTTGGAATGATTTGTTGTCTACAAAATAAAAGATTAGCTTAAAATGTCAAATAGCTGTGGATTCCATACCTTTTAGGTACTTTTACGTATCGTCAACGCAAGGATTTACATTGCGTTTATTTGTATATCACACATGTCCAGATGTAGAATAACGAACACTCACGAGTCACTGCATGATGCGTAATGGTAATGGCGCGAAACGCCGAAACACTTGTAGACATACGTAGTTTCTGTTCCTTTGCTCAAAACACCTTGCTGTGTACTTTCATTTTTTGAAGGATGATTTAAATCTTCCATGTGTTATTCTATCGGAGTTAAGAGGCATACGGTTTCATCATAGGTTCATGCTTGTTTATCGGAATCATCTACAAGCTCTCTGTAAAAAAAGTGAGTGATGAAGATCCACTTACCAGCTACGTTAGTACCACTGGAACTATTAAAATTATGTACAGCGTCTGAACATGTTAATAAAAATTGTAATAATAAAAACTCGTAATTACAATACCTACCAGGTAAAACATGTTCATCCACTTGCACTACTTTTGGTGGTACTGTAACTGCTCGAAAGATTATTTTACTCGACGACGAAAAGCTGGTGCAAGTGGGGACGGGGCAACGAAAAACTGGAGTAGATTGGGGTAAATTACTCTATCGTAATGGAACCATCATTTAACTACTCTAAGTTACTTGGAGCAGCTCGATCAGATAAATGGAAAGCGGCTTACATCACTGTGCAAACTCGGATGCGTTCCATTCATTGCGCAATATGTTTTGGGCTTGCATTTAACACTTTCAATCCGGATAATTTTCAATCATCCTCGTTAATATCAGCTTAAAATATCCGATTGAGTCAAGTCAGTCGGATGCAACCGCAAATCAAATAAGGTAATTTGTGATAAATAAAAATTTAAATAATTTAGTTCGCATTTTCTTCCTAGCTTCTAGTAACAGGGACAAGACATCGTCCTTAAAGTCTTGGAAAACGGCTTCAGGAAGCTTCTCCATTTCCGTTCCCAAATAACGGCAAAAAGCGTCTATGTCAAGTTGCATGGTCCTCTTATCTGGTTTTGACAACATCCTACTTATGTGTTCCAAGGAGTTACACACTCTTTCGTCGACTTTCCTTTTCTACTGATAATCTTGAATGAGCTAGTGCTTTTTTTGAATGTGAATCTCCCACCTGTGAAGGTGACGATGAGGAACTTGTCGAGGGACCTGAAACTCGCTTGGTCACAGGTATTTGAATAATGTTTGTACTCCACAGATAAAAGTTGTAAGCTATTTAATAAAAAACAAGGTACATGTTTCGAAGAACACTGGCTTCGTCTTCTTCTTATTGAAGAATATTCCACTGCAGAAAAGTGTTTTGTTGCTAAAAATTTTGGTCGTGAATGAATTTTGTCTATTTTTGTAAATTTTAATGCATTGAGACTACTTTGTGTTGTTACTATACAACTGTTAAATAAATAAAAAAAATATGATTGATAAAAATCTATACGCTTTAGCACTGCTTTTCAACAAAGACAAAGCTAATATCTTCTCATTCAAGGTAAATCTCCTTTCTTGTGGTTTTAGATGTTGCGTCCTAACGTGCTGCACAATGAACATGTAGCTGGCTTTATTTACAGAATTAAGGACATTCGTTAAATTTACGCAGTTTGCAGCTTTTTCAGCATTACGAAGTCTGTGCTTCATATTTATAGCCTTATGTTGCAGGCTATGTTGTGTGTTTGTCTAGTATTAATACGAGGAATTACTAAAGGAATGTTTAGTTTCTCATGGATTTCTTCTACTTCACTGAAAATGTCCTCAAAATGCTGTAATCTCTTCGACTAATGACTTTGCAAAATTTTTATCTACTGACTTTTTTTGTAATAGCGTACTTAAATTGATTGTTAAACCAAGAAAATACGACAAGCAAAAAAGAGACATAATAAAATTGGTCGTAAGGAGCGAATATGTTAATCTTTCAGCTTTCGACGAAGAATCATTGTCTTTTATCTTGAATATTGCTACTTTTTGATATAGAAATATTTAAAGAATGACTATAGCATGGACATTTAATTGCATTTTTTATTGTTTTTTGTATCTCCGAAACAGCACCTTTTTGATCAGATAACATTACAGAAGATGTGCCGGTACCAATTCCTATGCAATTTTACATTGGCAAACCGATTTTTTTAATGAAATTAACAACACTTTGCCCTAATATTTGTCCTGTAAGAACAGGTTCATGTGTAAAATCGTCATAATTTCCCTTATGACAATCAAGAAAACCAATAAAATCTTCTTTAATATTTATAGCATCATCTAAATAACGCAGTACAATAGACATTTGTGAAGTAGTACTGATGTCGGTAGTTTCGTCAAAAATTATACTGTAAAATTTACTTTTCTTTGCGCTTTCAACAATGCCGCTAAGAATTTCATCTCCACAACAAGTGATTATTTCATTTTGAATTGATGGACTAATATACTTAGTCCGAGCTGAAGCAGATTGAAAGTGATGTTTTAGCTTTAAGTCATCTCCGCAAGTTTCAATTCTATACCTGATAAGCTCTCTAAGATTCCCTTCATTAATGCTTGAAGATTCTATTAGTTCCGCTTCGGTACGATGACCACGTAAAGCAATATTTTGTTTTCCCAAATATGTCACAGAATTTATTATAGCTTTGATTTTTTCCTTGTTTTCTTTTAGTTGTTCAAGATGTTGTTTATCTAAAATATTTACTATTTCCATTTCAGGATGTTCGTATGTGCGAATGAAATTTAAAGCGTTAACCATTGCTTTGTTGTGATAATTACTTTTCTCGTGCGTTATTAAGTCACCACATTTTCCAAAAAGTTTGGAATATTTTTGAAGTATAGAATAGAAAAGAGTTTTTTTAAAATAATTTGTTTCATACATAGTGGACTTAACCTACTTATTTAATTAATCTAGTTGCAGGTACCTGCATGGTGCCTAACCCTGCTAATTTATATTCGGGAACAGTGGCCATAGATGGCCCTAGTTGTATCTAATTATTCTATAGAGGGTGTTGCCTCTATTCCTAGGCGTTTGCTTGATTTTCTGATTAGGGGAAAATTTCCAAAACCTTATTTTTGTTCATTTGGGGGGTGGGGGTGTTATTTGCAAGCTATGTACATTTAACATTACCGTTTGCACAATACGCAAAGGTAATGTTAGTATAATTTGGGACCGACTGAGAGCACTCTTTATTGTTGTCCCATACATTTCATTGTTTTAACTTAAGTATTTCATTTAAGATATTACTATGCGATTTTTAAGATATTACTATGCGATTTTTAATTGAGCAATAACCCTTTATGGCGCACGACGTCCAGCTTCTCCTCACGGATGCGACGGATGAACTCGTTTCTCCTGTTGGTGGTGAAGAATTTCTTGGTGCGCTCCCTTATGTAGTTTTTGATTGGGGGTAGTCCCGTGGCTGCCTGGAGTTCCCTAGGAATATTTTTGAAGAGGCTTCACCACAAATTTATTAAGAGGCGTATTTTTGTGCACACCACCATGTTTAGCAAATAAAATGCAAAATTTACAAAAAACACTTTTCAAATTTCGAGAATATGTTAACCAGTTAAAAGAATTGAGATGTTTTACTGAGAAAAAACACTTAATCTCTTTGTCGTTTTTATAATGAATTGAAAATGGAAAATTAAAGTCTATCGGGAACAAATGCATTTTTTAAAATATTGTATTTTTCTAGATCACCGATTTCTTGATTGACGTAAGTTCCCACATCCACCTCTCCTAGAAATTTACCAGAACTTGTTGGTTGTTCTTGAGAAGACAATGTTTACAAGGTTTCCTCTTGCATAATATTTTCAGTTTTCGCAGTAGGGTAGACTGGGTACGGTTGTGACAATTTTCATATGATCGCAAATAATTTTGTAATTATGCTATTAATCTGAACAAAAAATATATTATAATGTAGTTTATTCATTGCTTAACGTATAAATATTAAAGTTATATGTCTAAATCAAATGGTTAGTTCATAAAATAAAAAAAAAAAAGGAAATTGTCACAATATATATATATTATTATTATTATTAGAAAAAATGGAGCAGAGGTCAGAGACCTATTATGCTCCTTCAAATAGATTTCCCTAAGTAGAGTTACTGATCCAATTTGTTCTTAAACATATTAACACTTGTCACATTTACGATTTCACTATGCAAATTATTCCATTCATCAAACACCCTGTTAGGAAAGAAAAACCTTCGAACAATAGTTCTAAATGATTGCTTTTTTAATTTGTAAACGTGCCCTCGCAATTGGCTAGTATTCAATTCAAAAAGGTGGCCGTTAAGCAAAAAATCCCTCCCATAATGTTAAAGCAGACTTTAAATTACCTTTGAAGCTCCTTTAACTGAAAGGCCCGAATTCGGTGCTTTAAGTGACACATAATCTCAATTTTTAAGACAAATCAAAGCAGTTATTAGATTTAACTTAAAAGTGAATTTTTTGATATGGATCATATGAATCACCGTGTGAATCGCCACCTATCGTCATCATCAAGTTCAAGTTCGTCGGATGAAGAACCTGAAATATATTTACGAAGAACAAAATTATACAGAAGAAGAAACGATAGATTTGAAGAGTATGACGACGTTGATTTCTTCGAACGATTCCGCTTAACGAAACGTATAACTCAATCCGTGTTACGTCAAATTGAGAATTTGATAAAATGACCAACAAACAGGTAAACTATATAAATACAACCACTTTTAAGTAATTAGTATGTAATTTACTTTTTATTATTAACATATCGAAGATGCTTACTGTTTAACAATTTTTTTTTAGAGGTGGACGTATAAAGCCAATCACCCAATTGCTGCTGACTCTACGTTTTTTTGCCACTGGTAGTATGTTAATTGCAATGGGAGACTTTATGGGAGTATCCAAATCATCAGCAAGTCGCATAATTAAAAGAGTGTCAGAACCTTTGGTTACCTTACGTCCTCGCTACATTAAAATGTATGAAAATCAAGCTGAAATGCAAAGATCTGCTGAACAGTTTTATGACCTGGCTAGTTTTCCAAGAGTGATTGGAGCAATTGATTGCACACTTATACGAATACAATCTCCAGGTGGTGCAGATGCAGAGATATATATAGATGTAGAAAAGGATATTTTGCATTAACTGTGCAAACGGTTTCTGATGCAAGTTTAAAAATCCGCAATATCGTATGCAGATGGCCAGGCTCGGCCCATGATACAACAATTTTTAATAACAGTCGTTTAAAACATAGCTTTGAAAGTGGAAGATATGGTCGATATATGTTGATAGGAGATAGTGGATATCCTATTTTGTAGTATCTTATGACTAATTTGCAGGAAACTCATACTTCTGCGGAGAATTTGTATAAAAAAGTATTATTCGGACCAGAAATGTTGTCGAACGCCAATATGGTGTTTGGAAACGACGTTTTGCCGTATTGTCTGCGGGAATTAGGTTAAAATTAGATACAGCTAGAACAGTAATTGTTGCAACTGCAGTTCTTCACAATATAGCTGTTGACATGAATGACCACTTTCCAGAAGAATGGTTTGCTGATGACATATTTGAAGAAAATCACGAAGAAATCACCTACCACATGAAGCCAGAAGACAACATAACGGCAGACAGATAAGACAATTAATTATAAATAATCACTTTGCTCGGTTATAAAAACAAAATATATATTTATATTAATCATTACATTTATTTAATTGTCTCTCTAATAGCAACATTTTCATTTTATGTTCCTCTTCTTCCCTTTGATTTCTGCCTTTCTCTTGTAATACAGCTCTTTGGCCGTGAAAGTTGGATTTGTTATTTTTGGTCGAAGTCGCTTGTGTATTGGGGTTTTCATTTTTCTCGAGTTATAGTTATTCCACTAAAATCAAATATTTACTACTGTACAGCAGATACAACTATATCTTACATTTTCTTCAGGTTGTTTTCTGGCAATTGTTTTTTGAACTGCCTTTTTGACAGTGGGCACAACTGCTGGAATCAGACTTTGGTCTTCCATGTTAGATTCGTCACTATCCATATTCTCGTTAAAACGCATGGTGGCACTTGTTTCTTCAGGCTGTAATATACAGGGTGCCGCATCCAAGTCTGGACATAGGGAATTAACATGGCAAGTTGGTTTTTATTTTATAATATCTCCCCAGATCACTTTAAAGCTATTACTGAGTGATGCCTTTGTGGAGGTCGAAGAGGGCTATCGGCCAGTATTTTTTTCAAATCGTTGCATCGCGTTCATTTACTGTAAAAAGGTTTTAAAAATCGTATTTTGAAATTCGCGCCCGATCCGAGTTGTCGCGAAATGTTCCGTCGCACTGTCGAAGTTCGGCGATCGCGTCTTCAGATTAGCCATGCAAAATGCAAATGTCAAAGTGAAATTAGAAATTATTCTCAGAAATCAACGAAGAACTCAAACTGATTTATTTTATCCGGTGTGATGATTATTGTAGGACAAATTAAACGGAATAAATGCACAAATTGATCCATTCATTCGTCATAGTGCGCGAACCCGTCAAACGATTCATCTCGAACTACACTCAGGCTGTATCCAAAAAGCCCGAGATGAAGACTTCGAGTAGCTGGTCTTCCTGTAAACCCCATCGACAGCATTCTGACATGTCCTGGGAGCCCTTCAAGCTAGGAATGTACATTCGTACCGAAAAGACGAAGAAGAAGAAGCTAGGGATGTACTCGCGCTGCCTCACTCAGTAATCACTGAACGACTCAAATTGAATTATTTTATCCAATATAACGATTATTATTGTAGGTCAATTTAAACGGAATAAATGCACAAACTGCACAAAATATTTTATTAGGTTATGTTGGTGGTGCTGGTCGAGTCTTTATTACAAAATCTCATTAAAATGCCATGTTCTACTGCTATTGAGAGCTGGCGCTTTTGAAGAGAACCTTTTAATGAACCATTTAGATAACTACAAATAACAAAACTTAACAATTGTTGATGAATGAAGTAATGAAATATTGTACGAATCTGGAGAAGTATTGCACTATTTTCAAGAATTGCTCAAAGACTGCTCTCAGCAGCCGTACAGTAAGTATGCCAATCTTCAAAACTCCTACGCGTGTTGATTAGCATTTGAGTTGAAATCTGAAGACAATATTGCTGGATTGCTTGTTTCAGCGCGTCTCTGTTTGTATAGCTCGTATTGTTCGAATACAGATGCTCGTGAAGAAATCTCCAAAGAACAAATTGCCAGGGGTTTAGATCTGGCGAATGCACAAGCCAATGGGGCAGTGAAAACTTTCCATTCCAATATTGCGGGAAAATACTGGTTCAAATAAACAACATTTGTGCGAGTTGTATGGCTGGAGATTTGATCCTGCATGTAAAAGATCTGCTGCAGATGCCGCACCCTTCGAATCCTAGGAACTATTTGCTGATATTGTCCTACTTCTGAGCATTCAATCCAGATTCGATGAAAAAAGGTGCAATGACATGATGTCCTAGAAGCCCCAGTCACACATTGACAGTTGCACGCCATTGATAACGATGGTCATCGACCACGTGAGGATTGTGTATTGCTCAAATTTGATCGTTCTGACGATTATAACTTCCCTTAAGACCAAATGAACATTCGTCAGTAAAACAAATGTTCCTCAAAAACTCTCCATCAGCCTAGATTTTCTCAAGCGTTCCTTCGTAAAACTCCATATGTGAGTAGTCCTCAGGCTTTAATTTTTTGTCATGATGCTTTTTGAAACTCTTCTATCCCATCTGTTTAAGATCCCTAAAAGACGTCGTGCCCACCTGATAAGAATCAGAGCCAGTGAATTGTTTCTACCACGGATCGTACAAGAGCTTGAGATAATCTGATTGGTGCCAATGACACGGCATCCCTTACAACAGTTACAAATTAGTAAAAGTTCTTAAATGCATAATTCAAATTGTGGCGCCAAACATGCACCTGTTAACACCACCTGATTTTATGTAATTTTTATTATATTTGAAAATAAATGTAACTTTGTTTTGTGAAATATTATTTTTATTTTTGTTGTTGTTAACACAATAAACAAATAAAACAGTAATACAAAAGTTTCTGAATCCCAAAACACATTCGTAATACAGAAAAATATTTTAAAATGTTGATGAGTGAATGTTCTAGATTTCTCTCTCAAAAATTTCTTGTAACGAACATGTTTCCATGCGGCAAAAATTCCATCCCTGCTTAACGAATGTAAAATCAATTGACTTCCAATCTTTGGTGATTCAAAAAAAAGTGTGAAATTTATCCAAATTACCTACTAATTAAATTAACCGTCGAAGAACAAGCAGGCCCTCGCTTTTTCATCTAATCCCAGCTGTTCGAAGTCTTCATCTCGGGCTTTTTGGATACGGCCTGAATGTAGTTCGAGATGAATCGTTTGACGGGGTCGCGTACTATGACGAATGAATGGATCAATTTGTGCATTTATTCCGTTTAATATGTCCTACAATAATCATCACACCGGATAAAATAAATCAGTTTGAGTTGTTCGTTGATTTCTGAGAATAATTTCTAATTTCACTTTGACATTTGGATTTTGCATGGCTAATCTGAAGACGCGATCGCCGAACTTCGACAGTGCGACGGAACATTTCGCGACAACTCGGATCGGGCGCGAATTTCAAAATACGATTTTTAAAACCTTTTTACAGTAAATGAGCGCGATGCAACGATTTGAAAAAAATACTGGTCGATAGCCCTCTTCGACCTCCACAAAGCCATCACTCAATAATAGCTTTAAAGTGATCTGGGGAGATATTATAAAATAAAAACCAATTGCCATGTTAATTCCCTATATCCAGACTTGGGTGCGGCACCCTGTATATTCCGACATAATGCATCATGTATTGATAGTAAGAAATATGAAATTGGTAACTTACAATCTGCATATTTGCAGCCTTGTTACTGCAACTTATAGATGTGGTTGCTTCAGGCAAGTTCAAATCCTAAAATATGTATATGTTACAGCTAATATCCGAAATACGTTATTATGCATAATAACTAGACACTTTAGGAATTATGCGTAATAACTAAACCTGTCAGTTATTATGCATAATAACCGGAAAGATTAGGAATTATGCGTAATAACTGAAACTTTCAGTAAATGGGTTTTAAATTGTATAAAATAACATAGTCCTACACATGTAGTTTACGTCTCCGAATTGAGTTTTTACCGGAAACGTCCGGATTTTTGGAAAAAAAATCAAAATTATAAAGCAACATTTTGCAATTAAATTTTAAATCTGCAAAACCGAATGCTTTGAAATCTTGCAGGTGGTTTACAATTATGATAAGCATGGTAAATTTTTAGTCAAAATATATTTACTTGTCCCCTCCAAAAAATTGATGACGTCAGCTCAAAAGTTTGCCAAATAAATCCTATCTAAAATGTACAAACTATGAAGAGTCTGTACTTGTGATTTATCATTCCATTCATATTTTTTTGATTTGCATATATAGGGTGACTCAAAAAATTAATGAATGCGTGAATTTATTTTATTGATTTAATCAGGAACTACAAAACCGAATGCTTTGAAATCTTGAAGATATTTTAAAGTTATCATAGGCATTGTAAATTTTTAGTCAAAATGTATTTGCTCCTCCCCCCTAAAAAATTTATGACGTCACCTGAAAATTTTGCTGAATAAATCCTATTTCAAATGTGCAAAATATGATGAGTCTGTATTTGTGATTTATCATTCCATTCATATTTTTTGGATTTGCATATACTAAACCGATTATTTTGAAATTTTGGAGATGTTTTAAATTTATCATAAGTATGGTAAGATTTTTAATCAAAATATATTTGCTTTCTAAAATTGATGACGTCACCTTAAAATTTTACCGAACAAATCCTATCCTAAAGGTGTAAAGAATGATGAATCTATACTTGTGATTTATCACTGCATTAATATTTTTTAGATTTGCTTATGCGGGGTGTCTCAGTCAATTAATTTTATGGATTAAATCAAGAATTACAAAACTGAATACTTTGAAATACTACATACTTGGCAAATTATTAATCAAAATAAATCTGTTTAATTCCCCCACAAAATTGATGACGTTATCTCAAAATTTTGCCGAATAAATTCTACCCAAAATTATGTCGATTGTAGCTTACTAGATAATTGTTTTCATCCTCTGTTTTGAGGGGACGAACTATGAAGAAACATTCAAATCAAACTAATTTCTACGTGACATTTTTTCGATGCATGAACATAAACACTTTCAAGTTGTTTTTCTTATCAAGGATAACCTAAGGACGTCCAGTAATGGAGTCCATTGGGCAATTTGTTACTTTCAAATTTTCTCGACATTTCATAACCCCTAGACAAGGCCGTTGCTAGGGGGAGGTTAGGGGATGCTCCCCTAAATCTAGACAAGTTATAATTAACCAAATGTGAATTATAGCATCCAAAAACCGAATAAAATGTAGTGTTTTTTTCAATAAACGGAAATCAGAGCAATAAAAAAGTCTGGTCCGTCGGCATTGTCATCCGGTTATTCCAATTCGTGGAAAACATGTTTTAGTTTAGTTTATGTTTCACCGTCACGTCTACAGGTTGACAAGTGTTATGGCTATTTGTCTTAAATTACAAGTACTATACAGGATGTTCCTTTTATCTGTTCACGCCTGACAATTTTTGCATAGGCGACATATTATACACCCCAGAGAAAACATCGTTTTTAATAAGCAATCATAGGAATCACAAAAAAAATGACAAAGATGTCAATGGCAAATAATGATAAAATTGAAAAAATTAATACTTACTCAATTTTTATTTTAAAATGTCCCGCTACCAAAATGTAATACGAAGAAAACATAACAGGCATGCAGTCGTCACGTTTCCGACAGCGAGGGAAGTACTGTCTAAACTCTTTAGACCATTTTTTTTTTTTAAATCATCTGTACATGTGATATGTAGAGGAAAGCGAGGCAGGGTGGGTAGCTTTTTTGAAAATATTATGCACAATTCCTGTTCCTCTATTAGTTATTATCAGTATTACCGAAACATTTACGTTATTATGCATAATAACTGAAAATTTCAGTTATTACGCATAATTCCTAATCTTTCCGGTTATTATGCATAATAACTGACAAGTTTAGTTATTACGCATAATTCCTAAAATATCTAGTTATTATGCATAATAACGGATTTCGGATATTAGCTGTAACATATATATGAAGTTGTGGAAATCGCAATTCGATAATTATCAATAATAGCAAAACTTACTAATTCATACGTCATCGGTAATGAAATTCCATCGTGAACTTCTTCCAAGTGGACATCTGCGATGGAGTCCTAAAATATACATATAATTAAAAAAAAACGCGATTACTTGACAAGTGAACCTACTGGAACAAAGTCGTCATCACCAATTGATGACAAACCAACCACTGTTTTTATATTAACAATGGCTAGTACTGCCTCTAAAACAGGATCCTTCGGGGAATCCAATGGTGGACCTCCACCGGTTTTTTTCGGATGTGACTTCTGAGTAGCAGCCCATTTTCTTGTCTTTGTTTTTAGATTATCGAACTTCGATTTCAGTTGATCCAAGCTTCGGTGCTGATTATTTTTGCTGTTAAAGGCTTTAAATACCTCATTCCATTTTTCATTCTTGCAAGAATTAATTGTCGTTTAATATTATTTTACAAGTTACTGCAAAACTGTTACTTACTTTCTCTGACGCGGTCACGTTGTTTGTAGTTTTGTTTTCTAATATCCCCCGATATTTATAAATTTCTTCCAGAAGAAGAAGTTCTTCCTCCTTCGAAAAGTTTGAGCGAGTTTGAGGATCTTTTTCTGGGGGTCTCCATAACTTTTTATTTTGTTTATTTTCACTGTTCACGTGGTTGTTTGCGCACGAATACAGCAGGGAATACGGAACACACGGAACATAAACTCAAAATATTTAAAAGTTTGCTGTGGCTAACGGAACTACTCGAAGTAATGCAACTTTAGTTAAAAGTTCGAATGGTCATTGTTATGAAACGCATGCACTTTAGTTGTTATTTTAAAGTCTACTTTATCTTTAAGTCTCCTTTACTTAAATTTAATTTAAAGGCTCAATTATGAAACCGGCTGTAAAACTACCTAGAAAACTGACTTGACTTTTAGGGTTTTCCAACTCCAAACGGTAGGTGGGCCATAAAATCGCTTTGTTTGACCCTGGAATGATTGACAGCTTGTACCAGGTATAATGGATTAAGCTTATGGCCCTAAATCGCTTGATATTATGATATCTTTAAGTCAAGTAGGGTCGCTGCAGGGGGTTCTGTTCTCTTATTTTGAAAGCAGCTATACCAGGTTTTCCCATCTTCTGTTTACCTGATCTGGATTGATCGTTGGGTTAATGGTCCCCGTTGGTGATTATTTTAAAAGCCTTCTCGTTGATTTCCTGCACTAACTTTTGGTTTTTATTTATTGAACGAGTATTTAGGTTCTGAAAACAAACTGTTTCTAATATTTAAAATATGTTTTTTTTTGTTTCAAACTCTCATGGCTTTGGATCATTATTTTTAAGTATGAATGACCAGAAGGTGAAATCAGCAAAACTAGAACCCAATCATGACGTCTCCCCAGGAATGCAATTTGATAATGTTAAATATCAGACTTCGATATAAAAAAGGTCGAGAATTAGCAAAATGTACATGTTTTTGATTATTTTAAAATTTAAGGCATGCTCTAAATATGTTTTAAACAGTTCTAAAGCAACGTACGTTTTATTTCACATTTTGTTTTTAACAGTTTAAAACCCATTATTTTAAACTATTTGTTTAAAACCTATCTGCAGTGTCAACTGGATTAACATAATTATTTTTAAACTTCAACGCAATATAATGTACATGCTTCTGTACGTTTGTTAACCGAGATGATACCGTTATGAATTGAAAATATTTTCTTTTTTTTTCTTTTCAACTGCTTCCTCAATTGTCAAATTTTTGGCAGAGATTGGACATTTAACTTCAACAGTGGTTCGTTCATCCACAATTCCATCAGGCCTTGCTCCCAGAAACGGAAATTCAACGCCAATATGAATTCCATTTTCTAATTTTTGTATTTTTTTGTGTTTCTATTTTCAGTAGGTCTGTTCTTTCATTTTCTTTGCCATATTGATTGGCTTTCAGATGGGACAGTGACGATACGTACAACAGAGACTCTACCAACTTTACACAGATGGTTGTATCTCTTCTTATACAAACTTTGTATTTTTCGTCGTTCCTCCAGCCAGATCCACTATTAGCTTGCAGCCTAGTGGCCAATTCCAAGCGATTTTTTTCTTGTTGGGTTTTGTTGAGTTTGTGCAAGAACATTTTTTCTGTCTATCGTATTCTTCTTCGGGCGTATCCGCCTTCATTCACCATAATCTGGGTGTCATGAAACAGAAACTGCTTTCGTTTTTTCTTGTTTTTTCGAAAATTTTTATATTTTCGTACTGTTTGTTGAAACCTGTTTGGTGTTAAATGTCACAACAGCTCCATTGTTAAACTTTCTTAATATGCATGTTGGGGATGAATGTAAAGCTACTCTTAACATTCACCTTGAATGTTTACAAAAAGGCTTGGCAACACTAGCTATTTATGTATTTCGCCATAAAATGTCAAAAGTTTTTTTATTATAACACCATAGTAACCCAATATGTATAAGCAATATGATTTGGATGAAAAATTAATTTTTAATTTAAATTTGCTGTTGAATTCATTTTGCATATAAATTTCCAAGCTCCACGAAGTGCGGGTTCCTTTTTATACAATTGCAAAGGACAACATAGTATCGCCTTGTTAGCATTAGTAGATGCTAATTACAATTTTTTGTATATTGACGTTTGTTTAGACCCAGAAACTTTTTTTGCACTTCAATTTGTGTTGTTTCCGGCCTGATTGCTTTAAGGGCCGTTACAACATTATTTAGTGCTAGGTCACGGGAATGTTTATTATGGTATGCCTTGTGTTTACGGCGTATAAAGATGGCTGCTTTTCATATTCTTCAATTAACAAAGACACTTGTGCTATAGACCACGACATCTGCAACTGTAATAATGTGTATGCAAATATGCTTTTCCTAATGTTTTCTACGTACCAATCTCACAACTAAGTAGTATGAATCCAATTCGTAATTGTTGGGGGAATTACCATTTTTCCTTTTTTAATTTTAAATTTAATAGAATTTAGTACCTCTATGGCTTAATCTTTCCAAAAGCTTAGGTACGGTGATTTTTTTGTTATCGCACACCTTACTGCCCATTCACAATGGACATAAGGCATAACAAGTACATAAAGCTTACATAAATACATAAAGTTGAAACGATGGAAAACGTGTACCCCTGTTCACAATGGACGAACGTAATTCTTATGCTTATGAACGTTTTATGTAATCCTTGTGTGCGTACACAAAGTTGAAACAAGTTCAACTTTGTGCACGAATTATGTCAAAATTATGTTAAAATCTAGGGACTTTTGAATGCTGCTATTGAATTCCCTTTGACAGTTGGCACTTGGCACTTCACACCTTTGATTAAATTATATAAATTATAATCAAAGCTTCACACTGCGAGTCTGTTCTGTACTGCGAGTTGTCAAGTTCGAAAATCGTTGAAATTGTGGGTTAGATATTTTGATTGACTCAGTTTGAAGTTAGCCGTTTCTATCTTTAGCCAGGAGTTATTCCGTTCTGCGTTTGCGCAGTTTAACAATTCTTACAGAGTTCACTCTGTCCACTGTGGACGTAGATAAGCATAAGCCAGACACAAACCAAAAACGTAAATTATGTTATGCGCTCGTTCTTATGTCTTATGTCCATTGTGAATGGGCAGTTAGTGTTTTCCCATTGCTACTACAGCGTTGCTGTTACAACTGTCGAACAATTTGTCGACAAAAAGTAAAAAGTCAGCTGTACCTTCTGCTGCCGATGGTAATTCAGGAACACCTACAATGAAGATAGGATAACCTTCTTACTTACTATTAAAAATTTAACTTACGCAGGCGTACTAAAGCTCGCATTACAGACGACACCCTTTGTGAAAAGACTTGAGCTGCCACCTTCACTTTCATTTTTTCAATTTTTGATGCATACATGTCTGCTTCCGTCAAGCGATTACACATCTTGTAATGATTTGGCCCAACATCTAATTCATACAATTTTATGCTGTGCTCCCATGAAGCCACTTGTACTTTATCTTTCTTCCACTTGAAGTGGACTTCAGAGTCCAACATGTTGTTGCCGAGACCTTTCAATAAATGCGGCACATAATAAATATGGACAATTTCCTTATCACCTATTAAATAGCCAAAATGTTTGTCTTCTTTTAAATTTTTTATAGCAGCAGTATTTGTTGTATACTGGTCTGATACTGTAGCTACAACTGTAAGACCAGCAGCATGCAAACTTTGTACAATTTCTTTGATGTTTCTGGACAAATGTGCCGTCTTCATGTCCCTTGTGTGTAAAAATACGCTATTGGCTGCTTCCATTTCCTTCTTACACCTGCTGCCATAAAAACCATGACGTGGTCTGTTAAGCCATTGGTTCTAACTTCATCTCCATAACACTGGAACCCATCTATTCTATCTTTCTCAGGCAAATATGTAAGTCCAGGTTCAATGCTTATCTCGTCGAACATCAAGATGCAGTAGCGGTCCAGCTCATTCATTTTAGCAATAGACTCCTTTAAACAGAGCATTATAGGCTCATGTATCCCATAAGTGAATGGCACTTTCCTCAACATGTTCATGAGAGTCTTACGAGATGGTAAAGCAAAAACTTTTTTTAAGAAGCGGTATCCTTTAGGGCTTTGTTTCATAATAGAAAGAGGGAAAATCTTATCGTCTAGTGAATATCTTCTCCCACGACTTTGTTTTTGTTGCATTTTGATTTGAGAGAGTAAGAAGTTTGCTGTAGTTGCATTGACTTTTGCAAAAAATTGTGTTTCTGCCAATTGATTCGCCATTTTCAGACGTTTTTGTGTTTCAGTGCATTTTCGGTCTATTTCTGCAGCAGTTTTCTTTAAATCTCTTACCAAATCGTACAACTTTTTTCTGGGAGTCAACTGACTTACACGAGTTAAATTCATGCAGTTCAAAAAGTTGACTCTTTTTCGAATAACTAAAATAAAAAATATCAAATAATCATTAAATATCGACCTGATCATAATAGTAACACTTCTCCTTTTTCCATTAAAACAACGTATTCTTGGGTTTCGTGGTGTGCTGGTAATGACAGTGCCTCCTTCATTTGATAATTCTGGGAGTGATAATGGAGCTGATTATTGAACTACAAATTTATATTTCCTTTTAGCACAAATTTAATATACAAACATGACATTACCTTTTCTTCGCTTTAATTCAGGACTCATTAATTCTGTTGTATCTGCTTCCAGGAGCCTTCGTTTTTTGTCTAGTTACTCATCTACAAGTAGTAAAAACTTATTGTAACATTTGTTTAAAACTGTTCTCAGTATTATTACCTTTAGATGTTGAGGTGGACATGTACAATGTAGGAACACTTCCCATTATAAGTCCAGCTTGACTGTAATATTTTGGGTCAATTCGACAGTCTGGAGCAAAATGCATCACACACCCGGTAACTTCTATAGATGGCCTTTATATCTTTTTCTTGTATATCTGGTAGGTTGATCAATTTCATCCACTTTTGAAAGGTCTGTAACAGCACATATGGAAACATTACATAAACAGTCCTTGTGACTAAAAAATTTCATGTAGCTTAAGCCACATGGCCCACGACGTTTGACAATTCTTCACAAAGCTTTAATTCACTCGGGGAGGTAGACAGGATTATATCAGAC
This sequence comes from Zophobas morio, assembly GCF_036711695.1. NCBI lineage: Eukaryota > Metazoa > Arthropoda > Insecta > Coleoptera > Tenebrionidae > Zophobas > Zophobas morio. The sequence goes on from NW_026972122.1 coordinate 12,018,533, forward strand.
CTTGCTTTTTGATCGTGTTTGCTCTATGCCTGCACATTTGCGGCGTTTACACCATCTCTTGCCACAGGTCATTTTTCATTAGAACGTGTCGAAGTTGTGTCAAAAGCTCGATTCTCGCAGTGGTGGCCCCCAAGACTGCTTCCCTTCGATCACGTTGCCGCCGTTCTTCTTTCCGTCAACGTGGAACTGTTTAAATCACTCACTACACGTTCCTGGACCCATTACTTATTAGAAGTCAGTGGGCAACAAAACACAAGAACACGTTAAACAATATATTGAAAAAGAACAATAGGTTCATTTCACACAAAAGTTACAAGCAAGGTTTCGAGAGCGCCATCTTGTCTTCTTTTCTTGTTGTGGTCCTGCCGAACGCAATTTTTTTTCTTACACATCCGCACGAGTTTTGGTGACAAAATTCAAAATGTTTCAAAATTTTCTAGTGGTCTAAATTCCTATAACAATTTATTTACAGTTATAATAAGAACACACACCTAATTTTTGTCATTTACAATTTCGCAGTAACAATCTTTTTCCACAGCTCATTTTCTAATTAAATCTGCCTGTTCTTCATTATTCAATTTGTAGTTTCCATAACTATATTCAGCTACCTTTTTGTGTAATAAAATATAGCTGGTAATTTTTTACCCATTCAACAATTTGTCTAAAGGATACATTATAATTGCTACCGGATAATCCCCGACAGTTTCCAAATCGCATTTTTAAATCATCGGTTTGGAATTTACCCGGTAAAATGTAGCCAACACGCAAATCTTGCAAAGAATAAGAAATTATGTCGACCAATACAGTCGTCGACCTTTCCACAGCTGCAAATGTGTTTTTGGGTAATTCAGTAGCAAAGTTAGAGTCAATTAACTTCCGCCAGTTTTGAATCCAGAGAAAAAATTATTTAAGAAATTTAACTTTTAAATCATTAACATTCGAAATTAGACCTGGGGCCTGTTGCACAATTAAAATAATTTTACAAGTTACAAAATACAATTTACAAGTTACAAAATATTAGAACTAGTAATTCGTATTGCACAATCTAAAAATAATTACTTGTAAATTGAGCGACAATTCTACAAGTAGTTAAAACAATATATTAGTAAAGGTTGTGACTGTCAGAGAATTTGTCAAATAGTTTTTAAGTTTTGTCAAAATGGGCAAGCACGATGAACAAAGAAAATTAAAAAAAAAAACAAAAAAAAAACGTGGGGGAAGTGGGCGACTCTATAAAACTTTTCTATTTCGTTAGGAATATTTTCTGGCCATCTAACAATTCGATTTAAAAGAACATTATTCACTACATTCACTACTCTTTGAACAGTACGGCAAACAGTGCTCTTGTCAACTCCATGTGCATCACCGACTATGTGGTATTGGGCGCCACATCCAAGCCAGTGTAAAGCTACAGATAACTGTTGTTTTGGGGTTAAAGCACCACTTTTACTAGTATTATGCAGGAGTAGAGGCCCTATTTCATTTAGAAGCAAATCCAATTTTTCTGCGGACATTCTAAATCTTTCCGTATGTTTTACACTTGTTTGAAAATTGAAATTGATCCTCGGACGAAATATTTTTCTTCTCCGGTTTACCTGCCACCTATTTGGTTCTTCATCTTCACTAGACGAGTCAAATAACAAGTGTCGCAACATATTTTTATACTTGTAAACAAAATTATTGGAGACTACCGACTTGTAGAAATTTCATTACTGAAACGTCAAAATTTCTACAAACTAATGAAAATTATTTTATTTGTGCAACAAACACTTGTAAATTCGTAGAAATTATACTAATGGGTTTGAAAACTATTAGTTGTAACTTGTAGAAATTTATTAAATGATTGTGCAACAAAATTCCACAAATTACAATTTACAAGACTAATATTATTAGACTTGTAAGTATTGTGCAACAGGCCCCTGACCAGCAAACAGCAGTCCCGCACGCGCACGTGCATCGTGATGCTGATGCACATGCGCGTTAACTAAATTGAAACGGAATAGAACATGCTCTTTTTTTTTCGTCCAATCCAATATTGGAAACAATTTTCTATATGACACTCGACAATATTCATTGGTTGAAAAATTGTTTCTTGTACAATACATTGTATGGTCTAAAACGGTTTTAATACACGATTTCGTATTTACAATATCCCACCACTGCCGCTTAATTTGAACGAGAGTGGCTGTTTCCTCAAAATATTTGTTGGTTCTTTGAGCAGCAATCGTGGAACAATGACAAACGTTGCCAACATAGTGTACATTTTGTCGTTCAAGATTATTAGGATAGACTGATTTAAAGTTTAGTTTAAATGCCTTCCGGATTAAGCAGTGTTTTTCATTATTGTACCCTTGTCTTAAATGACCAAAAGATGCTTTTCTTGAAATAGAAGGATTATCAAAATCCAGATACAAAAATGTGCACAGAACATTTTTTTGTTTTATATAATTATTTCTAACGTTTTTAAAATGGACGAAGTCATAAGTAAGAAATGCCTTCAAATTGTCAAAATTAGGATTCTGAATAGAATATTAGAGCTATAATCTTAAAATTCAAGTTTTGAATAGACTGTACTGTAAGTGTTGTCCAATGAGGCAGTTGATCGGAATTAATTTAATAACATCTTTAAAATTACCAAAGCAAGCAGTAATCATAAAGGTTTGCACTGTTTTAGCGAAGATATCATCATTTTCTGGGGGACACAAAATGTTCTCTGCCTTGAATGATAAACATTTTCTGATATAGATCTCATCTGCTAATAAAGATAACGAGCGATCTAATAAGAAACACCTCTAGTTACTTCTCGATGCTCATATGTTTTCTGAACATATGGCGTAGCTACCGTCGTAACAATAATTTGAGGTTAGATAGATCGAATAGTGACAGATTAGAACAATAATAGAAGTGACAAGCTAGTGAGTGGATACTGTTGTCGACAGTTGAACGGTTGGCCACCAAGTGGCGTATTCGGAAAGGTAAATCGCGAATACGTGAGATCTACGAATTATCAATTAAAAATCATTTACTTACACATAGGGGTAACGGTGGTGTCCCTTTAATCTACTGCAGATTTGCTTTTCGGTTAAATTTTACAAATAAAATGAAACGTACAAGTCTCAAACACATGTGACTTCAACACTGTGGATTTGCATCCTCATACTACTACTGGACACTGACTGAATTAATCTGAATCTACAGTGGGCCACGAAAGCTTCCCACCACTCCACAAGCAAGGAGGCAAATCTACATTACAAAAATGTCATTCTTTCTGGCGCTAAATTTAACTGGAACCGATAGCCTACAATATATGTTATGTAAAACAAAAATGAACTGTAACGCCACATTTAGCACCTAAAGTTTTGCTAATCTGAAAAATCGAACCTGCCGAAAGTACGCCGAAGCAAAAAATCGCCTCCAGAGGGATGCGAACTCATTGAACCAACCTTAGATGAGTTAGAACAAAAACTGAGAGAAGCTGAAACCGAATCCCGTGAAGGCAAGCGAAAAAATGAATCGCTGTGGCCAATTTTTAAAATTACATTTATGACCTATTGTACCGATGGAAAGCGATCAGTCCACAACTGTATGATTACTGCCTCACTGAAAACATTGCAGCTAAAATGTAATATGTAGTATTCAGTCCAGGGACACGAATTTTGGGACGAGCTGTATTTGTCTGGTGCCTCAGAGCAAATTAGAAAAGCTTGATTAGTGGAGTGCGTTCACTGTGGATGCAGGAGATGTTGATAACGGAAATAATGTTCTTATTTTAAAGATTGTTTTCGATTGTTTAATTAATTAATAATCATAGGAGGAATTGCTTGTCCAAGAGCATTCCCACAAGCAACTACAGTTACATTTTCTGCATGTTCTGCTTGCATGTGCACTCTTTTGGAGCCTTTTTTCGCAAAACAGTTTGTTGTTTGTGTAAATTTAGTTGACATCCTTTTTCGTCAATATTTAAACAGGCTTCAGGTTTATCTAGGATACCTGTTTCGCGTATTTTTCAACTCGAAAATCTGGTAAAAAAGGTGCAGCTATTTTTTGGAACAATACGGTAGCCTAAATTTTATGGGATGTTATTTTCATCCAGTCTACAACCTGAAAATTATATTGGGGACCAGCATTTTTGAAAAATATTTCGATCAAAATCGCAGCAAAAGATCTTTCGAGGAACTTTAAGAATTGATTTACAGGACAAAACAAATCAGAGCATTTCTGGATAAAGCGCATTACATCCGTTTTAAATAGTAAGTGTGATTTCAGAAAAAGTACAGTGTTTTGTCACAAGGATGGGTAATTATCGAGTTATTACCGTCACTTATTCCTCTTTTATTTTTTATAATGTGATTCCTTGATGCTATTGCTTAAAATTGCTTTTTGTCTTGCAACTGAACAAAGTAACTTTAATTTCTTATTTTAAAAAATGAGTTTTTCTGTCATTTGGTATTGTTAATTAGCTTTTATGGGCGGGAAAGTGATTTAACAGCTTTCTTAGATTGTATTAACGATACCGAACAACATTTGCTTAAAGTTAATAAGCTTACGGTGAATTTTTTGTCTGATTTAAGCTTCAATTTCACTATCTAAAAATTAACGCAAGTTCACGTTCCCACCCCTGGACATAAGCGTTGCACCGATGTCATTCCAATAGAACCAGAAGGTACTATCTAATAGCTCTGCCTTCATTCTATTCCTTTCCAATATTAATGTAGACGGTACAAAATGACCTGTCGCCATATACCTAATAAATTAAGACTCTTGATATTTATCAGAACAAAAATTATATGTAGGTAACTATGATTAGAATTATAATAAACTATATTATAAAAATTATGTAGGTCATGTTTTTCATTTTATTTTTCAATTATTGTTCTTGTTTTTCTTTTTCTTTTCCAAACTACCTTAAATATTTTATTTTTTGCTCTACCTATAACTGCATACCCACCAGTTATACTAAATTTACAGGAAAATTTGCAGTCAATGAAAGAATCAAATCTAAAATGAGCTTTTCATTTATTTGACATACGCAAGTATGTACTTTTGTATTCGAACACAAAGATTTACTTACTCTAATTTATGTACATACATACATTGCATAATAATTATTACTTTACACACTTACTGCATACATATACAAAAATAAAATAATACAACACATAACAAAATAGAACAAAACATAGTTTTTATGTTTTTTATTTTAAAAGCTATTAAAATTACTGATTTTTTTAGTTTATCCTTTCGTAAGGTAACGTCGTGCATTTCAAGGGTAGCCATCCGTATTTCGACAAAGAGTTGGAGATTACCTCGTGTTAAAAGAATTACTTCATTCTTGCTCTACGGCGAAGGCGACGTCGCTCATCATATAAGCCGATCGCGAAGTCTCGACACCGAAATGATATTGCGGCGGGGCCCGTGGTCTGGCGGTAACAGGTGTGACTGGTCGCAGTGTTAAAATTTGCCCTTTCCTCCGGTCAAGTCGGAGATTATGTCGCTAATTTCCACAGGGTTTTCGAGTTCACAGGTTCCGGGATAACAATAAACTGGGTCGTTGTCGTACGTCCTTTAAGTGTGATCGGCAACGTGCAGGGTTTTTATGCTGCTGATTTTACTGTTCACGTGCGCTTGCGTCAACCGGGCCGTAGCATCTCCGAAGTTGTGGCTCTTTTTCTCAAGAAGACCATACAATTGTGAACTGGCAAGGCTGGTCCTTGATCCGCTGTCCAGGAATGCCGTTCCCGACATCCCGTCAATGTTTATCTGTACGGCGGGTCGTTCGAATTTGCGGACGTCCAGAGCGCAGAACTGGACGTTGAGTGTGGAAGCGTTGGTGTTTTCTTTGTTGCATTCCGGGCAATTTCTATGAAAAACGCCCGGTTGGCCACACCCATAACACGTTTCCGGGTTATTATTTACACCTCTGCCTTTTCCTGCAAAAGGAAGTTTCGTGACCGAGGTGTCTGCAGAATTCACAACGAGCACGTTTATCGTTGCGATGTGGTGGCGGCGCTGTGGTTGGGACGGCACCTCGTTCAGTGTTCCTGCTTTGTGCCTGCATTTCGACTTCGTTGGCTGCGACGAGGAGCTGTGGGAAGTTGTGCATCATTATCCGTGGAACCCTGTTCCGTATGTCCCACTTTAGGAGTCTGTACACCATGTCGAGTTGACGGCTCTCGGTGTCGGTTAACAAACAACCCCGTGGAAGTCTTCTGGTCTTACTTCGTGGCAAAGACATCTAAATAAATTTGATATGCCAGCGAATTCGTGTCGTAGCACCCATACCGCATCATCCCCCGTATTTACACCTCCTTTCACTCCTGTCCACCAGGTATAGACCGTACCAAGGAGTGCGTTTTCTTCCGTGATCTTTTCTAAAGTTTTGTAGAAATCGGCGGTTGCTAAAAATCCTCTACTGCCTCTTTAGTGCGTGTACCATCGAAACGTGCAGGACAGTGCGTAAAATGCTTAATTGTCTCCGCTGGTTTCAGTCTCTCAATTAGCTGTTGTAGCTGGTCTGCTGTAATAGCCATAATTCTTGTTTGTATGGAGCTGCTCACTAGTGATTTGTTTGACACCATTTCACTCGCGGATCGCGGCCGTAGCTTCGAGCTGTACGTTGGGCGACACTTGTAATAGGTGTGTAAAAAAATGTTTATTATCAATAATGAATATACATGTGGTGATATAATAAGCCTATTAGTATAAGAATGTATAGTCCAGACAGAGACAATTAATTTAACAGTCTAGGTAAAGTCCGTCGTGCATAGGTAAGAGTCCGTCGCTCACAAAAATTCAAATTTTGGTGCCCACGTCAGGCACATTTATTTAGAACCTTGCGCCAAATGTATAGGTAAATTAGTGAAGGGAGCGGTTTCATGTTTTCCTACAGTTGCGCCTATGTATCTCTAGATCCAGGGGCAAGAGGCCAGCAACCATCCCCGCAGCCTCATGGAATACGGCGCTATAGCATCCTGCTGTGAGTTTGGCCGCCAGTCCTCTTATGCTTATCACCTTTCTTTTGAATCTGGCTACCTGTAGTCTGTGGGCCCAGATTTCAGATCCATAAGCCATTATAGGTACAATGGCTCCCTTATAGATGGTGAGTAGTGATTTCGAGATCGGGAGGTCCCACTTGTTGCGGACCTTCTGATTCAGAGACAGTATCAAGCCTCTGCTCGAAGGTAATTCCAAGATACTGGAATTCTTGGACAAGTCCGTCGCGCAGAGGTGTGAGTAACACAACTAAAAGTCCGAATCGAAACTGTACAACGGGTAATGTTTCTACTCGCACCAGTCTAACTCCCACGTGGGCTTAATGTTATATTCTTCGCCACTATGCACCACTTTACTGTTTCTCAATTCTCGAGAGAATTTCTCACGCAAATACTTCCACCGAATTTGGACATCGCTTGCTGAAAAATTAAGTTTGCATTATATGCTTTCACAAACATAAACTGAAAACTCATCGGGATATTTTAAAAGATCCCCAATTTCTCTCCATGAGTTCCCTTTCTTGGCACCGTCGTTGAAATCAGACCTCTTCTTATCATAAAGATGAGGATAAGAGTGTACTAACTCAATTGACAAACCCGTCATTCATTTTTCAAGATACAAATTTATTTTCCAAAAAACACGGAACACGGAGACACGAATAAGCCGAATAGGTTAGGTACTTGGTGAGTCGCACGTGGGAAATCACAACACCTGATGTCACACGTCACAGACCTTTCATCTACGCAGTACGAATGCCTTCTACGTCGTTTGAAATCGAAGGCCCCGATTGGTTAAACATCAAAGACATAGAAAACATAGTGCTCTAAAGTTGAAGTTGGCCGAACTTTTCATTATGTCTTGTATGTTTTGTATGTTGCAAAGTGGATGTAGATGCGCACATTAGCCATCGTGTTAACCAACTTTTCGTATTTCATGTTTTCTGTTATGTCACGTATGCAACTGTTATGGCCCTTTAGTCCGTACCAGTTTTAGCTCAGTCCATGTGGCAGTGCTGGACTGACCTATCCATTAGTCCACTACTTGGTCTGCGTTTACATCATGAGGACTAAACTCACTTCGGTCGAATTTGGTGTTTAGGTTGCGGACTAAGCGATCGCTGTAAACGTACTCAATGAGATTTTGAGTTGTACAACACCAATAAAACTACTATTAGTCGGAGCCGATCCACATCGTGCGACGATTGCAGACGAATATTAAACGAATTTCTTTTTAAAATTTTTACTGTTTTATGTTATACACAAAAACACGTAACATATGTATTATAACTTTTGTTAAAAAATAAATAAATATTTTTATTCGAAACATACTACGTAAATATTATTGATAGCTTTCATCGCCTGAAACAAGTTGCTTAAACGGCGACCGATTCGGTGGCGGATAATGCTGGTTGACCCAAGTTTCTTTATTCTGGGTTGCACTGAAACTTCGTTGATCTACTTTTAGACGTGAATTTAAAGGCGCCTTGAGTAGTTCGGTTTTTCGATTTCCCCAATTATTTTCGTCTGTAGTTTCCTCATTCTAGAACAAAAAAAAAAAAAAAACCAGATTATAAATTAGAGTACAATTACATTTGTGGTTACAATCAAAATTTCTTCCTCTTCGTCACATCCTACTGGAGTAACAGGAGATGGTAAAAGTTCATTGGGTTCCCTGCCCTCTGGAAGGTCCACTTGTAATAATTCTCTATCACCATCATGCACGTTGGTTAATCCAAAAACACTTTTTTTATTCAAAATATTTAGTGTCGCTTCAAATATGGCGTCGCCACATTTACTTGTGGATGGACCCCCTCCGTTTTTTTTATATATTCTCATATATTTTTTTTTCAATTTTCGCCCGTTCTTTGCACCATGGCCGAGGTGGAGGCGTGAAAATGTGTCATTATCTTCTCCCAGCACAAGTTTTTTTCTCGCCGTGTCACCCCATCTGTTTTCAGCAATTAGATAATCATGATGTGGAAATGGAATGACTATATTTTTATTAATTAATATTTAATGTGCAAACGCTGTTTTCATACATTAAGTTAAAATTGAATATGTTTATTATACAGGGTGTTATTGAAAGGTACGTACAACAAAATTGACAGTTCTTCGCGAGGTCTAAGAAGTCTGAAAAACTTATTTTGTGTTATCAAAATTATAAGAAGAAAATTAACCCTTATCCAACCTTTTTAGACGCTACTGAAAGATAAATAGGTAAAATTAATTAATTTTAATAAATCCTAGCAACTATAACAATAAAAGTTTTGTCAAGACTAAATGTTGCTATAGAAACGAGAGATGATGTTTTTACCAGAGGCGTACAACGAATTTGGACATAAATTTTAATAATTTTTATCTCTAAAAGGAGAACACTTTTACCTGAACTTTTTTTAACTTTTAGCACCCATACTTCGAGACCAATTGCCGAATTTATTTTGTACGTACCTTTTAATAACACGCTGTACTTGAAAATTAAAAATGATGGAATGAGTCATCTGATTTCATTATGCTTTACTACAAAATAATTCATGGAAATATTACTAAATATTTAAAGAATGAATTAACGGACAAACAACTGCAAATTCTTTATATAAAAGTAAAATGTACTTAGTTTTGATATATTTTAAGGGCAATAGTTGTAATTTATTATCAATTTTATCTACTTTATACATATTTAAATTTGCAGAATCAAAAAGATAATCATATAAACCAGTGTAAGAACAAAACTGCTTGCCAAGCACAAATATTTTCCATTGTATTTCTACCAGCGTTGCCAGACCAAAAAACTTTTTCGCACCAACCCAAGCATTGAAAATGTACTAGATCGTACCAACTCAAGCCTTGAAAATATACTATCAGATCGTACCAACTCAAGCATTTAAAACGCACCAAATTGTACCAACTGTAGTTTATATCTTTCCATTTGTTTTTTGGTATGCTTACTTATTAGGGTTTTTTTTTTTCGTGCAAAGAGGTTCAAAAGTTTCTTTTCAACGTAAAAAAATACCAGTTAAAATTTGAGCTCTTAATATTAATATTAAGACGGTCCGCATCGCGTTTTTCTATTTCCCATAAGAATAACATGGGAAAATTTTTTTTTGCACCTTCTGATTTTTATTGCTAGCCCGTCGTGTGTCGTGAAAAAAATTCAATCACATATTTTTATAGAGAATTGAACGCTCTACAAAAAGTGTCTCCTATGATTTTGCGAGAAACCTGATAGTTGAAGAGTTATTTTAGGCTAAAGTTAAATTTATCGCAAATTTTGACGTTTTTGATGCATTACAATAAATTTGATGGTCTTATTGGAATAAATCACCACAAAAATTTATACACATTTTAAATTTAGTTTTTTAAACAGTAATTGTTTTTAACTAAATTTTAACTAAATTTTTTTACGTTGAAAAGAAACTTTTGAACCTCTTTGCACCAAAAAAAAAAATTATTTTTTTTTTTTTGAATCACCCTAATGCTTATACATTATCCGTGTAGGGCAAGTGTAGCTATATGGTGACATACAAATGCACCTCTTGGGGTTTCACATGTTTTCTCTCTTAAGGAATGTCTATGCATAATAAAACAAAATACCTCATAATTGTACTTGATACAGAATTTATCAATATACCATAACCTTATACCTGGCTATTTCGCATTCTAGCTCGAATAAACTCTTCAAACATATTTAATTCAGTATACCAATTGACTTTCACTACATTCACTGCAAAGAATTTTCTCCGTTCACAATGCATCTCCGATCGTGGTCAGTTTGACCAACTGCTCTGATGCTTTTAGACTCTTGTCTAATCGTTCTGCGGGACGGGCTTTCCGCTTTCTAGAAAATTGGGGTTTTTCTTCGGGTAAAATTCTCTTTTTTTTTTCTCTTCCACTTGTTCTTCTGTCGGCTCTAACAATTCTGCTGGCAGTTGAGAAGAACTATCTCCATCCCAATTAAACCTAATCGTGGATTCGGGGACGTCTTAACCTTCTATAACGGTATTTCCAATTATTTGTATTATTTTCTCTTCCCCTGAATCTAGATCTTCCGGAGGTGGCCCACCACCGGTTTTCTTCGATTCTTTAATCATGTCAGCCTTTTTCGACTTCGTTTTAGCCTTCAAGTCCTGCCAAGTCTGTAAAAAATCGATACCATTACAGTTTTCAAATATTCGGAGAATTTCATTTGTTAAAAAATTACGAAGCTGTATTTTTCATAATTCATCTTACCTTTATGTACTTACTTTATTGTTTCCAGTCTTTTCGGGCCCCCGGAATGGAATTTAGTTCTTCGGCAGCCTTGTTCCACAGGTTTTGCTCTGTTTTAAACGTAAAATTCTTTGTGAACTTCCCCTCGAGTAATTCTTTATTTTCTTGCATGAACGAAATTAAACGTGTTTTTTGTTCACTTGAAATGTGCGCACTCTTCGTTCCACTCATGTTTTTTTATTAAATAAACTCACAAACTCTCGAATATAACTAGATAGCTCCTCGTCGTACGGAGTACAGTTTACAAGTGAACAAAATGACCAAACTTAGAAATAAACAACTTAATCCCTAAATCGCTATTTCCGTCCCAACTTTCGAAACTGATAACATTTAGCCTTATCGTCCCAACTTTCTAAACTGATAACATTCACCCTTCCGTCCCAACTGTCTTTTTGAGAAAAGAGAAAGTCGTCTTTAGGAAAATTTCAACCCTTCAATTAGTAAGTGATTTAATACATTTTTATACCGGACACATGTTTTAGAATAAAACATAAAGAATTATGTTATTAAAAACAAATTATATTATTTGCTGTTTCCAGTTATATTGATATCACTTGATAGTTAACATAATATTCACAGTAAAACCGATAAATTCCATATTATTAACTTGCGGGACTTCCAATTAATCTTTGTTGTACTTAAAACGTTAAATTTTCCCTCTCATCTTCCATTGGTCGATAGTGGTTTCTGACAGCAAAGCATCATCTAGGCCGTATGAACTTATCTACGACTGTACGCAAATACGTCGCATGCGAAATTGTATTCGTCTAGCGCTCAAGAATACAGAGCGTGCGACTTTCATCTTTCGCATACGAAATCACCATGCGACGATTTTCGTATACGACTTGAAGTCGCATGAGTTCAAGAATAGGGCCCCTGAACATGTTACAACACAAATTTTAGTAAAATCCAAAACATTTCTTAATTCAATTGAAACAATTGAGTTAAATTTGTTTAGCCCTACATCTTCTTTTTGCTGATGATAAGGTAGCTATAATGTCTTCCATTACAGCATCGGTACTAGCGTCTGGCAGGCCTTGCAGAGATTCTGCAACAAATGAGCCGAAGTGGTGGTATGAACTTTTTCCCACATTATTTACCCTCGTTTCGGCCACTGCGACTAAACGATTTAACATGTTGTCCATACCAGCTGCTTCTGATTTCCTCTTCGTGCTTTTCGTATTCGCTGGCGTTGCTCCTGAAGTCGAGCCAGAAGCATGCTCTGGCTTTGTATTTTCGTAAGTTACTGCCTCTGCAGTTGAGCTGGAACCACTTTCGTTATTTTGTGTCACTGACTTTCCAGTGGTGGTCCGCGTCATATCCTCATCATTATCCGATTCATCATATATGGCTGAATTTATTGTTGTGTTCAAATGGTCAGCACAGGAAACGGCGTGCTGCAGATCGTTTTTGTAATAAAACTAGATGTAGTTTTTCGAGGCTGTATTTGCCCCGCCAAGAATAAGGGCCTAGTGCTTGATTTATTTTCCTCTTTCAGGAGCGCGTGCTCTCGACGAAATTTTTCTCGCAGAGCTTTGTAATGTGTAGTCACTGTTTGTACTGCAATAAATCAAAACGTTGACATTAAAATATAAAATTTAACAGATATATTATCTATAGCGTACCTGAACTTCCGAGCGAGACACTTAATTCTTGTCAAGCATTGCCTTTGAGTTGTTTATTTCCTAAACGATTTGGATTTTTTATTCCACAGCACAGGATAGTTTGGGAGCACGACTGCTAACTCTGCGTCAAGTCTATCCTGTATATTAATTTTTTCAAAAAATACACTTTCAACTGCTATCGACAAATTTCGATTTAAAAATGTACACAAACAGCTGATCGACGCACCCTTTTTTTTGTCTAAAACTCTTTTCTTTCTCTTCTTAACGTTGGATTTTATGCCAATGTCTGATAGCTCTTCGGTACAGGTACTTGGCATATTTTCTATGCATCGGGAACTGGATGCAACAGCAATAGAGTAACATTATGATTGTCACTAGATATCATCAGATCAAACTCGTTCCCTTTCTGGCCTGTGTCCTCTCCGCGATTATGGTGTCTAATATGAGGGAGTTAGCTAGAGTGCCGTCGGTCTTAACGAAACCCCGTTGGTTGCTGTCGAGAGAGACAATATTAGAAAGCCGGTATGCAAGAAGACGCTGAAAAAGGCGTTGGATCGAAGACCCTATCGTAATAGGTCGCCAGTTCGCAGGGTCCTTCCTATTCTTGCCCGGCTTCGGAATCAAGACACTCCTTATCTCGCGCCACTCTAGAGGCTGATTCCTGCTGACCAACAAGATATTAAACAAAGCCGCGAGGACGTTGTTACTCAACCGCGACACAGCAGGTACCGTGACACCATCTCTCCCTGGAGCCGACCTTTGCCAGCCCCAGTTCCTGTTTTGCGTGGTCCCATATCCTTCTTTTCAACATACTTGGACTGACTTCAGATATTTGAACTTGTTTTTGTACTGGGTGGCAGTATGTGGAGGAATTTTCTGTGCAATCCTTTGCCATACCTTTTCATTTTTCACAGTGGTTGATCTAAATTGCTCGGCGTGGTCTTTAAACAACTGAATTAACTTGGTACTTGACTAGGACTACAAACCCGTTGCCATTGTTTGCAATCCTTCATGACACCTCCTGTCGCATTTCGTTCTATGGTTAGATCTTTCCATAATTTCGTTACCATGGCCGAATGTCAAATTTGACCCCTGCAAAAGTGCACGTACAGGAATAGAGAAAACAATCACTCAACATTTAATGTCCTGCAACCCATTTTACACCTTTACATTACTTTTGTTAACTTCTGCAATGTTTAATCTTAAGAGTTCTTAAACAATAACAATTAAGCAGAGATTAAGAAAGTTAAACCGTAAGTCTTCTGCTGCACACAATAAAGATTAACGGAAATAATTTCGTGTAATACGTCTAAAGTTTGCCGCTGCACCAGCTCGGTTCTCATTAGGGGCTTCAATTTTGATGGTCGGGGGTCGTCATTTTCGTCGGTCTGGTGCTGATGAATTGCATTAAGAATATCAATCTCCGGAGGCAACGGCAAATCGCGCTCAATCATAATGTTGTGCAGTATCACACAGGCATTGACTATGGTGAAACGTACCTTAATGTGCGCTTAGATAGAAGGCATCGAAATATGGCTTTTAGAATCCCAATGCACTGCTCTATACAAGAACTACGATGAGCATTATTGAACCTCGATTCTGGGGTGTTCTCAGGTGGATGTACAAAAGGAGTAAGTAGGTAGGGCATCAGGGAATACCCAGAATCTCTTAGGAAGGGAAATTATAAATTTACATGTGCTTTAATGTATTTGTTTATAGATTACCCAAAAGCCACGACTTTCTGTCATCATCTGTGAGACGCATGTGCAACAAGGTGTTAATGTTGTTTGTTCGCCAAATAAATGCATCATGAGATGCGTCTCCGTGTGCTGCATTGATTGAATATATTTTGTTGTTGGGGCCACAAATCTGAATGAAGTGTAGAAGGTAGCTAGAAAAAATGTATATAATAAAGGAATGCAGTTACAAGTTGAACATTGTTTGAATGGTATCCCTTGCGGTTGAGGTATTGATGCTCTTGAACTCAACCTGGATTGGGAATTGCAACATGAGTGCCATCGACAAACCCAATGACACCTGGCAAGTAAAAGAGTTCCATAATTCTATATAGACAGAATAATGAAAAAAGTTCTTTTTGTCACTTGTTAACCCTACACGGACCAACGGGTGGCATGAAATATCCACAATTTTGTTTTTAGAAATTTTTTCATAGGCACATTTTTGAAAAAAAAAAAAAAGAAAACATTAATTTGTGTCTAGAGTGGTGTCTATTATCTAATGCCATATATCTTTTACCACTAAGTTTTCAGAAATACAAAAAATTGGCCGTTTTTAAGGTGTGGACAGTGAATGCCACTCCTTGGTCCAACGGGTTACTAGACACACAACCAGCTGATCGTTGTTTCTTTGCGCGAATATGACTTTTATTGAGGTTGTTTCTAACCTAAAAGTTTATTATTGTTTGTCACGGCCCTGATATGAAGATTGAGGTTCAGGCCGCTTCCCTATCTACGCGTTTTTGCGAATGTGCGTACGCGTATCGTTGGCATCCGCAAGCTTGCATTTAAACATAGCTTCCCCATTGCGTGCGTACAAACGTAAAACGCGTAAAGGCGTAGCATAAAATATAAGTTAATATATCCTCAAAATATAACCAAGTTGTCGATCTTTAATTTATGCCTTTCTTTTGTTGGGAGCCGATGGTCATACAATGGTGGTCTTTTTGCAACTTCACCAATTAATACGTCGTCAAACGACGAGGGCGATGGAGTTTCCGCTCGAGTTTCATTAGCCTCTGCTTGTCTCTTCTCAATTATTGTTAGTATATTGTTGTCGTCGGCAGCAAATACATGTTTTTCCTCGTCAAACCCTCGTTTATTAAAATATATATATGTTCTGCAACATCTTCACACATAGTATCTAACAACCAGCTGCAATAGCCACATTTATATTGTTTTCTCGCTTCAGCCATAATAACAAGTCTTACACAGCAACTATTAAACTAATAACACATTAGTGCACATTACAGAACATTATAAACTGCAAAGCATTTGAGGTTATGTTTGCAAACCATTTGAATTTGAACGCCGTAGCAACTCTCTTCTACGCGTAAAAGTTAAAGTAAAATCAACTCGAAGCGAAGTGACCTTGGATACGCGCGTAGAAAATTTTCTTGGATTTCATTGGTCGAATGGAGATACGCGACATTCGCACTTCGCTAATACGCGTCCATGGGGAACTTACGTCACTCTATTCGGCCGTGCGGGTAGCTGTTATTTTGACAGTTGAGGGCGCTGTCATAGGGTTGCTTAATTTTTATAATTTTCTAATTTTGAACTCTTGGACTATTTACAATAAAAAATAATTTAAAGATATCTGACTATGCCGACTCTGGATTGAAATCACAATAAATTGGTTGAATAGAAAACACTAAAATAACATCTGTTTAGTAAATTTATTGGTATTAATTTAATTTTAACAATTTTCGTTTTTTAGTCTGAGCATTTGAATTTTTTATAAGAGCTTGAGCTGCTTACTGCAAACATTGTTAACAACGGGCGAAATAAGCTTCTCTAAAATTATAATGCACAGAGTTTTTGAATGAGATTTGCACGTACAGATGAGAAAATATATTATTATTTAAAATAAAAGACACATTTTGTGTTGCAAAATTCAACAATAATTTCAACTATAAACTGTATTAAAGCGACAAATGTTTGCTTGGATAGATTAATCTTCCACGATTTTGATTATATATAAGTTCCAATAAAGAATTAAAGTCTCTTAATGTTGAAAAACATAAATCGCACCTCACAGATTCACTGGCTTTTTTAATTATATACCCACACAAGAAAGCTGTAACTGGAGTTTTTATGCTGACAACTTCGTTACTTTCAGCACCATCAAGAAATTTTAATTTTTTAAGTTTTATTAAAATTAATGCCTGGTTGAATGTCTTTTACACAATTATTTGAAGCCTTCCTTGGGCGACCACCTACGTTACTTTTCTTGCTGGATAAGTTAGTCTCTCGTCGACTTTTAGCTGTAGGTTGAACACCAATTTAACTGCCTCGATTTTTTCGGCCTCTTGCTTTCAATACACCTACAACTTAAACATTAAAGAATGCATGTATATCATATAAACATCTTACCTATGCATCTTTCAACACAATTACGAGTGCTTTTAAAAGCATTGTCGTACCGACGTTCAGGAGTATTTTGTACTGTATTGGTGACTGGTGTCATCAACCATGGTTGCAATGGGTATTCACTGTCTCCAAGGAGCTATTCTCGTTCACCTTGTGCATGACAGTCTTGTAGATGTCTAAATATTTCGCCATATAAATGTGTCATGTGTCGAGCCTCCAAGATTGGCATTAACGTTTATGATACGTAAATTTGAATCACAAATGAGTTGTACATTCTTTGAATGAAAACGTTTTTTGCTAAAATAAATGTGCTCATCTTCAACAGGTGGCAAAATCGCCACATGAGTGCAATCAATAATCCAAATCACTCCAGGAAAGCCAAACTGCTGCATAAATTCGGCTTTTATGGCATTTTTTTCTTCAATACTTTGAGGAAAACAATCTAGCGATGGGCTATATTTTCCAAGGCTGTTGCAACTTCTTTAACTATATTACTAATTGTTTGGTGAGCCATCCCTTTAAAATACTCTGCCCCAACACTCTTCTGATAGTTACCAGTCGCAAAAAATCTTTAAAGCTGCCAGAATTCTGGCGCCAACATCTATTCGCGTACTCCTTTGTGCAGCTGGCAAATGGGGGGTTAATTCCTCAACTAGAATCTGATACGTTTATTTGTTTAACCGAAACAACCTACGAAATTCTTTATCTGGTCAACTGATTCTTGACAGCCCAAGAAGGGAGGGGAGTGACATGATTAAAGTCAATATAGAACATGAGACTTTTATACGTTCGTTTTATTGCAGTGTATTCTGCCTGACTTGGGAAATGTATAAAGTTATTCAGATGCCTCTCGATTACATGAGTTACCTCATTAACAGAAATAGAAATTTGCGATTGTGACAAGTTAATGAAACAGTTGTGCCCCACGCAACGTTGATAACTTCCACAAACTAAAAATCTTATTGCAGCTAAAATTCTAATTTGTCTACATATTCGATGACGTCGTTGACCTGGAATCATGTGAAGCTCGATCATCTCAATCACCTCACGCATTGTGCGTTTGTTGAATCGAAATAGTTCAATAAATCTGGAAAATTGATGTACTTGTCTTGTTTAATACATAAGTATTACGTAAAATTGATTTTATTACCGTTGGCTGGGCAAATCTAAAGGATCATTGGTGTTTGCGCAAATAATTACGTTCGTCGTCGACTAAGTAAGGCAGATAACGTGCCATTTGGAAAAAAAAACGCAAATCTTAATTAAATTCAAATTCATTAAAACTGTCAAAAAACAGTAATGAAGATAGCTACATTATCGGAATATATGTGGCAACATTGCACAAAATTTCGGTGAGGTTGAAACTTTAAATTATTTATCGCTACGGTCCAATGAGAAACAAAATACCGATTTCATCGACGAACGATAACAGAGTAGGATATTTTATCGGTGACCGATATGTTTCGGTCGAGAAACAAAATCAAACCACTTATCTTGGAATTTTTTTACGTTCTGTTTTTCTTGAAGTTTTGCCTACTTCGGGGAGGTGTTTAATTTATGTGGCTGTCGATATCATTTTTTGCTTGTTCTTACTAAAGTATCTGGTGAACAGATCCAGAATTTTTGAAGTGGTTATGTCAGTACTTTCATCAGTTAAAATACTGTAGTACCCACCTATTCATCCATTTTCAGAGTATTAAGTATAAACATAAGGTCCCACAACATTTTTAATTACATGGTTACATTTGGTTCGATGCAATTGCTTCCAAATGACCCACTGTTCACAGAGGTGTATGCATTGCCACATGCAAACACAGTTGTGCTTCTTTTCCTTTTTGCTTTGTCACGACACTAGCTACTAGAAATGATATCTTTTGTTGTCTTTGACATAAAAATGATTTTGTAGCTACTTTGTATTTCGGTGTCTGGCTGTGCTTTTTTTAGGTTGGCAATTAAATGTGGTTCTTCTAATTCATAGTTTGTATTAATTTGAGAAGAAAAAGACGACTCATTTGCGGTATTGTTTTGTATCCAAGCATCAATTTCAACGGGCAAATTTGATGATGCATCGTATGTTTCATAAACTGCAGGTATAACACTGTCAACGAGAGGGTACCCCTTTTCCTTTTTGTTCTCTGCAAAAACGCCACTACTTTTGGTTAAGCAGAAATGACAGTTTTCCACATGATTTTTTGTTCTTTCCATATGACGGCTTGTACAAAAGGTAATTTTATCAGTTGGCTGTTTTTCCATTTAGATAAATTAATCTTGCATGTATTGCAACAAATTTTAGGATTCCAAGGTTTATCTTGGTTCTTTACATCAAATCCAAAATACAGTTTCACATATTTTCACACGTTGCTCCTTGGTGGTATATTTTCCGCATATACAAGGTTACTGCCCATTCACAATGGACATAAGGCATAACAAGTACATAAAGCTTACATAAATAAGTTCAACTTTGTGCACGAATTATGTCAAAATTATGTTAAAATCTAGGGACTTTTGAATGCTGCTATTGAATTCCCTTTGACAGTTGGTACTTGGCACTTCACACCTTTGATTATATTATATAAATTATAATCAAAGCTTCACACTGCGAGTCTGTTCTGTACTGCGAGTTGTTAAGTTCGAATATCGTATGAAATTGTAGGTTAGATATTTTTTTTTTACTCAGTTTGAGGTTAGCCGTTTCTATGTTTGGCCGGGAGTTATTCCGTTCTGCGTTTGCGCAGTTTAACAATTCTTACAGAGTTCACTCTGTCCACTGTGAACGTAGATAAGCATAAGCCAGACACAGACCAAAAACGTAAATTATGTTATGCGCTTGTTCTTATGTCTTATGTCCATTGTGAATGGGCAGTTAGTCACGAGAGAATTACTTCTGAAAATTATTTTTACGCAACCCAAAATACTAAAACCCTGTACCACTTGATATTATCTAAATTTAAAATGAAATGCCTAATCCATGATTGCTTTGACTTTGGCAGTGTCACTTTGACGTTAATTAGTTTTTAACATTTTTTTTCATCGTTGACTCGCCTCTAGAGCCCCATTCGATCGACGACATACAGTCAGATCAATCTGGGCTATACTGAAGCCGTAAGTGCTCTACCAATGTTGTTCGCCGCTAATGTGCATGTGTTAATTCGCCATCTCTGCGTCACCTAGAGCCTCTTCGAAGTGCAAATCTGCAACCTCTGGACTTCTTCGGCCATCCATTTACAAAAAAGTCGTAGCATCCCCCCAAAATGCCCAACATTTTCAACAGATTAGTAGTTAAATTATTTACTTACTTGTTTGAGTTTGTGTTGTAACCTTTGAATAAAATGTCGTAAAAGGAATTTTTAGAAATAATTTTCTCGTGATTAATCGGTTGCAAAAGATCAAGAGGCACACTGACAAATTTATTAGCGGCACCGGAGGAGATTTCCGACTGACTGCGGTACCACCATGGACACTCGCGTAACCTCTTTTTCCACAATTGTCAAAATGAGACTGCCAAACTCAAAGCAATCATGGATTAAGCATTTTATTTTAAATTCAGTTAGTATCAAATGGTACATGGTATTCGTATTTTGGGTTGCGTAAAAATAATTTTCAGAAGTAATTCTCTCGTGACTAACCCTGTATAACAAAAGAAATTGAGATTGGTTTTGCAAATATTTATATCTGTGATGTTTTAGTTTTGGCATGATTTAACAAAATTATTTGTAAATACACTACACAACCTGATTTATTTGACAAACGTTTTACGCGTCGATTGAATTGATTGAAGTCAAATGAGCCGTGTCTATAACGAACAATGCTGAATACTTTCGTTTTCCATGGTGGAACAGTCCGACCTATCGTACAACAAAACTGTGCATATTGTCAGGATTAAGTAATATTTGAAAATACTTTTCTGACAGCAATTTTGAATTACTGTTTCCTTTTTTCTCTTAGTATTTTTGCTTAGTTTCTTCTAATCCATTGTCGTAGGAGCTTAGTCTTATCATTTTCTAGTAAATGTCAAATCTGATAATTTGCATTGGTGCAAAATTACAGTTGAAATTCAATTCTTGGTCGTCATGCAGAAATGCAAATGAAAATGATTTCATTTGATCAATTTTTTTGAAGGAAATAGTCGGATTTATTTGCAGCCTCAGTTTCAAACAACCTCTCCTTATTTCTTGTACCTGCATTGTTTATCGTTTCATTGATAAACCCCAACTCGTTCTCAATATACTTGGACGCTACTTGAGCGTTCAATAAACTATTGACCATTATAAATTATCATTATATCACAGAATTCTTTTGTTTCCATTTTGATTCTTTGCCTTTGTACATAATTTCACGATAGTTACAACCTCTACTTCTCCTTTATTTGACAGTAATATGTCCGTTTTATTGATGTTTCTGACGGATCGCCTATTTGTTCTGTTTATATAAATTGCTTCAGTTCTCGTCCAATAAAACAATTGTTTCTCTATATGGAGATGGTAGTAATATAGTAGCTACCAGGTATAACAATTGTTGAATCAGCGTCTATATAAAGTAATAGAAGCATATTTTTATATAAGCTATCAAATGTTTCTGCTACACATTTCTTCAGAGGATATATGCATATAACAAATGATAACGAACACAGAAAAAAGCTTACATTTGCATTTTCTTCCTCTTGGTCATATATATCAGAAAACACTCGTTTTTTTGTTTTGTGAACCTCATCCATTGCTTCAGGAATGTGTGGAGAAGAGGTGGCAATGGGCACCACATTATCATTTTCATGGTCTTCGTTATCTTCTTCACCTATAGTTTGCTATAATAATTTTTATGATGCTGTTCAACTTACAAATAATTCACTATCGCCGCCATATTGAGTTTGCAGTCCATACACTGAATGCTCATCCATGGTGGCTAACGTTAGCTGCAGGTGTGGGTCCTCACATTTTGAAGATGAAGGACCACCTCCTGTTTTTCGCATAAACACTTTTTTATCGGCCACTTCTTTTCGCACTTCTTTTTTTTTATTTGTATAAAATTTTTGTAATGAGGTTACACTCCTCATGGCACCGCTTGGACTACATGAATTAAATTTATTCGTTAGTTCTTCCCAGCACCGCTGCTTCTCCTTATTTGTAACAGCGTCAGTTTTTTTATTTTTTGGAGCGTTACACCCGTAGCACGCTACTCCAGACGTCCATGGTGCGGGCATCGTCGGTTTGTTTTGGTCCCTCTTTCGCTTTCGGCATTCGCTGGCCACATGCCCCGGTTTTGTCGGTGTGCCTTTCGGTGGCTTTCGGCTTCGGCTCGCCGCCCTCTTCAAGGAGCACTTCTTCGACAGCTCGTGCCCTTGTGAGGAGCTCGTCAAATGTGTGCTTCTCGTCTCTTTTCAGGCCGTTCCGGAGGCCCGTACGTAAGATATTTCGCTGAATTTTGTTTGAGCCAGCCGTTCCACATTATTCAGTTTAAAAGTCATGTTGTTCGTTGCCACCCAGTTTTTTACAACACCCCAAATATTTTCTATGGGGTTGAATTCTGGACTGACCTTAAAATGTCGTGTCCGTGCTCTTTTAATATTTCATCAAAACGATGGTCTGGAGTCTTCGTTTTATGCAATTTTACTGGATTATACAATTCAGGTTTTGTCTCTTGAGGGTTGTGTGGTATTTTATTCTTTCTTAAAAATGCAATCATGTCTGCCTTCCGAGAGACACCGAATATGGCGGCAGGTTTGGAAGTAGCTGATTTCGTATCATTATGATAATCTCCTGGTTTAGATCCTAAAATTTAAACACAATAGATAGGGTAAAGGATACAGTCGTTGGCACCTTTATGTATCTCTTGTTCTTGTATACATCATATATTTTACTGCAATAACAATATGATCGCGATTTTGAGCTGTATGGTACATGGAAATAGTAGCTACATTTCTATACCTCTGTTTTACTTTGTATCCTTCTCTATCACACAGAATTTTATATTTTGCAAGCAATCGTTACTTTTCATAGTCGTTGGCACAGGGAGTATAGTGATTGGCATTGCAATACACAGTGGTTGGCAAGTAAAATTATTAAACACAGGGTGAATATAAGATTCATTTAAAAGTATTTTTGTATATTTTATTATTATAACTATTCAATAAAATTCAAACATGTACCAAATTTATATTTTGCATTTACAGCATACATAAATTTGTGCAAAAAAATCCTCCTTTTTTTCACATTTTGAGTGAAAAGTTCTTATACATTTCGAACATTTCCTTCCCATACGGTCCAGTGTAATGTTTTTCGTACACAGGAAACATAATCCTTTGGATATAAATTTTTTCCCTTTTTCTGCAAAATTTGTTTAAATACAGAAAAAACAAGTGTAAATATTCAACGATCTTATGAATCTCTCACCTTTTTCTTCCATTTCCGCCGAAATATTGTTGGCTTCCTTTGCTGTAATTAATTAATTAATTAATAACTGTGTCATTGTACGGGTTGTCGTCAAAATCATTAACTACTTCATCAGAAAGGTTTTCCGGAGGTTTAATTTGAATGTCACTCAGTATGTTTATGCCCTTATTTAATTTTCTTTTCTTAACATCAACGTTTTTCTTGGTCTTTTGCTTCACTGCTTTAACTTTTTCTACTTTTTTTGCTTCTCTTGCCTTTCGTTTTCTCTCTTTTTCCTCCAATTCAAACTTTTGTTTCTCGTCTTTCGCAGTCTGCATTTTTTTCCAATTTTCAGATGTTATTACATAAGGCATTCTTTCAATTACTTTTCTCTTATTTTTCCTTTGTTGTGGTTCTGGCCAAAATAAAGTTTGGGCAATAGGTAGACAATTACTATCAGACTCGATCAAAGTTGAAGGGTCGTTGGCACAAGCCGAAATGTTTTCAAAATTGTCCGTCTTTGAATATTCTTTCAGAGCTTCAGCAAGTTCAATATCTTCTGCTATAACATGACATGATGTCTGTTGTTCAGTATCATTTCCTGATTCTAACTCGCTCAAAACGGGTTCTTCAATATTTTCCGAAATATTTTCGTTGATATTATGTATTATTGCTTGGTTTTCGAAATTGTTGGATATGTTTATTCCTAAAATATCGACAGGCATTCTAGCGATATCAAATGAAAGAATATTATTACTTGAGGAATCTTCTCCTCTAAAATATTCCCATATTCGATGCAAGCACTGTTGCTCTGCACTGCTAATGCTCTCGCTTTTAGTTTGAAGTTTTTCGGTTAAATGAGACCCTAGTATCTGTTTGAACTTTGCGAAATCTAAAAGTCTATTGTTTTCTTCATGATGCACCGGATCTGCGGCAACGTGTTCTGATTGTTTATCTAATTGCTTTCCCAAACATTTGGAGTAATCCAAGGCTTCTGCATCCCATGGAAATAAACCCGTGGTCCTAAAGCCACTTATAATGGTAGTTGGCTGAACATATTTTTCAACCACTTTTTCGAGCAAAGGAGCAAACTGTTCTTTGTTAAATTGGAAATGTGGATGCATTTGTCTCCATTCTAAGACACCCTTTTGCCAGCCTGATTTTATTGGTTTAAACGCTGCTACATCCGCGGGCTGTAATAATCTAGTGGCGTTTGGATATAAAGCAATTAGTATAATACCCAACTTTTTACACAGTTCATGAACTTGTAGTGTAAGATGGGTTTTATGTCCGTCAACAAATAGTATAACAGGTTTCTCTATCCTGTTTTCTACCAGAAAGGTGTTGAAAACATTAGCTATGTATTCATAAAATAATGACGATTTCATCCACCCATTGTCTGAATATCCGACACCCCATTTGTCTGGAACAGTTTCTAATATATCCTTGGGCGGTTTTCGTTTGTATGGATATATGATCATGGGAGGAGTTACGCTACCGTTAGCTCCAAAAGTGAACATTACTGTGATAGCTGATTTTGCAGGAGCTTGGTCAAGTTCATAAACATTCTTTGTGCCCCGTAAAGCAATAACTTTTTGGTTTTTGGGGCACAACAAAAAATTAGTTTCATCGCCATTATAGACTCTGGAACTATCGTGCAAAATGGATCTATAGTCATTGCGACTAAGTTCCTCCTCAATGTTTTTAAACCAATTTCTAATATCATTTGCGCTTACGCACGCACTTGCTTGTGTAACAGCCTCTGGCGTCCGCATACACAATTCTGGATGGCGTCTGTTGAAAGCGCGATACCATCCTTTTCCAGGCTTCCCGTTAGAAAATGGAGTTTCGCGATTGCTGTTTTTTATGAACTTTTGTACACTTGTCAGCACATCGTCAACCCTTCTAGGAAATCCCCTGCGTTGGCAGGTTAAAATCCATCTAAAAAGTTTTTTTTATTTGTATTTACATATTTTTATGTAAACAACGCCAACATACTCAACAAGGGTATGTTCTTCTTCCTGTGTCAAATAGGTCGTGGACCATAACCCGGTTTCTTAAATTTCGAGCTCATACGGAACTGAAGCGTGGATCTAGGCACCCCAAATATTTTAGATGCTTGATTTTTAGGCATGCCGTCATTTATGGCCTCTATTGCCGCATTTATAATTTCTTCTCTTTCAGTTGCCATTTTTATTTCAGAAAAAGGGTTACTGCCAACAATTAAAACAGTAAAAAAACAGCAGGATCAGTCGTTGGCACTCATATGCCAACCACTGTATACGAAGCGATATTCCGATTCCAGTGGTTGGCACCCAGTTAATTTGAGGTTATAATAAAAACAAAATCGTTTCATGCATAGAAAACAACGAATATTTTAATATGCAACCAAGTGGATCATAGATTTAATTGATCAGAGATTCCTGCTAATTGTTAAAAATAGTTTTCGAACTTACCGATTTCACATACACTGAATAAAAATCACTGATGTCAACTAACAATCCAACAACCCGCCAAAAACAGTTGCGCATCTACGTAGAATAACACACACAAGTCAGTC
Organism: Zophobas morio; assembly: GCF_036711695.1. Taxonomy (NCBI): domain Eukaryota; kingdom Metazoa; phylum Arthropoda; class Insecta; order Coleoptera; family Tenebrionidae; genus Zophobas; species Zophobas morio. The sequence continues at coordinate 12,044,450 of NW_026972122.1, forward strand.
TAACCAACTGATGTTGAAACTGAATAATCAAACCTGACGACAAAATAAACACCAAATTTATTAAAGATCACCAGATAATGTAAATTGAACTTAAAATTTACACTGCCCAACACTGTGGGGGTGCCAACGACTGTATCCTTTACCCTATGTGATATTTGCAAAAGATTAAAATATCTTAATTAATTTTTTTTTTATTTATTTTTGTGTATTGTTTAAAATTAGACATCGAAACAAGTAAAGGGTCTGATTGGATTTGCGGTTCGTAAGACCGCGTCATTTTCTCGAAAGACCAGGTCACAATGGATGACACTTTGAACTAATGGGGTTCAGAGCAGCTACAAGGCGTCTGTACTTTCCAACTTTTATTCTCATACCCTAAAAGATACAGACTAAAACTATATTTACATATTTAAGTGGAAGAGGGTGGATACGTCCCCTTCCCTTTCGTCCCTAGTTGGACCGCGGACTTCTCGATTGGCCCGAACAGAGCCATTTGTGTGTTCATGGCTACAAGATAGATCTTCATCATGTTTTAAATGCCTAGGATTTATTGAGCAGAAGGCAGTTTCGTGTAGTCGTCTGTAAATCTGTAAAGGTTTGTTGGGTAACTTAACCATTTTCTTTAATTGACCCCAGAAATTTTCTAATGGGAAGGCTGAAAAATTGTCTAAACAACCAAACAGCTGTATGTCATCAGTTAAGTAAGATGACATATATATGTCGTACACATAATACTCTTGTCCATAAAGCTTGTCACAGTGTGTCACAAACGTGTTAAACATTTCGCTGGCGCTGGCAATAAATTGTGAAATATGATTATTGGAAAGTAAAATTGTAATAGCACAATGCAAAAGCATGAAGTGTTCGTATACTGCAAGAGCAAGTTTTTTTTTTAATACTACGGGACGAAGGTTTATATAATAGGAATGTGCGAAATTCTATAGCTTTCCATCTGGCGAATTCATCCAATGGTCGGGGTTTCTGATTAATTTCAGATGGAAAATATATTCTCAGTTGCACTAAATGCTCAGAAATTTGTTTTGCTACATTATTACCCAGTCTCACGTGAAGTGGACTGCTCAACCAAGAGTTCAATTATTTTCGTACAACGTGGTGCGTTTATGTTGGTGTAACGCTAAGCGAAGAAAGCAACGATAAGAATGAAGCAGTGAAAATGAATGCATCTAATTAAATGCAACATCGCGCTGCTTCAACATAAATGGTTCCATTTAATTACATGCATTCATTTTCGCTGCTTCGTTCTTATCGTTGCGCTCTTCCCTTAGCGTTGTTCCAACATTAACGCACCCTAAGCAGATGCAATGTATATAATCAATGGGGAAACATGCAATAAAATCAGTTGGCAGGACTAACAGATGCGTTTCGCCCACGTGATGCTCTTCATCCAATTGGAGTCTAACGTATGGTCAGCAACAGTAATAATGAATACTTGAAGTCAATGTATAAAAATATTTAGGCCACTGCTGGCATCTTTTCGACATTTAGCAGGGACATGTTTCATGGCCTTCGAAAACACTGAATGTTGCATTTTTTCTAATTCTAACTTGATCTTGTTCTTCAAGCACTTGATGTTTTTTGATGTATAATTGTTTGCATAAACTTTCCGCTTAAGATTGGCCCAAAAATCTTCAATAGGTCTAAGCTGTGGAACATTTGGAGCTTTCTTATCTTTTGGAACGACACTAATTCCAAATCTTGTTAACTTGTCCAAAGAAGTCCTTACGTAGTGGCAGGAGGCAAGATCAGGCCAAAAAATAACATTTTTACCCATGTGTGAATTTCTGATAATAAATTCTGCTATTTTCGGTACGCAGTATTTCTTATAGGTCTCTGCAGAAACTGCAAGATCGGATTTAAAAAAATGGGTTTTGGACATTCCAAATTCGCTGATTGCAATCCACATGAGTTTTTTTTTTTGGAAATTAGTTTTGCTGATAAATAGCACATTGTCATCAATAGATACTGTGGGATGATCGTAGTAATAATTTCCCTGTCATTCATTATTATCATTCATAGTAAATTAAGTTTCATCATCCATCACACAAACATCACTTTTTGCATGAAATATATCTGCAACAAGTTCTTCTGAGTGATTTTTTGCCCAAGAGGTCTTGTTTTCTTAGATTTTTCTCTGAATTTCTGATTCACTTAAGGAGTGTGACTATAAAAATCGGTAAAATTCGACCACCAGATTCTGGAAAATGATTATTAAAAAAATAAACAAGGATTATAGGATTGCACCACACATTATTTTCATATTTGCTACTATGAGGACTCCTGGAATCATGACTTGATTCTTCTTCAATCTCTCAGTTCTTGTCAATACACACATTTCTACACAACAAACGTAATACCGATTATTGACATTTATTTTACCTTCAATTATAAACTAACCTGTGCTTTTGAAATGTGTCCAGGTTGGTTTAACTGATTTTATGGGCGTTTATGGCACGAACCGATCCTGTGTTGCGCTTTTTTACAGTATGAGCACATTTTGAAATTTATTATAGAGGAAGAGGATTGATAGTTGTCTTTCGGTACTATTTTATTATTCATTGATTGCAGCAGTGGAGGTTTCGATAATTTAAAATTTTTCAAATATGTAATATTTTCTTTTTCGATTAAAAATTGTTTCTCTTGCTCGAGAGAGTTGGGCTTTTGTGAGCGCAAAACACTACCGAGAGGTTCCGGTAGACCAGCTAAATAATTTTTTTAAATCGATTTTTTCGTGCGATGCATTTAGCGCATTTCGGGATGCATTGTTTAATTCGCTATTCAATGCGACACTGCTACGAATTTTTGTAAGCAGATCTTTAATACCTTGAGCAAAATTTCTCGGAAGTTCTTTAGGTTTTTGATAACATGAAATCAAATCACCAAATAATACTTCTGTATCGCTACAGTTACCATAACGACGAATCAATTCTCAAATATCTTCCCAATTGTTAAGTTGCCTTGATGAAATAAATTTTTTCGCGCTACTAGTTAGGAGTAATTTACTTTTTACAACAAATAGAAGTGCGTTTCTGTGTTCGTCTTGTATATTGCCCAAGGAAAACTTTACTGCTTCAATAAAATCGTACAAAGTTGCTTCTTCATCGTCACAAACAAGTATGTATTAAAGTCTTTTAGAGTAAATTCTGCATTTTTCTTCGTTATTAAATCAGCATGAAGGCAAAAATTATTTCATTAAATTGAGAAAATTTGAAGAACGATAAAAATGCAAAAATACCCAAATATATTGGATCCGCATTATTATCAATAATAAATTTTACAATATCCGGGGAACGAGATTTGTTAATTGTTATTTTTTCACCTTGTCTTAACGTTTTTTCTTCCCATTTACGACTTTTGGTATGTTTTACATATAGTTCTTTTTTAAATTTTTTTGCCAGGGGTATTTCATCATCAGAACTAAATTCCTGTACAGTTTGTTCGTCTATGTTTGCGGCTTCTACATTAGACGCGTCCAAATGGACAATATTTTGTTCTCCGTTTTTGTGACATATGATTTCCATCGGCTGTTTGAGAACCCCTTTGCCAATATCTCTAATAGTACCTAAAGGCTCGTCATCGCTATCAGCATCGTCTCTATCACTGTCAGCACCATCAAGAGGTGGCATCAAGATAAGATCGATTTGAGAACTATCTCGTATGGGTTCCATCTCTTCGTCGTCAGAATCTAGTTCCTCTAAAATGTTCAAAAGTTGCTCAGCATCCACCGGATCATTAGGATTATAAAGTTTGCTTCTGTAAAAAAAAACTGTCTTACCTTCTACCGCCCAAGGTATGATTTTTCATACGCAAGCTATTGAATTCAATTTTAGGTAAAAAAAAATGCAAAACATGTGAAAAAAAATCATAAACAAAATCTACAGACTTTATTTTATATATATCGCAAGAAACATGCATGGATTTTTCTCTTGTAGAAAAAATAAAAAATTGTAAACTTACCTCTTACTCATTCTGCAAAAAATGAAGGACACCGTTTTGCAAAAACCAATATGATAATGTAACTTTGTTTTAAACAATCTCCAATGAATAAGCACTCGAAAGACCATTAAAAAAGGTAAAGTTTGATATATTTCAAAAGCCGGTTCGTTGTCTTTTGTTTTAAGTACCTAACCTCAAACAGTCCCGTTCATATGGTATGAAAAATCATACGGTGGGCAGTAATGGGTTAAAACCATTCAAATTTTTTGGTGGTGTCTTTTGGAATATTCCTTTTTACAAAGCCCAAAAATGTTCGATTCTTCGAGCTTGAGGAACGTTAGGGGCATTTTCATTTTTTTGTAAAAAAATTACATTTTCGTTATTCAGGAACGATGTAACAATTTTGCCGCAATGTACTGTTGCCAAGTCGGGCCAATACAATACATCATTTTTGCCGGATTTGGTCGGGTTTGAGTGTCTTGTCTGTAGACTCAATTGTTTTGGCTGCTCACACTCGCTCATCTAAATCATCCCCAAATAGAAGAGTTGTAGGTTTTTGAACTGTGGCAACATCTTTGGCTGATTTCGAGAGGGTCGATAGTGTTGGTAATATAATGGCACGACGGTTCGAGAAGAACCTATAATAAACTCCGTTAACAACCTACCCGCGTCATGTAATAACGTAAGTAATTCCTCCTTGTGGTGATTGGGTGCCTAAAAAGTTTTGTACAGGACTATGTTGAGACATTTTGCCAATGCAGTTAGGCCCACCCCTAGCAACTCCTGACCGGATTTTGGATAACCGTCCTTCCGGATGGTACTTGCTGCTATTATGGCTTGAATCTCTGTATTGACCCCTGGCGCTATTAACAGAGACGAGGGCTTATAAGTAGCAAGGAGGTGTGTTTTATAGGAGTCTTTTTATCCATAAATTCCCTCCTATTCTCCTTACTAAACTGCTCTATAAATGGTAATACTTTTTTTTTAATTGGATTAAGCACTTTTCAAGAGAAAAATAGTATACATTTACATAGTCTTATGTTATCTTGAAAACGATTAATAAGATAATAAGTTTATTCAAAATGATTCTTGAAGACCTAAATACCTCCCTCATGTCAGGTGGACGGAGTGAGGTATGTTTTCTATATAATTGCAAATATTCTTCACAAGTAACTAAAGAATCTGTTTTTTTTTCTTCGGATACTTTTATTAACAGAGCAATTTGTAAAACATTGTCTCATTTTTAATAGTTCACCCCGACAGAAAGCTGCCACATCAAAAATTAGACAGACCTAAAATTATTTAAATATGGGATGCTGCTGTGTAGACAACAGTTTAAGTCATTTTTTAAAATGAAAAATAACCTTCACACACTGTCGTGTCCAAATTGTTAATTGACCGTGGCCGAACATTTGGACAGACTCAGAAGAGTTTCGCCTCTGGTATGGTTGACATACTGAATTACCGTGCTCTTTTGCTTCATTCCTAATTAATCCACCCTGCTCCTGAAGATGCCACTTACGAAACGTTGAGCCCAAAAAGTCAAATAACACGGTCCCAACCCGGAAAACGATCATATATTGACTCCGACCGTGGAAGCCTCGGAAATGATATTAGTTATACCATTCATGTAATATTCGTTGACAAAGTGATAGTGCACTTCGATATGCTTTGAATTTTTCGTAAAATTACCATATTTCGCAATGCTCAACGCTCCTGAATTATCTTCAGACATTACAATAGGCTCATCACAATTTAGATCAAAAATTCTCATTACATCATTTATAAATTTCACTTCACTCACAGCATCCGATAGCGCAACATACTCTACATACGTTGAAACTTTCGTTACATTTGATTGCTTTCGTGGCTCCCAAAATACAGCATTTCCAAACATTCGACCTACATAACCTGTCGTGGATTTACGATTAACACTATCTCCTACCCAATCTGAATCAACATAACACTCAAGAACCTTTGCATTTACATTTGTACAATAATTCAATTTTAAATCTTTTGTTAGATACATACCTACATTTTAAAATTTTTACAGCATACTTAGAATGTGTAACGTCATAACAGTTCTGGAACCTACTTAAACAATTTACACTATGTCAGGTATCGTCCCTGAACTTATGAACAAAGGGAGCACCTATCAAATTTCTATACATTGTCATTACGCAATTCCTGAGCTGGTTCTGACTTCAAATTAACTTCCATTGGTGTGGCATACAAAGTTGAATCTTTTATCCTATACTTTTCAGCTGATGAATCAATATAATTTTCTTGACTTAAGCTCATTACATGATTTTTGTAATCATAATCAATATCAATTCCTAAATAATTTCTAACTGCACCTAAATCTTTCATGCTAAAACGCTTTAACAATAGATATGTAAATGCATTTCTTGAGGAGTATTTGTGTTAGTAAACATAAGAGAAAACAAATTAACACATTGTTTTGAACTGCGAAGAGATAAGCAATTTGAAACAGTTTCAAGACACCAAAGTATTTCAGCCTTAATGACATCCGAAGATTTACAGAAACTGTATAGAAATTTCACTAATTGTGGTAGTAGTTGCACCAGCAGATGAGATGGATGTCACAGTTGAATTTACCGTTGAACTTTCGTTACTGATGTCTACAAAATGTTCTGAAGTTATTCGTTCTCACCAATATTAATTATTGTATAATGACTCAGGTTATCAAGTAAAAACTGTGTGATGTCCTTGTTCCTGTTTTGAACTTTCATTGAAGTTCTGTGTTTCTTGCCTTTTGCATGGATGTCTAATGCCGTTTTACCCATATTACTCACTTAATCGTAGTTCTACATATGAAACAAATCAACATTTTTAGTTTTTTGTTTTATTCCGCGAAAAGAATATTCCGAAACGTTGTCTGCAAAATGCGCATCTACAGCTGACTTCATTTCGTTTTCATAGGAAAATCTCCTACCACGTAACGCCTTTTTTAAATCTTTAATTAAGTAAAAATCGTTGGGGGCCAGATTTGGACTGTAGGGTCGATGATTAATTTCCTCGAAGCCCATATCTCGTACAGCACGCTTTGCAATTTGAGCTTTGTGAACTGACAAGTTGTCCTGCAATAGGAGAATTCCTTCACTAAGTTTGCCCCTGCGTATCTATAATAGATTGTCATCGTTTGATGATTAAGCCAGCATAATATTGACCGTTCATCATTCTTTCTCTTGGAAGGTAATCCACTGACTTGCATGCAAACTTTCCACTTTCAGGTTTTGCGATTGCGATTCATTAATATCACCGTATGGCGCTTCTTCGTTATCGTCGCTGGTCTTATCTTCCTCAATTCCTTCTTCTGCAGTAAGCAGGAGGAGAGGACATGACTGATATATGTATTTGAGATGCTGGAGGCCGTCTCTTCTTGGTCTCTTATGAACATCAACTTCTCAAAATACCATAAGTTGGGAGAATTAATTTTATCTGCTCCCTTGCGACTTCGTATGGATACTTTGTTGAATTCTTTTCTAAAAGTACTTCTCGGAGACTATTTTTTTTTACAACTTCTTCAGTTGTCTGCATATTAAACTTTTTGTATACGTCCATAAGGGCACTGTATCCTAGCTTTTTCAAATTTTTATTTACATACTGCGGACTTTTTATTTTCCACAATGACATGTGGCGTCGATAAACTTCGGTGAATTCAGTAAGAAATTCTTTATTACCCTTTTTTTTTAAATATTGCTATTCAACAAACAAGTCAAAACACAGAAACAAATGTGCCGCATCCAACACTATTGTTAGAAAAGGCGGGTATTTTCAAATTTGGCCCCATAGGTGGGGGGTGATCCAGTAATACGCGGGTGGATCCCCCACTAGAATATTCACTCGGTTCACAGTGGGGATGACGAATATTCATTCGCATTCAAGCCATTGGATGAACGGACTGATTATATTCAATAAGAGTTAATAAATCTAACACTATCGTTGAATAATTAAATCAATACGTGCATGTGTGACGTTTTGGCATGGGTATTTATGCCGGTCCAAACTTGCAGCGAGCAAGTATGGCTCGTGGCGTTGCGTGGCATGACGTCGGAGCAGCTCCTAGACGTAGGGATAATGTGCCACATTTGTTCGCGGTGTACAAATTAGCGCCTAAATGTGCTCGGCTATTCCTACCTAAAATGTGTGTATATTGTTACGTTGTTTGGGTGATTAAAATCGGTGCTGGATAAAACTCAAGAATTTTATTTCTTGATAACTCCAATTACATACAAAATAACTTCACAACTTAAATGCATTCGCTCCTAGACTTTTTGACTGAATGAATGAATTCCCCATAGGCGTCGTACTGGGGCGGCGTAAGGGTGTATTTCGTAACAATACATATAGTCGAAGTTTTTTTTTTTTTAAACATGCGCCTTCTTGACGAGGCTCAATTTCCCCCGGACAGTCCTCGTATATAACAATTATAATATTGAAAAAGGCCCTTCTTCGATTTTTCTCAGTTTACTTTTAACCTTAGTCATAATGTCTTGGACAACTCCTAATCTACTTTTTTAGTTAGCGTTGTATTCTGCGCTTTAAGTTTTCTGTTGATTTAATCTACCATCCATCATTGTAAACCAAGGTAGACAACATGGACCAAAAATCTTCAATTGGATAGGTTGTGGGTATATTTGATGTATTGCATTTTAAGCATTATGTCCTTTTATATTTGAACAGCAAAAGTAATAATCGTCTGTATGATTTTGTGATTCCATCCACATTATTGGTGTCTGCAAACTAAGAGAATGTTTTTCTCTTTTTGACCATTTGCGAAGTTTACGTACACACGTCGAACACATTTTACGAGGCACCCACTTTTTGTCTTGGTGTTTTATATTAATTTTTTAATAACTTTCATACAGTTGTTTGATAGATTCAGAAATTTTTTGTTGTTCTTTTTTGATTACATAACTTCCATAAACGTAGCTGAAGTTATCTGAAGAATTAACACATTTCCGAGAAGCCATTAGTAATTTTTTTTAATTCAGAGAAATAAGCGCATAGACGACACAAATACCTCTTACTTATCTGAACTTGAAATGAAATGTCAACATGCTATTAATACATATTATTACCACAGATACTAGAAGTTAATTTTTGTAGTATTAAAAACAAAACTGGAAAAAATATTTTTTGCAGAAACTATACGTGTAGATTGTAACGTTTGGTTTACACACGTGCGGAGAGCCGTTTAAGGGCGGGTTCGTTTTATTGGGGAAAACTTACCTCTGCTCTGGTTTGGGCGCCACTGCGATTTAAAAAAACCTAGTTACTTTGTGGAATCCTACAACGCGGAGTAAGGTCACGAATTAACAAGATGAAGTAAAAAAAGAGGTTTATTCAATAATTACTTGTGCCTACCCAATTTAACAATACTATTTTCACACCTTCCTGCATGTACTTAGCAACAACAACAAAAGAATATAATGATATTTAAAATTAAGTGGATACTCCGAATGAAAATGAAAAATAACTTAAAATAATTACAATTCTAATCTAATGCAGCGTAAAAAGACAATTAAAAAAAAACAACCTTATCTGCACGATATATGCCATATTTCCTGGCATCACACACTAATGTTAGGAGTTTATTTACATCATAATGTACTAACACTGATTCAAAACCAATTTCTTTTTTTGCTACCCCAAAGGCTCGCTAAAATGCTTTTGTCCATTTAAATGCACTACCCTGTTCAAGTAAACTATACAAAGGTTTCATTTTACTCTGTAAATTTGATTTGACGTCTGAATCTACGTGATTTAGAACTGCTGCTATACCATATTGCCTGGCATCACACAATTATGTTAGAGGGTTATTTATATCATAATGTACTAACACTGATTCAAAACCAATTTCTTTTTTTGCTACCCCAAAGGCTTGCTAACATGCTTTGTCCATTTAGATACACTACCCTGTTCTATACACTATACAAAGGTTTCATTTTACTCTACAAATATGATTTGCCATTTTAAGCATAATTTGTTATATATAGTTGGAATGCCTATGTTAAATTTATTTAGTTAACAAATCGCATCCCTTTAAAGCTCTATACGCTGCTCTAACTACAATTGGCTTGCCTTCTACTTCCACCTGCTTATATTTAATTTTAACAACAATCTCCCCAATCGGATAAATAATTTGTCCATTATATGTTTTAAGTTTGTTACGAGCCAAAATCACAGCTCGCTGCCGGCCTGCTCGTGGAGAAGGGGTGAGTTCCTGCGGGGTGCAAAGTGTCAGGTCGCTAGGGGATCGCAAAGAATAGAGCACACTGTTTTGTTTAGCGACGTCGCCAGGGCGCCAACAGTTTTTTTTTTATTATTTTTTTTTATTAATACACAATTACAATAAGAAAAAAACCGGAAAAATATAAATATTGTAACTGCCAAGCTGTTACTTAAAATATCTGACTATTTACAATAAATCCTAAGATCACTAATTAAGAAGAGACATAAGAGTGAGAAATAAGTAGATAATTAAGCAGAAAAGTAAGTGAATAAGATGTTAACGATTTAATGCGACGAACTATTGACGATAATTACGAGCGATACGAACGAGGTTTACGAAGCGAACAATTTAATTGAAGTCGTCACGAATAAAGATTTGATTAAATATTTCGAGTGCAATGGAAAAGACGGGGTAGGTCACACGCTCGGTAGTTCTAACGATCGTACGAAGGTATCAGTGTGGAGCGGAGCGTCACAGTCTTACCGGTTGTTATTAATAGGTTACGTACTAGTGCTAGTTACGCCAAAATTCGAAAACGATTCGCGACACAATTAAGAAGGTAAGTCTATTAATACGTAAATCTAATAAGAAGGAAAGTGTGAAACAATTAATTCAAATGGAACTACTATGGGCACCTGCCTCCTGCGGTATCAACGACGAGATGTCGAAACAGTGGCGTCGCAGCGAATTTCCAGGGCGATGTCGAGTCGGGGATTGTGTGACGGCCTGTCCAACAAGACGATAACTCTCCAGCTATTATGGGAGGGCTCACGACTGCCCACGACAGTCGGAATTCATGGAATTCGTTCTCCCACCAGGAGTTAAACTCAAAACTGGATCCGATTCTCAATCTCGGGGATAATAAGATCAACAAAAAAAAAAGCTGCGGATCGACTGCAGCTTCTCCGATTTTAGCGGGATGGTCTAGTGCCCTTAACCAAAAATCCGACGAAGTCGTAGTGTTCGAACGCACTATTTCTCTTGCAGCTCACAAAAGCGCTCTAAGCGATAGCACCTCTTAGGGGACCAAGCAGATCCGACCAATGCAATTCCAAACGAAACGACGAGTAAAAGGTTACTAAAACGAACTGCAAAAGAGGAAAACACTATCCACCAACACCATTCAGCACGGAGTACCAAAGTCAAAATGGATTCCCCATAGATAAGAGACATATGTACTGTTTATAGATGCCCCACTCCACTTATTTGTGGCAAGTATAGCTGTGTAGTTTAATTTTATGTCGCTTGTGGCGCTCGGGACTAATAATGCGGGAATTTTAACCGTGACGTACTAACATTTTGCCTCCGCTGCGCTCGTATGCGATGGACTAATAGGAAACGCAGAGGTGTCAATGGAGTTGGCCATGTTTTAATAAGTTTAAACAATATTTCAAACACAAGAAAAACAAAACAACTTATTTTTATAATTTATTGCAACATTTTAATAGCGCGAATGCTTTGTTTTTTTGTTTTATATTTATCAAGCCGCACCTGTGCTTTTTTTTAATATCGTCATTGATATTTCTAAAATCTAAACCTTTTAGTATTCGATTTACGTTTTTTGTCCACATATAAAAATAAAAATCTACAAAAATATCTACAAATAATCCAAACAGGTTATGGTTTGTACAGTTAAAAACACTATCTACTAAACTAAAAATTATGTTTACAATTTTCTGTTTCGTATTATCCTCATGACATAGTTGGGGAAGAAAATTATGCAAAATGTCACAGCAGTTGCTAAATATTTTTCTAAAAGCTGTATTTGGCCTTAATAAAGCTTTCGGACTGTACGCTCGCATTTCTATTAATTTATGTTCCTCAGTCAATGTAGCACTTACTAGTTGCGAATAACATTGCCTACATGAATAAACTGACCATTTTTTTTAAGTCAAAACGGGACGTCCATACATACTACTAATAAAATAAATCTAATATAGATATACCATACATACAAGCATACATAACATAACATACCCCAGTGGGAAGGTTAACAATAAAAATAAACAGAACTTTTTAATCTTCTTTCTTTATTTTATGTTCACAAAAAATAAAAATATTTTTAGTATTATAAGTAGTTATGAAAAATAAGAAGCAATCACCAGCTTCATTAAACTAAAGCACCATTTATGAGACAGTAATTATTAAATTGCAACATAATATTATATTTTTAGTCGTACCTATTTATATTTCTCGGAGGAACAAATTTTCTTTAATATTGATGGTGATGATTTTAAATAAGAGTGGAATTCTTGGCACGTTTTGTTTATATTGACCTTCGTTATCAACATCGCCTTCAGAACTGAAACCTGCAAGTGATTTTTTTCAGACGTCCACAATTTATTCATTAAAGAAAATATTCTCTCTACTGGAGCATTTGTACCAGGTAGACATAAAATATATTCAATTAAAATACAAAAATTTTCATGTTGCAGATTGTTGGTGCGAAAGTGTTTGAACACTTCCACCCAACGAGTTTCTGTGTGAGCTTTTAAATTATTCCAGTCCGTAATTTTTTGTGGAGTAACGTAGTTTACAATTAATGAAAATTCGTCAAATACTTGTGCATCTTTAGTACTGTCAATATATCCCTTTTCAATCAATACATCCAATGCTTTTTGTACATCTTCCCACACAGGTACTTTTTTTAAATCTGCCCAATAAAATATCTCCATTTCTCTAGTAAGAAAGTTACTCCATTCTTCCAAATATTCACGACTCGTTTTATAAAATTCTGTAGCTGTTCTTTTCACAAAATCTTCATCGATATTGTCTTTTAGTTTTATGATTAAATTGCGAACAGTAAATGGAAGAAACTGATTGGTTTGTTTCTGAATCAAATTCTGAATGAGTTGATTGATTTCTTTTGCAGCGTCAATTGCCGATACAGTTTGACCTTCAACCTTCAAAACAGCTTGGTGAAAACTTGCTGACTGAGCGTGTAAAAAATAAAGCCATAATTCAGATGTGGGATCTTCAAAAAAGTCTTTTATTAATTTGGGACATTTTTTAATGCTCAAAAAATAGTTCTTTAACGGCTGGTACATTTTCAAAACTCTGTCCAAAGCAGGCATCAGCGCAAGCCAGCGAGTTTTGCTGTAGCCGAGCATTTGGTGATGTTCTATTTCAGCTTCAGCGCAAAATTCCTTTAGAGCTTCAACTCGAACCGTATAAATATAAAAAAATGAATATATTTTTACAATAATGCTTTCGTAATCTAAAGGTAGACCGTCTGCAGCAGATTTTATAGCATTGTGAATTATATGGGCTCCACATCCAATACCTATCAACGGTTTTTTTAGAGATGATTTTAATTTTGCTAACACATTATTAACTCCTCGCCTAGCTACGCCCCCAAAATTGACATTGGCATTATCGCCACAAAATGCGACAACTTTTTCTGTCAAATTATTATCTGTCAATACTTGCTGTAAATAATTGACAATGATATCAGACGTTTCACCTGGTTGGTCTTGGAGGTCTAAAATTTTTACTTGTACACCTTCGTAAGGTTGAAAAAAACGCACAAGGAATGGATATATTTTCTTATTACCGTGGTTTGAAGCGTCGTTTAAAATTGTAATACAGTTGGACTTATTGAGATCATCCTTTAATTGCTCGATTGCTGTACGCGCCAAAACATTTACTACAATAGCTTCTGTCTTCGTACGCGCGCATGTGAATTTCTGATCAAAACAGGATTGGATTAATTTCGACGCACAATCATTAGAGCGAAAACTGTGGTTTTCTTGTATAGTGTGATACGCCCAGACACCTTCGGCCGCGGCAATATTCAAATCCTTTGAAGATGGAGCGTTTGAATTCTTGAAAAAATTCAACATTGAAGAACTAGAAGCAGCGGCACGATTTGCATTTTTATGTTTTTCGGACTTCAAATGTTGTTCAATGTCACCAGCACCACTATGAGAAACACTAAACTCAGTGCGACACTGTTCACATCTGACATCGGACGGAGTATTATTTTGCTTAATAAATGGGTACTTTGTTTGTAGGTTTACATTAAATGAACACTTGCGTTTCGGCATAGCTGTAGGTAAAATTTGTAATCGCACAAAACAATGGAAATCTTCAAATAAGTTACTAGTTTATCACTAAATTACTTCAAGAAACTGACTCAAAAACCATACAATAGCGAGAACTTTATATTTGTTGCGTGAAACAAATGACTGCGGAATGAATGCCCCCTCTCCTCTGCTCGTTATTAAGGTAACCGATAGCGCGCGCGCGGGGGCGGGAATCTCCAATCGGTCGACGACGCGTTTCGGTTTCGCTGGGCGCTCGTGCCGGACACGCACCAACATTTTAATTTTTCGCGCGGTTTTAGAAAACGGGACAATTTTGCGTCCCAGATCATTATATGGGGACAACGGGACAGGTGGTCCAATAAAGGGACAGTCCCGTTCAAAACTGGACGTCTGTTCACTTTATACATGAACCAATTCTTCGGAAAATTTTTTTGGCCATATATCCTGCCAGGTAAGCGTGTGTGTAAATCGCAATTTCAGAAAGATCTGTAAATTTAAAAGATTGAATGTTGAGATTTACATCGATCTGAATTATAGTTGACTCCACATTTGTAGGGTTAAAAGTAACAAAATTCATTAATGAATTCAGTGCTCCCTCTGAGTCATCATGTTCACAATTTGCACCTGGAGAATGTGGCGACATAAAATTATTTACAATTAGTGACTTAAATGAACAGGAAAAAGCAGAACACGTTGGATTTATGTTTCTTACACCATGGCTTCGAATACAACAAAAAAATTTTTCCAAAGGATCTTGATTCAGGTTTCTTGGCAACAAAAATTCAAAACCTATGGCTTTCAGCTTTTTCCATAAATATTCGAAGCCTTTTATTGTCTCAATCTAGTTAATTATGCTGGGCGGTACACTTTCTTTTTTATTTTTGTTCACAAAACGAATGGTTTGCAAAACTTTTCTTGCTTCATGCCAAAATGTTAACTGTTCGCATTTTGTCCTAATTGGGCCCCACAGTGGTTTATTCTCATTTTTAATTGTTGACCCATTGACGGAATCGAATAATTTGTCAAAAAATAACAAAAAAGCTGCTGTATCTACAGCCGTATCATTCAACACGTTGTTTCGTGTAATAGAAATAATCATTAACACAATAATCCAATAATTTTAACTAAGTAATACTAACCATGTTTGGCCAATCCTCTCATGGTAGCAGATACTCGCTGTGAGAACACCTGAGCTGCTAATTTGACCTTCATTTTCTTAAGTTTTGATTTATAAACATGGGAATCTGTTAATTTATTTAGCATTCTGCTATTTGCATCCCCACTGTCTAATTCATATAAATCAGTAATGTCCTTCCAACAACCAATTTGGTTTTGTATTTTTCACGAAAATGTTACATTTCCCTCCAAAAAATTGTTCCTTACTCCTTTAAGGAGATGGGGGAGGGTCATAAAGTGGAACAACTTCTTCGCCATTAACTGTGAAGCCAAAGAGGCGATTTTCAGTCCCCTTATGTTTTCGTTCAGTCTCCTCTCTCAACATTTTAATGGCTTTTCCATTTGTTCCATGCTGGTCACAAACTGTCGCAACTGCATGCAGACCTTGTTAGGTCATAAATGGGTGACCTGACGGAAATTGTGACGATCCGGCTCGTAGTACCAAATGTTAGGTCATAAGTGGGTGACCTAACGGAAGGTATTTGTATTTGCTCGAAGGACCAGCGATCACAAATGGGTGACCACAAATGTTGGTCACAATGGATGACCAAAAATGATGGGGTCACAATGGATGACCAAAATGATGTTGAAACTATAAATATAGTTTCAGTGAGACACGACTTTTCTGCTTCACGGTTTATTCGAATCTAATAACAACTATGTACATTTATTTACAAGTGAAGGTGGTGGATGAGAGGGTGGAGTCTGCTGCACCCCTTCTCCTTCGGTCTACCTGATTGGACCGAACATCCCGGCCCGCATTGAACCGCAGGATCAATCTACCTAAATTAATTACTATTTGAACATGGTTATGTGAAAATGTAATTAATTTCCTAACCTATAACATAGCTAATTATAATAAATGTTAATCTTGAAATGATATTAAAATGAATGGAACAAGATAAAAAACAACCGCGAAAGTGTCTCTAATGGTTAAACGTTTGATCACTCGGACGGCAACAAGCATAATGTTCGTATCGCTCGCCTCACAATCGCATCTCCCGTTCGTACGGATACCACTCTGATGTGTCCGTCAGCCCCTGGGTGTAGCTCCACTATGCGGCCGCGCCGCCAGGTCAAGGGTGGAGTTGGCTCCTTGAGAACCACTAGCATCCCTGGTCTTGCTGCCGTTGTTCCCAGCAGCGGACCAAGTGGCAGCTACAGCTGCGATGACGTGGCAAGGTGACGAAGCGAGAGTACATGGAAGTTTGGCCCTCTAGTGGCAAACTTACGAAACGTCGAACTCAGACGAAAATCCCTAATCGATGTAAATAATGAGTGGATGCGATGGTTACCAACAAAAGGAGAAAAAAAAACAGTCTATCAGGATTCAAAAAATGACGAAAATTCTAGGGGACGCTCCACGGCGTTTGTACCTACCTAGGTAAGCAAATGAAATTCGCGAACAAAAAATAACAAAAAGAACGAAAATCGAATTTCAGAGTGAAGCTCTGGGATGGCACGATTCATCCAGTTCCTTATAGCAAGAACCAAGCTGAGCATTTTAAGTATAATTTGTTATATATAGTTGGAATGCCTATGTTAAATTTATTTAGTTAACAAATCGCATCCCTTTAAAGCTCTATACGCCGCTCTAACTACAATTGGCTTGCCTTCTACTTCCACCTGCTTCTCCCCTATCGGATAAATAATTTGTCCATTATATGTCTTAAGTTTAACTTTAGTTGACTGTAATTTAACTTTTGAAAAATTCTTTTTATAAATATTGAGTGGAATACAAGATACTCCTACCCCTGCATCTACTTCAAATTTGACAGTATATTTATTTATCTTGGCATATACATAATTCTATGGTTCTACATAGGTATTTGAATACACATTGGTTACTTGAAAAATTTCATAACTGGAACATTCACCACTAACAATCTCTTCTCTATTTTGACGAACACAATGGTTTCTATCAATCTTACTTTTATATGCCGCCGCTATGTGCCCGTTTGTTTTACACCTAACGGATACATATGATTTGAACTTCCAATTTTTCAATTTATCATTACCCTTGTTAATCGATAACAGCGCTTCTCTCCTTCAGGCCTTGTTTTTCGCTCCTTCTCCTGAATTTTCACCACTTCATGCATTCCTACTTCGTGTGGTGTTTCCCTGCTAAAAAGATCCTTCAAGCTTTTGTTGAGAGACTCTTCGCATGGTCTATCTAATACCGCTCCTGGCTTCAAACCAACTACAAATTTGACCTTGACCCTGTAGACCAGATTTCTGCCAAAACAGCACTCCACTGTCACACGTGTGGCTTTGTGCGCTCTATTATATGCTTCTTCCGCTGCATTGTGGGTGTTCAGAAGAGGCGTGAACATGTATGGTGTGCATGCATATCCACTGTCACCTAATAAGATACATGTCTTTCTGCCGTGCTCAAAGTCATCCTTCAAGGTGCAGTTATTCCAGATTCTGGAGTCATGAATACTGCCTTTCCATCGAGCGACGACATGTGTAATGCGACTGTCATCATCATTACCCACAACTTGTACATTGACTGAATAAAATCCCTTGCGATTGCAGTCCACATACCCAACGACATTTGGAAAGTGGGTCACGTCGTAAATGAACAATGAACAAAACGTTGTAACATTCCTGCAATTGCTCATGACACCCGGTGTACAATTCGTGACACTGACGGTTTGCTAATCCCATACAGATCACGTGCGACACAAAATAGAGGGCAACACAAAATACCTTTTTACAAACATAGCCTTAATTTCACTTACACCATAGTTATATTGAATGAAACTTATCTAGTTCTGTTTGATAGCATCCTTTAGCAAAATTCCTCAGAGTCACCAGTACCTGGAGAGCTGGGGAAATGTTCACGGCTTGATTAGAAAGATGTTCCAGGCTTGATCAGAAAGATGTTCCAGATCTCCTCGCAGCAAATCAATCACAAATTGTGCAGCGTGTTTCGTCAACCAATAACGGTTGCGAAATTCGCGACCACTATATTCTTCAAATGGATCTTCGCGGAGTCTCACATTTCGAAAATGAAGGAATATTAACAACGTGTTGGGGAATATTTAGTGATTCCCAATTGCTTGTGCTTTTACAAGCAGTTCTGTTGTAGCACTAGAGAAATTAACTCAAAATTTTTAAGGCTCTTTCAGTGATAAAATTAGACACGGAGCCGTTATCTTACAATATGTGAAATTGTACTTGTTTACCGTTTTTACCTAAAACATTAATAACAGCGGTAGAAAGAGTTATGTTTTTGTTGAGAATTTGCGCACAATTACTACTAGTAACATTTAATGAGGATGTTGAAGGTTCGGATTCACTTGAAGAGTCCTCAAAATGCAAAATTTTTACAATTACTAGACGCGCAGGTTTCTAATTTATGTCTACCTCTAAGGCAATTTACACATAATTTACGCCTTTTAAATTCGAAATATCTCTGCTTTACAGATAAATCTAAAACCTTGACAATTATAAATATTGTGAGATTGTTTGCAAAATGGGCATATTGGTTGATTGACGGTAGAATTGACTACATGCTAGGAACTACGATTATTATGATTTTTATAGGACTTGTGAAACTTATTTGAACCTGATTTAAAATAGTGGTTAGTTCCAAATGCCTCCCACATCTGACATCTCTGTATTAAAAATTGGAACATCGATGCCCATATTTGGAATCCCACCGGAAAGCGTGCTTTCCCATGTGACGATCCTATTTTAATCGAATTTGGTCGCTATCAAGTGTATAAGCAACTCGTCCCACTGATCGGTGGGATGTTTAATGCTTCCTAGGGCTTTTAGATTCGAGTGTAACGTTTGTAGCATTGACCTAAACGACTTTGTGTCTTTATTGTTGATCGCGGGCAATGTAAAAAGAACTCGTACATGATGCTGTGGTATTAACCGCTTATTTTCGTATCGCTTCTCCAACAAAGACCGATTCATAATTTTCTTTTCTGTCGATGGGGATAAATGCGCTATTGTTTGTTGCGCCTTTCCCGGCGCATCAGGTGGTGAAATTTTTGTATAGGACTCAATTGACTATCCTGGATTAATGTTTTATATGAATCGCGAAAGCTGATCCAGTCGGTAAATAAGCCCGTAAAAATGGGTAACTGGATGTCTGGTAATTTTACTTTAGTCACAACTGTGCTGTCTTTGCTAGAATCGCAGGGATCGGTATTTGTAGTGTTGCTACTTAAAATTTTTTTTTGCCTCACTCATTATTTTATAAGAATCGTCTTCGAAACTCTTTAGTTCATCTTCAGTCTCTTGCGTTTCATCAAGAATATGTATTTGCTTGTGATAATCCTCAAATTCTTTCAAGCATGAATACATACATTACAACCGTTCGCTAATTTCATCTTGTTTATTTTTGTTTTCTTCCTGATTCACAAAATTTTAATATTAAGTCCTCATATAAATTTTTTAGACTATTCATGGTTATTATAGGCCGAGAAATCCAGTTTTTCTTCGAGTCTGTAATACGTTAGTGCCATGATACAATAATTCCTAGGTATGATACTCGTGTCGCCGAAAACGCGTCGACTTCGCGCAGTGACGTCACGTGGTGAGAAGGAATCAAATGAATTACATTAGGGATACGTTAAAATCAGTATAAGGAAGGCTTTTTTTCACTTTTTTCTTCTAAAATAAATATTAATTACTCCCATTAAAAATAATAAATTAATATTTGATGTGAATAGTTTAATAAAACGCTTCGAAAAATCATGACAACGATAATATCACTTACAATGCTCCCTATTCCTACCATGTAAGGTTGCTAATGACCTAGCTGTCGATGCGACCAAATGTACAAATAAAAAAAAAAAATGCTCCCTATAATTTAATTTTAAAATTATACTTGATTATACATACCTATAATAGAATTGCGGTTAATTGATTATTTTTTTGAATTTCTTTTTTCGTTTAATTTTATTCTTGCCCTCTTTCAATGCAGCGTTTAGTTTTTTTATACGAAAATACATTCTCAACCTAAAGAATAATAATTTAATTTCATCACTGCATTCAACCGCCTGTGCATGATTTAATAAGTGTTTTAAATATTTTTTTACTATTTTGATGTTATTGCCGTTTACACTATTGAAAATTTCTTCCAGTTGCACCATCTTTGCGACCAATTCTGGAGGAGGTTTTATAAGACCTCCTTCAGAGAGCTGGTCGGTCCAAGTAGATGTTGTGGCTTGGTTTCTGACAGGCTCAGGAATAACTTTTAGTCGATGGCAAATGTAACCTGTTAAATGTTCAACGGCATCATAATGTAGGTCGTTTAATTCAGTTGATGCTGATTCGCTGTATACTTTATTAATCTCTTCTTCTTCTTGAAGGGCAGTGTATTCTAAATCAGCTAACGCACTTGCTTCAGAAACCGTGATTAGAGATGCATCGCTTTCTTGATTTTCATTCTCTTCTGATAGAGAAGATAAACATTTTCCACTAAGAAGTACTTCAATATTTTCTGTGGGTGCATCGGGGGTGTCATCTTCTTCAATATTACCACCCACAGAAAGAGCACATTCATTTTTACCCAAAATATAATTTCTTAGCCTGTATTTCACTTCCAAAGCATCTGGATGATCGTGGAGCCCTCCTTTAGACCTAAGAACACCAAAGAACTGTCCCAAAACGTTTTGATTTAGTCTATATGTCAGAACATATTTGACATCAAATTTTTCATTCAAGTCTTTATATAATAGTTTTAAAACATTGTTACTCTGAATAATTCCCTTTTGAAAAGGCAATAAAAATGATTTTCCTTTAACCCTCATAGCACCCATTGCAGTAGACATTTCATCTAAAATTTTTTCTTGTATATCTAACTCAATTCCAAAAGCCTTTACTCTTGCTCTAGAATCACTTTCAGGCACTCTCACATTGAAACAATCAAACCAGTCATTCACCTATAAATTTGCAAGAAAACATATTTTAGCCGCAAAAAGTTACAATAAAATTATTATTACCAGCTTGAAAAAGGTAGCACACTCTATCCAGTTTCCACTTTCACTAAAAAATCCCAAGGTGCCACATCGCTTAATTGCAGCCGAAACAGTTTGGGAAAAAAGTTTTGCAGCGAGTTTGACTTTCTGCCGTTGGGGACCTTCCACTGTTAAATTAACCATACTAATCTTATGCGCAATATTAAGGTCCGATTTAGAAGTCAAACTCAGAAGTTTGACAATCAGCTCCTTATTTATCTCATTATTTTCCCCCAGCATAAAACCATGATCTAGAAAATGATTCCTTATCAATTTTAGGAGATGTGGTACATCCGCAAACACAAAAATCTTATGCTCATTTTCAGAGTTGTAGAACCAAAGCTTACGCTCATTGATGCCTAGTTCATTATGTAATGCTCTGTTACTGCCTCCCAAATCAGAAGCTATAGCACAGACATAAAAACCGGCATCTTCTACACATTTAATGATATATATATATATATAATCTGTTACCCTCTTTTACCCATTGGGTGTCGAGGGGGGAGACGCACCGAGCCGCTCAGATAGGTATGGCGATCTTGGCCACCCATCCACAAAGTGACTGCGGAGAGCGTTGCTTCATGAGCATTATCGCTGTGCCGCGCTAGGGTCTATCTGAGCCGTACTGCTCCCTACATTTAATGATATTATTTATTATTTCCTTTGTCATCTTTTGGTCAAAATCGAAATATATGGGTTGTTTCCATGAACTTATCAGGCCTCTCATTATCATAACCTGTATATTTTTATATGGTTTCAAAATTTCATCCCCGACCTTGTCGTAAGTATATGCTTCCCTAATTTTTGTTTCATCGAATGATAAGACGCATATTTTATCTAAGTTGGTCATCTCAGTCTGTTTGATAATGTTAATTACTTGTTTTAGAATACCCGGCATGATTTTAATTTTCTTTGTCCACGATCTAAGTGTCGAGACACTTGGAAATGGATATCTCTTTTTAAGAAGTAATCTATAAGCACGGGGTCCAGCTGAATATATGGTAATTGCTCGGGAGATGTCTTCGACCGTCCATATTGGTCGTTTATGGGGATTTTGCAATTTTTTTATTTGTTTGGGCGTGAACAATGTCCTTAAAGCTTGATTTTCCTGCTTCAATTCTTTATTTTCCTTTTCAAGCAAAATAATTTTTTGTTCTAAAGTGTCTGTTTCAGTGTTTGTACTGTAAAAACAAAACATTATACATATTTATTCTGTACAAAAATCATATCCCTTTGTCCCTAAGAGCAAAAGAAAAACGCAAAACCATGCAAAAAAAAAATAATAAAAATATACCCCACAGATTTAGAGGTTGAAGGTATATCTTCAAAAGTCACAGGAACCTGGTCTTCAGTATTTTTGTTGCTATAAAGTAAGTTGTCAATAAGTTTAAAAAAATAAAAAAAATATTGAAGAGTTAAAATAGAAAAAAAATTAAGAGCGTTTTATAAAAAAAAAATATTCCCGGATAAAACAGAATTTACTATAGTACAAGTCTGACAATAATCGTTATAAAATTGCCATTAAATATTTAATTTAAGTACATTATTCTTTGACTGAACAGTAAATTATTACATATTTGTCAATTAGGTGTCAAATTAATTGCTAAAATTTAAAATCAAATCTTCGCTCTTGCAATCTTTCCTAAGTAAATTTATACACACTACTTCCTCTGAATAAAAAATAATAAAGTATTATGATTAAACCTACTTGATGTCAACAAATATTTCTTTTACCAACTTAGCCGACTGTCTTTTCAAAGCTCTTTGTTGTCGTGGTGTATTTTTAGTATTGAAGGATTTTCCTTTTGGAAGGAATAATGAAGGAACTGCTCCTGCTTTTAATTTTAGTCCTTGTTTGGGAAGATAGTTTAAAAGTTCAAATTTCAAGTTTCTTTCGTAATCGTCCGCGGTGAAATGTTTGGAGCATATTCTCGCATTTAACTCGTTAAAAGAGTCCGACCGGCAGCAAGGTATCACCCACAATTGTCTGGTCACATTGTCTTTAGGAAAACGAAAAAATCTAATGTCTTTCTGAAAAGCCTTCACTTGATTGTCATTATTGCACCCAAAAATAGCACAACGCATTGTAAGAAGACAAGCAATTGCACACAATTAGTAAAAACACGCGGGAAAACGCAGGAACATCAAACCTAACAATAGTCGTAAAGTCTTACCGGCGCTCTCATCTCACCACATGACATCACACGCTTGCCGACGGATGCGCAATGTCATACCTCCGAAGTTTTTATATCATGCGTTAGTGCCATTTTTATCTTAAAAGCACACTAAAGTTAAAATCGTTTTTGTTTTTATTTGCTTAACCTTGAGATTTTGTATTGTTATTGTATTATTATACGAAGGATGCAACGGCAGCTCTTATTTTTCGTTTTATTGCCCTGAAACAGCGGTCTTTAGTTGAACGTGTGACGTCATCTGTTACACGGGTGGCACCAATGATCTAATAACTAATGGATGGAATGTTGAGGCGCGTAATACCTCTCGCATGCGGTGACAACTAGAGAGAGAAATAAACATATCTACAGTGAGTGTTGTTAGACAAGGCCAACACGTATCGGTAGGCAAGAACGAGCTTCGGTGCCGTTGAGTTAAATAGGAGTTAGGAGATCATGTAAAAATGATTTTAAAATTCAACTTTGTTGTCGTTTTTTTTTATTTTGTAGGAAACTATATACATACAATACAAAATGTATATAAACACACAATTTATTGAACAAAATTAATTTTGTGTATTAGGAACTTGATTATTTCTGCTGTTTTCATAATTCGGTCTAATAATAAAAAAAGTACGTAAAATTACATAAACCAACTGGATTACATGATTGTTAAGTGGATCTTGATCCAAAATGTGGTCATTTAAGACATTAAACATATTTCTGAAATTTAGTAATCTAATGGTTTTAATTGTAAGAATAGTAATAACATTGGCTGAAATATTATATTTCATAGTTCTGAAAGTGGTTTCAGCTATCTTACAAACTTTGACGA
Organism: Zophobas morio; assembly: GCF_036711695.1. Classification (NCBI taxonomy): domain Eukaryota; kingdom Metazoa; phylum Arthropoda; class Insecta; order Coleoptera; family Tenebrionidae; genus Zophobas; species Zophobas morio. The sequence goes on from NW_026972122.1 coordinate 12,068,872, forward strand.
CATCAACTGATGGCTTTGTAAGTCCACCTCTATTTTTCTAAATTTAGCAGTGCCGAAAATGTCTCATTATTAGTCAGTTTTCTAGGCCTTGTTTCATTTTTTTTATGGTTTGAAAAATTGAAAATGAATGGTACTGCGTCCTTTTTTAAAATTCTCAGTTGTTGTATGGCAAGGTGACCAGAATTTCAAAACTGCTGAGGAGGACGCGTAATAATAATAATAATAAAATACACATGGATTTTTTTTTAACTTTTTAATACTAATTTACATGGGTTAATAAGGTAAACTATAGAAATTACTATGTATACTTATCACTAGAATGAATTTTTTTTAAAAGTACTTCATTTTCTGATAACATTTTAGAAAACTCCTGACATGTCATATTAATGTTACATTTTACAACAGTCATTGCCGAAAGAGTATCTACTGTTAAGCGCGATTTTTCGGTAGTCCAAACGTCATTAACAATGGAGAAGACTCTTTCGACCGACCCGTTTGTGCCTGGCAAACAAAGAAATAATTCAACTAATATTTTTAAATTTTCACACGGAATATACTGATTTTTAAAATGGTTGAATACATCAAACCATCTTTTATCACAGTCCATTATTTGTTCGTTCTACTCTTCAAATTTTGTGTTGCAATAAATTTGTAATCTCCGTATTTCGTCGAATAAACGATTGTCGTCAATAACACAATTACATTTTTCCAATGCAAATTGTATCGTCGTCTGAATTTCTTCCCACGTAAAATTTGATCTCAGTAAAGTCCAATTCATAACATCAAGATCTTCTGTATGTTTTGTCCATTCACTGAGGTACGTAAGACAGTTTGCATAAAAATTTCGTACCTCAAGCAAAAATTCTTTGGGTTCCCAACACCAGTTTAACTTTAACCCTATTTTGCACCAATTTCGGCGAATCCAACCACCAGTCACCACTTGCAGGCTCAATTTAAGATTTAACTCGCCAACCCCTCTAAGCTAAGCAACACCCAACCTTCAAGCATCATATTTGATTAATTTTTTTATCAAGTAAGCCTAGATGTACTCACCAATATTCTTAGCATAAATTCACTTCTGTTTATTCGAAAATCGTGAAGAAGCGTAGGCGTAGAGAAGCAACACGTGCTAAACGCCATGGGATAATGTTGGGTTAGGTAAGCAGTTCAGTTCGGCAACTAATAACCCTGACGCCAGCAACAGACACAGCGCAAGCACAAAAAAGTCACAGTCACTGTTCTCTGCAGTCACAGTTTAGTCTGCGGTTTAGTTCTTTTAGTTTGCACTCGGAATACCAACACAACTACAGTAAATTTTCTAGATTTAAATTAATTTACCATAGAAGTAACGTAAACCGTAAAAAAGTAAAGCAACTTAATTGATCAATCAAAAAGGAGGATATTTTTTATTTGAGGAGGACACGAGGAGGACATTTACGCTAGGAGGACAGCATACATGAAAGGAGGACTGTCCTCCTCAAAGGAGTACGTCTGGTCACCTTATGTATGGGATTAACAGAATTTGTTAACTGCCGAAAATTCTCATTTTTAAAATGTTTGCTACACACTCTTGACGCAGACGTCCGAACAAATTTATCTCGTTTAAGTGCAACAATCCGTTGCTTTCTTAGCAACAGATTTGTCGGAAAACTGAAATTAAATGAAATAAAGACTGTATGAAAACATTATTCAGCAGATATCTCACCGATGAAATGAAATATTACAGCCTTTGTGATGCCGCTCCTCGCATCCAAATGCACAACAAGATATAACCATCGTGAATATGATTGTTATTATTGCGATTGTAAGAAAACAAGCACTTTAGAACTGCACAGAAATGCCACACACACCAGGAAGTGAGTAATTAAAAGTAAATTTTAACTAGAAGTTGCTCTGTTTTGCCTACCGATTCGGACCTCTCAAATGGTCACCGTACCCTCTCTCTCTAACGTCTCTCCAGTCTGAGATCTCTATGGGTGGCACGAAGCATAATACGGCGATACAGTTCATCTCAAGTTCTCTCTCGGTAATTATTCATTAAATCAAGATTACCTATTCGTATCTGCAGTTACAACTTTATTTACTTTTATTTACTTATACTGTGTATTTTATATATGGTAAGTAAGATTATTTTGTTGAAAATGTGGTAAATGTAGTGTTGCAGTCGCATTGATTTATCATCAATATGGTTTGTTGCTGTGTTGTGGGATGTACAAATAATGCAAAAAGAGACAAGAACTTTTCATTCCACGCCTTTCTTGGTAAAAATAAATATCCCGAAATTTATAAAACATGGTTAGTCAAAATTAAACGTCAGAATTTTTTGCCAAATAAGTATACCCGCATTTGTTCTTTGCACTTTACGGAAGATGATTACGAAAATTCTTTGAAGAAAAAGTTAATGCCGAACATGAAAACGTTGCCATTATTAAAAAACACTGCAGTCCCGTCATTGTTTTTAACAGGCAAATCAACTCCACCTTCCACTAAAATACGAAGAGTTTCAAATTATCTGCGAAAGAAAATTAAACGAAATGTATAGTTCAAATAATAAAGAAATAGTAAGCACTTCAAGTACTTCAACCACTAGTAGGACTAGTAAACATCAGTCTCAGACAATGTGTAGAAAGATTGCATATAGCGAAGTGTACGGTTTGGGACACGGAATTTCAAACGACAACCAATTTTCTGACATTTAAAAACATTGTAGTCTTATACCCTATTGTCATTATGATTGACAGGTCGTTTGAAATTCCGTGTCCCCAACTGTATATTTCTTCAGACTCTGAAATGAGCGAACTAAATGATATAGAAAGTAATAATAATAGTATTGTAGGAAATAATTACAAAGATATTGGTATACAATGTGAAATCGGCTTAGAAATATTTAAAAATTATGTCACAAACAAACAAAAAAATGATCTTGATGCATCTTGTCATGAAGCTGAATGGAGTGATGACAGTTCGGATAGCATTGATCAAAAAAGTTCTGAAGGTACCGATTTGGATATGGACAAAAAAGAACTAGACGTTATTGCAAATGATAATATTGTTTCTTTGAACGATTGGATAGTTTTAACTTTTGGACAGAATATTTTACAATTATTTAAAATCTGTCATATTTGTGGAAAACGCGTAAGTGCAGTGACCCATTCAAAACGGGGATCAATGGTAATAATAAAAACTGTTTGCGTAGCTGAGCATATTTTTATCTGGCGCTCTCAGCCTATAGAGAATAAATTTTCTGTAGGAACAATAAAACTGTGCGCTGCCATTTATTCTACAGGTCTGAGTTTTGAAAATTTTACAATGTTTGCCAAGGCTATGGGATTATTAACCGGTAGTGCTGCAACATTTTATTCAGTAGTTTGGCGTTTTGTAGGACCTGTCATACGCCAGGTTTTCAGTGAGCAAAGGAGTGCAATTTTGCGCAAAAACTAGGCGAATCGTATTGTCCATCTCCGCTAATTCTTGTTTCTACATTTTCCTCCGATTTTAGGGAGGCAAACTTGGTTACAGGCGATTTAGAAAAGGCGGCATGTGACAAAATTTTCAATAAATTAATTCATGAAGATTTAAAAATCAACGTATTTTTGTCAGACAGACATCGAGGCATCCGACACTTATTACGTACTAAGTATTCGGAACTCAATCACCAGTTTGACGTATGGCATATGGCAAAAAATTTGGCGAAAAAAATCAAAACTGTAGAAAAGAAGGCTCCTCTTCTTGCCTCTTGGAAGTCAAGCATCGTAAATCACCTATGGTGGGCAGCACAAACTTGTGGTGGTGATCCAGATTTACTTATAGAAAAATTCTTGTCGGTTCTACACCATATCTGTAACATCCATTCGTGGAAAGGCAACAGGTTTACAGCGTGTCAACATGAACCTATAGCCGAAGAAGATGCAAGAGATGTAGCATGGCTATCGCTTAAATCCAACGATTTTACTATGCTGAAATCTATTGTTGACAATAAACAGTTTCTATGTAATTTACACCATGTAAATTTATATTGCCATACAGGCGCCTTAGAATCGTATCATAATGAGCAATTAAAGTACTTGCCAAAAAGAAGTCATTTCTCTTATGATGGTATGGTTTTGTGAGGTATGTTAGCAATATTGGACCATAATTTTAACGTATCGAAAGACGTTGTTAGCGACTCTCAAAAGTATTCGAAGATCTCGAGAAAATGGGTGTATCGGAAGATACACAGAAAAAAAAAATTACTGGAGACAAGATCTCGTAAAAAATGTCAGCAGTTTGCCAAGGGGTCAAGGGCGGATACAGATTTTTTTTCTGGGAGGGGCACAAGGGTGAGCCGGGCAAGGAGTATCTTCATAGACTTTTTGGGATTAATTGTAAAATAAAAACATACAATACTTAATAGAAATATAATTACATGTAACTTAATGACAGTTTCCTTTTATGTTTTCTGCTGAAGATATCAAGGACTTCTTCAGCGTTCATCGTGGATGCAATGTCTTGATGGATTTGCATTAAAGCCAATCCATTCAAACGATCTTCGGTCATTCTGCTCCGAAGATATGTCTTCAGTCTGCGTAAGGTGGAGAAAGATCGCTCGGCAGTGCTTGTTGTCACAGGAAACGTGCACAACAATTGACACAGGGTCCTAATATTTGGCAGCGCCATTGCTCTTTTATAGGCCTCTGCTGGAGAATTTGGAAGATTTTCTCTCATGTGTTGCCAAATTTGTAGCTCTCCCTTCAAAGCTAAAAAACAAGGAAGGTCACCTTTGTACAGTTCGGCACCTTGCAAAACATCATCTACATCTTCGTCACTGAAGTTATGCGACAGCAACTTTTGTAATTGTCCGATTCTTTGCAACTGAGTTCTAGGGAATCTAGAGGACATTTCTTTTAACAAATAATCCAGAAAAGGAATGTACACCGATACTCGGTAATACTCTTCAACGGATTGAGTCTGGATGTTGGGTCTGTTTGTTTGGCGGTTGGTTACTCTGCGGACCGTGATTTCTGTCCCAATTTCATTTGCCAGGCCCTCAACCTGATTGAAAAGTTTTTTAAATGCATCCGTGTTAGTTTCACGCTTCGTTTGGAGACTGGCTGTGGTCGTATCGAGAAGCTTTATTGCAGAAAGTATGTCAATTTCAGTGGCTTGTAATGATCGAGATAAAGGGAGTGTGATTCCCAAAATATCAGCGAGAATGACCAAGCTTACAAGAAATTCCGACGAAGTTATGGCATGAAGCAGCGAAAATGCAGTTGCAGCACGTTTGTCCCCTTTATCGGCCATTTTTTGCAAAATTACAGGAAGACACGGCAAGATGTCCAAAAATGTCAAAACCGCTTCATGTCTTTCCACCCATCTGGTCTCACACATTTTCTTTAAAGTATTTTGTTTTTCCTTGGGCAGATGAGCTTGCATTTCTTCTTTGAGGAGATGTATTCGTCCAGCTGACTCACGGAAAAAGGTTGCTACGGTTGAAATAACCCCCACAGCATTTCTTATGCTAGGTACGGTGCAGGCTGTACTGATGGCCAAGTTGAGCCGGTGGCTTGCACAATGGGTATAAAAAGCTAAAGGCTCAACATTGGATACACATGCCTGAACACCTTTTATTTTACCGCTCATATTGGCTCCTCCATCGTATGCTTGACCCCGGCACAATGTAATATCTAGGTTCAGGTTTTCCAACGCCTGTAAAATATGCTGAGCAATGTTTTCACCAGTAAGATGCACAACTTCGACAAACTTAAGAAAGTCTTCTTGGATTTCACATGTAACTACATCGAAATAGCGAATACAAATGGACAGTTGCTCACTAATAGAAACATCTGTGGTCTCATCAGCTATAATAGTAAAATATTTAGATTTTTCTATTTTGTTTACTATTTTGTTTGTGATTAATTCCCCACAGCTATCTATCAAATCATTTTGTGTCGACTTGCTAATGTAGGAAGCATTTTTCGCACAATTTTTTACGTGATCGAGCAGTATCTCATCTCCAGCATCGATTCGGAATTTCAACAATGCTCTAAAGTTGCCTTCTCCAGAAGAACTTTCCGATTCTAAATCACCGTCATCCCTATGTCCTCTTACTGGTATGTTTTGCATTCCACATAATATGACTGTTTTTATAATGGGTATGAGTTTTTTACGATTCTCTTCAATAATTTTTCTTTCCTGAGATCTCATTTGGACAACAACGTCCATTGACTTTCCTTCCATCACCATCAAGAAATTTTGAGATATTACCATATTAGCTTGGTGGTATTTCGTGTTCTCGTGGTGTGTGATTGTTTCAATAGCTTTTTTATATGTTTTCAGTGGTTCCGTCACCAACTTCCCTAGCTTCACATCATTTGTGCCCGCTTCACGCCGTCCAAAAATAATGCACACTTTGCACAGTCCGCCACCAGCAATTTTGCTGTATGATAGCCATTCATGTCCCTTTAACCAGCTCATTTGAAAAGACCGTTTTTTTTGCCCTCGCGAACCAATGGAAATTTAAAGTCTGTTGTAGGTTGCCAAGCATTTTTCAACCACTGGTATTTTTCTTCATCTGTAAGAACGTTTGAACTGTCCTGGTTGCTAAGTAGTTTACCTATAAATATAAAAATAAAATAAAAAAATTAATTAAGACAGAATCAAACAAGTAAATAAATAAGATAAGATAAGATCTGGCGCGAAAAAGTTCGGGAAAATCTTAAAACAATTTTGAATTTAAATTTTATTTTTCAACCCTATCGTAACATAAAATTATTATTAATTTTAAAAAATCTCTTTAAAATTCTCAAACATTTTTGGTGGTTTAGGCACTTTTCAACAAAAATTTACCTCGCACAAACTTCATTATTCTGCGCAATGCATGTATAATCTTCTGTTCATAACTCACTGCCCAAAATCACAATATTTACGTAAAAGGACAGAAAAGAGAAAATATATATCTTTTTTTATAAAATGGACGTTACATTTTTTGTGAGATTTAACATTACTAAAAGATCAGCCCTCGATTCTCCTTTGATAACCATTTCATAAAACCCAACACAATTGGGGCCCATCACCCACCCACCCTCCATCACGCAATGAGTGATTTGTGACGGTTTTATTGCCGTAAAAACCCAAGCCTGCTTCACTTGTGAAACCGGACATGCCATCCCTTTGTCGGCAGTTATTCTTATTAGTGTGAAAGGAAGTAATACTTTCCACTCTATGAAATATTTTTATTTACCAAATTTTGTATCGACGGCTGTCCAAATTTATTATCCTACATACGAATTTTTGTTGAAACTGCCTACAAACTTGTATGACTATTGAGCCATTGAGGCACAATTATATTTAGAGTAAATTCATGTTAAAATCTGTTATCAGTAATAAGAAGGTATTGCCCATTTAAATTTCTTCTTAAAATAAACGCTTTTTAGTGAAAAGTACGCCATATTGGATCCGCCGTTTTAATTAATTGAATTCTGACTACTAATTCGTGATCAGTGACTTTTAAAATGGGTTTTCACCAGTTTTTGTAAATATTGAAACATATGTATCGACTTTTGGTAAGTTTTTTTTTAGATTTTGACCCACTGTGCTACGTACCAAATCTAGCTTGATTGGCCCAGTAAATTGAATTACTCAAAGTTTTATAGAAATGAAATCGGTGTTTTATCGATGCAAAATGGTAAGTGATCGATCAGCCGATACCTACCTATATCACGTTCTTGAAACATGTAACTAATAGAGGCTGATGTAGTTGCGGCCAGCGAGGATGCTGAAGCAACACCAACACCAGTTGACTCTTCAGGTTGCGTGGGCCGAAGGGTTTCATCAGAGCTTTCATTCTCTACATCGTCAATTTTTCGTTTTTTTGTAAAGAAACATGTTATGCTCTTCTGTCTTTTTTTGTTTTCGTCACTCATTATAGTATCACTTCACGTCTTCACTACAATCACTGAACTACAAAATAAAGTTTATTTATAGTACACAGAGCACAAGACAAGGGCACAATCGCTGTAAACTGGTACGGTTATCTGACGGTTAGACGCTGGACCAACCTCCGCCCACGCGTTTTATTCTTATTATTCTAACGTAATTACGTAATTATTCTGGAAGTTCTGGGGGGGGCACGTGCCCCCGTGCCCCCCCCCCCTGAATCCGCCCTTGCAAGGGGTGATTACGTTGTCGATGTTGATCAACAAGCGGAATACGCTGGAATGTTACCTGAAAATATTGCACCAGTTAGTAAACCGTCGTTAGATACCACCCGACAACAATATTACTCAAGATTTGGTTCCACTCCTGTTTAGAAAAATCTATGGTACTATAGTAGTATTCAGTACTGAAGATTGTTATAAAAGTTTGTTGTTTATTTTTCTCAAAATTCGCCATGTTAAAGTTATTTACATTTTTAGTTTTCCAAAATTATAACTTTTCTCACTTATTTATTATTTAAATAAAAGATGAACACGTATAACATGTTCATTTTATTCGTAAATTACAAGTACACTTTGTCTAATCAAAATAATTGGCATCTTCTCCTTGCGTTGGTATAAATCCAGTGTAATTATTGTCAGCTTCGGGGTATTCTTCTCTAATTTTTTGGATAACACATGAAGGAATGATTTTTCGATTGTTTACCTAAAGGGACCCACCCATTTATCCAATAAACAAATTGCTTATAAGCAATGTGTCGCCATAAATTATTTGTGGTCTCTTTCAGTCTTTCTTTCTCGTAGGAAGAGGCATGCAATAACAAATGATAACGAGCAGCCGTGAGAGTGTCAATATTCAGGACAACTTTTTCAAAAGATGAATGTAACGTAATGCAATCACAGCTACCCATAACAGTGCAAATTTGTTCGAAATCGTTGCAACAAATACTCTCCATATCCGTCTGCATTTGGACACAAAAACCGCAACTGCACCACAGCAGATGTCCTGTTCTTCCTTTAAATTTGTCTATATCTCTCGGATTCTTCTTCTCCAGATTTGTTTGGGAATATCGGGGCTCAAATGAGTAAGGACAAACACCTTCGATTTTAAGAACTTTGTCAATAATGTTGGCTGTTCGTATCGCGCCCGTATAATGCGACCGCAGCAGCTAGTCTGGTGTGTAACAGATGACGTCACGCGAGATTTTAAAATCTCTGTATTGAAATATTCTTCCTTTTGTTCTTTTGCTTTAGGTGTCCCAGGACTTGCACATAAACACTTACATTTTTTACAAGACGTTTATTGTGTTCTTGGTGGACGTTTACACGTAACTTACCATCTATTCTTATAACTATATTAGGCGAGTTGATGGCTACAACAACAAATGGTCCTTTAAATAGAGGATCCATTTTCTTACCCCCTTCATTTTTTAATAATACTTCTCTCCCACTTTATAATCTACCACTACAGTTCTATCATAATTAAGTTTTCTCTTATGTTTAGTACTATTTAACAAATTTTCTCTAGCGTCGTTACATGCTTGTTGCAAACGATACTTTAACTCGATTGGATAGTTATCGAAATTATATAAAGGATCTCTTTTATTGGAGATATTTGACGGAATGTTGCAAGTCTTGCCGAAAACTAGTTCGAACGGTGTGTATTGCGTTTCTATGTGAACAGTGTTATTATAAGCGAAACACCAGAATGGCACCCAAGAGCTCCATGTGTCAGGATGTTTGGCTATTTGCAATCTAAGATAAGCCCCTAAACATTTGTGAGAATTTTAGAGAGCTCCAAGTGTCTCGTATGATATGCGGTAGAATGTAATTTCTTAATTTTTAGAAGTTTACAAATTTCTCCTAGTGTTGAAGTTAAAAATTCGGTACCCTGATCAGTGACCAATTCATTTGGAATACCGTACCGTACAACGAAATTTTTTATAAACGAGTCAGCTACCGTTATTGCCTCTTTGTTAGGAATGGGATATGCCTCTATGAATTTGCTTAATTCACACTGTAATGTCAGAATATATCGATTGTCTACAACATCCGGATCTAATGGTCCTACCAAATCCAAATAAATTTTTTGAAATGCAGATATTGCAGTTGTAGTGATTGTTAGCGGTTCGATATTCGGTCGAAAATGTTTGAATCTTTGGCAATCGTCACATTTTTTGACAAAACTTTCTATATCTTTCCGTAAGCCTACCCAAAAATAGTACCGTTTTATGTTATTATACATGCGGTTAATACCTGCATGACCTCTAGTTGGTAAAATGTGAAAGTCATTTAATACCAATTGCTTTGTGTCTTTATCGGTTATACGTTGGACATTTTTAACCCTGCGTTAGTCGCGCTTAAAATGTTTTTACCAGTGGTCGCGCGGGAGTGTTTTGCTCACACCTGATTTTTTTGAACCAAAATTAGTTTCAGTAAAAAAAACGAGTGCAGAACAACATTTTATTGAACAGAAAAACCATGAACACAAACGAGAATAAAAAATAAACATATTGTAGCTACCTGTAAAAACAAATTATTCTGAATCGGCATTAATACTGTTATAGCATCTAATAACGCATACAGTTTTTTGTGTTCCCCACAGACGGGCGAATCACATTGTTCCATATCGCATTTACTTTTTGTTTGTCTATTTTTCTTGCGAGGACAAAAACTGCAAAAGACATTTTCACCAGTTCTCACAACTTGCGTTTTTGTAATTCCTAGTTGTTTCCTAATCGAAGTTTTGATTTGAGCAGGTACATTTCTTTCTAGCCGCTTCATCTGCTGCGACTTTACTAAATCCATGGCTAATGTTCTGAGATAAACTCGTCGTTTTATTATCCGGTTTATATTCTCTTGATAAATTAATTGACTGTTTATCCCTCCAATGTTTAGAGGCGAAAAAAATACAGTGATAGTTGTTATCTATAAAATTAAAAATAAAAACAATTATACCTGAAGCTGAACTGAACTGAAATATTCACGTTTTCACATTTGCCGTGAAATATTTGCAGGTTATGTTGACACAAATCTAAAAACTTTACGAGGTGAGCGCCACAAATTCTCGGCCTACCTAGGAAAGAAACGTGTTGCGAAAAAATTAAATATTTATTTTTCAACATAATCTCCATTAACTTCAATACATTTAAGACAACGCTTAACTAACAACTCTATCCCTTTTAAAAAATAATTTGTATCCTTATCCCGAAAATGATGCAGTACTGCCGACTGCACCTCTTCATCCGTCGTAAAACGTTTTCCCCGACAGTCTTTTTTCAACTTGGAAAACAGATAATAATCGCTCGGAGCTAAGTCTGGGCTGTAGGGTGGGTGATCAAGTTGTTCGAAGCCACAGTCCCTTATAGCAGCTTGAGCAACCCATGCGGTGTGCACTGGCGCATTGTCATGAAGCAAGCGAACACCTCTTGTTAATTTTCCTGGTCGTTTTTCCCGAATACTTGCTCGTAATTCATGCAGTAAGGAAGCATAATATGTGGCGTTTACAGTAGTATTCCGTTCTTTAAAATCAATCAACAATATGCCTTCACAGTTATGAGTTATACAAATTATCAGCCGCATAATCGCAAATATATCAGGCCGAGAATAATTGGCGCTTACCTCGTATATCAACATTGATGGTCGCACAGTGAGAATGGTGCTCACCTAGAATACAATCATTCGAGAAACAAATTGCAAAAAAGAACGTAATACAATAAAATTAATGAATCAACAACCAAAATAATTAAAAAACTCAAAAAGTAAGCTACTAAAAAGTTCGAAAAAATTTAATGAAAAATATTAGGACTGTTAACAAAAATTAAAACGATGTGAGGGAATCGCTCATAGCGCGACCAACGCAGGGTTAAGTACAGAAATTTTTATATTTAACTGTTTTATTTTATTAATCATTTTTATAACTTCATTTAATAGGGGCGCGCTTCCCTTATTTTTTATTATAACAATTTCCGGAATTCCATACTCATTGCAGATATATTCCAGGTCTCTCAACGACTCAACTAGTGACGACGTTGATCGAGGGTCCTGATTGAAATAAATTTGTTGCAACTCTTTTACATATATGTAGCTACCTTTCTTAACATAATAATTTAAAATATCATTAAATGTTGATTGGGAAATTAGTATCAACTCAGCTGAATCAGTTGGGCGTTTCAGCAACTCCACCACGCCAGGGTGATCAAGCCTGTCGTGACGAACGTCGTTAATACTTTTAACTTCATTTTCCGTAATTTTTGACTTTGACCGGGTTATTACGTTCATAGTTCCTTCTACTTGAGCACTCATGGTCTTTAGCTCATCGGAAGTTATTTCGATACGGGACAAAGCATCCGCCGCTACGTTTTGCTTACCTTTAACATATTTTATCACGAAATCGTACTCTTCCAAAACTAAACGGAATTTTGTGATTCGATTTGATTTATTGCCCATGCCAAACAAATAAATGAGTGGCCAGTGGTCTGTAAAAATTGTAAATTTCCGATCATATAAATAAGGACGAAAATGCTTCACGGCCCATAAATTGCTAGCAACTCTTTTTCTATTGTGCAATAATTTTTTTCGCTCTTGTTTAATGCACGACTCGCAAATGCGACTGGCTTGTCATCTCCGTTTGACAAAACGGCGCCTAAAGCCAATCCTGACGCGTCAGTTTTTAAAATGAAAGAGTTTTCAGGTGTAAAGTTCGGATGCTGTAGGACAGGCGGGTTTGTTAGTGCATTTTTTAATTTCTCAAAACTAGTTTCGCACTCTTTGGTCCAATTAAATCGAACATATTTTTTGGTTAAATTATTAAGTGGTGCCGCGATTTGAGCAAAATTTTTTATATAACGCCGATAATAGTTTGCTAACGCAACAAAACGTTTGGTGTCATTTGCGTCTTTAGGTGTTGGATATTGTTGGACGGCTTCTATTTTTGCTGGATCAGGAGAAATGCCATCAGCTGTAATTAAAGACTGTGCACGAAAAAAATTGGCCACATAAAAAAATCAATAACCAGAAAATACTTAATATTATGTTATCAACACTATCGTCAACAATTAACATAAACAATTCTTTATAACATGCTAATGCCAGCATATAAATTATTTTAATCCATATCCGAACTTTCTCACTTTACTTCTGACGCTTCTCATCAAGTTACATACAGTAGTCGAGCCAAGAGCGGCAGACGCTTTATTGAACTCTTTTTCGAAGTCAGATAAGCTTGTGGGTTGTTTTTGGCTTTTTTTTAACTTCTGTTTCACAAGCGCCCAATATTTTTCTATTGGTCTTAGTTCAGGACAGTTAGGTGGGTTTTTGTCTTTCGGGACGAAATTTATTCCATTTCTCTGGTACCATTCAAGAACAGTTCTGGCGTAATGACATGTGGCCAAATCGGGCCAAAACAAAGGAGGAGTGTTGTGTGACCTGATAAGTGGCATCAATCTTTTTTTGACGCATTCTTCCAGGTAAATTTCTTGGTTTACACTTCCTTTAGTGACGAAAGTCTTGCTGGTTTTGCCACATGTGCAGATGGCTTGCCAAACCAAAAATTTACCGGCAAATTTTGACATCTTTTGTTGTTTAAAATCCTTATCAACATCAAATTTATTAATGCACGTAAAAATATTTTGTCCCGGAAGCTGCTTGAAGTCACTTTTCACAAAGGTCTCATCGTCCATAATCACACATTCAAATTTTGTGAGAATAGTGTTCGGGTTTCGGTTTTACCTACCAACCGCAACCCTTGTCAACAAGCGTCCCCAACTTTCTCTTCTACCTGCAATGTATCGCTTCCGATTTTAACAACTTTGTACATAGACTCCGAACTGTCAACAACAAGTAAATACAGTGTTACACAGCACATGTTTGTGTTTCATTTATATCAATCTTTTTGGTACGTATGTATGAGTAACAATCATACATCCAACATTGGTCCTTCGAGCCGGATCTCTCCACATGTGTGATCCAGTGCTGTGAATTCAACAATAAAACGCGGTGGTGCCATTTTTCGACGCCTGTATCGGGAGACGTGATCTACCGGCCATCGGAGTTCCCTACCGGACAGGAGAGCAGCGAATCCAGCCCATCCAGTCGTTTCATCCAAGGTTCCAAGTGACCTTATCACGTTTTTGGTAATTTTCGACGCCTGTATCGGGAGACGTGACCTACCGGCCATCGGAGTTCCCTACCGAGCAGGAGAGCAGCGAATTCAGCCCATCCAGTCAATTCACCCAGGCTCCAGGTGATCTTATTACGGTTTTGTCAATTTTCGACGCCTGCATCGGGAGACGGGATCCAGCCATTGGAAATTCCCAACCGGACAGGAGAGCAGCGAATCAGTCTAGCCGTCCCAGGTGCCAGAGGGCCTTATTGCGGTGAGTGGGTTCCAACTATTCCTTTTCTTTATCTATTTCCGGTCAAGCACGCATTCGACCGTAATTGCACGTCATTTTATTTAAATTTCATTGGCAAGTACCATTTACCTTGCCCGAACTGTACCAGTTTTACGTATTTCAACTAAGCGGTTTTTCAAATGGTTATGACGCGTTCGCAAACTTTCGATGCTCCACACATGGCAGGCGCGGAAGGTGACGACAATGCCGAAACATTTTCGGACTCAAATCCTACACCAGAGGATGCAGGAAATTTACAAATTTTACTCTTAAAAAGAAATCGCATTCACGACGAAATATCGCGTTTCAAGTTGTGGTTTGAAACAAACAATCTAAGTACATCCGCTTCTCGACTAAGAGTAAGATTGCGCGATTTTGTACGTATTAAGGCTCAGTTTGACAAAATCCATTCTCAGATTGAAGCTCTTGATGACCCCACCCCCGATTTAGAACAAGCTACCACAAGACTTTATTTTGAAAACGCGTATTACGATTTATGTGCAGATGTCGAAGATGCTATTGAACAAAAACGCGTTAACACATCTTCACCTGCACCGCAAGGTAACGCACCTACGAGCACACCGTCACCATCGGTGCAGTTGCTCCCGAATGTTATTAAACCGTTTAGAGGAATTTATACTGAATGGCTACCTTTTTATAATACATTTAAAACACAAAAGGTGTCTACATTTACAGCGGCAGTAAATCGCAATAGTACACAATCCACTTGTTATTTTTGTAAAAAATCTCATTTAATTTACAACTGTGTTACCTTTTTAAAACTCAGTGTTTCGGAAAGAAGGTCTCAGGTAGATAGGTTGAAATTATGTCAAAATTGTCTCAAACCATCGCATACGTCCGATAGCTGTAAATCTATGTCATGTAAATTATGCCAATTGAAACATAATACACTTTTACATAGTGACCAACCCTCCCATTCAAACGAAAACCAGCCTAGTACCAGTGGAGTTTATTGCTCATCCGCCCTTTTTCCACAAGCCGTTTTGTCTACAGCAATAATTCTAATAAAGGATTGTAAAAACAAATTTCAAAAATTCCGGGCTTTGTTAGACGTGGGTTCAGAATCGCATTTTATTACTGAAGCCGCCACTAACAAATTGGGTTTAAGTACAGAAAATGCAAATGTGGTCGTAGCAGGTATTCAATGTTCAAATACGACCGCTAGACAAAAGGTTCAGGTACAGATCGAGTCGTTGCATTACTCATTTACAACAGCTTTAAATTGTCTGGTAATCCCAAAAATTTCGAAGAACATACCTGTCCGTACCTTTTCTAAAAATGAGCTGGACATACCTGAAGCGGTAAAACTTGCCGATCCTAATTTCAATTTGTCACAGCCAATCGATCTGTTAATCGGAGCTGGATTATTTTGGCAACTGTTATGTGTAGGTCAAATTCAAACGATAGGACATGGCTTAATATTACAAAAAACTTTATTAGGTTGGATTGCAGGAGGGCCATTGCATGGATGCCCCACCAGTAACACTCGTCAAAATCTACATTGCGCGGTCAATAATGTCAATTTAGAAAACCAGGTTGAAAAGTTCTGGAAACTTGAAAGTTATTCAAACGATGATAAGCCGCCCACAGCTCTTGAAATACAACATGAGAACTATTTTATTAACAATGCCACTCAATTATCCAACGGACGATTTCAAGTCAGATTAACATTTAACGAATTTTTACCAAACTTGGGGAATCCGACAGAAATCGCGCTCAAACGGTTCAACACATTGGAACGAAAGTTCGCAAAAAATGTCATGTTAAAAATAAATTATCACGATTTTATGAAAGAATACATTAATTTGGGTCATATGCGTTTACTAGGTCCATTGACAGAGCATAGAATCGAAAGTGAACCCTATTACCTCTTGCCTCACCACGCGGTTTTCAAAAATGACGGGGTCACTGATAAGATTCGCGTAGTATTTGACGGGTCAGCCAAACCATCATTCGGAAAAAGCATAAATGCTTGTCTCAGTACAGGGCCAAAAGTACAAAACGACATTTTTGATTTAATAATTGGATTTAGA
This sequence comes from Zophobas morio, assembly GCF_036711695.1. NCBI lineage: Eukaryota > Metazoa > Arthropoda > Insecta > Coleoptera > Tenebrionidae > Zophobas > Zophobas morio. Next base: position 12,085,234 of record NW_026972122.1, read on the forward strand.
ACGTATAGGTTTGCCTTTACAGCGGACATTTGCAAGATGTACCGTCAAATTTTAATTCATCCCGAAGAAAGACGATACGAACAAATTTTGTGGCGGGATGATCCTCATTTGACAACTAACCACATGAATTTTCATTTCATTCCGCCTTCCGCACCACATATGGGGATTATCGGGGAAGCAATGGTCAAATCTGCGAAAAGTCAGTTGAAGCGCGTTACTGGTATATTTTTATTTAATTTGCAAGAAATGCCGACGTTGCAAATACAAGTCGAAATTTGTTTGAATTCGTACCCGTTAACCGCCATGTCCAAAGATCCAAATGACCTGACTCCTTTAATTCCCGGTCACTTCCTCGTTGGAACCCCTCTAACTGTTATTCCAGAGGATAACGTCACCACGGTCTCAACGAACCGGCTCTCCAGGTGGCAACAATTCAGCCGCACTCAGCAGCAATTTTGGAAACGGTGGACAGCAGAACATATGGGTCAACTTCATCATCGCCCAAAATGGACCAAGGCCAGCCGCAACAGCATAAGGTGGACGATTTGGTGGTCGTTAAGGAAGACCACACACCCCCGCTTATATGGACCACTGGGACGCGTTATTACTGTTCATCCCGGTCTACATGGCCCCATTCGCGTAATGATAGTGAGAACCGCGCATGATGTGATTAACCTGCAAGTGACTAAGCTGTGTGTGCTTCCGACATAAACAAATGTGCAGTGTCTAAATTTACCCCTTTTTTTCTATGTGTTCTGTACTCTATTTCATTGTCAATGTATGCACCTGTCATGTAGACACATATTATGTATTTCATATTTGCAATTGTTATATTTTGCCATGTTGAAAGTTAGTTCTTTCAAGGCGCCGGACCATGTTCGGGTTTCGGTTTTACCTACCAACCGCAACCCTTGTCAACAAGCGTCCCCAACTTTCTCTTCTACCTGCAATGTATCGCTTCCGATTTTAACCACTTTGTACATAGACTCCGAACCGTTAACAACAAGTAAATACAGTGTTACACAGCACATGTTTGTGTTTCATTTATATCAATCTTTTTCGGTACGTATGTATGAATAACAATCATACATCCAACAATAGCGTCATACAACTTGCGTGCTCTGGTTTTTGCAGTACAGTCTTGCTTGTCAGTTCTGTTAGGGGCTTTCCGAACTTTAAATGTTCTCTTCTCGCTTTTTTACCTTCTGCACAAAAGAAGATGATTTTCCGACTTTTTTTGCTACATCTCTCACCGATATGTTGGGACTTTTCTTGAAGATGGCAACCACTTTTGCTTCTGTTTTCTTGCAAACAGGACCCGTTTTTCTGCCCGTTCCTGGTTTGCGTTCTATAGATAAACGCCTAATAAAATTGTTTATGACATTTGCCACAGTTGATTTTCCAATACCCAGACGTCGGGCGATGGTCCGATACGATGCCGTAGAATCTGCGGTATATATGTGCAAGATTCTTTTTCGGAGAGCGTATTGTTTGAATACCATATTCACTATTATCAGGCAGATGTTATTGCAATGACATTTCATGGAAACAACTGAACCTAAGTAAACTCTCGACCAATGCCTACTCGATTATACCCTAGTTTTATGGGAATTATTATTATTTTTATGTGGCCAGTTTTTTTCGTGCACAGCCTTTATATTCAAATCACCCAATCGGTGTGCCATTATTTTCTTTTTCTTCAACAAAATAAAATGTTTTGTTGTTTACCGCTTCACCGCCTCGCCACGCCAGTTCAAATACAGCAATATGAAAGAATCTTCTTTGCTTGTTCCATATAAACTTGTTCTTCAAGATCTCAATTTATATAAGCCATCGTCACAAATTTAAATCAAATTCTGCAGCAAGTGCAATCAGGATACGTATAGAGCTTTGTCTTGCAACCGGAGAAAAACTTTCTTTTTGCAATTAGTCGTGTTTTTCTTCGGTCTACGCTTCCATCTACTCTGAATTTTGTTCTCAAAACCCATCTGAATAACTATTGGTTTTTAGGACGCTTGACTAACACCCACGCACCACTTCCTTGGAATGATTCAAATTCAGCCATCATGGCTTCCTTCCATTCTTGAACATAAGGACCAGTTACTACTTTTTCCCAAGTTGGACCTATTAGTTAGTCGACTACAAGATTTGTTTCATGGCATTCTTCGTCACTCATCCCTGTGTTCTTCATCTTCTTCTTGAATGCGTGGTCTTCCTTTCTCGCCAGTTCTGACCAACTTTGGGCGTCCACGCCTCCTTTTAACTTCTATTGCCCTGTTTTCTCCAATCTCAGCAGGTTCAGGTTCAATGGCTTTAACTTCTCCTTGATCTTCCAATCTTGACTCGTTTGTCAACAGATCAAAAGTTGTGGATTGGGTGGCTTTTGGTGTGACTTGTTCCTCTTGAGCTTGTTCAGTTTCCAAAAATCTAACATTTCGACTTCTAACAATCTTCTATGCTTTCGAATCCTTTAGACTATAAGCTTTCGACTCTTTTGAGTACCCCACAGAGATGCACATTCAAAAGCTTTCTGATCAAATTTGTCTCGAGCCGTTTGTCGAGCATATAGGCCTTGCAACCAAATGTCTTAAAGTGTGAAACATCGAGTTTCTTACCAAATCAAGCTTCATATGGAGTCATGTCGCTCAACGATCTTGTTAGACATCGGTCTCTAATGTAGGCTAATTTCGCTTCCAGAAGCGAACATCGGGCCATCTCTATCTACCAAAGTACGATTCATTCTTTCAGCTGTTCAATTTTGTTGTGTTGAATATGCCACCGTTCGTTGTCTCCTAACTCCAGCAGCTTCGAGTTGTTGTGTAAACTCAACTCCACAATACTCTAGACCATTGACAGTGTGAAGGACTTTAATTTTATAACCAGTCTGATTTTCTATGTATGACTTGTAATGTAAGAATGCTTTCTTGACATCACTTTTATTTTTTAGAAAGTATACGTTGACATATCTGGACTTATCATCAATAAATGTGGCAAAATATGACGCGCCACCTAGTGATTAAACTCTCATGGACCCATAAAGATCTGAATGTACCAAATCTAGCAACTTTTCACTCCTATTGTTAGACTCAGGGAACGGAGTCGCACTTTGTTTGCCTTGAATACAGACTTCACACGTAGGCAGTGGTCTCATTATTCCTGAAGGAACTCCCAGCACCATGTCTTTGGTAAAAACCTTCTTTAGGTCATGTTCATTTAAATATCCATTTTTCTGCTTCATTCACTTCTTGACTTGCAATAGCCCCAGATTCAGTGAAAGTTTCTACATAAAACAGTTCACCTCTCTTCTTTGCCATAAGTACAGGATTGCCTTGTGCGTTAGATACTAAAACATGAGTCTCTTTAAAATTCACACTGTAAGGTACACCGAGGTTTCTAAGAAAGCGGTACCCCGATTTAGCGGCCGCTTCTTGGCGGTTTATGACGTTAATGAAGGAAATAAATAAAAGTAATAAAACAGAAAAGAGAATCGAATTCAGTTATTTCACCAGTCAGAACTTAACTACAAGTGTGAAGGGAGTGTTATAACTTGTGTAGAGCGATTGTTATTATTAAAATTACTTATTTTTAACAACATGGATAATTTCGATGTAGCACTATTAATATTTTTGGAAGATGAAGATTTGTCAGAAAAAGAGTGCGAACGATCAGAAGAATCCGCGTTGTTCGCAAAGCGTGCATCAAAAGGTGTATATGAAATATTGATATGTCACCATTTACATACGAATGCTACAAAATTTCGTGAATATTTTCGCCTAACGCCAGTATTATTTGACAATGTATTAAACCACATGTGGCTTCGCATCCATCCATCGCAAGCAGTGTTAATAGCTTTTTTTAAAGGTCCGAAGACAGGCCGGTCGAGACGCTGAAGCTTGTGGGAGCAATGTGAAGGAAATGAAAGCGAAGTGATCCCGTTTTCTTTACAATAATAATCTAAGGTGTTAATATGAATGTGCGATGAATGATTATTATCAAGCACGAGTAACACTTTGTGAGTTAGTGAAGCATTAGAAAATTTCTTAAAATGTTTAAGAAATTCTAAGAAGGATGCATCTTGTATCTAGCCGGAAGGGTTTGGAGCCCCAACAGATCCGAGTGGTCCGTCCCTCACAAAGTAGTCGTGGTAACGAACACGGGGAAAAAAAAACGGAGGCATGCTATTTCCCAAGGCATTCACTGCAAAAGCTACTGTAATTAACGTGCCCCGTTCAGCAGAAGTAACGGCTCCCACTTGCCGTGTACCACGCCTTGCAACGACTTTATCAGGTCTTTGGACCGTAGTGACGCCTGTTTCGTCGACATTGTAGATATCCTGTGGCTCGTAAGTATGTCTGTCCATAACAAGTTGCAAGTTGTCGTAAAAAGCTTCCACATTTGTTTTGTTAAAACTTGTTGCCCGTGAAAGGCGGGTAGCTTGAGCTACTCGAACAGATAGAGAAGGATTTCTATTCAGGAATGAACGGAACCATTCTTCGCCTGCCATCTCATTCTCAGTCCAAGTAGCAGATCGCTTTAGGTTATATTGAGTTGCAAGCTCAAAAGCCAACTTCCGCACCTCTTTAGGAGCAAGTCCGAAATAAATGTCCGCGCAACGCTGTAAATATTTTGACAACTGCTGCTCTTGTTGTTCCGAAAACACTTTATAGTGAGCGACATACCCCATGCTAATGCTACTGTTTTCATTATCGCCCGTGCTGGCATTATCGCGTTTACGAACATACCTTAATTGAGACATGCGATTAACATCATGCATTTCCGCAGCTTGTCGCAAAGAAGTCCCGCGTTTGGTTTCATTGTAAGCATCTTCATACTGAGACAAGTTACACTGTCCTCTTTCAGTCTTTCTCATGCGTTTTCTAGGCATCTAAAAGAAAAAAACAACAGCTTTCACTTATGTCACAACCGTACCCGGTAAAAATGTCACAACTGTACCCAGAGATCGTTTTCATAAAAAAACACTCACCACGTCAAAACAAAATAACCTACAATAAATGTAACCACTGATATTAAACTGCTAATATTTGATTTATATCGATGAACAACACTCAGTACCCTATCAGTATACATGTAATAGCAATTACGAAATAATAATGAATCAAAATACTTACTTTTTGCGTTTGAAAATCAAAATGTGCTCCTGGTCACGTACACTGTGCGCGTCGGATGACGCAACACTGTGACACAGGTTCACACGTGCAAGCCGCTCCTCTCTCCCCTTGCACACCCACCGCTATTCCCTATATTTTCGATAATATGGCGACTGTCACTATCGTACCCTGACACAACCGTACCCAGTCTACCCTACTTGGTTTCCCTTTTTGCCGAGTGTAATAATCTTGTATGTACGCCCTTCTTTTTCTGCACTCTGTTAAAAATGTGGATATAAAAGAACATTTATTGTTTAAAACGGCAACAATCGCATACAAAAACAAAGCTATCTCATTCGTCTTGCGCGGTTAGTTGGCTACTGCCTCTGTCCCCACCAGGCGTCTCTTGAAGGTCGAGTGACGTTTTCCCTCAGCTGGAGTTCCCCGAACTTTTCGAGCATCCGCGTCTTACACTCGGCCTTCCTGACGCGCGGGCTGTCCTCAGTCCGCCAAGCTCTACAGGGTGACTTTGAAATAGAGGTGGAAAAAAAAAACCACGGCTTCATGAAAATGTGTAGAAGAAGTTTTCGTTTTCTTTTATTAATTTTAATGCAGAGGTAAAAACTCCAAAATCCTGACCCCACTCGGCGATTGATATGCACAAAATTACCTTACCAACAACCTACAGGTAAAAATTATATGCATAGCAACCTGATTGTTAAAACTTGTTGCTGCAATTATTGCTAATAGTTCATAGAAATAAAACTTCGTAAACAGTTATTTTAGTTGAACTCGAATTTTTAATAAAGGAAAAAAATAAAATAAAAATAAAACAACATTAAAGAAACTGGAGGGCGATTCTGATTTGGATTTCGATATCGAAAAGCTATTCAAGTCGAAATGTTATGTCGAAATGCGACACGTTTTGCTCGTAGCCATCTAGCGGATCTACAACAAAGTTTGACGTAAACGTCATCGATGACGTCATAACATTTCGATAGGTTGAAATTATTTCAACATCTCCAGCCTGGTTGAAATCGTGGTTTCCAGTCGAAATGTTGGGTGAAATGTGAGGTTAAACGTGTAACTGTAACAAAAAAGGAAACTCATGCCACATTATGGCACACTTGTGGGGCCAGTTACTAGTACTTGAGCAAATGGAACGAGAAGAACAAGAAAATGGAATCAGAGTGTTTAGACGTATGGTGCGAGATACTCAAAACCCATTTGCCATCTCGGATGCCGAATTTACGCGGCACTTTCGTTTCCACAAAAACGCTGCCCTAGAAATCATTAGAGACATCGAACCCCATATGGTGAACAATTCGTATGTCTCTAAAATTCCGAAAGTTTTGAGGATCTTGTCAGCTTTAAATTTCTTTGCAACAGGAAGTTACCAACGATCGGTTGGAGCGAATCTACTTTCTTGTTGCAGTCAACCTGTTGTCAGTAGAAATATCCAAGAAGTTTCTACTATAATTGTGCGATATCTTCTCAAAGATTGGGTGCATTTCCCTCGCAATGATAGGGAAAGGAATGAACTAAAACACAGATTTATGCAACGCCATCGAATGCCTAATATAATCGGCATTGTTGACGGTACACACATTGCTATAAAAAAACCTAATGAGAATGAACACATATATGTAAACAGAAAAAATTACCACAGTTTAAACTGCCAAATTATTTGTGATTCAGAATTAAGAATTCTTAGTATTGTAGCCAGATGGCCAGGCAGCACCCATGACGCTTTTATATGGAGATCAAGTCGAGTGGGACAAGCTATGCGGGCAAATTATGAAAATGGTGATACTGAATCTCGAATAATGGGGGATTCAGGTTACCCCTGCTTACCATGGCTGCTGATACCAGTACCTCATCCTGCAACACCTCAAGAGGAAAGGTATAATAATAGATTTAAATCATGTCGGAGTACTGTAGAAAGGTGTATTGGCGTTTTAAAAGGGCGTTTTCGTTGCCTATTGAAGGATCGTGTATTACATTACACACCACAGAAAGCTGCAAAAATAATAATGGCATGCACTATCCTACATAATATGGCAGTCTTCTATAGAGTTGATGATCCGGCTCCTATGTGGGATGACATCGACAGAGAGGACTTACCTGTGCCACGGTATATTGCCGATTTAGATATTCCATATAGGCGATTGGGTCAACAACAACGCAGAGAATATATTGTTACAAATTTTTAAATTTTTACTTTTTTATTCATTTAATAAAGTCACATTTTTAAAGTGTTGTCATTGGATTTCATAACATTAATAAGTTCATGAAGCAAACTATTAGTGGTTCTCCTTTCTCTGACATTATCCTCGAGAGCAGAGATAACATTATCCAATTTCTGATTTAATGTTTCCCCAATTGTAATAAAATTACTAGCCGTTTCTTGAACGGTAGTTCTGCTAGTTCGTCGACGTGAGGCTATGGATGTGTTATTCACTGTTGGCTCATCTTCACTTCTTACACTGTCCGAATCATGTGCTCCAATAATAAGAATTTCTTCTGTGGCAGATGATCCAGGTGATGGCACACTTGATTCGGTCTCTGCCATCTCTCTTACTTCTGGTTCTTCACTTTCGAGAGGCACATCAACCGTTTTGCCTAAACCGTAAACGGCTTCATCCGTTAATAGATTTAGTATACGCTGTTCCAAATCATTCAGCTTAATATTTGTTGCTGGTCCTCCGCCAGTCTTTCCATGATGTCTTTTGATTGCGCTGGCTTTCTTTTTTTATTTTTTAAATCAATCCACACACGCTGCCATTTAATTGAGGTTTTCCGAGGTCCTTTAACAGAATTCAACGTGCCTGTAAGTTGCTCCCACATGCCGTTTCTAGTTTTACGTCCCTCAGCTCCAATGAACTTTCCTTTTGCAAATTCCGAGTGTTCTTCCATGAAAGTAATTAAAATTTCTTTTTGATCTAACGAAATTTTACCCTCGTAACTATCTTTGCCCATTACTGTTTTACCGCAAACTGCACGTAAAAAGTATTAAGCTGAATATAAATAAACCACAAACAACACCTTTAGGTGCCTTTCTTACATAACCTTACAAAAATTGACAGAATACTACAGACTCCTTTATTATCGACTCGAGTCGAAATAATCTGAATGCTGGCATTTCGACTCGAATTAACGTCACAAGATTTCAACTCAACTTCTATCGAAATGAATTAGAATCGCCACCCTGTTCAAAATGTAAACCGTTATTATCGAGACATGCTTTAGCTCGTCGAATCAGCGATTCTTGAACCCTTGATAAAACGGCGGGGTTTTGTCGAATAGTTTGAGCAGCATTTTCTATTCTATCCACTAATTCTTCGACACTGTCGACCGGTGTGGCGTAAACTAGTTGTTTCAAATGGCCCCACAAATAGAAATCGCAAGGATTTAAATCTGGTGACCGGGCAGGCCACAAAACAGGACCACCGCGACCAATCCAACGTTGGTTGTAATTATGGTCAAGCCAATCCCGCACTTCACGAGCATTATGGGGGGGTGCCCCATCATGTAAAAACCACACATTTTGTCTTACGTCTAGGGGAATATCGTCTAAAAGGTCGACTAGAACATTTTCCAAAAAATGTAAGTACTGTTATGTGCTTATTTTCTGTAGAAGCACAGGGTCGGCGGCAAGGTGGCATTGGCAGAGAAACAACCCCAGATACTAACTAAGTCTATTGCTAACACACCAAGAAGTTCGTTACAAACAAAAAAAAACAACAAATATTAATAACAATACATTAATACTGACCCCCAATCCCTATCCTTAACCTATACCTCCCTTCACAGTCCACGGCGCCGGACCCTCTGGTGTATTGGGAGAAGCGAGGAGAGGCAGACTCTTTGATTCTTAGCCGTCTGGCGACTTTGCTCTTCGATTCCAGTACTCACAGCAAACGGGGCAATAGAGAGCCTCGACCCCCCTTCACAGTCCACGACGACGGACCCTCTGGTGCATTGGGAGAAGCGAGGAGAGGCAGACTCTTTGATTCTTAGCCGTCTGGGGACTTTGCTCTTCGATTCCAGTACTAACAGCAAACGGGGCAATAGAAAGCCTCGACCCCCCTTCACAGTCCACGGCGACGGACCCTCTGGGACTTCCACAGTCCCCCTTCTGGTGCTCTGGTGTATTGGGAAAAGCGAGGAGAGGCAGACCCTCTGATTCTTAGCCGTCTGGCGACTTGGCAACAGCTGTGTGGCTATAATTTCAACGTGATGGTAACCTCCAACTTTAGTAACTGTATTGTGGCGGTAACTCGAATGTGGCGAGTTCACGTTCTTCTCCTCTTCACCCACACCCACATCTCAGCCGATGGCAACGGAATTCTTTTATTTCACCGCAGTTACGTTTTGGCACGACCTTTTTTTTCTCAACGCGTCCCCAAAAATGGCCGAATCCCGCAATCCCCGTGTCAACTGTCAATCCCCCCTCCCAAACCGTGACCTCCCTGCGCGTCGTGCGTACCAGCGGCGTCCCACAATTCAGTGGCGTAACATTCGATTTTTAAAACATAACAGTACCTAACTCCATTTAAACGAGGTAAAACGTGAGGTCCAATTAGACGACCACCTACAAGTCCTGCCCATACGATGACGTGAAACTTTCGTTGAAATCGGTGTTCCCAAATGGCGTGAGGATTTTCATCAGCCCAAACATGGGTATTATGCATGTTAAACACCCCATCTCTTGTAAATCCTGCTTCGTCAGTTGTTATTTACAAAATTTGGTTGTTCTTCAGCTTTGTGTAATAACCACCGACAGAACACTTGCCGACGCGCAGGATCACCAGGTTGTAGCGCTTGCACCTTCTGAACGTGGTACGGGTGTAAGCCCTGTTCTTTTAATGTTCGCCACGCTATGAACTGAGAAATACCATGACGTACCGCAAGTCTCCTAGTGCTAATACCCGGTTCAGCTTCAACCGTGTGAAGAATTTGGGGTTCCACGTCTAGGATCCGCCTGGTCCTAACACGTCCCCGATCTTGGGTTTGTGGCTTAAAAGTTCCATGATCCCTCAGATGCTGAACGTTTTTTATAAATGTCCCGGCAGCAGGAGCAAGCCGCTGGGGAAAACGTTCCATGTAAATCCGCCTGGCTTCTTCAGCATTTCCTCGTGCTTCACCATAAATGAGAACCATATCGGTTCGTTCAATATTTGTGTACATTGCCATTTTAAAATGAAAATTAATTCATTTATGTCAAACTGACGGTTTGAAATTAAAGGTGGAAAAAACGTAGGTAACTTGATAAACTTCCTTAGCTTACGTTCGGAAAGCATAAATCGTTAGGTTACTATGGAAGTTAAAAAAATTATTATAATCATTGGCGTCCCATGAAAATTGAACTCAATTTGTTTTATTTTTTTCTTGAAATTGAGGCAGCAATTTCAAAAACGAAATCTGCCAATTTTCCTCATTTACAGTAAGCTTTAATGGATTTTTTTTTCCGCCCGTATTTCAAAGTCAGGGTGTATAATGAAAACATGGCTGAACAATTACCCTTGTTCTCCCTACCGGCGCACCACTTTGCAGTCGTAATTCATCTGCACTCTTTTGCAAATTCCATCCATACGCACTACTTTGCTTGCTCTAGGAGAGAACCAAGGAACTACTTTTCCTTACGAGAACTACTCTTCTCGTTCTTAAGGTCATTTTCCTCAACTCTCAATAAGCCAGGGCTAGTCACTTCGTGAGAACTACTTTTCTCACACCGTGAGAACTACCCTCCTCACAACTGCCTATGAGAACTACTGTTCTCATACTGTGAGAACTACCCTTCTCACAACTGTCTATGAGAACTACTTTTCTCATACCGTGAGAACTACCCTCTTCACAACTGTATGAGAACTACTTTTCTCATACCATGAGAACTATCCTTTTCACGACTGCCTCTGAGAACTACTTTTCTCATACCGCACTATTGCAATCACTCTCAACCATGCCACCTCTACTTGGTCGTCACTCACTTCGTTCATTAGCAAACCCAGCCACGCTATGCGCCCCTTCGCACAACACACTTATCAATGAACGGCTACTTCTGCATATAAACCTATTTGGGTTAGCTACTTACGGAATCGATCAAACGTTATGCCATCATAGGGCACCAACGCTTCATCTTTTCCACTGCAACAACAGTGCGGGCACTGCGAAAACCCTCTCGCAAATCTTCCACTTCGTATCGGTCGTTGTAGAGCCGTTTGGTCACACGAAAAGGCCCTCGAAATTTGGGATGCAACTTCTTGCTAGTCCCTGTATTGGCTTGGCTAGTGATCAGTATCATCACCACATCGTCGATAGCATACGAGTCGGCGACCCTTCTTAACTTGTCGTAACGCTCCTTTTGCTTCCGTTGATCTTGAGTTATGTGCTCACTAATCTTACCTCTTAACTCAGCAAGATTCATGCGGTCGACCTCCGCTTCGATTGTATTCAAGAGACTTGCTTCAGCTGAACCACGGGGTTGGTACCCAAACAGCGCCTTTGCACGGGTAGAGTTCAGTTCTTTGTTCCAAGCTGTATTGATGGCGCTCTGGATCTGTTTTACTCGGGAGACCCACTCAGTAGTTTCGTCTCCGGCGCAGGTGGTAGCTAACGCTGCCAAAATCGTGCGATTGTACCTCTCGCACTGTCCGTTGGCCCGAGGGGAGCCACTTTTCCGTTTCCGGCATCCGGTACGGACGATAATCGGCTGGTCTGTAGTACATCGGATCACCATTTGCGTGGCATCCGTCTTGCCCAAGTTGCCCAAGGACGAACACACGCGATCCGAGAATTCTTCCAGGAGTTCTTCACACTGGCGCTTACACTCTGGCGATTTACCATCACCACACGATAACCGTCTCGAACAAGCAGGTTCGATTGCAGCACACAGATGAGCACGATCAGTTTCTAGGTCTCTTAGTTGACGTACGCAAACATCATTACCGACGGTAATCACCATAACGTTCGGCAGATTTAAAAAGTCCCCACCGACAATAACATCATGCCGCATACGGTCTTTTGGAAGCACGACAGCCCGTATTGTGGCTACAGTCTGTCCAACTTGAAGGCTTATAACCACAGTACCCACGCTCCGAACAGTCTCTCCTGTAAGACTTTGCAGAATGGCGTTTGTCGTATTTGGCATTACAGTCAACTTTAGGGCTGAGGCAACCGATTGTCTCAGTAATGTACATGAACTTCCCGTGTCCACAAGACATCTGACTCGCTTGCCCTTTACCCACGCCAGCATCAGATAAGGATTTTCCGCCGCCAATTTTACCGGTGCGACCTCATTGACATTTCGGGATTTGGTCGTAGCCGTTTTGCTACCTGTAGCAGATTTGTTTGGACAATTCACTTTTAAATGTCCCGGACGTTTACAGCCATAACACGTCACTGGTGGTTTCGGACAATCCCGCGCGAAATGCGGTCCTTTGCAATTATAACATTGCACCGCGCGCTTCGACCTTGCTGATACAGCCAATAGCTAGGCATAGACACACACATTTTCCAGCGGATTTGCATGGGGCGAGCAAATCCGTCAGTTTTGCATGTGGCGAGCCGTTTTACGACCGAGGCAATAAACACACGTGCAAATCGTACGAATTTTCCGACGAAATGCTCCAATGCTCGTCCCATACAAATCTGTATGTTTATGGGTATGATCTGACGATTTGCGCGACGGATTTGCGTGGCTCGTGGCTCTTTGAACGTTTCAAGAGGTCGCGAGCCACGCCAGCGGTATTTACAGTTCACAATTCGAAGAGTGCATAATAAAAATAAATATTATTGTGAAAATAATAATAATGTCGCCAATTAACAAGAAAAGAAAATTAATTATTATTACTAGTGCTAGTGCTCTGATGTACTATACAATGTTTGCAAATTATAATAATGAAAATACAAAAAGAAAACGACGTGTTTGGCAAAAAAAAATGGCTACGTGAAAGAGAAAACCACAGTGACGTAAAACTTTTGAAAGAATTGCGCGGTAATGGGCCCGATGACTATAAAAATTATTTACGGATGAACGCTAATACTTTTGATGACCTTCTACACCGTCTAGAACCTTATCTTAAGAAAAAAGACACTGTAATGCGTGAGAGCATCCCTCCAAATGAACGCCTTATAGTAACTCTCCGGTTTTTGGCGACTGGCCGCAGCTATGAAGATTTAAAGTTTAGCACAGGTATATCCCCTCAAGCTTTGGGATACATAATTCCAGAAACGTGCAGGGTGATATATGAAGTTCTGCAAACAGAGTTCTTAAAGGTAAGCAGTTATAAAAAAGTATTTTTCTACTCCCACATAGTAATCCATGAATTACGAACTGTCTAGCCTCATGGTAAAACCATAGTTACACCCACTGGCATGTAATGAATGAACAGGCACGTAATATATACATATATATATATATTACGTGCCTGTTTGAATAGTTTCCATAGCAACTATAAACATTTGCTTTCTCAAAAAAATTTCTTCTGAAAGTGATTCTTCATTATAGATCGTAGAAAAAGTATATGACACAACTCTGGTGGTAAGCTAATTACGAACTCATATTACATCACTCGCTCGCTACGCTCGCTCGTGTATAAACTTCGTTCGTAATTAGCTTCTTACCACCCTCGATATGTAATATACTATTAATATTAGTATCAAATGAAACAAATTCTTACATTAAAATAAGCAAAAACAAAATGGTATATAGAAACTAACTTAAAGATTTTCAAAATTTGAATAAAATTGTGCGGCTGAAGTAGTCTCCAACATAGTAGATGGCATATTATCACGTGGCACAGCTGATGAAGCAGTAACAGTAGTATTATTACGTGAAGACGTGTGGGCCCCGTTTGCTGAATAATGGGGGTACCAAAATGGGTTGACATATGTTGGTTCTCTCTGATCAGTAACCATCGTGGTCTCTGACAACTTGTTCATTACTGCTTTTTGCAATACTTGAGTAATTAAACTTTCCGCATACATTTTCTGGGATGTATCTGTAATTGTTTTTAACTTTGAGCCCACATATGCGCCAAAAGCAGCGCTGTCATCTCCAACTTCGTTGCTGGTTGCACTTGTCAGAGCGTCGGTGCAAACTTGTAAAAATTGTCTATGCTCAGTTAGATCTTCCTTTTTTTGCTTTTGCTTTCTGTGTCTCTCTTTAGTGATAAATGCCGTATTAATTGTAGTATTGCTACTATGCGGGGTGGATGTACTGGGAATCTGTAAAATCATAATTGAGTGAATGCTTTATTTTTTCCGTTTCCGTCTACAAAAGAAGAATGGAAAGAAATTGCGAAAGACTTTGAAGAAAACTGGCAAATACCTAACAGTGGCGGAGCAATGGATGGAAAACACATCCGCATTTGGGCGCCACCACACACTGGTGCCCAATACTTTAATTACAAAAATTTCTACAGCATTGTGTTAATCGCCTTGGTTAATGCCAATTATGAATTCATATCTGTGGATGCAGGCAAAAATGGAAGAATTTCTGATGGGGGAGTTTTACAATATACAAGGTTCTATCAACTTCTTATAGAGGAAAAATTACAGTTGCTTGAAAGACATGGATGTAAAGAAAATATGAATTTCGTATTTATTGGTGATGAAGCATTTGCTATCCACAAACACATTTTGAAACCTTTGCCTCAAAGAAACCTAAACTACGAAAACCGCATATACAACTATAGACTATCAAGAGGTCGTAATGTCGTCGAAAATGTTTTTGGTCTTGTTACGTGGCTCTCGACCGCGACTAGGCTCAACCGGGAAGGCCGTGGGTGATGGTACAAAAAAAAAAAATAAAAGATTGGAGCCTACAATTAATTAAATTTATTTAGAACGGGGGAGGTGAGTGACTGTGTGACTGAGTACAAACTATCGATCTAAATATAAAAAAACTTAAATAAATTACTATCCTAACCTTATGAGTACTTCGCGTCCGTACCGCAACAGTGCCGTTCCTGGCGGTGGCGAAAATGCCGAACGCGAATATACTTAACCGAGAAAATAATAAAAAAATACAAGAAAATAAAATAATACCTAATACCCTATAACTAACGCCTCTCCTTCTTTCCGGAGTTAACACGGCGTCCTCACTTAGAAAATGGGGTGGGGCGGGGCGGCTAGTTGACCTTCGTCCAAACTTCACACAGAAAAACCTTTCCACGCCAAGAGCGCAAAAAGATGGCAGCACGTAGAAACGAGGAGGGAAAAAAAACCCAATGGTAAAAGTAATGCGAAAAAGAAAAAAAAGAAAAAGGCCTGAAAAGAAGATTAACTAAATTTCAATCCAGAACCCAATCCAGTAATTACCTCTGATGGTGTGCGGCCTTAAAGTGAATTTTCGGGGGTCTCAAAAACACAGGACGCACGTCCTCGTTCCCAAATGCGGTGGCCTCAAATCGTCTCTAACGCAATTTGGAGAAGAGTAATGCCACAACTGGCTAAAATAAGGGCTCTACCTCCAAAAATGGCCCCTTCGCACTGGATACCCTGAAAACACTTGCACCCGTTCCCAACGACTCGAAAAATCAAAATGGAGTCCCTCCTGGTTTTTTTTTTTCCTTTCTGTGGCATGCGCGGTCTGAAATACCCAAATTGATTGAGGGAGGGGAAAATATCGATACCCCGAATCAATGAGAGCTGTCAACTAACCTCACAAACTCATGTAAATAAACAAAATCAACCAAAATCGTATCATCTCCCCTTTACAAAAAAAAGAAGTTTCCTTAGAAACTTACCCCTAACGGCCCACGTGGAAAAAAAAGTTGATTTTCTTAATAAATAAAGAAGAAAAGAAAATAATGGAAAATAATAAAATAATAGAAGAAAATAATAAAAAAATGGTGAAACTCGGCGGACTAGAGATCCTCGTGCCTATCAAGCTTTAAATCTTGGACATGCCAGGCGCCAAGATTCACCCTGGTATCATAGTCCAATAACTCGTAGACACCTGGTGTCACCTTCCGATGAACCACGCACTTGACAAACTTGGGTGCTAGTCCGGCCGCGAAACGTTCGCCCTTATTTGACAAAACCCGATTCCTTTTCCAGACTATCTGCCCGGGGTCCAAGACTAATGGACGTCTTCGCAAATTGTAACGGCTCGCACTATCTAAATAGGCTTTTTCAAGTCGTTTCTGAACATCGACGTACAGTCGAAACAGTTCCTTTAGGTGGTCGTTTAGTTTCTCTCGCGAATCACACACAATCTCATCTTGCGGATGCGGGGGAGTCAGCTTGTGGTGTAACTTCCCTGACAAAAATAAAGAACGTCCAAAGTTAAGGTACGCAGGACTATATCCGGTCACCTCGTGTACGGCGGTGTTGATGGCAAACGCGATCTTTGAAATATTCCGGTCCCAATCCTGGTGCGTATCTCCTGTCAAATAGCTACGAACAGCCGTCTTCACAACCCGGTTAATACGTTCACTAGGGTTTGCCTGAGGGTGGTAATTGGCGTTGAACGTAATTTTGCAATCATAAGATTCTACCATTTTCCGAAAGACATTACTAACATACTGCTTGCCGTTGTCGCAAATAATTAGTGATGGAACACCAAACCGGAGAAAGACATCGTTTTCCATATGCTCGGAAACGACAGTACCTAGAGCCGATTTCAACGGAAATAGCAACACGTATTTAGTGAAACAATCAGCTACAATAAGAATAAATCGATTACGTCGACGGGAAAGTGGAAACGGTCCCATAATGTCCGTACAAATCAACTCCCATGGCTTCGAGACAGTGCGATGGCCCATTTGGCCATAGGGAGCACGTTGCTCCGGTTTTTGTGCGGCGCACACCTCACAATTTCGAACGTATCGGGCGATATAAGTGTTCATTTTTGGCCAATAGTACAAGGCCGAGACTCTCTTCTGCGTCTTGAAATATCCTAGATGTCCGGATGTAGGAGAGTCATGGTTTTCTACCAGTACAGCTTTACGTAATGAAGGAGGTACTAACAATCTCCAATCATCGTCCGCACAGTAGGACGGCGACCCACCTTTTACTAATCGGTAAATCTTCTCGTCCCTGACACAGAAACGAGGGTACTTCTGCGGATCTGCCCTAATTCTCTGTAAAAGCGATGTATACCAAGGATCATGATCAGTAGGCTGAACATCAACGGCGTTGATAGCTCGGGACAGTGCATCCGGAACTACATTCGACTTCCCCTTTCTGTGAACAATTTCAAAATCATATCCCTGTAATCTCAAGGACCAACGGGCGAGTCGTCCCGACGGATTTTGTAGCTTGTACAGCCACAACAAAGAGAAATGGTCGGTAACGACCGTAAAACGAACGCCCTCCAAATAAGGCCGAAATTTTTCGATACCGAACAAGACGGCTAAACACTCCAACTCCGTGGCTGAATATTTTGTCTCCGCGCCCGTGAGAGCTCTGCTTGCGTAGGCGATTACTTGCTCTCCCTCTGATCCGTCTTGACTAAGGACGCACCCCAATGCCTGACCAGAAGCGTCACATTGCAACACGAACGGCCGACTGAAGTCCGGAGTGGCCAAAATAGGAGCCGTAACCAAGCACTCTTTCAATGCCAAGAAACCTTCTTCCGCCTCCGGGGTCCAAGCGAAAACACACCTTTTCCGTGTGAGGCGAGTCAACGGCGCAACCAACGACGAGAAATTTCGAACATAACGACGATACCATGAGACAAGGCCGACAAAACGCCTAACTTCCTTTGCATTGGTAGGCCTGGGATAATTGAGCATGCACTCGATCTTGTGGGGATCCGTTCGGATCCCATTTGCATCCACGATATGGCCTAAATACCTCAACTCCGTCTTTAGGAACTCGCACTTCTCCCGATTCACGGTGAGACCGGCGTCAACTAGTCGTTCAAAAACTTTCCGAAGAACCTCCGAATGCCTCGCGAAATCGGGTGTCGCCACGATTATATCGTCTAAGTAAATAAAAGCCCATGGTTCCAAATCCGCACCCAAAGTCGTATCAACAAAGCGCTGCCATGTAGCTGGAGCAGTATGTAGCCCGAATGGCATCCGTCTGAAATGGAAAAGTCCCTTCCCAGGAACCGTAAACGCTGTCACTTCCTTTGACTCTTTGGCAAGTGGAATTTGCCAATATGCGCTTTTTATGTCTATCGAGGAAAATACCCTGGCGCTATGCAATCGATCTAAAATGGTACTAACATATGGTAGAGGATACGCGTCCCTTTTACTAACCTGGTTGACCTTTCTAAAATCAATACAGAAGCGGTATTCATTGTTGGGTTTCTTCACCATTACAACTGGTGACGACCAAGGTGACTTGGATGGTTCTATCACCCCTAATTCTAACATTTTATCAACTTCAGCGTTAATTTGTTGTTGGATGTAGGGAGAGACAGGGTAATAACGCTGTTTAATAGGGGAATGATCTCCTACGTCGATAACGTGGACCACATTTTTCGCACAACCCAACTTCGAACCCATCTTCGTAAAGAACCTTTCAACCAACTTGGAAACATCCTCGCGCTGCTGTGGCGTGTCGCCACTAGACCCTTGGACAGCCGCAACTCCCAGCGAATAAGAATTCGACGCCACTCTCGGAACAATATCCATGTCCTTCCAAAAATTTATACCTAAAAGTATCTCCGTCGTAATCGAAGGGACAACAAGTACTTTAAGAACCCTAATGCGTGAATTTAACTGGAGGGGAAGATCGATAAAACCTAAAACTTGACGAAGACTACCATCAGCTAACGAGACATCCGGATGTTCTTGTAATTGCAAGTTGAGAGAACGAAGTTTTTCCCAACCGGGACCTCCGACAATGGTGGAACTTGATCCTGAATCCAATAATCCAACTAACGCAATCCCTAAAACTGAAACTCGTAAATAAGGCCTTGGATCTCCCGATGAAACTAAAAACTTGGAATTCACCGCCTGAATCTCATCTTTCCTGCACTCTAACCTAACAAATTCCAACCACGTTTTCCAAGAATCATCCACCGGTTGTCGCTGCGAAACCCCTAGCCGGTGTTCTAGTGGTTTCTTTGTCCGTTTCCCGATAGTCGAGCTGCGTTCCTACATTGACAAGTGGATGTAGTCACGTCTCGTTTCCCGCATTTAAAACAAAATCGACCATTTCGTGGAGCTCGACACTGGGAAAAATAATGACCAGAGCCCCTACAATTCCAGCAAAGAATCGAACCAACGGATGAAGTTTGAGCCATCATTCGAGACTTGACGAGAGTAGGCCCTGCTAAATCCGGTTCTAAGCAGGATGCTTTCGGGACATTAGGCCGAGGAGCCGTCGCCAAAATTCATACGGTCTCTAATTTCTTGCAGGTGTCCAAAAGTTGATCGACACTACTGATGTCAACCAAACCGATTCCCTGAATCAAATATGGGGCAAGGTTGCGTTGCAAGACGCGTAATTTCTCTTCCTCTGAGGGTGGGACAGATAACCGATTGAACAAATTTTTCAAACATGCAAAATAACTCCCCACACTCTCATTCGGACCTTGCACTCGTGTCCTAATTTCCTGCCACAATTCCGTCGCATAATCAAATGGGAGAAACTCTTTTCGAAGCTCCCTAACAAAACCCGTCCATGACAGAACCGACGTTTTTACCGAACGATACCAAATTAACGCCTGGTCCTCCAGGAGATCAACTATCGAGTTGAGCAGTTCGACCTCTGAGACGCCTCGCGCAAATCTAAGCTCTTCCACCCTCTCTAGAAAGGCATTAACGCTCATCCCCTGTTTATTTCCTGAAAATTTCAAGCCCCATTGGCAAACAGGAACTTGGTGCTTGTGGATATTTACGACCTGCGCTCCCAAAAGTGGAACCGTCGGCGGTTGCACGTTTGGGTCGTTTGGCTCTACCGTCGCGTCCAGTTTAGAGTCAACTAAAACTTCAATGCTGCCCAACTGATTGAATAGGTTGGTCAGACGATCTGCCATTTGATCACGTTCCTCCTCCGTTAACCTAAGCCTAACTCGACTAACGCGTCCGTACAAGTGTCTTAACTTAGTCTCAACATTTCGTTCCTCTGTGCTGTTTTTCGCAATAGACCGCCGACTTTGGACAAAACCGTAAAGTTGAGCTATTTTCTCCGTACAAATCAGCATCTCGGTTTCCACAACTAAGCGAAAGGTCGGGCTAAAAACCAAGTCCCCAAACTCTTCCGTTCGTATTAATTCCGATAACCTCCTTCGCATCGCCCCTACGGTTTCATGACCAATGTCGTCAACCCCTCGTACCGCCAGCTCATACAAGAGCTCATCTCGAGTGAGCCTATGAGAATCCATAGCTTAGATATATATGTATATATATAGGACGCAACTTAAGATTACCTCAACCCTAAAAATTATACCTACTCAAAAATCAGTTATCACCCAATCACTACAGTCAGAACAAGCCCCACGTTCCGGGCGCCAAATTAATTGTTACGTGGCTCTCGACCGCGACTAGGCTCAACCGGGAAGGCCGTGGGTGATGGTACAAAAAAAAAATAAAAGATTGGAGCCTACAATTAATTAAATTTATTTAGAACGGGGGAGGTGAGTGACTGTGTGACTGAGTACAAACTATCGATCTAAATATAAAAAAACTTAAATAAATTACTATCCTAACCTTATGAGTACTTCGCGTCCGTACCGCAACAGTGCCGTTCCTGGCGGTGGCGAAAATGCCGAACGCGAATATACTTAACCGAGAAAATAATAAAAAAATACAAGAAAATAAAATAATACCTAATACCCTATAACTAACGCCTCTCCTTCTTTCCGGAGTTCAACACGGCGTCCTCACTTAGAAAATGGGGTGGGGCGGGGCGGCTAGTTGACCTTCGTCCAAACTTCACACAGAAAAACCTTTCCACGCCAAGAGCGCAAAAAGATGGCAGCACGTAGAAACGAGGAGGGAAAAAAAACCCAATGGTAAAAGTAATGCGAAAAAGAAAAAAAAGAAAAAGGCCTGAAAAGAAGATTAACCAAATTTCAATCCAGAACCCAATCCAGTAATTACCTCTGATGGTGTGCGGCCTTAAAGTGAATTTTCGGGGGTCTCAAAAACACAGGACGCACGTCCTCGTTCCCAAATGCGGTGGCCTCAAATCGTCTCTAACGCAATTTGGAGAAGAGTAATGCCACAACTGGCTAAAATAAGGGCTCTACCTCCAAAAATGGCCCCTTCGCACTGGATACCCTGAAAACACTTGCACCCGTTCCCAACGACTCGAAAAATCAAAATGGAGTCCCTCCTGGTTTTTTTTTTCCTTTCTGTGGCATGCGCGGTCTGAAATACCCAAATTGATTGAGGAGGGGAAAATATCGATACCCCGAATCAATGAGAGCTGTCAACTAACCTCACAAACTCATGTAAATAAACAAAATCAACCAAAATCGTATCAGTCTTATAGCAGCAAAGTTTCGGGTACTGCATACTGCGATAAATATGAAGCCATTACATATACAATATGTTGTATTAGCGATTTGTACTTTACACAACTATCTAATGAAGAGAAAAACACAATACATAGGACCTACCTCATTATTTGATTCGGAAAATAAGCAAACACACGAATTATTGAAAAATGCAGAATGGAGGCAAAATGCTGTTCAGTTATGTCCTTTGCAGATTTCGGACAGAACAGGTCAAGCACTAGATGCAAAAGAAAATAGACAAAAGTATATCCAATATTTCAATGGCAATGGAAAGGTATCTTGGCAAGATGACATGTTAAGGATGGGAAAGTCTTAATTAATAATGTATATAAATGTTTTTTTTTTTTTTTTTAATAAAATTAAAAGTAAAAGTTATGTTTTCTTTACCAGGCTATCCAAACATTGATCCAGACTTTCGTGCATGTTGGTCGATTCCTGGCTTTCAGGGTCCTGGAGATTCTGTATCCTTTTCTCTTTCCGCATCACTATTAATATTGTCTTCACTGTCATTATGATCGTTGGAGATATCTTCTGTTAATACAGAAGAAGGACTGCGTATTATATTCGAGATGCTGGATGTGGGTTGTTCTTGATCTTTTATGAACATTAATAGGTCAAAGTACCATAAATTTGACAAATAAATGTCGTCACTTCCACGACCGCTTCTCATGGACCGCTCTACTTTCTTAACCCTTCGGTAGTCGAGCCTGCTTTTGTAACACGAGTAGTCGCGCTGTATCTCTCAGATACATGGTATAAAATAATGGCTTTTTCGAAGTTTTAACAACAAACAACAATTCAAAAACAGTAAATTTATTATAATAATAAAAAATATATAATTTTAAATTTATTCAGTATCTTCGCTTTCACTATTCCGGCAAGCTGCAGACAAAGTTTTTGCATGCAGTTTCAAGCAAACATGTGTGCCACATTTTTCACAATAATGCGCTGTAAGTGATGTTTTTTTGGTATCTTGATAACACTTTTGGCATCTTTTTCTTTTCCGTGTAGCGGGTCCCTCTTCTGGTACAGCAGGTCCAGCTTCTGGCAACTCAGGCGCAAGTGGGTTATATTTTTCCAAAAGAATTTTTATATTCCTTGGTAAACTCATCAGTTGAGATCTTCTTTTCAGATGATCTTCTAACATTCCTAAGCCTAATTGCTTTAAAAAATCCCTTCGGGAACAGTATTCATTTTTATTTCCCAAAAAGATGACATGGGCATTGATGGCTGCTATGTTTAGTAGATGATAAAAAATAACCATTGGCCATCTTCTTGTACTTCTTGCCACATTATAAGTAGCACATTATTTGTCGACATCAACTCCAGATTTCGTATTGTTGTAAAACAAAATTACCTCTGGCTTGTGCGGAATTTCTTCTGAAACATCAGTTGAACCGACGTGCATACTGGAAAGCAGGACGACTGTTTTTCCTTTTTTTGGACTGTAGGAAACCAGAGTTTCATTTGTAGTATAGCCGAAAATAGTGCTGTATTCAGCACGCCCTTGTGGAAAAACAAAAATTTGAGGGAGTTCTCGTCTGTTTTTCCTTATTGTCCCCACATATGAGAGTTTTTTTTCTTCCAATTTTCTTACCAGGTTCAAGCTGCTAAACCAATTGTCTGCAGTAATGTTCCTTCCAGATTGGTAAATTGGTTCTGATAACCTCATTACTACATCATAGGCCGAATTGCTCTGTCGAAAGGGTCCTTCTGGTTGCTGCCCACAATAAATTTCCATATTCGCCGTATAATAAAGTTTGGCATCACAAAGGCAGAAAATTTTGATGCCATACTTATTTCGCTTTGATGGGATATATTGTCGAAATCCGCATCTACCTCGAAATGCTGGCAACATTTCGTCTATTGTCACGTTCTGGCCTAAATGGTAGTGGGTTCTACAGTTTTGTAGAAAACACATAAAAAATTCTCTAATTGGTGCCAGTTTGTCCACCGCATGTCGTTCATCTCTTGTTGTTCTATCGTCAAAACGTAAACAGCGTAACAAAAAACTAAAACGTCTTAGAGACGTGGTCATTCTAAAAATGTCCACTCCTAAACCATCGGTAGCCCAAAAGTCCTTGAGATTTCTGTGACCTCCTCGAAAAACTCCTGCTAGGTACAATAAACCTAAGGCTGCTTTCATTTCGGTGTAATCAGTTGGCCGGCAGTCTCTGTCTCTTTGGAATTTTTCCTTGATTGTATCTATGTATTGATTTGTAAATATATAATACAATTTGGTTTATAATTTCGTCACTGAAAAAGAGACTCCAACACTGGATTTTCGTCTTGGAGTTCCTCGCCGTTTCACCAACAACACCTGGCAACTTCGTCAAAATATTATGCGGTCGCATGCAACTTACTGTTGGTTTCGTTTTGTTCCACTTGGTTCCATCTTTGCCTGCAATTATTATTACAGAAAAATTAACAAAATATATTTTCTAGATAGTATTCATATGTAAAATAACAAAATACAAACAGTAAAGCTGCATCGTGAAACATACTCATAACTCAGTTGAGAACAACAAACTCATTCACATACCAAGAAAATACCCTTGGATTTGCGGTGGTTCTTCCTCTTCTGACACAGAATCATTTTCATGGTCGGTTTCTGAATCGAAAGATCTTGTTTCCAAATTGTCTTCTGTTTCAGAATCTCCAGATTCTTCTAAATTATCATTTCTATCGTCTTCTTCAGAGAAGAGCAGTTGGTGTATTTCGTCAATGTCTTCACTTTTTGATAGATCAAAGTACTTTTTACTCATTGTTAACAAAAGGTAAAATTTTAAACAAACTCTAGGGCACTACAATAACGTGTTCACTGCTCAAACAACTCGCTTCAAATAATTGCAAGAGTGATCGCGTTGTATCTAGGGGATACATACCCGTGCGCTATCTGGATTTTACCTGCTTTATAGCCGTAACAATGAACGGACCTTCTTGCAATTTCCGGTACCGCTTTGAAACAAATCTCTTAAGGATTAGTTCATGCCGCGCATTCCTAAAATTTACCGTTTTTAATATATTATCGAAATAAATAGGCATGTATCTGTCTGATACACGCGCGACTGCTGGAGGGTTAAGTTCCTTCCTGAAGGTACTCCTCAACGACTGAATTTTTTTCTTAACCATATCCTCACCACCAGTCACTCTATATTTTTACATACTTCTAATAAAGCACATATTCCCAACTTCTTCAAGTTTTTATTCACATACTCTGAACTTTTGACTTTCCATAAATCAGTATGTTGCCGATAAACCTCAATAAATTCGGTCAAAAATTCTTTATTACTCATTATTTTGCCGCACTTTATTAATCGTGATAGTCACTAATATTATTAATAAATTTGAACGTCAAGCAAGTGCGGACGTTTATGGTGGCGTGCAAGTTGCGACTTGTCGCCGAGTTTGCGTGGCTCGTGATGTGGCGCGGCAAGTCTGCAAATAAATGCACGGATTTATCCGTCACTTTTGCTCGCCGCATGCAAAAGTGTCAAAAAATGTGTTCGTCTATGCCTAGCTAATGACTCAGAGCCGCCCGCTGCACGATTTCGGCGATCTGTGACTGTCGAGGTTCCCGCCGCCGCGTCCTGTGACGTCCACGGTGTGTGCCCGCTGGCGGCGCGTTGCACGACTACACTTGACGGCATGCGACCGACGGTACTTAGGTACGCATACAGTTCATTGCTATCGCTGCATTTAGTTGACCGAGCTGCCCGCGAAATATTTTCGTCGCCGATTCCTCCGATCACACCGTTCACCAAGTATTCTTCCGGAGTGTTCGGATTTAAGTTTCTCAACAACGTTATCTTGTTAAAGCAATATTCACTTAAGTCTTGGCCTGGCTGAGCCTCATACAGCGCGGCCTCTCGCAACATTTTCGAATACGGCACCGGCTTGTAAAATTGTTTAATTAACGCCGTTTTCATCACACCCCAATTTACACTCAATGTGTCCTGGCTATCGTACCAGCATCTGGCCATACCCTTGAGTCGATCGGAAATCAACTTAACACGTTGGCTGCCGTGAGAAGAGTAATGTGATGCATAGAGATTTGGCCATAACAGCCGCGAGTATCAAGAAATGATTTTCAGACACTACACGTTGTAGTGGCCGGCTAAAGCAACTAACGCTTCTCACATCAATGTAATACTTATGGAGCCTAAAATGTACGGCTGTAACTAATAGAAACCATAATTGGCCTGCGCCTGTGTGAATCATAGGTTGATTCTCAGAGCCTCAAATTTCTTGTTGACAATTTTCGAAAAGACAATGAAGCTATCGATGGAATATAATATATATTTATTCAAACACAGCATTCAATAAAATATAAACAAAAACATAATGTAAAATAAAATATTATTTGTATTGAAACATAACATTTTTTGTGAACGATAGGAAAATATGTGTATCTCAAAATATGTAAACATATAAATCAACAAAATATAAACAGTTATTTTGTACATTTATGAACTTCAAAGAAACAATTTAAACAGTAATTTTTACTACATGTTATACAGCGATATCTCGATTGAGGAGTTTTTGACTGGGCAAGTTTTCTGTCAGTTTTTGAAAGTTTTTCATAACACACAACACACCTACGGCGACTCTTGGTTCCTACATCTTCTAACACATGCTCGGCTTGTTGATGGTGCGTTGTGTCATGACGAATGTCTATTTTAGTTAGTTTCAGAGCAAGTTCTTCTTTGAATTTCGTAATCGACATTTTTTCATTAGCTACCTCTTGATGTAGAATGTGAGCATTTACCACCGCAGCACCCACAATCAGTTCAACAGCAAGTTTGCGATACCATTTTACACCCCTTCGTAGCGAAGTGGTGTAAGACTTCATTTGATCTGACAAGTCTATGTAAGATTTGTGCTTGTTGTAAACAGTTACAACTATTGGTTTTTGACTGTCTTTACCGAAGTGGCTGACTGTTTTCATTTCAGCGGTATGTTTTGTGCTCAAAGTACAAACATCTCGCTTGTCTTTCCATTTTTGAATCACTATACCTGTGTTACTTTCGGCGGCAATTGTGTCACCGTTTTGTAATTTCTTTTCCGTTATATGTTTGGGATTAAATTTCTTATTGGTTCTCAGCGTTCCAACTAAATGTGTGTTTCTCTTCAACAACTGATGCGCTAAGGAAATGCTGGTGTAATAATTATCGGTGTAAATTGTACGCCCCTTATCTAACAGATTGTCAGACAAAGAAAGAACGACTTTTTCTGAAGAAGACTGATTGGGTACTTTATCCTTTCCACAATATACTTGCAAATTATATGTGTATCCTTTTTCAAGACACAGTTTATAAAGCTTGATGCCAAATTTATGTCTTTTGTTGCTTATATATTGGCGAAAACTCAAACGCCCCCGAAATGGCACTAAAGTTTCGTCTATACATACATGCTCTTTCGGAATAACAACGTTTTGAAAATTTTTGATCAGCAGATTTGTCAGAGGAGTGATTTTCTGCAATCTATCTTCCGTCAGTATTTCGTTGTTGTGGAAATGCCACGACTTGAGAAGCAGCTGGAAACGATTTCGAGACATGATGTCTTTTATTTTGTTGGTGTAAACGACACATTTGGACCAATACGCCTCGATTGAAGAAAATGGACACAAACCCATCCAAACGAGAGTTCCAATAAAACTTTCCATTTCCTCACAATTTGTATCATGCCATTCACGAATGCGGGCTTTGGGCAATGTTGCAGAGGCTTTGCACTGAGTCGCATACCTGTTGGTCTCTATCACCATCATGCTTATCAGTTCGTCAGTTAGAAACAGCTTGAAAAACTCGTAGAGACCTTTGGCGTAATATTCAGCATGTATTTCTTCTTTGACTCCAACATTTATTTCTGTGAAAGGAAACAATTTCAAATTTCGTCCGCTCACATCCTCCCACGTTAGTTCGTTAGTATTGTCACAGTGTTCATTTGCATTATCTTCGTCACTACCTTCTTCCATACATCTTTCAATCACATCGTTTATTGTGTCCAAAACACTGTCGGGTGTATCCCTGGATGTAGAAGGAATTGGCTCCTTTACAAACTTTAATTTTTTGGAAATTGGTTCATCATTAGAAGAATCATCAGAGCTTTCTGGGACAAATTCATCACCTGAATCTTCAAACGGTTCATTATCGTCTTCGTCTGAGAGACATTCCTGCCAAAGGCGATTCAGTTCCTCTTGTTCTTTTTCGTAATTCATTTTGTACAACACCAACAATTGAGATATAGTAAAAACTATGCAGGGGACGCAAACCGAATAAACCAACACTACCGTTGGACGCACAAGAATGAACAAGATTACTGCAGAGCGTTGCATTTCTGCAAGAATAAACAAGTTTTCATGTGCATCGGCTTATGATTCACATGGCCATTAGTGCAAATATGAACTATATGGGCCGCGTGAATCATATAATGCTTCTCACCTCAAAACAAAAGAAAAATTGTTTTTTTTTATGAAAATATACTTTTATTTCAAGTCAAGGGGTATATTGCTGGCGTATTTTAACATAGAAAACTTTCGGCCAGCAGGATCGAAATTTGTGTGACTATTACGGCAGTCAACGTGTTAACCACTGTGGCGTCGCTCCACCCGTTGGCCTCAGCCAGCATGTCCATCCGGTTAACCCAAGTGTTGATGGAAGGCGCGCTGTTTTGTGGATCGAACACGGGGATGACGTTGGCGTCGGCCTGGCTCGGTGCGGGTCTACTCTCATTCGCCCTCCGAGTTCGCTCCATTCTCTTCAGCCGCTTCTCCAGCCGTTTCAAACGCACCTTGGCATTTTCCTCCGACGAACTGGACGAACTCGAACTCGCGTCCCGTCGCTGTTTCTTGGGCGCACGCCGCCTTGCATTCCGACGACCCATTGTTAGTTTTTGCGTACTATGCCACAACACTCACGATTGCACAATATGTGCCAATGTGCAATGTTTCGCTTTTGGCCGCCCAGGTGAGCCCTCAGGTAATCCCACTTCTGATTTTGTAAGAAATGTGGATATAAAAGAACATTTATTGTTTAAAACGGCAACAATCGCATACAAAAACAGAGCTATCTCATTCGTCTTGCGCGGTTAGTTGGCTACTGCCTCTGTCCCCACCAGGCGTCTTTTGAAGGTCGAGTGACGTTTTCCATCAGCTGGAGTTCCCCGAACTTCTCGAGCATCCGCGTCTTACAACTCATCCCATGAAAGCTATATTATATTCAATAATAAATCTGACTTATGAACTCAATAGTCATTGTTGTATTTGGCCACTGGAGAGTCATTTAGATCATTGGCGTTCCAATTTCGAATCTGTAATTCATGGAACAGTTTCATTATAAAGCAAGTGGCTGACAGCATCGTAGAAAGATTATTTAAAGTAATGTTACCAGCTCCAACAGTAGAACAACTTTGAAAAAGCGCAAACGCTTATATGTCGTTTTGGAATTTTTCCAACTGCGTTGGAGTCATAAATGGAAAGCACATTAAAGATTAAGGCACCCAAAAACAGTGGATCGTTGTTTTTTAATTATAAGGAATTCTATTCAATAGTTTTGCTAGCTATTGTAGATGCAGAATATACATTTGTAGCAGTAGACACTAGTTCATACGGCAGAGAAGGAGATGCGGGAATATATTTGAAAATCACTTTTGGCCAAAACATTCAGAACAATAAATTTCCACTTCCTCCTTCAACAGCACCACTTGCAACTAACGATAAGGTATCACATGTAATTGTTGGAGATGAAGCTTATGCTTTACATGAAAATTTAATGAAACCATACCCGAAATGCCAATCGTTAATTGATCCATCGAAAGCTATATATAATTATAGACTTTCTCGACCAAAATTTGCCTACTCATCCCCACCAATAATGTGATGACGTCACTTCAAAATTGCACATAGTAAATGGGTTTTAAATTGTATGAAATAGCATAGTCCCACACATGTAGTTTACGACTCCGTATATAGCTTTTACCCTAAACCTCCAGATTTTTGGAAAAAAAATCAAAAATTATAAAACAACATTTTGAAATCTCATTTTGAATCTGCAAAACCGAATGCTTTAAAATCTTGCAGATGGTTCACAGTTATATATTATAAGCATGATAAATTTTTAATCAAAATATATTTACTTATCCCCTCCAAAAAGTTGATTGCGTCATCTTAAAATTTTGCCGAAACTAGTTACTCTTGGAGGAATTGTTGAAGTTTGTGTCGTGAAGGGTGGCGAATTCGTGCGCGGGAATTTTTACCACAGCTACATCACGTCACTTTTTGAATTATGCTCAATGTGGAGCTCTAATTGAAGACCCAAAATATTTAATTCCTATGAAGGAATTCAGTCGAGTACTCAGATATGGAAAATAAACTCTGTGTGGCGATTCAACAACAAAAACTCTATTAATGTTCAGATACATGTCTAAAAATTAAAAACAATTGTTGATAAAAAAATTATTTTATTTTTCATTCGTATATAATGTTTGTTTTATATCCATGATTTGATAAACGTAAAGCGGCATCTTATATCCGGGGCACAATGAGCGGGCATAAAGAGTTATTATGCCCTCTCATTATGCCCTATTTTGCTAAACCGAATTAAACAAAAATTAAAAAAAAAAATATTGTTTATTTTTAACTACTTATTTATTTTTTGACAATTTATTTAATAACGAAGATACAGATTACAATTTACAAATTTGCTATTCATACCAAACTATTCAGGTAAACTTAAACTTTTCTATTGGAATTATTTCTGCCTCTGCTTCCATTCTGCTAGCACCGAATAACGTATTGTACATATAAAAATCTAGAATTGTGTTCACTCATCCTCCAACTACCTTTACTGCATAAAACATTCGTATTTAAATTAATTACAATCATCAAAAAATAACTTAGTTTACCTTCTGAAGTAAATATCTGTTGTCGGAAGCATCTTTTAGAAATTGCATGACTTGTTCGTCAGTCAAAACTCGGGATTTTTTTGCCACATAACCTTTTGGGTTTTTTATAGAAATATGTCAAACGATGATAATTAGAAATGTCTATGTTGTCGTTTACTCTTAAAGTTGTCTTGACCATCGAGTATTTTCACCATAAGGAACTGGGTGAATATTTTTCTGACTAAAAATGAAGAACACAATTAAATAATTATTTTATAAACAGAATAACTCACCAATTCTTCTTAATCTTCCAATTAAGGAAAATTTTGTATTCTTTTTCATATATGGATTCTGATGTTCCAGGTGACACATTTTCATTGGCTTTTTGCGCTTTCTTCACAATGTTTTCTGGAATTTCACAATTTTCCTCATTCATTTCCGCGGTCGAAAATATACGTGTTGACACCGTGAATAGACGCCGTGTTTGCAATAAACATAGAATCTCCTTGACAACAAAATCAACGCCACGTACATTTTTTTTTACGAATTAATTATATAAATTAGTGTTTTTTTTAGATTTTCTCGTGAAAAATAAAAGTTTGTATGCACCACGGGCACAACTTGATGTTTATAAATCTCGGGCAACTAAACGTTGCCCTCGAATATAAACATCTTCTTTGTGCCCTTGGTACATAAATAACTATAATACCAAAAATCAAATTTTAACAAACGTCTTTAGGAGCTAAGTATAAAAATCAAGTTTTTTTATTTTGACAATCATTATTAATACATTTGCAAAGCGAAATACAATTTAATTGTAATTTTTTACAAGAACAAGTTTGGCAGTTTGATGAGCATTTACAGGGGTGGATCAACAATTCCGGTAAGGGTCGCTTCGTGGGTACAATTTTCCATTTTTTCTTTCGTAGCCAAATAAGGTGTAATCAATAGGCTGCAGTAGAGTTTGGTCAGCATTTATCCAAACATATGTTTGTGCTGACGCTCTTAATAAATATAAATGTAAAGCATCTGATGTGCAAATAAGTGGAAGGTTTCGTGCAACCATAAAATTGTGTAGGATTGCACACGCATTGATATTACTGCCCGCTTTCAATGGTGCATATTTAAACCCGTTCTTGAATTAAACACCGAAATCTGGCCTTTAAAACACCGATACACCGTTCAACACATGACCTTGCACTTCAGTGTGCTATATTGAAACGATATTCAGGGGTATCATCTGCAGGAATCCTTACTGGTGTAATAAGATATGGTTGTAATGGTAACCACTATCACCTGAAGAATTCATTGCCATAACATTTCAAATGCAATTTTGTTTAGTTACCCAAGAGCCAACGCGTTCTATCACCCCCTGTGAATCTCTGCTCCAAAATCTGAGCAATATTGCTTTGCCGCCAAATGAACACATCATGGCTTGCACCCCCATGTGCGGCATTTATTCCAAATATTTTATTATTTGGACCACAGACCTAGGAAATTTTACTTTTAAATCAAGAAAATCATCAAAAAGAGATAATTAATACAATCTGAACGTTTTTTGAATGAAAACCTTTACTGTTTAGGCACTGGTGTTCAGTATTTAATGTTGGCTTTGTTATTGCAATATGGGTGCCATCCACAAACCCAATTACACCCGGCACATTATAACGTTCCATGAATCTGTATGAATAAGGGGAATAAGTTGATGCATTAGAGATGGGCACGTGAGTCGATTTTACATCACGCTCCCGGCGCATTACGTTATGCTCACGCACTGAAAATATTTTTCAGGAGGTAACTCACTCACGCTCACGCACATGCACTCACGCCATTCACGCTAATTTACATTCGGTAAACATCAAGTACAATTCCCAGTAAACCTTTTTATGTGTCTGAAATGTGTCAAAAACAATCATTCAGAAACATGAAACGTTTCTCACAGAGCCTGGACACATTTCTGGAACATCCCGGCAACCAAAAATGTCCTACCCTTATTCTGTTTCATTTGAAACGTTTCATGTGAAACCTCTTTGAAACATTTCATGTGAAACGTTTTTAAAACAGCTTTGAAACATCTTGTATAAAACATCTTTTTAGGTATCAAGAATGTTTCACCAACAAATTAATACCTGTATATTTTTAATAGCTATGCTATAATTTAATACTAGACATATATACATATGTGTATGTGGATTATATTATCATATATACTTACCTACTGAAATTTGGTTTGGGGTTCGAAATACGGGCTTCTTTTATCACGACCTCAACAAAATATTATTTTTTAATATCTTTTAGTAGAATTCATTAAATCCACAAACATACATAAATAACTAAATAAAAAATTCTTTTAATAAATAAAATAAACACTGAATAATACTACTCAATTTTTTGGAATATGTATTTATTACATATATGATATGGTAATTTTAAACAAAAGTAACTTACAAAGTGCACAGTTAAAATAAAACAAAATACAAAAAATATAAAAAAATACTGACAGGAAGTTAAAGTTATACATACAACTATTTCTCAAGTTTTCTCGTGAAGCGAAGATTTGCTTGTCTCAGCCATGTAGAAACAGTTAATTCAAATATTTTGTCGGTTAATAACGGAAAATTTTTTCGAACTGCATCTAAAATGTACTTTAAATCAATAAAAATAATAAACACATACATATTATTACTTTTTAGTACATCCATAATGATCAAGTTAGACACTTGAAAATTATTTTTTCTACCCAGCCAAGAGCATTTACGAGCCAATTTATCATCAAATATGCGGCGCAAACCCCTTTTTATATTTTCTTTAGTGGAGTTGCCTCCACATAAGCGGAAAATGTTGTCCTAATTATTTGATTTAAATTTTAAATATATACGTATGAACACATTAGATATTGCATATTTACCAGTTCTTTTCTGGCGTCCTCGCCAGATTTTAATCTTTCTTCGTATTCACATAACAGCCGGTACTTTGTAAAAGGTTGTATACATGTATTACTAATACTGTCAGTATTATGTAATGGGGTATGTGTAGGATCATTACTAATTTTTTGTAATAATCTTTTCACCATAATTTCTACCCGAGTGGTTTTTCTTATAATTTCATTTAGTTTGTCTACAATTTGATCTACAAATATAATAGCTATGTGTAATTTTCAGTTTCAATTTTATTTAAACTTACCATCAACATTACATGGTTCAGTAATGATTAAGGAGTTTTGTGGAGAAGTATTAACTTCTGAACCTAACGATACTACAAAATTAAAAACTTAAAGTACGACGTTTTGATATTGTAATCAACGTACAGGTCGCAGGTGAATCATTATTATTACGTTCCAAGCTTCTTACTGATACTAAAACAGAACAACAAATATATAAATGAACGATTAGATGTACAAGGCCGGCGAATAAATTTCGGACTTCAAATTTACTGTCACGTCAAAATTTGCATGTAGTTAAATTAGACTCATGACAATGAAATGACATTAGTGTCCGAAATTTATTGATTGGCACCGTACTCTATTAGTCATCTATCGTACAAGTATCACCAGAAGTAGTGGCAATGTCACCATAGGATTTGGCAGATACTAAAATCATGAAACATAAAAAATTACACAACACACTTCGTTTTTAACATACAAATATCATTTAGGGATCGTGAAGGCACTGTCGTAGCTGGCGAAGGTGGTGCTGAAACACAAACGGTTTTTTTCCACACAATATAAAAATTAAAGCGACATACTTAAACTTTATGTACTATTTTACCTTTAATAATTTTTGGCGGAGGTGGAATTTGATCATCTTCCTCTTCTTCTAGTACATCAGTTATAAAATCCTTAAGACAAATTGCCTTTCGTTTGCGTTTCTTGGAACGAACTTTGTTGTGATTTGACGCTATTTTCTAATATTTCCCCCACCCCGTGCGCACGCATCGGGGGTGTCTTGTTCATTTTCATTCTAGTTTTAAGTTAGTACTGTAAGAGAGTTAGGAAATACAACATTGTTCGAAAGTACCCCGTGACTTAATTCTCCAGTGCTTCAACAGAACTGCTTGTAAAAGCACAAGCAGTTGGGAATCAACAAATATTCCCCAACATATTAATTGGTCCTTCGAGCCGGATATTCAATTCGGTTTATAATGATCAAAAACACACCGACGTCGATCAACTTCGACGTGATACGGCGTGAAAGCAGCGAGGAGCTCCGTGGACATCATCAGCAAAGGCGAGGTCAGTCCTATAATCCCATTCCTATTAAGTTCCTGCGTGCTCTTTGTCATTGCCAATTTAGTGTCACATACACCTATTGTTTCATCTTTCTTTCGCTAAATTAGTAAAAAGTAATAAGTTAAATTCGTTAATTATGACTAATGCGGACGAAATCAAGGCCCTCAAATCTAAGAGAGCCAATGTTAGACGAAAACTTACTCGGTTCATTAATTTTGTAAATCAAGAAGAAAACAAAAATAAACGCGACGAAATTAGTGTGCGATTGCAAGGTATATATTCATTATTGCAAGAATTTGAGGATTATCATACGCAAATACATGTCTTTGATGAAACGCAAGCGACAGAAGATGAGCTTAATAATTTCGAAGACGATTATTATCAAATAATTAGCGAGGCAAAAAATGTAATTAACAACAGTACCGATTCTAGTAACGGCAGCGCAGTTTCAGCTAACGTAAAATTACCGGACATTCAACTACCCACCTTTACGGGTTTATTTACCGAGTGGATCAGCTTTCGTGATTCATACAAAACATTAATTCACGATAGTCAACTGAATCCAATACAAAAATTCCACTACCTGAAGGGCAGCCTAAAGGGAGAGGCGCAACAAACTATAGCGCATTTGTCCCCGTCTACAGAAAATTATGAATCGGCGTGGTCATTATTGGTAAAGCGATACGAAAACAAACGGATAATAGTACAACATCATGTACGCGCCCTTTTTACGTTGCCCGTGATTAACAATAAAGATTCAAAGTCACTTAGGTCAATGTTACAGACTTTACACACAAATCTAAAGGCCCTAGAAAACATTAAACGTCCCACCGACCAGTGGGACGATTTGCTCTTACATATGATAGCGGCAAAATTTGATCAACATACGACCGTCGCATGGGAAAGCACTCTTTCCAGCGAAATTCCAAATATGGAATCAATGTTCCAATTTTTAACGCAGAGATGCCAGATGTGGGAGGCATTTGAAGCTAACCACAGTTTCAAGTCAGGTTCAAGTAGTTTCCAGAAGCTTAATAAAATACCTAATAATCGTAGTTCCTCACATCTAGTCAATTCTACCGTTAATCAACCCATATGCCCGTATTGCAAACAATCACACAATATTTATAATTGTCAAGGTTTTTTGGACTTATCTGTAGAGCAGAGATATTCCGAAATTAAAAGACGCAAATTATGTGTAAACTGCCTTAGAGGTGGACATAAATTAGAAACCTGCGCCTCTAGTAATTGTAGAAAGTGCCATAAGCGCCATAATTCCTTGTTGCATTTTGAAAACTCTTCAAGTGAATCAGAACCGTCAACATCCTCATCAAAGATTACCAGTAGCAATTGTGCGCAAATTCTTAACAAAAACATCACTCTTTCTACCGCAGTTATTAATGTTTTAGGTAAGAACGGTAAACAAGTGCAATTTCGCATATTGTTAGATAACGGGTCCGTCTCAAATTTCATCACTGAAAGAGCCGTTAAAATCTTAGGATTACAAAATTTACACAATATTAATTTGCCATTGATAGGAATAGGTTGCACTTCGTCCACTATTAAACAAGCTGTAAAGGTCAAAATTTCATCCATTTGTAACGCATTTGAGGCCAAATTAGATTTTTTAATTGTTCCCGAAATAACAGGCAACGTACCGTCTACAGAATTTCCGCCACTCGCCAATTTACCTCCAAATGTTAAGTTGGCCGACCCTATGTACAATGTGTCGCAACCGGTCGATCTCTTAATCGGTAACGAGATTTTTTGGGATCTCATGTGCATAGGTCAGATTCGACTTGGTAAACAAGGGCCAATATTACAAAAAACACATTTTGGTTGGATAGTGGGGGGCGCTGTCGCGGCTAGGTACAATCAGAAAACGGCCTCTTGTAACGTAATCAATGTATCCCTGGATAATGAACTAAAAAAATTTTGGGAAATAGAAGAATTCGCGGAAGGTACACCTGTTAGTGGCAATGACCTGTGCGAAGAATACTTTCCGGAAGGTCTTTCCAGAAATGCAGACGGACGCTTTATAGTTAAATTACCCCTAATAAACGACCCTCCGAATATAAGTACTTCAAAGGACCGAGCGTTAAAATTGTTTTACAACTTAGAAAGGCGGATGCACAAAAATCCTCAATTGCTGAAACAATACTCAGAATTTATGGATGCTTATTTGTCGCTCGAACACATGTCTGAAATTCCAAAACCAGACAATTCAGGGTATTTTTTAAGCCATCACCCAGTTTATAATGAATCTTCTCCCACGACTAAACTGCGAGTAGTTTTTAACGCGTCTTTAAAAACCAGCAACAGTAAGTCAATAAATGACAACTTACTGACAGGGCCCAACTTACAACAGGACCTTTTCAGCATCTTGATTCGTTTTAGAACTCACAAAATAGTAATTACGGCCGACGTGCAAAAAATGTACCGTCAAATCTTGTTACATGATGACCATAAGAAGTACCAACAAATATTTTGGCGTCACAATACTAACGAACCGGTCAAGGTTTATCAATTAAACACCGTTACTTATGGGTTTGCTAGCTCTTCTTTTCTTGCCACAAGATGTTTAATAGAACTCGCCAATCAGTCAAAATTTCAATATCCCAGAGCATCCGATTTAATTTATAACGATTTTTATGTCGATGATCTCATTACAGGGGCTGATACCATTGAACAAGCCTCACAATTGTTAACAGAAGTAAATTTCATTTTACAATCGGGATGTTTTCAATTGCACAAAATAAATTCCAACTGCCCCAGCTTAGTGAGTAATCTTCAGGTAAATATGCAAAGTACCGTGTCCTTGGATAAACAGCAACCCACAAAGACATTAGGGGTCCTTTGGCATAACGATACCGACACAATTACGTTCTCTACGAATGGTAAAATATCGTCCCAACCGCAAGTAACAAAGAGAGCAATTTTGAGTACCATCGCCAAGATTTTCGACCCACTCGGATTAGTATCACCCATAACCGTAACCGCTAAAATTATCCTACAGAAAATTTGGGCTTTGAAGATTAATTGGGACGAAAGCTTACCTGCCGATTTACATACAATTTGGGAAAGTTTTGTTAAAAATTTCGGTGCGTTAGATAATATCTCAATACCGCGTAGAGTTATTCACACTTTGGAGGCTGTGCAGCTTCATGGGTTTTGCGACGCTAGCCAAAATGCCTACGGTGCCTGTGTATATTTGCGCACGAGGGATTCAATGGGTATTTATCGGGCCCATCTGT
Source organism: Zophobas morio (assembly GCF_036711695.1). Lineage (NCBI taxonomy): Eukaryota > Metazoa > Arthropoda > Insecta > Coleoptera > Tenebrionidae > Zophobas > Zophobas morio. Next base: position 12,123,130 of record NW_026972122.1, read on the forward strand.
TATGCGCTAAGAGTAAGGTAGCTCCGTTACAATGTTTAACAATTCCACGTTTAGAATTATGCGCGGCCTTGTTATTAGCTCGTATGTTAGATAAGGTGACAAAGATTCTTAATGTGGCGATTCGAGAAAAATTTTACTGGACGGATTCATCGATTGTTTTGTCGTGGATAAGTTTAAACCCCGCGACCTTAAAGGTTTTTGTCTCTCACCGCATCGCCGAAATACAGTCACTTTCGGCAGATGCTGATTGGCATTACGTACCGTCAAACAAAAACCCCGCCGATATTCTGTCACGGGGCTGTACTCCGTCTCGGTTAAATCAGTCGCTCCTATGGTGGCATGGACCCGAATTTCTTCAAACCAATACAGAGCACATCAATTTTACGGCTAAAGAACATCCGCAGTTAGTGATTCCCGAAATTAAGGCGGTTTGTTGTTTATCTATCGTTAATCAAAAGCCTGAGGATCCATTTCATTTACTACATAGATTTTCTTCATTGGTGAAACTTATCAGAGTCACTGCCTATATTTTGCGTTTTAAGCATAGCGTAACAAACAAGAAAAACACCATAAAGGGTTCTTTAACTTGTGAAGAATTGCAACGGGCCCACGATGTCGTAATCAAGAGCTTGCAATCCGAAGTTTTTGCGGAAGACCTGCACAATTTACGGCATCACAAACAACTTTCTAAAAACAGCAAAATTCTAAATTTAAACCCCTTCATAGATGAATTCGGACTCTTAAGAGTCGGCGGTCGATTAAATAATTCGGAACTGTTACCTGATCAACAACATCAATTATTACTGCCCAAAAATCATCCAGTCACCAAGTTAATAATAAAAAAATATCACGATGAAAGCGCGCATTCGGGGTGTCAAGCGACTCTATCTGCCTTAAGACAAAAATATTGGCCCATTGCAGCTCGCGCAACCGTTCGCGGAGTGATATTTAATTGCCTAAAATGTTATCGTGTCAAACCCATTGTTTATCAACACTTAATGTCAAATCTTCCGAAGTCCCGAGTTACGCCTTCGCGGCCATTTAGTATATCCGGAGTGGACTATGCAGGTCCTTTTCTTATAAAAAATGGATATGGGCGTACCACCAAAACAGTCAAAGTCTACATTGTAATATTTGTCTGCTTTAGTACCAAAGCGGTTCACATTGAAATGGTTTGCGGGTGCTCATCCCTCACTTTCTTGAATACACTTAAGCGATTTATAGCACGCCGGGGTAAACCGAGTCATTTATACTCTGACAATGGCACTAACTTTGTAGGGTCTAATCGCCATCTGCATGAATTAAAGACATTATTTGAAAGTAGTGAGTTTAGATCGAGCGTAATAGATATCCTTAGCATTCAAAATATACAGTGGCATTTTATACCTCCACATTCCCCGCATATGGGTGGAATTTGGGAGGCTGCTGTCAAAACCGCCAAAGGTCATCTTAAGAGGGTTATAGGAAAAACATTATTAAATTTTGATGAAATGAGCACTTTGTTGGCAATGATCGAAAGCTGCATGAACTCACGTCCCTTAACCCCTCTTTCCAATGACCCGAATGATCTCAACGCCTTGACGCCCGGACACTTCTTGATTGGTGCCCCCCTGATCGCCGCTCCGGAACCCAACCTCGTGGACGTGCCCTGTAATCGCCTCACCCGTTACCAACTGGTGGAACAACTACGGCAACACTTTTGGCAAAGATGGTCTAGGGAGTACTTGCACACTTTACAACAGCGATGCAAGTGGAATCGTTTACCGGCCCGTCAACCTGCACCAGGAGATCTCGTCATCCTCAAAGAGGACAACACTCCACCGTTACAATGGCCCCTCGCTAGGATTACTGCATTACATCCCGGGCAGGACGGTCAATGCAGAGTGTTAAGTGTAAAAACTGTGCGCGGAGTGTATAAAAGGCCAATTACGAAAGTGTGTGCAGTGCCTTGTACAGACTGAATTAAATTTTATCTAATTTTAAATTCAGCGCGGGGAGCATGTTGTGATTTGACGCTATTTTCTAATATTTCCCCCACCCCGTGCGCACGCATCGGGGGTGTCTTGTTCATTTTCATTCTAGTTTTAAGTTAGTACTGTAAGAGAGTTAGGAAATACAACATTGTTCGAAAGTACCCCGTGACTTAATTCTCCAGTGCTTCAACAGAACTGCTTGTAAAAGCACAAGCAGTTGGGAATCAACAAATATTCCCCAACAAACTTCTTCTCCCTCTGACTCAGTTACCTTTTCATTTTTTTTTCTCAAAGGAAATAGCTTCCTTATATGATACTATAATTAAAATGTTAAAAACAGTACGTAACAACGCGAAAAAATATGCATACCGCTATTTTTAAGCATTACCCTTGCCGGCCAATCGTCCCATTGCTTTTCTGGGGGAGTTGCATTTTTGATATGTTTTCGTATATTCCTCTTCGGCCAAAACGAAAATACTTCGTCGTTTTTGCTGAAGACCCAATTGTTGGGAATGCAGGATATTTCCCGATAATCGTCGTCCTTGGTGAATTCAACAACAGTCCACTGGAACGACAAATTAACGAGAGAGAACAAGCACTATTTTAGTGCTATAATGATTATTTCCATTTCTGATGAAACACCAATTGCTGTACGAATGATGTTTAAATATTATTAGTTGTAAGTAAATATCCCACAATCGTAGTTTTACTTCTGGGCTGATCTAAGTAGCAAATCAAATAAAAAGAAACGAAGACTAAAACGATAATTATAATGATAAGACTACTGTAAGTAGGAATTGTTAGCGTAAAAACTATTTCTTTCATCAGCATTATGAAATTTTAGCTGGTATTAAAAATGTAATTAATTTTATTTATGCCTTAAATAAACTTCGGCCAATATACTTTTTACAAATACTTAATAAATAACAGCAAAAGCATATATGGTTAACCGTAAAATCACAAAGACTTTACAACCTTAGTGATGCTGCTTAAAATTTTCTAAAATATTACAACAGTATGTTATAAATAGCTGCCCTAGTTTTTCGTGACACCAGTACAAATTTTAGTTCATAATTTTTTACTGCATACACACCAGTTTCGTCTTATACAAAATAAATTTATAATTAAAAGATAATTAGATTAACAAGTACGAACCTGATGAACGTGATTTATTGTTTCTCGTTATGCAATAGTGGTATAAAAACCAACGTTTCTTCATTGATGATATACTTCAGGCATTTTTGTTTAATATCGTCACACTGTATCTTACACAAATCTTGAGATAAATGGTTTTGTGTTGTTACTATATTAAAAAATTCTTGAGAATTGCAAGGTTCAGTGTACAATGATGATAGCGGATATAATTTTTTGCCATAAAGAAAAATGTTATTGTTGAAATTTTTAGCAATATACTTGACACAAAATATACTGTTATCACTTAAAAGGACAAAGTTATCTTTGTCATTTATTATAATTTGAAAATTTTTCAATTTTAATTTCTTAAAGCATGTAATATTTTCATTCAGTTGATTTTCTACTTCATATTCTAGTTGGGGATAACTGACACCAGTCTTCTCATTTAATTGTAGTCTTTCGGTCAGCCTGCAAACAATTTGTTGTAATGGTCGACGTGAAGTTTTGACCATTTTTTTAATATTGTATAAATAATTCTCATATTTGAAAGCGCTAAATTCATCCAAATTACCATGAAGCAAGCAGTCATTTGGCAAATGTATTAAATTGTGTACATTATAAGAAACAAATTCCTTCCCATATAATGCACCAAAATTTTTTACAAAATAACGTAATAAATCACAAGCTGAGTTGTTATATTTAAGATACAATTCAGGTGAACACAGAAAACGAATAGCCGTGTGTAACGACATGAAATGTAAAAATTTGTCTCGGGGTAAAACATCCTTTAATATTATTGGTCCTGTATACAGCAACAGTTGTCTAAATTCTGTTGCTTTAAAACGATCGACTTCGAGAAGACTTCTAGGAGTTCTTGCAAATTCTATAGGTATAACTTTTTTAAGCTTCAAGATGTTTTTAGATAAAATGGCCATTTTCGAGTCAGGAATTCTAACATCTTTTTTACCTTTCACCCAAAAAAGTACTAGCCGTTTCATCACACCTAAGCACACAAGATGCATGTAGTCCAAACATACGTTACTAACAAGCCCTACGTTTAAATTTTCAAGTGGACTATTATACAAATGAAAATCATCATCTTCTTTGTTTTTGAAGGAATCATCTGTGCGCAACGGAGAAACCAAACTCTGAAAAGTTACTCTGCCATTTATGTACTCGCCTTGATCAATACATTTCGTACAACCATGGCAGGGCTCTCACTTGGTTCATATGTTATGAAAAAGTTCATATTTTTAATGTAAGTCGTTATTATTTCATATTTGGTATGAATTTGTTCATAAAAGTTCATATTGATTAGTTCGTATAAAAATTAAATTTAATAACATTATAGTTTAAAAGCATACTAAATAAAAAACACCAACACAGCAACAAATTTTTGATATTTGACAATAATTTTTAACATTTTCATTATAGTAAGTGAAATAGATATTTATGTAGGAGCAAAATACACGCTACGCCACTGGAGGGCCAAACATGCATGCGTGGACCTTTTGTCTGTCCTTTTTCTTGCTGCACACAGCATCATGCGAGAGTAGGTTAGAATAGTCGCGGCGAGACAATTTTAACCGGTAAAGCCATGCACATCCGGTGAAACAATCGGTGCACCAGTGCACCTGTAGTCCCCGCAGTTTGCAATAAGTTTAGTTCTAACCATAACCCAACTAAGTAAGTTCTTGTTTTTGTTAATACTCTATTACTTATCGTGCATTTATTACATTATTAGTTATTTACTGAAAAATTAAGATGGGCAAGTGCAAATTTAACAGTGACTGGCTAAACAAGAAGGATGAAACCGGAACATTAGTGTCGAAGTGGGGACAAAGAGGCAAAGAAGTTGATGACATGTTTTGCTTTCTTTGCAATCGAAATTTTTCTGTTGTTCGTGGATTCGCTAGCGTAAATCAACACGTTCAGACAAAAATACATAAAGATAATGTTAAATGTAAACTGAATATTGTACAACTAAACTTCACAAGTAAGTCAACGGTAAAGTTTAAATGTTAATATTATCATCATTTTTCTTATAATAGATAATTTAACTTCAAGTTTAAGCGCAAATATGATTTCTAAGCGTGAGAGCGCTACTCGAGCGGAAATCATATGGTGTCTCAAAAATGTAGCAAGCAATATGTCCGCTGCATCAACTCAGGGTATAGTGGATGTGTTCAAAGCAATGTTTGGAACATTACCGACTGATTTTTCATTGTCTCCAACAAAACTTTCCTACATTATCTCTGAGGCATTGGGTCCTTATTGCAGAAATATGTTTGTACAAGATTTGAGAGAAAATTATTTCAGTTTGCAATATGATGAAACAACCAACAACAAGGACTTAAAGGAATTGCAAATTTGCTTAAGATTTTATTCCGAGAAGGAAAAAAAAATTGTTGTGAAACATCTTGAAACCTTTTTTCTTGGGAATGCTAAAGCTGAAACACTAAAAGAATACATCATCAATTCTTTAAATAATGCAGGGCTGCATTTGAAAAAATTGTTAATGTTAGGTAGCGACGGACCCAATGTTAACATCAAAGTCTCTAGATTAGTAAATGAAGAAATAAAAGCTTTAAACCGTAAACCATTAATTGACATTGGCACCTGTAGCATTCATTTGGTCCACAATGCTTTTTTAAAGGGTCTCCAAGCATTTGGTTCGCATGCTAGTGAATTTATAATTTCCATATATTATTTTTTTGATGGATGGCCATTGAGAAATGAAGACTTTAGTAAAATTCAAGAGAATCATTCATTGCCAAATCATAAATTTTTAAAACATATATCGACACGGTGGCTTACGATAGGACCCGCCATTGACCGTATTTTGGAACAGTACGAAGCGTTGGAAGAATACTTTTTAAAATTCATTCCAAAATACCGCTCATCTTTAATTAATACGAAGCATTATAAAGACGTTGCAGCTTATCTCAAAGTTAAAAACTTTAAAACTGAATTAGAATTTGTAAGTAGCGTTGCAAAGTACTTTACTACATATACTGGTTTCTTCCAAACGACAGAACCTCTTATACATATTATGTACGATAAACTGAGATCATTAACTATAAAACTGCTGACCAAGATTTTGAAACCGAATGTTTTGAAAGACTTTCGAGGAATTGTACAATACCCTGACAAAATATTTACAACAGAGAACTTACTGCCTATGGATTCGATAATTGTTTGTGAGGATTCTATTGGAAAATTGCCGAAAAATGAAAAAATTATTATGCTAAAAAACGTGCAGAAATTTTATATTGCGTCATCGAAGTATATTTTAACAAAATCACCACTGAGGCTAAAGGAATTGAAATATTTTTCATTTTTAAATCCGTTCATGATTAAAGAAGTACCAAGTTATTACGTAACTAGAATTTGTGATAAATTACCTTGTAACATTAACAAAGAATCTGTGGTTGAAGAATTTACAATGTTTGTAAATACAGAAAATTTAGATTCTTTTGAAACAAGTCCTGTAGATACCTTCTGGTCAAGTATGGACGAAAATAGATATCCGGAACTTTCAAAAGTTGTGAAAATGTGTCTAAGTTTAGTTCACGGCAGTGCTGATGTGGAAAGAGGTTTTTCATTGTCTGGACGCATTTTAAGCGAAGATAGAACGTCAATGTCTTTAAGAACCCTTAATCACAAACTTTACATTATTGACGCATTAAACATGGTAGACAATCGTCCTGAACTGTTTCATATTACACCAGAGCTTATGAATATGACCCGATTAGCATCAAATTCATATAAAAGATATTTGGAGGAAAAGCAGTTGGAAGTAAAACGATTAGAATTGGAAAATAAAAAAATTATAGAAGAAAAAGAAAGAGAAAAAGAGCAGTTGAAATTGTTTGAAAATAAACAAAAAAGAATTGAAGAACTGGAAAATGAGTTGAAGACGGTAAATAAAGAAAAAACAGTTTGTCAGTTAACTGTTGATCGGTTACTAGATAAAACAAATAAAGCCATTAAAAAAGTTTTAAAGTCTACAGAGTGCGGATCAGACGTGAAAATCGCTGGCGTGTTGCTGCATTCAGTTATTGAGCAACGAAAAGACGAAAAACAAAAAATCAAGCAAACGGACAAATTACAATCCAATATTTTGAAGCGCAAGAGTACTGTAATTAGTGCACTAGTTGATAAGAAAAAAAAGTCTTCAGAATAAGATTTTATTCCTCATTTTATTTAATTTGTGTTATTACAAAGAGATATTGTTATTTTAAAAGTTATTATTACAAATATTTTGTTCTTTTCTTATGTATATTTTATTTTGTTTTTATTATTTTTAAATTAAAATTTTTCCTATTTGTTTGCTTATGAGATTTTAAATAAAGTTTACATTTTTTTGTCATGTGATTTTCTGTAAGAGTTATTTGTATTGGTCAGTGTGAACATTTTGGACAATAAATACCTGTATATTCCGTTTTTAGGACAGGATACGCAAAAATGGCACAGCCTGCAAATCTGACGGGTTCATATTGGTTCATATTCTTCAAATTCATGGGTTCATATTTTCATATTTTATTGCCAAGTTTAAGTGAGAGCCCTGCCATGGTAGCCTGTGTGACCCTTGACACCTAAAATGAATGCCTTGGCAGGAGCATCGCAGATAATCTTAGAAATCCTAGGAAAAATTTTTGTTTTGCCAACCTCTAAACCATTTAGCTCTAAAAATTTGAATTCTTGGACAAATTCATTTAAGAACTGACTAACATCGCTTGGTTTTTTCATACCGTGATATATTCCACAAATAAATGGAGGCGATAATCTTGACTCTATTGATAATAATATGGGCCAAAATTGACTAGTAGAGCTTTTAGTCAGTGGCAACCCATCTATGTTTAAACTGAGTTTTAAAATATCGTTCTCTTTTACTGTCTGGACATCAGTTAAATTATTTAAAATTCCACGCGCAACCCCGAAGTGATAATAATGCCCTTCAAGTACATCAATAATATTACATGATCTGGGCGTTTGCAATAGAGTTCTAGCGTTTTTGGGTAAATTGTAACCACCTTGTCTTAAAATTTGCAGCAAATCATTAATAGCTTGTTGAGAGAGCAATGTTCGGTATTGAAGTATCCAATTACGAATATCATTCACGAAAGTATTATTCGGGCGTTCATGAGCTGGATTTTCATGAGTGTCAAGAAATGGCAATGCATTATTAAGAGTAAAGTCAGATGTGAAGCTATTTATTTCTTGTGTTGATTTCTGCGGCGGCGAAAATCGCCGACGTTCACAATACGTGTCATCAACGGATGAGGCAACAGCAATACTGTAACAATTTGCCGATGGAATATTTTTTGCGGGATCAAGATGATTACACAATTGCACGTTGAATTTATTTTGGTGTTTTACACTGCAAATTTGGCTACTTAATTTTAAATCAGTACTTGTACTCTTTGTGGATCCGTGGGTGTATGGCTTGCAAATATTGTTACGTACTAATCTTCGGAGATGCCGTTTACTGACCACAAGTTTATTTGTTCGATTAGAGAATAAGCTACTTACATGCCTTTCTTCAAGTAATTCTTTTTCCTCTTGCGACATGTTGTTCCGACATATATGTTGACGCTACAACTACGCAAATCACATATACATATGATGTACTAATAAAAATAGTACCTTTAATATACAGTAGGTTATTATACGTTAATACGATAAACTAATACCGATTCAAGAACCTTTATGGTACTTATTTTTTCACAAAACACGAACGTTTCGCGGGAATCCGTCGTTCTAGCACGATGCGCAATAACAAAATACTCCTCTGTCAAAATTGCAGTGCGCAAGCGCTCTGAAGAATGTTTTAAATGCGTCTCAAGAGGAACGTTTGAGAAACGTTTCAGCAAAAATGTGCCTGAAACGTTTCTATTTAGGTTGCACGTTTGTTTATGAAATGTTACACTGGAACGTTTCAAATTATACGCGTTTGGGATGTTTCGTAATGTTTCATAAATGTTTCGTGTTTACTGGGTTAATTTTATTTCAATTTTCAAGTGACAAAAGGAAAACATAAAGCATAACGTATGATTACAAATTTTTATTCAAAAATAATATTTGGTCGACATTTTCGCTTAGAAGTCTTGTACTCCTCTCTTCCAAAATGCGACCCGAAGTAGAAAATACTCTTTCGTTTGTGGCGGAACTTATAGGTATACTTAAAATTTCCGTAGCAAGGTTTCTGAGTAATGGTAAATCTAACGCTTCTTTCCAGAATTCTAGAACATTAGATCTGAAATTGTTTAAACACCTTTTTAAATACATTTTTGCACTCATGACCTTTTTTGATGGCTTTCGCGCATTCATCAGGGTGCGGGAGTTCGAACTTCCTGCACACGTGCATTTTAACTTTCCGTTGCCATGGTAACCTTAAAATACTCGGGTAGTGTCAACATTGTGACGTGTTGACGGCGCTGTCAATGCCGTTGTTTATAAATAACTCACAGTTAATCTATTCAGTTTAAAGGTTTATTCGTTGCAAAAAATATTGTACACAACACGTTCGTGAGCCTGCTTCCCGCATTCACGCAAATGCGTCACTCCCTTCGGTCGTGCCGCAAACAAGCGTTCATGCGGGAAGCAGGCTATCCCGAACTATTTGTGTAAATTACTATTTCCTAACGGCGTGCGGAAAGTGACTAGTTTCCGCACGCTAACCCGTGCGGAAAGTGATACTTTTCCGCACTAGTGCGGGAAGCAAAATGTAAGTACATTTCAAAGATTTATTGATTGATGATTACAATCATTTATATTAAATGTAAAAGAACAATTTATATAGTTATTTTTCTCATTGCTTTCATTTCGATCTGTCCCTTCAGTGGTTTTCATCTCAAACACCTTGCTAACATTTGCTGCCCCCTTTTGTTCAGATCCAACTTCAGCCTCGTTTTATCGGTGATAGTACAACTGTTACGCCAATACAGCTACTTCTGAAACTTTCTTTACTTGCTTTTCATTGCACCATGTCCAAAATTCCTTATAAGCCTTTTCATATCGGTCCTTAAGGCGGGTCCAGACCGCAGCGCAATACCGTGCAAAACGTTCGCGAACCATCACAAACGTTCACATACGATTTGCGCGTTAACGTCTAAATTGCTGCAACGTTTTTTAAAAATGTACGTGTTCCCCAAGGTTCCAGCTTTGTAGATGAGTGCGCGGAGTAGTAGTCGATCACTTGTTCAACGATATGGAGGACGAACGCACAAAAATTGCGGCAGCTGCTTTCATAATTTTGTGTGTTTCATTGCGTAATAAAAAAAAACAAAAAAGAAGAATGAAGAGACGGTACTGGATGACACGTCTTTTCCGAAGTAGAAACGTGTACAGTGGCAGTGATTTGTTAAGTGACCTGTCAATTGAAGATACCGGACAATTTAAAAATTTTTGCCGTCTGTCGTCAAGTGACTTTGAATTTATATTAAATTTAATCGCCCCTAAAATTCAAAAACAAAATACAAATTATAGGTCGGCTATCCCCGTCAAAGAAAGATTAGCTGTGACGCTTCGGTTTCTAGCTACTGGAGACTCATACACCAGCTTAATGTATACTTTCAAAATCTCCAAGCAGAGTATCTCTACAATAATTATTGAAGTTTGTGAGGCATTGATTGAAGATTAAAAGACTACATTAAGGTAAGAAAATATATTAATTTTATTTATACATTTTATTTATACATAAAAAAGCAATATTTATGTGTTATTAGCATCATCAAACGAATGTACATCATTTTGTAAAGGAGTCAAAGAACTTTGACTGTCCGAAAACTGAGAATTAGACAAGCCTTGTGACTGAATAGAATGCGCAGAATAAGTAGATGATGGTGATAAAGTATGAACGTAAGCAGAAGGTTCCTGAGCATATGGTGGTGGTGTTTGAACAGAGGAATGGCCGTAATTATTGTATTTTCCCATCTCAGCGTCAAAAATTATGTTGTTCATGAGGTGCATGACAACAGAACGAACTCTATCATCAAATTTTTTAAGTTTGGTGGCTACATGCTTCCCAAAAGTTGAACATTCATCTTTGGGAGCATTGGCCACATTCTGAAGTATGTTGTAAGCAGCTGATAATCTTGGATCCTCCTGTTCCCTTTTTTTTCCTTGGTGTCTCTTTGGGGACAGAAACACTTTACGTTTACGAGCGGACGGCTCTGTATTGTTTTCAGTGGGAGGTACTGCTTCTTCTGAAACTGCACTTTCGTGGCTTATCGATTCAGTTTCATTTGGAACCTCAACTTCTGACTCATAATCGCTTCTTCTGTCAGGATCAGGCCCAACACTTGAATCCTAGCATAAAAACAATCAATGATGATATGCAATATGCAACAAGTTTTTTAAAAGTCACAAGTTAGCTTATAGAGAAGTTTATAAAACGTATTGTATAGTACACTGAGTTTCAAATAAAATGCACCACCTATGTTTCAAGTAAAAAGAACACATAGAAGGGCTGAAAATTGGTAGGTACTCATTCAGCAAACTTGAGAGCATGTCGAAGAGGTCAGGAAAAACAGTTACAAGGCTTCAGTCCTTTACGTCTACCCTTTCTAAGTGGTGCATTTTATTTGAAACTCAGTGTATAATTTTTCTGTGATCTCAAATGAAGTGTCAAAAAACATATATCAAATTGTTTCACCACGACTTATGTTTAAAATGACATTTAGCGTCTCGCAAACATGTAGGCTAAACGACCTTTTAGATATAGTAGCAAAACAATTACATTTTTGTTTAAATCAGTGGTACTCGTTCTAATTAGTGTATTATTATTTACAGACGCCGTCTACTACAGAGAAATGGTTACAAATTTCAAGGGAATTTGAACAGCAATGGAATTTTCCGCATTGCTTAGGTGCGATAGACGGAAAACATGTAGTTCTGCAGGCTCCTGTAGGCAGCGGCAGTGAATACTTCAATTATAAATAATTTTTTAGTATCGTTTTGTTCGCATTAGTAGATGCAAATTATAACTTTGTATTTGCGGATGTCGGTTGTCAGGGCCGCATTTCAGATGGAGGCGTTTTCAAAAATTCTTTGTTATGGAAGAAAATAGAAGATAATAGTTCGGCATTTCCTAAACCAGCCATTCTTCCAGGACAAGAGAAGAGTATACCATATGTTATTCTAGGTGATGATGCATTCGCACTGCATGAACATGTTATGAAACCTAATGCAGGTTTACATAAAAAAGGTTCTTTGGAAAGAATTTTCAATTATAGACTGTCAAAAGCACGACGAGTGGTTGAAAATGCTTTTGGAATTGTCTCTGTTGTTTTCCGAGTATTACGGAAACCAATGTTACTAGAACCAAATAAAGCAGCACTGGTTGTGTTAACAACTCTTTACCTACACAATTTCCTAAGACAAAGTAAAGTTTCACGTGACTTATATACTCCTAGAGGAACACTGGACTATGAAGAAAATGGGCAATTAATCGAAGGAAGTTGGCGACAAGAACAATCTCCAAGCGAATCATTTCTTCCTTTGAGAAGTGTTATGTTTGTATAATAAACGGTGTATTGGATAAATCTCTTTATTTATCGTCCGTACAAATTGGAGTGTTATTTTATATATTCAATTCTCGTAACTATTTATTTACATAATAAAAGTAAGTCTATATATATCCTACTAGATATCTAACATTACTAATATAAACATACTAGATATCTAACACCATCTCCTGTCAGGACAACTTCAAATTCCCAACTTTCTTCATTTCTACTTTCCTACTTCGAAATCTAATAATCTTCTCGGTAAGCAACCTCTATTCCATCTTTTGGGCCTCGTTTCTGCGACTATTTGTGGAATGCTGGGTTGACTAACTACCGGCGTTGGTTCCGGACTGGTTACAATATCTTGGCTAAATGTAACATTGGTTACTTCAGAAACCTGTCTAGTTTCATTTGGAACATTATGATTATTTGAATTTGGAAACCTTGGTAACGTTCTTCCATCAGGTATGCCAGGTGTAAGCATAGGTGAATTGTAGTTATCAACTTGGTTACTTGGCGGTACATTGTTTCTCGAGAACACTGTGTCGAAATGGACTTTTTGATTATCATTTAAAGGCAATTTAATAATTTGATTAATGTGACGTTTCCAGGTACGATTATCGTCTAGCTGAATCAAATAGTGAAATTTTCCTAATCTTTTAACAACTTTTCCTACACACCATCTTTGTTTTGACGTATAATTTCTACACTGTACTCTATCACCTACTGATACAGTTCTAATTTTATTATTTTTGTTAACATTACTTACGAGGTGAGCGCCACAAATTCTCGGCCTACCTAGGAAAGAAACGTGTTGCGAAAAAATTAAATATTTATTTTTCAACATAATCTCCATTAACTTCAATACATTTAAGACAACGCTTAACTAACAACTCTATCCCTTTTAAAAAATAATTTGAATCCTTATCCCGAAAATGATGCAGTACTGCCGACTGCACCTCTTCATCCGTCGTAAAACGTTTTCCCCGACAGTCTTTTTTCAACTTGGAAAACAGATAATAATAATCGCTCGGAGCTAAGTCTGGGCTGTAGGGTGGGTGATCAAGTTGTTCGAAGCCACAGTCCCTTATAGCAGCTTGAGCAACCCATGCGGTGTGCACTGGCGCATTGTCATGAAGCAAGCGAACACCTCTTGTTAATTTTCCTGGTCGTTTTTCCCGAATACTTGCTCGTAATTCATGCAGTAAGGAAGCATAATATGTGGCGTTTACAGTAGTATTCCGTTCTTTAAAATCAATCAACAATATGCCTTCACAGTCCCAAAAAATCGTGGCCATGATTTTTTTGGAAGATTGAGTGACTTTTGCTTTTCTGGGCGGGGGTTCACCAGGAAATCGCCATTCCATAGATTCTCTTTTTGACAAGGGATCATGGTAAAGGACCATCGTTTCGTCTCCCGTAACAATTGACTGCAAAACTTTTTTCTGCTGGCCTTCACACAGCTTCAAAAATGATCTAGCGCAATCCACTCGATACTGCTTTTGAACGACAGAGAGCAGTTTAGGAACCCATCTTGCGCTTACCTTTTTCATGCCTAAATGCTCATGTAAAATGCGGCGAACTGTCGTGTCTGAAAGTCCTGACATTTTTGCTATTTCCCATACTCTCAAACGCCTATCATTTGGCACAATGTCTTCTACAGTGTCGATTGATTCTTGAGTAGTCACTTCTATTGGCCCACCAGAGCGAGGTTCGTCTTCAAGGCTTTCATACCCCATACGAAATATTTGCGATCATTTTTTTATAGTTGAATATGAAGGGCAAGCTTCGGCAAACACCGCAATCATCCTGTCCTTAATATCCTTTGGAGCAATTCCTTCTTTGGTTAAGAACTTTATCACCGCTCGATGTTCAATTTTGACCAGGTATGATGAGTCCATAATTTTTTTAACTTTACGCCTCAACTGTGTCAAAACCGTCGTCTTCGTTGATTCACTATTAAAGTCTCTCCAATCCCTTAAATGTGACATGTGAGGGCGTATACGTCGGGAGGGAAAGGAATCTGTAATGTCGGCTAAATATCTGTCATGGTCTGACTGAATTTGAATTTTTCTAAGTAGATTCAGCCACACAACAAATTAAAATTCAATTTCCATCTAATTAAAAAAGCCAATGAAATTCAAAAGCGGAGATGGGTAAGGTTAGTTTTAGCTTTTTGTGTAGATTGCACTGTTGTACAATATAAAATACAATTTGCCTTAGTAATTAATTTAAATAATTTAATTAGAACGAAAATGTTCTATGACAAGCCCTTGCATAATCTCGGATTAAAATCTTTTAACTTTTGTAAAGCTGATTTTTCTATTATCTGATTTACAGCATGGTTTTCTCAATGGCAGATCTGTAACAAAACGGATTAATTACAGGTTCCTGTAACTCCCGAAGGGGGTGACATCTTTTGATATTTTCCCTTTTGACAAGTCGGACGATTGTAACCAATTGGAGAGACTTTAATAGTGAATCAACGAAGACGACGGTCAAAACTAATGGGAAGTGACAGTTAAAATTTTGCACACAGACTACTGGGACCTTCTAGTATTTTATGAGTTATACAAATTTTCAGCCGCATAATCGCAAATATATCAGGCCGAGAATAATTGGCGCTTACCTCGTATTTTCGTTGAAATTGCATTTGGTAACATTAAATCTAATCTGTTTCGAATTTGTCAACCAAACAATAATTCTGAAGGACTTTTATTAGTTGTACTATGTGGTGTAATTCTGTAATGCATTAACATTCTTTGTAGATTTACCTCATCTGTATTTCGGGAATCTATATTTAAACTAACTAGACTTTTCTTCAGACTTTGTACAAATCTTTCTACTTGTCCGTTAGTTGCAGGATTGAACGGCGCTATTCTTTCATGAATAATATTATTACTAAAAAGGAATTTATTAAATTCATGTGAACATAATTGTGTAGCATTATCACTCACAAAAACTTGGGGTATTCCAAATGTTGCAAAAATTTCTCTGCAAAATTTTATTGTACTCAGTGTTGTAATATCTGATAATATTCTTACAAATGGAAATTTTGAGTATGCGTCAATTAAAATTGCGAAATATTTATTATGGAAAGGTCCTGCGAAATCGAAATGTACTCTTTCAAATGGAGCACGAGCCAGTTCCCAAATGTGATTTTCTACTTTTTTTGGGTTATTACGAACTTGTTGACAAGCGTTACCTACAGCTTTTAATAAGATTCTCAATATCGTGATCGATATTTGGCCACCAACAATAACTGCGAGCTAAGGCATTCGTTTTTACGATGCCAAAATGCCCCAAATGTAATTCTTGTAACACGCGATTTCGTAGTGTCTTTGGTAAAACTACTCGGTGTCCTCGTAATAAAATATTTTGTTGTACACTAAATTCTTTTATGTCTATATTAAATAACATAGATTCTTTTAGCTCACCTTTTTGTAATTTATTTATCACTGTACTTAATTCCTTATCCCTCACTGATTCTTTTTGTAGTTCAGCGATATTTACTGGTAACGTCTCTATTGTTTGTATTTGAAAAACATCTACTACATCAAATTGTAATTCTCGCGTATGCGATTGTGGAAGTCTGGAAAGGCAATCAGCATTTGAATGATTTTTTGTATTTCTGTATTTAATATCGTAATTAAATCCTTGTAGGAATAAGGCGTAATGTTGCATTCTCATTGCGCTGTAAATTGGTAAAGATTTGGTTGGAGAGAAAATTTGTACTAATGGTTGATGATCTGTAATTAATATGAATTTATTTCCGTATAAGTATGGATGAAATTTTTTTATTGCAAATATAATACCGTAAGCTTCTTTATCAATTTGTGAATATTTTGTGTGTATTTGTGAAAGTACAGCTCCTACACCATATGAATTTGCATCTGTAGCCACTGTAAGTGGTAAATTAGAATCGTAATGTGCTAAAATTGTATCCGATTTAAATTCTTCTTTTGCTAATAAATATGCTTTTTCACATTCTTGTTTCCACGCGAATGAAACAATATCTCGCAGTACTTGATTTAAAGGGTATAAAATTGTACTTAAGTTTTTTATAAATTTTCCATAATAATTATTCATTCCAATAAAAGAACGCAATTCACTTTTATTTGAAGGTCTGGGCATGTTATCAATTGTATCAATTTTATTTTTACATTTATGTATTCCGTTTGCATCGATCTTATATCCACAATAATTTATTTCTTTTTTAAAAAATTCACATTTATCTGTGTTAATTTTTATATTATATTGATGAAGTCTTTTTAATACTTCTTCTAATCTTTGTAAATGAATCAAATCATCAGGACCAGTAATTCTAATATCATCTAGGAAAACTGAAACTCCCGGAATGCCATTTAAGATATTTTCCATTTCCCTTTGCCAAATAGCTGGAGCACTGGCAATTCCGAAGAATAATCTTGTACATTAAAATAGTCCTTTGTGTGTGTTAATTGTAAGTAAATGTTGGTCTTCCGGTCTAAGTTCTAATTGTAAATAAGCTTGTTTTAAATCAATTTTTGTGATTTTTTTTCCCCCTGCCATAGTAGCAAATAATTCATCAGTTGTAGGTAATGGATGATCATCTACTATCAAATGTGGATTTAATGTAACTTTAAAGTCCCCACAAGTTCTAACGGTATTATTACTTTTTAAAATCGGAACGATGGGTGTAGCCCAATCTGATGTATTAACTTTAATCAAAACTCCTTCCTCAACTAACTTATCTATTTCATTTTCTACTAACTGTTTAAATTTAAATGGAATTGGACGAGCTTTAATATAAACTGGAACCGTATTAGATTTTAATGTTAACTTTGCTTGTATCCCTGTAATTTTTGCTAATTTTGTCTCTGTAATTGAATTGTATTTTTCTAACAAAAGTTGTACTCGGGAATCTATTTCTTCCTTATGAACGTCAATTGTATGTAAGGTGTCTAATTTTAACAATTGTAATTGTCTAATCCACTCTCGACCAAGTAAAGGCATTTTATTTGTATCTGTAAGATAAATATTCAAATTATATTGTTGATTTTTGTGGTTGACAATAACATTTGCGTATCCCTCAGTCGTGACTTCAGTATTACAGAAAGTAAATAATTTTGTAACAGTACTATTAATGGTAGTATTTGGAAACATTTTTTTGAATTGTAATTTTGACATAACTGTGACAGCACTACCTGAATCGATTTCAAATTTAATCCATTTCCCACTAATATTTAAAGAAATTATGTACTTATCTCTAAAGTGAGTATGGTCTAATTGATTTATTTCCTCCTCCGCTTGCACCTGGTGAGTTGGTACTGCGCCAAATTCGTTACTATTATTTACTCGCTTAAAACAAACTTTTTGGATGTGACTAAGGGTCCCACAAAATCTGCACTTTGTATTCTTAGGTAATGGACAATTTGAAGCTAGATGGTTTCCTCCACACCTGTAATATTTAATATTGAAATTAGAATTTCGCGACGTAAACTTCGGTTGAATGGATTGTAATTTTTTTGTCTTCGTACTGTCCTCTCGTATAGAAGAAGCTCTAGACGTATGTTTCGTACCACCCTTCTTCTTTTCTCTAAGTGTAACATAGTTCATTGACGTATTTAGTATTTCTTTATTTGCATCTTTTTCTGACATTTCCATCGCATGGGCTATTTTCACTGCATCGTCAAATGTTAATTTATCCATCTCTAATAGTCTGCAGCGAATTCTATTACTTTTTAGACCGAAAACGAACTTATTTCTTAACGCAGTTTTCAAATATTCTCCAAAATTACAGTTTATCGCTAATTTCTGAATCGCCACAACGTAATCTTGTAATGATTCTCCCTCCATTTGGTTACGCTGATGAAAACGATAATTCTCAGCAATTTCTAACGGTTTCAGTGCGTAAAATTCTTGTAGTATTTGTATTATTTCCTCAAATGATTTGCTATACGGATCGTCAGGCGAGCATTTGTCACAAATGACATCAAATGCTTCATGTCCAATATAATGTAATAATCCCGGAGCATAATCCACGTCTTTAACTTGAAAAAGTGTGAAATCACCTTTTAATCTTCCAATCCAATTCAGCCAATTCATTGAAGGTCGAAAAGGTTCAATATTTAAAGTAGCTTTGAAAGTATTACTTGGAGTAGCTTCATTCAACATCCTCGTCGTAGCTTCATTCGGCATCCTCGTCGCCAATATTTGTTATGTTTGTATAATAAACGGTGTATTGGATAAATCTCTTTATTTATCGTCCGTACAAATTGGAGTGTTATTTTATATTTTCAATTCTCGTAACTATTTATTTACATAACAAAAGTAAGTCTATACAGGTGTCTCAGAAATAAGTACATTAATTTTAACCAGTAGCAGAACCCGTGAAACGGAACAACTTTTTTATCTAGCATTTTTTCGAAAACTCAAGTCGAATTTCGAATTTTCCCACCCATATATTCACGAGCCGTCTATGTTCACCTTAAATAATAACTTAAATAATAGCAACACTACAACAATGAAGAAGGTACCGTAGCAACCGTTTTGACACTGACAATCATTTTTATGTCAATGTTTTTCTTAAACGTTGTCTCTTTAAAGTTTGTTTGGCACAGACTTCTAATTTATAGACGAAATGTGTTGAAATGGCTTTGTTTTCAAATCTGGAATGCACCGATATCGTTTTAACGTACGGTGAAGCTCGGGGAAACGGCACTCGCGCCCAAGGAATTTTTTCAGAAAACCTCCCAAATCGTCTGCCAAATGTGCGCAGTTTTAAGAACGTTGCAGCATTTTCGAGAGTACGGATCTTTTAAACCTGCACCTCAGAATCGGGGTAAGTTACGTAGTAATAGAATTGCTAATATTGAAGAGGCTGTTTTGAAGAGTGTCGAAGCTCGACCGGGCACTAGCACGTATCACTGTCTAGTGTGATGTATCGGAGAGTAGTATTTGGAGGATACTCAGAGAACAAATGTACCCCTTTCAGGACCAGAAAGTTCAGTTATTGAAACTAACAGACTTACCACGTAGGGAAAACTTTTGTGAGTGGGTTAATAGAAAAATAAACGAACAAGCAAATTTTGTATCTCTTATACCATCAACTTATGAGGTCGGTTACACGAGGGAAGGTGTTCAACACCCACATTTGGGCTGTTGAAATTCCGTACGCCATTAGGGAGCAGGATTTTCAATTTCTCTCTAAATGTTTGTCACATTGACAAGATTAGGAAAATACGTATCCTAGTAACTGTTTTTGACCATAAATTATTAATTATAATAATTATTAGTGTCCATGGGTAACTGAGGATGCATGGGCGGGTACCTTAATTGGGGTGTAATTTTAACAATTTTTAACTTGATAATTAAAAAGTTCTTGACAAAACTCTACTAAGAAAAGTTGTTGAGTTCGATGAGCTCTATAACTGATTAAAATTAATGTACTTATTTCTGAGACACCCTGTATATATCCTACTAGATATCTGACATTACTAATATAAACATACTAGATATCTAACAAGAAGGGTTCCACGGAAATCGGCAATGAGTGCTCAAGAAATTAGAGGTGAAATAGCAGCATACTTTATGAATAGTGGAAGTGTAGTTTGGCAAAACGATAATGCATAGAATGTTTTACTTGTTGCTCAAGAAAATTAAATACAATTAAATAAAAACATCAGACGCTTACGGTTTCCGTGTTGAAGGTTTCTCTGACTTTGTTTTTATCCATTTGCTTTTGTAAACGTCTTTCTGTCCTAAAAAATCAATATGTGTTATTATATTAAGAATATGATATAATAAAAATACCTGTTCCTGTTCTGGTTGTACTTTTAATTTTGGCACGTTCTCTTCGGAATGAAGACAGCAAAGAGGTCATTTTATTTTTTACCACTTCTGAATCACTGTTCATTTCTTCTGCGAGTTCAATCCACGCATCATATTTTTTGTTTCTTAAATGGTAATCTTTATTATTGCAATCCCATAGTTGGGGCTTTCGTTCATATGCATTTATTAATGCAATGATTTGCTCGTGATTCCATTCACTCATTTTTATTAAATTGCCAAAAAGGCTTTATAATTAAATAACCTATCCTCACAAGCGCACGCAACAAACTGCAACTACAGGTCAAGTAGAGACCGAAGATCAACTTGTGCGGAGCTTTCTGTTATCGATATATTTCGGGGATAGCATTTCTTTTTTGATTCCCTAACGTATTCATAGGGAAGAAAAAAAAAACTCAATTTGAATACAAGGAAAATATTTTTGACAAAATAGCTTTGAATCCTCATATCGAAACGCAGTCAAATTCTAACTTAAAACTGAAGAAGTAGGGTCAATTACTTACCTTTCGTTAACATTTCCAGAGTAAAAACTTTTTATTTTTGCAAGAATAAAGCCAATATATGCGGCTTAAACTCACTCGACTTCCCGATGTTTCAAAACGACACAATCGCTTTGACATCAGCCGACTTCGTTTAATTGAAATATGATGAATACGTTGTTTTTTTATCAAATTGCGACGGAAATTGTCTCACAAAAAGACTTGGATCGGCCTTGCTTTGTTTAAACCCAAGTCTTAGAAGCAGTTCGGCGATCTTCTTATTCCAGCAACGAGACGCCTGTTTTAGTCCATACAGACTTTTCTTCAGACGACAAACTCTCCCAGATTTATCCCGATAGCCCTCAGCTTGTTGCATATAAATGGTTTCATCCAGGTCACCATATAAGAAAGCTGTGGAAACGTGGATCTGAGTAAGTTTTATGCCTACATTGGCTACTACGCTGAGCAATGTTCGAATCGTTGACATTCTTGCAACTGGACTAAAGGGCTGATCATAGTCTAATCCTCTTTTCTGATTGAATCCTTTGATAACCAATCTGGCCTTGAACTTGTCCACTGACCCATCGGCGTTTGTCTTCATCTTGTAGACCCACTTGTTTGGAATAGCCTTTCTTCCAGGAGGTAAACTCACTAACTCTCAGGTCTGATTATCTTTCAGAGATTGCATCTCACAATCGATGGCTTCTTGCCATAGTTCTCTCTGATCTGACGTCATGGCTTCAGTGTACGTTTCCAGTTCCTCAAATGTCGAAAGATACAGCGCGTAGTCGCCATATCGGATCGGAGCTTTAAGATTTGAGCGATCGCGTAATTGTCGAGGTTTGTTGACACTATCTTCATCAATGGGTTCTGGTGTTTTATTTTCATCACTATCCGTACTTTCTGCCTCGCTCTCGAGTCCCCAAAAGGTTTCGTCTTCTTCATCAATTTCATCGTTTTGTTCAACCTGTTTATCATTATGCGTTAAATCGCCATGTTGATCAGAAAGTTCGATGTTTCCTGGAATTACTACACCACTCCCTTGCTGTAAAATTTTCTCCTCAAAGATCTCTTGGTCTGATGAGCTTGCCCTCTTCTTCACAGTAAATCCTATATCCATCGTCGTGGTCGTAGCCGATCAATATTCCTTTGATGGATTTTCGATTCATCTTGTGCCTTTGCTGTTTCGGCATATGAACCTAGCACGTGGAGTCATTTCAGCCCACAGACTCTGTTGAATGTTTCCATGAGCATGCATTATCGCTCTAACAGTTTGAACAACTGTGCGATTTTCTATTTCACTTGTTCCATTCTGTTCTGGAGTATATGGCATCGTAAGGCGTTGGTTTATACCTTCTTTTTGTAAGATTCTCCTTATTTCTCTGTTGTCGAACTCTTTTCCATTATCACTCAACAGTTCCTTAATTAAATGTCCCGTGGTTTTTGTTTCTGCTATAAATTGACTTAGCTTTTCCGCAACTTCTGACTTCTCTTTAATAAAGTAGATAGTCCTGAATTTTGTCCAATCATCTTTGAACAAAACAAAATACCGAAAGCCTGACATCGATTCTTCAAATGTCCCACAAACATCTGTGTGAATCTGCTCCTCCGGCTTTGTAGTTTTTTCTCTAGTACCGAAAGGTAGAAGATGAGCTTTCCCATAGATACATCCTTCACACAGTTCACTGTCCATTTCCACCGTAACGTTGAATTCTCTGTCCAGCAGGGACTTCACGTGTCGTTTATTCCCTCTATGTGTGTGGCCGCCTTAATGCACGAAATTTCAATTCGTCGACGAGAAATGTTACTTTTGATAGTCGAAAATCGCTGTCATTCCATTTCACGAAGTGATTTTCTCTGCGCCGAAATATTCTAGGGCCACGCCCAAACGCTTCAATTTCTATAAATTCAGGATCGAACATTTTCAAATTGTCAAAAACGTCAGATATTAGAAAACGTAGTTTAAACGGTGGCCAAAGTCCGTTTAAGATAAACCATGATTTATCTGATGTTTGTGATTAAACGTGTACCTTACAGCGTTACTTTTTTTAACTTTAGATTAACTTAGTTTAAGTAAAAACCACGTTTAAACTGTGTCCATATAACCCACCCTTAGTCAGGCGGAGTGTAGTGGATCGGGTTGTGTACCTTTGTTTACCGCTATAAACGATACATCTATACATAAATAACGGAGGATTGGGAGTTCGAAAATCACGGGGCATGTTCAATGGCGCCATAGGGCTTGACGGGGTTGTTCCAGTCGTTCGTAGTGGATAGGAGCGCCAGACACAGGCACTCACGCTTTGATGATGTACGAGAAACCTTCATGTAATTAATGCGATATCCCAATCTTTGGTATTTTTTTTTTTAATTCTAGACTATTAAAAGGCATATTTTCCTGAGACGAGTTCTTCAGGAACTCCATTTCTTGCAAACACTTCCCAAAACTTGCTAGTCAATTCTTAAGTAGTTTTTCCTTTTAGTTTGATAATTTCTAGCTAATTTGAATAATAGTCAATTACAATTGGGTAGGTTCTTGTTTTAAAGGTTACACTGTCTAATGCAATTTTCATCCATGGGCGTTCTGGAATCCTATGTTGCATTAATAATGGCTCTTTCATATTTTGCCTCTGATATTTCTGATAGATGTTATACCTTGTCAGCATACAACTGATTTTGCTCTAAACTTGTACATTTCGACTCCTTGATGTTCTTCATGTAATTGTGCAAGAATCTCCTCTTTGGGCTTTGATGGTATTATCAATCTGTATCACATAGAAATATTAACTTACCATCCGTGTTAATTGTCATGTCTCAGTGTTCAGTACGGGATAACGCTATCTGATATTGAATATTTATCATTTGGCCAACCTTCACAACAAAATTTATAAAGAATTGTGAACGTTTCATCTGTGTTCATTGGCTTCATCACTCTCTTTTTCTTCTGACATGGCCAGGTATTTAGAAACAGTATGGACAATCGCTTCTAAGTCTGGATCATCTTCAACATGGTCCTTTCAGTATGCTCTCGATAAGGCATCTACCAAGTTCAGTTCGCTTCCTGGGACAAATATGATTACAATGTCATTCTTCAATAGTTTCAAAAGCATCGCAATGAAACTCCGGTGAAAGGGTGGCGTCGGTGACGTATCGCGTGGGGGTGGCATGCCTCAGTGCCTAGCTCTGGGCCGACTACTGCCACTGAAAAGAAACACGTCCGGCGGACATAGGCTTATGAGGTCACCTTCATGCCGCCTTAGGTCGGAAGCAGTGGTGCTCGGGCGCCAGATCCCTCTGCGGGGAGGGAACACCGGTGTGGCTCTAAAGGCGGAGACTACAGGTGGTCTGGTGAGCGTCCGCGCAAACAAGAAATAAGACAACGGAATTTTTCTAACAATCGGGTGGTTTTTTTATTCACTGCCACCAACTACACGGCTACAATAATCTTGAATTTAAAATTAAAAAAGTCGGTTTAACAGACAAAAAAAAAGAACAAAATGTCCGGCAAGGTCGTACCCTTCTGGACGGCGGCTTCCTTTAAGACGGGCGCCTCCTGGTTCTGCGGGCGACAACCCTAGAACGGGAAATCGCGCGAGAACAGTACGGCAACACGGGAGGGGAGCGCGAAGGCGGAAAACGCCGCGTGTTCAGCAGTTTCGGTTTCTTGCGATTAAGAGAAGAAAAAAACGGTAACGGCGGTACAGCTTTTCGCTCGAGGGCGGCGAGTCAAAAAAGGTTCGCAAACAGACAGAAAACCCAAAACGGTACTTACGGTGGTCGGTCTCCACTTGGGGTTCTGCACTTCTCACTTTTCCAAAAACCTACAGGAAAACTTCTCCCGACGAAGACTCTCCTTCTTTTCGCTGTCGCTCTTCAATGAATGCGGCTTCCCCGGTCGCGTCGCACACAGGTCCCAAGTTGGGAAAACTCGGTCAAAATTGGAAACACCGAACAAGCGATTCTAAGAATTTGTACTAAAGAGTCAGATAGAAGGATGTTTGGGCTGGCTCATAACAATAGGCAAATCGTTTAATAATAATCGTTTATTACCCTGAAAATTGCAGTTGTCGTTTGGCGTTTCTCGAGAGTGGTCGTGCGCGGAAATTTGTGCATTGTGATTTTGTTGATCATAAAAGGTGTTCTAATTTAGAGTTGTAACACACACTTGATAGTGATGAACGGACGCAAACGCGTGCTTGTATTTACTAACTTTATTTACAACTATGTACAGGAATATTATGTATGTATGGTATGATGTAACTCAAAAGACGGCGCGGCGCGAATAAAGGCGGATGGAATCTCCAAGGTCCAATATCGGCCGTATTCACAGCGCGCTTATCGGAGCCGAGGGATTATTCCAATTCAAAACCCAGTTCGAGTACTGCATTTTCCAAATAACACGTTGGGTCGACCAAGGTTCAAGGGGATGGAGCGAGTACGGGTTGAATTCCAAGGTGCGTGGGCGGTTGCCGAGAGCGTCATCTTCGAGCGTAAATGGCACTAAGCGCTTGGGTAGCGGACACAGTGTACTAACGAATGCGCGCGGAGTGGGGCCGTGGTTGAGCTTCAGCGTGGCGTGGGATGATGGCGTTAGGTGTTCCGTTACATCCTCCCCCTCAGGACCAAAAGTATCGTCCCGATCATTTGTTCTGGACCGCGGGGTTTTTCCTAGGACGGCCCCGTTTCCGAATGGGCATGATGGGTGCAGGCGGCGCGCCTTCCTGGGTGGTACTGAGGTAAGGTCTTAGTTGGGAGCTATGGTATGTCCCCAGTGGTTGCGAAGGATCTGCGTTGGTTCCGATCTCATATGAAGTGGGACCACGGGCTTGAAGTACTCGATAGGGCCCATCTCGCCGAGGTGCAAATTAAGAGCTTATTCCAGCGCGGGTTTTGCTGAGAATGTGAGTTGTTACAAGTACTAAGTCACCGGGGTTGTACTCTGGGGCGGGCCTTCCTTCTTCCTTTGTCAGCCTGACACTTTTGACGAAGTTGTCCCTTTTCGTGAGTTTCACGGGCTTGACTGAGGTCGTCGGCGAATCGTAGAAGACGAGGGGTGATTTCTTCAATAAAAGTTTCGGAGACGATGAGGCCCCGTAGGTCCTGGGTGACGTCGCCGAAGGTCCGAGGTTCGCGTCCGAACATTAGGTAGGCAGGGGTGAGTCCGGTGCTGCTGCAAATGGCAGTATTCATGGCTAATCGGATTGCGGGGAGCTTATCGGGCCATTGGGTATGCGGATTTTTCCCTATCTGAATGGCAAGGAGTGTTTTCATATCCCTATTCTTCCTTTCTATTGGGTTTGCCTCTGGGTGATACGTTGGGATGAAGGACTGCGTGACTCCCAGACAGTAGAGGGCTTTCTGGAGTACAGTGCTGACAAATTGGGTGCCGTTGTCGCTGATGATGCGTCTGGGCACGCCATACCTCAAAAATACTTCGTTGATGAGGGTCCATGCGCACTTTTCAGCAGTAGCCTCGGTGAGGGCGAATAAGTCGACCCACTTGGTTGCGTAGTCGCCAATGATGTATATCCACCGGAAACCCTCTTCGGAGGTAGGAAGTGATCCGAATAGATCTATGGAGAGGACCTCCACCCGTTGTTGCATCACGGGCGTCTGAAGTAGGCCTGCTGGTTTGAGGTTTGATGGCTTGTATTTCTGGCATTCGGGGCAGAATTTGACGTGTTTTTCGACATCTCTTCGCATTCCTACCCAGTAATAGCGCTGGGTTATGCGGGATAGGGTGCGTTCTACACCTAGATGTCCGGCTGTTGGAGCATCGTGATACTCCTTAAGGACGGTGATAGGCTTGTCCTTACAAATTACGTACTGGGCTTCTTCACTATCGCTGTCTGGCCCATAGCGATAGAGAACTCCTTGGGTTAGTAGGTATCCCTTGGAAGTCCAGGGTTGGGTTTCTTCGGCTTTCATCGATGATAGGGCTCCCATGATCTTTTTCAGTTCGGGATCTTCTAATTGTTGTTGGCGGAGTCGTTGGGCTCCTTCTGTAGGGAGGTCGATCTCTACCACATTAACCTGGCATGAACTAGGGACGATCGGTGGTCGAGAAAGTGTATCGGCGATCACGTTAGCCCTCCCTGATGTGTACTGAACCATGAGGTTGTATGGTTGCAGCTGTAAGGCCCACCTTGCGAGGCGGCCCGTGGGAGTTTTTAGTGTCATCAGCCATCGAAGAGGTTGATGATCGGTGATGACAACCACGGAGCTTTCTTCAACGTAACAGCGGAATTTCGTCAGTGCCCAGACGACCGCAAGAGCTTCGCGTTGCGTGGTAGAATAGTTTCTCTCTGCGTCCGTTAGGAGTCGACTGACATACTCGATAGGCCGTTCGTCGTTTCCCTCCCCCTGGAGGAGAGCTGCACCGAATGCATAGGCGCTGGCGTCAGTGCGTAGCACAAATGGTTGGCTGGGATCGGCCTGTCGTAGAATAGGGGCCGATGTCAACTTCTTCTTTAAAGAGTTGTAGGCGGCTTCCTGGGATGACCCCTATTCCCAGATAGCATCCTTCTTGGTTAACTGGGTGAGAGGCCTAGCGACCTCTTCCGCGTGCTTAATTTTTATTGGCTATTCATACTTTTTTTATTGTTTGGTTTATTTTCAGGCATCCAGTGTCAATGAGTCAGCATTACTAGCTAGCTACAAAGTCGCGTATCGAGTTGCTAAAACAGGGAAACCACATACAATTGCCGAAAATCTTATTTTGCCAGCAGCAGTAGATATGGTTGAAATTATGGTCAGTAAGCAGGAGGCAAACAAGTTAAAAAACATACCACTTTCTGATAATACTATTTCACGCAGAATCAACGATATGGCCAATGATATTCAAGAACAAATAGAAAAATTAAAGAACAGCCAACATTTTGCATTGCAGTTTGACGAATCTACAGATGTTTCAGACTGTGCTCAGTTCGTAGTATTTGTGCGCTTTGAAGCAGACGAGATTATCATGGAAGAAATCTTATTTTGCAAAGCACTTCCTGCCAACACTTCTGGCCAGTGTTTGTACGATATGATTTTAGAAAGCACTTGCGACTACGATATTGACTGGAAAAAATGTATCGCTATTTGTAGCGATGGCGCGAAAGCTATGACTGGCAAAAATAGCGGACTCGTTGCGAAATTAAAATCGATAATGCCAAACATATCCTGGACACACTATTTTCTTCATCGACAGGCTCTAACTACTAAGGTAATACCTTCTGATTTAAATGACGTGCTCAATGAGGTAATACAAATTGTGAATTCTATCAAAGGTAAAGCCTTGTAAACCCGGCTATTCAGAATCGTGTGTGAAGATATGGGCTCGCTTCATCAAAATCTCCTTTATCATACAGAGGTCAGGTCAGGTCAGGTCAGGTCAGATCATCCAAAGGAAAGGTTTTGGCAAGAGTTCTAGAACTGAGAGCTGAATTGGTAATGTTCTTACAAGATGCAAAATCTGATTATGCTAATCGTTTTTGTGACTCTATTTGGCTCTTGAAATTAGCATTTTTGGCAAATATTTTTAGCCGCCTTAATAGTTTGAACAAGAACCTCCAAGGTCGAGAAGAAAATATTTTAACAGCTAAAGATCAAGTGAAAGTATTTCACGCAAAACTTCGCTTGTGGTCATCCTCTCTGCAAAACAATATATTTGAGTCTTTTCCATGTATTCAGAAGATTATTGAAGAGAACGCATCAGACCAAAGTCTTGTAGTTAGTGCTCACATTCCTTCAATGACACAGAGCTTGCAAAATTTACAAGACAAACTTTTGACATACTTTCCAGACTTGCACTCTGAAGCTGACAATGGGCGAAGATGGATTTTAAACCCTTTTTTGGACAAGTCAGTAGATCTCGCTGATGTCCCCACAAATATGAAAGAATCTCTTCTAGATTTAGCTGCTGATGGCATGCTTAAATTGGAATTTTATTCCCAAAGTATCGACGTATTTTGGATGAAAAGAAAACACGAGTATCCAGAGCCGGCAAGGGAAGCTCTAAAATTATTAGTGCCATTCGCCACTTCATACTTGTGTGAACTGACATTTTCTGTCATGGTAGAGATTAAAACTAAAAAGAGAAATAGACTGCAATTAGAAAATGATTTGATCATTAACGTTTCGAAAATAGCACCACGATTTGATAAATTTTCAAAAAATAAACAAACCCATTCTTCTCACTAAAATTGTGTTTATATTGTAGTGTTAGAATTTTCAGTCGCCGACCTCCCGAGTAAGGCTTCGCGACCCCCCTAGAGGGGTCGCGACCCACAGATTGAAAAACACTGTGCTAGATCATCTTAAGTTGATGGTATCAGAACGTAGTGGAAAATCGGTGGAAATTCATAAAGACATGAAAGGATCATTTTTTAAAATGAGATAAAGGATGCAAACTGTCAGTAGAAACGAAGAAAAGTTTCTTCAAAAATACAGTGATTGGCTAAATAAATCCGTTAGGTTTCCAATCTTACAAAACGCTATATCAGCTAGAGGTCGACCTACAAAGGAATTTCAGTCATCATATTAATTCAGTTTAAGCTTTAGAAAATCCAGTTTCTGTTGAAGTAATGAATATTTCATAATTTTCTGTTTATTAATTTCATAATTGTTCATTTCTTTCATTTCAACACACCTAGCTATATTTAGCGGTAAGAAGTTCTTGATGCGCAAGCAGTCCCTGCCAAAAAATGATGACGTGTGTCAATAACGTAAGATCAAGCGGCGCGCACGCAGTACTGTAAAAACTCTCTTTTTCTTTTTGTACGTTTTCTTTTCGTAGAATAAAACCTAAGTGAAATTGTTTATACTGGTTTTATTATTTCACTGCAAGTTTAACAGTATCAAGGTCTACGACTAAAAAGTTTGGAACAAAATTGCAGGCTCTATCCTTCTTATAAGGTACTGGAAGCGAAAAATTTGTGTTACCCTCCTCGAGTTTCTATAAAAACTTCTGAAAATAGTGCTGAAGTCGAACTCCAGCACTACATACAGCTCACCGTATAATACAAAGTCAAAAAACAGTTATTGACACCTTGAGTACTGAAGATTTACAGAACTTAAAGCTTTGTTTAAAATGGGGATGTGATGGAAGTTCCGGCTATAGTGAGTACAAACAAATCTTTGAAGGAGAAGATAATTCTGATACCAGCATATTTTTGACATCAGTAGTTCCTTTGCAGTTAGTATATACAGATGATAAGCTAGGTAAGGAAATAATAATTTGGAAGAATCGTAGAACATCATCTCCACGTTTTTGTAGACCATTACGAATGCAATTTCTTCAAGAAACTACAGAATCGACTCGAGTTGAGGTAAGTTACGTCGAAAACCAAATAAATAAACTTTTACCATTTGAAAGTACCTTTAACGAAAATAATTTTAAAATATCTTATATTATGAATCTAACAGGCCTAAAGTCATCGCAGCGTTGTTATTTATGTGGAGCAACTAGTAAAGATTTTAATGACCTTGATAAGATTTTAAAAAACCTATTTTGAAAGAAACTCTGAGATTTGGACTATCCGCTCTACATGCATGGATCAGGTTCTTCGCATTTATCTTACGAAATTTCCATTAAAAAATGGCAAGCACGAAATGCTGAAGAGAAAAAAGCAGTAGGCGAGAGAAAAAGGGAGCTTCAACGTGAATTTCGCCTGCAGTTGGGATTAATAGTTGACAAGCCAAAGCCTGGGTTTGGAAGTTCCAATGACAGCAACACTGCTCGACGCTTTTTTGCGAATTTTCAAGTTTCGGCGAACATAACAGGCTTTGACGGGACATTAATGAAACATTTTTATATCATCCTATAGGTAGTCTCTAGTGGTTACGACATTAATTTGGAACTTTTCGAAAAATTTTCTATTAACACAGCAAAACTATTCATTAATTTACATCCATGCCCAGTTCTGTACATAAAGTGTTTGTACACAGAAAAGAAGTTATCGAGAAAGCATTATTACCTATTGGGCAGTTATCTGAGCTTTTGTGACATTCGTCATAAAGATATTTACTGTTTTGTCACACACAATAAAATGTCAAAATCGCAGAAAGGGGGGAAAATTCTCTTCCATAGGGGTATAGATATAGAAGAGGCAAAGTGAACCTCAGCACAGTGTAGTGGCGTTGTACCAACAAAGGGTGCAACGGCAGGCTAATAGTTGGAGAGAATTTCAAAAGACCAACCACGGAACACCGTCATGCCCCTGAGCCTGCCAAAGAGCAAATGTATGCGCGAATTGGCTACAACATCCACTACAGTTTTTCAAACCCAGCTCGTACTAAAATGAAAGTGATTTTTACTTGTACACAAAAGGTTTAATCAAGAATGGTAAGTTTTTCCTTTTCTAGCAAAAATGTAGGAAAAGAAAAAAGCTTGGGATTGACGATGATTCTTAAATCAAAATTTGGCAATTGATTGGAAACATTTGCAAATATGAGATTTCCTTTATGTATCATGCCGTTTATATAAGTGCAGGGGGAAGTCCATGGCAGTATCAACCACTGTACGACATACGTTCGAGGCAAATGTAGTGGCAAAAGTTGAATTTAAATATTTATTAAATATCCCCGGTTCCGTTCATGTTTGGTATCCAAATCAACCGTAAAAACACAAGTCTTAATAATAGTACAGGTAGTGGGATATATACGCGAAAAAAGTGACCCTTGGGGGCGTCACTACTGATCGGCAAATGGCCGCTCTTTCAGGTAATCCTCTGTGAAGTATGCAAGTACCGGTATTGTTAAATTGGTGTTTTTAGAATAGGGTGTAAAAATTTGAGTGGTTTGGCAGTGAAATGAATTAATATGTACTTTCTTTCGTTGTTTGTGATAGGTGTTTTTGCAGCGGTTCATTTAGTGTTTGTTAGTTTCATGTTTTCAGTTTTAGGTTAAGTGTTTGTTGTAGCCAGTGTTAAAGTTTACAAGACTGTTGTGGTTTTAAATGTTTAGGGTTAAGTAAACGTGGATATTTTGGACTATTTAAAAGGTAATACAGTAGAACCCCGATTATCCGAAATCGTCGGGACCAGCCCTCTTTCGAATAATCGAAAAGATCGGATAATGGGATATTTCAAATGTAATTACATTTTATTCATTATTACAGTAATTTATTATTCAAAGAATATATTTTCATGTTTATCAAAGTTTTATTAAAATTATATAAGTTTTTGTGGGTGCATCTACAATGCACAATGTACATATGTAGTAAATTACAAATTGAAAAAAAAAGTAGTCGATAGTTGTCTTGATTTTGTTATTCTATTTTGAGCAGCAAATCGCATCCAACTTCGCATTAGAAGAATATCTAAAGGATTTGCGTTTTCTTGTTGTTCTACATATTTGAGACCAGTTTCAAAAGCTTTTGGGGCATCAGAATGTGTATTTGTGGGTTCTCTTCTGTTGTGTATTCTTCTTCATTTTCAGAATTTACAATAGCTTCATCTACCATTGCCAAAAGTTCATCATTATCGTATTCCGCTTCTTTATAGTCTTCTTTTCCCACTGCTCAATATAGTACAAATTGGCATTTTTAAACCCAGTGGTGAAAGGTCATTCCGGGAAAGGACAGCCAGGGCGGCTTGATTCAATTTATCCCTCAGACAATAGCACCTCAGCAAAAGTTCGGGCGGTGCTAGAGAACGCCCGGGATTTCGCGTCTGCACCAGAAGGCGACACTGTCGACCAGCACTTCGTCAAGCGAGTAAAAATCCTGGGGCCGAACAGGCAACCAGAACCGGCGATATCGGGAAAACAACCAATGCCAAAAAGAAGAAGGAAAAAAACAAAGGCCTGTAAGAGGACAGAAATCCGTGTTTTTTCGTAATCCTTACATGCAAAATGTGGCAAGACTGGAAAATTAAAGTGTACCTGTGATGGACGGCGGCCTTGTAGGGGTCTGGGAGAGTAGCTTCCTTCAGGACAGTATTAACGAACAACTCGTTTGTGGGCCCGACTTAAGAATTTTTAATGTGTTGGCCGCGTATCCTGGAGCCAATCACGATGCATATATATGGCGAAACAGTGCGTTAAGAACTGCGTTTTTAGAAGGAGTATTTCCTGCTGGATGGCTCATAGGTAACCCCAGTAGCAAGCAATATTTTTCTAATATTTATATAAGATTGATATAATATTAAATGTTGATTAGATATTACAAATATTTATATAATATTCATTTTATATTTATAAATTTATATATGAATTTCAACATATATTACATATTTATGAAATGTCTTTTTATCAAGATACCGAACAACAAAAATGAAAAAAAAGTACCATGTTGGGACAACTTGTAGGTAATTTATGTCATAGGGTTTTTATCGGAGCAATATTAAAAATTGATTTGAAAAAATACCAGCTATTGTGAAATTGACACTATTCGAAATATCGTGTTGCACACTATTAATTGCTCATTAAAAAGTAATATTTTTTTTATTTTTGCGAACAAAAAATAATAATTTTATTCATCATTTTTGTAAAACTTACTTAAATTTGCGCTTGCTCTGCTGGAACGCGTTTGCGCAATGTGCAACATATACATATTTTCTGTTGTTGTTGGTGGTTCAAAAAGTATTTTCTGTAAATTCATGGTGTTTGTTCTATTGTGAATTGTGATTATCGGTACTGCGATAAATTCAGAATAGTGTAGTAAATACCGTTTTGTCAAGAAAACAGTACTAATTCTACATAACCTCACTTCTACAAGCAATGCAGAAAATGCAATTTCTCAACACGTAAGTATATTTAAGAGGTTTAATATTCCTGAATATAAGCACATTATGAATGTAGAAACAAAATGATGAATGTCGGGGCGCAACCAAAAAAAAAGAAGAAATCCAGTTAGAAATTGCGGGAGATACGCAGAAATTGAATGAATTGGTAAGCATTTATTATTCTTATTATTAACTCCTAGTATTTATAAACTAGTTAGTTTCAGACTGATAATAATGTTTATTTTCCAGGAAGAGAAGATGTAAAAAAACATGTAGGTACCTATGCAATTTTGAAGAAATTATTAATAATGAACCAAATTGCTTTCAAGTTTTCAGGGGAAGGAAAAAATAAGCTCTCTTTTAGTGAACTCACAATTAACAAGGCTACAATATGTAAAGTTATGTGATTTCTTAAAAATTACGAAATTTGTAAGTTAATTTAATTGTAGGTACCACACGGAAACGTCACAAAAACGCCACAACTGCTGAAATTTAAAAAATGGTAGGACCTCATTAAGCGCAGACAAAGGCAAGAGTGAATTCTCATCGAAAAAAACATGAGGTATGATTTTTTTTATTTTAATTAATTATATCGCTTTTCAATGAATCGGTTATAGAGCAAATAATTATTAAATAAATATTTCTGTATAACGATTGAAATGTAGCAGAACATTGTTATTTCCATTGACAATGTATTTGTATTTCATTGTAAGTTGGCAGTGTATTTTTATGTTTAAAAAATTTATATTGTGTTTCACATCAGGTGATTTTTAAAATTTCTGCCCATGAAGCTTATGCCAGCAGTTTCAGTTTCACTGCTGACATAAGCAGTGAAACTGAAAAAAAAGCAGAAATTAAAAAAAAATCACCCGGTACAAATTTTCAACGAATTGGTTCGAGGACAAATAATTTTTAAATGTATAAATATTGCCGCAACGTTTCAAATACACTGTTATTTCCAGTGACAATGTATTTTTGTATTTAATAAATATTATATTGTATTCCATACAAGTTTTTTTTATATCCATACCCCCTTTCATATGAAGAACATTTATTAAATGTTCTGAACTAAATAAGTATTAAACATTGAAAATAAATATATATTCAATATTTAAAACCAATATTGATTTTTAAAAAAAAAATCTGTCGTTACCCATATTATTTAAATGTTAGAACTTCAATATTGATTACATATAAAATGTTACTGGGGAAATGACGATCATAATAGTTGAAAAAAGTATGTTGAAAGCATTGTTTTTAGGTGACTCTGGCTACCCTCAGGAAAACTGGTTGATGACACCAGTAGCAAATCCTAGAACACAAGCAGAGGAACTTTATAATGCTGTACATATAGTTCCAAGAAATCCTATTGAACATTGCAATGGGGCTCTAAAATCTCGCTTTCGCTGCCTATCAATGACAGGTGGTGCCCTTGCATATAGTCCAGAGCGAGTTTGTTCTATAATCATTGCGTGTTGTGTACTGCACAATGTTTGTGTTCATCAAGGAGAACCCATGGATATTGAGCCCCAGACCAAGACATGTACGACGTTAACGCTCGTAATGTGTTAATAAGAGATAGATTTACGCGTTGAAATATTATTTGCCAAAAATTATGGACAATTTATAGCAAAAAGAAACTTTTAATTAACATTAATATCGAATATGTACATCTATAATTTTTTTTAAGTTGTGCGTTGCTTTGGTGTAATTGCTGACGCAACCACTTCTTCTGTATAGAAATTATGCGATAATAATTTTAGCATCACATTCCAAATCTCTCTTACGTTCTTCCGTATCTGTCGTAAGTGGTGTTGTGAACAGTGATGGTGGTGCAATAAGTTCAAACTGATAGTTTGTATCTCCAAGGTCTTCACTGTGAGTTGAATACGATTGCGTGTATTCAATTGACTCCGACGCGTAAGAAGACCTTGAGGGAACTCCTATATCAAAGTCTTTTTTGATGCCTAGAAAAATGTAAATTATAAAATTCATTCATACAATATTTTTTTTACCTTCAATGCTTTCTTTTTTTATAAAAGAACAAAACAGTTCTTCCGAATTTGTCAATTTGGCCACTGGGTTCTGGCCACCCCCAGTTTTCCGTACCTCGCCACATAACTGATTCGCCTTTTATTTTGTGCGTGTTTTTAAATCGGCAAATTTATTTTTCAGGTCTTGTATAGATCTAAGCACGGGCGACACAGCGTTTACTTTTTCTGCAACAGCTGTCCATGCACGATCTCGAGTCGCTTGTGTAAAGATAGGCCCCTTGAGCTCACCGAATAGATACGTTTTCCAAGCCTCTACTTCAGCAAATATTTCAATTACTATTTCTGGGGACGTAAAATTCGGGTTCCATTTTCTCCTTTCGCCGTCTTTTTTCACTCCATGACCCATTTTTTTTATAATTTATTGCATTTGGCACTGTATAACCGTCATAACTTTGTCGTTGTTTGAAATTTTATTTATCTGGTTTGCATGGATATACAGTAATCGGTATGATAAGGTCCGTAAAGCTTGCTGGTAAGTTGCAATTGTTTCGTGAATTACTTTATCGAAATGTCGGTATCCGCTTATAAGTTGTTTGCAAATGAATTCCCCCCTAAATGTTTATCAGTTGCTGCTCGATCTGCAAGCTGGGATAATTATTCCGAAACCGTGCCTGAACGTTGCAATTTTTTCGTGAATTCGTTTATCGAGAACCCCGATACCTTATTGTAAGTAGCCTGGAAATTGCAGGCCCGATAAGTATTTGCAAAGCAACATTCGTGAATTACCGCCTAAGTTGCGAACTCGAGCGATAAGAGTGCAAAAGAAGGAAACTTTATAGTATATTAAGTATTAAGAACGGTAAGGGGTGTTTACTGGTCGAAGGCAAAAGTTTGGAGACGGAGCGAAGCGACTCTCTGAGACCAGTAAACCCCCTTAACGTTCGTGATGCTTATACTATTTTTTGTACGACCATCAAAAGATTTGCGTCTTTTTATCAAATTCATAAATTGAAAGAATTTATATCAAACATCAACAAGGTCGTTTTTTAATTTAAAATTTGTTACTATGGTTTCGATTAATATAAACAACAATTTTAAAAATCAGTTTCCATTTTGACCGCGAGTGATTATCAATCATGAGTGATTCTAAAAGCGAAAATGTCGAAGTTGAACACGCATGGAATTTAAAATAAAAAAAATCTTGAATGCATGATTGAAGTAATTTACTTACCGTTCGCCTCTTAGTTGTTAGTCGTAGCAACCCGTAAACGGAACTTACTGCTATGGAAACCTATACGGTAAATGATCGAAAAAGCAATGGTCGTACAAAAAATGAATTTTCAGACGCTTACCTAAAGAATTTTGGGGAACAACTCACCCAAGAAAAAATATTAAAAAATTAACAATATGAAGGCGGAAATAAAAAAGAAAACAGATATGAGTAGGACCGGAAATAAAAAAATCGTGGTTAAATTCTGGGAGGAAACCTTATTAAAATTAATAAACGGCAGTAATAAAAAATCCCACGGTTTATCGAATTCCAGTGTTAGCGTTTTATTGACGTTATTACTTAGATGATGTGTGCAAAAATTTATAACAATACCGTTATCAGGTGCCATAGCAGCCGGAACTTCGAAAGAAGTGGAGGTAGTGGAACTAAATTCCGTCCACAGAACTACTTTGCCACTGCCACCAAAAAGAAATGTTCATCAACAGAACTAGTCGCAGAAACGGATGAAACTAGAGGTTTATCGTTTACCGAGTTACAAAGGCTAGTGCTATTGGAACAGTTAAAATTAATAAAAATGCAGCATAACGAAATTGAAAATAAAAGAGAAAGGGAATAATTTTGTACATAGTTAGAAGAGTTTTTTCTGTTGTTTTTCTGTTTTAATAAAATAAATATGTAAGTAAAAAGATGTCTTTTATCTTTGGGTATACAAAATTTGAGCCAATTCATTTCTGCGTTGGATTCCTTGAATTTGATTGTGGTTTTCGTGGTCTACAATTTCATCATCTTCTTCAAGAGTAATATCAGGAAAATCGTTTATATCATTTAAAAATTTAGAAACCGTTTTACAGAACAAAACAAGAAACTACTAATTTTGGTATTCTAGACAAACTAACCCTAATGTCATTCACCAAAATTGGAAATCGTTTTTTTACTTGACCGAAACATCTTTCGATAATCACTCTTATTTCTTTTGTGGATGTTATTAAAGTGTATTTCAACCTGGTTTCTTGGGTTTCTGTATGGAGTTATCAACCAAGGAGCAACGGCATAACAATTCTACTATCATGTACAGAACCTGGGGTGCTATTCTTGACTTTATGCGTTAAATACCGCATACGTTATATAGCGATTAAAATATAGCGAACACTTTACAAAAAATCTATTCTGGAGAATATTCGTTACGCCGTAACGAACATTCGCTGTTTAGCGCAGAGCAAACATTGACAACATTGTAAAAATGTTTAAATTTTACCCGTGTCCTAGGAACCACAAGAGGTGACACATAGGAGTGACAATTCAATAATTTTTTTTAATTATTTGTATCGTGTTTAATAAATATAAATGGATAAACAGAATAATAAAAGGGGAGCAAAATGCTCCGAAAAACAAGTGAAGATGTTGGTAGAGTGTGTAAAATCTCGGGAGGAGTTAATAAGTGGAAAACATTCCAGCAAGTATACATACAGAGATGGGCAAAATGAATGGGACCATATTGCCGAATTATTGAATGCCATTTCTGGTGCCCATAAAAATGGACAAGGTTGGCGAAAATGCTGGCACGATTTAGAATCCAGGACAAAATGTAAAGAAGGAGCTAATAAAAAAGAGTTCAGAAAAACAGGTGGTGGTCCCAGTCAGAGTCAAGCCTTCTCCAGCATTGAAGAGGATATCCTCCAAATTATTAAGCCCGTGTCAATAGAAGGGCACAATGAAATTATGGAGTCGGATGTGTCGTTTCACCATTCGGCTGCTACCTCGTCTGCTGAGATGGTTTTAGAAGCGGATGAAGAAATTCCATGGGCGGCAGGCTTGGACGAACCTTCAACTTCTACTTCTCCACCAACAGATTCCATCAACGAAACTGTATCTTTTGTATCGAAATCCGTTTCAAGCAATAAAAAATTGAAAAAAATTCCAAAACGGGTAACACAGTTAATGAATTCCGCAAGTGCAACACAAGCATACAATGAGAATTTGGTTAAGAAATTAACAATGAAAGAAGCTTATTATAAAATGAAAATTGAATGTTTAAACAAGCGGCATGATTTAGAAGTAAGAAAGGTGGAAGCTATAGAAAAGATAGCACATGCTTTGACAAATTTGTCCCAAAATAGGTTTTAATGTTGAAATATTGTTTAGTTATTGTGTTTTTTTGTTACTGCCTTGTTTCCTATCAATAAATTAATAAATCTAACTGTCATAGGAATAGATTTGATGCCACACAGAGATGTAGTGTGGGTGGCGTACGTGTCACGAGATGGTGGGGAGAAGAAGTTTTAAGTTAGAGATAGAGAGCATTGTACAGAACTGTAATCAAGAATATTAAGATTTGTTAGTTAAATAAATGAGTTATATAGTTTATGGAGTATTTAATACCATAACATGGCGCAGTCAGAAATCAAAATAGTGTGGGTGAATAAAGGGAACAAGTAAGCCCGCCCAAGCAAGTAATCCAGGGAAGAAAGGAAAGCGCGTGGAAAGATTGAGGTTAAGCAGCACAGAACACGTGAAAAAAAGGCATTGACAAAATGGAGTTTTTGAAGCAACCACAGGCTATGAAATTTGAGGGGAACATTCCTGCAAATTGGAAGAGATTTAGAAGCAATTTCGAAATATATGCGGAAGCCACCGGATGTTACGCAAAAGGTGACTCAGTTGCAGTAGCCACTTTTTTACATATTGTAGGCGAAGAGGCACGAGAGATTTTTGAGACGTTCGAATTTGAAGAGGACGACGAGCGAAAGGACATAAAGAAGGTTATAGCCAAATTTGAGGAGTATTTTGTGCCAAAAGTAAACCCGAGTGTCGAGAGAAATAAATTTTATAACAGAGTACAGGAAAAGGAAGAACCATTTGATACGTTTGTAACAGATCTAAAAAGAATAGCTGCAGACTGTGCATTTGGAGAATTTAAGCAGGAAATGCTGCGAGATAGGATAGTGTGTGGAGTCACAGATGCAAGAGTAAAAGACAGACTGCTAAGGGAGAAGAATCTGACTCTTGGAAAAGCTATTGAAATTGGTAGAGCAGCAGAAGTAACGGAACAACATATGAAGAAGATGTCAGAAACTCCACAAAAAATGGTGGAAGAGGTGAAAGTAAATAGAAAAACACCGTCTGCAACAAAACAAGAATGGGGAAATTTAGGAAATTCAAGGAAAGGTCAAATCCAATGGGGACATCAACGGGTCAGCTACCAGGGTAAAAAGGAGCATCAGAATGGAAATAGGACAACTGTGGACTGTTATCGATGTGGTCGCCAACACCAACCACGTCGTGAGGAATGCCCAGCCTCAGGTAAACAGTGTAAAAAGTGCAATAAAACAGGTCATTTTGCGCGGATGTGCAAGTCTAAAATGGGAGACACAGCAAACTCGGTACATAGGAGTGTGCATGTAGTAGATAATTCTAAAACTGCTAGTTCTTACAGTTATGTAATTGATTCTTTACAGGAGCAGTATCAAAAACCTAGAGACTGGTATCAAAAGCTTGGTATTAAAGAATTTGACTGTGAAATTAACTTTAAACTTGATACTGGTGCTCAGGTAAATGTAATACCGAAATATTTGTTTGATAGAAATAACATAAATTGTCCACTGAGTAAAGTGAATGTTAGCATAAATAATTATGACGGGTTTCCACTACAGGTATTTGGATCTTGTAATCTGACAATTGTTCACCAGGG
This sequence comes from Zophobas morio, assembly GCF_036711695.1. NCBI lineage: Eukaryota > Metazoa > Arthropoda > Insecta > Coleoptera > Tenebrionidae > Zophobas > Zophobas morio. The sequence continues at coordinate 12,163,678 of NW_026972122.1, forward strand.
TCAAAGCTACACTCTTGAATTTGTAGTAGTAGAAACAAAGTCAAGTGCAATTTTAGGGCTTTCAGCACTCATTGAGCTTAATTTAGTTAAAAGAATACAAACACATTCGACTGTAAATAACGTGGAAGTTAATAAATCGGTATTATTGTCAGAATATAGTGACGTGTTTGAGGGTTTAGGTCAAATTAAAAAGAACCCATGCGATTTCACATTAAAAAGTAATTATGAGCCGAAAATAGTACCTTGCAGGAAAGTACCTTTTAGACTCATGGATAAGCTAGAAAATACATTAAAGAGAATGATCAAAGACGAAGTAATTGTGGAAGTTCGTGAACCGACTGAATATGTTCATCCTATTGTACTTGTAAATAAGCCAGACAACGAAGTTCGTATTTGTCTAGATCCACAAAATCTTAACAATGCGTTGGCCAGAGAGCACTATGAAATACCGACATTTGAAGAAGTTACAAGTGATATGTCAGGTTCAAAAATATTTTCAACTCTAGATGCAAACAAAGGATTTTGGCAAATCACTTTGACTGAACAAGCATCTAAATTGACAACATTTGCAACCCCATTTGGCAGGTTTAAATTTTTACGTCTTCCCTATGGAATATCCAACGCTCCAGAGATATTTCACCGCACGTTCACGGAAATTTTTCAGGGTATACCCAATATTAAAATCTACATTGATGATATAATTTTATATGCTAAAGATGAAAGGGAACATGATAAAATTCTCAAGTTAGTTTTAGAAAGAGCTAGAGAGTTTGGAGTTAAATTTAACAAAAGTAAGAGTAAATTTAATCAGAAAGAAATAAAATATGTGGGACACATACTTAGTCGAGATGGAATCAGAGTTGATCCGAGTAAAACAGAAGCAATTAAACAAATAAAACCTCCGAAAAATTGTAAAGAATTGTCTCGATTTTTAGGTATGATAACCTATGTCGCGAAATTCATTCCGAATTTGACTCAAAAAACTAGTAATTTACGTCAATTGCTTAGAAAGGATACCCATTTTGATTGGAATGAGACGCATGAACAAGATTTTAATAGTTTGAAAGATATCCTAACTAGTACTCCAGTATTACAATTTTATGATAATAAAAAAGAGATTGTACTGTCAGTAGATAGCAGTAAAGATGGATTAGGGGCAGTAATATTACAGGATGGATCTCCAATCGCTTATGCTTCCAAGTCCTTAAATGAAACTCAGCAAAACTATGCCCAAATAGAAAAAGAAACATTGGCAATAGCCTTTGGATGTCAAAGGTTCCACCAATATCTATATGGGAAATCTTTTGTGGTAGAAAGCGATCATAGACCACTAGAAACGATTTTCAAAAAACCACTAAATAAATGTCCTCTAAGAATCCAAAGATTGAGAATAACTTTGCAAATGTACGATCTAGTTGTAAAATATAAGTCTGGTGCTAAATTATACTTTGCAGACACACTGTCTAGAACCCATTATGATGATAAGAATTTTGAAGTCATAGAAAATAACGTAGAGTTACAAGTCAACTTTATTAAATATGCGGAAATTAGCCCAGAGAAGTTTGAAACGTTGCGAAATGAAACAGCCAAAGATTTTGAGTTACAAATACTGAAAGAATTCATTATAGACGGATGGCCGACAGGGAAAGGAAAAATACCGGATGTAATTAAACCATACTATAAGTTTCGACACGAATTAACAGTAATGACGGATTTAATATTTAAGAATGATCAGATCGTGATTCCTAAATCCATGCGTAAAGAAATTATTGAGAAACTGCATTATGTGCATTTAGGAATAGAAAAAACATGTAATAAAGCTCGTGAATTAGTGTATTGGCCATTAATGATCACACAAATAACTGACAAAATAAAAAATTGTTCTGCATGTCTCAAATACAGTAAATCGAATCAGAGAGAAACACTGTGGGAAAAAAGTGTGCCAACCAGACCATGGCAGAATGTTTCAGCTGACATGTTCTATTTTGATAACGAAGATTACTTATTAGTTGTAGATGAATTTACAAAATACCCGGAAGTCATATGCATGCAAAGAAATACTACATCTAAGCGTGTAATTAATGAAGTCAAGTCAATTTTTGCTAGACATGGGAAGCCAGACATTTTGTTTTCGGATAATGGCTCACAGTTTATTAACAACCATTTTCAGAAATTTTTAAAAGATTGGGAAATTTTGCACAAGACAAGTTCGCCCAAATATCCACAATCTAACGGGCTAGTTGAAAGGCACATACAAACAATAAAGAAGTTATTTTTAAAAAATTTGCATGATGGTAAAGATCTTTATCTAACGCTACTAGAATACAGGAACACACCAATTAGCAATCATTTACCATCCCCAGCAGAATTGTTGTTTGGTCGTAAAATCAAAGGATTAGTACCTATTAAACAGTCACTCCTAATACCCAAACATAGTATAAAGCAACACCATCAAAATCTTTGCAGTCAGAAACAAACTCAGAAATACTATTACAACAAGTCCAAGAAAGCAATGTCAGAATTAAAATGTGGTGATAAGGTGGTGGTGCAGGATCCAGTTACCAAGCGGTGGGAGCCTGGTGAGATTATAAAACAAGATAGTTACAGGCCAAGAGCGTACCATGTTAAATTTCGTAGTAATGGCAATGTATTAGTCCGAAATAGAAAGTATTTAAAACGGGTAGATAGGAACACTTTTCAAACTAATGTACAAGCAGGTGATCAAAACAGGCTATTTGACCAACTGCTAGAAGACAATTTAGTTTGGGAGGACACGCAATCGGTTCCAGCTCATGTACCTGAAACTGAAACCGTGAGTAATAGTCCTCAAGCAACCATAGCGCAACCCAAGGTCAACCAAAGACCTCAGCGGAACAGGCGAGCACCATTAAGGTTTCGCGACTACTATGTATAAATTGTAAATAGATATAAGTAGTTGTAGTTATTTTTTTATATAGAAAGGGGGATGTCATAGGAATAGATTTGATGCCACACAGAGATGTAGTGTGGGTGGCGTACGTGTCACGAGATGGTGGGGAGAAGAAGTTTTAAGTTAGAGATAGAGAGCATTGTACAGAACTGTAATCAAGAATATTAAGATTTGTTAGTTAAATAAATGAGTTATATAGTTTATGGAGTATTTAATACCATAACACTAACTTATAACGAAATAACAAGAGCCTTTTTATTAACCTAAACTTAACATCAAACTAAAATAAATATAGACGTGAAGAAGCAAAATGATGTAATAATTTAAGTTCGCCGCATAAAACGTCTAGCGATTTCTAGTCTTTTTCTTTTGCCATCTGCTAGGTCAGGGTTTATTCTTCTACAAATATTTTGATTTTGTATCTCTTCATTTTCTTCAATTCCATTGTCAGCGACACCAATGTCCACTTCAGCATCAAGTGGTTCATTTGGTTCGGGTACATTATGCTCGATGCACAGATTGTGAAGCACAGCACAAGCATTAATTATTTTGCAACATACTGGTGGAGTATAATGAAGAACCCTGTGCTTTAAAAGACAACGAAATCTCATTTTAAGAACACCGTTACAGCACTCAATCTTAACACGAGTATTTTTATGAATCTCGTTGAAATTTTGTTCAGGTGCGGATTCATATGACAGTCCGTGGTTAACTTTAAATTTTTTAATGTTTCGCTTCCAACAACTGGGGTTTCTTTTGCGTTTTCTAGATTTCGTATTACCTTCATTATTATGACTGTTTTGTTGCAACTAAAATTAAAAATCCTGAACTGTAAACTAAAATGTTTAACAACGATAATAAATTACTTCTGAATTATGCACGTTACTTGGGATTGGGAACATAGTACCGTCGCCCTGATTTTCCTTGTTACTGTCGCTATCGTCACTGGAGTCACTGTAATTTACTAACTTCACATTTGATTTAACTATTACAGAAGACATTGTGTATTTTCTGTGTTCAATTTGAACCTAAATTAGTATCAGATTACACTAGTCAACAACCAAAAAACTTTTTTAATAAAGATGTGTGCACTTATGGCAGTTTTTTATGTAGTTTAGTTTTTGTGCTACACGTAATTTTATATCGTAAAATTGACATTTTTCACATAAAACGTACATCTGTACTGACCTTATTACACGAGTTGGAAAAATCGGCAGTATGCAGCTACTAAAAGCCGTTTATAATTACCTATACTAAAACTACATTCATTTTTTTATACATTAATGGGTAGTATTAATAAAAATAAGTAAATGCTTATAAGTAAATACTTGTTAGTATTAGCATTTATTATAAGCACCAGGAAGTTCTAATAGTAATTATATACCAAGGGAGAGAAAACAATTTTTATAGCCGAGCTGAATTATACCCGAGACGCGTAGCGTCGAGGGTAATAATGAAAGCGAGGCTATAAAATGGTTCTCTCCCGTGGTTTATATATTATTTTTTTCACTACTAGCACATTTGTTTAACTTTTCTTTAATGACAATGTATAAAAGTCGGAACGAATTTAAGATATCCATGAAAATCAAATAGCCTGTGAAAACAAATGAATAAAAATGACATTAAACCAAAAATCTTAATAAAGAGCAAAATGTCGACTAGCGACGAAGATACTAGTGTGTGCACCCCGCCAGAAATCCGAAAAGAAGCAAGTAACGTGCAGTGTGATCAATTACTGCCACAAAAATCAAAAGAGTTCTACTTAAAAGTTTACGCACAATTCAAAGATTGGTGCAAAATTAAAAAAGTGGCCAAAGTGTCAGAAAATGTCCTTCTTGTTTATATGGAAGAAAAAGCTAAAAACAAAAAAGCTTCCAGTCTATGGGCCACATTTTCTATGTTAAAACAAACTCTTAAATTAAAAGAAAATGTGGATATTTCAAAATATTATAAAGTAATTGCTTTTCTCAAACGCAAAAATGATTCCTACACACCCAAAAAGGCGGCTGTTTTTGAGAAGCATCAAATCACAAAATTTATTTTAGAAGCACCTGATGAAATTTTTCTTTCGTCTAAGGTAATTCTGTTAATTGACAATGAGATTTTAAAAAACGCCAAATTACATTTGCTTCCAGGTTATTCTCATTATAGGAATTGCAGGAGCTTGTCGGACAGATGAGCTCTGCAACATGAAAATGACAGATGTAGATACACGAGAGGATATGATAGTCATAAATATCCCTCAAACAAAAACAAAATCTTCTCGAAAATTTGTCATTATGGAGCCCACCTGGATTGATGTGGTTAAAAAATACTTGACAAAAAGGCCGTCTCCTGATATGGCAAGGCTTTTCATTGGGTTTAGAGGTGGAAAACCGACTAGACAAAACATGGGACATAATACGATAAGCAAGACACCTTATAAAATAGCTCAATACCTACAACTGCCAAATGTCGACGAATTTACTGGCCATACATTGAGGCGAACATCAGCGACTATTTTGGCTGATATGGGTGGGGACATATTATCACTCAAACGCCATGGGGGCTGGAAAAGCTCAATGGTTGCTGAAGGGTATGTTGAGGAGTCTCTCACTGACAAAAGAAGAATTGCAAATATAATTCAGGGAACACCTCATCACATTAACCTACCTGCTCCTAGCTCTTCCAATATTTTATGTGAGAGGAGTGAAGAAGTGTGTAGTGAAATGCCATCTACTTCCACACATGCTGCTACAAACAGTGAAATAACTATACCGGTGGAGAACTTTACCTCCAATCGCAATACATCGGGAATCAATATGACGTGCCACAACTGCACAATTAACTATTATTTCAAATAATTATAGTTGAGGTGTTAATCTTTAGTTACTTTGTTGTTAATACTTATTATTCTCAATTTTTTAATAAACATTTGTCTTTCGAATAACACAATATTATTTCTACATTAACATTTTCATTATTTATTATAAAAATACTACTTCTTAACAGATTACACAAATTAGAGGTTAAAAATGTCGCGTGCTCGTAAGAATAACTGCAATAGATTTTTCATGATTGCTCTGGTGGCATTCTTGCTGGAGTGTGGTCCAGGCGGCAAATTTAAGATTTCGCAAGAAATTTCAGCTTCCCAGTTCTACATCATCTGTCATTAATAAACAATGTATAAAATGTGGCAGCTTAATGTCAAGTAAACACCTCAACTACGACATTCTAAGGTAACCATGGCAATACTGTCAATTATTTTCATTATCTACTAGTAGGAGAGAAAAATCCATTATTGGGTAAGGTGGAGAACAGTAATTTCTCAAGCATCAAACACGATATATAATGAAGTCTTCTGAGGCTAGTAGTGAAAAAAAATAAATACTTATTTCCATATTAATGAAAAGATGCTAATACTTATAAGTAAATACTTATTTTGATAAGTTTATGCTTATCCACAAAATACATAAAATATCCAAAAAAAAAAAACAAAAATGTCGACAAGTGACGACTTTAGTGATGAGGAACGAATAGATGATTGTTATAATTTTGTTAAAAACAATCCTATTATTTTAAACAAGGCGAAAACACCAGCGGTAACCCACAAGAAGGAAAAAGCGCTTCTGTTATTAAAGAATGAAATAGAAGGTAAGTGAAAGATAGAAACTGAAAACCTGATGTCAAAAAAGTATTGAAACAAATCAATAATTTAAAGACAATTGCAAAAAAGAAAGCAGACCAATCGCTTACAGGAAATAAAAAAAGCAAGCTAAGCACCGCTGAAAAATTTATTTTTGAGGCTATGAACGCCGGCGAACCAAATCCCGTATTGGATAAAGTGCCTGGTAGAGTGTTATCCTGTTTTGACGTAAATAAATTTATATGTGTATTTTTTTCTTATAGGAAAAGTTGAAATAGGTGCCAGTTGCACTAAACTGTTACAGTCACCACCAGAAAAAGAAACAAAACCTCCAAAACCAAAAAAAAAACAAAAATATTAGACAAATATGAGACGGAAGAAACTAAGAACTTAACAACTTCAGAATTGCAAAGACTCGGATTACTAGAACATTTAGAACTTATTAGGCTTCAAAAAGCAAGACTAAGAGAAAATAGTTTAATTAATGTGTTTAGTGAAGAAATTTTGTAAAAAATGTTATTAACTTTTATTATCTTTAGTTTCATTTGCATTTGTTAATTAAATATTTTGAAACATTATTTCAGTTAATTCATTTCTTTTTCTTTGACCTTCACGTCGTTGAACTTCTTGTGCTGGATCATTATTATCTTCTTCATCTAGGTTATCATCGTCATTATCATTATCATTATTTTCTTCTTCCAGTACAGCCTCATCTTTAAGATATTTAGCTACGTTGTGGAGAACGAAACAGGCTGCAATAAATGATGGAATGACAAGTAGACGCAATCGTATGATATTCTGGAGCGTAGGAAATTTTTGCTTTAATTGCCCAAAACATCTTTCTAGTATAACCCGCTCACGTTTTAACAGATTATTAAAGGCCTCTTCCCTTGGTGTGGCTGGATTTCTGTAAGGAATCATCAGACATTTTTCTATACCCTATTCTTGGTCTCCCAATAGTACAGCATTATTAAAAGTTCTGAAGACCCGGCACACAGAACTGTTCCTCCAGATGCGACTGTCATGTACCGATCCTGGCCACTCAGTACTGACACTCGTAAAATATTCCTCCCCGTTACATGTTGCTTGCACATTAAGAGCAGGGAACTGTTTTCTGCAGTTGTATTCATTGCCATGTCTATTTACATGAATTTTTTTAATTCTGATTAATGTGCAGTCAATAGCTCCCATTGCTGTGGGAAAATTATATCTTCTTAACCATCGCTGTTTTTCTTCTTGTATGGCTTCATTGTTTTGCAATTCACATAAATTTATCATGCCAAGCTGATAGGGTAAGAAAAAGTATTTGCTGTCGTTTTACCTGGGGAAACCGAATCCAAATGTACGCTTTGTTCATAATCTTTTGAGCAACACACTTTATAGTATACGAAACTGCAGGCTGGCTAACTCCTATATCTTCGGCGACTCCAGTCTGAAAACCTGGATCGGCTGCATACTGCAAAAAAATTTCATTTTTGTAAATGAGTCCAGACTGCCCCGTTTTGTTTCATTGTTGGTCCCAAGAAAACGTTGTGCCATCCACATCACATTTTCACTTGTAAAACGATACAATCGAATAAAATCCCGTTCAGGAGGGTTCTGACTACGTTGTTTATAAGTTTTGCGAGCACGCACTTCGTAATTGAACATTTTTCACAATTTTTTTTAAGTCTTTGCTGTCGTAAGTATGTTTTATTAATACAAATGTAAGCATTTGCTTAAAAAACTGTCAGTATCAGTAATTACTTACTTTTATTAATACCACCCAGTGACCTGACCTATGTTGCAAAATTTGTGAAAACTAATCCCATAATTTTAAATAAAGACAAAACACCCATTGTAATAATAATAATAATAGTTTATTTCCCTACAGGTTACACCCAATTACAGGAAAATATTATAAATTATAAAGAACAAGAAGGAAAAAACGTTAAATAAATTGAAACGCGATTTGGAAAGTAAGGAAGGGTACAGACTTTGGGAAAACACGGAAATGAAGAAACTATTAAAGCAAATAAATAATTTAAAAACAGTAGTTAAAAAGAAACAGATATATCGGCCACAGGAAACAAAAAAATCTAATTAAGCAAGGCAGAACAATACATATTAGACGCAATAAATAATGGTACGAAAGAAAACTGCGAACCAAATCCCATTCTTCAAAAAGTGTCTGGAAAAACAGAAGTAGGGGTGCGTCTACCACAAGATGCAGAATCTTCAGATCCAAAAATAAAATTTTGACATCTCGCCTAAAAGTGTTGCTCTTTGTGAAATTCCCGAAGATATTCGCGTTGAAGCGGCTGCTGCAAGTTTGGATTTATTGCCTCTGAAGACAAATGTCAGGTATGAACAGGAATATCAGGATTTTACAATATGGCGTAAAAAGACAGGCGTTGAGGGGATTAGTGACGATATTTTGCTCTGCTACGCGTCACAAGTGAGCAAAAATTTTTCGACAAACAGCTTATGGGCAAAAATTTCCATGTTAAATACATGCTTGAAATAACATGAAAATATCGACATTTCTGGGTTAGTATTTGTCATTTTCAGTTACGTCTTATTACTCAAAAGTTACGTTTGTTACAGATATCGAAGCAACTTGTTGTACCGGCAGATAAATCATCTACATTCTTCACAAAGCACTTCTGGACAGAAAATCAGAATATCTTCTTCTAAAGCTCTGACTACTCATAGTCGTAGCATTAATGAAAGAAATGTTGACATTGAGTTAGCTTCAGAACTATCTCCTAACAATGATTCCAGCAACAACGAAATGTAAAACGTTTCAATTTCTGGAAACAAAAAGTGTATGTTTAATTTTTATACTTGTTCCCATACAAAATAGTGTTGTAGTAATCTGTAATTTATTGAAAAAATGTGATGGAATAAATGTGATTAATAGTATATTACATACCGAGGCGGGAAGTGTTTCATTACCGTCGAATGCCAGATTGTTGGACCGAGACACGTAGCGTCAAGGTCAACAACAGGCGTGAGACGGGAATGAAACACGTCCACCGAGTGTATGTACACTATTTTATTCACAATCATTATAAATAAAAATAAACGGAAATAAAAATTCACTTCACTCATTTTATAATTAGACAGCAGGCGTTCCATGTCAAAATTGACATTATAATTTGTCAAGTTTTTTATTAAAATATCTGGTTGACCGAGTTTCACTCGGCTCGTTTGGTAGTATTAGATCAGATTAGGACAGATAAATATGCGTATAGTATGCATTTTGAAGTACACGCGCTACTTAAAAATACACATTAAAAAAGAAATTCCATAAGCAGTCTTTGTTTTAAACACTGATAAGTGACATGTAGAGATTAAAGAACAGAAAACTGGAATTATTGTTTGACATCTCATTTGTTACCCAAGTTTTCTCTCTGTCGTTTTTTTTTTCCTAGTTCTCTCTCTCGACTCTAGAAAAAGGTCACAACCACATTCTTACTGCCAGAAGAGTTTCGCCTCTGGTGTGGTTAACATACTGAGTTACCGTGCTCTTTTGTGTTATTCCTAATTTCTCAATCTCAACCCTGCTCCCGAAGATGCCATTTACGAAAGTGTGCGAAACGTTGAGCCCAAAAACTCAAATAACACGGTCCCATCCCCGAAAACGATCACATGTTGACACTGACCGTGGAACCTCTGAAATGAATGCTTGACAAAATAATCTCAATTCAACACACTTTCGTGTGCCTTTTATCCGCTCACTGTTTAGTTTTTGGTAAATTTTCTCACCTCAGGAGGTGAATTTCAACGTCCTCTATACAGTGGAGTATGTTTCGGTACGTACAATTGAAGATAAAAAGGTACGTCAAACGTACTGTCAGACTGTCACCCAAACTTCTCAAATAAAACAATCTCGTGTTCGTGTAGTGTCATCTGATGTTGCCTAGCAACAAATATAATTCACTGCCTGAAAATTGCTGAAAATGCATGAAGCTGTAATTTTCAGAAGTTAAAACTATGATCAATCGATTTCTTGACCCAAAAAACCCCTAACCTGTAAATTTCATCGAAATCGTTAGAGCCGTTTTCGAGAAACCCATTACATATATATATATATATATATATATATCTAGGCGGCAATTTGGCATCGAAAACATGCATATTGTAGGCAATTCGGTAACTTCGTGGTTACTTTCGCACCTGTGCCAAATTGCCACTTTCATCAAAGCGGAATTTTGGCATAAATATACGTGAAATTTGACATCGTTGCACACGTTTTCTTATTTCATATGAGAACCTGGCTTGCTTGTCGATAATCTGCAATGTGCTGCCTCCATGCGAAACATGTTACTCATTAAAAGGAACTTTCGCACATTCACATGGCAGGCATTGCATTTGCATGTTTTAAAAGTTGTGGTTAGTCAAACTATTATTTTTGCCATAATATTACTCGATCGAGCCATAATCACGTATATACTATTTCCAGCGATAGATTGGAAAATTTTGAATTCACAATCGCCAATCGGAGAATCCAAAATATACTAACATTATACGCTTAAAGCAGTTAAAGAGTTGTAGTTTAAGTTGGCAACCAACGTTCGTTTTCCCGCGCAACGAATTTCCTACGCCTCTATGCCTGCGCCAGTCGGCCGGTTTCGTTTAACCTGTGTTTTGGTCGATCAGCTAATTTAAAATTTTGGTTCAAAAAGTTAAAAAGTGTATTTTTTCCGTTTAGTGTTTGTGTTTTTTTACTTGTTTTGATTTGTTAGCTATGATATTATAGACCTTTGTGCTGTTTTTGGTATACTGGCTGAAGTTTGGACATTTTAGGTTAAGTTGTTTGTGTCAAAAAACGTTTCATATGGACCCCATGGAAGACATTACGAATAAAATTCATAATTACGCAAGTGACTTGTTGATTTATTCTGTGCAATAATTATATACCATTATATTTTGTAGCCCTCTTCAACCCGGTGCAGTATGACTGTTGTTGACAACATCGTGGCACAGAAAATGATTACCAATGCGTATTCATTTTTCAAGAAGGAAAATTTTAATTTAAGATGCCCTACAGAGGTTGTTACTTCAATATAAAGTACGTAATGTTATTCGAAATGTATGTTCCAGTATAGATAATATTGCCTGTTGGAAATAAATTGTGTTATTATGAAAAGTAATTTTACGTAGTTCAACATTATTTTCAAATCTCCTTATATTTCAAATAAAGCGCCTTTGGCACTACTTTTTATAGCGGTCTATTTGGTGACTTTTCTGTCAGCTAATCTATCGGTGGAAATACTATAAATACTTATTTACAATAATCAAATTTAAGTGAGTTTTCGGAGTTGAGAGTAAAGACTGAAACAATATCAAAAATGATATTGTTTGGTATCCAGTCCAGTACAAGTTTTTCAGACACGATATTGTTGAACAACTGTATTGATGTTCACTTGTTTAAAATTAAACTTTCTAATTAGTGGAGAAAATTTTGTATCCATCAACTTCAGCAGAAAATTCACCAGAGGAGTGCCAATCAACCACTGAGACTATGAATACTCTCAACAACTGAAATTGTGTGAAGACTTTAGAACTCTTGAGTGAAAAATGGGCAGTGAAGACGTTTCAATTTTTCACTAGTTTTTGATTTTAAAAAATTCCTTGTCCTTTAAATTCTGTCGACTATTCGCCAGAGGAGTATTGGTCAGCTGCTGGAGTAAATGGTGATTTTATCAAAAACTGTGAACTAGAAATAAAATTTTTTGAGATGTCTTCAACCTTCTCTGTGAGGCAGTGAAACTATACAGTGTTCGTTAAGTTTTCTCAATTGGTGGAGTGACAAATAAAAGTGTGAAAATTATTTGCAAAAATTGGTTGAAAAAACATCTTCAAATTTGTGTTAATATAGAAATTTTGTTGAGAACTACACAAACACATTTTCTGTCCTTTTTTCTATGTAAACTGTTCACATTTTAAATGTGTTGTTGAAAATGTTTCTTACTATTCAGGAAATTTGGCACCCTCGTTATTAATACAGTTTTTTTAGTAAAAATATTAATTTATAACACATTTGTTAAAGTTCTTTTTATAATTATGTTGGCCACTTCGAAAAAAAATTAGATGAATTTGCAGCAGTTGAAAAAGACGAAGTTCTCCTGTGTGCCAAACTTCCTTACTGTTAAGAGATGTCCTCGTAAATGCGCAAGTTTGGCAACCGTCCGAAAACTTAGTGTATTTTCAAAAAAATTGTCTAAAGAGTTTAGACAGTACTTCCCTCGCTCTCAGAACCGTGTCTCTATGTCAATCATAGTTTCTTCTCATTAGAGTTCTGTGACGGGACATTTTAATGAAATTGCTTTCAGTCTGAAAGTCACGGCTCGTTCTTTATTTGATCAAAAATAAATTGACTGATTCATTAATTTTTTTGACCCACCCTGTAAAAGCAAATCTAAAAAATATGAATGCAAGGATAAATTACATGTATAGTCTGATCATATTTTGCACACTTTCAAAAGGATTTATTCGGCAAAATTTTGAGATGACGTAATCAATTTTTTGGGGTTGATAAACAAATACATTTTGATTAAAAAGTTACCATGCTTACAATAACTTTAAACCGTCTACAAGATTTAAAAGTATTCAGTTTTGTAATTCTTGATTTAATTAATAAAATAAATTAACTCGGTCATTAATTTTTTAAGGCACCCCGTATAAGCAAATCTAAAAAATATGAACGCAGTGATAAATCACAAGTACTGACTCATCATACTTTGCACATTTAAGATAGGATTTATTCAACAAAATTTTGAGGTGACATCGTCAATTTTGTAGGGGGGATGAGCAAATACATTTTGATAAAAAATTTACCATGCTTATGATAACTTTAAAACATCTCCAAGATTTCAAAGCATTCGGTTCTGTAATTTCTGATTAAATCAATAAAATAAATTCAGCCATTCATTAATTTTTTTGAGTCACCCTGTATATGCAAATCCAAAAAATATGAACGGAATGATAAATCACAAGTACAGACTCATCATATTTTGTACATTTTAGATAGGATTTATTTGGCAAAATTTTGAGCTGACGTCATCAATTTTTTGGAGGGGATAAGTAAATATATTTTGATTAAACATTTATCATGCTTATCATAACTGTAAACCATCTGCAAGATTTCAAAGCATTCGCTTCTATAATTTCTGATTCAATCAATAAAATAAATACACGCATTCATTAATTTTTTTGAGTCACCCTGTATATATAAATCCAAAAAATATGAATGGAATGATAAATCACAAGTACAGACTCATCATATTTTGTACATTTTAGATAGGATTTATTTAGCAAAATTTTGAGCTGACGTCATCAATTTTTTGGAGGGGATAAGTAAATATATTTTGATAAAAAATTTATCATGCTTATCATAACTGTAAACCATCTGCAAGATTTCAAAGCATTCGGTTCTATAATTCCTGATTAAATCAATAACATAAATACACGCATTCATTAATTTTTTTGAGTCACCCTGTATATATAAATCCAAAAAATATGAATGGAATGATAAATCACAAGTACAGACTCATCATATTTTGGACATTTTAGATAGGATTTATTTAGCAAAATTTTGAGCTAACGTCATCAATTTTTTGGAGGGGATAAGTAAATATATTTTGTTCAAAAATTTATCATGCTTATCGTAACTGTAAACCATCTGCAAGATTTCAGAGTAGTCGGTTTTGCAGATTCCAAATTAAACTGCAAAATGTTGTTTCAACATTTTGATTTTTTTTTCAAAAATCTGGACGTTTCGGGTAAAAACTCAATTCGAAGTCATAAACTACATGTTTAGGACTATGTTATTTCATACAATTTAAAATGTATTTACTATGTACAATTTTGACGTGACGTCATCACATTATTGGTGGGGATGATTAGACAAATTTTGGTTAGCGTTTTACCATCTACATGATATTCTTGATATAAATCCAAAATTTCACAACAATCGGTCCAGTACTTTCGGAGATTATCTGTCTAATAAAAAGTGGAGACGGCAGACAGACGGACAGACAGACGGACAGACGGACAGACAGACGGACAGACGGACAGACAGACGGAAACGGGAGACCTACTTCTTTGTCCTCTAGGGATCATGACAGGTCGAGAAAACGTAAAAGTAGAGAGTCGACCAACGGACTCGATTACAATACTTCCTTTGCTTACGCTCGGGAAGTAAAAAGAAAAAGAATGTATAGATTAGAGTCACTGATGAATAGATTATGCTTTTAGACATTTTTTCTTGTAATTTGTAATAAAGATGATACATAGACTTTACATGGATATTTTTTTATCCTTATCTCAAATACTTATTGTGTGAAATTGTTTTTTTTATTTATTGTAAATATGCTCAATAATTTATGTTCAGAAGGTTTTATCAATTAGTGCAAGTTTAATGCAACTAAAAAATTTATGGGTGCCATACTTCTTGAATGATAAAAAAAAATCTTATAAATACGCAACACTGGCAACTCCTAATAATAATAATACAAGAATAAAAATGAATAAGGTGGATGATTACTTTTTTACTTCGCTTGTATAAGTTAAGGAAGTATTGCAATCGAGTACAACGAGCGACTGCCTACTTCTTTGTTTTCTGGAGGTTTCATAAATCCTAGAGTACGAAAACACTGGTCGTCCATTTCCGTCTGTCTGTCTGTCTATCTGCCGTTTGGCCGTTTTTTTTTATTAGACAGATAATCTTCGAAACTGCGGTCCCGGTTGCTGTCAAATTTTTAATGTGTATAATGAATATTGTGTAGATGGTAAAACGCTAACCATAATTTGGCTAATCATCCCCATCAATAATATGATGACGTCATCTCCAAAATTTACATTAGTAATTATTATTTAAATTTTATAAAATAGGATACTCCTGCACAATTGGTTTATGTGGTTTATGAATCCGTGTTGAGCTTTTACCATGGACATCCAGATTTTTGAAAAATAATAAAGCAAAGTTTTGTAACAACCTTTTATAATTTAATTTTGAAACTACAAAACCGAATGTTATGAAATCTTAAAAGGTATCCGTGTTGAGTTTTTACCCTAGACATCCAAATTTTTGGGAAATATGTAGTTCAAAATTGTATTTTACAATTTTAATTTGAAACTGCAAAACGCAGGGCTCTGAAATCTTGCAAATGTTTGAAGGTTGCACCAGGCATGACAAATCGTTAATCAAAATTTGTCCGTCATTTTACAATTTTGATGAAATCTTCTAATTTGTAACTGTTTTCGGGAAAAGAAACTGATTAATCACTTCTCTCCTCTGTGTTGTGGAGACACGAAGTAAAAACATAAACAGTTGATGTTAAGCATGTATTGAGAAATTGAGAATTTCAATCATTTTTTACAGTTGGTTATCTGCTTATTTAAATATATTTCATATTGTCCACACTTGTGTACCCTCTTGAATTACGGCTTCGCGGCGTAGGGGCCACAGGGGACTTATTTACGCCAAAGATGTTTACTTTACAGAGGTTAACACAAAATGAAAATCGCAATATTAAATTTTATATTTTTTTAAAGAAGCAGGATTTCTCGCACTGTCCTTCAAGAGAGAGGAAAATTCTGTCGAAATAATTTTCGACCATTTTTTTAAATAAATTAAACTGTTTTAAATAGCTTTCAGATGTTATTTTTAATTATTTCTAATAAAGTTGATTATATGGTGTGTACATTTGTTTTTTTTTTTTAGAATTTATTCTAAATACATGCAGTAATTTATTTTTATAATATTGCGTCAATAGCAGAAGTTTCATGTACTCGAAAATCTGATGTGTGCCAAACTTCCTTGTTGTTGAGAAAAAAAAATTGTAAACACGGTATTCTGAAAACTCCCTAAAATATAAAAAATACTTTCTTTTTTCAAAAAAAAACAAAATTAATAGAATGATGTGGATAATTACTAAATAGTATATTGTTTTATTAGGAGCTAAAATGAGACTTTTCGTGGCGAATCTGTAGGTTTGACGGCCGAGCGCGCGAGGCCGGCAATTACAGATGAGCCACGAAAAGTCATTTTTCTCCGAATAAAACATGCTATTTTTTCTTCAAACGTCTGCAATTCAATTAGAGAAGTAATTTAAAAAAATGGAATTACATATCAGTTCTTTAAAACGAATGAATTAAGTTAACTGTTACTATGGTTTTTCAGTGTGCTTTGGAATGATTTGTATGCTGTTGCTATGGTTTTACTTTTGCTGCCGCCTGTAGCGGCAGCAAAAATTTTTATCTGTCGGTGGTGAGGAGCGGCTGAAATGTCATACTTTAAGTTCATTTGTTGAGGTACATAAAGTCATGTTTTTTTGACGTTTGAAGAAAAACAATATTTTTCGATGTTTAATGAAGTAAACTGATATATATAAATACACTTTGTAAATTGATCAAAGTATATTTCGACAGGATTTCCTTCAGCCCTAAAGTACAGTCGAACAAATCCAGCTTCGAAAAATTATCAAATTTAACTTCGAATTTTTTTTGATGACGTCATCAACATCTTAGCAAAGACATGTATATCATCAATTTTAGTAAATGCAGTGTATTACTATTAACAACTAATAAAACATGTCCCATCCATTAATTTTTTTAATAACTTTGTATAAGAAATTCAAAAAAACATGAATGCGTCGATAAACCACAAGTACCTACTTTTAGTAGTAGTGTGCACATTTTATATATATATCAACTTTTTACAAGATATTCGGCTTTTCAGTTTCAAGATTAAATACTTTGTTGCTATACAATTTTGATTTCTTTCCAAAAATGTGGATGTCGAAGGTGAAAACTCAACACGGATTCATACAGCACAAGTGCAGACGTATCTTATTTTATAAAATTAAAAACAAATTTACCATTGTAAATTTTGGAGATGACGTCACCCCATTTGTGGTGGGGCTTATTAACGAAATTTTGGTTAGCGTTTTATCATCTACATGATTGTCCTAATCCTAATATATATGTACAAAATTTGTCAACAATCGGTCCGGTAGTTTCAGAGATTATGTGTCTCAGATTAAAAATCGACACAGACAGACAGGCGGACAGACAGATAGACGAACAGACAGACGGAAACGGAAGACCACTTTTTTCGTACTTTAGGGGCCATAAAACGTCGAAAAAACACGAAAGTCGCAAGTCGCCCGATGGACTTGACCACTATACTTCCTCAGCTTACGCTTATGTAAAAATCAAATTTGTTTAACGACATGTTACAGTTTAATTTTGAAGTTTCAAAACCGAATGATATGAAACTCTGCAAAGGTTTTAAGGTTATCGGAAACACGTAGGTAAATCGTTAATAAAAATTTATGGGTTTACGATCCCCCTAAAAACTGATGACATCATTTTACAACTTTGCTGAATAAATGTTATTTAAATTCATCTTGTGTTATTGTGATCTTAAACATGCAAATTTTTGAAAAAAATCAAGACTGCGTAACAACATTTTGCAATTTAACTTTGAAATTGCAAAAAACTCATTTCAAAACATAGGCGTAGCACGCTTCTTTACATTTACTGTAACACCACATAATACATATGTTTATTTCAACTTACAAGGCTTCTCGTAAAAAAACTAAAATTTGCAGAATCAAATTTTACAATCTTTCAAAGAAGCTGGATATGTTGTACTTTAGGAGCCAGGAAAGTTCTGTCGAAATATCAAGTGATCAAGTGACCCCAAAATAATTAATCAGTGAAGTGTCATGTTTTATTCACATCCCATTTCCTTGAAAATCTGAGGGTAACAGTACTGTTACTAAAATAGTGTTATACTGCACCTATTCAAACTGACATACGTGTCTTTGCTAAAATGTTGCTGACGTCATCAAAAAAATTTTATATAGAAAAACTCATAAGAGACATATACACACTATTCTTCTTTACCTATACCTTAACAATCCACGCATGCTTATATTAATTTTAGCCCATAGGAGTGATGATAACAAAGTTCTCGAAGTCAAATTTGATCATTTTTGGAAGCTGTACTTGTTCGACTGTACTTAGTGACGACCAATTTTTTTAAGTAATTTTCAATGAAGTTGATAAAAACAGGCTCTACCCTTATAGTTTTGTAAACTTATCTTAATTGTATAAGTATACTAAATAGTACAATAATTTATATTTGCAACATTTCGTCGATTAGCAGAAGTTTTATTCACTTGACAAATCTAATGGTGCCAAACATCCTTATTGATGAGAAAAAATTCTGTAAATCTGGAAATCTAAAAACTCTAAAAATATGAAAAACATAATTTCATCTAAAAAACTGTCAGAATGAATGGAATGAAGCGGGTGATTATTTTCACCAGTAATTTTACAAAAAACAGAATGTATCTATTTTAGTATACTAAACTCATTGTCAACTAGTATGGGGATTATTGTAATTTAATATGTACTACATGTAAATACCGAGAACAGTTTCAAAACATCACCATTTAGAAAAAACTTTTACTACTATTTAAATTTACAAAAATATTGCGACAGCTAAATTTCCCAATTATATTATATGTTCTCATAAAAACGGAAGTTAAACAACACAAAAAAATGAATAGTTACCATATTGATATATAACTTGTTTTCAAAAATTATCAATTTTTATGAAAATAGTCGAAAACATAAAAATAGCCCAACTGATTCTCTGAAACCACTCTTTGTTCCCGTGCGGATGTTTTGGCTCCCGTGCGCGCTGCACGTGTTATTGTTATTGTTATTTAGAATCGGTTGATCTACTGAAACTATCATTTTTACAAAGCGCGTCAAAGGTGATGTGTGCAGTGCATTCGCTGGGCTTCAGGGCGTCGCAGAAGCAGAACAGAACTTATGGAAAACAGATCAGCAGTTTGTCAGTTACCGTTGTTGCTTGTTAACAATTTTGGTGTATAGAAGGATAACGGAGGATATTTGACAAAAAAGAGTGAATAAATAAACGTCAGTTATCGTAGATTTTTTTTATTACAACTGTAATTGTAACAAATGAAAATTCCAAAATTTTTGAGAAAAAAATCTTATGTTTTAGGCAGTTGCCAGAATTCTGTATTTATAGATTTTTTTCTCATCCATGAGGAAGTTTGGCAGCCACTAGAATTTATTATTGACGCGCATGAGACTTCTGCTAATTGACGACATGTTATAAAAACATTATTTTAAGTTTTGAGAATAAATAATAAAGAAATAATATTTTTAGATACCACTTGAGATGAATTTACAAAAATATACGACGAAAGTCTGTTTATATCAGCTTTAATAGAAGTTATAAAAAAAAGCCTAAAAGCATTATCTATGCAGTAGTTACCCCAGTGTACACATTCTCTCATTTTTTTTAAATACATACATCACGTTTTGAGGTGTTGCCGAACTTCCGTATTTATGGGAATCTCTCCTAACAGCGAAGAAGTTTGGCACACCCAAGATTTTCGATTTTTTCAAATACTGAAAATTTTTTCGTGACAAATGATTTTTATAAACACAAATTATTGTGGTCTATTAGAGTGAGAAATATAAAACACTAAAAATTAAATTTTAAATTTCATTTAGAACTCCTTTTACAGTGAGAGGTGGGTATACCAATAAAATCAATTTTCTTAGAACAGAAACATTAGTCCCGAAATATAGTACATTGATGATAAACTCATGTGGTGAATCTTTTTGACATTCTTGAATAACAATTATATATTTATGTATTCAGGAGTTAGCGAAATTCTGCGTTTACAAACAAGTATTTTACGAATGAGAAAGTTTGGCACTCACACCACATATAGACCAAAAATATTTCTAATATTTGACAAAATTCATAAACGCAAAATAAGTAATTAGAAGACATAATACTGAGCCAAAACAATTGTTTTGTACACATTATTTGAGATTCGCTTTAAACTAGTACACAAGCATACGAATAACGTCCACTTAGGAAAATATGTAAAATTTGATCTTTATTTATTCATTTTTTACTTCCCGAGCGTAAGCAAAGGAAGTATTGTAATCGAGTCCGTTGGCTGACTCTCTACTTTTACGTTTTCTCGACCTTTCATGACCCCTAGAGGACGAAAAAATAGGTCTCCCATTTCCGTCTGTCTGTCCGTCTGTCCGTCTGCCGTCTCCGATTTTTATTAGACAAATAATCTCCGAAAGTACTGGACCGATGTTGTGAAATTTTGTATTTATATTAGGAATATCATGTAGATGGTAAAAGGCTAACCAAAATTTGTCTAATCATGCCCACCAATAATGTGATGACGTCACTTCAAAACTGTACATAGTAAATAGGTTTTAAATTGTACAAAACAACATAGTCCTACACATGTAGTTTATGACTCCGACTTGAGTTTTTACCCGAAACGTCCAGATTTTTGAAAAAAAAAAAAACAAAATTTTGAAACAACATTTTGCAATTTAATTTGGAATCTGCAAAACCGAATGCTCTGAAATCTTGCAGATGGTTTACAGTTATGATAAGCATGAAAAATTTTTAATCAAAATATATTTACTTATTCCCTCCAAAAAATTGTTGACGTCAGCTCTAAATTTTGTTGAATAAATCCTATCTAAAATGTAGAAAATATGATGAGTCTGTACTTGTGATTTATCATTCCAGTCATATTTTTTTGGATTTGCATATACAGGGTGACTCAAAAAAATTAATGAATGCGTGAATTTATTTTATTGATTTAATCAGGAATTACAGAACCGAATGCTTTGAAATCTTGGTCATGTTTTAAAGTTATCCTAAGCATGGTAAATTTTTGATCAATTGTTTATCAACCCCAAAAAATTGATTACGTCATGTCAAAATTTTGCCAAATAAATCCTTTCGAAAATATGCAAAATATGATCAGACTATACTTGTAATTTATGGTTGGATTCATATTTTTTAAATTCGCTTATACAGGGTGACTCAAAAAAATTTATGAATTAGTCAATTTATTTTTGATCAAATTAAGAACGAGCCGCGACTTTCAGACTGAAAGCGATTTTATTAAAATGGCCCGTCACAGAACTCTAATGAGAAGAAACTATGACAGACATAGAGACACGGTTCTAAGAGCGAGGGAAGTACTGTCTAAACTTTTTAGACCAATTTTTTGAATTTATGACCCTGATCGTAATCACACATCTTATGGAAATAAAACGTGTATTTATATTAGTTCACTCCAATAAAATTAGAAAGATATTGTTCTAGTAGTTATCCACATTATTCCATTCATTTAGTCTTTTTTTGAAAAAAAAAATGTTATTTATTATCTACAAGAGAAAAGTGATCATTCACTAGTGGACTATTTTTCACGAGTACATAAACATTCTTTATCATCGAGTGTAATATTTTATTTTATTTTCTACCAGATTTTAACTAAAACTTTAAAACTGTTCGAATGTGCTGTACGTAATATTTTTAATACGCTGCGTCGCGCATCGGCGAATGCAAACGTGTTGGCTAATACATGTGTTGTCTTGGTTTGACTTTGGTTTCAATTTGTAATCTTAACAAATAACAAAATAAATTGTAGATAAAAGACTCCTTTATCTACCGGTAAACAAGACTTGTTTATCTACTAAACATAAGGCCAAACGACCTACTTTTAATGGCTGGTACAAAATAAAAGATTTTTTTAAATTTATTAGGAGTTTCCAGAGTTCCGTATTTGCAAATTTTTTTCTCATCAATAAGGAAGTTTGGCACGCATAAGGTTTTCAAGCCCATGAGACTTCTGCTAATTGACGAAATGTTAAAAAAATAACTTAATGTAATTATTTAGAATAAATGCATAATAAAAAACCAAAAGAAATTTTACACACCATTTGAGGTTCCAAAAATATACTCGTAAAATTTATTTATATCAACTTTAATAGAAATTACATACTTATTGACAAAAACATCTAAAAGCTATTTATAACAGTATACTTCATTAAAATTAAAAAAAAAAGTCAAAGTTTAATCATACACAAATTCAAGATTTGTAAACCACAAATACAAGAGTATATCATTTCATACAATTCTGGTAATGTTGACTATGCAGCATAATGAGCAGACGTCATCAAATTGTTGGTGGGGATGGTTAACCAAATTTTGGTTCGCGTTTTACCATTTACATGATATTCGTAATATACAAACAAAATTTGACAACAATCGATCCAGTAGTTTAGGAGATTATCTGTCTAATCAAAATCGATACAGACGGACAGACAGAAACGGTAGACTATTTTTTTTGTACTCTGGGGGGTCATGAAACGTAAAGAAAACATGAAACTGGTAAGCCGCCCGATGGATTCCTTCACTTACGTTCGGAAAGTAAAAAAGCCTAGTAATCATCCACTTCATTCAATTTTAATTTTTCATTATTAGGGAGTTGCCAATGTTGCCTCTTTATAGAAATTTTTTTTACCAATCAAGAAATTTGGCACACACTAAATTATTCAGTTGCATTAAACTTCTACTAACTGACGAAATCTTGCAAACATGATGCTAAATGTATTTATAATAAATACAAAAAAAAAAACAATTTTACACAATATGTATTTGAGATGAGGTTACAAAAATATACGGCTCCAGACTATTTATATTAACTTTATTAGAAAAATAAAAAAAAGTCTTAAAGCACAACCTATACATCAGTGACTCTAATCATATTCCTTTTAATTTTTTGAAAATACATTATCTTTTGATATTTTCAGAAGGTTCCCGAACTTGCGCATTTACGCGAACATCTCTTGACAGGAGGGAAGTTTGGCACACAGGAAGATTTCGCTTTTTTCTAATGCTGCGATTCCATCTAAATAAAATAATAATTTTGTTTCAAAGTAGACAAAAAATTAAAAAAAAAATACAAAATGTGTTATAAATAAATGTTTTTACTATAAAAACTACATAAATAACGAAGGTGCCAAATTTCCTGAATTGTAAGAAAAACATTTTTATAAATATGACTCAAAAAAATTAATGAATGCGTGAATTTATTTTATTGATTTAATCAGGAATTACAGAACCGAATGCTTTGAAATCTTGGAGATGTTTTAAAGTTATTATAAGCATGGCAAATTTTTTATCAAAATGTATTTGCTCATCCCCCCTAAAAAAATTGATGACGTCACCCCAAATTTGGTGAATACATTTTATCTAAAATGTACAAAATATAATGAGTCTGTACTTGTGATTTATCATTCCGTTCATATTTTTTGGATTTGCATATACAGGGTGACTCAAAAAAATTAATGAATGCGTGAATTTATTTTATTGATTTAATCAGGAATTACAGAACCGAATGCTTTGAAATCTTGGACATGTTTTAAAGTTATCCTAAGCATGGTAAATTTTTGATCAATTGTTTATCAACCCCAAAAAATTGATTACGTCATGTCAAAATTTTGCCAAATAAATCCTTTCGAAAATATGCAAAATATGATCAGACTATACTTGTAATTTATGGTTGGATTCATATTTTTTAAATTCGCTTATACAGGGTGACTCAAAAAAATTTATGAATTAGTCAATTTATTTTTGATCAAATTAAGAACGAGCCGCGACTTTCAGACTGAAAGCGATTTTATTAAAATGGCCCGTCACAGAACTCTAATGAGAAGAAACTATGACAGACATAGAGACACGAGCGAGGGAAGTACTGTCTAAACTCTTTAGACCAATTTTTTGAATTTATGACCCTGATCGTAATCACACATCTTATGGAAATAAAACGTGTATTTATATTAGTTCACTCCAATAAAATTAGGAAGATATTGTTCTAGTAGTTATCCACATTATTCCATTCATTTAGTCTTTATTTGAAAAAAAAATGTTATTTATTATCTACAAGAGAAAAATGATCATTCACTAGTGGACTATTTTTCACGAGTACATAAACATTCTTTATCATCGAGTGTAATATTTTATTTTATTTTCTACCAGATTTTAACTAAAACTTTAAAACTGTTCGAATGTGCTGTACGTAATATTTTTAATACGCTGCGTCGCGCATCGGCGAATGCAAACGTGTTGGCTAATACATGTGTTGTCTTGGTTTGACTTTGGTTTCAATTTGTAATCTTAACAAATAACAAAATAAATTGTAGATAAAAGACTCCTTTATCTACCGGTAAACAAGACTTGTTTATCTACTAAACATAAGGCCAAACGACCTACTTTTAATGGCTGGTACAAAATAAAAGATTTTTTTAAATTTATTAGGAGTTTCCAGAGTTCCGTATTTGCAAATTTTTTTCTCATCAATAAGGAAGTTTGGCACGCATAAGGTTTTCAAGCCCATGAGACTTCTGCTAATTGACGAAATGTTAAAAAAATAACTTAATGTAATTATTTAGAATAAATGCATAATAAAAAACCAAAAGAAATTTTACACACCATTTGAGGTTCCAAAAATATACTCGTAAAATTTATTTATATCAACTTTAATAGAAATTACATACTTATTGACAAAAACATCTAAAAGCTATTTATAACAGTATACTTCATTAAAATTAAAAAAAAAAGTCAAAGTTTAATCATACACAAATTCAAGATTTGTAAACCACAAATACAAGAGTATATCATTTCATACAATTCTGGTAATGTTGACTATGCAGCATAATGAGCAGACGTCATCAAATTGTTGGTGGGGATGGTTAACCAAATTTTGGTTCGCGTTTTACCATTTACATGATATTCGTAATATACAAACAAAATTTGACAACAATCGATCCAGTAGTTTAGGAGATTATCTGTCTAATCAAAATCGATACAGACGGACAGACAGAAACGGTAGACTATTTTTTTTGTACTCTGGGGGGTCATGAAACGTAAAGAAAACATGAAACTGGTAAGCCGCCCGATGGATTCCTTCACTTACGTTCGGAAAGTAAAAAAGCCTAGTAATCATCCACTTCATTCAATTTTAATTTTTCATTATTAGGGAGTTGCCAATGTTGCCTCTTTATAGAAATTTTTTTTACCAATCAAGAAATTTGGCACACACTAAATTATTCAGTTGCATTAAACTTCTACTAACTGACGAAATCTTGCAAACATGATGCTAAATGTATTTATAATAAATACAAAAAAAAAAACAATTTTACACAATATGTATTTGAGATGAGGTTACAAAAATATACGGCTCCAGACTATTTATATTAACTTTATTAGAAAAATAAAAAAAAGTCTTAAAGCACAACCTATACATCAGTGACTCTAATCATATTCCTTTTAATTTTTTGAAAATACATTATATTTTGATATTTTCAGAAGGTTCCCGAACTTGCGCATTTACGCGAACATCTCTTGACAGGAGGGAAGTTTGGCACACAGGAAGATTTCGCTTTTTTCTAATGCTGCGATTCCATTTAAATAAAATAATAATTTTGTTTCAAAGTAGACAAAAAATTAAAAAAAAAATACAAAATGTGTTATAAATAAATGTTTTTACTATAAAAACTACATAAATAACGAAGGTGCCAAATTTCCTGAATTGTAAGAAAAACATTTTTATAAATATGACTCAAAAAAATTAATGAATGCGTGAATTTATTTTATTGATTTAATCAGGAATTACAGAACCGAATGCTTTGAAATCTTGGAGATGTTTTAAAGTTATTATAAGCATGGCAAATTTTTTATCAAAATGTATTTGCTCATCCCCCCTAAAAAAATTGATGACGTCACCCCAAATTTGGTGAATACATTTTATCTAAAATGTACAAAATATAATGAGTCTGTACTTGTGATTTATCATTCCGTTCATATTTTTTGGATTTGCATATACAGGGTGACTCAAAAAAATTAATGAATGCGTGAATTTATTTTATTGATTTAATCAGGAATTACAGAACCGAATGCTTTGAAATCTTGGACATGTTTTAAAGTTATCCTAAGCATGGTAAATTTTTGATCAATTGTTTATCAACCCCAAAAAATTGATTACGTCATGTCAAAATTTTGCCAAATAAATCCTTTCGAAAATATGCAAAATATGATCAGACTATACTTGTAATTTATGGTTGGATTCATATTTTTTAAATTCGCTTATACAGGGTGACTCAAAAAAATTTATGAATTAGTCAATTTATTTTTGATCAAATTAAGAACGAGCCGCGACTTTCAGACTGAAAGCGATTTTATTAAAATGGCCCGTCACAGAACTCTAATGAGAAGAAACTATGACAGACATAGAGACACGGTTCTAAGAGCGAGGGAAGTACTGTCTAAACTTTTTAGACCAATTTTTTGAATTTATGACCCTGATCGTAATCACACATCTTATGGAAATAAAACGTGTATTTATATTAGTTCACTCCAATAAAATTAGAAAGATATTGTTCTAGTAGTTATCCACATTATTCCATTCATTTAGTCTTTTTTTGAAAAAAAAAATGTTATTTATTATCTACAAGAGAAAAGTGATCATTCACTAGTGGACTATTTTTCACGAGTACATAAACATTCTTTATCATCGAGTGTAATATTTTATTTTATTTTCTACCAGATTTTAACTAAAACTTTAAAACTGTTCGAATGTGCTGTACGTAATATTTTTAATACGCTGCGTCGCGCATCGGCGAATGCAAACGTGTTGGCTAATACATGTGTTGTCTTGGTTTGACTTTGGTTTCAATTTGTAATCTTAACAAATAACAAAATAAATTGTAGATAAAAGACTCCTTTATCTACCGGTAAACAAGACTTGTTTATCTACTAAACATAAGGCCAAACGACCTACTTTTAATGGCTGGTACAAAATAAAAGATTTTTTTAAATTTATTAGGAGTTTCCAGAGTTCCGTATTTGCAAATTTTTTTCTCATCAATAAGGAAGTTTGGCACGCATAAGGTTTTCAAGCCCATGAGACTTCTGCTAATTGACGAAATGTTAAAAAAATAACTTAATGTAATTATTTAGAATAAATGCATAATAAAAAACCAAAAGAAATTTTACACACCATTTGAGGTTCCAAAAATATACTCGTAAAATTTATTTATATCAACTTTAATAGAAATTACATACTTATTGACAAAAACATCTAAAAGCTATTTATAACAGTATACTTCATTAAAATTTAAAAAAAAAGTCAAAGTTTAATCATACACAAATTCAAGATTTGTAAACCACAAATACAAGAGTATATCATTTCATACAATTCTGGTAATGTTGACTATGCAGCATAATGAGCAGACGTCATCAAATTGTTGGTGGGGATGGTTAACCAAATTTTGGTTCGCGTTTTACCATTTACATGATATTCGTAATATACAAACAAAATTTGACAACAATCGATCCAGTAGTTTAGGAGATTATCTGTCTAATCAAAATCGATACAGACGGACAGACAGAAACGGTAGACTATTTTTTTTGTACTCTGGGGGGTCATGAAACGTAAAGAAAACATGAAACTGGTAAGCCGCCCGATGGATTCCTTCACTTACGTTCGGAAAGTAAAAAAGCCTAGTAATCATCCACTTCATTCAATTTTAATTTTTCATTATTAGGGAGTTGCCAATGTTGCCTCTTTATAGAAATTTTTTTTACCAATCAAGAAATTTGGCACACACTAAATTATTCAGTTGCATTAAACTTCTACTAACTGACGAAATCTTGCAAACATGATGCTAAATGTATTTATAATAAATACAAAAAAAAAAAAACAATTTTACACAATATGTATTTGAGATGAGGTTACAAAAATATACGGCTCCAGACTATTTATATTAACTTTATTAGAAAAATAAAAAAAAGTCTTAAAGCACAACCTATACATCAGTGACTCTAATCATATTCCTTTTAATTTTTTGAAAATACATTATGTTTTGATATTTTCAGAAGGTTCCCGAACTTGCGCATTTACGCGAACATCTCTTGACAGGAGGGAAGTTTGGCACACAGGAAGATTTCGCTTTTTTCTAATGCTGCGATTCCATCTAAATAAAATAATAATTTTGTTTCAAAGTAGACAAAAAATTAAAAAAAAAATACAAAATGTGTTATAAATAAATGTTTTTACTATAAAAACTACATAAATAACGAAGGTGCCAAATTTCCTGAATTGTAAGAAAAACATTTTTATAAATATGGAAGTTTAACAACACATTTAATGAGTACAATTTACAAAAAATAATGAACAGAAAATGTGTTTGTTATAGATAGTTTCCAACCAAACTTCTACATTTACACAAATTTTAAACTGTTTTTTCATCTAATTTTTTCAAATAGTTTCCACACATTTATTTGTCAGTCCACCAACTGAGAAAACTTAACTAACATTGAAAAACTTCACTGTCTGTTTCTCACAGAGAGGGTTAAAAGCATCTCTCAACTTTTTATTTCTGGTTCAAAGTTTTTGATAAAATCAACTTTGGTTGAGATATTCCCCTGGTGAATTGTCGATTGAATCTGAAGGACAGGAAATTTGTTTTAACCGAAAATGCTGTCTTTACAGCCCATTTTTCTCTTCAAGGGTTTAGAAGTACTAACACAGTTTCAGATGTTGGCAGCACTCCCAGTATAACCTTAGCAAGTAAACATTAAAACATTTGTTTAACAACATCGCGTTTATAAAACTTGCACTGAACTGGTGAGAAAACCAAATCTTTCTTGATAATATCTCAATATCCACTGTCAATTTAGAAAACTCACTTATATTTATTATTGTAGATAAAAATCTATTTATCGTGTTGTTATGATTTCGAGTAAGTTCCATTCCACACTGTTCCCACAAAAATAAAAATTTGACTGACCTCTACAAACTACAATGGCTGTAAACACTTGCAATGATGCATAGTTTTCTACAATTTAGTCAAAACAGTGTTTAACGAAGCTAGCAAAATTACGTGCTGCTATCACTGAGCAAGTGGCCAAACTGTCATTTCAGGTGTGATGTAGCTAAGATCATGATACAAAGACTTTAGGTATGCTACTCCGGTGGACGAGTTTGTGCATTTTCTGAGCACAACCAACTGACGTCACAAGACCTTGATGTAGCAGCTGTCAGTGATGTGTTGATGATGTCAAAAGTCAAAACATTAACCTGTTTGCAGATTTGCAGATACGTTTTGTTATTTTCCACAGATTTTCTTGATTTTTCTTTTATTTTGCCGTTTTAAGTTAGCATAAAATGATCTTTTATTTAATTCGCGAATTCGAATAAACGTTCTTGTGCGAACTAAACAATGGTAAACTTCGTCTGCTAACATATTTTCTGGTAAGTGACGCTTTAACTGTTGTACTAGATATTTAATTATATATGGTTGCTTGTTGATTTGAGTTCCATGGAAGGTCAAGAATAGTGTTTCCAATAATTCCGCCGCATGCAGAAGGTCACTAGAGGGCTGCAGTAAATTTCCCCTGGAGAGAAATTGAATCCAATCTGCTTCAAAAGAGTGTGGTACATTTTCTGCTGGTGTTCCAAGGTGGGGATATTTGTGACGAAAACGATGGGCAACATACCCCGCCACATATCGAAGTCCTTCTGTTGAAATTTTATTGTCTTCTACATCAACTTCGACTTCGACTTGAGAAAAATGATGAGTATCAGTATCAACAAACTGCAATTTGGCCAAGTGGCTATCTTCATTGCTTGGAAGAACACATTTGGTGTTGATTATTGATGAGAAAAGAGATTCCGTTAGACAAATTTCTTTCTCTTCCAAGGGAGTAAGCAATGATTCATCATCATCTTTCTCACAGTTCTTATTTATGGATATGGCAGCTGAGGAGTGTCTACCCAGTATGTACCACCTCAACCGATATTTAAAATCAATGGGGTTGGGATGATCATTACTGCCTCCCATTCCCCGAATCAATGAAAAAAAATTTTCGAGTACATCTTGATTTAAACGTCGGGTTAAAATGTAACTGATATTGTAGAATTTACTCATATACTCAAACAACGCTTGTAATGATTTGTTACTGATGATGACACCTTTTTGAAATGGTAATAATGTTGACTTTCCGATGGCTCGAACATTTTTCATTGTCTCTGTCATCATATTTATTACTAAATTTTGCTTGTCAAGTTCAATGCCATAAGCACTTACTCCTGATGGTGAAAATTTTAGGTAGGTGTTGAAAATGTCGAACCAGTCATTGACAAGTTGAATGAATTTCGATGTTTCTGAGTAGTTCCCATCAATTATTTTGTTATCGCCACACCACTGTATGGCTTTTGCAACGGTATTTGAAAAGAGTTGTGCAGCAGGTTTGACCTTCTGCCTCTGACTGCCTTTAACATCAAGGTGATACTGAGTAATTTTATGTGCAATTTTTAAATCAGATGATTGTGACGTTTTCAATAATGATTCAACATATGTTTTAGTGATGATTTCTCCATTAATTTCAAAACCTTGGTCAAGAAAATGATTTCGCAATAATTTTAGCAGATGTGGAATGTCAGCGAAAACAAAAATTAACTTTTCTGAATCAGATGGATGTGGAAACCAAACATTGTCTATATTTATTTGGAGCTGTTTCCACAGTGCCATATTTCCTGACCCCATATCACTAACAATTGCTACAACGGTATATTGGCATTCATAAAGTTGACTGACAATGTTCAATAATATTTCTTTTTTTATAGGTGTGTCGAAGTTATAATAAATTGGCTGCTTCCATGGCGAAAACAATCCACGACACATAATCACTTGTGCGGCTCTGTGAGGACCCAACGCTTGCTCAAGAGTTTTATCAAGGCAGATCTGATCCCTGATGTACATTTCATCAAATGATAGTATCGTGATGCGTTCAAGCTCTGACAGTGAGCGAGCCTTGTCGTTCATTAAAATCAAAACATCGTTTAAAACCCCTGGGTTTATGGTAAACGAGCAGGCCCATTTGCGTAATGTACTCAGTGCGGGAAGTGGATATTTACATTGTTGTCTCAAATATCTGTACGCTTTGGGGCTAATACTGCGAAGTGAAATTGCAGCCGAAATATCTTCAGTTGTCCACCTCACTCGTTTTTGGCTAATTAAAGCTTTTATTTGAGACTTTGTAAAAATGTTTGACAAAGCCTGTACTACTTTTGTATCAGATGATGTTTTTTCTAATTGTTCATTTAGTTCCATATTTTTCATTTCTGTCAGTTGAGTCTTTGTAAGCAAATCATTATATTTTTGTTCCAATTGCTCATACTTTGCTTGCCAGTCAAACGTTGCTACTTCTTGCAGGGGCTTAACATCATCGCCAAATAAATTCCTTCCACACCGTTTTGGTGATATAATGTGAGAACTCATTGTCTGAATTTTATAGTTTGTTGGCGATGCTGTTTCAACTATGTGTTGTATCTGCGTGCAGCCTTTCGGGCTTGGCGACAACTTACTTTTGTTAAATCCATTTTTTGTCGGGATGGCATTAGGCATTAACCTCCGCCTGCATTTAGGGCTGTACTCCAAAAGCCTGTGTTGTAGAGACTTATAAAAGCACTGAGCAGCAAAATGCAACGAACACATACGAGCTGAAAGGTAAAATATATTATGTTGTAACTGTTTTTTGTTGGTATAGGTTTTGTTTTAATAAATTATAATACATGAACATTTGTCTCACCATTTTTAATATTAATGACATCACTTCTGTTGCAAAATTTTACCCATTCTTCACAAATGGATTTTTCTTTCGGAAACCTAAAGAAGTGAATGTTTTTATTGTCTTTACACTTTATATATGAACTTGAACATCCAAGCACTGCACATTTCGCCATTTTCGATACAAACTCAAAGTTTGAAATTCAAAGCACTGCAAAATACACTTGTTTTTACAAACACGATTTGCCGCCAAAAGAACGAACAGAGCTTCTATGGTTATAATAATATTAATACTAACCTGTCGGTGTAGAACAATGCTTATAACGCTCTTTTTGATGAAAAGTGTTGTAAGTAAATGTAGTGAAACGTACACATTAGGCTAAATAAAATTCTACACATTCAAAAATATGATGTATTCCAATAAAAACAAAACTTTAAACAACATATTATGTATTTAATACTTTTTTAAGGATAACACGTTTATCGTACACTTAAAGTTCTTAATTTACAACTAATAATTACATAGTTTGCTCGTCGACCTTTGCGTTCGCTGAAGTTTAAATTTAGCGGTCATATGTAACCGGGTGACGTCACGCAGATGTGCGCAATAGCATACCTTGTTTTCTTGTATCATGGCTAAGATATAAACCAAGACGGCATGAATTGCGCTGTTGTCACATGAGCACCCTATGCGAAATTGCCTGCTAGATGAATATATATATATATAAATATATATATATATACAAACTTTGCTCGTTTAATAGTATTAGATTATAGTTTTTTTTGCCATTTCTATTGAAACACAACCTGTTGATTCTGGTTAAAATTTAGCAATGTAAACAGCTTTCAGTTGATTGAGAAGGGTTTTTAGTTAGAAAACTGTCATTTTGACATTTTTATTTCCTAAAACGTCAAATCTCTGTCAAAGTATTTAGTTTTATGCTCATGCTAACATAAGAACCAGAAGAACGTAAGATATTATCTTGGGCATGTTGGGATTGAATGGGAAGATTATTGACATCGTGTGGTTGAGGCAAATACGCTAAATAAAATGTCTTCAGACTTGTTATGGGCACCTGTAGCTTTATTTAGGTTGTTTTCCAACCATACGCTGGGGTAGAAGTGGGTGTTTATCTAAGAAACAATTTATTCTGTTTCCTCAGCAAAAGGATCTTCATCAAACTTATTTCAAGAGGAAGCTATCCACTTAGAAAATTCTGTTTTAACCGGAAACTTTCATCTACCATCTGGAATTGCTGCTTCTTCTTTGATGTCAGGGACATTTCAAAATTGTAATTTTTATTTCGGGACACATTAGAACCTTTTTTGACTTTTGTACCTTCTGTTTTAAAGTTGAATAAAATTGTTAAAAAAATTGGAGGGCGTTATGGTTCATAACAGCCTCTCATAATAGCCTGGTTATTATTGAGTTATTAATGTGTCTGGTATCATAGCGATTATAAGGAAATAATAGATGAGTGAAATATAAAAAATTTAAGAATATTAATCGATTCTATTTTTTGCTGGACAGATTCCACAATAGTACCGGCATGGTTAGCAACCTCGCCGTCAATATTGAATACTTTTGTCGCAAATCGAATGAGCGAAATTCACAATTTATACAATGTTGATTCACGACAGCACGTAAATACAAGGAATAATCCAGCGGACATATCGCGAGGAGCTTATCTCAGTGAGCTCCTCAAGTGCGATTTACGATACGATCACGGACCGTATTGGTTAACAGAATCTTCCGAGAATTGGCCAAAACCGCGTCCACAGCCCACCGAAGTACCTGAACTGAAGGGTGTTGCACTGACATCAGGAAACAATTCTAAAATTCCAATTCTAACAAGATATTCTTCCATCTCAAAATTAAAAAGGGTAG
Organism: Zophobas morio; assembly: GCF_036711695.1. Classification (NCBI taxonomy): domain Eukaryota; kingdom Metazoa; phylum Arthropoda; class Insecta; order Coleoptera; family Tenebrionidae; genus Zophobas; species Zophobas morio. The sequence goes on from NW_026972122.1 coordinate 12,197,623, forward strand.
TCGCCATGTGTTTATGATTTAGTTACAACTATAGAAATAAGCATGAGAAACGCACAGATTCGTTGTCCCTATTAGAATTGCGGCAATTACTTCAGGTAATTTTACAGCTTATACAAAGGTTAGAATTCTCACCAGAATTAATTCATCAGGTGCTAAAGGACAGGTGCGTCCCAATAGCAAATTAAACTCAGAGATAAAATTAACGCACCACTTAATTATTTTACAAAATTTTAAGACAACGGTCATGAATAAGGTTACTAATTTTTTTACTAATAGCGATGGATCTTCCTTGCTAAACGAGTGATTTTCTGTCAAAAAATCATTTCTTTTAAAATCAGAATTTTCATAATCTCACATTTTGGCAAAACTTGAGAACATTTTTGCTACAAAAAATCGCTGATTAACACAAAATTTCATTTGAAAGGTGTTGAGTGGTTGGTGGTATTAAAAATGAATCGTCGAAGAAATTTATCGGTCGAGGAAGCAGTAAAGGCATCAACTTTATTGGAAGAAGGATATTCCATGCGTTACGTTGCTAATTTGTTAAGAAGAAATCATTCCACTATAAGTCGCATGGTTGAACGCTGTAATCGGACAGGATATTAGAATCGTAGACCGTTTGCTGGTCTAGGGATCCAAGAGATGAGCGCTTTCTGAGGCAATCTGGTCTTAGAAACAGGACAGTCACTGGTACAAGTTAAAAATGAGTTGGGAATTGCTCGCAATGTTATGATATCGTCTAGAACTGTAAGAAGACGTTTAAATAAAGCTGGATTGAGTAGTAGAAGACCGGCGAAAAAACCTTTACTAACTAGGGAACACAGAATAGCAAGATTACTCTTCGCTAGAAATCATCAAAACTGGACGGTTGATGATTGGAAGAGAGTTTTGTTAGAGAGTTTTGTTCTCAGATGAGACTAGGCTGAACTTAAAATCTTCGGAAGGACGTGAGCATGTCTGGCGAAGGCCAGGAGAGAGATTTGCAAACTGCAACATTACTCCATCTATAGAGATTTCATACAGGCGATGCAAACCCTCACCCGCCGTCTGGGAGGGTATCCTCCACAGGCCGTCCTTCGTCGCCTGTACACCCACCTGCTGCCGGAGTACCGACAGTACATACGTCGTAGAGACTTCCAGAGCATCGGGGACTCATTGATGTATATGAGCAGCTCCAGACCGAAATGAGGAGCTGCTTACCAGTCCCGCCACCGAATCGCACTTCGACGACGACGACCCAGATCCCGGCTGCCAGGTATGCTTACGTCCCTAGGTTTGAAAACCGTCCCCTGCAACCGTCGTCCAGGCCCTTGCAACCACCCACGGCACCACCGCGAAGGCTGGAGACCATCCGTCCCCCACCGCCAACACCTGAATCACCGTTAGATGCTGGAGATGTGGCGAAACCAGACATTACCGCTCGGCGTGCAGGAAGTCACGCCGACTGTTCTGCTCCAGGTGCGGCCGAAGCGGAATAATGTCCCGAGAGTGCCCCTGCGACCGAAGAAATGAGCAAAAAGTCTGCGCCATGTCGAAGCCGTTGCAGCAGCCATCCAAGCCGACTCCGTCGATTGAAGCTCCCCTCAAGTTTCCCGACAACCGTCCCCATGTCGCCGTCACAATTTTTGGGATCGTCTACGACGCCCAGCTGGACACTGGAGCCATCAGCACGTTTATTGGCCAGGAAGTTGCCACCGTGCTGCGCCAACGAAACGTTGCCCCCGTGTCAGCCCCCCAGGTTCGGATACGCATGGCCCATGGCGACATTGTACCGTCCACAGGAACCTATGACCTGGAGATCAAAAAACGGCGACGTTCCAGTGACCGTCCGCGCTGCCGTTTTTCCAACTCTCACCACCGGTCTTAGGTATGGACTTCCTGCGCGCCAACGCCATCGCCATCGACATCCCCCAGGGGACGCTAGTGTGGAATCGCCTTGCGTCGCGGACAACCCCTGCCGTGTCTACCGCGCTGCCACTCGTGCCCTGTCCGTCGGTTACAAACCCGCACATCCGACGCGCTCCAAACGGTTCTGCGATTGACAGAATGTTCACCGATGTCTGTTTTCAGATGGACAACCCTGTCGTACGGGATCTAGTAGCTGAGCTGCTGCGGGGAGAGGATCCCACCGCCGCTGGTCGCCGTCCAAAGTCCCGGGGGATCCAGGTCGGAACCCCCATGTGGGCACCTCTCCGGTTGGTCTCCCGCGGGGTACAGACTGACGGAGAGGCCCCCCGGAGAGACCCTGTGGCCCGGTACGTGCCAGTGGATCAGAAGGTTTGCTGGCATTGTGCAAGTCCGGGCCACTGTCGGAGCCAGTGCCCGTATCCGGCCGGCTCCAAGGTTTGTTAGCGGTGCGGCCTCGTCGGCACCACTTCCACTGCATGCCAGTGCGGCCTACCAGAGCGACCCCGAAGAAGGCGCCCCCGTCGACCGTAATCTGGCGAAGTCCTGCGCCCCGCCTCTGATGATCCCCCCCTGCCGTCACCCCGCGTGAGCCCGTCCCGGAGGTCCCATGCCGTACGAGGACGAACTGGAAGCCGCCCGTGAAGAATCGCTGAAGCTTTTATATTTCTTTTTTCTTTCCTGTAGGGTACTATATTGGGGGTGGGTAATGAATAAAAAAAAAGAAGTTACACTCCTTTTTTTTACCGACGAAAGGGGAGAGTGTAACGAAGCGAATTTTCGCGGGCCGGAAACCTTGACGCGTACCGCGAGAGCCGGGGGTAAATTCGCGATCGCCGCGCCGCCGCGGATGTTTTGTATGGAGAAGTTTCTTTTGAGAATGGTGCAGTTCGACCCTTCGACCACCGTAAATACTTTTTGGGTCGTCTGCCCGTGTTAGTACCGGTTTTTTGGAATCGCCGCCCCCGAGCGAGAAATCCTATCACCGTCACCGCGTTTTTTTTGTCACCGTCAAAAGTTAAAAGCCGTCGTGCACGCGTCGTTACCGTCACCGCGCTCCCCTCCCGGGTCACCGTACCGTCTTCGCGCGATTTCCAGGTATAAAGGTCGCCGCTCCCAGAGCCAGGAGGAGGCCGTCCTGAGGGAAGTCGCCGCCCAGGAGGAACGACCGTGCCGGACGTACTATTATTTTTCTTGTTTGCTTTTGCTTTGTAATTATTTAATTAAGACTTAACCGTAAGATTTATTATTTTAGACCGACCGTGTAGCTGGTGGCAGAGAATAAACCTTATTTATTGTAAAATATCCTTGCCGTTTTATTTTCTTTATTCTCGTGTTTTCGCGGAGGCTCACCACCTGAATTCCGTGTCTCCGGCTTTAGAGCACCCCGGCGCTCCTTCCTTCGGAGAGGGAGCTGGCGCCCGAGCGACCGCCGCTCCTGACCGAAGGCGCCACCTCCGGTGGCGTGAAGTTCGCCGCATAAGCTTGGTCGACCAGACGTGTTTCTGATATCAACGATACTAGTCGACCCAAAGTTTGGCACCCAAGTACGCCGCCACCATACGTTATCGGAGAAATTCCGGACCGTCACCGGACCGTCCGTGCCATCCGAAATTTCGTCGCAACATCAACAAATTTTCGTAGTTTTGAAATTTTAAAACAAAAATATAATGACTTAAAAAAAGGGACGAAACCCAAGTTTTCACACAATGAAAAAGAAAAACTGGTGGAGCTAAAGCAGAATTTCAGGAAATTTCTGAGGTTGTTAATGGTATCAAAGGACTATTGGGAGAAGTGATTTCTGGCTCAACACCGCTTTTTGATAGTGAAAGTGAGGATCTGATAGTGACGTATTTAGTTATCTTTTAAAACTGTGATAACAATAAGGTCGACCCACGCAGAATCAAGTACTTGGTCTGTCGGAGAAACAGCTGAATTATTAATTAAGAAAATCATTACTTTAAAAAAAATTAATGTCAGGACCCGCATACCTCTCCGTAGGATGTCTTATAACGTTGTTCTTCTATCAAATTTTCAACTGTTCGCCTTAATATGCGAAAACGCTGAAAAAATGCTTTTCCTTCCACTTTTCAAAATGGTTTACCCTTTCCCGAACCACTTTTCTTTTCCCCCGTAGTCGTTCATTTTTTAAATTAAATATGACACTTGTAGTATAATTGAAAACTATCAATTAACTCATACTACATGTGCTGGTAAAGTTAACTACGAGTAAACTTCAGGGTTGAATATAATCTTCAATTCAAATAAGGTACTTTGCATTTAACTATAGGTTAACTGTTAACCATAAGTTAACTATGAATAGAAATAACGGGCCTAAATGTTTATGGAACGGGTTTCTTCAAAAACGAATCTTAGAAGTATGTAATTCCACATCATATTTTTGTGTATAGGTATGGTGACCATATGTACTTATTTTAATAGGACAGTACTTTTTTTGGAAACGATGTCCTTTTGTCTTCACAGAAGAGCAAAGTACATTAAAATGTACTTTTTTTTACTAACTTATGATCATATGATTTCGAAGTCATATCTAATATTTATTAATGTTACATATGTCCATTCCACTCTATCAACTGCAGCATCTCTTCATCGAGTACTCAGCGTTCTTGTGCATACGGTCGTCGGGCGTCATGCGCATGTCATATTTCATCAGTCGTCACATCACATTGTGCGTGATTCTTCCGTTCCTATTCCTGCTTAGTTATTCCGGAGCTAGTACAGAGAGTGTGCTGGGCTTTGTTTGAAAATAGCGACAAAAATGTCTCCACCCCGGAGAAAGTGCCATTTTAATTCAGAACTACAACGGGAATATCCATTCTTGAAACTAAAGTCCAGTGCTTCTCCCCACATTGTTTATTGTGAAATTTGTTAAAGCGAAGTGGACATTTCAAACAGTGGCCGCAGCAATATAAAGTCTCATCTAAACAAGAAAAAGCATCGGCTAGCTGAGATAGCGTCACAATCGAGCAAGAAACTCCAAACGTTTTTTAAAAAAGATGAAGTGAGTTCTGAAAATTTGCTTATTGCAGCTAAAGAAGGTACGGTTGCTTACCACACAATTAAGCATATGCAGAGTTTTAGATCCTTGGACTGTACTTCAAAACTCATTGCCTGTTTATGTCAGCCAGAACAAAAACGGAAGCCATTACAAAAAACGTTCTCGCAAAAGAAGCGAAATCAAGGCTTGAAAACGCTTTACAAAAAACTCATTTTGTTAGCATTATTGTTGATTCTTCAAATCATAATGAAACTAAGGTTGTTCCACTACTTGTCCGATATTTTGATGAAGAAAAAGGCATCCAAGTTAAACTACTGCAATTACAAGATCTACCTGGCGAAACATCTGACCAACTGAAGGATTATGTTTACAATGCTTTGTCAAAATTTAATCTTGTAGAAAAGTGTGCAGGTTTATCAGCAGATAATACCAATACGAATTTTGGTGGAAGCCAAAGAAAAGGCAAAAACAATTTATTTTCTAAATTAACAAACTCATGTGGTAAATCTATTGTTGGCATTGGTTGCGTGGCCCATATTTTCAACAACTGCATTCAAAATACCACTGACTCTTTACCAATAGATATTGAAGTTATTGTTGTCAAAATATACAAACACTTTTACATTTATACAGTTCGTGTAGCACACTTGAAATCTTTTTGTGAAGCAGTTGACATGGAATATAAAAAAATGTTATCCTTCTCAAAAACCAGATTTTTAAGTTTAATGCCCGCTGTTGAGAGAATTTTAAAAATGTATAAACCGCTGCAGACCTACTTTCTGTCTTTGGAAAATTGCCCTACTATTCTGAAACAATTTTTCGGGAATCCTGTTGGAGAAATTTGGCTGTGGTTTGTTCACAATGCTGCTTCACTATTTCATCAAGCTATTTTAAGTGTTGAAGGAAACAAAGTTTGCGCAGCTGAAGCCGCTTTGGAATATTTCACTCTGAAGGATAAACTAGAAAATCGTTTAAATGAAGTTTTTCTGCTCGCTAAAGTGAGAGGATCACTTAGTAAACTTGAAAATCTGGACAACGATAACATAATGAATTATCGTCAAGAATTTTCAGCCACTGCAAAGAAATTTTATTCAAGTTGTATAAATTATTTGGAAAATTGGAAAACAAATCTATCCGAGTTGAAATTGTTCGAATGGATCGCCCTGCGAAAAGAAGTAAAATGGAACGAAATTCTTCTTTCATACGAAGCTTGTAACGGGGAAATTGGCGATAAAGTGAATGCTGATGCTTGTTTTGATGAGTTTAGCTTATTGAAGAATTTTGCTACGGATGAAAAAATTACTTCTTGGAATTGCCAAAAAACTCCTACTGAAACTCGTTGGCTAGAATTTTTCAAGTACATAGAAGCAATTCCTTATCAAGTCACACCAATAAACTTGAAAATGTTATGCGAATTTGCCCTCTGCCTTCCAGGTACAAAACCAGCTGATTCATTTCAGTGTTTCAAATAATAATGAAATTTGTTGACAGGGACAAGCGCAAGCATTGAGAGACTATTTTCTAACATCAACAAATACTGGACTAGTGAGAAGAACGCCCTAGGCCTGTCCACCTTGGAAGCTGTTATGCAGGTGTACATGAACTTCGAAGAAACGTGTAATGAAATGTTTCATTACTTGAAATCTAATCCACAGTTATTAAAACAAATATTAAGTTCAGAAAAGTATGACTGGAACAAGCCATCTACATCTAATATCTAATACAGGGCTTTCATAAATGATTCTAAGGGCGTAGTTGGCCATGGATTTCAAAAATGCCGCTTTGCTGAAATTGTCTCATTTGACAGTTCTCACTTGTCATTGTGCTTGTCATTTGTAACCTGTCACTTAAAATCATCGCTTTTATTGTTCTACCACTTTCCAAGTGTGATTTACAGTAATTCTCGTTGATCCAAGTTTAAAACAACAAAATAGCCTTTCTTAAGGCTCTTGGTGCTTGCGTGCGAAAACTTTGTGCTCGAAGCGAAGACCGTGAAAATGGTTTATTCGGTTGAGCAAAACACTTTCATCGTTATGTCTTATTATCGCAATGGGACATTCGTAGACGGAGCGTGGCTGTATTCTGTAGCCGCTTGTAAGCAAGAATATCTGGCCAATTACCCTGATTTGGAAATTCAAGAAACATCATTAGAGGCTCACATTAGAGATGTCATCAACAGATTTGTTCGCACTGGCAATGTCAACAAAGGGAAATCTTCTGGGAGACCTGCAGTATCTGAGGAAGTTGTTGATGATTTGAGAGAAAGACTCGAGCAGAATCCCCAAACATCTTTGACAAGATTATCTCAACAGTCAGGAGTTCCCGTAACCACATGTCACAAAGTAGTGAAAAAACGATTGCATATGCATCCTTACAAAATAACTACTGTGCAACAACTTTTACCAATAGATCCTCCACGCCGCGTAGAATATTGCAATTGGTTTCAGAATACTTTTCATGATGACGGGTTACTGGATCTTACATTTTTTAGTGATGAAGCATGGTTTCATTTATCTGGCTATGTCAATTCGCAAAATTTTAGAATTTGGTCCGCGGAAAATCCACATGTTTTTGTAGAGACGCCTCTTCATCCTTTAAAAATTGGAGTATAGTTGGCAGTTTCTCGTAGACGAATATATGGACCTATTTTCTTTCATGATACTATGACTGGAGAGAGGTATAGGCAACAGATTTTGGAACCATTTATTCAACAACTTGATGACGAAGAGCTGCAGTTAGGGTACTTTCAACAGGACGGCGCGACTGCACACACTGCACGTGCTACATTGGAATATTTACAACAACATTATGACGATCGTGTAATAAGTTTAGGAGTGCAGCATGCATTTCCACCACGTTCCCCAGATCTTACGCCATTGGACTTTTCAATATTTGGATATTTGAAAGACAAAGTGTTTCAACGGCAAATGAATAACTTGGCAGAGTTGCAACATGAAATTGAACGATGGGTTCAAAGCATTGATGGAAGGATGTTACAGAACATTTTTGAAAGTAAGAAAAAGAGAGTGAATATGTGCCTTGAACTAAATGGTGAACATTTTCAACATTTACTGTGATGTTTAACCACAATAAAATTGTTTGTTTATTCCATTATGAATTATTTTTATTTTTAACAACAAATTGACTATCAAGAATGTTGGAGTTCTGCGCATGAGGGTAACAAATTACGCCCGCGTAATTTCAAATGTTCAAATTCTATGTGGGTGACCTAATTTTGCATTGAAACGAATCTGTACACAAAAAAAACAACAAAAATCAAAAACTAGTCTTTAAAATTAGCAACGAAAGTATATTTTGAAGCTTGATACTTAAAATGAAATCACACTACTGTCAGCACAGTTTTATGAAAAAGAAACCAAACGCAAAATCTAGCAGTTTATTCTTTTAAACGCAACAATCGTGTATCAGCATCCGAACACAAGTCCATTCCTGTTCCTGCCGTCACCGCGTCGGTGTTGCTCGGGCAGTCTCGACCGTTGGCGACCCGCCGCCTCCGGCTGCCGAGCTCACTCGACGGAAAATGCTGACACGGCCTTTCCTGACATGGAGAGTGTCCTCACTCGACGGACATGGGCACCTCAGTCCAGGTCCTCGGACTGAAACTCATACATACAGGCTTAGACTTTGATCGTCACTTCTCCTACATTAAAGATATAAATCAGAGAGCAAGCTGCCTGTCTGCCGGGGACGGTAACTGGAAGAAAACAGGGTAAATTTGGCCAAACTTACATAATGCAAGAATACAATACAAAATAAATGAGGGCGAATATTAAATGTAACGCATAGAAGTAAGCTTAATTTTTAAATGAACATAATACTTAATAATAACGCAAAACAAAACTAAAACTACACCTTGTGTGATCGTCACCCAGCTCTGCCACCCACCAGACTATCAAACACAGAAACCTCTGGTCAAGCCTGAATCAGCGAGCATCAACAATCCACAAGCCGGCCAAATGCGAGTAGCGCCAATCACCATGGACTACTCCCTATTTGAACCGTACTACCTTACCCATACACGACCCACGACCTCATATTGTCGATGCCGGCCGCTCCACGGTACTGCAACTTGGACCTGGTTGCTCCCGGTATGTCTGCGACTTCATACCGATCATTTCCAGAAACCTTGGTAACTCGGAATGGGCCACGCCACTTGGGCAGTAACTTTCGGCTAGTTCCGGTTGCAGGGCCGCTAGTTAGACGGATCAGCACCAGGTCTCCCTCCTGATATGGTTGACCAGCAGTTCGAACACGGTCGAAACGAGCCTTTTGAGCAGCTTGGTCCTTGATTGTACGCGCAGTTATTTGGTTTCGACTGTCAGTGACGTCGACGATGGCGGGTTCTTCCGGCTCAAAAAAAAAGAAAATAAAGAAGCACGCCAACACACAGCAACATAAACAACATCGAGAAACACAAAAACTAAACAGAAATCAAAACTTTCATTGTGAGGACGTTTGTTGGTTTTTACCAGGGCAAAATCGACGGAAGTGACCGGATTTTCCGCAGTTAAAACAAGTTGGGCCGAGGACCGGCTTATTACCCGTATCATTTCGCGGAAGAGATGACGTTTGTTTTGGAGTTCTATAAATAGATGAAACTGGAGCCCGCGTCGCTGGAATGTGAGAAACGTGTCGGGTTGCGGATTGCGTTGCAAGTACTCGATCATCGATGGTTTTTAAATGTCCCGCCAAAACAATTGGGTCCGTAATACCTGCAGCTTGGACCGAGAATTTAATTTTCTCGTCACAAATTCCACCCGTTATTAAATTTACGCGATCAGCTGGGTTAATATTTAATTTTAGCTTATTAATTAGCGCAAGTTTATTAAACGCATATTCGTAGAGTGTTTTACACTGCTCTGGGGTGTACGCCATCATCATTTGAATCGCCTTATGGAGATCGCGCTTTGGTGGAAAATTTCGCAACAGTATGTCATGCCATTCGGGCCACGTAAACACTCTACTAGGCAGTGTCCGATACCACGTTTGCGCTGGGCCTCTTAGTTTGCTCAACGCCAAATGACACGTTGTCCTGTCGTCCCAATTATAAATTTGAGCGTCCTCACCAATCGACTCTAACCATTCGTCAACATCGTTTTCTAAAGGATCGAATTCGGCAATAATGCTGCCGGCCGTAGAAAGGGGAATCCCACTTACCTGCTGGCGAGTCTCACGCACCTCCACCTGCTCTGCCAGCTTACCAAACCCAGCTGCTATAGCCTCACTGATTTGCGAAACAGAAGCAGGACCAGGACTGCTGCGACCAGGACTGTCGCCACTCCTCGTCCTCGAGTGAGATCGCAAGCGGTGCCGTCTCGCAAGTTGTTGTTCTGGAGTCGGTTCCCGCAACTTCTTGTGCTTTTGCCGCCGCTCATGCCGTGAACGAGACCCACTTGCACCATCACTAGATTCACTCCGACGCGAACGTCGCGGTTTGTCTTTTTTATGGCGTCGCTGCTCTTTCGGCATTGTCGTACAAGTGCACGCAAGGGTTTAAAGAATCCCACTCCTGATGTCAGCACAGTTTTATGAAAAAGAAACCAAACGCAAAATCTAGCAGTTTATTCTTTTAAACGCAACAATCGTGTATCAGCATCCGAACACAAGTCCATTCCTGTTCCTGCCGTCACCGCGTCGGTGTTGCTCGGGCAGTCTCGACCGTTGGCGACCCGCCGCCTCCGGCTGCCGAGCTCACTCGACGGAAAATGCTGACACTACGTTCTAAATACCTATTTATTATGTACAATAAAATTTTTGATAGAACTGAATGAAATCTCAAACCGTAAAAACTCTGATTATTATCCGTGTCCGTTCACCCATCTGGTGGTCCTTGATTTTATATGACTCTACGATGAGGGTTTAGAAGCTACCCAGCAGTCAAAGTTATATTTGGATTTTTATCTTTTACGTTTATACATTTTCGTTGAATATGTACTTTTGTGGCGGGAAGTGAAATATTAATTTTGTAATATACTATTGTTTTGTGGCTAATTAAAGAATTTCGTGTAATTTTTATGAAAAGGACAATGGACAGATAAAGTTCTATTATTTTATTAAGTAAAAACAAGCACTAGACATGACAAAACATATTTCAGTATGAGCATCCAAAAGTTTGAACTGTTAACAAAATGTGCTTATTGTGTGAAATAATTTCAAGTACAAATCGACATCTAAGATATTTTCACGGCGACAATTTCAAAAATATTAAAAACTAGCAGAATAATTTGTCCGCTATGCTTTGAAAACTTTCAGCGTTTTCACTTATTAACGAATCATTTCAACATCGTTTATAACATTGAGTTGGAAGTAAAGGATCTACAATTTAAGAAAACGGAAGATTTTTTTTACACGAAAAGCAGATTTAGAGTTAAAAACTAATTCTTTTATATGACGAATTATTATTTTCTACTATGAATGTCAGAAGTAATCTAGCAAATTCTGTTAGTAAATGTAATATACGAGCTCCTAAAACTAGTGGCAGTATCAAAATGCAAGGAGTCTGTCCTTCACGAATTACAGCTCACTTTGATCATTCTTCCTCAGTGGTACTTGTTCAGTTTATTGCTATTCATGTTGTTCATCACAATGATCTTCGCTGTCAACCCCTGACTACAAAAGAAACGACATATCTAGTTGAACAAATTCGCACTGGTTTAACACACGAAAAAATAATTGAAACTGTTAAAAATCTAGAACTCAGTTCATGTACCAGATTTAATCTTCTGACTATGAAAGACATTCCCCACATTGCAGAAAAAATAATATATCTGGTAAATGAAGTAAGGAAAATCTTGTTGTGCATCAGAACATGAAAAATTGCACAAAAATGACTGCATTAGCTTCCATGTACAGTGGGCTGGAGTATATGTTAAAAAAATATGGCGCCAAAATCATTTGTGTAGATGGCACACATGGGACAAACCTCTATGACATTGAATTGACCACAAGTCCATGTGTTAGATGATAAAAATATTGATTATCCAGTAACATTTATTCTGTCCAACTGAAAGGACACCAACATATAAGAGGTTCTGGTTGGTGAAATAAAATCATTAATATCGGTTTTGGTACCCAATTATTTCATGACAGATGATAGTTACAGCTACATGTTGGAATGCCTGGAACAATAAATCAGATTCTTACAAAATTAGATTATGTATTAAAAGAAACAGATGAAAATAAATTTATGACTGAAGCAAGAGCTGATTAAATTTTTGGTAAAAAGTAAATTTGTGAATTATTTAAACACTTACTACTTTCAAAATAAAGAGCGCATGAAGTCATGGGCCCAGTGTTATCAAAAGAACGCAGGCATTAACACCAACATGCACGCCAAATCTTTGCACAGATCTTTGAAATACAAATATTTTGGTGGTAAACCAATAGAGGGCTGGAAACATATTTAGACACTTTGAAGAAACTACTGAAGGATACATCTTGGTCAAGAATTTCATCTACTTTATGACTTACAGCTATTCACCATGACCTTTTGGTCAGTAAGTCCCATAAACTTGCCACCCAGATAAGTTTTGATAATGTAGCTAAAGAATCTGCTGTAAAACATTTAATGCACTCACAAACCAAAACTAACTTTCATGAAGTAGAACTGATGGATAGGAAATGTAGTTATCAGACATTAAAATGCGTTGTTTGTCAAATTTGTATACACCATTAAAGATACTCTTGCTCTGAGTTCTTAATCAAAAATCATCTTTCTAAGCACATGCATCTGGTGTCCATGTATATAAAGGCATATTTAACCACCAAAGGCCCTTGGTCCCACTGGTCATCAATGCGCCTTCAACTTCTGAAAAACAGTTTGAAAATGAACTACATTTGCGCTTATCTAACTCCGTAACATCGCGCAGAACACGCGCTTCTCGATTTCGCACAAACTGTTTGTGCAAAGCTCTTCTACAGCATCTTTTGATCACGTTCCTCATCTTCAAATGTTATGCAAATGCTTCCTTTTGCCACAAAAATTTGTTAAATTTCGCATTCGTGCATTCTTTAATTGCAGCATTGCAGCCGTTGCTAACATAACCTAACTTTTTATGGTCACCAACGCGTGCTAACTTTTTGAAAGGACACACGGGCGCTTCGCCTCCTGCACTTCATAACAAATATACTCCTAAACGTGGAACTTCTTTTTCCGTGGATGATTTAGTTATTGGAATTTGTGCGTGTGTATATCAACAGCCAACCAAAAATTTCACTTGTTATCGCCAGTATCGCCTTGTTATGTTAGTCACATGTCACATGTGTATTGACGCATGCGTTTTCGATATTTAATCATGAAGCATTTAGGCAACCAGTTATACAGATGCATGTGGTGCTTGTCGTGCCCAAGGACACATTTAGTAAAGTACACATAATGCGAAAGGCGGCACACATCCATAACCTACTGCGACCCTATAATCATTTATGAAAACCCTGTACATCTACGCTTTTAAATAAAAAAATAGAATAAAGTAACTTGTAATTTTCATTGGGTGGGGTGTACTTCTTTTTTTCAAAAAAAATATGGTCACCATATGTATAGGTGTTTTTTCTTCAGACTCCTAAAGGCTCTGTACAATGGAAGCATTACGAAATACTCTCTGAACATGAGACAAAATTGACATTTAACCTTCGCATATATCCGCTATGCACATCAAACCGTTTAATTTATTAAAAATGAGTGTTAAATTAGCAATTCACATTACTTAATTTCCTATGCATTATTTTTAATAGACTTTTAGCAATTCAGTAGCCAGTGGATTGAAATATAGTAAAAAAACTGAATCTTTAAATAGTCGTAAAGGTACTATTGATTTTACGGAGAGAAGTAACAACATGTTTGATGTTCTCAATAGAAAAGTAGCGTAGGGTTGCCGGGTTAATGCTGGTTTCTCATTTAAAGTGAAAAAATGCAAATTCCTTAACTCTCAGATTGAATACCTTGGGTTTTCAGTGAAAGGTGGGGAACTACGCCCTAACTCGCGAAAAACTGCGGCACTTGTAAACTCTCCGATTTCGACAACGCAGTCAAGTTCGACAATGCCGTTAAGTTCGACAATTACTCGGCTTGGCGTCTTACTTTCGTCAATTTATTTCTAAATTTTCAACCATAGCAGCATCATTATATCAACTTACTACCAGCTTTGTAGGTCAAATTACATGGTTACCCAAACATGAGGAAGCACGAAATAAACTCATTCAATGTTTAACCTTCCAGTAGTCGCGCGCGGTCTCAGAGACCGCAAGCGTATTTATTCTTAATTTGCGAAATAAATTAAAGGCGGTTCGAACTCCCTCTCCATCTACCTTCATAAGTTGTGCATTCGGATGGGCAGTGTGAGTTTGAGTGACGTTGGGTTTGTTTGCCTGCAATTGGAAGCACTTGCGGTCTGTGAGACCGCGGTGACTACTGACGTAACTTTTTTTATTATCAAAATAATCACTAAGGTATTTTCTTATGCTTTAATTTGTGGCAGCAAAACCATTATTGCCAATCGTTTCAGTAATGGCTTCTTATGAGGCGGAGCAAGAGCGACTCAGGCAAATGATGGAGCACGTGATGGATGAAAATAATGAGATTTTGGATGACGCCTATGACGACGAATCAGAAGAAGCTGAATCAGATCACGAGGAAGAACAACTTGAAAATAGTGATTCTGAACAAGACATATCTGATGTTGAAGAAACAGACGAAATCCTCAGTAATTCTTTGTCGTTTATCGGAAAGGATGGAACCCGATGGAGGAAACATTCATCTACTCCCAGAACAGTGAGGACGAGAAAAGAGAACATTATAACGCGTTTACCCGGTCCTTCAGCAGTAACACGGACTTTGAAAAATTCGTTAGAAATATGGGAATATTTCATCAATGATGAAATGATCAACATGATCGTGATCTGTACTAATGCATATATAGAGTCAATAACAGACAAATTTGCTCGCAGCAGAGATGTCCTACCGACTAATGTTGTGGAAATAAGAGCCCTACTTGGATTACTGTACATGGCCGGAACCTACCACGCTAATCGTTTGAATGCAGAAGATTTGTGGAAAACTGACGGGTCTGGTGTTGAAATATTTCGCCTTACAATGTCGTTACAACGATTTAGATTTTTACTTCGCTGTTTGAGGTTTGACAAAAAAGCCACTCGGCCGGAGCGAAGATCCAGTGATAAGCTGGCTGCTATACGCGATTTTTTCGACCTCTTCAACACCAATTGCCAAAGAGGCTATCACCATTCGGCATACGTTACCATTGACGAGATGTTAGTGGGGTTTAGAGGAAGGTGCAGCTTTCGCCAGTACATACCCTCTAAAACCAATAAGTACGGTCTGAAAATACTGGCAATTTGCGACGCACTAATGTTCTTCACGAGCAAGCTGGAGGTGTATGTAGGATTACAACCAGAAGGGCCCTATAAATTGTCAAACACTCCGTATGATGTTGTTCTAAGATTGTGTCAGCATATTTCTGGATCAGGTCGCAACGTTACAATGGACAATTGGTTCACTTCTTTGCCACTTATCAAGAAATTACTTTCTGACCACAAACTTACATCGATAGGAACCATACGAAAAAACAAGCGCGAGGTGCCCTTAGAATTTTCAAAACCAGTGAGTCGTCCACCGTGCACTAGCATGTTTGGATTTACATAAGAGAGTACCCTTCTATCATATATCCCGAAAAAAAACAAAAATGTGCTTTTAATTTCTACGTTGCATCACCACGATGAAATCGATGAAGATACTGGTGATTTGCACAAACCTACAATGATAACGGAATACAACCGCACCAAAGGCGGTGTTGACGTTGTCGATAAACTGACCGCCAGTTATAACGTAGCAAGAAATACTAGAAGATGGCCTATGGTCATTTTTTATTCGATTCTGAACATTGCTGGAATTAATTCCCAGGTCATTTATGCAGCGAATAACCCTAGTATCACCATTTTACGACGGAATTTTCTAAAGCAACTTGCCAATGAATTGATTTTACCTCAGTTGCGAGTTCGCGCGGTGATGACAACGCTTCCGAAAGCGCTGAAGGCAAGATTAGAAGAATTTTGCGAACCAAATACAATCGAAGTTGCAGAAACGACTGTACCAAACGCAGAAAAAGGAAGATGTGCATATTGTGACAGAAAAAAAAACAGAAAAACTAGATTTGCCTGTTTTCATTGCAATAAATACATGTGTTTGGAGCATTTGGGAGCAATTTGTCGATGTTGCCAAAAAATGCCTTATTTTGATTATTTGTTCTCATCTCGGCTATTTTTACTTTATTTGTAGTTAGAACTAACATGTTTCGTTTCAGTAAGGTTTTAAAAAAAATTATTTTTGTCATTTTGACCGCAATAAAAAACAATAAACTGAAAATATATTTTTTGTTATTCAGAACTAAAAACATGTATTCGTTAATCAAAAATTTTATGTTTGACGTATTATCTTTACCACTTAAAGTAACCGTTTCTAGATTTGGCGAAATGCACTCAATTTTGTTTTTTTTAAATAGCGGTCTCTCAGACCGCCGTGACTACTTGTGCTTGAAAACAGGACGCGACTACTGGAAGGTTAACTAACGAACCTGTTTTGGCTATTTTTAATCCCGCATTACCGATAGAGTTGCACAGAGACGCAAGCTCTGAAGGCTAGCCGTCGCGTATTTTCAGTAAACGTACGACTAGTACCGAGTCTCGTTATCATTCATACGAGCTTGAGACTTTGGCGGTGGTCAATGCCGTAAGACACTTCAGGCATTTTCTGTTTGAAAAGCATTTTACCGTGGTTTCCCATTGCAATTCTCCGAAAGCGTCCCGAACAAAACGCGACTTGACACCTAGAGCCCATCGTTGGTGGACTTTTCTGCAAAGCCGAAAGTCAATGAAACCGATACCCAATATAATAAAACTTATCACACTCAGGCACTTGACCTACATAGACTGGCTCATGGCGGCACAACAACGCGATGGCGAATTAACTAAGCTTAGAACAGCATTAAAATCTGATCATCTTGACCCTGATCTTTCCAGATCAGGACAAATGTTTCACGAGTAGTGAGTTTCGTGCTTTTTGTCATACCTTCAACTTTGAGTTACATTTCATTGCCCACGGTTCTACCCGCGCAAAAGGTCAAGTCGAGAGGGTCATGCACAATATTTAAAGAAACGTTTGTATGTACTTATACAGAAAAGGTTACATATATTTTTATAAAATTGGAATTGGATTATCTATCAGTAAATGATTATTATTTAGTGCATCGGGATTCGTTAGCTGTACCTCCACTAGTTTGTCTATCTCTTGGTGCAAGCGTAATAGAAATCTTAGATAAAAATATGAAAGAGGATTGAAGAATATAAGTTAATTTATAAATTTTATAGACCATGATTGCATTAAATAAGGCTGTAGTGCTAATACCCTTTTTCGAGCGCTGCTGATACGAAGCGAGGGTAGCGCGTCTACGCTCCCACTATAGCGCAGCAACTCTTCCTCGTAGCTGCCCATTGGTGGAAGCCGTTCCACCCGCGCCACTGGCCGAAGCCACCCCGGGAACTAAATAAAAGGGCTCACACCACCGTCCACCAGGCAGAGTTCTCTTCGAGTTGGTCAGCTCTCTCCCAAAGCACGGGTTGCCGGTCTTGGGGCATCCTGGCTTTTTCCTAGAGCTTTATCTAGACGATGGTCATCGGTGTCTGGATAATTTTGTGAATTGTATTACATTGCGTAACTAAACATTTTTCACGGAAACTTTCGTATTTCTCCTGATACTGTTACAAAGTGGCGCCCAACTAAAGGCCGAAGAAATGTAGAAAAGCGTGTAACAAAGTACAAAAACTCCGCGGAAACGGGATCAAACACCTATAAGGAAGAGTCCGCGCTTAAACCCTGGAACAATGGCCATCCAGATGTTAATGGAGCAGTTTAACCATCTCCAGGAGAAAACTGACAATCAGGACAAAGGCCGACACCGAGGCATTTCACTCAATGTACTGCCAGATTCGGGGAAACTCGAACCAGCGCTTCCGTAGAAGAGTTTATAAACACCATAACGATTTCCAAAACGATGGAGCAGATCGACGACGCCGATGCACTCCCCGGACTCCCGCTCCTGCGAACGGGCGAAGCCAACCAACGGTGGTGTGGTGTCCGCCAAAATATCATCGCCTTCGCCGAGGCAACGCAATTGATGCGAAAAGCGTTCGTTCTGACCATTCCCAAAATTACGAAAATAATTTAAAATTGGTTCAAATTGATTTATTTCCAGCAGATGAAATTAAGAATTTTGACTACCACTGCACAGTCTTCACTCAAAAATTAAAACGTACACAACAAAAATATTTAAAATGCGTTTCTCAAATTCAGGATCTATTCTGAAATTAATTCTGTTTCAAGGAGGTCTGGTATACCGAATGAAGTTTTTGTTTGACTTGTTAAAAGACTTGTTGATATCGCTCAAGAAATGTTATGCTTTCTGAAATATGAAATGACCTGCAAACAAATTATGAACCCCATTTGCCCTTATGTGAAGCGAAATATAATTTTGTCTTGCTCTGATCATAATGACAATTAAACCTGTCCTTAATAATATTTCCCATGAGTAAACGAATTTGTTAAAAAAGACCTCTGTTCGCGACAAACCGTTGAGTAGGAAAGTTTTAAAACTGTAATGAAATTAGTTCTGTTGCCCATTCTGCATTACTTTGCTTGAAAAGGGAAAAACTGGGACGGCTTTATAATAAATGGATTTGGGGATGGCTAAATAAAGCTGTGGTTAGCGCGGGGATTGTTTTTAACGTGCACCATATCGTCAAATATTTCGTCTATTCTGTCTACATCATCATGTATCATGGTGGGTTCAAAAATTAATTACTATACTCAGTAACGATTCGTTTAATCAATCATATGCTTGGTTTGCCCAATATTTCTAAATTTGATGATGTTTTTATCAAAATCATTTTATATCATTTTTGATATAGTGAGCACTCTTGAAAAAATACGTGTTACTATTTTAGGGGAAGAGAGCAATGACGACGAATTTATTTATGTGTAACTCGGAAGATACAGAGAACAATAATATCAACAAGCCTATGCTTGACGAAGAATATAGTTCAGAAGATGAACTATCTCTGCATGAACTTCCTAGTAACCAAGGAAAATTTGGAGGGTGCAGTTGGAGTCTTGTACCTGTAAACTCGCCACGAGCTACTCCCGATTTCCTTCCATCTCTTGAACCAGAGGATATACAACCAACAGATGTTTGAGAACCGATCGATTCTTTCAGAAGTATTTTCGATGATGATCTGCTTGTATATATTGTAAATCAATCAAATTTGTACTTAAATTTTGCAAAATAATCCAAACAAACCGCTGAGATTGACAAAAGATGAACTGGCACGACAATGTGCATGTCAATTTTTAAACTACCCCTTAGAAAAAATTATTGGAGGCAGGAATTTAAAGTCCCATATACAGCCGATATAATGTGCAGAAATCGATACGAACATATTCGTAAATGTATACTTCAATACCAACTTGCCGAATCGAAATGACGAAAATAGAGATCTCCTTTTTTTACCATATTCTTGACCTGGCTACAATAAACACCTGGAACATATGCAAACTGACCTGCAAAAAAGCTGGCCTAGAAGACAAACATACTGACGATCAATTGTACTTCAATTCAGGGCCAATACTGCTTTTAGTTTATGTCGAGGCAACAAGTGTTTGAAAAAAAGGGGAAGACCAAGTTTAGAAGCGGATGCTGTAGGGACCGAACACCGTAAAAAGCAAAAACGGGGTCCTACGGCGCCAATCCCGACGTGGGATGTAAGTGCCAATTCACAATGAACATACTTAATTCGTAAAATTGACGTAATACGTAATAAGTACATAAACGCAATTTTTAAGCGACTGTCTACAATGATCGTAAAATACTTTCACTAATGCGCATGCGTCTGTGAACGTCATGTTCACATAGGTACAAGTGACAGCTGGACTGACAGCAACTGACAAGTCTGTGCTGACAAGTACAGAACACTAAACAGGAGGCAGAAACAAAGAGAAAATGGATACAAACAGCGCCACTTTGTTGCTACTGTTGTTATTACGGAGGAGGAACAGGAGGGATTTGACCATCAACCAAGTAAAATTCACAAGGAGCCGCCGCTGGTAGGTACGTCCCATTTATAGAAATAGGGAAAAAGAGTTAGGAGGTTAGGTCTGATCACGTATTAGGTATGTATTTTCAGTGCTAACAACGCATTGCCGCAATTTCTAGAACACAAAAAACACCAGGTTCTAGTTACATACATACGTAAAATGTACATAAAGTTGAACAACTCTGAACTTTACGTTAGATATACGGCCATTCGTAATTTGCACGCAAACGGAATTTTTACGTCATCTATTGTAGAGAGTCCCGTGTCATTTCATTAGACAATTAGCGAAATTACGTTCAGTACAACGTATTATCCGTTAACGTACACAATCGCCAATAGGGACACTGCATTTTTTATGTTTCCATAGATATAAGTGCCTATTCACAATGAACGTAATTCGTAAAACATCCGTAAACTATACGTAATTCGTAAAGTTGAACCAATGAAATGATACGGGACTGTCTACAATAGATGACGTAAAAATTACGTTTGTGTGCAAATTACGGATGACCGTAAATCTAACGTAAAGTTGAGAGTTGTTCAACTTTATGTACATTTTACGTATGTATGTAACTAGAACCTGGTGTTTTTAGTGCTCTAGAAATTGAAGCAATGCGTTGGTAGCACTGAAAATGCATACCTCCCTGATCAGACCTAACCTCCTAACCACAACATGCCGAAAGAGTGAAACCACGTGAAACAAAAGACGAAAGTTTTGTAATAGTGTTTAGCTTCACAATTTTAGATGTCAGGCATAGCTGTCAGTTCAGCTGTCATTTGTCACTATGTGAACCTTTCTATTTTAATTTTTCTGACTGGCTCGTCATTCCGGGACCGTATTTTGGCAAGAATGTAATTCTCGCCAACAGTGTAGAAAAAATAATTTTATTCAAAAAACGTATCAAAAGGAAAAAAAAAGTACCTTTTTTGTAGCTATGTCGCTTAAGGCGACTATAAACAAATGTTTGTTTTCGCAGTCCTCGACAAATGGGTTCGTATACTTGATATACACCTGAGCGCTCGAGCGGGGCTCGACCACCGGCAAACATTTTTCTTCCACTGCGAATTTAGACGGGGAAGGTGTATAAACTGTAAGACGAAAATATCAGTGTACAAAGAACAAATTTTTGCAAAACTATACTTACTGTGATACCTCATGGCTTGCCGGCACGGATTGAACAGCGTCAATCTTTTGCGGTGAGAACCTTCGTCCTCCAGAACGAAATTTAGCTCTGGCGGACATAAATGTTTACGCAAACTTTTCGTGGGGCACTGGAACGAGACATTTTCACTATTTTTGAATTCAACGATGTACGAAGATTTTCACAAGTCAAAAGCGAGCTAACGACTACAGGAAATCCAGTGCAGTGGGGATATTTCTAAGCTTTCTCCTACCCCTACTGAAATGCGAATGCATTTGAACTCTGGCCAATGAGGGATGGGGGTAAGAACCGTAATTATTGCCGGTTTCCTTTGCAGGTGACTAACGGTTCTTGAAGCCAACGCAGATAACAGGGTGCACTAAACTAGGTAAAGGATTAAAATGAAGACCTTCTTGGAATAACCATATTTTTAACTCAAAATTTGTACTGCCTACTTTTGTCATACTTTAGAAAGTACCTGCACAAGCCGTTGAGAGACGCATGTGCATTATTGAAAGTATTTTACGATCATTGTGGACAGTCGCTTAAAAATTGGTTTTATGTACGTCAATTTTACGAATTACGTTCATTGTGAATTGGCACTTCTATTGTAGAGAGTTCCGTATCACTTCTTTAGACAATTAGCGAAATTACGTTCCGTACAACGTATTATCCGTTAACGTACACAATCGCCAATAGGGACACTGCATTTTTTATGTTTCCATAGATCTAACAGTTTTTTCTACGTTTTGCGTGTTGTACGTTCTACGGAACGTGGTTTCGCTAATTGTCTATTGATTCAACTTTACGCATTACGTATAGTTTACGCGAATGTTTTACGAATTAAGTTCATTGTAAATAGTCACTAAGGAGTGATAATGTCGTCATTGGCCAATGGTGACGGAAAAAAGATTGAATTGCAAAAGTTTAATGTGTACAAACCTGCCATCAGTCAAATGTTCAAAATATAAGTTGAATTTATGTCTTAGAAAGGACAAAAATTGTTGTTCAAAATACTATTTTCTCTCCAATCAGTTCCCACTAAATCACATTTGATATGACCCTTAACTCTGTCAAGCACGGTGGCATACCTTTATTTTGCCACAACAAAAGTAAAAAAAGTAAAGTGTTATTTATTTTGGATGCAATTTAATTTCAAATAACGCTCAAACATTCTTTTCCTTCAAAAACAACAGCAACTCGTTTCCTAAAAATGCCCAAACCAATACCAACCACCCACTCCGTTAATCACTCGCACTCGGCTAGTGAGTTGTACAAAATTGCAGTCTCAAAACATTGTGTGTTTACAAAGTTGTTGTGATTTAAATCAAATATTTTCTTTATGGATGTTTTACCATGTGGTAACTTCATTGTATTTGTAATATAACGGGTGTACAATAAAAAATATATTTGCAGTAGGCGCTGAAATTAGAATTTCACAATTGTCGTAACAGGGCAAATAATATCGGAACGTGAGTGGGCAACCAAATATACTTCAGAGCATGGATTGGTACATCATTACCATCTTAAATACAAAAAAAAAATGACGTGACGGATTTTGACGTTCTGATTTCCTAACCCTAACGTTCGTATCGCCTTTTTGAAGTTTAGTTTTGTTTGTGTGATAAAAATCAATTCTTTTCAGAACTAGCGTGTGAGTTTTGCGTTTAAAGTCATTTTTTTAATAAGAATGGCTTTTTCTGAACAACACAAAATATTCGTGGTAATGTCGTACTACCGAAACGGTGTAAAAGAAGATGGAACTTGGCAGTATTCAATTGGATTATGTATGGAAGAGTTTCGAGAAGAATTAAATGTAGTTTCGACAAACTTTAAATGTCTCGTTAAAAAATTTTCAAGAAAATGGATCTGTGACACAAAAACCTGGAAGTGGCCGTCCAAAGAAACGAACTCCAGAACTAATTGAAGAAGCGAGAGAAGTAATGGAAGAAACCCCGGGTACTTCTATCTGTCATTTATCACAACAACTTGGTTTGTCTGTTGGTACCTGTAACACTCTTCTAAAAAAGGATCTTCATTTGTTTCCTTACCGTCTCAGATCTGTACATGAATTACATCCAAGACTTTCCTCAAAGATTTCAATACTGTGAACGGTTTCTGAATACTCTGGATATGGGCGATCACCTTGAAAAAACGTTTTTCACCGATGAAGCATACTTTCATCTTAGTGGCTATGTAAATTCACAAAACACAAGAATGTGGACTTCAGAAAATCCACACTTTTTCATTGAGTCGCCCCAATATCCCCAGAAAGTTGGTGTTTGGGCTGCAATTAGCCAACGCAGAATAATTGGTCCAATTTTTTTTATGGTAAAGATGTTTTTAGTATTTTAACAACAAAATAATGATGTTTTCATTTCAGGAAACATAAATACTGCAAAATACCGTGACGAAATTTTAAGTGTATTCTTAAATCAGCTGGATGATGAAGAATTAGTGTATGGTTACTTTCAGCAGGACGGTGCTCATACAACTGGAGCTACACTAGGTTTTTTGTCTAAATTTTATGAAAATAGGATTATTAGTCGCAATACACCAAACAACTGGCCACCTAGATCATGTGATCTCAGTCCTTGTGACTTCTTGTGGCCACATATAAAAAATTCAATTTATACAACACCCATAAATGACTTGGAAGAATTACGGAATAGGATAACACACAAAATTAATGATATTAATAATAGTGCAAGTGTTTTAGAAAATGTGGCCAATGCAGTAAGGCGAAGGGCTAGGTTGTGTCTACAAGAAGGGGGTTCTCACTTCCAGCATTTGTTGTAATGTAATTTAAAATGTAACATTTATCAGGCCCGACGTAATGTTCGACAGAATTATGCAGAATGCTTTCAAATTGTTGTTACAGAAGATTTCAATAAAGTGTCGTATTCTTATCTTTTCTTTTACCTTCTTGAGAAACAAAAATTGCTTGAACAAAGTGTTGTAATGAACTGATCTTTTTAATAACCAGTATGATTTGCATACTTGCATTTATTTTTTTATTTCAAAAGTAACTCGTCAAAATAAAACACTAGTCACTTGTTTTCTTTTGTAATTACTGTGGCCGGTGAGAAGAGAAATGAATGAAGTGGACTGTAATTATTGTTTTATTGTACACAACACTGGACAGTAACAGCCCACACAACTAGTTTGCTATCGAAGGACTAACAAACTAAAAAATGTTCAAGTGGGGTAAAGGCAGATGTAAAAGGGTATGGTCTGCCCAACCCTTTGGTCTTCGACTATGGTACGAGCCGCCGATAAGAAATGCCGCACTAAAAGACCGCCGCCGCTCCTTGACAGACGGAGGCCTCCCAGCAAAGAGTGCCATCAACAAAAGCGCGGGTCGCCCCAAAGAGTGCTGCCGGTTGTACAGGCCGTACCAGTAATTATTTATTAATTTTATTTGAATAATTTGCGTGAAGCAGATTTACATTAAAGTGAGAAAATGTTTTCTAACCCAACATTATTTGCCACAAAATGTCATTCACAATGACCTTCAGTTTTTTACGTGACACTTTCTACACTTTAAAAAAGCCGCAAACAACTGAATTTTCGCCGCCTGCTCCAAATATATTTTTTATTGTTCACCCGTTATTTATGTAGGTATAGAGATATCTTGGTGAAAATTAAAAATATATCTTTTGATAACAAAATGTTTTTTTGCTTTGTATAAGTTAGGTTCGATTTTTAAAAAAAAGTCCCACATTGTTCTACTAAGAGAAGGTTATGAATTATGAAACCACGTGCCTAAACTTGAGTTCATAATTACGAGAATAACTAAGAAAGAACTGTTACTAATAATCGGAAGTGAAAGTTTGTTTAAGTCATTCATACCCAAGTGCAACGAACGATTGTTTGATTACATTATCAATAAATACAACATTAAGGATTGTCCATCAAGAATTGAAAACTGAAATAAAGGTTTTTATCACAAAGTCGAGGTCTAAATGGAGAGAATGCCACAACATGCAAGAAAGCTTGTTCAACAAACACGGTGAGTGGTTAAGCGAAGAGTTCCCAGTTTCTTGTAAAGAATATATCTCCCGAGCAACTTTCTTATGCTGCTGAATCCAGTTTAGTGAAGACAGGAAGAAAAATAACTGGAAAAGTTATCAAGCTTGCCCTCCAAGCTTCACCTAAATGCTTAAGCAAATGCAAAATATGAAAAAAACACCTTTATTACAAAAATACAGCCCGAAAGAAACTCTGGCTCTTATTATTGATACAAATCTTACCAAAGAACATCACATTAAAATTCAGAGAGGTGGCAAAACGAGAGGAGGAAATATTTATCCAGCCTACAATGTTATTTCAGAAGTGCAGAAAGTTGTTACACAAATAATATTACAATTTCTGAAGGCGAGGCTGCGATACCTCTTTTAAAGTGTGTTTACACTACATGATTTGTCATATGATTTCTCATATGACTTCTCGTACACTAGCTTTTTTCATGTTTACACTGTATGATTTCGCATATTACCTCGGTCATAACGCAAGTCATAAGCAAATCCTAGCTGATTTCAAGAAAAGGACGGTGTCTATTGTGAAGAAATTTTGTATATGATTTCGTTTGAATTTCGCGCGTTTTTCAGTCTTTGACATTTGAAACTTTTATAAGGTTAGAATTTTACATTTGTTGTCTTGCTAAGCACGTTGTAATCAGAGATATGTAAAAGACAGATGCGGTTATAGCTTTCCCGATCTAGGGCCAACATCTATGATCTAAGAGTAGCAATACTTTGTGTCGCCTATCCTTTTCTATATCAGCACCAGTACTATGGATTGCCAAGTGTAGGCTACATCCATCACTCTCTAAAAGGTGGTTGTCTTGTTATTGGCCCGTTCTGATGGTGGCAATTATAAATAATTATAACCACCCACAGTCTGATTGGTCTGACAGGGACCGGCACAAACACAAGAACGGCATCAACGACAAACGTTGCGCCAACTGATTGCTTGCGCCGTACAGAGCGAGACCTTCAGATATCGGGTTACCATTGTACGTGCTAGAGAAAAAGAGGGAGATATAAACGTACACTGACATCTTGGGCCTAAACGTATGTCCACGAGAACATTAAATATCTGTATCTAGTCTTTTACATATCTCTGGTTGTAATAGCAAGTATAGTGCTTCCGGTGAGCGATTGAGATTTCTTGACAGTTGACATGTAAGTTGGCAGCAGCCTAATACTATAAAATACACTGAAATTTCTACGCGGTCACTCACAGCTGGCTGTCACTGTCTCGGTTACAAATATAAAACTACTGAAAGTTCCATTACTAAGGTTAGGCCACTTTTCTGACTCTCATCTCCAGTGCTTCTTTAAGGTACGTGTCCATTTGAGAGGGCGCTTGCGAAAAATTATTCCAAGATCAGCCCGTAACGCCATGGTCGGGCCTGCCCTCAACTGGGTAAGCGTATCGTTTGCCCAGGGTTTCTACCTGTTTTTTCCGAGTTTGTGAGCGACTCTCACAATGCGAACGCGTTTCGTACTGCGACAATGATCTCCGATACGTCTGTTTTACGTATATTTTTTTGGTAATAACTCAATTAATTGCGATAATAGACCTCTGAAATTTGAAATGACAACTGAAGACTAAAGATGGTATAAAATCAAAACAGAACTCTCGTGAGAGTTGCTCTCCAGTGGACACGTACCCTAGTAGATATTTCAAGCAATTTCAGGAGAATACAGAAGTATAATGATAACAGTCCTCGTTTTTTGTTATTAAGAGACAGTTTTGTAACACAAAAAAAACCTCAACTCAAAGCCAGGAATTCATTTTACGTATCGTAAAGTTATGGCTCCTGAACGAAACTCACCACAAAAATTCTCGAGTAATGTAAAACTTATGTTTTGTAGCGCTTAAGATTAGAATGATTTTGAAATTTCAAATTTCGCGCGGATGGTACACTTTTCTTCGCGTAGATTTAGTGACTTTTCTGTCACTCAATCTCTTACCATACGCAGTATATTACAGTAAATTTGAATTAATAATATTTTTATGTTTGACTGAATCATAACGATGCCATTTATGACACTTCCAACTGTCCATAATCTACCACTTTATTGGACTGTAAAGTAATTTGAACTGCAATACAATTAATATGACAGTGACAACAGCCTACTGAAATTTATTAATGATTTTTAAATGGAGATGAAGAAGTTGAAAAAAAAATTCGTCTGTTGAGTCAAACATAAAGCTATGTATGTCACACGTACATAATGATTTTTATTGGACTTGCCCTTTTATTAGTCTCGCTCGCTTCGCTCGCTCGGCCATAAAAGGACGCGTCCAATAAATCTATGCACTATGTACTAGTAACATAAATAGCTATTATACATTTATATTTGTCATTAATAATGGAAAAAGTCTTATAAGTCTACTTATTATGAATTGATAGCGACTTAAGGATGATTGCATTTTTGCAACCAGAAGGTGTGCACCCGGCAGGTCCGAGGGGAAGAAGCCATGGTATTTATTTAATTCACTAGCGTTTTTGGAGCCTCAATACAGAAAAAGGCCAGCAGGCGGGGACTCGTTAAAAAAACGAACATGGTAATAGATATTTACGATATGTGTATCGTAATGTGGAATTTTACGATACGCGATGGAAAAATTGTCCAACGAGGCGAAGGCGAGTTGGATAATCCATCAAGTATCGTAAAGAAACATTACGATACAAATATTGTACAACGTTTTATCTACTTTCAACAATTTTCATAATTAACACAGATATTTTTGAGATTTTTTAAATTGTGTTTATGAAAAAAATAGGGTGGCTAAATTAGTAACCGTAGTTACTGATTTGTTTACGTTTTTCGCAAGCGTTCGGTGAAAGCAATTCATGTGCAAAAATGAGTGATTCAGAGGATAATTTGCCTTCTGATATTGAGGTGGCTGCTCAATCTGCTATCGATACATTAATTCCTGCTAAATCTAAAGAGCGTTACGAGATAGCGTACAAATATTTTGAAGAATGGATGGAAGTTAAGAAAATTGGTGACGTTTCTGAAAAGGTGATGCTTGCGTATTTTGCTGAACAAGCAGAGAAGTTAAAACCATCCTCCTTATGGTGTCGATATTCCATGTTGCGGACGTTGGTGTCGATTAAGAAGAATATTGATATTAGTAAATACCATCAAGTTGTGGCTTTCTTGAAGCGGAAATCAGAAGGTTACCGACCTAGAAAATCGTTTATTTTTTCCAAAGAAGAGATAAATCATTTTCTTAAGGAAATGAATGATAAGGATTTCTTATTTATGAAGGTAAATTGCAGTTCATATTGATAAAAAAACAATGTCAAATTTATTATACTTTCAGGTTGTTTTGATAGTCGGAGTGTTTGGGGCTTGTCGACGCGAGGAGATCACAAATTTGACGACACGAGACGTTAGAGACGAAGGAGAATTTATCAAGGTCACCATACCGAATTCAAAAACTAAAATTATACGGGAATTTGCTATAACAACAGGAAATATACAGGAAATAAGTTGCTTAGATTTATTTCGAAAATATAAGGATTTGCGTCCCAGCCAGACCAAACATGATAGATTCTTTCTTAACTACAGGGGAGGTAAATGTACTCAGCAGCCGGTAGGAATAAATACGATTGGAGGAATTCCAAAGAAGATCGCTACTGCATTAGGATTATCTGAACCAGTGAATTATACTGGGCATTGTTTCCGTAGATCCTCGGCATCAATATTGGCAGATGCGGGGGCCGATATGCATACTCTCAAACGTCATGGCGGCTGGAAGTCGGATAGCGTGGCAGAAGGATATGTTGAAACATCTGTTGAAAATAAGAAAATAATTCCTACTAAAATAATGGGTTCTTCAGTTACTGTACGTTCAACAAATAACATCACGGTGGAAAAGCCCAGCTTCACCATGGGAACAGAGTCTGGAGTTAACTTTATAAATGTTTCAAACTGTGTAATTCATGTTAATAAATAGTTTTGCAACTTTCTTTTCTAAAAGTCACTCTTTACAGCACTAGTGCGGAAATAGATTTCTTTACCGCACTAGTGCGGTAAAAACTAACATTACAATACCAAAGAAACACCTGTAATCTGACACATTACATAAGGAAAGTAGATAAAATATTTAATTATTATATATGGTTTGTGATGGTTTGTGTTCATTATTATTCACTATCGTCACCTATGTTATTTTACAGTGCTGGACCTTCAGGTGATGCTAAACGCACCAAAACTTGGACCTCACTAGGTCAGCCACAATCATTCAGTGGCAGTGGGGTATACGTTGAGGAAGATCCGCCTTCACGTCAGGATTATGAAAACATGGAAATAGTACCAGCAGTTTTTGCTTATAAACCAATATTTTGTTTGGTACCTTGTTTGAACAAACAAACCAAAACAAACATCAGCAACTCAGAGCGAGGAGACAATTAAAGTAATTACACCTGGAGCTCACGACGCGCTTCGGTCGCTCAGTGCCGCAACCATGTCACATTGACAAAGTAATGGCATACTTAGGTTCTGAGCTGGCCCATTTCCGAGACCCAAAGACGATACGCCGATTAACTCGTAAATGGTTCCAGGATGTCATGGAGGCCCAAGATACCGAAGCTGAACAGCCAGTGGAAAACTAAATAATATATACTTAAATTGACAGTGTACAAAAAGTAGAAAAAAAAGATCATATCGTAAAAATGTGGCATTTTTAAATTTAGTTTTTACAAAACAACTTATTTTGGTACATATTATCAGGCACGTTGATCTTGCCAGCGAACTCTACATGTAGTAGTAAAACATTTTTTTATTTCCTCTCGAATACGAAGGGCTTCCATTGTAGATAGAAGTTGTCTATATAAGACATTATGCTGAAAAGTATTTCCATTCCGCCGTTCCCCAGGAACCATCTGCTAACTCTATGTCTATACATGTTGGTGTTATGTGTTTCCTACTCTGTTTTAAGGAAGTTGTGCAGAACACAACAAGTTAACGTTATCAGTGCTACTTTTTGAGGTGATAATTGTATTGTTGTTAATAGACATCTAAATCGATTTTCTAAAATGCCAAACACGTTTTCCATTACACGTCTTCCGCGACATACTCTGTAATTAAAAATTCTCTGTTCATCCGATAAATTGCGAAGAGGGTAGGGTTTTAAGATATTGCGCTTTAACGCAAACGTAGCATCAGCCAAGATGACGAAAAGAAAGTTTTGGTGTCCACCTGGTAATGGTCTGTCATCTGGTAAAATCAATGTTTCACTATTTAGTGCAACTTCAAAGGACAGTTTGCCCAAACTCCCCCATCAGTCACTCTGCCATTAGTTCCAACATTTAAATGGAACAATACAATAAAATTGGCACTTTTGTAATTGAAATAAAATGACCCGGCACTTTTAGGTGCTTTGAACACATGTTTACCATCCCTGGTTTCGATACAGTTTGGTACTTGCCATTTATTAAACCAATCATTCTTCATCTTCTTCCAAACCTCTTCGCCAAATGCTCGAACTAGGGGTAATCAAACCCGAAGCGTCGCCTTCGCGAGCCCCATGAGAGTTGTGTGGAAAAAGGATGGTTCCGTGAGAGTTTGTTTATATGCTCGTTTGATAAATAAGCAGATGGTCGCGGATTGCGAAGCTCCTCGCCTTCCTGAGGATCTTCTCTAGTCTTTTCAATCCATCAAGTTCATGTCTACGACTGACCTAAAAGCTTCTTAATATCTCAGGAATATTATTTTTTCAATTTTTTCAGTTTCTCTCCAGAAATAAGTGCAATGTTTTGTTGTTAAGTTTCTTCAACGGTATAATTGACATAACAATTGCACTGCATAATTCATAGTAAAAATTCTTCTTATCGTCTTCACTATGAAATGAGGAAATTAAAGTTTGCCTGTATCTTTAGTAAGAGTTGTTTCATGCATGTCAGTATTTTCATATTGAAGAACATGGCATGAAATCTACAACTCATTTTATTTATTTGTTTATTTAAAAAAATATATATACAACCTTACTGCGAAATATGTGCAAAAAAAAATAGGGAATAGCTCACGATACGATTATGTCACTACGTAAAATTCACGGTCCAAAGTGGTAGCAGTGTCGAGAAAAAATTATTTGAAATTACATATAAATTGTTACACACGCGGCTGGTAGTGTTTCTCGACCTGCATAATTACTAGACAGCGGATTTCTGTCGGGCTACGTCACGATTATAGGTGGGGACGCGCTGGATCGCCGGGACTCAGTAGCGGGTGATAGAGAATCATTGAATTTAATCGTCACTTATTCCGTAAATACAATTAACGATGTATTAATCAAACGGCTAAGTAAATGAGAACTGGGATTAACAGCAAAGTGCAACGAAGCAGCGTTATTCTAATCTCAAATAAACGAAGTGCAGCCCGTAACTGCAATGAATTCCCATCCCATACGAGCCGTACCGAGTTTGGCCTTGCCTAGCCCGACAGAAATCCGCTCTATAATAATTACTACAATGAATGGCACAGAACGACAACGTTTAAGAACCAAAAAACTAGTGCAAAACCTGCAAAAAGACGATAAGGACAGTCGTGTATCAGTTACTTGCCGTAGCTGGGTGTTCGGTTGTATTTGACAATGGTGAATTTTACAAATTCAGAGCGTGTCGACATGGTAATGCTGTATGGGGTGGTGGATGGGAACTCAAGCTTGGCCCGCGAATTGTGAATCGAACGCTTTCCAAATCGCGCGATTCCGTGTGCGCGAACATTTACGTCAGCGGTACAGCATCTCCGAGATCATGGTACCTTCGAGCCTCAAACCCACGAGCGTGGCCATGGTAGGACCGAAAGAATACTGCAGGCGGAAGAACACATTTTGGAACGCGTCGAAGAAGAGCCCGAGATCAGCACTCGCCGACTTGCAGCTGAAGTTGGAGTTTCACAGTTTGTAGCGCATCGTACATTAAAAGAACAAGGCCTACATCCATACCACGTTCAAAAAGGGCAAGCATTGGAGCCCGCTGATTTTCCACGTCGTGTAATCTACTGCGAATAGCAACAGCAATGTCGTGAACGCCCTAATTTTTTAAATTGCATTCTGTTTACAGATGAAGCAGGATTCACTCGCAATGCTGTTTTCAACAGTCACAACACTCACATCTGGTCCGATGAAAATCCACACGCTCAACAAGAAGTAAGATTTCAACGACGATTTTCTATAAATGTGTGGGCCGGTTTCGCAAATGATCGCTTAGTTGGACCTTATGTTTTACCAAACAGACTAAACGCGCCACAGTACCTTGAGTTTTTACGCAATGTGTTGGAAGAGCAGCTAGATGTGGAAGTGCCTTTAGGTGAACGTGTTCGCATGTGGTACTTACATGATGAAGCACCACCACATTTTGCTACGCCAGTAACTGAATGGTTAAATAAACATTATCCTAAACAGTGGGTCGGTAGAAACGGCCCAGTAGCTTGGCCGCCGCGTTCACCCGATCTCAATCCGTGTGATTTTTGTCTGTGGGGTTGGATGAAACAGTTAGTTTATGGAAATCAACAGTGTCCAGAAACTATCGAAGAGCAGTGAGAAATCATTTATTAGAAAAAAATCTGGTTTGCATAATTGGAGGAAAAAAGTTAGTGGCTCAATGGGTGCATTTGCAGCACCTATTTGAAGCTGATCCAGGGGTGGACAACATTAGAGTGCTCCAAAAGTTATCAGCAGCACAGGCTCACCATGAAAAAATAAAAAATATGAAAGTAAAACTGGCTGCACAGGTATTCAGCGAACGACGGAATGGGACTATTTGGCGCGAGCCCTTTTGGCGCAAAGCCAACTTGGCGCAGGGACACTTTGGCGCAAGCCATCTTGGCGCGAGTACGTCGGTATATAATATAAAAAATATTTATTGTTCGTACTGTGGTTGGCACCCTGTTATTTATACTAAGTGTAGGCAATCAAATACACAGTTTCATTCGCACAAATTCCAATAACTAAATGATCCACGGAGCAAGAAGTTCCACGTTTAGGAGTATGTTTATAATGGGGTGCAGGGCGCGAAGCGCCCGTGTGTCCATTAAAAAGTCGACATTACCCCTCCACGCGTTGGAGACTATAAAAATTAGGTAATGCCGACAACGAGTGCAATTTTTGTATATTTATATCTATTTTTCTTGGTGCGAGTTCATTCGCGCCAAGGAGGCCCGCGCCAAGAAGGCTTGCGCCAAAGTGTCCCTGCGCCAAGTCGGCCGCGCCAAATAGTCCCACTCCGATCAGCAATATATTAATACAAAAAATGTCAAGCTGCAAGTGTTACAGGCAACAATTATTGATGCATGAGCAATAATAATCGAATCATTCAAGATATCGAAAAAGATGCGACAACAAATTCATCGCGAGCAATATGTTTGCTTGATTAGAATAACAAAAATAAACCAAGCTACTCTGCCTCTACAATTCGTCCTTGTACAGCTTGGAGAATAGCTTCACCGAAAGGTTACTCGTTTGGGAAGAGCAACTCATTAAAGTTGACCAGCAAACAAACTATCAAAAAATATTTATTAGGGTAGTACCAAGATGTAACTGATTTAATAAAAATTTGGCCAACATCTGAGGCTAAACTCCTAAGGCCTATAGAAAGAATATGTAGCGTCATTATTGACGACATGGCGATAAAAGAAAAAATGCATTACAGTCGCTCCGAAAATTCATTTTTTGAATTAGGGACAACGCAAGATGATAAACAAATCGGTAAAAAGCCACTATGGAAAACAAATTATGTTATTACGTAATCCATGGCCTTTCAATAAAATTTACAATCCCCGCGACATTTTTTTTTTTAAATTAAACGATGATTCGCAAAAGAAACATTAAATATATTGAAATTATTACATGAGTGGGATTTGTTGTGCTTAGAATAGTGACTGACAACCGCAAAGCAAATGTCTTACAACCAATTGTAAAAAATTCAGGAGGGAAAGATTTGCCATTATTCCTCAGTTTTGATTATAATAAAAAACCTGAGCAATATATTTTGGAACGTGAAATATGTTCTAAAGATGATATAATTACGTCAGACTCCTTTAAAACATTGTATAACTTGCAAATAATTTTGACGGTGAAACTTTTATGTGCGTATTAGTCTTGAACATTTTGTTCCATAAAAAAAAACAAATTTCAAAGAAAAATTGCTTAAAGAAGTAGTATTCCACGTCAGTGTTTGGGTATTTAATGTTTGTTTTGGAACACATTTGCCATCAACAGCAGCTAATATGCTACTACTGTTCTCCATAGGAGCAGAGGCATTATGCATTCGAATTACATTAATTGAAAGTCTGAATTATTTCGTTTTTGTGAAAACGTGTTGTCAAATGGATTCTGTGATGATTATAGGGTGTATAGGCAATATAACATCCCATACTACTTACATCAATAAATTATAACACTGTAATACCATCTTCAAAGTGAACCACAAAAGGCCACTGAAATACGGGAAACTTGTTGAATTGGCCGAAAAACATTCGGACATTGAATATCTAAATGATGAAGCAAGTCAAGGCGAGGATGGCAAAGGAAATTTACTTCCTGAAAACGACGAAGACGATAATGCTGAAGAAGTGGTTAATGGAACTAAAATTGTGATCCTCAATTCCACCGCTTCCCAGTCGATGCCAAAACCCCCATCTCCGTCTCCTTCTCCTATAACTCCCCCTTACAGTTTCCCTATTACGTCCCCGATCCCGTCGGACACATCCCTATCCCACATATCCCCATACCTCCCCATCTCGATCTCCCACGAAGGTTTTACCCAAGGGTGCCAGCCTATTGGAGAACTATGGCAGACCTGACACCAATCTTCCTGGTCCAAGCGCCGTTTTCTCCAAAGGTATGTGTTTATTTGGTATAATTCTGGATGCACTAATATAAATTTGTTTTGCAGACTGTGCCGCCAGGGGAAGAACTGCCACCTTTACGCAGCAACTTCAACGACGACCAGCGGGAGAGGTACTACTACCACTACTACCAGGAACTCAGGATGATCCATCGAACCCTGGATGCGATTGAACTTAGTTCCATTCCCGGCACCCGAAAAGATTGGAAACAACGGCGAAAGTAAGATAAATTATTAAAAATACAGAGTAGCTTAGAATTATTATTATTATTTCATAATATAGAGTAGAGTTCCTTTGGAACTATATAACTCAATAGAATATCAATGTGTCTTGTATTCCCATTGAAAGAACTCATCAATGCGATTCTTAAACAAATTAACATTTTCCACATCTATTATTTCCGTAGGTAACCTGTTCCAACTTTTTATTACACGAACCGGAAAAAAGTTTTTCATAATGTCGGTTTTAAATTTTGGTACGGACAGTGACAAACTATGCCCTCTTAATCTTTGGGATCCTCTAATCTGAGAAATTTGGTGACCTTCCTTTCCAAGTTTCAAGATTTTAAATGTATGTATCAAGTCCCCTCTTAGTCTACGATCTGAAAGTGTTATCAATTTCATATGTTTTAGACGTGTGTTATAATTGGGTCTTCTAGCGCCAAAGCACCATCTAGTGAACTTACGTTGCACTTTTTCATAAGTTTCAAGATCCTGAATTCTATTTGGGTACCAAACAACACTCGCAAATTCTAAAATTGGGCGAACATATGTTTTAAATATCTTTGCCATTAAAGAAATATTCTTTTTTGAAAACGTTTTATATAAAGTGTACATTCTTAAATTAGCTTTTTTCACTTGTTTTATTATGTGATTTGTCCATGTTAGATTTCTGTGAATTTCAACTCCTAAATCATTATGTTCTGTGACTCTCGATAGACATTCACCTTGTATTTGATAATTTTCGTTCGATTTATCCTTACCAATGCGAAGGACTTTACATTTAGATTTATTGAGTGGAATACCCCATTGTTGTCCCCATTCAAAGATAACGTTAATATCATTTTGTAAAACAGATGCATTAGAAATATGAGGAAGTTATTGACTTTGGTATATCGGATGTGTAGAGAAGAAATAACTTGGGCCCTAGGACAGACCCTTGTGGTACTCCACTTAATACATCGAATATACCACTGAAACCATTTCCAACTCTAACAAAAAATGTTCTGTTCGTAAGGAAGCATTCTATCCATCTTAATAATTTTCCACTAATACCATAAGAATTTAGTTTCATTAGTAGTAACTTTAACGGCACTTTATCGAATGCCTTTGAAAAATCTAAGTAGACAACATCAACAGTTTCAGAGTTATCTAAAGCTTTTGACCAATCGTTAATGCAAGTTAACAGATTTTGCTCAACAGATCTACCTTTAATAAACCCAAATTGTTGCCTAGGAAGTAATTCATATTTTTGCAGATAAAGATCTAGCTGATCAACTACTATGCTTTCCATAATTTTAACTACTGGAGATGTGAGACTAATCGGTCTATAGTTTTTAACATGAAACCTATTACCACTTTTATAAATGGGCCGTATAAGAGCGATTTTCCAGTCGTTTGGTAGTATTGACAATTTATAGGACTGATCCATTATAATGTGTAAAGGTATTGCAAGTAATTGACTGCAGTGTTTAAATGCAGCTGGGGATATCATGTCTGGTCCAGGACAAGATGTTGGTTTAATCAACTCTAACTTTTTAGAAATCATATTAATCTCAAATGTGATATCAGAAAGGGTTCCATCTGTATGACTTTTAATAGGTGACGGTGGTTTATGACTGATATTGTTATATGATTCTGAGAAAAATTCTGCCAACAAATTTGCAGTTTCATTATCACTCATGGTTTTAGAGTTATCTGGACGATTTAACCTCAATTCCTCTGTTACCGACGACAATGCGCGTTTTATATATTTGAATACTACCTTAGGATTCTCGCTACTTACAATACTTTCTTCATAGTTATTTCTAGCTTTCTTGATTTCTTTGATTAGTGTGTTCGAAAAAATCCTGTGTGATATGTAATCTTCTGCTAATTTAGTCCTTCTGTATTTTTGCCACATTGCTTTCTTGCGTTTTATTAAATTAAATATGTTACTATTTATCCAAGGTTTTGACGGGTTTGATATGTACGTTTTATAATTCGAACACTCCATCTGTAGACTGAGTAAAGTTGCACAAAATGTTTGCCAGTTTTCCTCAACTGCACTTGAGGTAAGCTTGGTTTTCCAATCAATTTCAGCTAATAGTTTATTGATTTTATTGAAGTCGAGAAATGTTTTCCTGACTATCGTTCTCTTTGGCATAACATTTATACCACTCTGAACATTGAATGTAAGCAATGCATGATCCGATTTACCTATTGGTGGAAGATATTGCAAATCAGTGGCTAAATTGTCATTCGAAACAAAAATCAGATCTAGAAGGCTAGGATTTTGACCACTACGAAAACGAGTAAATTCTTCAACTATTTGAACGGCGTGAGTGTTTGATAAGAAATCAATTAAAGGTAGACAAGAAGCAGATACATGTAAATCGTAGCTCAGTGGCCAAGAGATTTCAGAGAAATTAAAATCACCGGTAATAACAATATTGTCATATTTTTGAAACAGATCTGTGAGAAAAATGAAAAGCTCTTGGTCGTTTTCAAAGGACGTGCTAGAGGGACGGTAAATGCACCCAAAAACAAATATAAAACTTTTAAATGTTTTTCACAGGAACAAACATTCCGTTCCTCGCAAAGCATTGGGGATAATGTCAACACTATACTGTAAAAAAATATTATTATTTAAATAAATACAAACCCCCTCCACCTCTCGAATAAGCTCTATCATGCCTATAAATTTTATACCCCGGAATATTAACAAGTGAGTCACTATGACTATCATTTAACCATGTTTCCGATACCGCCACAACATTTGGTTTATAAAAATGAACTATAGCTACTAATTCATCGAATTTTGCCAGTAAACTATCTAGATTTGTATAACAGCAACACCAGTTCTGAATCACGGACGTTATGGAAGAGTATGGCTCTAAAGAAAGATTGCCTCTATTCATTAAGGACAATTCTGGTTGCTATTGTTTCAAAAGCAGGCTCTTTTTAAATTTCTCAACCTCACGCAAATATACAGGACACGATAAATCCCAAGCTCCATGATTTGCATCTAATAACTCCTTATCATTATTTATAGCTTTCATACAGTTTACGCATTTAAGACATTCAGCTTTGCAATCTGAATGAGAGTGATCCAACTTTTCCGAGACACCACATTTAGGACACGATTTCTGATTAGAACAATGTTTAGAAGAATGGTGGAACCCGTTACAGTTGTAACAACGCATTATTTCGACAGCATCAAAAATATAACAATGATCGTACCCTATGAATAAATCTCCAACCTTAATAAGAGTGTCATAAGAATTTTTGTCCAACTGGATTAATGCTTGGTAGACTTTGGGGTTTTTCTTAGTAGGAAAGGATTTTATTAAAGAGCAATCAATACTCAGGTTGATACTGGTGCAGTTATTACGTACAGCATGTTCAATATACTCAATTATTTCTTCAGCATTATACATTTCAGTCATTCCAACAATTTTGATACGAGGCTGAACACCTTTAACTTCTTTTATATCGTAATTCTCGGACAGTTTATCAGAAGCCAACTTTTTAAAACGCAAATTCTCTTCCTTCGAAGGGAAACCTAATAAAATGCCACCATTTTTTACGTTTTTAACTTTGGACACTTTTAAATTTGAATCAACCGTATTAATGTTTCTATTAATATCCATGTTGGTTTTGGTAGTCGATTGCTCCGTATTTTTAGGTTTTACAATTACTGCTGGCTGAGTTTTATTTTTTATAATTTCAGAATATTTTGGTGCCTCTTGAGCCGGTGCAGATAATTTCGATTCAGCGACTTTTAAAAAATTTGTCTTTAAATCCGCAAAAACAGTGTTCAGGTTATCGAGCATTTCAGTATATTTTTGCTCTAAGAGATTGTGAAGACTAGGCTGATCAATAGAAAAACATTTTTTGTTACAGTCGGCGCATTTCCATAATCCAGGAATAGATAGATATAAGATGTTCATATACATCATCGGAAATGTTAACACAGGAAATGTGATAACGTCTGTTACAAACACCCGCGCATTGTACAGAAAAATCAGATTCATTAATTGCTCCTAAGCAGTAACCACAAGGGGTCAACATTTTAAAGGTGCTGTTTTCACACCTTTCCTTTACAAGGTGTCAGAGCGAGAAAGATTTTTAACTAAATGTATCTAAAGTTTCTTAGTAATTCACCTTGGCTACACAGTACACGGTGACACCGTTCCCGCCGGCCGAAAGCCGACCGACGAGCGATAATTTCCTTATCACCAACAAAAAACGACAATGCTATATAAAGATAAACACGTATTAATTAAATAAATCAATACATGAAATTTAGCAGTGATTTAAAGAGTTAAAAATATTATCAAATGATGCACAGCTATTAACTTAACAAATCGATATAACATTTGCTAATTAAAATTTCAATGAACTCACCGTAACACACGAAAATTCGCAGAGAGATGTACACGCCACGAATAAACTTCTTTTTTTTTGTGGATACTTCTTTATTCGACAATTTCTATAATACAAACAAACACATTTTTTCTGTAATTGTAGTACAGAATGTTTTATCGTCGACAAGATTATCACATTTTGTAAAAATATATAAAAAGGAATTACACTTTCAATGAAGTCTTAGCCAGTTTTCTCACTAAAAACCCTTTTAATTTCTGATCCAAACTAACCTTACTGTATTTATTATCCGCATATTTTTGTTGAACGGACTTATGTTTTTAGGATTCTGCAGCTATTAGCAGTCTTGCAAATTTAACAACTACGTGTTCGAATGCGGAATATTGACAATTAGAATACTGGGCGAGACGTGTAGTCCATACTTTAGATGGACAACTTGCGTTGCGAAAAATTGCAATTGATAAACAACAAGCAGCTGCAGCTTGCAACGAAGGTCTAACATGTGACACATTGTGGTCCAAAAGGGCCAGTTCTAACAAGTATTTGGAAAGATTATGCTGTTCTAATTTGACATCCGCCAATCTACTATATCGCTTTAAAAAATGTATGGGAAGCGGTTTCCCTAGATTATATTGCAAAGCCGTTAAAATACTGATCTCCATCTTCAAAATCTCCTCAGTCGAAAAACAGTTGTCACATAGAGACTTGAAATCCTGCAGTTCCGGGTAGAATATTTCCTCGTATTTACAAGCGATCAACAGAGCCGAAGTTCCCACTAGCTGCAAAGTGTCTCGATCCACCTGAGTGTTGTCTTGGAGGTACCTATCAGTCAAAGAAATGCACATGTGTAGGGTTTCGGGGCAGAGCCTGAAGTGCTCGTGGACTGGGATTAACCAGTTGACTAAAATGGCACGCATTCGAAACGTCGACTTATGGTTTTTCAGAAAATTCTCTCTTATGGGGTACTTCAGCTCCATTTCGTGGAAGTATTTGAAAATATCAATCTGGTATTCTGATACCATTTGGGGGTTACTGCACGTTTCTGAGTCAAGTTCAAGAGCTCCCATTAACTGGGAAGTAGAGAAGGCTTCAATGGTGGGGTTGTTTTCATTTTTTGTTGGTTGGACGGGTTTGGGGGCTTCTTTTGGTTCTTTGGCGGCATCTGGTTTATTGATTTCGGGCTTGTTATTGTTAAGTTTGTTGCTTAGCTCGTCTAATGGTGGTCGTTTTGTCAGGTTGATTTGTTTAATGCGGTGAGATTTTCCTGATTTCGCAGTGATGTTTTTGCCGTCAGTGAGTGTAGGAACAATGTCACGGTGGCGGTGCGCCATCTTCCAGTTTTATATATATAAAAACGGTAAAGTTCTGTTTAAAATATGACACTCACATATTCTTTACACAGTGGAAATGATTTATGTCTAAGCAGCTTCTAATTTTTTGGGAGCTTCCGAATATTTAAAAACTGTAATTATATCGATTTTTTGCACTTGTCAGGACTTGAAAACAAAAACAAAGTCCAAAAAAGTACGCATTGTTAAGGAATGCGGTGAAATTGGTGGTGGGCCACCTCCTTTGGAAGATCTTGATTCCGGGGAAGAATTAATTTGGAAAACGGTCATCGAAGGACAAAATGTCTCCGAATCCAACCTTACATTTAATTAGGATGAAGATATAGAATTATAGTTGTGACTTTGTCTCATTGCCTGTTTTAACTCAAGAGATCTGCGATAGGCAACACTACGCTGTAAATACTGAGGATTTGGCATTAGGTACAATTCTAATATACTGTGCTGTTTTTAAATATTAATTTTGTACTTGTTAGGAAGAAAAAGAGCTGCTGATGAGGCTAGTGATGAAAGCTGTAGTAAAATAGTTCGATTGTCAGAATACAGTAATTTAGTTTTAAAATTAATTTAACTTAAAATAAACAATTTTTCTGTTTAGGTGGAGAAATAACTGTTGGGAAAGATAATTCTACATCAGATCTGAAAGTTCCAAGAACTCCCACAAGATCATGTGTAAGCTTTGGCTTTCCATCAATAAGTTCAGTGACCCAAACATAGCAATCTTACCAGCACATATACGAAGAAAGGACAGAAAATGTGCGATCGATGCAAAGAATTCAGACTTTGGAACAGAAAAAAAGTCGAGTACAAAATTTAGACCATATTAAATTTGACGAATACTAGCAATTGAGCAATTACATAAAATTATTATTATTTTTCAAGGTATTATTATTTTGAAAAGTGTTAAAATCGTATTTTTGGTATTTCGGACCCCAATAAAAATTAAACTAGACGTGTAGAAACGGCAAAAATCATTTTTATAGAAGTTTTAGAATACAAGGAAGTCATTTATGCCCAAAAGACGTTAAGTGTATGATTTCGATTTTTTTTTGTAGACCTGTGTTATCATTAGAGCTGTGCGGTCGAAATTTATTTATTCCCACTATCCGTCCCATCAGGCCAGCAGTGCAGGCCGCTGCAGTCTTGCCTTCCTCGCTTCTCGCTTCTCATTGTGTATTATTTTTCATAATTCACATCAATCGTTTTATTGTCAACGAGACCGACACTTGAACATTATTAAAATTATTATTCTTATTATTTCGTGGATATGGATTTTAAAATCATCAACTGATTTTCAGTGAACATTATTTTTCGCGTAAATTTCTTCGCGATACGTAACATCGGCTGCGAGCCACTGGTCTGCCGTAGTATTTCAACCGCACAGCTCTACTTATCATTAAATAATTTCCGCCTGTACCTTGTCTGTTCCCAGATTTTAAAATTCCAGACTAATGTGAATCATTCGAGCAGCGGAAGAAAAAGTATGATTAGAAGAAAATAAAAATATTAGTCATTTTATATGTTCGCTTTTAACAGACCCTGCAAAAAACCGCCAGGGACGACATAAATAAAAGTGTGCCATCAAACAGTACCAAAAAGGACGACAAATATTATCACTATTACTTGAGGAGGTTCGTAGTACAATATTCAACCAAAAAAAAAAGGAAACCAGCCGCACAAAAGGAAAGATAATACCCCATTATTAAGTTTAGAAGGGCCATATAACCTTGTAATCTTTGGGAGACTTAGAAATACAAGTAATTTGCAGTGAATGTATGCTAAAAAAAAACGGGAAATGAAATTTGACGTAATATGAATTGAAAATTTAATTTGTCCATTTATGTCATTTCTTGTCTATTTGACACATATAAGTGGCAGTTTTTTAACCTAAATTTTAAAAGGCCTTCTCAAACTATCAAAAATAAATAAAATCTGATAGAACTTTTTCTATTTCCCGTTTTTTTTTAAGCCAACTGTAGGTATGTAAGAAGTTTAAAAATTACAACATAAACTGTAGACAACGAACAGCGCCTAGCTCGCCCGGCGATCGCCAGGGACCCTCAGTTTTTTAGCGTCCTAGAACATTACTCTAAAAAATTATTCTATTATTTCAAAAATATATAGATTACTAATAACCAGGGATAAAAAGAAACCTCTAGTTACTTGTTGATTGTCCTTTGACACTAAAACGTGTGTCTGCATTTAGCTCGACACAAAATTAAAAAATATATACATAACCAAGTGACGTGATGTAAACTTCTAGGCAGAAACAACTTAATTTAAATTGGAAGTACAAACGACAGATGACGACCAAGGATCTACGCACATTTGGTATTATCTAATAAGCTTTGATATCACATTTTTTTAGTGGATTATGATTTGGATCTGCAAGATCTCAAACTATTCATTTCTGCAACCTTTGAGTTATTCAATAAAATAAATTGACTGATCCGTTAATTTATTTGAGTCACTGTAAAAGCAAATCTAAAAAATATGAATGCAATGATAAATTACGAATATATACTGATGATATTTTGCACATTTTAGATGGGATTTAGTCGGCAAAATTTTGAGATGACGTCATCGTCTGCAATATTTCAAAGTATTCAGTTTTGCAATTCTTGATTCAATCAATAAAATAAATTGACTCAGTGATTAATTTTTTTGAGACGCCCCGTAGAAGCAAAACTAAAAGAATATTAATGCAGTGATAAATCACAAGTAAAAACTCATCATAAGTTGCACATTTCAGATAGTTTTTATTCAGTAAAATTTTCAGGTGACGTCATCAATTGTTGTAGGGGGAATGAACAAATACATTTTAATCAAAAAATTACCATGCTTATGATAAGATTAAATCATCTCCAAAATTTCAGAGAATTCCGTTTTGCAGTTCCTGATTAAATCAATAAAATTAATTCACCCATTCATTAATTTTTTTGAGTCACCCTATATAAGCAAATCTAAAAAATATGAATGGAATGATAAATCACAAGTACAGACACATCATATTTTGATAGGATTCATTTGGCAAAATTTTGGGCTGACGTCATCAATAGGATTATTTTTAAAGGCTGTCTTACAATACTTTATGAAAGTATAAATAAAATTGCGCGGATTGTTGTGGTATCAAATAAATCAAATTTTAAAATAAGTTTTCAAAATCTAAAAATTTATGATTGTAGGTATCTAGAACTACTGTTTGCCGAACACTGGAAGTTTCTGATTTGAATTATACGGATCAAAAACTTACGGCGGTCGTAAACCTTCTACCTTTTTTAATGATTAGTTTTTTCATGAAGAGATAAATAGCAAAATTCAGATTTGTAAGTAAATAGGAGAACACTTTACTCTCAACAAATTACTTAAAAATGCTCAAGAGTTTTTGGAGTACACTGGTTCGCGTTCTTTCCTACACAAAATTTTAAAATCAATGGGGTATAAGATAAATAAAATGGAAAACA
Organism: Zophobas morio; assembly: GCF_036711695.1. Classification (NCBI taxonomy): domain Eukaryota; kingdom Metazoa; phylum Arthropoda; class Insecta; order Coleoptera; family Tenebrionidae; genus Zophobas; species Zophobas morio. Next base: position 12,242,136 of record NW_026972122.1, read on the forward strand.
ATATAAATGTTTCTATTTAGACGAAACTTGGGAATATAGAAATGGCTCTCCAACAAAGACATGGGTTAAGAACAATCTTCCAAGCACACACCAGAAAATAAGAAAGACAAAAAAAAAACATTCAGATTGCATGCAGGATGCTCTTCTGGTTTTCTGAATGGTTGCGATTTACTTCTGCAGTCAAATAACGACGAAAGAGATTATCACAAAATCATGAATAGCGAAATTTTCACAGAGTGGGTGCAAAATCAACTGATACCAACATTAACATTTGACGGTTATAAAACTGGACAATGCTCCATATCATTCAGTAAACCTTGAGAAGACTCCAACAAGTTCATAAAATAAAAGTTACGTGCAAAATTATTTAAAAAATGTGGATGTTTCCTTTGAACCAAATTATACTAAGAAACAGTTATGGAGCTTAACAGAACCCACATTACCCAATATTCCAGTAAGGTGCAAGATTGACACAATTTGTTTTAACAGTGGTGTAGACGTTTTACGATTGCTTCCCTATCGTTGTGAATATAATACAATTGAATTAGCATGGAGTTTTTGAAGGCAATACTACAATAAAAATTTAAATATGGAGACCAACGATCCAGCACGGACAGTGCACCTGTGGGCTGAAGCGATTGCCAATTTCACACCAGAAATGTGGCAACATTGTATTCAACACTGCGAGAATCTTATCGAATACGACTGGTATAAAGCAATAGGGAATTTTAATGTGGAAGGCCATCCCCGATCCCGTTGGCCACATCCCTATCCCCCACGAAGCTTTCGCACATGGGTGCCAACCTACTCGAGGGCTGTGGCAGACCTGACGCCAATCTTCATGGCCCAGGCGCCCTCTTCTCCGAAGGTATGTATTTATTTCGTGTTTTTCTGAATGTACTAATGTAAATTTGTTTTGCACACTGTGCCGCCAGGGACGGAGCTGCCACCTTTGCCGAGCGACATGGACGACGGCGTCAAGCCACTGTCCGAGTACCAGACCTTCTGCGGGTGAAGGGCCCAATGGGATAGGTACCACTACCAGGAACTCAAAATAACCCATCGAACCCTAGATACGGCTGTGTAAGTAGCGCACATTTTTTCTGTTTCAGATTCTTGCACCGACCATCAGAAGAAGACCGTGAGATTATTACCTCTGATGGAGGGCAACCTCCCAGGCGAATCAATAACTCATAGTGGCACAGCACCTCTGTGACGACTCAGAAGTCGGAACCCAGGTGAAGAAGACAAAGTTCTGATACCAGAGCAGAAAATGAAGGGGTTTTAGGGTGGTAAGCAATTTATGGCAATCCCCTAGTACCCTGTGCCGAGAACTAATACGGTGGTCTGACCAAGGCATTTCCCCTCCAACACAAAAAAAAAGAGAAAATCAGTCTCGAAACAGTCAACGTAATGTCAGAAACCTTGTACAATGTATTGAGATCGTTGAACAGCCAACACGATGTCCCGCAAACACGCATCGGAGCTAGCAATGGGCAAATCGAAATTCGCCTGTCCTTATCATTATAAATTCAACAGTGTCATTCACTCTCCGACGTCGAGCTTCGAAGACCTTTTTGACGATACGTCGACAACAAGGATGAGAATAAACTGAAAAAACCGTGGAGAACGTGCAACATACTGAACGTAATGTGGTTCAAAGAAGTCGTGGATATAGACGAAGAAACTCCGAAGTATGACGGAGTACAACGATCCCGTTGCTCGTTTTGTCCACATTTTATCACTATTACTTGAACTACAGCGACTTCGCCACAGCTGGGCCTTCATCGAAGCGGTCCTTCAACTGCGCCTCTCCCGATGGGACGCAAGAGGAGCTCCCGCTGAAACGGAGACAGGGGATCGACTGGCAACCCATCCTCAATTCCAGCGCTTCCCAATCGTTTGCAAAACCTCCATCTACTTCTCCTTCTCCTATAACTCCCCCATACTTTTTTCCCTATTACATCCCCGATCCGGTTGGACACATCCCTATCCCCTACATCCGCACACCTTCTCATCTCGATCCCCTACGAAGGTTTCGCCCTAGGGTATTTCGTGTTATTCTGGATGTACTAGTATGAATTTGTTTTGCAGACTGTGCTGCTAGGGACGGAGCTGCCGCCTTTGTCGAGCGACTTGAGAGGACGGCATCAAGCCACTGCCTGAGTACCAGGCCTTCTGCATGTGGAGGGTCTAGCGACCTCTCCCGCCACTACTACCAAGGATTCAGGATGATCCATCGAAGCCTCGATGCGGCCGTGTTCCTGGATAATTGCCTCAGCTCAGACGGTGGTTTTAGGTTAGGGTAGGTTAAGTTATGTTAGTTTTTATATATATACATTGTAACGAAGCGAATTTTCGCGGGCCGGAAACCGTGACGTGGACCGCGAGAGCCGGGGGCGAAAGAAGAGGATTCTGGCCTGAAGTCTTGCAGGGTGAAGAAGTGTTGTGGCTGTGTATTGAGAAGGGTTTTTGAGAAGTGTGCAGTTCGACCCTCCGACCACCGTAAGTACCTTTTGGGTCGCCTGCCTGTTTAAGTACCGGTTTTCGAATCGCCGTCCCCGAGCGAAAAACCGTGTCACAGTCAGAAGTCAAAACAGTCGTGCACGCGTCGTTATCGTCACTGCGCTCCCCTCCCGGGTCGCCGTGCCGTCTTCGCGCGATTTCCAGGTCTCAAGGTGGCCGCCCCCAGAGTCAGGAGGAGCCTGCCCTGAGGGAAGTCGCCGCCCAGGAGGAACGACCGTGCCGGACGTTTAATTCTTTTGTATTTAATTTCACTTGTTAGTTATTTAATATTAGCCGTAAGATTATTATTTTAGACCGTGTAGCTGGTGGCAGGGAATAACCCTATTTATTGTTATAAAATTTCCTTGCCGTTTTATTTATTATTCTCGTGTTTTCTCGGAGGCTCACCACCTGAATTCCCTGTCTCCGGCTTTAGAGCACCCCGGCGCTCCCTCCCCCGGAGAGGGAGTTGGCGCCCGAGCGACTGCCGCTCCTGATCGAAGGCGCCACCCCCGGCGGTGTTTCTGATATCAGCGATACTAGTCGACCCAAAGCTTGGCACCCAAGTACGCCGCCACCGCACGTTGTCGGCGAGACAACGGTCCGGAAGTCACCGTCCCGTCCCCTCCACAATTTCGTCGCAACATATATATGTAGGTGTAGGTTAGGTTAGCTTGGTTTCAGGTGCACATAGTTAAATATTTTGAATATATTTGATATTACCAGTAAATAAAATTTATTCTTCTTCCCTGTAACCGAAACACATTTTTTCTCTAGTAATTTGTCGGTAATTTTATTAAACAGATAGTTTTCGAAGCTACTCGGCTGATTGCTTTGCAACCTCGTGTCTATTTGAAATGTGCTATAGATGCGAAAAAACTATCAAACATTTGTCTGATCATCCCCACAACAATTTTATGATAACATCTTAAAAATAAATTTGCGGTTTGTGTATTTCCTTGCATTTTTTGCTTTGGACATCTAGATTTTTGGGGGAAAAGTCTTAACCCAGATAACAATATTTTACAGATTATACATATTGAGAAGAAAAATTCTTAAAGTGAAAATATTATGACGAAAAGTTCGGTTGAAGGAATTCGCATTCAACTCGTCCACATCAACGATCCAGGGGGCTCACCTGTCTCTTAGACCAACTGAAGGCACCTGTACCTTCAGTCTCCCGGAGGAGTAATCTCTGCGAGTAGTGATAAGAGGTATCGCCGTCGACGCCAAAAGACAGGACGTGATAGAAAACCTGGAGGATCTGGCGGGCTTATTGCGAGTGTATTATTAAACGTCTATAACGCAGGATATAAATATCCTCCAAATGCTCTAAAACTGTATTGCCCTGACGCTTCTCGACGTGACTGATCAAGAATTCAAGTGCAAATTTTCTACAACGACTAAAAAGGTATGTAACTATTTTTCATTACTTATTTGATTTCAAAGTAATATTGTTAGTATATGCAATATTCTTTATCTAATTATGTTTTTCTGCAGATGATTTCAGGAATAATCGTTCCAAGCTCGTTCCATATGAATTACGTTATGATTCGTGGTCACGATAATTCCCTGTCGGAGTATAAGTAATGCGAAGACAATTCCGAAATTATGTAACAATGTCAAAATCTACTTTGCGCGAGGGGGTAGTAAAACTCGAGTTTTTTTATAAAAGCCCCGCACAATACAAAAACCTGAAACTAAAGCAAACATTCGCTCGTGGGACGAAATAAAGGAGACCACGACATGACTTCCGCCAGAAGTGGCTGATTTTGATTTTCGAAATGTCCATTCCGTATCCGTTACAGTACCTCTGAATTCTGTGTTTAACACAACATCCACTGAAGATGTGATGATAGATGTATAAATTTTTGAAACAAAGTTTTTACTATGCGAAGTAGTATTTATTTTAGAAAATTAACTTCGCCACTACATGGTGATATATTGTAAATATTTAGGTACATTTTTCCACTGTATATAACTTATATTGAAAAGTAAACCTATTTTTATAAGTTACAATCATGTATTACATTTTAATTTCCGCTTCCAAATCGATGAAGTAAATGTGTTACTTAGTCAATGGTCGAAATTGTAGACGGAAATAAATACGAAAATACATGCAATAAAATTAAAAAAGTATTTGTCCAGATACCTTTTTGGCTTCTGTCAAAATTTTACGTTGCTGTTGTGATGTTGAAACGTCCGATTTTTTCACAGAATTTAAGAATTTATAAAAATACAAGTCACAATGTATGCTATCTTCCACTCTATCACTAGAATGCAATTTAATTTGTACTTAAACTCTAATTTTCTGTTTTTGTTAGTTAACACTTTGTCAAAATTTGTAATTGCTTGCATTTTTTTTTTTCAACTGATAACATCGCGAATGCATTTAATCTGTCCTGAGTCATAGTCTTAGTTTAAGACAAAGCCTCCCGTAAATTATTGCTGCTTATAAATTTTTAAATAAAAAAGGCAAAACACCATTACACTGAATGTCATCTCTGCTGTAAATAATAATCACCTCGGTCTTTAATTTTCCATTATTAATAAAATAATATGTTTCAACAGTACTACCAAAACTCTCATCGGGAAAGTGCTGCTTAGATGTAGTAATCAAACCTGAAAAAAATAATCTAGGAGCAGATAAATGCCCGGTAAAATCATATCTGTCATTTATTTGGTTAAGGATCACATCACAATATTCTTTAAGAATAATTTTATTATTTTCATATATGTCATTTATTTTACGACGCTTAGATGGGAGAATAACCCGTCTACTTCCAGCATGAATAATATAGAACTACATATGCCATCTACATTCAACTTAGAACCAGATGACTACGGTCTATCGACTTCTTCAACAATCTGGAAGTCAAAGTGACTGAGTCAAACATGCGAACTATAAAGATTTCCAATTTTCAGAATTGCCATGTAACTTTCAATTTTAAATAATTATATTAAAAATTAGAAATTAAATTGGAGCACGTTTGGGAGACTTGAAGTTGTTGCCACTATTTGTAAGACTTACCAAAACGGGTAATTTAAAAGAGAGGAAACCTCCATCACAAATTGGTTGGTTGATCTCCATGCGAGCGATAAAAGCGATAAGGGGCTGTGTTCGACTTAAAGAGCTTGGCAGCGGAGACAACCCCACATATTACAAGTTTATTTGAAGTTTAAAAACACAAATTTTAAATGTGTTAACAGCTCAGAAAATGGACGGCAACTGTGGGCTGATAAGCATGAGTTATTAACCAATCTCCAGCAATTTTTAAGTGTTGGAGCACCAAGGCGGAGTATTGAGAAATTAGGAGTAAATCCATTAGCTCCATCGTCCCAGCCCACATGATCAACCACATTACTAGCAACTGCAGCAACTATTTTCAATGATGCTGCCGAATGTGTAGCTCGTGGAAATACGGAAATTTTATCTGTGGCATATGTAAGCGGGTACATAAGTGATAGAATTTTGTCTAAAATAGAATGTGATATATGGCACGACCTCCTCACTGCAGAACCTCAAAGTAGTACAATGCAAAAAACATTATCATTTAAACCATAAAAAGAGCTCGCTCGACACAAGCGTAAGCAAACCTATTTTCACAAACATATTAATTACAAAATAGTATGTTATTAGCCAAGGTTGCCAAGCCAAGCATTCTAGACCGAGCGGAAATTAGAACCCGAGACGCGCAGCGTCGAGGGCTCTGAAGCGCGAGGTCTAGAAGTGGCTTTACAACCGTGGTTAATATACTATTTTTTTCACTAGTAGAAACCATAAGGCAATAAATTGAAAAAATAAACGTTCAATTTTTTGACGCAACATTATTTTGTTTTGATTTCTAATCACACTTAATCTAAATCTTCAACACAAAGAAAACCGTTTACACTTGTCGCTGAGTTAATCATTTTATCTCCCACCGTTTACCAACTACCATGCGTATACTTAAGTAATGTTAATAGCACACATTTACTCATTTTTTAAGAAATAATCACATCAAGTATTGCGTACATAACCTCAATCTTCTTTTTGAACCCGTGGTCGCAAAAGTTGAATTTGCTACCTCTGAACGAGTCGACATTTGCATGCTTCATGGCTGCTAGTGAAAAAAATATAAAATCGTGTCATAACATATTAAAATAATTCCACCACCCCTCGAACCTGTGAAGATAGAGGAATGGTCAGACCAATTAGAAACGGAATTGAATCCGTGGTCGAACTGAAGTACTCACAGCGGTATTTACTGCCAGTGCTGCATGATTTCGTTCCACGCTTTGAGGTTTTAGCGGGTTTCTTAGCCTTATTAGTTCCACAAGGGCACAGCATAGATATCAATCAGTAGAGACGGCTCGCCGTTTTTCGTGACCCGTTTTCGTGGGTGGTCGTTCGCATTATGACCGAATGAGGGCGCCCAACTGACGTCTAAAATATTTGAAATTTGGGAGTTTTGTTACAATATTTTTGCCAGTTTTGCTTGTTTAAGACTGCTTTTCCGGTAGAATTGTACAAATAGTAATTTTCACAATAAAAGGTAAAATCTTTGTCCGATGAATTTTCATACCGGATCCCTGTTGTGCGCCTTATTCTCTCCCTCGTGTTTGGAATTCTAGGAAAAGATAGTAAACATAACACATTTTTTGTTTAAAAAGTCGTCGCAAACGAACAACAACGGTGGTTATGAATAAAATAAAAACTGTAACAAATCATCGTGTTTATAAATTAAATATGGACTTTTCTTTTTTCTTATTGCGATTCACGATTATACGATTTGAGCAAACTAGACAGTTTGCAATAAATTGCGTACACGAATCAATTTTTGAAATTGTAAATGAAGTGATACTTTTTAAATTGGGTGGCGACATCTAGGAATAGTTTAGGCAACAACCACCCATGACGGCTTAAAATTCGGGTCAGAAAGAACAAAGGCGCCGACACGAGCTGTCTCTACTGATTGTTATCTATGCTGTGACAAGGGCGACAACCTATGCAACTACTTTTCTTAGCAAGAGTGGTTGTTTTTGTGGGTTTAGCAGCTTTGGTTTGGTCGTTCGGGTGATGCAGGAACCACCAGGTTGACACGTACCACCTGGCATAATTTACACAAGACGAATCAGTGGTCAATAAAATCGAGTACTGTGTCTTTTCTTGTTAAACGACGACGAACGACTGAGAACCAGATCAGCCAGGCAATATGTTTATGACATTTAAAGAGTGGTTTGAGAAGCAGCAGAAATTAAGCTCTTCAGATAGTTTGGTGACAAAATTTTCTACCAGCTATTGGTGGCAAAGCTGGTGTGGCAAGAGGATAGTATTCAACAAATTATTCAAACAATTCCGTCTGCCTGGTTTACATGTAACCAGCATGAAAATTTTATTTTACGCGCTGTGGCAACAGGCGACAGAAGGCTGAATTGACAGAACCTAAAAAGGTAAAGAAGTCCAAATCCACGATGTCAAAAAATAATGAGAAAACTGCAGCATAAATAAAATTACATTCAGTTTAACAACGATTCCTTATATTTGGGATTGAATTTTTATAGTCATTAATGTCATATTAAGCAACATATAGCAATTGTTTCCATATTATACTCTCGTATTTATGTTATTTTTACGTAGTTAGTCCTAGGACAGTGCTTTTTTTGTGTACTGAATATCAGATAATCTCACTTCCGTTTAACGTCATTTCACTGTTGACCTCAATTGCAATAACGTTGAACCGAAGTGAGATATAAATATTCAGTGCAAACGATAGAGAAATAAGCACAATCTTGTAGAGCAATTAGATTTCAAAACCTTCGCGGTAAGACGCTAATAGCGCCATCTGCGTGCACTTGAAATGATAATCGCCCAGCTAAATTGTTAGGAGTAAAGCTTAAGTAATCTACAATGATGAAAACCAAAGATTTTGTATTAATACTCTTCGCAGCTGAAATAATGGGCGTATACGTATTAGTACATAAAAAAAGTGGTTGAACAGGAAATGGCGGAGTAGGCTAGTAAATATGAGAAGGTCCGAAAACGGTGATTATGAGAATTTAATCCAAGAACTAAAAAATGACCCATGGATGTTTTTTAAATATACACGAATGAACGTGCAAACCTTTAATAATCCCGCAAAGCTAGTGATACCGTATTTAGAAAAACATAGCAAAAGACCACATCTTCCTCCAGAACTTCGTTTGTACTTATTTACTTAATCAATGTAATAATCAGAATAATCTACACCTAACACCGAAACTGACAAATGACAAGTGCTAAAACAGACAGGAAGAGAGGTAGAAAAAGTGATCTGATTGGTTATCCAAACTGCTGCTCCGCAAGATTCCAATCTTACGGAAATTTCCGTGACAACCTACGTCGTATACGGAGTACTTACGGATTATTGTGATTCTTCTATGGAATGCACTCCATCAGAGGTTGTGACAGCGGCTAAGCAACAAAATTTGAAATTATACCCTGACAAATCTAAAAAAGATATGAACTTGCCTACGGTCAATTTATGCGCTGGCGGCAAACGAAAAATATCACTTCCTCATTCTCGGTAAATGTCTTGGTTGCATATTTTGGCGAACTGGGTGAGAAGTTAAAGCCAAACACTTTGTGGACCCAGTATTCCATGCTCAGGACCACTGTGGTTTGGCAAAATAATAATAACTTTTTGTAAAAAAAATGCGCTCTGCCGTGGTCGTGGGAAAAATAGTGTACATAACTTGTGCGAAAGTGGCAAATATCGCACTCCCTGGGTTTTTCACACTCGTGCGATACTTGCTACTTTCGACACTTGTAATGTAAATAACTATTTCATAGGTTTATAACCAAACAAATTCAGCAACCATCAGCTGTACATGACAAAAATGAAGAAAACAGCAGTGGGAGTGACGTTGCCGGCACCGGCACTCGAGATGTAGTTGAAGATACGGTACCTCTGCCAAAAAAACGAAAACTATATAGACAAAAATTTAAACCTCAATATAACGTAAAATATCCATGGGTTCCCTACAAAAACGAACGTTTATTTTGCACGGTGTGCGTAAAACCATTAACACGAGGAGTAACCCATTTGGGAAAGCATCATAAGTCGGAATTTCATCAAAAGAATTAAAGAAAAAAAAAAAAGTACACCATCGGTATTGACATTGATTTCAGATGGTCAAAATAACAACAAATTAAATGACTCCATCAAAGTAGCTCAACTGAAGTTGATAATGTTTTTAGTAGAACACAATTTGCCGTTCTTGTTAATCAGTCACTTTATACAGCTCTGTGCTTTGATATTTTATGATCCACAAATTGCCAAAGGACTCAAAATATCCCGGAATAAAAACCAACTCAAATTTCATATGGGCATGAACAGTTCTGCTGCTCTTACCAAATCAAAAGTAGTAGAAATATTCAATCTTTTTGATGAAAATACCCCGGATGGTCTGCAAAAGAATTTTTTTCATATCGTAGCTGACGAACTGGCTTGGCGTGGAGGAGAAGGAACGCTATGTCTAGTTAGCTACTTTAATGTGGAATTTGACCATAAAGGCGCAAGAACAGAAATAGTTGAATACAACTCCATCCTTTCAAAGAGAGCGCAGGGGGGAAGCAAGAAGCTGACCGACTCAAAATGGTTACAAAGAAACCAAAAAAACATCAACCATTGACCAGTAAGGTAGGAATATTTAGAATTAATTTTACAATTATGTATTACAAAATTTTTTTCTTAAACTGTTTCAAAAACTGATGTCAAAACGAAGTGGAAAGATAACTACAAACAGACTCTTTATAACATCAAATCCGAATTGGAATTGTACGAATGATTCAGCTTGGTATAAGAACACACCCATTGAGAGAAACACGACAACAAAATGGACAAGGGAAGCCGCAAAGAGACTAGGAGTAAAGACAAATATTGGTCGCTAATCATTCCCATCGGTCATCAGTCGTTTCACATCTTTCAAAAGCTGGAGTACAAGATCAAACTCTCGATAAGATGACGGGCCATTCCAGTGATAACAGTATCAAGCAATATTTGCAATTGGATGCGGAACATCATAATGAAATCGTAACGCATTTACAAAGCGAAAGCGTAAATAGTGTTACTAAAAATGAAGACAAGATTGAATCTTCTATCAATCACAAGAGTGGTTCAACAATATATAAAAACTGTACATTTTGCTTACGTTAAATTTTTTCATGTTTAAACAGGGTGATTCACATAACTTTCCGATCATGACGAACTTTAAATGCAACCCAACATACAATTTTCTCAATTGATATCTTTGATCAGGTTTATTTATCATGAAATCTGGACACCCCTGACAATGTAGATGACAGCGGTTTCGACAAATCCTTTTTTTGAAAAAGTTTTGCAATATCAAAATGTATTCCAACGACGAAAGGGTGGACATGTTGCTGATCTATCTATCGATCTCTAATTTAAGCATAATAAAGCATATTATTATTATTATTATTAAAGTCGATGTGCCTAAAACAAGAACAAACTCTTTTTGCTTCGTGTTTAGGGCACCTAATAAGATAAGTGTAAGATCAAAATTCCTATATCCTACAGAAAATTCTTAAAGAATCATAGAAACCATGAACATTTGGTGTTGCGATCCATGGACAATAAATTAACTCAGAAAATTATGGTGTTGCATGATTAGAAAATAAAAGAGATTGAGAAGATTTAGAAACTTAAACAAAAAAATTGGAGTCCAAAGTTGTTTCGACAGAACTTCCCTCGTTCCTGAAGTGCAATAAAATCTATCCAGCATTTTCGAGTTGAATTTATTCTTTACACAATTTTGTGATGACGTTATCAACGTTTTTGCAAGGACTCGTATATCAACTTGGATTGGTACAGTGTAATACTAAAAATTACAGTATTGTATTCTTTTGGAAAACTGTGAGATACTGTATCACAGATGGTTCCTCTCATTTTCTGGGAATGTTTCAAAAGTTGCAATATTTGCCTGATGATCTAAAAACTTTAGTGGACTCAGTGATGCAAAGAAATGGGGTCTCTACACTCATAAAATATCTTTCTTAGTGTGGTTGAAATGAAATGAAATTATCTCATCCCTCAAGACTTCTAGAAATACGTTCGTTCACGGTGCCAAAAATCAACTCTGCTGCACAAAATTATTAGAACACACAAACCAATTACTACACAATATCAAATTAAGTTTAAATTAAATAACCTCATCAAAAATAATGCAAAAGTAAAAATTTCACAATTTCCTTGCCATACCTAGTTTGTAAAGAGCCATATTAAGTTGGTTACAGATGCTTCTACAAGCGTTCTAGGTCCCAAAAAACGAGGTGGATTTATCAGAGTTCGTGTTTTGTCTCGGCAAAAACTCCAAAATTTGAAACGAAAAAGGAATATTTCATAAAAACTGCGCCACCTAAAGATGATCAAGTTTAACGTCCCAAATTTTTCACAATAATTGTCACGTGTTGAAGTATCCATCGTCAATATTATAGGAGCAAATAAATATAAATATTTGCTGTTAAATTGTTTTTTCGCCCCACTGTATTACGCGCATAATGTCACAGACTATTTGAATGAAGAATGTCCACAAAGGTGGATTGGCCCCCGTAAACCTCGTAGTCCTGATTGTACCCCTTTTGGAGTACAAACTTTTTGTGGGGAACTTTTAAAAATAAAGTATATGAAACTCCGTTTCCAGAGATGGAAACTTTGAAAGATAGAATTCGTGCTGCATGCCGAGAAATTACACCAGATTTATGCACTGGTTTTATTTAACACTTACATACGTTGATTTTCTCATTATTACATTCGCGGGAATTATTTGTTTCATACGAATAGTATATTTTAAATGGCAGAATAATTGACAATTTTTGTGATTTTGTGACATTCAAGTGCATTCAAGACTGACAAGTTGACGACACTTAAAAAATAATGGAAAATTGCGTTTAGTGACATTTTTGACGGCCTAAACCACAACCCTGCTCTAGACAACAAGATGCGTATTTCTAGGTGATTTTGAATGCTCCAAAAGCCTCAATAGTGGACGGAGGCATGAAAAAACTTTAACATAGGTTCAGTTTTCTACTCTGATTAATCATGTTGCCCGTTCGTTTACTTTCTACTATAATATACCTAGGCATGAAAGTTGTAACCTCCAGATTTTTAACTCAGAAGCCGCCACTGATAGGACCGTATAATCCCGATCAATTATTTACACGACAATGAACAATGTTTGCTTATTTCCTTGTAATAAAAGCCAATAATGACACTTACCTTTTCAACGTATTCCCTGCAAGTGCTCAACAAATAACTAGTTAGGCCGCACACCATTTTGTTAAATTTCACACACGAAATTCATTTCATAGCTGTTTCCAGCACCATCAAACACAAGACTGTCAGCACTGTCAGCCACACTGTCAGCCGCCAACACGCACGTGGTCAAAACGATTATGGTCACTAAACAAAGAACTGCGCATGATCAAGAAGTGTAAAACGAGAGTTGTTGAATGTATGGTAGGTAACCGACGTTGCCAAGTTATACAGCACGCTTGAAAATAAAGAGCATATGCAACGAATAATACTTTGCTGAAATTGGAAGCACATACCGTATGATTTTTTTAAATTGGGCATAAAGGGAAACTCTTGAAAGAAAAAATGTCAAAGAGGTAGGGCGAAATTTAATTAGATTAACCGCAATTTGTGGCAATGACAGTGACATTAAAAGATAATTAAACTACGCTCTACGTCTTTTACATCTTCCAGAGCTTCCTCTTAATATCAAATTTAAAAAAAATGCAGTCAATAGAACTTCGAAAGCAGTTTTCTTGTTTGAATTAGCGTGAAAAATTAGATATGGTTAATCTACAAAAAAAAGATTATTTATTAGTTCGCGTAAGTTTGAAACTTCCAAGGCAGAAATGAAGAGCTTTCAGTTTATCCTATTGGCAATCATGAACTGAAAATCAATCAAATACAGTGGACGCCGCTTAATGTGATCACTTTGGGACTTGGACAAATTGATCACACTAACCGACTGATAACAATAAGCGAAAACCACCATCAGAGACAGTAAAACTTGAAACAAAGCAAAATCATGAACAAGACAGTGTTCATTATGCTGGTAGATGAAGGTACATAAATATTAGAATTTATTTTTAATTATGGTTATCATTCTGAGAAAAGAACTCTTGATTTCCTTTGGTTATTTTAGAAATTTGTTAAGAAAAGGCTGAGATTTTTTTTCCCTCTGATAAGCCGAGATCTCATCGTTCTGACGTGCCCATTTTTACATAAGTACTACTCAAATTTAAAACAAAAAAAATTCGTTCATTCAAAAGACGAAAACGCACTGATTACTAAAATCTGTCACTGATTGTGGGTCTATAAAGTGAGTACTATAAGCGAATGTACCTTTTGCGAGCAATGAATGTTCATTAAAACACAATGCTAGTTTCAGTCGTCTCGCTTCTCCTAAAAAGCAATTCCCGCTTGTAGAAGAATTGCGAGATTGATCACAATAAGCGAAATATTGATCACAATAAACGGAAAAACTGTAATGCATTGGTATTGCGTGGGCCCGTTCCAAGCCATTTTGATCACACTAAGCGGTTGATAACATTAACCGTGATCATATTAAGCGGCGTCTACTGTAATTGAAAAAAAACAACATTTAGCGTCTCTTACATATTAGTATTCTAATAACTGAAAATTTTAACATCGCAGTAATAAAAAGGACTGTCAAAGTCTTTGGTTTGTCCTCTCCCAAAAAATGTATAAGAGTTACTATTATTATTATTAATAATTAATTATTATTCTAGTAAAGCATTGCAATAATACTTAACAAATCTGTGGGCTTTGTCTGCATTACATTGCAAAATTAATAAAATATCGCCAAATGTACACAATGTGTATTACTAGTTACATAACCAACCAAACATATTTGAAATTATAAAACAATAACAAACTAAATAATAATAATAATAATCAAAAATATATTTTTGTGTTTGTTTTTATATAAAAACTGGATTAAAGTTATTTCGACAGAACTTCCCTCGCCCCTGAAATACAATAAAGCATATCCAGCTTTTTCGAAAAATCATAAAATTTGATTATGCAAATTCTATTTTTTATGAAAACCATTATAAGTTAAAATCAAGATATGTATTGTGGTGACCGAATTTAAATCAAAATTTTCGCGCTGAAATTAATTAACAGCGGCGCGAAGTCACATTTGAATAATTTGAATTTGAAAAAAAAATTCAATCACAAAAAAAAGAAATCGTTAAACATAGGCAATCAGGTGCACGGTAACGCTTGCAGAATAGTTGGATAGTAGGTAGCGCTAGGGGGATTTTAGTTAGAGGGTTGGTTGGTTGGTTGGTAGAGAGAAGGCGGCATGTCGAAAGCATGATTCATTCTCTTTCTGTTCGGTGTAGTGGATGCATGGTGAAAAGAAGAAATGACGCTGTAAGGAGCTAGGTTTAAATTAGCTGGTTTGGTAGTTAATAAAAGGCAGGAAGCCTTTGTTTAACGACAATTAATCGTAACCGACGTCGCTCAGTTTTCCCCAACCCGCACGGCTAATTCTTGCGGCCTTTTAATCTAAAAAGTGCGGACTTCTGTTCAACGCGAAACACGTGCTGTAAATTTGTTTTATTGTTTGTAAATTCACCAATCAAGTTAGTTTTTCTTAATCGTCAGCTAGTACAAACACAATTTAACAATCAGGATTATTTAAATAAACCACTTGCTAGAAGACTTCATAAAATTTACGTAGTCAGGAAACACCTTTGTTCTTTAATTACGAATAGGTTTCTGGATGCATATACGTAAGTGTTACATTAAAACACTTCTTAATTCTTCACACAAGATTGCTAATAGTTCATTTATGGCAGTTAAACAAAATTCATTATACTGCGAACTGGCGGGGGGTTAAAACAATTTCTTCCCTTAAGTGGTTATCATCGTTATTATCGTCGTTATCATGATTACATCACTGGGGCATGTCCTCACCACGTTAAAGATTGATTACATCATCGAGGCTTGTCCCCGCAACGCTAAAGATTGATTACATCATCGAGGCTTGTCCTCGCAACGCTACAGATTGATTACTTCATCGAGGCATGTCCTCGCAAAGCTAGAGATTGATTACTTCATCGAGACATGTCCTCACAACGCTACAGATTGATTACTTCATCGAGGTATGTCCTCGCAACGATGATTGGATATTTGTCTGTTTATTATGTGTTTTATTGGGGTAACTACTTCGCGGTATTCTAAACTCTCAAAGTAATTTTTTTTTTTGAAGTAATCAATCACTTAGATCATGACATAATTTGACATAATGTAAACTTTTTGTTTGAATCGTTGATAAAGTGTGGTAATTATGTGGCAATTATTAACCTCATGTAAATTTTTTAACTTTGCAAATTTTCACCTCATACAATATTTCTCAATCTCACAGTTTTAACTACAGTATTTTTCCTTTCTTGTATAATTTTCATTGAACGTAAATTTCATGCTCTGCAGTTTTAACCTCACATAATATTATTATTTGCACAAGTTTATTTCACACCAGATCTTTTGTTTTTATAAATCTTTGCTAAGTTTTGTTTTGTAAATATTTTGTTGATGAATGTATACCGTATAAATTATTTGATGTCCAATTTTAATCTCACATAAGAATTATTTGTTGTTTAAAATTCCACAAGATTGTATGGCGAATTGAAATGTTGTTTATTGCTCGTTGAAACTTTAACACTTGTTCAGTGATTGTTAACAACAGAGTTATAAGAGATCGAACATTTAAAATGAAAGTGAGGTTAAATAACACCGAAACACGTAGCAGAAGCCTAGCGCAGCTCGTAGTGGAGCCTAGCGGGATTTGTCGTGCTATCTGCACAAGGGGTGCAGGCTTTGTATAGAGTCAGTGGGAGCGGTCTGGACGACGTGACGCTGTCAGCCCGGACCGGGAGCCCCAAACTCTGCTTGTGCTAGAACGCCCCAGGGATATTTTTGTTGTGCTCCTGTTAACTGCCGTAACTTTAAAATTTGACACCACACGCCCGTAATAACTTGTGTATTTGCATCCAGTTTCAGATTTTGCTTTGTTTTTATTAAATTTCAAATTTAAAAACATGTGTAGGATTTTGTGTTTGTTCGGTTTTCATATGAGGATGTCTGTCAATTCGCAAGTGTCTTTTCTTTCATATTTTTACGGTGTTTCATTTGAAATGTAATATGTCGGTGAATATAGCCCTAGGGGGTTTTTGGAGATGAAGAACGATCGCGACTCGGCCCTCCTGGGCCGCCAGAAGGTCATGTCCAAATCACTTTCGCTCGTCGCGTCTTTTCCTCCTAGGGAGGGGTGCGATTTTAGCCCCTCCCAAATTTTTGTTTATTATTTCTTGCGCTGAAAGAAAAAAAAGACACAACGTAGGTTTCCATTTTGTAAGACGATCACAGCCAAGGCCAAATTTAAATTTTTGAATCTTTCGCGGGCCTTTCAAACTTTTTCAAGGTCAATTTAAGGCGGGAAGTTTGGGTTACCACAATGCATTGAAGAATTTCAAAAAATGCAACTCTTCTAGTAATTATAACTTATTTAAATACTATCGTTCTCAATCCAAAGTCTTAATATCTTCAGCTTATAAACAGTATTTGTCGGATATTCAATCTGCTTTATTCCTGCTGTTACGACATCAGATAATCAAGAATTCTGCACTCCTGAGTCAATCGTTAATGCTTTTGGTGATTATTTTAATAGTGTATATATCATCTCTAATCCAGTTGTTAATTTACCACCTCAAACTTTTTTCATTCACTTGTAGTTACACATTTTTGGTTGGAGAAAATTTTTTAAAGTCCAAAAATACACAGCTGCCGTCGATGAAGTTCCCAGCTTTCTGTTAAGGGACTGTGCTTCAATCTTCTCTACACCACTTTTTCATATATTTAGTTTAATATTAAATACTTCCCAAACGCTGACTACTTTGAAGAAATCATATGTTTGTCCCGTCCATAAAAAAGGTGGTAGAGATAACATACAAAATTTATCATTCCATCTCGTTGTTATGTAATTTTAACTTAATTTCTGAAAAATGTGATATTTATTTTGAATCTGAGAAACATTTATTTGTTTAATTGTATAATTAAGTTACGTGAAACTAAATAGTTAAGCATTCTTTTTTCTTTGTTAGTATTTTTTAGCTTAGTTAGATTTCATTTTCCTTGCATTTTTTTTAGTTCAATATTATATATTTCTTTTAATTGGGTGCGAACCCGCTGAAAATAAATCTATTATTAAGACCCACCACTGACCCGGAAATGACCGGCATTCAGGCAAGACTTCTGTCATTACGGGTACTAAGACCAAGTAATGATATGCATTGATTAGATTATTATTATTATTATTATTGTTATTATCATTATTAAAAAGCTTATTGTCATTTCCCAAGATTTGTTATTTATTTCTTAGTGCTGCCATCTATTGCGGATTTTAACAGCGGTCTGGCAACGCTGGAAAGAGTTAGTACCATAGAAAACCCTACTTTCCCCTAACACCCCCACACCACCAAAGAAACACAACAGTTTTATTTTTATCGTGTTGCTAAGTGCATTTTGTAGCTGTTGTGTTGTGTAGTGTACAAAAAAATGTAAGTATACAAATGTTTTCACTTTATGTTCATTGTTTATAGCATTATTATAACAAATGTTTGTAGAAAAAAGAATGGAAGCACAAAAAACGCACAAAACTTGTGCAATTTATAAATGTGGGAACAGGATGGCCCCTATATTTAGGTTTCCACATCCGAAACGGGGTCTAGATAGGTTTATGGCATGGGTTAAAGCCTCCAATAACCCAAAATTCGAGGGTTTAACAAATGACCAAATTTATCGGAGAGGGTACATTTGCTACCAACATTTTCGGGCTGAAGACTATGTCCAAGGTACACAAAGGCTGCATCAATCTGCGGTACCAACGATTTTGCCTCCTCGAGGTAAAAACAAATTGAAAGTCACTACGAAACAAATATTAAGACATGTGTACTTACAGATGATACTCTACTTACATCACCACTGGAGGCAAGTAAAATTGATGCGTCCACTGTAGTGCCCCAGACAACTGATCTCATCTTCCTGACCCCAAGGAAGGAATGCCCTGATTTCTACTCCATGGCGAATTTATCGCCACGTATTCGACGAACCCCACATTCTCAAAGTATGTAAATATTACAAGTGTTTTACTATAACATGAACGGTTTTCCATTTTATAGGTTCAACTACTACACCGGAGCGTAGAAATATACGGAATAGTGGCATTCAAGCCCGACAACTGAATTTTGGAGGTATTATAATGCTAAAAAATAAATGGCAAAAAAAATAATATTATGACTTACAGAGGAGAATGGGGTCAATGAGCTACCTTGCGCTGGACCTTCAGGGCTACAAAGTAATTCAAAAATCGGTAAGAAACTGCAAAGTTTGATACCATAATTTCGTAATTCCAAAAACAAATTTTCAAACGATTACAACATATAAAAATGTGGTAGATTGTTAAACTTTATCACGTGTTTATAAAACAATCTGTGGTACAGCATAGCGTCATCTCGCGTTTCTACCAACCATATGTCACGCATATGTCATGTGTCAAATAGGTGAAAAAGCAGTGGCGTAACTTAAGGTATATTGATATACGTTAGGAGTATTTTTTTTCACCGTGTGATTTTAAATATGTATTTTTGTGAATTTAAAAATAGTGAAAATAAAATATTATTAGTCTCAATAACAAATATTTATTACTTATTTTTAGATTTTGTTGGAAGCAGAAGTACACCACTTAGACAGACCCGGGATGTTTCTCTGAGAACTACAACGACTCCACGTATGTATTTTAATTTAATGAAAACTCTTATGTTCGTTTACTAATAATTTTTGATTGTCTATCTAATTTTGAGCTAATAACGATAAGCATAATTTGTTTAAAGATATTAAAGAAACTTATAACTGCATGTAACATAATTTTCATTGAACAGAACTGTACATAAAGTAAAAATGATGCAATTAATTAATACCTGTGTACATTTGCAGGTAAAATTTTGGAGCGCATAGGCGTAAAACAGCGGACAACGACCAATTTTACGTCTAACGAAGTAAAACTCTACAGAGAAGCAAAACGCCTGCAAAAACAAGTAGGCCGCTTGCAAAAGCAGGCTGAAAAGCGGAGACATGACCTACAGTCCGCAAGGAAATTTGTTCGGGATCAACGATTGGTTGATCTCGTAGAAGGGTTGACTCCTGTTCAGCAGCGGTTTTTCGAAAATCAGATTAGGAACGTAAATCGTAAACCAAAAGGCAGGAGTTTTACGTTTGAGGAAAAGGCAGACGCCATTGCCATATGGAAACATGGCCCGAAGACGTACAAACTTCTGTCTAAAATGTTTACGTTGCCGTCTATTGACACTCTGAGGGCAACCCTAAATAGAGTTCCAATAGAACCGGGTATCAACAAACCCATATTCGAAGTTCTCGGAAAGCAAGTACGTCGCAAAATGGACCCCAAGTACAATCTGTGTACTCTCATCTTCGATGAGATGTCCATACAGCCTCACCTTGACTACTTGCCTTGTGAGGACAGAGTTGTGGGTTTTGAAGATGACGGTACAACAAGGACGGAAAAAATTGCAGACCATGTTTGCGTCTTTATGCTTAGAGGAATTTTTGGAAGGTGGAAGCAACCTGTTGCTTTTGCTTTTTGTAAAAGTTCTTTAGCTGCCGTAAACATTGTCCGTTTTTATAAAGAGATTGTGAAAGAAGCAACAGCGATAGGCTTAAACATCATTGCTTCGGTTTGTGATCAAAGCACTACAAACAGTGCTGCAATCGATATACTTTTGCAGGAAACCAGGCGACGTGCTATTTTAGAAAATGAAGAGGAAACTGAAGAGAATGTGATAAAAATTGGTGATCACAAAGTTGTCCCTCTCTTTGATCCTCCTCATCTTCTAAAAAGTATGCGGAACAATCTTCTCACCAAAGATCTGCTTTATGTAGATAAAGCAGGTGTGGAGAGAAGAGCTTCTTGGAGTTTTTTTGAAAAGGCATATGGATTAGATCAGACGCTGGGTGACAACCTAAGAATGATGCCAAAGATCACCATAGACCATGTGAAGCCTAACTTAAGAGGCAAAAAAATGAAAGTTCGTTATGCTTCACAGGTCTTTAGCCGTAGTGTTTCTTCTTTCATAAATCTCTGTTCCAGCCGGACATTTGGGGGAATCCTGCCGCCTGATGCTCAATACACTTCCGATTTGTTTATGTTCATGGATTCTGTCTTTGACAGTGTTAATGGAGGATTTGGAGACTGCGGTGGTAAGAACTTACGTAAATTGGTAGGAGTTAAAAATTACCATCACACTTGTTGGCTAGAAGGGAAACGCATGTTCAGCAACATGAGATTTGTACCACGTAAAGCTGGAGACCGAGCAAAACCCCCAGTTTTACAGGGGTGGTATCGTACTTTAAATGGTTTTATGATTATCAAGGAAACTCTAACGAAACTTGGTTATAACTTTTTCCCAGCAAGAGCTTTTAACCAAGATCCGTTGGAAAATTTTTTTGGTCAAATAAGACAATATGGAGGACGATATACAAATCCTACTTGTCGAGCATTCGTGCCATTTTATAAGTCATTGATGATGAAGAATTTTTGCTCCTATCATTCTCGTGGCTCTAATTGTGAACAAGATGAGGACTCATTTGTGATCACAATTCGGGAGTTTCTTGGTCTTCAAATAAATCGGAAATGTGTCGAAGATCAGTGGAAACCGCCACCAGTTCCTGATACTGTAACGAAGGATAAACTTTATGACCAGAATGTTATAGGCTACATAAGCGGATTTCTAGTCAAACATATGTCAAAAGAACCACTTGGCTGTGAAATCTGTCGATCTAACTTAAAGCACGATGGGGATCCAGATATACAGTATCATGGCTTGGTGGAAAAGAAAGAGTACGATGATAAAAACAGACGGTTACAATATACGAATGTGGGGGTGATTAAAACTCTGATTGAGACTCATAATCACCTGCGCATTCTTTTACCGTCTGCAATTTATCATTCTTCTCTTTCTAGAAGGATTATAAGCCACCTGCGAACTACAATTGATTTTGATTTTCAGGAATGCTTGCATACCGAAGAACTAAAAACTAAACTTTTCCATTTATTTGTAAGAGTGTTTATCTTTGGATACATGAAAAAACTGAGTAATATAGTATTTGGTAGGCAAGAACCGAACAGATCAATTTCGTTGGAGACAGAAATGCAAAAATTATATTTACGTTTTAAAAGAAAATAGAACATTTGTATAATTTTGCATTTTGCAGGTTATTAATCAGCTTTGTTTTGTGCATACCAGAAGAAAATGATGGCTATATGAGGTTAAATATTCGAACATTACCACCGAGATATATTGTACTGTGATACCTAAGGAGGTCGAAATTGCAATCTCCAGATTTTCATTGAGTTGTCTAAATCTTTAACCTATTGTTATGTTATCAAAGTGATTGTATTGTCACATTTCTTAAGGTATGAACAAAAAGTGCAAAGGCAGTTTGCGTTTCTACTGATGGGAGATTAAAAATTAATTTAGTTTTAAAAAGTCTCAGACTTTATTTTGTTATTTTAATGTAGTGGCTATTTTGTTAAGAATATTCTGCTTGCAACAAATACATGTTTTTTACTTGCATTTTAAAAATCTACACACTTTTATTAAGTTGTATATAGGTAATAATTAGGTGTGTATATAGGTATGTACTATTTGTTCTATTATTTTAAATAAAAGTACAAATGTAAGTTATCAGGGCAAGCCAGTTTCATTATCTCGTTTATCATGCGATTTCTGTTCAAAATATTTTCTTATGCTGTTTTATTTTGCACTGTTTTCTTTGACTTTTTGGTACTTTTAGAATTTTGTCATATTATGGTATTTTTATTGTTATTTGTAGTAGTATTTTCATTAATTATTCAATGTTACGGTTAAATATATTGTTTGGAAAATATTCCACATTTTTTATTGTACTGTTTGTGTCTGTGTCTTTTTATATGTTGGTTTCAAAGCCTATTTTGGCATTTTGAAACTAACATATAAAAATGCACAAACAATGTTTTCCCTTTAAATATAAAAAAAAATCTATTAGCAAAATTCCCTTTCAAATTTGGCGCCGATTTTAGTTCCGTACCACACCAGTAGAGGCGTTCATTAGGAACAACATACAAGCATTGGAGATCGTATTCTATAGTGAGGGTATTCTATGGTTAGTACCGCGTGCGCGTTCGTACATGCTGGTTTTGTTGTTCGTGGCTGTGTCTGTAGCTGTGTTGTTACTTGTTGTGTTCTGCTGAAAGAGTTTTCGCATGGTTTTCGTATGACTTGTTGCACACGACGGAATAGTTGCACAACTTGCACATATTCGTGATAAAACGGTTTATAGTTGCAAATTTCCTCCTCTGGCTTAGCGAAGAAAGCGTAAACAGAAGTTTAATGTACATTGTGTTAAACATCTTCAGTGTAAACTTGTGACTATGCCTGATTGGCGGTGATCCGAACACTCTCCAGCTCCGCCTTGGAAAGCTTCCGTGCCCTGAGTATTCTTGGCTGAATTCATGAGATTACGTAAGTCTGTAAATGTTTTTGATAGTATTAGGTCTAATTGGTGGTGTTTTGTTGCAAACAGTTTTTTGAGGTTATAAAATTTATTTTGTGCATTACAATTCTTTGACAATGAATAATGAGTACTATAAAACCGGCTCACTTGGATTGGGAGCATTATGAATTCTAAGGAAACCAGCTTGTACAAGCAAAATGTAATGTAAAAAAATTATCGGGGAGTTGAAAGTTTCCCAACATACCGTTTAATTAGTACAAAAAATGTTGGTTTTCGGAACGATGAAGAAAGTTGGTTGTTGTAGGACGCGAAACTGTGTCCCGCAGTCTTAAGCTCTGGTTTCCTAGGGTAGCGGTACTGTTATGTAGCGGCCGTAATATGACGGTGAACTACGTCACGTAGCGTTGACCAAAAAGACGGTTGTTGTGACGGTGACCACTGATGTAAACTAACAAGACGGTGTCGGTCCGTAATTAATTTAAAAATTATTTCCCTATGTTCTTCGGAGTGTTCTGATTTATTTTATTTTTTTTTTTTATTTTTATTTTTATTCCATTACGTCCCCCAACAGGCACCGAGGCCCAATTACAGGGGAACGGGACATACACGTTACACCCAGAGCCATGGCGGGAATCGAACCCACGACCCAAGGTGTAGCGGGCAAGCATGATGCTAACTAACCCACCCCGGGTCCTCCTTTTTATAATGATGGATGATCTAGACTTGGCACTATTAATTGTCTTGGAGGATGAAGAGTCATCAGAAGAGGAGTCAAAACGTTCAAAAGAATCTGATATATTCAAAAACCGTGCAACAGAAGGTGCATATGAAATTTTAATCTGTCGTCACCTGCACTGCAACGAAGAAAAATTCAGGCAATATTTTCGCTTAACTCCAGTGTTGTTTGATTACGTTCTAAACTACATCAAAGATGATATTACGTCAAAACCATGCAATAGAAATAAGAAGCCAATATCGCCTGAACAAAAACTAAGTTTATTTATAAGGTAGGTACATTTTTATTTTTTATTAGAGTGGCGTAAATGTATTTGACTCATCAGGGGAAAATGATGCGTTGGAAAAGTAATCACCACAACTACTGGCACTTGCTCTTGATGTCGATGGACTGTGATAAGGACTTATTAGACTCTGCTGCTCCAAATATTTTAACTCTGCATTACCGACCAATGTTCCAATATGCATCCTTAATTGTGCCTGATCATATGGTGGAAGCTTTTTTACAATCTTTGCCATAGAACAAAAAAAAGTTCTGTTTCATCTTTCTCTGCAACTGCTGGTGTCGGTTGTCTCTCAGCTATTTTTTTAAGCAACTGCAACCGTTCATCAGAACTTTTTCTCTTCCTACATTTCTGCGGCGTACTAGGCACAGTTTTCCAGCGGTCGCGGTCCTCATCTGCTTCCTGAAGCAGGTCATTTTCGGCACCATCGTTTGCGTAATTTACTTCATTATCCACTGACTCCTGTGTAGCTTGACTTTCTTCGGTGTCCGTATCTTCTGTTGTAACAGAAACAACCTCACGACCAGGGATATTAGTAATTGTGCTAAAATTTATAGTATTAAGTATAATAGTAGTACCTCAAGACTCTACAAACCTTGCTTTTATTACTGAATAGCTGTCTAAAAATGACAGCAAATCAGACCTCTTTTTTGCTGCATCACCACTTGAACCAGTGCCTGGTTTTCCTCTTCGTCTTATGTAGTAGTCCCTTATATAAGCCCACCTTTTGCAGCAGTCGACAGCTATAAGCAGAATTGTTTTTTATTTAACAGCCCAACTTTTTTTTCAGGTATTTAGCAACTGGAGAGTCATTTAGATCATTGGCATTTCAATTTAGAATATGCCATTCATGGATCAGTTTCATTATAAGACAAGTTGCGAACAGCATTATCAATAACTTGTTTAATGTAATTATGCCACCACCAACAATGGAGCATTTGCGAAGAATTTCTAATACTTATATGTCTACTTGGAATTTTCCAAATTGTGTTGGAGCCATAGATGGAAAACACATACGAATAAAGGCACCCAAAAACAGTGGATCCACCTACTTCAATTACAAGGAATATTATTCAACAGTTATGCTAGCGATTGTAGATGCAGAATGCAAATTTGTAGCAGTAGACATAGGTTCTTATGGTAGAGAAGGAGATGCAGGAATTTACTTGAAGAGTACATTTGGAAAAAACATTCTTAATAACACATTTAATATTCCTCCACCACAAACACTGCCGGGAACAGGTGATGTGGTACCACATGTGATTGTTGGCGATGAGGCTTTTGCTTTACATGCAAATTTGATGAAACCTTATCCGAGAAGGCAATCACAAATTGATCCATTGAAAGCTGTATATAACTATCGACTATCTCGAGCAAGGAGAACAACTGAAAATACTTTTGGTATATTATGTGGCTATTTTAGAATTTTTTTCCAGCCGATCGCCACTGCTCCAAAAACTACCGCCAAGTTGATTACTTGTGCCTGCATTTTATATAATATTTTACGAGAATCCAAGGTTCTTGCTCCTAATCAAGTTAATTTTGATGATCCGCTTCCACTACCTGAAGAAAACTTAATTCCTCTGGTAGCAAATAACATTCGGGCACCACATTCACCAATACAAATTCGTGAACTATTCAAAAATTATTTTAATGGAGCAGGCGCTGTCGAGTGGCAGAATAATTATTACAGACAGCATTGAACGTCCGGATTATACTTCATCTAATATTTATGCATTAATATGTAAACAGATATGTTAATAAAAAATATATATCTACGTACCTGTTTTTTGTAATGTCTGACCGATCTCAGCCCAAAGATTCTGTTTCAATTGGGCCTTCCGATAATCTTTGCATTTTACATTGAAAATAATCTCGTGATTTCTGACAAAATCAATCAGAATTTCATCCTGTTCACTGCTCCACGACATCTTGGGAAAAGAAATTTACCACCGCACAAGCACAAAAACGTTGCAACAAGTGTTTGCTGCCGTACTAGCGACCGCCAAAAACATGACGGTGCCGCTTTGTAGTAGAGCGGTGACGTTCACCGTCAGCTAAAAATCCAAGCAGATTTGAATGTATGTGCACGTTTTATGTGACGTCATTCACCGCCACATTACGGCCGCTATATTCCGGTACCGCTACCCTTGGAAACCCAAGCTTTACGAGGTCCGAAAACACTTGTATTTACCAGAGTACAAGCCAGTAAATTGCTTGTAAAATTAAATAAATTTGGCAAAGTAACGTAAAAACGACAATATTTTTTTTAACAAATTTGCATTAATTGAATCACTCGATTTGCTTAATTATATTATTGTGATTAACCTATGTGATTAACTCTAACGGAAGTGGTTAGAGATATATGGTATTTGGGAATGAAATTTTTGGTATAATTTAGGAAATATCGTTGTACCCTATAAAATTTGATTGACTATTTCCCGCACATCATGTAAGCCAATAAGAAGCCTTGAATTTAAATAAATCAACCAATCAGAATCGAATTAGGCGATAATTTTGCACTAGTGCAATTACCGATAATTTTTGGTAATTTTTCTTAATGAACGAATTTCACAATTTTATAATTTTACAGAATTTATTTATAATAATTATTGATTGTACAATTGTTATATACATATTTGGAATTTTTACTTTCCTCTGGCTTATCTCCTACTGTTTCTTCTTGTTCATTTTGCCTCATACAATCAACTAAGGTAACATGATGGTCGCTATCCAGCTGTAAATAAGATTTAATTGAAGAGGTACTAGAATGTCCAGTAATTTTAGTTATTTGATGCTCTCCCACACCAGCTTTAGCTAAACAAGAAACCACAGTAGATCGATTGGAGTGATTTGTGATTTTAATTTTCTTCGTATCCAATCCTATTTTCTGGGCAGCAGATTTAGTCCATGTAAAAATTTGGTTTCTTCCAATAAGGCAATTCTTAAAGAATCCAACAGAATGTGCACTCTTCCATAAGGGATTCACTGTTAAAAACAATCGATCAGTGGTAATATTTTTGCCTTTTTTGTCCATCAATTTTTTAAACAATCTGTAAGTAAATAAATTGCATTAATATCTAATTATTGAAAAAATCAAAATTACACCTACCTAACTGGACAAGGATCAGAGTTTTTCAGATTATTCGTTAACCACTTCTTTTCGCACAGTCGTCCGGCTCCACCTTGTGCTGTTTTTTCAAAAATAGGATCGTAGATTATACGTCCAGTTAACTCGCCAATATTATTTCTTTCTTCCTTGAAATACGTAACCAAACATTTAGCCGCTTCCCCGCCGCGCCAAGCAAGTTCACATGCTGCTATGTGATAAAATTTTCGTTGCAGACCGTCTGGTGTTTCTTCATCCCAAAGACCAACAATTTTCTCGTGTTCCTCGAGAGTTAAATTAGCTGCACTACGTTTTCTTTTATCAATATCACGCTGGAGTTCTTTTCGTTTTGCGTCACGTGCTTTTCAGGCGCCTGAAAATATGACGTCTTTGAACGGATCAAACGATACCCTATATTCTTTGTAATATTTCTTCTGCAACAGTTTAGCCACAGTATTCCACATAGTCTTTACAACTTCCTCTTTATAGTCTTCACCATTTAGCTTCTTCATATTAAATCCGAAGTCCTTCATTATCCTGGACAATTCTTCTATAGTTGTGTCTCCATTTAAACAATATTTTCTTTCACTGCAGAAACTCTCAAATTGTTTCCAAGCTGAAGACCTCGATTTTTGGGTATTCAGGGGAACCAGATTTGCAATATTTTTGTCGATTTCGTGCACAGAACTGATTCCAAAACGATCGCACATTTTTGTAATGATTTTACACACAAAATTAATGTTTGTTTACGGATTGCTATTGTTTCTGTTGTTTCTATTAGATACGACACACCACAACAATTTGATTTTAATGTTAGATTATCACTGGTCCACAGCTAAACTCTAACTTTTATTATAGCAGCCAATTATTATTTAATTAACAATTTTAAATGATATTATAAACGGCTAAACCAAAACTTAGCTCTCATTTAAAATAATCTTAAAATATTATACTTTGAAAAATACAAAAATCGCACTATTAAGTAAGTATGTTGTATGTCATACGTGAAATTATCAGTGCATTGACTGTTTGATTTAGAAATATTAAGTTAGTAACTTACGTATCGGTTCTTCACGTTTTCGTGTACTTTTTTGCAGGATTTGATGATGTGTTTCAACATTCTGTCAGCGTGTGTAATGTAGATCGCCTCACAGTACTTCCACTTCCCTTTCATCTTTCTATTCTCCCGAAACTCCAAGAAACAGTTCCATATTTTATTTCTTGGTTTTGTGCGCTTAAGTTTATAACTATCTGAACTCATTATACTGTATTACAACTATTAGAAAACGAAACTTCAAAACCACGCATTCACCGGCAGCGACAAGTTTGTTCATGCAGCAAGTTGCACTGCGCAGTGCAATTGCGCATCAAACCGCGGTCAAAATCTCTCCGGTCAAAATCATGGCGTTCAATTGACGACAATTTCTCGGTCAATTGACCGCGGCACAACCCTAAGTAATTGACAACAATTTTCTTTTCAGTAACATGTGATATTTTACCCACGCTATAGGTTCTTAATGACAATTTATTTTCAATCAGAAGCACAAACTGACCAACATTCATATTTTCATGTGTGGGGAAATCTTCTAGGCCTACACTATCTTCGGATTCGTCAACTGTACTACTATTTGTTCTTCAGCTTCGGATGAATCACTACTTTGTGACATAATCTGGCGTTTCACTTCTGCTACTTTTTTTCCCTTAGTTATTTTTGCATTATTTTCCTCTATCCCTCTAGGGAATATTGGAGTATCTGTCACAATTTCACTCTTTTTACGTCTATTTTTGCGTTTTTTCTTTCATTCTCCCGCTTTCGGTAAAGGTCTAACATCTGAAGGAATAAAATAATAATTTGATGCCGCGGAAGTGCTGGGTTGCGGTGATCCTAAATTACTTTCCACAATAGTAGGTTGCGACAATTCACCATTTCCAATTGAAGAATCTGGGGTTCGGTTTACTCGAGACGATGAGGAAAGAGGACGAGGAGTATTGGGGTGGTGTACCGATTTCATTTGCGGATCTTGTTTTTCGACTGCTTGTATTTGTGGCATTGGTCGGTCAGTTACATACGAACTAAGAAAATCGTCATCACTAAATATGTTTCTGTTGAAGGGCCGAATGCCCGTGCTTCTGAAGCCATTCACTATGTTTTCAGGACTGACTGATTTAGGGTAGGCAACTCCAAAAATTGAAGCTATGTCGTATATCGTAATAGTCTTCCCCGGATGCATCAACATCCAGTCATTGCAGGCAATATTATAATTAGATTTTACTGATTTGAAGACACTTTTGTCTAAGGGTTGCAATTTGCCGGTAGTGTGTGGTATATAGAAATCGGAAAAGTTTTTTTTCTTATAATGTCCAAGCTATATGTGACGCAAACTTGAAAATTCTTGACATTGTAACCCAATGGCCTGGATCTGCAGATGATTCGTATATTTTTGCTAATTCGAGAATAAAACATCGTTTTGAAAATGTGAATTTGGGGATGGTGTTCTATTAGGGAATAAAGGTTATGCCGTAACAAATTATTTAATAACACCACTGCGAACTTTGGTTACACCGGCCGAGAATTTGTTTAATCAAACACACATTTGGACCAGAAATCCTATAGAGAGATGCTTTGGCGTACTGAAAAAAAGGTTTCCTGTACTTGCTTTAGGGATTAGACTAAAGTCTACTAAAATACAGGGCTTTTTAAAATGATTCTAAGGGCATAGTTGGCCATGGATTTCAAAAATCCCGCTTCGCTGAAATTACGCCCGTGATTATGCCTCATTATAAGCGAATTTTCGCGACTAACTTTCTGTAACTGAAAAGTATGATACTGGTAACATCCCCACCTAATGACAATGACGTAATCAACATACTGCGACGATTATCACGAAAATAATGTAATATGATTGACTGTCAAGAAGTGTGACAAGAATGTAAGAAAATATAACCTTGCAATTTGCAAAAACTGTGCAGCATTAAAGTTTTGGTGGAAAATGGAGCCACTCAGCGTAATTAATTTATGTGAACAGTACTTTTTTGATGCTGATGAACTTCTGTTGTGTAACTGGATTCTCAATAAAACAAATGCCACAAATTTGTATATAAAATTACGTGAAACATATTACAAAGGGCCGATTGAAGAAGATTGGTTAATAAATTACCATGACATCATGTTTTTTCGGTTTTTTCGAATACAAAAGTCAACGTTTTTAAACTTATTAAATGTTGTTCTGGAAAATGACAACCATAAGTTAATGAGGAAAAAATATCACGGGGGTAATTTACCAATACCACCTGAGAAGGCTTTGCTTACGTTTTTAACATATATGGCAACCTAAGAAAGTTTATTGTCAATTGGGCAAAGATTTGGAATTGTTCCATCAACTGCAATGAATATAGTGAATGTTTTGCTTTATATTATGTTAAACATAAAGAAGAAATACATATTTTGGCCTCGAACTGATGAAGAGGTAGAACATGTAATAAACGGTTTTACTCATTATCCAAGTAAATTTTTAAATTGTTTGATATTTCAAAATGATTCATGTTCATGTTTTTCTTTAGATGTTTTGGGTGCTATTGATGGTAGCCAGATAGATATAAAAGTCGTGCCACATACTCAACATGGCAGTTATGTTAATAGATATCTTAGACATTCTATTAATGCCATGGTGATATCTACTGCTGAAAAAATTTTGACTTACGTTTTTATTGGATTCCCAGGATCGGCACATGATTCCAGAGTAATTTATATTTTTGAAATTATGGAAGTTGGACCTCAAGTGTAACTTATAGGTCTTTTCGAACTCAACATTTATCCAAAACATTGCAACACATGGTTCGCAGTTCTATTTTCCTAATGAAGAATGTCATATATTAGGAGATAGTGCATTTCCATTAAAAATGTGGATGATGACACCCTATAAGCGTAGACCAGCTTTAAATAGAATTGAAAGACAGCACAACTATCATTTGAGTGCTGATCGTGTTGTGGTCGAACATATTTTTGCCCGCATTAAAGGTCGATTTAGGAGAGTAATATTCATAAACACCTACTTCATTAGCAAAGCTATTGAAATAACCACTGCTGCATGCGTTTTACATAATTTTTGCTACATGAATAAAGATCAGTGGGAAGATGAGCTCTATGAAGATGTTAACGTACAAGAGTTCATTGCAGAAGACAATGATGAAGAAACTCGAAGAGCACAACTCAAAAGGAACCAAATAGCTAGAGAATTATTAAACAATGTATAATATATATTATAGAAAATAAGAAAAGATAGATACAATATGTATTAAAAACAACAAAACATAAATTCTAACGAAGGAAATAACATTGTCTTTAAAATCGTTTCTGTTTTAATTTTCATCTTCACTGGAATCCATTTCGCGTTTTCGTTTTTTGGTCATTTTTTCTAGGATTGTCAGCATTCGGTCTCTCTGACGAGTTTGCTCTGTGAACAGCATATGCATTGCTGCAAAATGCTGATTGCGATCCTGTGCTTCTTGTTGTAAGTGTTTTGTTAAGAATTCTAGATATATTTGGTTGGATGTTTTTGGTTTAATACCATGCTTTACTTTCTTAAATCGATTTTTAATGCCTATCTTTTCCTGTAAACAAACAGTACATATTTAGAAAATCTGATGAATGAAGTTATACCTTTACTTGACTATCAGTGCTTGCCATGGTAGTACTGCTTGTACTTGGTGTGGGATCGTCATAAATGCTAGTACTGGAGTCTTCACCTTCAGTGTCCTGCAAAATACCATAACATATACAAGAATATTTAAGAGTTTCTCCAATGTGGTGCATTTTACTTGTAAATTTTGAGGATGACATTTATGTTTCTCCCCTAAAATCGCATCCAGCTCAAAATAAAATGGGGGGTTATTAATTCGTTCAGTGCCTGTTTTGCGCCTATGGTCTTTACACTTAATATAAGTTTTCTGCAAATTTGCGAATTTTTGTTTATATTTTTTTGCGTCCACATTAAACCCTGCTTCGCGCATTTCTTTGACAATTTGTTGCCATAAGGTTTCCTTATGAGTTTTTTTGCCATTAAAGTTGTCTTTTAATCTTAATCGAAGCTCCAACAATTTGCTGGTGGCAGTCATACATTTTACTGTGGGTCTGCTTTTGGTATACCAAACATTCGCAAGTTGTGTGTCGTCGTTTTCATTACTTGTAACATTTTCAATATCGTCGTCGTTTCCATTATTTGTAACATTTTCAATATGGTCTTCGATAAACGCATCGGCTCGTTCCTGATCTGGAAGAAGTGAAAACAAATAAACTAATCTTTAAATGAGATTTATAAAAAGTACCATTTAATAGAATCTGGGCAATATGTAATGGGACTACACACGAGTAGTCTTCTCCCTTACTATTTATAGAAATCTCCACCAAGTTCTCTTCTTCATTAGCTTCTGGTTCAACTATCATGTCTACAAAATGCAACTTGTGACATTAATTAGTGTTAAAACTTGTTTTAATAAGTTGACCTTTTGTTGACGAACACATTTTTTTTTTCACAAATTAATATAAAATTGCACCATCAACACTCAATCAGTCTCAGAACGCAAATTAATTTATTAGGCGGCAAAGAAAATAACCTAACAAAACTTGAAACACATTAGACCCATTTGACAGATCTACATTTGGTTACCGCGAGATACATGCAACGTTAGGCCGTTAGTGCCAGTATGTTCATGGTAAGGTCGATATGACGTCACAACACCTTCTCCTCTGATACCTTTCCAAAGCGAAAATGTTAATGTTACACGTAATAAGATACCGTAACTTACTTAGTTAGTCGCGAAAATTCGCTTTATGACAGTTCTCACTTGTCACATTAATGTCTAATGTCATTTGTAACCTGTCATGTAAAGTCGTCGTTTTTATTGTTTTAACGTTTTTCCCGTGCGAGTTACGGTAATTCTCGTTGATCCAAGCTCAAAACAACAAAACAATCGTTTTCA
Source organism: Zophobas morio (assembly GCF_036711695.1). Lineage (NCBI taxonomy): Eukaryota > Metazoa > Arthropoda > Insecta > Coleoptera > Tenebrionidae > Zophobas > Zophobas morio. The sequence continues at coordinate 12,275,399 of NW_026972122.1, forward strand.
AAACTCTTGCTGGTTGCGTACGAAAATCGTGTTTTCCTAACGGCGTTCGGAAAGTGACTAGTTTCCGCACGCTAACCCGTGCGGATAGTGATACTTTTCCGCACTAGTGCGGGAAGTAAAATGTAAGTACATTTCAAGGATTTATTGATTAATGATTACAACCATTTGTATTAAATGTAAAAGAACAATTTATATAGATGTTTTTCTCATTGCTTTCATTTCGATCTGTCCCTTCAGTGGTTTTCATCTCAAACACCTTGCTAACATTTGCTGCCTCCTTTTGTTCGGATCCAACTTCAGCTTCGTTTTATCGGTGATAGTACAACTGTTACGCCAATACAGCTACTTCTGAAAGTTTCTTTACTTGCTTTTCATTGCACCATGCCCAAAATTCCTTATAAGCCTTCTCATATCGGTCCTTACATTTTGTCGGCATTAGGTCTTGAATTGCATTCTCTGCTTCAGCAACTATATCCGAAGGAATAGAATCGCTAGAGGAATCTTTGTTTTCCATCTTCAATTGGACACACAGAACACAACACGATTAGGTATTATTGACAAATATTTTGCGAAAAACTTGTTTGTGTTTAAACAATTGCATTCGCATACCTTGACTACTCAACGATATGATTTTCGAATGTGCTGCGATTTAAAATTTGACGAAAAACTTAATTGCTGAAAGATTTAACAGACGCTGTTAGGAAAAACATTGTTCCTAACGCGCGCGGGAAGTGCGATTCCGAAACTCGCTACGCTCGTTTCAGTAACACCTGCTCTCGTTTCGGAATCGCTGACTTTCCACATTTGTTAGGAAAATAACTATTTTCTGCTAGGAAGCAAAGACTGTGAAAATAGTTTATTCTATTGAACAAGAACAAGACACTTCTTTCATCGTTATGTCTTGTTATCGTAATGGGACGCAATGAAACAAAGAGTGGCTGTATCTTGTAACCGGTTGTAAGCAAGAATATTTTGCCAAATACTTTCAATAATTCAACATCGTTAGAGGCTCACATTAGAGATGTAATCAATAGATTTCGAACTGGCAGTGTCAACAAAGATAAATCTCGTGGAAGACTTGAGCAGAATTGAACAATTGAACAGCGGATCCTAAGTTTTGATGAAAGGATGTTACAAATTATTATTGAAATTAAAAAGAGAGTGAACATGTCTCTTGAACAAAATGATGAACATTTTTAATATTTACTGTGATGTTTAACCGCAATAAATTTGTTTCTTTTTATTGTAATGAATTAGTTTTATTTTTTAAAAAGATATGCAGCATTTAGGCAACCAGTTATACAGATGCGTATGGTCTTTGTCATGCGCCCTTGGGCACTTAGAGTTAAACCTGGGAGGCGGCACGTTTACATGATCTACTGCTACCCTATAATCATTTATAGGAACCCTGTACAAGCACTCATTGTAGCGTGTGCTGTTCTTCACAAGATAGCTTGTGAACTGAATGATGAAGCACCAGACGACATAAATGAGGACGTAGAACGTGAAATTGCTGCAGCTATAATAGATGATGACATAATTGAAGATAACCGTGCACACAACGTTAATAATATTGTTAGACAAACTTTGATTAACCAATATTTTGAAAATTTATTATGATTTATTGTTTTTTTATAATTACATATATATTATATCAAAATTACATTTTGTTTAATTCAAGAGATTTTTTCAACAATTGCAATTCTAAATAATATTTTTCCTGCATGTGCTGCATTCTTAAATTGCATTCTTGCAAATATATTTGATGCCTTTCCTCGTTGTGGCGAAGTTTTTGTTCATGTTCCTCGGCGCAGAAATTCTTTTTGTAAAGCACATTCTGTTTTTTGCGCTGACCACTGGCTTAATTTGGTTTTTAAATTGCCATGTGGTGTACGCAGTGATGTCTTGTTTCTCTTTGGCAGTGGCGTGTCGTGGTTTTTTATGAAGAGGGGGAAGCTGGAAAATAACTTACCAGGCTATTTAAAACTGAGAGGAATTCTCCTAGTTTTCTTTGCAAACTCGTCAATGACTTCGTCGTAGAAATGTTGCTGTAATGCCATTTCTTGAATCAGTTCTTTCTCAATAGACAACAGTGCTAAATGTGAAAACCTTTCTTGCCTAGTTGAATTTCTCATAAATGTTTTTATTCTCTTCAGAGCAGAAAAACTGCGCTCTGTTGAGACACTTGTCGCAGGAATGGTAAGGGCTAATTCACATAATTTTAAAACTTCAGAACAAGCTTGATCAAGTTCACAGTTTTTTATGGATCGCCATAAGTCACTCACTATTTTTGTTTAAACCTTCCGTATTGTACATTACAAAAAGTTCAGAACGCAAGGAGTGAAAATCAAAATAAACTGAATACTTCCTTTTAAGACACTCCAAAGCACTTTCCGAAACTACAGTATGACTATTAAAATCCACTAGTTCTAAAAATTCTAGATTGCTGAAATTTTGAAATCGCGTATCCATGTGAGACGTAATATTGTCAATAATTTCAAAATATAGTCTCTGAAAGCAAGCTCCAATTACAGCAATGCGACTTCTTTTCATGTCTGGTTCAGTGCCAATATCAAACATATGAAATTTATTCCAAATTTCGTCGAATTTTTCCCTCTTGGATGATATGATTGATTTAAATTCGTTAATATTTTTAATACAAAATTTAATGTCGCTGGTTTTATTTTGTAGAACAGCAAATACATTGTCGCAGAAAGGAAATACACTGCGTTTCAAATAAAATGCACCACCTAGAAGGAGTAGGCGTAGAATGTTGAAATTTGGTGGAGAAGACTATTGCACGTAGACAAACATTTGATTAAAATTTCAAAGAAAAAATAAAATGTCTAACACAAGAAATGTTAATAATGTGTTAAAATTCCACGTGCACGAATACAAGACTGTATTCTTCTAGGCATGCTTAAAATGAGATGACCTATTGCCTGCTGGGGTATCTCATTCCAGGCATTTTGAATTTGTTGTAGACATTCTTCCAAAGTCTTTGGAGGATGTGGTAAATTGCGCAGCCTTCTATGCATTAAATCCTAAACATTTTCGATTGTTGATAAATCTGGTGATAGGGCAGGCCAGGGTAAGAAGTTGACGTAATTTTCGTCAAACACTCTTTAAGTTAATATGGCCACATGAGGCCACGCATTATCTTGTTCAAAAGATGTTCTTCGACGGTTCGAGAGATAAGGAAAAAGAAATTGATTTAACACGTTAACGATGTAATGCCGGGCATTTAGCGTGCCTGGAATGAACACTAAGGGAGTACTTCAACAGATGTGTATACCATCCCATATCATTACTCCAGGTGTTAGAGCGATATGACATCTCTGTACAAATTCCAGATTTTACCTTTGGCCTCAAGGCCTTCGAACACGTATGCGTCCATCAGAGTGCCACAAACAAGACCTAGACTTGTTCCTAAACATTATGACATTCCACTATTACAGCCATTGCTGCCTGTCTTGGTACCAGTGAAGCCTGGTAGTTTTGTGTTCTTGTGGTAAGGGAAGTTTGCAGTTTGGACGATAAGATCTCAAGCCAAAGGAACGAATTTGGCGGTAGATGGTACTCCTCGGATTCTGTGCCCAATTGCTGTCATCCAGTCCATCCCGACTGATCGTTATGGTTACCAAGGGTACTGAATAACACTTCTTCTTAGCAAATGATCTTCGCGTTCTTGGGTGACTCTGAAACGGTCGGTACCCCTGCGACGCATTTGTAGCTCTTCGTTGTTCCATTCTCGACTTGTTCTTAATATCGTAGAATCCGTTGGGCCGAGTCTTCTGGTGATTTCCCGAAATGGTAAACTAGCCTCATGCATCCCAATCATTCGCCCTCTTTCAATAGGTGTTATCTGTTGAAAATTACCTCGTGTGTGGACTCGTAGCATTTTTGCAAGCACAATAATGACAAATGTCAAGTAAAATTGCAAAAGAATCTTACTCAAGTATCTTTAAAACATAATCAAAAAATTAATAAAAATCGAATAACACTCGGTATATTATCTAAACAAGTAGTAGTTTTTCTTTCAAATTTTAATCAATTGTTTGTCTATATGCAACAGTCTCCTCCACCAAATTTCTACATTCTACGCCTACTCCTTCTAGGTGGTGCATTTTATATGAAACGCAGTGTATATCAGAAAAACTAATCAATAGTAAATTAAAAATTTTATCTTTGGTCAACAGGGATAAATACCCTCTGGAACAAACAACGGTTTCATGGTTCCACCGCTCTTCTTGATTTAGAAATAATTCAAAAAGTTCTATAAGTGGCTGTCGATATTCGTAAATAGTCTGAACTAATCTACCATTGTAATTCCATCTAGTTGGAGCAACTTTTGGCATTCTTTTATGAACCTCTGAATCTAAAGCACTACTCCTCTTCGATGACTTCGAAAAGAAAGACGCAATACCGCTTAAGTTAGAAAAAAATATTTTGCATTCTTTTATGCTACTACAGGATTGTTGCAAAACCAAATTTAGGCGATGTGCCATACAATGAACAAATAACGCATTTGGATAAGTTTCTTTTACTTTTGCTTGAAGCCCTCCCAGTTCTCCTGCCATCACTGCTGCGCCATCGTAACTTTGTGCTATTAATTTTGAACCGCACTCTAGTTCTTCAATAGTTTTTTGAACTAAATTATAAAGGCTAGATGCTGTTCTTTCTAATGAGATGTTAACAAAACCCAAAAATCGTTCTTTTGTTTCCTGTTTTGGTCAAATATCGTACAACTTTTGAAAGTTGACTTACATTCGCGATGTCTGTGGTTTCATCCACCATAATGGCGACAAACGATGCATCTTTAATTTCAGTTTTTATTCTCTTCAATGCAACCTCCCCTCTGCTCGCAATTAGATCGTTCTGTATCAGATTTGAAGTACCCTTGAACACTTTTGAATTGTCCAAATGAAATTTTAATGGCTCATCATACTTCGCCAATAAATTCAATAAATCGACGTAGTTACCTTTATTTGATGAGCTTTCAGATTCAATGTGATCTCTAAATGCTAACTCATGTTCACCAAGGAAGCATACTACATCTATTAGCCTTTTAAGGATTTCTCGATTTTTGCGTACTTCTTGGTTATGTTGCTCATGACTTATTCGCAACTGATTATCTAAAGAATGCTCTATTATAACTTTTGCAAAAGTTTTTTCTTTAACTATAGCCTGAATGTGAGCTTTACTGCAAGAATGCCTTTTTATGAGCTTATGTAAGTTATTCAGATCAGAGAAGCCGTTTTTGTTCTATAAACTTTTTTCGTTGCTAAAAAGAATGCATGGCCAACAAAATAAAACCGATTTTGTACTGCATCCTTTATAAAACACACAAAGAGAAGCTGTGCTTCCCTAGCTTCCATGGAAAACACGCTACTGCTCTTTGGTACACCTGGAGAATTCCATTTTGTTTGTAAACTTAATCAATTTGATGACACTTCCTCCTGTATTTCATCACTTAACTCATTTTTCCCATCAGAATCATTAATTTCAATGGTGATGGTTTCGTCCACAACTTCAGTGCCTACAATTTCTATGTCATTTTCTCTTGTTGGATGATCATCCATGGCATCCGAGTCAAAAATGGAGTCATCACCCGTCACTTGCTTACCTATAAAAATAATCTTTACTAGCAATTTCACAAGTGTAAAATGTGGTTCACACTATAGGACTACACTAATTGATTTATGTGAGTATTTAAGAGACTGTTTACCTATAATTTCCTTTATTTGAATATCCAGCTCAGTAACTGGTGACGGGTCCGACGGGACCCCACCAGTTCCAAAAGCATTGGATCTTTCCTGTGCAAAATTTCCTTTAGCCCTCTTCTTTAGGTTATTATATTTATTTTTGAGGACAGTTACATCACGTGCGGTTTCGCCACTCATGCTGTTAAATTCAGCACATAGAGCTTTCCACGCTGCATTTTTTTCCTGTTACTGTTAGTATCTGACTCCTTGCACTCAATAATATTCTTATACTTAGCTATCAGCGATATCAGTACATGTTGTTCCTTCGTGCTGAAGTTGCTGGAACGTACTAATTTGGTCTTTGCTGTGGACGACGTTGAACACATTTTCGCAAGTACAAACTGGAAAATCTGAGAAGTGAAATTATTATACGCTGCAGTTACCACGTCACTGTTCTTACCACGACGTAACAAAATCTGTTCTAATAATAAATAATACCTATAATATTTAAAATAAGATCACTCAGGTTTCAGGTGCAACTTGCCGACTTGCAAACACAATAATAACGAAACGCTGTTTGTTTTGAACGCTGTCAAATTATGTATGTAACCTCACCTAACCATTTTCAACGATATTCAGTGCTACCAACTGCTTAAAATGCTTAGTCAACTGACCTGTCGTTAACCGCGCTATGTACAAGCAAATTAGTCTTGAACTCAGATCAAAAGTGACCAACGGATGAACCGTTGGTCATATGACAAGCAGTTCAGCGAAGTTTTATACAAGTCGCCCTGAGTGTTGCTACGCCAAGTCATTTTCATAATTTCTCTCTTGCTTTAATAAATTAAGAGTTTTTTTTTTGAAAAATCTTAATGTCATGCAATTTTCTTACTGAATACCACTCGTCTGTTGATTGAATCCGGAAATTTTGTTCTCGTGATTCTCAAAAACGTGTAATTAGTTCTCGCGTTTTTGAGAATCACTGGAAAAATTTCCGGAAACAATCACACACTCAGGGTATTATTTTATAAGTGACAATAACGAGACGGACAGTAGTACAATAGCAAGAGATATTTACAACTTAACACTAGAATGGCCGGTCTGTTCTTCTACCGAGAATGACCGAAAGCGGTCAAAATGACCGGTAGACTTTTAATGTGAGAGCATGCAGAGGCAGGTAAAAATTAGGGAGATGTATTTTGATAAACCCTTCACAATATTGTAGTTTTTTAATTTTATCCCTAGTCACATGAAAGTGGGAAAAAAAAATTACTTTGATAGTATGACCAAAACTACAAACAAAAAAACGGGTTTCTTAAAGTACAGTCAGATAAATACTGCTTCGAAAATTTATAAAATTTAATTTTCACTGTAATTTTTTTGGCGATCTAAAATTAAAAATTAAATTTTTATGATGACGTCATCAACATTTGAGCAAGAACAGATATATCAATTTGAATATGTGCAGTGTATTACTATTAATAACAGTACTAAATCCTCAAATTTTCGGGAAAATGGGATTGTCAATAAAACATTCCCCTCATTCATTGTTTTTTTGTGTCACTTTAGATAAATAATTAAACTGTGAGTGCATTGATAAACCATAAGTATAAATTCTTTATATTGTGTATATTATAGCTTTTATTCGTAAAAATTTTGAGATGACGTCAACTTTTTTGGGAGGGGATAAACGGATAAATTTTGATTAACGATTTACTATAATCGTAAAACGTTTGCAAGATTTCAATTTGCATTTTCAAAGTAAAATTGCAAAATGTTGTTACACAATTTAGATTTTTTTCAAAAATCTGGACACCTAGAGTAAAAACTCACGGTTTCATAAAATACGAGTGGATGGGCATGTTATTTTATAAAATGTAAATGGCATTTACTTTTGTAAAAGTTGGAGACCACATCATGCCATGGTTGGTGAAGACGATCAGACAAATTTTGGCGAGCGTTTTCCCATACATGATATTTCTAATATATGTACATACAAAATTTGACAACAATCGGCCAAACGGCAGATGGCAAAGAGAAAGAGACTGATAAAAACAAGAAACCTATTTTTTTCGTACTCTAGGGGTCATGAAACGTCGAAAAAACATTAGAGTCGCCCAATGGACTCGATTACAATACTTCTTAGTCATTTTACTGAAAATGAAAATATTACGTGTAACTTTATGCTGGGTTTGAGACTTACCGGTGCATCGGGATTAATATTGTTTTGCCAGCTTCGCCAACTGCTTAGATTTGTTGGCAAGATTACGTTCATTGGCTTTTTTCTTGCAGGCGAGATTCAAACGTACAGTGAAATATCTTTGCAAGAATTAGTTGTGTTACCTCCTCTTTATGTGTAACACAACCAACAAGATGATTAAATGTCTGATCATTTAATGTGTCAATAATTGTACTAACAGCATTTTTTTCGAGTTCCTTTTCAAATACGTTTGTAATAACTGCTTCCACATGAGTCAAGAAAGTGTACAGTTCTTGTAAAGCATATGTCAAATATCCTTTACTTTTTTGGGTAATTATCGAGCAGAAATCTTCTGTGCCACTACCAAACAAACTCTCTTTACAATCTGAGCAAATTTTGGTTTTAAAACATTTTGCTATGTATCCGCACAAGTATGCAAAGGCTTCTCGGTTGTCTACAAAAGCCTCGTCTTGTTGAAATATTTCGTCGTTCACTAGAAGACGGAAAGTCAAAGTGGTTTTCTTTTTTGGCGTTTGCATATTTTCTGTGTTTAAGAGGCTTTTAAGTATTTCACCTCCAGAAACATTACTACCTCTTGGAGGTTTTATTAGTGAATACACAGACATTAAACGAAATATTTTCCCAACTTGTAAAAATTCTGGATGACTATTGCAGCCTCCGCTACTGCGTAAAAGCCCGAAAAGGTGCTGAAAATATTTAATAATGCAATTATCTCTGCAAGAAGTGAAATAGTTACCTCCAGAGCATCTTGGTTCATTCTCCTGGTCATCAGGTACTTGAATTTTTGGGTATTTGATAAGTAATTTACTAGACTCAATGTACAATTTATGGTAGCCCTCTGACCATCATATATTGATTTTGATAAAAAGTATTCAGGAAGAGAAACTTCCTCCCACAAGGTCAAATACAATAGAACGTCTTCCAATTCCTGTATGATTTTAAAAATTACATTTTCCCAATTTATTTAAGATAGAAATGGACTTCTAGTATTACATGAAGTTTCTATTTTACGGAAATATTGTATGAATGTGTTCGATTCTATGAAATTAGACACCTTTAATACCTATTTGCAGTTAGTTTTTTGGCCATATTTCATAATTTTTGGGTAATAGTCATCGTTAACTGATATTGTAAAATGTAGTATAAAACAACACTGAAAATAAGTACACACCTTATAATCCTCAGAGTTGAGCTTTAGACCTGTAAATGGCGATGACGAATTCATAATATCAATGTTGGATTCTTATTCGTTAAAAATAAATAAGTGGACTGTATTTTTACTTTGTTTTATTTTAACTTCCTTCGATGGTTACATTGCAACGATCCGACTTACACTGCTAATGTCCACACAAAAATGTCGTGATATTAGGGGGGAAATAGCCCGTCCAAACCCCGCCGCCAGAGGTGGTGCGAGCCGCACTTCAGACGGCGGCCGCCTTACAAGGTTGAAGGTCCGCACACGTGCAGCTGCCTTACAAAGACACCGCCAACACGTGGAGGCCGCACCGACAAAATATAAAAAATGTCCTAAACAATCAATTCATTGAATCGTTGCTTCTGCATCATGCAACTCAGGCACTCTATTTTTGCGCATTCCCAACACTGTTACTGAAAAGCTAAAAAAGATATTTTGTATGGAATTATAATAATTATTTGTTTAATCGCAAACAACCTGAAACGCTAATTTTGCGGACATTTTCTCCTAAGTTTGGGTCAAATATGTCTTTTTGTTAATTTGTATGCAACACGAAAGTTCGTATGTTCTTCGTATTTTCACAAACTAGCAAAAAATGCGTACTTCATAACGCCTTGAGGTACCTTAAAATGCACATAATGTGAAATATAAAGTACCTATAATTCATTATGCTTAATTTTACTTACAACCAATTTTTGTCTTTTTATTAATAAATTTCGTAGACACTTTATCAAATGGTGCCAATCAGAACAAAACTTTAATTGACGTTCTTCAGGAGTTGGGTTTTGATCCTCCGAGACAACGGGATGATTACACCATGGTTTGGAACTATCCGTGATGCCAAAGTGGTTCCACATATTTCTGTTCCACGTGGCAGTTACTTGTAACGATATCTATTCACAAAGAATAATGCATTCTGGCATAAGTTTAGCTTGGACCTCTCCGGTTACATTCCCAAAGGCCTGAATAGATTTTCCGGCGAAAGTTTGGAACCTAAATACCAATATGTGACCACTCAACTCATTTTTTTGTTTATCTGGGATATGTGATCCCAGATCAACGAAACCACACAACTCCATTGTGTCCTTTTTTAAATGCTTTGAAGGTGTTTTTTGCATTCGTCAACCGCGGGCTTCATAATCTGGCATCATTTTAGTTTTCTCTTTGATCACACCAAATAGTTCAAAATTTCCATCTATTGTTTTCATGTAACTAACTAATGTCCTTTGACTCGGAAGTGGCATAATGTTGTGCATTCTTATGTGATCATACAGTTTGGGGCTCTTAATTTTCATTAAAATGCATGTATACATCTAGTTTAGGGTGTAACGCACTCCATGTTTTCCCTTTTGCGTCGCCTCTATGCAAACGTCCAGTAAGTTTTATTGTTCTTCAAGCAACTTGGCCTTAATGTCTCTTTACAACTCTTCATATGTCCCTTTTGTTCTCAGGTTGGTGACAGCAGTTTGTAAAGTAACTTGAAATTATTTTTTTTTTGTTTACCTTTTGATGATATTTCCCTTATCTACAATATCGAAAGGTTTTCCAAATTAGATGAAGAATGGATAACTTCAAAATTTTTGTAGCGTCGTTTAACGCCATTAGTATAGACCGTGCTTTTTAGTTCACGCTTAATAGTTACAGATCTTTCAATCTCTGTGGTAAGACAGCATTGTTCAATTTCATAAATACAATATGCTGTTCATGTTTGTGAATGTTCCATCCGGATGGTAAAAATATGACTTCGATATTGTTTTTAATTAAATCAAATAACTTTGAATCTGCGCATTTCGGTTGGCTAACATTTAGGATTGTAGGAGTGGTAGGGTTTTCAGGTGGTTCGATCAAGGAACTGGAACAAAAACAGGGGTAAAGGGTATTCAAAGTTTTGAAGACTGTGATTGCTTCTACTTTTTTGGGACATTTCGATATTTGATTATGACTGACGATATACCCTAGATATTGAATTTCTTTCTTGAAAAAGTCGCATTTTTCTCTGTTGATGTGGATATTGTAAGTTTTTAATCGTTCGAGGCAGTTGATAAGTCTTTTCTTGCAGTCTTCAAGTGACGAACCATGAATGATTATATCGTCGAAATATGATAAAGTTCCTTCGAGTCCTTGAAGAATCTGCTCGAGTATTCTATTAAATTCGCTCGGTGCTGTTTTGATTCCGAAGGAGAGTCTGTTCATTTGATATGTTCCTCGGTGGGTCGAAATAGTCTGTATTGCTCTGCTTTCTTCGTCGACTTTTACGTGCAGGTAGGCTTTGAAGAGGTCGAGGCGACAAAAATAAGCTGAGTCTTTTAGATTGTTGAGGATATCGTCAATTCTTCGGATTGGGTAGTGGGCAGATGTCAGTTGCGGGTTTACTGCTATTTTGTAATCGACACAAAGTCTTACGGTGCCATCGGGTTTTGGAATTACCACAAGGGGAGATCCCCAGTCGCTGGTGTCCACTCTGGTGATGATGTTATCTCTTTCTAGATTGTCAAGTTCTTCTTCGACGGCTTCCTGGAGAGCGTATGGAACTTGTCGTTCTTTTAAAAAGATAGGTTTCGATTTTTCTCTTAGTTTTAGCGAACATGTTACGTTAGGAGTACATCCCCATTTAGGCGGGTAATTTGTTGTTGTCAAATATCTTTCACTGCATTGCCGACGTCATTAGTTTCGTAAGTTTCAGGCTTTTCCTCCCCCAATTCCCAATCCAAATGTCTTGATTCTTGCTTTGGTATTCTGGACTGTCCGAAGCCATTATTTTTTACTGACACTAGTCCCAAAGTTTGTAAATTATTGTAGGGCGCAACTTGAGGCAAGATGAATTTATTATTCGGTAAACCTAGTTTAATTATTTAGTTTTGTCGGATGAAATACAAATTGAAACCAATTCGATAACAAATTGCAGTGTTAATAGTTCTATTTAAAATGTATTCTTCAAGCATAAACTTTCTGCTTCCAATGATTGAATTCAATGTAAATGTACCTTAAAGGTTGTCCTCAGCATTTTCAGTTATTCCCAAAAAACCATTTTTTAAATTTGTTGCGTACTTTTCTATAATTCTCACGACCGTTTTATAAGCTTCCACGTTAGTTTTCTTTTCATCTTCAAATTGAAATAATCATCGTGTGGTAATTGTCGATGGAAAAAATAACCAGCCGGGATTGTAAATGTTAATTTTTCTAAATGTGCCCGTTGCGTGGCGCCTTGCGGAGAACAGTCAAACTACACTTATGAACAGGCAGGATTAATACAGCTGTCAGTGGGGCAACTATTTCAAATAGTTGTTTTTTTTTTGTTAAGTTACTACCAAAAGGAATTTTGTTTTTATGGAGCCAATCTTCTAGTTTTGGTTTCTTCCAAGAGAACTTTGGATTTTCTTCAGCATGCATCGAGTGGTACGGAGCATTATCCACTAATCAGTGCAACACTCGGAATTAATTGCTGAATAGTCCATTTCTTAAATACCTCACTCGTCATGGTTTTATGGAAATCCCTGCTATCGATGTTGCAGTCCAAAAACAATTCGCAGCCTTCTAGGAAACCGAACTTCCCGCCAGCATGAAGCACTGTAAAACGGTTTCCTTCACTCATGCACACTTTCTCAGGCATTCCTCTTCTGTCACTCTCAATAGTTCACAGGAGAACCATTTTGGTTAAGCCACGTCTCATCCAGAAAAACAAAGCTTACATTTTGTTCGGCTAACTGTAAAATTTTAATTTTAATGACTGAAGCCGTGGACTTTCGATGATAATTTTACGATTATTTACTTTTTTGTATTTATATCCCATTGGACGTAATATTCTTTTAAGAGTGCTAAGACTCGCAGTGAACTCTAAGTTTGTGGTAGCAAATTTGAACATATCCTTTGCAGAGAAATATTCGTTTCTCCTATTTCTCGCGTATATTTCTTGGCTTAACTTCTCTTGAAATACATAATCAGAAAAGAAAGCACATTTCTTTTTTCTGCCGGTTAAGGAATTTTCTGGTGGGACTCCGGATTGGTCTTGCCGTATTAATTTATGGATTTGGGTTCGGGAACGCTACAAAGGAGGAGGAAGGAGATTAATACAAAGTAGTGGGTGTGAAGTAAGTGACGCAAGGCGTATAAAAGTAGTGTGAAATGGGTTTTGTCGTCTTTGAATTGAAAAAAACTTTTGTCGTAAACCATTGAATTTTGTTTTAATTTCTAGAGTTGTCACCAAGGGCTTTACTGTGGACACATTGTCAAGGATGTGTATGACACGATGTGAAATTTTGTGTGAAAATTTTCATACAACGTTTTTATAAAATTTTATTATCGTGTCAAACGATATTTAGAAACGATTATTTTGGATCTGATTACATTATTAGCCTATTTTTTTATTTTATTAATTAGGTTTGCAACAGGCTGAGGCCCAATTACAGAAAACCGGACGTGTATACAAACACCCAGAGCGACGGATTTAGCAAAACAAATAATTTGTCCATTCTCTCTACAAATTCAATCGTTGTTGCAGCACTTGCTGCAAGTAAATAGTCATACCAATGGCGACTGAGGCACTGAAAATTTGGGAGGCATATTTGACCTTCATTTTCTCAAAACAATTTGACTGAGATTAGTCTGTCAATTTAACTCTTGTAATATAACCTTTATCAAATAAAATTTCCCTTTCAGTATCTAAAAATGTGTGTGTCATCACATTATTTTTACATGTGAACATTTAAGTTGCGATATTGATATTTTCGTTACTGAAAATCGCTTTGTCTGAGGTCCGACCACCATAAGCTTCGCTTGTGTAAGTTATTAGTCCGGATAAGAAGACCAAGTCCTCGGTCTGCATGTTCGGTATGTACTGTTTTGAGTTTAAATTTTTGTGCAATCGAACATAATTCGAGTTCGCCTAAATTTTTCAAAACACCTTGGCATTTTATTAAAGCATTTCATCTTTTGATGGAAACCTTATAACATGTTTTAGTATTAATTTAATATCGTAATACTGTAATATATACTTTTGCTTAATTTCTTCCTCTAACTTTTTTACTTGGAGTTGCATTAGCCCCATCTCCATTTGGTGTTTTTCTTGAGATCCTAACTCTTGCTGCTGTTTAATTTTTCTGCCCTCTTCGACTTCTAATGTTTTTGCCCTGTAATATTCTGCTTTTGCTCTAACAACAGGGTTTTCACTTGTGGGCTTAAGCAATTTATTAATAGGTTGCTTGAATCGATTTGGAGTGTAGGTACTCCAGTTTGGCTTTGGCTTTTTTGCAGGAGGTTCATCAATTTGCAATACATATACATATTCTAAAATGGCATTCATTAGGTATTAATTAAACGAATTTACTCACTTTAAAAATATGTTTACCTGGGTGTCACTGGCTGAAATTTCATGCCTTTGCATACTATTAATTCCACGGAAAATTTCTTTTTCACACCTGATGATTTCGTTGACCTACGAAATGCAAGTAAAATGAAGTAAAGGAGTCCAAGAGCTAGAAGGTTATATGACCACCATAGAAGTAGTTGACTGCCCCCCCCCCCCCCATTTTTTTTATATAATTTCTGTTTGTAAGTAATCACTATTTTCCCCGTACGTGTTTTTAAATTATCATATTTTGACTTTATTTGGTCAACAAATCAATATTGAATGATCACAGAATTATATTTCTGCGCTACACGATTCCGAGTAGCATCCTGAAAATATAAGAACATGTTGCTGATGTTCCTTAACAACCTGTGTTTTTAAAACGTTTTCTGTATTTGAAACGTTGTTCGTAGTTTTGTTTTCAATAACACGAGTTATATACGACATACCCGAAAAACTCGATATAATTAAATTTTATATTTCCCGTGCTCTGACGGCTTTAAAATTCAATATCTCTAGAACCCGCCGGCAGTTTTGAAAAATAAAAACGTCACTATTTACACCTTCACGGGCCCTATCGATTGACACAAATTTTTTGAAAATCCGACACAATTTACGAAATTTTTATTTGAACATTTACGCGCGAAATCATAGACGAAAAATTAAAAAAAAATATATATAGATATATATCCAAGATGGCCAGAATAGTCAAGTTACCGTTAGACTTTACGTCAATGATCGTCTCATGCAACTCGGTAACAGATAAAACACCAACAGAGAGGGGAGGTATTAATTTGAATGCTAAAAGACGGGAAACAAACAGCTAACAGCAATAAGATGTAAAATATTATCGTACAAACAGCTAAGTCCGAAATGTAAACAAACACCGAAAAAAGACGAAAAAGTTTCAACAGTTTTTATATCGAACTGCTATTTAGCGATAAAGAGAGAAAAACTGCTTGTTTGAATTAATTCTCGAATATTCCCGTACTAATGCAAATTCAAAATTCAATAATACGGGGTTTTCGAAGGTGCGAAACTTATTTCGACGGTGCGAAACCTATCTCGACGGTGCGAAAATTATTTGTGTGTTGATATCGGCCACTCGCTTTGAGAAAAGCAGTGTAGACGATGAAAAAACTGCGAATTACTGGCGAATGAGCGCTAAAAAGCACTGTATCGCAGCGGGCTGGGAGATCTTCAATGCAGGCGTCGACACAGAACACTAGGAACTGAACCGCACTCCTCGACTGACGCCTCTCGACTGTGTATGCGTCGGGCCTCAACCTGAATCCGCGGGAGGAAATGTTTCACTTTGCTCTCTTGATATACCTATAACTATTATAAACCCGGTACAGGTTGCGACTATTTACGAACAGTTAGAGGTCGCTTGGGATAAATTGGGTAACCTTCTGATCTTTTGATCGTGGATATACACTGCATCTTCCTCTGGTACGTTTTTCAAATGGTTCTTCAAGTTCGTCTTCAAATTTTAATATTTTCTTTATTGGAGTTTTAACTCCGTTGTTTTCGTATTATAGAACACGTCGATGTCGAGTTCGAGCTACGAGCTAACGTTTTTCCGTACCGACACCGACACCAGTCTGAACATAGGCATGTAACGGCGCGCTATAGAAAGAAAGAGAAAATAGATAAACTGGTGTGAATGTAGGTAAGCGAAGAAAAACACGTCGGAGGTCACCAATGTAGGTAAGCGAAGAAAAAATGTTTGCTGCTCCGGTGCGGAATCGAACCGCACATATCCCGTGCCGGGCAGGTGCCTTGACCACTAGGCTACAAAGCGGTTGATCTTTACTTCGTTTACCCAGTTATTATTGTGCCGCCACAAATGTAAGGCGTTGGATCGCCGGGATTCAGAAGCGGGTGATAATCACTGAATTTAAATGTCACTTATTCCATAAATACAATTAACGAAGACGTAATTAGTAAAACGGCTAAGTAAATGAGAACCGGAATTAACAGCAGAGTGCAAGGAAGCAACGTTATGCTATTTTCAAATAAACGAAGTACAGCCGGTAATTGCAGTGAAGTAATTATAATATTTCTATATGATAAATAAATAAAAAAAGTATGTTTTATAATAAACAACCATTGACAATACATGGATATTTACTTTAATTAAACCAATCATCCTCATTAATCATTATTTTGTCAAAGAATACAAATGCAACATATTTTTGGTTTTTATTATTTTTTAAGAGAAAATTAATGACTTCGCCGCTTATACGTGTTGAATTTATATAAGCTGATAACACAGAGTTAAAACTCCATCCTTGCGTCCCTGGGTCGAAGCACTCTTTTTTTTTAATTTCCGATCTTTGACGAATTAGGCAAGGACAATCGAGTTCTTTCAGAAATCGTTGTCTTAGAATTGTTGTTTTATTCTTTCACTGCCAAATAATGTATGCATTTATTTCACTTGTGTTCAGTAATAGAAAAAAAAAAATTAGCGGCTATCTATTACTTGTTCTTGTTACAGAATAGCTTGCCTTCATTTCATCGACTAAGGTCACTGTACCCTATACGGCCTACCTAAGCTTTGAGAATTTTTTTAAGTTTTGTAAGAACTTGAAATGGAAGAGTAATGGTGGGAGTTGAAAGAGGTTACATTTTTGTAAATAATTTTTAAATTCCAGACATTTTCAAAATTCTAGAGCCCGACGGTACCCGGTTTAATTAAAGTATTGGTATTTCTAAATTTGTATAAGCAGCTCTGGTACAATCTGAGGATAAATTTTAAGGGGAAGTTGTTGTTTACCGTAATTTGTTTTATAACATTTAACTATTTTTCAAAGTTTTCAGAGGAGAGAGGGATGGAGAAAAGTCTTAAAAATATATATGGAAAAGTCTAAAAAATATATATGGAATAGACTTTCAATCATTTTCACTACACTCATTGTTTGAATGTCATCAAGCTCATCATCATCATCATCATCATCATCATCTTCATCTTCTCCTTGTTCACTTGCAGTTTGCTCAAACACAGAGTCTACATCTGATAAATGAACTTCTTCCACCACATTTTCAAAGTCATCAGGTACTTCATTTAAGTACTGTCGCACTTGACGTTCGAAATGGGGTGGAGCACCGTCTTATTGAAACCAAATAGGTTTTGCTGGTAACTCTGGATTTTGGTAATTGGGAAACAATTCTCTAAATCTAGGCACTATACGTTTCCGCAACAGCCTTGAGTATCCCTCAGAATTTAAATTCAGTAGTCTTGTATCTTAAATAACTATTTTCGTAATGCCATTTAAAAACAAAACTAATCTTATGCCTCATTTTATAAGATATGTTTTTCTGTAATTTCGTATCGTTAATTAGCTTTTCTGGGCGGGAAAGTGATTGAACAGCTTTCCTAAATTATATTAACGATACCGAACAGCATTTGCTTACATTTAATAAGCTTACGATGAAAATTTGATTTTCTACTCTTGCTGTAAAAAGTAATGAAAGACACAACGAACACAGTTGGAATGATACAGATTGTACCCGAACTTTAAAAAAGCAAAGCCACCAGAATTTTTCCGTAACCAGGCAGCGTTCTATGAAAACTTAGACGCCAACATCCCCTTTTCCTCGTACGAAGTTTTTTTGATAGTATCAGATCATCAGCCACATTTTGAAGGGCATCATTATTTGCTGCTTCATGTTGTCGAATAATAGAATAAGTTCTCCAAGGGATCTTAATGCAGCATTCTTGACCTCAAAAATTGAAACCTTTTATATAATATGTAATATGGTTTCCAAATTAATGTAATCGCTTCAATATTAGACAATTAGCGAAATTACGTTCCGTACAACGTATTTTACGTTAACGTACACATTCGCCAATAAGAACACCGCATTTTCTATCTTTCCATAGATATAACAGTTTTTTCTACGTTTTGCGTGCTGTACGTTCTACGGAACGTGGTTTCGTATAGCAAAACATTTATTTCCGTTCGTACTACTAGTGTCTATTTAATCGGAAATAATGAGAAAATCGGTAAGAATAAAATTAATTAAAAGGATGAAAAACTACTAACTAACAAATTAATAACGTAACAGAAGAAATTATGGATGTAATTAATTACCAAAGGGCGGACTCCAGCGAGTAGTCCGGCAAACCAGCAGTGCAAACCTAAACCGCTGGTTCGAATAATTAGCCTTCAGTTGACTAATTGTATGGTACAAAAAGGGTTAGTTTTTTCCTTAGATCATATAATAAATACATACCAATACTCAAACTAGAAGCTGTGACTAGACAAGCTATCTGTTGTCGTTTTCTAGTTCAAGGGGAGTAGTGTAATGCGGTTGTTATGTCATTACCACGTCTTCTTTTTATTATATGCATTTCGTCTTCATATGTTTCACTGTCACTTCCATCCTTCTCCCGCCCCAGCGCAAGACATCGCTTTTCTTATAGTTTTTTCTTCTAACTGGACTTTCAAGTTTTTATAAGAAAACCAGATTCAGAGGTTAGAACAAAGAGCCTATTTTGAGTGACGTAAACATGACGTATCAATTTATTGGTGCAAAAAAGTACAATAATTTACTATTCCTTTAGTTATCTACTGTGAATTATTGATCTCAAAATATTACGGATTATTATTTAATAGTTTCTTCTTTTTGAGGTTTGTGTGAGAGTTATTTATTGAAATAAAGAGACAAAAGAACAGTTGATAGACTGTTGGAAAGATTACTAAAATAGTAGTATACACTATTACAATATGTAGGCAACTTGTGATTATACTTTTTGAAACAATATATTAAGCCTAAATATTCCATGTTTAGTAGGACAAAAAAAATCTTTTTAAAAAATATAGTTTATTTTTGTATACATATTATTGATGGCAAAATAATAGGAGTACTATTTTTGAAAATTTTTGTCAGCAACTAGAGGAGTTCATTGCAGCGGATTTTAATCGAGCTTCATGATGAAGACGAATCTTTATTTACACATTTGCAACTAATTTTATGAGCTGCAAACTGTGCAATGACAAAGCATCTTTGCACCATTGTGTCATGGTTTAGCATGATCGTATTGTCAAAAAAATTCGAGGCCTCATATAATAAGGAATTAATCAATACTTTTTTCATTATTTTAGACTTTAATTCGCTTTTATGAACGCGAATCGATTTACAATACTAGGGATAACCAACTTGCCTCTCCGTTTTAACGCTTGTAACAGTGATTTACAGTTTGTTCCTATTAACTACTGGGAACACACTGTACAATTTTTCACGAGCCGAGCAACTTGTTTAGCGACAAATTCCGATATATATTCGACCACATCTTCAATGTATGGCAGACTGGCGAGTATAATGTGCAACGTTTGCTTCTCTTTTTTTTTTGTTTGTTTGTGAACTCACATGTTGGATTTGGGTTGCATTTAAAATAGTAGCATTTCCATTTTCGGCTGCACTTATTTGATGGCGACGTAATAGTCACTTATGTGTCAATTCAAACTGAAAACAGGGTGGGTTATTATTGTGGCCTCCTCGACTCCGCACAACAAAAAATGTTTCTAGGTGTTCCTGACTTAATTTATATGTGACAAGAAAAAACATGTGGCCCTAAATTACCAGGTCTTCTTGCAAGTTTGATACACTTGTCAAACTCACAATAAGCCCCACAAATCCCGTTTTTCTATTTGATACCACCACCGGCCTCATATTTACATCTTTCATGTTTTCTAAATAATCAATGTACTCTAACATTTCTATGTGCTTCTTTATCATTTCATGGTTTGTGCGGTTTAGCCCTTGGCTGAATGCAAATTTCGAATATATTTTTCTCGAATTTAAAATATCAAATACGTTATTTACAACACTGCAAAATTCAGATGTTGCTAACGCGATTTCAAAATCGGGAATGTCTTTGTAAGTACAATTCAAAGCATCTAATACACTTTGGCCGAAGACTTGGACAGCCAATTTCACTTTTTATTTTTCATTCTGAAAATTAATATGTCGTAGCATCAACTTCGCACCTAATCTCAGCCCTTCGTGCTCCTCTAACTTTTGTAGCTTTTCGATGTACATCCATTCTACTTTTTCGCCTTTGGAGTTGGGTGGGTGTGGCATACACTCCAAGGGCTTCTTTAAACGGTGTCCCTATTTGAATGTCATGTATGGCCAGTTTTAATACATTTTGCGTCCAAGATGCTATGTTAGTCTTTCTTGCGTAATTGCAGAGCACGTGGAAAAGAAAATCTGGGTGATGTAATTAACTTTTCCTTACAATCTTTTTCTACTCATGATTATTCCTCTGGTTCTGGAAAATCAGACGAACACTCTCAAAAACATGATTGATTACACTATAATATGTTGGGTGAAATTCAGTTCTAAACGTTTTATATAGATTTCGACATTATTTCCACAATTGTTTTCCAGTCGTCCCGGGCGCCCGGAATGAAACTGACTTCTTCGGCAGCCTCGTTTCATAGGTTTTGCGCCATTTTAAATGAGAACTTTCCATCTAATAATTTCCTATGTTCTTCCATGAAGAAAATCAATCGCGTCTTCTGTTACTTAGACTGCTACACTTCCCTTAAATGTGGGTGACTCGTTCCAACTGAAGTTTTCGCTGTCTTCTATAGTCTTCTTCATCACCAATTAAATCTTCTTGTTCTGCACTAGTTGTCGATCTGGTTGCATTAGTTGCTGTTGATCTTCCATCATTTTTCAAATTATTTTTGTAAAAGGAATGATATAGCGGTGGAACATATTCCAGCAAACTGAGAAGATTTTTGTACTTTGCAAACTTTTATTGGTAAGGCACGGTTATAAAAAGATTTCAAACTACACAACTGAAAAGAAGGACGTCCACCTTGTGGCTGCCCCATTCTACATTTACTGAATTAAAAATCATCGTCTAACGTATGTTTGTATCTAAAACAATATTTTTCATTTCTTAAATAGGCGAACCAGGAAATGTCTCTCCATTTTAAGGATTGACAATCAATATCCTTTTTGGGATTTTTCATCATTTGATAAAAAATAAAAAAGAGTAGAATTTAAAAAAAAAGAACGGCAAGAAAATAAAAGAAAAGTAAAAAAATAAGATTAAAACTACCTATTACAGTAAAAAAATTAAAATTAAAAAAATTAAAATCATAATCTAATAACAACGGTCCACGTCGTCGTCGCCGTAAAAAACGTCGACGCCGTTTGGTAATGTTATCATAGGCTGACCTAAGGGCAGCTCACCTGGGCCAACCTCGAAGGAAACGGGCCCGGGTGGAACTCCGGGGATCGGATCTAGGAAGACTGACGATAAACTGCAAAAAAAAAACAACACATAAGAAAGAACTACAAGTTTAGAAAATCAGGGAAGAAGAAAGAAACAAAGGGAGTAGGGAGAAATGCAAAAAGATCACTTACCCTCTAAACATCTGCCTTCGGGCCGAACAGCCCCTGATTCCATCATGTCTCGCCCTCCTGACGATTCGCCACCTGCAAACAAAAAAATTAATTGAAGGTTATTTCAGCAGAACATTTCTGGCCCCTGAAGTACAATAAAACGTGCATCTATTTCGGAAAATTATAATTTGATTTTGCGAATTTTATTGTTTAATGAAAGGCCTATAAAGGTCAATGTTCAGAGTAATCAAAAAATCTAATGTATCAACATCACCCGTGCTGGTATTATATTCTTTGATTACTTCTGGCCTTCTTATTTGGACATATTCTTTGGGCGCTTTGTCCCATCTCTTACAATTGTCCTCAGTCCCTATTCCCATATAGTTTGACGCCATAACAACAGGCTTTTTGTCAAACCATTTGGTCATAATTATACCGTCATCACTTAGAAATTACTATACTGAACCAAATCCTTGTTTTTGCATAACGCTGTCCAATGAAAGTGGCAGATTGGCAAATCTATTTACACGCGCTGAACAAGTGGCATATATTCCTCTATTTTTTAAAAGATGTAAAACCCAGTAGATACAGAAGAAGTTATCAAAATATAATTGATAATTTATATCTTTTATGCGCTCGCTAAGTTTCCTACAACCGCTGCACTGTGTCCTAAAATTGAGACGTGTGTTGAATGCAATTCTGTTATCGACCGTTGGTATATGACAAAATCAAACATTTGACCACTCCTGTCACACAGAGCATAAATTTTCACCCCCAAGGCTTCGGCTTATTTATCACATATTGTTTGACCTTTAAAAGGAACCATTTGGTCATCAGTGGAAAGCTGTGCTTCTAGAGGAAGGTCTAACTTTCCAAAATCTATGTTGGTCATCTACCCTTTCCTCGATGTTTACAAAATGTCGATTTTGGCGAAGAGAGTAGAACCTATTTAGAGGCATGGAAACGCTAATTTGGGCAATTTTTAGTTTTGAGTCCCAATAAAATTTGATTCTTGGATAATGTAAGTTACCCATGAGTACATGTATTCCCACAAATATTTTTATTTCTTCAGTGGTGGTAAGAACGAAGCGCTTTCCCTGCTGGACGGCATAGAGATTTGTGAAATCAACCATTGCTTGGTAGAAATCGTCCGTAAAATATTTACAGAAGAAACTGTATGGACTCTATGGACTCTCAAAATCTATCGCTGCTGGTTTATGGTCTTCGTGTGACTCAACATTTCGTGTCACAGAGAAAATATTTGTTTTCCACCGAATATCTTTTTTAAGGTGCCTCATTATTATTTTGAAGAAAGTCCTTCATTTTGATGCACTTCAATCTTCCATGTGATGAAGTACTGGACCTGGGTTCTTTAGGTTCTGGCGCTTCTGGTTCAAATTTCTCGATTTCTGACTCGACTTCATCATCTATAATACTCTCGTTATACAACAATTTTGTACTACATATCATGTAAAGAATCAGCAATCCATAATCATCGGAATCATTCGACAGAACTTCAATGTCTAACACGTTTGCAGCAAGTTCCGCAAACTCTCCAGAGATCAAAAACTTACATTTTTACTCATTTTGGATCTAAAAATCCGCAAATATTGGAACATTGAAAAACAGGTGCATAAGTGAGGTTATGACTTTACCTGTATTGTTGTATCCAATCACTCACACTGTCCTCAAATAGGGGCGTTATTTTAATTATACAGAACGCTCAACGGTTTCAACTAATTTGATTAAAAAAATATTCTTCTAAATGACCCACTTCTGCATATAACACAAAAATTTATAACACTGACACGACTCATTTCGCTTGTAAAGAAAATAAGTTTTGAGGACCCGGGTGGGTTAGGTAGCATCGCGCTTGCCTGCCACACCTTGGGTCGTGGGTTCGATTCCCGCCCTGCTCTGGGTGTTGTGTATGTCCCCCGTTACCCTGTAATTGGGCCTCCGGCCTGTTGGGTAACGTTAACCAATAAAAAAAAAAGTTTCAGTGGATGCAAAGGCCGTGTCAAGATGGTTTGAAACTGTAATTGAAATACGACTTTTGCTTTTAGTAGTAACTAGTGATGCCCACAATGCCAGCAGAAGATCGATTCTAAGAATCAATTTTTTTTGTTTCGGGCGATTCTTAACAATCGATTTTTCTGAGAAAAAAAGATCGATTCGTAAAAATCGATTTTTTAAAATTTGTTTTATAATATTGACGTGTTTAACGAACTTCATATTTTAATATGAAGTTTCTTTTAAAAAAATACCACCTGATTAGTTGCTTTTATAATATTTATTTAGCAAAAAATAAAAAGTAAATTTCCTATACTAAACATAACAAAAATAAATTTTATATTCTTAAACATGAACAAAAATAAATTTTATATTCTTAAACATAACAAAAATAAATTTTATATTCTATAATAATTTTGTATAGAATTAAGTAACAAATGATTTTCAACTTAGAGCTTGCACGTTTCAATTATTTAAATGCCACTCGTCTTCCTCTAGAGATCCTAAAAAAAGAAGAGCGGAGAGTCTTTTACTTGCAAGTCTATTTCTCAGTTCACTTAAATTAATACCCGCTTTGCTGAAAAGTCTTTCAGACGGCACTGATGTGGCTAAAATACTTAAGTGTTTCAAAGCAATTTTTGATAAATATGGATATACATGTTTGACCGAAGTCCAAAACTTGATAGGATCTTCTGTTCTTGAACTTAAGGTTTGGTTTAAATAGTTTTTTAATTCAGAAGGTATACCTGAATTGTTACAAACTCCTTCATTTTGTTTAATGGATAATTTGTCATGAACCGCCCATAAATTTAATCCAGTACTGGTCATGTCAGTAAGTTTTTCTTGGTTTTTGTCATAATTTCGTGGTGACACTGACACTGAGTCATTTTTTTTGTGTTCATCAATTAAAACTTTTATTCTTGCAACTGCTGCTGTATCTGCTAATGGATTTTCAAAGTGTATGCGTTTAAATCTTGGGTCGAGTATAGTAGAAACTGACAGCAAATTATTTTTTTCCACGCTGGAATTATCCGAATAAAACCTTCTCGCTACCTCCTCTTTTAACTTATTCAAAATTTGTTTGACAACGTTAGTGCTAACTTCTACTTTATCTAAAGTAAGCTTTAGACAGTGTACTATTGGTATAACCTTACTTGAAGTGACATAACTTTGTCCTGACATTTCGACAGTCATGGCTTCAAAGGGAGCTAAAACCAATAGCAAGTCTTTCAAAATTGCAATGTTTTCTTGATCAATCATTTTAATATTTTGATTGTCAAAAAGGATAATGCTAATCAATGGTGCAAGCTTCAAAAATCGTTTCAACATGTAGTATGTCGAATTCCACCTAGTACTTATATCTTGAATAAGTTTCAGACAAGAACCTTCTGTTTTCCCATTCTGTATTTGATATGTTCGAAGTTTTTGGGCCGCATCATGACTTGTTTTAAAAAACGTAACAATAGCCTTCACTGAAGAAATAATATTATTGACATCTTTCAAACTGTTGGTAACAATTAAGGGGTCTATTTTGTAATTTATCGCTCCAGAACGATCTCGTTCCCAAACGATAATCGTTAGAAGCAATCGTAAAATCAGTTTAACGAGATTGTACAAATTTCCAATTTTATAAACACTATCGTAATCGTAAAGTTTTGAAATCGTTAGCGGAACGATGAATCTAATGTTTTTAAAATCGGTAGTATTTAAATTTGTGTAGCGTCTAGATTACGTTGTTCTCTGTTGTGACATTTGACATTTGTTTTGCTACTGATTGAAGTTTGGACAAATTTGTGAACTTATAACATGTAAGTAAACAATAATTATAAAAGAAAAACATCAAAATAATCACACTAACACGAAATTTAGTTTATAATACGTTCACGGGAGCAATGGAAAAGGACCCAGCGTATTACCCAACAGCAACATGAGTTGTATGTGGAGGAGTTAGAAGGTAATGTAGATTTTAGGGCCCAAAAGTTCGTAGCGGACAAGCCAGATCTTTTAGAAAAGATATGGGAAGGGTTGGTAGCAAAACTAAATTCTGTGGGAGGACCACAAAAAAGTGTTCAGCAGTTCAGAGAGGTATGTGTAATTAATTAATCGCCCGAACACTCTTTTTAAAAATGTGTACTTTACTATAATTTATCGTACAACTATTAGCAATTATTCTGCTTACATCAACACTTTGTTTAAGACAAAGTGAACATCTTGTTTAGTCATGACCAATCAATTATGAGAACTGAGATGTTTAATCTTTATAAATACTGTTACACAATAAACCATAACCTCTGTGTTTTTTAGTACATCAAGAATATAACATAGGGCACTCTAATTACAATGTACTGCCTGGTAAGTAAACGTCACTGTGTGTTCCAGAGATTTGTAGATTGGAAATTCAATGTTTGAAAGAAGGCCAGAAATTTAAGACTATATGAAAGAGGAACTGTTTAATAATTTCATTATGTTGTAAAAAAAATAATAAATACATTATTGAAAATGCTGTATTATTAAATTATTTCTTGTGATATGCCATTCATGTAGTAAATTGTGTTCTTCATATTCAAGTTCTTCATTATTATCGTTCTCCTTGTCATAGACAATATTGGTCTCGTCATTTTCGATATTTCTTATGCGTAAGATGTGTGAAATAACACATGAGTATATAATTTTTCCTGCAACTTCTGGTGAATAATACAGAACTCTGCGGTAGTATTTCTGGAAATGTGTCTCTCGCCGCTCCCCATTACAGTTGGTAGGTCTTCCTAAAGATTTCTTCTCGAACGATCAAGGGGTCGTTTACATCTCTTAAGACCCGAGACAAATTTCTCATTCTGTCTGCAGTAAAAAAAATATATAATAAGTTATCAATCTAATCCAAACATACATTAATTTCTTACATTTATCTTCTGTACCCATATTTGCACCAAAACGTTCCTCTTCATTGTATAAATACTTTTCTAACGTGTTCTGACACTTCTAACGGTGAGCTGAAACCTATCGTTCCGGAACGATGACATTCTAACGATACGATCGCTATGTAACGAGACGATAGATGTTACAAAATCGCTATCAGTCCCAAAATCGTTATGGGAAGGATTATCGTAAGTTAACGATGCTCTAGCGAGATCGTTAAGAGTTACAAAATAGACCTCTAAATTGGTAGTATGCGCAAAACATGGTAAATGTTTCTTACTACCAAAAAATTCATGCACAGCTTTCACCATATTTCCTGCATTGTCTGTAATAACTGCTGTTATTTTATCTTTAGAAATATTCCATTCGTGACAACAATGTAGTAAAGTAGTTCCAATATAATCGTATGTATGCTTGTTTTCTAATAAAAATACTCCTATTGTAATTGATTTTAGTTCTGTTTCTTGAAGATAATGAACAGTTAGTCCCAAAAAACTTCGATTATTCAAACTATCAGTCCATGCGTCAGTTGTTAGACAAAAATTATCCACCAACTTGAATTTGTCTTTAATTTTGGAACTTAAAACTGTATATTTTTCATCAACTTGTCTTGTAATTGTAGAACGCCCTGGAGCCTTATATAGTGGTAAAGCGACCTTTTTGAAATATTGAAATCCTTTACGTTCTGTGAAAGATAAGGGAAGGTGATCAACTGTGATCATATAAATCAAAGCATTGGTTATTTTAGCATTCATTCTTCCACCTAGCAAAAAGAATTTCATACAAAAAAATATTTTTCAGTAATTGGAACTTACCTGAAAATGAATTTATTTCATCGAAAGCTGATACTATGTCATTTTGTTTGAACTTAAGGGTAGATTTTTCGAAACTGGGCAATGCATCTATTTCACTAAGATCAGTAAGATCACAGAGAGTTACTGTTGTTGCTTCTGATAAATTTGTCTCTAAAAGTTTAATGGAATATGTAATTAGGTATTTCTCTGCATTAACCAACTTACCGCTCTTTTCGACATCATTGTGTAGTGATGATGTAGAAACATCATTCTGTAGTGACGATGTAGTAGTCTGGGTCTGATCTTGATCCTCTTTTGAACCTTTGTTATTTATCACTTTTAGACGTTTTTGACTCTTGTTTTGTGCCAATCCCATATTTAAAAATTCTGAATGTTTACGTTTCAGGTGGTTTCGTAAATTTGTAGTATTGTTATGATGCTTGTAAACATTGCTACATATTTTGCACCTTGATGAAATTGCAGTAAATTTCGTGAAATAGCATTTTACGTCAATGTGCGACTCTGACATTTCTAATCTAAAAGTAAACAAAATGCCGAACAACTTTTATAACCAAATTACAAACCTACTGTTAATGGTCAATAGTGTTAATCTTGTTTTCCAAATCCAAAGCACAATATTCACCACATATTTACATTAACGTAGAACCAGTATTCTAAATCACTTCTAAACTATGATGTATAATCACCGGATTACCCTACCGCCCTACATGCAGAATGCAGATGACTATTGACTACATGTACATGTACATCGCAATTCTTCGGTTTTTACTTTTTTGTCCTATTCACACCACGACTTAAACAAAGATGTGCTTTGCACTACAAATACATCAAATAAAGACAACGAACTCCCACTAGAAATAAATATAAGTAGAAAATGCTAGAAACTATTTGGCGCGTACATTGGCACATTTTGCCATTCTCACCTTTATGTACATCGAAATTAGGGGTGGTAATTCGATCAAATCAAACGTTTTAACGTTAACGTTCAAGTTCAGAAAAATGTTCGTATTCGCAGTAGATACCAACCGTTAATTCTAAAATTGCAAAAGTTACTAAGATGATTGTTTGAGCTGTGGTTTGAGTAAAAAAATGATTTCTTTCCACAATTTAAAAAAGCATCGATTTTCACTCAAAAAAAATCGATCCCCAGAGAATCGTGCAGATCAAATAATCGATTCATAATCGATCATTTTGTTAAAAATATAATCGAATATCGAAGAATCGAATCGAGAATGGGCATCACTAGTAGTAACCGAAACATGGCAGCAAGTGAACCAGATGAAAACGAACCTGTACCCAGATGTGGACAATATGAATAAACCCTATTAAAACATTCGTAGTTTCATTTAAGTACTTATAAAATACATGTCCTCAAGTGAGGACGGTGTGAGCGAAAGGGTTAATTCTGTTATTTGGTCTCATTAGAGTACCTTCCTCTTGTGATTCACTAATAACTTCGTCTTCGTCAGCTGCCAGCTCTTCATCTATAGCAACTTGCTTTCCATCGACAATGGAAATTATTTCTTGTAATAATGTTCCTCTTCTGCTGCGCTGTTCCTCTGTCCCAGTTTTTGTTTTTAATTCATTCGTTCTGTACTTTTTAACTAGACACAGAACTCTTTCTCGGCACGGCAATTTTAACGAAAACTTTAACCAAGAACCGGCATTTCAGTGTCGAAAATTTGGTTAAGTATACTCTGGTTAACTAACCATTATTTCTCTTAAGTTGGTGTCGTAATTGGTCTACCAGTTGAAAAGAGCATGTGCCAGGATATATTCTTTCATATTTTGGTGGTCGTGTAGGCGTTTTTATAACCTCACTTTTGCTTTACTTACATTTTTCTTGTGACAGTGTTGTTTGTTTTGGAGTGAATTATAGGAAAATGAATGAAAAGAATGGCAAATATATATTCTTCTAGCGATAGTGACTCAGACGAGGAGCAAGTTATTAATTTTGTTGTGCACTTGGGACGTGTTCGTAAAGTTCCCAGAATACAGATTCGCAAGGATCATTTTAATTATTGGGACGACCAAGAATTTTATTGTAGATTCAGACTTTCGAAAGAATCTGTAACAAATTTGTTACATTCAATTGATGATGTGATTAAGCATCCCATAAACTGGTATAAAATATACGATTTTAAACTAATATTAGATGTTTAATGAATTTATTTCAGGAATCATGCTCTTACATCAATGGAAATGTTGTTAATTACACTTAGATTTTTTGCAACAGGCAGTTTCTTAATTGTGATTGGAGATTTTGGCACTGTTCACAAGAGTACGGTGGGAAAAGCAATAAACAGAGTGAGTGAAAGACGCAAGTTGTCATAAAAATTGTCTTCAGGATGTCGCAGTTTTTGCTCCTGTTGCTCCTGCAATTAGTTCTTCATTATTGCATGAATTTCCTGTTTTTGCTTGTGGTCTTCTTCAAGTAACTTTTTTTTGAAAACTGAGTTGTTCCTTTTCTCGTCGGCAAGCTGACACCATTTGTAATTAGTAAGATTTCCACCCACTCTTATTTTACCTGCGGAGAGTACATTTTATTTTCAAAGTTACTTGTTACTATTATTAATTATGTCAAATCACCTTTCTTTGAAACATGTAGTGGTTTCGAGGGAAGCTTTTTTAACATCCTTGGAGTGTATTGTGACCAGTCTGAAAAAAAATAACCATGTGTTTAATGTTTAACAATACTTTATATCTTACCTAATTCATTTTCCTGCGTATCCCCCGGTTGTGCAACTACGTCTTCTTCTAAAACTAAAAATAAAATATATATTATAATTTTAATAACAATTAATTTATTACTTTGCACTTACCTAATTGTGATGAAGAGGCACTGTTTTCTGTGAAGAAACTGTTTGACGTCCCCATATTCTCTACAAAAAAGGTGTTATTATGAAATTTACAAGTATGTATATATTTTTTGTAGGTATAGGTACATTCATTTTCAATCTCTGGGACAATTGAATCCTCAATTTCATTTCTGTTTGTTATTTCTACATCTAAAACTTAAGAATCAATTACAACCATGTTGTTGTTATTTTAATAAGTGATAACTTACCATCATTATCACACACCGCTGGTAAACCTGTCAATCTGTCTCCCAAAATTTCGCGGACAGTTGCGTCTACTGACGACTCTGTTGGGCCTTTGGAGGGACCACCGCCAGTGCCTCGTGCGTATTTTTTATCGTAGCAAAATTGCGAACTGCGGTTTTTTTTAAATTTGTCCATTTCTCTTTTAGATTCCTGGACGTTCGAGGCACGGTACCAGAAATGGCATTAAATTTTTCTGCCAACTTCTCCCAGGCTATCCCCTTTTGCTTATTATTGATGATTCCAGTTTCTTTGCACTCGATCACCTTCTTGTTTTGTCTAACCAAATCTACAAGTAGGCAAATTTCTTGTGTTTCAAAATTTTTTGATCTAACTCGTTCACTGTTCATTCTGTAGCTTTTATTATATACTTAATAGAGAAAAAAACCACAACAACAGGCACGCGGTACACGAGAAAACGAGGTTAGAACGGTGATTAATAACAAGAACAGAGAGTATGCGTGTCAAAACTGGTCTTCAAAATGTCTCCCAAAATTTCGCGGACAGTGGCGTCTACTGCGCATGTGTTAACCAAAAAAATAATGGTTAAACCACCTCTCGCTGGGCTGGGTTAGGTAACCAAGAAATTTAACCGTCAAATATTCTTAACCCCACACTGAAATACACTTAACCAAAACTTTTTTTGGTTAACTATAATTTCTTGGTTTAACCAACAACTGAAATACCATACATATTGTCCTGTCATCGCGGTGTCCCAGCAGCCTTGGTATCGTTTTTCCATCGTGGCAATATCCTGATGGAAGCGCTCCCCATGTTCTTCACTAACATCGTCTAGGTGGTCCTTAAAAAAGTCTAGATGTGAATCTAGAAAGTGGACATTAAGGGACATTCGACATCCAGTTTTCTACTATGTTCTTGTAATTTTCGCTTTTGTGGTTCCCGAAAAAACCTTGCACTACCGCTCTAAATGATTGCCAGGCATTTTTTTCCTTAGCAGAAATCTTATTTTCCAATTCTTAGGAAGCCAACATTTGTTTTTGGAAATAGTGCTCGGATATATCTAATTACTTCCGATGAGGGATCTAAAGTCTTGACAAATTGCTTGACAAGTTCCAATTTTATACGAAGTGACGGTTACTCATGTGTAGCTACCCTTGTACCCGATAAAAATAATTATGATTTTGTTTTAAATGAATTTTTTTATTTTGGAAAATAGCGTATGTTATTTTTTTGTTAAAATATCCTCCTGAGATGTTAGTGTTCTACAGCTGTAAGGGCATTTAAGTTCAACAAGGTCGTTAGAACTAATAAGGTCGTCTGGACTCACTCCAAGGTAATGTGCTTGTTCATCGATATAAAATCCAGATGGTTCTAGAGATTACCCCAGGTATTCAGAAAACTGTGATTGCTATGAGTTTGTGTTCAATTCCATAAGAAGTGCTTTTTGACGAAAAGCTTTGAAGGAAGTTTTTATTGTTTTACCTGGATTTGTTGTAGGCTTCAGTTTACAAGTTTTGCCGAACATAGAAATGGTAATCCTTTTTCTAATATGTCTTCTTTAATTTTCTTCAGTGATCTAATAAACACGTTTGTTCTTGTTGTTAGTTCGTCAGCATCTGAAATTTCTTCGACGTGCCCATAGTCTTCGTCTGCCCCAGCAACAACTTGCTTCTTATTTGCTTTTTTGGTTTTCTGAAATAGCTGTATTCTGTAGTTTAATTTCATTTTCCTTTCAATAAACTTTTTTGTGTGGAAACCGGGACTTTTATCAGCGATTGCTTTGTGCAAAACTGATTAACACGCAACCTCTGTATTGTAGCGAATACTAGCCGTTTGGCACCTCATTTTATACCATCCTCACTTTGAAAAGTATTTTTCCTCCGATAAACTTAGTAACGACGCTGTTATATGGTTTCGCGGAATTGTTTGTCATATTTTTGATCAAACTTTTACTATTGTATATAAGGTTGTTAGCATTATACAACCCACATTGTTTTAAAGTCGGAACTTGATTAAATTCATTTGGTTTAACATCTTTGCAAAAGTAATTATCACATTTATGTTCACCAAAAACGTGAAAAACACTATGTTTTTTGTCGTTTTTGAAATTATTCACTTGGTCTTGAAATGAAACCTCGTGAGATCTTCTACATCTGAACGCGCTGTTTTTCAGAGATTGTCGAAGAAAAGGTGTGATGGGAAACCCTTTGGAACTAAATTTTTTGTTGCTAGATTTTTTAAATTAGTACAATAGTTCTTTAACAAGTGATTAGAGCACTCAGTTTTTTCCGCCACATACGGACTGTCTGCTTGAAGTTTCTTCAGAACACTACTGTCGCCATCACCAACGAGATACGCATACTTTAGTCCGTGAATAGATATGCTTTGCTTAAATCCTTCTAAAATGACGTTACTTTCCATCCCAAGGGATTTTCCGTCCCAGTTTTTAAAACATACATTTCTTCAGCTGACCTGAACGTGGTGCATCTTTTGTGCTGGTACAACCACGTTTAAAGTCCGCAACCCACGATTTAATAGTACTAAACGACGGAGCAGATTCCAACAAGGTGGAATTTAGCTCTTCTTTTATTTGTGTTGGACTTAGACCTTTTATAAAAAAATATTTAATCAGCGGACGTATTTCGATTTTATCCATTTCGGAAAAAGAGGACAACTCACGAACTTTAAAAAATCCTCAAAACCAAACTCTTGTATGAAATTTTATGACCTTTGTAGGTATATGTAACCAAAGAAACGTTAAATTGCATAGAGCTACAGCGTCTACTTCCGCCTATTGTGTGTAGGGAGAAACCAACGTACCGATATGGTAGAAAAACTGATCGTTTGTGTATCTTACACTAAACACATGTGTACAAAAAATTATTAAAATATTCTTACTATTACTGATTTCCATATCATTTGGTATGTCTACAGCACCACAACTCTTGGAAAGTTTACCATACCGTAAAAATCCGAGCAAACTTGTATTGACTCATTGAGATCTGACGATTTAATTTCAGTATTGCTTCTACGAGCAATGCTCCTCTTGCATAAAATCGAAGCGTGATGAATAATTGATGTAGGGGACATACGTCTTTGTTTCGATTTGTATCTGGTGTAATCAGCAATAATGTTAGCATTTTTTCTTCTAAATTTAAACCGTATCCGGGAATCTGTTGCGTCATACTCAACGAATGGATTTGATTCATCTTGAATGTGTGTCTGTTCCATTTATTTCTTCTAGGGTGTTGATCCTCTTCAGATTACAACGAAGAAAATAATGAAACATCAGAAATTACGGTAATCAATTGAGCAAAAATACAATAAGAAATACCTTGATCGCTCGGTTGTCACTGATTAATTAATGGCTTCATAAAATCAGAATTTAATTCATTTTTATGTGACTAGCTTTTGTGATTACGACAAGGAGGACAAGAGTTTAATCAATACGATTAAGGATATTTTGTCACTTGAATTCGCTGTTTCATAAAGTAGGTCTGTATCTGTAATAATTTCATTATCATCCAACTTTTTTCCCTTTTCTGATGAGTCTAAAGTAGATTTGCCAAAGAGTGAAGAGATTTGCGTTATTTGAAATTCCAAAGTTGCCGCTATTATCAAATTGTTTTTGAAGCATTTTATTAATTTTATCAAAACAAACTCGAGCAAAGAGTGAATACATTTTTGTGACCAAATGCCAGAAATTTGTATCGAACGACTAAGAGGACTTAGATAAATTCGACATACGTAAAATTTTCTGTAACAGTGTCGTTGCATAGTAATAATTTTAATATTTGCTTCAATCGTAATAACTTTTCTAAAAACATATTAAAAGAACTCCACCTTTTCTTGAGGGGTAATTTTAAGTTTAAACTGACTTTATTCTTTTCTTCTTGAATTTCCTTTAAACGAGCTTGTAATACGTATGAATTTTTTATTTCTTTCATAACTGTAGTTACATTTTTATTAAAGTTACTTATCTCGTCTAATTTTAAAATATCTTCAACCAAAAGAAGAAGAAGAAGGGCCGGTTGTACAAATATGAGTTCAAGAAGAAGAAAAATTCAGCTAAACTATAGATTAACAGAACTTTTGTTCAATTTTCATGTGTGTCATACAAGTGTCGTTCAAATCTGGTTGTGATCTGGTTCCCGAGAACTAAAAAGTCTTGATAAATACGTGTCGTTGCCAACAAATTGATAGCAAAATAAATATTTAGAAAAATGTCATCTGCCAAGCGCGCACCAAATTTTACCAGTAAGGAAGAATCCAGTGATTGGAACAATTACAATTGCAAATTACTTTTTTTTTAAGGAATTCATAACAATTACTTTTTGCACTTTGCAAAATTTGATGAAGACACTTATCTTGTACAAGTTTGTTGGAAGATATTACTGAAAATATTTTGACATCATCAGCATAAGCAAGCAAAGGACAAGTTAAGGATTGCAGTAGGTGATTAATAAATAAATGAAAGAATAGAGTTCCCAAATTGGAGCCCTGCGGCACACCAGATGTTGAGACAAATTTGAATGATTTAAATTCGTTATAAAAAACATAATTACGCCTGTTGTACAGGTATATTATAGTAGTGTATTGTGTGTACATTTCTAGTTTTGGTAAAGTAAAATTGGATTTTCTCGCAGTGCAGGATAAAAATTAGTTTTTCTGTAATTTCGTATCGTTAATTAGCCTTTCTGGGCGGGAAAGTGATTGAACAGCTTTCCTAAATTGAATCAACGATACTGAATAACATTTGCTTACATCGAACAAGCTTCCGAGGAATTTTTATGTTCTCATTGAAGTTTCGCTCTCACTATCTATAAATTAAAACAACTCCTTAAAATTTTCTGAAAGCTTTTATTCTTCCTAACATTGTACATCTTAGCGCCTTCACAATTCGACTGTGCCGCTCCTCTCCTCACGCAAGACCCTCACTCTTGGACAGAAACGATACACTGATGTGATTCCAATAGAATCAGAAGGTGCACTATGAGTAGGCTTCGAATTTTGGGTCGTTAAAAATGAATAAAGGGAGACATTTTTAGGTCCCAAACATGACGAATTAGGTTATAAAAATGTTAGTTTAGGTCGAGCTTTAGGTTAAAAACCTGAAGGAAAAAATATTTGCTCAACGAAGAAGCATACGTCAAAAAAATATGTATTTAAAAAAAAACATTAATCAAAAGATTGTAGAAACAAATATTTTGTGTAACAAACAAAAAATTCAAGCAAGTCGCACTTAACAAAAAATAAAGTATTAATTCAAACTATATATTTCTCTAAATTTTCGACTGTAGTAAATTTTGCACCTTTGATCGCTTGAAACACTTTTAAGTTTTGAAAACGTGCTTTCGACATCACAGGAAGTGATGGGCGCAATATATTGAACAATCTAGGTTTTCATTTATGTATGTATTGTTGGTAACATTTCCATTACCGCAAATTACGTTATTTACTGAACATATAACATCGTATCCTGGATTCTTTTTTAATAGAGAACAACATTTTCTCCATTTACCCCACATTTCCTGGTGTGTTTTTTAAAGATGTACATATACACTTCCACAATTTCCATACTTTGGTTTAATTTTAAACCTACAGTTTCTAATTGTTCTATTTCAACAGGTTTTATACTTCATTTCTAATCAGTTTTTGACAGGCAAAAAGAATATTTAAGTCTTCAAAACTCGATTAAAGTCTCCAAGAGAAGCACTATTACTAAATGTGATATTGAGATGACTTTGAATGGGTTCAAAATTTGAACAATTTATGTTGTTGGCCCTAAAACTGGACCTTATTACACATATACATTTATAGTATCGTCTCCAATTTTGTTGCGTTTTCTTGACGTTACATCATAAACAAGGTTGAATACTCTTTCACATTCTGCGTTGGAATAAGGTAACGATAAGACAATTACAGCCAACTGTGATATGTTATTAAATTTTAAAGCACAATTTCCAGAAACGTTTTCAATTTGATACCACATTTCATGATGAGGTAAATTTGATAAATATAAAATATCATCATCTTCAAAATGAAGAGGTAAAGCAATTTGCACCTTTAACAGCATTAACGTTTTTAAGTACAGCCGGAAACCTGGTTATGAAGTTATTAAGTCTTTTAAAAGCGATCTGTTTTTATTAAATACATGTGCAGGCGATATAAATTCAAATTGTGCAAATATATCATCTTGCAAGTCCAATCAAGATAACATTTGACGTGCCGCGGGTACATAAAAATCCAAGGGTCTTAATCTGACAGTGTGTTCTCTTGATCGGTCAAATGGACCAACATGAAATCCTGACATTCTGAACCTACAAACACATGATGCAATTCAACATAACTAGTGATCTTAAAATACAGTACCTATTTTATTTTTTCTGTATAATACACTGATATTATACCGTATAATACCAATATTTTATTTATATCTTAGCGGTAATGTTTTTATCGACTGTTACACAAGAGAGTGGGTGTAAGTTCTTTTTCGTGTCTAATAGAGTCCGTGAACACTGTAAAATGTCTGCCGTACAAATAAACGCGGAAATGTTCCACTGCTTCCACAATCGTCAAGGTTTCCATATCGTAAGAATGATACCTTGATTTACAGTCTGTAGTTCTGCGGCTAAGTACGCTACAGGTTGTACGACATTATTTTCTTTCTGAAGAAGTGCTGCCCCAAGTTCTATCGAGCTTGCATCTGTGTGTAGTTGACACTCTAGTTCTGGATTGTAAATCCTCAAAATTGGAGAGCTCGACAATTTTGCGATTACCATTTGGCGTGCACTTTCACATTGCATTGTCCATTGGAGGGGTCAACGTCGCGAAATATTTTATGAACCGGCGGAAATAACTGGCAAGTCCCATAAGCCGCTGTACACATTTTAAGTCCGAAGCCGCCGGAGCTTTAATCAGTGCCATCACTTTTCGAGGACTAGGGCGGGTCGACCCTCCACTTACGACGACGCCCAAGTACCCTGTCTCCGTTGCGAAGAACGTACACTTTTTGTAATTTAAGCAAAAACCACCCTTAGCGAGAGCACTCAACCCTTCTTTTGGTTCGTCATTCCTTCTTCAATTGTAATGGAAGGTACCATGACATCATCCAAGTAGACAACCGCTTTTGTACCTTTTAGATCACCCAATGCTTTGTCCATAGCGCGTTGCTACATCGCTGGAGCTTTGACCTAATCACAATTTAATTCAGAAACCATATTCTGGTTGAAAATTATCTAATAATCCACTGGTGGATTTTTGCACCACTGAAACATCAACTAAATAAAATTTCACTACTTTTTGAGGTACTGTTCAAAACATGCCGTATGTAAATGTTGTTCACATTTTTCACATATATGTTGTATGTTTATGACAAATTTTACACTTCCTCCGGGCTTTTGTTTCGTGTAAAATTGGATAATGACCGATATTGTCGAACCTTATTTCAGGAATGCAATTTGTAGGTTGATATTTTCGACATCTGTAATTAGCAATCCCATTGTCACGTAGGTCCACACAACCCATTGATTTATTATATTCAGCAATCACGTTTGGTTGTGAAATTTCTATTTCTTTCTTTTATTTCCTATTGTATCCTTTTTGCAAGTTTTACTGGGTCAACAGTAAAATTATTACTACATACCGTGACCACAGAGTTGTCGTTCCAACGTAGCAAACATACTTTTTAATTTTCCTCAAACGCATGATCATATGTTCCTCTTTCTTTTTTGCCAATGGTTTTTATACTTTCAAGAGGAAAGATGAAAAATAATTATCAAAAAATATTTGATGGTGAAAAGAATTTTTTACTATTTTTTATCACCACGCATGCCGATGTTAGATTTAGTTTTATGTTGTTGAGATCCACCAATGAATAAAATAGATATCCACCAGACGAACAAAGACACCATATTTTAAAACCAAATCGAACAGGCTTACCTTTGATAAACGTTTTACATGAATGTCGCTGTGCGACGTGGCATGTACCTTTAAAAATGTCATCGAGAACGATGCGCACTAGCTTGATTTGGGTTGTCATTTGACATCATCCATAAACTGAAAATTAGATCTTAACGTGGAAAATTTTAATTTCCGTCGCTACTAAATCGATGAAAAAAGTTTGTCCAAATTCACCACTTTATTTATGAATTTGTCTGCACAACTTCTCTTTGATAAAATTGCCTTCAAACTCGTATAAGTTTTTCTACCTCCTACACGTTTCGATGAAACAAGTGTTTCACCTTCATTACAGCTTTTCAAAATTTTGTGCACAGTGAAGCGAGATAGCTAATGTAACGAAACGTGCGGTAATTGAAACTAAGAATACTCATGAAAGTCAGTTTTTTAACCCATCGCTCTTCATATCGTTGACTTGTTCTCTTATTAAATCTACTACACTTGCACCTAAATTCGGTGACGTATTATTTTTTCTAACACTCCTTTTCAGTGTACTCCACACCATTTCGTTCGGGTTGAGTTCACAATAATAGGGTGGTAATCGCAAAATCACGTGACTACTTCTCGCAGCCATCTCATCGAGTAGGTATTTGATAGGTATATCCCACTTCTGAATAACTTGTAGCAATACTTTCTTCGTAATTTTTCCTCCAGGAATTCCGATATTATTGGTTCGCATGTAATTTAAAATTTCGTATTTTTGTTTGTTTTCTTCAATAATTGCCTTAAATGATATTTGGCGTTGTGCATAAGAATGACAGCATTGGGCGAAATATTTGGAAGTAGTTGATTTTCGAACCAGCGTTCAAATAAAAGGCCATCCATGTCTTGATGATAATCCGCTGAACAATGCTTTATATTTTTTAGCAGATAGAAGAAGACATCCAGGGATCCAGCCATTTTCGTTCCCCGCGTGAAGAATAATTATTCTTTTTCCACGACTTGGAGGAACATTCAGTACACATCTACTTGAATTATTATCTATGGTACCTCTTTTAGAAACATCGTATGGTATGAACCAGGTATCGTCCAAGTAGATGATCGATCTACCTTCGACATGAAATTTTCTAATCTGAATAATATATTCAAGCCGTAGTTTTTTCAGCCGAGGACTTTCCATAATTGCTGCTCTTTGGTTTACTATTTTATAGTAGAAACCGATACTTCGCAGATATAATCTCAGAGTTTCTTCCGAATAGTCGAACTATATTGCACTTATCTGATTCATATATCGTATGTTTAATTTCTAAACCTAAATTTGCATGAATTTTAGTACTGTTCAAAAGTGCGCTTCTTCATTCTAGCAGCTTTTCTACTAATTATTTTTTGAAGAGTGGTATATGGCACTAGTGTAACTTCACTCGTTACTTTCATTGGAGCGGTACATTGTTTACTTACAAGACCCTGGTTTACAAGCTTGAACATTCTCATCTGTAGTGGCAGGTTGTTGTTCCACAATTAATTCGGCAGGTTGTTGTGCAGCACCACGTTCTTCTAGGGGCTGATAAATGATGTTTTCCCGATGAAACAAGGTACGAAAAAAAAATGCACCACTGGATCAACGTACAAGCTCGAATACCAAATGTAAAATACTGTAGAGGGATGCATACAGCTTATATTTATTTACAAGTGAAATATTTTTCCCAAAAGTTATTAATCACTTCATTTGAAAGCCGATTAACGGAGTGGTGGATATAGACATTTAGTGAAAGCCGCCCATGAACGAAACGACAGCGGTCGAACTGCAATGGACATGTTATTGACGACTCTGAAACCTTTTCTATTGTAAACAACTTAACTTCGACACAATGGGATAATTACTTTATTTTTTATTTTCCATTCCATAAATTTTTGGTAAACGATTTCATATCTTTCACACGACTTTGTGGGCAATAGATTGTCGATAGCCATTTTGGCCTTTTCAATTACCTCCGTAAAAAGAGAGCAATATTGATTTTTTTCGTAGTTGACTGGTTCGTT
This sequence comes from Zophobas morio, assembly GCF_036711695.1. Lineage (NCBI taxonomy): Eukaryota > Metazoa > Arthropoda > Insecta > Coleoptera > Tenebrionidae > Zophobas > Zophobas morio. Next base: position 12,315,977 of record NW_026972122.1, read on the forward strand.
TTCTCCTTTTAAAATTCTTTGATTACTCCTTTTACTAACAGCAACGCTAACAGTGCCCACAATTTTGTATTTGCCTGTCATTCTTGCCATTTTCACTACCAACCTGAATTGAATAAATCGAAAAATTCCTAACTGGGCAATCGACTTTTCTTACGCACGCTGTGAATAAGGATACGCACAGATGATTAGCGAGTTGTGTGATCTTAACGATTTACAGTGGTGATGGTAGAAAAAATAATTAATGATACAAGCTAAAAATGTTTTTCCAAAGATAGCCTTTTTTTAAACTAAAAATTTTAAGGAATCTATCATGTTTTTCCAAAGGTGTTTTCGATTTCGTTTAAACAAATTCACCTGTGAAAACTTTTAAAATTTAACCATTTTACCCTGTTTGTATATTTAAAAAAAACTAATATTTCAAAAATTTTACTGTTATTAAGATAGGTATATTAGCAAGTTACAATGTTAAGGCATTTTGATCTATGTTTAAGTTTTTTACTAGTAAGGCTCCTTCAAAACACATCGTTTCTTATCAAATCTACCCGATTTTCAAGGTACCTTTGTTAAAAGGTAAAATTCCCCTTTTTACCCTATTTTTCTTGTTGGGCCACCTCTGCACAAAAATGAATACGGTATCGGCCAAGCAAATTCACCTTTCTGCACACACTATTTTTTATCAAATCTACCCTATTTTTCAAAATACCTACCTTTGTTAAAATTCGCTTTTTTGCCATTTTTCTATTGGGGGTAATTTCAGCAGACATATATATACGATTTGGGTCAAACAAATCCGAACAAGTTCCTCATGAGCGAAGCGAATTCACAGCCCTGTTTTTAAAGATACCTGTATTGAAAAAAAAAAAAAACAAATAATTTATTGTCTAATTGGATGTAGGCGCACTGGAACACACAGACGTCTCTTCGGAGCTAGAAGATTCAGATGTGGACTCGGAACTGTAAAAACTACCTACATAATTATATGTATTAAATAGGTTTAGAATGTTACGTACCCAATCAGTTGTCTTATCTGTTTCAACGCGCGAGCGATTTGCCTATTCGATCGAAAATGTATCACAACTTCTTGTGAGTTATAATATAATTTTAACACAATGCCCCACTGTCCCTCGTCATGAAATCCTCTAATATTGCAAGGCACAAAATACAAGTTTAGTACTCCTGGATGATCCGCTTGAATTACAATTGCCTCTGATGAAATCAAAACTGTGGCGTAATATTGACGGCCTAAGCCGACAATTTTCACATTGAACACTTTCATGATTTGACTCTCATCACGACGTTGCTGCACTTCCAGTAGAGAATTTATTAATGCTTTTATCTCTGCAAAAAAAGTTTTTTTTTACTGTTCTACAGCTTTTGCATCATACCTTCTCCCATGTTGATAACGATAAACATAAACACATTAATCTGTACTACAGTTGTGTCGTGATAAAAAGAAATCTGATTGACACAATATTGAATAATATTGCCTTGGTTACAATATGTCATAACACACTAATATTTCCCAAGAGAAATATGAAACGCTCATATTGTCCCAAGGGAAATATGAATCGTCATATTTCACTATACAAATGTCTTATTTTTTACCGAATGTCATGACCGTAAATTCATATAACCCGAACGGTGTGCATACGGCTGTTTTGGGTATGTCTTCGTCAGCTACTCGGATCTGGTGGTACGCGCGCACTAGGTCGACTGTGGAGAAGACGGTCTTGCTTGCCTTCTAGCCGATTCGCGAAATTCTGGATGTGGGGGATTGGGTACCCATCTGGAGTTGTCACTCCGTTCAGTCTTCGGTAATCCCCACCATCCGCTCCATCTAGTCCCCAAGAAAGCCCTACATTCTCCCGGGGCTTTCTTGGGGACTAGATGGAACGGACTCGCCCAAGGGCTGCTAGATGGTCGGCACCAAGCTTGGTCCAGCATGTACTGAAATTCCGTTTTCGCCGCTTTCAGCTTGTCTGGTGCCAATCTTCGAGGTTTCTCCGCATTTGGGGGTCCTGTGGTGAAAATGTGGTGTGCAACTGGGTTGGGGATGTTGCTGACTGGGGGTGGTGCTCTTGTGATTTCTGGGCACTGCGCTAAAAGGTTATGATAGGTGGAAATTTTTGCCACTGTGGTGATTGCATTGTTGCCACAAGGTAGCAAACTTCCATGTGCAGACAGTTTGGTCATCGAATCTACTAGTGGTAGGAAATCTGCACCAATGATAGGTTTTTCAATATCGGCTATAACAAAAATCCATTTGAAAGTTGTTCGCAGCTTCAAGTCGAGAACCATTAGTTTCTCTCCATACGTATGTATCGCAGTGTTGTTGGCTGCAAATAGTGTCGTTTTAGTGGGTGGCAATGACTTTGTCTTACCTGCGAAGGTTTTGGGCAGGACAGATATTTCTGCTCCGGTATCGATAAGATAACGAATACTGGAGTTGGGATCTGCCACAAAGAGACGGTGCTGTCTCCCGTCGGCGCGTGCCGCCTCAACCAACAACGGCGTTGTTAGTTTTTTTGTTGATCGAAACTACATGGTCTGTAGCATTTCCGGGTGGCGGCCCCGAATTTTTCGTGAAAATAACACATGCCGTTTTCATTTATTTGTTGTCGCTTTCTTGACCTTGACCTACTTCTTTTGAAACTTCGGTTATCGTGGTTATAATGTCTGAAGTTGCGTCCTCGGTCGGTAATTAATTGTTCTACAGCAGCCGTTAATGCTGCCACCTGCTTGGGTTGAAGTCGCCACAATCAGTTCCTACCAAAAGAACTCAGCATTTACGATGGTAGAAAAGTTGCCCATTATGTATTCATGTTGCCGAAAACATTTTCTTCGCTGAATTCCAAAACACAGAGGCAAGTACGTTGCTTAGAATCATCATCATAATTTGAAGTATAATAGCGGAATAGTGGAATACAGTGCTTTATCAAATTTAATATTCAAACATTTAATAGAAGATGAAATCAGCATTATCTATGTTAAAGGACATAAAAAATCGGCTTTCATCAAATCTCAACTCGATGAACTGACACCACCAGGAGTTGAAATACCCCTCGTCATCGATTTGGAAAAAAATAATACAATCCTTAATTTGATTCCAACTGTGCCCGCATGTTTGCATCATTTTTTACGAACGCCCTGTTATTTTAGCTTATCAAATGTATATACTATTTATAATTATATAAATAATGCCGTCTTAAATGCAATAAACTAATAAAATACTTATTAAATTTATATTTTATTAAAAGTAATTACAAAAAAAGGAATTTAGAAAAATATCTTTCTTTATCTTCCTGAGTTAACGTAGACCACTTCTTCTTTATCTGTACAAACAAATACCAATAATATGAACACATTGTTATACCTACAAATATCATGTAAAAAATTGAATTTCTAAATTGGAAACTTACCAAAAAGCTTAATAAACCAATTTAGTTTCCAATGTTCCATAGCATCGTCTATTGTATACTCTGCAATGATGATCATTTTTACAACAGCCCAACGAAAGCCTGATAAGGAACCACATCTATTAGCGATAGATGGATACCAAAAGTAAATTATCAGTAAAAATCCTATTACGTCGAATGCGCTTGATACTGAAATTAATTTTCAGTTTTCAAAATTTGTTGTAGGGCGTAATGCGCCCTTCTTGAATTTGTTGCATCATGTGATCCTCCACTCATTCTAATGTAACTAAACATAGATTCCACTGCATCAGAACTGAATCTTCTTGTTAGAACATAATAAAAGTGAGTGTCATTAAGTAAGTATCGTACACATGCACTAGTACTTTTCGAGGGAAAAATAATTGCTTGTGCAGTTTTTTTGGTTAATCCTTTCATTTTTTTAATTTGGAATTTTTTTGAGCATCAAAAATATATTCAGGAAAAATGTCTTCCAACCATGTAAATCTGTTGTCATTAATATCATAATACGGTTCGCAATTAACATTTATTTGTTTAAAATGCTGTGTACGACTATTACGTATGTCGTGTCGTCTAATTCAAAAAATTTGTAGATGTTTTGCAAATATTCAATTATTGTAGCATTTGCTTCACTGAAATCAAATTGAGCAGTGTTAAATTTAGATAAATATTCTAATGCTGTTGTTACTGCAGGAGAGAATATTTGTATTGCTCTCAGCACGTTCATTTTCTCAAAAGTGGTAGGGGCAATATGTGTTTTGGTAAGAAATGGCACTGGTTTTATAATATAATTTTTCTGTAGATTGTGGAATTTTTTCAGATACTCGGCGGATATTATACCTGAAGTTGAAGTTGATCTAATAGTATGGAACGAGCGTTCTTGACAACATGCCATTTGATCGCCATATCGTCTATTACGAGTGAACATACTTTTTCGATATCTTTTAAATTATCTGCCTCTAGCTTCAGCCTTGTTTCAATTAGAGTAAATACGCTTTGTCCGCCTTGAAAAGTGCCAGTTTATATTCATTTAAAGTCGTCCTTGAGGGCGCTTTTAAAACAGAGTTGCGTCGCTCATACCCTTTGGAGGATGCGTGCCTCCATATAATAAACAGTGATATAACATACTGCATTATTGTACATTCTGACCACTTTGGTTTCATTCGCGCGTAATTATAAATTTGGTCTAGTAAAAATGTGGCAAAGGGTTTAAGTCTCTGGCATCACTTTCAATTTTTGCGACAGCTTTTTGAATTTTGCTTTCAGCTGTAGTGTCTGTTAATGGATCTTTAGATTGTTTTTTCAGATCATTATATTTTACTGTAGCTAACTGTTTTTTTAAGGACCTCAATTTGCTCTAACACCAACACTTCTTCATTTTGGTCAATTGCACCCGAAGTTAAATTGTGTTCACTTTCATCAGTGTTATTTAAAATAAATCGCCAAGGATGAGGAATTTCTGTGAAACGTAAAAGTTGATGTTCGAATGGAGTAGTTAAAAACCTGTAATTATCTTATCAGCGTCTTCATTACTTTCAAAATTAGTATCAGAAGAAGAATTGTTCATGTTCCATATCAATAACTTTATGTGCTACATTTTTATTAGGATTTAAATTACAGGCAGGTGGAAATAGCGTTGGAATTGCGTTGGGTTTTAGCTTTTTTTCACTAGCAGCCATGAAGCATGCAAATGTCGACTCATTTAGAGATAGCAAATTCAACTTTTGCGACCACGGGTTCAAAAAGACGATTGAGGTTATGTACGCAATACTTGATGTGATTATTTCTTAAAAAATGAATAAATGTGTGCTACTAACATTACTTGAGTATACGCATGATGGTTGGTAGAAGGTAGAAGATAAAATGATCAATTCAGCGACAAGTGTAAACGGCTTTCTTTGTGTTGAAGATTTAGATTAAGTTTGATTAACAAAACCATATTGCGTCAAAAAATTGAACGTTTATTTTTTCAATTTATTGTCTTATGGTTTCTACTAGTGAAAAAAATAGTATATTATTAGCCACGGTTGTAAAGCCACTTCTAGACCTCGCGCTTCAGAGCCCGCGACACTGCGCATCTCGGGTTCTAATTTGCGCTCGGTCTAGAATACTTGGCTTTGCAACCTTGGCTAATAATATACTATTTTCCACCACTGACGTAAAAACAACTATTCTCAAAATGATTGTTACAAACCCGCAAACAGCTTGTATTGTTTATACCTGTATAGAACAGGAATTAATGCTTTAGCGGCAAGAAGTAATATAGGAACATGTTTTAATGATAAGTCAGAAGTTACAGATTCCTTCAGAATCTCGTGTAGCGACATCTACTTTAGATATTTGACAACTAATGGCGTCCTTGAAAACGACGCGACAGACTTTAAACAAACGAATCAGCGAACACGACGGATAGAATAAATTAGTCACACGTCAAAAATAATAAAAATCATAGAAAAATACCAGATCTTCAAAAAAACGCAAGCAAAATATTTTCATCGACACCATTCACCGAATTTTCCCTTCTCCACTCTTGAAAGTCTTGATACATTTTACTGTAAGCAGCTTTAGATTTCACCGGAACCAAACATTCACGGGCTTTCACCGCTTGTGATAGCATGTAATTCGAGATTTCATTCGTTTGTTGATACCGAAGAACTCGAAGACCTAAATCGTAACGACCTTGTGATATTCATGTTATCTTCCTCCGCGTCCCTGTCATCACAAGGATTCTTTAAACTAAAAACGCTTTTCTGATTCAAAATTTCTAGCGTTTTGTCATTGATCGCATCACTCCTGCAACTGTTGCTTCCATGATTTGGACCAGGACCACCGCCACTTTTCCTAATATTCACTTTTTCACTAGCTGTATTTTGTTTGTATTTTTTTTTTTTTTGTTTTCGTAAAACTTTTTAAATACTGCGTGTCTCTTTTTATGGAGTTTACGGCTCTGGAATTTAATTTTTCTGTAACATCCCCCCACGCTCCTCATTCTGGCTGCAAGTGACACCACCGAGTTTTATCCCATAAAATGCTGTTGCCATATTAACACTCGACATAAACTCCGCTCTACTAAGCGATCAGCTGTGTAATAGTTAAGGGACAGTTAATATTAAAGGAGGGTTAGTTAAACGAAATACTTAAGGGAAACTTCGTCAGCAACGGTAGATTCCCTCATTTTGAGTTACCAGCACGGGATGTTCCATTTTTCGAATCACGATACTGATTAGAATAAGGTAAAGGCACCAGTCATCGACAGTGCACCAGTGTCCGACACTTTACTTTGTTGTTGCTAATATTAAGCTCATTTTACGTTCAAATGAATTAGAATCAACACGGTTTTAGATGCAGTGGACTTTTCCCCTTTAATGTTGAAAATGTAGATTTTGGAAAGATCCCAATTCAGCAAAAACAAGTTGATGATTATTTATTTACTAACGAAGAAATTTCCAAAAGCTTTCGCATTTTAGAAAAATATATTCCAGTGACAATGCTTGAGGAATTAAAAAAAAATGAGAATGAAAGTGAATGGAAGGGCAAAATTACCGGCAAAAGTTTATTTTCAGTTTGAAAATATAGTCTATTGACAATTTGGAACAGACATCGCAGATTTATGGAGAATTTAGAAAACTAGAATCTATTGAATGTTTGATATCTTCTATTTTTTTTTTAATTGTGCTGAATTTTTTATTTTACTATTTTTGAATATTCTCGATGTGATAGTTTGTCAATTATAAAATCTTAGCAACAGAAGGATCTTTAAAAATTGTTCTAAAATTCTAAATTGTAGAAAATCAGAAAATATAGAAGCTATTGAATGTTTGATATGTTCTAATTTTTTTTTTAATTATGTTGAATTTTTTACTTTATTATTTTTGAAAATTCTGAATTTGATAATAATTTGTCAATTATACAATCTTGGCATCAAAATGATCTTTAAAAATTGTTCTAAAATTCTAAATTGTAGAAAATCAGAAAATATAGAGTCTATTGAAAATTTGGAACAGAGACGTCTCAGATTTATGGAGAATCTAGAAAACTAGAAGCTATTGAAAGTTTGATATCTTCTAATTTTTTTTTTAATTATGTTGAATTTTTACTTTATTATTTTTGAAAATTTTGAATTTGATAATTTGTCAATTATACAATCTTAGCATCAGAATGATCTTTAAAAATTGTTCTAAAATTCTAAATTGTAGAAAATCAGAAAATATAGAGTCTATTGAAAATTTGGAACAGATACATCTCAGATTTAGGGAGAATCTAGAAAACTAGAAACTATTGAATGTTTGATATCTTATTTTTTTTTTTAAATTATGTTGAATGTTTTACTTTATTATTTTTGAAAATTCTCGATTTGATAATTTGTCAATTATAAAACCTTAGCAACAGAATGATCTTTAAAAATTCATCGCAACTGAAATAGGGCGGGTGGGTGGGGCTTAATTATTGGCTTCTTTTTATAATGTATACCTATTTTCAACAACACGCTATTTAAAATATAATTCTAGCCTCAAATCTACCATTTGATATTTTAAGTATTTTATTGTTGAAAGAAAATATGTACATACACTAAGAAAAACAAAACATAAGCCCCAGCCACCCACCCCATCTCAGTTGTGATTAATCTTTTTATTCGTCGTGAGTCGAAGGGGTGGAGCTTAAATTACATATTTCTCTACAAGAAAACACATGGAACATGTTTTAAGTATCTCGTGTTGTTGAAAGAAAACTACATATATTAAGAACAAAAGTCAAAATTAAACCCCACCCGCCCGCCCCGACCTCAAATATAATGAATTTTTTATTGGTTATGAGATCAAAGGGCGGAGCTTAACTGCAAAATCCATAGCTTCGAGGCATGACCGTATTGTAAAAAATAGATTATTTTGAGACAAATTAGGGAATGAAAAATTTGTCGTCTCCAAAACGTCGTAACACAAAAATAAGGAACGAGTTAGTAATGTCAACATTAAATTTCAAGGGTTGCTATATTTTTTGATGATATGGTATATTTGGCTTCCGTGCATACAATGACCATGGCTGCCATATATTCCACCTCCGTTCGATTCGAAACCGAGTTTTCTTAAAAATTTGTATCAACTTTTCGCGCATTCGCTAATTACATATTTAACAAAAGTAATAAATTTAAGTAAAAACTCACCTAAACGTGGTTGTACTGGGTGAATAACGAATTTACACAAAGAAAAACAGAAGCAACAAAAAACTTGAACAATTTTGGAAATGACACTATGTCAAAGCAAGCTTTGATTTCTTTGAACATCTACAATCGGTACCAACCACGCTAAAAAAGTTACTAGGTATGGAAACATTTTCCAAAAATAACGTTAATAACACAATTATTTAAACAAATTAACAATTGTGTGTGCTGATAGTTTTTCTAACAATTTAAAATTATTTATAGGCAACCCTCTATACTTCTCTACGGTCTACTACCGTTTGTAAAAACCACAAGTCCTTTAAAATATACTTTTAATAACTTTCGGCGCTCCTAATTCATCCAACAAACTGCGCTTTTTCTAATTAATTAAAAAAATTAAATCCAACCGAAACAAAAAGTGTCTTTTTCACCATTGGCAGCTCTGATAAACAGTTAAACACACTTCTATCATCTGTCAAACCCGATTCAAATTCACCCGAAACGTTCAAAAGCAGGGTAAGCGAAAGATGCACCGCATCGGGGCGCCCGTGACAAAGGGCGCCAGATGGCGAGCGCCGCCTTTGCTTTTATAAACAAAAATAAATTAATATTAGATTTGCATTGAATCACTACGTACAAAATGTTATAGCAGGAACAGACCAAGGCGCCCATCGAAAACTTTTCAGAAAGAGTTACATTTTAACATTCCACTATGAGGAGTAGTTCACCAAAATAGGTCCTAAGAAGTCAATTCCTGACACTTTCTGACTATAATAATTAAAAAAGAGTGCGCCTTTGGGTTGGGTGATTGGACCTTTAAATCAGTACCGACAAAAAATAACCAGATTTATGATTACATTTTCTGGAGGAGATAGCGGTATGACCAAAAACCAGATGTTTTTCCTAACATTTGTCACATTTGTTTTTACCATACAGCTCCATGTTGGCACATTCTTAAAAAAATTCCCAGTCTAGTCGATTGGTTATGGTAGTTTTTCAACAGTTTTATTATATTTTTCACTGTTCCTGTTTGTAGCCGAATTTGGTTCTGTGTATCATTCCGTGGCTCTTTGTCATCATTAATTTTAAATTTAAACTTCGATTAACATTGAGATAAATCTAAATTAAATATAACTTTGAAGTTGTATAAATTTTACAATATTAAAAATTCAAAAGATTTTGCAATGTAAATATTTTTATACTTATACTATGTAGAAGAGTTGTTGCCCGCAGCTCCGCTTGCGTGGAATTCGCAATTACCGAAACCGTCTAACTTAAAAATTCACGGGATTCTTACACGAATTTTCATTCCCTATTTTGTCCCCGTAAGGACGCATTTTCCAAAAATCCTTTCTTAATGGGTGCTTATAACACAAAAGGAACCTACTGTCCAAATTTCATGTTTGTGGCTTCAGTAGTTTAGGCTTTGCGTTGATGAATCGGTCATCTGTCAGTCAGCACAAACACTTTTATATATTACGATTGATTCATCATAATTTTATGTTTTTTAATAAAAAGTATCTCTCCACAAAAATGTGATTACACAAAAATTTTTTAGAGGGCGTTGAACAGTAAGTTGCATCGGGGCGCCTGGTCCCTTAGAGCCGGCCCTGTTCAAAAGTAGTCGTTTTTCATGACCAACAAAGTAAGTAAATTAATAGCCCCCTCAATTAAAACCACCTTTATTTCGCAGCGCCACGATGGCCTTCTTCTTCAAACAGCTCGAATACAAACTCCACGACAATCTCTACAACTCCTCACCCACTTTTACCCCACAACGAAAAGCTTCGACGAGGTTTTCTAAAAGAACATGTTCGTTAAGAGCAACAAAGCCGCTTTCCAGCACGTCGTCCACTACCTTTTCACAGTTCTGAGCCCCGAACTAACCAAAGAAAAAAATCACTTGGCCCCTGTATGACTTGAAGCTTGAAAGTGTGTTTAGAAACAAAGTCATAGCGTTTATTAACAACGTTAACGCGGAATATCCTCAAGCTAACATCCCGAATTTGATGGCGTCGCATTTGATGTCGCCTGGGGACTACAAGTTCGCCAACTTTATATTGAAGTTGTCGAAGCTGGTGATGTATGAACATTTGAGGAAGAGTGAGGGGGTGAAAGTGATGTTGGGGCCAGTTAGGCCACATAAAAATTCAAGTGTCACTAATATCGTTACTAGGAATGTTAAAGCAAGGACTTTGCTTGTGGAGAGAGAGGTGGAGAAAATTATGAGTGGGTTTCACGCTACTTGTGAAAAAGCGGCTCGAGATGCGGAAAAGAGCAGGTTTTACTCAAGCCATTCATTCATTCGTTTCTCGGACTGTGAAGTCATAGAGTTCTGAGGGACGCAAACATTTTCGAGGGGAGAGGTGAATCACAGCGTACACAGAAAGATTCAACTTAGTTCGGGTACCGTCGTCGAACTCCGTGTCCTAAGTGAAGAGGGAAGGAAAGCCGGCATGCTGGCAATGATATCACGTAGGGCCAGGCGGTCGAAATTTAAACGCTGCTCTACCCCGGCAGGCCAGTGGCTCGCAGCCGATGTTACGTTTCACCACGGAGGTAGAAGAGACCGGAGGGAAGGTGTCGTGAATTTTGTGACACAGACTCAGGAACCGTTTATGACCCTACTTAAAATGCGCGCTGTGCTAAGCTCCACCCTAGTGTCCCTGTAGAGGGACACTACTCCACCCTCTAAATGTTTAGCAGTCATAACCAGTGGCGGGGCAACATATTTTATGTTGACTACCTTATATATTTATAAGTCTCTAAATGTTATTATGATCTTTAGTTATTATCAAAGTCTATTCAAGTTAAAAACACCACTAATGGGTCCAAAACTAAAACAGTACAACTAAATTCAAACTCAAGAACGAACAACTGCATATAAACAGCACGTGTTACGTGATAGTACGCCACTGGAAATCCAAATCCTGTCAGCAGCCTGTGATAGCACATAATAATTCTAAAGTATAAAGACCGAAAATTACTTGTTTAATAAAATCACCAAGCTAACATACAAACGGAAGCGGGAACTATATTTTTCGTATTCTGGATTCGATGAAACATGGAGAATGCCTTAAATTAATCACACGTCCCATTACTCGGAAAATTGAAAAATAATTCGTCGCTGCAGCACAGTACAACATATCCAACTTCTTCAAAAAAATTCCAAGACTTGATTTTGCAACTATTATTATTTTTTTACGATAACCCCTGTAAATTACATAAAAGATCTGTATATAATGTTAAAATAAAGCTAAAGAAGCGTGTTATGTTTCTGTCTCAAGTTAATGTTTCCATTACAAAATTTTCTGTTAACGTCATCAACATTTTTGCAAAAACACTTAATGTATCAATGTGAATAGGTGCAGTGTAATACTAATAATAACAATACTACAATAAAATAATAAGAAATACTCGGAGATTATCTGTCTAATAAAAGTTAACACAAGGCGGACAGATAGACAGACGTAAATGGGAAACCTATTTCTTTGTACTCTAGGAATCATAAAACGTCAAGAAAACATAAAAGTAGCCATTTAGTGAACAATTTTTGTTGACCGTTGTTTGTTTATTCTCTTGGTGGTAATTTTCTTTTGTATCTTGAATCTATTAGTTCAGGTAGTATATAATTCATATAAAAATCCCTTAGTTTTGGTTCCATTTTTGTGTTCCAGAATTCTGAGTCTTTTAAAATAATTTCAGTATGAATATCCTCGGGTGTCCAGACGGCAAAAATACAATCGCTTTTTTTTTGTTACTGCTAACTGCCCTTATACTTGATAATAATAAGAATGATCCCTTTTTAATTCCAATCGTTCTTTATTTACGTTGTCATCCTCGAATGTAACAATATTGCAGAAATTTATTATTTTTGCCTTGGTTGCCTCTAAGGGCGTTAAATTTTGCGCCGTATATGGACATTTAATTTCCACAATGCCGCTTGTTCCTCTTACTACGCCATCTGGAGAAGCTGCAAAATAGGGTTGATCTGGAGAAATGAACAAACCACATTCATCGATTGCAATATTCCGTTTATTCGCAATATCTTCTCTGGCAGTCTTTGCCATCTCATGTCCATATCTTGTTGCGTCATTGCCTTTGAAATTTGAATAGAGCAACAATTTGACAACATTTGCTCTGGAGGTGTTTTTTCTTAACTCGCAAATTCTGCCAAAATTTGAGGCTGTTAAACGTTTGAGTCTTTCACTTTGCCATTTAATACTATCATTCTGATTTCTTGTTTCAATTTCTATTTTATCTATATTAGCTCCTAAAGTGTCCAAAAATGTTTTTTTGTGGTTTTCAAATTCTGCATCATCTATATCCACTACTATATTTTGCCTGCCGTGGTCAAGATCGGGTCCGGAAATTTTTTGTTTGTTTTTTTTTTGCAGGATATTCTAAACGTTTCGCGCAAGCAATTTGACGTCTTCGGGCGATATTGTGCACATACTTTTTTGTAAATTGGCCTGGACTCTTACCACAAATACTTTTATTCATATTTCGATATAACTCACTTCGGTTGTTATACGAAGCAACTGCAGCTTCACATCTGGCAGTATATGAATCCCTGTGTACAAAATTGCACACTTTACCGCCAACAAATTTAACAACAACCGAATTGTAATGTTCTGCGTGATTATTATTGACATTATATATTAAACTATCTACATGATTCAGAAGATTATCTTTTATGATTTTTTGAATATCATTTAGAAGGCCGCACAGTTTAAAATCTCGAACGTAATTAACATCGTTTTCACGATTTTCGCATCTAGCACTGGTATTTTTGCAATTATTATGTGTTAATTTATGTGCGTATTTAAAGTGCGAAAAATAAAAGGCCAACGATGTTAACACTAGCGAAGGTATTTATTAACTGACTTAGATATATACAATATGTGAAAACTAACTTAGTAAAAAAAGGTCTCGACATCTGGACGTCGATTTGCCGTGAAACGCCGACAAAGACAAAAGGGTCCAGACTTTCAACCACACAAGTGTCGCACCGGTACTGGGCCAGAGCGTATCTAATTCTGACATATTGCAACACTCCCACTCGCTCTGGTCAGATGAACTAAATAAACAAACACAAAAAAAATTAGAACACACAAATAAAATAATACTTAAGAGAATGAGTCTTAAACTGAATGTAAATTCAACAATTTTAAATTATTGGCAAATTTATCACGCCTTAGCGGTTTCGTAAACATATCCGCCAGTTGTTCCGTTGTCCCAACGTGGTTGATATCAATCTCTTCCCGTTGATAGGCGTCACGTGTGTAGTGGAACTTGACGTCGATGTGTTTGGTGCGTCGATGGTGAACAGGGTTTCGCACCAAATGTTCAGTAGTTTGCTTTAAGTGTAGAGTTTTTTTTTTGTCCCACGATCGCGCACTATTTGCATACAGTTTGCCACGTCACCGGTAACTTCAAAATTCAGTTTTGGTTTGTTTATGAAACTGTTGACACGTTCCACGGAGCTACCGATTACCAGACCATCATCCACGTACAGCGCGAAATAAAGTTCGTTATTGTCAGACGCGTACACACACCGGTCAAACCGAGTAGGGTTCATGCCGAATTCCTTTAGCACTCCGTCCATTTTCTCATGAAACACTAACGGTGCCTGTTTCAGTCCGTATAAACTTTTGTTTAGTTTACACACACGGCCACTACCGTCGTCAAAACTGTCCACCATATATATTTCCTCTTTTAGTTCATTATAAAGGAAAGCAGTTTTCACGTCAATCTGAAAGAGTTCATAATCTTTGGCCGCCGCGATGGCCAACAATGCACGCACTGATTCGAACCGTGCAACGGGTGAGAACGTTTCCGCGTAGTTGATGCCCGCTTTTTGCGAACATCCCTTAATGACCAACCGTGCCTTGTATTTATTGATGCTGCCGTCCGGGTTGGTTTTAATCTTGAATATCCATTTATTTTGGATTGGTCGTCTGTTCGCTGGAAGCTCCACCAATTCCCAAACTTCATTTTTGGCTAAAGATTCCAATTCATCAGCCATTGCAAGCTCCCACTGTTTCGAATCATTCGTGGCTAACGCTTCTGCGAGAGTTTCAGGTGTTTTAGTCACTATTTTCTCACCTTCAGTCAGGAGGGCTGCAAATTGAACTTCGGTCATTTCATCTTTTTCTTCCATCCTTTTCTTCGTCTTAGATCGGGTGTTGGAGTTTTCATCTGAAGGTACCACGCGTTTCGAGTACGCCGCTCGTGTTGGTATTGATTGTTCTTCATTTGTAGCGATTTCAGGTAACAATTGAAGCGGTCTTTTTGGTGGTAATTCGACAATTTTTACGTCACGACTCTTAATAATTACTTTTGTACCTGGCCGCCAAAGTCGATATGCGTGTTGCTCAAATTCATATCCAACTAAGATGAACCGTTCGCTCTTCTTTTCAAATTTGCTCCGTTTCGACTCGTCAATTAATGCATATGCAGTACTACCAATTTTACGCAAATGACTCAAATCAGGCTTTCGACCGGTCCAGAGTTCGTAGGGGGTTTACCCTTCGAGACGGGCACGTGGTATTCTATTTCTAATGTGAGCCCCGTTTCTAATCATTTCCGCCCATAGTCCTTGGGGCAGGTTTCCGCTTGCAAGTTGACACCGCACCATTTCATTTAATGTCCCGTTAGATCGTTCGGCCCGCCCATTCTGTTGTGGACAGTACGGTGTGGTCAGTTCTTGTTTAATAAATTTCTTGGTTAACACCACCTTCATTTCACTGCCCAAAAATTCACCCCCGTTGTCCGATCGCACGCGTTTTATTTTGTGTCCATTCGCTTCTGCATCAGCTATTACACTAATCATCGCGTCGACGACGTCGGACTTTGTTTTCATAGGAACTGCGATGATCGTACCACTGCAATCATCTGTAAATACAGCTGCGAACCGCGAACTACCTAACGATTCATTCAATGGTCCGATCGTGTCAAAATGGATTAGATCTCCTGGCCGTTCAGCCCGCGAATTTGAGGACGGGAACGGTTGTCGCACGTGCTTGCCGTATACACAGTCTTCACAAAATGTGTCCTCATTGTCCGTACTATCTTTCGAGTCCACAACTTTCATGCCAGTTATCGCGTCACTTTTGGCCATTTCGCGAACCACTTTAAATGCAACATGTCCAAGCCGTTCATGCCACACTCGAACATTTTGAGCACTTGCACTTGCAATCATAGCCTCTGCCGTTGCCCGCGCGCGAATATTCATTTCGAATAAACCGTTTTTAGCCAATTGTCCGGTGGCTACCACTTTGCCACGACTAAACAATTGTAACGTGTGTTTGCTGAATAATGCGTTAACACCATGATTACTAGCTGCACTTATTGAGAATAGATTTTTCCCAATTTCAGGCACGTACCACACTTCACTCATGCCTTGCTCCAGTACTTGTCCATTAACGTACGAAGTAATCAGTACATCTCCTTCACCTTCCGCGTAAATAGTTTCATTGTTGCCCACTGTGATCGGTTTTCTCTCACTTGCACTAAACTCCCTATAATTTGTAATAATGTCGCGCCGAAAAGTCATGTGTTTACTCGCACCAGAATCCGCGACCCATAATTCGCCCGCGTGACCGACAGCCATCGTTTCGGCTGTATACATCATCGCACTCGATGCGCCGCTGTTTGATGCTGCATTCGCTTGACCATTGTTTTGAGTGTTTTGGGGTTTGTAGCAGTCGATCTTTCTATGTCCCGTCTTACCGCAATTATAACACTTCCCACTAAATCGCTGTTTTGTAGATTGCTGTCGCTGCTGATTTTGATAACGACCACCTCTATTTCTTTGATGATGTTGGCGTTGTCCCCGATTGCCGTTGCTTGTGTAAAGGGCTGAGTTGTCTTCTTCGTCGTTTTTAATCTCGGCCATTCCATTTCTCATTGTTTCCAGCTTTAATAACCGAGGAAGAAGGTTGCTCTTTTTCTGGAAGCATATCAAAAGCCGCTGCTATATGCTGATACTGTTGTGGTAGTATGTACAGTACTTTCGTGATTATTTGTTCATCGGTGGGTTTCTGATTCAGATCTTCAAGCTGTCTCACCAGCTCTTCGATAGCAGCAACATGTTCAGTAATTGTTGCGCCTGGTCGCATTTGATAATTATAAAATTTTTGGTGTAAAATATGAATCGATGTCTTGTTCTTTTGTTCGTAAATAGTCACCAGTCGTGTCCACATTTCAGCTGCAGTCTTCATATTCATTATATGACGCACAACATTCGTCTCTAGAGCGCACGATAACGCAAATTGAGCTTTCTCGTCTTTTCTGTCCCATTCTTCTTGTTCCTTGGACGTACCTTCCGAATCAGGGCGAGCTTTCATACCTTCGACAACGTCTAACAATTCGTGATACCGCAAATAGGCGCGCATTTGAAACT
This sequence comes from Zophobas morio, assembly GCF_036711695.1. Taxonomy (NCBI): domain Eukaryota; kingdom Metazoa; phylum Arthropoda; class Insecta; order Coleoptera; family Tenebrionidae; genus Zophobas; species Zophobas morio. The sequence goes on from NW_026972122.1 coordinate 12,332,976, forward strand.
TCCATACTGCAAAATCGTTGCCGTTAAACTTAGCTATCGCGAACTTATCCATTTTCGATGTGTCTGCTACTATTGGCCGCGAAACCGAACTTCAACACTGACCAACTACAAATCACAACTTCGAATAGGAACTAATCGCTGATATTCCACTAATTGCACTTTTTCAAAATACTAATTGCACAATACTCGATACGTAATCTGGGTCCATAACCTGTTAATTTATGTGCGTATTTAAAGTGCGAAAAATAAAAGGCCAACGATGTTAACACTAGCGAAGGTATTTATTAACTGACTTAGATATGTACAATATGTGAAAACTAACTTAGTAAAAAAGGTCTCGACATCTGGACGTCGATTTGCCGTGAAACGCCGACAAAGACAAAAGGGTCCAGACTTTCAACCACACAAGTGTCGCACCGGTACTGGGCCAGAGCGTATCTAATTCTGACATATTGCAATATTATGTTCACCCAGTACATGAAAAATGTTATTTTCTAAATCCAGCTTTAAACCATTTTTCTTTTCTATAGTAGTAGTTGTAGCTGACACTCGTTTTTTAATAGCTGTATAGATGGAAATTCGTAGTCTCGATAAATTGTTCTGCAAAATTTTTCTAATGGCGACAGGCACTGGTCCAACATTATTTCGTGTTTTCTTGATAATTTCTTTAATTTTATTATTGAAATTGCGACATATGTGGTTTGCACATTCCAGTTTTTGCAATACTGTGTCCAGTCCATAAGGTCTAGCTTTTCGTAAATGGTCTAGTACACTGCTATCACCATCGCCTACAATACATACATAGTTTACACAAATTTTTAATGAAAAGAAATCATACTCACCAATAAAACGAGTATATTTTACACCCTACATAGGTATGCTCTGTTTAAAGTCCTCTACTATAATATCAGCTTCCATTGAATTTGCTGACTTTGACCAATTTTTATAACATTTATGATCAGGTATTTGCTTGCCACTATTTTCAGCTTTGGTACAAATGAAACAAAAAGTATTTTTCACGCCAATATATAATATTTTAGCAGTATGAAAACCTACGATACAAGCCTAAAAAATTAGTTTATAAAGTTTGTAAGTATTTTTCTAGCTCTCTTGTTAACCTACCACGCCAGATAAAGAACTATAGTTAGACTTATATGAACGTTTCGCCCATGCCCCATTCACAACAACCGTCAAACATGGTATTCCATTAATATTTACATCTCCTCGTTTTATAGCTGGTTCTGTTTCTTCTTTGACAGCTTCTTCCATCTCTTTTGACGCCACCGACTTAATATTAGCATGCAACTGATGTTGTAGTTCAAAATATGTTTTCGAAGACATATGTGGCATATTCAGTATAGCACAGCGCTCTTCTAATTGAGCAAAACTCTGACCAGTGCACAAATTTCCGAAAACCTAATAAAAATTCATGTCAGACAAAATATATTTGTTTATTAGTGAAAACAGGACATAACGTTATTTATAAAAAAAAATGCTTACCGTCGCCATATTAACCTTCATTTGATTCATGACATCCAAACACTCGTAGCTGATCAATTAAAAATTTCACATCAAAAATTCTTCTTCCAAGAATTTTAGCCTCCAGATTTTTTTCTTTGTCTTTTTGAACAAGGTATGGTAATTCCGATTCACTATAATTGTAAATTTTGCTTTAGATGTATAGACAATTTGTCTTCAATCTCTCTGCAAGGAAACATGACGAAGTGGAACTCCCGTTCGTTACCAAAAGTATGTAAATTCAATTCCAGGGAGCGAATAAGCTACCTCGAACCAACAATAACCGATAGTACCCACATTTGTGATTTTGTTCTTTGGAATGGTATTGCAACAAAAAAAAAACCGATATTAAGTTTTTGGATCATAGCCGTCTGTGTTAACCAAAAAATGAAGTATATATGAACAAATATTTACCTCGAGATATTTGTCCGTTCATCATAATAGCATCAACAAATCAAACATCAATTTTCGCAGGAGCAAAACTGCTCCTGCTAGTAAGAGTTGTTTCTGATTTTTTTCGTAACGAGGAAGTAGTTATTATATGTTAGTAGTTTTGGAAAAATCGGGAGTTACAACTCGTGACGTTTTCTTGTTTTATATAATATATAATCTATGACATTTACCTGTCAGTATTATTATATTGTAAATAATCGACATCTTTAACGCAATTATCTGATATTTCACTATCGTCATCCGACATATCACTGAGATGTAACAGATTATTTCTAAAACATGTATGTAAAATATATGATAAACTGTAACATACCAACATTTGTGAATACATATTCCACACTACAACAAACCTTTCTTCAATGTTATAATTGTCATTAACCACTATACCCGAACATGATGGTGAAGAGAAATCAAGACTTTTTTCATTTTGAACAGTTTCGTGATTTCTGAAAGTCATTTTCATTAATTTGAATGTTGTTCATTCGTTTTATAACTGCTGATATATAGAAAGTACTTAACGATAACAGAACAGATGCTTCAGTTTTCGAAGTGGTAGTCGCACTGTCGAGTAATTTACGTTTTCTTTTGCTACAAGTAAACAATAATACTACGAATACAATAATACCGATTTTTGAAAAAATAATTCCATTCGTACAAAACAATATATAATATGTATGACTTTGTAAAAGAAAACAATTTAAATTACACACATATAAAATACTTACCGTTCGACAGCATTATTACTTAATCGCTTAGTTGACAATCGCTTGGTACTCAAATACAGTTTTCATTTTGGCATTTTTGATAATTACGTACACACTAATCAATTAACAAAAAGAAAAACCAGTTCCCACAAATTTGTAACACTATCACTTTAGTACAGTTGTCGTCAACGGTTACGGCCAGACCAAGTAGGACACGAAAAACCAATTTTTAAATCGCAAAAACAGAGCTTTAGGTAATTCAGTATCCAATAAATACCGAGATCACTTGAGTTCTGTAAACTCAAAGCGTAGCCGACAAAAGAACGGAAACAATAAATTGTAAAACTCGGATGACCGATGCATCAAACATAAATTATTTAGAGTACGCAAAATTGGTGAAGTTTTGAATATTCGTACTTTTAACCGCTTTGAAATATTAATATTATGTAATCTATTAATTATTTTGTTCATATAGTTTTCATTGTTTTTCTCTTTCTTTCATGAAAAGTACATATTTTCATGGCATCTTCTAATATGAAAACTTTTTTATCACCTGTTACATTTCCACCAGAGTAAAGGAAAATTCATTGCAGATATTGTAATATACATTTGTTTCCGCAGCAAGTACACGTGCTAAACGTCTGTTTTAAAATGCGGTGAATGCTTAGATCATATAATAAATAGATACCACCATGCCGTGTTCTTTCCCTAGCAGAGCCTGTGACGACATCCTCCTGTCACACATCTCTCTCGTACATGAAGGACTATTTGAATTTTGCGCGCCTAAAGTTTGGGAAGTATGTCTGAACTAACTTCGTACGAAAGATGTTGACAGCTTGATTTTATAAATAATTCACAGTAGATAATGAAATGAATAGTAAATTATTGGGCAGCAATTGTGATCCTTTATGATTACATCACTTAAAATAGGATCTTTGTTCTAAATTCTAAAATTGTTTTTTGTACAACAACTCGAAATAGAGGTTAGAAGAAACATCTGTCAAAAGCGATTTGTTGCGCTGGTGCGGTACAAGGATGGAAGTGAAATAGACATATACAGATGAAATGCATATAACAAAGATGAAGATGTGGTGATCACACAAGGATAGCATTATACTACTCCTCTTGACGTAGAAAACGACAACAGATAGCTTCATGTCTAGTCACAGCTTTCAGTTTGAGTATTGGTATCTATTTATTATATGATCTAAGGGTGAATGCAGATATTAATGTGCATCTGTATAAAGGATTCCAAATTTAAATAAGTACACTTGGTGGCTATTTTGCGAAAAAGGTTCATATTTTGATTATTATTTTTTATTATTATTTTCTTTCCGTTGAAATAGTTGATATATTCACGATGCTTCCATCGTGAATATATCAACTATTTGACAACCGGAATAGGTACTAACTTGTATCGGCTATCAAATTGCTGTGTCTCAATTAAATCTAAAGCACTGGAGATATAAGACTGTTCCTGACTTGTAACACTCCACCGATTATAATATGACAAAAGTATTTCAAAATACGATCTCGTCGTGTCTGTGCTTTGCGCTTTAGAGTGGGAGTAGTTGTGAGCCCTCGCTTAGCGTCTTTCCTCACCTGACCCGAGTGAGCGCGACCAGAAATCGGCTTGCATTTTGTCCGAAAACATGCGTTCTGTTTTATCGCTTTATAGCAAAATTTTGTAATTTACAACGTCGCAATTTTATATACACCGTTACGAAACATTGATCTTGCTGCCCCCGTTTGAATTTTTTGAAGGCGTCATTTAATTGCCGAGTTACAAACGCTTCTTTTAAGCCAATTTTATGTGATTTTGTTAATTTTTATTGCAACAGTTACTTATCAGATTTAAAAAATTCGAACGGTGGCAAAATGCCACATCCTTTGACAACACTCAATTAAATTTTCAACTATTTTTAACCATTAATAAATCAATGAGACGAAAAATCATAACCCATTGCACGGGCTACTTTCGGTGTAGAGGCGGAGTTGTGTACTGTTAGTAAGCGTCTCAAAGAAAAAAAGAAGCAAATGGTGGATCGTTCGATGGTTGAAGGGTTAGTGACTTCTGTGGAGATAAATGACGAAATGGCTGCATTGGAGCGGATGAAGAAATTGTCAGAGAAGTGCGCTGAACTGTTGGTGTTTTTGTCTAGTGATAAGTCAGTTCTTGAGTTTAAGAAAGATGATTTGATGATGCTTGACAGTGTTAATAAGACTACTAGTGATGAAATAAGTCTGTACCACTTATTTAATAGTTTGAGTGTTCTTGTAGCAAATAAGAGTTTAGATATGCTTATTTTTAGTGTAAAAAAGTTGGATGAAATGGCAAAGTTAATTGATGATTTGAGTGAAAGGTACTTACAGTTTAATCATAAAATTTCTACTACAAAAAATGAGTTGGTGGAATTGTCAGAAAATTTTTCTCCTCATGTTGATGATGTAGTAAGGTCAAGAAAATTGCCTACGATTGTTGTAACAGGTGCAGATAATGTTTAATCTTTATGGGGATTGTATAATTTTGTATATATGTATTTAAAATACAAATTTTGTTTTTATTTAGAAACTAAGTACGTGTCACCTTATTTTCAATGTCTTCGAGTGTCATTTTGCACAGTTCATCGGTGCAACATGCCCCGCCAACTCCTATTATCATGACTACCTAAAATACATAAATTACCATTCATATAAATGTAATACTCGTACAATACCTTAAGAAGTAAATAGGATTCATCGGGAGCCTCTTCAAGAAATCTGTCCATCTGATTTCTATCGAACGTTGGATTTTTTTGGTTTGTAACCGTGTTTTCTCTTTAAAAAAGCACGCGATTTTTGGATACTTTGAAATATCCGTATTTTCGTTCAAAAAAATTATAGTTTTCAACATGCTGTATTCACACCACAAGCTTAAAGGAGACTTTAGTGTTGTACTCTTCTCATAGAAGTACGCTAACATCAATGTTTCGGATAACATGGAATCATCCTTTGTTAAACACCAATCCTTAAATGACTTGTATGACAATTCATACCTTTTCTTCGAAAATTGAAAACAATCTGTATCTAGATCATTTTATTTTCGATACATATCTAGATGTGTATCTAGATAATTTTAAAACTATCTGTCCCTAACACTGGTTGTGAGTTCCACAATTGCTTGTGTTGGGAAGGAATTTTTCCTAAAACCAAATTGCTGTTTAGAGAGTAGATTGTTTTTTTCCAAATAGACCGAAAGTTGCTGAACAATTATCTTCTCAAAAATTTTTTACAGTATAGACAAGATAGTTATAGGACGAATATTATTTAAATCTTCAGAATCTCATTTTTTATAGATTGATATGATTAATGATGATTTAAAACAGCTCGAAAAAATACATTTACTTATACATTCATTAATCAACTATGTTATTGGGATGATTAGAACATTTTTCACAATTTTAATAACTTCTGCATTAAGCTCATATACATCTTTGGTTGATGAGTTATTTAGGTTTACAAAACACTCCCTTACTTCATGAAATGTGACTTCTTTAAATTCAAGTTTGGGAGCATTCCCAGTGCGTTTCGTTACAATCTTGTACTCTTCTCCCCACACATTCCTATCTACCTCCTCGCATACTCTCTTCCACGCCTTTTCATTCATCTTATCACTTTCTCAATCGACTTTTTGGCTTGTCTTGATTTCTTCTGGCACCTCATCAATTCCCTTCTCTTTCTCAAACATTCGTTCCTTTTATTCGCGATCTCGTCCGTGCAGCAATACACTCCTTTCTTCTTTTCCATACTCGTCCTCTTTGTATGTACCCTATCACACGTTTCCTCTAACGCTCTCATTGTCTCACAAATCAATTCCTTCCCATTGTCTATCGTCTTCACTCTCTCCTTCATGACTTCGGCCAGTGTTTCCAATTTCTATGTTTTAGCACTCTCTATTCTTTCATTTTGCTAGCCACCCCCTCCGTGCTGAGTGTCAAGTCAATATGCGACTTCTGCGAGACTCGCAGGAAGGTTTTTTCCATTTTTTTTTCATTTCCACAGTTATGCCACACCATACATCTCTCAGCCATCCAGTCCTCAAGTATACTACTTCTTAGATCATTCACTGTAGAGGAACCCCGCAGGGGTGACTTCGCGTTGAAGTCCCCTGCGACCACCACGTCCCTCTCCCATGTATTCACACTTTCACCCAGAACATCAAGGAACTTCCTATATCTCCCAATCTTACTATTGGGAGATATATAATATCCATACAGCACCCATTCGCTAAATTGGACCTATACGAAACCTCCTTTCCCAAACATCATTTCCTTTTCGTTTCCTCCACACACTCTCACCGCCACATCCACTCTGCTCCTTTAACTCTTTTTTTGTTCGACTATGAGTCTACCAGTACATTCATTCACTCCTTCCTCTTGAACAATTTGCCTTTTTTTTTACGAAACCTTGACCTCCATTGGTTACGATCTTTTTATTGGGTTCACTCACCGTTAGGATGTCGCCCCCTAATTCCACTGCAGTGGCACTGTACATATTTAATTGTATGATTTTAGTTGCCATCCCGCCAGGATGATCTCCTCCGCGTTTGGCCTTCATATTTTTTAATTTGTAGATATTTCTGGGTTAGTGTTCTGTGTCCTTCGTTGAGGCATTCTGCACAGTACATTGGTTTGACACAGTTTGCTGCTAAATGATTTTTGTCGCCACATTGTCTACATAAATTCTTTCTGTCCAGTCCTTTGCACTCTTTTACATTGTGTCCTGGTGCCCAGCATCTGTAGCATCTGTCTATCTGTTTTCTTTCTTGTATCGAACATTCCATAACCCCTATTCTTACTGTTCCTATTTCTTTTACTTTCTCCGCATCCTGGGGTTTCACGCCTATTGTGGCTATTTGTGTCCCGTTTCTTATTTGTCTTCATCTTATATCTATTCCTATCTTGGGTACATCTCCTAGTTTTCCCTCCAGGGCTTTTGTGATCTCGTTCGTTGTTACGCTGGCCATGTTGATAATTTCTAGGACAGTTATTCCTGGTTTGGATCCCGATGTTCGTATTTTTGCGTCTTTCATTTTTGATTGTATAGTTTTTTCCATATCTTCCGCTTTTATTCCATTCTTCAATTTCAGTATTAAGTTTCCTGCCTTCGTCTTTCTGATGCTTTTGATTTCCGAACTTTTTTCTATCACTTCCGTTATTTCTCGTATGTTTTTTAACAGGTACACGTACTTCTTGCCTTCCTCAGCAGTTAAAATTATTACTTCGTTGTTGTATCTGCTCTTTGATTTGGCGCTTCTTGATTTTTACCACAATGACGATTGTTCTGACTCATATTGAGATCTCCAAAACTAAGTAATTTATCGCTCGTTACAGTACATTAGGCAGAAAAACCTTACAGAACCAATGTAAAAAATTTCGCTCTCCATCCACTCTCGTTGCTTACAGCATATACTGTTTGGTCATGGTTTGCTGCATTCAACTATGAGTCTAAAATATTTTGTTCCTTAAGAATACAAAGGGCGGGGATTTTTGCCCCGGCGCAGAGCAGCAAAGTGATATGGATATATGTTCAGGTCCACATCCAATTGTCATTCGGATGCTTCGAGATCATATCGCACCAACAACATTGTTTTTTTTTTTTAGGATCATGATTCATGACACACAGAAGACTCATCACAACTAAAAATTAACTCTGTTTTTTCCACCTGAAGTTCCTTAACCGTTGATTCTAGCACATCATAAAAGCTAAATATTACTACAACAAGGATTAATTTGCTCCATTCTCGCAGTCTCCATGGCCTGGGGCTTTTTGACAGTGAGTTTATGGCGTTTGCGAAAGTTAATAAACTATTATGTGTCAGGCCTTCCATTTCTGAATATACATTGGATGTCATTCATTTTAACAAAATTTTCTACAATGTCTAATATTTGTAACGATACGCTCCAGTCCGGCCGCCGCAGAGCGGGTGATCCCCTTCTGCCGGGGCACCAGTTCGGTCGCCCCTTTTCTCACAGCCGGCCACGACTGACGTCGTGTGACGTGGCAAGATAATACGGGCTATAAATGCTCTCTGTTTTCGGCCGAAAAGGTAGAGTGTGCCTCGGCATCAATCGGTGCGCTTTGTCCTTCCCTCTACGCTTCCACCCTCCAGGCATTAACCGGAATACATCCCGACATCCCACAGGCATCAACCTGGGGATATTCGATCCGCCTCCAGGCATTAACCGAGGGATTACCGTCCCGACCGACCATACCCCAGGCATTAACCGGGGGATAATCGACCCGACCTAGCACCGCTCGGCATTAACCGCGGCGTTCCACCCCATAACCGTCGTCCACCTTTTGTACGTCGACCATATGCTTGCGTCCATGATTGCTGTGTATATTGTGTGTTGAATAAATATTTTCCTACCACTAGTGGTTTTCTTTGAAGTCCTGGAAGTTACCGTAATCGACCGACTACCTCAGTACCGAAAAGAGAAAAAACCCGTTACATACTTCAGTTTTATACTTAAGCCAAATCCTTACATTACTTTAAGACTTTCAGCTAATTGTTTTTCATCCTGTTCCCTCAAAGAAAATTTACCGCTTTCACCTCGGCCATCTTCGGTAGGAACTCCAAAATCCCTTGTTTCATTAACACAGTGTCTTAATGTGGTTCTTAGGATTTTAAAATCTCTTGCAGTCCCTCTCATTGTTTTACTTTTACAGTCTGTGCAGCCTCTTGTAATATTTCCGTGGTGTACCCATCTCTATCTGCTCCTTTATGAGTCTTTGTTTCGTACACCCTCACGAGTCTGTTAAAATACATACATGAGGTGTGGGTAATTGAACTATCACGGGCCTAATTACTCACTGAAGAGGGGCCCACTTATCCAAAGCGTCTTTTTTTGAGGGGTAACTGGGACCTAACCTTTATTTTCATTATTACACATATTATTTTGGTTTTTAAAGATAAAAGTTAACATGCAGAAGTAGACGCAATTTGAGTCGACGTACTTTTCACACTTTGCGAACTGGATGGTAATGTTTGACTGTCTGGACATTTTCTGCGTAACGATTCTGTTTTTAACCACTGATTCATATTTACCGGATTACTTTTTGCGGAACATCCGAAATGAGTGTTTTGTTTACATAAATATTCTGTCAAACAAGCAATGCGTGCGCATGTTAGGGGAAATGTGTCTGAGACGGCATACTTTTTGTAATCGCCTCATAAAAAATTAAAAAAAAAATTTAATTTATTTCACCTCGGGCATTTTCTTAGTTAACACAAAACTATGTTTTGAAGCATATTTGAAACGATAACCTTTTTCGCATAAACTAATATTAACACTACGCCATCTCAACCGCACAAGCCATCTCATCTATATACTTAAGGGTGAGATGGCATACCATTAAAATTTTACAACAAAAACATTAACCAAATGTTAAAAAATAGAAAATATTTCTTAAACGTTTATTTATCAAAAAACAAAATAACATTTTCATAAACATATTCAAATGCCGTTAAAAAAACATTAAATACACTTCCAAAAATTAAATAATTAAAGAAAACAACTTTTTGAAAAAGAAACAAAATATTAGTTAACTCTGAAAGTACAATTTTTATTATTTGCAAAGATCACAAATAAACTGTTTTGCTTTTCGAACTAAGCCCGCACATTCTGTGTGGCTTCATTTTCTGCTTTTCTGACATTGAATCCACATTTCGCCACTTTTGGAAACAGTGTATAATTCATTACAAAATATACACGCTGGATCGTCTTCATCATCAGTCTCTAAACGTTCATCGTCACTTTCTCCAAAATATAAATTTTTAGTAACTCTTCGAACCGCAGTTTTCTGCGAGTTTTTCTGTTTGTTTTTTTTTTCGGATTCAACTTTTTTAGCTTCCTCAAGATTTGGCGTGTCGTTTAACACACCTTGTTTGCCTTTTCTTCTTTTCTTTTTATTTTTGGCAAGTTCAGCAATAGGTAAAGTTGATATGTCTTCAATGGAAATGTCCTTATTGGGAGACTTTGTTATTTCTAGTGTTTCTGATAACTGTGACGTTGCAGATGTGCTAGGCCGAATTTGTTCAGCATTTTCAGTTCCTTGTGAGGAAGTTTCATTGTCGCTTAAATCAACATTTGTAACCTCTGATGGAGTAAACATCCAATCGGGAAATACTTCACTGTTAAACGGATATATTCCTGTTGCAGCAAAACCCTTTTCAGCATTTTCTATCGTCGCAGATTTATTATAAGCTGTTTTAAATATTTCTGCTACTTGGTAATGTGTTATGACCCTTCCAGGATGATTCCTTAACCAACTGATGAGTTCTTGATTGTAAAAACTAGTGAGTGGCCCATAAAAACTCACATCAAGAGGCTGCACTCTATGAGTACAGTGGGGAGGAAAACAAAACATTATAATTCCATGGTGTTTTGCGTAGTTCAAAACGTTCAAGTCTTTGTGGCTGCCGTGGCCGTCGACTAAAAGCAGAATTTGTTCCTCTTCTGTGGGCTTTGCATATTTGACAAAATGCTTTAGCCATTTCAAAAAGATGTCTCCAGTCATCCACCCCTTTTCTTGAGTAAAACCTGTTGAACCTGTGGGCGCGTGATCCAACAATTCCTGCTTCATATTTTTCCTTGGAAAAATGAAAGCTGGGGGAATATATATGCCTAGTGGATTCATACAACACACAACGGTAAGATGTTGTCCTCGTTCTGCGCTGCTCAATATGCCGACCTGCTTCCTACCTTTGGTAGCAATAATTTTTGCATTTTTAGATGGCACTGTTGACAAGCCCGATTCGTCGACGTTCCATATTTGATTTGGTTGGAAGTCATACTTTTCAAGGGTTTCAAGTAAAGATTTGAAATATTTTGTTATTTGGGGTTTATTAAAGGCTCTGGCGCGTGCAGCCGAAGTAGCTTCTGGTGTTCTTAACGATAATGAAAGATTTCGTTGCATAAAACCTTTATACCAATCCCAGCCGGCCATTTCTTTAGCTGCAGAAAATTTATGTGATAAACCTTTTGCTTCGGCCACTTGATAAGCCAGTTTTCGTATATCATTTGTAGACATACCAAATAATCTAGTTTCTAGATTTTTTACGTGGGCGACAATTTCATCTTCTAAGTTTTTATCAAACGTGCTTTTACGACCGCCTAGGTAACCCTTTCTCCAGCCATCTGCAATTTTCGCTTGTCGACGTAGTGTCGTGGATGGTACAGAATATATTTTCGACGCTCGGAGCCAACCCATTTTCTTACCACGAACCGCGAGAATAGCTTCTTTCATATTCTGTTCACTCCATGATTGACGAGATGATTTTCTCCGATAAGGACCCATTTCTGACAAATAAAAACATAATCTCAATGGTGTAAAACAAATCAGTACAATAAAGACATGATGGCATACCATGCCATCTCATCTTTAGATTTACTGTGCCATCTCACATAAAAGTACGTTTAAATCGAAAGTCCACCTTTAAAGAATTATCTTGAATAAAACCGTTGGGTTTGTGGTCATGAATTTATGCGCAATTACAATAAAAATAAGAAATTACCACTAGAACCTTCAACTTATCTCAAAATACATCTTACGAGAGTTTTTCTGAGACGGATAAAAGTTTTTAACACTTACCTGTTTCAACAGTTTGCTCAAACATGAAGACCATCTCGCCAGTTAACCTCAAATTACGTAGCATTTTCTACTTACGCCACAGTCACGTGATGGCGTTACTCAAAGCGCTAAATTCAAATTCGAACTTAGTAAAAACGATAGTATGCCATCTTATCTAACATGCCGTCTCAGACACATTTCCCCTACTAAATCCACCCTGCAACGTGTCGCAGCCCAGCGTTGCGAACTATTCAATAATTATTGGTTTTATACAATAATTAATTGGGTAATCCATACAATAATACAAAAACTAGGTCTCTTTATATACAATAATTTTAAGGGATGGTTATTTAGTTCTTTAATTCTTTAAAAAGCATTGTGCAGTCGTTTTTGTTTTATCCCTTGTGAGATTGTTGTTTTTGTTCGTGTGTTATTAACACAAGGTAGCATTGACACATTGACATTTCATTTGTATCGCCCACCCCTTAGTCACATGTGCGAGTCAACCAATCAGCCGCCATAGAATGAATCTTGTGGCGAACCGTCCTACGATTACTGGCGAACACTAGGCGTTCGCGTACGCACTTTGAGAAACCCTGCCTAAAGTACGGTGCAAGCATTAAATTCACATGAGGTGCGAGGTTTGCTAAAACTGTAGCAAAATAATCAGAGAACGAAACTATTTTGGTCGGTAATAAACTCAAAGAAAAATTATCAACTGCAAAGCAATCAGATTAAAGTAGTTCCGATCTGGAAACCTCCTAAAACCCCATCTAAAATATCCGTGTCGCGAACGCAGGGGTTGAATCCACAAACCGAGAAAACGTTGGCTTAATTTTCATAAAAAGCGATCCGTAAATTATTATCGAAAAATTCTCCCCGACGATCTAAAGTTGACGCAAAATTCCTGGCGCTATCTGTTCACACCAAACGCATCGAAAACCTCCTACAAAAAACGTATAAATCAAACGCTTAATAGGTACGGGCGAAATCGAGAACACAGTAGGGTAGCGAGAGCGAGATAAGTTAAGTAAGACTGAGGGTAGACTTACACAAATGCAACATGGAAATTTTTCTGACTTCTCGGTCTCAGCAAATTTTTCTAGGTCCGAATTTCTTCAAAATTCAGCCAAAAATGGCGGAAAAATCGCGAAGCAGACGGACAGCGTGGCCCACGGCACCTCGAAACTTGAACCAATATCGCTTTTGCGCGCTACTGCTTTTATAAGGATTTTTGCACATTTATCTTGTCTCCCGCGACGTTAGCGAGCAATAAAAAGGCTTAAGTTATGGTTTGCCTGGGACGCGACTTTAGGTCTTATTTTGCTGTTTTATAAAATTTAGTTTGGTTTGAATAGGATTTCGTCTCTGACCGATTTACGCGAGTTGGCTGTCAGGTTAACTCGTAAATTTTTTGGATTTTTCAACTTGCATTATGGTTCCCATGTCGTCATCAGTTGGTTGCGTCAGCCTGCTGCATCTCTGTTAGTAAAGGCGGCATTCTTTGATATGTTTTTTATGCATTTGGGTTCAAATTCTAATGAAAGTAATTGCGATTAGCGGTTTTTATGGGTGTACAGTTCTGCGCATCTTGTTCATAATGTCTGACAAGCGCAATGATATTTGATGTTTGCGAATATGCGAATTTTGTTCTTACGTTTGGGGATTGGTGGTCTGATTATCTGTCTGAATGGTACTATGTGCAGATTTAGACGTGCGTGTTAAGTAATTAAGATTTGCAAATTTGCGAATTTTGTTTTTATGTTCTGGGAATTTGTTTTTCGTCTTTTTGTTGCGATTTGCTCGTGAACTGACTTAGTGACGACCCTTCACACAGCCTCGCATATTTTTGGTGTATGAAGCTTAATGTCGGGCTTGATGTTGCCACTGAACCAAAAATTTTCTTCTCTTTATTCTAAGAGCTAATTCCGGTTAACAAATTTTTGTAGACTGAATATAAAGTAAATTTTTCTGGCTGTGCCCATTGAATTGCATAATATTTGGGGTAATCCTTTTTATCTGTTAACGTTTTCAGTTCCTCCCTTGCAAAGGTCTGGATTTGAATAAAATCACTTTCATCCAAGTCAAAAGCAAATTTATTGTCGTATCCACAAATACGCAAGAAATTTTTAATAAACTCGGGAAGTACTGTTTGTACTTTTTCTTCGAGAACCCGGAAAAAATCGTTTTCTGTCGTTAACTGGTTCGTTACCGGTTTGTGCCTTGGTCGTTCACTAAACAGCGTACCTACCTCAATTCCTAAAAATCACAATTCATTATTGATCATACATATCAATATATACCTATGGTTTCAAGTTTGGAGAAGGTATCAACAATAATTCTTTTGATTTCCTTGGCAGGAACCAAGGTTCCTACCAAATAGTAAGAAACAGGGATTTTCCAATCACCATCAATGCTTGTTACCATCAAAGTGATGGCATTGTTAACAGGAATTAATTCATTTCGCCTGTTATCTGCTAAATCTAGGAGACCTACTATTTTATCTGTCTTTCTATCATAGAAAAGATGACTCTTGAGTGCCATTTCGTCAACACACAGGGTGCAATATTTTTCAGTTGTTTTGACATTTTTGAGTCTGTGTTGTATTACTTTTAACATGTCTTCATTTAATCCAATAGTGACTGAAATATTAATTAGTAGGCGCCATAGCACGGTTTTCGACGGTAAACAAAACGTCTTCTTTAAAAGTCGATATGCCTTTGGACTTGGAAAATACAAATACAAAGCAAACTTTTTTAATTGTGTAGAGTTTGCTTGTAGACCCACCTGTAGTCTCAAAAATGGTAAGCATTCAGATGCCAATTTTTTTTTTTGCTAAATATAAAAAATCTTTGTAACGTGGTCTAACGACGAATTTGTTTTTTAAGATCAAATTTCTGTTGAAGCCGTTGTACCCTTTTTTTGGGAAGTACAGTATAATCTCACTAATCCGGCACTTCGATAGATTGGCACGTCCAATAATCCGGCACCCTCCGCCTACGCCTCCCTCGCCCCTATACACCTGTGCGCTTCGGTCTGCCCTCTATGAAATGCTTTACCTTATTCGTTACCTATGAGTTTTTACTATAATCCTGTAATTCGAACATTCCAATAATCCGGCACCCTCCGGTTTTTAATAGTGCCGGATTAGTGAGATTATACTGTATTTATTTATTTCCTCAATTTTACTTTACGTGGGGTGTTTGTTGATGGACTTTGAGGAGTCTGCGTTTCCTGAAATGCTTGGGCACAACTTCGTTTTCGCGGCCTTTTGGATGCGCCAATGTTTACAGAAGTCTGCAAAAAAAATTGACAATTACGATTTGTTTTATTTCAATTAAAAAAATATATTTGGAAATGATTCGCATCAAACAAACCTGTGATATAGTTGATACTGGACGGCTTTTAGCATCGATGTTGCTTGTATTTTCGCAATGGGTGATGGAAAATCTTCAAGAAGAGATCTTTTTCTTTTTCGTCTATTGACTAATAAAGTGTTTGCTTATTGTTAGTTTATACTGACTTCTGAAGGATCATCAGACAACGGTACTGCTAGTACTTCTTGACTAGTTAATGGAACACAATGACATTGGTCATTATCAAAATATTCATGGATCTAAATTTTTAAATAGGTCATATTATAATACTTATGTACATCTAAAATATGCTCCATCGTCAAAACAACATACATTATGTACACTGAATAACATAACAAAACAAAAATACCAAGTATAACATAGCATTTATATTGATTTACACTGAGGTACAGTATGAATAAAATTCATGGAATGTATACAAACAATGAGTCAATAAGAAAGTTTTTAATAAAATATTGAAATTCTTTGTATAACAATTTACTTTTAGACTGTTCGGAAGTGAATTGAAAAACTTATGATAGATAGATATTTTATTTGTGCTGGGATACATAGTAAGTATTTGCACACTATTACAATCATTGAACATTAACCATTTCTAAAGAACTGCTCAAAAATTCATCAAAATTGTAGCAACATTTATGTGACAAATACCGTTTAATGGTGTTTAGAAACTGTTTAGTAGGCATTATTTTTATCTGTTCTGGTGTTACATTAAAAAATTTAATACAATAATAGTTTATGCCAGTTTTAGATTTTGTAAGACGTAAAGGTCTGTTGTAATTGTGGTACCAATTTAATTTAGGATACAATTCTGTCCTGTCTTTTATACATTCTAAACACTTAAAAATAAACATTGACGGTACAGTTAGAATGCCTAAACTACTAAAATATTACCGACAGTCCTCACGATAAGCTAAATTGGCTACTACTCTAATGGCACGTCTTTACAACTTAAATAATCTGTCACACATTGACGTATGACCCCATGATAATAGGGCATATTCCAAATGACAATGCACCAGGCAAAATATGCTACTCTAAGAACCTGCATAGAAAGACTAAGAGACAAATTACGGAGTAAGAAGATATTTCTAGATACCTTTTTGGGAACCTCATCACTATGATTATTCCACGACAGTTTAAAATCTATGAATACGCCAAGATATTTGACTCGTTCTACAAAATGTTCCGTAATTTTTTTACTGTTAATGCCTAATCTATTCACAAAGAACCATGATTCAGTACTCGCGATAATTTGCTTTTTTTTTTTAAATGTGTCTTCTCTCGGTGAGTCTGCAAAACTTACAGTCGTATCATCCGCATACATCATAACATCAACATTTTTTAAATAATAGGGTAAATCTTTTATATACAACATAAACAGAATGGGACCCAATATGGAACCCTGCGGGACACCATAGGTAATAATGGACTCATCAGAAAATGATCCGTCTACCTTAACACACTGAGTACGCTTTGTTAGATATGAACAAGTAAGCTTCGTGCTAAGCGGATGAAAATTATAATAAAGGAACTTCCTTATTAAGATGTCGTGAGAGACGCAATCAAAAACTTTACTAAGATCCAGAAAAAAAGGATTGTATGATTCTTTTTGTTCAAAAGCTTGTGATACTTGATTAACAAAATTGAACATAGCTGCAGAAATTGAAGAACCTTTTCGAAATCCATACTGATTTGGAACAAGAATTTTTTCGTTTTCTAAAAATTGTAATATTTATTTTAATAATATTTTCTCAAAAACTTTTGCAACTATAGGTAACAGAGATATTGGTCTATAATCATTCTCGTTATTAATATCTCCCTTCTTGTATACTGGTATAACGAGAGCTCTTTTCAGACAATCTGGAAATATATACTCTTTAATGCATTGATTAATTACTATAGTGAGTGGAAATATCAATACATTTTTTACTCTCTTTAAAACAGAAACAGTGAATCCATACAGATCTTTCGAATGATTATTGCGGAGAATATTGATTGCGTAACTTCCACCTCAGAAACTTCATCAAAAATGAGAAATATATTGGTGTGCTGTTTTATACAATTGATATCAGTAATTGGATCGAACGTTGGCAAAGGTAACGAATTTACTATATTGGTTGCTACATTAGAAAAGTGGGTGTTAAATACACTTGACACTAGGACACCACGGTGGTCTGAAATATGTAAATCAACAGGGATTGTGTTTAAATTATGATTGTTAATATTTGTGAAAACATTATCAAGAGTGGTTGTTAATCTAGTTCTAAAACTAACTATAGGATACAACCCATAACTGGCGAGTAGTTCACATAACATATTTGCATCTTTATCATTTATGTTAAAGTGTATATTAAAATCTCCGCCAGTTGTTATCTTCTTATTTCTAAAATCTATTTTATTATTGACCTTTTTTTTTGTGAGAGGGAAAAACCCATCATGGGCACCCGGCGCTTAGGATCAATCACACCGGGTAGTGCCGGACTCTTACCGGCTAAAAACTCCTCCCGGTTATGACCGGATGTTGTCATCACCGCCGCCGGAACCACCAGAGTACTGGCATCTCTATCGGCGGGGTGGTTATTGGTCTTCCTCTCATGATAATAGTGACTGCCATCTTCTCTCGTCTTTTTCTTTGGAGCACTTCCTTGATGAAATCGTGCACACATTTCCATCGGTCACAGTCGGCTATTCAAAAACTTTATTGTCACAGGTAATCTGTATAAATAAAGCATTTCTGGTTTTACCAGAAAGTGAACAAATGTGAAAACCAGTAAAAAGTTGTTATAACATTGCTAGGCCTATACTAACAAAATCAGATTCCTATAGTGCCTAATTAATTAATAAAACACCTCCAAGGAGGACTGTAAATAATGCACAATATAGATGTAAATAAATATAACTATTAATCCTACAAAAATTAATAAGACATAAAACCTCCGAAGGAGGATTGTACATAATGTATAATATAATTAGATGTTAAAATATTACTCCTAAAGTATTTTTTAAGAAAAACCCCAGTAAATTAAAATTTAGATGTAGGTAATTTAAGATGTTAAATTTTAAGATTTTAGACCTAAATTAATGAGCGCACTAATATTAATTAGTTAGGATATATATTAAGATGTTTATAATTAGGATGTAAGTCTAAAATGTATAATTAAGATTTATAATACATAATTAGATAACAAGATATAAATTAAGGAGTAAATATGATTAGAATTAGTAAATATTAAGTTAGTTATATAGTTATATAATAATAATGATGTTAATTAAGGAATTTTAAATAATCTAAATTACTTTTGTTTCAGACTACGTCGCTCCATAATGTGGATGATGTTACTCACGTTCAGCGTCTCATTGATCTGTGTTTGAAAAGATCTTTTCCGCCCATTTTGGGCACCACAGCATCGTATGCTCAGCATCATCTCTCTGTCCGCAATATAAGCATACGTCGTCCGAGCTTTTCCCAATTCGTTTGGTGTAACAACGAAACAAGCCATGTCCAGTTAGGAACTGCGTCAAGTAGTACTCTGTACATCTACGAGTATGTGGACAATCTATCCACTTTTTTAAAGCCGGTATTAACTTCTTTGTCCATTGAGCCTTCTCTTGCCCCTCATCCCATCTTTGCTGCCATTCCTGTGTGATATCTTCACGCACTGTTCTGCGCTCTTCCGCTCTTCATGCTGCTGGTTCTTCATTACCGCCATCCTCTTGTCCACGTTCCGATCTTCTTGTTTGAAGTAAATGTCGTTCTTCCGTCAATAAATCAATGGGTGGTATTGCAGCCACCACCTGCGTCGCTTCCGCCAATACCGTTCTGTACGCACTTATAACTCGTATCAGGAACTTACGTTGGCAACTCACGAGCATATCACAGTACTTTTTAACCGTGCACACACTGTACCATATCGGGGCCGCATATAGTAGCACAGAATGTACAGCTCCACACAGTGTGGCTCTCTCCCTACTACTTGGACCTCCAATGTTCGGCATCAATCCCATGAGCGACGCCATAGTTTTCTCCGCCTTGGCAATGGCAGTCTTTATGTGTTCCCCGAATCTTACATTCTTGCTCATCATGATACCCAAATATCTAATTGTTTTGGATATTCCTACTCCTTGATCCTCTTCTTCAAAACTAAAGTTTACCCCGGATATCTTTCGAGGTCCTTTAACTACCACAGCTTCCGTCTTGTTTCTTTCGATCGTTAATCTGTGCTTTTTCATCGCTACGTTTGTTCGCCTAAGGGATTCACATACTATGTAATTTAACTCATCTACCTCGTCTGCAACTGCTACCAGCACAAGATCATCATGCTCGTTACTCCGTCCGGCAATTCCATGGAGACTATGTCATCGTACAAGATGTTCCACAGAAGCGGTCCTAATACCGACCCCTGTGGAACTCGGCCTTCCACTTTGATATAGGGGAATGTGGGGCAAAGCGGACCCTTTAACACATAATAATTAATTACACACTCGATGGTATCCTAGTAAAGCTTTTGTTTGCGTGTACTAGAAGATATATGTGTTAAGTATCAATCCCTAATTTTTAAATTTAAGCTACTGCGGCAGTGTTACGGTTTTTTTATTTTTTAGGAAGGTCTGCAAAAGTTTTGCTTTGCCCCATATATGGGGCAATGTGAAAAAAAATGAGGGGCAAAGTGGAAATTTGAATCATCTGTAAAAATAGTTTATTGTAATAATAAATGATTGAAATATAAAGAATAAACAAATAAAAAAAAATCTCAATGGAACAAATTAAACATTAAAAAACAAAAACAAAGGAACTCATTTCGCCTTTAGTTTATACTAACAAAAATAGACTACAGAATTCAAAAAACATTTTTAAAAAACAAAAACAAAGGAACTCAATTCGCCTTCAGCTTATATTAACAAAAATAGAAACTATAGAATTCAAAAAGCATTTTCGTGAATTATATTATTTGGATTTTGCCATGTCTTAGTTTATTTATCTTTACCTTGCTTACTATTTCTTCATAAACTATTTCACTTTCGTCTGCCACGTCAGGGAAGACAAAAATATCTGTAGTTTGCTTATACTGTCTTAGAAAGCTTACAATTATACAACCATTTTCTTCAATATTTGTAATGTATGCTACAAAGTGTTTTTTTGTACGATATTTTTCATCGGTTAATTCAGTTAAAAGAAAATCTCCTTTTTTTAACTTTGTGGCTGGATTAACCTTCTCTACGTTAAAGGAAGACTTCTTCGACAAAAGTTCCCAATCGGTGTCATCATTAATTGTATTCTCACTGTCGTCGCTGTCGGATGAATATTTCTTATTGATTTTTTGAGATTTTTTTCTTTCGCTTTCTAATGATATTTTTCTTTTGGTTGACATTACTTTGGCAGGGCGTTTAGATTCTATTTGAAGTTTTATTTCCTCCATGTTTGGGGTAGACGTCAATATCATTGTCTTTCCTTTTCTTTTTCCTCGTACTGAGTCTTTTCGTGAACCTGCTCTAGGCAGAGGCAGCAGATCTTGAGGTGTCCAATGGTTATTCGCTTCATGTGAAAATACCTGTGGAGAGGGTGTTCTTTCTTTTGAGAAACCCGCACGAGGAGATATGGTTCCGTTTGCTTCAGAATTAGTAAAGGCATTTCTGTTCGCTTCAGAATGTTGCTCTTCTCTATTTGTTGTTTCGGACGGTTTGAATAAATCTTCTGGAAAAATATTGGGATTGTATGGATAAATGCCTGTATTTTTTAATCCATTGCAAGCTGTTTGAAGAGTAGCAGCTCTTTGATATGCTCTTCCAAATAATTGGCCAATTTCGTATAATGTTATTACTTTGCCAGGGTTGTTTCTTAGCCATATTCGTGTCTCTTGTTCGTAATATGTGTTAAGAGGATACATAAATGAGACGTCAAGAGGCTGCATGCGATGCGAACAATGAGGTGGCAATACGAGTATGGGAACATGATTAGCTTTATAAGCCATGGAATCTTTAGACCACGATTGTTGATTTGTTGTTCGTTTGTAATTGCGGACCATTTTGATATAATTCTGAAAATATGAATAAGCTTTTTTATTTGTAGTTTTTAGCTCATATGGGGCATAGTGAAAAAATATTCATTTTGCCCCACATCGTAGTAGTTCACTTTACCCCATAGTACCAACAGCCAAGAAAAATTGAGGTTATAAATTTAAGATAGAGAAAACAACTGAAACTCACCTTCAACGAAAGACAAATGTCCCACAAATTGCACTCATACAGAAACAAATTAAAATTTTTTGTAATAGTCTCTATAAGCTTTAGTAAAGCACCCCGTTTTTTTTTACATCCAACTGCAAGAATGTTTTGTTTTTACAATTATGGGTAAACTTGGGGAAGTTTTGGAGGGAAATTACACTAAAGGAACTTTTGGCATGTGCTTAACATAGTTTAGCACGGCAATCCCAGATGGCAGCACTTATTTAGTTTTTAAACAAAAATTTCACTTTGCCTCTACGTTCCGCTTTGCCCCACATTCCCCTACTCATTTCTATTTACTATTATCATTCGATCGTCCAGATAATCTTCTATCAAATTCACCAAGTATTGCTGGATACCTCTCCTTCTTAGTTTATCGACTATTAAACTCCATGTTGCCGTATTAAATGCATTCTTTACATCCAGGGTTACTAAAGCGCCCCATTTTTTCTTATTGTTCATCATGGCCGTATCTATCACCTGTTGGACGGCCTGCAGGATAGAACGTCCTTTGCGAAAACCAAATTGGTTGTGCGCCAGACCCTTTGCCCCATCCCGTTCGAGTTCTTCATTTACCCTGTTCCTTATTAAAATTTCCCTAAGCAATTTAACAAACAAATCGGCCTATATGTCGACGCACACTCAATTGGTTTCCGTAGTTTCGGTATCAGGACCACTCTGGCTATTTTCCAGTCTGTTGGAAATCTTTGTATCTTTAATAGGTCATTGAACATCCGTAGCAATATGCACGGTACTTTCTCCACCATTATTTTAACGGCACTCGAAGTAAGTCCGTCCAGTTCTGGAGCTTTCCCTACTTTTAGTTGACTTCCGGCTTTACGTAACTCCTCAAAATAAAATAATGGCACATCCCGTTGATCAATTGGTGCTCCCCTATCCCATTTATCGTTACTATTTAGGAATAAGGCTTTAACAATCGCCCTGCTCCGTTCTTCGGGGATCGCGTATGGCGTCATTTGTCGTCCGCGTATATTTCTCGTCGCTATTTCGTATCCTTTCCCCCATATATCATCCTCAAGCTCTCGGCAATTCTGTTTCCAGTGTGTCGTTTAGACGCTCCAATTTGTCTTCGCAGTGCCTTTTTCTTGTTTCGATACGTCTCCTGCAGTTCCTCCCTTGTTCTGCCTCTATTCCGACCTGTTCTTGCACCGTGTTACTTGTCGTCTGGCTACTGTGCATTCTTTCCGCGTATTTTCTGTATCCGTATTCCACCAGTACGGTATTATGCGTTTCTTTCTCCTATTGTCCTCCTTTTCGACCAAACATTTGCTGTGAATCTTTACGAGTCATTTATTCACCTCTTGCGGGTCTTTTTTACTATCACCATTCGCCCACACTTGCTGCTGGTATGTTTTTAGTTTTTTTATGAACATCTCCTGATTCAGAAGGGACATGTTTCTTATTACTACCTCTCTTCTTCCTGGATTAGTAGTCTTGCGTATTTCAAAGTAGATGTACTGATGATATGTCAAAATCTCCCCCTCGTCGTCTAATACTTTCCATGACTTGATGTCTTTAGCTATCTTCATCGTAGCGCATGTAACGTCAATATAGGATTTGCTTTCACCACGTATAAATGTAAGTGTCGTTTCTTCATTTTGTACTATGCTGTTAATTTCTGCCATCCACCTTGTCCAATATTCCCCTCTGACATCAGTTGTTGCTGAACCCCATTGGTATGATTTGGCGTTTATGTCACCCATAATGATAGCTTCCCTCTCCCGTGTTTTAACTTCTGTCATAATTTTTATTCTAATCCACCCTTTATTACCCTTTGTGTGATACTTAATTCCCATATGCCTATTTCTAATTTTAATAGCCACATCGAAGTTCCGGTCGGAGAGCCAGTTGTTGTTTTGTTTTCTGACGGCTGTTGCATCAGCTAGGTCGTGTGCCGCTCTCGACCTGCCTAAGTTTGTCTGGAGTACTCTAATCATCATGATCTACGAACACGCTATCCGCGGTCGAGAGTGTTCGTCGGTTTCTTTCCCGGATAATTTTCCGGAAATTCGGACATCTCATCTGATCCTGCCTGTGTCCCTCAATTTTACATATCAGACAGAATGGTGTCTTTGAACATTCTTTCGCTTTGTGTCCTTCTTGACTACATCTACAACGATTGTGCTCCGCGCTATAAGTTTTTGCATTTATTCTTTGATCTGGTGATTTCTTATGGTCTTCAATACAGAATGCATTTTTCCAATCATTGAAACCAGATTAACTTGTTTTCCAAATCATTTGCAGAAAAGGCAAAATACCTTTCCTGTCGTCTCAGAGTAGAACAATCATTCTCTTCTATTTTTCTCACCATTAAACGATGTAAAAAATATATATATTTTTTTAAGCATAGCGATTATAATTTCCATAAGATCGTCCCGAATTTGTTAAATCCAGTTGTTCTAAATTTTGCTTCGGGGAATCCTGTAGATCAACTACAGTAGAATTTGTCAAGTCTCAGTTTGCTGGATCGTTGTCAGTTGCGAGGTAACCTGATCTTCAAATTTTGCTGTTCTTGTCGCTTGAGGCCCTGCTACCATTTCCAGATTAGCACATTTTTCGTTGTCATTGTCATTGTTGTCATTTTTCTCTTCTCTACGTATAAGGCTTGGTTCCGTTTCGGTGCGTGTTATCACAGATCACATATAATTTTCATTTTTAAAAAAATTATCATGCTTGTGTCGAATTTGAAATGATGACCATTTCTTGGGAAGGCATAAAATAAATAAGATAATGCTTGACTTACAAAACGCCTTAAACAAGTTATAGGTTTTATTAAAGATGAGTTTTGATACTGTCGCGCTTCAATAAATTCAATATCTTCGTTATTTTCTGAAAATAAAATGTTTTTTTGGCATGAAACACAACGTTTAACTTGTGCCAAACATTTTTTTGCGATGTATCCCGCAAAATATGCTATTGTACATTTTGCAATTCTAGTTTTTTTCTGCCTAAGAACAATATTTGGTACCTCTGGTGGCAATAAATGAATTTCAGGCAATCGATCCACACCAGCTACATTTTTTGCAATTAAAAAACTGCGCAAATTGCCCAATACCACTAATTCATCCTTTTCGCGCAGTTTGCCCCAGGGGAGTGACGTGCCAGAAAATTATTAAATAATGACTTAAAAGATGCAATGAACTGTGGAACCTGAGGATTTGTATTACGACGTCCGTGACTTCTTATAGTGGAGAAGAAGTTTTCCAGTGGGTCTTGGTTTATAGCCCGAGGCAAAATGTACTTCATAATTGGACGAAGCCTGTCAGTCAAATAAATAAAACTTTTCACAGTTTTAATTAAATTTTTGACTAAAGGGGGAACTTTAAAACGTTTTTTCTTAGAATCATAAAATTTCATAGATTCCAGCACACCAATCGCCTCCATCCAAAAATATTTATGTCCGGAACTTTCGCAGACGGCACCTTTTAAGGGTTTACTGAATGGAGCTATTCTGTTATTTGCATTCAGACTGTCGAAGAGTTTATCCATGAATAAAATAAACTCCCCAGTCTCTTCAGCAGCCTTATCTAACTTGTGAGGTCCTGTATCTGCAAAATATTAAAATGTCAGCAATCATGCGTATCAATACCCCAAGAGGATATCCTTTTCATCATGGATCCCACGCGATCACGTAACACCTGAGTGCACAATGAAACCTTCATTTTATTAATTTTTTAAGGTATCACGTGGGAGTCCGTTAACTTGGGACACATTCTGGTTTCATCAGATGTGTCGAGATAATAAAATTGCAGAATATGGTCCCACTTTGCCACTTTTGATTCACCATTAAACTTAAAATGGAGATTTTTCTTTAATAAATTATTTCGAATGCCCTTAAAAAGACGTGGAACATCGTAAAAGGGAACAATTTCCTCTTCGTTGACTGTGAAACCAAAATAGTGGTTTTGTCTATCATTGCGTTCGGTACCTTTCAGTAGCAAATTAATTGCGGTCTGATTTGCAGACCCTTGGTCACAGACCGTGCCTACGACTTGGAACCCACATTCTTGGCACTTCTCAATATTTTCCGTTATTAATTTTTATAAATTTATAGAGATAGTTGGGCCCGAACTAAATGTGAAGGAGATGGGATGTTTCCATTGTTTGTGGAAGCCCCTCAGCATAAATACATTGGCTGTGTCAGCCAATTTTGGGGCCCTCCCGAACGAGCCAAAGTCCTCGAAACCATCCACATAACGCTCCTTCTTATTGTACTGTAACCCCGGTTCCAGTGCCATCTCGTCAAACAGAAGTACACAGTACTTATCTAGCTCTTTCATTTTTTTGCCCTTTTTCGTAAACTCCTGAAAATTTGTTCATTCAAACCCGCTTTCAGTGGAAGAGAGTTTAACAAATTTGTCAGGGTTCTACGAGAGGGTAATGAAAATATTTTAGAAAGAATGCGATATCCTTTCCCGCATGTCTTCATCAAAGATAAGGCTAGAATCTTGTCATTCAGCGAATATTTTCGGGCCTTCGCCTTAATATTTTGGTTTCGTATCTGTTGAAGTATAAATTCGTAAGTGATGTCGTTCACATGCTCCAACAGGCCAGTGAATGTGGCATTGTTAGCCAGCTTCGCGGCTTCATGTAGCCTTTTTTGAAAAGATTTTGCACTTCGTCGAACAGCAGATATTTTTTTACATGTTCTGTGCGTGTTATTGTACTGGGTCCACGACTGGCTCGAATTTCTTCTATGAATGAACTCCAGGGAGCATGCGCTCTTTGAAGTGAACAGTTGGAAATATTATAGTTGGGGGTAAAGCGGACCCGGAGGCTTGGATTATACAGCAAACGGTCACCAAATTACCCCTTTCTATGCTAGTAGCTTTATTAAGCTGTTTGACACCTTTAGGTGCTAATTGCGTTTTGGAGTTTGTACCGTTGAAACCCCTGTCTAATCTAAGTATGTTCGTGTTCCATCGCTTAAAATTGGATGACGATTTAGTATGGTCTTTAAGTTGTTAAAAAAACTACGACATTACATTTGTTAAAAGAAGTGGCACGAGCTTCGGGGCGTGTCGCAAACTTAAAGCTGGATGTCTTTTTCTAAAATAATATAGCCATTCTCGTCCTGCTTGCCTTTTAATATGCCAATTAGGTGGGATTTTCTCAATTTTATTATGAATGGCCATGTCATAGGCTAGACGTCGTGTTTCAATAGTGACTAGCCCGTAACACATTTTAGCACATTGTATTAAATAACTTTCCAATGAATTTTCTTGCTCAGTGGAAAACACATGTCGAACAGTGTAGTTTGGACCATTCTTAAATTATTATTTTTTGGGTTGTTTTTCTTTTTGTAACGTATCTACAATGGTTTTAATTTTAAAAATGAAAATATTGCATGTAATGTTTCATTGTACCCCAGCATACACAAATATGAAATGTACTGGCAGTTGAAATATATTCTCAATACTTCTATGCATTACCACGAATTATTTTTCTAATTAAAAATTACGTATCAGAAAGTTATAAGGATTGTAGTGCATGCTGTTAATTTTAGTTTACTTACCTTAAAACCCTCGAATCGACGATTTTCGACCAACGCGTGGTTAGTACTTCTCAAGCGCTCATTGGTGCTAATTATGTTAGATTCACGTTTGTCGTGCGCATGGGTTTTAAATTTCCACAATTTTAAGTCGCGAAACTTAAAATGTTACACTGTACCCCATGTCTCACGGGAACCAGTTTTCCCCTACTACATATAAAGTAAGTGAGAGTTATCAGAAAATAAAATCGTGAAAATTTTAACATGCTTTTGTAAATAAATGAACTAGATTAGGAGTTTCTTTTATAAACTTGTTTACTTCTGCTGCTGTACGTGTTTTTGACTTTTCGCTTTTATGTCCAGAAGATTGCCTTTTTAGAAATGCTAGAAGTTTTCGATAATTAGCTATATTTATGTTATGCTTCACACCTATCGTACTTCTAAGCATCGAATAGATAGCCCATAATGAAGATGGCTTAAATTCAGCGTTCATATAACCAAAATATGGCATGAGATGGCCTCTGAAAATGAGCATACAACTATGTGCGTAAAACATTTAATAACTGTTTACCACACCCTAGCACCCTGCGTAAGTGGCTCTCAGCGGTTGATGGCTCTCCCGGCTACACTGCAGAATCATTACGTGCTCTTACAATTAAAGTCAGCGAAGCCAAGGAAAAAGGGCACGAATTAATATGTTCTTTAATAATGAACGAAATGGCTATCAGGAAGCACGTAAAGTGGAATGGGAAAAGGTATCAAGGACTCGTTGACTACGGCACCAATATTCAAAGTGATGCACTCCCCGAGGCAAAAGAGGCTTTAGTATTTCTACTGGTAGCTTTGAATTCTAACTGGAAATTGCCAATTAGTTATTTTTTAATTGATGGCATAGCTGCTTTAGAGAAGGCTAATTTAATCAAAGGTTGCTTGAAATTGATTCATGATTGTGGTGCTAAAGTTGTGTCTGTTACATTTGACGGCACTACAACAAATTTGGCTACAGCACCTAATTTAGGTGCAAAATTGGAAATACCAAATATATCACCTTATTTTCCGCATCCTTTTACCAAAGAGCGAATTCATGTAATATTAGATGCTTGCCACATGATAAAATTGATAAGAAATACTCTTGGCGAATGAGGAGCGCTAAAAAATGATAACGGAGCTGTTATTAAATGGAATTATTCTGAAAATCTTGTCGATTTACAAGAAGCAAGTGGTCTTCATGCAGCTAATAAATTATCTAGGAGACGTCTCCATTTCAAAAAAGAAATTATGAAAGTAAAACTCGCGGTGCAGTTATTTAGTATGAGTGTTGCAAATGCGTTGGAATTTTGCAAATATGATTTACATCTGAAAAAATTTGATGATATCGATGCTACCGCAAAATTTTGCAAAAACTTGAATAATATCTTTGATGTACTAAATACCAGAAATTTTTTAAGTAAAAGTACTGTACTTGGGGTAAACCTTTATCCGAAAAAAATGAAGTAGAATTTTATGCATTTGTAAATGTTGCTATAAGGTATTTAAGTACGCTGAAGAACCAAAATGGCATTAGTATCTTACAAACACGAAAAAAAAACAGGCTTTCGGGGGTTAATAATAACCCTCACAAGTCTTAAAAATATATAGCAAGATCTAATAAAAAAAGACAATTATATGAATTATATTCTCAGCTATACATTTAGCCAGGATCATATTGAAATGTTTTTTTCGGCAGTAGGAGCACGAGGTGGATTTAATAATAATCCCACTGCTGCGCAGTTTGAAGGGGCATACAAAAGGCTTCTGGTCCACGCTGAAATATCTACATCTAGTGCAACAAACTGTTGAAACGAGTATTTTATGTGTCAGCAGTATTACAAGTGGTGCTGCTGTTATGTCCGGCGAAATCAACGGTTTACAAGCCAAAGTAAAATCTGTTGCCCCTCAAGCACTATTTACACATTGCTATGCACACAGATTAAATTTAATTTTACAAGATACAATACATGTCGCAAACTTAAAGAGTGTAGAATTTTTTTTGCTAATTTAACAGCTTTCTCAGCGTTTTTTTCTAAATCGACAAAGCGTACTAAAATCTTGGATGATATTTGCAATAGACGGGTCCCAAAAAATTCCGAAACGCGGTGGAATTTTAAATATCGAATTTTGATTGTAATTTCAAGCAAACGCGAAGAATTATTGGAGGTATTTGACACCATTTTAAATAGTCCAGAATTTAGTAAAGACCACGACTCGACTCATGAAGCCGCCGGTTTCAAAAAAATATTAAATGATTTCAAATTTTTATTTTTATTGAAAATATTTGATAAAATTTTTCAACAGACAGATTAAATTTTGTCTATTCTTCAAAATAAATTATCTGATATTCCGTATTGTAGAAAAAGAATAGAAACACTTCTAGAGACAATTGAAAATTTTAAAAACTAACGAATATGTCTTTGACGAAGTGACAAGTATTTTGGGTCTCCCTTTTAAAAAACGGAGAATTGATAACGAAGAAAATGACAGTATTTACTATAAAAGAATTTTTTACGAAATTTTGGATTTCATTCGAAATCAAATAGCGTGTCGATTTGCCGATTTGAAAGATTTACAATTTTTTGAACTCGTAGATCGAATAAAATTTTCCCAATTTCAAAAGACATTTCCTCATCACTTGTTAAATGGTCTTAATTCAAACTTATCAGACAAGACTAAATTGGAAAAAGAACTGGAGATTTTATATTCCGATCAAACTACTTTTGGCGACTCCTCCTCGTTTCAAGATATGTTACATTTTATTTGTTCCAAGTCGCTCGAAAATATTGTGCCAGAAATTTACAAACTTCTATCTTTAACCATACCAGCCACGTCAGCATCTGTTGAACGTAGTTTTTCAGCTTTAAAGCGAATTAAAAATTTTACTAGAAACTCTATTAGTCAAAATCGATTATCCAAATTATCCGTTTTAGCAATAGAAAAAAAACTGCTCATAAACTTGACTGAAGATCAAAAATTCTATAATCAAGTAATTGACCATTTTGCCAATACAAAGCAGAGACGCATTGAATTGGTCTATAAAAATTTTTAATTTACTTTTTTAGTTCGTTTTTTACTAATAAATAGTTGTTGATGTTTCATATTGTATTTTTTGTTAGAATGTGTTTTTATTTTATAATTTAAATGTTATTTTTAAGACCCACCACTGACCCGGAAATGACCGGCATTCAGGCAAGACTTCTATCTATCATTACGGGTACTAAGACCAAGTAATGATATGCATTGATTAGATTAATAAAGCAACTTTCGAGATTCTAGAATTACAGCATACAAATTAGTCTGTTATTACTCTCTAATCTCACCCCATCCCCAAAAGTCTAGCTTAACTACCGATTATTTATCCGCGCATCACTTGGAAATTGACCTATACTACTCTGACCTACTGGTGCTAATCTAATCTGACTGACATGATCAGACTGTTCGAGAAACTTACGAACAATATGACATGTTCCTAACAAAACAGCTTTTTGAATTTTGACAATTATTGAATCATTCAAATGCAAAGACTTTAAATTCTCAACTAAGGTATTTACCTACATTAGAGATAACTAGGGGTAGAATTGAAATTTTTTTAAGATTCAACATGGATTTCATTTCTATCGATAATTGTAGATATTTTGAAATCTTGGTGTGGTATATTTGAATAATGTTGTTTGTGTTAGGAATAGCAATGTCAATGAGAATGGCTTCGTTCGCGTGTTTTTTGATAAGCATGATGTCTGGTCTGTTAGCTGTAATGTTTAAGTCTGTAAGTATTGTGCGATCCCAGTATAATTTTATTTATTATTTTCAAGGAACGGAGATGGAATGTAAGTGTAATAGGGTGTCGTAACTTCGATTAAGTTCATAAGTATTGCTAATTCTTTGTGAATGATTTTATGTATACATATACGCTTTACTTTATACGTATTTCAAGAATATTTTTTATTTTGTTTTAGAAAAAAGTTGATTTTTGCACTTATTAATAATATTCATTATTTTTATATTTAATACATCCCACACTTCCATTACTAACAAACCTATCCTTATCCCAATCCCGGCGAGGAAGACCTCAGACCTTCGGGTAGTACTTGCTGAACAATATTTATAATTTGCAAAATTCAAATTTGCTAATTTGTTAGGTCTATATGAATCAACACCATACAGGTAGCAAATTATATACAGGGTTAGTCACGAGGGAATTACTTCTGAAAATTATTTTTACGCAACCCAAAATACTAATACCCTATACCACTTGATATTATCTAAATTTAAAATGAAATGCCTAATCCATGATTGCTTTGACTTTGGCAGTGTCACTTTGACGTTAATTAATTTTTAACATTTTTTTTCATCGTTGAATCGCCTCTAGAGCCCCATTGAATCGACGACATACAATCAGATCAATCTGGGCTATACTGAAGCCGTAAGTGCTCTACCAATGTTGTCCCCCGCTAATGTGCATGTGTTAATTCGCCATCTCTGCGTCACCTAGAGCCTCTTCGAAGTGCAAATCTGCAACCTCTGGACTTCTTCGGCCATCCATTTACAAAAAAGCCGTAGCATCCCCCCAAAATGCCCAACATTTTCAACAGATTAGTAGTTAAATTATTTACTTACTTGTTTGAGTTTGTGTTGTAACCTTTGAATAAAATGCCGTAAAAGGAAGTTTTAGAAATAATTTTCTCGTGATTAATCAGTTGCAAAAGATCAAGAGGCACACTGACAAATTTATTAGCGGCGCCGGAGGAGATTTCCGACTGGCTGCGGTACCACCATGGACACTCGCGTAACCTCCTTTTCCACAATTGTCAAAATGAGATTGTCAAACTCAAAGCAATCATGGATTAAGCATTTCATTTTAAATTCAGTTAGTATCAAATGGTACATGGTATTCGTATTTTGGGTTGCGTAAAAATAATTTTCAGAAGTAATTCTCTCGTGACTAACCCTGTATAATGACTAACTTGAGGTCCCTGTTTCTTGTATTCCATATCTTAAAACTTTCGGTCACGCACTGCTTGCCGACCCAACCAAAATAGTCACGAGCCGCCACTGATATACTGGAAAAAAACCTGAAAACTAATGCTTCGTATGTACATGCTCTTCGCAAGTCTTTTGCCCTTAATGTGTATTGGTGGTTGCCTGCTCTTGTTGACAACACCGACTCCAATGCATTTAATACGCCTGCACTCAGTCCATATCATGGAGAAAAGAATTATACGATTATATGATTCTTTCCTCCATGGTCCATATACAGATTAGTCACGAGAAAATTATTTTTACGCAACCCAAAATACTAATAACGTGTACCACTTGATACTAACCGAATTTAAATTGAAATGCTTAATCCATGATTGCTTTGACTTTGGCACTTTTGGCAGTGTCATTTTGACAATTCCGGGAAGGAGGTTACGCGAGTGTCCATGGTCGTACCGTAGCCACTCGGAGATAGACTACGCTGGCGCCGCTAATAAATTTGTTAGGGCTTGCTTCGAGTACCTCTTGATTTTAAAGTTTGTTATGAAAGAATTATTTCTAAAAATTACTTTTACGATATTTTATTCAAAGGATACAACGTAAACTTGAAAGAGTAATTAAGTAATTTAACTACTGCAACAACTGTTGAAAATGTTGGCATGTTGGGGGGATGCTACGGCGTTTTTATAATTGGGTGCTCGAAGAGGCCCAGAGGCTACAGATTTGTACTTCGAAGAGGCTCTAATTGACGTAGAGGTGGCGAACTAACACATGCCCACTAGCGGGGAAAGATATTGCTAGAGTAACTACGGCTTCAAAAGAGCGCAGATTGAGAGAGGTACGTCGATCCAATGGGGTTGCAGAGCGGAGTAAACGATGAAGAAAAATGTAAAAATTAACTAACGCCAGACGGACACTACCAAAGTCAAAACAATCATGGATTAAGCATTTCATTTTAAATTCAAATAGTATCAAGGGATAAGGGGTATTAGTATTTTGGGTTGCGTAAAAATAATTTTCAGAGATAATTTTCTCGTGACTAACTCTGTATATAATAGGTCAATGATAACATTAGACATTAATGTGACAAGTGAGAACTGTGATAATGAGGCATAATCACGGGCGTAATTTCAGCGAAGCGGAATTTTTGAAATCCATAGCCAACTACGTCCATAGAATCATTTATAAAAGCCCTGTATCATTTTACTGTGAAAAACAGCAAATTATGCTGTACGTAGAACATCAGAATTTAGAATTGAAGCGAGTTTTTTCAACACAAAGTTAGCTGTAGCGAGATCCTTTGACAAACAACTAATATGATGTTCCCAGGTGAGTGTGCACCACCTAAATCTAGGTGAAACGCAGTTTATGTCTCAGAATACATGCCAATGAACTGGTCGTAATAGGCATCAATTGAATCGTTCCAAAACCCAAATTCATCCTGTGCTCCACTACGAAAGTATGTGACTACTACAGAAGTATTCTGCTCCACAGAAAATGGCACGTTTAAAGATATAGTACAGAATCACAAATTCTTTTTCAAATGGCGAGACTGACTATTACGACACTAACATAAAATATGCGTAACTTCAGATTGCTACTACATACTTTGGAGTTTTCACATTTGCCCAACGGCGATCAATCGGACGGAGCTCAGGATAGTTCGGTGGGTTATCTTCTTTTTTCAAAAACTCAACATTATTTTTTACAGTACTGATCTGACGCTTTGCTTCTCCGCTGTTTCCTGCACGAACAGGATTATATTTGGTTGATTTTAGCAGCTTAAAGACGTTTTCCCCAATGTTGTTATTAACTAGGCCTTTTGTACGTCTGGATTTAGAAAAATTTGCTAAAGTATTATGTTCTCCCAATTTTTTGATTACTTATTGGAATACTACTGATTTTGAATATTTCGTCATTGTAGCCAGTTCCCGCAACGACAGTTTTTCGGAGCACCACTTTCGCAAAATTTGTTTTCTTATCTCAATATTGATTCGCCTGATTCAAACCTGTCATATAATTAATTATAAGTTAGAACAATTTTGATTGAAAATTAGCATTCATTTAAACGTGTCTGTTTAGGTACCTTTATGTGTCGATATTATGCACTTTCGATAATTTGAACATTCAATTATTTATGCTTCTATAATTTGTAATTTCGATATTTTGTTTTTCGATACAATATTATTATCGTCTATAATTTGTGTTTGGATACATTTTCCGCAACCCGTTATACATCAATTTTCACTTTTTAGGTTAGACGTTACTGTTCCGCATTCCTCATTTTAATTTGACACTGACAGATGTGTGGTGTATACACACTCACTAGATTACAAATTTAAAAAATCGCACGTTATTTTCTTTGAAACTTCTGTTACAAGTGAAATGTGAAGATGAACATAAATAAACGACTTTGACATTTGTTGATTGTCGGAGTTTACAGAAATCTGCAATTTCACATTCTGATTATTGGGGGGCTGTATTTATTTTTTGAAATTTTATTTTCGTGCCGGTTCTTTCTAAAATTTGTATTTCTTGTATAGTGTTGTCGGTGGTTTTTAATTAGTTTACCAAAGTACTATTTGCAATTGTGTATCTACAAATAGTGTTGTCGGTATTTGTAAACATTGAACAGCTGATATCCATCAAAGATTTATCAAAGAAGGCTTGTTAACCCTCTAGTCCTAACCCGATTATTCTACAGTATATCCTATTTTCAACGTGATATTTCAGAATACAATCACGTAAGTACTTTTTAATTAATTTTATACAACAATTGAAGTAACCAAGTAAAATGATTTTATACTCAAAATCTGTTTTAGTGATAATCTTTCCAGATTCTTAAAAAAGGATTATTTATTATAATGGCCGTTACGTGGAATAATGAATATTATATTGCTCTCGAAGGAAGAGATTTGCAGGCAAATGCAATGGCTGTGGATAATTCCGGAACCTATGTATTGTTGGCTGGGTAAGTAAATAAAATAACAATTAAAATCATTACTTAGACCGTGACATCAAGGGCAACATAATTCATCTTTGTATCTACATGCTGAGGTGCAAGGACACTGCACTCCGACTTATAATTTTCTTCGGTCTTTCGGTGTTCATCAATTGTGATATGTATCAGAACCCGCTGCAACATGCAAAAATTACCTAAATGGGACCACCGTTGACTTGACTTGAAAGGAGTTTATCCTATTATATTTCTGTTACACAGATTTACTACCATATTGTTGAGGAAAAAAAACCTCTAGTGAGCCATGGAATTAATTTTTTAGGAAATTATGTTGACGAAGTCTGCACTCTAAGTATATCGTTCTTTGAGGTTATGGGAAATTTTTGGCATAATTCTTCTATCCATTGCATTAGAGACCACTCTTCCTTTTCTTGCTTGACTCCATTTCAGTATTAACTGGACATAAAAATTGTATGTTCTGCTGCAAGCTTTTTTTTATTACATTGACAATATAAATTTCAAACTGACAGGTAACTACAATAGGAAACTGTCACCAATTTTTGAAAAAATTAAATCCGTGGCTCACTAAAGGAGTTTTTTTTTTCCAGTCATGGTATATAATCTTCAAACATGCATTCATACTAGATGCTATTTGATTTAAACATAGCGGTTTCTATGTTAATATTGGAAATTAAAAAAAGTGGAAAAAATTGATATTGTATATTTAAGAGAAGAGTCTTCTAAAATTTCTATGTGAATACATTATGCAGTGAATATGAAACCAAGAGTACAAAAATTAGCTTAATATGTAAGTAATGTTAAATAACTGAACTGTAACCCCAGCATGAATTATGATAGCATGAAGTTGTAATAATTATACTAGACGTACAAGAAGAAAGGTTTATTTAAAGGATGAGTACAGGGTCATCAAAATTGATTGAGAGAGTTGGTACCCCCTGTTTTTGTCGTGAAGTTTGTCAACCTTATGACAGATTTGTTTAAGGTTATATGGCAATGAATTCAGTGGCGTGACAAAAATTCGAAACTTCAAATCTGACAACTAATATTTTTACCAAAAAAAAAAAAATCTAAAAAAGACGCCACTGAGTTTTGAAATTTGAAACTTGAAACTTCAAATTTGACAGCTAATATTTTTATACAACTTAATAAACCAAATTATTCAAGTTCAGGTTTACCAACTCTCTCAATCAATTTTGATGACTCTGTATTTGGTTTTCAAAATAGCTTTATTTGAGTGTCTTTAATTTCACAAAAGAAATTTAATGAATAGTTATTTATGCAACTAGTGAGTAAAGTGTATCTTTTTTTCACGCTAAGGAAAATTTGCCGCATGAGCCAAAGGCGAGTGCGCAAATCCGCCGAGCGAAAAAAAAATAAATAGCCATTACTCACGAGTTGCATACAAAACTTTTTTCACGTTTTAACAAAAATCCACAACTACCTACTTCAAAAACTTTTTATTCTGGAACATAGATATTAAATGTAGCCGTACTTACCGTCTCACACAAATTACCACAAAACACCGAGAAATCTAATACAAAACACTTAAATACGGATTAAAGTACAAAATTTTTGGATGCATTTTAATTTCTGACAAATGTGTTGATAAATCGTCATAGCAACGGCAGGCTTCTATGACACATTTTTTCACGCTATGACAACTTTTTTCACGCTTCCAGTGGTATATAGTTAGATACTATTACATTTTGACGGTAATTTGTAGTCGCAGATACATTGCTATCAGAAACCTAGATGAAGAGCTAGAAGTCGTACAAAAGTTTCCCAGGCAAAGCAAGTATGATGTTGGAGCAGCCGAATGGAATCCAACCAACCATAAACGTGAACTTTGCGTGATATCGGTAGGTAGTGAAGTCTTTTACATTTTAAGTTTATGGGCATAAATTTTAGAGTAATCAACGATTAGAAGTTTTAACCTGGCGCTCACAAGAACTAATTCAGGCACATTCATTGAGGGCACATACACGGGTCATAACAGATTTAAATTGGCATCGTTCCGATCCAAACATTTTAGCATCGTGTTCGGTTGATACTTTCATACATATTTGGGATTTGAGGGATGCACGACGCCCGTCTTTATCCTTGTCTGCAATAGCAGAAGCTTCTCAAGTGAGATGGAATAAAATATCGTCCCATCTCTTAGCAACTGCCCATGACGGAGATATAAAAATTTGGGATCAACGTAAAGGAACTGCTCCAGTTCAGTACGTCGCGGCTCATTTATCAAAAATTCATGGTTTAGATTGGAATCCAAATGTAGAAACTCAGTTAGCTACATCAAGTCAGGATAATACCGTAAAATTTTTCGATATGACGAATCCACGACGCGCGGAATACGTGTTGACTACTAATGCTCCAGTGTGGCGGGCAAGGTTTACACCTTTTGGCAACGGTCTAGTAACTGTGGTAGTTCCCCAGCTACGAAGGGGGGAAAACAGTTTATTGTTGTGGAATACAGCGAACCGCTCCACTCCTATGCATACTTTCGTTGGACATAGAGACGTGGTCTTAGAGTTTGAATGGAGAAAACAGTCCCCAGGATCAACTGATTTCCAACTAATTACGTGGTCTAAAGATCAGACCTTACTTGTGTGGAAAATTGAACCATTTTTACAAAAATTGTGTGGTCACGAACCGGATGAAACTAAAGAAGACGTTGTGATTAACTCTGAGTCGCCAGAAGCTATAAAACTCAAAAAGAAAACTTCTCCTAAAATACAACCTCTACAACAAGAATTTTCTCTCTTAAATGTACATATACCAAACTTAGAAGTTACAGCTATGGATCCAGTAACTCGAACGTGTACTGTTTACGCCAACGTTAATAGTTTTTCCGTAAATCTACAAGTTTCGTTCCCCAATGCTTATCCGCATGGTGTACCTCCAGTTTTTCAAATTCTCAAAGAATCAACATTAAACGATTCTGTTGGAGCCCAGCTTTTACAGACTTTAAATCATTTGGCTCAACAAAGAGTTTCAAAAAATCGTACTTGCTTAGAATCGTGTTTACGACAGATGGTTACGACTTTAGAGCAACTGTCTGCTGACTCCGAGAATGATAGAATATTTGACCCTTCGTATACAGAGCCTTCTAATGTTTTTGGCGGATACAACGATGCATATATTCCTTTTCCTCGTACCTCAGGAGCGAAATTTTGTTCCGTGGGAATTTTGGTTTGTTTCGGTCGAGCTCCGCACACTAGAAGGTTTTCGGGAAAACTGGAGACAACCACCCCACGAGCTTTGTCCGCCTTGGAAACAATTTTTTCTAAACGCTCTTCGGATCATGTCACGGTGTCCTCATATTATTACCAGAAACCACGCTTTCGGATTAAACACGCAAAGAATCCGTCGAAAGCAATTGTACATGTGTACGATGTTTCTGGATTACTTTTGACGAATAGGCAGTTGGCGGAGGAGTATATTTTAGATGGAGATACGGCAACCATTTGCAAACATAATGCAGCGACGGCAGCAGTCGCAGGACGGTGGGATTTAGTACAAGCATGGACGTTGGCAGAACTTATTGCATCTTCTATAGATAAAGATGAACATTGGTTTAATCATCCATTTGGAAGTCAGCTTTCAGAGGCTTTGTAAGTAATCAACACAATTTAGAATGACATAATACATTTTCATTTCGTTGCAGAATTGCTCATTATGCTTCCCGTTCAGATATCCAAATGGCCGCAATGCTTTCTTGCATCTTTGGTAAAAATCAAATTAAATACAGCCGACAGTCTTCAAAAAAAACCCTTTTTATTTCTGCGGTGAGTTGTTTTAGCTTTTTCATTTCTGTTTTTTTTTCCTATTCTTTTTCTGTTAGTGTCGCTTTTATTTTTTTCAACAATATAATAATAAATTATTTTATAATAGTGGAACTCAAACTACTGTCTAAAATGCAGCGTTTTGTCAAACGGGTTTTCTATTTTGGTTTTCGTGTGTATATCTCCCAGATCATCACTTTATCTTTGTTTTTTCAGAATGACGCTTCATCCTATCACACAATCCCTCCTACTGAGATATCGACAGAGGGATGGGTCCTAGCTTCCTTGAAACCGATGAGGTCAACCTCTCTAGACAATCTTCGTTTAAATGGTCATGAAAAATTTCCCTGTCGGAAAAAGGAATTCCACTTATACGAGTACTTTAAATTGTCGTACGCGGAGGTACTCCATAGATGGGGACTGTTATATAATCGTGCCGAAGTGTTAAAGTTTCGGTGCAGACCTCCCGAAAGCCACAAAGGTGTCGAATTTTCTACAGAATGTAAAAACTGTGCAAAGTCCACCAAACATTGTACCTGCAGTACATGCAAGAAATTTTCGTTGAATTGCATTATATGTCACTTGTCTGTACGGGGATCTGCAAACTGTTGCATGGTTTGTGGTCATGGAGGACACACCAAACATTTAAAACAATGGTTCGAAAAACGCGACGTATGTCCATCTGGATGCGGTTGTCGATGTTTAACAGAAACAGCAAGTTTGTTCACGTTGTAAGCCGAAGACTGCTGCATGAACAGTAAATTAAATAAACTTTTTAAGAAATTTACAACTTTGTTCTGATTGATATACTACAGTCAATTGGGCATGAGGTTTTGTGTTGGGAGGGGGGAGGGAGGGGGTAAAAATTGTTTCCAGGAAAAAAAGCTGCCGTTAGTTTAACGGTTACTGACAACAAGTTTGTAAAGAGTGTATTTTTTAAATAATACGATTATTAAAAACATTTATTAATTTTAAATTTAACATTAATAATAAAAAAGAAAGTATGTACAGGAATAGATGGAAAACTAGATGAAGAAAAACTTTGAGGTGTGATAACACATGTATTTTCAGTCATAAAGTGGTTTTAATTAAAGCCGTCCTGACACTATTCAAATGTATTTTTTGAGAGCCCAGTTGCAATTCTTCTGTCGGAACGTCGCCGACGAAAATAACAGGATTCTCGAATTTACGTAACTTTGTTGAGAGCAATCTCCGAATCGAACTCAGCTTTTAACAGTGAAGGACATTCGTGCTTCATTTCTTCTTCGCTTCCTTAAGGGTCCCCAGTCGTCGCCCGCAAAATCGGTTTCAGTGAGAAGAATTATTTTTTGTAACTATGCAACCCAAAGAACGGATGCACGGCAGGTAGCGACCCAAGAGAGGAGAGATTATGGTCACTGTAGGGAGTCCGTCATAAAATGCAAATCGGTAAACAACACCAGATAAGCTTATTTATTTTGAAATGAAGGGTACAGGGAAATAACCATCGAAATCCATTTCTATCTATTTTGAAAGAAATTGAGTTGAAAGTTTAAAATGCTGCGGAAAATAGATTGAGAAACCCACAAGGTTCAGTCTAACACAACTTTTTATTTTCTTTATAATGTTTTAAAAATATATAAAATAAACTGTTTATGTTCAAATATAACAGCAAGAAAAATTGGTGGAAAGTTGTTTCGACAGAACTTCCCTCGCACGTAAAATACAATGAAACATATCCAGCATTTTCGAGTTAAATTTTTACTTTAGGTACACAATTTTGTGATGAAATCATCAACATTTTGCAAGGACACGTAAATTAATGTGGATTAGACTAAAAATAACAGTATTCCAAAAATTTCTGGGAAAATGGAGTGAGTCGAGACTCATTTAATCAATAGAATAAATTGATTCATTCATTAATTTTTTTGAGCCACCTAGGTATATCAGCAAATCCAAAAAAATATGAATGCAATGATAAATTACAAGTAAAAACTCATCATATTTTGCACATTTTTAGTAGAATTTATTCAGCAAAATTTTGAGATGATGTTATCAATTTTTTAGTAGCATAATCCTGAACTTGTGGTTTACATTATTGAGATTTTTCGACTTTTCGGTTTTTCGATTTTTCAACTTTTGATGTTTGATATTGGAATAGGTTTACTGGAGATATCACGTAAAAAACGTGCCTATAATACTCTACCTCATAG
Organism: Zophobas morio; assembly: GCF_036711695.1. Lineage (NCBI taxonomy): Eukaryota > Metazoa > Arthropoda > Insecta > Coleoptera > Tenebrionidae > Zophobas > Zophobas morio. The sequence goes on from NW_026972122.1 coordinate 12,374,347, forward strand.
GTAGTGCGGAAAAGAGTATCAAAAAATTAAATTTAAATAAATATGATTGTTCAGGTAAATAAGTGGTTAGTGAAGTGATGAGAATCTAAATCTTGTCAGTTTTGTGTATTGATTTATATATAGAATGACAGATTAGTAAAAAATACTGGAATCATTTTTTGTAAGAAAATGTTATAGTAGAATGTATAAAATTATAAAAATTTGCATACTTTTAATTCAAATTATGTTAGCAATGAAAGAAGTCGACTTGTAAAAGAGTTTCAACAATGTTCGTAAGCTAAAAGTATTTATGACTTTTATGACCCAAAGTACCTGGACGGATTACCTGAAAGGGTCGGTCGGCAAGGCTCCCTGCTGTGTCAAACTCAACCATTTATGGAAACGAATCCTTTGTAAATAGAGTTGCCTAGTTTCAATTTAATTTCATTATTCAGTATTTTTTTAAAACGCAAATATTTTGATAAATATAAATTTTAAACAAAAATGACCGGGTCTTCCCCATAGAGCTCAATGTTGTCTTTGCACTGATATAAAAGTTGAAGCGAAAAATGCTCTCTCCTCGTCTAAAAATGCAAATTCCTTCGAAGAATGAACGATTAATTAAACACTAAACAATCACTTATTTAAAAAAATATTGTGTCTTCCCCAGAGATTTAGACATAATCTATCAATTGAAATGTCGATCTTTTTTTCAAAGTTGAAATTACGCCCGTAAATTAAAAATCTATTTAGCTCATTTTTCGGTCTGCTACTGGGCACCCTTAAGCGAAACTTCTTAGTTTCCACCGCTTTCTCGCACGTTGCACCGCTGCAGTGTTGACAAATGGCAGAGTAATTGAAGTCATTCTCACATTCACAGGCTTCCCCCTTTTGCACCTGCAAAAATTAAAGGATGTGGAGTGACCTGTTCAACAGTTAACCACAAAAAATTTAAACACCATCACATTTCGTAAGTATTCAATAAAAACAAACGTTTTTTTTTTTTTTTTGGCCAAAACCCCTGGTTCGTTAGCTACATATTGGCATTAAAATTGCTATATTGTGTTTTTAATTTTTGATAAATTTGTGTTTTTTTCTCCCTAAGTGTTGCGAGCGAGGCAACTAGCCAATTTATTTGAGTTGAGATGAAGAAATATAAGAGGGATGAAAATCCTACCTGGTGGATGAGGTTTTCTTGGAGAAGAGGATGAGACTCGGGGTGGTTGTCTTGTGTCTTCTGCTGGCGCCAGCGGGTTTCACCTCGTGTCTTTTTCTACGCGTCCCTTATTGCACGCGCACGTTAAACGTCAAAGGGTCGTACTCGTACTCTTAAAACCGCGCACCGCTCTCTCTCTCTGTTATGCCGCCGATAGATGGCGCTAACACTAAGAAATTGGCTAACTGTGTCCACACTATCGTACACTATTCGAATTGCCTATTATATGATAAATTATTTGTTAAGAAATAATGACACCACTTGTTATGAAATAAAGTTTTTAATCCTTATTAAAGAGTATTGTTATCAAAATTAACACAAAATTTATAACTCTTATAATAATTACGAACAATTTAACGTGTTTATAAAATCAACAGTCAGACTTATCACTTAGGAATATTGCTTGACTTTATGACTTACTTTCACGTATTCAGTCTTAAAACGTATAATAAAATGCACAACTCTTGAAAATATTAAACTTAAACTTTCTAAACTATAAATTGGCACAGCGTATAAACTTTGAAGTATAATAATTAAAAATGGCTACAAAAAAAAAACTTCTAATATAATGAAAACATATACAGTATAACAAAAACTAAAAAAATCTGTCAAAATTAGATCAAAATGCTTAGCGTAAATTCAACTGCGACATTTCGAAATGAACGTCAAATAAAAAAGACGATTGCCTTCGGCTACTGCCTATAATTTTTGGATCTGGTAATATATATTTAATATCCCGTACCCGTATGCCTGTGGTTATCAGAAACGAATGAAAACTTCATTACTATTTAGATCAGGGCAGTTATAGGTGGGTCTTAATTTTTGGCTTTAATTTTTTCTTAATATACATAGTATCCCTTGAATAACACGATACTCAAAATCATGTCTTACATGGTAAATTGTTGTAGCGACAGAAATAATAATTGGATTTAAATTTCGCTCCTTTGGCTCTCGACGATTATAAAAAATCTTATATTTTGCATTTTTTCTTGATATGCGTACTCGTAGTAAGTTGTCTTTTCAGAACAAGAAACTTAAAACATGTTTAAAATGTAAATTCTTGTAAACAAATATCGATCTTGCAATTAAGCCCCGCTCCTCGATCTGACAACGAAATGAAAAATTCATCACAATTGAGAATTGAGATCGGGGCGGGTATGGGTGGGGTATAATTTTCGGCTTTATTTTTTTCTTAATATACAAAGTATTCTTTGAGCAACCCGATACTCAAAAACATGTGTTTAATTTCTCCTAGAGAAATAAGGATTATGCAGTTAAGCTCCGGCCCTTTGGTTTACAATGAATAAAAAAAATCATCACATTTGAGATAGGGCGGGTACATTTTGCTTTTTTTTCTTAGTATGTGTAGACTTATTTTGACAACAAGAAACTTAAAACATGTTTAAAATGGTGAATTTTTGTTGTAATCAACTTAAATCCTCCACTTTTCTTCTACAACCCCTTTAAATATGGCAAAAGTTGAGCATCAATGTTACTATCAACGTCAACTTGGCAACGGAGTTTATATTATAAATGACAATTTTCAGCTCTAATGCTGAATTTATACATACACTCACCGGCATGAAAAACGGGCTAGCTAATATTTTTCTGAGTATAGTGCTTGACATTTTTACTACGCTTATTTTTGATGTTGTTTCTTGACCAGCATTAATTGATGAGTGTACCTGCACGCCACACTTTAGATGAGCTTCAGAATATGCTTTTAAAGGAATGAGAGAATATCCAACAAGAATAAATAAACAATATATTTCATGAGATGCTCTGAAGAATGGCAGCAGCTGCACAGGTTCGTGGGGGAAATACAGAGATATGGAGAGGGAGAATGCGCTTCGACTTGCGCAGACACAAAATCCTTAATAAAATTGCGTGTTGCATGTAGGCATTAATTATTTGTTTAATTAGAATATATAAATGGCCTTCATCGATGACCGCCGTCTCGAGTGCGTGGTCCTCTAAATGAGGAAAAAGAATGCTTTTATCGCTTGAAAAATTTTTCGTATTTGCAACTTACAGTAACAACAAATCTTTACAATCCTAGCAGAAGGTTTAATAAGCCCACCTAAAATCAAAATTTTGTTAAGACTTAAAAAATAACTATTGTAAGAAGTTTATTTTACCCATGTTTTTTTGCCCAATAATCTGTAAGTCGTTTCCTCGTGTTTTAATGCAAGAAGAAATGCAGTCTGTGCATTTAAACGTCTTCAGCACCATTTTGACAACATAGCCACCAATATATTAGGCAGACAGCCGTAGTCATGATCTGCAAGTGCTTCAGTCAAAATATCGAGACCATATTTTTTCAAGACAAACACGTCAACCGATTGTTGAACATCTGTGCTCTTTTGCTTTGGGCCACTGCTAACAGAGAGCATACAGGTGGTGCAAAGCACTTTACAATTTCCTCCTTCTCCCGTTATGTTTAGAAATAGAAGCAATCTTTTAAAAGTTTTACAAAATTGTAGAGGAGTAGGGTTATTGTTCCACCCGTTTCTCGATCTGAAAACAAAAATAAATGCAGATTTGTGTAATTCCAGTGCATGAAAAAACTAATACAATTGTTTCTTTAAAAAGCTTACCGCACTGAGCAGAAGAAAATTTCCAGATGATCTTGACTACATTTATTTGATAGCAAGTAATTCAAAAAAACCCATAATTGACGTTTTCGAGGCATGCACCACAAAGGCCTGCCAGTGACATCCGTCAAATTCAGGAGATACTCATTGGTGTCGGTGACAAATGGACGCCGCATTTCTTCATTGTTTTCTCTCAAAGGTGCCTTAAAATTCTTAGCACGTACACTTCGGGAATTGAGAATATCACTCTCACACACTCTTGCTAAGAGTTTGTGCTGCTAAACTCACCTATAACAGGACTTAATTATATTAATGTCAATAAGGAATATTGTCAAGAAAACAACTTACTTTCATTTTATGTTATCGCCACTCCAAACGTGCCGTTTTCAACTTGTTTGCACATTTAGAAATTCTTCATTTTGTAATTCATGTAGTTTCTTTATGTAACGCCAGCTTACCACCCTCCCTTGATATTTTATGTCGCCAAGCAGGCCAACATGTTTCGAATCATTTTCAACATATGGCATGCGTCCAATATGGCAAACACTTTAACATCTTCTTGAGAGGGATGGGGAAACGAAGTTTGCAGATTGTGTACGTCATCAAAGTTACATCCCAGCTCCTTAAACATCGTAAAATGTGACGCTGGTCCGTCACACGTAACGGAGGTAACAACAACATTTATGTTGTGTAGACGAATGAGACAGTCCCTGATAATATTGGCTTTTTGTTGACCGGTTAATATTTTAATTAAGAAATATGCAACTGGATTTTTCCAGTGTGCATTATTTTGTAATACCACCATGAAAACTAGAGCTTCAGTGGCCAGTTCGAAAGAATCACTGTCAAATGCAATTCCATAGTCAGTGTAGCCCCAAGTTTTCTGCCCATCGAAATCCAACTGTTTTCGTACAGCTACGCTTTTAATTGGCGTGCAGCAAACTCGTCGATCCTATCGTCGACTTCGTCGGAAGGAGGTGTCCTCGGTAGCTCAGTGGAGAAGGGCAGGTCCAAAAATGGGTGATGTTAAATATTGATAAGGGCGCCAGTAACCTGTGTGACCGACTAGTTACCCCCTTCGAACGGATTATTAGTCGAGCAAGCCGGTGACTCGCTGATGTTAACTACAAGGCAACGAATCTACTATACTGCAAAGAAAAATAAATAAGTAGACTAGAGGGGTCACTTTAGCTATACAGACTGACCTGCGGACTGCAGGTGACGTAGTGGGCTACGAACACGTGGAGGTAGGGGAAAGTGGTTACCTTTCATATACTTTTTAGATTTACTTTTTTTACTTTATGATTAATTGTCGAATTTATCTAGTTTATGTACCTAAGTATAACAAATATATTGTAGTTTGTTACAAAGTTCGAAACTTTTATGTCAAAAGGTTAAAGGGTTATAGCTATTTTTCTATGATAAGACATTTGTACGAACGTACCCCACGTACGGGGTACGTTCGTACAGTAGGCGGGGTACTTTCGTACGGCATGGGGTAGATTCATAGAGGAAATTAAAAAGGCAATTAACGTCGTTAAATTTTTATTATTTATTATATTATAAAAATATTTATTTATCAAAGAACTAACTTAATAATTTGTAACTTGACTCATAGTCGATAAATCTTTCTTTAGAAAAATAACAAAAAATAAAATCGTTCATCCTTAGTTTACTTATTGATAATTCTAAGCTTTACAATCAGTCTAAATGAGATGTTTACAATCATTTTGTATGACATCGTTGTACAGTCTTTGACAATTTAAACATAAAGTAGGTAATTATACATTTGGTTGTTACTTTGGAACTTATTGCACATTATAATTATTTAAATTAACTGCAAAAGTAAAAATTCTAGCCATTCTGAATGTATAGCCCGTTCGTGGTTGAGGATCAGGGAGGATCATGGCGACATCGCTGTTATACAAAGTGTGTATGTCTTCTATATCAGGGAAAAAGAATGACCATGATTATCCCGGTTTCTTCCGAAGATAATTTATTTTCATCTCTGTATCCGAATAATGACTGAAAACTTTTCCGACATAATAGACAACAGAAGTCTTTTTTTCAAACTTTACCAAAACATAACAGTTATCTTTGATTTTCTCTGGTGTTACATTTAAATTATTATTGATACTAAGATCATCAGTCTTTTTGTCCAAGTCTAAATCAACTGGAGATGTTGAACTCTCCCGCAAGCTAAATTGCGATCCTTCAGATTCACCTGAATCATCATTGCTTTCTATTTTCTTAGCTTTCTTTTTCTTTTGTCTTGAATTAAGTTCCTTCAAACTTCGTTTCACTGCTTTGGCTCTGGTTTTCCTTTCCTGTTCTATTTTTTTTCAATTCTTTCTGTCTATGTCTCTCTTCTAGTTCAGTTTTTTCAGGTGTATCTGTATATATACGGGATTTACCCGACTTTCTTCCTTTATTGGTTTTTCTGTTTCTAACAGCTGTATGATAAGGTCTTATGACTTCTAGTGTTATTGGAAGATAAGAACTTGATTCAGATTGTGCATTAACCGCAGAGGTGGAAGGTTCGCCAGTTCCGGTAACAATGTCTTGAGGATTTTGGAGCAAAGAAGGCGACTGCTCACGAATATCCGACTCATTCATATCAGCCGATGGCACGCTGGCGGAAGGTTGTGGTTCTAGAGCGACAGTACTTGTTTCCAGATTAGGTGGCACATTTACCGAATTATTTGAAGCATACACGTCAGTGGGAGCGAAATCTTCATCGCTGAAGGCCATTTCATTGAACGGCCATATACCTGGCTTTTCAAATCCACTTGTAATATTTTTTGCGGTAAAAGATTCGAAATATGCAAGTTTTACCAGTTTAGGAATATTATAAATGTTGATTGTTTTGCCAGGATTCGACATATGCCAATTATTCGACGCTATTTTCAACTTTGCCTTGAATGGGCCGAACACTCCAACGTCTAAAGGTTGCAATCGATGACTTGTGTGCGGCGGAAAAGACACAAAAATGATGCCATTATCTCGAGCATTATGTTATAGCTTGTAAGCTGATGTGGCTTTCGTGATTATCACATAGCAGTAAAATCAGATGTTCTTTAGAGCTTATTGTGTGTTTCTGAATGTGCTTTAATACTGAAACAAATATGTCAGCATTTATCCACCCACTTCTATTAGCAGCTCCGAGGCTTCCTTCAGGCGCACCTTCAAGAAAATTGTCTTTGTAGTGCACCCGTGGAAATACAAATAGCGGAGGGATAGTATTTCCACTTGCAGAAATAATAGCACCAAATGTTATCAATTCGCCTCTTTCCGCTGACACGATTTGTCCCACTTGTTTCTGTGGTTTAGGAGCCAAAATTTTAGGAGTTTCTAAAACAGTAGACACGCCGGACTCATCCAAGTTAAATATCCTGTCGGTAGCAAAATTATGTCGCCGTAACACTTCAGCCAAATTATTATAGAACTCTTGGACTGCATTCTTATTAAACGCGAATGATCGAGCAGCGCTAGTGTTCTCTGGCTTTCGCAGACTAAAGTTGGTGTTTCGTTCCCTGTATTTACGCATCCACCCTATGCCAGCCATTTGATTTTCGTCCCATTTCGCTGGATATTTTAAATTCAACGCTTTTGCATATTCCTAGGCAAGTTTCCGAATTTGTACTATCGTTAGCCCATAATGCATATTGCAGCAATTAGTACTATAGTCATTTAAGCGTGCCTCTTCTTCCAAAGAGAAGACTTGTAGACTCGTGAATTTTGAATGAAAAGTTCGTGAGGGTCCATCGGCGTTAGAGCCATCTTTAAATTTCTCAACTCTGCTTTCCAACGTTGGTGTTTTGATGTTGTATTTTAACGCGACTTTCCTATACGACAACCGTCCTTGTATCACATCATCAATTGCTAAATTCATGGACTCTTCATCCACTTGTTGAGTACGCGTACCCTTTTTTTATATTTTCGCACCATGATTCTGCAATAAAAAAATAATTATAAGATTGACTTAATAAAAATATTTCATTTTGTTAGAACAAGAATACTTTATAAAAGGAAAAATATGTTATTTTGCTGTCTACACGATAATTTTAAAAGATAATACTATATTTTATTTCATAAAAATTGAATTTTAATATACTGGTAGTTAATAAAATCTAAAGGGGAGCATTCGTACGCGTACGAATGTGCCCCCTGTCTGGCTGTCCGAATGCACCCCATGCCTTTGCACAAAATTAAAATACAACTTTATACAAATTCTAATTTAGTTTGAGAAATATAACAATTAAAGCTCAAAATAAACAATGTTAACATTAATTAATCATCACCATTTTGTCAAAAACATAACAATTCTACTCACAATTAAGAACTAAATTTAGGTAAAAAATTTACTCACCGCGCGCGAAAACACGTTACGTCTTGTCAGGGGTGCGTTCAGAAATTCTCGGCGATAGTAAGGTAATGGTCACTCCGGTAATATGACGTCACCTTACCGAGGTAAAAAGAATACTGAACGACTACGGAAACTTTGTGCTGTCATAAGTGTCATATACAACATATATATTATTAATTATCAAGTTTTAAAATAATTTATTTTAAAAGCTACGCCATGGAAGTGGCTGCGTCGATTTTATTTACCAGTGATAATATAATGAAAGATATGATTTTAAGTGATGCAGAAAGTGGTAGTGAAACCGAAGACGAAGTGATTGCTGTTATTCTTTTAATAAAAAAACGTAAAAGGAATCCAATCAGAATAAAAAATTACGTTGAAGGAACTATTCGAAATTTCACAGCTTCACAATTCCAACAACATTTCGGAGTAATCGAATTATTGGTCCTTTATTGACGCGTAAAAACAGTAAAGGAAGATTTACCATAGATGTTGAAAAACAACTGTTAGCAGTCGTCTGACTATTGGCAACTCCGGATTCATAGTTATAGGTAATAAAATTTTACAGAGCAATGATAAAAATTGGTTTAGCTATATAGGTGTGTTTAAATATTATAGGTCTGTAGGAGACAGGTTTGATTTAGGAAAATCTTCGTTATCGGCGTGTTTTGTACGTGTCATAAGTGCTCTCTGTAGTATCACAAAGAGTAATTTGTTGGCCCTCTGGTAACAGACTAGTAGAAGTCAAAGAAAAATTCCGAAGAATGGCGGGTCTCCCAAATGTTCTTGGGGCCGTAGATGATATATTTGTTATGTTTGTATAATAAACGGTGTATTGGATAAATTTCTTTATTTATCGTCCGTACAAATTGGAGTGTTATTTTATATATTCAATTCTCGTAACTAGTTATTTATTTACATAACAAAAGTAAGTCAATATATCCTACTAGATATCTAACATTGCTAATATAAACAAACTAGATATCTAACACCCTCTCCTGTCAGGACAACTTCAAATTCCCAACTTTCTTCACTTCTACTTTCCTACTTCGAAATCTAATAATGTTCTCGGTAAGCAACCTCTATTCCATCTTTTGGGCCTCGTTTCTGCGACTATTTGTGGAATGCTGGGTTGACTAACTACCGGCGTTGGTTCCGGACTGGTTACAATATCTTCGCTAAATGTAACATTGGTTACTTCAGAAACCTGTCTAGTTTCACTTGGAACATTGTGATTATTTGAATTTGGAAACCTTGGTAACGTTCTTCCATCAGGTATACCAGGTGTAAGCATAGGTGAAATGTAGTTATCAACTTGGTTACTTGGCGGTACATTGTTTCTCGAGAACACTGTGTCGAAATGGACTTTTTGATTATCATTTAAAGGCAATTTAATAATTTGATTAATGTGACGTTTCCTGGTACGATTATCGTCTAGCTGAATCAAATAGTGTAATTTTCCTAATCTTTTAATAACTTTTCCTACACACCATCTTTGTTTTGACGTATAATTTCTACACTGTACTCTATCACCTACTGATACAGTTCTAATTTTATTATTTTTGTTAACATTACTTATTTTCGTTGAAATTGCAATTGGTAACATTAAATCTAATCTGTTTCGAATTTGTCTACCGAACAATAATTCTGAAGGACTTTTATTAGTTGTACTATGTCGTGTAATTCTGTAATGCATTAACATTCTTTGTAGATTTACCTCATCTGTATTTCGGGAATCTATATTTAAACTAACTAGACTTTTCTTCAGACTTTGTACAAATCTTTCTACTTGTCCGTTAGTTGCAGGATTGAACGGCGCTATTCTTTTATGAATAATATTGTTACTAAAAAGGAATTTATTAAATTCATGTGAACATAATTGTGTACCATTATCACTTACAAAAACTTGGGTGTATTCCAAATGTTGCAAAAATTTCTCTGCAAAATTTTATTGTACTCAGTGTTGCAATATCTGATAATATTCTTACAAATGGAAATTTTGAGTATGCGTCAATTAAAATTGCGAAATATTTATTATGGAAAGGTCCTGCGAAATCGAAATGTACTCTCTCAAATGGAGCACTAGCCGGTTCCCAAATGTGATTTTCTACTTTTTTTGGGTTATTACGAACTTGTTGACAAGCGTTACAGTTTTAATAAGATTCTCAATATCGCGATCGATATTTGGCCACCAACAATAACTGCGAGCTAAGGCCTTCGTTTTCACGATGCCAAAATGCCCCAAATGTAATTCTTGTAACACGCGATTTCGTAGTGTCTTTGGTAAAACTACTCGGTGTCCTCGTAATAAAATATTTTGTTGTACACTAAATTCTTTTATGTCTATATTAAATAACTTATTTTTCAAAATGGGCGCGAAGGTCAAGGACACGCAAAACCCAAAAATTTACTCTTAACTGTGTAGTTTAGTATTTTTTTACACCTCCTTATTTTACTTTATCGACAATGCAATAGTGACTGATCTGTCACTTGAGACGTCAAGAACCGCATTAATTTTGAATCGTTTCTATGAGCGCGTTCTATCGCAATATTTATGATAGATTATGTTCTTACGGAGTGGGGAAGTTAGAAGAACAACTTAAAAGCACCCAGCAGAGATCCTAAAGGAACAGATTTATAAATATGCCCAGGATAAATGGTATGGCAGTGACGAGAGCAAGAGGAATTATCCACCTATTTTTCAATATTCCTACCACTGTCAGTATAATCCAATTGAACTGGCGTGGAGACAGTGTAAACTATATTACAATAAACATATTCGGGAACACGGTGGTGCTATTGGTGTTGTACAGTCCTTATGGCGGGAGGCTCTTGCTACAGTAGGTGCAGACAAATGGCAAAATTTTATTAGACATTGTGAACGGCAGATCAGGGATGATTGGAAGCGTTTAATGGGTAATGCACCATATGAAGACATACCCCCAATCATAATTTCTCTCGATTCTGATTCTGAATCAGAATGTTTTTCTAATAACTTGTCAGCTTGTCACTTTTTCATTTGGCATTTAATGTCAACAACAATCAGCATTAAGCCCTCAATGCAAACGGCTCTAAAGTCCTTGCTATGTACAGCAGCAGTGTTGAAACATGAGAGTAAAAGCAATATAAATTCTGTGTTTTCTGTTATATAACATACTATTTAGTTACATTTTCTTTTATTTACAATATTATAGACGAGTACAACACAGATGTACAACAAAACGTGTTGTTTACTGTAACGTCCGCGACCCTACAGTTTTGCGAGGGTTGTGATCTCCGCTAACTACACTGGTAAGTTGTCAACCTTGATATTTGCTTAAATTTTGAAAAATAATATAGATTCTTTTAGCTCACCTTTTTGTAATTTATTTATCACTGTACTTAATTCCTTATCCCTCACTGATTCTTTTTGTAGTTCAGCGATATTTACTGGTAACGTCTCTATCGTTTGTATTTGAAAAACATCTACTACATCAAATTGTAATTCTCACGTATGTGATTGTGGAAGTCTTGAAAGGCAATCAGCATTTGAATGATTTTTTGTATTTCTGTATTTAATATCGTAATTAAATCCTTGTAGGAATAAGGCGTAATGTTGCATTCTCATTGCGCTGTAAATTGGTAAAGGTTTGGTTGGAGAGAAAATTTGTACTAATGGTTGATGATCTGTAATTAATATGAATTTATTTCCGTATAAGTATTGATGAAATTTTTTATTGCAAATATTATACCGTAAGCTTCTTTATCAATTTGTGAATATTTTTTTTGTGTATCGTTTAGTGTTTGAGATGCGTACTGTATAACTCTTTCTGAACCATCAGGCTGCATTTGTGAAAGTACAGCTCCTACACCATATGAACTTGCATCTGTAGCCACTGTAAGTGGTAAATTAGAATCGTAATGTGCTAAAATTGTATCGGATTTAAATTCTTCCTTTGCTAATAAATATGCTTCTTCACATTCTTTTGACCACGTGAATGAAACATTTTCTCGTAATAATTGATTTAAAGGGTATAAAATTGTATTTAAGTTTTTTATAAATTTTCCATAATAATTAATCATTCCAATAAAAGAACGCAATTCACTTTTATTTGCCGGTCTGGGCATGTTATCGATAGCGTCAATTTTATTTTTACATTTGTGTATTCCCTTTGCATCGATCTTATATCCACAATAATTTATTTCTTTTTTAAAAAATTCACATTTATCTGTGTTAATTTTTATATTATATTTATGAAGTCTTTTTAATACTTCTTCTAATCTTTGTAAATGGATCAAATCGTCAGGACCAGTAATTCTAATATCATCAAGGAAAACTGAAACTCCCGGAATGCCATTTAGGATATTTTCCATCTCCCTTTGCCAAATAGCTGGAGCACTGGCAATACCAAACAATAATCTTGTACACTGAAATAGTCCTTTGTGTGTGTTAATTGTAAGTAAATGTTGGTCTTCCGGTCTAAGTTCTAATTGTAAATAAGCTTGTTTTAAGTCAATTTTTGTGAATTTTTTACCCCCTGCCATAGTAGCAAATAATTCATCGGTTGTAGGTAACGGATGATCATCTACTATCAAATGTGGATTTAATGTAACTTTAAAGTCCCCACAAATTCTAACGGTATTATTACTTTTTAAAATCGGAACGATGGGTGTAGCCCAATCTGATGTATTAACTTTAATCAAAACTCCTTCCTCAACTAACTTATCTATTTCATTTTCTACTAACTGTTTAAGTTTAAATGGAATTGGACGAGCTTTAATATAAACTGTAACCGTATTAGATTTTAATGTTAACTTTGCTTGTATCCCTGTAATTTTTGCTAATTTTGTCTCTGTAATTGAATTGTATTTTTCTAACAAAAGTTGTACTCGGGAATCTATTTCTTCCTTATGAACGTCAATTGTATGTAAAGTGTCTAATTTTAACAATTGTAATTGTCTAATCCACTCTCGGCCAAGTAAAGGCATTTTATTTGTATCTGTAAGATAAATATTCAAATTATATTGTTGATTTTTGTGGTTGACAATAACATTTGCGTATCCCTCAGTCGTTACTTCAGTATTACAGAAAGTAAATAATTTTGTAACAGTACTATTAATGGTCGTATTTGGAAACATGTTTTTGAATTGTAATTTTGACATAACTGTGACAGCACTACCTGAATCGATTTCAAATTTAATCCATTTCCCACTAATATTTAAAGAAATTGTGTACTTATCTCTAAAGTGAGTATGGTCTAATTGATTTATTTCCTCCTCCGCTTCCACCTGGTGAGTTGGTACTGCGCCAAATTCGTTACTATTATTTATTCGCTTAAAACAAACTTTTTGGATGTGACCAAGGGTCCCACAAAATCTGCACTTTGTATTCTTAGGTAATTGACAATTTGAAGCTAGATGGTTTCCTCCACACCTGTAACATTTAATATTGGAATTAGAATTTCGCGACGTAAACTTCGGTTGAATGGATTGTAATTTTTTTTGTCTTCGTACTCTCCTCTAGTATAGAAGAAGCTCTAGACGTATGTTTCGTACCACCCTTCTTCTTTTCTCTAAGTGTAACATAGTTCTTTGACGTATTTAGTATTTCTTTATTTGCATCTTTTTCTGACATTTCCATCGCCTGGGCTATTTTCACTGCATCGTCAAATGTTAATTTGTCCATCTCCAATAGTCTGCAGCGAATTCTATTACTTTTTAGACCGAAAACGAACTTATTTTTTAACGCAGTTTTCAAATATTCTCCAAAATTACAGTTTATCACTAATTTCTGAATCGCCACAACGTAATCTTGTAATGATTCTCCCTCCATTTGGTTACGCTGATGAAAACGATAATTCTCGGCAATTTCTAACGGTTTCGGTGCGTAAAATTCTTGTAGTATATATTTGTATTATTTCCTCAAATGATTTGCTGTACGGATCGTCAGGCGAGCATTTGTCACAAATGACATCAAATGCTTCATGTCCAATATAATGTAATAATCCCGAAGCGTAATCCACGTCTTTAACTTGAAAAAGTTTGAAATCACCTTTTAATCTTCTAATCCAATTCAGCCAATTCATTGAAGGTCGAAAAGGTTCAATATTTAAAGTAGCTTTGAAAGTATTACTTGGAGTAGGTAGCTTCATTCAACATCCTCGTCGTAGCTTCATTCGGCATCCTCGTCGCCAATATTTGTTATGTTTGTATAATAAACGGTGTATTGGATAAATTTCTTTATTTATCGTCCGTACAAATTGGAGTGTTATTTTATATGTACAGGGTGTCTCAGAAATAAGTACATTAATTTTAATCAGTTATAGAGCTCATTGAACTCAACAACTTTTTTTAGTAGAGTTTTGTCAAGAACTTTTTAATTATCAAGTTAAAAATTGTTAAAGTTATACCCCAATTAAGGTTACCCGCCCATGGATCCTCAGTCACCCATGGACACTAATAATTATTATAATTAATAATTTATGGTCAAAAACAGTTACTAGGATACGTATTTTCCTAATCTTGTCAATGTGACAAACATTTAGAGAGAAATTGAAAATCCTGCTCCCTAATGGCGTACGGAATTTCATCGGCCCAAATGTGGGTGTTGAACACCTTCCCTCGTGTAACCGACCTCATCAGTTGATGGTATAAGAGATACAAAATTTGCTTGTTCGTTTATTTTTCTATTAACCCACTCACAAAAGTTTTGCCTACGTGGTAAGTCTGTTAGTTTCAATAACTGAACTTTCTGGTCCTGAAAGGGGTACATTTGTTCTCTGAGTATCCTTCAAATACTACTCTCCGATACATCACATTAGACAGTGATACGTGCTAGTGCCCGGTCGAGCTTCGACACTCTTCAAAACAGCCTCTTCAATATTAGCAATTCTATTACTACGTAACTTACCCCGATTCTGAGGTGCCGGTTTAAAATATCCGTACTCTCGAAAATACTGCAACGTTCTTAAAACTACGCACATTTGGCAGACGATTTGGGAGGTTTTCTGAAAAAATTCGTTGGGCGCGAGTGCCGTTTCCCGGAGCTTCACCGTACGTTAAAACGATATCGGTGCATTCCAGATTTGAAAACAAAGCCATTTCAACACATTTCGTCTATAAATTAGAAATCTGTGCCAAACAAACTTTAAAGAGACAAAGTTTAATAAAAACATTGACATAAAAATGATTGTCAGTGTCAAAACGGTTGTTACGGTACCTTCTTCATTGTTGTAGTGTTGCTATTATTTAAGTTATTATTTAAGGTGAACATAGACGGCTCGTGAATATATGGGTGGGAAAATTCGAAATTTGACTTGAGTTTTCGAAAAAATGCTAAATAAAAAAGTTGTTCCGTTTCACGAGTTCTGTTACTGGTTAAAATTAATGTACTTATTTCTGAGACACCCTGTATATTCAATTCTCGTAACTATTTATTTACATAACAAAAGTAAGTCAATATATCCTACTAGATATCTAACATTGCTAATATAAACATACTAGATATCTAACACATTCATATGTATTAAGGCTCCCCAATATGATCCGCAGTCTTACATTACACGAAAATGTCATTATGCCATGACCTTGCAAGCTATTTGTGATCCCCAGTTAAAATTTACAGATGTTTTTTTGGGTTACCCCGGATCTGTGAATGACAACAGAATTTTTCGGAATTCTGATATTTACTTGTGATAACAAAACTACCACTTTAATAAAAGAACTTTAATAAAGCAACTGCCACTTTACAACGCAAGTGATCTTAAGCTACTGATGTCGCGTTTCCCAATCGACGGTTGGTCCGTTTTCCCCCTCTGGCGTTTAGCTTATCCTTGCTGACTCAGGGTGTTCTACACTCGACGTCTCAGCAATGAGATCACTCGCCGACACGGCCCTCCTGACCTAGGCGGACGCCGCTCATTTTGGGGGACCCTGGAACAAGAAGCAGAAAAAGCAAGGGATCCGGACAACCGTAGTTTTGGGTCTGATTTGTTATGACATGCCGGCTTCCCGAGCAGTCTTATCATGCCGGCTTCCCTGGCGATCGACATACCGGCTTCCCAGGCAGTCTTGTCATGCCGGCTTCCCAGGCATTTGACATACCGGCTTCCCAGGCAGTCTTGTCATGCCGGCTTCCCAGGCAGTCTGGTGTGAGTTGACATGCCGGCTTCCCAGGCGGTCTGGTGTGGTTTGGCATGCCGGCTTCCCAGGCACCCATCCACCCGTCAACCTCACTCAACCTTCCGAGTAGTGAACTCCTACTGGCACGCTTTGTCTGGGTGGCCAACCCTACAGGCAGTGGTCTTCACCACCTACCGGTGCCCTCCCAAGTAGTGTTCCACCTACCGGCAACTTTCTCTCCGATAGCAAACAACATATCGGACAATTCTAACATTCGTCTAAGCGGTACCGCATGCAAATCGCCAGGCGCCAAACTAACTTAGTTTTCATCAACATTCAGTCAACTAATATTTACTTTCATGCGCAAAAACTCTAAGATAACTAACAACAAAATAACAGGGCTCAAACCCTTCATCACACATTCATTCCAAGTCCAAGACTCTCCAAGGCTTCATGTGCTCGGCAGCATAAACTCCCTTATACGGCTGTCGACTGCGCACTGAACCTGGTATGTCTACAACCTCGTACCGGTCGTTCGGTAAACATCTGGAAACTTTGAAGGGGCCTTTCCACTTTGGAAGGAGCTTTCGGCTACTGCCTGAGCCAACAATTGACGATATTTGAACCAACACTAAATCTGAAACAGAGAACGTATGAGTACCGCCTCGGTGCCTATCAAAACGGGCTTTCTGGGACTCCTGCTCACGTTTTGTACGTTCCACCACCTCTGTTCTGATTTTTGTGACATCCACTGGGGGCTCCCCAGCGTCATCGTCCGAACAACCTAAATTTCTGGGTCCCGACCGGTAGCCCAAGAGAACTTCTGCCGGTGTAACGCCCAAGGCTCTATTCAAGGTATTGTTCAAGCCCAACTGAATGTTATGAATATTTTCGTCCCACTCATCATCATCATCCAAAGCCCCCATGGTGGCCAATGCCTCCAAGATTGTCTGATTGTACCGTTCGATCTGACCGTTTCCACGCGGCATACCAACAGCCACCATGTGGTGCACCGCTGAAATCTCTGAACAAAAGTCACGAAACAGTTTTGAATCAAAGGGTTTGCCTCTATCAGAGATGATACGCCTTGGTGCCCCGAAAATTTTAATTACTTCGCGTAATTTCTCAATCGCATATCGAATTTTGGTGCTTTTAACTGCGTAAATAAAACAAAACTTAGTGTATGCGTCGATAAACGCTACAACCTGGGTATTCTTGTTTTTACTTTTAACGAAAGGGCCTAGGTGGTCTATATGGATGGTGTGAAATGGCCTAGGAATTTTTGTGATTGGATGTAAATACCCCGGCTTTTTACCCCCTTTTCTCTTATAATATAGACAGGCAATGCACGACTGGACATATTTCTTTGTAAACCGGCGAAGTTTAGGAAACCAAAATTTTGAGGAAATCAACTCATATGTTTTATCATACGAAAAATGTCCAACATCGTCATGATTGAGCTTCAACAGCTGCCAGCGACAAAATTTAGGAACAACACCTCGACGCCCTCTTTCCGTGCGCCTATAAACCTTGCCCCGGCGAAGGTCATACTCCGCAAAAATCGCTTTGTTACCTAACCGATCGCCAGACAAAAGAATATTTTTGATTGCCCGAATGTCTGGATCAGCTTCTTGGACCACCAAGAGCCAATCATCCTTGGAGATTATGCTGACACAGAAACTATTGGATTCCACCGGGTTACGACTAATTGCGTCTACATGTGACATTTGCCGGCCCGCTTTATGGCAAATTTCAAAATCATATTCCTGTAGTTCTAGAATCCACCGACCAATACGCGGATTTAAATCTTTCTTTGACATCGCACTACGAACTGCTGCACAATCTGTAAAAATTCTAAAATGCCTCCCAAATAAGTAGTGTCGAAAACGCTTAACTGACGCTACAATTGCATAGCATTCTAGTTCGAACGAATGATACCGTTGTTCCGTAGGGGTTGTGTGTTTGCTGTAGTACCCAACGACACACTCGCGTCCACTTTCAGATACTTGAACTAACATCCCTGCCAACCCAGCTCGACTAGCATCAGTATACAAAATAGTCTCTCGCGATGGATTATATAGAGTCAAAATTGGTTCCGATATTAGACTATCCCTCAGAGTGTCAAATGCGCTTTGCTGTTCACTTGACCAAACCCACTCCGCGTTTTTCTTTAGGAGATTTGTCAATGGCTTAGATTTGTGTGAGAATTCGGGAACAAATTTGCGAAAATGCCCCACCAAACCCAAAAATTGGCGTACATTATGAACGTTTTCGGGTGTCGGAAATTTCTTTATAGCATCAACTTTATGCTGACTCGGTTGGATCTGCCCGGAACTGATAGAGTACCCTAAATATTCGATTTCGGTTTCAAAGAAACTGCACTTTCCGAGATTCAGAACAATATTATTATGCTTAAAAATTGCCAAAACTTCTTCTAAGACTCGTAACCCCTCTTCAACTGTTCCTGAAGGGATGAGGATGTCATCCAAATAAGCCAGTACTTTTGTAAACCGTAACGTACCCAAAATATCGTCTACTGCTCTTTGGAAAACATATGGCGCGTTAGATAGACCAAAAGGGACTTTTAAGTATTCATATTTTCCCTCTGGGGTAATGAATGCCGTGTATTTGATTGAGTCCTCAGCCATTTTAATCTGATGGTAGCCGCTGAGAAAATCTAATGTGGTGAAATATTTTGCTCCAACGAGCCGATCTATTAAGTTTTCGATAATGGGTAATGGATATGAATCTCTCACTAAGATTTTGTTTAACGCCCGATAGTCGACACAGAGCCGCTTACCACCATTTCGTTTTGAGACTAGTACAATGGGAGAGGCGAACGGTGACTTGGAAGGTCTCACGATTCCATTTGAAATTAAATCACTAAGTACTTCACGGACATCACACTTTTCTTTTTCGGAAAGTCGGTACGGTCTGCTGACTATTGGTTTACTATCAGTCAAAGTCAATGTCAATTCGACATTAGGAATAGTTTTTAAATCACTCGGACTATCTGAAAAGCAATCCTCAAATTTTGAAATTAAGTTCGAAATTTCGGCGGCAACGGGCTCCCCGGAGATACCCACCGAGATAACGTTGACGCCTGCTAATGGCAACATTGAAGAGTTAGCGTAGTAAAATTTTAACAAATTTCCATTGCGTTCATATCTAATAGTTTCATTTTCCGTAAAATTTTGTCCAACAATTAAATCGGCATCAGGAAGACAAAAATTAACAACATAGAGATCGAGTTCCAAGGCGATGTTTTCGACCTCAATCCGGCCCTGTACTTTTGACCTTGCGATGATTTCGCCGCCACCGAAAGCATTTAATGTCACCTGATCCGTAAGTGGAACTGTTTGCAAACTTAGCTTACGTACCAAGTCATCAGTAATCACTGATACCTCGCTACCCAAATCAATAAACGCTTGTAATTGGAATTGACCGTTTAGGGTTACAGTTTTATAAAATTTATTCTTTTTAGTGGTATGCGATACAACAAAGACTTTCTTTTGTGATTTGTTCGCGATATTATTTGGTACGTGCTCGGAGCGTAAGTTATTTTTCCTATAACAGTTTTGTTCTGCGTGACCGTAGTTACGGCAAAACGCACAGCGATGTTTACGCGAATCTTTATTCTCCGGACATTCGAACTGCTTATGACCTGACTCTTTACAAAGAAAACAAACAATTTGAGATTTGTTTGGCCTCGGACTTTCCTGTTGATTAGAATGTGAACTGGTGCCACGATACCGTGATTGAAACGACGACCGAAAACGCTTTTTAAAAGACTGGGTCGGGGTGTTGGTACTACCGGGTTGTACCTCTCCGGCCCCGAATGGTTTCAAATAGGCAGCAAGATGTGAAACCTCGGTAATCCCGGCTGCTTTGATAGCTAATTTTAAACTATCATTTCCGACGATGCCACCAAGGATTAAATTGACTTCGTCGGGCCCCGGTAGGTTTAAATGCATTTTCCGTATTAATGCCAACTTTGCATACGCGTAATCAAACAAAGTGACGCAAGAGATGGATTTCATCGCCAACATCTCCGTCATTAATGCATGCAAGTTGCGTGAAGGAGGAAACGCATTTTGAAGCAACAGCTTCCACTCCGCCCACGTTCGCGGGGTAACGGTCAAACTACGGTACCATATCAATGCCACCCCCTTTAGTTTGTTCAGCGCTAAATGGCAAATTTCATTATCGCGCCAGTTGTAGACTTGAGCACATTCATCAATTTTGTGTGCCCACATACTCACGTCGTCCACCACGGCAGGATCAAAATCTATTATATCCTGATCTCGGAGCGAGAACGCTGGACTCTTCTCCTGGCTCAACCTAGATAAATGGTCAACCACCTTACTCAAATTAGTGATTTGGGACTTGTCCTCGGACTCCGACGGAGCTGGTCCTTGTCCCTCTACGAGTTGAGTCGGACTTGAAGGTGGCGTCATGGCAGGAGTGTGTGGTGACCGCCCTCCTTGGCGGGAAGGCGCTCGCTCCCTCCGCCGCTCGTCGCGACTCCTCCGGCTACGGTGACGCCGTCGGCTCCTCCACGATCTCGAGACAGCATCAGAACTTGATCCTGAAGATTCTGCACGACGTCGGCGATCGCGCGACTTGGAACGACTCCGATCGCTCATGGCACTTTGTTTTTATTAATATTGTTTTTTTTTTTGCGTTTACTGGGCCAAAAAGGCTGTACATCCCACTTCTGATGATAACAAAACTACCACTTTAATAAAAGAACTTTAATAAAGCAACTGCCACTTTACAACGCAAGTGATCTTAAGCTACTGATGTCGCGTTTCCCAATCGACGGTTGGTCCGTTTTCCCCCTCTGGCGTTTAGCTTATCCTTGCTGACTCAGGGTGTTCTACACTCGACGTCTCAGCAATGAGATCACTCGCCGACACTTGGAAGTGCGAAACAATTTGCAACATTATTTCCCAGATAACGAGTACATTATTGGTGATAAAACTTATCCATGTCTTTCATGGTGCATACCACACTATATTAATCGAGGTAATCTAACAGTGGAGAAAAGATATTTTAACACCATTGTGGCAAAAACTCGTCAAACTATTGAAAGAGCATTTCCGCTACTCTTTGGAAAATTTAGAGTGCATGACAATGAGGAGAATGAAGCGAATAGTGTCCAAGAAGTGGAAGGAGTAGACAAGCGAGATGTTCTATGTCGCCGGTTGTTCCTGGAGCGTCGAAGAGGCCTTTAAATGTTTTCTATATTTTAGATTTGTCAACCATTGGCAACTTTTGCCAATTCTGGAGGCAGACAGTTAAATGCACGAAACCGAATCTTAGTTTTATTATTACTATTATTATTATTACGCTCAAGACCATTAGTAGATGGCGGCGCTCTTCACATTTTTTTTACAGGGATTGATGTTACTATTTCGATTACAGGTTGCGATTATACTGACACATTTCGTTTTATCGTTGCAACTTCAAAAAACACAAAGTCGGCGAAATTCAGACAGTTAAATGCACGAAACCGAATCTTAGTTTTATTATTACTATTATTATTATTACGCTCAAGACCATTAGTAGATGGCGGCGCTCTTCACATTTTTTTTACAGGGATTGATGTTACTATTTCGATTACAGGTTGCGATTATACTGACACATTTCGTTTTATCGTTGCAACTTCAAAAAACACAAAGTCGGCGAAATTCAATTTTCCGTTAGTTTGAACGCTTTTAGACCAATGTTCAGTTAATTGTTAAAAAATAAATATATATTACAACACAGTGGTTTTTGTGGTGTGAAGTGAAGGACTAATTTATTGTTGAACATTATTGTAGTTTTATAAATATAAAATACAGGTAAGTGATACAATAAATGTAAAGAAACAAAATCCATGATCATATTTTCTTTAAAGTTGTTTTATAATAATTGACTAGAAATTCGTTTAAAACAAGGGGTATTTGAATACCTACAGGACAAAAGTCATGTACATATATAATTCTTTTGCAATAAAATTAAAAAAAAAAAAAACAAACCCAAATTGTCCAAGTCATTACACTCACTTTCGTCTTTACTACAGATTAATATGAGTTACAAGAAGTGCTCAGCCGTACGTTGCTCCAATAATTATTCGGACAATCCCATTGTTAGTTATCACATGTTCCCCAGAAACGAAACGCTCCGAAAGAAATGGCTCCATAACATCAACAATCCAATATTAAAGTATATACCATATGAAAATTTGAGGCGTAAATATAGCGTATGTGGGGACCATTTTTTGACATCTCAATACCAAACTGTGGAAAGACAAAAATTAAATCGAGGCGCCATTCCAACACTTTTTCCAATAATAGCCCAGATCATACAGAATTTGGCGATGATCCCCATATGGTCGTTGAAATTCCACCAGTTGCAAATTCTGAAGTAGGCATTCAAAAATTAATGGATGAGGATACTCCTAGTACTATCCAATGTGTCGACAAACCATATGAATCACCAGACAGTAGCAGCGTTGGAGTAGACAGCTCTGTTGTTTCCTGAAAACCTAAAAGAACGTTTGCAGACATCGAAGAAGATGCGACGCCCACCGCGAATATCTGACTCTCACATCGTGTTGCTGAACCAGAAACTAAGTAGTAGCTTTCGAGAAGAAAAGTCTTTCGCTCCACTTGACTGTCCATTAATGGAAGAAGATATGCCACTTATAGCGAATGCCTCAGGCAATATTGCACCACTTTCACAGTCACATCGAATAGGTTGTAGTGTACCGGTTCTAATTAAATTTAGTGCCAGAAAGAATGACATTTTTAATTGTAATGTAGATTTGCGTTTTTCTTGAAGAGAGGTGGGGGAGCTTTCGCACGTCTGGAGAGGGAGATTGTTTTAAGCAGTCAAAGGGTGCGAATGCAAATCCCCAGTGTTAAAGTCACATGTGTTTGAGATTTGTATGTTTCATTTATTTGTAAAATATGACCGAAGGGCTAATTGTCAGTAGATTAGAGGGACACCATCGTTACCCCATGTGTAAGTAAAGTTTAATATGATTTTCAATTGATAATTCGCCGATCTCACGTGTTGCGACGACCAGCGACGACGACGGCGTCGGGCAATTCTGCAGTTTCGGCACATTGCATCATCATTGTTTAGACTAGCGTTGGCTGGGCAGCTGGCTGGTTTTCCCGGATCGCGCTCGGACTTGTTAAAAGCGATAAAATTGTTATTTAATTTCACGGAGTCGCTGGGAATTATACTGTTACAAATACTCGATTTGCCCGCCAAATTGTCGGCTACTTTCGGAAGTCTCCACCATCCACCCAAGGACGAGCAAAGGTGCTCCACAATCGGAAGGCGCGAAATATGTATTAATAATAACGAGACTGTGGTTCCGAGCGGGCTTAGTTACTTGTTTCTGTTTTACATAATTAAATATATGTTTTAAGTTTGTGGTGTATGCTACATTATTTCCCTACGCTAATAAAGCAGCGGTGGGATAGTGCCTCGTTTTTCGGACTAACTAGACCACGTTACTGACAAAAAAACAATTATCGCATATTATTGCGCAAGCGGCCGTTCGTGTGGCATTTGTGCAAGTTTGCACAAGTTTGTGTCTTGCTGTGGTGTGTGAAATTGGGAAAACGTCCCAACACTTGAATTGGGAAAACGTCCCTGCATTTTATTTGGGAAAACGTCCCTGCACCTTAATTGGGAAAACGTCCCTGCACCTTAATTGGGAAAATGTCCCAACAGTTTATTGCCTGCAGTACTATCGGGAAGACGTTCCCACAGGAAACTGTTTTTGATTGCTCTTGGCGAGTCAGCGGTATTGCACGGCGGAAAATTGCGGGAGTACGTCTCGTTGGGCGAAGGACGGTTGACGCAGCAATCCAGGTGCATTATGAGTCAGCAAGACCAATATAACGAAACCTCCGATTCTGACGACGAATTGGGGTTACGTCATCGTCGAACACATCGGCACAGACTAGAGGTGTCTGATAACAATCGCTCTTATGCTGTATAAGCTCACACAACGACTGGATATGGACGAGCTCTATAATGAGTTTTGCGTTGTCAAAGAAACTATTAATAAAACGATTGAGGAGAGAGCAACATCGAGCTTGGATGGGAAAACAACTGTTTATGAAGCATGACATAAATTATTTTTAGTCAATAAGGATATTCCAAATTTGTTAAAAATTTTTCAATTTATTGCTTCGATTCCAAGTTCTAATGCAGCTGCAGAAAGAGTATTCTCACTTTGTGATAATGCCTGGACTGATTCAAGAAACAGGTTAAGCGTGGATCATGTGAAGGGAGAATTGCAAGTCAAAGTAAATTTTGAATACTCATGTAAAGACTTTTACGATTTTGTGCTAAAGAATAAAAAAATATTGAAATGTGCCAAATCACAAGAAAAATATTCGTTTAAAAAGAAGTCATAATTGTTAAAATTGTGTTATTTTGGTACCAATTCTCCTGGTTAAAGTCATCTAGTGATTTTACTCTCTGTATGTTTTAATAGCGCCATCTGTCATTGTAGATATATACAAGAAAATCCTGTTCCAGAATGTTCCTTCGTTTTTCATTGTTCAAATACAGTTAGTCATAATTTGTAGTTCAACGAAGTGTTTTATTTGCCCTAGTTCAACAATAATATGTTACTAATTAGTTTACCTAGTTCTAACTCTAATTGTTATTTTAGTTATCGTTTGTAATAAAATTAGGAGATCAATGGAAGACTGCTTGGCCAAATTAGTTAGTTCGTGTGTTTTATTTTCTTAACTCTATCGAAAGCTTTCCACTTCCACTGTTGCACAGTTCCTAACAATTTCTCGCTTTCCTTTACCTGAGCTGCCGGGTCCCGCTGTTTTTGAGCTCCGTCCCGCATATTTGTTGAGAATTTCTCGCAAATCTGTGCTCCAAGGTTGGCAAGCCTATTCGCGACGTACTGGCAATCCCTTAACTGAAATGCCCGAAAAACAATTTATCAAATTATTTAGGGTTAATAAGAGACTGTTTAATTATAGTATTGTTAGTTTGGTGGAACCACATTATGCGATCAAAACTAAGATCGACAGATCTAGTTGTAAATATACCGGCAAGTATACTTATGTCACAAAACTGCCTTTATTTAAGTAAAGAGAACACATTTAAGAATGTAGCTTCTACTTAAAATTTTTAGGTTCTTGCAGCTTTGCGTTTTTATACTGGTGGTAGCTCTCAGGCAGATGTTGGATACAATGCTTATATCGATATTTCCCAACAAAGTGTAAGCCGAAATGTCCGAGAAGTTACAGAAGCATTGAATAGACCAGAGATTTTAATCAGTCATTAAGTTTCCCAGAAACTTCCAAGAGCTTCAATTATACCTAGAAGATTTTCTTATAGATTTTATAACGATTTCGGATTTGCTGGAGTAATAGGATGCATAGACTGTACCCATATAGCCATTGTACCTCCCTCGCATCGTTATGTATCGTTTTAACGTACAACATAGAAGAGTAAAAAGTTAGGTAGAACTTTTTAATCATTCTTTCAATGGTTTATTGAAAGGATGATCAGGTGTTGTTTAAAAGATCGAGTGTTAGATTATATACCAGAAGTAGCCGGAAAAATTATAAACTCTTGTGTGGTTTTGCACAATTTATTCATTTGAAAATAACATTCCTCCGCCTGAAGATTTGGGAGAAATTAATATTTGTGATGGTACTGAAATCGTCTAGATCAGGCCTTCTTAAACTATGGGTCGCGACCCCATATGGGGTCGCGAGAGATTTTAATGTCAAATATTTAAATACACGATTTTATAACATCTAGATGTGTATTTGTGCCATTGATATAATAAAGGAGTGGATGGGGCCTTGTATACGTTTCCATACGCAGGCGAGTGTAATCAACATAAGAGAGAAATAGCTAGACCGGTTATGCGTCAGTGGGGAAAGGACGGCTGACTGGGTGTCACGTGCTGAGTGGCAAGAAACGCTTCATTTGCACGGGAATTAATACGTTTTCTTCCGAATTTGTTCAAACAAATTATTATAACAAACGTTTATTAATGAAAACTATATTTTCACAGCTTACATTATAATTATATATAATCTAAAATAACAGAAATCGTGTTAAGCGATGGAAATCCTCTTTTAATAAAATGAAATGTGTGCAGAATCTACAATACGTTACGAATTCAGTTAATACAACAATCTTCTACAAGTTACCGAAATCTAATAGTGTACAATAATTGTTTTTTCAAGCTAACATTTGGAAATCTGAATTTTTAGGATAAAAGTAATTAAACTTTCGGAAAAACTAACAGTTTGACTAATTTAATTAAACATATTAAATTGTGTGAATTTTCTACCAAGATCAATTTTTTAAATTCACGTACAATTAACTAACACAATAACCAAAAATGAGTTAAAAAATAATAATATTGATTAATGAGTAAAGTGTGTTTAGGTACCTTGTTGGAAATGAACGCCTTCGCTTAAGTATTCTTCTGTTTTTTTTATTTTTGCATAAATGTTCAGGAAAATTAAAGACGCTGGGAATAACATCTTTCTTCAATTGTCTTTTACCAAAATGGATTATGAAATCTGATCCTAGAAAATGTTTTCCACAAATACGAGTATTTTCAGTAGGTATAAAATCCTCCCTTTTTGTAGCTATAATCCATTTTTTTCGTAATTCGGGATGTTTAGGGAATCTAACAAAATTTTTATATTATGCGAAATCCTTCGTTTGTATACAACATGTAATTACTACCTGTGAAATGAAATAAAATTGCTTCCGTTTGCACGTTCCGTGCAGTTATATGCACAACACGATTTCACCATACTTAAGAAATAGTTCGATAAAATGCAACCTAAGAACACTACTAATTTGAATAATTGTAACTTGAGTTCACTAAACGTAATTTTGCAAACAAAACACCTTCACACACCATGCGAGAACACGAAAGAAACCTCCCAGAAACACATTGCCGGGCAGTTTCGCGCCAATGTGTTGCCACCCAAAGAAACCCATCTCTGTCCGACTGTGTTGACAACGCGCATCTCTCTCTAAGTTACTTCCATATAATATTATTTCTATGATTTGTGCAGAGTTACACTCACACACCTACACACAAACAAAGGTTGGAATGCGCGCGCACACGTGCAGCGAGACAATGATTCAATAACACTGACTGTAATGTAAATTGTAAACAGTGTTGCCACTTCTACCGAATTTTCGGTAGATCTACCGATTTTGAAACACCAAATCTACCGAAAAGTCTACGATAATTTAAGAAATTTTTATTTTTAATGTGTTTATAAATTTTCAATAATTTTTTTTATTCACAATCGGTATGTAATATGTCATTTGCCAACTTTTTTGAAGTTTGAAAGTGAGCAATTGTTTGTCATCTTTACGAACCTTGTCGGAGGTCGGCAAATTTTTTGCGAACCTCCACGCCAGTGAAGGCTTGATTTCTGTAGTATTATTTGATTTTCAAATAAATTGTTCCTTACATAAAGACCCACTTCTACCCCAGCGTATCGTTGGAAAACAACCTAAATAAAGCTAGAGGTGCCCATAACAAGTCTGAAGACATTTTATTTAGCGTATTTGCCTCAAATAATTTAATAAAAAACTTGACAAATAATAATGTCATTGACATGGAACGCCTGCTGTCCAATTATAAAATGAGTGAAGTGAATTTTTATTTCCATTTATTTTTATTTATAATGATTGTGAATAAAATAGTATACATACACTCGGTCGACGTGTTTCGTTCCGGTCTCACGCCTGCTGTTGACCTCGACGCTACGCGTCTCGGTCGAACAATCTGGCGTTCGATGGTAATGAAACACTTCCCGCCTCGGTATGTAATATACTATTTATAATTTCCTTTCTTATTTTTTTTTTCAGTATAAATTTAGTTTTGCGGATTTGTTTAGCTCCCTCTATTATGCAATAGCGTAATCACTAAATACATTTTTACAGAGAGCTTTAAATATCTACTCTTTTTAAGCGCGTAATAATAATTAAAAGGGGATTTTTTTTAATTAGTTGGACAAAATTCGGTATATTCCCGACACAGTTCAGCACCCGAGGCTATAAATAGGGGGAGCACAGATTTTGGCGTCATTCTGCAATTCGTTCGTTGAACTGTTAAAGAAGTGGTGTTACAATTTTAATAATATATCACAAAAATCCAAAAATGAGTGACAAAGAGTACGATAGTGGTGGTGAAGGTTCTAGTACCGGTGTAACTAAGAAAAAAAAGTACGAACAATCATACAAACACGAATGGGAAGCCTTACCAGAATTCAAAGGGTGGCTAATTAAAAGTAAAAAAGGTCAGCAATTTGCATTTTGTAAACCTTGTGGAAAAGACATTAATATCTCTAGTGGTAAAGACGCTTTATTGAAACACAGTGCTGGAAAATTTCATTTAAAAAAAGTGGAGACAATTTCAAGTAAACAGGTTTCAATGATGAAAACTTTTGCTACATCCGGATCCAGTCAAAAACAATTGGAGACATCAATTAAAGAAGGTACGTTTTTTTGGTATTTTAAAAATTAAAAATTAAATTTAATTATTGATCTATTATTGTTATTATATTTTGTATATTATATTATTGTTATTTGTTAGTAGGGGAAATACGACTCTCAGCGTTCGTAGCAGAGCACAACCTGCCTTTTTTGGTCATGGAACATCTGCCGAAATTAATTAAGAACATTTGTTCCGACTCAAAAATTGCTCAAGGATTGGCATGCAGCAGAACCAAAACAACGGCGATTGTCAAGTACGTAACTGGTAACGAGGGGTTTCACCAGGTTTGTGAAGATTTACGAAATAAAAAATTTTCGTTAATCGTGGACGAATCAACCGATCGAAGTACAATTAAACATTTGTGTTTAGTTGTAAGGTATTTAAAAAATAATGTTATTCAAGATAGTTTTCTTGGTCTTATCAAATTAAGCGATGCTGATGCAGATACTTTATATAATCAATGTTTAACAGGAATAATATTCCGTACAAAAGAAATTTGATAGGGTTTGCTTCAGATGGAGCC
Organism: Zophobas morio; assembly: GCF_036711695.1. NCBI lineage: Eukaryota > Metazoa > Arthropoda > Insecta > Coleoptera > Tenebrionidae > Zophobas > Zophobas morio. The sequence goes on from NW_026972122.1 coordinate 12,403,645, forward strand.
AATGTTATGATGGGAAGTCACCATTCTTTAATGACACTGTTAAAAAGTGATTTACCTAATTTATTCATCATGAAATGTATATGCCATAGCTTTCATTTATGCGCGTCATACGCCTGTCACAAATTGCCTAGGTACGTCGAAGATCTTTGCCGTGATATTTACAATTATTTTAGTTCTAGTCCAAAAAGAGTTTGTGAATTCAGCGCATTTCAGGAATTTTGTAATATTAAAATTCACAAAATTCTACATCCAGCACAAACCAGATGGCTTTCAGTACAGTCTGTCGTAATCCGAATTTTGGAACAATACGGCGCTCTGAAACTATATTTTACCGATGCTGTCAGCAATAATGATGTTCTTGCCGCAAACAATATATTACAAAAATTAAATGATCCTGTTTCAAAATTATTTTTAGAATTTTTAGATTTTGTGTTGCCCCTGTTCAATAATTTAAATATACAAATGCAATCTGAATCCCCAAAACTGCATGTTTTATATGATAATGTTTGCCTTGTTTTAAGAACAATTTATGATAACTTCCTTCAAAGAAATTACATAACAACCACGGCAGTTGAAAATATTGATTTCAAAAATCCGAGGCATTATTTATCTATAGAAAATATGTATTTTGGTGCAAAAGTCATTGCTTCGATGACGCAATTGAATCTCACAGACGAACAGAGTCAATTTTTTCGATTACGCTGTTTGGATTTTTATATAGAAGCTTGCAGTCAAATTACTGCTAGGTTTCCTCTTAAAAATAATCCTATTCAAAAACTTTCTTTTTTGAATCCTACGGTTGTTAAAAGTGGGACTATAAATACCATTACAGATGTGGCTTTGTTATTTCCTAATCTTATAAATCATTGCGAACTTCAAAGTCTGGATTCTGAATGGAGATTGTTGAGAAATCATCCAGAAATTCAATCTTTCAGCGAGGATGTGCAAGTCTTTTGGCAAAATGTTAAAACATTAACACTAGGCGATGAAACACTTGTCTTTCCAAAACTGTCTCAATTTGTTGAGAATATTTTGAGTTTACCTCATTCATCGGCCAATGTGGAAAGAATTTTTTCATCAGTAAATTTGTTAAAAACGAAGCAAAGAAATAAACTCAGTTCAGAAACCATCACTGCTTTACTCCACACCAAACAGTTAATCGACAAAAATACCTGCTATAATTTTCCGGTAAAAGACAATTTAACTGCAAAAATGACAAGTAAAGCATTAAAAAACATACAAACCGAAGATGTTGAATAATTTTTTTTACACTTACTTAATCAGTATTTTTTTGATATTTTTATTTTTTATTTTATTTTATTAATTTATTATTATGTATATTTTTTTCAATAACTATGTTAATTTTTTTATTTTTTTTATAGTTTTATTGTGTTTTTATTAATAACAAAATATTTCTTCCTTCATCATAACTATGTATACAATGTATATTTTTCCATTATCTGTGTTAATTTTTTGTTTTCTATTGCTTTGTTATTAAAAATAAAATATATGACAAAAAAAAAACGTATTGCTTATGTCCTTATGTGTAATACCTTTTCTATCACAAAAAGCCGATCTACCGAAAAAATACCGAAATTTACCGAAAATTATCGAAGGAATCTACCGATAGCAAGCAAAGCGGCGTGGCAACACTGATTGTAAACTACTGTAGTATTGACGCTCTTCGAGTGTAGTCGTAGTCAATTGTCAGTGTTCCACCGTAACGAGATTTTAGTGTTTTTTATTTATTCAGTAATTAATGAATCAATTATTATATGCAACATGTTATTTTTATATATTTATTGGATTTTAGGATCAAAATAATTTTTGGTCATGGATAAATGGCTGAACTTAAATAAGAATTGTAATGACGCAGATGATAATGCTACAAACTCTCCTCAGGCAGGACAAAGTATTGAAAAACAGGCATCTAATGTGCGAAAAAGAAAATATGATGAGTCTTCTTCAATTTGGCTTTACATTTCAAAATTGTAAGGGTAATGAACAACCTCTTTGTTTGATCTGCAATGAATTATTGGCTCCGGAGAGTATGAAACCATCAAAATTAAAAAGACATCTTGAATCAAAGCATGTTTCGTATGTCAATAAACCAAAAGAATATTTTGAAAGACTGTATAAATCTTTAAATAAAGAAAAAAATCCTTTGAAAAATTTATGACCGTTAATGAAAAATGTTTATTAGCGTCATATGAAGTTTCTTACTGTATTGCTAAAAATAAAAGGCCGTTCACCATTGGAGAAGATCTTGTATTACCTGCTGCTATTAAAATGGTAGAAATACTACATGGAAGTAAATATGGCGATGATATTCGAAAAATTCCTTTGTCGAACGACACTGTCTCGAAGAGAATTTCTGATATTAACAAGGACCAATTAGTGCAACTTATTACAAGAATTAAAGAAAGCCTAAAATTTTCAATTCAGTTGGACGAAACAACGGATATTACTAAATTGGCTCAGTTGCTAGTATATGTCAGATACGTTTATAAAGAAAGCGTGGAGGAAGAATTGTTATTTTGTCGTCCTTTGAAAGACCACACTACAGGGAAAGATATATATTGTAAAGTTGACGAATTTTTAAAAACTGAAGGTTTAGAATGGAAAAATTGCTGTGGAATGTGTACAGATGGTGCAAGATCGATGACGGGCAAAAATATTGGTTTTAAATCATTTTTTCAAGCTGCTCAATATGATCATATAACTTTTACTCACTGCCTTATTCACCGAGAGGCCCTTGCAGCAAAAAAATTAGCATCGGAATTGAATGATGTGCTTCAGGATGCTGTTAAGATCATAAATTTTATTAAGAGCCATGCCCTTAACAGCCGCTTATTTTCAAATCTCTGTAAGGATACGGATTCCAACTACACAACTTTATTATTACATGCAGAAGTAAGATGGTTGTCAAGAGGTCAAAGTTTAAGAAGATTATTGTTATTAAAGGACGAAATCGAAATATTTTTAACCGAACGAAAATGTGAACTTGCTGCTTTTTTTCAAAATGACTTATGGCTATCCAAACTGTGTTATTTGTCAGATATCTTTGCGAAATTAAACGATCTCAACTTGTCTCTTTAAGGAAAAAATTGCGATATATTTACTTCGAATGATAAAATTGAAAGTTTTATTAAAAAGATCAACATTTGGAAAAGTAGGGTAGAAAAAAATTCCTTCGAAATGTTTTCCAGTGTCGACAGTTTTACAATCGAGAAAAATCATTGCAAAACTTTTATTGCAAAAATTATTGTAGATCACTTAAAAGCGCTAGAAACACAGTTCCGTACATATTTTATATTAGGTAAATATTGATTTCAAAAAGGTGGCTTGGATTCAAAAGCCGTTTTGGATTGGCTTAAGTGAGATTGATCACCTGCCAGTTAAAGCTCAAGAGGAATTTGCTGAGCTTTCGAGTGACTCAAATTTAAAACTACAATTATGGTGTTCTGCCATTCAACACCACGTATTTATGTGAAGTTACTTTCTCAGCTTTAACACATATTAAATCCCAATATCGTTCATCGCTAAAAAATGTTGAAGAGGTGTTACGTCCAGCAGTGTCAAACATTCCACCAAGATTTAATTTGTTATGCAATAAAAAACAGGCACATCCATCTCATTAAATTTTTTCCTTTAATTTTAATTTAATACTTACCACTCATCGATTATTGCAAAAAAATGCAGTTTTGATGAAAAATAGGGCACATAATTTTTGTAACTATAATAAATACAATTTTACAACTTTTTGTGCAATTTTTAATTTTAGCTTTTTGTATGTTTCTAAACGCATTCTAAAACTATATATTTTCATATGTCTATGTATATTGTTACCTAATAAATAAATCATCAAAAAATATTTATTTATCTTTTTTTATATTTACATGGGGTCCCCAGGAAACTCGCAATCATAAACGGGGTCGTGAACGAAAAACGTTTAAGAAGCCCTGGTCTAGATAACAATTCATAAAACTTTAATACTTATTTTTAGGATTATATGATGACGATGTGCATGGGCAACAGTTTTCTACAATTCTTCTGCCTTTTTTTTGTAAAAGTTGTGGAAAACGTCGAATCTGGCTAACTTTTCACAAATTTGACCCAGATGTCTTTCTGTATTTCCATTATTTTCATTATATTCAATAATTAAAAGTTTTTGCGCTCGAACTTCAAAAAAATTTGTCACTTATTCTCTTCGCGATTGTTCGATACACTTTAATTCCCACGGCGTTGCCACATATTTTGATGTCAAGTAAAAGAAATAATTGCAATAATTGAGTTTATGAAAAACGAAGCTGAGAAGGGTGTGCAAATTCCATTAACCCAATTCAAAGCTTGTGTCATCGCAGCCACAGGTATTGGAGAATTTAGTAATAGAAAAATTACAAAAGAGGCCAATGCTGTAAGAGTAGGTGATTCACCATTATTTACATCTCATGTGAAAAAACGATATCGCAACAAACCAAAAAGCGATTTAATTCCCCATTGGAAACTATACGTTCAATTATTCACAATTACTGCATAATGGCGAAAAGACAACTAACTTTGAAAGGTAATTCCTATAAAACTTTTCTATAAACCAGTGATTTAAGTGCTTATTTACTAGGAATATACGAAGTTAGTGCCAAATATTCTCATCCTGATATATTTGCGATTGCTCGTCGGGAAATTTGTACAACTCATAAAAGACTGGAGGGTCCCCATGGTATGTGTGCAAAATTTCAAGCCCCACTGCCCTTTAGTTTTGACACATTTGAGGAGTAAAGTCTGAAAATGATGGACTCATTAGTCATCACACCCGTTTAAAATTGAACATCGGGCGGTAATAAAATTCTTAGCAAAATAAGGAATTGCTCCAAAGAATATTAAGGATAGAATGGTTTTGTGTTTGCTGAAGCTTGTCCTTCATATTCTGCAAAAAAATGATCACAATTGTTTCGTATGGGGCAAAAAGTCCTTGAAGATGAACCAATCTTCAAAAAAAATCATGGCCACAATTTTCTGGGACTGTGAAGGCATGTTGTTGATTGATTTTAAAGAAGGAAATACCACTGTCAACGCTACATATTACGCTTCTTTACTGCATAAATTACGAGAACGTATTCAGGAAAAACGGCCGAGAAAATTAACAAGAGGCGTTCGATTGCACCCGTTCATACCGCATATCTTACTCAAGGTGCTATAGGGGCCTGTGACTTCGAGTAACTTGATCACCCACCCTAGAGTACTGATTAGCTTCGAACGATTCCCAGTAAACACGAAACATTTATGAAACATTACGAAACATCCCAAACGCGTATAATTTGAAACGTTCCAGTGTAACATTTCATAAACAAACGTGCAACCTAAATAGAAACGTTTCAGGCACATTTTTGCTGAAACGTTTCTCAAACGTTCCTCTTGAGACGCATTTAAAACATTCTTCAGAGCGCTTGCGCACTGCAATTTTGACAGAGGAGTATTTTGTTATTGCGCATCGTGCTAGAACGACGGATTCCCGCGAAACGTTCGTGTTTTGTGAAAAAATAAGTACCGTAAAGGTTCTTGAATCGGTATTAGTTTATCGTATTAACGTATAATAACCTACTGTATATTAAAGGTACTATTTTTATTAGTACATCATATGTATATGTGATTTGCGTAGTTGTAGCGTCAACATATATGTCGGAACAACATGTCGCAAGAGGAAAAAGAATTACTTGAAGAAAGGCATGTAAGTAGCTTATTCTCTAATCGAACAAATAAACTTGTGGTCAGTAAACGGCATCTCCGAAGATTAGTACGTAACAATATTTGCAAGCCATACACCCACGGATCCACAAAGAGTACAAGTACTGATTTAAAATTAAGTAGCCAAATTTGCAGTGTAAAACACCAAAATAAATTCAACGTGCAATTGTGTAATCATCTTGATCCCGCAAAAAAAATTCCATCGGCAAATTGTTACAGTATTGCTGTTGCCTCATCCGTTGATGACACGTATTGTGAACGTCGGCGATTTTCGCCGCCGCAGAAATCAACACAAGAAATAAATAGCTTCACATCTGACTTTACTCTTAATAATGAATTGCCATTTCTTGACACTCATGAAAATCCAGCTCATGAACGCCCGAATAATACTTTCGTGAATGATATTCGTAATTGGATACTTCAATACCGAACATTGCTCTCTCAACAAGCTATTAATGATTTGCTGCAAATTTTAAGACAAGGTGGTTACAATTTACCCAAAAACGCTAGAACTCTATTGCAAACGCCCAGATCATGTAATATTATTGATGTACTTGAAGGACATTATTATCACTTCGGGGTTGCGCGTGGAATTTTAAATAATAATTTAACTGATGTCCAGACAGTAAAAGAGAACGATATTTTAAAACTCAGTTTAAACATAGATGGGTTGCCACTGACTAAAAGCTCTACTAGTCAATTTTGGCCCATATTATTATCAATAGAGTCAAGATTATCGCCTCCATTTATTTGTGGAATATATCACGGTATGAAAAAACCAAGCGATGTTAGTCAGTTCTTAAATGAATTTGTCCAAGAATTCAAATTTTTAGAGCTAAATGGTTTAGAGGTTGGCAAAACAAAAATTTTTCCTAGGATTTCTAAGATTATCTGCGATGCTCCTGCCAAGGCATTCATTTTAGGTGTCAAGGGTCACACAGGCTACCATGGTCGTACGAAATGTATTGATCAAGGCGAGTACATAAATGGCAGAGTAACTTTTCAGAGTTTGGTTTCTCCGTTGCGCACAGATGATTCCTTCAAAAACAAAGAAGATGATGATTTTCATTTGTATAATAGTCCACTTGAAAATTTAAACGTAGGGCTTGTTAGTAACGTATGTTTGGACTACATGCATCTTGTGTGCTTAGGTGTGATGAAACGGTTAGTACTTTTTTGGGTGAAAGGTAAAAAAGATGTTAGAATTCCTGACTCGAAAATGGCCATTTTATCTAAAAACATCTTGAAGCTTAAAAAAGTTATACCTATAGAATTTGCAAGAACTCCTAGAAGTCTTCTTGAAGTCGATCGTTTTAAAGCAACAGAATTTAGACAACTGTTGCTGTATACAGGACCAATAATATTAAAGGATGTTTTACCCCGAGACAAATTTTTACATTTCATGTCGTTACACACGGCTATTCGTTTTCTGTGTTCACCTGAATTGTATCTTAAATATAACAACTCAGCTTGTGATTTATTACGTTATTTTGTAAAAAAATTTGGTGCATTATATGGGAAGGAATTTGTTTCTTATAATGTACACAATTTAATACATTTGCCAAATGACTGCTTGCTTCATGGTAATTTGGATGAATTTAGCGCTTTCAAATATGAGAATTATTTATACAATATTAAAAAAATGGTCAAAACTTCACGTCGACCATTACAACAAATTGTTTGCAGGCTGACCGAAAGACTACAATTAAATGAGAAGACTGGTGTCAGTTATCCCCAACTAGAATATGAAGTAGAAAATCAACTGAATGAAAATATTACATGCTTTAAGAAATTAAAATTGAAAAATTTTCAAATTATAATAAATGACAAAGATAACTTTGTCCTTTTAAGTGATAACAGTATATTTTGTGTCAAGTATATTGCTAAAAATTTCAACAATAACATTTTTCTTTATGGCAAAAAATTATATCCGCTATCATCATTGTACACTGAACCTTGCAATTCTCAAGAATTTTTTAATATAGTAACAACACAAAACCATTTATCTCAAGATTTGTGTAAGATACAGTGTGACGATATTAAACAAAAATGCCTGAAGTATATCATCAATGAAGAAACGTTGGTTTTTATACCACTATTGCATAACGAGAAACAATAAATCACGTTCATCAGGTTCGTACTTGTTAATCTAATTATCTTTTAATTATAAATTTATTTTGTATAAGACGAAACTGGTGTGTATGCAGTAAAAAATTATGAACTAAAATTTGTACTGGTGTCACGAAAAACTAGGGCAGCTATTTATAACATACTGTTGTAATATTTTAGAAAATTTTAAGCAGCATCACTAAGGTTGTAAAGTCTTTGTGATTTTACGGTTAACCATATATGCTTTTGCTGTTATTTATTAAGTATTTGTAAAAAGTATATTGGCCGAAGTTTATTTAAGGCATAAATAAAATTAATTACATTTTTAATACCAGCTAAAATTTCATAATGCTGATGAAAGAAATAGTTTTTACGCTAACAATTCCTACTTACAGTAGTCTTATCATTATAATTATCGTTTTAGTCTTCGTTTCTTTTTATTTGATTTGCTACTTAGATCAGCCCAGAAGTAAAACTACGATTGTGGGATATTTACTTACAACTAATAATATTTAAACATCATTCGTACAGCAATTGGTGTTTCATCAGAAATGGAAATAATCATTATAGCACTAAAATAGTGCTTGTTCTCTCTCGTTAATTTGTCGTTCCAGTGGACTGTTGTTGAATTCACCAAGGACGACGATTATCGGGAAATATCCTGCATTCCCAACAATTGGGTCTTCAGCAAAAACGACGAAGTATTTTCGTTTTGGCCGAAGAGGAATATACGAAAACATATCAAAAATGCAACTCCCCCAGAAAAAACAATGGGACGTTTGGCCGGCAAGGGTAATGCTTAAAAATAGCGGTATGCATATTTTTTCGCGTTGTTACGTACTGTTTTTAACATTTTAATTATAGTATCATATAAGGAAGCTATTTCCTTTGAGAAAAAAAATGAAAAGGTAACTGAGTCAGAGGGAGAAGAAGTTCGTTCCAAGAAACGCAAACGAAAGGCAATTTGTCTTAAGGATTTTATAACTGATGTACTAGAAGAAGAGGAAGATGATCAAATTCCACCTCCGCCAAAAATTATTAAAGGTAAAATAGTACATAAAGTTTAAGTATGTCGCTTTAATTTTTATATTGTGTGGAAAAAACCGTTTGTGTTTCAGCACCACCTTCGCCAGCTACGACAGTGCCTTCACGATCCCTAAATGATATTTGTATGTTAAAAACGAAGTGTGTTGTGTAATTTTTTATGTTTCATGATTTTAGTATCTGCCAAATCCTATGGTGACATTGCCACTACTTCTGGTGATACTTGTACGATAGATGACTAATAGAGTACGGTGCCAATCAATAAATTTCGGACACTAATGTCATTTCATTGTCATGAGTCTAATTTAACTACATGCAAATTTTGACGTGACAGTAAATTTGAAGTCCGAAATTTATTCGCCGGCCTTGTACATCTAATCGTTCATTTATATATTTGTTGTTCTGTTTTAGTATCAGTAAGAAGCTTGGAACGTAATAATAATGATTCACCTGCGACCTGTACGTAGATTACAATATCAAAACGTCGTACTTTAAGTTTTTAATTTTGTAGTATCGTTGGGTTCAGAAGTTAATACTTCTCCACAAGACTCCTTAATCATTACTGAACCATGTAATGTTGATGGTAAGTTTAAATAAAATTGAAACTGAAAATTACACACATAGCTATTATATTTGTAGATCAAATTGTAGACAAACTAAATGAAATTATAAGAAAAACCACTCGGGTAGAAATTATGGTGAAAAGATTATTACAAAAAATTAGTAATGATCCTACACATACCCCATTACATAATACTGACAGTATTAGTAATACATGTATACAACCTTTTACAAAGTACCGGCTGTTATGTGAATACGAAGAAAGATTAAAATCTGGCGAGGACGCCAGAAAAGAACTGGTAAATATGCAATATCTAATGTGTTCATACGTATATATTTAAAATTTAAATCAAATAATTAGGACAACATTTTCCGCTTATGTGGAGGCAACTCCACTAAAGAAAATATAAAAAGGGGTTTGCGCCGCATATTTGATGATAAATTGGCTCGTAAATGCTTTTGGCTGGGTAGAAAAAATAATTTTCAAGTGTCTAACTTGATCATTATGGATGTACTAAAAAGTAATAATATGTATGTGTTTATTATTTTTATTGATTTAAAGTACATTTTAGATGCAGTTCGAAAAAATTTTCCGTTATTAACCGACAAAATATTTGAATTAACTGTTTCTACATGGCTGAGACAAGCAAATCTTCGCTTCACGAGAAAACTTGAGAAATAGTTGTATGTATAACTTTAACTTCCTGTCAGTATTTTTTTATATTTTTTGTATTTTGTTTTATTTTAACTGTGCACTTTGTAAGTTACTTTTGTTTAAAATTACCATATCATATATGTAATAAATACATATTCCAAAAAATTGAGTAGTATTATTCAGTGTTTATTTTATTTATTAAAAGAATTTTTTATTTAGTTATTTATGTATGTTTGTGGATTTAATGAATTCTACTAAAAGATATTAAAAAATAATATTTTGTTGAGGTCGTGATAAAAGAAGCCCGTATTTCGAACCTCAAACCAAATTTCAGTAGGTAAGTATATATGATAATATAATCCACATACACATATGTATATATGTCTAGTATTAAATTATAGCATAGCTATTAAAAATATACAGGTATTAATTTCTTGGTGAAACATTCTTGATACCTAAAAAGATGTTTTATACAAGATGTTTCAAAGCTGTTTTAAAAACGTTTCACATGAAATGTTTCAAAGAGGTTTCACATGAAACGTTTCAAATGAAACATAATAAGGGTAGGACATTTTTGGTTGCCGGGATGTTCCAGAAATGTGTCCAGGCTCTGTGAGAAACGTTTCATGTTTCTGAATGATTGTTTTTGACACATTTCAGACACATAAAAAGGTTTACTGGGTTAATATCTGTTCTCTAAGTTAAAAAAAGACTTACGGGGAAAACGTTTGAGACGGATACAGAGGTGCAATCGGCAGTACTACATTATTTCAGTAATAAAGGTTAAAATTAATAATTAAAAAATACAACGTTTGTTGCATGTAGAAGTGCTTCTGGTCATTTTGTGCCGCCTATGCTCATTTTTAAAAGAAAACGAATGCATCCCGCACTCGCTAATGGTGCTCCACCAGGTAGCCTAGTTGAGGTATCCGAGTCCGTTTATATAAATTTCGAACTATTTTGTAAATGGTTATGACACTATATATCCCACGTCAAGCCAAGCGTGGAACATAAAGTATTGCTTGTGTTCGATGGTCATACGACACACTCAAAAAACTTAGATGCTATCTATTTGGCACGTGAAAACGGAATCATAATACTTCAGTTACCTGGACACGACACACAGGCTTTAACCACTTGATGTCGCCATCTTCAAACTCTTGCAAACCTTCTATGATGAGGCTATTATCAGATGGATGCGGACTAATCCGGGACGAAAAGTAACACAACTGGAAGTAGCTGCTCTAATTGGGGAAGCTTATGAAAAAGCAGCAACCGTAGGAAACGCTGCAAGTGGATTTAGGCGCATTGGAATTTGGCCAGTAGATCGCTCAGTTTTTTCTGAGGCCGATTTTGTAGCAAATGAGAACTTGAAGCCGATTGTCGAAGAAAGTGAAGCAACCCCTAAGAACGATACCGATGAAGATACATCAGAAGATGAAGTGGATCCAACTACTGAGAAATCTGATGCCAGTTTAAATAACATAGACGAAGATGCATCAAGCCCTGCCGCGAATACTAACTCATTAAGTGATGGTTACAATCTATTGGTGATACCCATACAGAAAATAAGTCCACTACCAAAGGGAAGCAAACGATATCAAACACGAAGAACCAAAGGAGCGCAAAAAGCAATGCTTTTAACTGTCAGTCCCTACAAGAAGCAACTTGAAGCCTCAAAACAGTTTCAAGCGCAAAAGAACAACACGAATGCTGGAAAAATAGTGAAGAATGTATTTTCAACGACCCAAATTAACAAACGTAAAAAGAATTTTGAATCCGAAGAAGTGGAACCTCGAGCAGGGCCTAGTGGCCTTCAAAACTCCAAGAAAAATCTTAAGATAATAGTCAATAAGAACGAACTGTATTGTTTTCTTTGCTGCGAGGCAAACATCGAAGACATGGTTCTGTGCCAAAAATGTTCAAGATGGGCGCATGAGAGCTGTGCAGGATTTTTGGGGGAGACTTTCAAACGATCCTTTGTGTGTGATTTATGCTTATCTTAATCCTCATTTGTAATGTTTTTCTATTAAAGAGTTTGTATTAAAAAACAAAAAAATTATCTACCTACTCCTCTTCTATTCTGCATCAATTTAAAGATGGTGCATTTTAGGCACCGCGTGATGCGATTTGGGAAACTAGGTTCCTAAATCGCACCAGATACAAGTCTTTCTAAAATGTCTTCAAAAAAATATTTAATACAGTTTTAAAAGTACGACAATTTTATTTTGTATGCCATATAGATAGAGCAATGTGTTAGAACTAGTAACGTTACCAAAAATAATATTGTTTTTTTTAAATGGAGATATTCGAAAAAGTGGTGCGATATCGGCAACCTTACCCTATGTCTCGGGAAAAAAATACATTAGATGTATTATTTTATGATTCTCCAGTATTAATGAAACCTGACTTAATAAGGATATTGATTGAAATGTAAGTAATATTGAGAAAACAACCAATAATAATAAAGAATTTACGTTTTGTCGTAGAATGAGCAATGGTGAACACAAAAATTGAAAATTACTACAAGGCTGTTATTCCCTGACAAAACCCCTCAACTTTTAAATCATGCTTCAGAGTGTCACTTCAACAATTTGAGGTGGTACTTAATCATATAGCAGGAAACCATAGGTTTAGAAAACGGAACCAAGAATATGGGGGACGTAATCAAATTAATCTTGAAAAGGCACTATTAATAACACTGTGGGTCCTGGCTACTCCTGATTCTTATAGATCAGTGGGTGATCGACTGACGACCGCTGATCAATTAAATACACTTATCAACGCTATGCTAGGCATGACATCAGCTCTTCAACAACAGCAAGCATCTCAACAAGAATCACGAAGTTCATAAGGTAATACCACCATCAATATTCTGTCAAATTTCGACACTTTTGACGTAAAAAAGGAAACATTGTAACGAAGCGAATTTTCGCGGGCCGGAAACCGTGCCGCGTACCGCGAGAGCCGGGGGTAAATTCGCGATCTCCGCGCCGCCGCGGCGAAAGGAAGTCTTGCCTGAAGCTTCAGGGTGTCAGGAAGTGCTGTGGCTGTTTTGTGATTAAGAAGAGTTTTTGAGAAGTGTGCAGTTCGCCCCTCCGACCACCGTAAGTACCTTTTTGGGTCGTCTGCGCGTCTTAGTACCGGTTTTCGAATCGCCGCTCCCGAGCGAAAAACCGTGTCACCATCAGAAGTCGAAACCGTCGTGCACGCGTCGTTACCGTCGTGCACGCGTCGTTACCGTCACCGCGCTCCCCTCCCGGGTTGTCGTGCCGTCTTCGCGCGATTTCCAGGTCTCAAAGTCGCCGCCTCCAGAGCCAGGAGGAGCCCGTCCTGAGAGAAGTCGCCGCCCAGGAGGAACGACCGTACCGGACATTCAATTTAATTTTGTTTGTATAACCGTTTTGTAATTATTTAAGTTGTTTAACCCTAAGTTTTATTATTTTAGACCGTGTAGCTGGTGGCAGGGAATAAACCCTATTTATTGTTATAAAATATCCTTGCCGTTTTATTTTGATTCTCGTTTCGCGGGCGCTCACCTGAATTCCGTGTCTCCGGCTTTAGAGCACCCCGGCGCTCCCTCCCACGGAGAGGGAGCTGGCGCCCGAGCGGCCGCCGCTCCTGACCAAAGGCGCCACCCCCGGCGGCGTGAAGGTCGCCGCATAAGCTTGGTCGGCCAGACGTGTTTCTGATATCAACGAAACTAGTTGACCCAAAGCTTGGCACCCAAGTACGCCGCCACCGCACGTTATCCGCGAGATTCCGGACCGTCCCAACCGGAATTTCGTCGGAACATTTAAAAACTATAAAGAAAGACTCGACCTTCATTTTCAAGTCAAAGATGTGAGCACTAACGATAGCTTCTTCTTCAATATATCGGGCCTTCAACGTACGCGCTATTAAAGTTCCTCGCGGCACTGAAAGAAATCAAAACGCTGAAATACGCCGACTTAACCAAACTTCTTGATGACCATTTTTGTCCAAAAAAGAACCCTCTTGTCGAGCAACGCAAGTTTCTGTCCACATATCATCAAGAAAATGAATGCAATGTCGAATATCTTGCTACACTCCGTCAACGTCATAGTAACAATCACAAACATTGGGGTAAAAAACAATCCATTTTAGATCTTATACTGCGAACATTTTGATAATATTAAATAAAATCAAAAGTTGAATTTGCAGTTTTACTAAACGAATTTGTAAACCTATCTAAAGTGAAATTATTATTTATGGCATAATTAGAGAGATTCAGTTTTAGGCCAATGGGACTCCCATCACTTTCCTTCAGTTATTCAATGTTATTGCTTCGCTTCGCCCAATGGTGCATGTTCGGTAGGGATGCGTAAAAAATACCGGTTTTCCACTAAACCGATTTTTTGCTGCGAAAGAACCTACTATAACCGGTTTTTTAAAATTCAGTTATAACCTGATGAACCGGATGCCGTATGTCAGAACCTACTTGTAGGTTTTTTTATTTTTTATAGCAAAATAATGCAGGCAAAAAGCGTACGTGGTACGTTGGTGGTTATTGTACCTACCCAGTGTTGGTAAGCTTGGAAGTTATACGTTTGGGGGGCAAGTAAGATAGCAATAATTAAAAAAACAGAACTAACAACGACCAGTGGTGATTGGCTGATTGGATTGGAAAAAGGGTGCTCGTGACAATTTTCTCGTGCTGTGGACATTATTATCACAGACTAGTGTGGTCTGTGATTATTATTTTCCCGCGCGTTGCAACGCTTTTGTACTTCCTAACCTAATTCCAAGTGCGTACATGGATAGTAGTCTGATTAATAAAAGTAAGAGAATAAGAGAAAGTCTACAAACAATCAAAAGTATTCATTTTCCAGCAAATCAAAAATATTCCTGTAAACTAGTGTTTGCATTATAGGACGACATGCCAAAACATAGAAAAAGCCAAGTATGGGAGTTTTTCACCCGATGTAATAATCAAAACTGTAAGTGTAATTTATGCGGAAGAATTTACAAAACTGGTGGTGGGACCACAAACCTAAATAATCACCTTATTCGAAAACACCCAAAAGTCAATGCTATTAATTTCAAAAAACATGTCGCAGATGAAGCCAGAGTGAACAAGAAACCAAGGATCGACTTTGATTTGACAAACTCAACGCCTTCAACGTCTCATAGCAATGCAGAAGGAGGAGATGCAGCGAAGGAGATTGAAAATGAAGCCCTAGACTCTCAGCATGAGGTGAAGAATTAATTCTTAGATTTCATCATATGGGAAAATTTCTATAGTTATTTGAATATATTTTCTATCATAGGACAGTGATGACAGTTTTGAAGAGAATTTAATAGAAGTTCATAGTATCGGGAGTGCCAGTACCATTACTGCAAGCAGTACAAGCAACATAAACTATAATGGTAGTAACAGCTCGCATCTCTCTCAACCTAGTATTCACCAGATTTTTAATGCACAAAGATGTTATGAATGTAAATATCATACCTTCATAAAAAAATTAATCCTATGCATGGAAATTGTGAAGCTCTATTTGATATACACTTAATGTTTCAGCTGGAGGGTCAAAAGAAGCAATGTTAACCCAAGCTTTAATCTTCATGATATGCAAAGACAATTATCCATTGCAATGTACTGAAAAAGAAGGTCTCAAAAGGCTTTTAAAAGTAGCAGTGCCGTTATATCATGTTCCAAGTAGGAGTACAGTAAGTCCATTGGCTCTAACAATTTAAATCGGCAAAAATCTATTATTTTTAGATTACAAAATATGTTGAACAGAAGTACAACAGCCTGCAAATATTTGTTAGCAAAAAATTGCAACAAGCTCACCATCTTGCCTTAACAACAGACATTGCAACAGTGATCAATGCGACAAGAAGTTTTATAGTTTTAACTGCCCATTTTATCAGTAAGATGAATTATTTTGTTTCTTTTTTCATTTAAAGATTTTAATTGATAGATGAAGAAAATAATGAAATGGTTACTATTGCACTTGGTGTGAGTAATCTGACACAGCACCATACAGCAGACAATATAAGCAATGATTTGCACACTATGTTGAATAACTGGAAAATTTTAAAAGAAAACATTGTTTCAATTACGACTGATAACGGTGCAAATATTGTTGCTGCTGTAAAGAAAATTATGTCACAGACTTCTAATCATTTCCATGTCAGTTGTTTTGCGCACAATATAAACTTAGTGATAACAAAGGCATTAGGAAGTTGTCCAGATGTTGTCACCATAATTGAAAAAGTAAAGACAATTGTTGCTTATTTTAAGCACAGTAATGTTGCACAAGATCAGTTAAGATATGAACAGAAAAATGAAGGAAAAAAGGATGGAACATATCTGTATTTAATACAAGAGGTTCCCACTAGATGGAACTCCACGTTTTATTGCTTACAAAGGTTTAAATACCTATCGGGTCATGTTGGTAAAATTTTACTGTCGTCTGAACACCAAAAAGCTCCACCAATGTTGACTGCTAATGAGCTGGCAATTATTGATGAGTGTTTGAAGTTACTTGGGCCATTTGAGGATGCAACTAAAAATATATCAGGCGAAAAATATGTCTCAGGAAGCTTGGTGATACCCATGACCAACTGTATTAAAACCTCCTTACATAGAATCAACGTCAGTAATCCCTTTGCTAAAAACTTAAAAAAAGAACTTGAGGCACAAATAGAAAAAAAACTTGATCCTTTAGAAACAAATATTCTTTTGTCAATAGCCACAATTGTAGATCCCAGATTTAAGCGTCTTCATTTTTCATCAGCAAGAAATGTTGCCAATGCCATTACAATAATAAAAAACGAAGTTAAAAAAGAACATCAGAATCAAGGATCGCTCACTCCACCAGTACATCCAAATATTATAGATGATGTAGATGGATGCATTTGGAATATCCATGATGAGATAGCCTCAAGGCACTTACCTGATTCAGATGGTTGTGATGGATTACCCGCAGAGTTAAAATTATATTTGAATCAACCGATTCAACCAAGAACTCGACATCCAATACAGTATTGGAAAGAAAATAAGAATGCATTTCCAGGAACGTACAAAGTTGCCATGAAATACCTCACTGTCTTGGGAGCTTCAGTTCCAGCAGAACGCCTGGTATCTACACTTAATAATGTTTGTTCTGATAAAAGAAGTCGTTTGACACCACAGCACATCAATGAGTTAGTATTTCTTAATTCTTTGGATAGTATTTACTGGAACATCTAATTTGGAATTCATTTTTGGTTTATATAATCCAGACTAATGTTTTTTTGTTAAACATGAAATACATTTTTGAGTTGCAACGATTTATATATCAATATTATTACCTATTCACCTTTTTTTTACTTTCACATTGAATTGGGAACAATCGGTTAACCTGCAAACCGGTTATTGCAGGTTCGGTTAAACTGTTGGCAATTAACCTGTTCAAAAATAAATCGGTTAACTGAAAACCGGTTTATTTTGTAGAACCGAACATCCCTAATGTTCGGTTGCGCGACACTGAACTAGCAATGATAATGAGGAGTGGGAGAAATAATCGAGCCCTTCAATTATTTTTGCCCGGCTCTAGTCATACTACTCTATTTACATTGTAGGAAGCGGAAAAAATTAAATTAATTTACATTAAGTTTATAATAACAAATCTTAGGCAACACCAGCTGACGAAATTGAAAGCCAATTTAAAGAAGAGGAAGTAGCTTCATATGCGTCTGCAATCTTAGCTCAACCCTTAGACGATAAAAAACATGTTTTTGTTTATCAATTTTTACAACAATAACAAGTTTAATTTTTAAGACGTTTGCAAAAAATGGAAAAAGATAATATCTATGGGCAAAGAACATGGAATCGAAATATAGTGAACCAAGAGCTATAAGGTTATATGGCCATCATAAAAGTAGTTGACCGCAAATAAATACCCCCTTTGTGTGGTTCGCACTAAGCTTACCGGTTGGCAATAAATCATCTTCTAAACATTTCTTGCTCATATTTAACAGGGCCGGCTTTCAAAGCCAGTGGTTATTTCGGAACCCTCAGCGGCTGCAGGTAGTAAAGAAATAGTGGAGTGGTGGATTTTCATATTTAGTGAAAGCCGCCCCTGAACGAAACCACAAGAGCCGGTCGAGCTGCAGTGGACACGTTATTTACGACCCTAAAACCTTTTCTATTGTAAACAACTTAACTTCGACACAATGGGATGATTTTATGATGGCCATATAACCTTATAACTCTTGGTTCACTATACTTGGATTTTCGTCTGATGGCGACCCCCCATCTCTTGAATGCAATGAGATGTCTTGCTCCTTTACCTGCTCATATTGACAATACTTGGAATTGGTTTAATATAGATATAACCAATAGTTTCTGCTGCACTCACGATACTGTGCATATAGGCACCAAACTAAAAACACGACTCCTGAATCGGCAATTATTGTGCTTCAAGAGAACATTTAAAGTATTTAATTGAAAATGTCAACAAAGAAGACATTTTTTATGTAATAATGATATAAACTGCGAAGATTAAATGAATTTCGAAAGCGTTTTGAACATATCGTTCAAGTAAAGTACTTAAATGCTTACCCGACAGCAAAGCTACAAATATATTTTTGATGATCATTCAAAACATTTTAAGTACATTTTTATGTAAAGACATTACAATTAGTGAACGAAATTATTTAATATGGAGTGTCTTCTTTTTTCGGATTTGGCGACACTGGATCATAAATCACCCACGTTATACTTAGTCTAAGTAAAAATTTGATTACGTTGAATAGTTACTTATGCGTAGACGATTTAATATTGGTAAGTAAAAAATACAAGTTTGTTAATATTTTACACACTAAATGCATGTATTATTTTTGAAGGTGCATCTAAGAGCCAAATTTCTGAAGTATATGTGAACACTTTTAAATCATCTAAAAAAAAAAAAATAACAGAACACAGTCTATGTGTGGAAAGAACTGATAAGAATAAAGAAACACATATAACAAAGTGGACAACTTTATGCTGGTTGCAGAATAAAAGCAAAGAAAAAGTCAGAACAGACCGAAGAAGAAGGTTTTATGGAACATCAAAAAAAATTCTGCTGCAAAGAACACCAAAAAATCAAATAAACGTATAATACATGATACAGATAGTAATCGTGACTAGTAATTAAATAAATATATCTGTCTTAGGATAAGCAACTGTTTTTTTGTCGTACTAATAATTTTTGAGGACAACATATAAAGAATTGCCTTCGAAAATGCATTCCGCCATTTTATGAAATACAGGTAAAAAAATATTTTTTGTATCCTTAATGGAAAACAGCCATTTGATTAGGTAGAATTCACAAGGTTAATGTTCTATTTTAAATACTCATTAGCAACACTTTATTCGTTAGCAACACAACCACACACAACATTTATCGTCATGCGTTGCTAAGGTTGATTTTTCATAAACAACTATGTTGCTATGCTTGAATCCTGTCATTTTTTTTGTATGTACATCATCAACTAATTTTTTTTTGCAGTAACCCCGAAGTTAATCAATGATATTGATATTGCAGTAAACCAGGAGTATAATAGATTAGAACCTCCCGATCTGAAACTCCCGGAACCTCCCGATCTGAAACTCCACGGTCTTCACGGAATTCTAAAAGAAGCCGTACCCTAGTCGACTCAGACGTAAACTCATCGGTGGACAATGTTATTATCAACGTTGGAGCCTATTCTGCAAAGAAAAGTGCCGATGAATCGGACTCGGCTTTTTACAATTACCTTGCTACCGAATTAAAAGAAATGTCAAGGGGAAGGAAGAATCAACTAAGGAAAATGATTGTTAATTTTGTAGCAAATAACGATGAGGACTGTTAACTGTATTACCAATAACGACGACTGATTTTTTGTAATACGAGTATGTTTATTAAAAAAATAAAGTACATTTGGTTATAGACTGTGTATGTTTCTTTATAATTTAGCTACTGTATTTAAATAATCGGCTAATTTACCCCACTATGCTTTGAATTGAGAGGACGCTGTCTAATTGACTACAACGGCTGTGAAAGTTCAAGTCTCCAAAGTCCATTTTCTTCATCATTAACATCAATAAATCCTGGAGGACAATAGGATAAACATGATGTGCAAAGAAAGTTATGCAAGCAGACAACAAGTCCGGCCCAGAATGAAAAGTCATTTTTTTGTTGA
Source organism: Zophobas morio (assembly GCF_036711695.1). NCBI lineage: Eukaryota > Metazoa > Arthropoda > Insecta > Coleoptera > Tenebrionidae > Zophobas > Zophobas morio. The sequence continues at coordinate 12,423,932 of NW_026972122.1, forward strand.
GGAGGAAACCGATACCTATTTGTCAGACACAATTAATCATGAGTAATGTGAAAAAGATATATAGTCTCTCCTAAAAAAAATGCATTTCACAAAAAAACTATTTTACAAAAAATTAGCAAAATCGAACTAACAATTATATAATCTAATATATTAAAGCTTTTTTAACAAACTACTCTCTGCCGCAAGACTGTTAATGACTTCTTCTTTATCAACTGCATTTAAAATGGATTTTTCCACATTCATGATGACGAAAGATTCCAGTCGGTCATCTGTTAATGTATTTTTGATATATTTCAGAACCGAGAACGACCCCTCACACTCCACTTGAGTTATTGGAAGTGTTAGGAGATACTGATACGCTGTAGCAAGTGCACAATATGCTCCCTGGAACATGTTATATTTCAAAATAACAGTATAGCAGCATATTACACAGTTTTTGCAACTCTTGCAAATATTTTTTTTCAATTTAACATCCGTAATTTCGGAAGAATTAGGTAAATTTACAGTATCGATACCATCTAGATCGTAATTTGTGTTGTACGTATCCTCCAAAGTTAATTTTAGTTTCTCCCAATTTGAGGCAAAACTTAAAAGCTCCTCTTTTAACTGGGAAGAAGTTGCAGACGAATTATATTTTATTATTTTCGCGGACAAGTACTTCATGCAGTTGTCTGGCAAACTTTTTTTGTTACAAATTTCTTCAAAATTATTGGGATCGAATATTGCCATATCTCTACAATTATCCATATTTTTTAAAAATCGATTATTCATGGCTTCAACCGCAATGTCCATCAACACGCTAAAAGTAGATATCTTAAATCTTTCTTCTGGAGATTGTGGCTACTCATCAATTGATTTTTCTTCATAATTTTTTTTTACATATCTTCGACGTACGTTAGTGAAATGTTCCTGTATATCTGCATCTATGTCTTTTGACTCTAACTCTAATTTAGCCAAACGTAAAAATGTGTTTGTATCCTCCTGGAAAGAGATAAAATCTCTCTGTATAGACCTCAGTTGTTCGATAGTCGTCTCTAACATGTGGTTACATTTAAGAAGATCGAATCCTCTAGTTTGCAGATATCTTGACAGAGGACCCGTTATACTAAAAATCTTTAAAAATATTTGCGCAGAGATTATATTTTCGTATTTCAATAAGTTATCCTTATGATTTTTGGCTGGAATCCTGGCGTCAGGATTAATTTTAGCATTATTTTCAATTTTTTCCAAAGTATCACTAACAAGTACTCATTTTCATTACTCATTTCAGAATTTGTAGCAAACATTTTGTGGGTAATGCAAAATCCAATCATCCTGGCAGCCCTTCATATGTGCCTACAATATTTCCAGAGGTACATACATTTTCTTATAAGTGTCACAATTTAAATAAAATACGTTTGCAGTGCTACAAAAAACAATGTGTAAGAATTGAAAAAAGTAGCTCTAGATTTTCTAGGCACATCCGTAGACAAGTAAAGGCTTCTACCAGAGCCCTGCCTACATATTTTTTCGCCAGAGGCAGATGGCCAAATCCGCGCCCCCCATGTTAGTGATAGGATATTTACCTACTTACCTATACGTTACAATTGATATGTGCTCTGACTTTCTAAAAGGAAACCAGAATTGTAATTGAAAAATGTGGATTAATATGAAAAATTAAATGGGTATTCATTTTAAATTATCAAAATGACACAAAATGAAAAGTTAAAAAAACATATAATATAACTCATAATAGCAAATTACATAGAAAAATGTGTATTTTTAAGTAGCGCGTGTACTTCAAAATGCATACTATACGCATATTTATCTGTCCTAATCTGATCTAATACTACCAAACGAGCCGAGTGAAACTCGGTCAACCAGATATCTTATACTATTAAACGAGCAAAATTTGTATATATATATTTATATATCTATATATATAATGGGTTTCTCGAAAACGGCTCTAACGATTTCGATGAAATTTACAGGTTGGGGGTTTTTTGGGTCAAGAAATCGATTCATCATAGTTTTAACTTCTGAAAATTACAGCTTCATACATTTTCAGCAATTTTCAGGCAGTGAATTATATTTGTTGCTCGGCAATATCAGATGACACTACACGAACACGAAATTGTTTTAGAGAAGTTTGGGTGACAGTACGTTTGACGTACCTTTTTATCTTCAACTGTACGTACCAAAACATACTCCACTGTATATAGGACGTTAAAATTCACCTTCTGAAGTGAGAAAATTTACGGAAAACTAAACAGCGGATAAACGGCGCACGAAAGTGCGTTGAAATGAGGTTATTTTGTCAAGCATTAATTTCGGAGGCTTCCACGGTCGGAGTCCATATATATGATCGTTTTCCGGGTTGGGACCGTGTTATTTGAGTTTTTGGGTTCAAGGTTTCGCACACTTTCGTAAATGGATTCTTCATGAGCAGAGTTGAGAAATAAGGAATAACGCAAAAGAGCACGGTAACTCAGTATGTTAACCATACCAGAGGGAAACTCTTCTGGCAGTAAGAATCAGTAAGAATGTGGTGAAGAAAAAAGAGAACGACACACAAAGTAATAAATGACATTGTAATAAATATCAAACAATAATTCCAGTTTTCTATTCTTAAATCTCTACATGCCACTCAACAGTGTTTAAAACAAAGACTGCTTACGGAATTTCCTTTTTAATGTGTATTTTTAATTAGTGCGGGTACTTCAAAACGCATACTATAGGTACACCTATTTATCTGTCCTAATCTGATCAATACTACCAAACGAGCCGAGTGAAGCTCGGTCAACCAGATATTGAAAAATTAAATGGGTATTCATTTTAAGTTGTCAAAATGACACAAAATGAAAAGTTAAAAAAACATATAATATAACTCATAATAGCAAATTACATAGAAAAATTTGTAAATAATTCTTAATAATATTTAACAAAAAATACTCCCCTATATTACTTTTAAAAATTTTACAGTTTAATTTTCCTTGCTTTTAATAAAGCAAAATCATCAATGATTTTTTCAAAATCTATTTGATTGCATAGCTCTTGTTCAATGGAAAGAATAGCCATATTCGACAATTTTTCCTGACCGAGAGAAGATCTTAAATAATTTTTAATTATCTTAAAAGCTTCTTTCTTCAGAAGCTACAGTAACTGGTAAAGTTAAAAATATTCTTAACGCGATTTCCAAATTTGGATACGATTGAACTAAACCGTAGTCGTGAATTATTTTCAAAAGATCGAAAAGTGTAGCTGCTCTAATATCTGGAATTATGGCAATTGCTTGGTTCTTAAAACTAAATATTTCTGATGACATTTCTACACCATTTATATCATTAGGATATTTCAGAGCTAAGTTGTAAGCTGCTTTTCTTAAATCTTCTATATCTAATGATATTAATTTTTCGCCAGTAAGAAACTGAAAATCTGAAGATGTTTCATTCAGTTTTTCATACCTCCATTTAAGTTGTGAAATCAGAACGTCCAGTACCTCTTTCATTTCCACTGTATACAAATATTTTTCTGAAGAATTATTAATGTTTTCGTCAACTGATTCTTGATTATCTAATTTCTTCACTTTTCTTTTTCGTTTCTCCTCAAATTCTGTTGAAATATTCATATCTACAGCTAAATTTTTACATTCATCAAAAATAGTTTCAAAAATATTATTCCTCATCTGTTGTAAAGTCAAAGATAAGCCTTCGATGAGGCAAGCAGCCTTATGTATGTTCATTGTTTTCGATTGCAAAGATTTATTTACTTTTTCTGTTTCTTGTAGAATCAAATTCCATGCAGATAACATACATAAAAATTTAAAATTAATTTGTTTTAGTAGACTGCTAGTTTCGGCAGATTGCAACGATTTTTCATTTGAAGCCATTTTTTTAGCACATCGTACGCTTCTGTTATTTGTTGGAATAATGCTTTGACTGCATTTGCTCTTGAGCTCCACCGTGTGTCTGTATGGCCTTTTAACGTTGTGTTTAAAACACTCATAAGTGCATCCCATCTACTTGTGGAATTTACAAAAAACGTGTAGATCCTTTGTATGATTCCAAAAAAAGGTCATCATGCCTGAATTTGTAGAAGCGGCATTTTTACATACTAAATTAAGATTGTGAATGGCGCAAGGAATGTATTTGGCGTGATTATTTCTTTGAAATATGATGGCTTGTACACCCTTATACACTCCTGCCATGTTCGCCCCATTGTCATATTCTTGACCTCGGCGAGTCCGCTGCCAGTTTTTTCTTTTGTTTCTATAAAATCTATAAAACTCTCTTCAATAATTATGGAATATTCTGTAACACGTATGTATCTAATAATTTGACACATTTGTTCCCTATGGGACACATCAGGAGTACAATCAAAAAGTAAAGAAAAATATTTCGCTTTTTTAATTCTCGAGAGAATTTTACGTCGAACATGGTTTCCCAAAAGAAAAACAAATTCGTCCTGTATCTTATTAGATAAGTAGGAAACGGATCCTTTTTTATGTTTAACTATATGATCTGCAATATTAGTGTTGTAATGACTTATTAATTCAATCAGATTTAAAAAAATTCCTGAATTCGAATTCCCGATTTTTTCATGCGTACCTCTAAGAGGTAAATTATTTTTTGCACAAAATAAAATCACGTCCAATATGACACGTAAAATGTTTAGCCACTTTTCCTTTTCAGTTTGTATTGACTTTTGTAATGAATCGTCAATAAAACCACCACTTCTGATTTTTTTTCTCGAAGCATTTCCACTGAACATAAGCATCGCGATGAAACATAGAATTTTCGTGATCAGAAATTCGGTTTAAGTTTTTCCAGTCTTTATAACCCTTTTTCGCATTGGTAATCATGGATTCTGTTCGAATTTTAGTGAAAAGTATGCACGGAAAACAAAACAATGACAAAGATATTTTTGAGTAAATAAGCCAGTTGCGATGAATCACTTTCCCATTAGCACATTTCTTAGAAAACCATTCTTTGCCAAATTTTCTTCCGTCCTGTGAAGTAGATTCTCTGAAATCAGCGTCTAATCCTTGCTTCGGCCCATGTTCTATTAATAAAAATTTTATTTTATCCGAAATTGGTGGCCATGATGGAGGATCGTTGAAATTAATTGAATTAGTGGACGTCTCTCTTTCTTCTTCGCTTTCAAAAATTTTGGGAGCATGTTTTTCTTCATTTAACACATGCGTAGTCTTTTCCGATAAAACTTTAACAATAACATTTTCTCCTGTATTTTCTGCTAGATCTTTCCTGGGCGCTACAGATGTTAAATCTCTTGAAGTACTACCTCTTCCCAACCAATCTTGTAACTGTAATGCACAATTTTGTTGAATCTCGTTCTTCAATTTTCTTTTCTTTTTGTATTCTGCACCACTGGGGTTTTTTGAAGCCATCTGTGAAAATTTATTCCCACATGATTAGGCTTTGCTCGTCATAAAATGTATAAATGTTGAAAAAGAATTATTTAAAAAATATTATTTAAATGCGAGGAACAATTTGTTTTTTTTAATAAGCTAAAAATGTTGCTAAGAATGGATAAAAAAAATTACTTTTAATTTATGTTGAAATTTTCATTTTCAGTAAGTAATATTGTGCCGACTATCATGTAAAATGAGAGTTCGAAAAATATTCAGTACTTACCAGATGCTTATTTATATATTTATGTAAGTAACTTAGAAATTTAAACAAAACTAATACTTTGCTCGTATTTTACACACGAAATGTACTTTTGTAGTTTCTGTTTGGCTGACAATTTTCGTTAACACACTGTAACAACTACCTCAACTCTAGTGCATAAATTCACTCTCAAGCTTTTTCACTGAACATCTGCATTCTTTTAGGGACCAATCAGCAAATATGCATCCACTTGTAACAAAATTCCCAGATGCAACCTATTATTGCATTTCCGGTGTCCAGTCTATTTCTTTGTTACGCACCCCATTGTCTTGCCGCTGTCACATAAAACACCCAACCCAGATCCGAGGAGACGTACATGTACATGTGGTGGAGTTTTTATTTTACAGTTTTGACAATTTGGCGCCCCTCTAATTTGTTCACCTGAGGCGAGTGCCTCTCTCGCCTCACCCTCGTCCTGGCCCTGCTAGGGAACGTACTTTCGGTCACGTGGATGGGTAGGTATGGTCGGTTGGCTATGTATCTCTGGTTGTAATACGTTGTCTGTTGATTAAATGGAGCTCGTACTCCGCGGTTTGTCGGCTGGTAATTATTCTGTTGGTAATTGTTGCGTGGTCTAAAGAAATTATTTGATGGTTGATCACTGTCATCATTCAAATAATAGGGATCAATTCTGCATTGTCTGGCATAATGTCCAGTTCGCTTGCATTTATAGCAAACAGGTTCATTAGTGACATTGAAATTCCTTGTGTTGTATTGTTGGTTGAATCTTGGTTTGCTCTGTGGGTTTCCGAAGAACTGGGAATCCTGATGTCTCGCGAAGTTGTTGTTACATGGGTATTGTTTTTGTTGCGAATTATAGCGGACATTACTTTCGTTTCGCAATGCTTGCTTCATTGTTGAATTGTTATTAGAGTTCTTTGGTCTAGTGTCTGTGAAATTTTCCGCTCTTCTTGATGCCTTATCTTTCTTACAGGCGGGATTTCCTTCGTCTTCCTCGTCAGATGCATTATCTTCAATTTCGACCACTCGTTGAAAGACTTTTCGGGTCACATGTCTTTCAACTTGTTCCTCCTTAAGTGCTAAAGTCACAGCTTCATCGAAGGATGCCGTATCTGCCGACATGACTCTTTGTCTTACAGGGTCGTTTAATCCCTCCATAAAGTGCTGCAAGCATTCTTCGCGGATGGTTTCTTTCTTGATACGGTCTCTGTCGGGGTCACCGCTTGGTTTTACGCGAGCAAGAGCGAGCATTTGTAGTCGTTCTCCGTATTCTTTTACACCTTCGCCGGCTCTTTGCTTGCATTTCCTGAATTGATGTAATGCTTCGACAGGTAGTAGAGGAGTTTCATAGCGTTTGATTAAAGCCTCACAGAAGTCCTTCCATTTCGTGGTGGCTCGTAAATCGTCATTATGTTCAAGAAATTTTCACGCATTGCCCTTTAATTTGATTTTTGCCACTTGAATTGTGTATTTGTCCGTCCAGTTGCCAATTGATTTGACATCCGTGATATAACTGATGAATGTGCGCACTGATTCTTCTCCCGTGAAGTCGGGGATCATATCCGCGGTTAATTGCAAGGGAACCGTCATAATTGTTGATTCGGGTGTTGAGGAGGTTGGGGTTTTTACTCTCTTAGTTCGAGTTCTCCTTGTTCGCCCTATTTTTTAATAGTACTCACCACGGTGAGCTCTTTTTGTTGTTCTTTTATTTTCCGCCAGAGACACCTATAAGGGAAACCTGTTGTACTCGTTGATTCCCTTATGGCAAGTAGTTTACTAATAATTAGTCTAATTATCATTAATCGTGTGGGTTAGTTATTAATTTTATTGGTGATTATTCACGGTCTTTGCGGCTTCTTTTCCGGCGTACTGGTGGTTAATTTATAATGGTACTTAACAAATTAGTTAGTGGCCATTAAACGACGCGTGTTATCACTTATGGTTATTTTCTTACTCGACTACGGCTGTTCATAATTAAATTTGGACGTGTCATCAGTTTAATGGGATCTCTTTTGTCTGGTACTTACTAAACTCATAATATCTATATTCTAATAAGTAAACAAACTGCTAGAATTTGCTACTTTATTAAACTAACTATTCTGCTGGGAATTTTCACATAATTATGATAACGCTTCCTTTTAGGAACTGTAAAGTATCGTCTGATTTGTGTATTACTTGACGAGATTTTTGATAATTAAAAATTATTGAATCTTAGCAATCTTACTTTCTTAATTCTGATGATTTGTTAAACTACTAAAACGGGAACTGATGTGAGTTATTTCTTCGAGCCATACTAATTGTTTGTTGTGTGTGCTTTGTTTGGGTATCTAAACAGATGCTTGGTGCGGTAAAGCCCGTCTTTTGGATGGTGTTGAGAGCCAGTACTGGGGGTACGTGTTTTGATTCTCCCCACCCTCAATGGGAAGTCTGGCCACCACCCGCTTAAACGAGGATTCTACCTGTAGCTTTCGGGAAATAAACATCTCTAATCTGTAACGACAGTCCGCTGGTTCTTTTATCAGTCATCCTACCTATTTCAACGTATCATTCAAATATCAATTCACCGGACGCGTTCGAAATCCGTATCATTCCTTTTATTAAATACAAGAAAACATATATCGTCAAACGAGTTCGAAATAGATGGGTTATTTTTTAAATTTCTTTTTGACTACCTTCGGGCTTTATCTATGTTACTGGGGCGAATGGGGTTGTGACCTGATTACCAAGTGTAGGTGGGGCAAGTGTGTTAGTTTTTAAGTGGTAATTTTCGTGAATTTTTATTCATTCAGTGTTTGTGTTCTGAAGGAGTGACTAATGGGTAACTACTGATTTAATTTTTTAATTTTATTTAATTGCGTTTATTCATGAATAAATGTTTTGTGTTTTTATAAATGGTTTAGTTTATCTTATAATTATTATTATTATTGTTTTTTTTTTTGTGTTGTAGCTTCTAATTCGTCTGACCACGGTTGGCCAGCTTGTTATGCCGACGAAGTCCGGCGTGCGGCTCTTCGTGCTCAAGGTTGGTAAAATTTTATTTAGTCATTACGGCATTTTTACGATTTTTATTTATTTGTATTATTATTAACGTTAAGATTATTGTTTTAAGGCTTCAATGACCTTGAAATTGATTATTTCTTTGAATCCTCCTCCGAGTAAGATGGGGAACTGCAAGGTACCTTCACACCCGAACACATTCAAGAATTGTTTCGGGAGGCCCGACGTCTCCACCTTCAGCGCCTGGCTGAGGCCAAAGATAGGGCTGCCAAACGGCCGGCACCTACTCGTAAGTATTTCATTTATTTATTTTTTCGTTTTTGTTTTTTTTTTATTGTTTATTAAATCAATGTCGATAAAAGAAAAGTAATCTACTTATTTATTTTATTTTCAGAATCTGCTCAAGAGGCCCACGGGGGAAAGAAACAAAAAAAATGAATCTCCTGTTTATATTATATAAATATTTTTGTTGTAAGTCTTTTATCATTCCAATCAAAATGTAAACTCTTTTTTTTTTTTGACTACCCGATTTTATTTACGTGCCCAAGAAGAGGGGTTTTTATGTTGGGTTTAAAAAAAAAAGTCAGCCATGAAATTTTTTCTTCACGTTTGATAAACTGATTCTTTAACAAAATGGTTTGTAAAACGTGAGACTGACTTGACACTTTATTGTTATTCAGAAATCATATTATCATTGCAACATTTCTGACTTCTGTCAAAAATTTAAAATGCCGAATTTTTTTTTTATAATATGTAATTCTACACGCAGGAAATCAATTTGGGCTTTTAGATGGTGTTTTAAAAGTTTCAATTTTTCGAATTTTTAACTATTAGCTTTTTCACTTTTTTGTTGTTTCGGTTTCTCAATCTTATTCTGTCTTCTCGTTCTTAGATTTTTCGATTTTTCAATTTTTCGGAATTAATTTTTCAATTCTTCGATGTTTCGATTTTTCACTTTTTCGGTTTGTCTTTTTTTATGTTCAAATTTTTCAATTTTAAATTCTCCCATCTTTCGACTTCTCGTTCTTCTGATGTTTCGATTTCACGATTTTTCAATTTTTCGACTTCGATTTCTCGATTTCTCAGTTTTTGGATAATTTATCTTTTCGTTTTTTCGATTTTCCAATTTTTCAATTTTTGGCGTTTCTAACTTTTTGGTTTTTTCGATTCCTCAATTTCTTGATTAATCGATTTTTTAATTTTTCGACCATTCGATTTTTCGTCTTTCCGATTTTTCGATTTCTCAATTTGCGATTTCTCAAATTTTCAATGTTTAAGTTTTGGGAGTTTCCAATATGTATGTCGATTTTTAAATATTTAGATTTTTCTATTTTCTATTTTTTTTTAATTTTTACTTATGCGATTTTTTAAATCTTACATTTTCGATTTTTCAGTTTTTTGATTTTTCGATTTGTTGATGTTTTGATTGCTCGATTTTTAAATTTTCAATTTTTCGAATTTTTCAATTTTAGATTTATCACTTTTTTGCTGTTTCGATTTCTCAGTCTTTCGATTTTTTGTCTTCTCGTTCTTAGATTTTTCGATTTTTCAATTTTTCGGAATTAATTTTTCAGTTCTTCGATGTTTCGATTTTTCACTTTTTCGGTTTGTCTTTTTTTTATGTTCAAATTTTTCAATTTTGAATTCTCCCTCCCATCTTTCGACTTCTCGACTTCTCGTTCTTCTGATGTTTCGATTTCACGATTTTTCAATTTTTCGACTTCGATTTCTCGATTTCTTAGTTTTTAGATAATTCATCTTTTCGATTTTTCGATTTTCCAATTTTTCAACGTTTCAGTTTTGGGATTTGTGTTTAAATTTTTCGATTTTCTAATTTTTCAATGTTTGGCGTTTCTAATTTTTTGGATTTTTCGATTTCTCAATTTCTCCATTAATAGATTTTTTAATTTTTCGACTTTTCGATTTTTCGTCTTTCCGATTTTTCGATTTCTCAATTTGCGATTTCTCAAATTTTCAATGTTTAAGTTTTGGGAGTTTTCAATATGTATTTCGATTTTTAAATATTTAGATTTTTCTATTTTCTATTTTTTTATTTTTTACTTATGCGATTTTTTAAATCTTTCATTTTCGATTTTTCAGTTTTTTGATTTTTCGATTTGTTGATGTTTTGATTGCTCGATTTTTTAAATCTTCAATTTTTCGAATTTTTAAATATTAGCTTTTTCACTTTTTTGTTGTTTCGGTTTCTCAATCTTTCGATTTTTTGTCTTCTCGTTCTTAGATTTTTCGATTTTTCAATTTTTCGGAATTAATTTTTCAGTTCTTCGATGTTTCGATTTTTCACTTTTTCGGTTTGTCTTTTTTGTATGTTCAAATTTTTCAATTTTGAATTCTGCCATCTTTAGACTTCTCGACTTCTCGTTCTTCTGATGTTTCGATTTCACGATTTTTCAATTTTTCGACTTCGATTTCTCGATTTGTCAGTTTTTAGATAATTCATCTTTTCGATTTTTCGATTTTCCAATTCTTTCAGGAAATAAACATCTCTAATCTGTAACGACAGTCCGCTGGTTCTTTTATCAGTCATCCTACCTATTTCAACGTATCTTTCAAATATCAATTCACTGGACGCGTTCGAAATCCGTATCATTCCTTTTATTAAATACAAGAAAACATATATCGTCAAACGAGTTCGAAACAGATGGGTTATTTTTTAAATTTCTTTTTAACTACCTTCGGGCTTTATCTATATTACTGGGGCGAATGGGGTTGTGACCTGATTACCAAGTGTAGGTGGGGCAAGTGTGTTAGTTTTTAAGTGGTAATTTTCGTAAATTTTTATTCATTCTGTGTTTGTGTTCTGAAGGAGTGACTAATGGGTAACTATTGATTTAATTTTTATTTAGTTGCGTTTATTCATGAATAAATGTTTTGTGTTTTTATAAATGGTTTAGTTTACCTTATAATTATTATTATTATTGTGTTGTAGCTTCTAATTCGTCTGACCACGGTTGGCCAGCTTGTTATGCCGACGAAGTCCGGCGTGCGGCTCTTCGTGCTCAAGGTTGGTAAAATTTTATTTAATCATTACGGCACTTTTACGATTTTTATTTCTTTATTTATTTGTATTATTATTAACGTTAAGATTATTGTTTTAAGGCTTCAATGACCTTGAAATTGATTATTTCTTTGAATCCTCCTCCGAGGAAGATGGGGAACTGCAAGGTACTTTCACACCCGAACACATTCAAGAATTGTTTCGGGAGGCCCGACGTCTCCACCTTCAGCGCCTGGCTCAGGCCAAAGATAGGGCTTGCCAAACGGCCGGCACCTACTCGTAAGTATTTCATTTATTTATTTTTTCGTTTTTGTTTTTTTTTATTGTTTATTAAATCAATGTCGATAAAAGAAAAGTAATCTACTTATTTATTTTATTTTCAGAATCTGCTCAAGAGGCCAACGGGGGAAAGAAACAAAAAAAATGAATCTCCTGTTTATATTATATAAATATTTTTGTTGTAAGTCTTTTATGATTCCAATCAAAATGTAAACTCTTTTTTTTTTGACTACCCGATTTTATTTACGTGCCCAAGAAGAGGGGTGTTTATGCTTGGTTTAATTATTTTTTTTTACTTCCTATGTTAATTGTGCTAGAAAGAAATATTTTTGTTGTTCGTTGTGAAGTGCAATGAGAGTAGATATTTGTGATTAAAATGAAGAGGGTGCATATAGGCCCTTCCACTTTCTTGACCAATCAGATTCAGTACTGATAGTATTTCCACCAATTGATGCTACTTCGTTAGAGCGCGTGATTTCTCTTGTCGGATTATTTATAAATTTAGAAAATGAAGAAGGCCGTTTATTGTTTCTTAGTTTCCTTCCAAAAGTCAGAACATCAGGAGTGCGATTTATAAGTAACAATGGGTAAGTAACGATTCTGATTATTAAGTTTGCGAAATATTTGGTACTGGTTGTGGACTTATTATTATTAATTCTTACTTTGGCAACGCAATTTTTTGTATGGGTTGGTTTATGTCTAGGGGATCCGCAACGACAATTGGGTAATTCTTTGCTTTCCTCGGATGACGAGGACCCTTTTCTTGATGCAAGAGTAATTCTTGCGCAACTTCGTGAACCGCTGACGTTGGAATCCGCGGATTCCACAATGGAGGCAGTTGGTACGTCGAGGACTGTAGCTGGGATGCAACCACGCCCACTGGCCACTCTTCCGGAGTTTGCTAACCCTGCGCCCGTTATACCTCCACGAGTGGAAATAGTGTCCGGACAACACCTGCCGATACCGGATATTTGTATCTCGGTTGTTTCGTGTCCTGAGATTTTCTGCCGGGTAGGGGTACTCCCTTATGATGGTCGTCTCTTAATATATGTTTCTTTTTATTGAAATGTAATTGAACAAATAAATAAACAGCTGCGCTACTCAATTACTGATTGATTTTCCTTAGCTTTGTGTTTAAACAAAATAGTGTTATTCCTAAAATAAAACGAAGATGATCTTATTACTTTTTTTATGATAGACACTGAACAAACAAAAGTTCTTTAATTTTATTAATATCAAAAAAGTTTTAATTGACTGATTGGTAGATTGTTATTTTAGAGTCGAAAATCTAAAAGTGCCTGTAACAATTTAAAGTAGGGTTTATAAAAATCAAAGAAATTCTTTGATTATTTTTCCAATCTGAACATGACAGAGTTCATAATGAGTTATCTATTTAGTTAAATTTGATGATCTTTATTTAAATTCCGTAAATGAATTTTGTTTCTCTGTTCTATCTCTGAAGTGTTTCCGATTCCAGCTATGGGGTGAATGCCTTATAATTTGAAATAAATTTAAAGTAATTGAAAATTTTATGGTGTTTATCTCATGGGCTTTCTGTGCTATTGGGAGTAATCGAAAGAAAAGTTGTTCCCAGGTTTAAAAGTGTGAAAATGGGGAAGATGAAGTAAAAAAAAAAATCAAATGTTCTTATAGGCAAAACTTGGTAGATATGAAGTATTTAAAATCTGTTTACTCTAACCGAATAAATTAGGTGAATTCTCGAATTTAATTTTTCTGGAATTATCACAATAAGTGTGCTCGATATTAAGAGGGACTCATTTGATAATGCGGCTGTTTAGATAAAAGTTAAAATGTTAATTAACAATTAAATATAAATTCATACAGAATTAATAGTTAAAATTGTAGTTCCCAGACAAAGATTAAATATAATTGCATTCTTAAGGCTACGAAACCGAAAATCGTTATTTGACGCGTCCGCTAAATAATTCCTACCTACTTGATAAAACAAAACTAAAAGAGTTACTATTCACTTCAATTAAATATAGGTAATCAACCGTTACTAGAAAAGGCCAATTATTAATGTCCGCTTAAAGTTAATTAAAACGAAAACGTTACTTGAAATATCCGTTAAATATTGTTTTCCTATCCCTGATTATTAAAATATTAGCATAAAACTTAAATTAATTGGCAGTGAATATTACAAGTATGACGTTAAATGGACATGGACGGATGAGGCCCAATTTGCAAATGGTACTTTTCACAAGGATCATTCCCTATTACCCTAAGTCACAGTAATAAAATTTGGGATGATTAGCATTTCCATAAAAAATTAAAAAGAATAAAAGAAACTGTTCAAAAATCATGGAAGAAAGTTTCCGGACCTTAGAGCAAAAATAACAAATGAAAATACTACATATTTCTAAAATGCGCGATTATTCATTAACTACGGGAAGTCTTAAAGTTTTTATTAGGGTACACGGGTTATCCGGAAATCCTCCCAAGATTCGTCAAAATTCCGAGATTCACATTAAAACAGGGACCGCAGAGTGCAGTGATCGCTTTCGTTATCTTCATCATTTTGTTAATGGCGTTTGCATTTAAGCGACAGACTAGTAACCCATCTCTCAGATAATTCCTCAGTTCTTAGTTGATAAACTTTCGCCCTTTCGATGACAGTAATGGACCATTCCCCAGTTTAATAAGTTAAATTTTCCATATAATGACGGAGGTTCAGGTTAATCACACATCAGTCGATTATCGAAGAAGGCCCAGAAGCAAGATAACACATGCATGACGGTTTAAATTTAGAATCTTTCACTTACAAAAAAACATGGAACTTTTCTAAGTCTTCCGTCGCAATTTCGGGCAAGGAACAATCAGCTGGACAAGGCTTCAGCAGGGCTCTACTTGGGTATATTGTCGTGGGTACTTCTCGTCTTCGTGGCACACTGGATTCGACTTCCTCTTTACTCTCGATTTTGCGACCTTTTATACGGCGTTTATTAGCCTGAATTATATGAAATTATAAAACGGCACAAGGACAAAAATCTGCCCTATGTACTAGACATCCAGTTGGCCAAACATGGACATAAGGTACTGCGGTTGCTTTCCTATCACCCTGAAGTAAACCCAATTGAGAAAATTTGGGCCCTGGTCAAAACTTGGGTCGCTGCCAGGAATGTTGATTTCAAAATTGCAACCGTTGAACAATTAACACGTCAGCGATTTGGTGAAATTACAGCACAAGACTGGGGTAAGATATGTGACCACGTAGATAAAATTGTGAACGAGTATATGCAAAAAGAACATATATTTGACGCAATATCGGACGAATTATGTTTTGTTGTTAACACCAGTGACTTGGATGAAGATGAGGAATTCAGTTCGGTGGAAATAGATGGTATTGAACCATTGCTTTAACCCTTAATTACTCGCATGCGTGTATAAAATACACGCAGTTGACGTTTTTGTCGGCCATTTGCTAAAAACTATTTCAATGCGCAAGCGCTTCTAGGTATTCCTCATTTATCTTTCTTATAAGCATTTGAGGTTAAGAACAGCGACCGTACAGTGTGTTATTGCTAATTAAATTAGTTTGATTTTGTCCTGTGTACAAATTACACCGTGCGACTTAATATGTAAGTATTAATTGTGTAAAGTATAAAACATACATCGAATAAAATTTGATCAAAAACTGATTACAAAAATATTTTTTCACTTGAAAACAGGTTTCCAATCCAAGTGAGGAATCCCAATTGTTTGACTGATGAAGAATTAGCTGCTTTTCATGATGAAGATCTATCTGAAGAACAAATAGTGGGTGGAGACGATTCAGCAGATTCCGAAGAACAATTCGAACTTAGTGAACATGAAAGCAATTCAGAACAAGAGGCTAGTGGCGATAACAATGTCGATAATTTGGTAAATGAAGATGAACATTCAGATTATTCAGTTACGGCAACAACAGCTCTTCAAAATGCAAACGATGGCGATGGTCCAGTTTACAAAACAAAGCATAACTTGGAATGGAGCAAATTGCCTCTGAAGAAAAAGTCAAAGACACCTGCAAAAAACATTTGTAAAGAACGTTGTCATCCCCTCGTCCCAAAAAGTGAGATATCAAACGAAATATCTGCTTTTGAGAAATTTATAAATGCTGCGATGGTTGAAGAGATTGTAAGATGTACAAATATTTTTATCAGAAGAAAACAGGAAAATTATGCGCGAGAGAGAGATGCACGTGAGACAAATAAGGAAGAATTTTTGGCATTCTTGGGACTGCTGATTCTCTCCGGTGTAAAAAAACAAGGTCATACCAATTTTCACGAATTGTTTAGCGCCGACGGAACGGGAATAGAAATATTTCGAGCTTGTATGAGCGCAAACCGTTTCTTGTTTCTTCTTTCTGTAGTCCGATTTGACGATGTGGGCACTAGAGAAAACAGACGCATAACCGACAAAATGGCAGCAATACGACATATATTTGATGCATTTGTTGCAAACTGCAAGGGCTCTTATTGCGTTGGAGAGTTTATGACAATTGACGAGATGCTGATTCCTTTCCGAGGAAGATGCAGTTTTATTCAGTATATGCCAAACAAGCCGGCAAAGTATGGACTAAAAATTTTTGCTTTATGCGATTCCAAAACATTTTACTTGTCTAATTTAGAGCTTTACTGTGGCAAGCAGCCAGACGGACCTTATGTCTGTGAAAATTCTCCACAAGCAGTTGTCAGTAGGTTGACAAACGACTACGTTGGAAAAAATAGAAACTTGACGACTGACAATTGGTACACGAGTTACCCACTTGCAGAGGATTTACTAAACAAAAAAACCACATTAGTTGGCACATTGAGAAAAAATAAAAAAGAGATACCTGCCGAACTATTACCTAATAAATCACGACCAATTCCATCTTCAATATTTGCGTTTCGGAAGGATATGACGCTAGTATCCTATTGCCAAAAAAAAAATAAAGCTGTGATACTACTCTCGACTATGCACGCCGACGATATTGTCGACAGATCTTCAAATAAGCCTGATATCGTTTTGTTTTACAATTCTACTAAAGGCGGAATTGACACCGTTGACGAAATGTGTGGTAATTATTCGGTACAAAAACGAACAAGACGCTGGCCTCTGGTTCTTTTTTTCCAAATGATTAATATTGCGGGAATAAACTCTAACATAATTTATAAATACTTTCACATAGACTCCAATAAACAGCCACGACGTATTTTTCTGAAAAACGTTGCATTGTCTTTGATGAAGCCTCATCTGGAAACTCGAGCAAACATTGAGACGCTTCCTATAGATATAAAAGGCTTTCTTTCTAAATATAAAAAAACTTCAACGAACATTGAGAGGAATGTTACAAGAAATCGAGGTAAATGTGTCTTTTGCGAAAGTAAGAAAAATCGCGTTACAACCATCACATGCGACTTGTGTGGTAGACTAGCATGTAAAGAACACGTAGTAAAAACACAAGAATGCGTAAGCTGTCGTAAAAGTAGAACAGAAGAGCAAGAATAAAGTCTTATTCTCATTGTTTTAGAATTGAATTTTTGTTTTTTGTTTCTCATTTTTGTGAATTTAAAGTTATTTTATGTTGTATGTTCTAAATTTAAATAAAACCCTAGAGTATTTTTGAATTTGAATTTTGAATTGTTGAATTTTTCTTATTGTACAAGTTGGTTAAAATCATAAAAATTATAAAACTGAAATAAAAGAAAAGCTTAAAAAGTCCAAAAACGTGATGGTGTATAAAATACACTGTGCGACCAATTAATAAACAAGACAAAGCGCGAGTAATTAAGGGTTAAATTAAATGTGTATAATAAAGATATGTTCATTGTGAAGCTTGTTTTTTTTTTATAATAATGCCAACAAGAAAATTAGGACGAGATTTTTTAATGCGATTGATTGTATAAAAAAACGCTATAAAACCACATTTTTCAATTACTTATTGATTTTTTTAAATTTATTAAATTAAATAAGCCATCCCCTCCTGAAGTGCGTACGTTACGCTACTGACTGAAAGTCAGTTGTCAGATTGTAATGAGTCACCATGTTGAACTGCGATTGAGCGAACTCTATATAGTTTTAAAATTAAATCTTCAAAATTGTTGCCGATACCCGAAAATGGGATTTTAATTGGAGATCTGTTGTTGTGGGGACAACAACTTAATAAATGATGCATATTATGCAGAAACATCCAAATTAGCCAATGACTGGTTCGATATTTTTAATACCAATTTGAAATTCTTTCCTTCTGGAAGTAATGCATGGCATAAATGTAGACCATCAGGACCTCATTATAAATACAATGACTGAAACATCACATGTTCGAGAAATTGGGGAAAAATCACTATTACCATTCCAAAAAGGAATAATCATAAGTAACAAGTCCCTGAAAGGTTTGTACCAATATGTTGCGCACATCTTTAAAGTCGACCACATTTTAACACGTCGTCTAAACCAAGACGATTTCTACAACTTTGGGTCCGAAGAAGTGCAAGACTTCCGCGACCAACCCTTCGATCCCTTAGCCCTCTTTAACATGCAGGTACCCGACAATGACTTCACCGACGAAATCTCCCTCCAAGAAGTCGAATCCCGCATCAAATATCTGAAAAATTCCAAAGCCCCAGGGCCAGATCAAATCAAGGCGATACTCCTATAAAACCTTCCGCAAACAGCCATTCAAGCTCTGACCAACATCTACAATTCTTGTCTAAACGCCTCATATTTCCCGACTTCATGGAATCAAGCCTCCACAATCATGATCCCTAAACCCGGAAAAGACTCCCACAGCCCAGGTTCTTATCGTCCAATTTCTCTCCTAAATATCACTGGAAAAAATTTCGAAAAAATCCTAACCAACCACCTAAAAGACTTCCTGGAAACAAATAGCATTATCCCCCAGCAACAATTCGGATTTCGCTCGCAACACTCCGCATTGAACCCCATTCTAAAGCTCTATACCGACTCTACCCGATTTGTCAACCTAACCTCTGGCACGATGGGGTAATCTACAAACTCATCAAAGTCCGAATTAATCCAAAACTCATCATTCTTCTAGACTCGTTTCTACACAACCGATCCTGCAAAGTCAAAATTCAAAACTCCTATTCACAACCCATCCACATCCGAGCCGGAGTCCCTCAAGGCTCCGTACTTTCACCTATTTTGTACTCCATTTACTGCACTGATTTTCCCATTACACGAAGACGAGGATGTTCGCCGACGACACCGCGTTCTGGACATCCCACGAGATCCCAACGAGCCACCTCCACCATCCAGGAAGCACTCCGGCGATACGAAACGTGGGTCAACAACTGCCGAGTCAAACCTAACCCCCTAAAATCCCAATCTATCTGCATGACGTATCCCGGTGCCACCTCGAAACGTTACAAATTTACACAAACGCGACTAACATTGCATGCCAAACAAATCCCACAATGCAAGGCAGTTCGATGCAACTGCTCCCTAATTCCTGCACGCACCTACCGCTCTCCCGGAAACCCTATACCCCGACCTCCCGCAGGCTCTCCAGGACGCAGTTGACCACACGCCAATCTCGCTACGAGGACGCTGACGTCCCCGCTCCCCACCACTTCTCCACCTCCACCTCCACGACACCACGGACAAGACCCACCTGGATCCGGACGTCTACCCGCCGACGACGACGACGGTTCCCCCCAACACTTCTCTTTCAGCCTCCTCCAGCCCTCCAGGACCAGGACGAACAACCGACAACCAAGGACCACGATGAAGACCCGAAGAAGACACTAAGTAGCACTAATTAGAATAAAATGTGCATTTACTTAAGCCTAACACTGTACCAACTTATTAACACACTAGCAATAAGGTTATTAACAGATCGACGTATTATACTATAATTAAGTCAAGCGCTGAAAAGTCCCTAAGCCTCAGCAGCGCCCCATGCCGTGTAATATCTTAAGAAATAATTGTTATATCACCAGCTTAAATAAATGTATTTTGACTTGACTTGACAACCTCGGCATAAAAAATATTTCAATGTCATAGCGGCGTTGGATTCCAGCGTATCCGACATCACATGTTGGTTCATCATTCCTTGCATTGTTACGTTCGTATTTAATCAACAGGCTCAACTATGTCTATTACAATGGTTATAAATCATTTGATTACATGTCCACTTCTGGCGTACCACAAGGTTCCAATCTTGGACCCCTGCTGTTCCTGTTATTCATTAATGATCTCTTAATGTCCACGTCTTGCTCTATCCTTGGCTTTGCAGATGATGTAAAACTTTTTTCTCCTGTCTCGTCAGCTAATGATGTTGACCATCTCCAGAATAATATTAATCTTATTGTACAATGGTGCTCTGATAATCACTTAAAATTAAACACTAACAAGTGCTTCTATGTTTCTTTTTGTCGTAATAACAGCGTTATACCTTCTATTTACTACATAAATGGTCAATTTTTAGTCAAAACTGATACCATCAGAGATTTGGGGGTTATATTTGATCATCGGCTCAGTTTCTCTCAACATATTATAGCTATAACCTCATCTGCATCCAAAAGTTTGGGATTTGTAATGCGTTCCGCCACGTATTTCAAAAATACAGACCTGCTTAAGTCACTATATTCTTCCTTTGTCCGTAGTAAGCTAGAATATGTCTCGATTGTGTGGTCTCCGTGTTATCTTACTTATCAACTACTTATTGAACGTGTCCAGCGTCGTTTTCTCAAATTTCTATCATTTAAAACTACAGGTGTATACCCAGCAAGGAATGTTCATTATGAAACTTTACTTCAGCAACACAACATGCAGTCCTTGACATCAAGAAGAAATTTGCAGAGTGCTCACTTTATGTGGAAAATAATCCATGATCAGGTAGATTGTCCCAATATTTTGTCTGAAGTTAACTTCCATGTACCGAGAAGAAATGCTCGTCATTCAGTGACATTTAGTTTTCCAACCTCGCGAACTAATATTCTGAAAAATTCACCACTCTGTCGATTGTGTAAAAATGCCAATGATCATTATGCGGACATATTTTTTCAGAAGAAGTGATGGAGTGTTCTCATTATCTTTATATTTTATTTTATTTTAATTTTAATTGTAAAGTCTGAATTGTATTTATTTTTGTCCTGTTAATGGATTTGTATCTGTTGGGCAAATACATATTATTATTATTATTATTATTATTATTATTATTATAGCGAATCCTCCAGAAGGTAACGATACCATAAAACAAAAGCTGATTCGAGCGTAGACGGGAGTCGTAAGAACGTCAGATCCGGAAACTCCTGAACGAACTGGAACTGGGAGATTGTAAACTCCCACAATTACTAAGGGAAATGAAAACGCTCGCAGGTTCCCTAATGCAGGATGACTTCCTGTACTGGTACTTTCCGGAACAACAGGAGTAGAGTGTTTTTCTGTAAAAGGTACACACCAATAAACGTGCGCAGAAACGAAATTTGGGTCGGCATTGCGGGGTGACAGAATCCAGCAAGTGGTGATTCATCTTCAGTGGCGTCTGGCGTTAGAGAACTCTTTGGAGAATTTTCTTGGTTTATCGTGAGTGTATAGTTTGATATTTTAAGTTTCTGGACGTGTTTTTTTGATTATAAGTGTGTTAAATCGTTCTCAGTAAATAACTAGAAGTTCTTACAGTAAGTTAATTTTGGCAACTGGAATATCAGATAAATTATATAGAAAAATTTCCAAGCAAGCCAAACAGAATGTTAATGGCCAAACATCATTTTCCTCTCCACAAAAAAGCGAGAAAAGAAAAATTTCCCGAATTCTTTAGATGCTGGCCAACTTCAGTGTATTAGGGATATATGTAATTTACAATTTTTATGTGACTGAAAAGAGAAGGCCGTCCTTAAAAAGTACGTATTTAAACATCACGTCTATAGTTACGGATATCGATGACAAATATGTTAAATATTAGTTCTTTCATGGCCGACTAGTATAAAGATTATGGCCTGTTCAAGAGGTACCATACGTGTTGCCATCTATTAATAATTACACTTAATAATTTTGACAAATTTTAATTTGATTTAACATTATGTGACTTCAAAACGTGTAATGGTGGTTTGTTTCGGTATGAATGCTTCTGTGCCTTTCAAAAAATGTTAATAATTCTTTTGTCGTTTTTAAATTATTAATAGATGGCAGCACGTATGGTACCTCTTGGACAGGCCATAATCTTTATACTAGTCGGCCATGGTTCATTTATGAAGTTCGAAACAATTGAATAGGATCAAATTTCATTAATTAAAATATATCCCTAACTTTTGACGCGCAGTTTATAATTCAGTTATTAAGTATATGGATTTCTTGTTGATTAATAATTCTTCATCTTCATAGGTATTCTGGCAGAAATTAAATAGTCAGAAATTAATTTTGAGGCCTCTACAAGCACGTTATGGAGGGTTATGAAAAACCCATATGGGATTTCGAGGGAAAAAAACATCAGATAATCGTAAGGCACTAGTCGAATCATATGACATAAGATTAAAACGAATCGAATTTGTTCGAAAAATAACCCAGTATAGGCAAGAAGGACGAACTATTGTATATGAAGACAAAACGTATATACATAGTAGTCACACCCAATCTAAAGACTGGGTTGATGACAAAAATTTGTCGTTGAAAAAACCAATTTCTAAAGGGCAAAGACTCATTATAGTTCACGCAGGCTATGAATCAGGATTTATTGAAAATGGACTACTTATATTTAAATCAGGTAAAAGATAATCCTTTGCAAATATCACATATCTATTGCATTTAAATTTTAGGGTCTAAATCAGGAGACTACCATAACGATATGAATTCTGCAAAATTTGAGAAGTGGATTCGATATCAGCTACTTCCAAACCTCCCGCCACGTTCGGTGCTTGTATTATACAACGCGTCATATCACAACGTCCGTGATACAAAGGATCCAACCTCTGCCTCCCGGAAAGCAGACATGATCGCATTTTTAAGACAAAATAAAATACCACACAACCCTCAAAACCTGAATTATACAATTTAGTGAAATTGTATAAAACCAAGAGTCCAGATTATCGTTTTGATAAACTATTAAAAGAGCACGGACATGACATTTTAAGGTTGCCCCCCTACAGTCCGGAATTCAATCCTATTGAAAAATTTGGGGTGTTGTAAAAACTGGGTGGCAACAAACAACACCACTTTTAAACTAAATGATGTGGAACGGCTGGCTCGAAAAAAATTCGCTGAATTATCCCCAGAAATATGGAGGAAAACCTGTGAAAAAGTACTGAAAATCGAAACCGACTTCATTCAAAAACAGCACGTTTTTGATGCTGCGCTCGAAAGTTTATCATTTACGGTCAACACGGGTTCTTCAGACGAAGATTGCGACAACAGTGATGATGACAGTAGTATGAGCGGTGTATACGTGCTTGAGGATGATTTAGACATTTTTGGAATGTAACAAATACAAAAATTTGTATATATATATTTGTATATAGATAATTAAAATTGTCATTGGAAAATTCTTTTTTTTTTATTATTTGGCTGTTGCATAAAACAGTTGCTTTACTTAGTTGATGTGACATAAATAAACGTCGATGTAAATGACAAAATTGAATAAAAAAGATTTAATTTGACGTACTATCAAGGCCAAAGAAATGGAAACACCTAAATTGCTCATGTCATCGATTTTTATTTAATTTTCCTATTGTACAATTTCTCTGTTATGTTGGCGTTAAAAGACGTCAGAAAATCAGATGCGTTCATTCTAAAGCAGACAGAAAATAAATTTAACAAATTAAATTCTATTTACTTTTACAGAAACTATAAATACTGGAAAATATCTAGTGGAAGAATGAACGAAATGACGAACACCATTAATAAATTTAATATTTTGTTGCTGCTCCATTTTTCCTTATTGCAGCATGTAATCTTCTATTCTTAGACAAGACCGTGGTCCTTACAGAGTTCTCATCAACATCGTGCCAAGCTTGTACTATTAATTTCCATAATTCATTTTTTGTCGTAGGTCTACTACGTCATAATTTTTTTTTTTTTTCATAAGAAAAGACCAAAAGTTTTCGACAGGGTTTAAGTCGGGACTTCTTGCAGGCCAGTCTAAGACATCTATTTCATTGTTTTCAATCCATTCTCTAACAATTCTGGCTCTGTGAATAGGACAATTGTCTTGTTGAAAAATGAAGTTATTTCCAGGAAATCTTTCTCTAGTAGTTGGCAGCATATCATTTAATATATTTCGGTAAACATCACCACTTCCGTTTTTGCAAGACTGGAAAGTCTTCTCGTCTGAGAAAACAACTCTATTCCAAAAATCGACGTCTCTGTCTAAGTATTGAAGAGCGAATCCGATTCTCCTTTCCTTATGTTCTTCAGTTAAAATTGGTTTTCTTGCTGCTACTCTATTGAACAACTCGGTAGTCATAACTCGTCGACGAGCATTTCCAATTGAACCTGGGAAGTTCACTTCTAGCCGCCCTTCGACTACAGATGAAAATGGTGATTGTTCCATATAATCAACCAGCATGCCATCTTCTTCTATACTGGTTATCTTTGGCCGTCCAGAGCCTACACGACGTTCGACCGTATTATGTTGGTTCCATTTTTTTAAATTTTAGAAATACAGCTGTAACTAACACCTATGTCAGCTGCAATCCGTCGCAATGACCACCCTTCTTCTAATTTCGCAATGATTCGAGTTTTTTGTTTGGTATTGAAGTGTCTGCGCATTTGTTTTTGTTCATTTTCACGAACTGACACTGGCAGTAAAATTTTTTGGGAAAAAATTGTTGCGCCTATGATTTTATAACATCGGAAAGACATTTCCACAAAATAAATTTGTGTTTCCATTTTTTTGGCTGTGATAGTACCACATAACATTGCCCCCAGATTCAATATCCAAAAGATACGCCACTGTCTAATAGTATCATCTATTCCCGCCAACTTACACGCGCAGATCTCTGACTCCGCCCATGTACCTTTTAGAGAAAAGCACTCTAACACTTGACAAGACTGCGGAGCTTGCAGATAAGATGGTCGAGATCTATATTAACAACTCACAGGAATCGCCGCCGAAACAACCGCAGCGAGTACAAGACCAACGAAAGTCACTCGAACTGAAGACACCATGCCTATGGAAGCAATACACAAACAGATCGTTACATTGACGGCGAGAGTAGAGAGTATCTGTTAATTAATTGTTATGTATTTTTTCGAATGGTCAAATTTAGGAAAACAGAGTTTTTGGTATGTTTATTTTCGTTTCATAAAAATCCTTATTTACGTTATTTTGAATTGAATAGTGGAAGAGTGATTATTAAGCGAAAATTATATGTACAAAGACGTGAAAAAGCAGTTGGTATGTTGGAGTATGGTTTGACGAAACAAGTCGAAATTGCTACAAAATTTAGGCCGGGGGCATATCTGGCGGAACTTCATCTGCGTAATTTAGAGCGCGGAATTTCAGCTTCAACCACCCCGCGACAAAACTATGCGGAAATTTCGCGAGGTGTCCGTGTCAGCTCTGCGCTGTTGGGGAAAAGACGTGTAGTTTTGTTTGAAAATGGATCCTCTTGAGTTAGTATGTATCTACGAAGCTCTAGAAAATCACGAAAAAGAAGAAAATATGGGGTACAGCCATTGTGTTTAAAACGGCTAAGCATTAGCCAGTTCAATTTTAATTTTATTAGTTTTAAGTTTAACCATAAGATTAGATTTTAGAGGAATTTCTCAACCATCTTGTATGGCAGTACAGTAATTCATATTTATAGAATGTTAAATTTGATAATCTCATAAACATTAATAATGTTGGGTACCCTTTTTTTAAAAGTTGCACTTTTCTGTTACTTGTTTCAGAGTATTTTCAGACTACGACCCTATTTCACCTGGAGTTTGATATTGATTACACTTGGTAACGACCAATTTGTTTGAGTTTTTTTTTTTTTTTTGGATGTTTTGTATGGAATAAAATGTACATTGGACCTAAGCAAGTCAAATGCAAAATTCAGCATAACACAAAGGTTTGACAGGCGTACGAATTATATTTTGGAATGCCCATTCAAAATCAAGATGTGTCGTGGGCGCCTCATATTTACAGCGGCGCTTGTCGCTCGAATCTTGAGGCCTGGATGCGTGGCACTAGAAAAGGTATGCCTTTTCGGATCCCTAGAATTTGGAAAAAGCCTTCAAATCACCAAAACGACTGTTATTTCTGCATGGTCAACATCCAGCATTCAAAAAGTCAACTGATAGAACAAAAGTAATTTATTCCATCTTCAAATGCTCCTGTCCCACAAGATGAATTGCCATGCCCAGTTCTCTCCCAAAATTCCGACTATGCATCGACTGATACTCTAGTTGTTAGTGGAGAGGATTCTGATGAGGACTTTTTATCTGACAATGAACCTCATTACTTAACCCTTTCGGTCACTGTGCCCACTGTAGTGGACGCAGTTTTTATTTTTTTTTATTATAACTTGAAGATAACTGTATGCTGTTTTTGGCATTCCAGCATGTAACCCACTGCTTTACCAACCTTAGTAAATTTTTAGCACCCTCTAGTAGCAAGTTGCTTAAAATTATAAATAAAACTTGTCGGTATAACAGCTGACTTCTTCGTTTACTTAGCTGCTCTACAGTTTTAATTTTTTTTTCCATATTATTGTTTACCCCACGACCTGCTGCATTAGTTAATACGGCCTGTTCATAACTGTAGTTCCACTGTATCCTCCGATTTTAGTGAGGGCGCTAGCGGATGGGCGCATTTTAGGAATTTTTATTATTTTATGTTGGTTGGATGGTACTCACTGTTTTTTGGTGTCAAATCTGACATTCAAATTAAAATTCTCTTGAGAATCTTTAAGCGCGCTGAAAATAGTTATTTGTGAAGTCCATTTGTTATTGTTCGTTGTTTTTCTTTTTGATTTGCAGTTTTCGTTCCTTTTTTATTTGTTTTGTGGTGTTTCGTTCCCATTTTGTCGTTTCAACTCGTTTAGTGTTTCGTTATTATTTCATAGTTTAATTAGTGTTGGTTTTTGTTGTTTTGTTCCTATTTGGTCGTTTAACTTCAGTTAGTGGTTCGTTATTATTACATAGTTTAAGTTGTTACGTTAATTTTACTGGGACGAAAATGCGGTTCCACAAAAAATGCATTGTGCCCCAGTGCCCTGCCAAGTACTCAAAGTCTTTCCATCAGTTTCCCTCTGAGCCCCTCTTAAGAGAAAAATGGCTACATAAAGTAGAGAAGTTTTGTTGTAAGAAAAGCTTATTGAACACTTATTTTTTTAATACTAAATATTAATTATTATAGCTCCAACGCAGCAGATCGTCAGTCAGTACTCAACCATTTGCAATTTGCACTTTAAACCCACAGATTTTAAGTTTGCAGCAAATGGTAGTAAACGCTTGCAAAAAAATGCAGTTCCAACAGTTTTTCATGTATATTTATTTACATTTTAAACTTAACAGAAATAAAATTATAGTTTTTATAGGGTGATGATGCTTATTACGCATCCACACACGAATCCTTCGTTGCCCTTGCCCAGTCTTCTACTCCTTTAAATATCAAGCCCTCATCATCCATTATTCCTGTAATTACAATCCTTACAACTGTGAAAATATAAGCGAACAGTACATTAATAACGTAATTTAAAGTCAGGAGTAAAATTATTTTTCTGTTCCTACCTATTTTCACACTTTTTTTAGAACTTTCCTCTAATAATTATTTATTTTAGAGTACTGTTACTCCAAGATTATCTCCTCCCTCCCAATCAACATCCACGTGTCCAACATCGACAGAAGAACCTCCAGTAATATTTTATTGGCAGTTAATAAATTTTAATTATATTTTTTTAAATTGTAGAATCCTGATTAAGTCACTCAACAATTCCTTCTGAACCTGAGTCCTTATATAATGAATCCCAAACATTAAGTTCCAATACTGATCTTCGTCTTGATGATATATCAAAACTTAAACTTGAAATCAAAAAACTGAAAATGAAAGTAAACCGTTTGGACAAACAGAACAAACTGAAAAATCAACAGCTACAAAAACTGCAATTAAAAATTGACAATCAAACGAATCAAGCCCGTATATTCGAAAAAATTGAAGCTGATGCCAAGAATAACGACCCAAAAGCCACATTTCTATTAGACCAAATATTAAATTACAACAAACAAAAATCTAGATGGTCAGAAGTAACTGTAAGATCATGTATTGCTTGGAGGATTTCATCCCCAAAGGGATACAACTATGGTAAAGCTTCTATATTGAAATTACCTAGTCGAAGTACTTTAGAACGGTATATAGGAAATGGACAAGATGTTACAGGACTTATAGAGGCACGCTTGAAAGCAGAAGCCGAAGTGCTACAACCCGTTGAAAGGATTTGTAGTTTAATTGTTGACGACATGTCCATCAAGGAGAAACTGTGTTACAGCCGCACAGAAGACAAATTCTATGGGTTAGAAACTACCAATGAGAGTAGTCAAACAATTGGAAAAAAACCAACGTTGGCCAACAAAATGTTATGTTACGTTGTTCACGGCATGACTACTAAGTACACGATACCCGCCGGATATTTCTTCCATCGAACTCTAAAAAACATAGATTTTGTGAATTTGACGTTAAAAGTAATGAAACTTTTACATAATTGTGGATTTACAGTTTTAAGAATTGTGACAGATAACCATAAGTCAAATGTGGCCCTTTTCAAATCTCTGTCATCAAGTAATAATTTAATGACTCATATTCAACATCCAATAGAACCAACAATACCATTATTTATGAGCTTTGATTACTGTCATATTATTAAAAATTTGAGGAACATATTTTTGGACCATGACATGCATTCTGGTAACGGTATTATTTCTGCACGATTTTTAAAGAAAATATATGATATGCAACACAAATTAATTGTTAAACCGGTAAAGTTTTTGACCAGGAAGCATATTTGCCCAACCAATTTAGAAAAGATGAACGTCCGTCGTGCTGTGCAAGTATTTTCCATAGAAGTAAGAGCAGCAATAGAGTATTTGGGAAAATATAACAATCCAGGTTTTGTTGATGTTGAAGAGACTCTAAAGTTTATGGAAATGATGCACACATTTTTTAAAATTCATGATGTCAATGACAAAACTCAGCACATCCGGCAAGCAAATGAAAATAGTGCTCCATATACAGATATTAATGATGAACGCCTTCTCTGGATGTTAAAAACTTTACCTGCTTATATGGATTCCATTCAACTATCTTCAAAGGCAAATAAGATGACGGGATTGACTAAAGAGACTGCAGAAGCAGTAAAATTCACTGCCAAAAGCACTGCAGAATGTATCAAGTATTTACTCGAAGAGAGTGGCTTTTTTTATGTTTTAACGCGAGCATTTAGCTCAGATGCAGTTGAATCAATGTTTAGCAATGTCCGATTATGCGGTGGTTCTCAGGACGCTACTGATGCCAGGGCTGCACACTATGCTATTAAAAGAATAATTAAATCAGGTTTAGTAACAACTTCTGAATCAGCAAATGTATATTCTAACTGTAATCACTTAAGTAAAATTGGTCAAATTCAGTCTTCTGAAAAATCTACAACAGAAACAAATATACATATACCTGACAATATCATTGAAAAAATTAGTGACCTTCATAAATTAACGTTCAGTAATACTATTTTCTCAGATATCAATTCTGCATCAGTTGCGTTTTTATCTGGATATATTTGTAGAACAATCGAAGAAAGGTTAGAGTGCAAAAATTGTTTAGATTCACTACTAACCACCGCAAAATCTACCCCGTTGCTTGACTTGATATATCTGCAAGACAGAGGAAAATTAAAATATCCCACAAGATCATTCACGAATTTTATAAATAAAATTATAAAAATTACATTTGATATTTTGGAACACATACCAGTAAATCATCATCCAAGAACTGTGGTGGAGTCTTTGTTATTGGAGCCAATTGCCAGTTCATCTTTTCTGCCTTGTGAAGATAAAAACCACAAAGTAATGGTTGCAAACTTAATATTATCTAAAGTGTTGAAACCAATTTTTGCAAATTTTGGTTATACAAGAACTGAAAATGTTGCATTGTTTAGTAATTTGACCCATAAACCCCATTCAAGAAAAGTATTAAAATTATAAACATACTTGTCTGTTTTTTATATTCTTCTAGCTCTAATTATAGAGTGAAATTTTACAAAAGGCACTTCTCGATTTTGGACAAACCATTTGCACACAATTCTTCTACAGCACCCCCTAATCACGTTCCTCACCTTCAAATGTTTCCTTTTGCTACAAAAAAAATTGTTAAATTTCCCAATTCATACTCTTTAACGGGAAGCTGTTTCCAATTTAACCTAACTTTTTATAGTCACCAACACGCGTGGAGTAATGTTGGGAACACAAGAAAACAGTTGTACAACTTTTGAAGGTGAGGTACGTGAACAGGGGGTGATGTAGAATTGCTTTGGGGAAACAGTTGATGGGAAATCGAGAAGTGCCTTTTGCAAAATTTCACCTTTGCTAGTCCTTTTTGTTGCAATTTTCAACCATTTAACACCATCGAGAGTTTACGATTTATGATTCAACGTTTAACCGTTTAATAAATTGTTCAAAACATTTAACCTAACCCGATTTAACCTATTTATAAACCTTCAAATTTGAAGTTTGTTTGACAATTGTCAAGGTCAAAAGCGCCCCTCCAGTGCTGCCCTCACGCCCTGACGGCAAAATTTTTTCAATGCATTTTTGTGGAAATGAACAGGCAGGATATAATACAGCCGGCAGTGGTTTACCCAATTTGACAACTAATTTTTGTGTGTGTAAACTAAGGATAGTATTAGTGTATAAATTTTATTTGAAGCAACTTTTTTTATTTGTACATTTGCAATGTGCATTTGAACTTTGTGCACTATAGTGGACATTGTGACTGTGCTTCTACAAATAAAGGTAAAAACACAACCCAACTTTTATTAAAATTTATTAATTACAACGTTATTTTTTGCTTAAAAATATTTAGAATGGCTGGTAAAAAAGCACTAAGTCATGCAGAACTTGTAGAGTTGATTGAAGGTGACTTGTCGGACCTTGAATGCCTAAGTGATGACCAGTCAGATGGTTGGGAAAGTGAAGGCCCTGTGCCCCCAGATGGTATATGAACTTTGTTTTTTTTATCAAAAATCTTTCTCATAACTTAAATCTAATGTAGAAAATTTGGTTGTTTTTCAATCATCAGGAAGCTCGGAAGAAGACAATAATGAAACTCCTTTTTTTGAACATCGAACAGTACAGCCTCAACCTACCATTTTACAAGAATTATCGAAAAAACAAAGAATAGCAAACTTTATGCAAACACATGATTTAACATCAAAGAAAGAAAAAAAAAAAAAGAAATTTTAGATCTAATCCATTTTAGAGCATATGTCGCTGAAAGTTTGATATATGCAAACAAAACGCCAAAAAAACGAGGAAGACCCTCTTTATCTCAAAGCACGTCTCCGACATCGTCACCAAGACCTTCGTCAAGTCT
This sequence comes from Zophobas morio, assembly GCF_036711695.1. Lineage (NCBI taxonomy): Eukaryota > Metazoa > Arthropoda > Insecta > Coleoptera > Tenebrionidae > Zophobas > Zophobas morio. The sequence continues at coordinate 12,455,367 of NW_026972122.1, forward strand.
ATCTTCAAGAGATTCACTTCAACATACGTTACCTCCAAAAAAAATTGTAAAAAAAGAACACGTACCCGTGATTGAAGTACGCCAGGATAATATTGGCCATTTGCCAGATATGGATCAAAAGAGTTTTGCTTCTCGGTGTAAATATCCTAATTGCAAACGGAAAACGTATGTATTTTGTGTTAAATGTACGGTACATTTATGTATACAAAAAAATCAGAATTGTTTTAAATTGTATCATGAAAAGTAATGTTTGAGTTTAAATAAAACACCAATGTTTGACTGATGTGTTACTACAATTGAGTCACAATGTCCACTACAGTGGACATGATTTTTTTCAAAAAGTATGACAAAAAGTCACTTGATATTTACATGAAAAATCTTTAAAAAAATAATACATCGTCTGTGCAAAAAAAAAAAATTTTATATCAACTAATAAAAATGCATGACTGAAAGGGTTAAATCAAAATGACTTAGATGATCTAGTCAGAGGTTTAGGTCTTACTAAATAAATGAAAATCGGAGCTCTTAGCGTCGCGATTAAAAGAATGGAATCTTTTGCAGCCGACCGTTACGATAACGTCTTACAGAAAAGGACACCTAAATTTTTGATCTTTTTATGCAACTTCTAACAACAATCTCTGTTACTGTACAGACGTAACTGGTTTGTTTGAAAATATAGGTATTTCCCGTGTCCCTGAACAATGGAGACTTTTTATTGACAGTTCTACACACAGTCTGAAAGCTGTGTTATTACACAATTCAAACGAATTACCCCTTCAATTCCGGTGGCTTATTCTATTCACTTAAAAGAAACATATGAAAATGTTAAAACTGTGTTAGAAAAAATTAAATACGTTGAATACAACTGGTACATGTGCGGTGAGTTTAACATGATAGGATTTTTAGTTGGATTACAAGGGGGTTACACTAAATTTTCTTGTTACTTGTGTCTTTGGTACAGTTGGGCCGACAGTGAACAATGCACTCGGAAAGAATGGCCAGCAAGAACTGATGTTCCCGGACAATATAATATTGTTCAAAAATTTCTTCAAATTTGGTACCTACTTATTGTTATAGAACACCGCATACAGTGATTTTCTTTTTTCATGTTATTTTTCTGGATTCATAATTTCGTAACAATAGCACTGGGTACTTTCATTTTTCAAGGTTCACATTTTATTTTAGTTTTCAGGGTTCATACTTAATAGGAAAAAGTTAAGATTCCTTTTGATGATTTCCTCCTTAATATTAATTTTCTCGAACCGTCTTGTATGGGAATACAGTACTCCTTACTCATATTTGCAAAATATTAACTTTCACAATCTGACTTTTTAAACTATTTCATCAAAACTTCTTGAAATACTGGAAACCAGTACTTTGTGAATCTTGATACACACTCTTGCAATGACTTTGGTGTGGGCTGACAGATTGGCATTTTAGTGCAAGCGGAACCATATGCGTTTTCAGCACACTTAATTATTAAATTACCATAGTACATAGACTGGTCATTGTTTGCATCATAGCTTGTATTTTTGTAAGACTGAAGGCATTATGCCCGTATGGGAACATACTGAAATATTATTAAAATGAGCTTTGTTCTTCAAGTTTACATCTGCAGTAAGCAAAATCATATTCTCATATTTTTCTGACTCCTGCAAACAACATGGAATGATTGACTTTTTCCAACACTTTTTTGTTCATTTACTTCACTCAGTGTTTGACCCTGCATTCTATCATCTTTGCTGGCCATGGTTTTTTCTACATGTCTAGGGAGAAGGTGGGAATACCGGTCGCCTAATTTCTTCTGTGTAACACAACATTTAGCGAAAGTAAAGTCACTAGATAGAAGATTATTTGAGATCGACTCTAATGATGTCATCAAGTTGTGTCCAAGATTAAAAGATAATGTACTGAATCCGAGTCATTTTGAATGAATGTACGTACGTTTAAGTGCTGCATTAATAAACAATGACGTAGCCGCAGGACTTTTATATTGTATAGCGACAAATAAAATTCAAGACAAGCACCGAACAACTGCATGGTTTTTGAAAACAACGCACCAGTTGTTATGGGGGATTAGCTTTATCCTTAAACAACAAAGAAAACTACAACGAAAATATTGCATTTTTAAAATCTTTCAAACCGACATTATTTTAGCAACGCAAACTGCGTTGGATTTCCAAGAAATTTATTTGGAAAAAAACTTTAAATACCTCTTCTTAGGCCGCTTGACCCAAGATGCTTTGGATAACGCAATTTCGTCATTAAGGTCAAGGCAGTCGGTACCTAACGCTCATTTTTTAAGAGTTTCTCTACGACTAGTTTGTTTGTCGCAATTCGAAACCAATTTAAAGCGGTCCGCTTACGAAGATCATTCACACCATCTGATTAATACTGTAAAGACTACGAACTGGCAAATAAGAGCACAGACGAGGGGTTTATATTAGAATTGGATGAAGATGCATTTGTGTCAAATTTCACTTTAAGGGACCATCTGAAAGCATCTATATTTTATTTACTTGGAAGCATTATTTTTAAAATGGAATGCAACCGCAAGACCTCCGAGGCGTGCCTTTCTAGTGTTATCACGAATTCTAGTGATGTTACGGAATTGAATATGTTTACGAAATTCAAGGAATACAAAGAAAACAATAATTTAATGTATCCCTGTGGAGCTGTATATAATTGCATATATAATGTAGAAATAGAATTTAGATCATTTGAAAATGATATTATAAAAAATAATCTTAGTTTTATCAATTTTTTCACGTTAATTTCTACAAAGTATCCTTTGTTAGGAGACATTCCATTGTGTCACAATATTCTGGAAAAAATTGTTAAATTGTACATAAAAAGTAGATTATACTTAAAAATATATCGAAGAAGTTTACCAAAATGGGTGACTCAATGAGCAGTAGGTACCAATTGTTGGTAATGCAGGTGATACTATGGTTTTAATATTTCATTTGACAGATGCAAGGTAAATATATATAAACAAAAAACTCAGAGAGGTTCCTGGTCTGAGGAAAACCTAAAAGCGGCATTACTGGAAATTGATAATGGTCCCCCTTTAAGGACGGTTTCAAGACGTTTTGGAATACCTAGATCAACTACGGAATGACCCCATTTGAAATAAAATAATGTGCCTTTAGATATGCCATCAGAAACAATATTAATTTTTTGAATGAAGCCCCGGGCAGAGCATGGTTAGAGGGTTTTCTTAAAAGAAATTCTCAAATTTCATTGCGAAGACCTGAAGGTATCAGCCTCAATCGAATAAAAGCTTTCAACAAAGATGCAGTGTCAATTTTTTTTAAGAATTTAAATAAAGTTATGGAAAATTACCATTTCTCTGCAGCACAAATATTTAATGCAGATGAGACAGGTATCACAACCGAGCAAAATTAATGCGTAAAAGGACCAAACAAGAGTTGGCTATGCTGCCAGTTGTGGAAAGGGCAAAAAGGAATGTATGTTCCGCCTATGTTTATATTTGCTCGAAAAAGAATATGTATCTCCTTAACAAAAAAAAAAAATGGCCCACCAGAAGGAATGTATTGTTGCTCTGATAACGGTTGGATCAACGAGACATTGTTTCTTGACTGGTTAAATCATTTTAAGACTTTTGTTAAAGTTTCGAAAGAGGATTCAGTTCTTTTGATTTTAGACAACCACGTAAGCCACTACAATTATTGCAAAGAAAACGCCATAGTCTTGCTAACTATTCCGCCACACACCTCTCATGGGATTTAGCCTTTAAACGTCTCGTTCTATGGCCCATTAAAAACTGCATATCACAATGAATGTGATAAATATTTAAAGAATCATCCGAGAGAAAAAATAACTCCCAACGAAGTGGCAGACATTTTTAATAAAGCCTTTGCTAGAGTGACTACTCTGGAGAAGGTACAGGAAGGCTTTCAAACTACCGGAATCTTTCCTGTAGATGATGACGTTTTTACAAATGAAGATTTTTTGCCTGCAAAAAATATTACAGTTTGTATTGACACTTCTGGACCTCATCAAAATTGAGAGGATTTACAGAGACGACTAACTGATCCCATTCAACCAAGTTCAAGCTTGCAAATTGAGTTATTACAAGAAGAAACCACTCCAGAACCTAGCCTGTCAGAAAAAGTGTCCTCCGAAATAGCACCCATTCTTTCTACGTCTTCTAGTTCATCCGCTCCAAAAAGAGGAACTGGCAGGAAAGAGCGTTCAGAGATTGTCACTTCAACCCAATGAAAGGTGTGTTAGAAGAAAAAGAAGCAAGAAAAGCGAGTACTCATAATTGCAGAATGTTAACTTTCACAATCTGCTGAACATTAATAATGTTGAGTCCTTTTCTGTTACACGTCAAACTATTTTCAGACTGTGACCCTATCTGAGGTAGAGTTTGATGCCCATTTACAGTTTCAAACATTAATCTATTTTAATAATGGTGAGTAGAATATTACGTTTTGCAAAATGTAGAATGGTATATTTCCACAAACATTGTGTTGTCATTTTATCAAAAAACCGTTGAAACTGTGTAGGATTTACCAAATTTACAAGAACAACAATACGTTTCTGAGTACTTAATTAAGTACCTGAAATATTGTTTGGGCGACATATAGGTTTCGTTAGTATTTTCTCTAGTTATTAAGAATAATTGCGGCCCGTGATCGTAACAATGATTTAAACAAGGGATTATTCTGTTGGTACCTACATGTCCGGATTCTAGATTCTGATAAGTATCTTATGCGCGTTTGCACTAGTTTGGCTTAAAGTTTTGGTTTAACTAAACTTGGCTTTCGTGTAAACCGGGCTTAAGATCTATGAGCATTGCACCACTATCGCCTTGACAAAGCGTTACGCTAACCACTATTTCCGTAAAAGCGCCTTTGCAGTAGTCGTTTCTGACAGTATTTTGATAGATAGCAGTATATCTAACATAACCTTCAACTGTAAAGCAATAGCCTTGTTGTGTAAACAATAGTTAGCCGTTATATTTTGCAGTCGCGTGGTGGTGTTGTTTTTATTAGTAGCTACTCTAGTGGTCTATGCTTTTGGGATCAAAATAAACTTTTTGTTATACCTATTTATTGTAAAGTAAATACCTAAAAAAGGAATTTTCTAATAAAAGTGTTTGGAAGCGCGTATTCATGATTATGGAATTATTGCTTTGTTAACAGATTATTAGTGAAAAATGGCAGAAAAAAGAACCGTGCACCTAATTTCAGCAAAGAAGAAAAGTTCCTACTTTTGCAGCTGGCAGAAAAACATAAAAATATTTTAGAGTGCAAAAAAACAGACGAGGTGACATGGCGAGAAAAAGACTTGTGCTGGAAGAACATAATGGTACAGTTTAACGCTTCCACCGCGGCCTTGGTTCAAAGAACCGACGAAAATTTAAAAAAATTATATGAAAATATTTAAAAAAACACAAGAAAGCAGGCCGCAGCAGATCGCTGCAATTTATATAAAACTAGTGGGGGTCCATCTACAAGTAGATGTGGCGACCCCATATTTGAAGCGACACTAAGTATTTTGAGCAAAAAAAGTGTTTTTGGACTAACCAACGTTCATGATGGTGATGGAGATCTTACAGAGGCTAGGGAACCCTATCAACTTGTACCATCTCCGGGTGCTCCAATAGGATGAGACGAAGAGGAAGAAATTTTGATTGTCACCACAAATGTAATTGTACTCTAAATGTATATTACAATTTATAACCTGCTTTTTTTTATACTAGGATCAGGAAACTGCAGTCGAAAATAATAATTGGGGAAATCGAACAGCGGAACTACTCAAGACTCCGTTAAATTCGCGTTTAAAAGTAGACCAACATAAGGTCAATACCCAGAATAAAGAAAGTTGGGTTAACCGTAGAAGACCAGCATTGTCTGCCACCGAATCGGTTGCCCGGAAATATGAAGATATGGCAGTTACACGAGCGGAAGTGGCAAAACTAGTTAAAAATTTTGCAGAATAAGCTACAACAGCAGACCAAGGAAGCTGAAGATTCAGCCAAATTGTTGCAACTCTAAATTGAAACAGCTGAATTGCAAGAAAAAGTGCTGTATTAGATATTAAAAAAAAACTTCAATTAAAGAACAGTCAGGAACATACAAATATACAAAACTTGAAAATTTTTAAGAACATCAGTGGAAACAACAGGACACCATACTAAATAGGGGTGGTTGACGATCTTTTCTAACATCATCATTGTTTAACATGGTGTCTAGATATCAACATTAGAACTTTGGCAAGAGGAACTCCATTTACCAATTCTACATCAATTAAAGAACATTTGGGATTGGAATGTAGTGCCAAGACTGTGCGACGGCGTCTTCATGAAGATGGGCTTCATACTAATACACCCGCCAAAAAAATTAGTTTAACAGAGGAACAAGCAAGAGCTCGTTTAATTTTTTGCCAAGATAATTTACATCGGGATTGGTCTTCCACCATATTTACCGACGAAAAGGTGTTTTGTTCTTCCAGCGACACACCTCTTAGAATCGTGTGGAGGCCAAACAGTACTCGGTATGAGAGACAGCATGTGCGAGAAAATAACTCCAGTGGTAGAGTTTCATTAGGGTATTGGGGGTGGATGTCTAAAGATGGGCCGGGCGAACTTACACAAATTACACCGCCTTGTTTTAATGCCCGTGCGTATGTTGGGCTTCTGAAGGATGTTTTTCTTCCTACGGGAAGAACAATCTACCCCGAGGAGGATGTTACCGAAATTGTTCTCGTTCAGGACAATTCGTCAATACACAGAGCTAATATAGTTCTAGATTGGTTCGAAGTAACTTCACTTCGATGACCATCCAAATCACCGGATCTGAATCCAATAGAGAATCTTTGGGGCCAAATAGTACTGAACTGGCGAGTTAAGAGTTGCTTATGAATTTGTTGAAGTAAATAACATCCCGCCCAAATTTTTTCGTATTGAAAAAAAAAGGTGGTTACGACTGACCACAGGGTTTCCGCAAAAGGAATCCTGAAATACCTTTTAATAAGGCACAAATATCTAAGTTTTTTTCACAATTACAGGAGCTTCATACACAATATTCTATTACTGCTAACAACATATACAACACGATGAGTCTGCATTATCTACAGTACAAAAACCACTAAAAGTTTTTGGTACCGAAGGCAAAAAACAGGTTGGTATATAACTAGTGCCGAAAGAAGCACACATTCAAGGATTGTTTGTCACATGAGTGCAGTGGGTACATTTATCCCCCAGCCCTTATGTTTGTAAGAAAGAAGTTTAAACTCGTCGATGATGCACCCACCGGGATTTAGCACTCTGTCAAGAATCAGGATGGATGAGCGGAGAAGCTTTTCTGAAATGGTTAAAGCACTCCATAGTGCATTCACATGCCTCCATTAACAACAGAGTTTTAGTAATATTGGATAGACACAGTAGCCATAAAAATTATTCAGCTTTAAAATACTAAAGAAAATATAATTGTTCTCCTATGTCTATCACCGCACTGCACACACAAAATGCAACCCCTTGACGTTACTTTCTTTGGACCACATATTATAATCAAGAAGTGTCAAAGTGGTTGAAAAATAACCCCGGGCGTGTTGTTACCCAATTTTAAGTTGCTAGATTATTTTCAACTGCTTATGGCAAAGCTGCAACTGTTGCTAACGCAACATCCAGATTTCAAAAAACGAGAATTTTTCCATTGAACCGTAATGTTTTTCCAGATCATATGTTTGCCCCAAGTTTGGTAACTAACCAAAATCTAGAAGAGTCTGACCAAACAGCTGAAAACGAATTTGAAGTTAAAACACACGACGACTCCCAAAATGATGGCGAAGCTGGAACGTTTGTAGAAATGGCACAGCAAAAGTGCCAAGGAACTGAACCGGCAAATCATTGTACAGGTGTCAAAGCTTTTTTTTTTCCCGTATTTCTGGAGGCGCAAGGACTTCACTAACTTCTTCACAAGACATTTTAAGCAATTTTAACTTACAAAAACTCGAAGTGATTCGAATTACAGTTGTTGTTGTGAAAATTTGAACCTCAAATATTTCGTGGTTAGTTCAGACCAACCCATCACCAACCACGACAAAATTCCCCAGATTGAAAAAAAGGCAAATTTCAATTAAATTTTTGAAAAAACGTGCGCGGCAGGAAAAATAGTATAAATTACTCGTTCATAAGGCCATTGTGGCACTCATCCTCTATATAACTCGCGGCTCCGCCGCTCGTTCTATACACTTGGATTCGTGCCTCAATATTTGCCTTATGAAACTAGTACTTTAATATACTATTATTGTGTAATACTACAACACGTGTTATGGTACCAAGTACCTTCTCCAGGTAAAAATGGAATTTTGGATAGTGATAACTTTCTGTACATACTCGTACTAGAATATGATCTCATGGTTTCAAATTGTAAAAGAAAGGTCAGGTCAGGTCAGGTTAGGTTAGGTCAGGTCAGGTCAGGTTATGTCAGGTCCGGTGCTCTTGGTAAGGAGGAGGACGATACGTGAAATGAGTGTATGGAAGGTAAAGCGATCGAGACCCGGGAAGCGGTGAGGTACCTTGGGGTGGAATTTAAACGAAACCTCAGGGTGGCCGAGCAAGTGGAACGTATGGTACGGAAGGCAAAAAGTAAAAGAGGGGTGTTATGCAATGTCGTCCATGGGACTTTGTTGTATGTGACGGAAGCGTGGATCGATGAATAGCGCATACAGAAGTATCGACAGATGCTTCTGAGTGTCAGAGAAACATCCTTCTGCGAGTATGTTGTGCGAATCGCACGGTGTCCGGGGAGGCGCTGTGCGTGCTGGCTGGGGTCCCTCCGTTGGACCTGCTGGAGGAAGAGCGTCTTCGGGAATGGAAGAGGAGAAAGACTGAAAGGGTGAGGGAGTCGAGTTCGGCTCCCTCAGTAGCATGTAAGAGGAAGGCGAGAGAGGAATTAATGCAAGCGTGGACAAGGCGGCTAATCCCGAACCTCACGGAATGGATCAGCAGAGAGCACGGGGAGATTAATCACTACACCTCCCAAGTGCTCGCTGGTCACAGGAGTTTTGGGGCCTATCTGAAAAGGATAGGTACGTAAGACTGAATGCTCAGCTTGCTGGTATTGCGCGGAAGGAGTGGAAGAAGACGTAGAGCATGCGATTTTTGATTGTGATAGATGGGCGGGAGTAAGAGAAGAATGCGAAGTGGAAGTGGGAAAAAGAGTGAATGTGGATAATATGATTGAGACGATGTTAGAAAATGAAGAGGGATGGACGGTAAATATATGTGTAATTCTATAAAATTTGGGAAACATTGATAAGTAAACAAATGCTTTATAAATGTGATAATGATAATATGATTAATTTCCTCTGTTTCCTACGTTGTTTCTGTATTCTCTATTGTGGAATTTCAATGTATAAAATATACGTATTCGGAGAAATAATGAGAAAAGATAATCATGGGAGAAATTACTACATGAATGTTATGTTATTACGGTTACATGATCTAGATTAATATTTTCTTGTCTCCAATGGCGTATAGACTTTTACAAATCACTTTTCTGTTACCTCCTGTTAGGACCCTGCAACGTATGACTGAAAAATTTCACATCAATCCAGGTTTGAACGATGCGGTGTTTGATATATTGAAAATTAAAATCAAAAAAATGTCAGAAGCAGTTGAAACATGTGCTGTTGAGATGAGCATTAAAGCAAGTTTATTTTCCAGCATCGCCAGTGATAATAATAGCATTGGCTTCCATCAAGTTGAACTTGAAAGAAAAGAATTTCTGCCTGACGACACTGCTCTTCGAATAATTATGGCCCGATGTATAATTATATCTGATATTTGGAAGCAGCCGTTACGGTACGTTTTTGTACACACCACCAAATGTTTTGTTTAGCACAGTAAATAAAAAAACAAAAAAATGGGGTTGACAATTCATACATTTATTTCTGATCTTGAGCCATGGCAAATATGTTAGGCGTAATACCTGAGAATCCTTTTTTTGCAATTAGCATTATATTTTCGATGCCTGTCATTTACTACCGGCGTTGCGAAATAATTTTTAAAAGTATTTATTTGTGTTTGCCTACTGGCGAAATCGTGGACAGTAAATTCGTCCAAGAGTTTTTTTTAACGTGACTCTCAACGTAATACACGATTCGCAGCAAAATTAACACGTCCATTTGTAAAAATGAAAGTAAAACTGGCTACTCAATTGTTTAGTAACAAAGTTGTTTTTGGAATGAAAACCGAAGTTGCCATCACTGTTTTACCCGAAACAGCAATGCTCACAATACAATGTCTTAGTGACGTAAATAATTTATTTCACATAATCAATTCTACTGGAAAAATCAATATCCAAGAGGAATCATACAAAAATATTTTTAAAGGTATACTATATAAATAAAATCACCAAAGTGTTGGCAAATAAGGCTCAACTTTATGGAGATCTACAGACAGCACTGATTATGAGACGTTTTTACCAAGATCTTGTTAAGATTTTTTTTTTGGGTGATTCGTCAACAAAGCGGCAATTGTTATAACCCTACACCAAACAATTTAAGAAAACATTTAGAAAATTGTTCTGTATAAAAATACATACTCATCTGGATTTAGCAACCATTTTATCTGCCATTGAAGATATTGGTGACATTTACTTAATTACTTTCTGCGCATGCATCGTTTGAGTTGCTACCGTAAGCGTCAATGGTGAGCGTTACTGGTTACAACAAGACGGCACCACATGCCGCACAGCTCGACCAACAATCAACTTATTGCGATCATTGTTCCCAGAGAGACTGATTTCGAAAAATGGAGATTTTGATTGGCCACCCAGATCACCCGATTTAACGTCACCAGAGTATTGTTTGTGGGGTTATTTAAAATATAAAGTTTACGCCAACAAACCAAGGACTCTAGCTCAATTAAAAACTAACATACACCGTGAAATTGCCGCCATATTGACAGGAACCTTGACCGTGATGGAAAACGCCGAAAAACGAGCATCAAAAGTGGCCGCGATATCGTCTTCAAAGAGTAGTTGGAACATATTTCCTTAAATTAAAATAAATCATTATCAATATGAAAAAAGACAAGATTGTTTTTTAACGTTTTTTTTTTTTATAAACAAAGGCTTCCATTCTAAATGGTCAACCCTGCATATTGTGGTCGATCTCTTTGTTAAGAAAGAAAAAGAGATGAAGGAATGCGGGTTATAAAGGTTTTAGTAGCACCATATTATGGTAGCTGGCGTGGAGTTACCATGGAGAACGAGCGTTTCATTGGCAAAACTTTTTGTTGAAAAAACAATTAAGATTATTGGGTACTGTTCGCAAAAGTAAGAAAGACACAGCTTTACAGCTTCTTATTATTTCACGTCCAGTAAATTCGTCAATGTTTGCGTTTATAAAAGATATCACAATGGTACCATATATACAAAAAAAATGTACATTATCAACTCAGCATTCTGAGGATAGAGTATCTGCAGAATATGGAAAAAACTCACATATGATACAAGATTATAATGCCACTAAAGGAGCAGTTGACAATGTTGACAAACTAGTAAGAGAATATTCTTACTATAGAACTGCTCAATAGCCATATAGAATATTGTTACAAAATAAACCCATGAGCCGTGTCGACGGGACGACTATAGCCAGTCGGTACAATGCACAGTGGGTCAAAGTTGGGAAATCTTGGCTAAAAGTCCAAAACTGCAACTTTTCAAAATCATTTTAAAATTCATATTTCTATACAGTAAATATTTTGAATAAATAGGGGTGCAGTGCCAGTATGACACAACTTTTAGAGATACGTCTTTTTTTCGCGAAAGTACATCCCACAATAAAAATATTCTATTTTAAAATTTATATTACTTGCAGTTTTATTGCTTTGGATGTATCATTATTAGCTTATAAATTATAAATCAATACACAGGTTTAATTAAAATTAAAAATAACCCATAAAAGTTGTCTCGCTGCTCCTTATTACCTAAGAAATATTGTTTCGTACATATATTTATGGTTGCGGGGAGTTAGGCAAGCAGCAATTCCCGTCCACCCCCTTGCTGCCTACCCTTGACTACCACCCTCCGATAATCCCTACTCACACAGGAAAGCCGCCCTCTAGAAGAAAATTCAAAAAAATATAAGTAACGGAAGTTGTTGTCGTTCGTTAACCACCGAAATTGTAACACCTCGCCGCCTTTTGTCACTGTTGGTGTTGTTTGTTGGTGCAAGAAACCCCAGCGCCTTTTATTCGTAGCTACAAAAGGTCCAGGTGCCTTCCAACGAGCCTTCGAATCAAGTGAAATTGTCACGGAAGATCGGTGCAATTAGGACGAGTCCGTTGTTCATTTTCCTCACATTGTTGTTTCCATACATGACTTGCTTCGTAAATAAATATTTTAAGAAAAATTAGTTTTAATGTTTATTAAAATCGTATATTATTAATTTCTGCTGACGGGTATGTTTAGATTACGAAAGCAAAAGCAACTGTTATGTGGCAGAATTCGTGACCGTCATTGGTTATATATTGTACACCAAGCAAGATACAGTACAAAAAGGAGACAACCAGCTTATCCCAGAAAGAAGTCAATTATATAAAAAAAAAAAAAACAAACAGAGAAACTTCAACCAACCGTCTTAGAGGTAATAACAGAACGATCCATATCACGTATACAATGATCGGTGGTAAAATATGTAATACTCTAACATCGACGTCTTCAGCCCAAATTTGTTACGTTTGTGGAGCGAAGCCAACGGAAATGAATTGTCTGAACGAAATTATAAAAAAAAACGAGTGATGTGACTACATACAGATTTGGTCTATCAACACTCCATGCCTGGATCCGTTTTTTTGAATGTTTTCTACACATATCTTACCGTCTTGAATTTAAAAAATAGCAAGCGCTAAAAGATCAAACGAAATTGACAGCAAAAAAACAAGAAATACAACAGCAGTTTAGAAACGAAATGGATCTGCTAGTGGATCAAGTTAAACCCGGAGGTAGTGGGACCACAAACGACGGTAACACGATTCGTCGATTTTTTCAAAATTATGAAGACTGCACGAATAACCGGCATAAATGTCAATCTACTGAAACGGTATGCAGTTATTTTGCAAACATTATCCTCCAGATTTGCTATAAATTCTACAGCTTTTCGTAGATACTCGATGGAATCTGAACAGTTGTATTTAGAAGAATACTCTTGGTATTACATGCTAGTGGTTGTATACACTGATATGTCAAAAGCCTTTGACAAAATGAACCACCATATTTTACTCCTTAAGATGTCTCTTTTTGGACTATCTGATTCCTTAATAAATCTGTTCGTCTCTTACTTATTGTAATGTATTAATTAAGGCGTAGATTAATTGTACAGTAGGTTAAGTAGGAAGTACGTTAATAATAAGATGTTATGGAACGCGACTGCGCATAGCGTAGGTACTAATGTTTCTTGCAAGGACTCGTCCTCTTAGAGACAGACAGTCAAATAGGTAAGACATGAATTTGTGAGTGGCTTAATAAACACAAATCAACACGTGCTCGTTTTATTAATACTTATCACTTATCACACCGTGAAAATTTTGTTTTATACAATGGCTTTCAATCTGAGTCATATATCTCAACTTCCGGGGTTCCACAAGGATTTATACTTGGACTCTTATTCTTTATAATGTACATAAATGATATTTGATATTCCCAAATTTATATCTTCGCGGATGACATTAAAATCCTAAATAAGGTAGATACCGTTGACGACTGTGTTAAACTACAAAGTGATCTAACTAGGCTTGAAGAGTGGTGGTGTTTGAATAATCTGGAATTAAATAAAAATAAATGTAAAGTTCTCAGCTTCACATTGTTACATAGTTTTCCCCAGTTCGATTATCATCTTGGAAATTATCTTCTTCAACGAACTACATCTATTAAAGATCTTGGTGTACACTATGATGATAAGCTTAGTTTTAAGGAGCATGTGGCTTTTATTTTACAGAAAGCAAATGTAATGTTGGGCTTTATTCTCAGGAATAATATGCAAAGAGTTTACAAATACGTTACCACTAATAACATTATTTAATTCCCTAGTTAGATCTAGGCTCGAATATTGTTCACTTGCTTGGTCCCCCTATTATAACTACCAAATATGCATGCTCGAGAAGGTGCGGCGCAAATTTTTAATATATTAGGATGTACTTATCATGAATATTGTATTAAAACTAGTAAGCGACGCCATATTAATGAACTGCCATGTTTTTTTCAAACGACGATGACTATGGCGCATTCGATGAGGTAGTTCTGAAACTTGAACTAATCCAGGAATTCAAGCAAATCAAAGCCGATGCAATGAAAGCACAGCGACATTCGAAGTGTGAAGGGTGATAAAAACGGATACGCAGGTGTACTGTCACGAATCCCCTCGATCTCACAGCTTGACGTCAACATTAACTCCCGGGGGAGGAAACTTAATACAATGACCTTGGACATTGAAAACTTATGGAACAATACAAGAAACGACGCCAGTATCAGTACAAATGTAACGGCAGCGACAAAGATATGTATAGAATCATATTGTGCTCTTTAGTGCTCGAAGATCCATAAAAAATACTTATCGCAAAATTACGAGTAACCACTTTGAAATTCCCGTGTACTTAAGTAAACACTTGTAAAGTACTCTCAGTTTAAAGTGGTTTTTATGACAAGATAATAAACATTATCACCTCATTATTACCCCACGACGGATAATATGAGTTGAATAACAAAGTACGGCCCTATAAGACACCGATCACTTTCTTATTTTACTCCATTTTCCTCAGCATCAACTTCGACATAACGGACCTATCATAAAAACCATTTCAAACTGGGAAGACAATACATATGTGAATATAAGATTGGAGCATAATTATTTGGTGAAGAAAGTGTGGTACCTTTTTCGGACGAGGGTAATGTGAACGTGACACCAGCGCTAAGACAAGCCCTTCATATCCCAACAGAAACGCATACTACATAGTAAGTGATATGAATTCATCGAATTGCTCTCATTTGTGATACACTATTGTATCTTCTTGTATTGTATATTGTAAAGATATAAATCTTGTACATATGAACAGAAACTGATTTGATCATTTTTATTACAGAACAAAAAACAAAGCGTCGAAGTTTGCTTAAACAATTGAGCTTTAGGAAGATGAATAAGCTGTCTCCAAATGCCAAAAAAATTGTATTTGCGAATTCAATATTTACAAAGAAAAAATAGAGCATTAACAAAACGGGAAAATGACGCAAAAAAAATAAGTAAATGCACAGTACAGAAGAAGCTTCAAATAGGATTAAGAAAGTTGTTAAATGAAACAACATATAATTCCATGTTGTCTCAAATACGGATGCAACAAAAAGCCCCGTAGGTGGAAGGTTTGCCATAAAAAAACAATAACCACTCTTTTAAATAAAATAAAGTGTGTGGAATTAATGAGCACATATTCAATAGTCTTAAAACAGCTGCTACCTCAGAAAAAGAACAGATGAATTTAAATTACGTCCTTAGTTTTTATTTTTGTAAGAGCAGCACATGTACTTCAGACTTGATCAAGTGCATTAAAGAAAAGATTAGTGCTGTTCACACGGCAGGTTTTCACGTTGTTGGGACAATACGTGATCAGGGGAGCACCAATAGAGCAGCTATAAATTATTTATTGGAGGAGACCAACGAGTTATTCTTTGCAGGTGAGGAAAATACATATAGAGGGTTTTTAATAGACGACATCGAAGTATGATTTTCCTTACCTTCTGAAAGGCATCAGAAATAATATGCTGAATAAAAATTTACATTTTGTTCAAAACGATGTAGAAAAAGGGGTCAAGCGGTCGCATATTACCCATCTATACGAAAGTGATTTATAAGAAACTGCATTGAAAATTTGTCAAAAATTGATAGCAGAACACGTGTACCCCGACAAAATCCGCGAAATGAAGGTGAATTGCGAAGTTTTCAGCCTGCGAGTGGCAGCTGTTTGCGAGTTTGTGTAGAGACCTACCATCTGACCATCCTCAATATATTGAAGTAGAAGCCATCCCGACGCCAGATGTATTAAACTTTTATAATAAGTTATTTGATACCGTAAATGGTAGTTCTCGGACTTATATTCCGCGACGGGTGCAATTGAACCCAGTTCGCAACATATTTCCTTTTGGCATAGTGAAACCATTCCTGTTCTATCAATTAGCACTTTCTGTGTCCCCACACAAATCAGACTGTCAAATTTTCCCTCCTCCCCTAACCAACTGGATTTTTTCCATCCATAACCTCGAATACATTTGGCGTAAGTTACGAGGAAAAGGTTTTAAATATCTTACACCAAGAAACTTTAATCAGGATCCCCTCGAGAACTTTTTGGAGATATTCGTTCTTATGGTGGAAGAAATATCAATTCTATTTATGCTGCCTTTATTGCTTCTTTTAAAGCTCTGCTTATAAACAACTTCCTCTCCCCGCACTATGTTACTTTCAACTGCGAAGAAGAGGAGTCTGAGGACGCCTTTACAAATTTGGGTAATCTTGTTGCTGCAAATAATGTTAACGTCACAATACCAAATATACCAGTAGTTGTATTCCTTTTGAAGTAAGTAAATCATCTACTTTTGGCGCAGAAGTTGCCAACTATGTTGCCGGATACGTAGTAAAAAAAATAAAAAAATATACCAAAAATTGTCAGCAATGTTTGGCCCTTATGGACACAGATTCCCAACATAGACAACATGGTCTCATTCTTGCCCGACAATACAAAAATAGTCATCTTTTGCATCCCTCTACATTGTTCGTATTTCATTTTAAGCATCTAGTAACCATTTTACATACAATGTTACCAGTGAATATTTTAGTTTATAATTTAAAAACTGTTTTATTTAAATATGTGGAAGATAGTGGTAATTTTTGGCCTTCTGAAGGTCTGTTTTGCGATAAGCATACTTCTGCTAAAGACGTTTTTGTTAACACCACGATTAATTTGGTAGTATTTAAATACTTTAAAAATGTTAACAGAATTTTGTCTGGGAAAGATCTCAGAAATGTGGAGGCTACACAAGATCCCGTCAAAAAACTAGCGTATGTATAAACAATAATTTTTTAACGGGTAGTTTACCAGATATTTGCGCTGCGTTTATTCTGTTTTTAACACTTCCAGCGACTTCTTCATCAGCAGAAAGATCTTTTTGTAAATTAAGATTAATGAAATCATATTTACGAAGCACGATGAGTCAAACACGATTAACCAACTTAGTTGTGTTCTGCAACGACCACTGAGGTAATCTGTTGATTTGCGTAAGTTTCCAGTAGAACATAGTTCATCTAACAAGGCACTAACTTCACCTGCTAAAAACCAAGGAGCTAGCCAATAACTGTTGTAAAAATAAACTAATTAACAATTTACATTCACGTAAGATTACTAGGAAGTATTCATCAGCTGCTGGTAAGCCACAGCCTTATCCATATAGAGCAGAATAACTTCCCAGCTATTTACAATTTCAAAATATTCGTTTAAATTACGAATCTAAGAGGGACTATAAGTCAGACGGAATATATCAATAACAAACATTAACTTTCTTTATATTTACAACCTCGATCCAGATCCAGAAAGCTAAATAAGAAAATTTGGCGGAGAGTTCCAGCAATATATGTTCAAAAACTGAACGATTCAGACCTGAAATTATTAAAACTGGTACCAAAGCAAAATCATGCACATCCGATTTTGAAATTTGGTTAAATTTATTGAGGGACCTTATCGACGCAATGGGAAATTACGGCAAAGGTAGTTATCGACGAACGATGATGAGTTGAACAATTAGAGTGTGCTCGGTAAGTCTTGGCACACTTTTCCGTAAGGATTTTAACTACGACTGCCAACTTGTCATTTGCTGCAGACAGACCACTTTCTGCACTGAGATAAAATTAACAAACAAATAAACATAACCCAATTCCCACATCATCATTCTTTTATTTCAGAACGTTAGGCAACAATTATCTTCCATGAATCCCGATCAAGTTTTCGATTTTCTGGATCCTATTGACGAACAAGCATATGATTCAGATGTGGGAGGTGTCACGGACGAAAAGGACGAAAAGATCTCTAAACCCACGTCAAAATCAACACGTCGATCTTACTCAATGTGAAGAACAAAATTAGCTTCTAAGAAAAAGTCATCTCACTGGACAATCGTCTGTAATTGAGGACCCTGAGGCTCAAGCTTATTCCGATTTTGTTTCAAATGACAGCATTCGGGACCCTACATGTCTGGGATGATACACTCACAAAAAGAAAAACTCTTTACGACTTTAGTCCAGAATCAGAAGATCAGATAGTGACGAATTCGTCAGACAAAATGTCTTGACTCGACGGAATACAGTAAAAAACACTTTTAGTGTTATTGTGGGCATACGTTTAGGGCCAAGATGTACACTGTACGTTTATACCTCACTCTTTTTCTATAGCAGGTATAATGGTAACCCAATCAGATGGTTCGATTTATAATGCAACGTTGGTGTCTGATAACGATTAACGATAACTAGTAGCGGTAGCGCAGTGCCAGTTAACTGTCAAACTAACCTCCCAGTTATATGCATTTTTTTGGTGAATTTGTTTTTGTGATAAAAATAAATAAAATTTTAAAAAAATTGAGGAGAAAAACAAAGAGTGAATTGAATATGTCACAGTTAAAAGACACATATGGAAATTTATTAGTTCACTCAAGTAGAAAACAAGATTTTTAGGATTTATTATTTGTATAACTACAGTTTCGCATTTATATCGAGACTTAATCGGTAATAATTATTTAAAATATATATAAAACTTGTAAGTCAGGATCATTTAGAAATTTTTAGTTGCATTAGACGTCGCGATGGAAACAACAATCCTTCTTCCTTTCAATTTCAGTGTGCCTATAGAAAATTATTAGTTCGGGAACCAGATCAAGGAAACAAAAAATAGTAACAAGAATTGTGTCCAAAAGTTCTTTAATAAACAATATAAAGGATATAATATTGTCAGAAGAAGAGCACGATTATTGCTCATTGAATAATATGCTTTTAGAATACAAAAATCATGTGGTTGAATATATTGCGGGATTTGTGGTAAAAAAAGTTGCGAAAAGTATGTATTGGAATATACGTAAGCTACAATGGTTTGCCGACAGCTCACAATCAATGTTAATACAGGTGGATTAATATCACCTAGTCAAAATGTAACTTTCAATTGCAAAACAATTGAAACCATTAGAAAAAAAGACGATCTGTTCTTCAAAACAGAAAACATTTCTGAATATTTTGTGATTCAATTATTTAGAAAACATATTTGCAAGAAAGTATTTTCCTGCGAAGTCATGAATGTACATCATACGTATTTTAAATCAAGATTTTTTTGATAATCATAAAATGAATTAATTAAAGTTATCGCAGGTACGTGTATAAACACGAGATTACACCATGAAGCTCGAAAAATAAATCAGACACAAATAAATTGTAGGTTAAGAAGTAAGTTTACCAAGCTTTATTTTATTCAATAATGATTGTATTGTAACTTGAACATATGTATTATGTATGTAAATAAAGTTTTGAAAATTTTACTTTTTTTTTTCTTTTATTGTACAGCGGGTTCGAAAATATATTCAAATTACAATTTACTTGCACATTTTTGCATTTGATGTACTATTTTCGAAGACTGACAAAGTATCTTGGATATTAACAAGTGTAACAAAGTTCGGTTCAACCGCTCCTTTTGGCACGCCCACACATCTGGCACCCCAGCTGTCTGTTTTCACCCGACAACACGAATGATAACTCCTGCGCCCTCTCGCGCATTCCTGCATTGCGCACCCCGCTAGTTGCCTGTTTTCATCCCGGCGATAAGAACAATACTCATAGCGCCCTCTAGCGCACCCACGAATCAGACATCCCCCCAGGCAGTACCATTTACTCTCAGGCACTACCTGAATTCACCCCAAGGCAGCGCTGTCGGCCAACACCCTCGCACCACTTTCGCCCGTCTACCCAATAAAGAAGCTCTTGGAATTATCTGAAAACAACAAGAAGTTCATGCTAGAGTAATCTAAAGCTCGATAGCATTTTGTTCATCCCAGCATCGCCTTGCATCCTTGGTGGTCGGGAGTGAACAGCTTCTTGGACGGGTTAAGCATCCAGAGGGGTCCCACCGGGTCAACGAATCGCGTTAGTGTCGGTGTGCAAAAGGCTTTTCGTGTTCAAGGACTATTTTCGTGTTTTCGTGCTCAAGGATTATTTTCTTGTGTTTAAGGACTATTTTCATGTGCAACGACTTTTGTGTTTACGGATTATTCTGTGTGCAATAACTTGTTAACCCCTGAGATATTGTGTATATATTGTTATCAATAAACGAGTTTCGGCTCACTGAACCAGCTACACAAGTTAGTAAACGCATAGATAGGTATGTAAATACATATCTCTGAGTGAACCAAAGCTCCTTATGAAATTTTATGCATTGATTATTATTATTATTTATAATTGCCGCCTACAAAACGGGCCAATGGCAAGACACATCGTTACTTAGACGGAAATTTAAAATCGACAAAAAGTATGTCAGCAACATATTAAAGGAGAATAATGTCAAACTTGCAACGCGAAAATCCGCCCCCAAATATTCAAAAAAACAAAAGTTGGAACAAAAATGAAAATTAAGGCATCTTTATGAATCCGCTTTTTCCCCCTCAAATACTATTGAAATAATCATCGATGACGAATCCTACTTCACTTTTGATGGTAGCGATACTGCTAACATTAAATGTTTCTATTGTAAGCAAGGAGAATAAATTCCTTAAGAAAGTTCTTATGATAATTCCTAAGCAAAAATTCAGTTGTTTACACTATGTGATTTTTCTTAAGAAAATACTCCCAAGCGAAATCCTAAGCGATTTCTTAAACATTTATATGCCAAGGAACACGACGGTACCCATTTCTTGTGAATAGCTTGGGAATTTTGTACAAAAACGTTTAAATTTGGCGCTATAATATTGTAATTCTGACCGGTTCGCGATATATATTTGAGGTTACCTACACCGATTTGTCACTATTGTCAGCTGATTCATTATACTGTTCGCTGTGTTTGTTCGTTTACGTTATTTGTTTGCTCTTAAATTTCATTTAAAAGAAGTAATTATATTGCTATAATGGAAAATCAGGTAAAACCATTGTAAAATAGGTACTTATAATTTATAATACATATGTAAATTTTAGGTGGAATGGTCGCGTGCTATGAGTGAAAAACTATAGCGATGTACAAACAGAATCCTTGTTTGTACAATACAAAACACAAATTTTATAGTAATAAACATGCTAGACACGATGCCCTATGCAAAATTTGTGAGGAATTAAAGAATTTGTGTCCACTACTCACAGTGGAGGAAGTGAAAAAAAAAATACCAAAGTGCGCTCACAATTCACCCATGAGCAAGCAAAAATTAATTTTAAAAAATGGGGAAGTCTAGCAATAGCACTGATGAAGTAGAAGACTTCGATAATTTTCTTATTTTATTTGTCTCTATTGGAACATTGTTCTGTTACACAATAAACTATTAATATTATTATTATAATAAGGCGTAGTGGTACGAAACTCTGCTGTTCTTAGGAGAGTTTATAAAGGGACGTAAAAGGAAGATCACTTCAATACCATAGTGATACACAAAGTAAAATTTTTGTGTTGTAGTACTCCCAGGCTAGCAGTAGCACTGGCACAAAGACTGACGAAATGTTTGGGAGTGACCCAGTCCAAAGTCCACCGTTAAAAAAAAAGAAAATTGACGTGCCTGCAGTAGATGAGGCAATACAAAAAACGTTACAAGCCTATTAAAAGTTTTGATAGCAAGCCTCAAGAAGAGCGTTTTAAAACGGTCCATTGCCCTGTTTAGCTTTAATAAATATTTTAATTCAATTTCACGTAGTTTTGAATGCAAAACAAACTTGATAAAATAATATCATAATACTGCCACTAAGACCCAATGATGCCATATGTTATCACCAGTACGCGGGAATTTGTTTCACCGCTGCAATCCCCCAGTTGAAGTAAGGTGTGTTTTACGGTGAGTAGCGGGGACACCTTGATCGAATTTAATACAGCAACATGGCGTTGTAATTTCGGATCTCCACAAAATATATCTTCGGTGGAATCACGTTTCCAACCGCGAGTTTTAAGAAATGGGTTTAATACCGCTAGCTGATCTGGACAATATCAACACATGCGTGTTTCAGGTAACTTTTAAAACTTTAACCCTACGACACCACGTAAATATACTGAGTGGCAAAAGTAAAACTGCACCATGAAGGAGTGATAATTTTGTAATAAACTTTAATATATAGGCTAAGGATTGTTAGAATAAGAACTGTAGGTAAAAATATAAAGAGGAATTTTTTCAAGAATTGTAAACGAATCTACAATTCATTATTCATTCATGTATTCAGAAAACCAACTTACGTTTGTTTCTGTGTTGCAGCACCAAGAAAACGAGAGGGCATTTTGCGCAGTGTAGATACAACCAAGGAAGCATAGTTGACATCCCGCTGCAAAAGGTTTCATTCCATGGCGATGGACTGGTCGGTAAAACAAATGAGCATGGGGAAGAAAATAGGGAATCTCCGGGTGAAATTGGTCCAAGCAGTGAACATTTCTCAATCTCCACGTTTTGAAAAACCAAAAACTTAAACCCAAAAGTCGCAGATTTACTTTAAAAGAGAAATTATCGTCTGTAACACTTGTTAAGACCCGTGCGAAAGCATACCGCTTATTATCTAGGATTTTTGCCGTTACCTAAGACATTAATTAATTTATTAAATAAAATTCCACTCCGCCCTGGCTTGAATAAACGCCTAATGGACAGTTTCAAGCAGTCAGTGACAAAATTAAAACAAAACGATGAACTGTGTGTGGTTATATAATTTGAGGCAATGAGTTTACCCCACAATTACCGTACAATTCTAAAAAAGATATTATTGAAGGTGTAGAGAATTTTGGCGACCATAGAACTAAAAAAATTGCGAACCATGTAAATGTTTTTTTTTGTTAAAGGGATTCACAGGCAATGGAAGCAATAATTTTTTTATTCTTTCTAGGTCTTCTGTGTGGAAACAGCTTACCTGCTGAAGCAGTGTAAACTGCAGATTTCATCTTGTTTATGGATATGTTATTTGACAGTCTGAATGGTAACGCAAAACAAGCGCCAATAAGTAAACCATTTAAAGGAAGGGTTTCGGCTGATTCTGGACATAAAAAGTGGTGGGAAGAATATGTGAAAGTACTTAAATCAATGCGTTTTTGGAATAGTAAAAAGGGCATATATGACCAAAAATTGAGTTAAAATAATTGAAGGTTTCTTGTATTTATTTACGATCAAAATTGTTGACACGAGTACTTTTTGCCACGTGCTTGGAATCAAGATTGCATTGACAATTTTTTTGCTGCTATTAGAACGCATGGCAGGCGCAATACAAAACCTGACGTAGTGCAGTTTACAGCTGAATTTAAATGACTTATCGGCTCATTTTCGTACTACGAATTGAGACCAGGATTTAGCTTTGGAAGTACTGGACAATTTGCACTGCTTTCTTATCGGGGACGAAATAGAAGGAGTACATCCCCTCGAGGAAAACAGTGCTCCCGAAGATCCAAGCGAGATTGCAGTCTCGCAGAAAAGTCGAGTTGCAAAAGCAACCCGTTGGAAACAGATTGTCGCATATGAATATACAAGCAACTCATTTGCAGCAGAAGAAATGCAAGAAAAACTGTACTCTGTTATAAGTAGAGCACACAAGGTAGGATTACAAGTACAATCAGTAATTTCTGTATGGCCAAAATCGCGTATTTTGGCATCTAATGAATATTGATATTTTTTGCAAATATTACTGGTATCTCAAATAATTTTTTAAAGTCAACAAAACGAACTCAAATTCTGGATGAATATTACAATAGAATATCACGTGCTTCCAAAACCCAGTGGAATTTTAAAACACGTGTTATAACTAAGAACAGTTTTAAGTCAAAGGGAGAATTTCCTGGAAATTTTTGAAAATATTTGATGATTTTGCCAGAGATCACTTAGAGAGGCGAATGGATTCATAAGAACGCGTATGATCAATGTATATTTGACACTTGACAGTTGATTCATGGGTGATGCGTATTTCCTACGTTACACGTGTTTCACGCTCTGTTTTGTTTTGTTAAGTCAAAAAACTGTGTTTAATGTTTGTAAACTGGACGGTTTTTGCAGAATGGCACCAACCCACAACATAAAATTAAAAAACGTAATTTGCTTCATTTCATAATTCTATAAAATAAACTTCTAAATTTTATGTACGTGAAAAAATCAAAATAATTATACTTTGCAGGGGATAAAATGGTGTACGGGTCCTATGCGTTTATTTCCTAAAAATAATTGATATTTTGTGGATTGGTGCTATTCTGCACAATAAAGGACATACTTAGAATAATATTATTTAATGCACCCAAATATAAAGAATGTGGTTTAATAATTGATAAATTTAAGAATTTTCCATTTCAAAATGTCAGTGAAACCCTCTACATCATCTTCTGTGTAACCAGAAGACGCTAGATTTTTGTAGAAGGGTTGTGCATCTGCCGGTATTAAATGCAGAAATGACTGCAAATCTTTCAATTTAGGGTCACTTATCGGTTTGCCATTGGGCCATAAAGGTGTTAATGAGTCTCCCAATCGACTGATAGGTCGACCAGGTCTTCTTTTGCGTATTTCAATTTTTGCGTATTCACTTGCAAAGAAATACATTTGGTGACTAACCAAAAACAGTTGAAGGAGAGAACAATGTTATTATTTTAAATAAGTATGTACTTAGATCTCTTAAATGAACTCCAAGAAAATGAACGGTCACACCTTGCAATCAAAGTGCAAAAAAAACATATGATTTTAAATATTATATATAGGCTAAGGAATGTTAGAATAAGAACTGATTAGAATTTGAATTGTATCGGTACAGCAAAAAATAAAAGGTTTTCTCGTACGCTGAAGAAAAACTTATCATTAGATTTAGGTAAATTTCCTAATCAAAGTACTTATGTTTAATTATAACATTTTGCAATATAGACTCTTTCCTGCATATCAGAACAAGGAATTTAGCTCATCAACATGGCGTTGTAATTTCGGATCTCCACAAAATATATCTTAGGCAGAATCACGTTTCCAACCTCAAGTTTTAAGAAATGGGTTTAATACCGCTAGCTGATCAGGACAATATCAACATAAGAGTATTTCAGGTAACTTTTAAAACTTTAACCCTAGAACACCACGTAAATATACTGAGTGGCAAAAGTAAAAGGACACCATGAAGGAGGAGAATTTTGTAATAAGCTTTTATATATAGGGCAAGGATTGTTAGAATAAGACCTGTACGTAAAAGTATAAGGAAGAATTTTTTAAAGAATTGTAAACGAATCCACAATTCATTATTCATTCATGTAATCAGAAAACCAACTTATGTTTGTTTCTGTGTTGCAGCAACAAGAAAACGAGAGAGCATTTTGCGCAGTGCAGATGCAACCAACCAAGCATAGTTGGCACCCCGCTGCAACAGGTTTCATTCCATGGCGATGGATGGTCGGTAAAACAAATGAGCATGGAGAAGAAAATAGGGAATCTCCGGATGAAATTGGCCCAAGCAGTGAAAGTTTCTCAATCTCCACGTTTTGAGAAACCAAAAACTTAAACCCAAAAATCGCAGATTTACTTTAAAAGAGAAATTATTGTATCTAACACTTGTTAAGGCCAGTGCGAAAGCATACCGCTTATTATCTAAGATTTTTTGTTTGCCGTCACCTAGGACATTAATTAATTTATTAAATAAAATTCCACTCCGCCTTGGCTTGAATAAACGCCTAATGGACAGTTTCAAGCAGTCAGTGGCAAAATTAAAACAAAACGATGAACTGTGTGTGGTTATATGATTTGATGCAATGAGTATTACCGCACAATTATCGTACAATTCTAAAAAAGATATTATTGAAGGTATCGAGAATTTTGGCGACCATAGAACTAAAAAAATTGCGAACCATGTAAATGTTTTTTTTTTGTTAAAGGGATTGACAGGCAATGGAAGCAATAATTTTTTTATTCTTTCTAGGTCTTCTGTGTGGCAACAGCTTACCTGCTGAAGCAGTGCAAACTGCAGATTTCATCTTGTTTATGGATATATTATTTGAAAGTCCGAATGGTAATGCAAAACAGGCGCCAATAAGTAAACCATTTAAAGGAAGGGTTTCGGCTGATTCTGGACATAAAAAGTGGTGGGAAGAATATGTGAAAGTACTTAAATCAATGCGTTTTTGGAATAGTAAAAAGGGCATATATGTAAAAGTTCCATCGACCAAACATTGAGTTAAAATAATTGAAGGGTTCTTGTATTTACGAACAAAATTGTTGACACGAGTACTTTTTGCCACGTGCTTGGAATCAAGATTGCATTGACAATTTTTTTGCTGCTATTAGAACGCATGGCAGGCGCAATACAAAACCTGACGTAGTGCAGTTTACAGCTGCATTTAAATGACTTACTAATTTGCACTGCTTTCTTACCGGAGACGAAATAGAAGGAGTACATCCCCTCGAGAAAAACAATGCTCCCGAAGATCCAAGCGAGATTGCAGTCTCGCAGAAAAGTCGAGTTGCAAAAGCAACCGGTTGGAAACAGATTGTCGCATATGAATATACAAGCAACTCATTTGCAGCAGAAGAAATGCAAGAAAAACTGTACTCTGTTATAAGTAGAGCACACAATTTCTGTATGGCCAAAATCGCGGATTTTGGCATCTAATGAAAAATTGTTTATAATGCCTGATTGTGTCCGCATTTTTAAAAATGTAGCGGCTGCGCTTATATATGGGCGAACTTTTTATTTGGATGAATTTGTTGTGAAAAGTCAACATTTGCCATCAAATTTCATATCGATAGAGGCAATTTAACAAGAATTTTTTTAGATCAAGATGATATGCTAAAACTTTGCCCTCATCTCAAAGCAAATGAATGTGTCGGTTAGTGTTGTGCTATTAAATCATGACGTAGGTGCTCACATAACGAAAAAAATATGGAGAAAAAATATTTAACAACCGCTTGGTTCGTTTTTCTCGTGGTTCAAATATATGACTGGACGTTTTTTTAAATATGGCATTTCTCAAGGAAAAGAAGAGGAATATAATTTGTTTCCATTCATTTATAAACATGGTGAGCCACATCAGAGTGGAATGCTATTATCTATACAAACCGCTTTGTATGTGCAAAGTAGGTATTTAAAGCAGGAGAATTTTCAATATGTATTATTAGGGCACTACTCCAGATGCCTTGTAAAAATTATTTTCACAAATTCGAAATCGACAATCGGTTCCTGATGCTAGAGAATTTAAAGTTGCATTAAAATTAATTTCTCTCTCGCAATTTGAAGGAAATGCGAGCCACAGTAATTATAAATGCAGTGATCAACACCATTTAATAAGTTATTGTAAGGAACTAAATAAAAAGCAAATTGAAACTGACCTTGATAGTGAAGATAGGGACGACTTTATAATGGATCTTTCAAATTATTTGGCAGGTTCCTCACCAAAATTGAGTGAAAGTGCAAAATCTGCTCTAGATTATTTAGTGGGAGCTGTCATTCACAAAATGAAAAGGCAATCCGGTGTGTGCGAAATATGTTTTGCTTCACTAACTGCAAATTCCGATAAAGATCTTTGGTTGTTAACCCAACTGCGGGAATATAAAGAAAATCTTTTTTTTTTCCTAGCAAAGAACTATATACGTATTTTGAATACTGTGAACAAGCATTTAGGAGTTCAGAAAAAGCAATTATCCAAAATTCAGTCAAAAGAACACAATTAATAGACATTTTACTAAAAAGCACTGTATTGCCTAAAACTATCCCGTTCTGCCGCAACATTATAAAAAACTGCTTAAGCATTTTTATTAAATGCAGGATCCATTTTGCTCTCAGAGACAATAATAAAGAAAATAGACAGGAAAACAGCAGCAGTAGAGGATACACTAAGGGCGACTTGTATAAAACTTCGCTGAACTGCCGGTCAGATGACCAACGGTTCATTCGTTGGTCACTTTTGATCTGAGTTCAAGACTAATTTGCTTGTACATAGCGCGGTTAACGACAGGTCAGTTGACTAAGCATTTTAAGCAGTTGGTAGCACTGAATATCGTTGAAAATGGTTGAAAATGGTTAGAAAGTGAGGTTACATACACAATTTGACAGCGTTCAAAACAAACAGCAACGTGGTTCCGTCATTTCCGTTATTATTGTTGTGTTTGCAAGTCGGCAAGTTGAAACCTGAGTGATATATTTAATATAATTTAAATATTATATTTTTTATTATTAGAAAAGATTTTGTTACGTCGTGGTAAGAACAGTGATGTGGTAACTACAGCGTATAATAATTTCACTTCTCATATTTTCCAGTTTGTACTTGCGAAAATGTGTTCAATGTCGTCCACAGGAAAGCCCAAATTAGTACGTTCCAGCAATTTCAGCACGAAAGAACAACATGTTCTGATATCGCTGATATCTAAGTAAAAGAATATTATTGAATGCAAGGAGTCAGACACTAACAGTAACAGGAAAAAAAATGCAGCGTGGAAAGCTCAATGTGCTGAATTTAACAGCATGAGTGGCGAAACCGCATGTGATGTAACTGTGCTCAAAAATAAATATAATAATTTAAAGAAGAGGGCTAAAGGAAATTTTCCACAAGAGAGATCCAATGCTTTTGGAACTGGTGGGGGCCCGTCAGACCCGTCACCCGTTACTGAGCTGGATATTCAAATAAAGGAAATTATAGGTAAGCAGCCTCTTAAGGCTCTTCCTTACAGTCATTAAAATCTGCCGAAATACGGCAAAACGCCACGTCCAATATCATCCTTACTATAGCACTTGAAGACTTGTGCGACATATCTATTTGTTCGTGATACAAAAATCTTCATGGAAATAGTTTTTATATTGCATTAAAGGCTTCCGTTTTTTTAATAAAAAATAAAAACAGAAAAACTTATTTTTCTCTTTGAGCCAAAACTATAACGTATTTTGGCTTAAAAAAATCTGACAGTTTAGATAATATTATTGCTCACCTGGGACTAATAATTATTTTTTCGTTAAACTATCCATTTTTTAGTTATTGTTGATTAAAGCAAGACCTAAAAAGGGCATTTTTTCTAAATGTAGGCAACCAAACATCTTCTTTCGTCAAGAACGAGCCAAGAAAGTGTATGATTTACGATAGGGGTTGGCCACTATTGAGAGATTATACGGATTTAAAACCTTTGTTGAGAAAATATGCAAATGAGGTGACCGTAGTGTGTTCTACCTGAAGGTTGTGGAATCGTACAATTATGTAGGAGTATTATATTAATATCTAACTTCAGAATAACAAATAAATAAAAAAAAAAAATGGAAAATTATTTGGAAAAATTTTATTTAAAAGCCATGCTCGCAGAAATTATTGATTCACGATGGAGTCGAAATCAGCAGCTTCGTCCTATAATAAAAAAAGATTTATGATTTACAGACCATTATTTATTTTTATATCATTATATTTATTATACACTATCTCAGTCAAAAAAATTTATATACATTTTTAAATTTAGAAGAGGCTATAATATGTATAAAGATATGTAAGTAATTCAACACATACATTGGATTATTAGTGTCACATATAATCGAATCTTCATTGTGTGCTTTGGAAAAAGTTGTTCTATTCTTTTCTTTTTCAGTGATTGATAATTTTAAAATTTGTCTAATTTATCTCACATTTGGGATCAGCGGTAATTATAGCTGTTGAAACAAGTTAGGCAGTTTTGTAAAAAATCCAAACTCGGTTATTTATTTGTTATTCTGAAATTAGATTAATATAATACTCCTACATAATTGTACGATTCCACAACCTTCATGTAGAACACACTACGGTCACCTCATTTGCATATTTTCTCAACAAAGGTTTTAAATCCGTATAATCTCTCAATAGTGGCCAACCCCTATCATAAATCATACACTTTCTTGGCTCGTTCTTGACGAAAAATGTTTGGTTGCCTACATTTAGAAAAAATGCCCTTTTTAGGTCTTGCTTTAATCAACAATAACTAAAAAATGGATAGTTTAACGAAAAAATAATTATTAGCCCCAGGTGAGCAATAATATTATCTACACTGTCAGATTTTTTTAAGCCAAAATACGTTATAGTTTTGGCTCAAAGAGAAAAATAAGTTTTTCTGTTTTTATTTTTTATTAAAAAAACGGAAGCCTTTAATGCAATATAAAAACTATTTCCATGAAGATTTTTGTATCACGAACAAATAGATATGTCGCACAAGTCTTCAAGTGCTATAGTAAGGATGATATTGGAAGTGGCGTTTTGCCGTATTTCGGCAGATTTTAATGACTGTAAGGAAGAGCCTTAAATACTCACACAGGGCAATTAGTGCAGTCCTATAGTGTGAACCACATTTTAGACTTGTGAAATTGGTAGTAAAAATTATTTTTATAGGTAAGCAAGTGACGGGTGATGACTCCATTTTTGATTCGGATGCCACGGATGATCATCCAACAAGAGAGAATAACATAGAAGTTGTGGGCACTGAAGTTGTGGATGAAACCATCACCATCGAAATCAATGATTCTGATGGGAAAAATGAGTTAAGTGATGAAATCCAGGAAGAAGTGTCCTCAAATTTATTAAGGTTACAAACAAAATGGAATTCTCCAGGTGTACCAAAGCGAAACAAGACATCACTGCGCACACCACATGGCAATTTAAAAAATAAATTAAGCCAGTGGTCAGCGCAAAAAACAGAATGTGCTGTTTCACAGAAAGAATTTTTACGAGAGGAACATGATCAAAAACTTCGCCACAACTAGGAAAGGCATCAAATATATTTGCAAGAATGCAATTTAAGAATGCAGCACATGCAGGAAAAACATGATTTAGAATTACAATTATTAAAAAAATCTCTTGAATAAACTAAAATGTAATTTTGTTATAGTATATAAATATGTATATATATATGTAATCATAATAAATTTTCAAAATATTGGTTAATCAAAGTTTGTCTAACAATATTATTAACGTTGTGTGCACGGTTATCTTCAATTATGTCATCATCTATTATAGCTGCAGCAATTTCACGTTCTACGTCCTCATTTATGTCGTCTGGTGCTTCATCATTCAGTTCACAAGCTACGTTGTGAAGAACAGCACACGCTACAATGAGTGCTTGTATTTTAGTAGACTTTAGTCTGATCCCTAAAGCAAGTACAGGAAACCTTCTTTTCAGTACGCCAAAGCATCTCTGAATAGGATTTCTGGTCCAAATGTGTGTTTGATTAAACAAATTCTCGGCCGGTGTAACCAAAGTTCGCAGTGGTGTTATTAAATAATTTGTTACGGCATAACCTTTATCCCCTAATAGAACACCATCCCCAAATTCACCATTTTCAAAACGATGTTTTATTCTCGAATTAGCAAAAATATACGAATCATGTGCAGATCCAGGCCATCGGGTTACAATGTCAAGAATTTTCAAGTTTGCGTCACATATAGCTTGGACATTATAAGAAAAAAAACTTTTCCGATTTCTATATACTTCAGCGTCACGTCCTCCTGGAGACAAAATTTTAATGTGTGTACAATCCAGGGCACCAACACAACGAGGAAATCTGGCAATATTATAAAAACCCTGTCTCACTGCACTCTTTTCGGCTTCTGTTCTTGGCATTTGTATGATCTGTGGTCGTATCCTTGCAAGTGCAAAAATTACCTTCGTAATTACACGACTAGTAGTTGATTCATCTACGCCACTATGATCGCCTACCAATTTTAGAAATGCACCAGTTGCAAGAAATCGAAGTGTTATTATTACTTGTTCTGATGCTGATAAAGCATGGTTTCTGTCCGTTTGTGATGAAATTTCTGGGCTAATTTCGTTTATTATAAAATTTGTAACATCTTTGGACAGTCTATAACGTCGTTTAAATTCCTTATCATTATATATTTCAAAGGGATCGATTCTATTCCGAAAAATTCGGGGTAGCCGTGGTTCCATAACCTAAATTGCGATGAAAATTTGTAATAAAGTTTAATAAAACAAAAAACATTGTTAATACCTCATCTAATAGTTCTAAAAAATCTTCATCATCGGTTAAATCTCCAAGAAAATCTTGATATCTTGCCATAATGAGCACAGGGACTCTTTTTTAACTTTATGTGGATTAGTAATAATACTCATATATGAACGCAACTAACGATTTATTTGTCAAATTGTCTATCACCGTCAACTGATTAATGGTTGATCTTATGTTGACTATGGTCAATCGCTTGGTTACATTGATCTAAGGTTGAACTGCGCGTCAGCGTCTGATCACCAATTGAACAAGTCACTTGTGTACTGATCGAAGAATGACCAGCAGATCATTTTTAACCTGACGTTGACCAACTATTGTACAAGTCGCCCTTAATCTCAAATCAGGCCCAACCAATAGCCATAGTCGCTGCACTGTAACCAATCACATCCATTGTCTGTTTGACAGTTTGCAGCTGACAACCAGCTTAGCTATCCCGCGCTATTCGTCCGTGTTCTAGATAATATTGTATCACAAAATACTTAAACAACATTTCACTGTTACACTATTTTGTGATTTTATGCTATCCGTTATTAATTTTATAGTTTGTCCCTGTGTGATTTGTGTGAAACACATTATCCCATTCGAAACGTGCGGTTAATATGGAGAGGTAGGTTACCATAATAAATAATACTCCTAATAAACATTATGACTGTATGAGATTATATATTTTTTTAATGTTACTTATCGTGGAAGTTGCCACACCATACTTTAGTGCCAAATCTTTCTTGCGGTTTCGTTTGCGAGGTGCCATTTCTAATGTTAAAAGACGGAATGACTGTACCTCGGACGTTATTAAATGCGTACACAGCAAAAAAAAATGTTTTGTCTGGAGCCACTTGTATGTAATTCTGTGAATTCGGATTGCTAAATTCAGATAAATCCGAATTATAAAATACATTGTGAGAAAATAATTTATCGAATAATTTATCGAAGAAAAATGTAATAATTGTGAAACAATAGCTGAAATAGATCACGAGACGCGTAGAAAAATCAAGACTGAAGAGATTTTAATGAAACTGTCACAATTAAACAATGAAGATTTTTAGCAATCCGCTAATCAATGTTTGGAAATCCTAAAGAAATTTGAGAAACCAGAGTCCGTAAAAAGAAAAATTGAAAAACAGAGCTATCATCCTAACAACGCAAAGAAGAAATAATAGTAAAGATTTGATTGAATCTTTTTAATTGATTTGAATGATTTTTACTTGTAGTAATTCTCATTATTTCCCAGCAGATGTAAAATCAAATGCCTGATAAATTTGAAGATGAAGTTTTGTTTTAGTGTGTATTATTTTAATATTTTAATAATTTATGTATTTGTATCTTATCTTGATAAATTATTTGTATGTATTTTTTTATAAGTTTTCTGTATTGTTTCATTGTAAATATTAAATATATTAATATGTCATTTTATTAAGTAACAAAGATAATACGTTATTAACGCCTGTTTTGTTTTCATGTTTTTATTTAATTGAATAAAAGCAACGCAAATAATAAATGGCAATCTATAAAAACATTGTCCACACGCGAGTTAAAAGGATTCAAGTTATTTGGCGCGACGATTTAAACAAAATTCAAATTGAATCCGCCCTCTGCTGCAATTGGCTGGGCCTGTTTTGATATTTAGTGTATCCTGCAGCATTAGTCGCAGTGTTGCAATGAAGCATGCGATTTTAAAACAAAAATAAAAAAGTTGGATTATTGAACTTATTCAACTACGTGAAATTCTAACTAGAGTGTTAGAAAATTAGTCTTTTGTTCAATGTTTACAATTTTCTTTTAATGTAAATTAATTTTATTATTGTTATTTGTTACATTTATTTAATGTTTTATACATTCATAGGGTATTTTGTTAATAAACTAGTATTGCAAGGTTTCCCATCTATATTTTTTACTCACCCCTTATGTTAATCAATAGCATTTAAGTACATTGAACAAATAACGCTTAAACATAAATGAATGTTTAGTTAAACATCAAAATTTAGGCTTTGTATGCAAACATCGAGTCCGTTAATTTTTATGTATTTATTTTGTATTTGTTGCGGACACAATATGGCGCCCAATTGCGCTAGGTTTATTTATCTAGGGACTTTAGCGGCCAAGTTTTCATGTTGTCAAATATCAAAATTTTATTATGACGTTTGGACCGCATGTGCACTTGTTTGTTCATTTAACTTTGGCGAAAGCATAAAATAAAATAAAGTGGGATTATATGACATTCCTTTACAATTAACGTTAAATTTTCTTGCATAAACCCACCTTCGTTCTTTCATTAAGCATACGATTGGTATCTGGTTTTAGTTAAAAATCTACGTAACTTCGGTAAACCGGCAAATAAGTAATCTTACAATTAGACTTTTACTGATACTCCACCCTGAATGCAAAATAACAGTACTGAACTAATAAGTAAAATTGACTTGATATTACAGTTTAATAAATCTCAAAACTGAATACTTTTACGTTGGGCTGGCGTTAATTAACACAGTTACAAACACTATCAAGACCACGGTATTAGAAAGACTTACCTGTTTATCGCTGAATGTCGAACTTACACTAATGTTGTAGACACAAAATTAACGATAAACCATAACCAAGTCCTTGTTGGTTTAACACAATTTTCAACGTTAAGGATCAGAAGTAATGCTTCCATCGTCACTTTTGCACGTGTAAACCAAAGGTGTAAACACCATACCTATTTTATTCTGACGTGGTTCTGTTTCTGAACTTCCGACAATTCGCACATTGGTTAACTACACCGACATGTGGTCACCACAGAAAAGAAAAGATACGGCCATCTATGGCCATAACTACTCTACTGCGCATGCTTCAAGGATGGACAACATGCAGCTGTACATTTGAAAAGAATTTAGCTTTAATTGATGGGGCCTTGTGTAATTTACTTTCACTATGTATTCGAAGTGACACATGCACTTCTAGAAAAACAATTATATCCAAAATCTTGACGAAAAAGTATGCTGGAACGATGGCAAATCATAAATCCGTTCATGGAGTGTTTTCACTTCTTGATCCATCTTATGTATAATTGGTTGCATAGATGTATATATTTATTCATAATTATTTAAAAAATATTTAAAATTATTTGATGGTATTGCACAAAATATTAGCAAAAATGTAAACAAATTAATATGTTTGATCCCCTTTTATCTGTGAATTAAGAGCCAAGACTCAAATTTGATGATGGATCTGGGCTAATAATTAAAATAATATTATTTTAATTATAGCAAAAGACTCACAAATTAGAACAACTGCGAAGATGGATTCCGTGTTATTATCCTTACATTAGCCAAAAAATGTCGCGAAACCTTTTCGGAAAAAAACAACTTATAAGAAAGGAAAACATTTTGAACTTTCTCTTTCAGCACACTATATATTTGTTTTTATGGTGCATGCACGTAGTTTTAGCATTTCAGTAAGTATGAATTTGGAAGAGTTCGTTGTGGTCATTTTTATAGTTTTAAGCAGGTAACAACAAAGATAACTACTATTGCACTAATCTCATTCAAAATATACCTTTTTTTGTTCGATGTTAGAACAGAATTGTGTCTGCCGTCGAAATATGTCTGCCTAAACTTAAAGAATTTAGTGTTATATGTAGGGAAGTTTTGTTTTAAATATATCGTAGCATTTGTTTTAGTAAATCTTGTAATTTGTATTTGTAGGTATGTATACAGGCTGTTCATTTTATCTGTTCACGCCTGATAATTTTTGTATAGGCAACATATTATACACCTCAGAGACGACTTCGTCCAATTTATTTTTTTTTAATAAGCATAGAAAAAAAATTACAAAGATGTCAATGTCAAATAGTGACAAAATTGAAAAAATTAATACTCAATTTATTCATCGATCAGATTACAACGAAAACGAATTTCTAATAAATGTTCAAAATGCCTGCCATCCCTATCTTCACAAAATTTCTACGAAATCTATCTAACATGTCGGAAGTTATAGATCTGCATAACGCTATTATCCTTTCACGTAAGTTTCTATTGGGACACTATAAACGTCATTTTTTACCTTCCCCCAAAGAAAAAAATCTAATGGCGTTAGATTATGGCTCCGTGCAGGCCAAGCGTACTCTCCTTCTCTAGCAATAAGTCTTCGTCCAAACGCTCTGTGGAAATAGTTCCTAACGTCTCTCTGATAATGAGCGGGAGCGCCATCATTTTGAAACAAATTATTCTTCGTATGTCTAGCTCTACGTTTTCCAACAGTTCAGATAAAATATTCTTTAAAACATTTAGAAACGCAGGTGCGTTTAAATTTCCTTAAAAAAAATGTGGACCAACCACGTGGTTATCAACAATTCTACACCAAGCATTAACTTTGAAAACTTCTTGGAAGTGCTCAAGTGCTTTTCCAAATACCAATGGAGATTTTGCTGGGCATAATAATGTGAGTTGTGTTTGTTTACACACCCGTTATTGGTAAATGTGGCTTCATCCGTAAACAAAACGTTAAATAAAAAATCTTGATTGCTTCGTAATTGAGCCCCCACGAATGCGCAAAACACTAACCGTCGGATAAAACCGCGTTGGTAACCTTAAGTCTTTAACTGTATCTAATTTGGCTATAGTATGGGTTCCCTCAATGGAGTAATTATAAACAAAATTGAACTATTTTCTACTGTAAGTCACCTTAAAACACTTATCTTGTTTAACAATAGTCGATTAGATGCACTCCATGAAGATAAGGCGTTTATATTTTTTTGTAAAATGTCACAGTCTTCAGGCACACTTATTGAGTGGAATATCTTAAGATCGTCAGCGAAAAGTAGTTTATAACAAGATAAGGAGTCTACTACATCATTAATGTATAACAAAAATTGTAGAGGCCACAGGTTGAACCCTTGCGGTACTCCGGAGGTAGGGCAAAACGGCCTGGAGACAAAGTTTCGATATCGTACAAAGATTTTTCTATCGAATAAGTAGGATCTGAAGACTAGTAGCAGCGAGTTTAAGAATCCAAATAAATTTAGTTTCTCCATCAGTATATGATGGTCAATTTGGTCGAAAGCCTTCTTGAAATCCGTGTACATCACATATACTTGTATATTTTGGTCCAAAGCTTCTGTAACATGCTGACTGAAGCACGATAAATTGGTTACAGTGGATCTCTTCTTAACGAAGTCATGTTGAAATGGTGTAATAAAGCTCTTGACGGAAAAGTAAATATGTTTGTAGATAACCGATTCAAAAAATTTTGAAAAATTACATAGAATGCTGATTGGCCGCTAAACCAAATGGAATAATGATGAGCTTTATGACTGAAATTAAACATAGGAACAGATCTTTTAAAGATATCATTCAAGACCCGATAAAATTCAGAGCAGGCTTCCTCAACATATGATACATCAACTAAGAAAGACCGGTCTATGGAGGATAGTATATCATACAATAATAGGAAATTAGCCTTCCGAAAATTATAATGCTTAGCTGTTGGATTCATACTGAAGTGGTGGGTACTGGAGTTTACGGTATACTCTAGATGAATGTTAAAGCAGGGTGGTGATCATCTTCGTCTACAACTGGTCCTTCACTCTGAGTTACTGAGCATAAAATATTAGTATATACAAGATCTAAGATGCGGTCAAGTTTATTACGTATGGTATTAAGTTGTGATAAGTTATGAAAATTTGAGAAATTTTGTAAAAGTGCCGCAAATCTATTATTTGGGTTGTCTATAAATTCGGGAACATTGAAATCTCCTATGATAACTGTATTTTCAATATGTGACTCTTGCAAGTTGTTAAGCATGTCAAGGAATAACTCGTAAACATGAAAGGTGGTAGATGGCGGTACATAAACGGCAAGATGTTGAAAACCGAACCCAAACTAATCTCCATTTGTTTTGCAATCTGTCTTTGACTAACGTGGGGATTTTCTGCTACAATTTCAATTAGCGCAGTTTTATTATCCGGTGTTGTTACAGTTCGATTTCTAACTTTTTTTTTGAATTGCCCAAATTCTCGTGACTTTTTTTTCAACTTTTCTACACGCTTGATTTGAGGGAGTTCTTCTATTGGGATATTGCCTGGCGTAGAGACGAACAGCTGCATCAAAACTTTTGTCACTCTTTCCCAATATTAATACCATATCTGTTTTTTCAGAATTCGAAAACATTTTAAAACAAACGAAAATCGAAAATATTTGGCTGACAGAAATAATTTGTCATAATTTTGGTTCTGATCATTGCTATCTATACTTTCATTATATTATTTAAAAATAAAAATTAATCAAAGCTGTTTATGAAACGTAAAATGGGTTGCCTATGCAGAAATATTTAAAAGTGGACAGATAAAATGAATACCATGTACCTTGTACCTTGTACCTTGTACACATATAGTATCTACTAAAGGTAGGTACTATATGTGGATCTCATTTTCTATTTATTGGTAGTTTTATTTTTATCATTTCTGCAGGTCATGGGTATAATGCAGTCAAAATGGGAAGAAGTATGTGGAAGAAAATATTGTACAACTAAATTACAACTAATTGTACAATTTTTAATAGCTGCAGGAAGAAACAAGTTAAAAATTGGTACCTACCTTATTAAATTATTAACCTTTAAAGGAATCCAATTTTTTAGATACCTAACTGATAAGAGTTCCATATCGTTTTTCCAAAAAACTACATATCCAATTTTGAAAATAACGCTGAATCAATGAACCACAGATGTAAAAGAATAATGTTTTGAATATTTTAGACAGGATATATTTAGCAAAATTTTTCAGCAGAAATGAACAGAAAAATTTTTTGGGGGCGTTTTACGATTGCAGTTTGCCAACAGACAGCAGACAGAAACGTGAGGAGGTCTACTTTTTTTCTATTCTAGTGGTATCCAGAAAAGGTGCAATTATAAACATTAGTGAAATAATTTAAATTAATTTAAGTTAAATACATACTTAGTGAAATAGTCAATTTTTATTTTATTTTTTAAGGTGACGAAATACGCTAAGTTACAATTTCTACAACATAATAAAGTGAGATCCACCTAATAACAAACTTTTGAAATAACGTCATCACTAAACTTGTTCTGTAGAATTGATGGACGAATTGGCATTTTAGCACCTGTCCAATAATGTAAAAATTCCAGTTTCCAAGAATTTTTTTGATTCTTGAATTTTAAGACATTGATGTCATTAGAGAAAGTGAACTTATAGCGGTGAAAATGAAGAAGAAACAGAATGTAAAAGTATTTTTATTTTTGTTTCTAAGATTGAACTAATGATAATGGAAGAGTTCATAACTATCCTTTCCACGAGGTATGGAACTGGAGGGCTACCAGAACGTATGTCACCACTGTTCCTGATATCTGAAAGCAGAGAAATATATGCATATATATTGTTTCAATAAATTAAAAAGTAATGAGTATAGCACACAAATGTAATACCTAAAAGACAAAAAAGAAATTTACTCTAGCACTAATTGATTCATTTAGTTTAGTCTTGAAGGTATGTTAAGTCTCTTTCTCTGTTAGTTGAAATGCAATACTCTATATATGTACTATATATGATTCATTTAAAAATAACCAAACAAAGCTTGTTTGATGTTTCATGCATATATTCTATAAAATAATATTGGAGAATGAAAAACTTAAGTATTTTCTTCTGTTTCTACTTACCGAAGGGAGAAGTCTGGTTCCTACAGTGAAAACGTTTGAAACTCGGAGCACTGGTTTCTGTATTGTTAATGTAGTTATCAACACCTCTACCTGTCGTAATAAAATATAAACATTATTTCGTTTCAGTTTTGTTTAAATTATAAAAAATTGAAAGTTCGGCGAACTTGTAACCATAACAAATAGGCCTTTTCTAGAATTTGCCTGCCACATTAAGACACACCACAAAAACTAAATACTCCAAGCCAAAAGTCTAGTTCCCATTATACAACTGTGACCTGTGAAGGCCACTAACTATACATACCTGTGATGCTTGGAAAGTAGTTAATTTACTAATGGGATATTTAAATAGAAACGATAAGATGTCTTCACTCTAGAACAAATAAATTTAAATGATTAGGTACTATAAAGACAGCAACTAAATAACATTGATAAATCAAGGCTTAACTATCCTGAATCATTTATAGACACTTTATTTTAAATTGTGATATGTTTAAAGGGTTAAATGGTTTTTCTTATGTCATTATTTAAATTTAATAACTTCTCATTTGAGAGTTTTGAAACAGCAAATTCCAATATTCAAGATATAATTTTAAGCAGTACTTCACTTTGAAACTTATTATCAGTAAGTGTCATCGTGAATTCGATATGGGAAAGGGGATTTTACGCTGATTTTGGGTTATCATTTATGTGTTCTACGACTTGAATTTTGAACATTTATTCTGGGCACTCGTCTCACAGCGAAAGTGACATTATTGTGATTTCGACCATATTTAATATGTATTCATGTGATTTTGTTTATGTAATGGGGAATTGTTGTGTACAATATTTTTTTGCAACTAATAAACGTTTAAACTGAAGAGATTAACTGTGAGTTATTTATAAACAACGGCGTAAACACGTCACAATGTTGACACTACGCGACTATTTTAAGGTTACCCTGGCAACAGAAAGTTAAAATGCACCCTGGTGAATGCGCGAAAGTCATCAAAAAAGGTCATGAGTGCGAAAAAATATGTACAACGGAGGGTCCCATTTTGTTGACGATCACAGTTTATAGCCAAATTTTAAAGTTTTCGCCGGACGGAAAAAATCAAATGACCTAGTGCAGCCTTACGGCACGCTTGGACTTATATCAGGAAAGTTAAAGTTGGAACAATTCCTGGAAGGAAAATATTCAATGAAACGTTTTGAGATAAAATCTTTACCTCAGAAAAAAAGTTCACATAGCATGTCGTTTAAGGTAGGTGCAGATCTGGAACTACTAGAAAAATTCTGTAAGTCTGAGAATTGGACCATGGGTGTAACTGTAAAACAAATT
Source organism: Zophobas morio (assembly GCF_036711695.1). NCBI lineage: Eukaryota > Metazoa > Arthropoda > Insecta > Coleoptera > Tenebrionidae > Zophobas > Zophobas morio. Next base: position 12,496,519 of record NW_026972122.1, read on the forward strand.
ACTTCAAATTTTTTCGTGAAAAGAAAACGAGTTCCAATAATCTTCCAGAAAATAGGGAATCAGAAAAAAGTTTGACGACAGCGTACAACAAACAAAATGTACCAACTTAAGTGTTCAAGTTTTCATAAAGTGAACCTTTTTTACGGTTGTGGCTTACAGAAGCAGAAACTTTACTTTATAATTCTCAAAAATTTCAAGATGACAACATACTACAGCCGAAGAAATTCCTGTCGGAGACTGTTGTATTGAACGCATAGGTTTAAATAGAGACCACCGATCCCGATCGGGGGATTATTCAGTTGAACCACTTGTCCAGCGAATGTTAAGAAGAGCCAGCCAAGTTGCGCCGGAAAAAGTTTGTACATAATCGCTGTAATAGTTAGTCGTGTATATTCGGGTTAGTAAGGAATAAATTGTTGACTTTTACCCACGCCAATTTTAATCACCTATTCAACGTAACACAATGTTTTGAAGCTTCAACAGCACTCACTCTGGATCCTATATTAACTAAAATTAAGTTACTTAATCAATTACTAGCAACTGTAAACAAGTTAAACGAATTTAAATTTGAAAAAATAATCGACATGGATGGGTTTTATAGTTTAGAGAAGTATCTTCATTTTAAATGTTCCCACGAGATCTTGTGTGTAAAGTTATGTTGTGGTTTTCATTTTTGGCTGTTGTAAGATGTGGGTACATTTAATTTATGTATAAGACTTCTGCCGTAAATGAACAATTATGTGTTTAATGTACAGATAAGAACACGGAATTTCGGGCATTGATAACATTTCACTGACATAATTTGCGAAACACTGCTGTTGAAAATAAATGTTAGCAGTTGTATTTCCAATAACAAACTGGAAAATCATGTAGGTAGCATCACTAAAAGAAAATCAAATCGAAGAGTTAACTTTCGATAAGGGATTCAAAAACTTTGCGAATTACTTATCCTTAAAATAACACAAATTCCTATTAGATAGAAAATCTAATCACTAAAAAGGAAACGATTTATTTATGTGCCACACGCCACACCCACAACAATAAAGTAATCTACTTAACTGCAGATGATAGAATTTCAATTAATTTAGAAATATAGGCATTCTGGAAAACTGCAAAGACAAAAAGTAAAATTTCGTTTTATGGATGCAAAGTTCCAAGTATGCGGGAAGCTTAGATACACATTCTGTGACACAATTGAAAGGCACCAATCAACAAGAAATTGATGGTTCATTAGCGTAATGAAATAATATTTACTGAAATACGTTAACGGCTTTTACCGGAAATAGCTTTCTCATGTTTCATATTATCTGATAATTTTAAGAAAGCAGGTATGTGAGAAACAATTTTTTGCACTTTTATGCATTAACCTCAAGTTAGGGTAATGTAAGTATACGTTTGATATAGGTATATCATTTTTATGCGTACAATGTGATACCAATAACAACAGTTTTGTGTGCCTAGAAAATGTTTTTTAAACTCAATCATACATTTTTTAAGAGGGGATAAACAGATCAATTTTGACTAGCGATTTACCGATAACATTTACTATTGCATAAGTTTTGGAGAGGACGTCATCCCATTGTCGACAGTTGACAGACAGGACAGGCGGAAACGGGAGATTTACTTTTTCGTGTTCTAGGGGTCGTGAAACATCGAGAAAACGTGAAAGTGGCCATTCGTCAGATGGACCCTGCTGCAATACTTTCTTAGCTTACTCTCGAGAAATAAAAAGAAACGAGACAGTAATTGCTCTATATGACCATTACAAGAAAGTCACTTACACCTCTACCGATCTGTGTTTGTTTGCCAAACACGGCAAGACTGCACTGGCTCAGCTTGTAACAAACGTATGAAAGGTAAATCTGTAGGTATAATTTGGATCAGGTTTGCTAAAAAAAATACATATGGCTGAGGGTAGTTCTACAGATACCAATATTCGACGGGAACAACTTATTTAGGTACACATAATTGTTTCAAAATAAATATGACAAAATTTCCAATAATGGTGGTAAATAAGGTTGTGGTATAGTTTCACTCCAGAGGTAAATAATACGAAGCACTGAATTAGTATAGTTTGTTCCAACAAGTGAATCAGGTTTAACAGAAAGACGTATATAGTATATCACATCACATAGTTATATAAATTACAATATAATAAATTTGTATTATTAATTAACCAATCGTTGTCGCTCAGTAGGGCTTTGGCACATGCTGTTTATGCGACTTTCAAATTATACGGAAATCTCATAGTGAATAATACTGGCTAAAGAAATGAAAATCACCACTATCAGTTTAGCCAACATGACAAGATAATAATGACTTACCTTTCTGTTGAGTTTCTTTTCAACAACAGTAAACACACTTACAATTTGTAAAATTGTAGCCAAAGTTCTTGTTTCCAAAATACTTAAAGTAAGAAGATCATAGTCATAAAACTCTATTAATACATAGATATTTAGAATTAAAGACAGTGTGGATAAACCCACCCAACCTACTATAAGAGTTGCCATATAATCTGCCTGTACACAAACATTAGAGTTGATGACATAAAACAACTTGTAGTATTTTTGAAAAGAAGGAAAAGAGTCTGTTAGCGTTTCTTTCAAAGACTTCTCCGTGGCTTGTAATACGAAGGCTATAAGGGTAACTCTTTGCCAAATTTCTATAGCTGCATAGTGCTGCAGAAAACAGCACGAGAAAATAAAGATTTGTCTTAAAACATTTTCTGGTCGGTTATCGTACGGAAAATAGATGTACAAAATGCTCATACCAACATTTGCTAATGCAACCGAACCATAAAGGACAGCTCTTCGAATTTTAAATTTCTGTAAGCGGAATTTTTAGTGCAGGTCTTTAAGGCGACAAACCAATCAGTTTTTATAATTAACCCCCACTTAAGACACATATCTCAGATGCAGAGGGTGTATTTTGAGGGCAGTGAGTCCGAGTTAGTCAGAGTCCGTGAGAGTGTGTAAAATAGCGGTGGGCGTGAAGGCCCAGCTGTATGGTGACAGGGCCGGACTCGGGTTGAGTGTTAACACCAAAGAGTTGGGTGTTAAGGTGTTGATAAGAGAAGGTGGCAGGTTAGGGTGAACCTGAGGCCACGAGAATAGTGTGAACGCGTAAAATCTCCGGCAGATACCATGGTATGTACCTGAGCACTGAGGGCGTACTCAGGTGGGGCGCCTTTGGCTCATGACACGGCAGGTTGGCGAAAGCCGTGAAAGGGGTGTCCTGGCTGTTGACCGACCGGTGGTGGCGGTGGTGGCAACCGAATGCAACAGAGAATACGTTTGCTGGTTAGGTTGGGAGATTAACCCGGTTTCTGGAGGAAACATAGTGACGTATGAACGTGGAGGTGTCCTCTCCACTTTGGCCAAGACAGCGCTCCTTCTGAGGGGGCTGTGGGCGGGCAGTACATCCCAAACTGTACGGCTAGGGCGATTACAGGTAACTCGACAACATCACCAGAAGATCGCGCGCTGAAGACGACGCCGTGAGTTGGAACCGCTGATCGACAAGGAGTGGGCTAGGGGGTGGAGACCCCCCGGTGAGTGACCCCATTCTTAATCATTAGCGACAGATAAGTCGGGTGTGTCTGTTTTCATATTCGTGATTGGGGCCGAATTGTCGCGGGGCCGGACCTGTACTAGAGCGTCACATGTAAGGGGTGAGTGAATCTGTAGTTTGCAATTGGCTGTAGCCGTTTGACCGTCATTGATGATGAATATTTGTTGATAATTTGCGCTAAAGCCGCTATCTGGCCAGGAATCGTCTTACATTTATCAGGTGTGGGGTCAGAACAGGGTAATTTTGACTTAATGTGGGGTCAGAACAGGGTAATTTTGACTTAATGTGGGGTCAGAACAGGATAAATTTTGACTTAATGTGGGGTCAGAACGGAATAATTTTGACTCAATGAGGGCTTAGAACGTCAGAGCGGTCAGAATTTGAAAGTAATGACGGGTCAGAAGTCGGTATTATAAGCTACAGTGCCATTGCTACAGAATTCACATGTTGAAGCTGTGACAATGTTTTTTTTTTCGCACAGCTGCCACCTGACATAATTAAAAAACATATTGACTGTGTTAAGTTACCCAAGCTGGTAGGGTAAAATTTTGTAGTTGCATGATATGCTTGTGTAGGCGAAAATGCGTCTTAAGTCCACTAGCGAAGTGGTCCAGACTTATGTTGGGCCAGGTCAAATTCTCGAGGGTTGACTGGTAATTTGACACCACCTCAGATTTGGCTGGTGGCGGAAACATAAAAATCACCGATGTGTGGAAAATCGGGTTTATTAGCTTCTGTTAATTTTCGAATAAAAATGCACACTTGGGCCCCAAAAGTTTGTAAAAAAAATGGGGGTTGATTTTAATTACCAATGTGCCCAGACAAATTTTAGTCTGTAAAGTTCACTGTGTGTGTGTCCACGTGTAATTTTCATTGTGGTTAAATTTGAAAAATGCCTCAAAAATCAAAACGTCGCAGTATTAGACGATTATCATCGAGTTCATCCTCGGATGGAGAAATAGTCTTGAGAACTGATCAGTCTGAGCGATTCACCCCGAATCCTTCGATCGAGACAGTTAGCGGTGAAATATCGAATGTGTTGCGGGAATTTACGCAAACTTTACGAAGTAACCAGATGGGTGTGCAGCAATATTATGGAGAATTGTTGCCCATATTTGATCCGAAAGAATCTCCGATTAACGTTGAAGAATGGATCAGAAAAGTCGATGAATTGGCATCAATCTACAATTGGACGGAAGAAGTGACGGTGCACAATGCCCTCATTAAACTAAAGGGACTTGCGAGTACTTGGTACAGTAGTTTAAGAACAACTAAGTACTCCTGGCATCAGTGGTGCACTTTGTTGACCGAAGCGTTCCCACCAGAAAGCGATTTCCATTTGCGACTGCAGACAATGATGAAAAGGGTTAAAAGAGAAGACGAAACGTATCTGCGTTACTATTACGAGAAATTAGCGTTAGTAAATCACTGTGGAATAATTGGGAAAGAAGCAGTTTCTTGCATAATAGCGGGAATTACTAACCCCATGGTGAAAACAGGTGCAAAGGCCGGAAATCACAATGATCCTAGTTCGTTATTGGCGTATCTCCAGTCGTGCAATTCGGGACTGGACACACTGCGCCAAGTTAATGGAAATTCTGGGAGGGCGTATAAAAAGGTACGACGCCAATCATCTGATATGTCGGATGGCGAAGAACCTAAAGCACCACCCTCACAGAATCGGAAGGAAGAGAGAGCGGAGTCACGTGTTTGCTTTAATTGCAAAAAACCCGGTCATGTGATTCGAAACTGCACCGAAAGGGTTGTCCTAAAAAGACGCGGTTCAAGGGAAGATTCTGCATAGTGGCCGATGATCAACAACAATTAGCACTGCAGAGATGACATAAAAGAAAGTGATTAATACGACATATCAAGTTAGGACGCCAGATGTGCCAATCGGAGGGTTGGTCGTTGACCCACTTTCAGTACGAGGGTACGACCATTTTACGTTTCACCGGATGACCTGGAAGATAATGGAAATAGTTTTGCACTGGGATAGAATACAGACATCGAGTGATGTGTAATAGAATAATTGTCTTTGTTATTTTTTTTTATGCCATACAACGGGCCATATTGTAATATTTCTTGATGAAATAAATTTAAAACACGTATTTTGACATAATTTACTGCATCTTCGCATTTGTTTGGTAGTACCTAGATCGATGTGTACTTATATTTTTCTGTAACTAAGTTGTTAATTCCTAAGCATGTCATGAGCAAGCACTATGACTTAGCATGAAGTCACAAGTAGTATGACTTTGGTAATCTCGGGACGAGATTTATGTCAGGTTGGTCGAATTGTAAGCGGAATTTTTAGTGCAGGTCTTTAAGGCGACAAACCAATCAGTTTTTATAATTAACCCCCACTTAAGACACATATCTCAGATGCAGAGGGTGTATTTTGAGGGCAGTGAGTCCGAGTTAGTCAGAGTCCGTGAGAGTGTGTAAAATAGCGGTGGGCGTGAAGGCCCAGCTGTATGGTGACAGGGCCGGACTCGGGTTGAGTGTTAACACCAAAGAGTTGGGTGTTAAGGTGTTGATAAGAGAAGGTGGCAGGTTAGGGTGAACCTGAGGCCACGAGAATAGTGTGAACGCGTAAAATCTCCGGCAGATACCATGGTATGTACCTGAGCACTGAGGGCGTACTCAGGTGGGGCGCCTTTGGCTCATGACACGGCAGGTTGGCGAAAGCCGTGAAAGGGGTGTCCTGGCTGTTGACCGACCGGTGGTGGCGGTGGTGGCAACCGAATGCAACAGAGAATACGTTTGCTGGTTAGGTTGGGAGATTAACCCGGTTTCTGGAGGAAACATAGTGACGTATGAACGTGGAGGTGTCCTCTCCACTTTGGCCAAGACAGCGCTCCTTCTGAGGGGGCTGTGGGCGGGCAGTACATCCCAAACTGTACGGCTAGGGCGATTACAGGTAACTCGACAACATCACCAGAAGATCGCGCGCTGAAGACGACGCCGTGAGTTGGAACCGCTGATCGACAAGGAGTGGGCTAGGGGGTGGAGACCCCCCGGTGAGTGACCCCATTCTTAATCATTAGCGACAGATAAGTCGGGTGTGTCTGTTTTCATATTCGTGATTGGGGCCGAATTGTCGCGGGGCCGGACCTGTACTAGAGCGTCACATGTAAGGGGTGAGTGAATCTGTAGTTTGCAATTGGCTGTAGCCGTTTGACCGTCAATGATGATGAATATTTGTTGATAATTTGCGCTAAAGCCGCTATCTGGCCAGGAATCGTCTTACATTTCTTGCCATCATTAAGGCTTAAAATTGTTCTTAAATTGTAGTCTTCACAATTCTGAAACAAGTCATTCCAACAATTTAGCTCCAGTTTGTGACAACGTAAATTTGAGAAAAGTATCAAGCTTGACACAATGCAAACCGCCATATAAGATTCATCTTCTATAAACAGCAAACATAGGGCTTTGTCTTCCTGACAAACTTCAGAAGTATACACTATGTAAGAAACTAAAGGGACGACGTAAGTCAGAGCCATCATCGTACTCCATATCAGGCAAACAATCGATATTCTGAACTCTGAATTTTCGGAAAAGTGTGATTTTGAATGTTGGCAGTAACCCTGAATGGGATAAGTTCTTTTAATAAAGTCATAATCGGCACGTAACAAGCACACAAGGCAATGCAACGTTTTTGCCATCGCGAGCGCGCTCGATAAACTGAACACAACAAGATAAACACTGCTAATAAATGAAAATCGATTTTCTAATTCAGCCCCGTAGCTAGAAAACTTATTCAGGGGGGGCAAGTTTGTCGACAGAGGGGGCTTCATGTAAATATATATACATATTTTAATAATACTACTTAATTTTTTCTCAGTTTTTACATTTTGAAAGAACATTAAAATAACTGTAAACGTCGATTTTTTACGCTATTAAATTTTCGTAAAAACCTGTCGAAGTCCAAAGAATTGGTACGGTACTTTTCAAAAGCCAGAAAAACCAAGTTTGCCAATCTTTGATGCGTCATTGAACGCGCCGGACGATTTATTCCGGTTAAAACAGAGAATGTAGATTCACAAACAGCTGTACTGCATCCAAAAATTCGTGCAGTGGCCAAAAACACTAGGTAACAACCAATTTATTTGAGTTTATTGTTAGATATTAGAAAAGGGCGACCCTGTAGGTTTGTCATGACAATGTGACGGGCTTGGGAAATTTTCAAAATTAACTTTTGTTAATTTATTATATATAAAACTGTAAAACTCTTGTCGTGGACCTTGTGCCCGACATATAGTGAAAATATTATTTATTTGTTCGTAGGCTGGTTCGTGATGATGGTAACACATTCTAGTGACTGGACAAAGGGACTACTTCAAGTATATGCATTTTGCTTAAATGAATAATTATATTTAATTTAGAAATGAGTATGTACAAAAGAGATTTAGTCATATGAGAATAATTTGGAATAACAATAAATTGTAGTGTAGTTTAATATGCAAATATAATTATCAGAAAATGAACTTCAGTATTAAAACATTTTTAAATAAATTCAAGAAAACCTTATAACTTTGAAACTAAATCTTTGAAAGCATAATAAAACAAACATTTAAAAAAATCCAAAACAAAAATATAACAAAACTCAAAGTTGGTACCATAACTCAAAATTTGGTAACAACTCAAACATTTGTAACAACTCAAAAATTTGGTAAGGAACATTATAGTAGTTGCGTGGTCAGCGTTCATCAAACAATATAACTGTTTAACTAATAATTTCAATGCAAATTAATCTTTAAAAATAGATATAAATCTCAAAACGTTATCCAATCGAGAATACAAAGAGCGATTTATCATCAAATTTAAACTGAACTTTAAAAATATTAATAAAAACAAAACTTTGAACTTTTTATGAAATCGTGCACATTTTTGGAGATGTCAACACTTACCCCCTTGTGTCACAACACAAACACACACTAAACAGACAACTGGCTAGAGGACTCTGGTCTTTTTTGGATCTTTCGATCTTTTATAAGTAAAGACCCCTCCAAAGGAGTTGTTTTCGCAAAATTGTTTACAAGTTACCAGTTTATTTGGGGAGTCGTAAAAGTATTTGTGTTTCCACCAAATTAGGCTTAATTAACTGTAATATGAAGATTTTTAGTGGCAAAATGTGCTTTTTGTTAAAATTAACAAATTTAAACCATGAAATTATAAAACTGGACAAAGACATCGTGTCCAGCCAAACGGCGCCAATATTTAACTGTGAAATTATAAACCTTGATTAGAATGGTGTGAAATCATAAAATCCAAGTTTCACAAGGACAACCTTGATTTTTACGACAATAACGATTGTTCTGATTCATACCAACATCTCCAAAAATAAGTAAATTTATCGCCCGTTACAACAACAAACAAGAACACATGAATAATAATTGTAAAAAAAGTAATGAGCTGTTGTTTTTTTGTATTCTGTATTTTTGCGTTGTATTTCCTAAAGTTCATTAAAGCTTCTACGAGCACGTACCTCTTGACTCCTTTTAAGTTGTGGACGGGCAAGAAGCCCAACGTTAGCTATTTTAAGACTTTTGGTTGTCGTGTTTTATGTCATCAGAAGAAACCAAATCAAGATAAGTTCCGACCAAGATGTAAGGAAGGCGTTTTCGTCGGATATTCAGAAGAAATCAAGAGATTTAGAGTATGGTTCCCAGAAGAGAGACGAGTATACATAGCTCGAGACGTAAAATTTATAGAGAAAATAGATTTAAAGTTGAATGATGACTGTGAAGATCTCGTTCTTCAAGATCTGGAAGAAGGAGACGTCATACCTCCAACTTCCACGATCGACGTTAACATAGATCCTATGATCGAAGACAATCGACAAGAAATCCAAGATAGCGACCAGAGAGCAACAAGTGAAGAAGAGGATTCCGAGAATGAAGATTTCGATCAAGAAGAAGCGGCATCAACTAGACGTGGTCCAGGCCGTCCGCGAATCGAAAGAATTGGCTTGAAGGGAAGACCTCGAAAATGATACAACCTCAGAACCGAAGAAACCACGTGGGCAAGCAAAGCACCAGTATTTGGTTTTCTTTCCGAAATTCCATTAGATCGAGCGTTGAACGGTGCCGATGCGAAGGAATGGTTTGAAGCTATCTGCCAAGAAGTAGAAAGCATTGTTAAAAATGATACTTGGAAGATGGTACAGTACCCCAATGGAGAAGAGATCATTGGGAGTCGCATAATTTTGAGAAATAAATACAAAGCTAATGGTATGCTAGATAAACGAAAAGCCAGATTAGTGGCACAAGGTTTTAACCAGAAGCCAGGTGTACATTTTAATGAGACGTTTGCTCCTGCAGCTAGAATGAGCTCTATACGTCTGCTCGTATCCTTGGCAGCAATTCACGACATGAAGATTGAACAGCTCGATGTAGCGAATGCTTACCTAAATGGTACCCTCGAAGAGAAGGTCTTCATGAGACCTCCAACCAATCTAGCTAATATTCTATCATACAGAAACGAGGCCGATCAAGTGTAGTCGGCGAGAAAGCCGCAAGAATGTTGGAAGACTTTAGGGATGGCAAGCAAATTTGTCACCTACAAAAGTCCCTGTATGGCCTACGCCAGTCCGGTAGAAGCTGGCATATGATGTTGGACAAGGTATTAGGAAAACTTGGTGCGCTTCCAACCAACGCCGATGCAACGATGGTTGATATTTATGTCGATGACATACTGACAATGTCAAGAGATTCTAACAGAATCAAGCAATTTCGAGAAAAATTGTGCAAGGAGTTCGAAGTCAAGAAACTCGGTAATGTTGGCTATTGTTTGGGAGTCGAGTTTGAAGTTGAGAAGTCAAAGATAACTATGCACCAAAGAGGCTGCATCTTAGACCTCCTCAAACGTTTCGGCATGGAGAATTGCAACCCGATATCAACTCCCATGGATCCGCAGACAAAGCTCGTCAAACCAACGACGCTGAAGAAGTGAAGAATTTCCCGTATCGCGGATTGATAGGTGGCTTGACATATTTGACCATCACGACTAGACCTGACATCAGTCACGTAGTGAGTTCCTTGGGACAGTTCAATAACTGTCATGGCAAGGTCCATTGGACAGCAGCGAAGCGAGTGCTTCGATATCTGAGGGGTACTCTAAACTATGGTCTTGTGTATACAAACTCATGTTAGCAGAGGGACCCATTCCGTGGGACTCCAGGAAACAAAAAACTGTGGCATTATCATCTACAGAGGCTGAATACATGGCATTAACAGAAGCAGCCAAGGAAGCCACTTTCATCCAGAAGTTCCTGCTTGAGTTAGGGTTCGCACAGTTGTCACAAATGGTGCTATTCAGTGACAACCAAGGCGCATTGAGACTGGCTCAATATCCGGTCTATCATGCGAGGAGTAAGCACATCGACCTTAGACATCACTACATCAGAGAAGTGGTGAAGAATGACTCATTAACTATACAACATGTCCCTTCGCAAGATATGATTGGTGACATCTTCACCAAGGGTCTAGCAAGTATAAAGCATGGTTCCTTCACGGAGCGGCTAGATCTAGCACAACCCCGGGTCGAGGGGAAGTGTTAGATATTAGAAAAGGGCGACCCTGTAGGTTTGCCATGACAACAAACAAGAACACATGAATAATTGTAAAAAAAAGTAATTAGCTGTCGTTTTTTTGTATTCTGTATTTTTGCGTTGTATTTCCTAAAGTTCACTAAAGCTTCTACGAGCACGTACCTCTTTATTCGTAATATTTATTTTTTTGCATGTTTAGTAGTAGGCTATGGAATAAAATGTGACATGACAGTTGCTTTTTTTATACGGTCAACATCAACGTTAAGGTGATATTAAATAATATACCCTGTAAGAAAATAAAGGGCGGGTAGGTGGGGCTAGGAAATATGCTTCAGCAATAGGCATTATATTGAAATTTTATTACTAAATTGAAGTTTTCAATGTGTAAGTCTTCCAGGGGGGGCAACCACAACTGCTAGGGGGGGCTCAGCCCCATCTTGCCCCCCCGTAGCTACGGGGCTGTTCTAATTTATCCCTGAGATGCTGTTTCATATGACCAAAATAACATTTCTCGGAATATTGCTAGGAAGTTTAAATTCAGATGGTAGTTAGACGCTAAAGCACAGTGTAAATCTTTATAAATAACAAGGCACCCCATGAAGTTCCATTTATTAGTTTATTAACGTTCAGCGTTGCAACACATCTAATAATTTTAACAACTTTGAAAGATAAAGCCTAATAGATCAAAACAGAACAAAATATGGTATTATTAATGTATTTTTGGATTATTCTCGATGCCATATATTTTACAAGTTCAAAATTTGTTATTGTAAATTGTATATTATGTACTTATTTTGTTTGATCTTTTGAATTTTGCGAGGAAGATTGTTCCGGATCGAAGAGCCAATGTTTCGTACAATCCGAATCGTAGTACCAACGTTTTTTGTAATCCGGTTGATACGACTATGTATGGTCTTCCGAATTATACCTTGATATTGCTCGAAGGACCTTTGTTTGTTATAATTGAAATAATGGACAGCGTTCGGTTTTGATGTTTAATGTAGGAGGGTTACAGAAGTACTAAAATTAAAATTACAGTGCTATTTACAAAACCAGGTAAAGATACCCAAAAGGGTCAGTGGCCGCTTCCGGAAATGCAACAAAGATGGAATAAGAACGAAGGGATAATACGGTGAAATTTGTGGCATCGACCTCTTTGAAACTAATTGAAACTAAACACCGTTTACGGCTAGGCATTTGATTTAACTACGCCCATATCTTCGAAATTATCGCTAAACAGTGGCGGAGTAATTTGATTTATCATTCGTTATAGGAATGAAACGAATCGAAACTTATGAAAACTAAGTTTTTTTCCAAGATTGTTTACTTATATCTCATGATGTACAGTTTGCAGCTCACCATATTCAGTTTATTAAAAAAAAAAAACTAAAAACGACACAGCGTATACAAACACAGTACGCGGGAGAACAAAATAACTGGCTTGTACATACGCTTTTGGATACCGAAGTTTTCTAGTCTGCTCGCATATGCACACAGCCGACAGACCCATCATAAACGGTGTTTGCGGTGCTTGATTTTGTCCTAAAACCGTACCTGAACGTCGAAGCATTCGACATGCTCTCTCCGTTTTTATTTTAACCTTCTCGGGATTTTGATACCTATGAATTTCTACATGGAAATTCTTGGGCATCACAAAAAGGGTCGAATTGTCATCCGTGTACCTGGACAGCAAAAAGGTTCGAGTTGTCTCCCAATACGCTCAGGTAGCTATAAAGGGGGTAGTCTGTGCTATAAAGAGATTAAAAACTTAGCGGCAACCCCCTAGCATTACCATAAATAATAATTTCTCATGAGGTACGAAAAACATCAAACAACTTTAATATTTTAAAATTCATTTAAAAATATAAAATAATGCACGCAACAGCTACTTATTCACCTATACCTAGAGATGTTAGTGAATAAAAAAAAAAACTTTTTGAATTACCTTTTTCAGATATTTGATGTGACTGGCGGTAGTTCCTATTAGAAAGAGTAAAAATTTTAAATTTTAGAACAGTATACAAATTAATCAAATAAATTTATTTTTAGAAATTTCTTTAATGAATGATATTATCAATTCCATGCTGACAAGTGTAGCATAAAATATAAATAATATATAACCGTACCTTAAAATACGTCAAGAATTTGTTTGTTCTAATCTGTATTAAAAATTTTGAGGGTATGATAACATATTGTTGAGGTAAACCGCAAATTTAGAATTTTTGAGATTTTTCCCTGGACAGTGAGATCAGCAATGCACTCGAGTGTTGTAACCCTCTATACTTTATGCTTTTACCTGCAATGTTTCGCTTGTGGATTATGTTCAGTGGGAGGGTTTGTAAGTAGATTTAAAGAGAAGATTTCCCAGAAATTTGTCAGTACCGAATTTCGCAAACCTGCAATTCTTTGATTTTGAATAAATATACCTATACAGACTCAAATTGGGCTAACCTAGGAACTATGTATGACTTCCAGAATCTATTGAAACATAATGCACATAAACATTTTGTTTAAAAATTACTCAAATTAAAAAATATACATATGTATATATACAAGTATATATATGTTGTATATAAAAGCTTGTATTCAAGTGCACGACAACGTGGACATAAGCAAGTATTGTAAACTAGTTTCGTTTTTGAGACTAAACCAATTCTTATTCTAATAAATGCGATGTATTACAACGTTTTTATCATTTTTCAGTATTTCTTTTTCATTAGGTTTTGACATAAATATTACTAATTACTTAGAACAATTTGGTTATTTAGAGAGTAATACTTCATCAATAATAGAAACAAATGATGCATTAATGAGATTTCAAGAATTTTATAATTTACCAGCTGATGGAACATTAGGTAGGTAAATCAAGAAATACTTGATTTAATTAAAATACCTATTTAGTTGTGGTGTTAAAGCTAATAATCCAACAGCTTATGGAGTTCATAATCAAAAATGGTATTTTTCATTAGCCTCAAATCAAATGAAATAATTGTCAGAAAAGCCTTTCGATCAATGGCAGTCTGTTTCAAATTTAAAGTTTGAACATAATAGTATTAAACCAGATACATATATTTATTTCATTTTCTAATACGCTGTTTCAATGGAGAAGATAATGTTTTAGTATATGTTTCTTTTTTTTATAAATAATGATGAGTGTCTAGGAATACATTTAGATAAATCTGAAAAGTGGTATTTTGGTGAACCTTGCACTACTCCTGATGGACAAACTAATTTTTATAGAGTATTATTACACGAGATTGGGCATACAATAGGTGTTGAACATTCTGCAAATAATAATTCTATTATGTACGCCTATCATAAAGGCGATATTTATAAATTAACTCAAGATGATATGTGGGCAATTCAATAATTGTATGCAAGACCAGAACGATTAAAACATGAATTAATACCAACAGCAACTGTTAAAATATCAACAAATACACAAATTATTACAGAACAACCAAATTTAACACAGCTTCATGAGGAGTCTTTAGAGCCGAATTTACCAGACTTATGTTCAATAAATCATCCAGATAATTGATTATTAACTTCAAATCACCATTTGTATATACAGGGTGTTATTGAAAGATAAATTGACGGTTATTCGCAAAGTCTAAGAAGTCTGAAAAACTTATTTTGTGTTATCAAAATAATAAGAGGAAAATAAACCCTTATCCAACCTTTTTAGACGCTACTGAAGGATAAATAGGTAAAATTATTAATTTATTTTAGTAAATCGTAGCAACTGTAACAGTAAAACTTTTGCCAGACTAAATGTTGCTATGGAAACGAGAGATGATCTTTTTATCAGAGGCGTACAACAAATTTGGACATCAATTTTAATGATTTTTATCTCTAAAAGGAGAATATTTTTACTTGAATTTTCTTTTACTTTTAGCACTCATACTTCGAGACCAATTGCCGATTTTATTTTGTACGTACCTTTCAATAACACGCTGTATTTCAAAATTGTTAACCTAACACCGACCAACACGTGATAAGATCACGGTTGTTTTTTGAATTTTTGTGTTCTTGGCAAAAAAATTGCGAAATTAGTAAATGTTACTGTTAAATTATTTTTAAGGTGTATTATTTGTACTAAAATGTTTGGTGGCACACACTTGGTAAATTAATCCAATGCAATAATTTCCAGACATAAAATGTTGTCGTTTAAATGTCGCAGGGTTTCAATGTGACTGGTTTTAGCCTCATCTCAGTTACAACTTCCAGCAGATATGAGGGTTGTGTTCCTTCCAGTTTATAGTTAAACCACAGAATACCATACAGTACGGACAGCTTTCGAAAGCCCAATAAGAAATACACGTAACGGACCAGAACAACAATAATCGACCGTTGGGTAAGGACCTGACCTTGAATTTTGGCTTGAAACTGTAGTGGCAAACCTTGTTACTAAATAAAATTTACCACCATGTCAACATTGTGCGTCAAATTTAACATTTTAGATGTTTGGTATTTAATATTGTAACTGTGATTTATTATTTTTACTGAATAGAAAATGCGCGTTCGAACAAATAAATAGAATAAATAATCTTATGGAAACTGTACACAGGGCACAGGCGTGCGGTATGCTGGTATGGACACAGTTACGAGGGTTGCTTTTATATATCGGCCACATGAAGGTAAAATTGAGTTGGTAGAAAATAGTGAAGCAAATCGTTTTTCTACGGCTGCAAAATAAAAGTTGAATGCTTCATGTAGCATCTTAAGCCCGCCACTCACGTTCCAACGCCGCAGTACAATTGTTTTGGATACGACGAAATTGAAGTGTTTTTGAACGTCTGTGTATGCGATCAAGCAAATCGGTTGGATGTGGACGGTTGGTGAAATTTGATCATGTGTGGACATGACTCGACAGTGTATGTTATTCAAACCGTGAGAGCAGCTATAAAAGTACATTTCCGTCATTTCGTCAGACATGTTGTCATCACGATCGCAAATTTTTAACTGCAAGGTCGTAACGTGTGTGTGTACTGCTCCTTTTTAACAGAATTGTACAATAGTTGCATCAAATACAATCGTACTGGGACGTTGGAATGTGAATGGCCAGCTTTAGGATTACCAAAATGGTGGATCATCATCAAAAGCGTTGAAGTGACAGAGAAGTTTATCATATATGATGACATTACGTGCAACGGCAAAATAACTACATGTTTCACAGGTATATTTCATCAAGCATTTCTTCATTAAGTATCCACAGACATAACTTAAAGAATTTTGTTCCTCCATGTCCAGATGTCTGTAGTCTGTCATATTTACTTCCACAAATTTATGTTCAAAAGTTGTTCAGCTTAAAACTGTATTAATAATTTGACACTGGTTACTTTCTTTAGACTCAATTGCTAGTAAAATAGATCCTAAATCATTACAACTATTGGAATTTTCACTGTGCTGTAAAAATTACATACCAAATAATTTTTTATTGATTATAGAATAATATACTTCTTTATATTTTTTATCTTACAGATCAAATTTAAAGAAGCCCCTGAAGCAGGTTTTTTCATTGTGCCTTGCAATCACGAGATGGTCTACCACTGTAGTCCATGTTACTATGAAAAGTTTCTCAGAATCACTTCACTAATTTAACTAACAACAAAAATTCAACCAAAAACATCAAAGTACTTTTCCCAGGGAAGATGAAAACAACAGCGTTCACTTTCTGATTCTTCAAACGGTTCACACTTGGCGAAAATTGAAGGCATCGACAAAATAGGTAGTTGATATGTTTATGTTGAAATTAACTTGGTAAAGTGATAGACTTTTATTAATGAATAAAATAAATATAAGCACAATTCTTTTTTATTGTTCAAAATGGTATTTGTTTCGTAGTCTTCATACCACACTCCAAAAATTGGTTTCAGTTCATTCGATGGTTATATCAGTTCTTTTTACATTGTTTTACGGACGAGCTGTATTTGTAATTTAGGCAACCAATATTCCACTTCGTTTCAAAAATCCCGCCTAATCAAAACGGTTGGGTAAGGACACGTTGTTCCAATATTTGACGAGCTGTCTCTACTGTATGGTATACTGTGGTTATGTAGTTAAGTTCTTCGACCTAACGGTCTTGTTGGTTAATTGTCTCGTGTATAATGACTCGCTTTATTCACTTGTAAAATAAATAACTATTAAATGATGTATGACGTCGCCGCGTATTTTAAGTAGAGAAATCGAGACATTGTTAAAAATGCCGTCACAGCGCCATCTTATGAATTACACACGAAATTTCTGTCGAGTTTCTCATGCTCAGTTTTTCCACCTGGCAACACTGCACTTAGTTGTGCTTCAACGGCTGTTGAGTGTCGAGGTCGTCTGTCGAGTGTGATTATTGTCGTGCACGTGTTTTGTTGTGATGTTATTTTTTGTGTTAAAACGAATCAAACTTTTTTAAAACAACGTGCATTACCATCTAATACCATTACAGAGGTCGCCTGCAAGATTAGTTGATACGACAGCCACGGTACAGGTAGGATTTTATTCTCATTTATACGATTTCATGTGGAGTCCGGTGCACATTTACACGAAATGTTTATTGGGCATAGTGTTGCTGATATTAAGTTTTGAATTTACGCTGTATTACCTGATTTACGAGCAGGAATTCGAAAACAACTGACGTAAAATAACCTCACAACAGATATTCAGAGCTGCGCGACCTTGTAAAGCTCAACTTGGCTATTGTTAATAGAATGGATCAATTTAAACCAGTGTGTCTTAAATTCATAAACAATACGCAGTTCATTTATTGTTTAACAATCTTTTCTTTTAATAGGCGAACTTTATCATGGCCAAACGATAACAATGCCTAAAGCTAAGAACACGAAAAAAAAAACAAGTGGACTCGACCAGTCTCAATATGTTGTGCACGTTTATAGATTATGCTGTTCCTAAACGATTGCCTGTGACAGGGTTGCCAGATTTTCTTATCTCAATGTAGCCAATGCAAGAACAAAAAGTAGCCCAAAGTAGCCGGTTATGCCGAATCTGTGGTACATATGCAGCGTTGCCAGCAACGCGAAAATTATGGCACTGTACTCGCATGGAAAAAAAAAGTATCGAGTCCAGGGCTGCCAATAGTCGAAATTTACTTTCTACTAAACTGTCACGTTTTACCAGAATTCTACTAAATGTCTGGTGGATAGAGGGCGTTGGTAGAATAAAAATTAAAAAAATTAAAAATTCTTTTAGAACATTTATTAAAGATAGGCAATTTAAAAATATAAAAGCAGAGTCTATTATTAAGCTACAAAATTCATGAAAATTTAAAAAAATACATGAAAATATATAAAAATACATGCAAATATATGAAAACACACACAAATACATGAAAAAGTATAGTATTTAGGTTTCTATAATACTTAGTTTTATTTTAATTCAAATTTTTTTCCATTTAGTCTAGTTCTAAATCGGTAATCTGGTAAATTTGGATGGTTTTTACCCTGTTTAAAACGTTTTGGGGAAAATCGAAGTTAAAGCAGTAGTTGTTTTCTCTGGACAAGCCTGAGTAGTTGTGAGCAGGGTTGCCAGATATACGTCATGGAGGAAGGAACACAGCATAGATATCAATCAGTAGAGACAGCTCGTGTCGGCGCCTTTGTTCTTTCTGACCCGAATTTTAAGCTGTCATGGGTGGTCGTTGCCTAAACTATTCCTAGATGTCGCCACCCAATTTAAAAAGTATCACTTCATTTACAATTTCAAAAATTGATTCGTGTACGCAATTTATTGCAAACTGTCTAGTTTGCTCAAATCGTATAATCGTGAATCGCAATAAGAAAAAAGAAAAGTCGATATTTAATTTATAAACACGATCATTTGTTACAGTTTTTATTTTATTACTTATACAATTTGACAATTCGCACATTCTTTCCCCGAATACTTGAGGTTTAATTATCATTGTAAAAATAATGTAATAAATTCATCTAAAAAGAAAGAGGTTTATTTAAGAAAAAATAAATAAAATAAAAATTAAATTACAAAAAGGAAAAAAGTTAATGCTGCCAAATTATTTTTTTTCTATTAATTTTTTCACTTTTGGCATTTGTAAATTTAAAGCTAGCATTTACAAATTTTAGTGCATAAAATAATCTCATCCTAGCATACAAAGCAAGCAAATAATCGTATGGAAAGTTTTGGCATGGATGAACAAATGTAGCTTGCTTATATAAATTTAAAAATTTTAACAAAGTAGTTGTTTGTAAAATTATATTTTCAAAATTTTCACTAAAATTTTGCTCTAATTCACAAATGTAAAAAAAGAAATTATCGTTTGGCATATATAATTTACCAAATAACTCGCAATTCTTCGTTTGGTAGGCCCTGAAATGTGAATATATGCTTGTGTAATTACTTTATACAAGAAGAAATATAAAAATAAGAACAGTACCTGTTAAATTGTTTAATAATTTCAAAAATTTTACGAAAAAAACGCATTTTACCTAACAACTTAACCCGTAAGCGTAATATCATATAAAGTAAAATTTTTATTTAAAAAAAATTATTACAAAAAAAATACATATTTGTCGACTCGCATAAAGTGCAGGTAATTGGTATGGGTCGACGCAGGTCAGAATAATTAAGGAATTCATGAAACCGGAAGTCCATAGGGATTAAGCGACTGCTTATGGGTTAAGCAACGTCTCAAAATAAAACTCAAGATTGTGTAGGTCAAAAAAAATATATATATACATGATGAATAAAAAAATTGTTTATTGAGTGAAGGTCTGCTTATATAATTTTTTGTTACGTGTAGTTTGTTTCTTATTATTTTTATATTTAATTTTACCACAACAACGGAATCATATATAATAAATTTTTATTATTTATTTCATAACCACCGTTGTTGTTCGTTTGCGACGACTTTTTAAACAAAAAGTGTATTATGTTTACTATCTTTTCCAAGAATTCCAAACACGAGGGAGAGAATAAGGCGCACAACAGGGATCCTGTATGAAAATTCATCGGACAAAGATTTTACCTTTTATTGTGAAAGTTACATTTTTATACTATTTGTACAATTCTACCGGAAAAGCAGTCTTAAACAAGCAAAACTGGCAAAAATATTGTAACAAAACTGCCAAATTTCAAATATTTTAGACGTCAGTTGGGCGCCCTCATTCGGTCATAATGCGAACGACCACCCACGAAAACGGGTCACGAAAAACGGCGAGCCGTCTCTACTGATTGTTATCTATGCTGTGGAAGGAATATAATGGAGGGAGTGAGAGTTCAAATAAGTGATCCCGCGCCAAAATGCGTGAAAGCAATAAAAGGTGCTTCAATATGGCTGCCGCTTCAGTGGCGTATCTTAATAGTATTCATAAGGGGCCCCACTACTCAAAATTATATTCAATGCAAATATTTTTTTTAGAATATCTAAAATTTGAATTTTACTCATAGAAATTTATTTTATATAATTATAATCAACAAAAAACCCAAATTCACATCAAAGTTTGAATTTTTGCTGTATAATTGTTGCGAGATCTTTGGAATAACATTTAAGGAGATAATATTATAAAGAAAAAACATTAGCCAAGAATAATAAAATCATTATATAAAATTATAAATGACTGGTAGTTACGCTAAGGTTTTGGGAATAGGGTGAGGTTAAAGAATAACAGACGAATTTGTATATGTTGTAATTCTAGAAGCTCGATTTTTTTTTATTAATCCAATCAATGCATATCATTACTTGGTCTTAGTACCAGTAATCATAGAAATGTTGCCTCAATGCCAGTCATTTTCGGGTTAGCGGTAGGTCTTAAAATAATTTTATTAAAAGGCAGTAAGAGAACTGTACTTTATAATTTGTATAATAATTAATATTAATTTACAAATATGTACTAGATAATAATAACATAAATGTTTTTATAGGGTATTAAAAGAATACAATATTACAAAATAAAGATAAATTCACTTAAAGGATTAAAGGAAATACATACAATTTAAATAAAAAGAATACAGGATTACTACAAAGACGAGTTCGTTTCAACTAAAAGCTTGATACTTTTCTGAAAAATAGTATAAGAATAAAAAATATACCTACATATAAGAAGAAACAAAGTAAAACGTCAACGCAATCAAATATGTTTTAGATTTTCTCCATATAATAAAACTTAACATGTTGTTTACATTTTTTTTTTTTAAATAAACCACATTTTGTAACTTTATTGCCCTTTAAAATGAATCAACTTAGTATATCTTTGCCTATCAGAATCTACTAAATAAGACTTACTTTTACAACTGTATTTTATACGCAAATTCAAATAAATATTAATTATTTCTTTCAACAAAAAAGATGTATGGAGGTGATTTCTATGAAGCAATTTCTCACAGTTTAAATTTTCAATGATGTCAATTACAATTTTGCATTTACTAAGTTTAGTATGTACTCGCTCATGTGTTCTGTAAGTTTTTTCACTTTGTAGGCAAATGGCAATCACATCGTCACTAGGATAGCTCAATCCCCCCTTTGATTTGAAATCAACAAAACTTCCTAATAAGTTCTCTTTTATACCAAAAAGGCATGATATACATATTTCACATTTCAAAGATTTGGCTAATTTAAAAGCAACAAATCCAGCAATGTAAATGACAACTTCCTCACAAAAATTTGTTAAAGATTCCTGCCTAAAGAAATAATTATGTTCAAAATTAACGGCACTTTCCCGAGTAACTTGTACGTCACTCGTTAATATCAATTGATCAGAATTAATAATATTTTCGAGTTTTTTAATTCGAGACGAACATGTCAAAATATCTACTTGCTCTAAGGGTACACAGTTTCCAAAACCACTGTGATTTATTTCTGGGTGTATTAATAATTTTTTATATGCAGATTTAAACTGACGAGTAGTAGGGTTATTATTGCAGCCCCCTAAATTTCTAATTTGGAAGAAAAAATTTTCCAAATGATCTTGACTGCATTTATAGGTGGGCAGATACTGTAAAATTGACGTTCCTCCATCACCCACTACATATTGTTCATAAATATTTAATACTGCATGTAAACCAGCTACAAAACCTATAAAACCTGTTTTACGGGGCGAGTGAATAATTAAATCTTTGTTAAAAAATCTCAATTTGGATATATACGAAGTATAGCAATTCACAAACGTTTTTACCTGATTAATATTATACTTATTTAATGCTTGCTTGTAACCAAATTCCTTTATTCTGCGCGAATTCAATATGCCAAAAGCGTCATTAATATTTAAAATGAAGGTAGCCGTTGCTCCACAGTTCTTAAACTGATCTAGCTGTAAAATATCTCGACAAAACGTCAAAGCTTCAGAGACAGACCTGCTTAATAACTGTGTAGCTAGAGCAACTTTCATTTTTTGTTTAAAAAAATTTATATGTCTTCTACATAGTTTGTTTGCAAGGTGCAGCCCTTCATTTTCTTGCAGTTCATTTAGAAGTTCTAAGTATTTAAAATCAATAACATTATTCTCTCCATCGACTATTTTTCTTTTGTCACCAAATGTGTTACGTATTAATTTCATCATGTGTGAAGGATCAAGTAAAAGAAGTATATTCTCTTCACCAAAGTTTGTTTTCAAATTAGAAGGGCTAAATGAGCAACCTAATGCAGATGCCATTGACAAATTTGTCGCACAACCATCAAATGTAATATTGCTAATTTAAATTCCTACACTTTTTACTAAAAATAAACACTGTTTTAGTAAACCTAATTTTTGCTCACTATTTAAAGAATGGCTTAAAAAGTAACCCACAGGCATTTTCCAAGAGCCATTTATAGCAACCAGCATGAAAACTAAAGCTTCTTTGGCCTCTTCATTTTCATTTACTTCGATTATACTACCCATATCAGCATATCCATAATATTGTTGCCCATCATATTCAATGCAGCGTTTAATAGCAACTTCATCGAACACTAAAGAACACACAATTTTACGTTCTTCAGCCTTTGCTTTTAACACATCGAATGCCTCACTTGTGAAACCTGGTGCACCATTCACTGAAGAATACCATACAGACAAAGTTTTTGGGTGTGGAAGACAGTCCATGAATTGTTTTCTTATAAAAGAAAAAGCCTTTGGGGAGTAGAAATGTGTTGTAACGGCAAATTTTCTTATTTCTGGCCCATATTGATTTGGCAATGGTTTGTTGTTAATTTTAGCCCACATTCTGCTCAACAGTTCTGTATTTTCCTGAAATTTATTAACATTCACACTGTTGTTTTCATAATAGTTGATTTTCTTCCTTAAACTTGAAACAACATCTTTCAGATTACAAATTTTGCGTTGCTGTTTTGAGGTTCTGCGTTTTAACGTTTTAATAGTGCATTGTTGTTGTGACACTAATGTCTTCAGATTGTTAATTTGTTGTTTCAGTAAAACGTTTGCACATGTTTTTGTTGTTAAATTTTCAAGTTTCTTTGTAATTTCAAAAACTTTATTAGACAATTCATCTTCTATCTTCTGTTGAGGCTCTACCGAAGGTGCGTCACAAACTTCTGTGTGATGCGTTTCATTGCCTCTAAAGGTCACTACATTGCTAATCTAAAATAAATATATGTATTAATTGTTATATCATGCTACATGTGAGTTTATTTAATACCCTTTCTTCATAAGTATAAGAAATAGTTGGTACTGAATGTGGCCTTAAAACAACTTTCTGGGCTGATGTTCTATCAAAACACTTTTCTTCAAAATGAAATGAACACAGGAAAAAGTTGTTCACAGACACAGAATTTCCTAGGTGAAGATAAAGGAAGTCTGTCCACAGTTTCTTTAATTCAGGTTTCTGGGGACACCTAAAAGCAATTCAAAAATATTCATTAATCCCTCTTAAGCAAATATTAAACGAAAAAATACGACACCTGTGAAACGTTGTTTTTTCTCTACCAATTGTTGACCTGGAGCCACTCGTAACTTTACACAATTTGCAACTAACCATTTTAAGTTTTTAAATAAACATGAAACGCTTATCGCAAATTCAAAACAAAACGTTCACACTAAACACGAGGTTAAAAGCGAAAATGACAAAAAGAGAATCGTACGACACTGGTCAGTGCTGGCTGATGAAATTATTAAAGTAAGCATGCGCGGTGAAGGGCGCGCTAATTGAAAAGAGTAATAAAAGGTGCTTGCACTGGTGCCAAGAATTTACATTGCCGAGATACGGCGCACTCCCTCCATTATATTCCTTCCTCCATGATATACGTTACAGTTAATCGCCAACATTGTCAAAAGATGTCGCCACAAGTCGCCAATATCACGGTCAACATTTGTATAAATAAGCGCGGGTGTCTATACATTTCCATCAGTTTTTACACTGCGGACTGAGGTTTAAAATCTATGGCTTAATAAAAAAAGAACTTGTTTCTTAGAAAAAAATATATATTCCAAAAATAATGATAATCAATTTTTAGTAACATATATCACTATTCTATATAGTTCCCCCTAATGACTATAAAAGTAAAACAGTATATTGCAACTAAAATAACAAAAAAAAGTGGGCTTACATATACTATTATAATAATAAGAGTTAATATAATGCATATTTAGTGCTTGTTTATAACCAAATTCCTTTATTCTCCTTATTCCCAATTCAATATTAATGAAGCCGTTGCTCTACAGTTCTTAAACTAATATAGCTGTAAAGTATCTCGACAAAATGTCAAAGCTTCAGACACAGAACTGCTGAATAACTGTGTAGCTATGGCAACTTTCATTTTTTGTTTAAAAAAATTGATGTCTTCTATGTAGTTTGTTTGCAAGGTGCAGCCCTTCATTTTCTTGCAGTTCATTTAAAAGTTCAACGTATTTAAAATCAACAAGATTATTTTCTCCATCAACTATTTTTCTTTTGTCACCAAATGTGTCATAAGAAAATATAGATATTTCGAACGCTGAGATTGCTCAGGTTAAAATAAATAGATAGTCAATAATATAGTCCAGATTACTGATGTTTTATTAAAAAAAAAAAAAATCAATCTTAAAAATTCTTCATTTTACTCTGGAATTCTTCATGTCTTCAAAATGCCAAAATACAGGTTAAAATTCTTCATATTGAAGAATTTGAAATGTCTGAAATCTGTCAGTAAAAATATGCACAAATCCGTAGGCGGGAAATTTGAATTTTGTGTGCATACAAAATTGCATGCATTTGAGATTGCGACGCTATACGCGTTAATCATCGCAAAACTGAAATCAGTGACCACCATGGAGAACAGAGGCCTACGAACTGCGTACTTTTGCACAAATGATTTATAATTAGCCAAAAAACTATCAATGCTAGTATAGTGAACCAAGAGCTATAAGGTTATATGGCCATCATAAAAGTAGTTGACCGCAAATAAGTACCCCCTTTGTGTGGTTCTTACTAAGCTTACCGGTTGGCAATAAATCATCTTCTAAACATTTCTTGCTCATATTTAACAGAGCCGGCTTTCAAAGCGAGTGGTTATTTCGGAACCCTCAGCGGCTGCAGGTAGTAAAGAAATAGTGGAGTGGTGGATTTTCATATTTAGTGAAAGCCGCCCCTGAACGAAACCACAACAGCTGGTCGAGCTGCAGTGGACACGTTATTTACGACCCTAAAACCTTTTCTATTGTAAACAACTTAACTTCGACACAATGGGATGATTTTATGATGGCCATATAACCTTATAGCTCTTGGTTCACTATAACATCATGTTGGCCGCTACCCCTTTCAAGTAAAGGTGAAATTCTTTCATTTTTTACATTTTATATTACCCCACAATAATAATAAAGCCGCTTGTTAATATAATTTTGTTTTTTGAATATACCATTTACATCAAAGTATAGATAGAATCGGTAAATATTTATTTTCTTTGATGAAAAATTTGACATTGTCAATTTGTTCTAAACTATAAATTTCAAAGTCGAACGAGTCAGAAACTCCTTGTATGTAGAATGAATTTTCTTTATCGCATGACATTAATATATATATAATCAATAACGTCTTTGGAATATCTGTCGAAAGCTGTTAATATTTCCGATCGGGCTTTACGAACTACACAAACTGACTTTTTCCTTTGCAAATTGCCGTTCTGCAAAACTTTTGAGTTTAAAGCCAAAGTCGCTTCAGATGAAAAAGCACTAGATGTATAGAGCTTGTTTTTTGCTTCATCTCGGAACATATCCTTTATAAAATGTAGTTAACAAATGAATTGTCGATTCAGGCATGATTCGTTTTGAAGGCGTTGATAGGTATATACCTACTGCTCCATATTTGGATTTGCATCTTCTAAAAAAAAAAAAATGGTGGATTATTTCAAGCAGTAAAACAATTTGTTCTACTCACTTTTTAGAGAAGTTAGGAAGTGTTGACCTGTTTCGTTGGAACAATTAACGACTTTCGATTATAAATTGTATAATATAACCTCTTCTTATTTAATAAATTGTCTTTAATCTTTACTGTTACGCATGTTCGGGAATAAATAGTATAATTTCCTCGATACGAAACACCTATATGGTGTTCTTTTTGAATTACATCATCCTTCAACAAATTAAAAAATTTTGCTTTAATAATCCGCGACAGTTTTTCATATTATGATATGAACAACACTATATCGATGAAAATTACTATCTGTAGGTAAATAAAAAAAATGGTTATTGTAACGTATTTAAAAAGATATGAAAATTCAAGAAAAAGATGCGACTCAATGTTTAGCAAGACCGGTCGGGGGTTTCAATAATCACTGGTTAAAACAAAATAACAGATTGCTCTTACCTTTTTGGAGGTGGAACTTTTAGTGTTGTGTTCATCAATTTTTTCTGGGGTTTCCATTTTTCCTTTGGCAGCTCTTTTAATGACTTACTACTGCTTAATGTATACACAGGTTGAAAATTTGGATCTTCAAAGGAAATGTTGTGAAACATTTCAAGCCATTTCTATGTTACGTTGTAATTTCCAGTCGTTTTTTTGCATTCATCACTGTTTTCTTTAAATTTTTCAATTTTTCGTTGCATTTGGACCTCTGTGTAATGAATGATGCCTTTCAGTTTTAGTTTGTTGCTAATGACTTCCGACACTTGTTTATTGCTATACATGGGCAACAGGAATTTCTCCTTATTTGCCGAGTATTCGTCAATTAATAGTTTTATCTGTTGCATCAGTCCAGTTTTCATTTTCCACTTTTTGGATTGTCTCTCTGTTTTTCTTTATTGTTCTTCATACAGTCATTTTTGTCTCTATCTCAAACGTACTACACGTATTTTAACACTTTACATGACACAAAATATGTAGGCATTGCCCGTGTTAACAGAAAAATAGATTAAAAAAAAAGTTGTAGAAGTTGGTATGAGGTACCTATAACTGTCTCCTTGCTAAACACTCAGGTCTTTATAGCAGTACTTTCGCCCCCTGAATAATGGTCATGATCACCTACCAAATCAATTTTACATTGCTGGCACTTTGAAATAGCCTTTAATACTTTCTTGGTTACATATAAGGCTATGTAAACTTCTATATTTTTTCTCAAAATGCTCGTGACATGAGAAAATTCTGACATAATTTTATTGCTGAAGGAGACATCAATATTTGCTTCAAAGTTTAGTTTGGATGAACCTTCTCTGCTACCAATAAAATTTTTCAAATTGTCCATCAAAACGGCATCATCATCTTGACAGTTCGCACCAAGCGAATGGACTCCCACAAAGTCGTTAATCATTAAAGTTTTGACCGAATTAATAAAAGACTGGCACGTGGGATTAACAACCCATGCACCATGGTTTCTTATCCGACAAAAAAAGTTTTCCACTGGATCCTGGTTGATCTTGCGGCTGCACAAAAGATTCAATCCTTCCTCCTGCAATATGGTCCATAAATATCTGAACCCCTTCAAAGTATGGATCCAATTTTTGACACATGGAGGCACAAACTTTCTGCCATTACTTTTAAAGGATTTCATGGTTCCGAATACTTGAATAGCCTCCAACTAAGGGCCGGTTTATCAATGCTCAGTTAAAAGTGTCTGTTAAGTAACTGTCAGATAAGGATAACTAGCAGTTAACGGAGGTAAAGTGTTTATCAATGCACGATGTTTCTTCCAGTTTCGTAGCTCGAAGTTTAGCTGTTACTCTCTTAAGTTGGTAACGCTCACCCCACTGGAAATGAGTTGTGATTGGTCAGTTCAAAACTACCCCGACCTTGAAAGTTCCATCAGATTCGATCCGCATTACGTGATCAATCATGAAAAACCAAAATTTAGCATTAGAAAAAAAGTATTGGAAATGAAAAATGAAACAAGTAGGTACACCTATAAATGAATACAGAGAGATCGAAAAAGAAATTAGTCAAAGTTGGCCATGCACGAAAAGGCGTTTGTCTTAGTTTAAAATATTTTTTTATTAATCGTCACGTTGACAACAGTAATTTGCACTGTTATCAAACGAAATTAAAGATTTTTGTTATTAGAATCTTCAGAAATGGGATAAATTTTAGACAAAATTGGAAAACGGTGATTTTAATTCATTCTTATGTGTTTTAAAAGTAGGCGTCATAATTCTAATTTTAAACTGTCAATTTGACATTTAATAAAAAAAATTAAATTACCCTACCACCGTGATTACGACAAACGGCTTGTCGTGCATGGCCTACTTCGATTAATTTCTTTTTCGATCTCGCGGTATTATTAGATAATTAAATAAATATTTTAATTTTTGGTACCTACATTAGACCTGGAAAATAATCAGCTAATAATAAGTGTTTTTCTCATCTTTTCTCTGTTAATTTGTTGCACAACATAAGCCCTCATCAAAATATTGTTAAATTCATAACAGATTTATTTGGATTTGTTAGGTTATGTTGCCACTAACTGGTGGATAACGTTTTAACTGACAGTTTGAACTGTCAGTTAATTTATCAGGCACTTTGACCACCAGTTTTGAGCTAGCGGGTAATGATAAACAGGTTAACTCACAGACAAGCTTTAACTGCCAGTTACTTTAACTTAACTGCGCATTGATAAACCGGCCCTAAAACTGGTAATGACGTTACTCAGGCAATCCATCCCCAGAATTACTGGCCGAACTTCTCGTAAGTTTTTGACAACTAAAAATACTGCAGAGGATTTTCCATTGTTACCGATGGAAAATTCCAGTAACGCCTGCATTTTGATTCGGTAATTTTGGTGACCAGTCGCGCCTCGGATAAAGGTGGAAGAAACAGGCAACGTCGCAATTTTGCGCACGTTTTGGAGTGCAGAAAATTCCTCCCCGTTGACGCAGGTTACCTCGCTCCCTGAGTTGAGGAGCCTTTTGTGAGGAAAAAGGAAGCAGCTGCTGAAATCTGGTCGGGACTCGGAAAGACACTGTTGAAGAGTCGAGAAGTTGTGCTCGACATCATCTCTCACAACGTTCGTTCGTTTCACCAACGTGAGTTTTTGTCTTATAGATATACCTTTTTCAGGCTTCGTACTTAAGCGGCATCCATGACGTATTTTGAGAGTTAGATAATTTCTTAAAATTAATTTAAGCAATAAATTAAAATGAGAATTATTTACATCCAACTGATCCATATTAAACAAATGTTCCAATGTAAAAAAAATGTATGGCATTACTATGCAAAGTTAAGACAAACGTACAACATTTTTGTTACCAAACGTTTATCATTTTTTAATTGTAAAAGACGTTTTATGACTTTCTTTGCGTGCGTGGATATGGTTTTAAGAAAGTGCGAAGGATTTTTCAATGAATCTTTTATTAATGTATGTCCATCCTTACCATGAGACACAGTCAGTACTTAATAATAATTCAATGCATTCTTCGCAGTTGATACTCTTCTCAATTTTTTTCGGGCAAAAACCACATGTGATACATATCTTGACAAAGGCTAAAGAACGCTTAAGTTTTCAAAATTGTTTTCGTCTGCCAAGGTATTAGACGGCTTCATGTCTTTAACATTTCACTTCGCAATTGCCAAGAGGGTTTGGGTTTATCCTTCCTAAAATGCATTTTATATACAAGTGTCGAAATTGGAGTGGAGTTTGATTATTTATTATTATTTCCTAAAACTTGTGATAAAATGATTAATAAAGGTTTTTAAATACTGTATTATATATTATATATTAAATATTGAAATAAACTATATACATTTCAAAAATATAAGATATGTTACAAAATATAAGAAAAAGTTAAAAACAAAACAGATTCTTTGATTATAAACAAAAAATAAAATCAATATTTCATAATATCACATAACAAAATTGAGATTCATCAAGGGTTTTCATTTTCTCGATTTCAATGGTCACTTGAGGAAAAGAACAGAAAACACAAGAGGCTACTTTTGAAGCGTTTTCATCCAGAAAATCATACCACTTAATATGAATTGTTTCAATTAACTCTGTCAGACGGTTACTGGGATACATTAAGCAACCCACGTAGCATTCTTTGTGGCTAATGAACAAATGACTAGCAGTTCGTTCAGAAGTCAAATTTTGTTTGCAAGTATCACAATCTGGAATATCACCTTTTTAAAAAGATTTGCAGCAGTATATGCACCTCCCTGACTATGTTCGTTCTCTGTTCCTCACCCAACTCAAAGTCATTTAAATCAGTAGCAGAATAATTTTGAGCCAAATATATGGTTAAGTTACCAAAATATGTGCAATGGTCTTCTTGACACTTAATACCTCTAGAGTGGGTGAACTGAAATTATTGAGTACAACCCTCTTTAAAGTGGCCACAAACTGGAAACATGTTGGATTTATGTTACAAATTCCAGGCTGCCTTATTTGAAAATACAAATTCTCTATTGGACCCTGATTTAAATTCCTTAATGACAGGTACTTTAAACCAATCTGTTTTAAATTTTGTCACAAGAATCTAACGGAATTGATGGTAGTTTGCCATCCTTAAAATTTAAAATCATTAGACACATTGGTAGTACGATTGATTTTAAATTTTATAATTTCTTCAAATTTTATATAGAAATAAATAGAAGTGGTTGCCCTTGCTGTTATTATATGTGCTGAAAATTTGAAAAAGAATATTAATATATTAAAATAAAAATTAAAACCATTTTTGCAGATAACAATTTGGTTTCAAATTTCAACAAGTATACATAGGGATATCTATTCTGTGAGGTAAATTAAAGTTGACCACAAATCACAAGGTAAATGCTACATTTATTTTAGAGGAAAAAAAAAACCGAACAAAATCGCTCCTAGTATACAATTATAAACTCATAAACTCAGCTTACACTGTTAGCATTTTTTTGCTTTGAGCTTTTGAATTTTATTATAAGCCTTTTTTATGAGGTCTTTGATATTCCGTAGATCACTGCCGTTTATTATTATTATTTTTTTAATATAAGATTTTGTGAAATCGGCGCAAACTGTTTTTTTAAATTATGCTGAGGACAGGACCATGTAACATCAGTCACGACGTATTTAAAAAGTTTGTCGACCAATATTTTTGATTCATTGGGGAGGTAGCATATTTTGGGCAAAAAAGACCAAAACTTTACATTTCCTAAAAATATATAAAATAGTTATTTGGGCTAATTAAGGCTCGTTGACTATATGCCCTTTCTTCAAGGAAAATGGAGCGATTTTTCTCCCCAACCAAAAATGAGCTCCACAAGTGTGGCAGCTGACCTTTTTTGGTACTTTTTTAATAACAAATCCCATCATAAGTATGCTGTTCATGAGTAACAGTTTTGCACTCTGAAAAACTAAACTGATTATAATTTGTTCTTCAAAATGCAAAGACTGCACACCCAGTTCTTCTCCACATTCAATAAAACACCCCAAGTTATTCAAAGGTGCCCCTCAGTATCATCTTCTGAATTCTTGTTCTGTGAATAACATGCCGTGAAATTATTTAAAATTAACGTTTTGTATGACGATGCAAATGATGTACATGTAGGATTAACATTTCTTCTAGCTGCAGGATTCTCGGGGATAAAAATTGGAAACCCAAAGAATTCAGCCATAAATAGTGCAAGCTTTTGAGGGTATGAATTCAATTGGTAATTGTCGGAGGAATTACCATTTTTCCCTTTTTAGTTTCAAATTTAATGGAATTTAGTACCTTTATGGTTTCATCTTATCAAAAGTTCACGTGTGGTGATTTTTTTAGTTATAACACACCTTAGCATTTTGCCATTGTGTGCTTCTACAGCGTTACCTTTACAATTATCAAAATAATTTGTCAAGATAAAGTAAAAAATTCGACTGTATCTTCTGCTGTTGAACAAACTTTACATTCTAAGTACTTAATTACATTATTCCCTTTCTTCTCTAAAAAATTTCTCCTCCTATTCTCTCTGCTTTTGCATTTCTTCTTGAATTACTGTGTGCTGCTCACGGACTGCTCAAAAGACTGCTGCTGTTAATAACCAATCTGTTTAAGTGGATTACAATATCATTACATAAGCCACATTGTTCCAACTCCGGGATAAAATTGTTTTCTTTGTCTTTGGAACCATTACAAAAGTATGCATTGCATTTTTCATGATTACCAAAGACATGGTGAATACTTACTATTCAGAATATCTTTTTTTAAAAATGCATTCTGCTCTTGTGATGTATTTTTATTAGTAGATCTCCTGTATTTAATTGCACAACAGATAGCTAGTCTCAACCTTTCAATATTATTCTTCAACATTTGCCTTAATAACATTGGAATTTGGCAACCTTTGGAACTAAACCGTTTTTGGTGTAGAACTCGTAACTGACTGACGAAGTTCCTTAACAAGTGGTTGGAATATTCTATCTTCTTTACTGGAAACGGACCATATGGTCGTTCCTTCACAATTTTGGAATAAACACTACTGTCACCGTCAGCTACAAAAAATACATATTTTAGACCATGTATTGCCATACTTTGTTTGAAACCTTCAAGTATAATGTCACTTTCCATAGAAGTGGAAGATCCGTTCCAGTTTTTAAAACAAAGATGATTTTTGTTTGTTCCATTGTGACATGTCGTACAGTATTTATTTCTTATCCCTAAAAATAATAATTTTCCTGTTCGTTGTCCAACAATACATACTGCGCCCGACGCTGAATTATAATTGCTACGATAGGAACGCTTAGCCCATGATCCATCCGCTACAACCGTAGTGACGGATACACCAGTATCATCTATTTCTCCAGCTTCTTTTGTCAAAAAACTTTCTTTTTGTCCTGCCTGAAGCATTGAATTCCAGCATTCCTCTTAGAAAATTTCTTGGAAATTTTCTTCTAATTTCCGAAATTTGTTGTATGACATGCACGGAATATTTAAAGTGCTAGAAAATTCTTACGACTGTGGGTATCCACAACTAGTATTAATTGTTCCCAGCACGTGTACCAATTGTGTGCAGTCTAATACTAACAATAACATATAGTACCAAATTTAGGTAAATATGGAGTGACCCGTACTTGATTTAACCTTTGAATAAATTGACTCAATCGTTATTTTTTTCTTAGTCACCCTGTATACGCAATTCTAAAAACTATGAACGTGTTGATCCACAACAAACATTTTGTGCGGTGAGGTTTCTCATTGTCGACAACTGCTGTGGGAGAATAACGTTCTCGGCTTGTAATAATGCTCTTATAAAGTTGTGTAAGCATGCTGTTGACTTTATAATGTTATCGACGTGTCAGAGGAGGACGCGCTAATATACCAAATGTGTCTTCAATAATACGTGTAGCTCGTGATAGCCGATAATTGAAAACTGCTTTTACAATATTTAGCTTTTTGCCAGGATATGCCAATGTTGCATCACCAACAAAAAATAATTTAGCATCGTATTGCTTCCATCTCATAATTCTGGTTCAGGTAGTGAAATTTTATTGGTCCTTGAATTTCTACCAAATACCGATGAGTTGAAAACGGCTCCATCACTTACAGAACCATATGCCTCAAGATCAATATAAGCAAAATTGTGATTAGTATCACAAACTCCAAGCAGTATTACACTGAAATAGTCTTTTTAATTGAAATATAATGAACCGCTGTTTGCTGGGGCTTTCATCCGAACATGTTTTCCGTCGATACTCTCCACTCAATGAGGTAAGTTCCATGTCTTCGAAAAGTCATCAGCCATTTGCCGAAGTTTTTCGCCAGTAGGTTCTGCCACAACAATAGGCATAAGCACCCTGCTGATAACTCCCATAACTTCTTGGATTACACAGCATACTGTGGATTTTCCAACATGATACCCATTTGCTATCGAGAAGTGCGTGTCCCCAGTAGCTAAAAACCTTAAATGGTTAAAACAAAAGTTTAGATAGGAATTTGAAGGTTTTAATTCTATTCATACAAACCTTAAACGTAATCGCCAGTCGCTGAGTTGGACAAAGCGCTGTTCTAACGCTGTCTTTTATTAGGTGTGATGCAACCAAATCGACGAGGTTTTCGAATAGTTCGCATCCTGGTATAGCAGAAAAACCATTCCGTATCACGCAAGCGCAGCTGTAGCATCACGCGCTTGAATTGACCTCTCTTTTCTCGATGTAAATTTACTGGTCGCACCCACCAACGTCTTTTCTGCTGCTTTTTAATGGGCATCTGTCTTCTGCTTCTTCTTAATAGAAGCAGCAACAACAGAAGCTGTTTTCATTATTCTCCGAACTCATTTTATTATCACAAGGATACCAATTTTATTCAGTTCGAACAATGGTATAAACTGATGATTAGGTGATCAAGTTTGAGGTTAGGCGATCCGCCGGCCGGTACTATGTTCTGCATTTGCGCAGTTTAACAGTTCTTACAGAGTTCACTCTGTTCACTGTGAACAAATATAAGCATAAGCCAGACACAAAACAAAAACTTAAATTATGTTATCCACTCGTTAAACCATACACTATAATACTTTTTTCACTTTTATATTAAGAAAAATACTTTCCGAGTTTAAAATATTTTAATGTGTGATACTACAACACAGTTTCTACCTGAAGAACGTACTGTGTAATCAATTTTTGTAATCAAAGAATATTTTACTTCACCTGCTAAATCGGTACCATGGCAACAAGCTCGAACTTAAACCGAAAATGTCCGACAATCTCAGCATGTTTAAAAAAATCTAACCAATAATCGTACAATGAATTTTTTTATTAAATGTGTATCTTTTTTTATTCCCTTGTAGCATTTACAGTGTTATATCAATATCTGGTTCACAATGTTTAAACTGAAACATAAGTTACAAATTTTTTATTTGATTTTGCCTTTAACAATATTATTTTAGTGGCTGAGTTTGGAAGATACAAATTCGCCAAACACGTCTAATTTATAATGTGTGGAAGGCCACAAAACATTCAAGGCATTAAGCAACATCACATTTTTTGCATGTTATGTCAGAACGCTGTTGAAATGCTGCTTCTGCCTATAAGACAATTTTAGAAGAAGATGAAATGTTGCTAGAACTTGGTTTAGCCATTAGCATCAAGCATCCTTTTCTTGCTGGAAGTGTTGACGCGGTAGTGGTAAAAAGTGGACACATTGTGAGGCTACTTGAATATAAATGCCCACAGATTTTAAGTATTTGTGATCCGCGAAATTTTAAGAAACATTTGACTAAGCAGCAACACTACTATTTTTGTCTACATGTTGTAAATGGTGAAATAAAATTGAAGCATGAACACCAGTACACTTACCAAATTGCTACATATATGCTAGTTTTTAATGTGGACAAATGTGATCTAGTGATATGGACACCAGTTGGTTCTTTAATAGTGGAGGTTCACAAAAAGGACATAGAAGACATTTGCGAACGTATTTTATTGTTAGAATCATTTTATTATAGCGAATTTGTTCCTGAATTCTTCACAATGAGAACTGTTCGGGACTTAAATCCAATAAAAATATGAACTAAGATTATTACTTTTTTTTATTAGATACATACATATAATATTATATTAATATAATGTAATTACGCAATAAGTGCGTTTTTAAAATTGGCTAACACAGAAATTACATAGAACATAGAACTTAATATTGGCATAAGAAGAATAGGAATTCTTGTTGTTAAAATACGGATTTTTTTCAATCTTCCGATTGCACGTTCAATATGAATTCTACCTTTTGCTATTTTCTTTGTCAACACTTCTTCTGCAGTCAATTTTTCTCTGCCAGATAAAAATGGAGGAATATATAATTTTATTTTCATTTCATCTGCGACATGTATGTTGAACCATCTATCAGCTAAAAGTACATCATCTTCATTCACAAAAACTTTTAGATCACAGTCACTAAATAGCTGTATATCTGAAATGGAACCCTCAAAGCCCTCACTAACATAACAAATTAGACCCTGAACGTTAATACCAACTAAAAATTTAACAGTATTGTCATGCTTATAAGCAGAGTGTGTATTTCCCTGTTGTCTAAAATTTTTGGGCGTTTGAATTGCCACTTCAGTTGCATCTACTATTAATGTCAAACCTGGAAAGGCTCTGAAACAAGCAGGCATATCTCTAACTGCAATATTTCTTGATGATTCAAAAAACCGTTGCTTGCAAGACACTGTCTGCAAATACATGAACTGAATCCAAGTATACACTATTGCACCTACCCAGCTTTGGCTTATACCAAAAAATATTGATAATTCTTTCAATGTGAATCCTCTTCTCAGTCTAATGAGCGTCACACACAATTTTTCTTTATTACTAATTTTTGTAAAACTGGGTTTTTTTGGAGTTTTTCCATTGTATGAGTATTTTAATTGGTTCATGACATCTGGGTCCAAAAATTTAAAAAGAGCAAGGAAATGATCATGTGGAAGACCAGTTAAAACTTCAAAATGATCATTGCTGTTTTTTAAAAGTTCATAGGACAAATATTTTGTTTCATTAATCGATGCTGATGGCTTTTTTTCTGGGAAGCATTAAATAAATTTTTTACGCATCTCTTAGTTCGCACACTTTTTGAAAACGTCATAGTATAAGAGTTCGTCAGAATTATTGGCTTAAACGCATAATTATGTTCAATTGCTTCCTCTTCCTCACCACTCTCATCGCTGCTAACATTTGGTAACACAATGTCATCACTATCTATGCTAACAGGATTAGTTTCAACAATGACTTCATTCATTACGTCAAAATTGCGAGTTAGATATTTTGATTGACTCAGTTTGAGGTTAGCCGTTTCTATGTTGGCCGGGAGTTATTCCGTTCTGCGTTTGCGCAGTTTAACAATTCTTACAGAGTTCACTCTGTCCACTGTGAACGTAGATAAGCATAAGCCAGACACAAACCAAAAACGTAAATTATGCGCTCCTTCTTATGTCTTATGTCCATTGTGAATGGGCAGTGACATTGTTTATAAATAAAGAACTATAATTACAACTTTGACTTCAAATTTGATGACAGGCTATGGATACTAAACTTTTATCAGTGAATTTTAAGTGTACTCTTCAGAATTTTATATTATAATAACACACCGCTCGTAGAACATTCATTATGCACGGATGTACATTTGAAAATATCTAGACATTAAATACCCTAACTATAATTGGTATTGCTAGCGTTGTATACCTATTTCATGTTGAATTATGCTTGTTTTTCATTACTTTGTGTGCAATATTATACTTTTGCTATACTTACTTATGGAGGGAAATAATGTTCTCTGCACGACGCTCCTGGGAAATACACCTGCAGACGTGGATGGTGAACTTAGGTACATTTCAATATTTCAATTTCACTGTAATGGTCATAGATAGTAAAATTAATAAACTTACAGGCTGATGGTGTAACACGTTTTCGTACCGAGCTGGGCATAAAAATGAGTTCACGTTGTGGTGTTCTAAAAATTAGGTCCTCCTCAGATTGGGATGGTCTTGGAGGTGATGGTGCATCAATTCCCTGTTCTGTGGCAAACGATGGACCTGTATAGTTCAAGTAATAAATATTTTACATGTCACTTCAAAGGATATTTTTACCAATCGGCAAATTTTGCGAAGGCACAGCAGTTTTCCTTAATAAACGCGAATTCAGGATTTTATCCTCTTCCTTAAAATGGTTGTGGCAAACGAAACACTTTTTATAAATACCATTATCTCCTAGTTGCTCGAATCGAGGATTATTTGCTGCCAGAACCCACTTACGAAAACGTTCCCCGTTTGTTTTTGGATTGGGGAAACGGTACATCGGTAGCTCTCGCTTTCCGCAGCCTTTTACAGAACAAGTATTTTTGGCTAATGTGCTCGTCATCGTGCTGTGTAAAAAATAATATTTTTTAATTTGAAACGCTTTCATTACAAAAATTCTTACCAAATAAACGAAATTTATTGTCACACTTACACTATTTCCATTTTTAGTTGACAGCTATACAGTACACTGTGGCAGCTAAGTTGTACAGGACTCTGTAAAAATAATACATTTCGACGTAAGCGACATCTGCGCTCATCAGACAAACTATCAAATGGCATTCAACGACCTTCACATTTAAGGTTTCCTACCCCTGGGCGACACTCTTCTGATAGTATAGAGACGTGGTGGGGGAAACCGTCGTGGCCGAAGCTGATTGGACGGCTCCGGGCGGAGTGTGGGGAGATAAACGGGCAATAGCATCAAGTGTGGGCTTCCAAATATTTGACAGATAATAACCAATGTCTCGGTTGAGATTATTCGCCTAAGTTTTTTTGCTGGCGTCCTTTCTAAATCTGCAGGGCAGTGAGTTTCCCAAGTTTTACTTTCTGCTGCATTTTCACTTCCAATGTCAGGTACCACCTGAATTATTATTGTATCCTCTGTTTCTAAAATCAGCACATAACTACCCAACATTCTTTGTAAATATTTATTTAATTTCTCACCTTGTTCAATATTTTCAGCTAGTTTCTCCTCCTCCAACTCTCGCTGGAAATTTTCAAATTCTGTTACCGGCCCTAAAAATAATTTAGAAAAAGAATGATTAGTGAAACTAAAATAAGACACATCGCAAACTAATTATTAGTCTCACCAAAGTATAATTCTTGTGCTTACCTGCCAAGTGGCGATCACTGTCATAGGAATTGTTTAACCCGGTAATTTGTTGCTGTAAAATATTCTTTACTGCGTCGTCGACGTCATTAATTTCGTATGTCTCGGCTTTTCCTACCCCAGTTCCCAGTATGGCTTCTTTAATGTGAGAAAATTTCTTCTTCGTTCGTTTTTTGATATTCAAATATTTTTCTTTCAAATTTTTTGATGTTCTATAATTGCCGCTTCTGCAATTAAATTCTTCCTGAATTTTTTTCCACGCATCCTCCTTTTGTTCCATGTGTAGGCGCCACTTTTCTTGCACTCCACAATATTTCTATATTTTTCCACTAAGGAAACTAGGATCTGTTCCTCCTCATGGGAGAAATTTGTAGATCTCTTTGAAACATCCGAAACACTTGGTTGATTTTCCATTTTTTAAATTGTTTTTCGGTAATTTGTATGTCCTAATTTAATAAAATGTGACACTTTCTGGAGCAACATTTTATAACAATTCTCGGACATGCGATAGTAATTGTGAAATTTCACAGGATCATTTTTTAATTGCGGAACATATTGATGGAATGCTCTTAATTGTTCTCGATGCATAAATATTTCTCTTACAAAGATTTTTCTATTTTTCCTTCTTTTAGTTCTGTTGTTAATGTAATACAGAACCAACATTTCATCATCAGTCGAAATATCACTCATTTTTTTTAATTTGCTTGACGTCACTTGATCCCCTTGCTGTCTAACATCAACCAAAAACTCGGTGACAAACGATCGCTGTTATTCGATGACCGTCAACGATCGATGTCCTGTGTATCTTGCGCCCACAGGACGAAATCTAATATCTAATGTCTAATTAATAATTGAATGTCAATTAGAACATCGTTCACAAAATTCACTGCTGCTTCTTCATTTAAAATGATTGCAATGTTGTGTAAAACTGCTGTTGCCACAACCACTGCCTCTACTTTATACATTTTTAAACGAATTCCAAAAGCCAATGCTGGAAAGCGTCTTTTCCACACCTCTCTCTACTGGATTTTGAGTTCGAATATGGGATTCATTGTATAATTGTTCAGCTCACGTAGCTGGGACTCTCAGTGGTGTTAATAAAAACGGTCGGATAGCATAACCACTATCACCAAGAATCAAATACTGTCTATAATCTGCAGCTTCAAATTTGGCTCTGACACGAGAATTGTTAAAAATGGTACTGTCATGGGAAGAGCCTGTCCAACGATACACAATGTTTTGAATTTTTAAAGTGGCATCACAGTTAACCTGTACATTAATTGAAAAGAAACCCTTTCTATTGCGATAAATTTTAGGCTCTTCACCATCTGGTGAGGCAATCTTCACATGTGTACAATCTAGGCCTCTATACATTTTGGAAATCTAGCGATCTTATGAAATAGATGGCTGTTCCTTTGAAAGTCGTCCTCTGTTGCCGGCATCTTGATAAAAACAATCAAAGTTGCTATTGCTCTGCTAACTTTATGAATTATTTGAGAAGCTGTTGCTTTACTAATCCCTATAAAGTCACCAGCAACTTGCAGAAAAGATCCAGTGGCAAGGAAGCGTAAAGTCACAAGTAGCATTTGCTCCGGTGACACTGCATGATTTCTTTCCGTTCGCGATGTAATTTGCTCCTGTATTTGTTGTAAAATAAACCGTACACCAGTCTTGGAAAAGCGAAATCTTTTCAAAAATTCTCCAGTATTCCACTTTTCAAAGTGATTTTCTCTCAACTAAAAAACTTTTGGTCGTCGCATACGTGTCGATTCATCACTTAAGCTTGCATTGTAAAAGCGGGCCTTAGTCTTTGCAAATGATTTTTCAACACTTGTCTCAGGTAAATAGGAACTTCAAGACCTTTTGAAGACAATTGTTTCAAATAAAAAGATGGTTTGGATCGGAACATTGCCACATGGTTTCACAGTTTCCTTCGTTATTAGAACAATAACGTATAGTTACATGTCTACATACACCGCCGTTTGCGATAAAAGTAAACAAACGAGTCGTTTTTAAACAATTCGAACGAATCTCGGGGAAAAGGAAATCACTCGAGTGGCTTCGAAATCTCCGACAACTTAAAACAGAAAAAATGTGTTTAGGTTACGGGGAATAAGAAAAATTTTTGTTTTGCTGATTTTTATAAATATACTAGCGGAACCCGGCAGACGTTGTCCTGCTTGTGTATATATTTACTTTGTATATATGTGGATATAAATGTATGGTCTGGAGCGCAGAATGCGTTGTAGAAAACTGAATAATAAGATAACTCATATTGATGCTATTCCATTTATTTTCATTAGTATACACAATGTACACATTTTTGTATTAGTAATTCACGTGAATGAACAAAATTTTTGACTATTGTATGCGCTATATATGCTAGTCCAAAAGGTATAAGGTTATATGACCATTATAAAAGTAGTTGACCGCAAATAAGTACCCCCTTTGTGTGGTTCGCACTAAGCTTACCGGTATTTAACAGGGCCGGCTTTCAAAGCCAGTGGTGATTTCGGAACCCTCAGCGGCTGCAGATAGTAAAGAAATAGTGGAGTGGTGGATTTACATATTTAGTGAAAGCCGCTTCTGAACGTAACCACAACAGCCGGTCGAGCTCCATTGGACACGTTATTTACGACCCTAAAACCTTTTCTATTGTAAACAACTTAACTTCGACACAATGGGATGATTTTGTGATGGCCATATAACCTTACAGCTTTTGGTCCACTATAACTGAAACACCTTGAACACATTTTAATCAATACTAACATCTATCGTAACGCTAGTGGATAAACAATATTTTTGGTTTTTCGATTTGGTGTATAGACGTACAGAGTTTTTGGAATTCCTACTCTGGAGCAAGCAACATACAGTTGACCATGCGAAAAACATAGATTTCCTAAATTTAATCCGGCAACGCGCAGAGACTGCCCTTGGGCTTTGTTGATTGCCATCGCGAAAGCAAGACGCACAGGAAACTGTAGTCGTTTGAATGTAAAGGGCAAATCAGTAGGAACCATTGGAATGCGCGGAATCAGTTTGATTTTTTGGATGGCATTTTCAATAATCTCTAGTAATTCACTCTTTGTTATTACTGAGGATTGTAGACAGTGAACATCACTAATGATTTTATTTTGTGGTCAATACGATTTTTGTTGTAATACCAACGAAAACAATGCTGTCATTGGTGCCGCCATATATCTAAGGGTACAGGTGAACTCGGCAGCAAGCCTAATCCATCGTAAAATATACACGCCAATTCGGCACCAGCAATTTCAGGTAATTTTAAAAACTACCCTTTGACCATAGACCAACTCGACACCAACCACCCGCTTCAGGTAGTTCATGAATAAACCGGTAGTAGCAGCTTATGTATATATATGTTAAAATTCAGTCTATACACATCCCAGCAGTGATAAAAACACGTACGGTTCGACAAGCCGTATTGTTTTTAGAAGAAAAATTGCATCAACTTAAAAACGGCATCTTAACAGACTATGAATTCGTCAAATTCGTATCGCATTGATACAAAATTTGTAATTATTAATAACCCTTGTTACCATACCTGCTGCTGTAGTGCCGAGTTCACCGATCTTTATTTCGGGCTCGGTGCCGAGTTGGCCTATCGTAACTACCCGCAAAATTTACCTGCGATTAGTTGGTGCCCAGTTGGCGTCCGCCCATATATCTAATACTTGCTAACTCTTCAAAAGTAACATAGAAACGGTGTTCACGGACAAAGGGAGATGGAAGATATTGTTTTCTGTTTAGAAAAGTACCGAGGGTCTGTGCGCACGTACACAAAATAGAAGCGAATGTATGAAATGTCAAAACACATCTAGTCACGTTATCGACTAAAAATCAAGCAAGTACGAGTATATGAGCAGTACTGTTTGGTACTATAGAGAGACAAAGAGGTCCGATATATTGCTCTGCCGTTGTGTTTTCGGACTCTTTTGAGGCCTGATAGCAATATAGTAGTATTAGATATATGGGTGCCGCTGATTCTCTAAGTTCATAATACTTTAACAGAGACGTTGATGTGCTGCAGTGCCATCTAGTGGCAAGTTACAGCAAAATCGATAACGCGAAAATATTCTCCATAGTCAAATGCCAACGTGTACCAATTTTTATGAGAATCGGTTGAACGGTGTAGAAGTTGATGTGCTGTAGCGCCATCTAGTGGCTAGTTACAGCAAAGCGGATACCACAAAAACCTTCTCCATGAAAAACCACTTACATGTGCCAAATTTCATGGTGATCGGTCAAACGATTTCGGAGTCTATCGATCACAGATATATATACCAACATCCATTTTTATATATATAGATTAAAAATATTTACATTTTGTACAACTAAAACTAAGAAACCTAACCTATAACTACATAAAGCTGAACTAAACTAACCTATAACTATATATATACATAAAACTAGAAGTTAAACTAACCGATAACTATATATACTCATAAAACTAAAATAACCTAACCTACCCTAACCTAAAGCCATCGTCCAAGTCGAAGGAATACCTATCCAGGAACAGAGCCGTGTCGAGGGTTCGATGGGTCAGCCTGTGTTCCTGGTAGTATTGCCTCTCCCACTGGGCCCTCCACACGCAGAAAGCCTGATACTCAGACAGTGGCTTGACGCCGTCGTTCATGCCACTCGGGAGAGGCGGCAGCTCCGTCCCTGGCGGCACAGTCTGCAAAACAAGTGTATATTAGTACATTACAATCAAAATAACACGAAATAAATACATACCTTCGGAGGAGACGGCGCCTGAGCCATGAAGAGTGGCGTTAGGTTCGTTACAGCCCTCGAGTACTCGCGGGGGATCGAGGTGGGCAGGTGTGGGGATATGGGGGATAGGAATGTGGCCAACAGGATTGGGAATGAAATAGGGAAAAATGAAATGCGGAATTATGGGAGAAGGAGAACGAGAAGGAGGTTTTGGCAGGGATTGACGAGCGGAGGAGTTGAGGGGCCGATCCCCGGTCTCCGTTTCGGCGGCTTCTCTTGCGTCTCACCGGGAGAGACGCAGTCGAAGGACCTCTTAGACGAAGGGCCAGCGGTGGCGAAGTCGCTTCCTGAAATGTAGAAAATAGCTATTAGTGCATGCTTCACAAACAAAAAATGAAATAGTTAAAAGTCAAAGTACTTACCAGAAGATCCGTCCATGGTAAAAATCGTCCAACCTCGCGGTTAGAAAAGCTGGGAAGGACAATGGTTAACGATTAAAATACATTTATTCAAGCGTTCTTGGTTACAGTGTTTCCTTAAGATATGTTACATGTCAATGGGGCGCTGCTGGCTTAGGGCCTTTTCAGCGCTGGGCTAATTTAACAATTGTTGGGTTTGAATTTAACTAACTAGTGCTTAAGATAGTTCATTTAACAATGTGGTGAGCTTAAATAAATATTTACATGTGATATGGGTTAACTAATTATTGTCTATTATCTATGCCCATGATGGGTCCTTGGTCCTTGGGGGGTGGGTGTTCATCCTGGTCCTGGAGGGCTGGAAGCTGGAAGAGATCGGTGGTGTGTCGTCGTCGTTGTCGTCGTCGGGTGGTCGCCGGTGTCCAAGTCCAGGTGTCGGTGGTGGGTCTGGGGGGGAGGGGTGGCGAAGTGGCGGTGTCGGGGGCGGGGACGTCAGCGTCCTCGCATGGATATAGGCGTTTGCTCAACTAGTTCCTGGGGAGCCTGAGGGAGATCAGGGTACAGGCCTGTACCCTGATCTCCTAGAAACCCTGCAGGGCTTCTAGGAGAGCGGTGGGTGCGTGTTTAAATTTGTTTTTGGGAACTCGCAGCAGGCGGTGTAATAACCGG
This sequence comes from Zophobas morio, assembly GCF_036711695.1. Taxonomy (NCBI): domain Eukaryota; kingdom Metazoa; phylum Arthropoda; class Insecta; order Coleoptera; family Tenebrionidae; genus Zophobas; species Zophobas morio. Next base: position 12,541,385 of record NW_026972122.1, read on the forward strand.
TTGTTAGCGGCTGGGTATTTGTAGGAGGTGTGTAAGTTACCGATGGCTATGGTGTTATTGCTGTTGAGTGTGCGTTTGACGTAGTTTTGTTGGAGGGTTTTTAAGCGATCGGGGATGGGAGTAGCGTTTGTACGCTGGTATACATGCATTGACGGGTATCTTGGGTGGAGTCCAAAAGCTCGTCGGAGGATTTTTCCTTCGCATGCTGTTATTTTGTGTAGGGATTTTTTGGAGATGGTCGCGTAGATTGGGGCCCGGTAGTCGATAATTGGGCGGATAAAGGTGTTATAGGTGTGTTTTAGGGTTTGAGGATTGCAACCGTGGATACGGCCGCGTATTAGGGATAGGAGGTTAGAGCGGTTTCGGATTTTTTTGAGGGTAGTTTCTAGGTCGGGGGTTAGGGAGCAGTTGTCGGAAAAGGTTATGCCCAAATATCTAACTGTTTTGTATTGTGGAATTTGTTCGGCATGCAATGTTAATCGCGATTGTGTGAATTTGTGTCTTTTCGAGGTTGCACCGGGATATGTCATGCAGATGGATTGGGATTTTATGGGGTTGGGTTTGACTCGCCAGTTGTTGGCCCACGTCTCGTATCGCCGGAGTGCTCCCTGGATGGTGGTGGTGGCTCGTTCGGGGTCTCGGTGGGATGTCCAGAACGCGGTGTCGTCGGCGAACATCCTCGTCTTGATCCTGGGGGTATCTGTAATAGGAAAGTCACTGCACTATATGGAGTATAGAATAGGTGAAAGCACGGAGCCCTGAGGAACTCCGGCACGGATGTTAACAGATTGGGAGAATGAGTTTTGGATTTTCATTCTGCAGGTTCGGTTATGTAGGAATGAGTCTAGGAGAATTATGAACTGGGGATTTACTCGGAGTTTGATGAGTTTGTGGATAAGTCCGTCTTGCCAAACCCGGTCGAATGCACCTTCTATGTCCAGGAAGACGGCGACCGTGCATTCTTTGAGATTGGCGAATCGAGTGGAATCGGTGTGAAGCTCTAGAATGGGGTTCAGTGTGGATCGTTGCGAGCGGAATCCGAATTGTTGTTGAGGGATGATATTATTTGTTTCCAGGAAGTCTTTTAGACGGTTGGTGAGAATCTTTTCGAAAATTTTTCCTGTGATATTTAGTAGGGATATGGGGCGATAAGAGAGTGGGTTATGGGAATTTTTGCCTGGTTTGGGGATCATGATTGTAGAGGCTTGCTTCCATGAAGTTGGAAAATATGAAGCGTTCAGACAGTTATTGTATATAGTGGTCAGGGCTTGGGTTGCTGGTGGCGGAAGATTTTTTAGGAGTGTCGCCTTGATTTGATCTGGCCCTGGGGCTTTGGAATTTTTTAGGTATTTGATCTGGGATTCAACTTCTTGGAGGGAGATTTCGTTGGTCAGGTCATTGTCGTTGTCGGGGACATGCATGTTAAGAAGGGCTAGGGGATGGAAGGGTTGTTCCCGGAACTCTTGCACTTTTTCGGAGACTGAGTTGAAGAAGTCGTGGTTGAAGTTTGGGTCGAGGGGAATTTCGTGGATTCCTTGGAGTGTTTGAGCGAAGGCATTGCTCTTGTCTTCGGGAGTGGAGAGAAAAGTGCCGTTTTGGATTAAGAGACCGTCGATGGTGACAACATCGTTGGAGATGAGACGGATGAGTGGGGTGGGCTTGTTTGTTTTCCTTGAGACGATGTGCCACATTTTGTGGATTTTGAGGTGTGGGGCACAGAGGAGGATGCCGCGCTCTTCGATGTCGAGGTCGACAGCTTTGATTACGATAGAGAAAAGGGGAGCTTTTTTGGCTGGGGATAGGATTTTTTGGGGGCGATTAATTGGTCTAAGTGTGATCCTGGCATCGACACAGGCCACACGGAGGCGGGCTTCGAAATTTGCTGCTAGCTCAGAGTGTGTGATCAGGAGACAGGAGCGGCTGTGGTTGACCTTCAGAGTTTCAATGTCTCTGAGAAGGAGGTGGCTGGTTAAGATAGCATAGAACTGCTTTTGGGTTGCGACGGGTTGGGGGATGTTTTGGATGGTGTATTTGAAGAGGTCTGGGTTGGGTGTGGTGGAGCGGAGGGTTGTTACAGATTCGAGGGGGGATGATCGACCTGAACTCGTTGAGACCGAGCTCATCGACTGTGTCGGAGAGGTGGTCTGGGTGGTGGGTTTGGGTTGGTTGTGCAGGAGGGCATGCATATAGTTTGTATTTGACCCACCTGAAGTTGTTGTTATCGGCATTGTGGTTTGGGTTAATGACGTGGGGCCTGCTGCTGTTGTTGGGGCTGCCGGGGGGCCTCAATCAGTCATTATAGTTGCATTTTCAGGTACAACTGTTAAATACCCTAATTACCTGATTATTTTCACATCTGCTGTGCGAACTCCAAACCTTTCAGATATAAAATTAATTAAGCCATTTGGAGTACTTCATACTAAATACTTGGATGTGTTACAAGTTTTATAATTATTCCAGGTCAAAACTTGTTGGTAAGCTGCAGTTGGTCTTTCAATCTGTATTTCGAAGCAGTCGATGATTGCTCAACATCTTTATAATATGTTTGAAATTGCCTGGGCAGAACTCTTTTGCTATTCTCTGGCCAAAAAATTAACTCGTTTATTTTTGCAGCCATTTTTGACAATGTCTTCGAAAATATATTGCTGACACCACTAGTGCTTGTAAATATTTTCAACAGGAACTTGTAATTCTTCCTGAACTACAGAGTCATCAAAATTGATTGAGAGAGTTGGTACTCCCTGTTTTTACCGTGAAGTTTGTCAACCTTATGACAGATTTGTTAAAGGTTATATGGCAATGAATTCAGTGGCATAAGAGAACTGGGGGTTGTTTGTCGAACTCACCTGAATCAGTTGCGAAAACGAAAGTTACCTTCTTGCAAAGTTGCGAACGGTTTTAACGTTTGTACGAATCGCCTTGGTTGATGCGCACTCTATACCTTATTGGTACTCGCATCTTTGCGAACAAAAGCCAGAAATGAACGAATCTAAAATGCGAAACTTCAAATCTGACAAATATTTTTTACAAAAAAAAAATCGAAAAAAAGACGCCACTGAGTTTTGAAATTTGAAAGTTGAAACTTCAAATCTGACAGCTAATATTTTTATACAACTTAATAAACCAAATTATTCAAGTTCAGGTTTACCAACTCTCTCAATCAATTTTGATGACTCTGTAATGTAATGAAAAAAAAAAAATTCTGACTTGGGCAAGCCCAGATAGAATATACTATTATTTTCTATTTTAAAGATGTCTACATTCACCAATAGTTCTTTGGATATTTGCTTCATCATACTAGTTTCATTCAATGATTCTGATGACAGGTCATACACACTTTCACTTTGGAGTGAAAGGGAGGATGACTATAATGATGATGATCCCGCAATAGGTTTGGGGGGGCTTCGATATATTTGTGAAGATAATGACCGAAGAGTCATTGATGCCTGATCTTTTGTTCTAACTCTTGTCTGAGTTGCTTTTCTTAGAGTTCTCCTTTTTGTTCTTAAAGGAGAAACTGATTCTTCAGACGATTTAGTACTAACAAACTTACCAGATGGTAAAGCCATTGTTTTCAATTGTAATTCCTCTACATCCTCCGTTACATCTTGTAGAGTACTAGGTACAACAGGTTCAGGAAACAGTTTCTTTCGAAGCTCTACTGTGCTGCTGCGCTTCCATCTTACGTTTTCTTGAAGTTGGTGTGAGTTGGGACGAAGTTTCTTTCCTCACTATGCTTCTTGGAACCACATCGTGTTTTAACCTTAGGCGTGTACCCATTAATTTAAAGTGAATCCAATTTTCACTACTAAATAATTTAATGAATAATAATCGTGGAAGGAATCTGACAGCAAAGTCCGAATATTATAATAAACGTTTGTCATGCGCAAGAAAACAGTGGAACATCGGGATCAGTTTGATTCCACAACAGTTCCTTCTTAGGGTACGTACAAAACGGAGTTGTGATACTAGATCATGGCAGTGGGACTTAACTCACATTGTTAAAAGGCTTTCTTCTCTCCTTCCGACTCGTTGGAGTATTTTAACCCAAGTTTCGGGTTGAGATTGACAAAGCGTTTCCTTTCTGGGAGCTACAGTAAAAATAGCTGTAGTTGTGCTTGACAATCTAAAGTGACCATGAATGTTTCTAATAAAATTGTGACAGTCATATAAGTTCTAGTCTAGAACTCTAGTTCTGAACAGGTGACAATAAAATTAGTTGCTTTTACCATTGTCAGGAGATTGAATATGCAATACGAGTTCTATTGTGAGGGAAAAATATGTATATACGAATAGATATTTTCAAAATTTAAAGGTCCCACATTTCGGTTAATTGGAATGCAGTTTCAGGCAAATGAAACAGAATACTGTAGGGAGATTTCACATTAACGAACATGTTTATTACGAAGAAATAAACAAAAAACATAAAAGAACTCTTATAAAAAATATGTAATAAAAAAATAACGTTTTAAGTAAATCAAGCCCAGCAGTGGTGTTGATGCTGTTACACTGGTCAAGGGATCTAAGTAAGCACAATGAACTGTTTCTTCTAAAGTACGTAAAATGTACTCAGCGAACATTGCTATAGATGCTGATTTTATGTTACCAAACAAGCGTACTTCATAATTTTTGTTGGTCAAGGCTGGAATTTGTTCATTTATTTCATCAGTTAAGTCTACATTTATATCCTTGACTTCTTCATGCATGTGGACTGATGACGGCGTCAACATACTGATGGCACTATGATGTGATACATCAGCAGCATTAAAAACATTGGCCGATGATGTAGATTTTATAATGCTTGTCTTTAATTATTTAGGGCATAATGAGCCCTTCTGGCGCTAGTTGCATCATGTGATCCATGATTCATTCTTATGTGACTGAACATTGATTCGATGGCATCAGAACTAAATGTTCTGGTCAAAACATAATAAAAATTACTCTCATTCAGTAAGTAATTTACACAAGCACTTGTGCATGTGCAGTTTCTTGACTTAAGCCTTTAAGTTTCTGTAATTTGGAACTTTTCTGAATGCCCTTGATATAGTTAGAGAAGGTTTCGGCTAACCATTTCAATCTTGTATCGTTGATGTCAAAATAGGGTGCACAATTATAATTTTGTTGTTTAAATTGTTGCGTACGATCACTGACATCATGTAGTTCGAAAAATGTATAAATATTTTTTAAAAATTCGATTGTAGCCTATGCTTCTCCAAAATCAAATTTTGCCATATTAAATTGGGACAAATATTCGAGAGCCGATGTTATTGCAGGAGAAAATATTTGTACTGCTCGTAGAACATTCATCTTCTCAAATGTGTTTGGGAAAAGATGTTTTTTGGTAAGAAACGGAACTGGTTTAATGACATACGTCTTCTGCAAATGTTATAATTTTTTCAGATATTCGACTGTTATTATACCTGCACTAGAAGCCATGTCGTGATCTAAAAATATGGAACGCTCATTCTTAACAATGTGGCAGTAATCAAAACTGAAAAATAATGGCAGCTCTGGGTTTACGGGGTGACAAATTTTAGTTTTCAGTTGTCCTTCACCAAATTTTTTGAAGAGAGCTACATTTGATTTGTGGCTGTTTATAATTTCTGTTGTCATATCAAAAAAGCGTTCTGTGTTTAGCGTCTTGTGAACAAAATATCCAGCAAGAATGGTAAATTTAGTCGATATGCCATGAATAACAAAACACAAGGCAGGCTTTTTACCAAAAGAACCTTTTTGCCATTACATAATCCAAAAAATTTGTCTTCGGGTCTACTGTATTCTAATTTTTCTTTAATGCTCATGTCGTCAATAACCAGGGAACATATTTTTTCAACTTCATTTAAATTGTTTGCTTCAAGTTTTAGTCTGGTTTCTATTAGACTTGACTTCTTAAGGCTGCCCATGTACCTATCCAATGTGCTTCTTGAAGGCGCTTTTAAAATTCTATTGCATCGTGCATGTTCATAACCTTTTGGAGATGCGTTATGGCCGGCACACGTGCTCTGATACGTCTACCTAACATGTCCCACACATGCTCAATTGAATTCAGGTCGGGACTCCATACGTGAAATCCCGACTTCGTCGAGGTAGGTTTGTACAACTCTAGCGATATGTAGTCTAGCATTATCATGCATTAGAATAAAATTATCGCCAGTAAAAGGAGCAAAAGGTACGACATGCCCTTGAAGAATATTTGCTACACATCGATCAGTATTCATTGTGCCTCTATCCACCACTATAAGTTCCGTTAATTTGCTGCTTCATCTTCCTTTTGTTCGTTGCAAACACATCCTGCAGCTTTATCTTCGAATCCTGCTGTAGTAACCACCGTTTCTTTCACCTTTTTGTTTGTAAAGTATCTTCTTAGAAGTTCAGGCAAAATTATTTTATAAAAAAAATCTACTGCGAGATTTTTTTTATCTTGCCAGAGTTCCATATCTAAAAAAACTTTTTCCCAAAGAAAATTTTTGGTCCTGATACGACAAAATCGCAGTAAGGCTTACCGGCTATGGGTCATCTGCATTTGAATTTGGTAATAGTTCCGATGAGTTCTTTTTAATTTTATACCTTCGTCAAGCTTTTCTTATACGCCTACACAATGTGGACATTTAACTTTTACGTATCCATCTCCACACACGTTACGACTGACTAATCCGTCACCAAATTGGGATGGTCCACGCAGACGAAAAATCCAGATACTTTTAATTCTGCAGATGGATGAGTTTTTTATGTTGGGGTAAATATTCCTGCGTTTCATATATACATCCATATTCAATCTGCTTAAATTTACCCTTCTGTGGATAACAAATAAATTTAATTAAAGATATAGAAGGTGTGTCAATTGAAGTGTGGCATACTGCTTTTAAATTTGAAGCAGTTATTTTTCTAGTTCGGACTTTAAACCATAACGTGGACTTGCTTTGTTGTTTGGTTTCTTCCCATATTTCCAAATGTTCCTTTTCAGTGAGCGTAATTGGAAGTTGCTGACGAATTACTTGGAGATCCCTTAAGGAATACACCTCATGTTCACTTTTGTAAAAATTAAATATATACTTTTTATTACGGACTGTGCAAGGCTGTAAAATCCAGTGGAGCACAGACACGCAGTCAGCGCCAGCCTCTTGATATGATCTGAGGAATCTCAACACATCCTCCTTAGAAAATTAAATTTCTTTGTGTGCAGCTTCTGAAACTGCACTTTCTGCATTATCTGATTTTCTCCAAAGTCGTTTCGGGTTGGTGAAGTCCATTTCTGACACCTCAAGATGAACCTCCTGTTTTGCGGAACCAATCCAATATGCCAGTCGATCTGCTACAGATACACGTTCCTCTAATGCAACCAACAAAGCTGTAACGTGCGTGCACATCTCCCCTAAACCAGCAAAGCAAGTGCAGTGTGCACAATTAACTGTGTCACTGCTTAAAATTACCCATGATTTTAAAGGAGCCTCATTCAGTTTTTGAGAACGCATAACCTATAAAACATTATTGTTTGTGAAATAGTAATACCTATTAATTTTGGTTCCAATGACTAAAACGTCATCAAATTTTTTAAATTTTATTTCCTTCATACAGTTACAGGCAACTTGCTTGAATCCATCCAGACTTTTGTATGCCCTAATTTCTTCTTGCGTGAAGGGAGTAATCCTAAAGATAAGCTAATCTATAATTTTTTCGTGTTTTACAATGTTCCATTTTCCACACTTCAAGTTCGGCTTTGACGACAAATGTACTTTTTTCGGGCAGCACTGCCGAATACATACAGAATGCTTCTTCCACCCTCATCCCCAGAACTCTTGGCCATAGAGGATTGGGATTCCTCCACAAAGCGATCCCTCAAACTACGCCAGCGCAGTTGAATTTCCTGGAGGTCATTAAAATGCCCATCAACCTCCATGACCACTTCTTCCCAAAGCCTGTGTATTCTATTTCTACTTCGGTCACTTATGGGCAGCCTGTGGTCATACAGTGTTGGTTGACTTGCAATGGCCATTATCAACAGTTCATTGCTGTCGGCAGTTATACCTATTGGCATCACTTGTTAGGCGATTTGTTTCGCCAACTTGAAACAATTGATATTGCCCACCAAAACAAGGATGCGTTGCTTTAGGCCCAACTGCCAGCATCCATCACAAATCCATTGGACATCCTGCCATGTAATAAGTAATTCCGTTTAGTAATTTTGATTGGGTGATTTTGGGCTTTCAAGTATAATAATACTATCTACTGTACATTCAAGCCACTTTGTTTGGCTACACAGTTACCGCTAAGTAAATGTAAAATATAAAATACGTACATACCATGTTTGTTTATTTAAACTTAACCTCAAAATTAGATTTTACAAACAACCTCACTTTTTCAAACCTGTCGACGGAGAAACTATACGTCAAAATGACGGGATAGTTGATCTTCCTCCAACTTTTCCGGTACCGGATAGAATGTTACCCTACCGCCCTCTGGTCAATGAAACTCGATTTCTGATTGGCAAACGGATGAACGGAAACGTACGACCGGAGAGCTATGAACCCAGCATTTATATATTCTCATATTCATTTCGTTCATTTATTTTATATCTGCATTTGTACTTTCTTATTTTTGTTATTTCCTGTAATTGGGTGCTTATGCCCGTGGGAAATGAATATATATTATTATAATGTTTGATGCCAACCTTTGCGGGAACATTTAAACGGTGGAGGTGGATCCAAAACTAGTAATCTATGCGTGCGCATTTGCTTTCTGTCTCTTATTAACATATGTTCTGCTATATTCTGTTTCCTTCTACTTAAAATATATTGGTGGATTATATCAGGACGTTCTATTTCAAAGACCATTTTAATCGGTGCTATAGAAACTTCATTACAGGGTAAATTATAATGTTGCACAATTGAATCATCCAAAACAAATCTATGCCCATTTGTAAAGGACTAGCAACATTTTTAAAAACGTGTACTTGGTGGGGCGTTTTTGTCCCCATAGCACGGATGTTTTATGCCCCTAAAAAATTAAGTGGATTAAACAGTTTGCTAAATAGATTGAAAAAACTTAAAACTTATAATAATGTTGTCTACACACGGAATTTCTAAACCAGCTTCCACTACCTCGGGAATTCCAGCGATTACTGTAGGCGTTATTAATGCCAGTAATCACTCTTGCAGAGGCGATAGGGCCTGTTGGCTGCTGGGTCCCCCTCCAGTCTGATTGACACTTAAATATCTCAATCGAGCTTTTTTTTACGGCGCTTTGGAAATCATTTAGTGTCTACAAATAATTGAAAATCTACATTATATATTATATTACATTTAATACGTTTTTTTTAATTATCTCACGCCACTGTTTAGCAGTTTTCCTTGCGCCTTCGAGAATGTTTAACTTCTCTGCCAATTCCTCCCACTTGGCATTGAAACGTTCTAATTCGTGTATATGTTCAGCGCGTACCTCTATGAGGAACTTTTGCTCCTCCAGAACACTAACCAGGAGCTCTTGTGCTTTAAAAGTTGGGTTTTTATCGGCGTCCAACGGGTAACAGCCTGGTTGTAATATTTGTCAAGTGGATAAAAAAATCCTACGGTTGTAGATGGTGCGTGCAGTGTGCAGGAAGGCAGAGAGTAACGACTGAATTTTGTTTAGCCAGTTCTAATGCTTGGTAACTCATTCGGCTTGAATGGCCCTCCAAGATTAACAAAGCTTTTCTTTCTGCAGAGAGCCTGACGTTATCGATAAAATGTTGCATCCACTTTACAAACAAATCTGCTGTCATGTAAGCCGACTCGTTATAAAGTTTCAGGTGCTGAATCATATGAATGTGGATCACGGAGGTAGAAGAGACCGGAGGGAAGGTGTCGTGAATTTTGTGACACAGATTCGGGCACTGTTTATGACCCTACTAGAAATGTGCGCCATTCTAAGCTCCACCCTCTTAATGTTTAGCAGTCGTAACAAGTGGCGGGGCAACATATTTTTTCTGATAGGCGGATAGGCTCAAATAATGTGATTCACAAACACAAACTGAACTTTCATTTATTTACAAATAGCACAAAATACATAGTTACCAAAACTAAAAAAAGAAAAGTATAAACTAAGACTTTTTTTTAGTCGTCATTAAGCCACCTACATAATATTGCGAACAAAATTATAATTTTTTTAATTAAACTGAAATATTTTAATTTAAATAAAATGAAATTAATACTTATTTAAAGGGATGGAGAAAGAATTAATTATTGCCCTTTAAAATGAATTAATTTAGTTCTATTTCTTATTCTTGGCTTTTCTTTAGAGAAGTTTTTATTTCTATAATAATGTTTTGTTCTTAAATTTAAATAAACGTTGATTATTTCCCGAAGAAGAGAATATTTATGGATGTTCATTTTGGTCAAAATTTGATGCTGCGGGATAATGCTCTAGTATGTGGGAAATTATTTTTGGTTTATTTATTTTGCCGTTACAGATATTAAATAACATTCGAAATTGTTTTTCGATGTATCTACATGTAGCAATTAAGGAATCGATTTAAATACGTATTAATTTATGTTGGCATGCGATGTTTTTTTTGTAATTCACATATTTTATCTTTCAATCTTAATATTTCACTGGTAGTTAAAGTAAGATTATTGATTTTCTCTGCTACTTTAGTAACTTCAAAAACCAGTGGCGGCTCGTGACTGTCTGATGTGGTGAGGCGATGATAGAAGTTTGACCAATAATAGTAATATTACTTGGTCTTACTAGTTAGTAATGATAGAAGTCTTGCCTGAATACCGGTCATTCCCGGGTCAGTGGTAGGTCCTAATAATAATAATAATAACATCCATAACACATTGAATCAACAATGTTTTTACAAGTCAAAATTTTGTTGAAAGTAGCACTTTCTTGGAGGGATTCGGGAATAATTGTTGTGTTCTTTTCTAAACGTTTTAAGCCCATGAAATTTTTAATGTGTACTTTGGAACTTTCATGTAACTTTGCACTTCGGATGAAATTCTTTAAATCGTTATGTCCCGGGATGTTGTGTAAATATTACGGCAGAGCCATTTATATGTTTCGTAGGTACCAAGTTGATTTAAAAGACTTGGAGTACTGACGATTCTGTCGCTTATCAATGGAAGTTAAATGAATTAACGGTTTCGACTGCTCGATATTTAGCAAAATTTACCGACGTTCTAGCTCGGTTCGCCGTGAAAACGGCGTTTCAAGAAGCAACATGACGATATCGTACTCGGGATTAATTTTTCACTCACCTGTACCTATGAAAGAGACAATAACACAAAACACCAACACGTGGGTTTTTATTCACGTTCATGCTAATTACCCACGCACCCCGCAACCCTGCCGTTCTGTAAAATAAATGGAAAAATGGTTTAAAGAGTACGCCGAAATTGGCCGAGAAGCACCGAAGATATCGCCTCAGTTCCGAGCGAACGCATGTATAGGAGTATAGGAGCTGAGCCATGGAAATCCGTGTCTGTGATTGGGCTTCGCTGGTTCAAGTGAACCGACGTCCTGGCCGCTTCAGTTAAAGAACTCGGGGCATAAATCGTACGGTATTCAACGAAAAATGTCAGCAGGAAGCGTAAAAAATAAAAAATCATGTACATATTTCCCATTTCAACATATTTTTGTAACTAAAAATGCATTGAAAACTCTTTTTTAAATTATAAATTAAGTCAATCTGTTCTCAAGATATATGCTGTGAGGCGCCGCCTCACTTGCCTCATCTGACGAGCCGCCACTGTCAAAAACCAAGTGTGCTTCATCGGACGTGCCAATTTCAGCTTCACTTTCAAATTGTAAACTACTATTGTTTTGTTTATTTGATTCATGCGAAGTACACTGTTCTAACTACAAATAATAAATTGCCTTATATGATATACATATATATTTGATATTATAACTTACTCTTTGCAAATAGTTGAAAGGTATAGTAGAAACTGAATTCGGTTGTAGAATTAACTTCTTCGACGAACTTCTATTGAAACAGCTTTCCTCAAATTGTCTCGAACATAAAATCACTCAACTGAGATTCCACGAATTCTATCCACATTTTAGAAACCTCTTTGTTTCTAGGGCATCTAAGTATAAATGTATGATATATTTTATACAAAAAATATACAAAAATAAAATTCCTTGCTAGCAGTCCACAATTTGCAAAGCTTGTAGCTCACCATCTTGACTACCTTTTATATAAGTCTCTAAATGTTGTTATGATCTTTAGTTATAATCAAAGTCTATTCAAATTAAAAACACCAACAAACATATACACTACAACTAAACTCAAACTCAAGAACGAACAACTGCATATAAACAGCACGTGCTACGTGATAGTACGCCGCTGGAAATCCAAACCCTGTCAGCTGTTGAGTGTAGCAGACGGCCCATTGGGTTGGCAAATATTGGCGTCTTGTTCAAATAAGATCATAACCTGTGTCTGTCCGGGTCTTGAACAGCGCCAGAATCGTTACATTGCAAGCATACGTAAAAGTTCAATCCGGTCCCTTCTGCCTCCGTTTTCTGGATTGAACTTTTTCTGGCATGTGTTGAAAATGTTTTTAAAATAGATGAAATGAATCATAACAACTGATAGTACTTTACACTGATTTTATTCACGAAAACTTCCTTTATGGTGGTTTACATAAAAAGTGCAACATTTTCTCAAAAAAAATATTTTTCAATTTTTGTAATAAATCTTTACAGAAAGCTTCGTCTATATTTATGTTTTGCACATAAATGGATTTGTCGAAACCGCTGTAGATTACAAAGTCACAACCTTTTAAATTGAGTAGAGCCATGCCAAGCTGAATTTGTGCCATGCAGCTATGCTTCTTCTTTAGTCTTCAACTATTGTTCTCGTCACATTCCATGTATTCCAAAGATGAAAGACACTCTGCAATCGTTTTCTTACCACCTACAAAAGTATATTCATAAGAACTAAAACTAAACTGCCTAAGTTAATTTAAGCTACCAATAACGGGACATTTAATTTCCAATAGCCTGAGTGGTTGTTGGTTCCGGAGCACTATTCCATCGGGAGAATAGGCCAACCAGGGGCTGCTCTGACAAACGGCCAACCCGAATTCAATAACGGTCTCTGAACTCGGAAGATGTGACCCATAAACTTCTCGGGCACATTTTTCTTGTTCGTTACCATATCTTCTGGCATAATTTCCCCTAAAATCTTTAGGATAAAAGTATTTATATGTCTTTGTGTACCAATCATCTTTGGAATATGTAAATAAACCATAGCACCTTGAGCCTAAATATCATAACAGTGGTAAAAAACAAAAAAATCAAAAAAAGTGGTCAAACCTGTGATTCTGAATTGCCTCTCTATTTTCCAATTTTCAAAATTGTGAAGCGTCCGCTTACAAATTTGAAGAGCATCGCAGGGGTAAAGCTTATTGAAAGTATCAACACAGCACTTTTTCAAAGGAGAGGGCATATCCATTTCATGGACCATCTTGCTGAATTTTCCAAGACTGGATGTATGGCATACAGAAAGTAGCACTTTGATGGCCAAGTAAGCGGCCAGAAGCTCACGGTCGTAGGCACTATACTTCTTTTGAGCCGTGGACAGTTTTTGGGTGAAAAATGCCACGGCAAAGATTACAATAATACCAATAAATCTTATATCTTTCATCTTAACACTATGAAGAATTCATTAATACTGATTTCGAATATTTAGAAACACTTTATTTATATTAAATTGTTAATAAATTTACAATAAGAAATTACATTATAAATAAGAAGCGTTTTGTAATGCGTCTAACAACGAAAGAGTCTGGCGATAATCATCAAGTGATCTAGACGGCCACTTGATAGAATCAGGTCCGGAGGTCCAACCTAAAATTGCGACGTGTGATTGTTCTCCTTTTGAAATATTTTTCTCTATCCAGTTTCTTATGTCTGAATGTGAAGCTATTGCAGAAGGTCGAAATGTGTATCTTATTGTTAACAATCTCATGGATGAAATAAAATATCTTAAAACTTTTGTATTAGCGAAATATGCTATCTTACATATAAACGAATCAATACAATCATGAACTGATTTATAATTTATATATTTATTATTTTAGAGAAATATTAGCGATAGAATATGCAGCATTAATTGATATCTCAGAAATGTTTTCATTACACATTAACGAGAAAACAAAAAATGTGATAATATCTAGGATATTTGAAATAATTTGTAAGAAATTTACATAGACCATTATAACTGAAGTATTCACAGTTTTGGTTTATACATAAATATATAATTATATTAATAAATTGATCCAAATGTTTTTTTCTCTTTAAAAGATAATAAAAATCTGATATACTGCAGTCTTCCTTATGTATACCACACAATAAAAAAAAATTCATCAATACATATATATTTAATTTAAGTTTTATTATTCACAAATTACAAGAAGCACATCTATAACGATTACGATTGCTTCGATGACGCTTACGACGTCTAACTCGTCGCCGTCTACGTTTTCGAAATCGGATTCGGAAATTTTTAAATCTATCCTGGTATATATTTTCTCTGTATTCCCTTTGTAATTTTCTCCACTTATTTTATTCTTCTTTGAAACCTATCTCTCTCCCTAGCGTCCTGTTGCTAAATTTGACCACATCTTGCTGTTGATATGCAGAGGACCATCTCACCATTAGATGAATTGTCGCAGGACCATCAACAAACCGCACACACCGACTACAAGACATGTTCTTATTTAACACTTTAAACTTTAAATTTGTTAAAATTATATCAGAATGTGGTTTTATACACAAATAAAATTACTGACTTTTTAATTTGAAACTTTTTTACCGAATTTTTAATTCGCCTCGATACAAGCCAGGTTGACCGAGTGGTCTAAGGCGCCAGACTTGAGTTCTACGAGCGCAGGTTCAGATCCTGCCCCAGGGAGTGTATTTGATTTTTTTTCTTCAAAACTTATATTGTAATCACAAAAAATAGGTAAGAAGTTTCTTATTGTAATTCCTTCTATATAATCAATAAAAATGAAGAGGACTGAGACTAACTTTGCCGCCAGATAACTTGATATTTTCGTCTTTTTGAATAAATAAAAGTTTTATTTACACTACCCATTAAAAAAATTTAGAATTTATGCATAGAAATCCGTAGTCAATTCGGCTGTACGTATATTTAAAATGAAACGATATATCGAAATTTATACGTTGTCTAGTTTAAAAAAAAATGAAAGTTAGGAGAGAAAAACACAAGTTGATTTTCTAATTTTTATTTTTTAAAACAACTCTCATGGCTACACTTCGACTGCTTTTTGCATCATTAAACTTCGTAGCTTTACATTTATTTTGTAATTCAAAATAGATTCTACATTTCACAAACAATTTCACTATTTTACCTAGTATATTGTGGCATGTAGGAATGTCACTTAAGAGGAGTCGCTACGTTTGGCTCTTATGGTGTTGTCAATATATTTTCAGAATGTAATATCTCCATTATTCATACACCAATGGTTATGAAATTTTATATGTAACTTGTCCACAAATTTCACTACATGACTGCGAAGGCAGTTTTTTTTAAACAATTTATTATATATTTTTTAAATTTTGTTGAAATTTTTGCATCACGTGTTTTAAAAAATCAATATTTCAGTTATTTATGGAAATTTTGGAACGGGGTTGTCACCACTGTTTTCAGCTTGCAAAACTTGAGAAATTCTACGAGGTCTATTTTTGACTTTATTTGTTGGGACTGAGATATAGTAAAAATAAAAGTTAGCAACTTCTATGATATACGCTTTTTTTAACTGTGTATCGTTTCTAAAAAATAAAATCGATGATATATCTCGTATGATTTCTGCAGTTTTGTAAGCTGAAAACAGTGTTGAAAACCGTGTTCTGAAATTTTATTTAATAATTGAGATATTGATTTTTAAAAATACGTTATGCAAAAATTTCACTAAAATTAAAAAAATATATATGATCACAAGCTGTTTTTAACAAAATTGCCCTTGCGTTATATAAAGAAAGTTATGGACAACATATATTTAAAATTTGAAAACTATAGATCTGTTAATAACGGAGATATTACATTTTGAAAATAGAGCGAAAATTCCGCTGAGAAAACGTAGGGACTGGCCTTAAAGAACCTACTTCATTTTTCACCAATTTTATGAAATTTTCTACTGACAAACTATTTGCAACTATATGGTTTTGATACTTTCGAAACAAAAGCTCAATAGTGTATACAAATTGAAATAATTCTACACTTGCAAAATGTAAAATATTTTCTTTGTACTCTTTTAATTTCGTAAAAAAAAACTCAAATTGGTATGTTCACCGTTTGTGGTGACACTCTTATAACATGTGTCACAAACCAGAAAATTTGATTTTATTTTAAAAACAATCGCCCCAAGTAAATAATATAGGCTATTTATTGTTCTGCATCAGTTATTGTTCCACCTGCAATTTTATCAATATCTTGACAATACTTGACAATATAGGTTGCATCATCATCGTCATAACTACTCCGTTTCCCACTAGTCTCAAACTGCGACAGACACACTAATCTCAAGGACAGTTTGAACATACGCGCGTCAGGAACAGGCTGCCGACATCTAATTGATTGAAAAGAATTTTCTAGAGCTTCCTGGGTTAATCGGGATAGCAGGACATAACCAAACCCTTCTTCTTCTAAATATTTTTTTTGAAAATTCAGGGCAGTTTCCGTGGATAAAATGATCCCAGTTTGGAATGGCATCTAAGTGTGATTTACAGACATGTGGTAGATAATGTTTTGTACAGATTTTAAGAATTCTATGTTTTCATTGTAAACATCTTCATTCTTTAAGGATAATGCGTAGGTGTGGAAACGCCTAATCGTTATTTTGAACCATCTGTATATGGTTTCTATGAACCATGCTGTCGTTCTATGTTCCAAAGCAATTTTGTTTTCTGCAATATGGTACAGAATAGCTGCTGAAACGTCGTGATTGAGTAGTGCAACGCTCAATCCCACATTCATTTTTTCGAAATGAGATGGGTAGATCCCATTGTGTTTTAAACGTGGACATAATTTGACCACATCACCACTATCGATTTCATACACTTGTTGAATAGGTGCTATCGACACTTCATTTGAAGGAAAGTTGTACCTTGCAACAACAGAATCATTTAAAATGATTACCCTTGGTAAAGGCTGCAGCTAAATTTTTGAACACATGCACTGGATCAGGCATAAAAAAAAGTTTACGGTCAGTGTAGCAAGGATGTGGAATATAATTGTTAATTTTGCTGTGTTTTCCAGCCACAATATTTAACATTTTCCATAAGCTTCGATTTTGTGCACCCATGTCAGAAATAACTGCCTCAATCTTTATTCCAGTAGTGTCACATCTCTTAATAATTTCAATTATCCGACTATATACATCCTGAACACAGAACGACTTCCCTGTAAAGTCGTATGCCACGATCTGCTTCCATCTCGTAGAAACTCCGGCGAACATATACACCATGGGTAGCTAATTCGTTTGAATTTTGCTTGCCATTAGATTGTTTCACACTTGGTGCTCCTATTACAATGGAAAGTGTGTTGTCATATTGCAATCCACGTTTTATTGCCATTTCATCAAAGATGAGAGTAGCGTGTTTTTCTTTTTCTTCGAACATGTCTACCTGAAAAAGCAAAGTTTAAGAAAATAATTGATTTGTATGAAACCAAACAGTTTTTGTCTATTAACTTATTATTAACAAATTATATGTAAATGCAAAATTTATAATATAAATATATAAATAAAATAGAAAACTATCTAGTTTAGTCAAAAATAATTTGGTACCATATTATCAGACCATTCAGTGTGTGGTATTATTCCTTCACCAATACTAACTTTAAGTTTTAGTAAATCAAACATTTCGTCTAAAATACCTGGACGAAACTTTAGATTTCTGATTCGATGCTGTAGTGTTCGAGGGGTTGGATATGGTAGCTTTTGCGCACGAATTTCTTCATATCCCTTCAATCCACAAGCCATGTATAGTTTCAATGCTTTTGTTATGATATCTGGAGACCATATGGCACCTCTACAAGTGTTTGTTTCCAAAAACGTGTGGCCCATTGACGCCACACCTGTTTATATACTACAAAATGCGTTCTAATTAAAGCTGTTCGTACTGCTGTGTTTTCGTTATTAAAAATTCCAACATTGTCTCCTAAGTGTATTTCGTTAACCTCTGGTGGGAGGACGATCTCGGGGTCGCTTGGAGGTTCCTCTTCATTGGCAATAATTGCTAGGTTGTGGAGAACACAAGAAGCGACGATAGTTTTTAATGTTGTCTCCATCTTTGTCCGTAAACCAATAAAAAGGCAAGGAAATCGTTTTTTCAGGACGCCAAAACATCTTTCGATCGGATTTCTTGTAGCTCTATGGCAGTTGTTGCATGCTTATCTCTGGTATTGTTTGTGGACGAATTAGTGAATTTAAAATAAATGAGCGACAGGTATATCCACTACCACCCAATAAAAATCCATTACCATTGCGGGCATTTTCGAGATCAGCACTTAAAACGGAATCGTTGAAGATGGTGCTGCCGTGGACGCTACCTTGCCATCTTGCCACAATGTTTAACATTTTGATACTTGCGTCACATACGGCTTGGATATTAATGGAAAAGTAGTTTTTTCTTTTTCTAAAGATTTCGGCCTCGAGTCCGCCTGGAAATTCAATCCGTATGACTGCAGTCAGTCACATTGGGCATTTTACGTGATGTATACAACCCCAGTTTTACATTTTGTAATTCTGCTTGTGTTGGCATCTTGATGTATCGGGGCTTCAATTCTGCAATTTTACGCACAGCTCTTTGTATTATAATACAGGCCGTTGATTCAGGAAGACCAAACGTATCGCCCACTAATTGTTGAAAGGCCCCTGTTGCCAAAAATCGCATTGTTAATAGTACCTGGTTTAAGGCAGAAATCGATTTTCACCGATTACAGGTAGGTTGTAATTCCGCACCAAGAATATCACGCAGTCACAGAATTGTTTTTTTGTTGAAACGAAATTGCATCTTAAATTCCTGTTCATCGTACAGTTTGAATGGATTTGTTATATCTCTTAAAGCTCTTCCCCTCCGCGGAATCCTTTGTACAACGTTTTCTTCGTCCGATGATGATGATGATGAGGACGATATATCGGATAAATGAAACATCCCAAAATTGAAGATAAAATAAGTATGCAAAATATTGTCGAATATCATAAAGAATTAAGAATACATTTATTGTTTTATTGCTTACGTTTGTAATAATCGTTAGATTTTCGTTATTTTGACAAAATTTGTTCACTCGTCACAAATACGCGAAACGTCAGATCGGGCGAATTGGCGAGTTAATTGAAGTCGCCACTTCGATTAAGTTAATCGTGTGATTAACATTTTGATTAAGCGTGATGAGCGTGATTTCGCTTTTGTAAACCGATATCATGTTTAATTGTGTGATTAATGTCGTTAATAGCGAATTAATTTAACACAAAATTAAAATCTAATTTTTTATACGACCATCGCTTTTTCGATCATTTACCGTATAGGTTTCCATAGCAGTAAGTTCAGTTTACGGGTTGCTACGACTAACAACTAATGCCCGTTTGCACCGAACGTTTCTTTAATCTCGGTTAACTAATCGTGATTAAGCCTTAACCATGATTAAATTTCGTCTGGTTTGCACTGCACCTCGGTTAGTTAAACAGTGGTTAAATGATAAGTTGTGATAAAATAGGTTGGTAGCACTAGTTATGTAGTGACAAATTTAATAATACATTCACTTATGGTTGGTATAAATTTGGATTTAAAATTTGTGGACGTAGAAACGGTGAAAAAAAGTTCAATGGAAAGTTCATTTATTAACAAGGTGTATAGCTTGTTAGTTGTGTTCGTGCTGTATCCGGCTTATTTTGATTTTAAATACTATTTGTGATCTTAAGATGGAGAGTGTAACACCAGTAAAAAGACAACGCTCTACCAGAGAACATAGAGAAGCGACATAGAGGCGGATTTTGCAAAACCACCCTTATTGACATTGGAGTCCTCAATCGCCAAAGGTAAGCGCCAAATTTAAATAATCGATGCCAATAAAAATCTTGCTTCACTATAATTGTAATTCATGTGACCTGAATGAAAGTAAAGGAAACAGTAAGCAGCTTGTAATATTCTGGTAAATCTAGTGTCAATTTGTGGAAAATAAAACGCATCGTTAAAAATATTATGACATTTCTTCTAGTTACTTATATTCCTAGTTAGAAACAAACACTGCTACTAACATAATTTGAGAAGTCCTCAACCGTCATTTGATTTAAACTATGACGCTTCTCTATGTTCTCTGTCTCTACAAACTTCACACAGGAAGAAAAGAGGTTGTGTTTACAATTGATTGGCAAATATAGCTCTATCATTGAAAATAAAAAGACCGATGGAGCTACAAAACAAAAAAGGGACCAGGCGTGGAAATTTGTCACAGATGAATTTAATGCCACTTCACCATCTCTAGTAAGCCGTACATGCGAAGCTCTGAAAAACATGTACGAAAACCAAAAAAGGAGTGCCAGAAAATATACTGCAGAAGAAAAACCACAGCGACGTAGAACTGGTGGAGGATCTGCAGATGTAAAAGAAGATCCCCTAATGGATATTACCTTAAGCATTTTAAATCTAAAAACGGTAGACCATCCCTGCACCAGCAACATTGTTATTAATTGGGTAGGCATCAGGTATTTGCCCATTTTCAATAAGACCATTTAATATGTGTTCGTCCAATTCATCTGGAATTGGTGGCGGTTCTTCATCGCCCATTTTAATGGCTATGTTGTGTAGGATGTTTGCTGCAACTATAACAGTTCGAACTGTTTCTATTTTTAGGCGACATCCATATGCAAGAATTGGAAACCGGCTTTTCAATACCCCAAAAGATCTTTCAATAACATTTCTTGTTCTGATGTGTCTCATATTGTATTCTTCTCGGTGTCCTCTTGGTCGTAATAAGGGCGTGAGCAAATAATATTTTTTTTTGGGTAGCCACTATCTCCTACAATTACTAATAGTACAATGGGAACCTATATGTTTCATCGATACTTTACCTAATAGAAAACAATTCCTAAAAGAAGGGGTATTCTCCAAATTGTGTTTGAGGGCACAGTTATTAAAAATTGTTGCATCATGAACTGAGCCAGGCCATCGAGCAACTACATTTAAAATCTCCAGTTTTGAGTTGCAAACCATTTGAACAAAAGTACGATTTCCGATTGCGGTATATTTCACCTTCATTACCCCTTGGAAAAAAAAATTAAGTTATTACACAAGAAGTGACTACCTGGCGATTGTATTTTGATATGCGTGCAGTCAATTGCCCCAATAACTGTTGGAAATTGTGCTACGTCATAGAAGTCCTGTTGTATTTTTCTCAAATTATTTTCAGCTTCGGGCAATTTTATATACATATTCCGCAAGGAAGCTATAGCTTCCGATACCCTTACAACAATTCGAGATACTGTTGACAAATGCATTCCCATGTAGTCTGCAATTTGATCAAGATGTCCACCAGTTGCATACAAGCGTAAACAGGCTAGTAACTGGTTCATTGGAGAAACACAATTATTGCTGAAACAAAAATTAATTTGTACAAAGAAATTCACAAAAATTATTTTATGCAATCGCATAACGCTATTTTGCATACTTACGCATCTGTAGGGTACTCCAGTTGTTCTTCGATCATGGGCAGCAATTGTAAAACACACTCTTTTGTCAATTGAAATTCTTTACGAAATGTTACCGCGTTCAATTCATCAAAGTAATTTTGTCTCAGGTAAATTTGTCTTGGCACACCATACTTTACTAAATCCAACACTTCCAAATCGTCATCGTCTGCGATGTCAATTTCTAGATTCATGTTGATAGATTTCTCTAACTAGTTAGGTTAGATAACTCTAACCTAACTTCTACGACTTCGACCACCACGAACATGAAATAAACAAAACAACAGCTGACGAGCTGTCACGTGTTTCGTTCCAAGTACTACGTACTACGCAAGCGCGTGGTTCTTAATTTTGGTCACACTCTTTAACCGAGCTCTAACCGGCCGACGTTCGACCGATTAAGTAACCGAGGGTTTAATCTTCGTTAATGAGCTGGTGCAACGGAATTCGTAGCTTAATCATGGTTAAAAATTTAACCGGTCAACGTCATTGATCTATGAGATCCTGATTTACTCATCTTGTCCCGTTTTTTGTGAA
This sequence comes from Zophobas morio, assembly GCF_036711695.1. NCBI lineage: Eukaryota > Metazoa > Arthropoda > Insecta > Coleoptera > Tenebrionidae > Zophobas > Zophobas morio. The sequence goes on from NW_026972122.1 coordinate 12,563,617, forward strand.
ACCAGCTGCAAGTCAAATAAACTATCAAAAAAACTGAGAAGACAAAAATTTTTAATAAAATATAAAATAACTAAACACAAAAATAAAATATTTAATTAAGAAACTAGTCCAGAAACTTTGAAAATACCACGACTGTTTATCCGTTGGGGTGGATTAATTTTTTGCATAATATCAGTATCTTTATTGTACTGCAGTTTGTCAGGAGTTTGTGGCCATCTCCAGTTGCCAAACTTTGATTTTGTCATAACATTGACTTAGACGCTTTCTTTGGTTGCAGCTTCAATAATACCAGGATAACATTCTTCTTCGTAAAGGACTATCACGCAAGAATTGATTTCCAGATTTTGTTTGTCAAGAGGTTGAGGAGGTAATTCAGATGTTGATCCCTCACCATTGTCATGTATTGGGGAATGTTTCTTCCGTTTGACAGTCTTTTTAGTGGCAATTCTTAGTTTTTATGGTTGATGGTAAAGTGAACTATTCGCATTCCAAATACACCCACATAAAACTTTATGACAGATAATGAGCGAAAATCCTGCACAATGGCAACAGTCATTATTATAGTATTCTGTAGAAATTCCAACACCATTGCCACAACCTTCAACCAGCCAAGCTTCCACCAGCCAAACGTCCAAGAAGAAAAAAAAAAAAAAGGTGCCCGGGGGCACATATATTCAACTTTCAGCGCCAAATTGGGCGCCATTACATTGGATTACAGAGTTGTATTTATTATCGTCAGTACAAGAGTTTGGGTGGTCAAACTCAGTTTGACCACCTAACACGGGGCCGCAAATCGGGGTAAAGGTATATTGCACTTCGCGGTATCCTAAGCTATCTGGCACTGTTCACACTTTTAGAGGCCTTTTTCACAATGAGCACAGATTTCACAACCACTGCTGAGCACTCATCTATTTTTGTCGGGGCGTGTCCAGACCAAAGGGTAAGGGACTGGGGGGTTGTGAAGACCCTTGCTGCGTTGGATCCAGTGCCTATGTTGCTTCGTTGTCGTCGCGGGCGAATCCTTCAAGAAACTCCAGCGGGAGCTCCGGAAGTCGGTGTAAACAGATGGGTTCTGGGGTTCTGGCAATGAGGTTAGATCGTTCATCCGTGAACAAAGGGCAGGCAAGAATGCGGTGTTGCGGATCGTCTCGTTCATGGCAGTGTTGGCATAGGTCATCTTCGGACTTCCCTATCCGGTGAAGATGGGCCATGAAAGGACCATGTCCACTTAGCGTTTGCGTGCTAAGCTTTGAGAAAGAAATGCGAGGGAGTTCAGGGACAGTAGGGAAGAAGGAGAAGGTTGTTCGACCTTTGTTGCTGGTTTCCCATCGGTGCTGCCAGAGATCTAGCGTCAGGTAGTGGAGGTATTCTTTTATTTGGAGATGGTTTTCAAAATCGGACTTTTTGATGATATGTTCCATGTAGTGCGCCTCCGGTCATTTCTTTAGAATGCTCTTGCAGGTTCTGTGCCAGATCGCTAGGTCTAGGGGAGCAACCCCTGCCAGTACACTCGCACTCCAAGAAGACTGCGACTCCACGTCGCGGGATAAAACGGCGGGCCCTTTTTAATTCTCAAGGATGCGAAGATAATTTTTCAAAGCTCCTTCGAGAAGAACAAAGGGGCAATGACTTTCGCGAGAGGCAAGCTGCAGCCCTCGAAAAACAAGCTGAAGCTACCAAAAAATTGGTAGCTGTAACGGAGCGCATATATGGTATGTTGGACGAAAAAGTTCCAGCTCCAGCCACACATATCTTGCGACTAGTGATAGTACCACAAGTGATACGAAAAGAAAACAGGTAGGTATTAACTGTTAGATAACTTTTAATTGAAATAAAATTGAATCACCCTAGCACGATTTTGCTAGATCATATTTCCAAAATGGGCTTCATGTTCATTTGCAACAGTTTGTGCAAAAAGGTCTTCGTCGTCGTGGTCGTCCATGTAATTTTGGATTTCGTGTTCTGCAGGTAGTGGCAAATTGCGATGAATCATTATATTGTGCAAGATACTGCAGGCATTCATAATAGAACCCGCCTTTATTTTAGCATTCTCTCCTTAATCAAACACTGAAATCTTGCTTTTAAAATTCCAATGCATCGCTCAATGCAGGATCTGGCCCTCCGATGGGCAACATTGAATCGATGCTGGGGTGAATTTTCAGGATTCCTAATTGGGCTGACGATGTATGGTAATAAAGGGTAACCTGTCACTTCTTATGAAACGTTGGTGTAAAACATCGTTTATATGACTGTTTCTCCATATAAAGGCGTCGTGGCTTGCGCCATCATGTGTCGCATTTATGGAGAAAATTGTATTGTTGGGCCCACACATCTAGGAAATTCTAGATTAAAAACAAGGATCATCATAAAATGACAGTTAATACAATCTGAACGTTTTTGGAATGGTATCCTTTACGGTTCAGGTACTGATGTTTTACATCAACCTTTGGCTTTGTGATGGCAATATGGGTGACATCAACAAAGCCAATCACCCCTGGCACATTGAAACGTTCCATGATTCTATATGAATAAAGTAAATGAAACATTTGGATACTTGTAGCAATATATACGTTGCTTTAATTCCAGGGTACTCTTCTTGGCCTGGAAAGTTGACGAAACCATGCAAATGAGTTTCGATACCGGTAGCTACCTCGGTTATGGCAAGGGAAATCTGAGATTGTGACAGATTAATAAAACAATCCTGTCCCACCCAACGTTGGTAGCTACCGCTAGCGAAAAATCTCACTGCCGCCAAGATTCTTTGTTCTTTCGAAATTTTGTGCCCTCTAGTGCCCCCAGCCAGATGAGGCTCCAGCATATTGATCAGTTCCCTCATGGTTTCTTGTTCAATCGGAATAATTCCATAAAACTAGAGAAATTTGTGTATCTTAAATAAATGAAATGAAATTTTGAAATTTTAACTATTACCAAGCGTCGCTCAAATCAAATGTCTCATAATCGTCGCGGAAACGTTGCTTTAGGCGTCTCAAGTAATTATTTCCGCCGTTGTTATTTAGGTAAGGAAAAAAGCGAGCCATTTTGCAAAGTTTTTGTTAACGTTTCGGTGTAAAAGTTCGTTATTTCAAATTACAAATACGAGTGAAATTAGTAACAATTCAGAAATACATGTGGCAACAGCGCTCTTATTTATCGCGTCATTCGATCTGTCAAACCGTTTATCGCTTCGGTTAGGAAGAGAAACAAAATACCGATTTAACTGACAACCGATAAATGCAACCGAAAATTTATAGGTACCGCAAATTTTTCGGTAGAGAAATAAAATCGCACCCCTGTACTCATGAAACAGCAGATTTTTAATGTTTTCAAAATTGATTGATTGTTGATTCTTGTAATTTAATGATCTGCCCTTTACCTTACATCTCGTTTCGTAAGTTTGCTCTTTGGCCTTAAAAAACTCGTACGCGTAATTTTTAGGGCCTCCGCTCGAATGTGACTACTAACCCCATACTCTGCTAACTCATCCGAGAGATCCCCCAGAAAATCGCTTACAGGTGGAACCCAATCCCCTTCTTTTTTTGTAAAGATAATGCTATCTGTATCATAATAGAGGACTCTTCGGTCGAGTTTTTCTACGTAGTTATACACAACTAACCTAGCGACGGCTGTGGTGTATGCAGCTATCGCGACGTTAACAGTTTTTAAAGGACTAACATCTTCCTGTCTAATTCCCAAGTTGCCAAACAAGACGTCGTTGTTAATCACAGTCAAACTGTGAATATCGACGCTGTGATTTGTAATTAATTTAAACAATTCCAGTAGCTCATCCATTATGTCTGCCTTGTCGGCATTCTCCTTTTGACCAAATTTACCCCAAAAAGAATTTAGCATAAATTTGGCCAAAAGTCGCAACCCGCTATTTTGTGAAATATTAGACTCGTCGAGTTCTATGTTTTCGCGCTCTTTGTACTGTGCAATATATCGTTTTTTATCCTCATCCGACTTGCACCATTGTGGCCAACCACCACAGTCTTGTTTCAGTTTTAAAAAGTTATTAACGTACTGAGTGAATAAACCATCGGTGTCGGTATCTTTGTTGTACTGAATAGTCTTGTACTCCCATACCTCAAAAATCTCTACCACCTTATAACTACACTCTACAGCTTTGCGTAGTTCGTCGGCGACGAAGGTACCGAGGGAAAGCGCGACACACTTTTTGCACAAGGGGAAAGTTAGTTTTCCGTTACATCTGTAAGGTAATACTGGATGATAAAGATTTTGAGGCGGGCGTACGCAACATTTGATAAAACCATCAACTGTGCAAACGTCGACGGTTGAACGCTCTTCAGGACCGACGTACATTTTTTTCGGATGGTCGATCGGATATTTGCAGTACTTATTGACGTACGGGTATAGCGAGCATACGTCGTAATATAAAATGGTTTCACCATCTTCATGTTTATTATAAAGTTTACAGGCGTTGGTAATGTTCTTGCCCGTTGAACTAGTGACCCACGTCAACCATTCAATCGATTGTGTTGAATGTTGATCGCTGAGTCAATAACCGTTGTTAGGTATTATGCCAATAGTTTCTGCTTTTAAAAAATTTTTCTGAAACACCAAATAACAAGCTGACGCAATAGTTAAGCATTCTAAAGAAGGGTCGACATTATTTGTTTCCAAAAAGCATTCTCTAAATTTAAGACAGCCCGTTCTTAAAATGTTAACATCTTGCAGGCAGTATCTAAGTATTTCGTCAGACATTTTAAATCGGTAAGCAAGCTCATCGTGCCATTTAAGAAATTCTTCCCGCTCTTTTGAGGGCATGCTCTCACAGCCGTAATAGTGCTGCTCAGGAATAGAGCCATCATACTCAGCATTTGCTCTTTTGTTAAAAAAATGAGGAAAATAACCCTTGGTTTCCGGCAGTTTAAACGCCTATGAAAATTGGGCAAGGGGTAGTTGAATAAAATTAAGGCTGTCTATAAACCTAATAGATGAGCCACAAGTATGAATTATCTGTGGTTTTCACCTGCTGACGTTTTAAAAAATATTTTTTAAAACAAAAGCTCCATCGAAACCTCGCATATTATGTGCTAAGTTGTAATTTTAAATTTGTCCGACAACGAAACTAAGCGGTCTAAAAACTCATCGACGGGTTTCTCCGTAAAAATGTGTTGGCACACGCCGCAATAAGCACAACTTTGATCAAAATTGTCATCGTTGGTGCATAAAGGGCATACCTGTTGCATAATGCAAAGGTTGGGTTGATGGAGATGTGTTTTTATCGATTTCTGTTTCTTGCATGGTTTCGAGATCGTAAAAAACAAAAATGATGCGGAATTATCGGTAGAACGGCATTTCGGTTTCATGTAACACAAATGACGACTCGGTTGATTTTTGCCATATGTTGTGCAGTAGTTGTTGCGCACACATGTTTAGATTTTTCAACCCAAACATGTTTATGGCACACGGGACATTTTTGAAATTTCTTGCATGTACCATTTTCTACGTGGTTTACGAAGCAATTATTACTTGGAAACACGGGTAGACAAACATGGCATTCTTTAGTCGTATTGTGTTTATCACAGGGTGGGTTATTGTGGCAGCTGGGGCAGATGTAGGGGCATTTTTTATGTCTGTTAGGTCTAGAGTATTTTGCATGACATAGTTCGCAGTAGTACGATGTTGCAAAAACGCCAGTCAGGCGTAATATGACATTAAAATGCTGATTTTCCATAATCAAGGTTTAAACAGTTTCTACCTGGAGCCTTGGGGCTGTAAATCGCACAAAAACACCTCAATTCTACATCGCGCACCAAAGGTACAAACTTCGTTAGCTTCTTTAAAAACTTAGAAAATTCTTTTTGGTTAAACACCACGGCACTTTTAAACTGTGCATTAAACATTTTAACCACTGGTTCATAATCCGAAAACGGTTCGACGCCCACACATATAAATTTGGACCCCGATTAGTAAGAAGGAGCATTATATCATCCACAAGTCGGTACCTTTTAATCATAATTTTTCTAACCTCCTTGGCTTGAATATTCTTTTCAAAATTATCCATCAAATTATTCAGGGCAATATGGACTTCTTCGGCATTTTCGAAAACATCTCCACAATTTTGCGCAGACATATCCACCGACGAACTCAGGATTGAAGGATGTTCGTTGATAATGACGGGTGCCACAGATGAATCCATGGACATTTGATCGACGAAGAACACAGGATCATAAGTAGGTTGAGGCGGCGGCTTCTGTACGGAAAAAATATATAGTAAATATAACTACAATTGGAAAAAAAAGTCTACAAATTGTGTGAAAAATACGACTAAATACAATTTGTGATAATTTTTTCTTGAAAATTCTAGTGCTTTTATTGGACTGAAATTGACAACAACATGTAGCTTTTAATGCTATATCAGTTAAACTTTTATTGCTACATGTTATAAAACAAAAAACTCTCTTTGTTAGTGTCATGCACTACAAATTTGCTTTTTTTATAACTACACTGCGCAGTAAATACTTATTAAATATATGGTAAAGTGAAGTACAATATTGAAGCAATAAATAAATTGTTGCTACATTCCTGTAGCAAAATAGATTCCATTTTATTAACAAAAATTACTACAATACTACTACTAAATAATAATCGATACAATATATTTATCTGGAAAACTTAAGTTAAAATCCTAACAGCAATATTTAGGTGAAACTAAATTTAATACATTTCTTATTGTAAATGAACAAGGTGAAAAATCATGCAATTCATCGTACTTTACAATATTATTAGGTCATTTTGCTAGTAAATGTAACTTCATGTGCATAAAAGTGAGGATTAAAAAAAACTGAAATCATTTTCAAATATGAAAAATAAACAATATTTTTATGCGCAAATATTCCTTGAATAGTTCCAAAGGTAGGTAGGCAATTCATCTGCGTTTATAATAACAACAGTATTTTTTTATAAACTGTCCCCTCGATACATATCTGTTCAGTGTTAATTATTTCATTTTGATCCATAGTTGAAAAAAAAAATTATAGTTAATATTATCATTGACTGACTTGGGAGTATAGCTTATGTTTTCTTTAAATGGGGTATGTTACTGATGACATAGTTTCAATTGACTTTTATATGCGAGTGTATGTACCATGTTTTTAAAAGCTCCTGATACATTAGAGGTTAATTTAAGTTGCCGATGTTTGGATTCGAATCTCATTCCCCAATAATTTACAAACGGCCCAGACATTTTAAAAACCATTGGATAATGCAAAAGATGATGATGCTGTCGAAATTTGTATAAAGATAAGACCAGCGAACTTGTAGGATAGAAGTATATTGACAGTAATAAGTGTAGGTATATACAAAAAAGATTTAGAGAATATGTGACCTCACGGTCGAGAAGTGTTTGAGTCAGTCTCTCTGTGAATATTGAATTGAATTTACCTAGTGGTTCTCACCACCCTTATTTCAAAGTGGGTGGTGGCTCTGGCCCACCCTTGCGGGTGGAGGGGACGGAACAGATGTCCCCGCCAGGAGCGCTAACAGATGCTTTGGCCGCAAAGTTTTGAAAAATTTAACGATATAGCGAAGATATTCTTCAATCAGGGGTTTTAATCTTTTATTTTCAGAAAACTGTAAATTTGGTGCAATGACAATATCTAAAATCTCTCCAAACATTCCATACCTCCTAGTCTGTCAGTTGAAAGTGATACCTGACCATTTTACAAATCACGATTCAAAAAATTTCCACTTCCATTTTGCCCACACTTGGCAACTTACTTAAGAAATTTGGAATTGTCAGTTGGTTTTATGTGTCAATACTAGATGAAAATTTATTGAATCACGAATTCGACGTTTTTTGATCACAGGAAATTTTAACATAAAACATATTAACAAAAATGCACCACATAATCAACTGTCCGGTAGAAACCGACGTGGAGGTGGATGAAATTAATTCTTTAAAATTTCCGCGATTGAAAGACGTTTCTGACTCGTCATGTCCTCTGGCGGGAAGCTCTTGTGTGCATAAAAATATAGCAACATCAATTAACCTTTTAATAATTTCCCTATTTTTGCGAATTTTGGCATTAAAATTTTCTATTTCAATTTTTCGAGCAGAGTCTAGAGTACTGATAATATTCTGTTGGCCGAGAAGAACAAACTTGCAAGTAGATGATATGTGATCTTTACTTTTGGAATGTTTTTCCAAGGAACGCGACAAATTTTTCAAATCTGCATATCCAGTTTTCCACCAAACCGATTCTCCACTATTCGAGAATAAAATACATGGCCAACAGAAGAGTTTATTCACAGTTGTACTCCCAGCAAGCCAATCATATTTTGTATACCAATTGAGACTGAACGCCCTGTTTTTTTGTCTTTCTCTTTGAATTAATGTTAAGCTTAGATCTGGACATGGACGTTCGCTTTGCTTTACAAACAATTTATCTTCGTATGTTAACTTATTGAAGGGACATTTATTCACGAGGAAGTTAACAATGTCACTTGTATTTCGAACAGTAGAGATTACCTGTGTACCAGATGGGCCTACTTCCATGCTCATTATTATTTCATTATCAATAAAATTAATGGAAGTATCCACAATCCACTAGTTAACCAAGTACCGAACTCGTTAACGACAACGACTGAAATTTAAAATTTATGCACACTGCAAAATGCAAAACGCACGTGCATGTTGACCTATGATGTGGGCTGAGTTAAGAAGGAGAATCAATCAGACAAGAGCTGCGGCCGGCCTCAAAACTATCCGTCCTAAAGCATTTGATTCCCATAGTAAGCGGTAGCGGTAATACTATGCGTTATAAAAACGTCGAGCCTCCTAGTCCCACATTTTAATCAACCCGTGAGGCCGGCCTAAACGCATGATAATACATGATTGGTTAGAAAAACGCTGCGCCTTTATTTTGTGGTTGGCATAGAAAGTTCAATTGTCGCGCTAATTTTAAATTACCCCGTACATACAAAAAATAGTATGGAAGAAAAATATTTTTTATGATTATGTATGGTGAAGCCCTGCCTCACCTGCCGCACCTGACAAGCCACTACTGCCCAGTACAATTTTTTGCCGGGCAAAATATTATATCCAGATAATATAAGGATATAGTGGTTCCGGCGAGAGATTGGGATATTTTGACAGTTGACATATAAGTTGGCAGCAACCTAACACTATAAAATACACTGAAATTCCTACGCTGTCACTCACAGCTGGTTGTCACTGTTTCTGTTGCAAATCTAAAACTACTGAAAGTTCCATTACTAAGGTTAGGCCACTTTTCTGACTTTCATCTCCAGTGCTTCTTTAAGGTACGTGTCCATTTGAGAGGGCGCTTGCGAAAAATAATTCCAAGATCAGCTCGTAAGGCCATGCTCGGGTCTGCCCTCAACTGGGTAAGCGTTTCCTTCGTAATTTGTTTATCTACTTTGCAGTTAGTTTTCATTTTTTTATATTACAACATTTCAAATTTATATTTTATTTTAATATAGTTTATTTTGTTTTTGTTGCATTATAAAAACTGAATTGTTCTGTCATTAAACCAGCCATTCAACATTATATTTAAATATCGATTAATTTTTTATCATGACTTTATGGTTTTACGGAAAGCGCACTCAAATTTTATCCGGACCCACGGATAAAGAAACAAAAATTGCATTTAAACCATAGAGATACATTCAGTTACAACATGGTTACAATTTAACATTGCAAGGAATAATCATAGAAAATAATATACGCTTATAAATATAAAGCAATAATAAAAAAAACAGGACAAAAATTGAAACAAAAACAGTAGGTGATATTACAAACAAAGTGTCAAAAAAATGACACGGATATGAGAGTTATAAACATAAACACTCCGATTCACTCGCGCATTAGCAAGCAGTTGAAGAGAAATGCACTGTTAAGTTCATCTATAGATGTGCAACCGCGAAGATAACTTATCACTTTACTGTTCACACATATGCGAAGTCAGCGAAAATAAGGTAACTAAATAAACCATTTTAACTGAACTTAAGATATTAGCATACTTAAATACTCGTAATAAATGTACAGACATTTTTGAATAAGAACATATGAAAGAACTAAAATATATGAAAAACAAAGGTGTGGATAATTTTATAAATGCTTAGTATTGGACAAAAAAAAAATTTTTTCCTACAGAAACTTAAGCTTGGGAAACATTTATTCGAATGTTTTACGATACATTCGACGTAAATCTCTCGACAAGTCTAAATTGTTTGCAGAGTAATGTCCACGGCGGTACCGCTTTCAAATTTGTTTAAGAAGTCTTGGTTATCGAATTCCAAGACATATTGTTTAGAACTCGAAGGGAATTCAAGCTCATTTGTTGGAGCAACACTCTGATCAGTGGAGCTAAACTTTGATTGTACCGAATTAGTATCGGTACAAAAGCCTAATAGTCCGGTCAAATTAGACATTCGGTGCTACATAAATTCGCAACAAGCTGAATTTTGGTACAATTGTTCAAAATACAATTATAAACAAAACCTGAAAGTTTCCCATGGTTCCCATGTATGGAAAAATTTTTATTCAAGGTCAAATGTCAAAAAATGAGTTTTTCGCGATTTTCAGCAAAACGGTAAGTTTTATCATAAAAATACTTCAGACTAAAATTATAGATCATAAAATTATCTATAAAAAATGTATTTATACTTTTTTTCCTACGAGCCACCGTTTCCGAGATATATATGGTGCAAAAAGTTGTAACAGTTGTAATCGTCGTAACATGCATGAGTACGCCACGTATATTCATCTCTAGAGTTGTAATATTATATAGTATAGGGTAAAATACTACATACACTACTTCAGCTTGTTTTAGCAATTACAATATTAAAAGACGTTGAAATTGATGACATCTTGAATGCAGATCTAATCATAAATATATCGAGCGTATATTAGAAAACACTTTTTCATACAATGATATAGAAAATGATGATGAAGTTTCTGGAGCTTTACTTAACAGATTAAATCAAAAACTACAAGAATATGAGGAACGAGGACCAACTGCCAAACTTTGGATTCAATATTTTTATATGATTTCCATTGCTAAAGAGTTCCTAAGAGCTGAACGTATGGGAGATTGGGAAGCTCATTTGAACTGCGTCAAAGAAATGCTTCCTTATTTTCACGCGTCTGGACATTTTCCTTATGCTAAGTCTGCACACCTTTACTTGCAGGATATGCAACAATTACAAAATTTGATTGATCCTGAATTTTCCACAAATCACAACATTAATAGTTAAAATTACATAGAGAAAGTAGCAGACCTCCGCACTAAGTAACAAAGTTATTAAATACATGACACTTAGTGGGAATATTTTGCGAGATACCAGCGTTGCGCACTCTTAGCCTGTGCGTACCCTTACCCAGGTTTCCTCTACTCCCAAAATATATATAGTGCCCTTTGTTGGTTATCTTGCTCCAGACGAGTTTGTTGTACCAAATTTGGAACAAACAACCTCTTTGACGTTTATGTTGTCAGGTGTACCACCTACACAAAAGGTTCAAATTTACTTCTCCTACTGCATCGACATTTAGACAATTTTTGTTGGCTATCATGATTTCCTGCTTGGATGAAGTAGACTTTCTAACGGATGTTGGCCATGTTTTGTTGTTCGTTAGATCGACCGATGCGCCGGAGTCGATGTACGATTCATGTTTTTCAACACGATCGTTTTCGGTTGACAACACTGTTAAAAAAGATTTCGCTTCCTTCTTGTTGGTGTGGTCCTACAGCGTTTGGTCCCGATCAGGTTCGTCAGCGAAGTCATGAGGTTGGCTTCGAATTGTCGACCTTGATCTGTAGTTATTCGGTGGGGGCAACCGAAACGTGTGACCCAGTTGGTGTAAAATGCTTTGGCGACAGTTTCGGCGGTCATGTCGCTCATTGGTATGACCTCCGGCCAGCGTGTAAACCGATCTGTCATTGTGAGGCAGTATCTGAGGTCTTGTGCGTGTGTTTTCCAAAATCACCCTTTTCTAAAAAGTCAAAATTTTAAGAAATATATCCTCTTTTATCAAACGTAAATATGGTTTCGGCCAAGAAAAGTTACCATTTAAAAACACTTAAAATTCGTCTTTTTCCCCTGTTTTTCTGTTGGGCCATTTCAGCACAATTGAATACGATTTTGTCCAAACAAATTTCCCTTTCAAAAACACTCAAAATTAGAAATCTTGCCCTGTGTTAAGTACTTACATAATATAAATTTAATTCATCGATGACCCTGATGGGGGTGGCGATGGTGTCATCGACGATGCCGGTGAGGGCAACGGCGCCTGGAACCCATCGTCGTATCTACAAAAAATATATATATATTGTGTGGATTATAACAAACGCAAAATGTTATCTTTAATACCGTATGATCGAGAAAAAAACCTCGTCTAGAGGGCCATGGAATTCTTTAAAAATATATATATGTGGCACTAACTGCGCTGTTTGTCACAATGACAGTTTTTAATTTGAGGTTATGTACGTTGTGTACGTTATAATAAACGAACCTGCAAACGTCCCCAAATTATTTAATTAAAAACAACATAAAGAAGAATAGCACTAAAGCGAATACTCAAAATGATGTCCCTTAATGGAAAACCACACTATTGCCACCACAATTTAGAAAAAAAAAAATCCATGGATGACTAGACGAGGTTTTTTTTTTATTATATCGTACTATAGTAGTTACTACTTTAAATTCACATTTATTTTGTTTATTAATAAATTATTTTTCCTTGTGAAACCCTTATGACTGTTATAAATTAAATAGTAGAGAAATTTTTATTACCTCATTAATCTTAGAAACTTCACTTCACTTCACATTTAGCCACTACCCCGGGCCAATGATATCGAGGTGGACGTGCTCGAACCGTTGCTCTGGAAGCTCAAAGTTTGTTAGGGGCGTTTTGGTGTGCCTACTTACTTTAGATCTTTGACACGGTAGGCAGTTGCGTGCCCACTTTTTGATGTTTCGCTCCATGTATGGCCAAATAAATCTTTTTTGCACAGATTTAAAAGTGGCCCTACCACTCGGGTGTGATTTGGCGTGGAATATGTCGAACACCTTCTTGCGAAGGTCTAGTGGAACATACGGGCGAATGCTTCCCGTGGAAGTGTCACACCAGATTGGAGTGTCGGAATTGTTCGGAGTCAGTTGCTGCAGTTTCAATCGTGTCGTTTCCGAGGTCAACAATTCTGCCAGTTCGTGGTCGCAGTCCTGCTGTCTCGCTACTTCTTCAGCTTCCACAATGGTCGAGGCGTATATTTCATTGATACGGGATAGCGAGTCTGCTATGTCGTTGTCTTGCCCTGATATGTGTTCGATGCTTGTGGTAAATTGACCTATAAGGTCCAGTTGCCGAAGTTGCCTCGGAGACGCTTTGTGTGAACTTTGTTGAAATGCGTAGATCAAGGGTTTATGGTCAGTTCTGACCACAAAAACCCTTGCCTCTAACATGTACCTGAACGCCTTAATGGCCTCGTAAATAGCAAGCAGTTCGCGGTCGTATGTGGAGTACTTGCGCTGCGTGCTGGAAAGCTTTTTTGAGAAGAAACCAAGTGGTTGCCAAGCGCCCTTGGTGTTTTGTTCTAGCACTGCTCCCATAGCTGTGTCCGAGGCGTCAGTCGTCAGCCTCAGATGGGCGTTTTCTGCCGGATGTGCCAGCAGCGTGGCGTTCTTCAGCTCTTCTTTGCACTGTGTGAATGCGTTTTCTGTATGAGCGTTCCACTTGATTCGCGTCTTGTCGTTGCGGTGCGAGTTTTGCAGATATGTGTAGAGTGGAGCTTGGATAGCTGCGGCGTTGGGTACAAAACGGCGGTAGAAATTTAACATTCCCAGAAACCGACGTAAGTCTCTGACTGTCTCTGGTTTTAGGAAATCACTGATTGCGGATACTTTCGCGGACGGTGGGCGGGTTCCGTGGCACGAGATTAGATGTCCCAAATATTCCACTTCTGCTGCTCCAAACACACACTTTGAAGCGTTCACTCGCATCGCGTGACTTTTCAATCTCTCGAACAGTATCCGTAAATGTTCTAGATGGTCTTCCTCGGATGTAGAAAACACGAGTATGTCGTCTATATACGCGAAACAGAATTTTAGATCACTCAACACATTATTCAGGTGTCTTTGAAATGTTTGAGCCGCGTTCCGTAACCCGAATGTCATCACGGTAAACTCGTATAGTCCGAATGGGGTACACACCGCGGTTTTTGGGATATCTTCTGCTGCGACTGGTATCTGGTGGTAAGCCCGTACCAGGTCTATTGTTGAAAATATAGTCTTGCCCTCCAACTGGCTTGAAAAATCTTGTATGTGAGGGATGGGGTACCGATCGGGGACTGTTACGCTGTTGAGTCTCCGGTAGTCTCCACATGGTCGCCATTCTCCAGGAGTTTTCTTCTGCACTAGGTGTAAGATGGTTTGCCATTTTCTTTCTGCAGGCGAACCTTCCGTTTAAAAAAGTTCTTACCGAGGTGACAAATTTTATTGCATTCGGAACACCGTGGTTCATTTTTATTATACTTCTTCCTTCCGTCGTGGTTTCCGAAGAACGCCATTTTTGTTTGAACTGTCTGGACCGACTTTGACCTCTTGTAACAATTTCACTTTAATGGCGTCACTGATAATGGCGATACCGGAGCTTTCTAGTCGCATTATCATTGCGCGATAATGGTCTGTCAGTCCAGCAATTACTAAAGTCCCGAGCCATTCATCACTTACAACAAAACCAATGTTCGTTAATTTATCTTCTGTTGAGATTATCTTGTTGACGTACTCTTCTACAGAGTCACAATTTTCGAGGGATTCTTTTTGCCTTAGTCTTTGAAACTTGTTTTGCAGTAGTGTTTGTGCCCTCAACACATTCCCACAACTCTTCATGCTCCAAATAGGTTTGGATTGCGAATTCCTATGAATTGAAGTTTTCGCACCCTAGTAATTTTTCAGTGGGTGGTAGCGCAGCAGTAGCATAACTTATGTTTAAAGAACAGAAATTATTAGTAATTTCACTAACATGTAATAGTGAAATTGCTAAAAACCCTCACCTAGTTTAGCCTGGGGATCGACACAGTTACCAGGGTGTGACCGTTATCATTTGATAACTTCGAGGAGTCATAGGTGAGAGCTGAATACTTAGTGGACTCACACGGGATCGTAAAAATTGTTGAATGAGCATACCTCCTAGGTATTCCATACACCCCATATATAAAGACGAAAAGAAAAATTAGATGGTGAAAATGCGTTATCTACAAAGAGAATTAAAACAGTACTGAAAAAAGAGAACCACAAGTATAAGAGGAGAAATAGAGTACAGTACAGATTATGTAAAGAAAGAGAATTAACAAACAAATTGTTATAAAACATACAAAAGGTAAAAACAAAAATATCCTAACAATTAATAAATTATTTATAAACCTATCAATAAAAAAAACAAAAAATTTAATTCTATTTAAAATAACAATGTAATAAAATCGAAAAAAGTAACAAAAATAAAAATTAAAAAAAATCTAAAAAAAAAAAAGAAAAATTAAACTATAAAAAGCAATAACAAAATTGACGACAACAACAAATGCAGTTTCTACGCCAAAAACTTCTTTATTTTCTTTCCGTGTTTTGTCTGTGGTTTGCTAACCATTAAAGACTTACCGCTACAGAAAAAAAGAATTACACACATCAACTCTGTGTTGAAGATGGCTGCAATGAAAGTATTGGTAACCAATTTCAATTTTCTCATGGTGTTTGGTAACCATTAATCTCCTAAAAACTAAAGACGTCCATGTGTGTCTTCAACAAGCTCGCTACGCTCTCTTATTGAAACAAGCAAATGATGAGAAGTTGCAGTTTCTGAAAATAAATTTATTTTACATTGAGGACAATCAGTGTAGACTATCTTTTTTAGAATGTAACCTGAAACGTAAGCCAACGCCTGAGTATCCTCCATGTTTACAATTGTATCGCAGATTTCCGAATTTCCGTCCATCTTGGCTAAATTTATGCACAAAGGTTTAAAAATTTCACTGGGATGGTCAGATCTGCTTGTAATTAAACTTCGCAGATTGCCTAACTAACAATGAATCACCATCCTTCTGACAATTACTTTTTGAACTCGCGGGTAGGCTCACATTGTTAACAACACATGTTTTCAAAGCAGCTATAAACTGATGGCAAGTTGGATTTGTATTAGCAATGCCGCGCTGTCTAATACAATAAAACAAATTTTCTAAAGAATCCTGATTAAAGTTTCGAGGACATAAAATATGAAATCCTAAATTTTCAACTTTTCTACAAATCGCGGTCATTGATCGAATCACGTGCCATCCATTTATAAACTGAAACTGTGAACAACACTATAACATCTTTACCTGTTTCCAAGTTGAATAATTTCCATTTTCGAATTTTAGGCAAAACGTCCCAAAATTCCAAATGTGGAGATTCATTTGTAACTGCACCTTTGAAAGATATTGCCATTTAAACGGTTTACCATCTGGAGCAGATTCGGATGAGATATTTAATGAATCGAATAACTGATCAATTAATCCAACGAATTCTGCCGTATGCCTTGCTTCTGGTGGTAAACGATTTGGAATCTTAGCATCTTCCCCATCTTTTAAAGAATACATTTCCAGGCTACCATATGGCTTAATTGTCTGGCTGCAGTACTTACTTTCAATTTAACATATGAATCAGAGAAATTAAAATCTTCCGGCTTTAGACGATATAACAATCTGAAATTTTGTTGCTGATCAATTTGGAAAAGTTGGTAAATATGTTCAAATCGAGCAAATTTACCAGGTTCAAATTCAATTGAGCAAGTCAGCATTGCGTTTCTTGTATTCTTTAACAGATGCCCTATGTCAAACACTGTTTACTACAAACTCCTCATCAACAACAAAGAAGGTTCCTGACGGAGTGTCATTAACTGTCTCATTACAAAGTTGATTTGTAGCACCTACATTGGTTGGACCCTGATCACAAACGGTAGCCAAAATATGAAGTCCCATATTTTCCAATTGAGGGACGGCTGTAACAATAATTTGTTTGAGATGCTCACTGGAAACAGTCCCCTTGGTAAAATAATACGCAATCGGTTGTTTGTAACGCTTGCGAGCACCTCTGGCCACGAGAACTAAGGCGTGATCGGCTTGTCGCAATGACTGTCCGATATCACCAAGATCTTCATAGCCAATGATAATCTGATTACTGCTGCCGTAGTGTACTCCACGAGTTAACTTTACCTCATCATCATCCCAGACAATAATCATGATCACCTCCGAAGGCTGAAGATGGTGCAACATTTCTGCGACTTGGAATTAGCCAAGTTGCAATTCTTCGCCGCGCCACAAAATCTGACGGTTCAGAGTGATCTTCACATACGCGGTATTTATCGACTCCGTCAAAGTTCACGTCGATACCGCAGAATTGTTTCCAGAAACTTCGTCTTTCAGGGGTTTTCGGAAACTTGAAGAAGCTTTTGGTTTTCACGGAATTTCTGAAGACTGCATTTGCACAAAACGGTGCCTTGCAGGCGTAAATATGTCGTGGTTCTTCCATAACTTTCAGGGGGGAGTTCCACTTGTAAACAAAGAAAAAACCCACAGAAACTGTTCTAACCTAAGAATAATTGGAATGATACCTTTAGAACCACTTATTAATCACTCCGATGAAGTAACGGATTTTGCGACCAAAAATTAAACAATTAACCGAGTTAAACAAAATTTTACATTTTTATGAAACTGGTATTTACGTTGCGCGACAGTTAACGCATGGGAGGAGTTTCAGCATTGTGGAGAAATCATTTGAAAATTACTCAGTTTGTTAGTTCGGGAGCTGTGAATGGACAATTTTAAATTGGAGAATTTTTTTTGGCGGTACGGTAGTGGCGGTATGTGGCAGGTCCGCGAACTAACTATCCGCTCCCCTCGCCGTTGCCAGTTTCTAGACCAAGCTGACACCCCCATGGTTTAACCAACTAAAAATAATTGACATTCTTAGTTTACTTAAACAATAGTTTAAATAATTTGATCTTAATAAATTAAATAAATCACTATTTAATAGTAATCTACACTTATTACCTTATAACTTCCAACCTTACCCAATTCCACAACCCTCACGATAAATGCTGGTTGGAAATGCTTTTCACAAAAACAGTCATTGATTGTATATTGTCTGTCTTCACGGGGAATTTTTTTTGCCATTCGACGAGTTTGGTGGCATTAGGAGCACGAAACAAGGACACTTTGTCAGTGCAACTTTTATACCCACTTTTACAGTTTGGTACCACACACTTCCTACCTATAATAACACAAGTAACTATAACTACAAAAATAAAATTTATGCCTAATAATAAAGTTCAATATCTGGTTGACCGAGCTTCACTCGGCTCGTTTGGTAGTATTAGATCAGATTAGGACAGATAAATATGCGTATAGTATGCATTTTGAAGTAGACGCGCTAATTAAAAATACACATTAAAAAATAAATTCCATAAGCCGTCTTTGTTTTAAACAGTGATAAGTGACATGTAGAGATTAAAGAACAGAAAACTGGAATTATTGTTTGACATTTATTACAATCTCATTTGTTACCCAAGTTTTCTCTCTGTCGTTCTTTTTTTTTCCTAGTTCTCTCTCTCGACTCTAGAAAAAGGTCACAACTACATTCTTACTGCCAGAAGAGTTTCGCCTCTGGTGTGGTTATCATACTGAGTTACCGTGCTCTTTTGCGTTATTCCTAATTTCTCAATCTCAACCCTGCTCCCGAAGATGCCACTTACGAAAGTGTGCGAAACGTTGAGCCCAAAAACTCAAATAACACGGTCCCATCCCGGAAAACGATCACACATTGACTCCGACCGCGAAACCTCTGAAATGAATGCTTGACAAAATAATCTCAATTCAACGCACTTTCGTGTGCCTTTTATCCGCTCACTCTTTAGTTTTCGGTAAATTTTCTCACCTCAGAAGGTGAATTTTAACGTCCTCTATACAGTGGAGTATGTTTCGGTACGTACAATTGAAGATAAAAAGGTACGTCAAACGTACTGTCAGACTGTCACCCAAACTTCTCTTATAAAACAATCTCGTGTTCGTGTAGTGTCATCTGAAGTTGCCTAGCAACAAATATAATTCACTGCCTGAAAATTGCTGAAAATGCATGAAGCTGTAATTTTCAGAAGTTAAAACTATGATCAATCGATTTTTTGACCCAAAAAACCCCTAACCTGTAAATTTCATCGAAATCGTTAGAGCCGTTTTCGAGAAACCCATTATATATATATATAAATATATACAGGGTGCCGCATCCAAGTCTGGATATAGGGAATTAACATGGCAATTAGTTTTTATTTTATAATATCTCCCCAGATCACTTTAAAGCTATTATTGAGTAATGCCTTTGTGGAGGTCGAAGAGGGCTATCGGCCAGTATTTTTTTCAAATCGTTGCATCGCGCTCATTCACTGTAAAAAGGTTTTAAAAATCGTATTTTGAAATTCGCGCCCGATCCGAATTGTCGCGAAGTGTTCCGTCGTACTGTCGAAGTTCGGCGATCGCGTCTGTTCGTTACCCATGCAAATTTCAAATGTCAAGGTGAAATTAGAAATTATTCTCATCAGAAATCAACGAACAAGTCAAACTGAATTATTTTATCCAGTGTGATGATTATTGTAGGACAAATTAAACGGAATAAATGCACAAATTGATCCATTCATTCGTCATAGTGTGCGACCCCGTCAAACGAGCCATCTCGAACTACAATCAGACCGTATCCAAAAAGCCCAAGATGAAGACTTCGAGCAGCTGGTCTTCCTCAAAACCCCATCAAAGCCCATCGGCAGCATTGTGACATTTTCTGGGAGCCCTCAAGATAGGAATGTACTCCGGCTGCCTCACTCAGTAATCACTGAACGACTCAAATTGAATTATTTTATCCAATATGACGATTATTGTAGGTCAATTTAAACGGAATAAATGCACAAACTGCACAAAATATTTTATTAGGTTATGCTATGTTCTATTGCGATTAGATGAAAAAGCGGAGGCCTGCATATTCTTCAACGGTTAATTTAATTAGTAGGTAATTTGGATAAATTTCACCCTTTTTTTTGGAATCACTAAAGATTGGAAGTCAATTGATTTTACATTCGTTAAGCAGGGATGGATTTTTTGCCTCCAGGAAGCATCTTCATTACAGGAAATTTTTGAGAGAAAAATGTAGAACATTGACTCATCAACATTTTAAAGTATTTTTCTCTATTACGAATGTGTTTTGGGATTCAGAAACTTTTGTATTACTGTTTTATTTGTTTATTGTGTTAACAACAACAAAAATAAAAATAATATTTCGCAAAATAAAGTTACATTTATTTTCAAAGGTAATAAAAATTACATAAAATCAGGTGGGCACGACGTTTTCTAGGGATCTTAAACAGATGAGATAGAAGAATTTCAAAAAGCATCATGACAAAAAATTGAAGCCTGAGGACTATTTATCACATATAGAGTTTTACGAAGGAACGCTTGAGAGAATCTAGGCTGATGGAGAGTTTTTGAGGAAAATTTGTTTTACTGACGTTCATTTGGTTTTAAGGGAAGTTATAATCGTCAGAACGATCAAATTTGAGCATAACACAACCCTCACGTGGTCCATGACCTTCGTTATCAATGGCGTGCAATTCTCAGTGTATGACTGCAACTTCTAGGACATCATGTCATTGCACCTTTTTTCATCGAATCCGGATTGAATGCTCAGAAGTAGGATAATATGCTAGCTCAGCAAATACTTCCTGGGACTCGAAGGGTGCGGCATCTGCAGCAGGTCTTTTACATCCAGGACCAAATCTCCAGCCATACAGCTTGCATAAATGTTGTTTATTTGAACCAGTATTTTTTCGCCATGTTGGAATGGAAAGTTTGCACCGCCCCATTGGGCTGTGCAATCGGCGGATCTAAACCCCTGAGAATTTTTTCTTTGGAGATTTCTTCAAGACCATCTACATTCAGACAAGCTATACAAACAGAGAAGCGCTGAAACAAGCAATCCAGCAATATTGTCTTCAGATTTCAACTAAAATGCTGATCAACACGCATAGAAGTTTTGAAGATTGGCTTACTTACTGTACAGCTGCTGAGAGCAGTCTTTTTGAGCAATTCTTGAAAATAGTGCAATACTTCTCCAGATTCGTACAATATTTCATTACTTCATTCATCAACAATTGTTAAGTTTTGTTATTTGTAGTTATCTAAATGGTTCATTAAAAGGTCCTCTTCAAAAGCGCCAGCTGTTTTGATGGTAAATCTTATCATCACACAATAAGAAATGCGGGCCCTCGCTTTTTCATCTAATCGCAGTAGAACATGGCATTTTAATGAGATTTTAGTAATAAAGACTCGATCAGCACCAGCAACATAACCTAATAAAATATTTTGTGCAGTTTGTGCATTTATTCCGTTTAAATTGACCTACAATAATCGTCATATTGGATAAAATAATTCAATTTGAGTCGTTCAGTGATTACTGAGTGAGGCAGCCGGAGTATATTCCTATCTTGAGGGCTCCCAGAAAATGTCACAATGCTGCCGATGGGCTTTGATGGGGTTTTGAGGAAGACCAGCTGCTCGAAGTCTTCATCTTGGGCTTTTTGGATACGGTCTGATTGTAGTTCGAGATGGCTCGTTTGACGGGGTCGCGCACTATGACGAATGAATGGATCAATTTGTGCATTTATTCCGTTTAATTTATCCTACAATAATCATCACACTGGATAAAATAATTCAGTTTGACTTGTTCGTTGATTTCTGATGAGAATAATTTCTAATTTCACTTTGACATTTGAATTTTGCATGGGTAACGAACAGACGTGATCGCCGAACTTCGACAGTACGACGGAACACTTCGCGACAATTCGGATCGGGCGCGAATTTCAAAATACGATTTTTAAAACCTTTTTACAGTGAATGAGCGCGATGCAACGATTTGAAAAAAATACTGGCCGATAGCCCTCTTCGACCTCCACAAAGGCATTACTCAATAATAGCTTTAAAGTGATCTGGGGAGATATTATAAAATAAAAACCAATTGCCATGTTAATTCCCTATATCCAGACTTGGATGCGGCACCCTGTATATACAAACTTTGCTCGTTTAATAGTATTAGATTAATCTTTTTCCCAAGAAAAGTGTTCCGCGATTGCATTTATTTGCAGCCGCTCCGAGGCCCGATGTATCGCTCTCTCTCGCACTAGCGTTCAACAATTTCGGCCCATCGTCGCGTTGAGTTGGAGCGCTGAGTTGCTATACCTTATAGTATTATGTATCGTGCTTTGCACATAAAACGTAAACGCGAACAGAAAGATTTGTAACAGTAGCACCAGCACTTAGTCTGTGAGACCCAATCGCTAGTTAAACTGAAATTACTTAGTAGCTTCTCGGGTGCTAGCTGTGACGTCAAACTGCTTAAACAGGCGTTGCGATAGGTGGCGGCCAGCCAGCTAGTCGTGTGGGTGGGTTTAAAAAAAAAGAGCAAAATTATTAGGGCGCCACGAGTTCGTTATAACGCCCCTATCGCAATCGTCTAATCCTGTTTTGCCTCCCCAAACTCGAAAAGTGCAGCTAGCAACCCGCAATGAGGGAAAAAAAAGAACAAATTTATATCTGCAGTCTATATTGTACGGTAAACAGGAAAAAAAAAGAGTCTAGTTAAATGATGATAATGACAGATAGTGTTTGTAAAATATAATCCAAGAAGATCCAAAAATCGATAAAGCTTATCGAAGACCAAAAAACAGTGAAAGTTGTACAAGGGTGAAATTGTTACGTTGTGAGATTGTCACACAATGAGTGAAACGTAAGTCAATATCAACTAAATGCATAAACAAATAAATAAGACCAAGTTGTTATTATATTTCGCGCACTTTATCGTCAACCGATGTTCGTGAACGTACCTTATATCAAACGCAGAGCGTATCAGCTGAGTCGAACGGCGTCTTATCAGTAACGTGATATGGAAATAAGCGATAACGCAACCAACCAACAAAATAGCGCTCCCAAAATAACAACCGGTGCACAAGTTATACCACAGTGAGGTGAAGCCCCAACTGCAGGACTACAATAATTAGGTTTTTACATTTAAAAATACTAAACGACTTACACTTTGGTGATCGAGACGGTTTCGACGATCCGTCAATAACATATCGGTTTTAGAAAAAACCCTTTATTAGCGAATACTTGTCGCCACCCAACACAATTTGATTTTCATAATTTTTGTTAAATTCGGAAAATTATGCGAATTTATTTTCCACCAAGGCAATAGATCTTCAGTCCTTGGAAGGAAACTTTCATTAATATAATTATCGATCTCAATGATGGCACGAGACATGGCAGTGCCGGAAGTACCTGAACCTCTCTGAGGCCGTAGTTCTGCCGAGTTATTGTCAAAAGAGTACCATATAGAAAATTATTCTGATGGAGCATTAACCGCTGGAGTGCTGCCAGAAGTTAAACCAATGTTTGTGTATAATCTCTCTTTATTTTTAATCGCCTCAGCTAATTCATTTAACTTTTTTTTTACATTTGGCGCATTGTTCTTATCTTTAAAACCCATGACCTTAAATCGAGGATCCAAAAACGTACATATCCCAAGGGTTTTGCTGGATTCAATGCTTCCAAAGCGTTGGTCTATTTGATTTTGATTGAATATGTGGTGTTAAATAGATTTTCAATGACATCGTAGAAACCTTTTACTAAAGGAATGTTTACATTCGGGTACTTTTCGTCGCTTATAATTTTGGTGACATTTTCGAATAGGCGCAAAACGTCACATAGTTCAGCACACATTTGCCATTCTTCAGCGCTTAAAACTGGTATTGTATCTCCGTCAATTACAGCAGTAGTAGCTCTTCAAGCATCTTTTAATTCGATAAAACACTCCAGCATGTAAATAATGGAGTTCCACCTACTTGAAACGTCTTGAATGACTTTCTTAGGGTCCGTATTATTATTGTATTCTTTGCAAAATCATTAATTTCTCCTTTCCAATGACGCTTCTTTTGAAATATGAAACCACATTTCTGAATTTTACTATAATTTTATCAGCTAATTTGGGAGAGTTTTGGACAACCAAATTAATCGCATGGACAAAATATCCAAAATGTCTTAGTTGTAAAATGTCTTTTATCGCATGTGTTGGGGGAAGTCCCACAGTGCCGAATACTTAAGGTTGGGTGGCAATAAAAAAAAAGAAGGTTAATATAGATTTATTGTGCCCTATACTCTTCTCAACAATCACACACATTTATAAAAATCAACGAAAAATCAATAGAATAGTAATTTTAATTTAAAACAAAACATAATCATTGGCATCCATATTTGGTTTTTTAAAGTATGGCACCTAGTACCGAACATACTTAAAAAATGGCACATATGACCGAACACCCCTAAAAAAGATGACATCTGTCACATATATATTGGTCAGAGCACTCTGGAATATCAGCGCATGCCTCGTGAGCCCACTTCTTACACGAGTTGCACTGAATCCGGTCTTCGTCATGTCCTTCTAGACAAATAACACATATATCTTGCGTTGCGTGCATAGATTGGGATTGCTGCTGACAATTTTCTTTTGTCTTTTTTATCTTATCTTTTTTATTAGTTTTCTTAAATGTACCACGAAGTACTTTATTTTCTTCTTTCATTTTCTTTTCGTTTTCTTTCATTTCCATAGCCAATTTATAAGGAGATGAGGTAAGGACTTGGCTTTTCTCAGCCTTGCGTTTCCTTGCTTGAGCTCTTTTCTTGGCAGTGTCTGGCAAAGGTGAAATATTTAAAATCGCTTTTCTCACAGAATCCAGACTAGTAGAAGGTTGAGGCGATGGTTTCTCGACGGTTCCACGAAGAGAACTAGACGGAAAGACTTTTCCAACAGAATCCGGACCTTTGCTCGTAGAAGGTTGAGGTGCTAGTTCTTCGACATCTGCACGACTGCTAGACTGATAGATCAGACTCATGGAATCCGGGCCTTCGCTAGAAGGCTGAGACGTTGATTCCTCGACATCGGCATGAGAAGAACTAGACGGATAGACTAGTGGTCTGTCATTCAAAGGTGTTGAATTCAATGGAATGTTTTCATTAGATTTTTCTATTGGAATATTTGTCAGGTCACTTGGCAAGTAATCCAAGTCACTAAAAATATTGCTGTTGAACGGATATATGCCAGTACATTTAAAGCCCGCTGCTGCTATATCATAACGTGCTACCTTTTTGAAAGCTTCAGAAACGATGTCAGCAATATCATATTCAGTGATTCTAGCTCTGTCTCTTTCGTTTTCACCGCAAATGGCCGTTTTTATTCGATTCCTTGCTGTAGGTGTAGTATGCGCTAGGGGACTTCCCCCTAATATTATTCGCATTATCGGAAATAACTAAATCGAATTTACCTACCATTTTCTTTTTAATAATAATTTTTTGCAATTCAGTGACCAAGTTTTCGCTGATATGGGATTTGTTCATCTGCATACATTCCAGCAGGAGGGATTTTAGCTCAAATTTGCCATTTATAAAATGAGCAGTAACTTCCAAGAATGCATCATTATTAGATGACGTCCAACGATCTGTGATACATTTTGTATCACCGAAATTATCTCTTTTATTTCTTGTCAACACTTTTCATACGCCGCAGGAATAAGACTCGCTGATAGTACGACAATCGGGAAATTTATAAGCTTGATTCAAACATTCCATAAAACCCCTAAAACGCAAGAGTTGGTAAATTTTCCCCATCTTTTTATCCATTCTAAAAATTCGCTTAAATATTTTACAAAATGTCCTGAATATTTTTGTGATGGGTTCTGCAAGCTTATTACGGAGTCTCTTGCCTTTCCACATGTTTTTACATTGACCACATCCCACCACTTTCATTATAATTTGAATGAATTCAGCAGTCTCCTGAAAGTTGTCAAATTGTCGTTTTGGGCCCAATTCATTTAAAGCTGTTACAGTTGAATGATTAAAAACTTGTAAAGCCAATTTGACATTTTGCCTTTCAAGTGATGAAGGAAATAGCACTTTTAAGGATAACGTGTAACCATACTTTAATAATTTATCATACTCCAGTGAGTGCATCTGCTTGAGAGCATTAAAATTTGCGATTTTAGAAAAATTTTTTGATTTGTCTGAGAAGTCAGGATAATTGAAGCATTGTATTGGTTTAATATTAATCCAGTTGTTTCTGATGCACTTTAAAATGCGCACAGTATCAATTACAAAACAACTGCAACTACTTGCTGGATGTAGATAGCAGTTCGTTATGGTAGGAGGTGTAATAAACAAAGACATTGCATTTTGTTCATCGTATTATTATCTGAAACGCTGCTACGACTTCAAATCCAACAGTTTCTAGTCCAATTATCACTTTTGTAATGTTGAAGCGTCAATTGTTTGTGTGGGCAAGATATGTGCCACGTCTTTATAATTAGATTTCAAACTTTGTAACATGAAGACAAAAGCACTGGTTGCAATGTGAGGAGAATTGTAAGCTTGACCTACAATATAACCACTTTGTAATCCATGTAAGGTTTCAAACGGATTTCATCCAGCATTATATATAGTAATTAATTTGTCTTCATCATCCAAAGTACTAAATCTCGAAGAAATATATTTGAGAAAGTGGTGTTCATTTTGCTCCATCCGAGCGCCTGTAAAGTAATTATTACATACTCTCTGTATGGTACTCGTGCACGGGAGAAACAAATTCCCAGAACTTCTCAAAAATCTGTATGCGTGCGGGGATATGGAGTACAATAAACCACAAAACAGAACCATTTCCCATGAATATTTAAAGCGCGCCTTTGACGACTCCACAATTACAGTTTCTTTCCCTTCTGTCTTCAAAAAAGCTATACCAGATAACATTCTTTGAAACGCAAACTTGAAATTATCGAAAAGTAATAATTCCTTGCCTTTTTCACTATACACTAATTGCACTGAGCTTGCCATGTTAACAATGCTAAGATGTCGCCAAAACTAAATTACAACTCAATAATTTGAAGACAGGTAAATTAAGGGTAGGAGGTGTTTTTTACAACTAAACCACTCCTAATGTAGGATTGGGTGCGGGAGACAATTTACCTGTGGTTTTTAGAAATTTGTACATTTGGGAGACAACTTACCTCCTCCGTGCAGGGGTGGGTAAATATAAGTCGACCTCCCAAAAACGTGTTACTTGTTCGGCGATTTGGGAATTATCCTTTGCATTTATTGCCAAATGACAGTAAGACGAACCCGTTGCATTGTTCACAAGCAATTCTCCCCAACTAAGTATCCCAAGACAGAATTTTGCAGGTAGATTTTATGAGGTTGTAGTTGTATTTTCCCAACCCTATCTAAGAATAATTGTGCTCCGAGAAATAAACCTATTTTGCTGCTAATATTAAAATTTTCGTCTGCTAACCGTATGTTGTTGGGAATTTGGAGTGATTCCTTTGGAAACAACATTAACGGTAAATTTCTGGTGATATTTGACGTTACCAACCAATCAATTTCCGTATCATATTTATAAAATTTTGATTTTATGTGCTGGACAAGAAATTTATTCCTGTAATTTTATGATGCGTTTGTTTTGTGGGCAGACCTAATTTTGCACAGAGATCTTTAGTAATAAAGTTGGATTGAGAACCTCCATCTAAAAAGGCCCTACATTCATGTAGGTTCCCCTTTTTATCTTGTACTAGGATTATCGCCGTCGATAACAAATTTTCACAATAAACTGATCGCGAACTGCAATGGTTTGATACAACTGGCTCACTAAAATGGAGTAAAGTGTTATGCTTGACCTGGCAATGTTTACAATTATTACCCTTACAATTTTCTACGTTACGACCAGTTTTTAAGCAATTGTTACATAAATTTAATTTATTTACCTGATCTATTCTTTCGCTTACACTTAGTTTTAAAAATTTTGTACAATTATGAAGCGCATGATTTGTTTTTTTACATAAAGCACAATATAACCTTGAAGTGGATGATGCTGCGGCATGAACACTAGAAACAACCTTGTTTTAAAATTAGAATTTTGTTTTAAGCGACCTTTGTTAGTAGAATCTGAATTATGACTGCTTCGAGGTAACGACTCTAAATATTGGCAACGTGATTCCAAAAATTCTGTTAGTTCTTTAAATGTTGGTAATTTATTGGTTACTTTTGACTGCCATTCTTTTATTGATTGAAAATCTAATTTCTCCGTGATAATAGGACGAGTATTGCGTCCCACTGGTCGACTGGGATACTTTGAGGGATTCACTATTATTTGTAATGTTATCACACAATGACCTCAATAACTCGGCATAAGGTTTTGGTACCGCCTGCGATTTTTGAATATTTTTAACATGGGTGTGGACTAACAATCTCTCATTTTCATATCTTTTCTGTAAAATATTCCAAGCCGCGTCATAGTTTGCACTCGAAACCGCAATTGCATCAATCGCCCGCAAGGCTTCACCGTTTAAAGCTGACCTCAAATAATAGTAATTTACACAACTAGTTCGGGATAGCCTGCTTCCCGCATGAACGCTTGTTTGCGGCACGACCGAAGGGAGTGCCGCATTTGCGTGAATGCGGGAAGCAGGCATCACGAACGTGTTGTGTACAATATTTTTTGCAACGAATAAACCTTTAAACAGAAGAGATTAACTGTGAGTTATTTCTAAACAACGGCGTAAACATGTCACAATCTTGACACTACCCGACTATTTTAAGGTTACCATGGCAACGGAAAGTTAAAATGCACGTGTGCGGGAAATTCGACCTCCCGCATCCTGGTGAATGCGCAAAAGTCATCAAAAAAGGTCATGAGTGCAAAAATATATATTATGATACGGTTGCTGCAATTGAATCGTTATTAAGACGGCACCAGGCGAATACGGACAAAGGTGGTTCCACAGTAACTCCACTAATGATCAAACAAAAATAAAATTGCCGGTATTAACATTACCAGAATTTAGTGGGTCGTTTTCAGAATGGCTGGCATTTAAGGACAATTTTTGGGTCAGTCATTCACGCAAATAAAGCGCTCAGCAATATAGAAAAAATTCATTTCAAAATCGACACTTTTATTTGCTTCCTCTTCCAACTCTGTTGCATTTGCAGCACCCTGTTCTATACATGACTGAACGTCACACAATTCCTTGAACGCGCCAATTGCAACCGTATGTCTCCCTTTATTTAATTAAACTGATATCTCTATTTTCGTCAAAATTATTTGTAAAATTTTGAATACGTTGTAAAAGATTAATAATTTGGGTTCTTTCATGTTTATAGGCAGCTACGTCTTTTGCTTTAGTCATGTTTGATATTTAAAGACCTCAAAAAATGCACAAATTTCCACAAAAAATACAGACGGGTTGGAAACGGGATATGAAATGGTAAAATCTGACCTTTTCTGCTGCACTTCGTGGTGATCAGCTGCTGACTTCCACTGCTATGTGCGCTCTTGTAGATTGATGATGATTGACGTGCCTCAGTTGACGCGTTCTTATATTTTGTGGTCCGTGGACCAGCTCGGATTCACTAATTACACCCCCCGATAATTTTTCAGCTAAATTTTGCAGAGTCTGAATGAAAATTGCCACGTTTAATTTCACTAAAGTAATTTGGAGATAGTAAATGAAGATCCATCTAAAGTTTTAAAAACTTAACGCTTAAAAAAAAACTTTATTAAAATAAAAATAATTTCAGTTAGAAAACAAAGAACACAAACATCAAAAACAAAATAAGTCCAATAAATTATCAAAAAAGTTGAGAAAACAAAAAAATTTAATAAAATATAAAATAAGTAAACAAAAAAATAGAATATTTAACTAAGAAACTAATTCAAGAACTTTGAAAATACCACGACTGTATCTGTTGGGGTGGATTAATTACTTGCATAATATCAGTATCTTTATTGTACAGTTTATCGGGAGTTTGTGGCCATCTCCAGTTGCCACATTTTGATTTTGTCATAACATTGACGTAGACGCTTTCTTTGGTTACAGCTTCAATAATACCAAGGTAACATTCTTCTTCGTAAAGGACTATCACGTAAGAATTGATTTCCAGATTTTGTTTGTCAAAAGATTGAAGAGCTGAAGGTTGAAGCGGTAATTCAGAGGTTGATTCCTCACCATTGTCATGTATTCGGGAATGTTTCCTCCGTTTGACAGTCTGTTTAGTGGCAGCCTGTTTTGTTTTTTTATTCTCTTCCCGTTTTCTTTTTCTTTCCTCTTTTGCTTTCTCCTTTTCCAATTATTCATTCTCTTTTTTGGAGTAATATTCCTTCCACAAATTTGATGTTGCTACGCAAGGAACCTTTTCTTTTTTTCTACATTGTTTCTTATTAGGTGTAACTTTATCAGACCAAAATAAGACTCTTTTAAATGGAGATGGAACATCAAATGGAATTTTGTTCTCAAGATTTTCATCCGGTGTGTATTCAGAATGATTGTTCATCTTACTACTACTGGCTTCCAAAATATTCTCTTTAGTCTGCTTTGAGTCATTGTGGTTTTGCTTTTACGAAGAGTCTTCATTGTTTGGTGTAAGTTTATCTGCTGTGTCTTCTTTAGAAGGTTCCTCTTCATTGACTATCACAGAATTATTTTGAGATATATTTGCACTTTCATCGAAACTGACATTAGAGACCTCAGAATTATCCACATCAATGGAGATTGAACCGTTGTTGTCATCTAATAGTTGGTCCAGCCATTCGCAGTTGTGTAAGACCATTTCTTCTTCTGCATTAGAGCGCTGAAATTTTTTCCAGAGATAAAATAACGATGTATCTTTGATATCCCCTGACCACTCTCCTTGACAGGATTTGAAAGCCTGCAGCTTGTCTTTATCTATAATATTTTCCAATATCTGAAAAATTTCTTGGTCGGTTTTTTTATTTATCTTTTGGTGTCAAGCTTTCTTTAGGATGTGTTTGTTCCGCGGTCATAAGCTTCGAATAATCAAGAGCGTCAGCATTAAATGGAAACAAACCACATTTTCGGAAACCATTGATAAACCATGGCCGACTAGTATAAAGATTATGGCCTGTCCAAAGGAATGCCAAAGGTACCATACGTGCTGCCATCTATTAATAATTCAAAATCGACAAAAGAATTATTAACACCTTTTGAAAGGCACAAAGGCATTCATACCCAAACAAACCACCATTACACGTTTTGAAGTCCCATAATGTCAAGTCAAATTAAAATTTTGCTAAATTATTAAGTGTAATTTATTAATAGATGGCAACGCGTATCGTACCTCTTGGACAGGCCATAATCTTTATACTAGTCGGCCATGGATAAACATTTGTTTGTGACAACTTCATCGAAAACTGTCAGCTACTGGGTCAGTATCAGCGACTGGTACGTTTACCTTAAACCTCGACCTGTTGAGGAAGTGGTAGACTTTACAGCTAATAAGAATTCCTTTATTTGAACGCTTACTACATATCTGACAATAATTGATAACTGATTTCTAAAGCCCGGTACACACTTGAGCGCACATGCAGTGAGAATGCATGAATATGCGTGCGTTCTCAGGTACTGTGTCGATTTTGGTATTTTTATTTAAACACATGCGTACGTTCTCGGCAGAGCTCAGCCCGTACGACCACACACCATTCGAAGTAAAGATGGCAGATGAAGTGGTCATTGCGGGGGCAGCTTTCATCATTATGTATATTTGCATTAAACAAGAAAAAGAAGAAAAATAGACGATGGTGGATTACACCGCTATATAGTAGTAGAAAAAGTGATTCCAATCTTCTACAGTCCATGCTGATAGAAGAAGATACAGGACATTTTAAGAATTTTGTTCGCATGTCGTCTGCGGATTTTGAGGTGCTACTGAATTTGATTGGTCCAAAGATTGAAAAGAAAAATACATACTTGAGAAATTCGGTTCTAGTCAAAGAGCGTCTTGCTATAACGCTCCGTTTTCTTGCGACTAGAGATTCCTAGACGAGCCTACAACATCTTTTTAAAGTATCAAAACAGTTAATTTCAATGATAGTGCCAGAAGTGTGTCGTGCTTTAATCGAGGCCCTACGGAATTACGTTAAGGTATGTATATATATTAGATAATGAAACCATAGTAATTACTTTAATAAAATATTTAATTGTGTAAAACTAACTATATTAGTGATACAAATTTCCATCGGCAACCGTATTATGTGATGACTGCGGACTAAGCACACAGTTATCAGACACATATTGCGATTGCGGTGACAGTAGTGGGACACTGCTAGTCGAAGAGCTGGACCGAGTACCAGTAGCTAACAAAGGATTGGTCGTCGGAGTATCGTAGTATCCTATATCGGCTTCAAACAGGATATTATTAATTGCATGTTCTACATACACCTGTGTTCTGGGGGTGTATGTTCTCAACTTCGCTGCTATGTGTTGAGAAAAAATATTAAACCTATCTGCTGGTAACTGCGATTGCGACATAGTGTACCGATTATGAGTATCTTTCAGCAGTTGCAATGCTTCGTTCAGCTGCGTGTCGCCTTTATCGTGTTTCATTCTTTTAGGCTTAGGCGGTCTTCCATGTGGAGACTTCACATTTTCCGTGGAAAGAACAGGCACATCTTCTGGACCATTTTCTGATGGTTCAGTTAGTGTATCCTCTCCATAGTCCTCTTGAGACGTACCGGCTTCATTCTGCGAGTCGTCAACTTCATCCTACAAATCACCATGATATAATTCCCAACATAATTTTTATTGCCGTTTTATTTATCGATATTTTCGGTTAGAATTTTAACTATATATACTTTATAAAAAATTATTAAACTGATCTAGTGTGATTTGTTCTTTTTTTTTTTAGATGCCATCAACGGCTAATGAGTGGGAGGTTATAGCAAAGCAATATGAAGAAATGTGGAATTTTCCACATTGCATTGGCGCTATGGATGGAAAACATGTCGTACCGCAATGTCCCATAAACAGTGGAAGTGATTACTTTGATTATAAATCGTTTTTTAGCATTGTATTATTTGCTCTTGTTGACGCGGATTATAATTTTTTGTTTGTGGATGTGGGGTGCCAGGGAAGAATTTCTGACGGAGGTGTTTTCAAACATAGCAAACTCCATAAAATGATGGAAACAGGAAGATTATCATTGCCGGCCGACGGGCCATTAGAAGGACGAAATAGATTGATGCCCTACGTAATTGTAGGTGACGAAGCTTTTCCGTTAACAACAAATATTATGAAACCTTACGCCGGCATGCACAGCAAGGGTTCACCAGAAAGAATTTTCAATTATCGACTTAGTAGAGCACGAAGAGTCGTTGAAAATGTTTTCGGGATTGCGTCTTCAGTTTTCCGAGTGTTAAGAAAACCAATTTTAGCAGTTGTGTATCTGCATAACTTTTTACGAAAATCGCCATTGTCAAGAAATCTTTATAGTCCACCTGGAACATTCGATTCTGATGACACAACAGGAAATTTTGTCCCTGGTACCTGGAGAACAACGTTAAACGAACAAACTACATCTCTAT
Organism: Zophobas morio; assembly: GCF_036711695.1. Lineage (NCBI taxonomy): Eukaryota > Metazoa > Arthropoda > Insecta > Coleoptera > Tenebrionidae > Zophobas > Zophobas morio. The sequence goes on from NW_026972122.1 coordinate 12,597,133, forward strand.
TATCTCTCAGGAATCTTCCCCGTAGATCAGCAGAAAATACAAAGGCAGTTCGACACGAATTTATTTTTCTACTACTGGATGTCTACCTTGGCAAAACAACTACGCTTAAGTTGAATTCATTTTTCACTATACTTACCAGAGTTTCAGTGTCGACAGTGGGCCGACTTTCATCTTTGTCAAGTAAAAACATTGTCTGGAAAGCAAACCATTTCGACACATATACTTCCTGGCGTCCTGCAAATGAAGTCATTAAGATATTTTAATTAGATACTGAAGTTAATAAATTTTGTGAAATAATAACATTTTATTGTACATTTACCTTTTCCACTGCCTACTGTTTTTTTCCTTTGCTTTTCTGGCTTCTGAAGGAACCCAGAAAGCTATTCATTTTGCTTTTCACCTCTTGCAACTCCATATCCAATTTTGTCGCAATTTCCACCCAAGCGTTATGTTTTTCCTTTTTGGAAAAATATTGTGGATGTTTCGCGTTCCACAATAGTGGATATTTTTCGTAAATATCCACCAATTCCAAATATTTTTCATGGCTCCACTCTTCGCACATGTTGCATTCGCACTGTCACCGTCCAAACTGAGAACACATGCATGCGTTGAGTCGTTTGAAAAATGTCAAAAGACCGACACGTTTTGACTCGCTACATGTGCGCTCGCAATGTCTCGTGAAACAGAAAACATACGTCGCGAAAAGGCGAGAAGCCCGTCCACACTAGAGAACGCACGTACGTCTCATGCGTTCTCGCTGCATGTGCGCTCAAGTGTGTACCGGGTTTTACGCATATATCTTGGGTTGTGTCAATTTCAACAGCAAACATTTCAGCCTGTCTGATTTCGTCAGATATAATTTTCTTTATACAACAACCAATTGTTTGTATTATGAGGTTAACTGCATTATTAGATAATGAAGTTAACAAATTTCCTCGTCCTCGTTTACTTGTTGATTGTCTAATGAAGGATGTTTCTCTAGCTAACTTACTTTTGCTAATTACCTCATCCAAATGTTCTTTAAGTATGATATCGTACCTAGCCAGTAAGAGCACCAGTTCTAAAAAATGTCCATGGCTTAAATTCAAGTCGTCTAATGTATAAGCCGCTTCATGCGTTTACTTCTGTAACTAAGACCGCATTTTCTAATTACTTTAATAACATCTATAACTCTTTCTAAGACAAGCCTTTTTTTTAATTTGTTCATTTCTTAATTTTACTGAGTCAGATAACAAGAGACCTTTAATATTTTTATCCTTAGACCTCAGCAGGTAGGCTTCTGCTGATTTCATGTTCGAGTATTCGTTGGTGTATATGAGTCCAGTCGCTTGTTCCATTGCAAAATGAGTTTGTCTCCGACTGTTTCGTAAAGGCTAAACACACTGAACAAAAAAACTTAGATGACTTTATATCATAAGTTAGCCGTAACCGACGGGCACCATCTTTAGAAAAATAAACTTTTTTTGAAGGAAAAGGTAAATTTAAATTTTCGTCTTGCGGCTGAGGATGATATTCGAAGAACAAATCGATGTCTACAGGTTTTGGTTTTATAAAGAAGTTGATCGAATCTTCGTTCTCATGTAGTTCAATACCTTCCGATTCCTTGATTGAACAGTCAAATCCAGTCGGCACTGTAGCTACGGTTTTTTCGAGTTCTTCATATTCGCTACCACTGTCACTGTCCTTAGAAGTTGAAGACATAGGCACAGCTTCACTGTTGCACTTTAACTGATTTTTGAAAAACGAATCTAATTTAGAACATTTTTCGGCCTCACTTTTCAACAGTTTTTGTTTTTTTCGGGAATACGTTCGGCACCTTCTTTACGTTTTTTCTTATCCATGCTTAACTTACTCCGACTAATGTCTATAGTCAACTGAAAAATGTGAATAGTAGAACTCGAGAATCGGCATGCAAAGTAATAAAAGGTGGTTTCGTTTCACATCTCGGAATTCAGCATCAACACGTGCAATGGAAACGGGCACATTGCACTTTTATTAAACGATAAGCCGACAAAGCAGCAAGACGGCTATAATAAAAGGTTCCCCCCCTGCTTTCATAATGCACTTTGCAATTTAAGCGGAAATTGTAATATATGTATAAAGTAATATACAGGGTCATTATAAAATATTGTAGTCGAAGAAGGCCATGATTTTGGTGACATTTTGTGCCGCCTTTTTCAGTTTTGTGGAAAGGATTACACTAATATTGGAATTTTTATTTTTAGCGCCACATTAGTTGACATTAGCGGCTGCACTGTTTCAACGCTTCATCAAATTCTGTCAGATGTCAATAATTTTTTCGTTTGTACTGGTACGTTTTCCCTCACTTTGTGCGTTAATTGACTTGTCTTGTTTTCATTTTTGCTGTCTTCCCCTTTGTTAGAACTTTAATAAGTGTCTCAAAAAACAGTTTTTATCAAAACTACAGATCATTGTGGAATAATCTCAGGTAATGAACAGAGAGGAATAACTATGGTCAGTGTTACAAATGATTTTTTTAGTTCTTTGGCGCAATCATCATGCCTATTACCGTAATGGGGTGTTAAATGAGGATGGGGATGGAGTGTACTCTGTGGAGGCGTCTAAAAACGAGTATCTAGTGAAATGTTCTGTTGTCATTGATGAAGAATCTTTGAAGACGCTATATGGCGAATTATGGCCAGATTTAACGACACTGGTAGCATTTCTAAGTGAAAACCGACGGGGAGACCTCAAGTTAGTGAAGACGTTGTTGAAGATTTAAGGATGAGAATGGAACAAAGTCCGAATAAAGCTTTGTCAAAAATCTTTACTGTCCGGAGTACCATACAGCCCATGTCAGAAAATCGTAAAAGAGAAGTTACATATGCATCCATACAAGATTTTGTTGGTTCAGGAGCTGTAACCAGCTGATTTTCCTTGCCGCGTTGGGTAGTGTAGTTGGTTTCAAGCTGATATGGACGATAACGGGATTCTCGATTTGTCGTTCTTTTCTGATGAAGCCTGGTTTCATCTGTTAGGCTATTATGTCAACTGACAGAACTTCAGAATTTGGTGTATAGAAAATACTCACGCTTTTGAAGAAACACCATCACACGCAATGAAGGTTGGTGTGTGGTTAGCAGACGACGATTCATAGGCCTGATACTTTTTCAAGTAAATGAATGTGATCAATAAACAAAATTAGATGTAGAAAGTGTATGTAGGTACTGCAATAAAGTTTTTTATTTTCAGTAACTTTCATTTTTCTTTCGGTGTTAGTTGCATTCTCTTAATTTAAAACTTACTTCAACTTACTGTTTAGTAATAATTGTAATTTTACTATTAGGAAAGTTAAAAATCTTTATTAAACATTCTGTTGTTTCAAGAGATCTCATAATCAGCTACAGAACTCTTAACACTATGCTCCTGAAATTTTATTGGTTTTTTCATCTTTTTTCTTATAGAAATTTTGAAAAATCTTGATATTAGGATGGCCATGTGGGCGTGTTTTGGGTAGAACCTCTTTGACATTCCTGTTATGCAGATCTGGCATGTTTCAGATATCTAGAAACTGCAAAGCTGAAGGTAATGTTTGGACATAGCAGTTTTCACCTATTGTAGGGATGAAGATCAAGGATTTCAGTTGTGTTTTTTCAAGAGAAAAGCACCGGTCACAAACCATGTCTGCACCAATATTTTGACGATTCCTTACAATTTACAAACAGAACTTTCGCGGGATCACAACTTTGGCAAAATTATTTACTGCAAAAACTCATTAGGTACTCATAGTGTTCGTTAACTGTGATAAGACTTGCTCTGCCATTGTCCATTACGTGATTTTTCACAATTTTTACCTTCAGGGTACCTATAAAAATGTAATTTTTTAAATAATTACCGTGTTCATTGGTTTCGACAAACTTAACCTCACTTTTTGGATTTCATTATTTGAAAAATTATTGTTTCTTTGCAAAACAGACCAGATGATTTATTCTGTTCAACTCCAATCGACTTTCCAAGGTGTAATTCATGACAAAGCCCTTAAACGTTTTTCTGACAATTTACAATTTTTGAAACTGAAATGTATTGCAGTGGCGTTCACAAATGCTCGATAACACTGCAACCCTTAATGCTCTGGCCTGGCGTCTTTTCGTGTCTATTTAAAATGAAATTAAACCGCGAACCGGGCATTTCAATTTTTGACACATCTGACAGATTTGTTTGGACGTTCGTGACATTTCAAAACAGTTCAAATCATTTTGGTGATTAGCGGCACGAGAAAAATTTCATTTGTTTTTCATAGGTGAGTTGACTACAATATTTTATAATGACCCTGTATATTTTTTAATATTTATTGGAAGAAATTTGGACAACGAATGGCGTGGTGGCTCACAACAGGATGGTGCAGGCCACCGGGACTTCTCCGGGTATCCCGGCGGGCCAGCACGCCCCTGCCCCCATTAGCATTTAATACGGCTGTAAGCGATTTCCACAACTTTACTACTAGTATTTTTCTCTTGGGACCTGACTAATTTTAAATTTTTAAAACTTACCAGGATCACATTTTGTTCGAACGTAGGCCTTCCGAGGCGTTTCTTTTCCATCTAAATCTGATGTGAATTATGGATTTTTAGGGAAATAAATGTTTAATTGCATAACTTTGTTTTTTTTTTTTTTGTAATAAAACACGTGACTATTAGTCATAATAATTCTGCTATGAATAAAAGTATTATTAATTATTATTACCTCAACAACTTTCTTAAAAATTAGTCGCTTATCTTCCCAAAAAACTGCCAGCCAGCAAAATCCCAACAATGACGCATATGCCGTCAAAAATTTGAGGTTAAAGACGATTTATCGCTAGAGTATGATGGCGTGATAAGTTTTCGATTAATGAGATGATAAAATGACGAAACAAAATCGCTTTTAGGATAACAAGTGATACATTTGACGTGTGAAGTGATATTTTATCACTTTGCTCGTTTTTCACGAGAAACAAAATCGCACCCCTATGGCTGCAATTTTGTTTCTCGATCGAAAAAAACTCGATAGCTATAAAATCTCGTTTGCTGATTGGTTGAGATGCTACATCTCTGTCACATTTGTCGATTCTGTCACGAAATCAAGTCTTCATGGAGTGATATTTTCTCGATAGCTTTGAGTGAAGTGATGAATACGCAAAGAATAAATGCAAACTTTTGCGTTTAAAAGCTACGCAATGACATTTGTCTCAGTGATAATTTATCACTTCGATCGAGAAACAAAATCGCACGGTCACTTTATTTATCGCCCATCCCTACTCCGCAACTCCGAATCGTAGGATTTGTAGGTCAGTTTCCGCCAGTTCTGGTTCTGTTCTGTTCTGTCGTTTTGTGGTCAGTTGTCACGTTATCAGTTCGCTCTCGTATGTCGAGTAAAGCAGTACACGTAGTCGCGCACGGGTTTGGTTTTGATATTATTTATTTTGTTAAAACAAATTGGCTAGAACAACGTGAATTATCGTCTGATCATCCTAGAGGCCCCCTGGAAGATTTATTGTACGACATTACAGGTAGGATTTTATTTTCATGATAATATGATTTCACGGCGAGCCCGGTGTCACCTGTAATTTTCATTAACTTGCACTTGCACACATCGACCAAGTGCTTATGGGCTGTTGCTGTTATGATGTTTTACGGTGATTCCGAACAGAAATTATCCGAAAACAACACACAGCCATCGACAGCTGGGCGAACTTCTAAAATCCGTGACGTCGCGTATTGTTAAATGGACCAATTTAAACCAATGTATAATTTATATAATTTCAGAAGTTCATAAACAATCATTTCTTCCTTCATCACTTTCTGCTTTGGTAGTCGAATCTGCCAATCCTGACCAAACGGTTACAAGATCCAAATCAACAAAAAGAATAACAATGACACGACCTGTGTCAAATACGTTGTGCATGTTTATGGATTATGCTGTTCTCAAATGATTTTAACCACAGAAATGGGTTTAAAAGCAAGTGGGCATTTATGCAAATTTGGTGATGGGATTTATTTTATAATGCACAAACGAAAATGACCTTAAATATGTTTTGGAAATTAACTCTAGAGTGACAGCACAATTATGTTATGTGCTATAAAATTTCAAAGTCATAAATAATCGAAAGCTGTATGTATAAATAAATCAAGTTGATATTAATGGATAATGAATGTATAGAAAAAGTTGGAAATATTTCTTAATAAGTTCATGAATCTTAATATAGGATGCAAAACGTCAAATGTGCCTCATTTAACGCAGGTATGGGGTAAGTTTGACATATAAGGAATTCACGTTCGGTAGATGTAACTAGATTTGGTAACTTTTTTTTTAAGCTGTGTAACTGCGGACATAATTGTTCTAGTGTATAATGTATTACTGGAATGTCAGAAAGTAGGTATCAAAAATGTGACATGTAAGTAAAGGTCAAATATCGAAAATGTGATGGTTTTGTGGTAATCTGGTGAATCTATTTTTGAACCAAGGAGAAAATTGCATCCCTCTAAAAGCCCAAAGAGCAACCCGCATGTAAAATTTTGACTAGTTTTTTTAGGACAAGCTTTGATGTCCTCATCATGGATCCACAATTTCAGCATGAATCCGTTCTGGTATATCCATGTCTCATCCAAGAAAATGAAAAGTAAATCTTCACCACAATCACGCAATTGGAGATAGGTACCGCCTTAGAAATTTGATTCTGGCAGCTATAGGGCAATTTCATGGTGTCGGACGTAAAATTTGGAACACAAAATACAATGTAAAAGCCTCCTGCATCAATTCATAATAATTTTGATACTATTATTGTTAATGAAACATCTAATAAGACATCGTAGATTATAAAAATAATATATTTGCAGCAAATAGTTCCCACATGTTTAAGCGAGAATCTTACATATTTTGGTGTCGGACGTATTCACACAAAACCATAACCAAACAGTGAGTTGTATGAACGTAATTTTCTGCGAATTTTGGAAATATTCGAAGTATTGAGAGAAATCATACTATGAAATGATATGTTTAGAATACACCTATAACGTCAAACCATAGTTAACAATTTAATTTGTATATTTTAAAATAATTTAAGTTTGGTGTCGGACGTAAATTTATGGTGTCGGACGTAAACTTATCAAATAAAATTACGCAAATAAAATGGTTTAAAGGTATATTTAACTAGAACAACATTTAATTCTTAATGAAAACAAACTAATAGGACTAAATATTTATTTTTACTCCCCGAGGAGTATCTCCAGGCAACTCACTTATGAGCAAATCGCCTTTTCCACAAGGCTGCACAAAATGAAGAGATTGACAACCAGTAATAGACTTCGCGGTTTTCTATTGGTGTCGTTTAATAAATGTGTGCCAGAAGAACTGTTTCAGTTTAGTCTTCAGTTTTTGAAATATTTGTGAAGATGTTTCAGATAAATTGACTTTGTGCGTCCATTGATATTTTGCCACTGACAGTACTCTAGCACTATTTCTTCAGTTGGAGTAAACGCATCTATTTTATTACGGCATAAATCACAAAGTTGTAACATACAATCTTTCGAAGAATCGTCGCAAACGATTTGAGAAATAAATTCTCCAGTATTTGTTTTTAGATCTGTGCACTTTGCAAGTGTATCGAGTAAAAGTTTGATATTTTCGTGGTATATACAAACACATACCGTATGTGGAAGAGATCGAAAGAGTTTGCAGTGTTTTGGTCGTAAAAGAGTAAACTTTGTAAATCCTATCTTTATATCTGAATGTACAGTCTGAAAATGTGAGTACGTTTCTTTTAATGACGACAATAAATATCTTGCTTGTTTTTCCACCTTTTTCCCACATTCTTTATATACAACTTTATCTTTTTTTCCATGAGCTTGCCAACTGACTTCGTCTTGTTCGTGAAAGTTTTTCACAATATCTGAATGATTGTCCTTTTGTAACGGGAAAATAGGCGGACCGTCGTTAACATCTATTTTGTACTGTAAAGCCAACTGATAAATCACTTCCTTACATCTTTCAGCTGACTTTGGCAAATTATTAGTTACCTTCTTTAAAGCTTTTCCCAATGCTTGTCGACTTTTGTAGACGGTTGATAATTGTTCAGTAGAAGAACTAGACTCTACATTTTCTTTACTTTTTTGCTTCTTCATTTTATACCAGTTTTTCATTCTTTCGCATTCCTTTATTTTAAATTGTTTTAGCTGGTATGCTGTCATTTTTTGATTACGCTTGGTCCGGTACTCAATTTTCCTTAATCTGTCCTTTTCCAGGTATGCTTTTTTCAATTCAGGATTACTGTTTAATTTTACCCTTCTTCTTGCCATTTTTTGCTGATTTGTTAACGCCATTATTTAACACGCGTATGCAACAATTTATACATAGATACATTTAGAAAATGTCAAAAAAATAATTTCGAACCCGCCTAGGCTTGCGTAGGTTTCTATCTTCTGCGTGACGAGACTTTCGAAATTTAGAAATAGAAATATTTTACGTCCGACACTACTATTTTACTAAAGACCGTCAGAGTATACTTGAACTTAATTATCTCAAGAGTTGTATCATCTAAAGGTTGCATTATATCCGGTAAACTGATTAATTATTATTTCAAATTTACATGTGGCAAAGATATTTTGTATTTTTTTTGGTGTCGGACGTAAACGCTTTCAGTAAGTGTATTTATTTTATTCCTTTTGTAATAACTACCCCAAATTGTATTGATTAAATTCGGGTAAAGTAACACCTGACAATCATTATTAAGAGCAAGATTACAATTTGTCTTGATTATAAAGCGTAATAATTATTTTTGTTTAAATTACGAAGTCACCATGTAATATGAGAATAATTAAGTATTCGGTCATATTATAAAAAACACTCAAAAATTAAATAATTTCAAAATCTTTTCAAAAATCGATACTAGTATGAAACTAATGAATATTTACTCCAGTGGTGGAAGTAAATTTAATTGTATAAATTTGCAATTAATTTTATTGGTGTGAAGTTGACAAATTTGTGAAACTGCCCTATAACGTGTTTAAAATGTGAAAAACTTCGCCTTCGGAAACCTAAATTTATACGTGTATTACGTACAATTATTTTCAAAGCCGAGTGTTTTACCTCTTACAAAACAATGACGATTATATAAAACTTAAAAACCAGTTGTAGAACGGAACCAACAAAGCATGTAGGTATATAAATCTGCGCAGTCGTCTCTCTGATTCTGATTATAATATTAACGGCACAAGCGCCGCTGTATCTGTATTATTTTAAAATTCGAAAAATACTCGACAACACTAGCGAACTTCACGGAGAATATTTCTGCCACCAGTTTAACTGTTTCCGTTTTACTCAATTTTTTGAAAACCACGAAATATTTCTTGTTTCTTTTCCTTTAAAATGAGCTTTCTCGTGATTACTTTCATGGAAATTGTTTCCATGCTGTATTTAAGGATTTTCTTGAAACGAAGCGTGTTGAAATTAGAAAAATTTCGTTTTTTTCCACACAATTCAGATTTGACATTTGAATTAGAAAATTAGACAGTTGATGCCAATCTTAAATTTCTAGTGATCTTAAGATTGCAACTTAACCACAGAAAAGTTTCTGTCAGTTACTTCTACCGAACGTGAATGCTTATTACAGTAGTGGACTATTCTGTCATAAACAACGGTACTGAGAAATAACTCCGTATCTCGTTAGGCTGTCATTTTCATCCTGATTGTTGTTATCATTTTGTCCACATGAAGTTATAGTACTTGGCTTCTCATTTTCTAAACGTTTTTACTACTGGAAGTGTAAAACACATTTAGAAAAATTATATTAGCCAAATACACCTTTGGTAGAAATTTACCTGTACTACTCTACGTATTTTAGTTTCATGATTTAGATGATTTGCTAAATCAAGATATCTTAATACCATTAAGCCCTAAAAGAGCCTCTTGTGTTGCTACTTGTTTTCTCATTAAGGTATTTTTCACATATGGATTCTTCCCTTGAACGCTTCCTATCGGTAATGAGTCATCATTTTCAAAGAACAATCTTTATCTACAATAATAGGTACTTCTCTTCTTCCCATTTTCCCTCAAAGTCGGATCATGACATAGTGACTTCCAACTTCTGTTTGTTATATCTACCGACACAAAGGTTTCTTTATCTTTAGTCAGGTCCATTCTTTGATAGTTTTCTATATCTTTGTTTTGTGATCTGTATTTATTTATAACAGGTGTTCAATTGAAAAATCATTTGGAATAGTCGTTGGAATTTAAATTAGACGACTTTAAAATAATAATTTAGAAACTTACTTGTCGCTCATCATTTTTTCTACATATATGTCAACATCGTTATACTTTGTTGTATACCCCTTGATAAAAACTTGATAACCACCTGCTACAAAGCATCTTCTTGCAGAATGTTCAATTTTTATTAATTCTCGAAGCACTCCGGAGAAAACCTTTTTTGATATCTCATCATTAAAATAATAGTAAAATGTCGTTCTAGAAAATACATTGATGTAAAATTCTGCAAAATCACTTAATGAACTCACTATTTCACACGGATGCACATTTTAATCAATTACCCCGCGTGTACAAAACTGTGTGAGTAGGGATTTCATACTGTTGTTTCCAAAAAATTTCGGGCAAATACATAATAAGTCATATTCCCATTGCTTTGCATTGATCTGTGGGAACCTAATTTGCTCAATATGGCCGAAATTTTTTGGGAACGACTGTATGTGTATATAATTAAATTTGATAATCGAATTTGATTAACAAAAAAAAAAAAAGATAATATCGTGGTTTTGCATTAAAACAAATAAGAACCCACAAACAAATTATATGCATTTTTTTTCTTAGAAACAAATTAGTAACTGTTGAGACAAAAACACACTCGCATGGTTTTTTGTCAACTCAACAAATACTACGTTTTTCTTTGCGATGAAACAAATAAAAAAACAAATTTTTTATCGTTCTTTGTCGTTAGTACATTCTGGACAGAGAAAATTCTGAATATGCTATTCTAATGTATCTATTTCGTACGCCCCCTTTGGAAAAGTGAGCACTTTTTCCTTACTTTCACCTTTTTTTTTAAATAATAAAACTTGTTCTTCCATTTTTTTGACTGTTTTGCATCATTTACCGCTTTGGGTATACCAGCTGCGCTTCCAGACAGTGCATCAAGAGCGGTTAATCGTCAAATACATGTCAGCGGTAGAAGTGGTAAAAATCCTCCCTATTTCATTGATCATTTGCCTCCGACCTACGACTTTTTTGATAGCTAACTGAACAGTTTTGAGTGCTCTTTGTATAGTATTAAAACTCTCACTAGTGTTTATTCGTATTGATAGTTCCAAAACAGCTTGATGAAAAGTGAGTTTTGATTTTTTTCTTTTTAATGCTGAAATCCTGGTGGCAGTCATACCGAGTGTACTGTTCGTTCGCATAAATTTCTACTCACTCACTGCTGAGTCTTTGTATAAAACACGTGATGCAGTTATCTTTTGTAATATATACGATTAGGTTTGTTACTACAGACTTACGAAGGGTAATATAATAAATTGTCTACAGTACTAATGTAGATACGCAGTTTGAATGTTAAATTGTTAATTGCGATACATGTTGTGAAAGGAATTAGAATAAATAATTAAAACTATATATATATATGTTTATTATGTTTTTGTCTACACCATGTTTTAAAGAAAAATAAACCCTTAAATAACTTAATTACTTATTTAATGTTTAATGAACATTTTAATTTCGTCTTTGTTTTTTATTATTCCAACTTTTAAGGATGGATGTTTCCAGTATCTAGAGAGAAGTTCCGGTTATCATAATAATAATAATAATAATAATACCATTTATTGTAACCAACAGACACTAAGTCCAGTTACAGGATACAATATGAAACAAACCACTTTCTTACATATAATTAGGAAACAAAAATAAATTAAATAATTCTGAAATACAAATACAAATATTTTTAATTTAAATTAAAGAGTTTCTTGCATTCCCTAATAAATGACGGACAACTATGAGTAAATATATCTACATATTTGCAAATATTGTTGTAATTCCTACACATAGTAATTATGGGCGAGTACATATGCTGATTAGTCTTAGGTGTACTATAATCAAAGGTTAACATTAATCTAGATGTTGAACGAGGTACATGAAAGTGCAACAGTCCAGTTAGAGATTCAGAAATGAATATACAATTAACTAATTTATACAAGAATACGACAGACATATAATTACGTCTTACTGCTAATGACACTTGCTTAAACTCTTTTAATAATTCAGCTTGAGCGCAATGTTGTGGTGGATATCTACCGTATTTAACAAAATATAGGTAATTAAAAAAATTTCGCTGTACTTTTTCTATTGTATTGATGTGTACATCATAATATGGAGACCAAACAACTGAACAATACTCAAGCTTGGTTCGGACCAGTGCATAATACAAAACTAATAGACCATCAATATTACTAAAATTGACCGTATTCCGTTTAATAAATCCTAGCAATTTAAGTGCATCATTTGAAATTTTTATTATGTGTGGTATGAACGAAAGCGTAGTGTCTACTAAAAGACACCAAGATCACGTACACACGTATCTAGTTATAATTTCACTATTGATTGTATAAACAAAATTAATTGCAGTATTTTTTCGACTAATGGTCAATGACTGACATTTTTTTACATTAACAGATAATTTGTTGTTTTTAGACCAAACTAAAAATTTATTAACATTTTCCTGTAAAGTTAAACAGTCAGTTTGAGAGTTAATTGTATTTATGATTTTTAAATCATCGGTATACCTAAGAAATGGACAACTAAAACAAGATTTTACATCATTTATGTAAATATTAAATAGTAGGGGACCAAGGTTTGACCCTTGTGTCACGCCACTACTTACTGGAAATGTAGAAGAGCAGAAACCTTTATATTCGACATATTGATAATGATTACTGAAAAATTATCTAAACAAATCCAGTAAACTTGGGCACAAACCTAACCGACTGAGTTTACACACTAAAATTTCATGATCTACTATATCAAATGCTTTTGTCATATCAGTATAGATTATGTCAACTTGCATACGATTTGCAAGTGCTTTTAAAACAATTTGTGTAAATTCACACAAATTCGTGCAAGTGGACCGACTTGAAACTGTGAGCTGAAATATTCGCTGGAGAGTACATCATCAGATAAACAAGACTCACTTAACAAAATTACATCGTCGTCGGAGGATGTCACGTTGGGATAAAAAGTATGAACTTTGGTGTTAAGCCCCCTAACATTTTGTACAGCAATAGAGATGGTGACATTATTTCTCTTCGGTGTTAAGTTTCGTGCCGGGTTGGGGGTGCTCTGAAAAAAAAAACCTATTCACGGTAATACCGTTTGGCCACAATTCTGGATTAATAATTTTATCTTTTTCATTTAGCGGAATAGTTATCTTAAATGAAGCATAGATATTAGGCATTTTAGAATTCAACTTTTCACATTGCATTTGACTAACATATTTTCTTAATAATTCAACAATACTCTCCTCAGTAGTGCTCGGCTCCAAACGGGACACATGAAAATACGCCATTTTGGGAACACTTTTGAGAGTTGTACTTGTGCTGTTTCCGCTACCAATGAGAAGAGTTTTTCTGCGTTGAGTACGCTGTTCACGTTGTTTTCTATTTTTCCTGTGAGTCACTAGTGTGAATGAAGTTTCGTTTAACTCATTCATCTCTAACTGAACATTGGGTTTAATTATTTCGGAACACTCTTTATGCGTCTTCATTGTTTTAGTATCTTTTTTACTTAGATTTTTATTATTAATCTTATCGCTAACACCGAGGTTGACGATTGTGCTGTTATCTTTTAGGCTAGTACTGGTTAAAGGGGCAGCGATATCATCTGCCAGAGGAACTGATGTAATAATATGAGGAGAGTTGCTTGTATTGACATTTCGAACTTGGTGTGTGATTTTGTCCTTAGTAACAGATTTAGGGGTATAAAGGTGAAGAAGTTGAATATTGCTTTCTTTAAGGATGAAGACTTCTTCCCTCAGTTTCTTGATTTCATCCATCAGCGGTTTAGTAAAGGCTTCAACAAAATTATATAGATTTTCTGTACTCAACTCACTCGTATTTACGTCTACATTGATGGCGGTACAGTTTTTGCACACCCAGCTCTCCTTGTTACAAGAGATAAAAAATATCTTACACAATGCCTCAAAACAGCTACCATGTAGAGTCACAGGACACAACTTGCATTTAACTTTATTCACATTTTTGTTTATGTAGGATTTGCACACTTTACAGTATGTACTACCGGCTTTATCTTGCAGAGCAGACGGCAACACGTCTTCACCGTCCGACATCTTGAAACATTGAACCAGTTTGAATGTAAATTGTTAATCGCGATACATGTTGTGAAAGGAATTAGAATAAATAATTAAAACTATATATACATATATGTTTATTATGTTTTTGTCTACACTATGTTTTAAAGAAAAATAAACCCTTAAATAACTTAATTACTTATTTAATGTTTAATGAACATTTTAATTTCATCTTTGTTTTTTATTATTCCAACTTTAAGGATGGATGTTGTCAGTATCTAGAGAGAAGTTCCGGTTATCATAGTCTTTTGTATCATAATATCCGATTTCAATGCTTACATTCTCTATTTTCTCTAAACCAATGAAAATTCTTACTTTTGTTGGTTTTTCGTCTGTTTCTTGTTCCTGTTGTCGGCCTTGTTTTTGCTGTTGCTCCTCTCCTTGTTGTGAACCTATAATATTATATATAAATCGATATTAAATTTACAAATATCTTAAAAAAAAAAACTCACCGCCTCGAGTTCTTGGTCTCGCTTCTCTTAGGCTTCGCATGTAATTAGAGAGTTTAACAATTTTCTGCTTGTCATTTTCACGCTTATTATTTATCCTTTCTTTAACAATAAAAAAGAAAAAGAAAAATAAGCAAAGACAACCAATAATACATAGGAAACTTACCAGATGATTCGTCATCTCATTACACCGTCTTCCCATTTTTTTTTTAACTAAATTATAGGATAATGCCTTTTATAAACCCTCCACTTTTTTACGTCAACCTAGCGATAACAAACGCAGCATGAGGTGAACACCGAAGGAAAAAATTGGATTTTATCTTCTAAAAGATAAGACAATAACAGGATGAGGTTTTAAATTTTTATTTTTTTAACAAACCGGATGAGATAATACGAAGAGATAAATATTCGTTTGTCCCTAAGAAGGAAAACAGTAACAGGATTTTAAAATAAGTAATCTATTTATCTTAATATTGTTACGTTGTACGGGTGATTAAAATTGGCGTAGGTAAAACTCAACAATTTATTGCTTACTATACACGACAAACTATTACAGCGCAACTGGGTTCTTTTCTCGATGGCCATAGGCGTCGTACCGGGGCGGCCTAAGGGTGTATTTTGTAACAATATTTATAGTCATTAACACAACTTATTACTATCATCTATACTTACTATAAACGGTGAACTAAACAAGCATTGTCAAATATAAAATTAAACTGATGTGGTCACACTTGAACATAACGAATACAAATACCAAATTACAACGAGAATCCAAAATGGTAGGGTATGAGCCGAGATTTATGAGGCTATGTTCAACAGGAAGTTAAACCATAGACTTACAAAACCCCTTCACCTCCAAAACTTAAACAAAATTTCTCTTTTGAATCTGAACGTTTCTACAGTCTAAATCATCAAGTTATTTTTAACTTGATCATTTGTTATTATACTAAGCTACCATAAAATATTTCGGCCTCCCGAAATTGTGAATTGTTTATTCACTTGATTTAATTTCGCCGAGATCGGTGATGTGTTTTACTTTGGGGTGTTGACCCATCTGTTTTCTCATCCTCGAGGACACTGTAGCTGTTGCTCGTAGATAAATCATCGATATATATATGTGCAGTGAGTACTTCTACCGCGAAAGCGAAACGTGTAAATGTTGTAGCACGTGTTTGGTCTTTATGACCATGAAGACTTCTGCAACATATTTCTCTAGAGTTTAGTAATAACATGAAAATATGTAAAGGCAACGTTTCGAAATAATTAATTCTGACCGTCGTCTTCGTTCTTCTTTTGTTGTAAATATGCATCAGTAACCATCAGATTCTTGCAGCATTGTATTAGGTGAACACTATGGTTAATTAAGTAGCCCCCTCGAACTAACTGACACGTAAAGTAACTTAAAGTTATTAGTCTAAGGGATGTTTTAAAATCCTTTGGACGAGGCACTGGAGTTCGACTACGAACCTCTGAACATAAATTTTATATGCAATCTTTTGTAAGCCGTCCTAATAAAAAGAAGCTGTAGCCATATTTTTCTACGTATTCTTGCTGTAAATCCAGCGCAGTGCGAGTGACCAAAAACAAACGGCTTTGAAATGGTTGTCAGTTTCCATTTTTAACTGATAGGCTTCTAATTATTATCTCCATGAAATTGTTAATAAATTGCAACACTTCTTCATATGTTTCGATATTTCTCGTAGGTAAGGTCATACTGGGATGGCGAGCTGTCATAACCAACTAAACCTTATGGTCGCGCATGGTACAATAAAGCGTATGCAATATTTACATTTTGGTAAAATGATTAGGCGCAAATAAATTTGGTTTTAAGCGGTGCGCTAATTTCAGTTCCTCCTTGGAATCAATTTCATACACGTTTTTGATGCAGTCCAGGGCGATCTGATGGTAAATTATATATTTTTTTAATTTGACCATCCAAGTAAAAGGATTTTTGTTTTAGTAGAGCCATAGCTACATTTTAGTAGATGTGTACCGGATCCGGCATTATGTATAATTTTTCATGTGGATGTTATGGGTGCCGACTATTTTTTTTTTTTTTGTAAAATTTTCCTGTTGTTTTGCATCCTGTACTTATAGCCTATGGCTTTTAAAGTTTTGTACAGTGTTGATCGTGACCCATTTTTAATGTGGCATCCACAAATTTCTCTTTGTGAGATCCATTATCGCAATATTTTTAAATGTTCTGTAGATAAACGATGTGTTGCGCTACAAACAGGCGTCGAGTTAATAGAACTGGCGTTTTTTGACACTCTTGACAATTAGCATTATTGACACTTGCAGCATACGAAAGTTTCTGTCGTTAGGAAATTTTGTTTCGTACAACCTAAATCAACAGGTGGTGCACCTTTAATTAAAAAATGCACTTTAGGTATGTGCTCTCAACTCTAAATTTCAACGCATAAGCCATCTCTTGTGATTTTCAGTCCTGCAGTCATCGTTGAATATCGTCGATGTAATTTTGAAACTTTGCTACTGATCTTGTCGCAACATATTTTTTTGTCCGAATTCCTAGGTTTCTAAATCTACTGAACATTGTTGACTATCACACTCAAAATCTTTATAACCACTCTCTCTCTTCTCTATAATTTTATAAAAGTCGTAGAATGTTATTTCGGAAAATTTGATTAGTATGTCTAGAACTAACATATTTGAACGCATAAGCCATCTCTTGTGATTTTCAGTCCTGCAGTCATCTTTGAATATCGTCGATGTAATTTTGAAACGCCATTTGATACTCAAATTCAAAGAATGGTTTACTGATCTTGTCGCAATATATTTTTTTGTCCGAATTCCTAGGTTTCTAAATCTACTGAACATTGTTGACTATCACACTCAAAATCTTTATAACCACTCTCTCTCTTCTCTATAATTTTAATAAAAGTCGTAGAATGTTATTTCGGAAAATTTGATTAATACGAGGATGGTCTGAGAAATTCTCGGCCTCAGTCATAAAAAATGAATCTATCACCTTGATTTTTTTTTCCCAAATAGGCACATGTATTATAAGCTTACATTAACAATTGCTAAAGATTCTGTCAAAAACTTTTCTTCAAATCCATTTTTGAAAGCTGCGTGGTATGGACATTCGGCAAAATTGAGAAAATTGTGTATCGGGCTGTAATTAATTTTTTTGTTAAAGATGGTTAACAGCGACCGAAATTCATACAAAGTTTTTAAAGGTGTATGGGGACTCTTCACCTTCATTTTCAACCATTAAGAAATGGGCTGCCGAATTTAAGCGTAGCTATAGAAGCACTGAAGGTGACCCACGTGAGGGACGATAAAAAACTGCGACAACATCGGAAATCGTTCGAAAAGTACATGATACGGTATTATCTGATCGACGAGTAAAGTTCCTGAAATAGCTGAGACTATTGGCATCTCGAAAGAACGGGTAGGTCACATTTTGCACCAAGAACTGGATATTAAAAAGCTCTGTGCAAGATGAGTGCCGCGTTTTTTAACGGTGGATCAAAAACGGATTCGCATGCAAATTTCGGAACACTATTTAGATCGTTTTAAAGCAAATACAGTTGATTTTGTGCGAAGATTTGTAACCATGGATGAAACTTGGGTTCACCGTTTTACACCAGATTCAAAACAACAATCTAAAGATTGGACAGAAGCTGGTTATCCAGTGCCAAAGAAGGCAAAGTTCGTTGCATAGGCCGGAAAGGTTATGGCATTGGTTTTTTGGGACACTAAAGGAATTTTACTTATTGATTATCTGGAACAAGGTAAAACATAACGCGGGAATATTATACTAATCTACTAGATAGATTAGATAAAAAAATCTAGAAAAAAGGCCCGGTTTACAGAAAAAAAAATCATTTTTCATCAAGACAATCCGCCTGTGCACAAAAATGTTATTGCAATGGGAAAATTGAGAGATTTAAAGTACGATTTGCTGGAACATGCGCCTTATTCACCAGATTTGGCTCTCTCGGACTTCCATCTATTCCTAGAACTCAAAAAATTCCTAGGTGGACAGCGTTTGGGATCTAATTTTGAAGCTATCGAAGCTGTAGAGGCCTATTTTGCAGACCTTTCAAAAAACCATTGCAGGGACGGTATAATCGCATCGGAGCATCAGTAGTCCAAGTGTAGTAGACTCCAGGGAGATTATGTAGAAAAGTAAAAATAGTGTCAAATTTATAAATGTGTTCTTTCATTGACAGGCCGCGAATTTCTCAGACCATCCTCGTATGTCTAGAACTAACATATTTGGTAAAACTCCATAAATATGATGAAGTGAAACGAATTGATTTTTTTTTTGTTATTTTTTGCATTGATGGTACTAATTCTTTGATTATCGGAAATATTGAAATATTACTCATCGTCAACACTATAACCACAACTTTATTACGCCTGCTGAGACTCTAACACTAATCGAATTAAGAATGATGTTATTCTTTGTTGCTAGTTATGTATTTTATTAATTTGGTAGTGGAATATTTTAATTACGTAAAAAATGGGAAATAAAAACCAAACCATGATAACAAATTAATGAGTTTTATTTTACAAAGCTCCATGTTGCGATAAACATGGCAACAAATGATAACAAGTAAGGAAAAAGAAACCTGATCATAGCGGTCCCTTCACCTTCAACGAATTCTTCCACATCCTCTGTTTCGAAATTATACGCTGCATTATTTTCATTATTGATAACAATAAGACGTGAAATGAAATTTTTAATTTGAAGTAAATTCTTCAAATTCCGAATATAGATGTCTTTTGGGGCTGCTCGAATGACTATTGTAGAGAATTCGTTATATTCGAAATAATTTCTTGTATTAAAAAATAGATATTACGTATCGTTCCTAAAAGTCTATTGGTAGGAATATCAGGAAATTGATCCGGCTTTTTTTCGTGCAAGGATCGATATTTACAAATTTATTATGATCGAGAAATAAAATTAATTCTCCAGTATATGACATTACGGCAGGTGGTATCGGACTCGAAATGTTAAATATTAAGCTGGATATTCTCGCATAAGAATTTGATAATGATAATGATAACATTTTTTGAAGAAAATGCTAAAATGATTATTCACAGTTAAAAAGGTGTTCAAATTGTTTAGGGTACATAAATCCGGAGAGACTATCTCCTATCCATGATTTTAGAAAATTTTATTTGCAATTAAAAAAATATAAAAAATCTAACTAAACAAAGAACACGTTAAAATACTGATACATTTTTTTTACTTACATTCCTCCATAGTCATAAGTTATTCATTTTGTCAGTTGTATAAAAATTTCGAGGATTGCAGTTGCAAAGTATTAATTGAAGTTCTAAGATTCTCCTCATCATAAAATTTGATGCAATACTTTTTTATTGATTTTAGATGTACATTTCTGCTCTTCAATCAATCGATCTTAAGGATCGAACTTGCAGGAGCAGTACAATTCGTATCCTCAAGGTTTAATAATTGAGGTTAATTGTTTGATATATACAATTTTCACGTTAACCGGCGAAAAATAAGTTTGGGCGAAGAATCACAGCTGTTTTAATGTCTTTTTGCGACAGATCCACGGACCCTGGACACGGTATTTTTAGGATGAAATTCTCCATTATAGCGTCACTGAAAACGCTGCACAAACAAAATGGGTACCGTAGGAAGAATGGACGAGTGATTGTTATATGTTGATGGCTGCGATGATGGTGGATGTAATGGAGTCGGGGTCGGTCCTACTGTTGGTTGGAAGCTTTCGTATCGAAATATTGACGTTCTTATTACCATATAAATTCTGAATGGTTTGAATATTATCAGGATCTAATCTCACTTGAACGCCGCTTCGAGGTTTTTCTGGGTTGTCCATCGTGACTTCCGCTTCCAAGCTTTTCGTTGGCGAACGCCGCCCGGCCGATGAGTCATCATCGCCGTACATACTAGAACCCATAGGCGTCGTACCGGGGCGGCGTATGCGTTTCTTTCGTAACAATATTATAATAATTATAAATGATATGGTATATGTTACTTACTTACCTGACTGGAACTTGAAATATGGTTATCCTAGAAAGGTTACATAGGTATTCAAATTCGATTTACGTATTCGAGCAGTTGGAGATGATAAACTTTGAACCGCTGAATGATTTAAGTCTGCATGAAGCAAAATACATGCTTAAAGCAATAAGTGCAATACTCGATACATGACATTTTAGGATAGGTTTGTTGCAATAAAACTGTTTATATATATATTTGCACAGAGTATGTATTTATGTGATTCTTAATCAATAGTTCCTCTCCTAATGTTTTTCTTCATGGAATGGCACTTGACCTGCAGCAGACGTGAAAATGTTGGCAACACTATCTCTGGTATTATATGCTGTCAGAGTGGCATTATTTGTTGGCAATCGACTTACTGTTATCCAGACGCCATTGTCCTCATGTCTAGTATCCGCATATCCTGGTGGGCAGTAAATATTTTTGATCGTATCATCCAAATCTTTTTTGCAAAAATTATCCAAAATTATATAAAATTTAATGGGATTAATTAAAACCTCTACCTATGTAGGCACCAAAACAAAATTTAAAAAAATGCTGACGTACCAAACTATATGGAATTTTTCATATTGTTTGGGAGGAAGGACTGCTAATTATAGACTAACAGTTGTGTGTAAGTACTTGTGGAAAGCAAAGTCACCGGGCCATAAACATCGCAAAAAAGTATCGCTTTTTTAGCCAACAAAACTATAGAGAATACGTTAAAGTAATTTTTAGTCTTTAACAATAAACGTTACAATCTTTTGAGTAGGTTTATGGAAAAACGTATCAAGAATAAGTTTAGGTATTGATAGTGACTCATTTCAAAAAAATTAAAACCATGATTACCAAATTTTTTTTTAAATTACAAATTATACGTGAATTTTGCGGCGAATCTGAACATTCCTTTTAATAGTTGTGAGATCTCTCTCATAAATTTGCTACGATAAAAAGAGATAGTAAAAATAATAAAATCTAAAAAACCTACAATTCTTTCTCCCGGCTTTCGGTGACATTCACATATCTTATGTCTTTATGGTTTTAAAATGGTGAGCCAGCTTCTAAAAAGTAAACGATTAAAATTATTTGAGATAACACTTGATCGAGTATTTGAAGGGAGGATGTTGGGTGTGGTTGTAAAATTAACAAGCACTTCTCTGTCGGTTAACCGTTTAAAAAATGAACGATCCTTCTATGTGTGTAGGAATTGGAAAACAATAATGGCTACAATTATAGAACAGATGTTGAAATCTGTGGTGATTATAAAAGATTTTACAACTCTTGAAAGATCTGATTAATTCCAAAGGTGGAAATAGATTTCCATATCTATGGAAATATTTCACTCAATCGTTAATTTTATCGTAAGAAACCCAAAGCGTTCCGACTGTTGTTTTCTTATCAAAATTTATAACGGAAGTTTAATATCTTCGTGGTTTCCTTCCTACGGGCTAATCTTTCATAAACACTCCACGAAAATGTGTAAATTTTAATTTTTTAGCGTAACGGTCGATTTCAATCCGTTCATCTTCTTGTTTCAAGTAGATATAATCCACTTACTTTTTTCCCCAATCCATCGTTGGGTTATGAGTTATGACGTTTGGCTCCCTCCAATTTCTTTTTTGCGTTTTTAGCATCGTTTACGACCATCGCTAAGAGCGCTACTCAAGTACCGGGAGCTACGACGACCGAAAGACCTAACATTAATGGTAAAGGTGGTAACAAGCCTCCACTTGTGATCGGTACTATCGGTCAATGCACCTAATGAAACATGTCGCAAAACTTGAATTTTGAAACTCTGGTAATTTTAGCTCTTCTCTACAAAAATCAATTGCATCTGTAACACTGGGTTCGAACAGCCAACTTACCTTTCATTGGCTGCTTTGAGTAATTAATGTGGACCAATGTTTATTTGTTGGCTAGTCTTAAAACTTGTATATAATCACTTACATTTTCTTGGTCATCCAGAAAGCTTTTTTTTTACTTAATTCAGGCGCAAAATCATTAAAACCAGTATTTCTGTCTCCATCAAAATATTTCGTTATGGACATCTCATCAAACATTAAACCAACAATAGCTGACTGATTTTCAGTCTCCTGTCTAGTTACAATTGTATTTAAAACCTCATTATTAATATCAGGTTCACCATTAATACTAACATACCATTTTATATGGGGCAAACACTTCCCAAACACTTGTCTGACATATTCATAGCCTTTGGGAGACAAGAAATTCAATGTTAAGTAACTTAACCTCTGACTGTTTCAGCCACAATTTTTTAATTTGAAAGTCCGTACAAATAATGTTTTTGGAATTCCGAAAAAAAAAATTACATTTAATTAATTAACATACAGACCCCCTGTTTTCCCAGACTTGCTAAGCGGGACCCTTCTGACAGAAACTCATTGATGGGATATTTATAACTAGAATTAAACTGAACTAAATACTAACTCTTTTTATTAACAACAAAGTAACTACAATAAATATTATATTTTAATGGCTTCCCTGATCTTGTTGTAAAGTAATTAAGTAAGCGATGCTTGGCGCAATCATTTTACTCAACAAAAGCCTAATCGAAGAGGCAACGTGCAATTTATTTCTTGATTTGGTCTTTATAGCTGTCATTGCTGAAAATTCCGGTGTGACGGAGAGTGGCGGTCCGGAATCTTGACGATAACGTGTGATGGCGGCGTACCTGGGTGCCAAGCCCTGGGCCGACTAGTGTCGCTGATTTAAAAACACGCCGGGGGAGCAGCTACACTGCTAAAATAATAAAACTTACGGCTAATCTTAAATAAAATAAATACAAAACGGCTTTACAAACAAAATTTAATTAAATGTCCGGCACGGTCATTCTTCCTGGGCGGAAATTTCCTTCAGAACGAGCTCCTCCTGGCCTTGGCGACCCGGGAGGGGAGCGCGGTGACGATAACGACCCGTGCACGACGGTTTCCACTAGTGACGGTGACGACAAAAAAAACCCGGTGACGGTCGTACGGTTTATCGCTCGGGGGCGGCGATTCGAAAACCGATAGGTAAGCGGGCAGACGACCCAACTTACGGAGGTCGGAGGGTCGAACTGCATTTCTACCACACTTTCCAAAAATGTTTCTAAGCACAGCCACAGTTCTTCATCTACCTCGAAGACTTCAGGCAAGAATCCCCTTCCGCCGCGGCGGCGCGACAATCGCAGCTTTACCCCCGGTTCTCGCGAAAATTCGCTTCGCTACAGTAGGTACGTAGTTGAAAATTGAATTAGAATTTGTACAACAAGGCGTTGGCTGGCAGCGGTTTACCAGATATAACCTTTTTCCCCTGATATATGAAGTACGAACCTCGTCCATCTAGCAAATAAGCTATTATGTCTTCATTGAAGTCTTGTTCTAGCCTTTTAGGGAGAAAAATGTCTCCTTTTTCCTCGAGTGTACCCACCACACAAGGCCCGAATCTGGTAGAATTTTTTTTTTATGTGCGAAATTTTATATTTGGCACCGACAGTCAGCTCTTCAACTTTCACAGTAGGTGGAAGTGTGAACGAGGCAAGATTATTCAACGAAATTAATTGATCACTCATAACGAAAAAAATTTAAAAACACTTGTGAAAGAGTGAGATGATCGATCGATCAATAACACTCACCAAAGTGAAATAAAACAGAATTAATTTAATTTTATACAGAATAGATATGGAGGGGACTAGCTGACAATTAGCGAATAAGAAGAGCTTTAGGTGGAGGAGGAGGAGGGGAATTCATCTAAAAAACCTCGTTTTTGAAGATGATGCCCTCGTTTAACACATTTTTTCTTATTGGTTAATTTAAATAGAGGTGTTGCAATACAAAACACACACCAATTCTCTTCATTTCTCAGATAATCTGGAAAATCTTCAATTTGGATCGTAAAATGTTGTCTCTTGAGTTTAACATTCTCAGGGAAAAAATTTTCATTTTTTAATAATTTCAAATATAAGTCTTTACAATTTTTACAAATAAAAAGTTTAAGATGTAAAGTTGCACTAAGAGTTAATTCCAAATACGCACATACAAAACACTGTCTCTTATTTTTATTTTAATAATCGACCCAATGATTTTCTTTTCACTTTACACTGACGACATTTATGCCGAAAATTCTACACGCGAAAACCGAATAACCAAATTGCGAATAACTTTAATCGGTAAAACTCCGTAAATATTAATTATTGAGGTTCCGAAGGGAAATAACTGCTCGGGGTGAGAGTTTTTCTAACGAAGGCACTAAAACGGTCTATAATGAACGTAGTAACTATGATTATCACTAGCGAATGTGATAAAAATATTGTGAAATCGATTTAGATTATCTCCGATAATTTGTAAATTGGTATTTCTCTACCTATAATTTCGATTTTTTTTTAATTAAAATTATGAAGTTTTGTAATTTACCTTTTAAACCAAATTGACGTCTCGATTTTCTTTATTTTCTTATTTCTCATACTCTAAAAACTCGACGTCGTCGTCGTCCTTTTCAGAGCTACAAGAGCTGGGATCATACTCCTCCTCTTCAGAGCTAGGATCCCCCTGCTTCTCCTTTTTACACTCTAAACAATTTCGAATACGTGGAGGAGGACCATCAATAGTATCACCGTTATCGCTCTTAATTTGATGTTTAAGACAAAGCAAACTTGCTACAATATCACTATCTTAATTTAAAACTGGTGGTAACTCGTCTAATTCGATTGCACAAAGCTGTAAGAGGTTCTTCTTGAAGTGATTAGTTATAGATTTTTTGCAAAAATCCAAATACCATACTTCGACCAAAAAGTGATCAAGTTTGCGTCTAATTTTCTCTTGAGCGTTATTCATCGATAACGCATACCACACGTACGCTAAACTTGCTCCAACAGTTAAAACGCGTAATCACTCTAATAAACTAATTCGTTTTCTACTCAAGTAAAACTGCATTCGAGAAGATTGAGGAATACCGGGACACTAGTGAATACTCATCGACAGCTAGATCTGTTGACAAAAGCACAAACTTTTGAATTGACTGGAAATGGTTTAAAATGAGTTGGTTCATTCCTCCTGCGTCCTATTCCTATACGCTGTCCCCACCCCCTGGGTCCTAACCCCTACGTCTTAAGATGGGGAAGCACGCTCCTTGGCGGAGCCACCTACGCCTTAACATGGGGCGCGGACACCATTTTAGACTTATTTATTCACATAACAATAAAACGTGGGTTAACATTTTTTTAAATATATATATTTTCTTTTCCAGTTGTTGTATCCGTCTTCGAAATCGTTCATCATCTCTACCGTATTGTTGCCATATAGCACCACATCTCGATTGGCGATAAACGAAGGACCATTTCACCATTAAATTAATTTTTGGTGATGAATTATCAAATTTCACTTTCGCACAATTTTTCAATATTTTTTATCAGAGCGTAGGTTATTAATTAATGAAATTTTGAAATTAATAAATTAATTTATGCCTCCATAAAAAAGGCTAGGTACAGGATTCGAACCTGCGCTCTCAATCAGAACCAGAACTTAAATTTGGCGCCTTAAACCGCTCGGGCAACCTAGCTTCTAAAAGTATTCAAATACAAAAAAAATCAATTGTAATGTTAACATTTTTTTTATTAAATATAAACACAGAAACGTGGTAAATATATTATAAGTAAAAGTAAAGATTCTAGTTTTTATTCATAATTACTTTTTTCCTTAAAAAAGCGAGTGGCAGAGATGACTCATCGATTCGCTTATCAACAGATGTATTTCCGTTATGAAACCTCACATTCCCGGTCTTTCGCACGAAGATAATAGAAAACGTTGAAATTGGAATTAAAAAATTATCGGTTTAGATTTATTTTATATTCATCTTATAAAAAATTATTGATATAAAGATTTTTTCTTCTTCATATGCTTCTCACATTTTGTGTGAAATGACCAGGTAACGTAACATTTTGTTGCGATATATAGCGATAATTGAACTTTACCAGTAACTAACTATTTCACCTGAAAGATGCTAAAAGAAATAAAAAAACAGAAATGAAAGCAGAATTATATTTAATTTTATTTATACATATGTTTAATTTTTTACAATATATCTTGGTTGTAATCTAAAAAGAAAATGTTAAATTATATAGTTTATTTATTTTTGCTAAATCTTACTATCGAGTCCCGCAGGAGGATCATCTAAAATTAGAAAAATATTGAGTATTATGAATTAATTTTTGTAACACTTACTAGATAAATGATAAAAATACACAGCCGCAGGATGTGGTATTTTTACAAGAACCAAATAGAGTTAGTAAAAAATAATTAAATATAAAAAACTTACAAATGGTAGATTAGGGGAGTGCACTTTACATAGTAAAATCATTCATTCCATTTCGCTAGACATTTTGGAAAAAAAAAATTCGAAGATTTGAAATAACACTCGATTCACTCACTTTTGAATTTCTTGGAAAAGTCAATTCAAATGGCTCTAATTAGTTGAAAATCGGGGGTATTTGAATGTAGGATGTTGGGTGGGGGGGAGTAGGGTAAAAGGATGCGTGACGCGGTGCGCAGAAGCGATGCGCAGTGGTCGTTCCCGTGTGGTGGCGCTGCGATCGGTTTGTGTCTTTGCTGAATGGCGTCGCTGCAATGGTTTGCGTCTTTGCTATGGTTTGAATGTTCCGGTAGATGTCTCTTTTCGCGCGGGAATTTTTGTGTGTGAAAAAAAAGCACAGTTGCCTCACGATGGATTCGAACCCATCGGTCAGCCGTGCTGTATAGTCTCTTGTATCACACGTCCAGCACGACCGACGCTGAATAGTAGGAATAATCTCGAACTGATGATAACGCTGACCTGTCGTATTGTTGGTTGTCTAACTAACTTGCTTGTTCGGGGGGCCTCCGGAAATGAAATCCCTCCCTGTACGTCTTAGCATTGGGGGGGCTCGGGCCCCCTTGCGTATATAAATTTGGTGTGTGGTGTTCTGACTGCGGTCTCATGCGACTTAAATTCGGGGGCGCGGGCTCCTGACGTTTTAAAATTGGGGCTCCTAACCCTAATCTCTTAAAATCTAACCTCACTTTTCGTACGAAATTATTATCGTAAAATAGTAGTAACAGATAAAAACACTATCATTCTTTAAATATTTATTTTTAATCATGTAATAACACTAACATTCAGGTTAACATTTTTCCTTAAATCGAACTTCATATATTTTCTTTCGATGTGAATCTTGTAATATAGGTTCTAGAATGGATTCTAGTTGTATCCGTCTTCGAAATCGTTCACCATCTCTAGCGTATTGTTGCCAAATAGCACCACATCTTGATTGACGATAAGCAAAGGACCATTTCACCATTAAATGAATTTTTGGTGGTGAATTATCGAATTTCACCATTCGCACACAATTTATGAATGAGATCTGCTTCATCATCATCATTAGAGCGTAGGTTATTAATGAATGAATGAAATTGAGAAATCTATATATATATATCCATAAAAAATGCTAGATGCAGGATTCGAACCTACGCTCTTAAATAGAAACAGAGCTTAAATCTGTCGCCTTAGACCGCTCGGCCAATCTAGCTTATAGACGATTACATTAAAAATTCAATTATAATGTTAAGATTTATTAAATACAAACATAGTAAATAATTACAAAAAAATCATTTCACATCGAAAAAAAAAATTCTATCTTAGAATGAATTATTATTAAGCCACGAAAAAATAAATAAAACTGTATTTAAACTACAAGTACACATTTTTTGAGAACCTACACATAATTCATGATGCATGCAATGAGGACGAATTTTTGGAGCCACTTCGTGTAACATAGATGATGATGATGATGAAATGTTGCGTTCCAGATTCTTAATTTGTGGTTGAAACGTAAATTCGTTGTTATGTCTCTCGAGGAAGTCCAGTAGGAATTTTTCTATGTTTGCTCCCTTGACGTAAACGATGTCCACGTTGTCCGTAAAAGGGGGATAAAGGTGATGAAGCAATATACGATCCATTTCTTCGAACAGAATCAACCCAGAACTGAATTTCATCATATGAAATTTTCTTTCCATATAACGCACATGTGTTTTTTCTCTCTCACTAAGCGAATCGAATGGAATCGGCGATTGAAAAAAATAATGTGCAGTTTTATTTCCATCGCAAAAAGTCAATTCTTTCGGTGTAAAGCGAGGGATATTGAATCCTTGCATATCACACACTATAATCTTCATGATGATGATGATGATGAGGACGAGAATAAGGTTAAAACTAGAATGATTAAGTATTAGTAGAGATTTTAGTTTTATTCATAATTACCTTTTTCTTTAAAAAAAAAAAAAAAAATGCGTGTTGTTCTCAGAGATGATGACTCATTGATTCGTTTATCACCGATGTATAAGGAATTCACGTTCGGTAGATGTAACTAGATTTGGTAACTTTTTTTTTTAAGCTGTGTAACTGCGGACATAATTGTTCTAGTGTATAATGTATTACTGGAATGTCAGAAAGTAGGTATCAAAAATGTGACATGTAAGTAAGTAAAGGTCAAATATCGAAAATGTGATGGTTTTGTGGTAATCTGGTGAATCTATTTTTGAACCAAGGAGAAAATCGCATCCCTCTAAAAGCCCAAAGAGCAACCCGCATGTAAAATTTTGAATATTTTCCCTTCACTAGTTTTTTTAGGAGGACAAGCTTTGATGTCTTCATCATGGATCCACAATTTCACCATGGATCCCTTCTGGTATATCCATGTCTCATCCAAGAAAATGAAAAGTAAATCTTCACCACAATCACGCAATTGGAGATAGGTACCGCCTTAGAAATTTGATTCTGGCAGCTATAACGTGTTTAAAATGTGAAAAACTTCGCCTTCGGAAACCTAAATTTATACGTGTATTACGTACAATTATTTTCAAAGCCGAGTGTTTTACCTCATACAAAACAATAACGATTATATAAAACTTAAAAACCAACTGTAGAACGGAACCAACAAAGCATGTAGGTATATAAATCTGCGCAGTCGTCTTTCTGATTCTGATTATAATATTAACGGCACAAGCGCCGCTGTATCTGTATTATTTTAAAATTCGAAAAACACTCGACAACACTAGCGAACTTTACGGAGAATATTTCTGCCACCAGTTTAACTGTTTCCGTTTTACCCAATTTTTTGAAAACCACGAAATATTTCTTGTTTCTTTTCATTTAAAATGAGCTTTCTCGTGATTATTTTTATGGAAATTGTTTCCATGCTGTATTTCAGGATTTTCTTGAAACGAAGCGTGTTGAAATTAGAAAAACTTCGTTTTTTTTCCACACAATTCAGATCTGACATTTGAATTAGAAAATTAGACAGTTGATGCCAATCTTAAATTTCTAGTGATCTTAAGATTGCAACTTAACCACAGAAAAGTTTCTGTCAGTTACTTCTACCGAACGTGAATGCTTATTATTTCCGTTACGAAACCTCACATTTCCGGATGAAGATAAGAAAAAACATTGAACCTAAAATGATAGGGTTAGATTTATTTTATAAAAATGTATACTTACAATTTGTTTCTTCGATAACTAGAACTAAGATCTTTACTTTTTCTTCTTCATATGCTTCTCACATTTTGTGCGAAATGACCAGGTAATGTAGCACTTTGTTGGGATATATTCTTTTATGCTATCGAAGGTTCTCTTCAGTTCTTTAAGCTCTGCACAGAACGAAGTAAACGAAAATTGTCTATTTAGATATTTGTTGCACAATAATGAAAGATCATCGTACACTTTCACTATTCGATGATAAAGATAATTTTTGAGTAGAGTAGAGTCTTCTTGTGGGTAGCGTTGTAAAAATTCTTGAAGCGAATGATGAACTTGATTCTCTAATCGATTTACGGAGAATTTTTTCGCCTCCTCACAACAAAACTGCGAAGAGTAAACTACACACCAACTAGACATCATCACTACCACTACTACTAAATTTGTTCGTTGCTAATAATCATTCTTCTCTCTCTCTCTCTCTTCATTTTCCTCTTTTTTGCGATTGGTTAAGATTTATATTATTGGACGAACCACTTTACTGAATGGTCGATATTCGAAAAATTGATCGTGAACTATGATACAGTAGGCTTTACTCTCTCGTGGAAAATTTGCTGTTGCTTCGATTTCGATCGTAACGTCCACTGTCTCACCTAGTGTAGGTTCTGCCTGTCTGTTACAATTTAAAACGAATATCGGTCTTTGTTTAAATGCTACATAATCGAGAATGGGATCTGTTTGTGGTTCGTTGTGAAAGTCTTTATAAAAATCAACATATTCTTGATACGCATCCAAATAATTATTTTTAACAAAATTCATCTTCCACTGATCGTACGGATAAGCTCTGCTGTTCAACCATAATCGTATATTCCTTATATTGAGATGATCAAATAACGTACCGTTACTTCTAACGTTATCTTTTCGATTCGTTTGAAATAACATGATAATGTATCGTGGTTTTTCTAAATTAGTAGTAGTTTTTACACGCCACACTTCGTTTTTAGAGTTTCGAAGGCTAGGAAGTTCGTGGATTTCCCATTTCCGGTACGATAAAGATATCGGTCTATCGTTAGCCACATCGTTTAGAATTTTTAAATTAAGTTCTTCGTTAGGATAAACATGTTTCGCTAATAATTCGATATTATCGACTTCGATAGCAGCTTTTTTGGTCCCCGTACTATGATAACAATTATTATCTTGACGGCTACGAATCAATCGAAATTTGTGTTTTCCACATAAGGCACCTTTACGATCGTTTCGAAGATTAAATATGTGACGAAGGGGTATTCTTAGTTGAAAACTCTTATCGTTGGGATCTATCGTTTTCGGTTGATCTGTGTCCGATTGAAGCCATCCGCTCGTTTCTAATTCTCTCAATCCATCTTTTTCCACAGTGAGATATGTTTTTACAGTCGAAACAGTATCCACATCTCGCACCGAATCAACTACCACGCTATTTAATTCATAGCTGATTTCATCGAACAGATAATATCCGAAATTATTCGTTAACGCGATTACACCATCACCTTCATTTTCGATTATTAATCTACCGTCGATTTGAATGAAGGAATCGTAAAGATCGATCCAAAGATCGCTTTGATTGATGATTATCGTGATTTCGTCGCTCTTTAAAAAATTTCGTGTTTCTGGACTATATGAATGACGCTCTATTCGCATAATGGAATCGTCCATTTGCGGTTGATCGAAAATTTTCGTAACTAGTGCGAACGAGGACATCGTAACCGAGCGATTTTAAAATTTCTATACTGCGATCACTCAATATGGAGCGTCTCGAAAAGACTGAATGAGATCCATAGTTTTTTCTATTAAATACTAACCCCATCTTTTTTTAAGGCTAAGCGTACGTTGATAGTTTGTCCGTTAAAATCAATCAATCGATTTTCTTGATCCACTATATTAACAGTAATATTGTTAATGCTATTTCTATGGATTAATGGCAAATAAATAGGATTTATAGGTTCGACGAAGATTTGTTCTGCCGGACCTACTGATAAAGCAGTTTCGTGTATAGTATGAGATTCTCTGTTTTGATAGTACGAGCCTCTAGTTAAATTACACTCGATTCGAATCGTATGAACTTTTATTATATTCACAGGAAGATCGCTCTCGTGCAATTTATTAGCTTCGAGTGTTCTATCTGAAAATTCTAATAATTTACCTATACTATCTTTCGGATTGAAATGAATATCGTACACTGAAATAATTTCACACTTTAACGTATTACCATTCGGTTTTAACGAAAAAATTTCGTTCTTAACCTTATCACTAGCGTTTCTACCGCACAATTTGTTTTGAATGTACGCTTCGATAGCTTCGATTTCGTATGCACCTTTAGGAATTGTAATCACCTTATAAGCATCCGTTAAATCTTCCTCGTTGTCTCCTCTGGTGATTGATGACGTCACAGATAATAAATGTTTCGGAGGTGTACCAGAATAGTAGAATTTATCAGTGTTTTTTTCTATATTAGGAATATTGTTATTGGTATAGAAACCAATGAGAGCGAGAGAGTAGTTCAAATTAGGTTCGAGCTCAATAGGTGGTTCGTAACTTTCAGAGAGCGTACTTGTTACACCCTTCAAAGAAAACGTCTTATACATGACTAAAGAGTCTTTTGTTTCTCATTACACTTTTATATTTTTCACTAACACTGTTTCATTTTTAAGATGTCATTTTTTATAAAATAAAGAAAATAAAAAATTAGAAATATTTTTTAGAAACATTTTATTTTTTAGAAAACATTTTATTAATATATCATAATAGTAATATCGCACTCCGGCGAGAATAACGTCACATCTAAAAAAACATAAATTGTCAGTATTAGCAAAAATCCAATTGCTTAAACTGTAAACGCGCTTACCAGGCATTTATTGATTCTGGGAGCTCAATTGCTATTATAATCATTTATAATTCTACTATTACTATAGTAATAATAGACAATATAAAAATTGTTCCTAACCAGATGTTTCCCAGGGGTAGAATAAGCCAGGTACTTTGAGTTGTGTCACTTTTCTTGCTTAACAATATTCTATATTCTGACTTGTGACATTTTCTTTTCTAGTTGTGTCAGTTTTCTCGCTTCAATATTTCAAAACTCTATCATCTTCTGCAGCACTTTAAAAAAAAAAAAACTAAATTTATCACTGTCAAGTTATACCTAATGGAGGGAAGGTTGTGAAAGATTTTATGACAATATTTATAAAACGTAAAAAACACGTTTTTATTGTGAAAAAGTTATAATAACACCTTATCCTTATATTAAAATTACTAATTTAACCATTAATTTAAAATTGTGTTATACAATGCTTCATAAAATTTAGGAATGTGGTTCCCATTTATGAGATCCTGTATGTCGGTTTTTTTTCTGTCGGGAATATTAATTTTTCTTGAATATGCTGGTTTGCAATTCAGCGTTGTGAAATTCACTGGATGCTTTCGTTTACCAAAAACATTTATTTTCTTAAAAAACTCCTGCTCATACGATGTTTTTATATAAATCACACCAGGCTCGTCCTTCAAAACTTTGATGATCTTAATGTCACCCATTTTAATAGATTCGTTTTCAGTAGTTTTGCTAAAATTAGGCCCAATCTGCTGCGCAAGATCTTTCAGGTTTGTAAAATCTGAATGTGACATTTCCATTACCTTGTAAGGTACACCTGTTTTTTTAGCTGAGCGGATTATTCTGGCATATTCCATTGGATGGTATATTGGTCCTGACTTCAAAGCTTGTTTTACAGATTTTTCAATGACAGCATGAACATTGTCGCCCTCATTTTGAGTATGTCCTTTTATTAGGAAGTTGTGGGTTATCGATTTAACAGTAAATTTTTGAACTGCATACAAATACATACTTATAATAAATTTATTTTTTTGTTGTCCACAACAATTATCGGAAAAAAAGATCATTTCGACATTTTCATCATTATGTAATTCAGCTGTCTGTTTTATATAATTCATCACACATGTCCCGATCTCGTTTGCACCCCGGTTCGCCTCTCCTTCGTGCCAAAAGTAACATGCGACATTCTTGAACTGCATGTCACTAATTGTGAAATTATAGCTGTTAATTTTGGACTTGTAATAGAAAACAGAAACTTCTCCACGTGGAGCGGGTAGAACTGCTTGGAGATCATAGGTTGCCAGTATAATACGTTTATTTACTGCTGTTAATTCTTTGTATTTTCTCTTCTGTTCTCTAGACAGTTCTTTTTCTCTGAGATGTGTCTCATACTTTTCTTTGAGTTCACATTTTTCTGCATCTTGGGCATTGTTATAAGCTACGCAGAGCTCGCATTGATCCTTCTTGGGAGTGAAGAAACTTAAATTAAATTCATTATTGAAAATCCTAGAGTATTGTGTCAAATTTCCATAAGAAACGTTGTTTTGAATGCATTGCTCCATGTAGTCACGATGTAATCCTGCAATTGTTTTTCCGCCTTCGATGTACTCTCTTGTGGTTTGGGCTCGTAAATAGTGGCTTTCTATTTTGGGTATACTATTGATGTGTTCACGAATGCTCGCTCCCAAGTCAGGATTTAATACTCTATGTTTTCCATGTTTCCCTCTTTGGTCAGCAGCTACAAAACCATCCGTATTTTTTTTAATTACCGTTCTGATTGGCCGGTCGGTTATATCTAGTGTAGCCTTGAAAAACATTTTGCAGACACGTATGAGTTTTCCAGAAATTGTGAAATAGAAAGCATGATTCAAACCTCGATGACTTCCTTCTCTCGGGTACCTATACGCGGGCCGAACAACATTCATACTTTTGGAGATGTATTCTCGCTGCAGTTGAAGATTTGCTAGATTCCAGTACTGATCAAATATTCTTTGTCGCATATCCTGACTGATCTTATTTGCACATTTTACTTTGCATTTGTCGCCACAAGGTTGCTGAATGGCCCTCCCTCTTACTTCTTTTGGAACTTTTGCAGATGAAAGGTAACCTTTTCCGCTGTTTCTAAGAATTTTTGCTTTTTCTTTTTTCCACTCTGTTGGATTTGCTTTTCTCTTTTTCGTTTTTTTTGGCAGATCTTGATTTTCTGCTAGTTCATTGAGTACTACTCTAACTTCTTCCTCAACAACTACATCTTCAGCCGTACTGCGTTTTCCACGTTCATGTCCTATTTCCGTCAGTTTCTTCTCTTCATAGAAGCTGCTGTCGCTTGTTGAAGAATTATTTGATGTACCATTAAAATCCGGGTCTGCGTCTGAATCATCACCATTTTCTGCCGAGAAAAAGTCATCGGATTCAAATGCCTGCTGTTTCCCGGTTTTCGTAATTTTTTTTAACTTTAATTTTGTTCCATGTTTAATACCGGAACTTTTCCAAAATGAACATTGAGGACTCTGAGGATCGATTGGACTCCTATTTTCTTTATTCCGACTAAACTTCCTAACATTCTCACTTGCAGTCTGTAAACCTTTTGTTTTTTCAATCTGGTTTAGATTTTTTGTTACATTCAAAATTGTACTTTCACAGGATTTTTCCGGTGACATTTTACAGAATTTGTTTACTTCAGTTTTATTTCGCTTTTCAGCTTCATCTTTTGCAGCTTCTCCAATCTCGTTTTGAACCTTGGCAATATCGTCAATCATGTCGTCGAAAGCGGGTTCTAAACGTATTTCATCGATTGTGTGTTCACTGTTGATGTTTTCTTCACCTTTATCTTTTTTTCTATTTGCTAATTCCATTTGTAACAGAGCAGCATTGACAATTTTTTTCCCTCTTGTAGTCATAATAATTGGTCTAAAGGAAAACAAAATGCATAATCAATTAACTATTACAATTCTGTAATAATGAATACAGAGCATCAAGCATAATTACACAACTCTGAATTCTACAAACTTTACGAATGTCAACGAAACACAACTAGAAATTGACTCAACACGAAATAAAACAACGTGACACTCATTTTCTAAGAAAAATATTAAGGGAAATAGTGATCAATTGAAAATTGGGTCCAAAGTACAATAATTGTTCTATCTCAAAAGTTGATTATCTTTTCTGTTAGAAAATGAATCATTTACTTGTGTATTTATAAAATAAAAGTGACACTTTTAGACTTCGGACGTACTTAGAATTATTAAAGATTAACTTACCTCCTGCAACAAAAGGGTACTGTTTTAAGTTGTGTCGTTTTTCTTGACTAACCGTCATGAAATTTCGTGTACGAACTCAGAAGTGACACTATTCTTGCTTGATGTAACGTAAAATCTGTCAAGCGGAAAAACGACATATCTGCCCTCTATTGGTGTGTTTTGCTAGTTGACAAATGACACTTTTCCACCTTGAAGATAATAATTACACACATCTCACTAGAGTATTAACTCAACATCACGTTTTTTTTAGTTGTGACGTTATTCTCGCCGGAGTGCGATATATTCATCAGCGTAAGTTGATTCACTACACCAAGGTCATCAGGATCGCAACTCACGAACTAAACCATAACCATACACGAGGAGCTTCTTCAAGAGTTGAAGGTATTCTTCACCTATAAATAGAAATTACCATCCTATACCCTTAAGTGGAAGCAATTTCTGCTTACCTATACGAATCCCGATCGCTTTAACTTAGTACAGCTTCATTCCTAGCAAGAGGAAAACGATGTTACCATTAACCAACAACTGTTTCACCTGAAAGATGCTAAAAGAAATAAAAAAACAGAAATAAAACTAGAATTATATTTTATTTATTAATATTTTCATAACAGATCTTCGTTGTAATCTAAAAAGAAAATGTTAAATTATATAGTTTATTCAATTTTGATAAATCTTACGATTGAGCCCCGCAGGAGGATCATCTAAAATTAGAAAAATATTGAGTATTATGAATTAATTTTTGTAATACTTACTAGATAAATGGTAGAAATACACGTCGTCGTGATTATTTATTTTAACTTGCACTAAATATTTTTCGGAGTCAAATAATTTTCCGTTATATAATACTAATTGATGCGATCTTTTAATACTTCCAATTGATGCTTCAATGAGGTACTGCAATATTAAGAGTTAGTAAAAAATAATTAAATATAAAAACTTACAAATGGTAGATTCCGTGAATGAACTTTACACAATAACATGATCGAGTCTAATTCGTTAGACATTTTCTAAAAATAAAAAAATTAAATATTTGAAATAACACTTGATTCACTCACTTTTGAATTTCTTTTAGAAGACACTTGAAGTCGAATGGCTCTAATTAGCTGAAAATCGGGGTATTTAAATGTAGGATGTTGAGTGGGGGAGTCAAGATTAACAACCACATGCTTCCTTCAGTTACTCGTAATTACCGATTTTTTTTTTGTGCGTCATACAAGAATTGTAAACATAAATGTCCACAATTATATGAGAGATCTTGAAATCGTTGGTGATTGAAGAAGATTTTACAATTCTTGAAATATTTTATTAATTCCAGCGGCGGCGACAAATTTCCATAGCTATCGAAATAATTCACACGATCATTAATTTTATCGTTAGAAACCCAATGAGTTCCTGGCGCTGTTTTCTTATCCAAATTTATAACGGAAGACTCATATCGTTGAGGTTTCCTCCCTACGAGCTCGTCCTTCATAAATACGCCACGAAAATGTGCGATTTTTTAT
Source organism: Zophobas morio (assembly GCF_036711695.1). NCBI lineage: Eukaryota > Metazoa > Arthropoda > Insecta > Coleoptera > Tenebrionidae > Zophobas > Zophobas morio. Next base: position 12,635,074 of record NW_026972122.1, read on the forward strand.
TTTTTAACGTAACGTTCGATTTCGATATTGGTGAGAGCTCTTCGTGGTAATTTTATTGGTAGTTTTTTGATCGTATGCATCTTTATTATATTAACAGGTAGATCGCTCTCGTGCAGTTTGTTAGGTGAGAGTCGTCTTTTCGAGAATCCCAATAACTTACCTATGCTATCGTCAGGTGTAAAATCTATGTACACAGAGATCATTTCACACTTTAACGTATTTCCGTTGGGTTTTAGAGAGGACGTTTCGTTTTTTATTCCATCACTTGGCTCTCTCCCACACAAATAATCTTGAATGTACGCTTCCAACGCTTCTATTTCGTATGTACCTTTAGGAATCTTTATATGCTTATTTATGGAATTTATCGTTGACGTTGATGACGATAGTGTAGATGATGTTGATAAGACAGTGTTTTGCAAATGATTAGGTACATCACCAGAATAATAAAATTTATTTTTGTACGACCATTGCTTTTTCGATCATTTACCGTACAGGTTTCCATAGCAGTAAGTTCAGTTTACGGGTTGCTACGACTAATAACTAAGAGGCGAACAGTAAGTAAATTACTTACTGTTCAGCTGAACGGTAAGTAATCATGCATTCAAGATTTTTTTTATTTTAAATTCCATGCGTGTTCGACTTCGACATTTTCGCTTTCAGAATCACTCATGAATCTCATGATTGATATTTTAAGCAAATAAATCACTCACTAATTGGACGGTTTTTTGCAGAATGGCACCAACCCACAACAAATTATTAACGAGAAAAATTAAAAAACGTAATTTTCTTCATTTAATAATTCTATAAAAGAAATTTCTAAATTTTATGTATGTGAAAAAATCAAAATAATTATACTTTGCAGGCATAAAATGGTGTACGGGTCCTATGCGTTTATTTCCTAAAAATAATTAATATTTTGTGGATTGGTTCTATTCTGCAAAATAAAGGACATACTTAGAATAATATTATTTAATGAACCAAAATATAAAGAATGTGACCAGAAGAAGCTAGATTTTTGTAGAAGGGTTGTGCATCTGCCGGTATTAAATGCAGAATTGACTGCAAATCTTTCAATTTGGGGTCACTTATCGGTTTGCCATTGGGCCATACAAGAACACTTGTAGTCAATGAATGCTTTTTCTTGTCGAATATTGGATTTGTAATCGTAATGAAGTTTGTTACTGTTTCTTCTCTTTTTGTTTTCATCTCTTGTCAAATTTAAAAACTTCCTTTTTAGGCCTCGTTTTGGTTTCCCTGTTGTTTGATTAAAATTTATGGGTGGAACATTATTTAGATTATTATGTTCATCATCAGAGTAAGTAGCTGTTCTGAATCACTATACTCACTAGAAGTGTTATAATAATTTGCTATTGCTTGCAGTGCACTGAAAGAATTTTCTGAAAAATGGTTCAGTTTCTAAAAATATTAGAATGTGATATCATAAACAACTAAAAAATATTTTTATTTACCGTTTCAATTAATGGCACAACCGAATCCATAATAATTTAAGATAAAACTTGTAAGTTTACAGAAAAAGTTCACAACAACTTATTTATGTGACAATAATTATGCAGAAGGTGATGTCACAGTCTACTTCAATATAATGTGATATGTATTATAAAAACACGTAAAAATAACAGAAGCTCATTTTTAATTTTTATATGTGTAAAAAAATAAAAAAAACTAATAAGTTACAACTAAAAGAATCTCTGTATTACATAAAACAAACTGAGCGAGGTGGAACTATTATCGTTAAAGTGTTATATAAGGTACCAACATAATATGTAAAAAGACATTCATTAGGCTTAAAGCAGTCTTTATTATTAGAGTTATAGGTAAAAAATTGCAAAATGTCGACTACTATAGTAGAATACAACTTATTGTGGACTGGTTCCTTTCTGCAAAAATGACTACAAAATTTAAAGAAACTGTTGATTGGTTTATGGTAAAAAAAAGTTAAATAGAATTAAAAAATCGTTATTTTAACATATGGAATACGTTCATGAAGTCTTCTAGGGTTCAAAGTTCATGTTTGTTTTAAAAATTCAATTTTGTGGATTGGTGCCTTTCTGCAAAAAGCCGTCCAATTAATAGTCGCGGAAAGAAAATTAACCCGAAATCAAGCCAGATCAAATCTAAATCGACAGCGGTCAAAACTCAAAATGGAAACTGATTTTTAAGCGGTTTAGTTCGCTCATTATCACTCTAAAACTACATTTTTAGCGATCTCTGTTATTACTCATCGAAAAAACGGAAGCTTGTGGTTTTATACTGGAAATAGAGCTCTTGTTAATTTCCTCGACAGACAACGCTTGGATCAATTTACTATTCGACCGAGAATTAAGAATTTGGTAGTAACATCATCTCCAACATCCCCATCGATGTTACACGAACTCCTACCAAAAGTTCATCCTAATTGTATGTACTCGTATCATGAATTTTGCGTGGGTTCTCAAAAAATGTGTATTTGTAGTTTGAATAATGCACAATTTATTTTTATCTGGCTTTATAATAATATGTCAATAAATAAATCTAACTTATTTATTTTTATTTATTTGCCTACGCCCCCATTCTTCAAACGTCTGGGTCCCCCTCCGTAGGAGCGAGCGCCACACCGTCGGGGGGATCATTTCCTAGGAGCGTACGCCCCCTCTTTAAATGTTTTAGGTTAAGGCACCGGGATATATAAATAACAAAATGCGGGCTCTCTGTTTACAAAGAAGTTAGACAATACGCAAACACCGGAAGTATCACACTACGCACGTTTCTGCGGGTACATTTACACCCTACTCACGATCATTTTTTGTCTTCTCAATCTCAACAGTGACTGTCTTCTCAGTCTCAACACTGCTTTCCGCTCCCGAATTTTTACCCAGGATCTTTTTAGCAATAATCATTTCGCTGGAAATTGACTCTTCAGCCTTGTGCCACGCTTGTCATTTTCTATCGGCCATGACGTTGGAGCATACCAAGATCAGCTCCAGCATTAAATAGTAAAGTTGCCGATGTGCGTTTCATACTGTGTACAACTCTGCTTCTGGTAATTTAAAAAAAATCTGCTACTACTGATGGTATTGTCGATAAACTATTTATTCCGACTTACTGTACTGTGCATTTCTCACTTCTGTAGCACAAAAACAACCTGAAACATTCTTAGGTCACACAGACATATACTTTCTACAAATATCCAGCACATTAACGGAAAATCCTTCTTTCATGATGGTAAAGCTGCGTGAAACATTTGTTTTTGTATCTGGTACAGATACCAACATATAGGATCCATTATCTTTTACGTTATCGATTGATATTGTCACTAATTCATTACATCGACAAGCCACCTGATACACCAAAAATTAGTGCCACCTGTAATGTAAAAAATTAAATTACATTCTCAAATAACAAAATCGACTTTCCTTCATCATCAAAAACTTTGTATTAGGTGCCTCTACTAGAAACTGTTGAATGTGCTCTCTTTCAAGAACTTTTGCTTTCTTTGGCTTGTGATTTTTAGATGCGTTCTTCAAAAAAGCGATCAATCTGCCATATTACGAAATATCTGCATTTTCGTGAAGCTTTAATGTCGCTCTTAACATGGAATATTTTGTCCAACTCTCTTGCTGACGTTAAAGAAGTAACCCAACAGCACGTCTTCGCTTACACCAGAAACATTATCCGTAAAAATTAAAAAAAAAATTTGGTGGGCCACCCTTATCACTTAGGGGTATAAAAAGTAGTTTACTAGACCTACCGAATATATACAAAAAATTTCATAAAAATCGGTCAAGCCGTTTCGGACGAGTTTGGTTACAAACATTGTGACACCTGAATTTTATATTAGATTATTTTAGAACAAATTTCATTACCATAAAAAAGGTTATACCGAGTCGACCTTAAAAGGTAGACATATGCTGTCGCGGAATTTTTTTTAGAACTTTTAGAAGGGAACAATTCCATCATACATGATTTTTATGTAACTTTAACCGTTTAAGCAGCGTAAGCAACGTAAGCTGTCAAAGGAGGAATCATTTTTCTGTTTTTCGGATATTTTTCATTGCTGCTCCGCTCCTATTGATCGTAGCGTGATATATAGTCTATACTCTATAACCTTCTTCGATAAATGGACTATCCAACACAAAAAGAGTTTTTGAATTCAAACAGTAGTTTCTGAGATTAGCGCGTTCAACCAACCAGACTCTTCAGCTTTATAATATAAATAAGTATAGAAGTATAGATAAAAATGCCCATTTTTTTTAATCTCAAAATTGTTTTCTTCTTGCTTTCCAATGGGCACAAATTGATACAAAATTTGACACATCTAAGCTTCTGGCAATTTGATTTCCAATTGAGAGATTCAATGAAGATAATCTGCATTGGCCCATTGTGTTTCTTAAAAAATGTTTAGTCATTTTTAATTTCGAAAAAGATCTTTCCGCTGAAGATATTGTAAGAAAAGTGAAACATGCTGTGATAATTTCCCAGTCCTGTTTTTTTTCTACTTAAAAAATTAGTTGTAACATACATCAGAAATATTTTATTATTCCAAAAAAGCACCACAAGTACAAAATTAAAATAGTTTTGAAAATACGAAAGTTTTCATGAAACACAACCGTGAACACAACTGAAACTGAATTTTTTTCACGTCTTATTACAGCATGAAGTTTCACTGTAGATCTGAGGGCAAAATTTAAGTATTTTGATGTATTGTATCATAAATTAGTCATACTTTTGTCCGATAAAGATTGGTAATTTACTACATGGGATGTTAGATTTGCCACAATGGGATTGCGGCACTGCGACAGGTTTATTAGAAACAGATGCTGCTGCATTTTCGAGCGCCGGTGTCGGTCGCTAAAATCCGAGTTTATTGAGTCCAGCCCTTTGCAGCAAAAAATTCGTAAAAAGCAATGAACGATCGATCCTGGGATTACCCCACATTTTCGAATTTTTTATTTCGGGATGTAATTTGGGCAATAATATAAAAAAATCTAATAAAAAAAAAATGTTCGTGTGACCGGACCGGGCCCCTTGAAGCAGCGGGCCCGTGTTCCGGCGAACACACGGAACACCGGTAGTTACGCCACTGATATCACGAGTGCATAAGCCGTTTTCTATTTTAAAAATTTTCTCAATTTGACATGAACAAACAATTTGTCGTGGCAAGCACACGGGAACCTATTCATAGACTATACTCAGGATCACGAAGCAATGCGTACACGTCATGGATGACGTAGATCCGTTACCAAAACTTAATCAAAAATACGCGCCGCAATACGTGGCAATACGGATCAAAATCGATCAATTTGGGGGAAATTATATTGGTACGACTGATAGCAAAACATATGCTAAAGTTTTATCGATTTCACAAGTGCTTCAGTGACTAGGAACACGTGAAAGGGGTTATAGTCATGATCTTTCCTGTGCCTGAGTTTGTAATTCATAGCGTCTATGCAGCCTGCAGCATGCTCTTGTGTGCTGAAACACTGCAAGTGTAGCTTATTTCTTAACTGTTGCTTTACATTAACGGTCTTCTCATGCTATAATCATAAATAAAACAAACCACAACAATAACAAGCCGACCTGTTTTTTGACAGTTTTCAAACCGATTCATTTGTATGATAAACGTGGTAGACGCATGACGTCATACAGAGTCCGTGACGTGTACGCATTGCTTCGTGATCCTGACTACGAGCCCTAACAACTAAATGTTCGGACAAACTAACCGGAGCGCTCAAAAACCACTCTTTATGAATTAATTTTTAATTTTTATTATCAAATCACATAAAAATAGGAAGCTAAGATTTCAAAGAATAGTTTTTAATAAAAAAGTTGAATGTTTTACTTTACATAGAATTTTAATTGAAATATGACTGTGGATTTTTCAGAAAAAGTGAATACACTTTGGCAACTAATTATTCGGACAAATAAATAAAAAAAATAATTTTCACTAAGTAGGCGGTGTGAATTGTTTGATTGTTAATAAATATCATTCTCCTCTTCCTGCTTTACCTAACTGTGTTGTAAGATCCATAGAAAAATATATATATTCTTTAACAAAATGGTTTGTGGACGTCCACTTGAAAAATCATTAAGTGCACTTATTGTAAAGAAGTATTGCCAAGGTAAAAAAATTCGGGAAATTAGTGAAGAACTGAATTTAGCAAAGTCCACTGTAGCGGATATAATCTCACATTATCGCGAAACTGGTGGACTAGACGTTAAAGGAAAAAGTTCAGGAAGACCGAAATTAGTTTCAGAAAGAAGTCAAAGGCTCCTTGTAAAACTTTGTAAAAAAAATCGAAGAAACACATTGCGGGACATAACAGCACAATGGACGGATGAAATAGGGCATAAGCTGTCACGAGAATGTCAGGATTAAGTTTTTATAAGGTAATTTTTAAGTTTTTGGTTTACATTTGTTCCACCGTGCCGTTACAGGCCAAAGAAAAACCTTTAATAACGGCAAATCAAAAGAAAAATAGGTACAACTGGGCAAAGTCTAAGCTGGCATGGACCATGGAAGATTGGTCAAAGGTCATTTTTAGTGACGAGTCAAAATTTGATGTGTGCGTGGGAGATTTGCGGAGAAGAGTGATAAGATCAAAAAGTGAAGCGTTCAATAAAGACTGTTTAAAACGAACTGTAAAGTTTCCTAAAGGAATAATGGTGTGGGGATGCATGTCAGCTAAAGGGTTGGGGAATTATGAATTGGTGGAAACGACTATTAACGCCATGAAATACCAACAAATTTTAGAAAACAGTTTGTTGCCCTCTGTTGAAAAACTGTATCCGGACAACGATTATATTTTTCAACAGGACGGTGCATCATGTCATACCGCAAAAAGTACTAAGAAATGGTTTCGGGATCATGATATCAGAGTCCTTTCATGGCCTGCGAACAGTCCTGACTTAAATGTCATTGAGACACTTTGGCACGACATAAAATCCGTTTTGCGCAACAACCCCCAACGAACGCTCTTAGGTTTAAAAGCAAAAATCGACGAAGTTTGGGCAAGTTTTACTCCTGAATACTGCAGAAGTCTTGTAAGTACTATGCCTGCAAGGATACGCGCAGTAATCAAAGCAAAAGAAGATGTTACACCACATTAAGTAAAAAAAAATACTCATGTCCGAATATTTAGTTGCCAAATTTATTCGTTCATATCAGCTTCTTGTTGTGTTATAATTTTGTTAAGTTAATAATATTACAATTTTTGTTGAGAATATTGCATTAAAGATACCTACTTATATAGTACTGTAGTTTTGTTTTTGTAAAATACATTGTTTTTCATTAAATTACATTTTTTTGTATAAAAGAATACTTGTCCGAACATTTAGTTGTTAGGGCTCGTATACCAGCTTTTAACGACATTGAATTTTTGGGAATTTCATTATGCTTTAGGTACTGTTACTAAAGGAGGTGTTGGATAAAACTATGTATTACAGTCGTGTCTTAACAGCAAATAAGTCGCTTCAGAAAAATTAGGCCACTCGAGCAAGCTCTCGTGGCTAAACATTTCTTTACCGACTTATTTGCCTTATAAGACACTTGTATAATAAATAGCTATTATTCTCTCGTTCCAACATCATCCGATAGAATTTATGATATAATTCGTTTAGATGCACATAGAAAATTTGATAGGCGCGATTATCCAATAAATTATATATATGGAATATTCCTCGCGTACATAAAAAAGTACCTGGATTAATGAAAGATGAGATGAAATTTAAAATTATGAGTGAATTCGCAATCTTACGTCCAAAAGTATACAATTATTTGAGAGATAATGAATCTGTTGGTAAAAATCATTATAAAATTAAAGGTGTTGGAACGAGTGCTTCGTCTAAATTAACTTTTACAGAATTCTTTAATGTATTAATTAAACACACAACAGTTTTCAGCTCGTTTAATTGTATTCTATTGTGGTAAATAAACGCTCACTAACAAACAATGACGATAAACGCTACATTTGCAACGATAACATAGAGACTTTACCATGGGGACACCATAAAATTCCCGTTCTTCAGGAACAAACCAAAGAGAACAAAAAGGATAATAAAGCTTGATGTTATGTAAAATCGTGATTAGTCTTTGGGTATTATTTATTAATCGTTTCATTCAATGTTAACATTACATTTCATTTTATTGTGTCGAATAAAAAGAAACTAGTTTGGGCGAGCGGTCTAAGGCGCTAGATTTAAGCTCTAGTTCTTACAAAGAGCGTAGGTTCGACTCCTACACCTAGCATTTTTTTAAAGAGGGTTTTTTTTGGGTATGCTCCAAACAAATCAAGTTAGACAACCAACAATACTGTTTTAATTTATTTCCTTACTATATGACGCTTCCCAAGTAAGACAACCAACAAATCCATATCGTATTTGGTTAGTTTAGAGGAGGAACTTCATGGTTAGTCATGTGATTGATCGCTACGTTCCGAACAGAGATATTCAAATTCCCCACGTAGAAAACTGCGCATGCGCACAAATTACCCCACATGTCACTTTTTTAGTGCGTTCCTTTTGTAACAAGTGCATATGCAACCCCAATTGTCACCATTGTCGAATTCTTGTCAACGACCCCTTAAAAATCACCTCTTTCGAACCTTCCCAGAAAATCCCAACAAATAGATCCATATACTTCCTTTGTTCCATCTCGCTATATCCCGTCCTCTCTCCGGTTTGCGGAATTAAGGTCGAAACACAAAAGATCGAAAATTATCAAAAAATCGAAAATACCAAAGGCCGAATAACAAAATATCGAAAATACATTGCGTCGAAGCACAAAAAATCGAAAACTAAATACCGAAATACAAAAGATCGAAACTATAAAACATTGTATTTCAAATCATCAAATGAACAAGAGAATATTTTATTTATCAAAAAAATTATTACTGTTATAAATTGTAAGCAATTTGGTGTAAAACTTGCATGTAATAATCTTCGGTCTCGTTCTACTTTTGGGTAAATTGCTTGACAACGTTCGCTAATCTATTGTTCTTGTCTTTGTACCGCTTAGTCTCTGGCTCCTTATATCCTACCAATTGATGGTCCAATTTCATGTTCTGGTATTTTTGCTCTTCCAATAATTCTTCTAGAAATTTCCAGATAGAAGGATTCTTCGCCTGAATCCGTCTGTGGAAACTACTATGCCAGCCCTCTGCAATATTGTTCGTTCTAGGTTGTTCGTTAAGTGTTCTGGCATGGCAACTCCATAAACTGTGTTCAAACAGCGGTTTCTTATTGTTTTTTTTTTCGCATTTACCTACAAATTGTAACACATTCTTAGTTAGTGAATATAACTCATCTGCTGTAAACGTAGAACGGAAGAAATAGCCTGTAGGTATGGTATACCTTGTGGATAATCCATGTATCACAAAACAAAGCATTTTGTTTGCTACTTTAGGTTTTTCACCGATTGTTTTTTCAGGTTTTGATGGGTCAAGACCATAAATTCGATCTTCTGATCGGCTATAATGTAGTTTTTCAGTTTATAGCCTTTAGGACTGCAGAATCTCCATACTGTACACATACGGACGGTAATTTCTGACCATCTTGGTATTTTTTTATAATTTTTTAGAATGTCTAAAATAAATAAAGATTTTTCATCTGCATTGGTTATATTCTCAATAATTTTCTCAATGTTTCATTTTTTTAATGCAGTGACCTGTTCTTCCAAATGATTTACTTTTGATAAGACATTGCGAATATTTTGCCTGCATTCTCTTAAGCTGTAACTTTAATACCTTACATTGATATTTGAGATCCTGAAACTCTTTGTTTTCATCAGACTGCATATGTGAAATTTGATTAGAATTTTATTGTTCTAAAACTACTACAGTCGGGTTGGGACCCGGTAGGATGTTAGTAGAATCAGTAATCTGAAATATATAAGGCTATAGTTAGTAAAGTGTATGTTGCTAACAGAAATTTGTTTTTATCTACGTTAAAAGTGGGAAGTGCGTTTTTGCAAAGGCGCATACGTTTTGCTTTGGCATCGAAACAGTCTCTTCCAAAATGGTTGGAACATAATACTGTGTAATCACTTATTTTACTCGAGTCTACAATAATGTTTTAACGAGTTGTTACATTTTTTCCATTTTACAAACCATTAACTAATTTTAACGACTCCATCCATTTGTTTCGCACATTAACATCATTTGGAATACTAAAAAATGGCTTTTCTGCATTTCCGCAAACAAAACATTTTCGTCCCATCGTGGAAATATCAAATGAATTTGAAAAAGTCAAATTTACATTTGAAAATGATAGTTCACGTAGAGCTATGGAGACGGCGCAGTCTTATGTTCACCGCGGCCTACTTTGCGGGAACAACTTTTTACAAAATCGAAACGGCCTTATTTCGAGAGATTGATGAAGTTGGTGATGATCAACGCGCGGAATTGTATCTCATACGCTAGAACCAGTGCTGACGCGGCGATAGTTTGATTACAAATGTATTTTTATTTGGACTATATCAACATAATATAACATTTCAAGATCACAAATCTGTGGCCCTGTGGTTGAAAAATTAAAAAGGGAATCGAGTATTATTATTTGAAGTAATATATAGTAATGTAGACTACTCGCCGTAAAACACACCTTACTTCAACTGGGGGATTGCAGCGGTGAGATAAAATCCTGCGTACTGATGATGAATTGATGATATTCAAACTTCGCGCAGACATCGAGCGGACATAGGATAAACCACAACCTGGAGTGCGTTCAGAAATGAGACAAGGATCATACTAGCGTAACTCCTGCCGTTCAAAATAATTCAGAATGATCCAAAGTTATGACGTCAGAAACGTTCAAAAATTACCAGAGTGATACCCATGGTCAACACCCACCTCGGATGATGGGCGATAGAGAGTGAAAAGGCGGTTCTGACAAACGTGACTTATTTGATTTCAAATTTTTTATACTTTGAGGTTATGATTACTCGGAATCCGTTGCATCATATTTTGTTCGTTTGTGTCAAAGAGAGATATGGCAAATAAATACCGCCTAATCGTCAACGAAGACAACCAGCCCATCGTTGATGGCAATAATATATTACTGCAACAAATAGAAGGTAATTTTTTCTGTGTTAAATCAACGTTCCCCACTTTTGAGTTTTTAGACGACACATGTGTTTCTACTCTAACGGAGGAGATAAAAAGTTATTTTAACATAACAACTGCTGCTGCTGTGTCCACATGTACTGCTGATGAGGGAAATTGTAATGGACGTGTATGGTGTCGAAATGGAATATTGATGCCGATTGCACAAGTGAAACAATTCCAAGCGCAGTTTTTATCCACCACCATGAAAAATGACAAGGTATGGCGAAATATTGCTGAAGAAATGGCCAAACATAAATTTCATCTTTCACCCAGTCAGTGTCGTGACAAGTGGAAATATTTAAAGCAAAGGTAAAAATAGTATATTATTAACCAAGATTGTGAAGGCAGTCATTCTAGACCGAGCGCAAATTAGAACCCGAGACGCGCAGCGTCGAGGGCTATAAAGCGCGAGGTCTAGAATTGGCTTCACAAACGTGGTTAATATACTATTTTTTCCACTAGTAGCCCATTTGAGGTTTGCAAATTTTCAAAATGTTTTTTCTGATATGCATCAATAAAAACGTGTACTCACGTCATTTTAGTAAGCTTTGGAATTTTGTTATTTTTTGACAGTCCAAAACTTTTGTTTCAATTTCCACCATATTTCCCGTTTTAAATAATTTTTTCTGTGAAAAATGTTGGAAGGTGAACCATCATGTACCCCTCCTGAAATAAAAGAGACGGCACTACGCATGTAAGAACAGCTACTTCCAGAAAAATCAAAAAAACTGTACCTGAAGATATATTCAGAATTTAAGGATTGGTGCTTGGGAAAAAAATTGGGACAACGTCTGAAAATGTGCTTATGGTATATTTCAACGAACAGGCCAAAACGAAAAAGGCATCCACATTATGGGCAACGTATTCAATGCTCAAATCCACAATTTCCCTAAAAGAAAACATTAGAATCGAAAATTACCCACGACTTATGTCATTTCTCAAGCGACAAAATGCAGGTTACAAACCTAAAAAATCTTTCGTGTTTTCGCAAGAAGAAATCACTCGATTTTTAACAGAAGCTCCTGATAAAGATTTTTTATCAAAAAAGGTATTTTTGCTTATAATTGTCATCAATATTTACAAACCATTTCATAGGTGATCTGTGTTATGGGAGTGGCTGGTGCTTGCCGCACTGATGAGTTATGTAATATAAAGATGAAAGACATTATAGTCAAGGAGGATATTATCATTGTGAATATACCAACCAGCAAAAATGGAGCGTCGCGAAAATTTGTTGTGATAGAACCTCTGTGGACTGAGATAATTCGAAAGTACACTTCAAAAAGACCTACCCCTGATATGCCAAAATTATTGATTGGTTTTCGTGGGGATAAACCTACAAGACAAAATATTGGTCACAATACAATCAGCAAAACTCCAAATACTATAGCGAAATTCCTAGGATTAAAAAACCCAGACCAGTACACAGGACACTCATTCCGTCGTACTTCCGCGACAATTTTGGCTGAAAAAGGCATAGACCTTTTATCGTTAAAGCGACACGGGGGATGGAAATCCTCCAGCGTAGCAGAAGGATACATCGACGACTCGATATCCGATAAGAAAAAAATCGCCGAAATGGTCCAAAGTTCATTTACGACACATTCACTCCCGTCAGCTTCAGTTTCATTCCGGTCCACTTCCGTTTCATTCCCGTCCACTTCTGTTTCATTCCCGTCCACTTCCCGCGGTCCAGAGCACGAAATTCTTAACTCCACGATAGACATACCTGCAGCCAGTTTTTCCAATTCAAGTACAAAGACAGGGACTGCTGGTATCAATATGACGTGCCACAATTGCACCATCAACTATTATTTTAATAAGAATTAAATGTTTCCTTACCGTTAATATTGTTATAAGTTGTAATATTTCAGTTATTAAATTGTTTTAGTATCACTAAGTAATTTATCGTCAATTACACCGACAATAATCAATTCAGGGTTCGGAAATCATTCCAGGGCATAATTTAAAAGCAAATTTTCCAAAATGATCGTTTTCAGGTTATGTCGCATTTTTTCTGACAGTTGTGGAGAGTTGTCATATTAGGTGGCCAACTTCACGTTTACATTATTGACCAAGGTTCACAATTTTCCAAATTACAGACCTCTAGACAAGTCGACAATTAGCCATTGTAATGCTACTAGTGGAAAAAATATATTAATTAAACAAACATATACCTTGTATTTATATTGAACAACATTTACATAGATATATGAAAAAGAGATAATATGAAGGATACACACAGTGGGGAGGAGCGAATCAAATTTGAATATTATTATGAACTTGATGATTTATTAGGGAAAAAACCTAATGTTGAACCTTTAGCCATCGCGTCGTCAAGTCGTGAAAATACTTGTGAGTACAAGCTCTAGTTGTTTGTATGTATGAATCAGTATAATTTAATAAATTGTAGCCCTTGAAAGCTTTACAGACGATGATGATGAGCCACCACAGAAAAAAAAAAGAAGTGACAAGAATGACTCTTTAATGAGAGAACTTTTAAATAACGTTAAACAGAAAGATGAAGCTAGAGAGAGACGCCACCAAGAAATGAGAGAATGGAAAGAAAAAACTTTGGAAGTATTTAAGGATGCTATGGCGAGTTTGTTAAAAAAACTTTAAAGTTAAAAAATATTTATTTATTCTATTACCAGAGGGGTAGTTATGTTTGTGTTTTCTTTATCTCTTATTATTATTATTATTATTGATATAGTAGGTAATACCTAGTAGCATAATGTTATCTACTTTAATAGAAATATTTATTTTATTTGATTATACGTTTACAAAACTAATATTAATAAAATTTGTTGTGCCTTCTAACAATGAACAAATTTTGTGTATTTATTGCAACTCTTGAAATAAAGTTTGACAAAGTTGATCTCTGTATACTCTCCCATTTCTTTCAGCAATTTCATGACGTGCCGCTTCTTCATTACCATGAATTGCATTCTGTCCTTCAGCAATGTATTGGTTCCCATATTGTACTTCATCATGCTCTAAACAAATATTATGTAAAATGCATGCTGCCAATACGGTAGTTGGAATGCTGTCAGTTTATTGCAAATGATAACTCAAAGCCATTTTGGGAATCTAAAAGAAAGCAACAAAATTATTTATATTAGGGACATCAATGTTAGTGATAAAATAAAATAAAATAAAATGTTCCATTTGCACGTTCTAGCACACTCCAAACCTAAATTGTATTTATCACATCACATTTTGCTTCTTAGATGTTTTTATTGGTAATACACAATTATTTCCAATTTTCACAATCAAATCCAATCAAATCCACTCAAGGCCCTTAATTGTGTTTGCCCAATCAAATCCAATATAAGTTCAAATTGAATCCCAGTTAACCCAATCAAACACAATCTGGTCCAATCTAACTTAGATTGGGTTATATTGGATTTGATTGGGCATTTTTAACAGGGATGCTGTGTTAGTTTGAATCAATCTGTACACATCTGAATTGCGAAATATTCGTGTGTCACTAACTGATCCTGGGTAACCAACATACACGTCTGTGAATTTCAAGAATGAATCACAAATTCCTTGAAGTGTAATGGCATAATGGCATTTTCTAGTTATGTAAACTTCCGCATCACGTTCTGGTGCTTTTATAGGGACAAACGTACCGTCTACAGCTCCAATGACATTTGGTATATGAGCCATTTCAAAAAATCTCCTCTTTACACTTTCTACTCTCTCTCCCCTGGGCCACGAGATAAGTTGCCTGCCTAATACATTTAAGGTTTTTACCACCCTCATGAAAGAAACTGATAGAGAAGACTTTCCCATGTCAAACCTTTCACCAACTGACCTGTAAATGGTGTGCAACCAACAATTATAGCAATACATAAATAGCAAGTTTACACCCACCTGTACGAATCTGGGGTAGCTAATAACCACAACACTGATAGTAACTGTTTTTCAACTGGTATTATGTTTCGCCCCTTGTTTCCTACTCGCTGCAGACGTGGGCCTAAAATTACTAAAAGGCCTTCATATGCCTCATAACTAATTCTAAAATGACTTCTAAATTGAGTCCGGTTATAATTGGGGACCATTCTGGATTCTGGATTCTTAATTTATGAGGGCTGACCGTAGCCAGCCGGCACTTAGGCCTCGCCTTTGGGCCCATTGTACCTTCCCCAAGTCCATATCAGGGTGTTTTCCCGCTCCTCTACTCGTCAAGCCACCCAACTGCTTGAATGTACTTGAGTAATGCAGAGGGTGGAAACTCCCTGATATTTGCCATACTAGGCCAGATGTCCCCTAGTGTAGGGTAGTGTAAGCGCGGCTTTACGAGAAAAAAGAGGTAAAGCCAGCTTTAGCGATAAGTAGAATAATGAGGTTAGGTTTAAGACCTGTACGCTTGGATGTATGAAGAATCGTAGAATAAACAACTTTAAACAAATAGAGATTTCCTATAAAAGTTAATATACAACATTGGCGACGAGGAAAATCGGAGAAAATAGAAAAAACGCGGCAGAAGACGGGTAAATCCAAAAAACAATCATTGTGTTACACGTGGTGACGCAACAAGAAGATGACGCTGATCGGTTCTATCGATAGTTTTGATCCAAAAGTGGACAATTGGACATTGTACCAAGAGCAGCTGGAGGAATTTTTTAACGTAAATGGAATAGTAGACACCCCAGCAACAGAGGGTCAAACAGAGTCGAAGAAAAGAGTGCCAGCTTTATTGAGCCTGATAGGAAAAGAAACCTACAAAACTCTACGAGATCTCTGCACACCGGCGTTACCAAAGGATAAAACCTATGAAGAATTGTGTACTCTGCTAAAGAAACAATTTTCACCCAGTACATGTATTTTCAGGGAAAGAATTGAGTTCTACGAAGCACAACAACAAGACAATGAAACGGTAAAAGAATGGTACGCTAGAATACACAACCTAGCGGGAAACTGCGAGTTTGGAAACGAGCTCACGTTTGTGCTAAAGGACAAATTCATCTGTGCTATGAAAAGGAGTGTCATCTGAGACAGATTGTGTGAAGAGTCCCCAACCACAACATTACAGAAACTAGTGGAGATTGCACAAGCAAGAGAAGCAGCTCTACAAAGCCAGAGTGACTCCGTCAACACAATAAGAAGGGTGCCACAGACCAAAAAGGATACACAACAGGAAGGGAAATCTCAAACAAACAATAATGAGGCAAGAACATCTAAGAACACATTCCAGCCATTCCAGAGAGGGAAGTGGAACTGCAGGCGATGTGCAGGAACCCATACTGGCCAACAGGTGTGTAAATACAGAAATTACACATGCAACATTTGTAAAAAGGTGGGACATTTAGCAAAGGCATGTTTCAATAAAAATAAACAAAATTTGGTAGAAACAAGCGTAAATAGCATTAGTTTTGTTAATAACAGCCCAGTTTATTGTAACGTCAATATTAGTGATAAGGAAATACAAATGTTAGTAGATAGTGGCGCATGTACATCAATAATTTCAGAAAAAGATTTTAAATCTTATTGGCCAAGTGCCAAGTTAAAATATAATAATAGGCAGTTAAAAACATATTCAGGGCAGCCAATAAAAGTTTTGGGTACTTTCAACGCATGTATACAGTACAAAAATGTAAAATGTGAAAATTTCGTTTTTTTCGTTATCGACAAAAGAGACGGTAAACAAAGTATGCTAGGGAGAGATTTTTTAAACAAATTTAAATTCGAATTAGTTTCAGAATTTGACGAGAAAAATGAAGTCTTATCGGTTAGCGAAACTAATATTGTTAACGAATTCCAGGAGGTTTTTTCAGAGTGTTTGTTAAACTGGTAATGTCCCGTAAGGAAACCTACCAGTTTACGCAGTTTGTCCCTTGAAAGTGAGAGATAAAATTTTGTCAACTTACGGTCTGGTGTCGCCATACAAGCTCTACTATGCCGACAGCTGCTCAACTTCACCCATATCTGCTCATGGCGTCTCTGGGTATATTGCTTTACGAGTTCGTTCGAGAGGGCGACCGAAGGCGTGATTGCCGGTTCGGGTCCCCCGAAGGGCATGCGCGCGGTTCGCTTCGCCATTTCATCTGCTCTCTCGTTTCCTTTGGGGACCACTTTTGTTATGTAATTTTTAATGCGCACCACTTCCCTTCTTTTTCTTTTTTTTATCCCTAATTCACAAATAATTATATCCTCTTCATCATCATCACTGCTGCTACCAATGTCATCATCAAAAACAATTTCGCACAATGTTAGCTGTCCGGTTAAAAAAGTGTACAGTAAGTAACATATTTTTTTTCTTTTAGATAACTCCATCTTTGATCTTGATGTTGATCTCTAACGTAATGTTTGGTTATGCCAAAACAATCAAAACAAACCCGATTCACACTTCGTCGTTCAGAATAGTCGCGCACCCTGATTGCACACTGGCAGATGACGTCACGTCACCTCGTAAAACCTCACACCACACTTACGCGCTGTTTCTGAACGCACCTCTGTTTCCATAAGAAATACATGGGGAGCTTACGGAACGACATAAAGAGGTCACTAGCGTCTCTAAAGGTGCTCCGACCTTGAAGAATATAGTTTCTTTTTCATTTTAAGGTTTTCGGTGCTCGTTTTGTGTGGTTTTGTCAACAAGAAATGTCATTAATTACGGGATCATATGGGATGTTGGGTTATGAGGTTAAAAACAAATGTAAAATTTATTTTAACAAAGTAGTAGATACTTACGATACATGTAAAAAATACTAGAAAATTACAGGCTAAAGAGGTCAACAAACTGCAGGTTAAATTTTAGTGTGTAAAAAATTTTAACTCTAATAAACACTGAAACGAGGTAATCAAGAGGAAAGTCTTTGCAGGGGTGGTGGAATGTTATTTTTTTATGGTTCGTTTTTTAGCCGCAAACCAGTTAATGACTACAGTGCATAAATTGGGAAAAACTCACAAAATGTATTACCCATTACCGGAGTATAAACTGCAAAATGTTCAGGTGGCATCATTAAATCGTCAAAAATCACATCTTCATTGAAGACTTTAAAATGGCACACAATTAAAACAGGATGTACCACTTCGCAAGAATGTGCAACGTTCACACAAACTTCGCAGAAGTGGTGGTGTAAGAATTTTCGTATTAATGAGTATCCACAAACATACCGTAAACAGTTGTGTTCTTTCAAGGTGAATTTCCGGTAACTCATATCACTTAATGATTGTTGAAGAGGCCAGAATACGGGGAAGATGTGTTGTGGAAGTTTGTTTAAAAGAACACCTTGGCAAATTTTTCATTTCAAATAAAATAGTGTTTTACAGTTGGTTCTTGCACTCACATTGAAATAATCTGTAGTAAATAGTTTCCGAACCACTCTTTGGAACTGTATTGGTGTGGGATTTATACAATTCCCAAATTGACGCCTCACAGAGCCAAACAAATATGCCAAACAATACTGATTTAGTTGCAGCAACCTTTTAGTGAAAATTGTAAACAAATTGTATTCTGTGAAAACTATTAAAAATAATAAGCAAAATATTTATGTTCCTGAACTTGTTTTTTATTTTTTTGTGAGTGATTTAAAAATATTAAGAGTGAATTAAAAATTTTGCAATTCACTTGTGGATAACAACTTATTTGTCAGACTTGTTAAGGATTTAATACGTCAAAATTGAATAAAAATGTTTTGCTTGAATATATTAATAATTTACAAAAAAGAAAAAATCGCCAATGTCACTAGTACATACCAGCCATTTTTATTTTTGTGTACAATTATTAGTATTATACGAATGCTACGAAATATTTGAATCTTCGTGTTTCCCGGGAACGGGCTCCCTCCCAAGGTCACACCCGTTCCGCAAATATTGCTGAAGTTTCGTTGCTGATCTACTGTGGTACTGGCATAGATCTTATAATTACTTATGGATAGCGCGCCACCGCTTGGTATTGACGCCAACATTAGAAAAGGAAAGCAATTGACCAGTAAAGTGAATGACGCGCGAAATTTGAACTCAGTTCATAACACGAGACCCGAATTTCAGTTACCCGTGTAATCTTTATGGGTGAAATCGAGGCGTCATTTTAACGCTTAAATTCTACCATTAAAGTAATTTTCTTATATATACCACTACTTGTACCATTAAGACTGATATTTTTACTGTTGATCTTGATACCAAACACGAACGGAACCGGTGGTATTTAATAAATATTTGAATTCAACTTTTACCACTACATTTGCCTCGAACGTATGTCGCACAGTGGTTCATATTGCCATTGACTTCCCCCTCCACATAAATGGCTTTGATTTTCACATGCTAGAGATCACTAGAGATACGGCTGTGAATACATAAAGGAGATCTCATATTGCAAATGTTTTCAATCAATTGCCAAATTTTGATTTAAGAATCATCATCAATCCCAAGCTTTTTTCTTTTCACACTTTTTGGTAGAAAATGAAAAACTTTGCATTTGTGATTAAACCTTTCATGTACAAGTAAAAATCACTTTCATTTTAGTACGAATTGGGTCTGTAACACCCATTTAAAAAAAATCACAATTTAAAGACCAATTTATTTCAAAACAAAAAAAAATATTCTACAATAAAAAATTGCACCGCCTAATGCAAAATCTGATTCACTTTTGGTGAAAAACTGACCCACAAACTGTTATATTGATGGGGCATTTAAATAGTCCTCGGATACTAATAGTTCTTCGACACTGTGAAGCAGATTTTCTTCAGATCTTTCTGGTTCAGGGCCCAATAGCCAAAGCAGTGCTTCGCTCCCATCAGTTTGTCGTAAGCTTTTATAAAGTTGTACCTCAACATTAGCTGTTTTTAGGTTGACTTGGGGATTAAAAGAATTTTCAGAGATCACAGCTCTGACCTCGGCTGATTAACTTTTCTTCAGATGTACGTCCCAAGAACGCAAATTATTGGTCCAAAATACATTATAACGCCCGTGTAGGGCAGGTGTAGCCATATGGTGACACACAAATGCACCTCTTGTGGTTTCACATGTTGCCTCTCTTAAGGAATATCTATGCAAAATAAAACAAAATACCTCATAATTGTACTTGATACAGAATTTATCAATATACATTAACTTACCATTGGCTATTTCGCAGTATACCAAGTGACTTTCACTGCATTATTTGACTGCAAAGAATTTTCTCCGTTCACAATGCATTTCCGATCGTCAACAAAAAAAAAACCGGTAATTGCCTTTATTGTTAACACATGTCTTTCTGTCATTATTAATAACAAATACAATAAAACCAGTCCACAGACATATACAACCTAATGTGAACCAATATCACAGAACTAATATATCATCCAAAAATTGTGATTATGATTGTTTGTTGTGACGAAAATACGAAATCAACTGTCATATTTTGGGGATTTTCACGATCTAAACGTCACTAGCCCTCCAAAATATTCGCGTTCCTTTTCTGTTCGGCGTGTTTCTGGATTTTCCGTTTCACTCATGCGCAAGTCATTAGAAACGATGTACGTTACTTTGATGAACAACGTTGTTTTTAATTTGCGATATTTCTTTAACACAAGCTTTTTATATAGTTAAACCTTTAGTAACAGGAAGATAATTGTACAGTTTTTATCGCTTGTAGCATGAACTAGTTAAGATTTCTACCTGTGCGGTGTATTTTGTCTGTAAAATCAAGCTCCCATAAGAAACCCATAGTAGAATTTTTGAATTATGAACTGCCGCGCATTCTAAATTCTAACCTTACTTTACTGGTCAATACAGTGGATCAGCTGATTGTAGTCAAGTCGTGAATGTATTTGTATTTGTAATGTGTTTTAATTTGTGTTTAATATTGTTTTTTCACTACTAGCCTCAGAAGACTTCATTATATATCGTGTTTGATGCTTGAGAAATTACTGTTCTCCACCTTACCCAATAATGGATTTTTCTCTCCTACTAGTAGATAATGAAAATAATTGACAGTATTGCCATGGTTACCTTAGAATGTCGTAGTTGAGGTGTTTACTTGACATTAAGCTGCCACATTTTATACATTGTTTATTAATGACAGATGATGTAGAACTGGGAAGCTGAAATTTCTTGCGAAATCTTAAATTTGCCGCCTGGACCACACTCCAGCAAGAATGCCACCAGAGCAATCATGAAAAATGTATTGCAGTTATTCTTACGAGCACGCGACATTTTTAACCTCTAATTTGTGTAATCTGTTAAGAAGTAGTATTTTTATAATAAATAATGAAAATGTTAATGTAGAAATAATATTGTGTTATTCGAAAGACAAATGTTTATTAAAAAATTGAGAATAATAAGTATTAACAACAAAGTAACTAAAGATTAACACCTCAACTATAATTATTTGAAATAATAGTTAATTGTGCAGTTGTGGCACGTCATATTGATTCCCGATGTATTGCGATTGGAGGTAAAGTTCTCCACCGGTATAGTTATTTCACTGTTTGTAGCAGCATGTGTGGAAGTAGATGGCATTTCACTACACACTTCTTCACTCCTCTCACATAAAATATTGGAAGAGCTAGGAGCAGGTAGGTTAATGTGATGAGGTGTTCCCTGAATTATATTTGCAATTCTTCTTTTGTCAGTGAGAGACTCCTCAACATACCCTTCAGCAACCATTGAGCTTTTCCAGCCCCCATGGCGTTTGAGTGATAATATGTCCCCACCCATATCAGCCAAAATAGTCGCTGATGTTCGCCTCAATGTATGGCCAGTAAATTCGTCGACATTTGGCAGTTGTAGGTATTGAGCTATTTTATAAGGTGTCTTGCTTATCGTATTATGTCCCATGTTTTGTCTAGTCGGTTTTCCACCTCTAAACCCAATGAAAAGCCTTGCCATATCAGGAGATGGCCTTTTTGTCAAGTATTTTTTAACCACATCAATCCAGGTGGGCTCCATAATGACAAATTTTCGAGAAGATTTTGTTTTTGTTTGAGGGATATTTATGACTATCATATCCTCTCGTGTATCTACATCTGTCATTTTCATGTTGCAGAGCTCATCTGTCCGACAAGCTCCTGCAATTTCTATAATGAGAATAACCTGGAAGCAAATGTAATTTGGCGTTTTTTAAAATCTCATTGTCAATTAACAGAATTACCTTAGACGAAAGAAAAATTTCATCAGGTGCTTCTAAAATAAATTTTGTGATTTGATGCTTCTCAAAAACAGCCGCCTTTTTGGGTGTGTAGGAATCATTTTTGCGTTTGAGAAAAGCAATTACTTTATAATATTTTGAAATATCCACATTTTCTTTTAATTTAAGAGTTTGTTTTAACATAGAAAATGTGGCCCATAGACTGGAAGCTTTTTTGTTTTTAGCTTTTTCTTCCATATAAACAAGAAGGACATTTTCTGACACTTTGGCCACTTTTTTAATTTTGCACCAATCTTTGAATTGTGCGTAAACTTTTAAGTAGAACTCTTTTGATTTTTGTGGCAGTAATTGATTACACTGCACGTTACTTGCTTCTTTTCGGATTTCTGGCGGGGTGCACACACTAGTATCTTCGTCGCTAGTCGACATTTTGCTCTTTATTAAGATTTTTGGTTTAATGTCATTTTTATTCATTTGTTTTCACAGGCTATTTGATTTTCATGGATATCTTAAATTCGTTCCGACTTTTATACATTGTCATTAAAGAAAAGTTAAACAAATGTGCTAGTAGTGAAAAAAATAATATATAAACCACGGGAGAGAACCATTTTATAGCCTCGCTTTCATTATTACCCTCGACGCTACGCGTCTCGGGTATAATTCAGCTCGGCTATAAAAATTGTTTTCTCTCCCTTGGTATATAATTACTATTATTGACCTACAACGGTAAGAGTAAGGTTATAAAGTGTTAAACAGACCATAATACGTAGTGTTTTTTATATAAACAGTAATCGACGGGTTCTTCGTTTAAATTTATACGGACTTAAAATTATTATTGTGTTTAAAGAGGTTACCATTAGTTCAGTCTTGTGAATAGTCTCATTCAAAAATCTTAAGCTTAATCTATTTTCATTTTGTCCAGTGCTGTAGTGTTTATTAAATTTTATTAAATAAATTATTAAAAATTTGTTGAGTGTTATTTACTAATTTTACAAAGAAGTCCAAAACTTAACATTACCTACCTAACCTGCATTTAAAAAAAAGTGGATTAAATAAATACAAACAAATTTTTATGCTTACCCAATAATTTTTTTTTTCGTTTTCTTTCTCACTAGAAGTATGGGTAAAAAAGATATACCAAAATAAAAAAAGGTGCGAAATCATTTTTTTATCCCATGAGAATGTGCGTTTTTAACCCTAAACCGAAGCTCGAGTCTCGTAACTGCTTAAAGAGGTTTTTGCATTTTTTTTTTTTTTTACCTCATACAGTACATACTCTACAGTTTCCGATTCGGATTTCTTAAATAGAAAAAACCGATTGGGACTAACAAAGTAATAATTATATGTAAATACCCTCAACGGGTGTTTGGGCAGCAAAAAACATAGCTTTGAAGGACATTAATAAACTCGTCGCAACGAGGGAAATTAATTTCAGAAATTTATTTTTTAATTTAAGAGACCATCTTTTGGATCAGGATCCCATTAATAATCACTTGGATCTTTTAATTTATTTAATTTTAAACCAATATTTTATTATAAAAACACATCATTTTAATCAAACTTTAAATGAAGTCAAGCAAAGGATCAGAGCTCAGTTTACCAAATTAATTCATTTCAAGCATCAGTAAGTCAGTTTCATATAGCATTTATTGCATAGTTTTCTCCATGTGTTAAATTGATTGTCATTATTACATTTTCTTACAAAATATCCAACGGTAACAAGTATTGAAAAATACCCAACTTCAGTTTCGATGAAAAGTATATGTTTTTCAGAAAATAGCCGTTTGAAATTTTAGTCTGCTTAACTTCTTTGATTTTTTACTTTTACGACGAAAAACGTTAAAAATAAAAATACTTTCAATTTTCATGACTACATGCCTTTTTTAAGAAAATTAACTATCACCAGTTTGCATATCGCGCGGCGCTGATGGTTTAATTACATGATTTCAGTTATTATACATACATAACAGTTATTACGCTTTTCATCGTAAACATCATAACCTACACAATTCATTTATAACATTTAGTTGCTTTTTATGTATTTGCCAACTCAATAAATAAATATTTTTCGTACCGCTTCTATTTATTTCAATGCATATTTACCTCCTTTTGACTACAATCACGTGGTACAAATTAGGTCTCTCACTCCCACTCTAGCCAAGCCCCGATCTTCTATTTCTCTCACATGTTGTCGTCAATGCTCAACACGGTACGGTGTGGGTTACGCGCTATCCATAAGTAATTATTAGATCTATGGGTACTGGCGAGGACTTCCAATCGCAATTCGCTAAAAGGCGCGAAAAATAAAAATAAAGCTACTATGGCATTAACTGGACAACAAAATTTAACACCAAAATTTAAATAAAGAAATAATTGAAAATCAGAAAACCTTTCATACAAATTACAATTTTTATGACATATCTTTGATTTTTATGAAACCGGCCACCCTGAACATTTCGCAAAACCACTTTAAAAATTATTGATTTAACTAATGACCGTTATTTTATTAAAGAACCATTCACTATTGACACATGATGTACAAATTAGCAAAAAAAAGAAGACAAATAAACGGAGAATTAAATTTAATTTAACGAAATAACAGAAACAGACTAAATATATTTTCTTAAAAAAAAAAAAAAAAACAAACGAGGCAGTAAACAGTGTTTTTCATCATTTGATTGATTATAAGTTTGGCAATTAATAAACGTTTTCACGCGAAAACAATTCCATTTACTCTTACCGACGTCTCTCAAATTGTCGCTCTGTTTTCTATTTGTACGATGAAATTATTAATATACCAGTGGTAATATTATTATTAAAAAACTTATACCAGTTTGTAAAAAATAAGGAAATCTAACGTAACGGTGCACAGCTAGTCTGGCGCGGTTTCCTTATCAAAACATAACGCCAACAATAACACTAAGCAACAAATTTAAAGTCGCGTACCTAACAGCACCGAGATATGTCACATGGCTACAGTCAACATCGACATTGCAAATATTTGGTCGAGCAGTATCACAAACCACAATACAAGTGTTGCTGTGTGGTCAATTCTGGCGCGAAATTCACCGACGAATGCAAGTTACCCATCCACGAAGCCTCAAAAGCTGTGTAGTTCTTTCGACGACAAGATGGCAGGAAATCAGGCAAAAACAACACTTTTGAATAGTTTGTCCTTAATTTATTTGTTGGATTTCAGGAACGCGTGTGTCCAGAGTACGTCGACGATTACAACGATTATGGTTTCACCAAACTGAATCTAGCTTGCTGGGTCGGTGACTTCCCGGAAGCCTGGTCCCTACTGGAGGAAGGTGCGCACCCTAATGGTGGCAGTGGACTACAACAATACACTCCTCTACACTCCAGTTCCTTCCAAGGGCACCTCGACATCGTCAAATTGTTACTTAAGTTCGGTGCCGACATTAACGCCCAGGAGGCTGAGGGTTACACGCCCTTAAATGGTGCAATCTGGAACAACCATCAGGACGTAGCCCTTTTTTTAATTAACAACAACGCAGATTTCACTCTCTACAACAACAACCGTTTCACCCCACTTATGTCAGCCGTGTGGGTTGGCAACTTGGTGCTGGTACAAACTCTGGTCGAGAAGGGGGCCGATGTCAACATTTCTAGTATTGATGGGTTCACCGCGTTGCATGCAGCCGCCACAACGGGGCATTTGGAGGTAGCCAGATTTTTGGTCGAAAATAACGCTAGACTAGACGCCCTAGACTACCAAGGCAGAACTCCCCTCTGCCTCGCCCAAGAGTATAGGAATAATCACTTTGTGGAGTTTTTTGAAAATCTTATCAATAATTGACCACACTTGTGAGAAACAGTGAAAATGTACAATTCTTATTAATAAAGAGATTTATAATCAAAATTTGACATTTTTAAAATTTCGCTTTCTGTTGGGATGTACAGTTGCCGCCAAAAAATTTCAGACGTCAATGTCATTCAGTCGTTCGTCAGATAGTGTAAAGCAACCTTTAGATGTTTATAACCTACTGTCTTTGCCATTTCTATTGAAACACCACCTGTCGATTTTGCTTAAAATTTAGCAATTGGTAACAGCTTTCGGTTGACAACGGGTTTTAGTTAGAAAATCGTCTGAACATGAACGTTGCCAAATATACGATTAACAAGTGGTGTTTCAATAGAAATGGCAAAGACTATAAATATTTGACTGTCATTTTTAACTTTTACATTTGACACATGTACATGAAGGTAACTGAAGCGTAAGTTCAGTGAGTCAGAAATAGTGGACATTCATTGTGGTCATTTTAAAAGAAGTAGAATTCTGTTGAGTACGCTGCATATTTATAGATTTTTTTTTTCGAAATAGAAATAACGGATTCGGCTTTAAAATTTGAGGTCAGTTTACAGTTCTATATACCTATATAGAGCTGTAAACGTACCTACGTGCGTTCGCTTGTGACGCTGAAAATAAAAGCAGTCGACGTAAGATGGTAAATCAAAAACCTGTAAATAAGTAATTTGATATTATGACACAAAATTATAACAATTTATTATGCTACATAATATAACAATAAAACAACTAATACTTTTTCATGGCCCCATTAGCTTCTACAACCTTAGCCAAGCGATATGATTCCGCAATCCATTTTGCTTCAGACAACGTTGCGCGGTTCTGACACTGGCATGAAAATGGGTAACCCTTACATCTTCAACAGCTGTGGTGAAGGGTCTGTTTTCCACCAAGTTCACTAACATTTCATCTTCTTCAAGTGCTGAAGCACGACGTCCCTGAACCTCGTCGCCTTTGAATTGTATCACCTTCCCTCCATTTTTTTATAATGGAGTAAATGGTACTTCTTGGTATCCCCAATACTTCCGATATGCCATACCACTTCGTTTTAAATGAATTGCTTTGATTTTGTTCGCTTCTGTTACCGCTGGCATGTTGGCATGCACATCAAATTTGAATTTTGAAAGTTTACCATTCCAGCTGTCCGAAATATGACAATAAAGCATAAACTACATTAAAATTTTTGACATGACAGAAAAGTGATGTTTGAAATGTTTTGTCGGAAACTGTATATGGCGAAAAAGCGTTTGGGGAAAACTACCTGAAAACAGTTTTCTCTATATTTGGACGAATTGCAAGAAAATGGACCATTCAGACTAAATAAATTTGATGCACGCCAGCCAAATATTTTGGAAAAAAGGTGGGAAAGTTTATGCTTGAAATTGAACAGCACTGGAGGTCCTAAGAGGAATATAAGCCAATGGAAAAATGTGTTTATTGACTGGAAGTGTAATACAAGAAAAAAGGCCAGAAAAATACAGTCTTCACAAAAAAAAAAAACGGGAGGTGGAGAACCAGAAGCTGGATTAACCGAACAGGAAGGAGGATTACTTAGTTTAACTGGAAAGGTTGTGGTAAGTGGACTGCATGTAAAAGAATGCGGGAATGAATCTGTTGATGAAAGTCATGCGGGCTTGGGGTCAGAGAACAGTGAAAATGTATTATTATTATTATTATCAAAGAAAACCCAAACACATAGAAAGAACTAAGTAGATAATTAAGATAGAGTTTGGAGTTTTTTTTTAATATCACCTGGTTTGCAACAAAATATGTCAATAGTTGCTTCTACATTCAAATAGTTCATAATTGCCAGATACAAGGGCGAAGATTTTAATATAGTAGTTCTAAAATGAGGGAGTTCAAAAATTCTGCCACTCCTTAAGTTGGATGTAGGCACACGTAAGTAAATTTGGCACACGAGAGCAGGACAATTAATGCCATTATTAATAATGTTTGATAGAAGAATGATACTACTTATCCAAGCTACGTCTTTTTACCAGACTTGGCATTCGAAATCTAAACAGCAAAAGCTCATTTGGAAAACATTGAACAGGATAAACACCATCCTCCAAAAATGCAATAAATTTAAGAAAGCGTCGCTGCATTTTTTCTACACTGTTGATATGAATATTATAAAGAGGATTCAAAACTACAGCTGCATATTCAAGTCTAGACCGAACAAAACTAAAATATAACATCTTCAACGAATCTATCACCTCTATTCCTTTGGAGTTCCGAATGATAAAGCCAAGAGATTTGTATGCCGACGCAACGATACATTCAATATGCTGTATGAAATTCAACTTTAGGTCAAATGTAACTCCTAAATCTTTTATATGGTTACGAAATGTTGAAAACGCGCTGATTGATGATCCAAAAAAATTCTGGGGATTTATAAACAACAAAAGAGGAAGTACTAGGATTCCTGGAGTAATGCGTAGCAACAACACTGAAATCACTAGACCTGAAGATATAGTTAACGCCTTCAATGACTATTTTAGCAGTGTGTATATCCAGTCGACGGAAACAAACAGGGATGCCAATTTGTTAGAATCAACCAACGTTAATGTGACCATTACGCAAATTACAAAAGAGGAGATTATCAGTGAAATGAGGAGAGCCAAAGATTCACTCACGTCGGGAGTTGATGGAATCCCAAGTTTTATAATCAAGTATTGCGCTTCAGTTCTAGTTGAACCTTTATTTTATCTCTTTAATCTTATACTTAGAACATCTACTTTTCCGACGTTATGGAAAAAATCCATTATATGTCCCATCCTTAAAAAAGACGACCCATCTAATATTAGTAATTATAGACCAATTTCTCTACTATGCAATTTTGCCAAGATCCTAGAATCAATACTCTACAAGCATATTTACTCCGCTATAACTCCGTCATTGTCCACATTCCAACATGGATTCATGGAGAAAAGATCCACAGTAACGAACTTGTCATGTTTTACTCAGGATGTGTCTGAAGCGCTAGATAAGAACAAGCAAGTGGATGTGACATACACCGACTTTCAGAAGGCGTTCAATCAAGTTGATCATTTCATATTCTTAGATAAATTACATAAAATTGGATTTGGGAGCATGCTTTTACAACTATTTAATTCGTACTTAATGGGTCGTGAACAAATCGTCAGATATTGCAATTATTTATCTCAACCCTTTGTTCCAACATCTGGCGTGCCACAGGACTCCAACTTAGGGTCACTGCTGTTCTTAATTTTTATAAATGATCTTGGCTCATCACTGTGTTGTAGTAAATTATTGTTCGCTGATGACCTAAAAATCTATATGGAAATTAATAGTATAGAGGATTGCGAAGTACTTGAGATCTGTATCAATCAACTCCTTCGCTGGTGTATGATCAACCCACTCGCTCTAAATGCGTCCAAATGTTTCGTGAGGACATACAGTAGGAAATTATATTCACTTATTTTTGACTACAAAACTGAAAATTTTATTATCAATAGAACGGATACAATGAAGGACTTAGGAGTATTGTTTGACCAAAAATTTACTTTTATTAACCATATGCAGGATGTTGTAGCTAAATCGTTTAAAATCTACGGTTTCATCTACCGAAATTGTAAAGGATTTAATAACATTCAAGTTCTAATATCACTGTACACATCACTAATACGCACCAAATTAGTCACCGTAGACCTACCCTTCACAAAACCATGCTGACTATCTGTGATCATATTTAGAAGATCTAATGATATTGCAGGAAAATGGAGGAAATGAAATGCAATCAGCTACACATACTAAAACTAGTTTGAGGAAAAAGTATAGCAGTAAAAATAAATACCTAACTGTCAACAAATTAAAATGTTTCTTTTTAGTTAGTAAATCAACAGTTGCTGCAGGAGATCTTCAAAAACCTCTTCAAAATATATTAGAGAAGACACGAGAAGAAACGTCTATTTTACAGAACATAGACAAATCGCTGCAGCAATTAGTGGAATTAAAAAGGCGAGAATTGTTACTGCAAGAGATGAAACTCCATTTAAAATATAAGGTTACTGTGGAAAATCTTAATTAAATAACAGCTTTTTGCTACAAATAAAATACATGTTAACATTAAATAAATAATTTCAGTTAAAGTGATGATGTATTATATTATTTCGAACTTGTCGACCCTGATGAAGTAGATTTCCCTCTATTCCTTCTAAATTAAATTCATCGTCTTCTTCAAACTCAGTAACATATCATCGTCTATAATGTTTGCCTGTCTAAGTATATTGTGCAACACGGCACAACTATATATTATTTTAGCCGCAAAAATTGGCGTGTACTGCAACACCCTGTCTTTTAGTAAACATCTGAAATATGCTTTCTTTTTTATGGAGCGTTCTATGCAATTTCGAGCGGTCTTATGTGCTTCAGAACAGCAACCTTCCGGAGTGTTTGGTATAGCAACTATTATTGGTGTCATCGGAAAAGGTTCTAGGGGATATCCGGAATGACCAAGCAACCATAGATCTATCTCCGTTAATTTTTAAATCTGAGTCACATACTATAAGTACTATCACGGCAAAAAAAAATGGAAACACCTAAACTGCTCATGTCATCGATTTTTATTTAATTTTTCTATTGCAAGTGCAATTTCTCTGTTACGTTGATGTTAAAAGACGACAGGAAATCAGAGGCGTTCATTCTAAAGCAGACACAAAATAAATTTAACAAATACAATTGAAAAATTAAATAAAAATCGATGACATGAGCAATTTACGTGTTTCCATTTTTTTTGGCCGTGATAGTACTTTTAAAGAATGGAAATTCTTTCTATTGATAAATACATTTCCAGGATTTTCAGGATCGTTTCCCGAAGGAGGCATAATGGCTATGAAGGTTCCATCTATGCATCCAATTATTGCCAGAAAATGAAACTTTTCAAAAAAGCCTTGTTTAACTGCAACTACTTCATTTAAAGCTCTTGGGAATTTTATGTATCGTTTTGTAAAAAATTCAATTATGATATTAACAACTTCGTGTATTGATTTGCTAACGACTGCTTGCGAAATGTCCCATGGATTTTTGGTAACTACCATGGGCAAAAAAATGCAAAGTTGCCATAAATCCATTTACAGAAGGAATTCTTGTCCTCCTTTCCCCCATGTCGAAAAAAGGTTGCATTTCTAGTTAGGAGTAAATTCCGCGCAGCTTCTCTGTTAAGACGGTAATGTTTCCTAAATTGGGGTTCTGGTATAAAAAAGGATCGTTCATATCCCTTAAAAACCTATTCATGTTTCGACTGCGCTGCCTATACAGCTCGGTTAAGGGTTGAAAATGTAAGAACAAAAATAACATCTACCTCCTTTCTATTTCATCCAATAAGCCCTGAAATTCAGCTGCTCTAAACATTGTTTGCCTTTTTCCCCAAAATTGTATACTTGTTTAGCATAAAACGATGTGTTGGTGAGACAAATTTGACAGAAAAAGCAAAATCGAGATTACTATTCAAAATAAGATTGTCTCGAAAAATCGATATCGCCCTAGGTGTCTGGCTTGTTGTGCTGCTCCTTCTTGGAATCAAACCTGATAAGAGTTTGCTACAGATGATAAGGCCCCATTTAATCGGGCTACAATTTGGCGAAACGATAATTTCTCTTCCCGAAGACCCACTATTTGACCGCTCTCAGAGTCGCGGGTTGGCTAATATCACAGGTCTACAAAAAAAAATCGAAGTCATACGCTTTTCGTCTTTTGGGCATAAATGACTTCCTTGTATCCTAAAACTTCTATAAAAATAATTTTTGGCGTTTGTGCACGTCTAATTTAATTTTTATTGGAGTCCGAAATACGAGAAAAAACGATTCACTCTAGGCCTTGTAACAAAAACACGTCAAATACAAAAGTGCCATACAACCCTGTTTTTCTTCAGCGTACAAGAAAAAAAAAGCTTTTTCTTAAAATTACTGGACCGATTACACTGAAATTCTTGTAAGGAATGCGGTAGTGTCGAAAACACAAACGAAATGTTGCAATGTTAACAAACTGCCAACTTCCGTACATCCCTCTGGCGAAATCAGGTGGCATAATATTTAGGTTAATGAAATAGTAGAGTTAGCAATATTTAGTTTATTTAAGGCGTGTGTATGAATTGGGAGAAAGGAGAAGCAGAAGTAGAGTGATAGAAGTAGTTATTGTTAGTGTAGTAAAGAACAGTGAAATAAAGATGTGAAAGTGAGTTGTTAGTATGTTTCCACCCTGGTAACCACCCATCAGGGGAATCATGGTAAACAGAGGTTATCACATGGCGATCCTGCTAACTCCTGGATTTGGAAAACTGGTTGAAGACTTGGTACCATAAAAGTAGCTGGCGGTTCGTATTTTGAAAAATTGACAACATGGGGAAAACCGTGTCTAAGGACGGTACAGAAGAAGAGAACATCATCGTGCAAGCAGGAAACAGTGGCGGCGTTTCAGCTACTGCGACAATTTCGACGTTCGAGATCTTGGGGATCGTGACGTTTCTCGGATTGGTGGCGATGGTGGCGTTCCTCATCTATTTAAGATGCAAGAGAAAATTGGAGAAGAGGATTCGCAGGGAAATCTTCAAGAGTAGAGTCGACCTGGGAGAAGACCGCGTTTAAAACTAGTAAGCGTAAAATTTTTTGTTTTTGTTATGTGCGCAAGTAGATTAACTAAGTTCAAAGGGTAAATTAGGAATAATTTTTAGGAGATAGATAGTATTTTGAACGATAGGTTAGCTAATATTAGGTTGGAAAACACTAGTGCGAAAAATTCAGTAAATATGACTGAAAAATTTGATTTGAAAGTTGCCTCTGGCTTGTTGCCACATATGGATAATTCGGAAGAGGTAACACTACGACTCATCGAAGGTATTGAGTTATATGATTCAATGTTAGAGAACGCAGGGAAACCATTGTCGAAAATCTTCGCCTAATCATCAGGGCGCGAGGATTTTCGACTCTTGCAGAAGCTATCAATGGTGCAGTTGAAGAGTCAAATTTCGTCAAAAATTCTGAGCAAGTATTCTATACGCGTAGTCGAAATAGTTTCGGAAATAGACAAAGAAATTTCCGGGGTAGTTTTCATTTTGGAACTAATCATGGAAATCGAAATGTTTATTTTGAACAAAATCGAGGTCAAACACGCGGAAGAAATAATTTCAGAAATTCGCATCGTCAGCGTAGTGGTGATAGCCGTGGTCGTGGGTCATATGCTGCGTCACATTCGCGACAACTAGGTCAGGCTTACCCAATAATTGAGAAAAAAGAACAAGAGGTAGGATCTGCAGATGACAATCAGTCGGAACAAAGTAGATTACAGTTTTTTCGGGACTTCGAATGAGAATGATGAAGTTGTGCTTAGTATGAATGGACTAAATTTTGTAAAAATGAGATATGGAATGAGTGAACTGAGATTGTTGGTAGACACAGGTGCATCTTTGAGTATAATTTTTAAGAGTAGTTTGACAGGAGATGAATGGGTAGATGAAAGTACAAAAATAAAAATTGCCGGTATAGCAGGTACTACTTACACAGTAGGAACCGCTGACATTGACATTGAGGTAGGTAAGGAAGTGTTGACGCATAAGTTTCATGTAATGAATGAGTGTGAGTGTGAAATGGATGGAGTAATAGGAGCAGATTTCTTAGCTAAACATGGAGCTATGATAGACTACGAAAATTTTTTGCTTTACTTGAATAATGGAACAGGTAGAATATGTGTGAGTTTAGAGTCAAAATTTAACAAAATAACTAAAATTCCTTCTAGATGTGAAACAATACAATATGTAGAAATTGAATGCGAGGAAGAATGTGTGATATTACCGGAAGAAGTTTGTAAGGGAGTTTTTGTTGCGAGTGCAGTAGTCAAACCGGGAAAATCGAAGGAAGTACCTATTAGAATCTTGAATACGAATGAAAGCGAAGTAATTTTGAGAAATTTTAGGCCAAAAGTAGATAAATTTGTGAATTATGAGTGTGTTGCATTCGAAGAAGTACCTTTATCTGTAAAGCGAGTCGACGAAGTATTAGGGCAAATCAAATATGACATGTTAACATCGGAAGAGAAAACAGACATTGAAAAGATTTGTGCAAAATATGCTGATGTGTTTTATTTAGAAGGCAATCAGTGTACTGTTACGAATGTCTATAAACAAGCTATAAAAATTAAAGACGGAACTGGGCCAACGTATATTAAGCCTTATCGGTTGCCATATTTTCAGAAAACGGAGATAGGTAGACAAGTTAATAAAATGCTAGAGCAAGGGCTGATTGAACCAGCTAGTTCAGAGTGGTCAGCTCCACTTCTGATAGTACCGAAAAAATGCGATCCCACGGGTAATAAAAAATGGAGGATTGTTATCGATTATAGACAGCTTAATAAAAAAATCGAACATGATAGATTTCCGTTGCCATGCATTGAAGAAATATTAGATGCTTTGTCGGGTGCCATTTATTTCACTCATCTGGATTTGTATCAAGGATACTATCAAGTTGAGTTGGATCCAGATTCGAGGCCGTGTACTGCCTTTACAACAGATCGAGGGCAATATCAAATGACTAGATTGCCAATGGGATTAAAAATTAGTCCAAATTCATTTTCACGTGCCATGACGATTGCTATGTCAGGATTGAATTACCAAAACTGCTTCATTTATCTAGATGATCTTATTGTTTTCGGAAATAATCTTCAAAATCATAACAAAAATTTAATCAAAGTTTTAGATCGTTTGAGGAAAGTAAATTTAAAGCTAAATCCAGCAAAGTGCGAATTTTTGAAAAAAGAAATTTTATATTTGGGTCATTTAATTTCGGCTGAGGGAGTCTCTCCAGATCCCGAAAAGGTACGTGTTATGCGGGCGTATCCCGTACCGAAGGATTCCAGTGAGACGAAGCGATTCGTAGCGTTTGCAAATTATTATCGTAAATTCATAAAAAATTTTGCAGAAATCGCGAAGCCATTAAATAATTTATCCAAAAAAGGAGTTAAATTCGAATGGTCTGAAGAATGCCAACAGGCTTTCGAAATACTCAAAACAGCTCTGATTAATCCACCTATTTTAGATTTTCCAGATTTTACTAA
Organism: Zophobas morio; assembly: GCF_036711695.1. NCBI lineage: Eukaryota > Metazoa > Arthropoda > Insecta > Coleoptera > Tenebrionidae > Zophobas > Zophobas morio. The sequence goes on from NW_026972122.1 coordinate 12,670,148, forward strand.
AAATAATAAATTCAAATTATGGACAGACGCGTCAAAATTTGCTGTAGGTGCAGTTTTGTGTAATAGCAACGGTAGACCAGTCGCATTTGCTAGCAGAGTTTTGAATAATGCCGAGCAGAGATATTGTACAATAGAGAAAGAGTTATTAGCTATTGTCTGGGCTGTTAGTCGTTTTAGGCCATATTTATTCGGTAGACATTTCCAAATTTTCACCGATCATCGGCCTTTAGTCTATTTATTTGGCATGAATAACCCTTCAAGTCGATTAACAAAATTCAGATTGAAATTAGAAGAATACGATTTTACCGTAACACACGTGAAAGGAAAAGACAATGTTGTAGCGGACGCATTATCTCGTGTAGAAATACATTCGAAAGATTTGGTCAGTTTATCTAACGATATAAACCAAACAATTTTTGTAACCACCCGAGCTCAAACGAAAGCGCTACAAAACGAACAGAATTCGTCCGAAAGGTTGCCGAGTGCTAGGCCTGATCACCCTGGTATGGTAGAACTTTTGAAGATGCCTGAGCGTTACATAGAGCTTCAGTTTGTTGATGAAATAACGTTTAACAAAATCTACAAAAAGTATCGCGATACGAGTACAAAAACAAATGCGAGTACAAATATAAATACAAGTTCAAGGTTGAATAAAAATAAAAGTGAAAGAAAAGCAACTGTAATATTTGATGACGAATCAAATATAGTTAATTGCAACTATCGGGATCCTCGATCGACGACGTACTTAGGTAACACGTTGAGAGAACTGATTAAGACTTGCAAATTAAATAAAATTCCGGAATTATTAATAATTAAAAGTAATATTGAAAAACAGTTGTTTGGTTATATAGTAGGGAAGTTATACGTTTTTCGTGAAGGTGGAGTAAAAATTAATGTTATCAGAAACCAGATAAACGTGACAAATAAAGAAACTAGAGTATTAATTTTAAACGATTTTCACATGCTACCAACAGGTGGACACGCGGGAGTCAACAGAATGTATAATAATATCAAAAAATATTATTTTTGGTCAGGCTTAAAGAAAGATGTTGAGAAGTTCGTAGCAAAATGCGATGCGTGTCAGCGACATAAACATGCTGTCATAAAGAAACAACCACTAGAAATTACTACAACAGCATCGAGTTCTTTTCAAAAAGTTTTTCTTGACTTAGTAGGTCCTTTACGTCCTGATAGTAATAATAATATATACATCTTAACTATTCAGTGCGAATTAACCAAATATGTAGAGTGCTATCCGATTCGAAATAAAGAAGCAGAGACCGTAGCCAAAGCTTTTGTTGAAAATTTTATTTTGCGTTTTGGTATTCCAAATTCGATAGTATCGGATCAAGGTACAGAATTTATGTCGGGAATATTCAAAGAAACTTGTAGGTTACTTTGTATACAGCAATTAAACGCTACAGCTTATCACCATCAGACGCTAGGTGCTTTGGAAAACTCTCATAAACATCTAGGCGCGTATTTGAGAATTCAAGCATCAGAAAATTGGGACACTTGGGGTTCTTGGGTGCCATATTGGTGCTTTGCCTATAATAATACAGTCCACACAGAAACTCGTTATACGCCATACGAACTGGTATTTGGTAAAATCGCTCAACTGCCGTCTAATGTTACAACCAAAGTTGATCCTATCTATAATTTTGACGACTATCCGAAAGAATTAAAGTACAGGTTACAAGTTGCTTGGGATGATGCACGATACAATTTAATACAGTCGAAGAGTCGTAGAAAAGAAAAATGTGATTTAGTTAGGGCGGAATTTAGTTTTAAGGAAGGTGATAAAGTGTTAATGCGGAACCCTTTGAGTGACAAAAGTGATGCGGTATACAAGGGACCATATGAAGTGATTAGTGACGAAGGTTCTAACGCAATAGTTAAAGTGAAAGACAAACCAGTGCGTATTCACAAAGACAGACTGAAACTATATCGTAGTTAAGAACTGTAAAAAGCAAGGAACTATATAGTCATTAGCAAATTTCAAAATAATGTTATCAAAAGAAAAAAATTGTTTTGTAATTCTAATAATAGATTCATGTTAAATAGTTCATAAGATTTAGCATAGGTTAACTGGGTAGTTTAGGTTACTATTATTAGTAAACAAATTTTTTTTTTTCGCCCACCGGGAGAGGTGTAAGGAATGCGGTAGTGTCGAAAACACAAACGAAATGTTGCAATGTTAACAAACTGCCAACTTCCGTACATCCCTCTGGCGAAATCAGGTGGCATAATATTTAGGTTAATGAAATAGTAGAGTTAGCAATATTTAGTTTATTTAAGGCGTGTGTATGAATTGGGAGAAAGGAGAAGCAGAAGTAGAGTGATAGAAGTAGTTATTGTTAGTGTAGTAAAGAACAGTGAAATAAAGATGTGAAAGTGAGTTGTTAGTATGTTTCCACCCTGGTAACCACCCATCAGGGGAATCATGGTAAACAGAGGTTATCACATTCTAATCAATTCTTATTCTGACAACCCTTGTATAAAATTTCATTACAAAATAACAACTCCTTCTTGGTGTTCTTTTACTTTTGACATTCAGTATAATTATTAACCCTATGATGAATTTATTCAGTCTATTAAAATTAATCACTATGGGCGGATTATACAATAGACAGATACAAATTGACCTGAAGTGGGACGATTTTTATACTATTTTTGATGTACAAACATTATACAGGGTCATTATAAAATATTGTAGTCGAAGAAGGCCATGACTTTGGTGACATTGTGTGCCGCCTTTTTCAGTTTTGTGGAAAGGATTACACTAATATTGGAATTTTTATTTTTAACGCCACATTAGTATGACATTAGCGGCTGCACTGTTTCAACGCTTCATCAAATTCTGTCAGATGTCAATAATTTTGCGTTTGTACTGATTACTGGTACGTTTTCCCTCACTTTGTGCGTTAATTGACTTGTCTTGTTTTCATTTTTGCTGTGTTCCCCTTTGTTAAAACTTTAATAAGTGTCTCAAAAAACAGTTTTTATCAAAACTACAGATCATTGTGGAACAATCTCAGCTAATGAACACAGAGGAATAATTATGGTCAATGTTACAAATGATTTTTTTAGTTCTTTGGAGCAATCATCATGCCCTATTACCGTAATGGGGTGTTAAATGAGGATGGGGATGGAGTGTACTCTGTGGAGGCGTCTAAAAACGAGTATCTGGTGAAATGTTCTGTTGTCATTGATGAAGAATCTTTGAAGACGCTATACGGCGAATTATGGCCAGATTTAACGACACTGGTAGCGTTTCTAAGTGAAAACCGACGGGGAGACCTCAAGTTAGTGAAGACGTTGTTGAAGATTTAAGGATGAGAATGGAACAAAGTCCGAATAAAGCTTTGTCAAAAATCTTTACTGTCCGGAGTACCATACAGCACATGTCAGAAAATCGTAAAAGAGAAGTTACATATGCATCCATACAAGATTTAGTTGGTTCAGGAGCTGCAACCAGCTGATTTTCCTCGCCGCGTTGGGTATTGTCGTTGGTTTCAAGCTGATATGGACGATAACGGGATTCTCGATTTGTCGTTCTTTTCTGATAAAGCCTGGTTTCATCTGTTAGGCTATGTCAACTGACAGAACTTCAGAATTTGGTGTATAGAAAATACTCACGCTTTTGAAGAAACACCATCACACACAATGAAGGTTGGTGTGTGGTTAGCTTTTTCCAGACGACAATTCATAGGCCCGATACTTTTTCAAGTAAATGAATGTGATCAATAAACAAAATTGGATGTAGAAAGTGTATGTAGGTACTGCAATAAAGTTTTTTATTTTCAGTAACTTTCATTTTTCTTTCGGTGTTAGTTGCATTCTCTTAATTTAAAACTTACTTCAACTTACTGTTTAGTAATAATTGTAATTTTACTATTAGGAAGGTTAAAAATCTTTATTAAACATTCTGTTGTTTCACGAGGTCTCGTAATCATCTACAGAACTCTTAACACTATGCTCCTGAAATTTTATTGGTTTTTTCATCCTTTTTGTTATAGAAATTTTGAAAAATCTTTGACATTCCTGTTATGCAGATCTGGCATGTTTCAGATATCTAGAAACTGCAAAGCTGAAGGTAATGTTTGGACATAGCAGTTTTCACCTATTGTAGGGATGAAGATAAAGGCTTTCAGTTGTGTTTTTTCAAGCGAAAAGCACCGGTCACAAACCATGTCTGCACAATATTTTGACGATTCCTTACAATTTACAAACAGAACTTTCGCGGGATCACAACTTTGGCAAAATTATTTACTGCAAAAACTTATTAGGTACTCATTGTCATTTTAAAACAGTGGTAGTGTTCGTTAACTGTGATAAGACTTGCTCTGCCATTGTCCATTACGTGATTTTTTACAATTTTTACCTTCAGGGTACCTATAAAAATGTAATTTTTTAATTAATTACCGTGTTCATTGGTTTCGGCAAATTTAACCTCACTTTTTGGATTTCATTATTTGAAAAATTATTGCTTCTTTGCAAAACAGACCAGATGATTTATTCTGTTCAACTCCAATCGACTTTCCAAGGTGTAATTCATGACAAAGCCCTTAAACGTTTTTCTGACATTTTACAATTTTTGAAACTGAAATGTATTGCAGTGGCGTTCACAAATGCTCGATAACACTGCAACCCTTAATGCTCTGGCCTGGCGTATTTTCGTGTCTATTTAAAATGAAATTAAACAGCAAACCTGGCATATCAATTTTTGACACATTTGATAGATTTGTTTCGACGTTCGTGACATTTCAAAAGAGTTGAAATCATTTTGGTGATTAGCGGCACGAGAAAAATTTCAATTGTTTTTCATAGGTGAGTTGACTACAGTATTTTATAATGACCCTGTAGAATATATTTAATAACACCATTTATAATGTGTTACTCATTCGAATAGCAAGTTAAGGTACAAAAGTATATATTCATCCAAACCCTGGATTGTAGGGGAATTACTCAAGCGCGTTAAGTACGGAAGTTATGGCGTAAATATAAATTGACCAAACATACCTACTGAAGATATCAAAGCACACCGTTAGTTCTCTAATGCTCTGAGTATAATAATGCCAGGCAATCCTACGAAAACTCGATAATAAAAAGAGGAAATAAAGCAGTATATGTATAAATATACAAAACGTAAACTTTGCTCCAAAGCTTCTTTGCTAATTTTGAAAAATAATAACGGTCAATATTGTAGAACAAACTCTGAAGTTGCTGAACTCTTCGCACAATTTTTTGAAAGTACAAATAGCAGTGAAAGTCTGCGCAACTTTCCTAAGTCACCATTAGCCAATTGTGTAACCACTTGTATGGAAAATATTGAAATAAATGAAGTAGATATTTATCGTGAACTGCTAAATCTTTCTGAAAACAGTGCTCCTGGTGCAGATGGCGTTTCGGCTTTTTTTTTTTAAAGATATGCTCTTCATTTATCCAAACCACTGACGCATATAATTTCGCAATCTTTGCTTTCCTCTGTTCTTGCGTCTGACTGGCTAATTTCAACGTGACAGCTATTTTTAAGAAAGGGGACAAAGCTGACTGTAGTAATTACCGATCTATTACTCTAACATCCGTCTGATGCAAAGTCATGGAAAAAATTATCTGTAAACAACTACTTCAGTTCGCGCTTAATGAAGGAATAATGTGAAGACAACCTGACTTTCTGTCTGGTCGTTCCACTGTTACATGTCTCCTATATTGTTTAGATAAGTGGACTAAGGCTGTTCATGATGGGAAAATCTGTTGACGTTATTTACATAGATTTTCAGAAAGCCTTTGACATTTATATATGAAATGAATAAATCGCGGTCTCGACAAAATTTTTTAAACAGGGTTTTTAGTGCATGGAACGCTCTACCGGCAGATCTTAATGAATCTGAAAGTGTTAACAGTTTTAAAACTAAGCTGCACCTCAGTCATGCGTTAGCATGAGTTTCATAATATACTACAGATGTAAATTAAAGCCTTTCTGATATATATTCCGTGCGCCTCTTCATTATCAATCCAAAATCAGGTACCCAATATCTAATCGATACTGGAGCAGAAGTTTCCGTGTTACCCAAGAGATTGTTCTCTGGCAGGTAACATCTCAACGCAGCCGAGACAACGCTCCTCGGGGCCAAAGACAGCGCGATTAGAACCTATGGCCAAAAGGTAATGTTCCTCGATCTTAAGCTAAAACGTCCATTCAAGTGGGTATTTATAGTTGCAGACGTAGGCAAGTCCATCATTGAAGCAGACATCCTGAGGCATCACAACCTCCTACTTGACCTGCGCAACCGATGCCTCGTCGACGCAGCCACCCTATTATCAACGCGCGGAACCCAGGCTATATCCAAATCGCCCCAGAACACGACAGTAGCCAAGACGACGCCATATCACGCACTACTAGCGGACTTCGCAGAAATTACACTTCCACCGCCACCTGGAACCAAATATGGGGGCAACGTGTTCCACCATATCATCACTAGAAGCCCTCCAGTCGCAGAAGCTCCTCGAAGACGTCCACCCGAGAAGTTGAGAGTGGCGAAAGCCGAATTCCAGTATATGATGGAGTAGGGCTAGTGCCTGGGTCAGTCCGCTCCACCTCGTCCCAAAGAAACTTGGTGGTGAATAGCGTCCATGTGGCGACTATAGGCGCCTAAACAATGTGACAGCTACCCCATTCCGCATATACAGGACTTCACCCACAAACTCGAGGGTAAAAGTGTGTTCTCCACCATAGACCTAATGCGCACATACCATCAAATTCCCGTGGCTGACGAAGACGTTCCTAAAACAGCCGTGTGCACTCCGTTCGGGCTCTTCGAATTCACAGTTATAACGTTCGGACTTCGCAATGCCGCGCAGACGTTCCAAAGCCACATGAACTCTTTAATAAGTGACCTTGATTTCTGCTATGCATATATAGACGACATCTTAGTCTTCTCCCGAGATGAAGGAGAGCACGTCGAACACATAAAAACCTTATTTTCTCGGTTACGGGAACACCACATAGTGATTAACCCGACCAAGTGCGTATTTGGTGAAGCCGAAGTGAAATATTTAGGGCATACCATTTCCAAGAGTGGAACCAAACCGCTTGAAACGTCGGTCAGTGCAATTCGTGAATTCCCCAAACCAAAGGCAGTTCAAGAAGATCTGCAACGGTCCCTCAGCATAATGAGCTTATTCCAACGTTTCATTCCCCATGCAGTCCACTTCACCAATACAGTCGAATTCCCTTAAGTCGAATCGTCACTTGCCATCGAAAAAAAATCGACTTATAGAAAGTTCGTATTAAAGAAAGTTAAAATGAAAAGGATATAATGTCGTTTATTGAAGTTTTCTAGATTTTATTGTTATGAAATACAGCCTCAACGCCGCCTCGGACGACGCCTATGACCGTCGAGAACTTTCTGGTCTTACGCCGGTGATGATTCATCCTCAATGCGACTGAGCGACGGAGCGCTAAAGAAACGCCTGGAAATTGAAGTCGCGAATGGGGATTCCGGAGAAGTCTAGAAGGGGTGACGTAGGGTTTCAGGAAGTACCGCGTACTGTTTAAATAGAGTCCACCTTTGGGGAACGGAGGATTCAGCTAGTGGAGTCAAGAGCGTCCAGTGAAATAAGCCGGAATTATTTATGTACATAATCGCTGCAATAGTTAGTCGTGAAAGTCAAGTTATTAAGAAATAAATTGTTGAGTTACCCACACCAATTTTATTCGCCCGTAAAACGTAACAATATTATATAAAAATATACATATTATATTTATAATTTGTTAAAAAAATCGTAAATTCGAGTTTGTTTAAATTGTTTCTGCTGATAGTGTTGCACCACCTTTTAAATTTAACAAGTTTTTACAAGTTTAATAGGGGCAAAGTCAGTCTTATCTTAGCAAGTGCTAGGCCTGTCCACCTGCCCCTATTTCCTCAAAGGATAAGACATTCGCCAAAATAAGACTTGTTTTAGCAAGTACTACCCTCTGAGAAAATAAAGGGCGGGTGGGCGGGGCTAGTACTTGTTAAGATAAAACTGATTTTGCTCCTATTAAACTAGTAAAAACTTAAATTTATAAAAGATGCTAAATTGCAAATTCCCACAGTAATGAGTTAAATTCCTAAATCTACCCGAAATGTTCAAAATATCATGAGTTTTACTTTTGAGTTATCATCGCATTCATATTTTTTAGATTTGCTTATACAGGTGACTCAAAAAAACTAATGAATATAACAATTTATTTTATTTTCAAATTAGGAACCGCTCACTCCATTTTCCCAGAAAATTTTAGGAATACAATACTGTTATTTTTAGTATCACGTGCACCAATCGAAATTGATATACGTGGCTTTGCAAAAATGTTGATGACCTCATCACAAAATTCTGTAAAGTAAAAACTCAACTCAAAAATGCTGGATATGTTTCAGTGAACTTTAGGTGCGAGGGAAGTTCCGTCGAAACAGATTTCGACCAATTTTTTTCCTTATTGTAGACAAAGTACGATGTGGGATTTCGTAATTTTTTGTAATTATAGTTTTTTTGCCGCCTTTTAATATGTCATTAATTATATTGCTCTTTTGCGGTAGATTTAGCGTACAAAGTTTTCTCTTCGGCATTGTGCTTGTAACGAAGCGAATTTTCGCGGGCCGGAAACCGTGGCGTGTACCGCGAAAGCCGGGGGTAAATTGGCGATCGCCGCGCCGCCGTGGCGGAAGTAGAGGACTCTTGCCTGAAGCTCCAAGGAGTGCGGAAGTGCTGGGGCGATTTTGGCTGTTTTTGGTTTGTGAAAGTGTGGCAGAAGTGTGCAGTTCGACCCTCCGACCACCGTAAGTACCTTTTTGGGTCGCCTGCCTGTTTTGTACCGGTTTTGGAATCGCCGCCCCCGAGCGAAAAACCGTGTCACCGTCACCGCGTTTTTTTTTGTCACTGTCGAAAGTCGACACCGTCGTGCACGTGTCGTTACCGTCACCGCGCTCCCCTCCCGGGTCGCCGTACCGTCTTCGCGCGATTTCCAGGTTCAAGGTCGCCGCCCCCAGAGCCAAGAGGAGCCCGGCTTGAAGGAAGTCGCCGCCCAGGAGGAACGACCGTGCCGGCCATTTGATTCTTTTTGTTTGTAAAACCGTTTTGTTAGATATTTAAGTTGTTTATCCGTAGATTTATTATTTTAGAACGTGTAGCTGGTGGCAGGGAATAAACCCTATTTTTGTTATAAAATATCCTCGCCGTTTTATTTACTATTTTCGAGTTTTCGCGGCGGCTCATCACCTGAATTCCGTGTCTCCGGCTTTAGAGCACCCCGGCGCTCCCTCCCCCGGAGAGGGAGCTGGCGCCCGAGCGACCGCCGCTCCTGACCGAAGGCGCCACCCCCGGCGGCGTGAAGGTAGCCGCATAAGCTTGGTCGACCAGATGTGTTACTGACATCAGCGATACCAGTCGACCCAAAGCTTGGCACCCAAGTACGCCGCCACCCCATACGTTATCGGCGAGATTCCGGACCGTCACCGGACCGTCCGTCCCCCATCATCCGGAATTTCGTCGCACCGTCTTCGCGCGATTTCCAGGTTCAAGGTCGCCGCCCCCAGAGCCAAGAGGAGCCCGGCTTGAAGGAAGTCGCCGCCCAGGAGGAACGACCGTGCCGGACATTTGATTCTTTTTGTTTGTAAAACCGTTTTGTTAGATACTTAAGTTGTTTAGCCGTAAGTTTTATTATTTTAGAACGTGTAGCTGGTGGCAGGGAATAAACCCTATTTTTGTTATAACACATCCTCGCCGTTTTATTTATTATTTTCGAGTTTTCGCGGCGGCTCATCACCTGAATTCCGTGTCTCCGGCTTTAGAGCACCCCGGCGCTCCCTCCCCCGGAGAGGGAGCTGGCGCTCGAGCGACCGTCGCTCCTGACCGAAGGCGCCACCCCCGGCCGCGTGAAGGTAGCCGCCTAAGCTTGGTCGACCAGACGTGTTTCTGACATCAGCGATACTAGTCGACCCAAAGCTTGGCACTCAAGTACGCCGCCACCCCATACGTTATCGTCGAGATTCCGGACCGTCACCGGACCGTCCGTCCGTCCCGTCATCCGGAATTTCGTCGCATAATTTTGGCGCCCGAGCAGGGACCTAAAGTGAGCCGCCCCCGGTCGTCCGCCGCCACCAGCTCCGTTTTTGTCCGCTATCTGCGGGAGATCGTCGTTTTTGAGCGGTCTGTTTTTTTTTTTTGGTTTCTTGGCAAAATTGCCGAAAAAGATAAGCGCCGTTATCTGACTGTTTTTTTTTTGTTTTTGTGTTGTGTTGTGGTCGCCGCCACTGTCCCCGAAGTCCCGTGACGCCATCAACCGTCACCGTCAGAATTGGTGACGTCACAGAATGGGTAAGGAGGACCAAGGCCGGCCGCACCCAGCTCCGCTCGCGACGTGGGTGCACCAGCTGCAGCGTCACGAGCTGGAAGAAGCCCTGCGCGAGATTGGGATCGACGCCACTGGTTCCGTCGACACGCTCCGCCGGCGTTTGAAGGATTTTCATCTCCGTCGTCAGGCCGAAATCGACACGGAGATGAACCTGGAGGAGTTGGCCAGTTCAGCGCGGTTGAGTTAGACGTGTTGAAGACATAACCTTAATAATTGTAGTGCGCAATTTAGAATGTTTTGTGTATTTTTTCATAGTGCAGCGAGTATATCGATGCTTGATTCACTTGGTCGTAATGGTTTTTGTGTTCGGTTTCAACGTGCTGCAGATATGGACAACAAAAAAAACCAAGGCTTTGTTTTTGCTGCGTTTGATTGTCCGGTATGGACTTCCTTCACGCCAACGCCATAGCCATCGACATTCCCCGAAGAGTGATGCGGTGCCACCGTCCAACGTGCAGTTCAGCCACCACCGACCCTGCAGTTCCGCTCGCTGTCCAGAGCGCCACCGTTTTGGCTCCCCTCGGCACCCTGTCAACTCCGCGTCAATGCAGAGGAGTCGAGCAGCCTGTCCTGCCCAGCAGCGGATCCCGGCGAAGACCGAGAAGACGTCAGTCCAATCGGCGTGGACCTCGTCTCCACCGGCCGAACACCGTCGACCGAAGTTGAAGTTCCACCAAGCCAGCCCGTCCACAGAACCGTCACCAAGGAGTCCAGGACACTGCCGTCTGAACTCGGAACTCACCGTCCCCAAGGAGTCCAGGACCCCGCCGTCTGAACCGGAACTTCAGTCCACCAGAGCTGCACTGGAAAGCCGTCCTCGAAGAAAAAAAAAAGAAGTTACACTCCTTTTTTTTGCCGACGAAAGGGGGGAATGTAACGAAGCGAATTTTCGCGGGCCGGAAACCGTGGCGCGTACCGCGAAAGCCGGGGGTAAATTGGCGATCGCCGCGCCGCCGCGGCGGAAGTCGAGGACTCTTGCCTGAAACTCCAAGGAGTGCGGAAGTGCTGGGGCGATTTTGGCTGTTTTTGGTTTGTGAGAAGTGTGGCAGAAGTGTGCAGTTCGACCCTCCGACCACCGTAAGTACCTTTTTGGGTCGCCTGCCTGTTTTGTACCGGTTTTGGAATCGCCGCCCCCGAGCGAAAAACCGTGTCACCGTCACCGCGTTTTTTTTGTCACCGTCGAAAGTCGACACCGTCGTGCACGTGTCGTTACCGTCACCGCGCTCCCCTCCCGGGTCGCCGTACCGTCTTCGCGCGATTTCCAGGTTCAAGGTCGCCGCCCCCAGAGCCAAGAGGAGCCCGGCTTGAAGGAAGTCGCCGCCCAGGAGGAACGACCGTGCCGGACATTTGATTCTTTTTGTTTGTAAAACCATTTTGTTAGATACTTAAGTTGTTTAGCCGTAAGTTTTATTATTTTAGAACGTGTAGCTGGTGGCAGGGAATATACCCTATTTTTGTTATAACACATCCTCGCCGTTTTATTTATTATTTTCGAGTTTTCGCGGCGGCTCATCACCTGAATTCCATGTCTCCGGCTTTAGAGCACCCCGGCGCTCCCTCCCCCGGAGAGGGAGCTGGCGCCCGAGCGACCGCCGCTCCTGACCGAAGGCGCCACCCCCGGCGGCGTGAAGGTAGCCGCATAAGCTTGGTCGACCAGACGTGTTTCTGACATCAGCAATACTAGTCGACCCAAAGCTTGGCACTCAAGTACGCCGCCACCCCATACGTTATCGTCGAGATTCCGGACCGTCACCGGACCGTCCGTCCGTCCCGTCATCCGGAATTTCGTCGCATGCTGGCAACTGAAACAATTTCATTTAAATTTGCCCAAGTAAATAGAACCAAATATTGTTTTGTCTGCTGGATAAAACTATAGATATTATTCTACAACTTTGTATGTGTGTAACATTATATCTGAAAATTCTGTTCGACTCAGACAAAGTAATTTATATTGCTTCTGATAAGGCACGTCCACAGATTTGTGTTCGAGTTGGAGAGAGTTCGACTTAGGATTTTCGAGTTAGAGAGTAATTTTGCATCTTAGATCCAACGCACGTGCGACTGCTATTCAAAAAATTAGACTTAGAGAAAAATTCTATTTAGAGGAAGGCCGACTTAGAGGGAATCGACTGTATCTGAACAGCTCTCGGAAAAATGACAAAACAACAGTCGAATGGACGGAAGAAGCTGAAGCTGCTTTTGAAACATTCAAGACAGAGTTAGCCAACGCCGCGCTATGTCTGATCGCTTCACCAAGTGGCCAGAGATCGCCCCCATGACCGACATGACAGCGGAGACAGTCGCCATGAAATTCTACGAAACATCGATTTCAAGATTCGGTTGTCCACGCCAATTTACAACTGACCAAGGACGACAATTTAAAGCATCCACCATGAGTGCCTTGTCGCAACACTTTGGGTATTCAGTGCTCTCGGACGACGCCATATAGGCCCCAGAACAATGGCCTTATCGAGAGATTGCATCGAACCATGAAGGCAGCCATCATTGGGAGAGTTGGCTACACGTTCTACCTACAATATTTGACAATTAGCGAAATTACGTTCCGTACAACGTATTATCCGTTAACGTATACAATCGCCAATAGGGACACTGCATTTTCTATGTTTCCATAGATATAACAGTTTTTTCTACGTTTTACGTGTTGTACGTTCTACGGAACGTGGTTTCGCTAATTGTCTAATATTAGGGTTACGTACAGCAATCAAAGAAGACATGGGCCACTCACCAGCAGTGCTGACGTTAGGGACACAACTTAAAGCCCGAGCCGAATTCTTTTTCAACAACACCGACATGTCCGTAGAACCCACTACCTTCTGGACTCGAATTTTATGGGGGCTGACCGTAGCCAGTCGGTACTTGAGCCTCGTCTTTGGGCCCATTGTACATTTTCCAAGTCCATATCAGGGTGTTTTCCCGTTCCTCTACTCGTCAAGCCACCCAACTGCTTGAATGTACAGTTTGGGACACGGAATTTCAAACGACAACTATCTGACATTTAAAAAAAAACATTGTAGTCTATACCTTATTGTCATTATGATTGACACTTTTAGAACTTTCAAAGCTGTCACATTGACATTACAAGCTGTTTGAAAAATGCCGGCAGTGTCTTTAATTAACAAAGCGCGAGTCTTAGCTTTAGTTGAAAGTGGGATGTCCTATGGGCAGGTGGCTGTAGCAATTGGAATCCCAAAAAGCACAATATATAGTAACGTTCAAAAGTGGAGGCGGGAGCAGACAATTGTGCGACGTCCAGGTTCTGGCGGACGTCAAGTTTCCACTTTAGCTCAAGATGAGGCTTTGGTTAGTGAAGTTAAAAGAAGACCCTTTGCTACAGCTGCCTCTGCCGCAGCAACTACTCGCTTCCCAGGGTCTACCAAAACGGCACGACGTCGAATACGGACTGCGGGGATAAGAAACTATGTGGCTACCCGAAAAGTGAGATTAAGACCTAGGCACAAGGAGTTAAGACTTGGTTTCGCATTGGAACACTTTGTGCATGACAATGATTTCTGGAACCGTGTAGTATTTTCCGACGAAAAAAAATTCAGTCAAGCCCGAATGGTAGACTGCGAGTATACAGGCCCAGAAATACCCGCTATGAACATCAATATGTTCAAGAGGAAGACCGAAGCGGGCGTCTTTCAGTTAACATGTGGGCATGGATTTCTGTAGGTAATCCTGGAGTAATGTCTGCAGTTGAAGGTCGGCTAAACAGTGAGGTTTATATTGATATTCTCGAACGTGTGATGGTATCTTCTGTGACGGCGGCCTTTCCTGATAGAAATTTCATCTTTCAACAGGAAAATTGTCCTGTTCACACGTCACATCAGGTAGCAACATGGTTCGAGCATAACAATATAAACGTCCTTGATTGGCCGAGTTGGAGCCCCGATCTCAACCCCATCGAAAACATGTGGGCCTTGTTGACTCGAAATATAAAAAAGCAAAGATTACAAATCCTCAGACGGTAGGATTTGATGGCTGCGATCAACAACGCATGGCACGCGTTACCTCAGGGTTACCACAGAAATCTTGTTTTGTCCATGCCAAGCAGACTGCGCCAAGTAGTTAACGCAAATGGGGCCCCAATTAAATACTGAGCTTTTTTGTATTCCATTATTTAAAATTAACACTTATACATCCGGAGTATTACATTCTTTAATCAGATAAGCCAGCTCTAGCAAGGGTTAAACAGCAACTGTTTTGATCTGAGATGAAAACAAAAATTGATACTTGGCCCGTCTTGTCGCTCATGTCATTTTGACAAATATGCTAAAAATGAAAAGTTTGGTTATGAACAAGAAGTAAAGACTGTTTTAGAGTGTACGAAATTTAAATGACAGGTCGTTTGAAATTCCGTGTCCCCAACTGTACTTAAGTAATATAGAGGGTGGGAACTCCCTGATTTTTGCCATACTAGGCCAGATGTCCCCTAGTATGGATTTCCTGTAGGATGCTAGCGTTGAACACTCACGAAGAATGTGCTCAGCTGTTTCCTCTTCTTCATTGCATCCACGACAGATTGGGTAGATGTTTGTTGAACTGGTAATGTCTCGTATGGAATCCTACCTACCAGTTTACGCAATTTGTCCCTTGAAAATGACAGATAAAATTTTGTCAATTTACGGTCTGGTGCCGCTATACAGGCTCTACTCTGCCGACAGCTGCTCAACGTCGTCCATATTTGCTCATGGTGTCTACGGGTATATTGCTTTACGAGTTCGTTGGAGAGGGCGACCGAAGGTGTGATTGCCGGTTCGGGTCCCCAGAAGGGCATGCGCGCGGTTCGCTTCGCCATCTCATCTGCTCTCTCGTTTCCTTCGTTGTCACTGTGTCCTTATATCCAACAAAGTTCTACACTTCGATCATATATTATCTAGATATGGTGTGAGCGCCTTTGTTGTGAAGCCAACATGACTGGGGACGCGAGACGAGGTGGTAAAAATCAAGCGAAAATCGCCCTTCGGGACTGCGTCTCTGATTGGTTGTTGACGTACCGTCTTCAATATGGTGGTCGTCACTTGAAAACAACAGCTGAAGTGATCGAGTTGAAAACGTGATACAAAGTTAACTATTTACATAAAAGTGATAAAAAATAAGAGAAATGGGAAGAATTTGTTTTTTGTGTCGAAGAAGTTTCGAAAAATCATCGACATGTTCCTATCATCGGTAAGTTTTACCAGTGTCATCCACGTGGTATTTGTTTGGGAAGCCAGTGGTGTAGATTCTACAAAATGAGATAATTAGAACAACAAAAATGTGTTAATTAGATAACCAAAACCAGTTGGACGATGTATTTAATAAACAATAATTATACTAGGTTTCCCTGTGATCCAGAACGGAGAAAAAAATGGTCTGAGAATATAGGAATGCAGCCCAAGAAATATTTACTTGTGTGCAAACCACTTTGCAGCGACCAGTTTTTATATACAGCCAGGGGGAATTCATAGACTAAGTAAAGATGCCCTGCCCTCGAAGATCCCTTCAACAAGTGGACTTTCAGAAAGCGACTCGACAGAAGCAAAGTGTGTATTATTAAATTGAATTGGTGACAAAATATTACCAAATAAATAAAGTTCCAGCAGTTCGTCACAAAAAACCATGGGTCCACCAAAGTTCAGGTATTCAAAATCATACAGGAGTTACATCCAGCCATGTTTTATATTCATTTTGTACGAATGATTTGTGTAGGTTGGGAAAACGAAAAATAACTTCAGTACAGGGTAGTATAAAAAGTTCGACCACAGAATCACTTGACTCTGTTAAAAAAACTAATGTCCCTAGTAGACCTTTAATGAAAAGGTATGTATTGTCTGTTCTATCTTGCAACTGTCACTAATTATCATTTACTGTCTAGGGTAAAACGTGCACGATATATAGGTGATTGTTCAACTGATGAAATGAGAACTCCTAGAAAAGCGAAAAGAAATTGGCAAATAGCCAAAAAGACAATAACGATTCAACGTGCCAAATTGAGATTATTTCAACAACGAACAAGACGCCTCAGAGCAAGAGTATCAAATTTAAAATCATTATTGAAACATTTGGAATCCCAGAAGTTAATTAGTGAAAACACGTCGTTAACTGTTAAGGTAGTGTTTACATTCATAATAGATAATTGTGAAAATGTATTGAAATGTTAATAATTTTAGGCCACAATACCTGAGTCATCAACAAATATATTAAATCGTTTTGTGCAAGGTCCAAAACGCCAAAAATATTCATCAGATTTGCGTGCGTTTGCTCTCACTTTGAATTTTTATTCAAGTAAAGCATATGAGTATGTGCGTACTAAATTCAATAACAGCTTGCCACATCGTCGCACAATTGCCAAGTGGTACTCTTCAGTAAATGGTGAACCAGGGTATACTTCTGAAGCAATTAATGCTCTAAAAATCCAGGTTGCAGAACAAAACAAAAAACAACAAAAACTCATATGTAACTTTGTTTTTGATGAGATGGCAATCCGAAAACAAACAGAATGGACGGGCCAGAAATTCACAGGATATGTAGACCTAGGCACTAATATAGCATCGGACTCACTTCCAGAAGCAAAAGAAGCTCTTGTGTATATGTTGGTAGCCTTAAATGCCCACTGGAAATTACCGTTTGCTTACTTTTTGATCAATTCATTAACTGCAACAGAGAAAGCTCAGTTGGTGAACAATGCTTTAGAGTTTTTGACTGAAAGTGGAGTTATAGTTTCATCTTTGACATTCGATGGCACAGCAACCAATTTAAATATGGCTACAATTTTAGGAGCTAAATTGGATAATCCTAGTAATTTGCAAACATTCTTTATGCATCCATTATTGCAACAGAAAATTTATCTGTACCTAGATGCTTGCCATATGTTGAAATTACTGAGAAATTGTTTGGCAAGCCAAGGCCGACTCATTGACAAAGATGGACGTGTCATTTTATGGGAATATTTCGAGAAATTGGTCAATTTACAAGCAACGGAGGGTCTTCACGCTGCAACGAAAATACGAAAGCGTCACATTGACTGGACGCGCGAAAAAATGAAAGTAAAAGTAGCCGCGCAGACATTTAGCAACAGTGTCGCAGATGCTTTCATTTTTTTGGAAGAAGATATACAGCATCCAGACTTTAGAGGTGTAAGTGCTACAGCAAACTTTTGTCGCGTTATAAATAATTTATTTGATATATTAAATGTACGTAATTTTGCCTCCACTGCACAATATCGAAAACCATTAACGCCTAAAAATTGCCATTTCGTTTTTGAATACTTAAATTTTTGCAAAGAATATATTATAGGGATTCGATTAAAAGACGTACCAATTTTACAGACACATAGAAAAACAGGCTTTTTAGGTTTCCTGATATGTATAAACAGTCTTATTAACATGTACAGAGATTTTATTGAAGTAGAAATACCTCTTTTAAAATACAGTATTGTCCGGTTATAATGAACCCGCTTGTAATGAACTTCCGGCTATAGTGTACTGTATTTCAAGTAACGAAATTTTTTCCATATATCTAATGTATTTTTTTTCGGTTATAATGAACCACTGAATCCGCTTGTAATGAACTTTCGGATAAAATGAACTAAATATTATTCAAAATAAAGTGCAGTTTTCCGTTTATAATGAACTTTTCGGGGATTCCCTGATTTACGCGCTACGCATTTCCCCACCAACTTGCTTTCTGTGCCAGTCGATTCTTGGTCACTGTGTCGAAGTAGCGCTACATAAGTACTTACTTGTGTAATAACATTGTTCGAAATGGAAAAACAAAAACGTAAAGCTCTAACCTTAAAGGACAAGTATGATATTATACAAAAAATACAAAGTGGTGTTAAACAACGCGATGTTAGCCAGGAAATGAACTTGATAAAATCCACTGTTTCTATGATATGGAAGCAAAGAGAAGCCATTTTATCAGCGTATGGTCAGGGAAATTCTACGTGTAAAAAAATGAGAAAATCAAAGCACCATGAAATGGATCAAGGGCTTCTTAAGTGGTTTACACAAAAAAGACAAGAAAACGTTCCTGTAAGTGGTATTATTCTACAAGAAAAAGCTAATGAAATGGGTAGTAAAATCGAAAACAAAGACTTCAAGTGTTCTAAAAGTTGGATTGAACGTTTTAAAAGAAGACATAATATCCGAACAGGAAAAATTGTGGGTGAGTCTGCAGCAGTAGATTTGAATGTTGTTAATGACTGGTTAACTAATGTTTGGCCTCATATTCGGAAAAACTATGACAGTGAAGACATTTTTAACGCTGATGAGACAGGGCTCTTTTATCAAATGACTCCTGATAAGACTTTAAAATTTGTGGGAGAAAGTTGTGCTGGAGGAAAGTTATCTAAATTGAGGATTACAGTTTTAGTAGCTGCCAATATGTCTGGAACAGAAAAAAGGAAATTGTTGGTTATAGGCAAATCTGCCAATCCTAGATGTTTCAAAAATAAACAATTGCCCGTAAAATACAAATCAAACCGTAACGCGTGGATGACCTCTGAAATTTTCACAAATGAACTGCTTGAATGGGATGAACAATTAAAACAAAAAAATAGGAAAATTGTACTTTTAGTTGATAACTGTACAGCTCACCCTGAGATTAAACTAAACCAAATTAAATTAGTTTTTATGCCACCGAATACGAGTTCAAAATTACAACCGATGGATCAAGGTGTAATTCATTCATTAAAGAGCCATTATAGGAAAATTTTACTCGCGCAGATGATAGAGGCTATGGACAACGGAAAAACATTTTCAGTTAGCATTTTAGATGCTGTAAATTTTATTCACATGGCTTGGCAAAAGGTTAGCAAAGATACAATAGCAAACTGTTTCAAGCATGGAGGATTTTCTGAAAAAAGTGCTGAATTTGATGCAGACGATGAGCTTCCCCTAACAGAATGGTTAAAAAAACATGAAGATGATCCTGGACTTATTTTCACAGATGTGGATAATGCAATTGAAATTGCAGTGCAAGAGAAAATCGGGGAATTTAATTTTGAAGAATATGTGGAAATTGATAACGACATAACGGTAACAGAAAGACTAACTGACGAGCAGATTATAGAATCAGTGACATCAGTCATGGCAACAAGTGACGAGGCCGAGGGTGAGGAAAATGAGTCTGATGAAGATGTTGATGTTTATGTTCCTTCTCTTAATGAAATGGCGCAAAAAATGGCAGAGACTCGCAACTTTTTAGAATCGCGCACTGTTCCGGAGCCTATATGGAACAGCTTTTGCAACCTCGAACGCTATATTAGTGACATTCACTTTTCTAATAGATATGTACAGACAAAAATAACTGATTTTGTCAAGTAGACTTGTGTTTATGTGACGTCTTGTTATATGTAATTACATAAATAGCTATGTTTTTTTTTATTTTTAGTTTATAAACCAAGAAATATTTTTTGAATTGTTCCCAACGTAGAATTGAAGTAAATTGAATTTAAACAAACGCAGTTTTTATTTTTCCGTTAATAGTGAACTTCGGATATAATGAACTAGTTTTGTTACATTTTTTGAGTTCATTATAACCGGACGCTACTGTATATTCTTAGTTATAAGCTATCTCAAGATCATCTCGAGATCTTTTTCAGCGCTGTGCGTAGTCGAGGTGGTTCAAGTAATAATCCTACAGCGCGACAATTTGAACACATCTACAAAAGACTATTGCTGCATACTGAAATTAAAGGTGCAGATGCTGGGAATGCAGTTGCTTTAGATGCCACATCTATATTACATGTGTCCTGCAAAACACTGACACATACTGATAACAATGAAAATTTAGAACACGGAGATGACTTCCTCCCTATTTCAAAGGAAATTGAAGACCATGACTACATAGGTGCGCCAATATGGCATTTAACTAGCTATGTTAACGATGTTGTGGCGTATATAGCCGGATTCGTAGTGAAATGTTTAAAGCGATGTGTAACTTGTGGTTTTTGTTTTGGGTTGCTAGAAACTGATGAACCTTTATCGCTCCTTCAGAAACATAAACAGTATGGAAGAATGATAAACGCATCTCCTTTCGTGATAAAAGTTTGTGAGATAGGAGAAAAATGCTTGCGACTTATGATTCATGAACACAAAAATATTTTTATTGCTCGTAATTTACATCAAATATTGATCAATGCAACTCTTAATAATATTCCGCAATCTACTTACGACATATTCCACTCTCATAATTCTAATGACGATCCCCTGGATACACATTCTGTTAATCTTGTTAAGTTAATTTTAAGACGCTATTTCACTATAAGAATTCACCATGAAACCAGAAGACTTCAGGAAAGAAATTCTGATTCAAAAATTCGAAGTTTGTTTACGAAGGCAATATTATTTAAAAACCAGTAATGTATTAGTTGCGCTTTTATGTCATTTTAGTTTTTCAAAAAAAACTTTTTAACAAAAAATTAAACCGACGATAAGACACTGAAAAGCGAAAAATAAACCTTTTTATTCTTATTAACTAAACTTCTGAACTAAAAAAAAGTTCTGCATTTTTTTTTTACCCTTAGGGGTAGAATTTTTTTTTCAAATTTAAATGGGACCAACTTCGAGGTCTACTCTATCCAACAAAGAAAGAATCATCAAAATCAAATCGAGAACCTCCTCCTTTTCGTCGGTTAATAAAATTTTGTAGTTATTAGGTTTGTTGTTTTCCATTGTTTATGTATAATAACTATGTTTCACATATTTCTATTAGTATTTATATTAAAATACAGTTCCCCAACGTGACTTTGTATTAATTTACCTCACGGTTTTATTTTTATCCTTTGGATCCCAATAGACGAGCCGCCCTGGCAGTCAGTTCCTCTCACCCCCCTCCCGTTATGTTGGCTTCATACGACATACCCTACAACTGGCCGCATGCCATGTCTAGCTAGTATATGGTCGAAGGTTCTACACTATTCCTCTGCGTTACATACCTACTATAGCGTTTGTCTGCATTCCCAAACCAGCTTGGATCGAAACTGTTAAGAGTTAGTAGTGCAGACTTGCTGTCAGTAAGGATGCGTATTGATTTATTGCCGATTTTACGTTCAGCAAAGATTCTAGCTCCCAGCATTATTTCCATCAGTTCTGTTTGTAAGACAGACGTGTGGCTGCCGAGAGGTACATACACTGATTTGTAGGTTCAGTTTTTTGGAGTAGATGCCGGCCTGTTTTGGCACCATCGACATAAATATCGATGTCGGCTCTTCCTTCTGAATATTTCTCTACTCGGATTTCTCGGTAGAAAAGGCAACATGTGAACGCTCAAGAGGTTTATATGTTACTATATGACTGCACTTGTCCTACATGCACATTATAGTGTATCTGGGACCCGTATTTCGCGTCCTTGGGGCTAATTCTGCAGAAAGATGAATCAGCTGAGGCCGGAGCTGGTGTCCCTGAAAACCCTTTTAATCCGCAAGCAATGCCAAAAACGGCTAATGTTAAAGAACAACTTCATGAAGGTTTAAGACAAATTGATGAGGGTAAAGGACTGTTTTGGCTGTTGGCCTCTGAACTAGAAAGTTCCGAAGAAAATCTAGTTCACAATATCGAAGAACTGAAGAGTGTGCCCATCGAAGAAACTGTTTCTGGGTCAAAAACTGAAAATTAGTGAAGAAAGAGTAATTGAAGTGGATCAGAAAATAGTGGGGTAGGCAAATAATCCTCTGTGGCTTATTTGCAGAAAGCACAGAATCACTGCCTCAAATTTTGGGGCAATAATTATTAATTATAATTAACGCTTGCAAGAATAATAAAGACGTCCCTTCGTTACTTAAAAAATTAGCAGGTATAATGATTATAAGTATATTCGCTTGTTTTACATCAGTTTCTTCTGCAATATAGGTTTATATATACAATCTTGATGGGGTAAAGCCAATACAGCATGGCCGGAGAACTGAGAAAATTGTTATAGCTGCGCTTGAGTCTCCAGAGAACATTAACGTGGAGCACACAGGATTATGGCTGGATATATGTGGGGTGCAACTCCAACTGGTTTCATAGGTAAATACATTTTAATAGTAATTATTTTCTCTAGTAATGCAATAAACCTTTAAATTCCTTTGTGTTTAACCAGGTGATGATGGCTTAATCGAAATTAAATGCCCTTACATCCACAGAGATTCCATATTGGAAGAAGTTTTAGGCAAATCAGACATTATTTATTACGAAAATAGCAACTGGGTTATAAATCTGGACCACCATAATTAACATCAAATTCAGGCCCAAATTTATTTGACCAAACGTCAGTAGGGGTACTGTATTTTAGTTGTTATAAGTATAATTCAATTAGTTTGGTTAGTTATACTCGTAATATAGATAAAGATGTTGAATGGTTACCAGATTCAGATTTCTTAAGGCAATTTTATTTTAGTCACTATACAGGATGTATCTTTTATTTGATACAGCCCCTGTAACGTCTTTATTCTTAAAGATAAACCTGTAGTTCTGTGAGCAAATTTCAATATTTTTAAAAGATATACATATTGTCCGAAGAACCTTAACTCCTGATGCTGTACCAATTGTAAATTTAGGTTGTGCAAGCACTGGAAATTCCTATACTTCCGCACATCCTTTTCATAGATGCCCCAAAAAGGATGAAACCTATCAATTTCCACTACTACAAGAAAATATGTATGTATAAAATATCCTCATCTATCCTAATAAATAGTCTGTCGTTTAAATTATTTCAAGAAATTCCACATCTGATGATCCAACGGTTACACGAATACCAAAAATGACCTTTCCTATCAGAGTACATATCTTATTAAACAATATCCTACGAGCAATAAAACCCATCCAGTTTAAATGCTGTCGATTTACCGAGTGTCCCACGTAACACTTTCGGGCGCAATAACTCAGGTATTTTTGAATGGATTGTTATGAAATTTGAAATGTAGGTATTTTGATAGGTGAGGATTATGAACCGGTGAGAATAATCATTATCTTGAAAAAGTAAATTTTCCATGCCTTAATTTAATTTGAATTAATTAAGTTTTGCATCACTTGATTAAACATGAAAAATAAATACTGTATGCAAAAATTCATCTCCGAAATACATCTGGTTAGACAAAAACGATAAATTACACAGGCCTGCGATGGTTTTCCCCCAACAAAATAAAGTAGTAATTTCGGTAGGTCTTAGATACTCATGTATAAAAAAAAATTGCAAAAATTTCTATCACGTACAGTTTCTGCAAAAAATATTTTTTTCAGTTTTGTTCTTAGTACTATAAAAATTAACTTCTAGATTTTGTGGTAATAATATGTATGGATAATGGTGTTGATATTTCATTTCGTGTTCAGCTTAGTAAGAGTTATTTGTGTCGACTATGCGCTTACTACCCTGAATTTAAACAAAAATTACTAATGTCTTCTCGGAAATGGGTTAATTCTTCAGATAAGTTTGCTGACACCAATGATTTGGATGGAGCCACAAAATCATACAGACGATTGTTACTTTTGCTGTTCAAATATAAAATGATATAATGCGAAAAATGTAACAGCAATAACATATCCTATCGTGAATACAAGAGAAAACGCTTAACTCAGAGCTTTGAAGACAGAAAAAAAGAAGCTTCTTGATTTATTTGTTTTTTTTAAGTCTTGTTTATAACTAATTTAGTTCATTTAATAAATAAACATTCAATTTTATATTCTTTATATTTTATTTTTTCAGAAAAATTGTTTGAGAAACTATGAATATTTAGGCCTACATAAAAATAAATCTCGATGTGCTACAAAAAAACTAGAGTTATATTTTAATTCAGCATACATAAATACCTAAAAAAAACAATATTATTTAAAAGGGAAATTAAAAGTTATATTTCGCAGGCCTGTGTTATTGCACAAATAATTTCAAAAAGTATTAAAGGATAGGTAGCTATGAAACAAAAAACTGCATTCCTCGCATTTTGGACACCCTTGCGGGAATTTAATATCTGCTTGCCAAACGTTATTTTCTGAATTTTAAGAAAATACTAATTTTCAGTTGCTCGGCTACAACCTTTTCGAAGGTGCAAAATTGCTTTAAGTTCAGGGATTAATTCTAACTTGAATGGAAATAATTTTGCTAGCTGTATTTAACATCTTGTTTTTTTCGCTCGTTTTAGGTCTTGTAGACTTCCCGTATCTTCAAATAAGTTTATTATTCTCTGTGCTTTGAATTTGGTAAATTCGTCATCGGAATACCGTTCGATAAGAGTCCTGATTGTTTCATCTAGGTCTGTACGACATTCTCCGTAGGTTAAAATGATTTCCGTTTTAATCATTAAAGAAAAGCGAACCATTTTCAATAACTTGTCAGATTTTGACAAAAATGTCAGGGGTGTACAAAATTGAACTCGGCGACACAGGCCATTGTTTTGCACCGACAGCACTATTAAATTTAAAAAAACAAATTAATAAATTTTTCGCGCACAGGCGTTATTTTAGTTGCTTAAAATTATAACGCAATTTTGCATAATTTTTAACAACAGGAAGCTGTGTTAAAATTCGTTTTTTGTACGATAAAATAGGTTTTTTATCAGCCTAATCTTTACCTATTACATTACACCTGTTTTAAATTTCATAAAAATCCCTTCAAAAATACCTGAGTTATCGCGCCCGAAAGTGTTACGTGGGACACCCGGTATAGGTATGTATATCTAAACACCCTCACTTTTCGTAACTTACCATTTGGTTGAAATTCATATCTAAAAAGTGGAAAATTAATTCAGTTACTTTACGCTAAGCGAGACGTCTTTGCCATTCTTGATCATTTCTACATAATATTCGTCTATATTTTAAAATTTACAATGAGTTCGTTGAAATGTACGTATGTGTATAAATAAAAACCTGCATCTTTTTTCAGTAATCTAGATCCTGAAAACTATACATCCATACAGAGAAATCCTATACCACATTCCTCCCCAATCAAAACTTCATCCTCAGATACCGTCAATATGTTGAGAAACAATTATTCAGAAATTTGTCAATTTTTGCCTCTCACATGGGGTATTCATCAAGTGCCAGATCAAATTGTTATAAGCCACGTAAACAAGAATAGACAAAGCCATTGTTATTGAAGGAGAAATTTCAAAAATATATCTGAATAATATTTGCCGTATGATCCATACCACATTCACGAACTTTAAAGATGTTCAGGATCTAGTCAAAAAAGTATATGCAGTAACTTTGTGTCACGGTACTGGAATAGGAGACAAAACTGGCCGAAACTGTAATGTGGAGAATACAAGGAACAACACCAGACACTGTTTATCTTGCGCATTGTTTCGCAAAAATTTCTTAAAAAACCTGTTTCGTTCAGTGTTCATAGTCAAAAGTTTGCGACCAAACAAAGAAAAATTAAAAAGAACTATGAACTTTTAAAAAGGCAACTACATGACCAAACAAATGTAATACAAAGTTTGCAGAAAAGGATGGCAAAAATAAGCAACATGGACGAGGTGTTATCTAAACTATCTGAAAATCAAAGATTGGTAGTGCAAACAGGTTTAAATACAGCAACACAAAAAACTAGTGGGAAAAGATACACCAAAGACTGGATATATTCTTGTATTCTGATAAGGAGCTGCTTCCACTATCTGCACCCAGCACAATATCTAGATATATCAAAAACATTGACAGCAACTATGGATTTCAAAGTTATTTGAATTATTAAAAGTAAAATGTCAGTCTATGCCTGAATATGAACGTCATGGCACCTTAATGGTAGATGAATGTAAGATAATACCCAGCAAACATTTTGACAAAAATCGCTTGGAAGTATTAGGTTTTGTTGACTTCGATGATTATACTCCCATATCTCAAAGAGACCAATTGGACGGCTTTTTGCAGAAAGGCACCAATCCACAAAATTGTATTTTTAAAACAAACATGAATTTTGAACCCTAGAAGACTTTATGAACGTATTCTATACGTTAAAATAACGATTTTTTAATTCTATTTAACTTTTTTTTACCATGAACCAATCAACAATTTCTTTAAATTTTGTATTCATTTTTGCAGAAAGGAACCAGTCCACAATAAGTTGTATTCTGCTATAGTAGTCGACATTTTGCAATTTTTTACCTATAACTCTGATAATAAAGACTGCTTTAAGCCTAATGAATGTCTTTTTACATATTATGTTGGTACCTGTTATAACACTTTAACAATAATAGTTCCATCTCGCTCAGTTTGTTTTATGTAATACAGAGATTCTTTTAGTTGTAACTTATTAGTTGTTTTTATTTTTTTACATATAAAATTTAAAAATGACCATCTGTTATTTATATATTTTTTATAATACATATCACATTATATATTGAAGTAGACTGTGACATCACCTTCTGCATAATTATTAATGTCACATAAATAAGTTGTTGTGAATTTTTCTGTAAACTTACAAGTTTTATCTTAAATTATATGGATTCGGTTGTGCCATTAATTGAAACGGTAAATAAAAATATTTTTTAGTTGTTTATGATATCACATTCTAATATTTTTAGAAACTGAACCATATTTCAGAAAATTCTTTCAGTGCACTGCAAGCAGTAGCAAATTATTATAACACTTCTAGTGAGTATAGTGATTCAGAACAGCTACTTACTCTGATGACGAAGGTAATAATCTAAATAATGTTCCACCCATAAATTTGAATCAAATAACAGGGAAACCAAAACGAGACCGAAAAAGGAAGTTTTTAAATTTGACAAGAAATGAAAACAAAAAGAGAAGAAACAGTAACAAACTTCATTAAGATTACAAATCCAATATCCGACAAGAAAAAGCAGTCAGTTCTGCATTTAATACCGGCAGATGCACAAGCCTTCTACAAAAATCTAGCTTCTTCTGGTTACATAGAAGATGATGTAGAGGATTTCACTGGCACACCTGATTTTGAAATGGAAAATTCTTAAATTTATCAATTATTAAACCACATTATTTATATTTTGGTTCATTAAAATAATATTATTCTAAGTATGTCCTTTATTTTGCAGAATAGAACCAATCCACAAAATATTAATTATTTTTAGGAAATACACGCATAGGACCCGTACACCATTTTATGCCCTGCAAAGTAAAATTATTTTGATTTTTTCACATACATAAAATTTAGAAGTTTTTTTTATAGAATTATTAAATGAAGAAAATTACGTTTTTTAATTTTTCTCGTTAATAATTTGTTGTGGGTTGGTGCCATTCTGCAAAAAACCGTCCAATTAGTTGACCATGTTCTAGTCATAATGTTCCAGTCGTTTGCCGGAAAAAATATGCAGGCAGTTGGTTGCTTCTTGTCAAAAGGAAATGTATGTGGAAGTATTCAGGCTAAGCTAATTTTGGAAGCAATAGTTGTTTGTGAAGCAGCTGGATTCTTTATTGATGTGCTGACATCTGACGGACCGACATGGAATAGATCAATGTGGAAGCATTTGGGTGGAGGTAATCCACAGGCTGCATGGGTTATCCATCCCTGCAATGACGTTAGAAAATTGAGGATGTGTTCAGATTTTCCACATTTGTTAAAGCGCTGAAGAAATAGACTTGTTGTCAAAAAAGAATTCCACGTGGCTGGTCCATTTTCAAAAGTTAATCGAATATGATATTTGAATTTAAATTGGCACCCAAATTAACACTAAAGCATGTTGATCCACATAACCATGAAAAAATGACTACGCGTTATGTCTTTCAGTTATTCAGTAGTACCGTTGCTGACGCCCTGACAATGTTAAATGGTAAAAATGTACCTGGATTTCTTGATTGTCAAGCTACAATAGAGTTTTGTAGACTCATCAACAAGCTGTCTGAGATCTTGAATTCCAGTAATGGTTTTAGTGTGTTGCGATTACATTCACCACAGTATGAGTTAGAAGACTTTTTAATATATTTAGATTTGTGGGAATCATGTGCTGATTTTTGACCAAAAATACTGCAGATGATTTCAGGGACACAATAAACACAACCCCCGACTTCGTAAAATATTGCACCAAAAGATTAAATTTTAATTATTTAATGACGTCACGGATTGACCAGGATCCACTAGAACATTTTTTTGGATTACTATGTGATTGTGGTGGGTCAAATAACAATGCTGAATCAGTCCAAATCGCCCACATCTTTAGACTGATGTCTTTATATTCAATGACAAAGCCACCTAAAGGTAGTAATGTTGCTGGTGGTAATATGCTTGACGTCCTTGTCAATGATAAACAAAATGTCTTAAATTGCATTTCATCCGAGAAAACAACCCATACAAAAGAACAAATTGACCGAATTCTAGATGAAGACATTGCAACCGGAAGACAGATCAATTTCAAGGACAATGAAGAAGCATTTGCTTACGTCTGTGGGTTCCTTGCTCGAAAATGTAAGTCCGAAACATATCAAGACTTCAAGAACACCATAATCGGGAACGGCATGGAAAATTTTAATGCTTTCATCACTTTAAAAATGAATTGAACAACGTTTGCACACTGAAAGTGCACGTTTTAATTCAACTGAGCGAATATGTTTCTTGATCATTGACGATATGGCTATTCAACAAAAGATGCATTATAGTCGATCTGAGGACGCTATTTACGGACTTGACACCTGCAGCAACAGTACCACTATTAGTGAACAACCAAGTATTGCAAATAAAATGTTATGCTATGTTATACATGGCTTAATTACCGAATACACGATCCCGGCAGCATACTTTTTCCATGGGACGTTATCAACAGAAAATTTCTATGCGCTGACGATGAAAGTATTAAAACTTCTAACAGATTACGGTATTATTGTTTTAAGATTAGTAACGGACAATGCCTCATCCAACGTAGCTCTTTTTAAAAAAATTGGTAAGGGTTCTCTAACCAATTATATCACTCATCCTTTTCTGCAATATATACCGTTTTTTTATGAGTTTTGATTACTGCCATGTGACCAAAAATGCTAGATCTTTATTCTTGCAACATGACATGTGTTCTTTTGATGGGATAATATCTTCATCTTTTTGAAAGATTTATATGACTTGCAGAAAGATTTACCAATCAAGCCTCCCGTTAGATATGTAACAAAAAACATTTATTTCCTACTAACTTTGAGAAGATGAATGTTTTAAGAGCTCTTCAGATATTCTCTCCAGTAGTAACTTCATCGTTAAGATTTCTGAAACAATCTGGAGCTGGCGAGTTTCATTTGGTAGACGCCACTATTTCATACAGGGAGAATATGTATCAGTTTTTTCAATTACATAACATAACGAACAGAATCCACTACATTCATTCATTGAATAGTTTGGTGGAGCCTTATACAGATGTTTCAGATGAACGTCTGCAATGGCTGAACGTCACCTTTCCTAATTATATCGACGATATAAAAACAAAATCCGTCCAAGCAAGACTACATGGGCTATCGAAAGAAACTGCTCATGCCCTAAAGCTTACTGCACAAAGTAGATGCATGTGCATTAAGTTTCTTCTTCAGCAACGATGCTGTTGAAGCAATGTTTTCCCACGTTAGATTGAAAGGTGGAATATGCTATAAGGCAAATTTTGCGATGCGAAATCGTAAAATCGTCAACGTCAGCAAATATATTCCAGGATATTATTTTCGTCAGTTGTGTAGGATTGACTCCTATTGATCACACAGAAAATGAAGTGAATTTTTCGGAAGACGAACAATGTTACAAATTAATACATTAACAGAATTTATGATATTTCAAGAATCGTTTTAAGCAATTATACATCTTTCGACAACATCAAAAACAAAATTTCGTTTATAATATCTCTTCATGTCAAGTTTTCCTTTCATTGTGAACATAAGGAATTAATTGAAAGTGAAATATGTAGGAAAATATATATTTAACAATTTTTACGTTTGTAAAAGGTTTGAATTTAATTTTAAGCGGTCGAGATACAGACTTTCCACAGTTAAAAATGCATTATATCAAAATGTATAAAAAATATAATGTACCAAAAAAAATTAAAGTCAAAAAATCGTAAGACAATACATACTAATAAATGGTGCATTATTTTACTCTGTGTTTTTGATATTATTAGCGATAATGAAAATAAAATATTAATTATAAAATATGCAGCAATGACGCATCTAGTAGTTCATGCTTTAGCACCGGCCACAAGGCACCAGGGGGCGTTTATTGGGACCAAAAATCAAGTGGGAGTTTGCATTCTATTTACGTAGTATTGTTTGTCTATGCCCAAATGTTTGAGGCTAACCCTTCTTTCTATGTATTATAACAATAAAAATTAAAAACATTAGTGATTCTTCGTGCTTTTATGTTGAAACTCCAGTAGTACTACTCTCTGAGTGACGTCACTGCGCAAACTAGTCTGATTTTGAGACGCACGAGTATCATATCTCGAGAATTATTGTATCATGCGTCTGTGGTATGTAATAGCAGAGGTGCCACTGAAGACTGAAATGAAAATCATGTAATTTAAGACAAATAGCGATAACGCTTGTCAAAACAGTATATGTGAGAGTGAAACAGAGAAACTTAACTAAGACATATTTTCTACGAATTACAATAACCGGATCGCAAGGCCGATGGTCCAGATTTTTTTATTGCTGATAAATAAAACATTGCATTTTATTTTGATTTTCGATATTGTAATTCACATTTCGTTAATTACAACTTGTCTAGGTCTAAGAGAGGCAAAAATTTCTCTAGGGGAGGCTCAGCATTCCCTGGTATTTCTCTAGCTACAGCCTTGCTTAGAGGTCATGAAATATCGAGAAAATATGAAAGTACCAAATTGTCTAATGGACTCCACTACTATACGTCCTCATCTAAACTCGATAAGTAAAACAAGTGTTTATGTTTATACATCGGAAAAATGTCGCATAGAAATGAATTTGAAAAGAACGAGTTCGTCGCCTCAAAACACATGATTAAAATTATTAAGTAAGCTCCAATCGAACAAAATGTTCTGAATATTATAATTCTTATTTAATTCTTTCTTATTAAATAAAGACGTTCGTATTTTCACATTTTCAAGAAAATGGGGTGACTCGTTTTTAATTTGGCCAAAAAAAATTAGAGGTAATTTTAAAGAACTGGCAAAATTTGCAGCGACTCTGGATGAAAAATTTAATATATTTTTAGATGATTCTTCTGTTTTTAGTGGATTATCGAAAATCTTTCAAAATGACCTCATCATGTCAATTAGTCAAATTGTAGAGGATACTACTGTGGAGGAAATTAAGAAGTCTGAATGCTTTTCGTGGGAAATCTACAAACCACCGACATTACATGTCATTCCTAAATGTCTGTAATATTCAGATCTGTCTATGAAAGCCGAATTGTTGAGCGTTTTATGGGATTTTTTGATATAAACAAAGACAGAAAAGCCTGTGATATGTTTGATTTACTTACCACGTCATTTAACCATTTAGACTTAACTTCAAAATTAATAGGTCAATCGTATGACGGAGCAGCAGTGATGGCAGGTGAATTAAATGGAGCACAAAATAAGATTAAGGATATTGCAACTCAAGCAATGTTTACTCATTGTTATGCTCATAAAATGAATTTAGTGTTACAAGATGCTCCCAAACAAATTAAGGAATGTAGGATTTTTTTTTTCAAATGTGTCTGCTTTTTCTATATTTTTTTCAAAATCGACAAAAAGAACGCACTTGTTAGATTCCATATATGTGGCAAAAGATTACCAAGCAATTCCGAAACTCGATGGAATTTTAAATCCCGCATTATTTTCACTTTTTGACCAAAGAGATAATTTAATAAAATTATTTGATAATATTTTAGAAAATTATAGCGACTGGGATGACATCAAGATTCGTGAAGCTCAAGGACTGAAAAACTATTTATTTGATTTCGACTTCATTTTTTTGCTTAATACATTCCGATTAATTTTTACTCAAACAGACTTAATATTTTCTGTAGTTCAAAACAAATTATTGGACATTCATTACTGTAAACATTCAACCACTTGGGTAAACCTGCTATCTTGGTAAAGAACAAGGCGGTTTATTTGAACAATAAAAAAATATAGTAACACACAAAATCAAGATATATTCGTAAACCACAAGTACACGAGCAAATAATTTCATACAAAATCGGTAATGCAATATAATGAGGGGACGTCATCAGATTGTTGCTAACGATTAATTATTATCCAAATTTTGGTTAGCGTTTTAGTATCTAAAGTTGAGGTCAGGTCTCCGCAACGACTCGATAAAAAGTCAAGTATTTATGCCGAACGCAGTTGATACCACGTTGACGTTTGACCCACGGCGTCTGTTGACAAGCGTTTTAACTCAGCGGTTCTGATTTAAAACATTAGACTTTTTGGGAGAAAAGCAAAATGAAAGTCCAAGAAAAGCCACGAAGAACATTGTTGTCTCAAAAATTAAAGGCTGCGCCAATAAAATGTTTCCGGGAAATCGAAAGTCTGTGTCCCACAGCTTCTAGCAAAGAACTGAAAACAACATTTGGGAAAATATTTTCCGTAGAGTAGTTGTATTTCAATAGTTTTTTTTTCAATTCCAACATAAAAAAATTCACTTCACACTACTTTTATACGCCCTGCGTCAGTTACTTCTCACCCACTGCTTTGTATTAATTTCTTTTCTCCTCTTTTGTAGAGTTCCCGAACCCAAATCCGTAAACTAATAAAGCAAGACCAATCTGGTACAAAAAAAAATGTGGTTACTTTACCGATTATCAAGAGGAGTTAGGCCAAGAAATATATGCAAGAAATAAGAGAAACCAATATTTCACTGCGGGTGTAAGTACGAAAAAGTGAATAATCGCAAAATTATCGTCGAAAGTTCATGGTTTTAGTCGTTAAAATTAAAATTTTTAAGAAGATATTTGCAATTAGCTGAACAAAATATAAGTTTTGTTTTTCTAGATGAGATATGCCTTAACCAAAATGGATCTCCTGTGAGAAGGGGGGAGTGATAGAAGAAGTATGCCTGTTCGGGAAATTCGGTTTCCTTGAAGGTGGCGAATTGTTTTTGGACAGTAACATCGATAGCAGGGATTACCATAAAACGATAACGGGTGAGGTATTGGAGAAATAGATTATTCAGAAATTAATTCCTAGTGTTGCACTGATTAGTGGTAAAGTGGTGGTGGTCATGGATAATGCACCGTACCACTCGATGCATGCTGGACAAAGTCCAAAGTTTTCTCGGAAAAAAGCAACTGTTGTCTAAAAATAGTGGATATAAGTGTTGAGACTACCCCTTTACCATTGTCCGTGCAATCCGATTGAAATGGTTTGGAGGTTCTGCAAGTCGTATTTTAATAAACATATTCTAGCGCACCCTTCTACGAAATCAAATGTACCTGATCTGTGGCATTAAGTACTATCAAAGTACACGGTTGGGATTGTGCCCGATCGGGCCACTGCCGGGGTCAATGTCCATACCCAGCCGCCCCCACCTTTTGCTCCAGGTGCGGTCTTATCGGCACGTCGGGGCAGCACCGCGAAGCCGCCCCCGTCAACCGTCGTCCAGAGGCCCCCGTTCACCGTCGTCTAGCGGTCCCCCGTCGTCCAGCGGCCCCTGTCCGTCTCCTCCAGGTCTTCCACGTCCTCCGAGCGCAAGTCCATCACGGAGGCCCTACGCCGTGCGGGGTCGCCGAGGAAGCCGGCCGTGAGCCGTCGCCGTCCAGGGAGAGACCCCACCATCGGCCCCAAGGAGGGCGGAAGAAGTTAAGTTTTGTTTGGTTACTGTTATTTGGAGTGGGTATTAATAAAAAAGAAGAAGTTACACTCCTTTTATTTTACCGACGAAAGGGGGGAACGTAACGAAGCGAATTTTCGCGGGCCGGAAACCGGGACGCGTACCGAACGAACGAACCGAGGGTAAATTCGCGATCGCCGCACCGACGCGCCGGAAGAAGACAATTCTGGCTTGAAGTGTCCAAGTCTCCAAGTCCAGGAGGAGCCCGTCCTGAAGGAAGTGGTCGTCCAGGAGGGAACGACCGTTTATTTTTTTTTCTTTTTGTAAAACATGAATTGTAATTTTATTTAAGTCGTTTTTAGCATTAAGATTTATTATTTTAGCCGTGTAACTGGTGGCAGGGAATAAACCCGATGATTGTTTAAAATATTTCATTTCCTTTTATTTTATTCTCTTGTTTTCGCGGGCGCTCACCACCTGGAGATTCGTGTCTCCGGCTTGAGAGCAACCCCGGTGCTCCCTCCCCCGGAGCTGGCGCTCGAGCGACCGCCGCTCCTGACCGAAGGTGCCATCCCTGGCGGCGTTAAGCTGTCCCCATAAGCCTTGGCCGGCCAGAGATGTTTCTATATCAGCAGCACTAGTAGGCCCAAGGCTTTGCGCCGAGGCACGGCGCCCTCACTCGTTATCGGCGAAATTCCGGACCGTCCCGTCCCACTAGAATTTCTTCGCAACATCTTAATCTCTGCTGGTTTAAGTAGAAATTTAGGAACAGATAAAAATTCAGTAGCAGATTGGCAGTTCTGACAGACTTTCACTTTGAATTTGATGTCGATACAAAATTCGTAATGAGTAACAAATTAAGTGAAGAATAAACGGAAATTCTTATTCAATTCCTTACAGAAAAAAAAAAACAACTGATTGCGAGCAAAACAACGCCGTCATTTACAGACAGCAAAAATGGGCGTAGTTGTCGGAAAGTATGAATAGCGTCAGAGGTCCTTCCAAATATTGGAAGCAGTGGCGAAAAGTATTACGTTTTATTATTCATTGTTTTCAAATCGTACTTAAAAATATATGTCGTAATCTTATTGTTGACCTGGCAAGACATGTATGCTCGCGTTAAGGCGAAAGCGTGGAACATCATTGCAAATCGCGAGCAGCTCCAGATCGAAGAGTTCCACCGATGAACCGCACTCCGCCGACAGGTAAACTAGACAGGCAGCGTCGTGTTTATCTGTAATGAATGTGGACGGGTATTTGATTCCATGCAA
The DNA here is from genome assembly GCF_036711695.1 of Zophobas morio. Taxonomy (NCBI): domain Eukaryota; kingdom Metazoa; phylum Arthropoda; class Insecta; order Coleoptera; family Tenebrionidae; genus Zophobas; species Zophobas morio. The sequence goes on from NW_026972122.1 coordinate 12,705,466, forward strand.
GGGCTCAGGCAACACGAGAAGAGGGCCCGCCCTTCCACATATTATGCTTCTATTGAAGAAAGCGAGCGGTCGTTCCTGAAGCGGTGGCTGAGTATGTGCTCAAACACGAGAAGACTACTATAAATCCCATTCCTATTACTACCGAGGCGGTAACATCGCAATCCTCTAGGGAGGAAGTAAATACTTATGACGAGGCTATTCCATCGCAGCTCCGAGGCATCGAAATTAGTATGACAACCCGTAATGTCGACTCGCTCCCGAAGATCACGGTTTCCCCATGTTGTTCAAAAGCATTGGGTGAGGCCCCGACGGTCGTTGGAGACGGGGTCCAAATTACGGATCATATCACTATGGTGGGGCGCGGACAGGTGTGTGTTAGATGTGATGCGAGGCTCTATACGTTCTCCGCTTTGAGGGAACATGAACACCCTGAAATGTTCTCCTGCGGAGTTGAGCAACATCCGGTGTCGGCCATTCTTGAACAGCAGCTCGAGGAAATGGCCGAGTACGAGCTGCGACACGGAGCCAACGTCAAGACCATGGCGAGAGACTTGGGTTTGACGGAAAGTCAGGTTAGATCACGCAGAAAGTTCCCAGTGTATAAGATTGTGGTACATCTGGCAAAAAATTCTCGTCAGACCCACCAACCTCCGCCCCCAGAGGTAACCCCACTTCTATTTTGCTCCCCTATACTACCGAGGCGGAGCCACCGCATACTAATTCTCTTATATTGGAATCCGGCGACGCTCAGGTCCCTCATAATTCTTCCGGCGGAATCCCAACTATTACTACCGAAGACGTCCCTCACACATTTATGCCCCCCTGTACTACCGAGGTTGAGCTATCACCCACTATTTCTCTCTTATTGCAATCCCGCGACGTTAATGTCTCCCTGTACTACCGAGGTGGAGCAATTACATACTTTTTCTAAGGAACTCAACGAGTTTCATGCTTGTAACAATGTTCTCGGCGAAAGCCTTCCCATTACTACAGACGACGCCCTCTGTGCATCATCCTTATCTCACGACATCGAAGAAATAGAGGTCCTGCCTTCCGCTAAAACACCGCCCTCAAGATCGTTCAGTCCGGAGCTCCATTGCTCCCAAGTAGCGGGACCTTCGCACGTCAATGTCCCTCTGGTCGAGTGTCTACCCTGCATAGACAAGCATGCAGCAGAAACTTCGGCTGAACCCGACGTAACCACGGTAACGACGACCTAGATTTCGGCTGCTAGATATGCCTACGCCCTTTTTGTAGGAAACCGGCCGAAAACCGTCGTCCAGGTCCGTGCAGCCATCCACGACACCACCGTAAAAGCTGGAGACCGTCACCGGCGCCACCGCCAACACCGGAACCATCGTCAAATGTTGGAGATGTGGTGAAACCAGATATTGCCGCTCGGCCAACAGGAAGCCACCCCGACTGCTCTGCTCCAGGTGCGGCCGAAGCGAAATAATGTCCAGGGAGTGCCCCTGCGTTGGAAGAAACGAGCGAGAAGTCTGCGCCATATCGAACCCGTCGCAGCACCCGTTCAAGCCTATTCCATCGACTGAAGTTCCGCTCAAGTTTCCCCACAACCGTCCTCACATCTTCGCCTGCACGTTTATTGGCCAGGAAGTCGCCACCGTGCTGCGCCAATGAAACGTTGCCCCCGTATCAGCCCCTCAGATATGGATGGCCCATCCCGTCCACAGGAACTTATGATCTTGAGGTGATAATCGGCGACGTCCCCGTGACTGTCCGCGCCGCCAACCTTGACCATCGCTATGGTCTTATGCATGGACTTCCTGCATGCCAACGCCATCATCGTCGACATCCCCCGAATCTATCGCCGTCACCCGCGCCCTGTAAGGAATGCGGTAGTGTCGAAAACACATAACACGAAATGTTGCAATGTTAGCAAACTGCCAACTTCCGTACATCCCTCTAGCGAAATCAGGTGGCATAATGTTTAGGTTGATTAAATAGTAGACTTAGCAATATTTAGTTTATTTAAGGCGTGTGCATGTATTGAGAGTAAGCAGAAGTTGAATGATAGAAGTAGTTATTGTTAGTGTAGAACAGAATAGTGAAATAAAGGTGTGAAAGTGAGTTATTAGTATGTTTCCACCCTGGCAACCACCCATCAGAGGATTCATGGCAAACAGAGGTTATCACATGGCGATCCTGCTAACTCCTGGATTTGGAAAACTGGTTGAAGACCAGTACAACTCGTCAGTCTTGGTACCATAAAAGTAGCTGGCGGTTCGTACTTTGAAAAATTGACAACATGGGGAAAACCGTGTCTAAAGACGGTACAGAAGAAGAGAACATCATCGTGCAAGCAGGAAACAGTGGCGGCGTTTCAGCTACTGCGACAATTTCGACGTTCGAGATATTGGGCATCGTGACGTTTCTCGGATTGGTGGCGATGATGGCGTTCCTCATCTATGAAAGGTGCAAGAGGTAATTGGAGAAGAGGATTCGCAGGGAAATCGTCAAAAGTAGAGTCGACCTGGGAGAAGACCGCGTCTAAAACTAGTAAGCGTAAAAATTTTTTTTTTGCCGTGTGCGCGAGTAGACTAACTAAGTACTAAGGGTAAATTAGGAATAATTTTAAGGAGCGATGGTCAGTAATTTAAAAACGGGGTATGAGTTCTATTATTTTGAATCATTCGTACAGTTAAAAGAGGAATTGCGAGTATTTCCGCGGATCCTTTGTAAAGATTCACGCGAGAGGAGAACGGATATTCGTAAGATAACTGGGAAACGTGAGAAACTAAGTAAACTCACCGTAGAATTTGAGGAGTTAAGGAAAAAGTTCAATAAGGAAACTCATGACCCTGAAATCGTTGCCAAAGCCAAGGCTTATGTATATAGTATTAGTAAATTAATTGAGGAGATAGATAGTATTTTGAAGGATATGTTAGGTAATATTAGATTGGAAAATACTAGCGGGAAAGATTCTGCAAAAATGACTGAAAAAGTTGATTTGAAAGTTGCCTCTGGCTTGTTGCCACATATGGATAATTCGGAAGAGGTAACACTACGACTCAATGTTAGAGAACGCAGGAAAACCATTGTTAACTATGTACGTGCTAAAAACTAAGTTGTTACAAAGTGCAAAGTTGCGATTAAACAAAACGTATCCGTCAAATTCAGATTTAATAAAAGATATGAGAGAAAAACTTATCGCGAAAAAATCTATATCGGGTTTATCGATGCAACTTTTTTCAGCCAAACAACGCAATAAAACCATACAAGACTTTGGTCGTGACATTGAAGAACTAATGTTAAATTTAACAATTGCACAGGCAGCTGGAAATGATACCGCGAGCGGCATTTTAGCAAATACCAATGAAAAATTGGCGATTTCGGCATTTGCCAATGGGTTGAGAGACGAAAATCTTCGCCTAATCACCAGGGCGCGGGGATTTTCGACTCTTGCAGAAGCTATCAATGGTGCGGTTGAAGAGTCAAATTTCGTCAAAAATTCGGAGCAAGTATTCTATACGCGAGATCAGAGTGTGCGAGGACGAACACGCGTGGTCGAAATAGTTTCGGAAATAGACAAAGAAATTTCCGCTCTGGCGAAATCAGGTGGCATAATGTTTAGGTTGATAAAATAATAGACTTAGCAATTAGTTTATTTAAGGCGTGTGCATGTGTTGGGAGTAAGCAGAAGTAGAGTGATAGAAGTAGTTATTGTTAGTGTAGAACAGAACAGTGAAATAAAGGTGTGAAAGTGAGTTATTAGTATGTTTCCACCCTGGTAACCTCCCATCAGGGAATTACCAGATTAACTATATACAGCCTATTATTCAAAGGTACGTACAAAATAAAATCAATTGGTCTCGAAGTATGGATGCTAAAACTTAAAAAAAGTTCAGGTAAAAATCTTCTCCTTTTAGAGATAAAAATTATTAAAAATTATGTCCAAGTTCGTTGTACGCCTCTGATAAGAAGATCATCTTTCGTTTCTTATAGCAACATTTAGTCTTGACAAAAGTTTTATTGTTACAGTTGCTAGGATTTACTAAAATAAATTAATTTTACCTGTTTATCCTTCAGTAGCGTCTAAAAAGGTTGGATAAGGGTTAATTTTTCCCTTGTAATTTTGATAACACAAAATAAGTTTTTCAGACTTCTTAGACTTCGCGAAGAACTGTCCATTTTGTTGTATGTACCTTTCAATAACACCCTGTATTAGTTATTATTATTAATTTATGTAATTTTTGATCGATGGTTCAATTTTAAGTTTTTTTAGTTGTACTCAATCACACACACCCCCGTTCATATTAAATGTAATTAATTGTTGGCTTGAATTTTTATTCGTTCTGTACCGTCACCCATGGCCTTCCCGGTTGAGTGTGGTCGCGGTCCAGAGCCAGGTAACACCCAATCTCCGACTCAGACCGCATCACCGACCATGACCTCAAATCCGTCCAGCTCGAGTGGATCATCTACGGGCGACTCCGAAGCAACCCTCCGCTCGACATCATCTAACCATGAACTTTTCAAGTATATGGTACAGAACATCCTCCAAGTTTTCGCTACACAAAAGCAATTCTATGCGCTCCTAACCACACATTTACTCCTTAACGACACTGACACTCTCAAAATCAATTATAACCGTTCTTGACTCCTGATAACTGGTACCGAACTCCCAGCATCTATTGCGAATCGGCTCCGTGTGACCACTTTGGACGCTCGGGTCACAATAAATACCATAAATCGCCCTAAGAAAATCCAAACCCCAGCATAAGTCTCCCCTATTTTCAAACGTCATTAAAGACGTTGACCTAGACACTGAAGACCGCGACATCCTTCTAAGCGCCCTCTGTCTCAAAGTTCACAAAATGTGACGAATCATTTAAAAAAAAAGAAGCCCCTCTGCCCCTGATGCACCGGTACTCATGCCCCCAACAAATGTCCCAAAGACTAGCCGTAATGTCCCTTTTGCAAAAGTCCCTACCCCGCATGGTCTCGAAAGTGTCCCGAATTTCACAAACTCACCGTTATAGACGAAACCCAAGTTCTACCAACAATAATAATCGACCCACCATCCGAATTCGCCGACCCAGTCGACATAATCGACGAAGCTCCCGAAGAAGTAAATCTTCCCCAGATCCATCCGAAAGCCCTCATCGCTTTCGTCACCAAAACCCTGTTCGACCTTTTCCCACTGAACGCCTAACAAGCCATTCAGGAATAAATCATTCGGGTAGGCTTATCCATTTCACTTTTGATTCTTAATGGCATGTTTTCCCCACACCGCTGTACGTTGGGCCCTCCGGCCAGCGTGTGGCACCCTCACCTCCTGTACCCCAGCCCCACAACCCCCATTTCAAACAAAATTCTATTCACCTGGCATTACCTTCCACAAAATCTTGCAAAGCTCGAAGCTATTGCCGTAAACGTCTTAATTACCAACATTTCACCCACAATAATATGTTACTACAATCCGCCCACAGAAGCACTTTCATCTCAACTTTTTCAATACGCTTTACAACTTCCTAATTCCATCTTAATGGGCGATTTCAGCTCCAGACATATTGATTTCGGCGATACTTTCCAAACGACAGGCCATCTTATAAATTTTCCCATTTATCGCCTCGAAAACAGGCAACCCACCTTCATCAGCCACCAAGGCCAATCGATAATAATAATTGATCACATAATCATCTCAGAGAAACTAACCCTAAAATGTTATTTTATGCAAAAAAGCAAAAAAGGGTAAAAAACCCGAATCGGCTGCCGGACGGTCGGAGCCAAACGGGGCCACATCAACCGTCGCTGAAGCCACCAAAGTCCCAGTGACCTCACCGGCAGAGGAGGCGGAGGGCGGGGCGATGGACACTCCAGAAATGGAGATGGAAGTCGTGGAGGGCGTACCGCAAGCTCACGACGTTCTACCACGCCTGCCGTCTGACTCTGAGGACGACGGAGGTTTCACTAGGGTCGCGAGACGCAAGTCTCGCAAAAGGCCGAAACCCGCTACGTCTAATTCGGAGTCGATGACCTACGGCGACGTCAGCGGAGAGGCAGAACGATCCAATGCGAAAGCCGGGAGAAAAACCGCCAACCCCTCCGTTAAATCGGAGAAGATCCTGCCGGTGATTCTTCGCACACACGAGTGCAACAATAGTTTTTTTTCTTCTGATTGTGAAAAAGGTAAGACTTTTTAAAATTTAAATTATGATTAAAGTAAAGTTTTAAAATTCTTTTAGGACCGTTTTAGTAACAAAAATATTTTGCCCTATGGCTTCTCAAAATAAGAAACGTAAATATAACGACGAAAACAGAACATTTAAACAAGAATGGGAAGAATATGCTTTTATCGAGAGATATGGAAAAGCATTGTACCTTGTCTGTAATTCTTCCGTAAATAACTTCAAATCAGGTAATTTGAAACGATATTATGAACACCTACAGTCCCAGTTTTCGTCTCAATTTCCACATAAATCTGAATTAAGAACCAAAAAACTAAACTCATTAACGTCCACCATTAATAACCAGATTATGTTTATGGGAAAATTTAACGACGAAGCAGGCTCACAAGTAGAAGCTAGTTTCAAAATAGCGTGGAATATTTCGCCAGCAAAGCGTCCTTATACTGAGGGCGATTTTATTAAACAAAATATGACATATGTAATTACCACATTGGATCCTAATAATTCAAAACTTTTGGAATCAATTTCCGAAATTCCCACTTCACACACGACTGAACGTCACATTTCTGAAATAAACAAGGATTTGGAGTTAAAATTAGAAAAAGATTTGAAAAGAATGCGCTGCTTTTAGTTTGGCACTTGATGAACCGGCTGACATTACAGATCAGCCCCTGTTAACAATTTTCATTCGTTTTGTTTTTGAGGATGCCAGCTGCCTTGAAGAATTGCTTGATTTAAAAGTATTAAAGGATACAACTCGCGGCATCCACGTTAAATAAGCTCTTGATGATGCGCTGAAAGTTCGGAATGTCCCCGTAAATAAATTAGTAAGTGTGGCTACTGATGGAGCACCCGCAAATGTAGGATTAGTTGGTCTTCTAACAAAAGATGAAGCAATGCCCAATTTTATTTCGGTCCATCGAGAACATCTTGTTTCAAAATATTTCAATTTTGAACATATATTTAAAACCGTATTAAAAATTGTAAATTTTATTCAAACTGTAAACTTCATTAACGAACTTTATGTGGAAGAACAACCAAGTGATTTATCTTTGGACATTTCACTATAAGAAAAAAACAAAAACAGTTCTGAATTTATCCAAAATATTTTTGCTTTTCAAAAGAAATTACAATTTTTTCAAAAAGTAAAACTTTCAACCATTTTCCTCGCTTAAAAGAAGCTGTTTCTAAATCCGAAATTCATCTCGAAGTAATATAAACTTATGGAATGAAATGAAGTAATTTGTTTCGTAATTTTAAAGAAAAATTTTCGCGTTTGGAAAAAATGAGACCAACCATCGTCGTTTTGAAACCGTGAGCACTTGCTGGCAACACAGCATAACTTTCCTGTTGCTGCTGTTGAATGCTACCCCGGGAGTTCAAAAATCGTGGAAAGAGTGGAGGAAGGTGAGAATAATGTTTGCTCTATAAAAAAGTAATTGTTTCAAAATTCATGAAATTGTAGAGTTGGAGTGACATAAAAAGTAAAGCAAAGAAAAAATCAAGCACTGTAAACAAATCCGCTACACAAACCGGAGGTGGGCAAGGTACTAATGAAGCACTCGATCCAATAGAAGAAATAATTCTAAATATAATAGATTTGATAGTGCTTATTACATAATTTAAAAACAAAAAGACTAATTTAGTAAACAAAGTAGGTGGAAAAACTATAACCGAGGGACACCGACGTCCCTGAACCAGGGATAGATCTACCGGAAATAACGAAAATATATGAACTCAAAAATATGGACAAATCTGCTTCCAACGAAATCTTTATCGTTGATGAAATACACATCAACGAACCAAAGGGCAGTAGTGACATAGACCCCGAAACGACCTGCGCACCTGTTTTAGAGAAAAAAATGAGGAAGCCCCAAGGGTCTGCAGGAACAAAAAATAATAATTTAAGACCTTCCATGGAAGCATCAAATAAATTATTAACTATATCCAAGGAAAAAAAAATGAACGCAAAAATAATTATTATAAAGAAAAACTAAAACTTATGAAGGAAGACATATTTGTAAAGGCAAGAATTGCATCGGCCGTAGAAAGTCTGGTACAGTTACAAAAATTAGATTACCGAAGTTTAAGTTGAGTTTAATTAATTTTTATGTAAAGTTTGTTATAACTAATTAAATTGAATAAAATATAACTTTAAACTTCAATAGTAATGATTTAATTATTATCATTATTGTGGTTACAGTAATTTCTAATAAGCATTCATCGAATGCGACGACCTTCTGTCAAATCATTTTGAAAATTTTCTTCTCTAGGGTTTTCCTCATAATTTTGGTTGTCCATTTCTTCAACAACAATTTCATCTTCATACAGAGGAACGTTATTGTCAATACAAATATTGGGCAGCACCGCACATGAATTTATAATTTGTTCTGCGGTCACCGGACCATAATATAGCGTTCGGTCTTTTAACAACATCGGAATCTGTTTTTTAATTTTCCGTGGCACACTTCCACACTAGAACGAATAGTCCTGGTTCTGGCCTCGTAATCAGCTTCAGGCGAACCAGCTGGAGGTTCCGGTAAAATTGGTGTCATCATCCACGGTCTAAGGGGATATCCAGAGTCGCCTAGTAAATAGTAATTGCCTCTATGTTCTCGTGTGAGATCCCGTAGAAAAGTAAAAATACATATTTAGAATTTTGCCAAACAAAACTGTCGTGGGTACTGCCCGGAAATCTGGCATTCACATTGGTAATTTTGAATCCTTCATCATAAATAATTTGGACACTTAAAGAATGATACCGTTTACGATTTATGTACAAATGTTCGTTTTCGATGGGAGTAACGATCAAAACATGAGTGCCGTCACTACACCCAATAATACCCGGTAATCCAAATTTATTGAAAAATCAAAGAGTTTATGAAGTATGTTAATCCTAAGAAAAGCATAGTTTATGAAAGATTTTTGTTTTACAATCGGAAACAAGAGTGTGGTGAATCTTTTGATCATTTTACGAATGATTTAAAAACTGGGGTGAAGAGATGCGAATTCAAAGATTCCGAAGAAATGCTACGAGATAGGATAATGTTTGGAATATTTGACAAAGAAATACAGCAGAAGTTAATTGTTAAAAGAAATATCGCAGATGTTATCATCAAGTGTAGAACCAATGAAGCGATCAAGACCTATGTCCAGACAGTGCAGACAGAAGGGGTGAAGACTGTGGAAGTACTCCAGAAGAAGAATGCATGTTTAGAAAGTTATTTATATGAAGAAGCAGCAAGATGATAGTAAGGAGAGACAAGAAACAGTAACAAAATTTTTATGTACCAAGTGTAAAACGAAAGATTGATTTCGAAATTCTCCTAACTTTGGAAAGAAGTGTCACAGGTGTGGTAAAATAAATAATTTTAAACTCTGTTGTAGAGTTAAGGAAGTTAGAGCAGTGAAGAATGAAGTTTCGCTGAGAGTGGTTTAGAAGTAACGCTCATGGTGGAAGGAGTTAAGAAATATTGTTGGGGTGTTAACAGTGTTATCAAAATATGGTATGAAGATGTACAATTATGTAATTATGTTGGGAAAATGTAATTAGATACTGGTGCGGAGGTTGTTAAAAATTTTGTTGAGTTCATAATAAAATATTAGAAAATATTAAGAATAAAATACGTAGTTCTGACGTGTTGCAAAATTTTGGTGAATCAAAGGAGGTCACTATTCACGCAGATGTGTCTTAGAATGGACTTGATTGTTGCATAATGCAAGAGGGTCGACCGGCAGCCAATCAAGCGCTGTTACTCAAATTGAAAAGAGGCATGCAGTCATAGAAAAAGAATATTCGGTAGTGGTATTATCTGTGTAGAAATCACGTAACAGTTCTTAAAATTGAAAGTGACAACGATGTTGATGAGTGTGAATTGTGAATTATATACAAATAGCCGTCTGGTTTGCAAACTCTTTCACCATGTTTCGACAAGCAGACACACTCTGCTCTATCCTCTATTTAACATCACCATGTTTCGACAAGCAGACACACTCTGCTCTATCCTCTATTTAACAAACAGGTCAAGGTTTTGCACAACAAACCCTGCCCAGCACATTTCTCTTCGGGCCCAACTTTGGGGATCAAATTAAGTGAGCCCAGTCTTTGGGTAGAACTGCCAAAGACATTCGATCGTCTCACAAAGTTTATAATAATCCGACCCAAAAAAGAAGAGGGGGGGAGAGCAATTCAAAGGGCAGACCTCACGGAAAAGAGACTCCACAAAATACTACTACTGGAGGAGACGCTAGACCTAAGGTTCGCAGGTAGCTTGTTTCATTGTTACACTTCAAGGGAAAAATTACCACCAATTCCACAATATTATCTTGGTACGAGGATACAGTGTTATGGATAATGTTTTGTCTCGTTAAAGAGGGACATTCTTTCAGAGGGCATAAAATGAGTAAAATATAAATTCAGAGAGGGCTCTCTTTTCAGATTTAGTTTCATTACTTTCAAAGAATGATCCTCTTATTGCGGAACATTTAGAAGAAGAACAAAAAAATTGTTCATATGTTAGCAATAGAATTCAAAATGACTATATTGTACCACCTAGTCATAAATATTTTAGAGTGTGTCGGGTACAATTCCTGAACCAATGGATCAGCGACATCTCGGCAGTAATGGTAATATACTCGTAAATTAATTGGAGGGAAAATATTCTGACAGGTTGAGTTCCAAAATTGCGGATTTATTAAAATAGTGAGTTTTTTGGTTCTTATTTTGATCCCTAACGTTAGTTCGCACCACTAGTACGTACTGTTGTGATAATACCATGTAACTTTTAGTTATCATGCAAGATAAAGAATTATTAGGAGTGGTATAGTCTTCCAGGTTCTGTAAGGTTATATAGCCCGACTGAACTTAATAATGGGAAATATAATCCCTTTTGGGCGGCTGGTCACTGGCACGAACCTACTGTCATAAATCAAAGATTTGTCCCATTATGAAGTGAAATGTATTACAGGCAGGGTCAGGTACAATCGAAAAGATTTACAATTGTGGGTTTGCCTAATTAACCCCTCCATTGTCGACTTCACAGTACCCCAATTTTACAACAACCTTAGAGAATCTGGACGACTAAACATTCAGTGTATCACCTCTGCATTTGGGTTTTTTTGTAAAATTTTTGCAGAATAATGTCATTTCTGGATGAAGAATTAAACAGTTTTATAAGCAGAAAGTAGAGAAAAACCAAAGCATAAATATTTCTAATGGTGAGCGAACGTGTTCCAACCAAGGGTACATCGGCATAAATCTGGACTTGGGGATGACTTTGGTGCGGGTGTCCGATGCACGGACAAACAGTGTTGCCCTAACTACTAAATTTATTGGTATAAGAGCAACTACCATGCTAAGGAGTACTTAAATGTTCCTGACTTTTATTTCATTGATGACTGGAGTGCCAACGAGGACTTGACCTACCTATGAGGCCACATTTTTCTCACCCTCCTTCTCAAGTTATTATCTAAACTGACCCCAATCTGGTCAGTTACTGGCGATACCGCATATTTTCACCTTAATCCTTATTTATCCCAAGCTCGGCTACCGGGTGGAGTAATTGTTTATGATGGTCAGAACTTGGCAGTTATGTTAGGAACATTTATTTACGGTTCCTTAAAAGATTGTCTAGCAGAACTACAGCTATTTTTACTGTAGCTCCCAGAAAGGAGAGCTTTGACAATCTAGTATTCAACAAAAATTATAACAATGAGTAGTAGAGGCGTGCTATCAAGTCTTTAGTTTCCCCAGTTCTAATTCGGTTTTATGGAAGTACCCCTTTGTGTACAAATTAAGTTCCTTAACAATAGATTACTACTACCAGTGAGTTGCCTTGACACTATTGTGGATAACTCGGATCCCGGGAACAAGACTCATTCTAGCAATTTAAATGAGACTGAAATGGAAGAGACTGACAAAGATCCTATTGCCAAGGGGACTTTTGATGATGAGACCGAAGATGCACATTACTACACACCCCAAGAAATTTCTCCTGCTCCCAGAATTATTAAGCAAAGAAAAAGAACAGCACAAAAATCTGTAGTGCTAACTGCAACGCCATATAAGGAACAGTTAGAACAAAAAAAGAAAGGAAAAAAAACGAACAAGTTTATTAGCGAACTGAGTGAACCTCAACCAGGTCTCTCTGGTTTAGGAAAGAAGAAATCCCAAAATAAGGAAACAGGTGTTATCGTAGTGGAAGCAAACGTTGAAGATTGGTATTGTTTCCTCTGCCAAGAAACAAGACTAGAAGTGGCTGTAAGAAGTGGGTGCATGAAACCTGCTCGGGAGCCGAATCTGGCTCCAACAAAAATTATCTGTGTGATTATTGTCACTAAATCTTGAGAATTCAGTCAGTGTATTGGAGAAACTTGCAAAAGAACGAGAAGAAAAGGAAAAAGGGAATAAGATTAATAAAAATAAACCTAAGATGAAGACTAACAAACTATAACAAGTAAAAAGAAAATATAGTTTTAGTGACTCGGATTTTGAAGAAGCCATGGGAGATCCAGTATTCGAGGATACAGACGATGATATAGACCCTGAGGTATTTGACGAAGAAGAAGAAAAACAAGAGTCACTCCAAATAACTATAGGAACCTGGGTTATAGTAAAATATGCTTCCAAAAAAAGTATTAAGCATTTTGTTGGACAGATTAAAAATAAAAAGATGAATCATGGCAAGTTAATAGAAGATACAGACACTGTGGCTGAAGAAGACATTATCAGAGTTTTGCCTAAACCAGTTACAGGCCGAAGAGATCATTTACAGTTTCAAGTTGATTTTGCTGGTATACATTTATAATTTCTAAAAGTTTGTAACATTTTTCTTAATAAAGCTATCAAACTGAGTAATAATTTTTTTTCTAAATTTTCACACTTGCCCCTTTCAGTCTAAATGGAAGTACGATTTGGTGCAACTATAAGCCATTGTCACACTTGCGCCTCTTGGTTGAGAAAGTGTGAAACACAGACATTGTTTTAAAAAATATTTAATAGCTTTTTTGTCATGTCTGGAATCATTTTGAAAGAACTACGATACAAAATCCTTATGTTGAGACCTAATGTAAACAGACTTATGACTGAAAAATATATCTTTAGGTAACGAAAAACGTCTAAACAAAACCAACTATTGAAAAATGCGGTCACGCTTACCCGAGCTTACCTTATTAATATTTTATTATCTCAGTTCTTGTAAACATATAATTACATAGTTGGATACCATACCTGTCGAACATTGTACGCTATTAAAACTTTATACTTTGTTCAAGATAAATAATGTTATATATTGTACGTACTGGTACATTTTTATCGGGACAGTAATCGGTACGCGGTCGTAAGTTGAAATTGTACTAAGAAATTATAGTAAATCTTGATTTCGACCATCATTTACAAAGAAGGAGTTGTCTCGAAGAAAGTTTATATAAATAAATACTTTTTGAAACTCCACAGACAAGAACTATTTCCTCGCCAACAGTTTGGGCTAATTACTGTAAGTTAGGATTGAGCAGTGAGTGAGCTTGTATCATTTTTCTTTTGCGTTTTTGAAAATTAGCTGTATAAATTTGTTGAATCTGGACTAAGAAATGAGTTCAATAGAACTACTGGAAGCTCCTGACGAGATTCAGAATATTGCTTCAAAAGCAAGAGAAGAACTGCTGCCGAAGAAATCTAAAATTTTGTATGAAAATGCGTACAAGACATACCGGCTCTGGTCTACAACGAACAAGATTATTAAAACCACCGAAGATTGCCTGTTGGCATATTTTAATAGTGAACTAGTATCCTTCAAAAGTCGTCCCTGTGGACGAAGTACTCTACGCTTCGATCCACAATAAATTTGCAAGAGGGTATAGATATTAATCGATTTTATGGTCTCATTCTTTATCTTAAAAGAAAAGGAGAAGGTCATAAGCCAAAAAAATCCTCCACTCTGACTAAAGAACATGTGGACGCCTTTCTAACACAAGCTGATGACAAGGAACATTTGTCAAACAAGGTATGTTAATGGTAATGTCGAATACAAACATCTAAGTTAATAAATTGTAGGTAATTTTTTTTAATAACATGTTTTCAGTTATTTTATTCGCCAAAGCTTCAAAAAGTATCTGTTTTCTTGTATCTGTTATCTAGATACATTTCGAAAAAATCGAAAACAATCTGTATCTAGATACTTTTATCTTCCATATATCTATATCTGTATCTAGATATTTTTAAAAGTATCTGTCCCCAACACTGTAAATGACATTGTTATGATTGAGTCAAACATAATAGTTATTTATGTACCAAGGGCACAAAGAAGATGTTTATGTTCGAGGGCAACGTTTACAAAATCGAGGGCCTCTGGCCCGAGATTTATAAACATCAAGTCGTGCCCGTGGTGCATACAAACTTTTATTTTTCACGAGAAAATCTAAAAAAAAAGACTAATTTATATAATTAACTCGTAAAAAAAAAATTACGTGGCGTTGATTTTGTTGTCAAGGCGATTCTATGTTTATTGCAAACACGGCGTCTATTCACGGTGTCAACACGTATATTTTCGACCGCGAAAATGAATGAGGAAAATTGTGAAATTCCAGAAAACATTGTGAAGAAAGCGCAAAAAGCCAATGAAAATGTGTTACCTGGAACATCAGGATCCATATATGAAAAAGAATACAAAATTTTCCTTAATTGGAAAATTAAGAAGTGGCTTACTTCCAAGAATTGGTGAGTTATTCTGTTTATAAAATAATTATTTAACTGTGTTCTTCATTTTTAGTCAGAAAAATATTCACCCAGTTCCTTATGGTGAAAATACTCGATGGTCAAGACAACTTTAAGAGTAAATGACAACATAGACATTTCTAATTATCATCGTTTGACATATTTCTATAAAAAAACCCAAAAGGTTATGTGGCAAAAAAATCCCGAGTTTTGACTGGCAAACAAGTCATACAATTTCTAAAAGATGCTTCCGACAACACATCTACTTCAGAAGGTAAACTAAGTTATTTTTTGATGATTGTAATTAATTTAAATACTAATGTTTTATGCTGTAAAGGTAGTTGGAGGATGAGTGAACACAATTCTAGATGTTTATATAATACGTTATTCGGTGCGAGCAGAATGGAAGCAGTGGCAGAAATAATTCCAAGAGGCACCTCCGAAAAGTTTAAGTTTACCTGAATAGTTTGGTATGAATAGCAAGTTTGTAAATTGTAATTTGTATCTTCGTTATTAAATAAATTGTCAAAAAATAAATAAGTAGTTAAAAATAAACAATATTTTTTTTTAATTTTTGTTTAATTTGGTTTAGCAAAATAGGGCATAATGAGAGGGCGTAATAACTTTTTATGCCCGCTCATTGTGCCCCGGATATAAGATGCCGCTTTACGTTTATCAAATCATGGATATAAAACAAACATTATATACGAGTGAAAAATAAATTTCATCACGAAATTTACATAAATGCCCACTCACTTTTAAACTCACTTCCGTGGTAAAACCATTTGAGAACAGCATAAACATACGCAACGTATTTGACACAGATCGAGTCTATAGTTACTCTTTTTTGTTGCTTTGGATATTATTAACGTTTGGCCAAGATTATAGGCCAAGATCAGCAGATTCGACTACCAAAGCAGAAGATGGTGAAGTAATAAATGGTTGTTTATAAATTTCAGAAAATGCATTGGTTTAAATTGATGCATTTAACAATACGCCACGCCACTGATCAAGTGAAATTCGAATAATTTCTACCCTAACTAAATCATCGTAAATTCAGAACATCATAACAACAACAGTGAATACGGGCAATTCTGAATCAAACCTGTTAAAATTTAAAGGTTGTTAGAAAGAAAGAGCCAATCAGATTTACCAGTTTGATTCAGAATTGCCCCTAATGTTCCATAAACATTTGGCCGATGTGTGCAAGTGCAAGTTGAATACTACTTGCACGTAACGCCGAACTCTCCGTAAAATCACATAAATGAGAAGAAAATCCTACCTCTACCATGGCTGTCGTATAATCAACTTTGCAGACGACCTCTAGAATGATCCGAAGATAATTCGGGTCGTTTTGGCGAGCGTTTCATTTGTTTTTACGGAATAAATATCATCACAACAAAACACGTGCACCACAATGCATAAATGTGTACTGACAGTACTGACACTAGTGATGCCCATTCTCGATTCGATTCTTCGATATTCGATTATATTTTTAACAAAATGATCGATTATGAATCGATTATTTGATCTGCACGATTCTCTGGGGATCGATTTTTTTTGAGTGAAAATCGATGCTTTTTTAAATTGTGGAAAGAAATCATTTTTTTACTCAAACCACAGCTCAAACAATCATCTTAGTAACTTTTGCAATTTTAGAATTAACGGTTGGTATCTACTGCGATTACGAACATTTTTCTGAACTTGAACGTTAACGTTAAAACGTTTGATTTGATCGAATTACCACCCCTAATTTCGATGTACATAAAGGTGAGAATGGCAAAATGTGCCAATGTACGCGCCAAATAGTTTCTAGCATTTTCTACTTATCTTTATTTCTAGTGGGAGTTCGTTGTCTTTGTTTGATGTATTTGTAGTGCAAAGCACATCTTTGTTTAAGTCGTGGTGTGAATAGGACAAAAAAGTAAAAACCGAAGAATTGCGATGTACATGTACATGTAGTCAACAGTCATCTGCATTCTGCATGTAGGGCGGTAGGGTAATCCGGTGATTATACATCATAGTTTAGAAGTGATTTAGAATACTGGTTCTACGTTAATGTAAATATGTGGTGAATATTGTGCTTTGGATTTGGAAAACAAGATTAACACTTTTGACCATTAACAGTAGGTTTGTAATTTGGTTATAAAAGTTGTTCGGCATTTTGTTTACTTTTAGATTAGAAATGTCAGAGTCGCACATTGACGTAAAATGCTATTTCACGAAATTTACTGCAATTTCATCAAGGTGCAAAATATGTAGCAATGTTTACAAGCATCATAACAATACTACAAATTTACGAAACCACCTGAAACGTAAACATTCAGAATTTTTAAATATGGGATTGGCACAAAACAAGAGTCAAAAACGTCTAAAAGTGATAAATAACAAAGGTTCAAAAGAGGATCAAGATCAGACCCAGACTACTACATCGTCACTACAGAATGATGTTTCTACATCATCACTACACAATGATGTCGAAAAGAGCGGTAAGTTGGTTAATGCAGAGAAATACCTAATTACATATTCCATTAAACTTTTAGAGACAAATTTATCAGAAGCAACAACAGTAACTCTCTGTGATCTTACTGATCTTAGTGAAATAGATGCATTGCCCAGTTTCGAAAAATCTACCCTTAAGTTCAAACAAAATGACATAGTATCAGCTTTCGATGAAATAAATTCATTTTCAGGTAAGTTCCAATTACTGAAAAATATTTTTTTGTATGAAATGCTTTTTGCTAGGTGGAAGAATGAATGCTAAAATAACCAATGCTTTGATTTATATGATCACAGTTGATCACCTTCCTTTATCTTTCACAGAACGTAAAGGATTTCAATATTTCAAAAAGGTCGCTTTACCACTATATAAGGCTCCAGGGCGTTCTACAATTACAAGACAAGTTGATGAAAAATATACAGTTTTAAGTTCCAAAATTAAAGACAAATTCAAGTTGGTGGATAATTTTTGTCTAACAACTGACGCATGGACTGATAGTTTGAATAATCGAAGTTTTTTGGGACTAACTGTTCATTATCTTCAAGAAACAGAACTAAAATCAATTACAATAGGAGTATTTTTATTAGAAAACAAGCATACATACGATTATATTGGAACTGCTTTACTACATTGTTGTCACGAATGGAATATTTCTAAAGATAAAATAACAGCAGTTATTACAGACAATGCAGGAAATATGGTGAAAGCTGTGCATGAATTTTTTGGTAGTAAGAAACATTTACCATGTTTTGTGCATACTACCAATTTAATTGTTACCAACAGTTTGAAAGATGTCAATAATATTATTTCTTCAGTGAAGGCTATTGTTACGTTTTTTAAAACAAGTCATGATGCGGCCCAAAAACTTCGAACATATCAAATACAGAATGGGAAAACAGAAGGTTCTTGTCTGAAACTTATTCAAGATATAAGTACTAGGTGGAATTCGACATACTACATGTTGAAACGATTTTTGGAGCTTGCACCATTGATTAGCATTATCCTTTTTGACAATCAAAATATTAAAATGATTGATCAAGAAAACATTGCAATTTTGAAAGAGTTGATATTGGTTTTAGCTCCCTTTGAAGCCATGACTGTCGAAATGTCAGGACAAAATTATGTCACTTCAAGTAAGGTTATACCAATAGTACACTGTCTAAAGCTTACTTTAGATAAAGTAGAAGTTAGCACTAACGTTGTCAAACAAATTTTGAATAAGTTAAAAGAGGAGGTAGCGAGGTTTTATTCGGATAATTCCAGCGTGGAAAAAAATAATTTGCTGTCAGTTTCTAGTATACTCGACCCAAGATTTAAACGCATACACTTTGAAAATCCATTAGCAGATACAGCAGCAGTTGCAAGAATAAAAGTTTTAATTGATGAACACAAAAAAAATGACTCAGTGTCAGTGTCACCACGAAATTATGACAAAAACCAAGAAAAACTTACTGACATGACCAGTACTGGATTAAATTTATGGGCGGTTCATGACAAATTATCCATTAAACAAAATGAAGGAGTTTGTAACAATTCAGGTATACCTTCTGAATTAAAAAACTATTTAAACCAAACCTTAAGTTCAAGAACAGAAGATCCTATCAAGTTTTGGACTTCGGTAATTAAAAATAGACTTTTAGCGGAAGCTCAGGTTTTAACACCCGCTGCTAAAGTGTGCAGTATTTTAATTGATGAAATGGCAATAAAAGTATATAAGCAAAATTAAATTATAAAAAGTAATATTTGCGTAATATCCATTTTTATTTTGTGCTCACAAGAGCATTTAGTTCTGATGCTATTAAGTCCACATTCAGTCAGATCCGAATGCGAGGAGGTTCTCAAGATGCAACTGATGCCAGAGATGCCAATGTTTCAGCAGACTGTACATACATCAGCAATGTTGAGCAATCTAAAATTGCAAAGGAACAAGTTCAAAAAGACAAATAATATACAGTTTCCAGAACATGTACTAAATAAGATACAGTTGATAAAAACCGTTCGGTATAATCTGAAACAAAACATAAAGTCTGCTTCACAGGCGTTTATTGCTGCTTATATAGTACTTACGATTCAAGAGAGGGTTTCTTGTGCAACTTGTTTGGGCCCGTTGTCAACGTCAGACATTACCAATCCTTTACTTGGACTAATTCAAAATCAAGATCGGGGAGGTTTAAGGTACCCTACAAAAGAATTTGCATGCTTAATATCACATATATACGAATTAGTTGTGGACATCATTCAATACTTGCCGATGTCGTGTAATCCGTCAAAAATTTTATATGAACTCCTGCTGGACCATCTAAGTGCCTCAAACTTCTTCACATGTGGAAATCAAGATCACAGAAGAACAATTTCCCAAATAATTCTTTCTAAATTATTGCTGCCAGTACTAAGTAACGTTGGAAGCACAAGAACAGACAACGATTCTGTACAAACACCATTGTACATACACCAAACCTATATCTCGCAAAGTGCACAAACTATAAGATGTAGTTATTAACGGCTTCGTCTTCAGTCCGTAAGATAACGTCATGTACGTCACGGGTGGCCATCCGTATTTCGGGAAAGAGTTGGAAGTCATCTGGTGTTAAAGCGTTACTCCATTCTTGCTCGACGGCGAAGGCGGCGTCGCTCATCATATAAGCCGATCGCGAAGTCTCGATACCGAAATGATAATGCGGCGGGGTCCGTGGTCTGGCGGTAACAGGCGTGGCTGGTAGCGGTGTTAAAATCGGCCCATATCCCCCGGTCAAGTCGGAGATGATGTTGGTGATTTCCACGGTTTCGGACGCATCCATGGGGCTGGCGACTTCTTGAGAGCGACTCCCTATGAACGTCTCCTTTAATATGTTGGCGTTGGGTGGGGGTGCTTTTAACTCGTGGAAAGCGATCTCCACACGACCTGGTGATTCCTCCTTCGAGATAAACCCGTAACACTCGTGACGATTTCCTGCATAATGCCACCTTTGGCTCCCATAATCGATGACCATTCTTGATTTCTGTACGAAATCGCCCCCAATGAGGGTTTTTGAATTCACTGCTTCTGGGATAACAATAAACTGGGTCGCTGTCGTGCGTCTTTTAAGTGTGATCGGCAACGTGCAGGTTTTTATGCGGCTATTCCCGTCCGCTTGGGTCAACCGGACCATAGCGTCTTCGAAGTTGTGGCCCTTTTTCTTAAGAAGACCATACAATTGGCAAGGCTGGTCCTTGCTCCGCTGTCCAGGAATGCCGTTCCCGACATCCCGTCAATGTTTATCTGTACGGCGGGTCGTTCGAATTTGCGGGCCTCCAGAGCGCAGAACTGGACGTTGAGTGTGGAAGCGTTGATGTTTTCTTCGTTGCATTCCGGGCAATTTCTACGAAAAACGCCCGGTTTACCACACCCATAACACGTTTTCGGGTTATTTTGGGATGGTGCCTTTGCAGAAAGGTGCCTCTGCTTTTTCCTGCAAGCGGAAGTTTCGTGGCCGAGGTGTCTGCAGAATTCACAATGAGCGCGTTTATCGTTGCGAGGTGGTGCCGGCGTTGTGGTTGGGACGGCACCTCGTTCAATGTTCCGGCTTTGTGCCTGCATCTCGACTTTGTTGGCTGCGACGAGGAGCTGTGCGAAGTTGTGCACCATTTCCCGTGGAACCCTACTCCGTATGTCCCACTTTAGGAGTCCATACACCATGTCTAGTTGGCGACTCTCGGTGTCGGCGGGCTCCACTTGTGCGAGCAGGGCCCGTTTTTGGCTAACAAACAGCCCCGTGGAAGTCCTCTGGTCTTGCTTCGTGGCAAAGACATCTAAATAAATTTGATACGCCGGCGGGGTGGGCGCGAATTCTTGTCGCAGCACATCATCCCAGGTATTTATGCCTGCTTTTACTCCTGTCCACCAGGTATAGGCCGTACCTTGGAGGAGCAATGGAAGTCCAAGGAGTGCATTTTCGTCCGTGATCTTTTCACTAATTTTGTAGAAGTCGGCGGTTGCCAAAAAATCCTCTACCGCCTCCTTAATGCGTGTACCAGCGAAACGTGCCGGACCGTGAGTAAAATGCTTAATTGTCTCTGCTGGCTTCAGTCTCTCAATTATCTGTTGTAGCTGGTCTGCTGTAATGGCCATACTTCTTGTTTGTATGGAGGTGGTCACTAGTGGCTTTTTTGATACTATATGCCAGGTTCACTTCGCGGATCGCGGTCGTAGCTTCGGGCTTAACGTTGGGCGACACTTGTAACGGTTGTAACAAATGTTTATTATTATTAATGTATATACAGGTGGTGGTATAATAAGCCTATTAGTATAAGAATATATGCAGTCCAGACAGAGACACTTAATTTAACAGCCCAGGTAAAGTCCGTCGCGTACAGGTAAAAGTCTGTCGCGCACAGGTGAGAGTCCGTAGCGGGACCGTAACACAAGGAAAGTCCGTCGCGAAACTATACTTCGGTACTTGCACATGTAAACTCCGTACTCGTACACGTAGACTCCGTACTCGCAACAGTCCAGCCACTTACCCCTCTCTGTAGGAGAAGTGAGTCCGCGGATCAACCCGGCGGGAAGTAAGTGGGCTAAGACTTCGAGTTTCAAATCGCAGAAACAAACACAAGACCTAGGAGTGGGTATCCAGCTCGCTGCAATGGCCTAGTGTTTTTTAGCTGAGAGTGGGAATCCAACTCTGGGGAAAAACTTTGATGCAGCTCCCTTTATTGGGGTGGGTTTGCACTGAGCATTCCTGTGCGCCGGTAAAGCTTAGGGGGGATATGATAAAGCTTGAGTCTGTTCGGGGGTGGCGATCGGAGTGCTATTCTAGTGGGCGCCCCGGGGATTTATTGAGACCGTTACAAGTATAGTTAATTGTTATCAGATATTACATACGTATCTATCTATATAATCAACATAAACATTATTTTAGGACTTCATCTTCCACTAACGAAAGAAAGAGAAGTATTTATTGGACACATTTTTTGACTGAGTTAAGAGAATTAATTGACCTCAATAGTGACGTGAATGAAGTAAGGAATATGTTTATCAAGTAAGTGGAATATAGGTTTGGTTCATATCAAACTTTTATAACGTACGCATCACGGTTTAAACATCATATATTTGAATCGAGCAAGGAGTTTTTACAAAAATTAAAAAATGATATAATAATAAAAGAAACAAGTAAAGTAAGTACAGGGGAAGTAGAAGCCACAGGCACCAAATATGAGAAAGTGGAGGATAAAAATGATGAAGCATTCCTACAAATGTAAACCAAAAAGAAACCAATTTCTTAATTTCTCTGAAGAGATATGAAGAGCTTCCAACAATAAATAGAAAAAGTAATCCTCTAGAATTTTGGAAAGAAGAAGGGAAGAAATTTGAAGAACATCGAATATTACCAAAACAATATTTTGGAAAACCAGCTGGATCAGTACCGTATGAAAGGATTTTTTTCAAGTCTGGAGAATTGCTGAATGAAAATGGAAGAAAACAAAGCAAAAATGTCGATGTCTTTGGATTCATTTGTAGTAAAGATATTTTATCCAACTAATATAATAGTGCTAAATCTAAAAGCATTACAGACAATTTAGTGAAAATGATACCTACTTTGTATGAAAACATGAAACAAGAAATTAAAGATAAGCTTGCAAAAACCTCAACTGTTCACATAACCTCAGACATGTGGACAGATACAAATAAACAATTTTCCTACATTACTGTTACTGTTCACTATATTTTCGATGACAATTTGTATTATCACACGCTGAAGACGACTCAATTTGAAGAAAGACATACAGGTGTCAACATAAAAAATGATCTATATGAGACAATGGTATTGTGGAACAATAATGAAAAAGTCAAAGTGGCAACAACAGATAATGGAAGTAATATCGTGAGTGCCATTTCACTATTAGGATGGACAAATTTGTCCTGTTCTGGGCATACCCTAAACCTGGTAGTGGATCAAGATTCATTACAAAAAACGCCTGAGATAGTCGCAACTTTAAAAAAATGTGACCACACAGCTCACATTTTTAAAGCCAGCTGTCTGGCAACATCCATCCTTGTAGATCAGCAAAACTTAATGAATATGAAACTAAAATCTATAAAAGAAAACGGATTGTTACTAGGCGGAATTCCACTCTAATCATGTTAAGTAATTTATAGTTAAAGCCTGCTCTGTTGCAAGCCTTAAATGAACTTGAGCATGCTGACGTACCTGCATTTACCTATCAAGACTGGGTTTTAATTAATGATATAGAGAGACAGAGGTTGGCAGTAA
Source organism: Zophobas morio (assembly GCF_036711695.1). Lineage (NCBI taxonomy): Eukaryota > Metazoa > Arthropoda > Insecta > Coleoptera > Tenebrionidae > Zophobas > Zophobas morio. The sequence continues at coordinate 12,729,079 of NW_026972122.1, forward strand.
CAGCACTGGCAGGTCCCGAAAACAGTACGAAGATATAGGTTATGTATATTAAATATCTTTGGTATCGTGTTAAAAATAAAACATTAATATTAATGCATGGTGTATATTACATGGCGCCGTCGTAGGGCAATAACATGGATGGTAGGCTTCCCGAACAAATGGGGTTTGAGGGTGATCTCAACGAAAACTTTGCAAAGTTTAAACAAAGGTTTTTGATATACTTGACAGCCAACGAGTGGGGCACAAAACCGGACAACATTAAAATAGCCAAGTTGCTGCATACCATTGGATCGCGAGGGCTAGAGGTGTATAACACGTTGAAGCTCTCTAAAGAAGATGCGAAAAAATTCGACAAAACAATCAAAGCCTTTGAAAAAAACTGCCCCCCCCCCAAAGGAATATACATTAGGTACGTTCGGCTCGCTTGTTCTTTTTTCACTTTTAACGCGAAACGCCCCAAAAATCGTTCGTGTGCGGCACTTGGTGCGTTGAGAGTTGACGCTACCACCGTTCGACTGTTTGAGAGCGGTGTGAACAGAACTCACTCCTCATGCACAAGCTCTCGAATGTGAGCTGGTAGAGTCGGCATGCGCATATTTAAACTGTCAAGGTGAAATGACAGATGTGAGGTTATGTTCATGGTTTAAAGCCCGCTCAATTTCCACATTTGCGATTTTATAATTATTATTAAATTTGTTAAGAAATATGGGAATCACGGTAGTGGAACTGAAAAATGACTATGTGGCGGTTAAAGATGGTAATAACTCTTTTATCATCAGTAATAATACATAGATTACTGACACAAAATAAAAAAAGTAAGTAATAAAGGTGATAAATTGTATGCTGATTATAAATTAATGTACTTGTTTTTATAGCAGGCGATCTTTTGTATGTTGAACTCTCTCAAGATGTTCAAGCAATATTTAATATTAGAGTTATAGAAGCTGATTGCAGTGAAAGTCCTGCTACAAGTACGAAAGAATATCTGCCTAATAGTGTGGATTGTAATGCAGGTCCTAATTCAAGTGAAGAAAATGATGCGAATAATGTTGATAATGAGGATGAAGATAGCGAAATCCTCGGTGATGACGATGAAGGGGAACAGACATCTGCCTCTGACCGATTGTGGACTTCAAACAATGTACGATTTTTAATAAAGCAATATGAAGAAAACCAAAGAAAATTTGAAACTTCAGTTAAAAAGAGTGTATGGATGAAGATAGCCACAACATGTATAGTCGTCGGCAAATGGATAAAACCACTTGTTAAAACGTCAGGTTGGTATTATTGCCATGGTAATTTTAAACCCCTCGGATTGGCAGCGCTTTGACGTTTGTAACTGACAATAACGTCAAACGACTCGTAAACGACTCAAACAACTTCGAACTAGCGCAGCGTGCTTCAAATTCAAAAAGAGAGCGTTTCAATTTGAAAATAATTATTATGAAGCCAAGAACGCGAACTTTGTTCAAAAAACAAATAAAAGCTGCTATTGTAAAATGTTACGAAGAGTTTCAACGGGCATATCCTTCGTCTTCCCAGCGTGAACACGAGTTACGACTGGCGAATATTTTTTCAGTACGAAATCTTGGTAGTAACTATAACATTTCCAACGTTACTTGTCCACCACACAGTTCACGTTGTCCATTTTTCACACCAACCAGTGACTCAGTAACATCCTTTTATCCTATCATTAACCAGCTCATTTTCCTGCAGTGTTCAAGAAGTCAAATAAGAACGCTTTTACTCCAACACAAATCCGGACAACTTCCCGAAGATCCTAGACCTTCCCCACGAAAGAAGTCAAAATGGTTTACGGATTTTGAATTCAAAGAAGACCTAAACTTTCACATATTTGAAAAAAATCGTCAGAATGAGTTTTTTACAATTCAGGATTTATTTAATTTTGCCACAGAAAATCTTAATTACAACGCAAGTATCCGGACTCTACGAAGGGTTATTAAATCCATGGGTTACAATTTTAAAAAAGTTGAAAACAGGAAAATTATAATTGAGTCGCCCCGCTTACAGGGATTAAAAATTAAATTTTTAAGGCGTTACATACAGTTAATGGAAGAAGATGTGACATTTGTTTATTTAGACGAGACGTGGGTGTATCAGCATGGTGTACCAGTAAGAAGATGGGTGCATGAGAGTGATCGGAGAGGCATGCCTGCGAAAATAGTAATGAATGAGGGTCGAAGGTTTACCATACTTCATGCAGGGGGTAAATTTGGTTTTTTGGAAAACTGCTTGCTATTTTTAGATAGCAATAATGATAGCAGGGACTATCATAAGACTATGAACGGGCAATTGTTCAGGCAATGGGTGGAAACACAGTTAATTCCATCTGTTAATTTTATTAACGGTAAGGTTGTTATCATCATGGACAATGCACCTTATCATTCGGTGTTAGCAGAACAATTGCCTCGTTTGTCTTGGATTAAATCAAAATTAAAATTTTGGCTTGCACAAAAAAAAATTCCTTTTGGCGATAATTTGACAAAAAAACAGCTTTGGGATATTATCAAACCTCTTTTACCATCAACTCGTAAATATGAGATTGATGAATTGTTGTCAAAGAGTAATATTGAAGTTTTACGTTTACCTCCATATCACTGCCACTATAATGCTATAGAAATAGTATGGCGATTCTGTAAACCATATTATAACAAACACATCTTGAAGCAGTCTTCCAAAAAATCGGAAATCAAGCACTTGTGGATTGAAGCTATGTCTAAATATACACCAGAGATGTGGACATCAAGTGTAATCCACTGTGAAAATATTATCAAGGATGATTGGCAAAGAATGATGGGTAATACCAGTGTTAAAGATATTCCTCCTGTCATAATATCACTTGGAGAATCTGATAGTGAATCTGATTTAAGTTCAGATGAATCAGACAGTATAAGTGATATTATGCAGGATGATGTATTAGCCAACAGAACATTAAATGTAAGTATGGATCCTGAAACCAGTATGAATGAAACACAAGGCAATATTAGAGAAGGCCAGCAGCTTTGTGTAGATGATGTTGAGATGTGTGAATGGATGAATGCAGAGAATGATATAGAAACAATTATTGTAGAGGTAATAGATGATTAATTTACCTTGCTAAGTAAATAAATGTCACACCTTTTAACAATTATTGTATTAATGAGTTAGTTAGTTAATCCTGTTTTATTCCATTGTTAAAGTTTTTGACAATACACTGATTTGTAACAGTTGAGACTACTGTTTACGTTCCTATAAATTATGTTCATTGAGAATTGTCTTTCTATCACATTTAGAACATTTCATTTTATTTAATTCCCTCCTGTGATTCAACCTTAGTGAATTGATCTGCTTCTTTACATCACTTCCTTTTGCTTCACGCTTTATCTCTTTAAATACTTCATGTAGTTTCTTATAAATTATAACCTACAATTTTCTCATATTTATTTGTATACAGTGGGCTCAAAATACTCAACAGTTCTGGTAACATTTCATTAAAATGTGTAAATCTTCTAATGACGCATTATTAGTACAAGCGCCAGAGTTCTGTGATTCAGAAGAACCAAGCCATAAGTCAGTATCGTCCATGGCAGCACAAATAAGACTGATGGAAATATTAATACAAACTGCCAGTCATGTGGTCATTCTTCGTGCACCATCCTTGTAGGTAAAAATACAAATAAAAGTTCCAATTTTCACTATACCTTTGAGTCGTAATTGCCCATTTTATTGATGTCCACCTTTTGTTAACGAGATGGTAAACTGTTAACTGCTTATACCATCAATTGTGGCAGTGCAGATTTATTCTGCACTTTCGATTCCACAGTTTGATAATGGCGGTGTATGTGCACTGAAAATTCGTACCCTAAGCTCTAAACCACATAAAAGAGCCCCTTAATTAATAAGCCGTCGCCTTGTAAGCACAGAACCTTGTAAGACGGCGATCAAACAAATGTAAAAAAAAAGTAACTAATGTCATTAATCGTCGGCCATTTTCTCTCTAAAAAGGTACGGAAAGCCGTTTACACCAGCGAAATTTTGAAAACTTACACTAGGGAGTGGTTAAATCGAAATGCCGACGACTGTAGCAAACAATTTAAGAAACCCTTTAAGTTAGAGACCCTAGATATACTTGGGAAAAGAGTTGTGACACGAAACGTCAAAATTAATGGTAAATTTTATTTTACTATGCTGGCTACGGATGCCTTTTTTGAGTCATGTTTTGACATTTTGTAATTGTCATTTAGTACATATTATAGACGTGGAAGAGAATAGTCGTCGTCTGTTGTGTACGAAACTGTAGAAATACAGAAGCAAATGGTTTCTCATTGCATGGCCGACTAGTATAAAGATTATGGCCTGTCCAAGAGGTACGATACGTGTTGCCATCTATTAATAATTACACTTAATAATTTAGCAAAATTTTAATTTGACTTGACATTATGGGACTTCAAAACGTGTAATGGTGGTTTGTTTGGGTATGAATGCCTTTGTGCCTTTTAAAAGGTGTTAATAATTCTTTTGTCGATTTTGAAGTATTAATAGATGGCAGCACGTATGGTACCTTTGGCATTCCTTTGGACAGGCCATAATCTTTATACTAGTCGGCCATGCTCATTGTTTAAAGGTCCCGAAAACAAGATATTACTTAACAAATGGAAAGAACAGATTCAATATCCATCTTGAAAAATTGGCAAAAGGGCTTACATTTGCGAGGTTGTTGTCCGAAATTGTATTTTCCATCTAATCCTTGGTCAACAGGTTCACTTCAAAAAAGAGAATTTTATATTTCAAGTGAATGCAAAATATGTGAGAACGCAATTCCAACAATTTATAATGTGGCTGAATTTACGTCAAAATGACCGGTTCTTGGCAAAAAAAAAAAATGTTATTGATGAAGTTCAGCCGACTGTTTTCGAAAAAGACAACTTCATCAAAAAACTGCAAATGAAAAAAAGTTACAAGAAAAAATAACGCGGGGTGCTGAAAAAGAAATTAATGTTTTGAAAGCAAACATTTCAAGTTTAGAAGGGCAAGTAAAAAATTACAAAAATAAGGACGATGCATAAAACAGAACTATAAAAGGGATTCTCAACGAGAAGCAAATTCAAAATTGAAGTGTGAAATGTAAACTACCAAAACGCTGGAACAATAAAACAATAGAAGAAGCCATTAAAATAAAAATTTGTCTGTGGAACATCAGGACATAACCAGTGACTATGTATTTAACATCTATACTCACTGACATAACTGTATCTTTTGAATATAAATTTTCCGTTACCTTCAAAGTGGAACCCAATGCCGTAAAATTCAGCACATTTTAATGAATTTTACATGAAATTTTTACCTATTTAACAATCAAAATTCAAAATTTTAACGAATAGGAAAGAGATTATTGTTTATTTTTAGGCGAAGCAGCAATCAATCCAGGTAAAGAATACTGTCGACGTTCCTCATTAATTTGGGAAACAACATTAACAAATTTAAATGAAGTCGCTACCTATGTTTTGTTTTTTATGTTAGGAGGTGTAAGCTTACGATGGAAGTAAATCGTATGTTATCATTTTACTGGGAATTCCACACACGGAGACACATTATCTAGAATTGCAAAAGAAATTAAAATCAAAAGTACAAAAACGCAGTTCCAAAATTCAATTGTTAACCCAAATAACAAAAGTAGGAATGTTGATTTTGCTGCTAACGCTCCACCTTTATCTAAAAATGTTCAATCCAACCTCATGTATTCTTTGGCAATTTAATTAATTGTTTGTGGAACATTTCTTAATTATTTCGAGTTACAGAAATTCGATGACCATGCTTGTTTTTGTATTTTTTTTTTCATTGTTATTTTAATTAAAAGATGTAACAAATTTTAACTTGTAAGTTTTATTTAATATAGAGGTACATGAATCTATATATTTCTACTGAGATTATTCTACATATCAGAGCAAATATTCATGATGGAAATGTGAGGACGTTGTAAACACACTGTTTATCATAGAGTAGTAGATAGAGAACCTACTAAACATGCTTCAAATTTCTTACCACGGTGCCGTTCGTTAAATTCCAACATGTTGTTTTGACCAGAAGCAAAACGATTAGATACTGACAATGTGATACACTCTCCAGATCTTAGCTGGGAACAACGATAGTACCTAAGTACAGAATGGTGTTTAAACTTAACTGCAAATTGTGATATAATCTTATAAAGTGTAAATCAGTATGATTAGGTATTCCGTATTTTTCTCTTTTACCAGCGATCCCGAGTGCAAATTGTAAGAAGTACTTAACCGCATAACACTTCTTAAATATAAGGTACTGTCAGTGTCAGTACTGTTAACAAAATTTCAAAGAAACTATTTGGAGCACTACGCCACTGCTTGAAAATGTAACTTAACCTATAAATTTCTTTTGAAGTTTTTGAAACTATATCACTAAATTAGATAAAGACAGCAATCACTATAGCTATTTCATAACTGACCGTCATGTAATAAAGATAGAGACAGAAAATGTCCGTGTCACAACTCTTTTCCAAAGTATATCTAGGGTCTCTACCTTTAAGTATACTGAATTGGAGTCAAAATGGAAAAGCCTACTGAGGACATATAGATCAATTGTGATTAATAATAGAACATCGGGAAAACAACGCCGGACCTGGCAGTACTTCAACTTAATATATAGTTTCATGTACAAAAAACCTGAGATTTAACCAATTGCGACGTGCAGCAGCGACAGTGGGTTAAAACTAGCAGAACAGTCAGAGCCAGCAGGCCCGGCAGCTGAAACAGAAGAACAAATGGATCCCAGTTCGTCACGATATGAAATCACATTTTAAAAGAAAAGAAAATTAAAAGTTAACGATGTAGCCAAGCGACATAAAGAAAAGATGCAGAGAATGGACCGATTCATTGACATTTTTGAACAATATGTCAAAAAAATACCAGACAAGACTAATACTGCAGAGTAGGGGAACTTGATAATAATTTGTTTTTTTTTCTTTTTTTTTTTTGGTACAAATAGAATTTATGTTTTTGATCAATTATATGTTCAGATAGTTTTAAGAAGAGAATTTAATTTTTTGTTACCTGGCTTTTAAATAAGTCTGATAAAATAGTTCTTGTTATATATTTATATATTTTTTTTCAGTTAAATACAACTTGTATTTTTCATAAAAACGACTTTACTTATTTAATTTATTGGTATAGGCAAAGCATTACAAAATGTTTTGTCGTTTTATGCGTGCATAACGATTTTCTTCTTCTATGTCCATGTCTCTATAGTTCTGGGGATTATTCGCACGTTCTTGACGAAGTTCGTCTTGCCAATCCAGAATTCCGTCCATTTAGAATACATACGATGTGCAAAATACAACCATCAATTATTAACAAAGCTATCAAATCCATTCGCACAATATATAATTTTTTCAATCTTCTAAATCGCCCCTTGAGCAAAGCGAAACAATTTTCAATTTTTACTAAGAATGGTGTTGAAGTTTTTTTGCAGTCCTGTTAAATTCCCGTAGTTTTGAAATCCTACCATTAACCTCTTAAGGTCCTGTGTTCCGAATCAGGAACATACCTAACTCAGACCAAAAACAATTAGAAAAGAGCAATCATTCCGCCAGTTCTTTAACTGACCGTTGTTCCTAATATATACCAATGAATAAACATTGATAAGTAACAGCAAACGCCATCTAGAGTGAAACTAGAATAAGTTCAGTCATACCTTTGCAGACGGAGCACGTTGTGTGGTGTTGAGTTATTTGTGATCGTAATTTTTTAATTTTTGGGTAAGTACCGATCAAACTAAAATTATTTAGGCTATTGTTAGACTTTAGAAGATATGCCTGTACCTTCCTAGTTATTGTAAATATACAATTAGTCTGTAGGAGCCCAAAATTCTGTTAGTTCCTCATATGGAACATTGGTCATTTAGATGAAAATTAGATTGTTCCTGAAATGGAACAGTGGACTTTTGGTACATATGAACTAATAGCAATATTGTTGGGTTTTTACAGTAAAAATGGCCTACATACCAAGCGATAGTGAGGACGATAATCTTGGAGACTCAGATGATGAGTTTGTTGTACAAAATTCAAGGGATTCCTCTTCTTCTGACAGTGACGATTCAATTAGTAGTTCCGAATCAGATGAAGATAATCAACCTGTAGATCATGTGGCTACAGCTACGAATGTAAGAGGAAAACCCACATACAAGTGGACTAAACTCAATAATAATGATGAAGAATTGCCATTGCCACCTTTCGTTGCGGAGGAAACCGAGGAGTCCGAAATTGGACGCCCAATTCATTATTATCAGCAATTTTTTTCGAACGAATTGCTTTATCTCATAGTGGAACAAAGCAATTTATATGCTATTCAAAATGACGTAAACAAGCCCCTGAATCTAACACGTTCTGAATTAGAAATTTTTATTGGAACTGTTATATACATGTCAATTTTCCATTTACCGCGACATAGACTTTACTGGAAGTCAGCTTGCAGAGTAGCCCAAGTTGCTGACTGTATGTCCAGAAAGAGATGGGAAGATATAAAAAAGAATTTACATTTCAACAACAACGATGACCTTCCCACGGATAGAAATGATCCAAACCGTGATAAGCTATTCAAGCTTAGACCCATAATAGATGCATTGACAGAAAAATTTAAAAATCAAGTCAAACCACAGATGCTTTGCGTAGATGAACAAATAGTGCCGTACAAAGGAAGATCTGCACTAAAGCAGTATAATCCCAAAAAACCCAACAAATGGGGTTACAAAATATTCGTATTGTGCGATAGCAGTGGTTTGGTTCACAATTTTGAAATTTACACAGGAAAAATATTGCCAACACCGGGAAAGGAGGATATAGGAGCTAGTGGAAATATTGTACTACGCTTGGCATCTGTGATACCACAACACAAAAATTATTTACTCTTCTTCGACAATTGGTTTACCTCTGTAAAGCTGCTTACCTCTCTTCAAGAAGATGGGATTTATAGTTTGGGGACCGTAAGATGCAACAGACTTCCTGGTTTACAATTCAGCAGCGACAACGTTTTGAAAAAAAAAGGTAGAGGCACTTATGAGGAATATAAGACAACAGTCAACAGTGTTGATATTCATACTCTGAAATGGTTCGACAACAAGAGCGTTTGTCTCCTTAGTACATTTTGCGGAAGCCAGCCTGTCGATATTGTTGAACGCTTTGACAGAAAAGGCAAAAGAAGAGTTGAGGTGACCCGTCCCAATATGATAAAGCTATATAATAACTTTATGGGTGGGGTTGACCTTCTTGATGGACTCATATCCTACTACAGGATAAGCCTAAGAAGTCGAAAATGGTATCTCAAACTGTTTTTTCATTTAATCGACTTGGCTCTAGTTAGCGCATGGTTAAAATACAAGACTGATATGCAGAAGAGTAACATGGACAAAAAAGATATTCTAGATTCTTTGGGATTTCGTGCTGAAGTAGCCGAAGCTCTTTGCCGAGTGGGAAAGGATGAAAATACAAGAAAAAGAGGAAGACCAAGCGGAAGTACTGAAAAGAATTATGAAGAGAAAAAGAGAAGGGGAGCAACAAAACCTATACCTCAGTTTGACGTGCGTACAGACAAGGTGGCCCACTTTCCTTCTTATAACAAAGAAAGGCAACGGTGCAAGAGACCATTGTGTGGACTAAAAACTTATTTCTATTGTGTAAAGTGTAAGGTACATCTATGTATTACTAAGACTAGAAACTGCTTCGCTGAATTTCATATTTGATTGCATAATTATGTCTATATGACCAGTGTTCCTGCAAAGGAACATATTGTTTTGTTGTTTTCTAAAGCAGAAAATAAATATTTTGAAAACTACAATTTGTTTACTAACTGCCTCTGGCCACTTTTTTCATGGAATGAATTTTTTAAATAAGATTCTAGTATAAGTGGACCTTAAGAGGTTAAATTTGAGGCTAGTTTATATGCCAAGTCGGCCACTAAATGACTATCTTCGTAAAATGCTACTTCTCCAGAAATTATTTTTGCAAAAAGATCAGATCTATAAAGCGTATAATCATGTATCGATCCGGCTTCACCTGTATAAACATTTGTGAAAAGTAGTTTCTGGTCACAAACACCTTGTAACAATACCGAATGGTAACTTTTTCGGTTTATATATGAATTGGGATATGTTTTAGGTGCAATAATTTCAATATGGCTTCCATCTACACAACCAATTATTCCAGGAAAACCAGCACATCCTAAATGACGACTGATTTCTTGCTGCCTGGCTTTTGTAGGCCAAGAAATTATTTTGAATGTCTTATTAACTTGCAATAGCAAGTGGCATGTACGATACAAAACATTCGAACATGTAGATTTGCTGATTCCAAATCTCTCTGCGACTGATCTGTTACAGGTAACAAAGCAATAAATAATTTAGTTTATCAAGGTTAATACCTAAAACTTTCTGGATTTCCTAAACACCATATTGTTACCGTTACTTCTTTTTCCAATAGAGTTTTTGGATATCCCACATGACGGTTATTGTTTTCAATAAAAACTATATTAATTTTTCTTAACATATCTTCGAATACAGTTGGTGACATTCTAAAATTTATGCGGAACTGACGATCAGGCATCAACGGCACAATATCTTCAGGAGTGCGTTCAGAAAATGTGACCGGGTCACTTAGGTTACTTAAAATCGTTCAGGAAAAGTAATATATCACCTCGGCACAATACTGCCGAGCGTTCAAGAATACAACAAAACATTACCTTGGGTCTTCCCAAATCGCCATGCTCTCGAGTGCGGTAAGAATAGCCACGCTTGCGTATTAAATGTTGTTCGAGTTTTCCACCGTCACCGGGCACCGGTATGGTTTAAGGTTAGATTAGCAATTTATAGCACTAACTGTTTTGTGGTTTGTTTTCTAAACTTGTGTAAACATGGAAATGGACAGTTATGCTTTTTTCGTCGTTAATGACGAGCCTGTAATCAGTGACAATAAAATTTGCTTGCAGAATGTAAATGGTACGTACATATTCGTAAATTTAGAATCTGAGAAATATCAGAAATTTTGTATGCATTCAATATTCTGATAACAACCTTAATATCCCTAATATTCTTCCATTAAATATGTATGTGAGCTAAAGTTAGGTTTCTACTTATATAAGTACATGGTAAAGTACGCATTTTGCAGATGGAAGCCTCACATTGGTGTGTCTAACACCAGAAATTGTGGATATTCTTGGGAACACTTTCCCTAACTACCAGCCTGCAGGACCTTCATCATTGTCTCAGTCTCCGTCGCCCCGAGCAAGCGCATCGGCCCTTGCCACAAGTATTCAGCCGAAGGATACAAAAGGAGAAAAACTCTGGTCAAAAGCTGCAACAGTACTACTTATTGATCTCCGCAGCAAATTTAGCAAGGAGTTTAAATCAACCACGTTAAAGAATGATCAAGTCTGGAACTTGGTTTCTCAAGAAATGAACAATAATAGCTTCCCATTTAGTGGACAACAATGCCGTGACAAATGGCAATATCTTAAAAAACGGTACGTTAAAAAACGCGATAATATGGGACCACGAGGCACAGGTGAAGATGTATTTAAATTTGAATATTTTGATGAGATGGATGCCCTACTGCGAAACAAACACTCTATAACACCACCTGCCATTGCATCATCAATAAAGGGCACCACAAAAGGTATGACATTGATCAATTTGTAAGATTTTTTTTAAACAATAATATTGCAATATTTATAGTATCTGAACAAAGTGATGAAGATGTACTAGGCAGTGAGACAGATGACTGTGAACCGAGACCCGCCAAGCAAAAGAAACTTTTACAAATTAAGAAAAAAAAAGATGTTATTACACAATTTCTAAGTGATTATAAAGAAGAGAGTCAGCAGAGGGAATTGAATCGTGAAAAGAGACACAAGGACAATATTGAATCACGTGACAGGGCCATAAATGTTTTCTCACAAAAAATGGATGCATTAATTGCGAAACTTGACAATAAGGTTTGTTAACTTACCAATGTGCACTGCTGTTCATTAAAATTAAGTATACCAAAAAGTGTATAGTGTATATTGGTTGTATGTGGAATCCATAAAAGTATTGTTAGAATGTCACACGTCAAATAATTTTTTGAAAGAAGGTTTCTGTTTCTCAGTTACTGAAATTATGTATGATACACACAACTAAATTTTTACCAAAATCATCCATAAGACTTGTTCTTAATTTTAATGTACAGCAGTGTACATATATATCGTAAAAACTGAAAAACAAAATGTATGAAAATATGATGTTTACATTGTATTATTATTTGTTGTTTTCAGGTAGTGCATTAAGTTTTACAGTAATGGTAATTTTTCATGCTGTGAAAAATAAAGAAAATAAAATAATTGAACGTCCATTTAATATAGTTTTGTTTCTTGTACTTATAGAGAATTATTAATGTTATTTTATTAAATGAATATAATTGTTTACAATAATATGCAAAATAAATACTTTCATATAAACAACTGACGACATAATTCATCCCGTTTGCGTGTTCCCTCAATTTCCTGATGACCATGCCCTTCGTTTTCATCATTGTGGTATATGTCATCTATTCCTTCTCTAATGTAGTTATCAATTTCTACATCTCTATGCTCTAAACAGATGTTGTGTAATACGCACGACGCCAGAACAGCTGTTGGTATTAGATCAGTCCGTTGCATGTCCAAAAATTTCAATCTTCTGAATCTTCCCATGAGAAGAGCAAATGATCTTTCTATAGTTTGTCGGGTTTTTGCCATGATGGTATTAAAATGTCGTTTAGCCGGCGTTAAATTGCCTCGATTAATATATGGCGGAATACACCATGACAAGCATGGATACGCCTTGTCGCCAATAATATACTCATCATCTGGGAAATACTGTTGTAGATGGTTGCGAACTGCTATGTAAATCTCGAAATTCCGGAAAATTCTATTATCGTGTACAGACCCAGGATAACCCACAAACACGTCTGTAAATTTTAAATTTGCATCGCAAATAGCTTGCAATGTGATGGCATAGTGGCTTTTTCTTGTAATATAAGACTCTGGATCTTCGTGTGGTGCCTTTATACATATATATGTACCATCAATAGCACCAATAACGTTTGGCAAACCAGCCATTTGTCTAAATTTTTCCTTCACTTCTGTCAACTTGTGACCAGTTGGCCACGTAATGATTCTTTGTGTTAAAGAACATAATATTTTTATAACTCGCATAAAACATACTGACAGTGATGATTTTCCCAAATCAAATCTTTCACCCACTGACCTACAAATAAAGTATAGCATATGCATATTGTTGTATTTCTATTTATCGACTACACTGTTACTGACCTATATGAATCAGGGGTTGCCAGCAACCAAATTACTGCCAACAGCTGCTTTTCAACGTTGATTGTAAATCTTCCTTTGTAGTTTTTTCTTTTTAACAGAGGGCCAACCATTTGTATTAAGTGTTCGTATGCATCTATGGTTATTCTAAAATGTTGTTGAAATTCTCTGGCTGTCAAATTGGGTACTGTCCGTTCAACGTAGTTTTCAATTCTCGAAGGTTTTCTTCTACGTTTTTTTGTTAATAAAACAACACTTACAATTTCATCTTCGTCGCTCGTTTCGTCGTCGTCGCTTAAAATGATATATTTCAATGCCATATCACCAACAATTGCAATGGAAAGCGCAACTTCCATTGTTTTATTTTTGTTGCTTTGTGTTTTAAATTGTAAATAACATTAATTCAGTATGTTTGACAGCAGCACTAGATATTGCCACATTGTAAACACAAGAGGTTAGATTAATGTCATACTTATACGTTATCTAAGAGTTACTAAAAATCGTTCACTATTTTCTTCACCTCAGTAACGTGACGTCAGATTACTCAAATTACTATCACCTTACCATCGCCGTAAGTTTCTGAACGCACTCCAGCATAGTTTTATACTTTTTCTGTAATTTGCGCATTCCTCATCTGAACTATCTTCAAACATTATCATGCGTGCATACTCCATAATAACGTGACGCCACTCATAAACCGTTCTAGCTCCACTCCAACATCGCTCTAAAGTAGCAAGCCGAACGTCCCTTATACTAAAAACGTTCGATTTGTATACAATAAAATTTTTTTAGACGACTGGAGTGCGTTCAGAAAATGTTACCGAGGATACTTTGGTAATCCCCAGCCGTTCAGAAAACATAAAACATTACCTCGGTGAGTTACTGTGAAGCGTTCATAAATAACCAAAGTAATTACCTCAAGACCCAAATCGCCACGCTCCTGACTGCGGGAAGAATGACCAAGCATGCACACCATCGTAAGAGGGGTAAGGTTATGTTGATGAGTGGTGACACAAATCAAGCATTAGAGTGGTGACTCCTCTTGTAACATGGACAACTATATTTTTTTTGTCCCCCGCATGTGCAATGATGTTTTCTAACCTAACATAGTTTTGTTTTCAACGTGCGCACATGCGGTGCCGTGTGCGTTTGGTGCGATACTTTTATACAAGTTGATATGGAGGTTCCATACACTTTGAACACATACTGTGTGGCATACAATGAAGACGGGACTCCATACATGACGATGGCAACCTCCTACTTCAAAGGAAAACAGGTACAATTATTTAGTGTTCCCAATGAGTAGTGTAAAATGTCAGTGTTTATTATTGTAGACGAGTCATTCCATTTTATTGCTGTTAGAGACAATGTGGTCCAGGAGTTTAATATTTCGAACATAGCTTTATCGTCTTCAAATACGTCAGAAATAATGCCAGAGACACTTAAAAAGTGGACCCGTTCAGCAACCTTGCATTTGATTGATCTAAAACAAAAATATGAAACGTTATTTCAGTCAACTACAGTGAAAAATGAGAAAGTGTGGGCAAAAATATGTGCTCAATTGGCAAAACAAGGCATCCAATGTACTGTCAACCAATGCCGCGACAGGTGGAAATACTTGAAACAAAAATATACTGAAAAGAAAGACAACACGAAGATGACTGGAGCTCAAAGAATAAATTTTGAATTTTATGATGAAACGGATGCTCTTTTAGGAGCAAAACGTAATGTGAATCCTATTGTTGCGTCCTCATTGGATAGTGCCACTGGTCTTGCCACTGGTACGTAAAGCCACCCAAAAGTGTATAAAAGAGAAACAACGTATGGTTATTGTTGCAGGATCACATGACAAAAATACAGTATTCGAAGATGAATTTGAGGAGTCAGCTGTTCAAGAAGTACCTGAGAAAAAAAGAAAGGGAGACCCCATTCGCCTGAGACAAGCAGAAGTTGATCCCATCAAGAAGATGTTAGGAAATCTGTGTGAGCAGAAAATTTAGCAGCACGTGAACTGATGTTTTTGCAGCAAAATTTGATGCGTTGTTGTCAAAACTTGACAAAAATTAATCGTAGCTGTTCTGTTATTGTAGTGCTAGAGACAATTTAATTTTGTTTTTATAAGAAAATGTTTTTATTTCATAAATATATTACAATTACAATGAGTTTCTATGATTGTGTTAATAATAATTGAGACAATAATATTAGTATTTTCATAGTTCAAAAGACAGTTAACTTTTGTTAGGTTTGATAGTGCTTACACTGAAAAAAATGAGTGTAATTTTACCCTACAAAAACTGGAATTTTACTCATTTTAGTGTTTTTACATGAATGAAGTGATTTTATCTTTTCTGAGTTATTTTATACTTTAAAGTGGGATTTCACACGTATTCGAGGTATTTTTACTACAAATGAGTAAAGATACTCTATTTGTAGGAAATTTTACCAACGAAGTATGAATATTAATGGACTTGTGTGTAATTATTAACATTACCTAGGCTTCTTAACTGCAGAAAACTACTATTTGCTATATTATAAAATCACTACTATTTCTGATTGTCATTTATTACAAAACGACATTTACACTCTGGTTGATTGGTGTAAGCACAATCGATTAGAATTAAATTTTGATAAATGCTTCATTCATTTTGTCACTGTATATATTTTTTAAGATGGGTTTGTCAATGACAATTTTATTTTGTTTATTAGAAATTTATTTTTTGTTTTTACTTAATTGTTTGGGTTTATGTTTACATTGATGTATTTTTTTTTAATCTGTGTTTGATTTTTATTGCATTAAAGATTTCTTTTTTAATAAATACCGCGGTTTGTATATATACTGCAAAATTATCGTACATTTTACGTTATCGTACATGGTATGTAGAGTCCAATTATCGTACAAAACGATAATTATCGTACAGGTTGGCAACACTGGTCTACACAGCCACTGGGGTTGTGTCTTATCAACCGCGACAACAACAATATTCTGTACATACTTATTTATATCTTACATTGTTTCATACGAATCGTGTAATTTACACTGACCGGCAAAAAAAGCCGACCACCCCGAAAAATTTCGCAAAACCAAACTTTAAAAATTTTTAATTTAACTAGTGATCGTTATTATATTAAAGAACCATTCACTATTGTCACATGATGTATAAATTATCAAAAAAAAAGAAGACAAATGAACGTAAAATTAAATTTAATAACAGAAACGTTACACTTAACAGGTTATGGGCCCAGCACGCTTCCACTGCGTGAAGGAGGCCCTACATTGGCAACGCTTCGTTCGTGAGCTGGGCTTCGGGGAATCAGCAGATCTGGTCGTTCTCTGCGACAATAGGAGCTCTCTGAAGCTGACAGAGAACCCCGTGCTACGTAGTAGAAGTAAACACATCGACATTCGCCACTACTTTGTGCGCGACGCGCTAAAGGAGCAGAGAATCAAGGTAGACTACGTGGCGACGGAGAGCCAAGTCGCCGACTTCCTGACGAAGGGGCTACTCAGGTCGAAGCATTCATGGTGCGCTGAATCGTCGAGGTTCATCTCTGCGGAGTAGAGGCGTGAGCGGTGCACGGATGAAGAACACGACCCATGTCTCGAGGGGGACTGTTAGAGCGCCACCTATGTGTCGAGCTGCGAGTCCTGGCTCGCGACGGTACCGCCGCCTATAACACATCACTTCCTGCCGCCATATTTTAGCCGCACTCTGTCACAGAACATGTATAAATAGAAATATAACTAGATACGATGACGCTTGAAAGAAATTTAGTTCAAAATTTTTCAAGCACCCCATTTACGGTTGAACAGAATTCAGTTGCTTTGACAGAATTAACCCATTCAGCAGATATATTTCCAAAAGAGGCAAATGCATTAGGTAACTGTTTTATTAATTTTATATTTTGTAGTGTTTTTTTTTATTATTGTTTTTTATGTTAATGTTATCAAATTGATAATAAACTGCACGTTCTACCAATTCAAAGAGTCCCCGACTATATTTGTAGAGGGAATAAAAAACTATATTATTCTTGTATTTCTTTTCAGATTTCATGCGAAGTGAGGCATCATGCTCTACACCTATCTGCGCACAAGAAATATCTATTTTAACAACAGAAGGGTCTGTAAATCAACAAATTTCAAAAAAAGATGATGCAGATGGTAAGTTTTATGACAATATCAAAAATTTTCACATATTCATTCTTCAGTTAAGTGCATAATATTACATTTGCTCTCTATTTAAAAATTAAAGGAATCGTAAAATGCTTATGAGTAATATACATCCCTTTGCATGTATATTTTTAAGATAATCCTTGATTCCTTCTTTTTTTAGTGTGTCACAGGAGAGGCATTTTGTCTAAAGTTGGTGTAACGCGCCAGGCGGACTTAACTCCAAAGTGCAGAAAATTTTACCAGCAAGTGTTGGATACAACTAAAAAAATATCTGCTGTTCGACGAAGTGCAAAATCTTTTCAAAAAAGGCTACATGAAGCCGAGAAGCTGGCAAACAATGCCACATTCACTGGCCTGTTGGAGCATGTGAACATCACTTACGAATTTATACTTCAACAGATACGAAACCAAAATATTAAAGCGAAGGCCCGAAAATATTCGCTGAATGACAAGATTCTAGCCTTATCTTTGATGAAGACATGCGGGAAAGGATATCGCATTCTTTCTAAAATATTTTCATTACCCTCTCGTAGAACCCTGACAAATTTGTTAAACTCTCTTCCACTGAAAGCGGGTTTGAATGAACAAATTTTCAGGAGTTTACGAAAAAGGGCAAAAAAAAAATGAAAGAGCTAGATAAGTACTGTGTACTTCTGTTTGACGAGATGGCACTGGAACCGGGGTTACAGTACAATAAGAAGGAGCGTTGTGTGGATGGCTTCGAGAACTTTGGCTCGTTCGGGAGGGCCCCGAAATTGGCTGACACAGCCAATGTATTTATGCTGAGGGGCATCCACAAACAATGGAAACAGCCCATCTCCTTCACATTTAGTTCGGGCTCAACTAACTCTATAAATTAAAAAAAATTAATAACGGAAAATATTGAGAAGTGCCAAGAATGTGGGTTCCAAGTCGTAGCTACGGTCTGTGACCAAGGGTCTGCAAATCAGGCGCAAATAATTTGCTACTGAAAGATACCGAACGCAATGATAGACAAAACCATTATTTTGGTTTCACAGTCAACGAGGAGGAAATTGTTCCCTTTTATGATGTTCCACATCTTTTTAAGGGCATTCGAAATAATTTATTAAAAAAAAATCTTCATTTTAAGTTTAATGGTAAATCAAAAGTGGCAAAGTGGGACCATATTCTGCAATTTTATTATCTCGACACATCTGATGAAACCAGAATGTGTCCCAAGTTAACGGACTCCCACGTAATACCTTCAAAAATTAATAAAATGAAGGTTTCATTGTGCACTCAGGTGTTCAGTGATCGCGTGGGATCTATGATAAAAAGGATATCCTCTTGGGGTAAGTGTAACATGTATTGATACGCATGATTGCTGACATTTTAATATTTTGCAGATACTGGACCTCACAAGTTAGATAAGGCTGCTGAAGAGACTGGAGAGTTTATTTTATTCATGGATAAACTCTTCAACAGTCTGAATGCAAATAACCGAATAGCTCCATCCAGTAAACCCTTAAAAGGTGCCGTCTGCGAAAGTTCCGGACATAAACATTTTTGGACGGAGGCGATTGGTGTGCTGGAATCTATGAAATTTTATGATTCTAAGAAAAAACGTTTCAAAGTTCCCCCTTCAGTCAAAAATTTAATTAAAACTGAAAAGTTTTATTTTTTTGACTGACAGGCTTCGTCCAATTATGAAAAGTACATTTTGCCTCGGGCTATAAACCAGAACCCACTGGAAAACTTCTTGTCCACTATAAGAAGTCACGGACGTCGCAATACAAATCCTCAGGTTCCACAGTTCATTGCATCTTTTAAGTCCTTATTATTTAATAATTTTCTGGCACGTCACTCCCCTGGGACAAACTGCGAAAAGGATGAATTAGTGGTATTGGACAATTTGCGCAGTTTTTTAATTGAAAAAAATGTAGCTGGTGTGGATCGATTGCCTGAAAATCAACTATTGTCACCAGAGGTACCAAATATTGTTCTTAGGCAGAAAAAAACTAGAATTGCAAAATGTACAATAGCATATTTTGCGGGATACATCGCAAAAGAATGTTTGGCACAAGTTAAAGGTTGTGTTTCATTCCAAAAAAACATTTTATTTTCCGAAAATAACGAAGATATTGAATTTATTGAAGCGCGACAGTATCAAAACTCATCTTTAATAAAACCTGGAACTTGTTTAAGGCGTTTTCTAAGTAAAGCATTATCTTATTTATTTTATGACATTCCAAGAAATGGTCATCATTTCAAATTCGACACAAGCATGATAAATTTTTTAAAAATGAAAATTAATTTCAATATTTTCAACTGTACAAATCACGCTGATCTCGGTGAATTCATTCCAAAGATTTTAGTTCGTTCAATTGTATACTTTTGGTGCGGCAGGGTCAATTTAATTTTAAAAGGGAGAGATTCAAAGTTCATTAATTTTTTACACATGAAACCTGATCCGTCATTAATAGATCCCATAAAACTAAAGGCGCACAATATTTTTTTGAAAAGATGTGGTCGAAAAAGAACCTAAGTGTTCTATTTAAACTGTCGCTTCTTTTAAAGCTATTTCTTAATTCAAATAGTTCCTTGTAAATATAAATTTATGTTATATGATTTTAACAACTCAGCATTATGTTATATGATCTTAACAACTACCTACTTTACCTCTTAATTTTATGTTTTTTGCTCTAAATTATCAGATTTAAAAAAAAAATCAAAGCTGTGTAAGAACATTTTATAATTTAATTTTGAAATTACAAAACGGAATGCTCTGAAATTTTGCACACGTTTTAAGATCAAATCAATCTCAAAATTTTGCCGAATATATCTTATCTAAAACAAGCAATATATTATGAGTCTATACTTGTAATTTATATATGCATTCATATTTTTTCGAATTTCTTATATAGGGTGACACAAAAAATAAAGGAAGAGTCAATTTATTTTAATAATTAAATCAATAACGGCTCACTCCATGTTTCTGAACATGTGGGAATACAGTACTGTTATTATTAGTATTAGACTATACCTATCCAAATTGGTACGTGTGTCCTTGTTAAAATATTGATGACGTTATGACAAAATTTTGTGATGGAAACACTTACTTGAAATATACATTTAGCGCCGGTTGGATAAACGCAAATCAAATTTAATCTCCGATTAACTCCATAGTAACCATTGTTATTATCATAGTAACAATTGTTCTTAATCAGAGATTAAATTTGATTTGCGTTTATGCAACCGGCCCTAAGTATGCTTCTTTACTTTTGCTTTAACAGTACACACATCTCTTTATTGTAACTTGTAAGCTTTATCAGTAAACAATAAAACCTCTGGCGTTCAAGCGATTATAAAAGGTGTTCCCCAAGGTTCAATTTTGGGACCGATCCTCTTTCTTTCTTTAATTTAATTAACTTTTTTCACTAGCAGCCTGGACGCATGCAAATGTCGACTCATTTAGTGGTAGCAAATTCAACTTTTGCTACCACCGGTTCAAAAAGAAAAATTGAGGTTATGTACGCAATGTTTGATGTGATTATTTCTTAAAAAATGAACAAATGTGTACTACAAACATTACTTGAGTATACGCATGGTAGTTGGTAGATGGTACAAGATAAAATGATTAACTCAGCGACAAATATAAACGGTTTTCTTTGTGTTGAAGATTTAGATTAAGTTTGATTAGGAATCAAAACAAAATCATGTTGTGTCAAAAAATTGAACGTTTATTTTTCAGTTTATTGTCTTATGGTTTCTACTAGTGAAAAAAATAGTATATTAACCACGGTTGCAAAGCCACTTCTAGACCTCGCACTTAGAGCCCTCGACGCTGCGCGTCTCGGGTTCTAATTTGCGCTCGGTCTAGAATGCTTGGCTCTGCAACCTTGGCTAATAATATACTATTTTAATGTTCAACCACACTCAGTAAAAATACTGCCATTTACTACTGTTTTTATACAGTAGGCGAGTATTTTACTTGTACTAATATATTGTAACTTTCTTTTATATATACATACGTAATGTGTTGTTTGTTCATTTATGTTATGTAATTTATTATCATGCACACCCCGTATTCTCTGAAAACGAAGAAAACGCCATCTTGAAGTCCGCTGCCAAATGTTCTGAATGGGGTTTTCCTCTTATAATACTCGACCTACGTACGTTTGCAAAAATTTTGTTAGACAAGCAAGGAAGAGCGGTTGAAAAATTTAAAAATAATTTACCTGAAATCGATTGGGCATACTCAATTCTCAAAAGACATAGACAGGAATATTCCCAACGCGTAGCAACCAATATCAAACGTGCAAGGGCTGCGGTATCTCGCGAAACACTGATTGAATATTTCACTCGTTTAGAAGAGACAGTCAAAGATGTGCCATCGTCCAATATTTTTAATTATGACGAGTCCAATTTTAACGACGATCCTGGCAAAAAGGTAGGAATATATAGACGAGGGGTCAAATATCCCGAAAAGGCCATGAATTTCACAAAAAGCGCCACTACTATTATGGCTTGCGGTTCAGCAGACCGTGTTCTTTTGCCACCATACATAATCTACAATAGTACACATTTGTATAACACCTGGAAGGAACGAGCACCTTGTGGGCCTCCACCTATCATTCGGTGTTAGCAGAACAATTGCCTCGTTTGTCTTGGATTAAATTAAAGTTAAAATTTTGGCTTGCACAAAAAAAAAAATCCTTTTGGCGATAATTTGACAAAAAAACAACTTTGGAACATTATAAAACCTGTTTTACCATCAACTCGAAAATATGAGATCGATGAATTGTTGTCAAAGAGTAACACTGAAGTTTTACGTTTACCTCCATATCACTCCCACTATAATGCTATAGAAATGGTATGGAGATTCTGTAAACAATTCTATAACAAACATATTGTTACGAAATAAGCCCATACGCCGCCCCGCTACGACGCCTATGTGTCTTCTAGTATGTACGCGTTGTTTCTCGCATGTAGTCTGACTCATCGGCCGCGCGGATACAAGCGGATGTCGCGACGAGCCCAGAAGAAGTTTCGAAGCGGCGCTCGAAAAGCCTGGAAGCGGAAGTCGCGAATACCCAATTCGAGAAAGAGCTGGATCGCCGAAATATGGATTTAAATAGAGGCCACCGTCGGGAATGATTCATTCATTTTTCAGTCAAGAGTGGAGTGCATTTAAGTTGCGAAGTTGTTGTGTACGTAATCGCAGTTAGTCGTGTAAATACCAGTTAAAGAAATAAATTGTTGAGTTTTTACCTACGCCCGAATAATTATTCGCCCGTCAAACGTAACAATATCTTGAAGCAGTCTTCCAAAAAATCGGAAATCAAGCACTTGTGGATTGAAGCTATGTCTAAATATACACCAGACATGTGTACATCAAGTGTAAACCACTGTGAAAAAATTATCAAGGATGATTGGCAAAAAATGATGGGTAACACCAGTGTAAAAGATATTCCTCCTGTCATAATATCACTTGGAGAATCTGATAGTGAATCTGATTTAAGTTCAGATGAATCAGACAGTATAAGTGATATTATGCAGGATGATGCATTAGCCGACAGAACGTTAAATGCTAAGCATGAATGAAACACAAGGCAATATTAGAGAAGGCCAGCAGCTTTGTGTAGATGATGTCGAGATATGTGAATCGATGAACGCAGAGATGGAAACAATTATTGTAGAGGTAATAGATGATTAATTTACCTTGCCAAGTCAATAAATGTCACATCTTTTAACAATTCTTGCATTAATGAGTTAGTTGTTCCTGTTTTATTCCATTGTTAAAAGTTTTTGAAGATTGACTTGTAAGACGGCGATCAAACAAATGTCAAAAAAAAGTAACTAGTGTCATTAATAGTCAGCCATTTTCTCTCTAAAACGGTACGGATAGCTGTTTACACCAGCAAAATTTTGAAAACTTACACTAGAGAGTGGTTAAATCGAAATGCCAACGACTTTACTTGGGCTACGATTTTGAAAATTTTCGGTTCTATTTATCGGTTGTCAATCAAATTGGTATTTTGTTTCTCTTCTCAACCGAAGCGATAAACGGTTTGACAGATAGAACGAAACGATAAATAAGGGCGCTGTTGTCACATGTATTTCTGAATTGTTACTAATTTCACTCTTATTTGTAATTTGAAATAACGAACTTTTACACTGAAACGTTAACGCCAAACTTAGCAAAATGGCTCGCTTTTTCTCTTAGATAAATAACAACGGCGGAAATAATTACTTGAGTCGCCTAAAGTAACGTTTGCGCGACGAAAATGACGCATTTGATTTGAGAGACGATCGGTAATAGTTAAAATTTTATTCAATTGTTTAAGATACAAACATTTCTCTAGTTTCTTCCGATTGAACAAAGAAACCATGAGGGAACTGATTAATATTCTGGAGCCTCATCTGGCTGGGGGTACTAGCAGGCACAAGATTTCAAAAGAACAAAGAATTTTGGTAGCAGTGAGGTTTTTCGTTAGCGGTAGCTACCACCGCTCGGTGGGACAGGATTTGTTTTATTAATCTGTCACAATCTCAGATTTCCCTTACCATAATCGAGGTAGCTACCTATATTGAAACTCATTTGCATGGTTTCGTCAACTTTCCAGGCCAAGAAGAGTACCCTGGAATTAAAGCAATGCATTTATTGCTACAAGTATCCAAAGATTTCATTTACCACTTTACTTTATTCATATAGAATTATGGAACGTTTCAATGTGCCAGGGGTGATTGGCTTTGTTGATGGCACCCATATTGCCAGGTCGATATAGAACATCAGTACCTGAACCGTAAAGGATACCATTCCAAAAACATTCAGATTGTATTAACTGTTATTTTATGATCTTTTTTTTTAATCTACAGTTTCTAAGATATGTGGGCCCAACAATAAAATGTTTTCCATAAACGTGGCGCAAGCCACGACGCCTTTATATAGAGAAACAGTAACATAAACGATGTTTTACACCAACGTTTCGTAAGAGGTGACAGGACGTCTTGGTTGCTCGGTATAATCTAAAATGAGCACATTTTAAATATGATAAGAATGAATTTAACAGGTGATTCAGGTTACCTTTTACTACCATAAATACTGACCCCCAACTAGGAATTCCCCTGAAAATTCACCCCAACATCAATTCAATGTCGCCTATAGGTGGGCTAGATCCCGCATTGAGCGATGCGTTGGAATTTTAAAAGCAAGATTTCGGTGTCTGATTAAGGAGAGAATGCTAAAATAATTCTCCAACGAAAGCGGGTTCTATTATTATCAATGCCTGCACTATTGTTGCCGGAGAGCGTGACCGAGGCCTGATTTCACAATTAATTAAGTTAATGTAGGACCTTATTTAAGTTTTTAGGATAATTAATAAAGTAGTATTAGCGTAGAATAGGTTCGCGTGCTGCGGCGGCTGTTTCCAGTCTGGCCGCCCCGCCAACGGTGGTTATATTTAATACCTCGGTCGGGGCCCCGCCTACTGGTGCAGAATTGCGCGGCGTGTGCCGTCAGCTCGCGAAAAAATAGGTTAATTAGGGTAAGGTAATTAGTTGGTAATATATTTAGTACAAAAAATTAGTTTAGTGTCAATAGGCGATAAGTAAAGAACAATTATGCTCCGTTTTCTGTGACAGCTGGCGACAGCCAATCCGCTGCCCAGACGGTATCCAGAAAACGGTAAAAAAATATAAAAGGCTGCTAAAAATCCCGCTCAGCATCACTTGTCAGCTAGCGGTGAGAGTGTACGCTTCGGCGGCTGTTAGAGTCACAATAAACCGCTCTGCATTCTTTAACCGAGGGTTTTATTACCCCAAAAAAATCCCTACACAAATAAAGCACGCAACCAGTTCTTCTCAGAACTTTCAAATCGGAGCATACCCGGCTTCCTGGTTCGGGCCGGTGTCTCGACAGGTGAGGACAGGTCGTCCCCGTCAACCCGCGACTTCGCGACGCCCCATCCCCTAACACTATCTTGCACAATATTATGATTGATCGTAATTTACCACTACCTTCAGAATACGAAATCCAAAATTACATGGACGACGACAAGGACGATCACCTTCTTTTTGCACAACATGTTGAAAATGAACATGAAGCCCGTTTTGGAAATATGGCCTTGCAAAATCGTGCTAGGGAAAAATCGCAGAAAACTGCAAATACGAGGACAGATAGGAAGAAAACCTGTGACATGCCTAGTTGTGGAGTGGGGGACGTTGCCCTTCAAATGACACACCAAATTAACGTTCACGCAAACTTTAGATGCGGTCGTGGCGGCAAAATCAACAGCCAATCAGGTTTAAGAGCTCCGAGATCGGTGTAACGGAGATATCGACAGAGCACGCGACGTCCATTACGCAGGCGCAAATAAGACAGACAACATGGACGCATCTGTCAAACAAAATTTTAGGACTCGAACAAGAACAGAACTAAAATGGGAAGTAAGCCGCGCTCAGTAAGCGGTCGCTCAAACCCTGTTTTAGGTGCGGAGAAAGGCAGGATCCGTCAACATGCCGATTCAAGACAGTCGAATGTCAGTATTGTAACAAGATAGAACACATCGAGCAGGTCTCTACGGCTAAAGTAAAGGAGAAACAAGCAAGGGGAGCTCGGGTGCACCAGGGCGGAAAACTTCAGGGAAAAGAACATATTCAACATCAAGCTGGAGGCCTATGCGCCCTACATCGTTGACTTAGAAGTCAGAACTCAACAAGAAGATGTGTAGAAGAATGAAAATCGACAGCGGTGCCGGGTACTCATTAATTTCACACGAGAGTTCTGTTTAGTTCAGCTTAGTTTTGGGTTCAGATCAGATTATCGTCTACGCTTGGTCCAAGATGAATGAATAATCAACTACACAGAACTTGAGGAACCTGCGAAAGTAATATTGGGAAATAACAATGAGATCAGTGAAATAGGAACTGGTGACATCTAATTAGTAGCTTTCGATAGGAAAATGTGGCAAGAAATAACCTTGCATCTTCTTCATACAAAAGTGCCGATAGTAAGAAAAACTCCAGACGTGGTTCTGCAACTTTAATAACTGGTACTCCTTATAAAATGCCGTAAAAGCTAGTTTGGAAGAAAAAAAGTGTCAAAAAAGCTGCCCCGCTTGAAAGGCTTGCTAATACACTTGTATTATAATATACTATTTTAGACCGCGGACACTTATACTAGGGACAAAATTTATTTCCAAATTTGTTTTATAGTTCATGAAATTGGTCTGGTTCTCCCACTACCTTCCTAACTTAGAACGTTGTTGCATATGCCTGAAGGATGTTGCAATCAGTGGTTCGCTTGTGTATGTTGTGAGTGTCTCAGAGTCCCCTGGACTCCATAACGTAATAGTTTACGTTTATTTTTAAATATGGCAAGTCAAAAGAAAGATTTTGAGGATGTTGCGTCTAGATAGTTTGATCAAATTAATAGTGACATATCAGACGCAGAAAGTGACGGAGAAATAACACTGGTCAACAGCTAAGCTCTAACTTTTATTATAGCAGCCAATTATTATTTAATTAACAATTTTAAATGATATTATAAACGGCTAACCCAAAACTTAGCTCTCATTTAAAAGTAATCTTAAAATATTATCCTTTGAAAAATACAAAAATCGTACTATTAAGTAATAGGAAACTTTCTATAAGGTGTAATTTTTTGTGATCAAATTGCTACAAACTTCTTGGGAAACAATAAGAAAACTACGTTTAGTAAGTAGAAAACATGTCATCATCATATAAAAAATTTAAAATTAACATATTCTTAAAAATGAATTTTATGTATTCGCATCTCGATTTTTTCCCAAAAAATTATGACGACGTGAGTGACGGACATAGAGAACGCTTCCATCTGGGCATTTTGTCGATAGAAAAACGTTACCAAGATCGATGGAACACCTAAATGCTCGCAGATTACTGCGGAACCATCAAGCGAGAGATCTCCAAAAAAATCCATAGGAGGCAACCGAAAAACGTCGTTCTTAGCTGTTTTTTTTTGTTTTTTTCGTTTTTTAAACTACAATCGTTGTTTTTTTCTTAATTATGGTTGTTCTTTTGTTAATACATCACCTTTTGCCAAAAATTAAAAAAAATTTCAAAATTCAAGGTAGTATTCATAGATATTCACGGTTGATTGCATTACAGTACGTATGGATGAGCGCTGCGCGCTCACTGCCCTCTATCTCAAAAACGATTGAGCGCATGAAAAAATGTTTCAAATAAAATTTGTCCCAAATTTTGTGCTCTACAATTATGATAATAGATGTTAACATCACTGGAGCAATAGAAACCGAGATAATCGCAAAAAACTGTTTTTCTTCATCTTTGACCTTGAATAACTTACGACGCAGACACGAGATTTTATGAGACTTTTGACACAACTTTTAAAACGCCAAAATTAAGGTATATACAAAAATTCAGCTTATTATATCTCATTCCGAGATTGATCCCATTTTTATCCTAAAATGACTGGACTACACTATTCACAGTAAATTAGGAGGAAGTATTCCCTGTTGGAATTCCTCAAGATACTATCGGATTTTGGAAGAAAACAAGTACATTAGAAAATAGAACTGATCAGTATTTCTATTTCAAGAGTTTTCCAAGTTTGTTTTTAACGTATTTTGTCTTCCGCCATCGAAGCCTTCTATTGAGAGAACCTTCTCTATTACGAACGTTGTAAAAAGCAAGTTACGAAACAAAATGATGTTGCAATTCTTAAATGCAATCATGATATTAAAATCACATTTTTTTTGGAAACAAAACCATGTCAAGAATTAATTATAACCAATGATATGCTTTCGAGATTAACCAGCAAGATGTATGACAATAACATTAGGAGTGCGTTCAGAAACATCACCCAGAGTACCCGAGTTACTCAAGGATCGTTCAGAAACCACGAAAGATCACCCTACCCCAGAGTGTACCCAACTTTCCCATCTTGAAACATGGTTGAAACTTCCCCTGACTTGGGCAATGAGAATTTAACGAAACGAGCGGTCAAAATCAAGAACATCAGAGAACCGTTCAATGCTATCGCGAACGTGTTTGGTGTTGATAGTTTTCCCGGGAGTAAATTTGTTTTCTCGGCCCACACTACCGTGTTGGGCGAATAATGGAAAACGAAGATAGTGCCCAAGACGCCTACGAAGTGGTGAATGACACTGGGGGCCAACACATTCTCAACGAAAACGGATACCTGCTAGTTCGAAATACAAAAAGTAAGGTTATGATGATAGTTATAAGAATAAGTGTAAATAACTGACGGAAACTCTTTAGTGGATACTCTGCAGTTTATGCCGGTGCAAGAAGCGGACGCCACCAAAGACATTGCCTCATACAACACAGAAAATACTTCAAACAAGGCTTTATGGACAAGAAGCTCCACGTTAATACATGATCCTTTTCCGAGTTGAAACCGTGTTAATTGAGTTTTTGGGGTCAACGTTTCGCAAACTTTCGTGAGTGGCATCTTCAGCAGCAGGGTTAAGAATAAGGCAAAGAGCACGGTAACCCATTATGTTAACCATACCAGAGTCGAAAAAAACGAGTGTCGGAGGTTAATATGGCAATTATAACGTTTTATGAAATAAATTTCGAAACATGATACAGGCGGCATTTTGTCAGATTTGACAATTTTAACTAGCACAGTTGAACTTGGATAAAAAAAGAGAAAGAGGGCCCCAAATTTTACACAAGAAGAGAAGCCTCACTGCTTGGATTTAATATCCAAAGCAAAACACATTATAGCAGGAATAAATTCGCAGATTATTTATGCAGTAAATAATCGTCCAGAAAAACTAGTATGAAGACTGTTCCTTCGTGAACTTGGACTATCATTAGTTAAGTTGGAAATCCAAAAAAGAGCAATGAACAAACATATTCCCAGAGCATTACGACAAAAGGCTGCTAGAATGTCAGAGGCACAAACGGATGTTCATTCGCCTGGAACAAGTACGTCGCAGCCCGACGAAATTTGTACCCCCAAATCAGGCAGATGTGTGATTTGTCCCAGGAAAAATGATGTAAAAACAAAATCTTATTGTGTAAACTGCAAAAAACGCATGTGTTTAAAACATATGTTCAATATTTGTTATAACTGTCATAAAAATATAGATAAGGTGGTGTCTGAATAGATATACCGGCTTTTTTTAAGTTAGAATAGCTTTTTTATAACTTGTGTGTAATAAAATTTAATTTTTATATAAAAAATTTCTCAATTATCAAGATATTTGAAAGAAAAACTCATTTACTAAACCCTGGTTTTTAAAAATTTGTGGGGTGTTGGGGACGTTATAAAAGTTCACCTCCCCAGTTAAGGGTTTTAAGGGGAACTAGTGCAATCGGCTATGAGATGATAGGTCGAGAACTCAAGGGAGACGACAAATATGTCTGCCGCCAAGTTCAACAATAATAAGACTTGGGCAATTTCGTCCTTTAAACTCGAATCGCCCGTCGTACCGCAGATCACGGCGACGTCCATTGAGTAAGAAATACAACAGACCATCTGGAACTCGTCGGAACGAATTCAGGTAGGTTATTATGCAGGTCGCCCCTTTCTGGAGTGAGGTAACCCGTGACTCGACTGTGTTAACTGGGTAAAAGGATATACAATACCGTTTCTTAAGACGCTAGTAGGTACAGCACAATCTCGGCAATATATGCAATTATTCACGGTCGGAGTTGTCTGAATTAAACTCTGAAGTTTTTAAGCTCCTGTCAGTTGGAGCTATTGGGGGACAATTTTTATCTACATATTTTCTCGTCACCAAACCTAATGGTGCCAAACTTTTTATTTTAAATTTAAAATCCTTGAAAACTTTTATCCATCCACCACATTTCAAGCTTGAAGATTAGCGCTCTGTAAGACGTTAGTACAGCAGGGTTGGTTTATGGCAACATTAGACCTCAAGGACGCATATTTTTTGGTACCTGTTGCCCCTACGAATCCAACATTTTTGGGTTTTGCTTCAACAATACGCTTTACCACTTCAAGTGTGTTCCATTTGACCTCTGCACGGCTCCATATTTTTTCACAAAAATTCTTAGACTTGTAGCCGAAAGCAGAGCTTTCCAGGAAACTACACCAATAACGTACGGCAGCTCTTTGAAAGACGTCTTGCTCCTTTGCTTTCGATTGTAATACTTCATCTTTACTACTTTATTAGTTCTTTTGTAAATGCACTTCCGCTAATACCACTTGCCATATTTCTGACGTTCAGTTAAAATTGTGTCGTGGTGTAAGTTTGGTGTTCACTTGTGAAATAGTCTTAAACACTGTGATGCCTAAAGAAAAAATCTATAACACGGTTAAGATTAACCAATGGCTCAAATCCGCGGATGATGTCATATGTATATCAAATTGTCAACGATGCCAGCGGATTATTCTGTAAAGCATGTGGCAAAGTGGTACGCATGTAATTACGATGTTCATCAATTTGTTGTTGTTTAAGTTGAATATTGAATATTCAAGTTTAAGTGTGAAAAGATGTCTCATACGGATCAGCATAAACGAGGAGACATTCACAAAAAGAACGTAAAGAACTCTTTGCGTCAAAGTTTATTATACCAATAATCTACTTCTGGGTCAGTAAATTGGGAATACAATTTGGAAATGTGCAACGCGCTAATTGCTCCAATTACATCAGTTGATGTAGAAAGATCTTTTTCATGTTTAAAAAATATTTTAGCACATAATCGCACATAAATGACACGTGAAAATCTGGAGCGATATATAGTTTGTCATGCGAATGCTCGCTTGAGAATTTTCTCAAATGTCGTAGTTTTATGCGGATACCGCAAAAATGGCAGTCTAAACATTTTATATTAAAGATAGGTAAGCTGATCTGGGAATCAAATAGAATTCTATTTAGAAATTAAGGAAAAAAATTTCAGTTTTGTTCAGATTTCTTCGAAACGTTTCCTTTAAATATTCCTGTTATAAATAAATTCTAAACAAATAATATGTTGCAGAAGTCTTCATGGCCATAAAGACCAAAAACGTGCTATAATATTTACACGTTTCGCTTTCGCGGTAGAAGTACTTTCTGTATAGATTATTTGTTTACGAAGGTACAGCTACGGTTTCCTCGAACCCGTCCATAAAGTCTATGAATATGGTTTGTCGAAGTTTTGACTCCAATTACTGACCTGCTGAATGATAAGGTCAAGTTCCGGTAGAACAATCAAGTACAACGACATTATACATATGTATCGTAACTAAAAAAAAAAATATGAAGAGTCCAAAGGAAAACAATGTTTAGAAATCATAAATGCAGAGAAAAATATAAACACGTATATATTACAATATACAAAACTTTGCACTGATATTAGAGCATAGAGTAGATGGATTGAAGCTAAACCACACAAATATAGAACAAGAGAGCAGGCTTTTACAAAATGTCCCAAATATAACATAGTATCAAGAACATAGATATCAGATAAAATGTACACACGAGTCAAAAAAAAAATCAAAGAATGCTAAGAGACGTGCCATTGAATGTTAATGATTTCATCAATTTGACTGCCCATGATGTTACTAATAATTTTGAATTAAAAAATTTTTGTTTACAAGTAATGCCATTTGAAGGTGAAAACCGTTCTGGAGAGATCTCTGATCAAGTTCTAGCAATTGTAATGGCTTATTACAACACGAAATCATAAAAAACGTTATTCTTGTTGCCAGAAAAATCAGTTCAGTTCATATCAGCAACAGTTCTGTTTATTTCGTATTTCTACAAAAGCTCTCGTTTGCTATTGTGTTTTTTTAGAGTCTAACTGTTCGGTCCAGTCAGGTAGACCGAAGGAGAAGGGGTGCAGGAGACTCCACCCTCTCACCCACCACCTCCACTTGTGAATAACATCTAAATATTTTTAGTAGATTTGAATAAACCGTCAATCAGAAAGGTCCGTGTCTCACTGAAACTATATTTACAGTTTCATCATCATTTGGTCATCCATTGTGACTAACATTTGTGGTCACCCATTTGTGACCGTTGGTCCTTCGAGAACACACAAAACTTCCATTAAGTCACCCATTTATGACCTAACACTAACTTTTATTTAATAAGAACTTTACAACACCCAATTTTAAAAACCATTGGTAGGTATACGTACAGTAAATAACCAAAATGTCGCACTGTGACAGCAATACTCACGTAACTCAAAACCAGCGTGTTTCGAGTAATGATGATTTAAAATTCCCAAGTTATTATATATTATTTGTATCTTAAATACCAATGGCTTCGAAATACATTATAGTCGTATTGTCAATCTATTATTAATCGTGTTTTTATTCCTTTAGAGTAGACCCTTCTACTCGTTATAGAAAACAAGAAATTTTGACTTACGTGACTATTGCACTGCTACACCATATCAAATATTTTGGCTTGCGTGTTAATAAATTTAAGACAAGAGCAAACTAGCAACACATTGTAATGAAAAAAATGTAACAAAACACAAAACAATCACAGTATTAATTAATTCAACATCTACACTGATCGGCAAAAAAAAAACCGGCCACCCTGAAAATTTTCGCAAAACCACTTTAAAACTTAATTCAACTAGTGATCGTTATTTTATTAAAGGATCATTCACTATTGACACATGATGTACAAATTAGCACAAAAAAGAAGACAATTAAACGCAGAATTAAATTTAATTTAACAAAATAACAGAAACAGACCAAGTACGATATTTTCTTAAAAAAAAAAAAAAACAATAAAGGAGGCTGTTGTTGTAAATAGTGTTTTTCATCGTTTGATTATAAATTTGGCAATTAATAAACGTTTTCACGTGAAAATAATTCCGTTAACTCTTACAGACGTCTTTCGTCGCTCTGTTTCTGTTATTTTGTTAAATTAAATTTAATTCTGCGTTTAATTGGCGTCTTTTTTTGCTAATTTATACCTTATATGTCAATAGTGAATGGTTCTTTAATAAAATAACGATCACTAGTTAAATTAATAATTTTTAAAGCTTCGTTTTGCGAAATTTTCAAGGTGGCCGGTTTTTTTGCCGGTCAGTGTATTATGGCTAAATTGTTATAAAATGTGTTATAATTTTATTTATTTCGTTTTTTTTTATACATAATTGATTCAGTCCATCGAATTTTTTTACGTATTGCTAAAGGACCTTCATAAATATTGTTTAATCATTTTCATTTAAGTCTGATGCGCCATTGTCGTAATGTTCGGGAATTGATTGACTATTATTTCCTGATATATTTTATACTTCCTTTCTATACGAAGTTACAAAATTCCAACGGAGTTTTTCACAAATTTTAATTTTTTCATTTCGCTCTAATTAACTTTCCTACCTTTCCTATTCAAAGAAAAATTGATTTCCATGTTTTCGGTCAATTTTTAACTATATCAGAAGACATTGTACATTTGTTGTGTTCAATTTGTACCTAAATTAGTAGGAGTATCAGATTATCAACATCGACTGAAATCTCATAGCTTCATAGCTTACGTGCATTTCACTTAGTTTTGAGATACGGCAGTCTTGCATTAAGCGCACACGTAATGTTCGGAAATGCAATACAAACATTTTGATGAATTTGAGCATTGCGTAACTATTAAAAACCATTTATACTTTTATATACTAAAACTACATTAACTTTTTTATGCATTAATAATAAATTTAAGAATTCGGCAAATTTTGACTTACGTGGGTATTGCTCTCACAGTGCGATGTATAAATGCATTTTCTTAATATGCATAAAAGAAAAAGGTGCGATGTGTGGATTTTTTTTTCACTGAAGAAAATGTAGCGAAATGTAATATTTGCAGTACATAGTTTTATTTCATTATAAAATTTAGAAATCTCCAGCAATCAATAATCGATAATAGTGGACCTGCTAGCAGTAGTTCTAAAAAAATGCATCTGTATATTCAAAAACAAATTGATAGATCTTTACTTGAACATGTCACAACAGATTTTCAACCTTTTTCTATTGTGGATGACACGGGTTGTCGAAATTTTGTTAAAGCCTTAACTGCAGCCTACAATTTATCTAGTCGCAAAACTATCTCCAATGTTCATCTTTCGGCTGCTTACGAGGCAAGTTGTATCAGATTGAGAAAAAACCTTCCTGCAAAAAGTCTAAATATTATAACAGACTGTTGGACATCCTTAACTACCGAAAATGTTTTGGCAGAACACTTCACTTTTTCAATGAAAATTTTGAAATAGTTTTACATTTGCTAGAATGCTGAGGATTTAATGAAACACACACTAGTGACAACTTGACAACGAAATTAAAAAGCGTTTTAAATGACTGGGACATAAATGAAGAAATTATAATAATAACAATTTCCGACAATGCATCCAATATAAAAAAGCCAGTAGAAATAATCTAAATTGAAATCACTTTAGTTGTTATGCACATACGATAAATTTAATCGCAAATGACGGATTAAACATATTGAGAGACGTTATGTATAAAGTAAGTGATTGTAGGGCATTTTAAAAAGAGTACGTACTCTTCCCCGAAAGTTCTAGAACTTCGAAAACAACAAGGGGAAGATTACCAAAAAGCTTTTAGGCTTCGTACCTACACTGTTTTTTTACAAGCTGCAAAGATTTGTAGAATTAGAAAAACTAGTCCGAAGTACAATGGTTCTCATAAATAAAAAGTTACCAACAATATCCGCCGAGGAATGGCGAGTTTTTCAAGTCTTAAAGCCTTTAGAAGGCGTAACTAAAATAGTGTCCGCTGAAGCATACGTTACTCGACACCGGGGTACAAAGAGAAAGTCACATGCACACGGAGTTGTTCCGGATGTGAAGTGTGACGGAGCTAATCGTTGGATAAGTCGTCGAGATAAACAAAGGAGATGTCAATACGAAAAATGTACCAAAAAACCACTCATATATTGCGAGAAATGTGACGCAACGTTATTTACTCTCGATCTTGTGACTAAAATAAGGCGACGCCACATAGAATATGAAAAAGAAAAAATTAAAGTCAAGCTGTCCGTTCAGGTTTTCAGCAACAGTGTCGAGTTAGCCTTGAAACACTGTGACGTTGATCTGAAATTAACGGAATTTAAAGGAGTAGAAACTATAGGTAACTTTTGTCTTTTAATGGATAACCCTTTTGATATATTAAACACACGGCATATCATCAAAAATCCAATTAAAAAAAACATAACAGCATTTAATTTAATTTCAAATTTTTTTGAGGAATACATTACGTACATTTCAAATTTGCGTACAAATGAGAATATCTTGCAATCAAAAGGAAAAACTGGTTTATGGGAATGATGGTTTCATTGACCAGTATTAAAGGAATTGTCCAAGATTATATTTGTTCCAAAAAGTAAGTACTTTGATTATTTGTTAACTTATAAAATTAGTCAAGATCAAATAGAATTATTTCTTTCATCAATTCGAAGTAGAGGCGGTTTTAATAACAATCCGACAAGGCGCATATACAAGAGTACTAGTTCACGTTGAAATAAAAACATCAAAAAACGCAAATTGTGTGCCATAAGATTACGTGTCTATGTTGAGTGTTACAAGTTCAGATAAACAAATCAATCCTCCTATAATTTCAGACTTTATAAAGGATCAAGATCCAACTACAGAAGAGACACCAGCGTTGTCAAATTTTAATTGCGGATATATAACTAATGTAATGGAATACATATATATGGGTTTGTTGTGCGAAAATTATACAAAGTTATCAGTTGTAACATTTACCAAAATGCCTTAAAACTGAAAGAGGTAAATTTAGTTTTTTCCAATCTTTAATAAACAGAAAAAGTAGAGGTAGACTCACAGTGCCATCCCAAGATGTTATTGCCGTATGCAAAACGGCAGAGAAAAATTTTCGACTTTCCTTTCTCAAAACTAATTTGGTCAATTTAAATCAACTAATTGCTAGAACAGTTCAAGATATTAGTTATAAGAATCTATTTTTAGATATAATGCACCACATTCTCAATCATAGTCTTGATAATGATGGATCATTGATTGGAAATGAGTCACTTAAATCTTTTAGTCTATATATACATTAAAAACCTATTTTGAAATTAGAATTCACCACCAGAGTAATCCTTCAAATGAAGTTAAAGACAGAATTAGGCATTCCCTAACTAAAATCATTCATTTTCGCCTCGAACACTCGAAGCCGACGTTACATGCATCTAACACCGATGCAGAAATTATATGTAACATTTCAGTTTTATGCTACAGGTTCATTTGAGTGGCTCGTAGCAAGCAGTGGCCGCGTTTCACAACCTTCAGCGTCCCGTCTCATTGGGGAGGTCTTGCTCCACAGTTTATACGTTTCCTGACGCTGAAGAGTACCTGACAGTGAAACAAGCCTTTTACCAGATAGGACAGACGAAACACGGACATGGATTTCCAAACGTTTTGGGTGCAATTGACTGTACTCACGTACGCATTCAAGCACCAACAACTGCCCCAGAATAATACCTGAACCGTCATATTTATCATTCAATCATTGTACAGCTGATTGTAGGACCTTAGCAGACATGTTAGCCACGTACACAGATACAACCAAAATATCACCCTTCATGCTAGTATACGGTAGCTAATCTATACTTCCGTCTGAAACTAATCTAAGAAAAACCGTTGGGTATATGAAAAACATCGTAATATTTCAAGTATATAGTATGTTTACTCCCGCTCAAAAAGTCAGAAAAAGCGGGAAATTGTTCCATATTACATCACAAGAAAAACAAGCGATATAGATTATGAAGT
The DNA here is from genome assembly GCF_036711695.1 of Zophobas morio. Taxonomy (NCBI): domain Eukaryota; kingdom Metazoa; phylum Arthropoda; class Insecta; order Coleoptera; family Tenebrionidae; genus Zophobas; species Zophobas morio. The sequence goes on from NW_026972122.1 coordinate 12,766,312, forward strand.
ACAAAAACTGGGTAATCGGTCTAATAATGAGGTCGTGCACGTGAGTAGAATATTACCATATAATGATCCTTGGACTAGAAACGTCTCGTCTGGCAAAAAGAAATAACGCTCGAGAAAACATATACCCTGTTGACGGGGGTATGCAGGAATTCCTCGACCTATCACCTGAATAAAAGAATTAAGAAAGGGGGTCCTAGGAAGTAAAAAGAAAAGAATGAATCAAAAATATTAATATTCATTTCTAGGTATATCAGTCTGTTTGCTTGTCCTGTGTCATCAAGGCCCACATTGAAGTGTCCGCTGGAGCCTTTTGAAGACCAATACTTGAAATTATGAGACCTCGATCCCGATACATTACACACCACAGTTGGACAGACGACATAAAGCGAAGACACCAAGATGCAAAGGGAAACTACGATGACGGAATATAAACTAAGATCAATTCAGAATGCAATTTACACTTCTTAGGAGAAGGATTATCATGGTGCTGTAGAATGGCAACTCAACGTAAATTGCATTCAATGCACATGGAGGAAGTAATACTACAAAAGCAACTTAGAAAGTTACAAGGAAGCTTGTCGGAAAATTTAAAAATGATCCGCCAAAACTCATAAGAATTCGTAAGTTATACTAATCAAGTTGGAAAAGCATTTAGGACAACGGAAAATCGTATCAAAACGGTAGAAGAGGCTTCAGAAATCAGACGAAGGGGTAGGAATGCTCTTTCGCAGCAATTATGAATCACCAGTTCCAAAATACGAGACGGATTATTTCCATGGCACGGGCACTTAAACAAAGGGACGATCTACAGTCATGTCATCAGCACGAAATACCGGCTAATCTACTATTCTGTCTCTATTTTGTTACGCTCAACTTTTAAATTTCGCGTTTTAAAGGGTTGCCTACACGACTCTCGCATCGAGACCGTAAATTAGTCTATTTTTGTAAAGTCTACCGTTGATCGATGATTAAGTCGATGGGATGCGTGTGAAGATGCGTGAGAGAGGAGGTCGGAAAGAGAGATGGCGAAAGGACGCTAGTGTGGTGCCCAGAAAATTCGGTCTCCATCCAGATTTTGTGAGGTTCCCGAAGGAACAAAGTTCGTGTTTTGGCGATGAGAGATTGTCTGGGGCACGTATTAGTAAGTTTGCCGACTGCAGTTGTGTAGCCACGAGTTAGTGTAAAGCACGTGGAGATCCCTTTTGATAAGGTAATTTCGGGTTGATTATGGTCTTTAGCTAAAGTTAATTACTTTAAGGATTAAGGCAGGAGTAAGGCAAGTGTAGGCTAGCTTGTTATTGAAGTGGATGAGTCAGATTCACCAGTATTTTTGGAGCCAGAAGTTGTTGGGTGATATTCATTCCACGTTTTTTTTTTTTGAACAAGACGCCATTTTGTGGAGAATAGAAATTTCTCAATTAGAAGCCGGAAAGCTTACTTAGAGGTCTTGTGGATCAAGCAGGACATGGTGTTGTGGTGGCCAAGCGAAATTTGAGCGTGATTGAAATTCGAGATCGATGTGATGAAGCAAAGACACGTGGAAAGGCAACGTGGCCATTATCCGTGGCACTAGGATCAAGCAAGAGCACTAGTAGGTAGAGCTTCGGTGATGGAGCTGTTGTTGTTGTCGAGGTTACCACGTAGTCGACTTCAGTATATTTCTTTGAAGTACGGATCGTAGCTAGGAGGAGCAGTCAGATAAGTTTAGTTTAGTTAAGTTCTCTTATTTCTGGAATTGTTAAAGAGTTCTAATATTTAACTTGTTTGGGGAAGGGTATTTAATAGCCCGAGCGGAGCGTTCAAATAAGTACTTATTTTTCGCGCTTTGATGACTATTAGTTCTAGTCAGATATTTTGAGAAACCCCACAGTATTAGAAATCTCTTTGAACGCTGTTGAGTTCCACGTAGTTCTTAGTAATCCGAAGTAATCATTTTTTTGTAAACTGCTTAGTACATATTTCTTAATTGGAATTGTTATTAATTTACTGGTGTAAATAAATCCATTTTAATAAGGGGATTGCTCGAGACTCATTAACCTGGTTCAAGATCAGTAGTACACACCCAGTTCAGTCAGAGAGTCAAGGTAAGTTCAGAGAGAGACGAGGAGAGTCCAACACACGTAGCTTATATTACCGTTATCGTTCCGGCAACGGGAACGTTAAGTGACTCAGCAGGTCGTTGCTGGCGCCCATAAATAAATCAAAAAATTGAACCACGAACCCTGCTCCCAGCGAAACCCTGAGTGCCGGTGCTTAATGCATGCTCGCTTCGTTGGGTGTAACAGCTCTGGGTCACTTAGACGTAGAACGAGGCGAAGCATAATAATTTCACACTGAAATGTTTACACCAAATAGATAATAATCATTGCAAACGGCCGAATATACCAAATATAGTCCCAGTAGCACCCAACTTGCTTAAAGAAAACCCCCAATACACCCCTGACAATACATTGTAAACCCCCTCTAACATCAGAATTGCCATCTGGAGAGAAGAGGTCGATTAAAAAAAATTGTACTTGGATAATAAGATAATAATTAAGTTAGGAATTTAGAATTGTAATAATTATCAAGGTTAGGACAGTAATAATTATTAGTAGGTAGGCATTAACAATCTCATTGTTTTATACTGTTTCATGATAATAATTGCTCCCTGACCGCAACATCCAACGGAGCACAAAAGGGAGACGTGAATACTAGTCGATGGAGCTGTAATCCCCAGAGATCTCTGCACTACGGTACTCTCGACCTGTCTCATGGTGGCGAAACATCCACAACCGAAGCACCAAGAAATCCAGTTGTTTCTATTATATTTTTGTGCCTTGCATAGTCCCAAGTTGATTGTTCATCAAGTTTAAGATTATAAATTTGTCATCATGAACAGTATTATATTAAAAAACGTTCATATGCGCCGTACGAGCAGTAAGTCGAATGTAAATTGTAGTGTGCACGGTTGCAATGCTGTAAACAAACGAAATCCTGAATTATCGTTTCATAACTTTCTTTCTGCTGGGCAGAAAGTGTTACATATTGATGAATTCGGCCAAAAACATGTAGTTGACGAAAAAAGTAATGGGAAGTTGTGCTATTCCTTTTAAGGCTGTTATGCTCGAAGGATGTTGAAAAAAACTGCTGTACCAAGCAAAAATTTACCACTACGAAAATTGTATTGTGATAAATCATCAGGATCTAAAGAACGGAAAAAGTGTTTTAAGAAAAGAACAGAACTGAAAAATACAAGTAGTGAAACATTTTCTGTAGAAGTAAACAATGAAGTTATACCAGTTGACAAGAAAAATGCTGCAGAAGCTTTACTTTTACTTCACCAACAAGATCTTTCTGGTGAAACACAAATTGCAGAAAACTATGGGGACCCTATCGGTTCAAAAACATTCAGAGATTGTGCAAGTCAAACGATAGAAACGTCTTTTTTTACTGAAGATAAATCTAGTGAAGTTGGTGTTCAAGTTAATATGTCATGGTTTTCAGTTGGTGATTTTATTACAACGGATAAAGCCTTAAATATCCTATCAGGAATTTCAACAATTAGTGTTTTGAATTTTTTAGTTAACATATTTTTAAGTTTTAAGGACAAAAGGATCAGTCGAATATCAGTGAGAAATCGTATATTACCAGTTTTTTTTTAAGTTAAAGTTGGACCTGACCTACTCAGCGTTGGGAATTTTATTTGGAGACCTTAATGTTGTAACAGTTCAACGAATTTTTGTTGAGACTATACAAGTACTCTCCGACATTCTAAAAATTTTTGTTTACTTGCCTTCAAAAGAAAGTATTCTTATGAATATTCCGAAATGTTTTAGAAACTATCAAAATGTAAGGATTATTTTGGACTGCATTGAGATCGCAGTACAAACACCTAAAAAACTTTGTTGCCGGATAAAATTATATTCCACCTACAAAGTACATCATACAGTCAAATTTACGACGGGTGTAACCCCTTCTGGTTTTATTTGTTTTGTGAGTCATGCTTATGGCGGCAGAGCCTCAGATAAGGCCATTTTTGAACAATCGAAATTGGTTGTACAACTGGAACCATATATTGATCACGTGATGGTTGATAAAGGTTTTTTAATTGACAAACTTTGCGAGGAATATGGTATCAAAATAGTAAGGGCCCCATTTTTAACGGAAAAAAAAACAATTAAGGAAAGACGAAGCTCGTGAAAACAAAAATATAGCTGCAGCTCGAGTTCATATTGAAAGAGTCAATGCTAGGATAAAAATATTTAAAATACACTGACGTCATCCGAGGTCATCAAGATGGCAGCGTTTGACAACTAGCCCGTTTTCTCATAAGAGTGAATGCTAATATTTTCGGAATTCATTTAAATTTGAGAGTGTGTCAACTGTGTTTTTATAGTTTGGTAAGTTTGTTACAGTTTCTAGACTGTGTAGACATCTGTAAAACGCACCATAACGTTTGAATATGCTTAAAAAATAATGTTTTCCAATGTGATGTACAGGTTAACTTCGCTGCATCTTATATTATTGTTTTTGCAGATTAATTCTTTGTTAATGTACATCAATGTTTTTTAAATACACTGACATCTTAATATGTATTATAATATTTTAATTAGTATTCTGTTGTGGGTTGCGCGAATCGAAGCACCAGAAATGCGGACAAATTTTATTTTCCTTTCCCAGCAATTAGCAACAATAAAGGTAAATATATACAGGATGGGGAAAAAGGCGGAAGCTTTGGTTAAAAGCCTTGAAACGAGTGGATTTAACGAATCCAAAGTAAAGTATACCTATGTTTGTTCGGATCATTTTATTTTAGGTACAGTAACTACCTATTAGATTTACAGTTTCTAATAAATTACTACATTGGTGCTCTTTTAGGTAAATCTGCAGATTTGTCGGATGTGGACCACCCTGATTATGTTCCATCACAAAATTTAGGATATCAAAATAAATCCACTCATAATACTTGTAATGTTGAAAGACACAGTCGTTTAAAAAAGAGAAAACTGAATAAATGCCTCTAGACTTTTGAAGGCACTAGTTTTATTGTGGGTTATTTTACTTACTCTAAAAATAAAAAAGTTTAGAATGGTATTCATTGTTATGGTAGGGACATCGTCTAAACACAGGATCTGACAAAAATCCAACTCCAATTAAATTTATGAGCGCTTTTAAAAAACTCTTTTGTTTAGATTATTTTCAGCATTCTAAAGGAACAAACTATGTCGAAGATCTAGACACATTTTTAATAACATTAGACAGTGGAACGATGAGTGCTTATAATTTTGACCATTTGTTTCCAGAGAAAAACGTTTTTACTCCTTTAACTGTAGAAACTGCAGAATATACAGATGTAGAATATCCAGTTGAGAATACCCTGTACTACATATGTGGGTATTTATTTAAGAAATGTTTATCACGTCATACTTGTTCCAAGTGTGTTGAATATGGGAATACTCAATATGAAGTGAATGAACTGACTGTACAGGTTTTCCACGTTGCACGGCATTATGATCGACCAAATCCATTTGAAGGATTAACAATGCCGTCATTAGAGTTTTACGAGTATATTAAAAACATGCATAACGTCTTATGTGAACATTTTCAGAGACTGACTTTAAGTTCAAATGTAGCGCTTAAGTTAAAGAAGCTGCTAGCAACTATTAATTTCACCCCCCCACGTGATAATTTTCCAATAGAGTATTTGCTGTCTTTATTTGTAAGAATTGAGAATATTCCATTTAACAAAATTTGCCAATATGGAGCTTTTAAAATCGGCACGACGTCAGAAGAAGCGAGATCGAATAATAGTTTTACAACATCTGTAAAAGTTGTCAAGAGTGGAACTTTCGTATTTGGGATGCACCTTTTAGGTGTTTATTCTAGTCATTTTGTATGTATGTATTTATTTATTTATTTATTTTATTTATTTATTTAAATTTTGAATGTATATATTTCTTCTAGTCATTTTTTATTAGCTGTATATATTTTCCGTATATTAGGTTGTGATATTTCAAATGACCTATATGTTTTTTCTAGTCATTTTTATTCAGTGCATGTATATTATGAGACTGTGATATTTTGAATTCCTGATCAGCTCTTTTTAGTCATGTTTTATTAGTTACTATAAAGCTGTAGTTTTAATGCACTTTTTGTGACATATGAGGGAGCCAAATTACACGAAGGCCGAAACAAGGCGGCTTTTAAAAATCAGTGCTACTAGGGCGCATATTACTGAAAATAAAACAACGATTCCGTCACATGGAAGCAGAAAGAGGAGGCGTAGAAAGAAATTGCTACCGAATACAACGAAATAATAACAGGCAAGTTATTTATTTTACATGTTTTATAAATTGTATTTTTATTATATGTATATTGAAATAAAAAATAGGAAATGTAATCCGAACACCCGAAAGGATTCGTCAAAAGTACGAAGCGACGAAGAGAGATATTAAACGCAAAGTTACGTTCAATAAAAAAGGAACTTACAAAACTGCTGGCGGATCTTCCCAATATGTGAGCTTCGAAGATTATGAGACCAAACTGTTAGAGTCCCTAACAGTGCATGTCAATGGACTGCCTTCAGAATTTGATTCAGACGAGGGATTGATTCCTATGGGTGAGAATACATGGACTGCATTCACATTTTTACTGTCACTATCGCTAATTTAAGCAAAAGTCTCAAACATTCCTTCAAAATATGCAAGTTTATTGCTCTAGATCAATTTTTTCTTCATAAAATCACAGTAACAATATGGATATTATATAAATAGATATTAATTTTGAAATATAAACAATTGTTTCAATGTTTTAGCAATGAATGGTGAAAATTGGATAACCCAAACATTGAAATTGCAGTCGATGAAGATCTTACATCAGATGCTCAAATGCCACAAGCATCAAATTTTCCACAAATAATAATTGATGTATAAGTTCTGCTTTAATTAGTCATTTGACTCTTTTTGCTAATCGTTAACTTGCATTTGCAGGAGGCACGTGTTGATCCATCCGAAACAGACGAATCCATCGTCCCGGGACTTTTGCACGTTTGCACGGAGGAGAGGTAAAGAGCCTATAGTCAGTAAAATATCATTTAACAGTTGCAACGATTGTAGGGTTCAAGTACTGGAGTGAACTCAAATGTTAAATGGACCGGATGGTCTCCTGCACAATTAAAAACAAAAAAAACATCCTCTCCTAACTCAAAAAAAGACAAAGGGGCACTGCACCAAGGACCAGTTAAACGTGAAAGTGGTGAATGTGGTGAATTCACGCCATAACCTTGTGGAATTGCAGGCTGTAAGGGCACTTCTAATTATGTCAAAAGTGCAATGTTCATTTGTGCCTAAAATAAAAAATCAAATTGTTTTTTGAAATTCATACGAAATAGAAGTAGACAATAAATGTTTATTTTTTTGAAGAAGTTTCTCATTCTTCGGTTAGTCACAAAGTAATCAACCCCATTAAAATTAATATCAAAAAATTGCAAAAAAATTAGATTTCAATTGTGGCAAACTTCAGATTTTTCAGGTGAATACAGATAAAATGTGACCGAAAGGGCTAGTCTGGAATTGAGGGATCGCAAGCCATCTCAATTGCTACGGCATATGTTGTCACTCGTGACAAACCGCGAAATTACACAGTTCATCCATAGAGTCCTTCGAGAGCTGTTTCTCCAGCAGATGCTAACCAGCGCACGTCCTATATTGGTATCTTTGGGAACACTTGAGCTGTTTCCATGGGCTGAAGTAGCGAACAAAATCATAGAAGCCACTCCACCGATTATTTGTGGTCGACCGGGAATCAAAAATACACTTCCTCGTTGACACCGGGAGTGACGTCAGCATAATGCCCGCCAAATTTAAAAACAATATTTCGCCTCAACCATCACAGTCCATCGACTTAAAAACTGCAAACGGTACGCAACTCAAGACTTATGGCCACCTGAACCTAAAACTTATCATGGGAGTCAGAAGAAACTTTCAATGATTATTTTTAGTCGGTAATGTGACAGACGCACTTATCGGTGCTGACCTTTTGAACCATTTTGGTTTGCAAGTAGATGTGCGCAAAAAAACTAATTAATCCTCTAACGACGTTACAAATGAATTTCAGCCTAAAAAACAGTGAACGTTCGGGAGTCCGGACAATTTTTCAAAATGCGGAAAAAAAATATCAGCAAATATTGCGTCAATTTCCACAGTTCTAAAATCAACTTCGCCGCGCGAACCTCGCCATAATGTACTGCACTATATCACAACAAAGGGTTTCCGAGTACACACCAAACTACAACGTCTTGCCCAAGACAAACTTCTAGTTGCGAAAAAGGAATTTCAGCTCATGCTGGAGGCCGGTATTATTCAACCATCCTCATCCAAAAGCTGACACGACTTGGAGACCATGCGGAGACTACAGAGGACTGAACGCACTAACTCTCCCTGACAGGTACGCAATACCACTTATTCATGACTTTAGTCACAATTTGCAGGAAAAAACTATATTCACCTCCTTGGACTTAGTAAAAGCTTACTACCAAATAGCTGTACATGAGGCCGATCGACCAAAAACAGCAATAAAAGCTCCACTTGGACTGTTCGAATTTAACAGAATGCCTTTTGATTTGCGAAACGTTACACAAACGTTTCAAAGGTTCTTAAACTAGGTACTTTTCGGGTTGGATTTGTTTTTGCTTATGTCATTTTGCAAGCACAATATTTATATACCAATTATGAAAATTATTTGGAGTTCATACCTTTACATTATAGTCTCATGTTTAAGAAAAGTTAGAAAACCGATAGCAGACCCAACTTCCGAGTCGTCACCTAATGACGACGTGTAAATGAGGGCAAGAAGCAAGATCTGCAGTAAACAAGAGACATTGTTTACCCGCAGTTGATGATGAGGGCGGTAAATAGCTATACGCATGCTTGACGAATATACCACAAGTATATTCTCACATTTAATTACAGGCTTAGATGGTCCTGTTTGGCATCATAATGAGACGGAGGTGACCATGGAAAAAGAATAAGTGCCCTGCTATAAAACAAATAAAAAAATTTGGAAATGTAACTGTATACCAGTAACAAATTTTGCGATAATTTCAGGAGGCGATTTATATTCCAGACTTTTAACTTCATATGCCTTTAAGGAGGTTGAAAAAACTCTCAGAAAATATCACAAAGAGGAATTTATACACGAACAGAAACTACTTGCATTTTCAATTCATTCATTCAATTGGTGAAGACTTAGAAGTAAATGGACATTAGTGTGAATGTGTGCAGTACTCGCGATCGGTCATATATAAATTGATATGTACATACATCTAATACAATTAATATACATTTATCAACCAGTGTTCTTTTCTTTCGTACCATGTACGACACGGCTATACGGTCTTTTGAACTTAGCCTGCGGCGCAATACCGCATTTGGTCCTACGAGCCGGATTGAATCAACAAATATCAACGACTAATAAACATCGAATCCACCACATCCGAAGTAAGTCCTATTTTACCCTGTGTGCATGCTCATTGTCATATATCTGTAACTTAATTCGAATTAAAAGGTCTCATTCAGTTCATTAAAATGACCCTAGAAACGTTAGCTGAATTACGCTCTACACGAGGAATTGCCAAATCAAAAATAACCCGTATTGAAAACTTAGTTAAAGGTTTCAAAGGTACCGATAGTATTTAGCATCTTGAGGTAAGGCTGCAAACACTAGAAACCGTCATGAAAAAATATGAAAACTATCAAACGCAAATTGAATTACAGGACAACATATATAGATAACGATTGAAAAGCTATCGAAACGCAATATTACAATGTAATAGTTGAGATTCGAGCAAAAAATAATCACTCAGAAACATCTATCAAACACCTACTTTAAATTTACCACCGTTTTCGGGTTCATATTCCGAATGGAGTTAATGAGTTCAAAGACACATTTTGCTCATTAACTGATGAAAACACTAATTTAAATAATTGTCAAAAATTGCACTACCTAAAATTTTCACTGAAGGGTGAAGCTTTAACAACAATTGACGCACTTACTATTTCAGTAGACAATTATAAGTTGGCCTACGACTTGCTAAGAAAAAGATATAGATATAATTATTCGCAGTGTTAACAGTCAATAGTTTTATTCACATTTCTAACATAGGAAAGTAAATGAATGAATTTAAAAAGAAAGGGAACAGCAAAATTTTTAATGTGGATAATGATTACTCATGACGAGGCCGATGGCCATGCGAGTGAAAAATAAGATTTGTGAAGGATTTAAAAGACGACAGTGACATGGACTTTGTCATTTACTTTGGACACCACGAGAGAGGTGTATTCCGAGAATCCAAAAACCAAGAAAACCAAAATGTAAATCCTTAGCTGGTGTGATCAACTCTTTTTTTAAGGGTTCCCGCACCCGTGCTGCCAGAATATATCCAGGAGGCTATAAGGAGGGATCTCGAGGAAGACTGGCAAGGCCTGGGTATTACCTACAAACCTCAGGCCTCTTGATTCACTGTTCTATCCCGAGATCGGTTGATCAATGATTATTTTCATTGGTGGCGGCACGTCACGGAAGACGGCCAAGTATATGAGGTGTTTTTGAAGTGGGGCCTGGGGTCCAACGATCTGAAGAAGGCGTCCGCCTGTTTCGAGTCATCGAAGTAATTAGATGGTGTGATCAACTCTTTTTTTTAAGGGTTCCCGCACCCGTGCTGCCAGAATATATTCAGGAGGCTATAAGGAAGAATCTAGAGAAAGACTGGCAAGGCCTGGGTATTACCTACAAACCTCAGGCCTCTTGATTCACTGTTCTATCCCGAGATCGGGTGATCAATGATTATTTTCATTGGTGGCGGCACGTCACGGAAGACGGCCAAGTATATGAGGTGTTTTTGAAGTGGGGCCTGGGGTCCAACGAACTGAAGAAGGCGTCCGCCTGCTTGAAGTCATCGAAGTGAGTAGATGGTGTGATCAACTCTTTTTTAAGGGTTCCCGCACCCGTGCTGCCAGAATATGTCCAGAAGGCAATAAGGAGGGATCTAGAAGAAGACTGGCAAGGCCTGGGGATTACCTACAAACCTCAGGCCCCTTGATTCCAATGTTCTATCTCGAGATCGGGTGATCAATGATCACTTTCATTAGTGGCGGCACGTCAGGGAAGACGGACAAGCATACGAAGTATTTTTGAAGTGGGGCCAGAGATCCGACGATTTGAAGAAGGCGTCCGCCGGATTCAAGGCATCGAAGTTAGGCGTTGACAATAAAGTAGTGTGGATTTAGATATGTGTAATATAAAACAATTTATACCTAGTGAAACTAATTTATTAGTTGAATTATTTCAAAAACGGACAACTTTGAATCCATTTGAAGTTAATTTGAGATTTGGAATTGATCCTGAAATATTTGAAACCTTGTGAGATGCGATGGTCATTTCTTCAGCATTACATTTCAACGAAAAAAAGGTTATGTTGAAGGTTTCCATGATTTTAGTCAAGGACAACGCAGTGAGGAAATCGCTGATCACGTATTGGTGTTTACGAATCGGGACACCAAATTGAAAATAAAGCAGCCCATTTGTTATTCCTTTTCATCAAAAGGTAGTGCCAAAGGTCATCAAATCAAGGAAAAATTGACACAACTTCTACGGCCTTCAATAATTAAAACCAATGTTGAAGTGTTAAACACTTTAATTAGAGAAACAAAAATGGATTGCATAAAAACAATAGGGACTATTCAGAAAGCTATTTTGAAATAGACGGTTGAATAAAGACAAGGAACTGAACCCAAAAAAACTGTCAACTGAGAACATATCGTCAAACTCTATGAAACAGACAACGCTACTAATAAATACCATTGACGGACTGAGGGCACGACCAAATTTAAGTGATGAACACATACAAGAACAAAATAAAGAAAAGTAAAATATGCCGCACAAGTTTTTAGTCAACGTTTCGCTGTAACATTAAATCTGGCTGAAAAGATTGGTAAGATTATTACAAATGCATTAAAGTGGAAGCGTGGAGAACACTGTTCGATTTTTGGTATTTCTTGACAAAATGTTCAACTCTGTCAATGATGCACAAAGAACCCTGCAAAAAGGAAGAACTTGCGTTGTGAGGAGGCATTACCATTACTATCCTTAATAAAATTTCAAACTTGAAGTCAGCAAGATAAATAGAAACCCTCAAGTTTGAAAAACTGGGTATTTACTTTAACAAATTTTATTAGAGTGTGAGACATTTTAAAACACCAAGGATTTCAATACCTATTGGAGCGTTATCTCAATCAGAACCCACTGATTTTTTTTGTGAAGTTCCTAATCATGGGATCCAAATTCTACATCTGCGAAGTTTACCTCAATTTTTAAAAATAATACCAACCTACTTGGTTACACAGAAAAAAGCATTATGGTAATGAATCAAGGGCTTGAGGTACACAGTGTATACGGACTTCAGTAAGGCATTTGATAAAACTAATAATGCAGTCTTGTTATAGAAATTATCAGCTTATGGCATCTTTGGTTCTGTTCTCTTTTGAGGTGGTTTACTTCGTATCTTGCGAATAGGTGTCAGTTCATAAAAGTTAACAATTGCCTTTCTAGTGCACACTGCGTACCTTCGGGAGTACCACAAGGATCCATCCTCGGTCCATTGTTATTCTCCCTATATATCAATGACGTAACATTTTTCTTATGAGTTCGCCCTCTTTGCAGAAGATCTAAAGATATTTGAAATCATTCGAAGTATTAGCGACATAAGAGTACTCCAGCGCGATTTAAATATTCTTTTTAATTGTGGTAATGATAATTTAATGGTACATAACTTCGAGAATTACATAGCCATATGTTTCTCCCACAAATTATCACCTTGTTCCGCATTATTTTATTGATGGTAAGAAAAGATCTCAGAATATTTCTAGATAGTGGGTTAACGTTTGTACCTCATTACGGCTCTATTGTCTCACGTGTCAATAAAGTTTTGGGATGTATAAAGAGGCATCGTCGAGACTTCAAAAATATTCGAACCTTGACCGTTTTGTTCTCAGCTGTTCGCTCTATCTTGGAATATGGGTCCATAATTTGGTCGCTCATAAGGTCCACAAAAACCGAATCGAAGCTGTGCAGGACAAATTTGTTACATTCCTGGGCTTGAGGTTACCCTGTAATGTACGTAACGATAAAAAGCTTACCAAGACTTACATAGGGCTGAGTTTGCTGGAGACTAGATGTGAGTTTGTCAAAATTTGCTTCATGTTTAAAATTTGGAGCAACATGTCTGACTTTTCACGATCATTAGTAGCATTTGCAATTTTATCAGGGACATTTTATTTAGTGATGAGTCTAAATTTTCCAGCAAATGTTGTGCCATTTTTGAAATGCTAGTGTTAATCAAGGAATAAATGAATTATGTATTTCTGGTTGCCTCTATCTACGAACCACATTCGTCATTTAGGCCGAATCACCCTGTGTAATTACTGTATTTTTAAAACTTATCTCTCTTTTTATCAATTCCAATTGACAACAATTAATACATTGTTTTTAGATGAACCTTTATCAGATATGGACGAGAAGTTGCCTTGTGAAACATCAGAACCTCCAAGAGAGTCAACTATGAGTGGTCAAAATACTTAATTTTCATAATTTCGGTCATTGAAATTTTATGAATCCATTTTTAGAACAAGACAACATAAATACAAATATTTTGGATGATTATGACACGCAGAATTTCCAGGAAAAAAATTGTCAAGGTAGTTTTTTCGTTTACAGATAATCCAGTGCAGTGAAAAATCAAGTAAATATGTTATTTCTACAGACGACGATTTTTCAGATGTCGATGAAAACTGGACTCCCAAAAAACACAACGTCAAAATTTAATCTACAAAGATGAGTACGTTGTAACAAAGATCGACAAAAAGTCTATTTCTTCTCTACAGAAGAGACGTATTGTGAGTGAATGAATTTACCTCACATATACGGCGAAAACGAGTACCAACTTATGAAGAATGTTCACAATCAATTCGCAATGTAGCTGAATTTGCTTGTTTGTCGCCTATGAAGCTGAGGGCTCTTGTAGTTCATGAAATTGATAAAGAATGTGTCGATGAAGCACAAAATAGTAAGTTTAAAAAATGGCTATTGTAGCTTTTTATTTATTTATTTATTTATTTATTTATTTATTTATTGATTTAGAATATGCCGTATGAGACTTAATTTGATAGAAATAATTCTTTAATTTGTGGGATTCCAAATTTACTTAATTGTGCTGTCAATTATTACGTTGAGTATCTTCTTGCATAAATGCATCACCGTGTGTGAGTTTATCAATCTTTATAGCCTACATGGTGATTCTAATTTATCTTATATCATACGTGGTATACATAACGGGTGATCAAAAAGTTTTTAGAATAAAGTTGGCCATGGAAATATTTGTCATGTCTTTGATTAAACTGCAAATGTCAGGCATAACTTCATTTGTGCTTCAATAATTTGGATTTTTGACATTTGCATTTTAATCAAAGACATGACAAATATTTCCATGGCCAACTCTAATCTAAAAACTTTTGACGTGACAACGTCTTATAATTCGATTGAGCCGGCTGCACGCACGAAAAAACATGACTCATGCGGCGTTACGGCGTTACCTCGCTCTGAGGCGTTCCATGTAAGGCTTGAAGTGCAAGCGAGAACGCGGAACGAGCGACAAAGAGGCACAATCGGCCTTCGCGTTCGGCAGCGTTCGCCATCCGTCTCTCTCCTTCTTCCGTATGTTTATAACAGCCACTATGTACATCCCATCATGGAAGTTGATACCGATATACCAATTCTTCTTTGTGGCGACTTCAACACAAATGTGAAAAATGACGAAACATTCATCAAATTCATGAAAGACATGTTTAATGTCGATTGTGCATCAGACGTTAATAACTCAACAACACTAGGAGGCACCACCATCGATTTGACTTTTTCAAGACACATTAAACTCGAAACACTCCCTTTCATTTCCTACTTTTCCTATCATCGTCCTATTCTAAACAGAATAACACAGATTGTAAGAAATTAAATATTACACATGTTTAACAGTTGTAAAACAATTGCTCAACGCACATTTATACTTGTAAAAACTATTAAATTGTAAAAAAAAATTGACATAATTGTATTTATGCGTATAAATAAATCTAACTTGATCAATTTCATTGTGATTTCTAATTACCTCCTTCTCTATATACATACAAATCTATTAAACAAATGAAATTAAAATTTTCTTTTGAAAAATGCTACCATTCCATCAGTATTTTCTTAAGACCTTGTCACGTTCAACTATCGTCAGTAAACCGACTTTACAGACAACCGATTTTTTTTTTATCAATCGTTAAGGTTGAAAGTTGAAGTTTTGTTAACGCGTTTTACGTATATCAGCGTCAAAAAGAGAGATTAACACAAGATTAATTTTTCGTTTTCCATTTTTTTTTTGTGACAGTTTTGTACCAGTTTTATACATGTCCACCCATTGTACATATTTTTTTATTAAAATTATTTTTTTAACTGCACAAAAAGTAGAACAGAAATTATTGCAAATTATTACTCGATTTGACATTTTCTATGCGGTATGAATGTATGGCCGTTTACTTACATAACATACTGTATAATAGAAATCTAAACCTCCGTCGAATGGAAACGCATACAGTTGCATTTTAGTTGTGTAATTTAGTCTTTAATTAATATACATTCACGGACGAGTATCTTAGATGTCATTTTTCTGTCATTTTGAAATGAAAACCATGATGTACCTAGTCTATGCCTCACTGTCATTTTGATGTTTAAAGTTTAAAAGATTTGTCACGTCGCATCCAGTATTAGCATGTCCGCAGTGTCAAAAATGATAAAACTAAAAAAAATAGGGTTAAAATATTTAATAGGTGTTTTCACACTTTGCAACGGGGAATGACATTGACGTCACAGATTCTGGCCGCGACTGTATATTTAATCTGAAACACGTTATGTATGTCAACCTAGTAGCAACAATGAAAAGCCATTCTCAGATAGATTTAAAATTAGAAAATTTGCTCCAAAAGCTTGTACACTTTTTTTTGCACAGAATTGTACACATAACTTTTGGTAAAATTACGGGGGGTGTGAATGTGACTGCAGTAATAAATTTTGATGATGATCTACCGTCTTCTGAAAGGTCACTGCAAAAAGAGGCAGCAACGAAATCTGTAGCTGTATTTATATAATAAAATTCAACTGTTCGGTGATAATTGTTCTGGAGAGAACAACAAGTATATGCTACTTATGCTCAGATATTTTCTATTGTGTTGACTTATCTTGTAGCTGGGCATACCTATATGCCGGTAGACTCTATGCTTGTTGTGATTGAAAAAAGTTAAAAAAATAAGCTCGTGCAAGCTCAAACCATCTGAGTGGCCCACCATACTGAGAAATGCGAAGATAAATTCAGAGCCCTACATCATTAAGAAACTTACTTTTTTGGGATTTTTTTATCTTAAATCCTTATTACCTGCAAAAACAGCAAATTTAAAATTGCAATTATTAAAAGACTAACAATTTTAAAAACTGAGTACGATTTGAAAATAAATTAATCTTTTTTCAACCCCACGGAACGAAATATATTTCTGAAAATAAACGAAAACTGTATGCCAAAGGCAGCTTACACTAGCGATCAACCAACAAACAAATTAAAATTTGAAAATTAAGAACACCTTTCCCGACAATTGATAATAATTAAACCAGGATATCATATTGAATATTTAATGTTAAAGACTAGTCCCCCAGTGCCTGACCAGTAAAGCGTGAATTCTAGGCAATTTGCCTTTTTGTTCTATATTTAGGCAACTAGAAAAAACTATTACAGAAATCCTGTCTAGGCCAAATGTGATCGTTTGAGCTAAAGTTTATTTTGCCCAAATACCTAAAATGGTACAAAAGACCTAAAATGAGTTAATTCGACCTTTAATTTAACCCCCTCAAACATCAATTTTAATTTATTGAATTTTAGTTTAATAAGTTTTAACACAATAAAATTTATATGCCGTGTCTTTTTGACATAGTAAAAAAAAAATTTTTAAATCCCCTCAAACATACAGGTTTACAAAGATACGTTGCCGAACAAAGCAATCCTAAAACGTATACCTTTTCTGAGGTTTTTAAGACCTAAAATCCGCCCTTTACTGATCAGTTAGAAGAAACTGATGTGGAAGATAACCCAGAAAACTGATAATTTTTGAGAACGAATATTTAATTTTTTTGTGAAGTCGGAGTTTTATTATTAATATAAGAGTAAATTTTATTTTCGTTAAATGTTTCTAAAAATTAGAATGAAAAAATAAATCATTTTGAATAAAATTTTGTGTTTGAATAATTTTTGCCGAAAACGAACTGTTGCTTGCAATCTTCGTTTTGGCATAACTCCAAATAAGCAACATTTTCATTCAATTGTGACAATTTATTAAGGCACAAACGCCTACGGTAATTTTGGCACAAAAACCATTTCAGCGTTCAATCTGACATAAACAACAAAATTCTGATTTTATCAAGATTTCAGACAAAATTATGCGAGAAAAATTGAAAAAAAAATTAGAAATATTTTAAAACCATACACATTTCATTAAATTGCTTTGGTAATTAATACTCTAATAAAATAGCCCTCCTAAAAAATTTACCAAATGGCACTTATGCCGTTCTGCCTTGGAAGCGTCAATGTAATGTTACGTATGATGGTGATTTTTTATTAAAACTCTTCAAAAGGCGATGTTTTTATGATGTTATGTTGTTGTTAAAAAGTGGTATTTGCCCTGATAAATGGCAAATGTCTTATATTTTGCCATTATTTAAATCTGGTACAAAAAATGATGTGTGTAATTACAGACCAATTTGTTCCATCTCACCTTTGTGTAAAGTGTTGGAATGAATTATCACTGATAGTTTCATAACCATATATAAAAATACAATTACTATAAACCAACATGGTTTTATGCCCCAACGTAGTACCGTTACTAACTAATATTTTCGTTTATACTAACTATATTATCGAAGCGCTGGAACGTGGTAACCAAGTTGATACGCCGATTTCTCCAAGGCGTTTGATGGGGTAAACATTAAATTATTATTAACAAAACTAACGAAATACGGTGTAATCGGAAATATTTTTAAATGGTTAACTTCATACTTAATTGGTCGTACCCAAAAAGTCAATCTTAAGGGTTTTCTGTCAATGTCTCATTAGTTTTAGGTCTAAATTACTTTGTAAATTGCCTATTTGGATTTTTCTGTTGGCAATTAAGTAACAATAAACAATACACAATGTTTCAATGTATAAGGTAAAAAATGCCATAAATAAGAATTAATAATACGCTGAATTGAACTGAAATTGTATACTCAGCACATATCATAAATAATTGCATTCAAACTGCTTGTGAAACGCTACCAACTGTTGATCAAGCGTTTTTAATAAAGGTGCACTGACACTTTTACATTTTCGCTGTAAAAGTCAATTCTCTTAAAAAATCTGTGACTTTATAAACAATGAATATCGCAATATTACTCCTTTAAAAATTAATGAATCATTATGTATTTGAGATTTTTTTTATAAAGTATTACATATATGTCGGCTTGCAATTTTTATTATTAATAATAATTTCGCAAGGTATTGAGTATGTCCTGGTTTTAATTCTTCAAAAGTTGTTCACCGTAACTTAGAGCAAAATATAACCTCATCTCCACCGAATATTCAAAATTTTGAAGTTAAAATAATTGGTTTAAATATGCCAAATATCAA
Source organism: Zophobas morio (assembly GCF_036711695.1). Lineage (NCBI taxonomy): Eukaryota > Metazoa > Arthropoda > Insecta > Coleoptera > Tenebrionidae > Zophobas > Zophobas morio. The sequence continues at coordinate 12,785,093 of NW_026972122.1, forward strand.
TATCTTCAAAACCGCAATGTAAATTTTAACTTTACATAGTTTTTAGTTTGGAATTATCAGTTTAAATAATTCTATTTCATTGCGTTAAAAACTGATAATTTAATTAATTATTATTCGTAATACATTAGTTTATTTTTTAATGCACTGAATAATAAAATTCCGCTTGCACTGTTTCGTTTTTTGTTTAATGGTTGAGAAAAACACTTACCCAAGTTTTTAGTTGTTGGAATCGCTTGTTGAATGTTCTCCATCCTACACCACACCACACCTAACCTAAAAGTGAAAGAAATTACTTAAAGATTTGTTTCCGTACTTATTACTTACTCTTCTTTATTAACAGTCATATACAACAAATTATATAGTACTTTATACTTTCACCAAAAATAATAGTGGTTTAATGCCTTAATGGGAAATTATATTATTACAATAACATTAATTAATATTTTGGCACTCGAGAATCAGTTTTGCCATGATTTCTAGCTTATACTTTTGCAGGTACAAAGCCGGGAAATGAGCTGTCCGCGACAGTTTTACAAAACCGGTAATAATGGACGGAGGCATGAAAAAGTAACAAACATACCTTTGTAAAAACGTGCATCTTCCAAAATCACAATTCCACATTTTTTGCGTTGAAAATCCACTATAACGACTACACATATTTCATCACACACAAAAATAATCGTAATCAAAGTTCCCTGGACACAGCTTTTTAATTTTATTATTTTACGCGTCAAAAACAGTGTTCAACACTCGACAATTAATAAAACACCGGTACCGAAACTGCACATGCTCTGGCGGCTACAAAGTGCGATAACAGCTGATGCATGCTAAACCTGGAAAACTCTGACTAGAGGTGGGCTTGCCGATACGTGACTTGAACTGCGTTTCGATGTAAATAACACCTACCGATATTCCACATTCGATGTAAGGGCAGATGTAAAGTTCCGACTTTATTTGTAGTTTAGATATAGTTCTATATTTTTTTATCATAAATGGTTTACATTCTAGCTATTACTATTAATTAAAATAAATGAAAAATGTTGCACTTTTTAATGTCTTCACTGTAGTAATGAATACATCGAATAATAGCGATTAGAGTACTATCAATGTCATTGATATTTATTTTTTTAATGTCAATATTGTATCGATAAGAGTGCAAGTCGGTGAGCCGATCTTTACCACCAACTGATACTGAACATCGAAAACGTCGATTCGTTGCTTGGTTCTGTTATGTCACTGTTGGAACTTGCGCATTGAGAACTTTGAAATTCATTGTGCACAACAGGTGCCTTTTGCCCAGAGATATGTAAAAGACTAGATACAGATATTTAATGTTCTCGTGGACATACGTTTAGGCCCAAGATGTCAGTGTACGTTTATATCTCCCTCTTTTTCTCTAGCACGTACAATGGTAACCCGATATCTGAAGGTCTCGCTCTGTACGGCGCAACCAATCAGTTGGCGCAACGTTTGTCGTTGATGCCGTTCTTGTGTTTGTGCCGGTCCCTGTCAGACCAATCAGACTGTGGGTGGTTATAATTATTTATAATTGCCGCCATCAAAACGGGCCAATAACAAGACAACCACCTTTTAGAGAGTGATGGATGTAGCCTACACTTGGCAATCCATAGTACTGGTGCTGATATAGAAAAGGATAGGCGACACAAAGTATTGCTACTCTTAGATCATAGATGTTGGCCCTAGATCGGGAAAGCTATAACCGCATCTGTCTTTTACATATCTCTGCTTTTGCCAGTGGCGCAGATATCATTTGCATTCTAAAAAAAAATAGAACAGTTTTCTAAAGAAAAATATATTTTTACAGAATATAGGAAAGACAGTTCTGAAAAGAACTAATTAATAATAAACACCAAACATTCATAATGCACCAAAATCGAAACGAAACACTGGTAGGTTAAATGTAAAGACAATTTATTACTAAATGATCGATAATGTTAATGTTTGTAATACACATAATAGGCCTAACTGCACCGCTTTTAATTAAGCACTAAGTTAGGCTTAGAGTATTTAAGCCAACTACATCGTTGGAACAGTACTAAGCTCAGCTTAAATGAAGCGGTAGTTCAAGTGGCGCTTTAATGGTTTAAGTAACAGATGGTTTCAAAAGTAAAGTTACACGTATAACGTATAACGGAGTGGTGGTATTTTGTGCTGTACGCATTGTGTTGTACGTTTGTAAACAGACAATTTATTCCTACAAACATATTTATATCTTTCCTCCTAAAAGCGTTCGGTGAGTACTACAAATTGTATAATAGTGACAAAGTATTAGGTTCTGTTTAATTTTAGCTGACCATGGACTTAATAATGAATGTTGAAATATTAATTTATTAATTAACTGAATTTGGTGTCCCTAGAGTCTAGAGCAATCTATACAAGAGCCGATCATTTTCACAATATGAGTATTATACATTTTGCGTGAAGGTTTCGGATGTCCAAAGAAACAGTGATGTTTATTTTACCTTTTAGAGAACATCATTTGGAATTTCCGTTGGATATGTAAGTTTGGAAGAAACGTAGTTGCACAAGATAAATGTTTCACTTCCAGCAATCAGTGTGTCTCTCCGATAAACCAGCTCTTAACATGTTTACCGTATTTCGTTACTGGAGCGAATTGAACAACAGCAGTGAGAATAATTCCTAGAGTGTCTAGAGCAGTAGCCACACCGAAGATTTGTTCTAATGCCCCAAACAGCAAAAGAGCAAGCAAATGTGAAGGAGATCTTTTGTCAGATAGCTCGTTTTCCAAACATCATTGGCACCCTGGATTGCACGGAACCTCCCTATTGAAGAATAGAATTGGAGACGTCAGTGTCATCCTCCTCCAACTGAACACACCGAATTTTCCTTGTACCGCTTTGGCTAATTGGGAATCATTTTGATCCCCATCAAACAGGCTGTACAGTCCGACCATTTTGCTATATCCATTATTTGGTTAAAGCACGGACCTTTGTTTTCTTGTGTTTCTGAGTTCTTTTTTCTTGCAGGTTTTTCAGTTTTTTCGTACTCCATTATTTAATTTAACGAACAAATCAACACAAGAGAACAAACGAGAATTATAAAGACGTTGTAGACTAGATATTTCCCGCCTATATATATGTCTCAGAAATAAGTACATTAATTTTAACCAGTAACAGAACTCGTGAAACGGGGCAATTTTTTATATAGTATTTTTTTCAAAACTCAAGTCGAATTTAGAATTTTCCCACGCGTATATTCACGAGCCGTCAATGTTCATACCTAATAACAATAACGCTACAACAATAAAGAAAGTACCCTAGTAACCGTTTTGACACTGACAATCATCTTCATGTCAAGTTAGTATTCCCTAAAAATTATTGATTATTATGACAGGTCATATAGTAGTGTAATATTTATTTTATTTGGTTTCTTATTCTGTATTTAGGGGAGATGCGGGCGAGACGGGGCAGCCGCTCTATTATGACCTTCTAGTCGCGCGGACATGTTCAAACTTGCACAGACGATGTGGCGCCATGACGGCCTCAGTCAGCGATGTGCAAGTTAGTACTTTGGTACTAAAACTAGTACTTCCCTTAGTCGTTTAGTACTCTAGTACTCATCCAAGCAATTCTAGTACCTAAAAGTAAGTAATTTGCTGTATTTTATTTCAGTCGCAAAATGAAAATTGCTATCTACTTCTATTTACTATATGTCTCTCTCTTACTGTACTGCATAGGAAAAGGAGCTCTTTGGAAGTGCCGTGCGTTCGTGCGTACGGGCCGTAGAAAATAGCGTAAGCGTAATGTATGCTGGTTTAAAACTTTACGTCAACGCGTTCAACGTGTTGGTTCAACCCATAACCTCGCAACTCGCACTGTGATCACGGCTGTAGAATATAAGGTTGGTACACTAAGGGAAATTTGGTGGAATAAAATTTGGGTGTCCTAGGCGGCTTTGGCGCGCTTTAGAACGTTTCGCCATCTGTGAATTACGATTACACACTAACATCTTTATGAATGAAATTTTCCACTACTGCAATGGCAAATTGACAACTGACAGGCTGCCAAAACTGTCATTCTACTTCTAGTTGACGTATTATGATAGAAATTACTGTTTAAATTGGTTTAACGAGATCGCCAACTCAGAGAGGAACGTACATTTATACATAGCAAACCTCGGCAACCGCAGGTTTGTTCGATATTTCTAACACTATTGTTTCATGTAAACAATCATTAAACAAGCATGTGCGATGACCAGATAAACACAGATTCCTTCGAAAAACAAGTTGACAATGTACTGGTTAAGAACTTTTCGGTAATTGATTACATTAGCCACCGCGATTTTGCTGAATCCGCCCCCACAAAAGCCTCATACAACACCCCTGATCACGTTCCTACCTAACCTTCAAATGTTGTACAAACATTTCTCGTAACATTTGAAGAGTAGGAACGCGATCAGGGCAGGGGCGTTGTATGAGGGTTCTGCAAAAACGGTTTCAGAGAAGTCGCATAGTAGCTAGTGTAAACAATGGTCAAAGACGCTTCCAAAAGATTGAACGTTTAACATAAAAATTATTATTAAATGCTTTGATTAAATGTCAAAGTTGTCATTTATGTCGGTATAATCGTATCCTTTTGATGTGGCAAAAATTAATGCCTCTAAATACCGTAAGAGGGACCCATTTGACAACGCGCGTCATGGCCAACTGGTACGGAAAGAAATTATTCCACCTACCGGAACGTGAATGAATGAAAGATACTCAACCTATCTATTCTACAGCCGTGACTGTGATAATAGGTATGAAATAAAGTTAAAACTTCTGTTGCAAAATGGATAGGTAAAATCAGTGATTTTTATTTAAATTTGACTATAATAAAATAATTTTATATTAGATTTGTGATACGTACCAAGAAACCTGAGACTGAGAACCAAAATGTTGAAATTGAAAGTACGGAGACTGATGACACTCAAGAGTTGCCTAAGGAATTAGAATTATTAGAAACTAACACAGAAACTGCAGAAACTGATTGTGATGAAGACAACAATAATTCACGTAATATAAAAAAGCGAAACATTTATACGCAGAAATTCAAGCATACCTGGAAAGAGTCATTCAAGTGGGTCGAAGAAAAAAATGAAATAGAATCAAGATGTATTGTTTGTAATGTGACAATAGTTGGGAGCATATCGCACTTAACAAGACATGAAAATTCAAAATCACATCAAATGAAAATGAAAGCAGCGGGGGTAACTCCAAAAGTGGAATCGTTTTTTAAAAAAGCTGAAAATTCTACAGAACGAGTCATAAGAGAAGCGGAATTGAAAATTGTTATCTTTCTGGCAGAACATAACTTACCTTTTTCATTAGCTGATCATCTCACGGAATTGTTTAGTTCTGTTTGCCCCAATTGTACAACTTGCAAAAAGTTGGGATTTAAAAGAAAGAAAGCGACACAACTTTGTACTTCTGTCATTGCGCCTAGTTACAATGAATCAATAATCAGGGAATTAAAGCAAGGCAAGTTTTCACTTATTTTAGATGAAACCACTGATATCGGAGTTAAAAAAAGTTTAGCTATTGTAGTTCGTTCAGTTGTAAATTTTAAAGTTACCGATCAGTTTTTTAAATTAATTGAAGTAGAGTCAAGTACAGCAAATGCTCTTTTTGAATCAATTAAAAATTCTATATTTATTGAACATGCAATTCCATTTTCTAACATGATTGGATTTGGAAGTGATAATTGTTATGTCATGATGGGAGAAACTAATGGGCTGAAAGCTCTTTTTAAAAAAGAAAATCCAAATATTATTGCTATTGGTTGCACTTGCCACTCATTTGCACTATGTTCTTCTCGTGCTTGTGAACGTTTGCCAAGTACAGTCGAGCAGTTTTTCAGAGATGTATATAATTATTTTTCTAATAGTTCAAAACGCCTTCAAGAATTTAGAGAGTGTGAAATTTTTTGTCAAGAGGCACCACAAGCTCTCTTGCGGCCGAGCCAGACAAGATGGTTGTCACTTGGACAATCTGTAAATAGGATTTTAGATCATTGGAATTCATTAACATTATTTTTTACCAGGGCGGCATTAGAAGACCGCGTACACAATGCACAAACGATTTTGTCTGCTTTAAAAAACCCTGTATATAAGTTATACTTTTTGTTTTTAAGTTACGTTTTAGAAGTAATCAGTAAACTTAATTTAGAATTTTAGAGCGAGACCCCGAAAGTTCATGTTTTACTGGAAAGAATAACGAGTTTATTTAAAGTTATTTGCAAATCATTTTTGAAAGCTGACTATTTAAAAAAAGTCGAACTTCACAAAATAAATGTCCACAATCCATCTCATTACTTAGCGCCCGATGAAATATATTGTGGAGCAAAAACTGCTGTCTTCATAAGAAATACTTCTAATGAAATAGATAAAGCCGAGTTACATAATTTTAAATGCAGAGTACTAGAATTTTATATTGAATTATCAAAACAAATTCTACAGAGATTTGATTTTGCAGATCCAATTTTAAAATTTGCCAGAAAATTCGATCCTCATGTAGTATGTAGCGGAGAATATAACAGTATTTCTGAAACGTTAACTATTTTTCCTCAACTTGAAATTGATTTAGAAATATTGGATTTTGAGTATAGATTAATTAGTGAAACTGAAGAGATTATAAAAATTAAGGATTGGGAAATGTGTGATTTTTGGTGCAAGGTAGGAAAAATGAAAAATTGTTTAAATGAATATTTGTTTCCAAATTTATTGAAAGTTGTTATGTGCGTTATGTGTTTACCTCATTCATCAGCAGCGGCTGAAAGAGTTTTTTCGCAATTAAATCTAATTAAAAATAAAACCAGAAACCGACTGCTGATTAAAACATGTGATAGTCTTTTGCAAGCAAAGGCATTGCTGAAATCTAAAGGTGACAATTGTTTTACTTGGCAACCTACAAGTAATATGTTAAATTTAAATAGTTTAAATAACGAAGTGTTGGAAGATGATTTATTTTAGTATTTGTTATGTTTTTGTCGTTAGAAAATTGTTTAATTTTTTATTGTGTAATAAACTTTTGTTTTGAATTTCGCGCTTTTTTTAATATTCTAGTCCCTAAGTGTCAAATCTAGTACCCAACGCATTGCCAACTCGTACTCAAGAAAGTTACTGTTGGAACAACGCTGGCCTCAGTGCACTCTCGTATGTGATTCGTGCGACACGTATTTTTTAGGTTATCAAAACAAAAGTGATTTCAGCAAGTTTTCTTCTTATTTTCTCGATTCGTTTAGTACGTGTTTACTATACAAATAATATTAGTGTATATTAGATAAAAGTTTATCCTCATGCGCCGACGATTACGCTAACAGGTAAAAACTGGTTTATTTCTGTCTTGTGTATTGTTTATTTTGATTATTTTTTTTAATACATCGAGAACTAGGAGGGCAAGATGGGGTATGTGTACCCCATCTTCCCCGCTCTAAGTTTTTGATTACGGTACGAGATTCTGTGTTGATTAATGTCAATGTATCTCTCTCTCTCTATATATGTATGTTTGTGAGTATACAGTTTGGGACATGGAATTTCAAACGACCTCTCAATCATAATGACAATAAGGTATAAGACTACAATGTTTTTTTTAAATGTCAGAAAGTTGTCGTTTGAAATTCAGTGTCCCAAACTGTATATATGCATACGACTTGGCTGTGTAATGAATAGGCGGATTTCTTTGTTTTAGCATGGTGAAAAAATATAAGAGAAAGACAAATAGAGGCGAGTGGTCGGAAGAGAGCATGAAAAAAGCTGTTGAAGCCGTTGTAGAAGGCAAAATGGGGTATATGCTAGCAGGAAAGACATTTTCAGTTCCTCAGACTACTCTAGAAAGAAAAGTAAAAGGAGCTCGCGAGAACTCGCCCCCATCTTCCTCTACAAATATTAAGGTGAAGGTTTCCTTAGGCCCTAAGCAACCTGTTTTCACAGAAGAAGAAGAGAACGAGCTTTGTAGCTATATATTGGACATGGAGACTCGACTTTACGGACTTACAACCAAAGACTTAAAGGCATTAGCGTACAATTTGTTTTATAATCTGATCAATTAGCATAACTGGTTGCACTTTTTGCATATTCACGCCGTCTCTTGCATCCTGCGTGCTCACAATGCCAACAGATGCATGCAGAGATTCTTTCACTTGCAATCCGCGAGAATACATTATTTTCTATTCAAGTGCATAGTTAAGACACTGAACTAATAGCGTTGTGTGGAGCTCCCATTTGGATTAACACTTTATCCAACCACTGCAATGGTCCGTGCAGATGTACCTCGATCCAACAAGGAGTACTTGTTACGTCCTGTCGATGGTACTCTGCTCCCCAACCTTTGATGAAACTCATACGAATAGTACACATTTTTGTTAATTCGTAGACGGCTTCAAAACCGTGATTTACGCATTCTGTTAGCAGTTGGGCGAACTCCGCGTTATTAAAAATTCGTAATGAGCACCCAGCCGGAATTTTACAGACTGTAGAAGGATGGAAACCGTGGTGATGGTTGCAGTTTCGGGACTGTACAAAAAGTGCAGAATCCGAGAGACATTCGGCGTAAACCTCGCCGGTTACGTAGTACAGATGAACTCCTTTCCCGATGTGTCGTCTCGTGTTCTCAATTGTGGAGTTCCTATTCACGTTACTCAGCTGGCCTAAGCAAAATCTGTCGCTATTGTTGCTTGTGTTGGTAAATCCGTCGACGATTACGGATGTGGAGTGACAATGAAAGACTTCGCCTACGCGGCAATTCAGTTCGTAGTAGGCAATAGAAGCCCAGTAGGGTTGCTCTTGGTAGGCTACTGGTTGTACGTCAGAATTGAGAGACGGCTGGGGGCTGGTATTCTTGTTGGTGGTTTCGTCGGTGGGGCTGTATGCCGGAGGCGGCGTTTCAGCAAGATTTGAGTAGGGAGATTGCGGGTTCGAGGAAACACTACCGGGACTAGACACATTTGACAGTGGTGAATTTGGACTTAGGTGATTGAAGTTGAACCCGTTAGCCGAGTAGCTTACATTGTGGGGCATGTTGGGCTCTACTAATTGTTGAAAACGTAACAACGAATGCCCTGGGACGTAGTCGCTGTGTCTGGGTACGAGGACAGGAGGTAAAACTTGGCTCTCCACTCTCTTATAATGATAGGGATTGATGCAAACTTCTTTCTGTTTGGCTGAGAAGGGAAATTTGCAATGCTCTAATATCGCCATACTCGGCAATAAATAACGTGCTGAAGATCTTTCCGATGGGACACTTGCAAACGGCCATCTAAACTTCTCGGAATGGTCACGCAATTACTTTGTGTGCCTGGACACGACAAGGCCCTTTCCAATTCCTCCATTGCTCCTTTCCTCTTTTTCAATTTTTTTACCAAACTATCAACAGCTTTCTCAGCCCATTTTTCTTCTTCGTCTCCTTGTTTCCATCCCAACAGCTTCTTAACTCCAGGACTTGTGAAAGAAAACAAGCTGTTGAAACTGGACAGTGGTCCTCCACTGCTTGACTCTCCCTCGTCTGTATCCATCACACTGGTAAATTATTATCCGTACTTAATAGAATCTTGCAACTTAAGAAATAGGAAATCGTGTTAGCAGGCTGGGAGGAAAAATAAGTGAATAGAATAACAAGACGAATTGTGAGAGTTGTCAATAAATACATCTTTTCTGTTAACAAGATCTTTTACTGATAAAACATGGTGGCAGCGGTAAAAAGATCGTATATTCGTTAAAATCATACGAAGAAATAGTGTCAACATTGATTCAAAATTAATGAATAAAAGTTCCAGAGAAGTCAGCACCAATATCACTAGAGGAATTCATAATTCATCTGATAATGTTGTGTCGTCACCTCCATGGTCTTTTCCTCCTCTGCGGCGGTCAACTAGGAATTCAAAGAGGCCTGCATTCTTCTTAAATGTTTACTTTTTATAGAGTACTTAATATACTTAAATGAAGGCAGTTTTGTGACAGACATACTTAGGTACCTGTGTATTTACAGCTAGATCTGTCGATCTTAGTTTTGGTCGCATATGTGGTTCCACCAAACTAACAATACTATAATTAAACAGTCTCTTATTAACCTTAAATAATTTGATAAATTGTTTTTCGGGCAATTCAGTTAAGGGATTGCCAGTACATCGCGAAGCAGGTTCGAAATCCTCAACATCTTCGTTTAAAATACATATTTTGGATTACAAAATCATCCATTTTTTATTAAATATTTAATCACCAAAAAAAAAAAAACGAACCAAAATAGTAACAGCACACGTTAAAATATTTCAGAATGTAAAAAGCACACAAAAACATACAAATCTCTCCCAAAATGAGAAATCTCATCGAAAAAGTATCAACTGTTTAAAGTCACGCGTTTCCATGTGGATTTTCTCATCGCTGAGTTGAATCATTGTGTCAAGAGTAGACTTTTAAAAAATTTCACTAAAATCACGTCATTTTAGTGAAAAAAGTCACAAATGAGAAAACTCACTCGGTCAAGAGTAAGCCCCCCTGCTTATTTGAAAGACTACGACGTAACCTAGCTTAAAAGGGGGGGTTGTTGTGTTAGCAGGCTGGGAGGAAAAATAAGTGAATAGAATAACAAGACGAATTGTGAGAGTTGTCAATAAATACATCTTTTCTGTTAACAAGATCTTTTACTGATAAAACACAATTTAGGAGTAAAAAGTAATAAAGTCCATCCTTTTAACGTTCAAAAACAAGAAGCCGGCAAAGATTGGTTTCAAGGGTTTTTGAACAGACACCCAGAGTTGTCAATAAGAAAACCCGAAAGCACCTCTGCTGCGCGTGCTGCCGGGTTCAACAGAGAAGTTGTTGATCAATTTAATTTTTTGGGCAATATCTATGACGAACATCATCTTACACCAGACCGCATTTATAACTCCGACGAAACTGGTGTTTCAGTTGTACCAAAGAATAAATCCAAAATTGTAGCAAAACAAGGTCGAAAACAAGTAAGGGCATTAACTTCTGCAGAGAGAGGTGTTACAATCACAGTAGAGACATGCTTCAGCGCCAGTGGACAATACATGCCCCCTATGATGGTGTTTCCCAGGAAGAAGATGGACCCACAGTTAATGCTTAACGCTGCCCCTGGAGCATGGGGAGTTGTTAGTGACTCAGGCTGGATGACCACAGAGTTTTTTCTTGAATGGTTTAAGCAGTTTGTGAAATTTAGTGGGGTCACAGTAGATCGACCTGTTTTGCTTTTATTGGATGGCCATAGCACCCATACAAAAAACATATATTTAATAAATGAAGCTCGAGCCAATGGGGTAATTATTTTATGTTTCCCCCCACATACAACTCATCGCCTTCAGGTCGCCGATGTTGTTTATATGAGACCGTTGAGCAATTATTATGATCGACAAATTACGACCTGGCTTCGCAGCAATCCAGGGATGGTTGTAACAATGCGGCAAGTTGCAGAAATTTTCGGAAAGGTATTCATAGAAATATCTACCATGGCAACAGCTGTAAATGGCTTCAAAAAGTGCGGAATTTGGCCTTACGATCCGACGGTCTTCTCTGAAACCGACTTTGCTCGTTCGTTGGTGACTGATATTCCGCTCACTCAAGCACTGACTACAGCCACCACGAATGTAGCAGTCACAGCACCTGCTGAGTTAGAAACGCAGCAGGTTGACGTATTACCTGTGCTGGATATCAGTGAAGCTGCTATTACTAATGCAACTACATCTCGTGCCTCACTTCTATCTACCGGGGTTGAAACAGAGGCGATTTGCAAAGCCATTCATAATGTTCCTGTATCAGCTACTATTCACGAGACACCTACGGTGGCTTCTGCTACCTCGTCGAGTCCTCAGCCCGGATGTTCCACGTGGGTTGATGAAACAGAAATAGACAGAAGACCAACTACTCTACAACAGTCAACATTTTCTGTTGTTAGTCCACAGCAAATATCACTCCGTCCAGCAACTCGTAAAACTTCACGCGTGACACGTAAACGAGGAAGAACAGCCATTATTATTGAGTCACCGTATAAAAAAGAACTGGAAGAAACGATTAAAAAAAAGCAAGTCACGGAAGAGAATAAACACAACAGAAATGAAATTAGACAATTAAAGTTGGAGAAGACGAAAAAGAAGGATAAAAAAGGAAGACTAAATAATACAGGAGTCATAAAAAAGAAAAAACGATAGATAATCGCAAATCATCCGATAACAAGAGTGATACGGATATTGAAAATACCCCTTGTTTGTACTGCAAGGGTCTTTATTTAGATTCGAATGAAGGCTGGATTGAATGTTCTCTCTGTGGCAAGTGGGCACATTGCTCTTGTGCTGGAGTGGATGACGAGGACGATGAAGCAACATTCACGTGCGAATTCTGCCAAGAAAAATAGGTGAAATGCTGTACCCCATCTTGCACCCTAGGGGCACCCCATCTTACCCGAACCAGAGGGTAAGACGGGGTGATGGGATTTTTTTATTTTTATATCTCTAGAATAATGATTACGCTATTCCTAAAATTATAAAAATTTTAAAGACTGATTACCAAAGGAAGATTTTAAAATAAATATGATTGTTTAAGTGCAATGGTTTCAGTCTTATTGCCCTTTAAACGTTAGATACCCCGTCTTGCCCGCATCTCCCCTACTAGTATGAAAAGTCGTGGTGGTGGAGTGCTGATCGCTGTACACAAATCATTTAATTCTATTATTGACAGTGTATATGTAAGGTTAAATATTAGTAACAATACCAATTTCATAGTTGGAGGAGTTTATATTCCACCTGCGTCAGAAATTGATGTTTACAGCAGTCACTGTGCTGATTTAGAATCACTTTTCGTATAGATTGTCAGTGTGTTATAGCTGGCGATTTTAATCTTCCTCGACGTAATTGGCATAACCCTAATTTGAATGCCCGTGTCGGCGGTATATCTCGTGAGTATTTTGAAATAATTAATGCAACTTATTCCTTTTTGAATTTGAGTCAAGTGAATCTATTTCAAATAATAGAAATATTTTTTTGGATCTTGTATTTTCAAACATTAACGATTTGCATGTTGATACTGCAGAAGATCCTATTTTCGAGGAAAATGTTCATCATATTCCATATTACTGGTCTCTTGATTACTCGTGTCATACTAAAAGTATTACATCAGAAACTATAGTCTATGATTTTCCAAATGGTAATTATCAATTGTTAAATGATTTTTAGGCGTCTATCAATTGGGAATATCTTTTTAATAGCATCAGTGTAGATGATAAAGTCTCGATTTTTTATAACGTTATATTTAAGCGCATTGATTTGTATATTCCGAAAAAACGTAGTCAGATATAGATAGTATTCATCGTTTCCTAAATGGTTCAATGGAGAATTGAAAAGTCTATGTCGTAAAAAGAAAGAAGCTCATTTAGCTTACAAACAATCGGGTAGATTTGAGGATCAGCAGTATTTCAAAACTTTACGTAGTCACTGCAAAGAACTTAATCAACGTCTTTATAAATCCTACGTTCAGAATGTTAGTAATAGTATAATAAATCGTCCGAAGTACTTTTGTAAATTCGTCAGGCATAGAAAACAAAATAACGGCATTCCATATGAAATGGAATTTAAAGAGAAACGTGCAACAGGTGAACAGGAAATTTCAAATTTATTTTCTAAATTTTTCTCATCCGTTTACGTCAGTGACAACAATTGCGTTTTTAATCATAAGCCTAGTAGTAATTCCGAAGTGTATGATTCTGGTTTGGGGGTAACATTATCACAGATATTTGAGAAAATATGTCGCCTTAATTCTTCCTGTTATACCGGTCCTGACGGGATTCCGAGTCCTAAACAAGTGTTCTTAGGTTTTTCGTGGCTTATCGAAATAAGAAGTGTACTCTTCAGCCGGTCGGCAAAAATACCTTCGGAAAGAATGGTTGGGTTTGGATAATCCGAAGGCGTATACAGGCCATTGTCGAAGACGAACATCCGCGACGTTGGTGGCCGATGCGGGAACCTCAATGACTACACTAAAGACACACGGTGTTTGGAGAAGTTCGTCGGTTCTGGAAAAGCATCTGGCTGACAGTATGTTGCAGAAAAATTAGGTAGCAAAGATGACAGCTGGTGTGGAGGGAGAGTCATCTGCAGCATCTGTTACGGTTCCTGGAGTCTCGATGATGGTATCCATAAACCACCTATATATAAGAAGGTAAAGTCATTACGTGTGGTGTTAATGATTCCACAAAACATTTGGAAAAATGAGGCGATACCGTTGCTTGAATCCAAGAAATTTGAAGTCAAAAATTCTAAAGACAGAGCTAAACCACCTAGTTTAAAACATTCGGTATTCACCATAAAAAAACTTTATTAGAATCTGGGACATTTTGAAATGCAAAGGATTTGATTATATGTTGGACCGACATTTTAATCAAGATCCCCTGGAGAATTTTTTGGTCGGGTACGCAGTTATTAGTCCAGTCATTTTAGGATAAAAAAGGGCTTAATCTCGGAATGAGAGATAATAAGCTGAATTTTTGTATATACCTTCATTTTGGCGTTTTAAAAGTTGTGTCAAAAGTCTCATAAAATCTCGTGTCGGTGTCGTAAGTTATTCAAAGTCAAAGATGAAGAAAAACAGTTTTTTGCGATTATCTCGGTTTCTATTGCTCCAGTGATGTTAACATCTATTATCATAATTGTAGAGCACAAAATTTGGGACAAATTTTATTTGAAACATTTTTAGATGCGCTCAATCGTTTTTGAGATAGAGGGCAGTGAGCGCGCAGCGGTCATCCATACGTACTGTAATGCAATCAACCGTGAATATCTATGAATACTACCTTGAATTTTGAAAAATTTATATTATTTATCAATTAATACATTGTATTTAAACATTTTACATATTTTCAACATATTCATTGAATAATACTTACCTACTTTGTGTAATTAAAAACGCATTTAATGAAATATTTATTGTATATCTCAATTTATTTATATCTTTAAAATGTGTAAGGTTTTAAATACTTATTTTTCTATCATGATTATAACTGGAAGGTCTGGAAACAACGATTCAGGACACTGAAGATGATGACGATGAAACAGAAATTCCCGAACGTCCAGAAGATGACGGTGAAGAAGATGAAAATTAATACTTTTGTTCTTTAAATTATTAAAGATTTCTAGATTTTCACTGCAATTCAATTTCAATCGTAAGAAATGTACAGGTACTGAACAAAGATAAAATTAAAATACATTAACTCGTTTTACTTCCTTAAATTTTTACTTTGAAAAAATTAATATAACTTTTATATATATAATAATATAACAAGTATAATATATTATCTAATATATAAAAACTTACACATTTGAAAGATAAAGTACTTAGTTATTTTTCTACTTAAAATCTACTTTCAATAAATTAAAATATACATACAATAAGTATTTCATTTAAAGAGTTTTTAATTCCACAAAGTAGGTAAGTATCATTATCATTAAATGAATGTATTGAAAATATGTAAAATGTTATTAAATGCAATGTATTAACTGATAAATAATACAAATTATTCAAAATTAAAGGTAGTATTCACAGATATTCACGGTTGATTACATTACAGTACGTATGGCTGAGCGCTGCGCGCTCACTGCCCTCTATCTCGAAAACGATTGAGCGCATGAAAAAATGTTTCAAATAAAATTTGTCCCAAATTTTGTGCTCTACAATCACGATAATAAATATTAATATCATTGGAGCAATAGAAACCGAGATAATCGCAAAAAACTGTTTTTCTTCACCTTTGACCTTGAATAACTTACGACGCAGACATGGTATTTTATGAGACTTTTGAGACAACTTTTAGAACGCTAAAATGAAGGTATATACGAAAATTCAGCTTATTATCTCTCATTCCGAGGTTGATCGCTAATTTGACTGGACTATATGGTGTTTTGCAGAACAATCCAACTGCTGCAACTTTTACGTAAATTTTTAAAACAATTGTAGTAAATTCTTCATTTAAAAATTACAATCCCACCTTCTACTGCGAAGATGATGAGGGTGATTTACTGGTTGATGATGTTCAAGCATTTTTAAACAAGAAATAAAACTGCCTGAAATAGATGCGAAACTAGAATTAAATATAGAAAACGAACAAACTCCAAAAGTGGAACACGCTACATTGGGCGAACAATTAATTCAAATTGATTTAAATGAATTATCTACCAACTGTGTTGCTGGTTTTATTTAAAAAAAACTAAAAAAACAAGTACTTAGTTGCCCCACATGTATTGAAGTGATGTTTGGTTCGGCAGAACAAAATTCCAATTTGTTAATTGCGAAAAGACAATATACACTCGCCAGCAGAATGTGTTTTCCCAGTAAAAATTTCGCTGCAACATTTTTGCAAATGTTGCAAATTATTAATAACTCGGTGAAAATATATGGGACGAAAAAATCTTGATTACAGGAAAATTTTAAAAATATAATAAATAACATAAATTTTTCTTATTTATGTGAACAACACAAATCGGAACTTGTTCCAAAAATAATAAAAATAATTCATCGGACAATCATACATCACTGGTGTAAATGTGTGAATCGAATTTTGACAGGCAAAGACACCCGGCCCGTTGCAACAACGGACGCAACCAAGCAAAAAGCAAAACAAATTTATTTGCAACGTAAGAAAAGAATAGAGAAGGGGCAAAAAATCTTTTAACTTTTATTATTTTATTGTTATTATTGTTGATGCTTTTGTTGTTATTGTTGATGTTTTTATTGTTATTGTTGATGTTTATATTGTTATTGTTGATGTTTTTATTGTTATTGTTGATGTTTTTATTGTTATTGTTGATGTTTTTATTATTATTAATATTAAAGTGTTCTATATAACGAATTTATTATTTATATTCCCATATTTTTGCGAATCCTGCAAACAAACTTTTAAAAATCTGCAAACAGACTTTCATAAGTCTGTTTGTGTAAACAAATATCAGAGTTATTTTGAAGTGGCGCATTTAAAATTTCTTCGATAACTTCGTCTCCCAAACACCAGGGGGAGCGTACGTCTAGTATTACAAGTCTAATGCACGTGCGTTGAACGTCTATAGAGTGGGTGGCTTGTGATGGCATTGCATGTAGCAGAGTCATCACAATCTTTGGTGACGGTTTTTGGAAAATCGTTTAATTTAAGACTGCAACTGAACTGAATGCTGTTAAGGAGTGGATTCGAAATTATTTGGACAAACAAAAGTCCCCGCAACTTTTTTCATGGAGTGCCCTGACATGTCAAATTTGACAGTCAGTGAAGTCAAAGTATTTGCTGTCATATTCTTTAACTATAATTGTTGTTTCTTTCCTAGTTTAAAATGATGCAGCAAAATCAAAAAAGAGCGCGTAAAGATATTTTGCGCACCCATTCACAAAATAAACAAATGTCACATCGAGCAATAGGAAAACTACTAGGTGTCGGTCATTCCACGGTTTCAAATGTTCTTAAAAATTTTCGCGAATGTTTGAACATTGACCACAAACCAGAAGCTGGTCGAAGACCAGGTCCTGTGTCGAAAGAAAATGCTCAAAAAGTTGTACAAGCATTTCGAAGAAATACCAATTTATCAATTAGAGATGTAGCAAAGAAGGTGGATGTGTCACATTCTTTTGTACAAAAAACTAAGTAAAGAAAAGATTTGAAGCCATTCAAAGTACAGAAATGCCCTAATCATGGTGAAAAACAAAATTTGGTCGCCAAAACTCGAAGTCGAAAATTGTACACCCAATTTTTGATAAAATCAAAATGCGTTGTTATTAACGATGAAACTTCTGTCAAAGGAGACTTTAAACAAATCAGTGGCCAAGAATATTATACAGCCGTCAATAAACTGGATGTAGACCCAAAGTACAAACAAAAAAAATTGCTAAGTTTGCAAAGAAATTCTTAATATGGCAAGCAGTCTGCACTTGAGGAAAACGGAGTGACGTCTTCGTAACAGTAGGATCTATGAATAAAGAAATTTACAGAAAATAATGTTTTCAAAAGCGACTTTTACCTCTCCTTCAAAGTCATGAAGAACAGTCGCTGCTTTGGCATGACTTGGCCACATGTCATTATGTTCAAGATGTTATGAATTGATATGAGGAAAACGAAGTGAATGTTGTACCGAAAAATATGAACCCACCTAATTGCCCAGAGTTACGCCCGATTGAACGGTACTGGGCTATAATCAAAAGAAATCTCCAGAAATCCCAAAAAGAAGCAAAAAGTGCAGAAACAATGAAAATAATGTGTAAAAAATATAAAATAACTGTTACTAATACGACTATACAAAATTTAATGAGATATGTAAAACGAAAAGTACGAGCTTTTGGGTATGGGATTTAATTTTGATAAAATAATGCATTATTAGTAATTGTCAAGTGTTCTTTCACGTGTCGTAATTTTTTTATATTTTTATTATAAACGTTTTGCAAATAGTGAACGTTTTTTTATGTCCAAATAATATCGAATTCAGTCCTTAATAAGGAAACGGCCATCTCATCGACAAACTGCGAACAAGATTCTTCGTCGTTTGCATCTGGTTGTAACCACTCTAGCGGAAATTTTGAGAATTGCAATTTTTATTTTGGTTCTGAAAAGTAGCGTTACAAATGCAACAACTTTGTTAGTTCATAAGTTATTGTTATAATTTTTGTTGCTTTAGTTAAAAAATAAGACATTTTTGTATAGTGAAATATGACGATTCATATTTCCCTTGGGACAATATGAGCGATTCATTTTTCTCTTGGGAAATATTAGTGTGTTATATTGTAACCAAGGCAATATTATTCAATATTGTGTCCATCAGAATTTTTTTTTTTATCACGACACATCTCTAGTGCAGATTAACGTGTTTATGTTTATCGTTATTAACATGGGAGAAGGTATGCATGCAAAACCTGTAGAATAGTAAAAAAATACTTTTTTTTGCAGAGATAAAAGCATTGATAAATTCTCTACTGGAGGTGCAGGAACGTCGTGAAGAGAGTCAAATCATGACAGTGTCCAATGGTTTGGTCGTCAATATTACGCCACAGTTGTGATTTCATCAGAGGCAATTGTAATTCAAGGGGATCATCCAGAAATAGTAAACTTGTATTTTGTGGCCTGCAATAGGCCCAATTCTGAATCAAACCCGTTAAAATTTAAAGGTTGTTAAAAAATAAACAGCCAATCAGATTTACGGATTTAACGCGTTACTATGGAAATTTGCAATTTAACATCCTTTAAATTTAACAACTTTGATTCAGAATTGCCCCTAATCAGAGGATTTCATGAAGAGGGACAGCGAGGCATTGTATTAATACATTAATAACATACAGAATAAGGAAAGCGCAGAACCGTGGTGCCAAGAATTTATTCTAAATAACAAATTGACAGTAAAATTTAGACTAGATACAGGGGCAGACGTTAATGTATATCCTCTAGACATTTTTGCGAAATTAGGCTTAAAAATGAATCGTCCAGAGAAAAAAATTACTGGGGCAGAGGATTGTGATATTCCATACCTGGGAACATGTAAAATAAAAATAAAATTAGCTAGTTCAGATGTTGAATCCGAAGAAATGTTTTAAATAATGAAACAAAGGCAACCATTGTTGAGCTTAAGATTGTGTGATAAATTTAACTTGGTTACACGTAACCAAGCAATAAACAATGTAAATAGCCACGTACTTGAAATAAAAGATATAACTAATAATTTTTCTAATGTTTTTAGGGGAATAGACTGTATGTCTGGCGAATACAAAATTGAACTGTGCGAAGGAGTTGAGCCGAAAATTCATCCACCAAGGCGAATTCCATTTCCACTAATGACCGTGCTCAAAGGAAAACTGGAACAGCTGGAAAAGGAAGGCATCATAACGAGGGAAAATGAACCAACTGATTGGGTAAACTCGTTATAGTACCAAAACCAAATAAAGATATTCGTATTTGTATTGACCGGAGAGATCTAAACAAAGCCATCAAAAGAGAACACTACTACATACCTTCACCAAATGAAGTGGTAAGCAAATTAAAAGATGTGCAATACTTTTCAGTAGTAGATTGTTCAAACGGGTTCTGGCAAGTGAAATTGGATGAGAAAAGTAGTAAATTATGTACATTTAACACTCCATTTGGGAGATATCGGTTTATTCGTATGCACCCGAAGTATTCCAGAAGAAATTAAGACAATTGTATGATGGTGTTGAAGGTATTGAAATATACATAGATGATATACTTGTTTGGGGTAAAAATCTATGGGAACATAATGAAAGACTAATTAAAGTATTAGAAATTGCCAGATCAAATAATATTAGGTTTAATTTAAAGAAATGCAAATTCTCTCAAAATAATGTCAAGTACATGGGTCACATAATAACAAAGGAAGGTCTAAAAATAGACGAAAGTAAAGTATCAGCAATAAGGGAAATGAAAAAGTCAGAAAATAAAAAAGATGTGGAGAGGTTTTTGGGATCACTCAAATACCTGAGGAGATTTATCCCAAATTTCTCACAGCTATCAGAGCCGTTAAGACAATTAATTCGAAAGGATACGTACTTTGTTTGGTCTGAAGCACAAGAAAAATCGTTTCTAGAATTAAAGCAAAAATTAATTTCGGGTCCAGTGTTACAGTATTATTCAATTGAAGAACCAGTAGTAATATCTTGTGATTCATCCAAAGATGGTTGTGGTTTAGTATTATTACAAAACAATTGTCGAATCGAGTATGCATCAAAAGCATTTACAAAGACTCAGAAAAATTATGCGCAGATAGAGAAGGAACTTTTAGCAATTGTTCATGCATGTAAAAAGTTCCATCAGTATATATTTGGTAGGAGAAATCTGACAATAGAAACTGACCACAAGCCGCTGGTAAGCATCTACAATAAGCCATTAACAACAGCACCAGCTAAACTTCAAAAAATGCTCATAATGCTTCAACCATATACATTTAACTTACTATACAAAAAAGGTAAGGATCTAATATTGGTAAACATGCTGTCACGTGCTTTTAAAAATGACGTAGACCCTCAGTTTGAACAAAACTGAAATAGAAACTCATCTATGGTTCTTAGTAGAGAATCTACCTATTTCAAATCCAAAATTCAAAGTTTTTCAAAATAAAACGTCCAACTGTACAGCTTCTTCGAGGGGCTGCTCGATTTGTGAGAGCAGACTCCGTTTCCTAGTAATAAAAAGGTCTGTGGACATATTTGCGACCTGCTTCTCTTCGAAGATCTCCAAGTAGATCTTGTAGCCGGTTTTCCGTGGAGCGAAAACCTCCTGAAGTCGTTTCATGGCTTCATCCCATGTTTTAATTTGTAGTTTGACGCCTTTCCACCAGGTGTGGGCCGTTCCCGTGAGTAGGAGGGGAAGACCTTCCAAGGCGTCTTCGTTGCTGATCCCCTCTTGTGCGAAATATGGTGGCTGAGGTGACAAATTCTTCCACTTTGTCCCTGTTGCGACTTCCGTCGTAGCGTGCGGGACACGCGGTGATGCTACGTCGGTGATTTGTTGGTGCTACGTTTAGCACGGGTGCTGCTGCTGTCGGTAGTCTGGCCATAAATGCCTCAAATTACTCTCGTGAGAATTGGACGGCCATAGTGTGTCGAGGACTTCTTCTTAACCCTTTCTTACCTATATGTGATAATGGGCGCATTCGCGGTTACTCGTCAACCGATAAAACACTTCGCGAACTAATGTGCACAACTTAATTCGAGCCTCACGTTCGGGACGCCACTGTAGCTGGTTCAGTGAGCCGAAACTCTTTTATTGATAACAATATATACACAATATCTCAGGGGTTAACAAGTTATCGCACACAGAATAATCCGTAAACACAAAAGTCGTTGCACATGAAAATAGTCCTTAAACACAAGAAAAGTCCTTAAACGCGAAAATAGTCCTTGAGCACGAAAACACGAAAATAGTCTTGGAACACGAAAAGTTTTTGACACTAAACAAACGCGACTCGTCGACCCGGTGGGACCCCTCTGGATGCGTGGGTGCGCTAGAGGGCGTTATGAGTATTGTTCGTGTCGCCGGGATGAAAACAGGCAACTAGCGGGGTGCGCAATGCAGGGATGCGCGAGAGGGCGCAAGGGTTATCATTCGTGTTGTCGGGTGAAAACAGACAGCTGGCTGGGGTGCCAGATGTGTGGGCGTGCCAAAAGGAGCATTTGAACCGAACTTTGTTACAAGACCTATTTTTGAGTCTATCTTAGCTATAAGTCTCTTTAGTCACATAGCTTGTAAGATAAGCGATAGTCAACACGGTTTTATGAAGGGCAGATCAACGTCAACTAACCTTTGTGAATATGTTCAGTCACATGCATTAGATAATCGTAAGCAAGTTGATGTACTATATACAGACTTATCAGAAGCCTTTGATGTTGTAAATCATTCCATCCTTCTTAGTAAACTGAGTGCTTTTGGTTTGTGTGAGAACTTAGTAAACCTGTTTAAGTCAGATGGTTCAAGTAAATATTAAATAAAATTGTGTATAAATATTATTGTGTATACTGAAGATTCCTCCAAGTCGTGGAAAAAATAGGGTTTTCTATGGGCCTATTGGTACGTCTTACTTGAATACCTGTTGGGTTAGCACATGATCGTACCTACCTGTGCGGTAAAACGCTAATTTCAAATTTAGAATTCCTTGCATATTAAGATGCCTGTTACGTGTAATTTGTGTGAAAAAGTGTTTTCCAAACAATCGAATCTAAACAGGCACATAAAGGACTTTCACAAACGTGAACCAACACATGTGTCATACGATATATCAGTTTGGAATTTTAAATGTTGACGACGACACAAAATGTAATTGCTCATTTCCGAAAGGAAGTGATCTGATAAAACATTTAAGAGAACTGCATATGCTACATTTTGCAAATCCAGAAGAACTTGTGTTTTCAAATATGAGTGGTGAGTGTGCTATGAAATTAGTATGGTTTCATAAATTTCTAATATTATTTTATTTTAGAATTTGAAAATTGGAAAAATGCAATTGTATCATCATAAAAGGTATGTAGGTATATGTCTCTTGTTATTTTTTATGATATCTATGTGGTTCTTTGTAGGAAAACAATCAAAATACAACAAAGACATTTACAAAAGAGTCAAGGTTCTTGCAAGTTGAATTATTCATGTACAAGTCAGATTATGTTAATTAAAAACAAGGAAAACGCCAAACTAATTGTTCAGTGGCAAAAAATCCATTATGGCCATAAATCAGAACTGCAACATCTCAAAATTTCCACAGACCAAAAGAATATTCAGCAGCAAAGTTAAAATCTGGAATTGCAAAAAGAAAGTGAGTTTGAATTAATTAATACTCCTATTTTTTTTTTAATTGGCGCTCTAAAAAATAATAACTCGGCCTATTTCGGGTGCATGGTACAAAGATATGAATAAGTTGTTTTCGTAATAATTTGATCAAATTCCATTTTGGTAACGATGTTTGCCTGATGCAAAACAAAGGTACATATCAAGCAAAAATCGAGTAAGCGGTGCAAAAATTTTGACATCAAAAAATGACAAAATTTTTAAAAACCTAGTGTAAAATGTTTGCAGTTATGAGTACGCAGACATGTAATTAGTGTTTCACGAATGTGGGGGGAATGCCACTGCTGTCGCACGAGTTTACGCCGAACGGTATCCGGTAAGAAAACATCTCACAGTAAATGCTATCAGGCGACTCGACCTACGATTGCGGGAAACAGACAGCTTGCTTCCAGTTGGAATGCAGGTCCACGATCGAGCTCGTTTTACAGGGTTCAAAGTGACCTGAAAAACAGGGAAAACCTGGAAAAGTCAGGGAATCTTGTAAAACGTCTGGAAAAGTAAGGGAATTGACTATTGGCAGGTAAAAGTCAGGAAATTTGTCATAAATTTAGATGAGATAAAAATAAAATTTTAATAATATCCTTTTTGATCACTTTTTTTTGTTTTATTTTGCACTGAAGATTTGTGTGCATGCACTGTTAAAATTTTTAAATTTCGCACTCCCTAAACTGCAGCAAGTGTTGAAGATTGCTATTCGTCGACGCGTTGGGTTCCGTTTTCAGTGATTGGCCACTTCCATTCTCGTTGATCGCCCTGAAATCACAATAAGATTCCACTGTTCGATGGCGAAGGCTAATTTAATGCAATGTGCTGATGTGACATTGCAATATAAAAATGTTTATATTTAAGTTTTAAGTTCTTGCTTATTTATTATTGTTTCTCTACAAAAAAAGGTAAGCCTGTTCTCACCGCCAATTTGATTTCTAACCTTACTTTTATTTTATTAATTTAGTAAAAATGCCAAATAACACAAAACGAAGTACTTTTAATTACGACTGGATTAACTCCGACTTGAATCCAGGATTGTGCAATGTTATTAAACCGGTTAAGACTGACAACAATAAAGTATATTGTTCATATTGCTTAAAATGTTTTTCACTGAGCAATATGGGTCGAAGAGCCGTAGATAGTCACTTAAAGTCTGATTCACAAGTTAAAAAGAAAATTATGATAGAGAAAAATACAAAAATTAGCAATTTAAATGGTGAAGCAAATGCTTCACTCAAAACTGATGAACCTCAAACTAATACGGTGCAAAATACTCCAGCTTCTACCTCAGGAAGTCTCCGAAGCTGTTTAGTGCAAGAAAAGGTATCAGACGCAGAAATTCTTTGGTGTTTGAATATTGTTGCACAACATAAATCAATCAATTCCATATATACAGATATAAGGGTTATGAAATTAATGTTTGAGGACAGCGCTGTTGCGAACAAATTATCTTTAAGCACAACAAAATCGTCTTATGTTATATGCCATGGTCTTGCGCCATATTTTAAGCAAACATTAGATTCGACTTTAAAATTATGTCAACGGTTTGTCGTTTGCTTCGACGAATCCTTAAATAAAGTGGCCCAAAAGGGTCAAATGGACCTACTCCTGAGGTTTTGGAATGAAGAATCTTGTTGTGTTCAGACAAGATATTTAACTTCAGTCTTTTTAAATCATGCAACAGCATCTGATTTGATACAGAAATTTAAAGAGGGCTTAGTAAACTTCAACTTAAAAAGCATTGTGCAGGTATTTATTGTTTGAAAGAAAAACTTACATTATTTATACACTTTTTAATAGATTTTTATGGACGGACCTAATGTTAATTGGAAGTTTTTTGAAACACTGAAAGAGGAAGAATCACTTACTAATATTATGGACTTGGGGTCCTGTGGTCTCCATGTTGTGCATGGAGCCTTCCAAAACGGTGTTCGACGAGCCCAATGGAATATTCGTAAATTTTTACGCGGAATGTACTATTTATTTGTCAACTCTCCCGCTCGCAGAGGAGATTTCACTAGCCTTACTGGAATATCCAACTTCCCCTTCAAATTTTGCAGCGTAAGGTGGCTCGAGAATTCTAAAGTGGCTGACAGGGCATTGGAATTACTAGAGCCCATTTCATTATATGTTAAAAATCAGAAAGGATTGCCAAAAAATACCTCAATCAAAAACATAAAAGACAATTTAACTGTTGTAACTTTGCCATTGAAGTTAGCCTTTTTTTCTACGGTTGCTAATGTACTTGAACCGTTTTTGATAAAGTACCAAACGGCAAAGCCAATGATTCCCTTTTTGTACCAAGACTTAGAGGCATTACTAATAAATTTATTAAAACGTTTTGTAAAAGAGGAATTTTGCAAGTTACGCACAAGTAAACTGATGAAATTAAACTTTTCCGACAAAAGTATTTTCCTATCGTTAACAAAAATTGATGTCGGTTTTCGCGTAAAATCGTTATTAAAAAATTCCACAGTTATAGAAAAAGACAAACTTCAATTTTTAAAAGAGTGTCAAATTTTTTTGATTGGTACTGTATCAAAACTTATTGAAAGATGTAGTTTGAAATATCCAATGGTGGAATATGTCTCTTGTTTTAGTCCAAAGGTTATTGTTAATAAGTCCGCTACAGGCAAAATGAAGAGCTGGCTGCAGTGTTTTTATGATGCAAAGTTAATCAACGGACCCACTGCAGACCAGGCTGAGTTGCAATTTGGCAATTTAGTAGAGGATGCAAACTTTTTAAAGAAATGTAAAAAGTTTAATTTAAATTTCAAACAACTTGATGTCTTTTATTGTGAACAGATTGGCACATCTAATGATTTTAAAGAATTGTGGGAGGTTACCAAAACTGTTTTAATATTCTCTCATGGGAATGCAACTGTAGAGTCAGGTTTTTCTACTAATAAACAAATAATAGTGGAGAATTTAAAAGAACATTCACTTGTAGCACAAAGACAAGTGTATGATGGTATAGCTGCGGCGGGTGGCATTTTAAATATAAAAATTGACTCATCAATGAGGTCTTACGTCAAAAGCTCGTATCGCGCCTATAAAGATTTTCTAGACAAACAAAAAGTAGTTTCAGAAAAAGAAAGTGAAGAAATTAGAAAGAAAAAAGCGGCAAAGTCACAACTGTTTCACTTGGAAGCAAAGAAAAAAAAATTGAAGAAGCAGCTGCATACGAAACGTCATTAATTGAAGTAGAGATGACTGAATTAAGGAAGAAAATTTAAAAAGTATTATCCGTTGTTTTGAAAAATAAAAAATTTATTTGTGTTACCTCTAGAATGTTTTTTTTGTTTTGCTTTTTATACTCATATTTTTTTAATTTGTTTTATATAATGAAATAAATATCTTTTATTTTCAACAATTTTCATTTTTTTTTTTTATCTGGAAATGAGACGTAAATGGTCAGGGAAAACCTGGAAAAGTCAGGGAATTTTAAAACTCAGAATCACTTTGAGCCCTGTTTTAGGACCACGCGTACTCCGCAGTTAGAGGAAGAAGTCTTAGATCTTATCGCCGACGATCCGACAAGAAGTGCTCGGGATATTAGCAGAGAGTTGGGGATACATTCAAGCACAGTAAATGAAATTACTAGAAGCGAGAGGCTTCGTCCGTACCATTACAAGGTTCAAACCTTAGTTCCTGGATATTATGAAAGACGGATAAATTATTTTAATTGATTATCAAAACCCAAAGTTTACCTCCAAAATGATGTGGACTAACGAGGCAACTTTTACACGTTGCAAAATCCCCATATTTTCAGGTAAGTGTGGGCCGGTATTTTGGGCACCAACTTAATTGGACCATTTGTCATTCCCAACCGTTTAAATGGTGAACATTCGTAAATTTATTAGAAAACAACGTGGAAAATGTTTTGGATAACATCCCCTTGGCAAATTTAAATCATACCTGGGGTGCGATTTTGTTTCTCGATCGAAGCGATAAAATAAATGTCATTACGTAGGTTTTAAATGCAAAAGTTTGCATTTATTCTTTGCATATAAGCTTATTAAATGCTCAAAAGTTTACAATTACCTTAATTTTAAGAACTTATAACTCAGAATTACGATTTTGATCTTCTATTTTGACATAAATTTCGAGGTTATGTCTCCAAAATTTTTCACTTTACTCAGAGCTATCGATAAAAGATCGCTGCACGAAGACTTGATTTCGTGACAGAATCGAGAAATGTGACAGAAATGTAGCATCTCAACCAATCAGCAAACGAGATTTTATCGCTAACGGGTTTTTTTCGGTCGAGAAACAAAATCGCACCCCTGGTTCCTATTATTAGATTCTATCAAGAAGAGTGATGAAAATATAATATAAATATTGATATGAAGAGATATGAAGACTTAGGCGTTATCGCAAGGCACCAATGTCCTTTGTTATGGTGGAGAGATGAAGGAAAATTGTTTCCTAACTTAAAGAGAATTGCTAGAAAAGTTTTGGCAAGAGCTGCCACATCTGTACCAGCCGAGCGAATTTTTTCCAAGAGTGGTGAATTAAGTATTATCAAACCGGCGTTCGGTACTAAAACCAGAGCGTGTTAACGAAATCTTTTTTTTATATTTTAATTTGTAACCTGTTTTATGAATATTTTTCGTTCCAAAAAGTTAGTTTTTTGTTTTATTTGTTTCTTTGTTATGTTTTAATTTTGTAACAGTTAAAATAAAATAAAAAAGAAAAATATGGACGTTTTAGTATCTCAGCTTTGCTATTTAGAACATCGAATAATATCGATTACAAGATATAATCGATATTTATTTTTCTGTATGGATGTTGTATCGATACGGGTGTGATATCGTTAAGCCCACCTCTAACGCAGATTGTCACATTGCTGCCAAATAGTCGAAATCGCATGCGCTCTACAAACACAATACTCCCACTTTCAAGGTGCAGCAAATGTCAACGAAGTTTCGAGGTGACCAATTCGTGAAAAAAGTACAGAATAGATGGCGCAGCCAACTGTCAGCTGGCTGTCAGGACAGGAATGTAAGGTTATGTTTAATTTAAATAATAATAATAATAATAATTTTTCAAGTTTAATAAGATCTGTGAGTTGAATATGATGGCACAGATTACAGTTGAATTATTATCAGACATTCTCAGCTATATTAATTCTCGACAAAGACCAATCATAGAAGGGGAAAATGTATTCAAGGCTAGACATGTAATTCTGTGCCAACTAAAAACGAATCAAAAAATGAAGGTATGTGCCCTAATTTTAAAAACGTCGGGATTAACATCACCACCTCATGAGCTTGAATTTGGCTGAAGATCCGCAACAATGGCACTGTGTTTGCAGCTGTAAAGCCCGGCAGTCTGGTTGTTGCCACGTTGATCTACATTAATCGGTGAGCAAGTAGATTAGCAATACACCATTGTGTTACTTAATGTTCTATAGTTTAAAAACATTTTTTTTTAGATTCGGAACCCTAGAACTTCAAAGTTGTACAGACCAACCTTAGCAGTGGGGCAAAGAAAAAGAAGCTGTACGGTTCATGCATGAGGGCACTAAACTCACTGAATTTTGTCACCCAGAAAATAAAAGTGAAAGAACGAATTGGGCACTAATTTAGAATTGGAGGAAGCAAATTTAAACATATTATTAAATGGTGATAATGAACGGAAAATGTTGATAACTATTTTCGCTTAATTTTTCAGCAGTTCATGGAAGTGCACTTCAACTTTTTAAAGCAAGGGCTAAAAAATTTGAAATAGGACAATCAGGCACTTCTATAATAAATCTACAGATGGTGCAGTCAGGTTGTATAGTATAACTCTTTACTAGGGCACTATCAAGCTATTGCAATTGTTGATTTAAAAAACTGCACCCACTGACTGTTCCGTTTGCTGATTTTTGTTTATTTGTTTTAGGAAAAATGAAAACAGTACATCTTATGACAAAATTGTTGCAAATATTCAGCAATCACAGTTTTTGGAATCATGTGATCTACAGGTGGAAGATTATGCATTGAAAATTTGTTGCAAAAATGTTTTCAAAAACTTAAAAGACGTTAACCATAGAAAATCAGCTTTAAATGTAAAACAAAATTCCGAAGAGTGGGTTAAGCTGCGGTCGTGGATAGGCCCGTACCCTTCAGGTGCTCAAAATCGGCAATCATAGACATACATTTTTTTAATTTCTGTGATTATTTATATTGAACAAGAATGGAAGATTTATGTTTTGTTATTGTACGGTATCTGTTACACCCTATGTGATGAACTGATGAGTGGTGACCCAGGCGCGGAATAAAATGTCACTCGCTCGATCGTGTGCCGCCATTTCGAAATGGGGGCACTTGAGCCTCGCCACTTCCAGCTAACGCGAGCACCGAGCGCATCAAAGATCCTCCCTGGGCGAATCCCCAACGTTCATTTACGGACACGCATGTTGATCTGTTGTAGAATCGTCATTAAATTTGCATGCTTATATGTATTGACTCATGTGAAAGTCGTAGTTTAATAGATTTTTTTAATTGTCGACATAAAGAGTAGTATATCATTTTTTCATTTTATTTGAAAGAATTTCATTTATTTATTTCTTTTTCGTTTTAGTATTATTAATTTTATTTCGATTTCTAACTTTTAAATTTTATTTGCCAGAACTTCATTTAGCTCTTTGTTTTTCGTGTTAAAATTATTGTCTTTTAATTTCTAGGTTTTACGTTTTATTTATTTATTTGTTTCTGTCTCGTTTTAGAATTATAAATTTTATTTTGATTTCTACCTGCATAAGTTCATTTATAGTTTCACATTTTTAGCATTAGTTATAAGTGAATTGCAAGGAGTAATTTAATAATAAAGTTTGTTAAAAAAATACTGTTTTTAATTTTGGTTCAGTTATCTACAGTTTCGAAAGAAAGCATGTCTGTGAAGGCACATACGAACTCAAAAACATACTGCCAACGTTGTAGGACAACCCAAAGCCGATTTCTATGACGATATCTGCGTGGCATTTATTTCAGACAACATACCTGTAACAAAATTGAACCATCCTGCCTTTAAACAGATTACAAAAAAATAAACGGGATGAGACTTACCAGGTAGACCAGTCTACCATAAGGAAACAATACGTAAAAACACACGCTTTATTAAATCACACACACAGATTACGCTAACTATATTTTATTCTTTTACTTCACACATACACCCTAATCACTAATACACTTAATTAACTCTCCTATCTCTACGCACTCTACGTACTACCCTCGGTGGTTCCTACCCGCGAACTCCCCTAAAATCCCCTTGCTCACCAGTAGCGTCACCCCCACCCTGTTGGCTTACCCAGATTCTCCCTCAATTATCGGTTGCCTACCTACAGGTCAACGACATAACAGGTCTAACCCTTACATTGCGTATTATGGGTTGCCTGCCTACAGGTCAACGACATAACAGGTCTAACCCTTACATCGCGTATTATGGGTTGCCTGCCTACGGGTCAACGACACGTACTACAAATCTAACCCTTACATTCGACCATCCTGACCTTGAATCGTCCTCGATACAATTATCAAGGAGAAACAAAACAAATAACAAAAAAAAACATTAAAGAAAATATTAAGCACAAACACTCATATCTGCCTACAATCCATCCACAAAAACAAAAAAAAATATATCTAACTCCACAACCACAAACTCCTTCGCACTCTAAAAAAAAATCAACTAATTTAAATTTAGTCTAACTACACGCAATTATCTACAAATATTGAGTTCCACAACCCCAATCTACAAATTTGTTACGCTAAATTTACTACACTCAAAAGTCAAGTAGAACAACAATTGGGCTCCACAACGGCTTTGCCTTGCTTTATTCAACTGGCCCACTCTCTTGTATTGTTTCACTTTCGTCACTTTTCTCACTCGTATACTCTGCTTTTCCCAGCACTCCCGCACTTTCATTCTCTTCTTCTTCGTCTTCTTCCCCGTCTGTTTCCTCGTGGTTGAAGTGTAAACTATCCTCACGCTTCTTTCTTTGCAGAGCATATTGAACTTAACTCGTCGAAACAAGCCCGGTAATTCCGACACCACTGTTCTCGATGTCGTTTCCATTTTACTCAACACACAATCCTCGACTCGCATTCTTCTCAAATTGTTCTTTCCCATTTGCTGACTGACGTTTTTCATCAACTGATCGACCTCCCCTATTGTTTCCTGATGTATCTCAACCGTCTCATCAAATTGTTGATCGACCTGCTGGTTGCCCTCTTCTAAATTCTGCCCAATCTCATTCTGTCGCTCCAGTAATTTTCGTTGCATAGTTTCCGCCATTCCTTCGCCCATTTTTACCATGGAGGCAGTAATTCGAGTGCACGGGACGAACGCATTAACATCACCCACTACTTCGTCCTCGTTTATGGCCTCACCTGACTGTTTTTCGAATTCCTCGGAGGTCAGGTTGTAAACTCTCAACAGGTAGTTGTTTGCTCTCTTTTTCACTGGTACCATCTTCGACTCGTGAGGCGCCACTGTCACTCCCTTGGCCAATTCGTAAGTTTCCAGTCCTGGTTCTCGCACCAAGGCTTCTACGTCGATGTTCTTGAAGGGTGCTTCACAGGAGTATCCAAACGCGATCCAATCACCCTTTCTCATGTACGCGATTTCTTTTCTCTCAGTAAACGGTCGCCCCACTAATAAATCACAGTCCTGTGAATCGTTCGGCACCACTAGTAACTCGATGTCATTGACCGTAACTTCATCCACAGCTAGACGCACTTTTACTCTACCCTCAACCGTCAGAGCTGGCGTCGTAACACTGCCAAACGCGTATAGATTTTGTCGGAACTTCACAGGTTTTAATCCACACTTCTCGGTCACACTTCGTTTAACTGTACACACCGCACTCCCGGTATCCACCAATCCCGTCACAAAGTCTCTATCGTTGATTAGAAAGGTTCGGGCCACTGTATCTCGACTTGTCAGGCTTTTTTCAACCCTGTGAACCCGCTTTTTCGGCTCGGTGGCTCTTGTTTGCTCAGGTCTACTCTCACAGGTTTCAGGGTGCCTCTTACTCTGACATGCTGCCGCAATGTGGCCATACTCCCGGCATCTAAAGCAGAGAGGCCGGCCCGCGTTATCACGTCCCGGCAACCATCTCTTCTCCGTTTTGATGGGGGACAACATCGTTGATGGGGTAGAAGGTTTTAGTGGTACGAATCTGTCTACTTTATGTCTGGCCCGTCTTTCCGCCACTAATCTCTCATACACAATGAAGTCTCTAAAGAGGTCATCCTCATCTGTGTGGGTCTTTGACATCAACATTGTCGCCAATTCTTTTGAAAGCAGGTCCACCGCTAGCTGCTCCTTTGTCTCCGTAAATGACAATTTCAGGGCTGAACACAACCTGACCTTGTCGTGAAAATAAAGATTTGTGCTCTCTTGTGCACTCTGTACCCGACTTGACATCGCTTTCCACAACTGGGTTTGGCTATGCTCCCTTACAAATGTACTCCTGAAGGCCAGTTCAAACTCCTCCCAACTCCGTATCCTTTCTCGTTTCGACTCGTACCATAGACGAGCGGGGCCAACCAGCTGTGTTCGCGCAGTTTCGAACGTGAATTCCGACGGCCAATGGTGCAGCCTCGCCGTTGCACTTATTTTCTTCAGCCAAGGACCACTACGACTCAAGTCTTCCCCGTCGAATTTTTCCACTGACTTAGAAAAATCCGGCATGACCTGGTAGTTCGGCAGCCCACCACTATTTCCTCTGGTGCTGCCCTGCTCTCCAGCAGCTGTGCTGCGCTCGACTAGATCCATCAACTTCCGGTTCTGCTCAAGGATATACTGCATTAATCCTGTCGACTGGATATCTGAAGGGTTTTGCGGGACTGGCTGATCGTTTATGTACCTACTCGTTCGCGGCGGATTTTCCCAAGGAGTGTCAACAAGGCCCCCATAACCTAAAACGCCAAAGCTGCCATTCCTGTCGCGTCCATTCCCAAGCTGGCTCCCTATTGGCTCCGGCTCAGTCACACCTGCGCCGTACGAGCCTGGGACACTTTGCTGGAACAAGTTGGTGATGTTGGAGGTAACGGGTTGGGACGCATGCGCCGAAGTTGTTGTCGGTACAGCGGTACTCATGGCGTTGATGCATGTTGGCGTCCTCTCGGTGGCCATTTTAGAAGCCGCGGCGTCCTCTGGGATTCTTCCCTTTGGGCCCCTCTCGCCCAATTCTTGGTCTTCACTCACAATGCTCGTGGGTGTAAGACCTCTTCCCTCACCGCTCTGGTTGCCTTCCCACCGCTGTCCGGCCACAAATTGCTCGAACTTCTCGTTCAAAACATTGTTGAGCATGACTTCACTTTTCCTGTTCAACGCGCACGCAAACAAGAAATATCCCACTTCTGATATGTAAAAACACACGCTTTATTAAATCACACACACAGATTACGCTAACTACACTTTATTCTTTTACTTCACACATACACCCTAATCACTAATACACTTAATTAACTCTCCTATCTCTACGCACTCTACGTACTACCCTCGGTGATTCCTACCCGCGAACTCCCCTAAAATCCCCTTGCTCACCCGTAGCGTCACCCCCACCCTGTTGGCTTACCCAGATTCTCCCTCAATTATCGGTTGCCTACCTACAGGTCAACGACATAACAGGTCTAACCCTTACATCGCGTATTATGGGTTGCCTGCCTACGGGTCAACGACACGTACTACAAATCTAACCCTTACAATACGTTGCAACCTATTACAACAAAACGATTAATAAAATACAAAATAACTTTCCCAGATATCTATATCTATAAGGGTTAGTGCTGATAAGACAATAGATGTTAAGAGCAGGTGTGTTATCATGGTGATTGCTGGAATTTAGCATCCACAAACTCCATATCAACCGTACTTAATATCCACACAATTTCGACCTAGCGTACCCCAAAGAAATAGCCACCATGGGACAAACACATTAGGTATGAATACGCGCATCTTATGTGACATCACCACGGTTCAGGTGATGACTGCTCGGGGATTATGCTCCAATTGGAAACAACCAATATATTACGACGTCGATCAAGTGATAACAAAAAACATACTTGAAGATGCAATTGCATCTTTACACAATAGTAATTACATTGTTGCCACTGTGGTCAGTGAAATGGGCTCCACAAACCAGCGGCTATAATAGGACCTAGGAATTGACACATCCAGAAATACTTTCACGTATCCCTGATGAAAGTAAATTAAATTTTGTTTTTACGGATGTGCCACATTTGTTAAAACTGTTGACGAACCACTTTTTAGATGATCGTTTCGCCTTACATGACAAAGTTCTGTCAAAAGATTGTATTGAAAAGGTTTTGGAAAAATCTGTCAATACTGGACTGACAACTGCTCATTAATTAAATAGACATCTTTTAGATGTTAAGGGTTCCCAAC
This sequence comes from Zophobas morio, assembly GCF_036711695.1. Classification (NCBI taxonomy): domain Eukaryota; kingdom Metazoa; phylum Arthropoda; class Insecta; order Coleoptera; family Tenebrionidae; genus Zophobas; species Zophobas morio. Next base: position 12,819,819 of record NW_026972122.1, read on the forward strand.
GCCAAAAGGTCAAAACAGCTACTAAATTGATGTCTCACACGACAGCTTCTGTTATAAAATTTTGTGGGAAAAAAAATTATTAAAATGCTTACTATAAAGATGTATCTAATGATATCGAGTTGGTTAACCAATATTTTGACGTACATAATAGTTCTCAGAAGTTGGCAAAAAGAAGAAAAAGTGCGTACGGAGTGAATTTAGCAGTTCAAGATGCAATTTTATATATATTTACGTTATTGCTAATTTTGAGAATTGACGATGATATTTTGTATTTAAAGAATTTTATCGCAATTACGACCGCTGATAAAAGTATCCTAGACGCAAAAAAAGAGACATTATGTCCGTTCACACTAATAATCTGACTGCAAGGGTGCGACGTTACACTTGCATATCGAATCCGCTATTTAGGGCGATAACCACTTGACGGGTCTATTAGTGAATCTTGATGAGTGATTTGACCCAGATGGGTGGCCCTGTGTCTTATCGGAATGTTTACCAAAAAGGTCCGAGGGAATAGTTTTCAGTTTTAAGCCGGACGCGAACGGGTGAAGATTTGTGATTTTTATTATAAAAGAAAAGTGTTGAGGTGAGTGTATCACTAGTTATCGGTCTTGGGGGTGATGTGAGTGAGATTTCACAAAGGTGTAATCTGCATTGTTAATTGTTGTAAAAACTAATTGAATTATCTACTGTGATTTGGTGAGTCCGTTCCTTGTTGTTATTGTTGCATTTGAAAAGATTATGGATAAGTGGTACCGAGGAAGTTGTCAAATAATGTTAACATAATCCTGAGAGATATTGAAATAGTAAAAGTGATGAAATGAGCCTTGACATGTCGAGCTAATTTGATTAGGCTGTCCGCCTTCCTGTGATACCTTTATGCCTGTTGTTGCGGGCGAAGAAATACTTGTTGTTGCGGGTATGTGCCTGTTGTTGCGGGTACGGTGCGGGCATCAATCCTGATATCTGTAGTCAGAGGACTAGTAGCAAAGTGGACACCTCGTGCAGTTATTCCCTTAGTGTCACTGCACCCTTTGGTACTAGACCTGGGACAGTAGCAGGAGCTGGGTGCGTTGCAATCTCTGTACCGGGCAGTATGGACAGTGTGTGATTCCAACCCAGGGCCTGCCAAGTTGAGTGGGAAAATTTGAGCCGGTTTATCTATACCACTTCAATGCACTACAGACCCATAAGTCTGTCTTCGTTTCTATATCTCTCTCGTGTTATCATATTGGGCGTACATAAACCTATCCTTATGCTACAACTAAATCTCAAGGCAGATGGCTCTGCAGTCGCAAAATTTCTGTCAACTTGTAACACATTTGAAAATTGAAAGAAAACAACTGCCGGACGCCATCCGCCATTACAGATGCCCCTACTTCTAACGGTGTTCTGACGTATATGTGTGACGCACGCACAGGTGTGACGCGCTGTGACACATGAGCAATAACGGCAATAAATTTGCGCGACTTTGAATTTGAAAAATGTAAGTGTGTGAGTGCGAATACGTGTCGAATACCAACAAGAAGTAAATACCTACCGAAAATTATTTGAAGAAACGCCATGACGAAAAATTTTAGCTTTTTAATGCAAATTTAAATAAAACAAATAATGTATTATTGTTGTAGATATTGTATTATTTGTGGCAACAACACAGAAAATGCGAAGGCACTGCATTGTTTTCCTCGATCGCTTGCTAGGTGAGTTTACAAACATTGAAGTATATTTAATTTTTAAGTAAGAAAAAAAAAGAAGAAAAATTTAATGCAAAATCATTTTATTTTTTAGATTACGTGAATGGGAAGAAGCACTAAAAATTGAGATATAGAAAAAAAAGTGAAAGCACACTGGAGAATTTGCAGTGAACACTTTTCCGCAAATTCTTGCGCTAATAATTGGTCAGCAACTTTAAATCGAAATGCAGCATCTTCGCAATACATCCAAACTTCCGAGACTGAGGTAATAATTATTAAAGAAAAGGAAATAACTATTGTATGAAATTTGCTTCGTTTTGTTTTTTGTATTAAATATTCATGTTTTTTAGATCATTGAAGAGAATGTGCTGCAGCCACCAACTGTGACACCCCCAGTTCTTCCGGTCGAACCGTTAATGGTACAAACTTATATGTAGTGTCTTTGTATGCAATAATCATTAATTGATGACAAATGAAGACATACATTTTTCAACACCAATTAAAGTTCCCTCCACTCATCCTGTTCCATCGACATCAAAAGGAAGTGCTTCTCTGATGTATGATACTTCTGTGCTCTCTTCTTTGCATGAAACGCCTACTTCTTCTTATTCTTCTATTAATTTTCGTCAAAATGCGACTATTTTTTCTACTAACGAGTCCAAAGCACCATCGATTAGTAGATCTTTGTTTAAGAAATGTGATCTCAATTTCTCGTGGAAAAGGTGTACTCCACAGAAAAGAAATTGAGATCTATACTTAAACAAAGAGAAAAGCAGCTTCAGGCAGTTAAAAAATTATGCAAACAACGTGGAAAAGAATTGCGACAAGTATATCAAATTAAAGATTTGGATAAAAATCCATTAGTCAATTATCTGTTTGAAGGTTTATCTTCCGTTGTTGCTAATTTTTTTGTTGCCCAAGTTCGGTGGTCTAAACAACCAACTCGTGCTCGTCGATGGTCTTTGGAGGACAAACTCTTGGCTCTTCTTTTGTTCAAACGTAGCCCTAGTTGTTTTGCTCTTATGCGCCGCTTTCTTGCTTTACCTAGTCGCAGTACCCTAACTGCCCTTCTTTCGCCTTTTCCATTAAAGCCGGGGATTAATCTTAATTTATTCCAACACCTGCAATCAGTTCTCGCAGGCCGTCCCCCAAAAGATTCGGTCTGTACTCTAATGTTCGACGAAATGAGTATTCTCGAACATTTAGAGTACGATCAAAGTGGCGACTGTTTTGTGGGACTGGAGTACTTAGGACACCATGGCAGCTCCGCAAAAATTGCAAATCATGCCCTGGTGTTAATGGTTCAAGGTGTTGGAGGTAAATGGAAACAACCTCTGGCTTTCTATTTTTCACATGGTCCTGTTTCTTCGGATAAGTTGCAACTCATACTGTTAGACGTTCTTGACACTTGCAGTAACCATGGTTTGAATGTGGTAAGCTGCATTTCAGACATGGGTACTAATAACGGCAAGACGTTTAAAAGTATGAGTGCAACGGAATCCCAACCTTTTTTCGTGCATAAAGGGAAACGCATCTTTTACATGTTCGATACTCCCCACCTTATTAAGTGCCTCCACAACAATTTCCTCAAACACCCCATCCAAGTCCCAGTTTTAATTGGTGAGGAAAGTGTAGCCTTCACGGCACGGTGGGATCACTTGTTGGAGGCTAAGGCCATTGATGATAGGAGCCCTGTGGACTACCGCACTTTGAAGAAGCTGACAGATGCCCATTTTCACCGCTCTGTGCAACAAACCATGAAGGTGAAGTTGGCGGCTCAGATTTTTAGCCATTCTTTTGCTGCCTATATTCACAGCTTAATTTCAACGAGTAAGTATATAGTAGGGTGATTCAAAAAAAAAAAAATATTTTTTTTTTCGTGCAAAGAGGTTCAAAAGTTTCTTTTCAACGTAAAAAAATACCAGTTAAAATTTGAGCTCTTAATATTAATATTAAGACCGTCCGCATCGCGTTTTTCTATTTCCCATAAGAATAACATGGGAAAATTTTTTTTTTGCACCTTCTGATTTTTATTGCTAGCCCGTCGTGTGTCGTGAAAAAAATTCAATCAGATATTTTTATAGAGAATTGAACGCTCTACAAAAAGTGTCTCTCCTATGATTTTGCGAGAAACCTGATAGTTGAAGAGTTATTTTAGGCTAAAGTTAAATTTATCGCAAATTTTGACGTTTTTGATGCATTACAATAAATTTGATGGTCTTATTGGAATAAATCACCACAAAAATGTATGCCCATTTTAACTTTAGTTTTATAAATAGTAATTGTTTATAATTTTATGCTATAATAAGGTCAGTGAAACTCTTTCCGAACATTTTTAGTATCAGTGGGTTAAAAAATCATAGTTTATTTCGTTTTTGTTTAACCTAAATTTTGGTTTTCAAACTATAATTGTTGATCATTTTTTGCATTTATCCAAACAAATCAACCAATTTCAAAAAATTTATTGTTATAAATTTCTACATTTATTTTATGAAAAAAAAAAAACACTTTAAGTAAAGTGCCGCCGTTAATTGCTTTTCTATTTATCCAATAGTCTGTAAATATTTTAAAAGTAATCATTACTTATTTAAATTTTCAAAATTACAGGTGAGAAATTGTCTTATTATTGATTGGCCGATAAAGAAGAAATTCTTTTAGATTTTGTCGGTATTATAGCTACTTATTCTTACTATAAGTAGAGTTGTAGATAAAGAAAGTTTAGTTTGTTGACATGTATAAAAATTGATGTTTGTATTTGTCAGTGTATTCTTTTATTGAAATGTTAGATTAATCGAATACTGATAATTATTTAATATTTTTGCGTTGTAATCTTATTTTTTTTTCGATAAGAGTTATTTATTAATTATGGATTATTTAAGTCGCGTTGTTGGTGACAATCTAATTGAAGATTTTGTTGGACGTAAGCTTCCTTCCGTACAAGAGGTTATGTCAGTATTTCTTTATCATAAAACAAATTTAAAATTACAACGAAGAGAATGTCTTTCGGTCACTATTGATAAAGTTCGAGAAAAGTGGTCACAAGTAGGAATTCCAACGTGTGGAAAAGATCATGCAATGAATAAACTTTCTGGCCTCTTAGATCAAGTGAAAAATTTACAAAAAAGTTCCAAGCGCAGACGGTCAAAGACACAAAAGCAAAAAGAGTCAAATTTTAATCACAAATTAAAACTTTTATTTGACGTTGCTCAATTCAACGTTGAAAGATTTATCAATGATGATCAAAAATTATTTCTGGCCGGACAAAGATCAAAAAGTCGATTTGGACTAATTGATACTATTTCAAAACCGGAAGAGGTGGATAATCATATGATTGTTGATGATGTTATAATTGGTAATTGTGCTGGTAGGTTTATGACATTTTTAAAAACTGTTTCAATTCGAAATGATTACTAGTTAGATATGAATCAATATTTTTATTTTTAGATGTAAGTGAAGTTGAAACTAATATGTTATTAACCGCTCAAAAATCTGGGATAGTTCAATCCGACTTATCAGCGACCACGTCTAATCAAACGTCTACCCTAGTATCTGACTTTGAACTTCCGATGAGCCAACCGAAGAAAATTGACATAATGACACCTGAACTGGCTGGGGCACTTGATCGAGGAAAAATTAGTAATAGAAACGCTCTTTTCATATTAGCTGCTGCTTATAAGAGCGATATTTCCACCCCCAATCTTAGTTATAGTACACTTCATCGTGGCCGTATTAAGTTTCGAACAAACATCGCCGAAGATTTAAAAAAAGAATTCCGCACAGAAGACCGTTATGTTGTGCATTGGGACGGTAAAGTTCTGAGCGACATTTCTGAAAAAAAATCTGTAGATCGTATTGCGATTCTTCTATCCGTTAATGGAATTGATCAACTTCTTGGAGTTCCAAAAGCTGACAGTGGGACAGCACATCAACAGGCTTCAGCTGTGATTTCAACTTTAAATCAATGGAATGTAGCTTCATACGTGAAAGCGATGTGTTTTGACACGCCACCTGTCAATACCGGTAAAGTTAACACAATGAATAAATTAATTTAAATTTTTTATATTTAATCTTATTTGTTGATTTACAATTTTTTTTTACTTGTAGGTATTCACAAAGGAACATGTGTTTTGATTGAAAAAGAATTAAACCGGAAGTTAGTATGGCTCCCATGCCGCCATCACGTAATGGAAATTATTTTGCGGGGAGTTTTTGAAGTATATTGGAATACGACGTCGGGTCCTAATGTACCGATATTTGGCCGTTTCAAAAATTCGTGGGACAAACTTGATCAGTCAAAGTATAAAAGTGGAATGGAGGACGAAATTGTCGCAAATATTTTAATGAATGAACGCGCTGAAACCGTCGAATTTATTAACAATTGCTTAAAGGTAAAAATTGTTTACTATACTTTTCTACGATGGTCATAACTATTCATTATTAGATAATTTGTTAACGTTTTTTCTCTAGATATCTCAACCCCGAGACGATTATCAAGAATTGTTACTATTATCACTAGCTTTTCTTGATAGCTGGTCAGCAGAAACTTTCATTTTTAAGCGTCCTGGGGCCATGCATCATGCACGATGGATGTCCAAAGCTATCTACAGCTTGAAAATATTCATGTTTCGAGATCAATTCTACCTTTCGCCCCGCGAAGCAAATAGTTTACGACAAGTTTGTCTTTTTGTAATTATATTCTACATCAAAGCGTGGTATACAGCGACATCTGCAATTTTGGCACCAAATAATGATTTTGAATTTATAAAAAAATTTATTTCCTATGATAGCGTTGATGCGGCTGTTTCACGAAAAGCTTGTGACAAAATGAGTGACCACTTGTGGTACTTAAATGAAGAATTAGCTGTTATTTCTTTATTTGATACCAACGTTTCCGTAGGTATAAAAAAAAAGATGATTGAGGCGATTCATTCTCGCCCAGCTTTTACAACGACAATTCAGCGTTATCAAGTGCTCGAAAATGAGCTTGAATTAATTTTACAAAAAGATTTAAGTGATTTTGTGTCAAAAAAATCATTAGAACTGTTTAAAAAATTCGATTTACCTAGCGATTTTTTAGCAAAGGATATTTCGACTTGGTCTGATGACGATAGTTATATCGAATGTACTGAATTTTTTAAAACGTTAAAAGTAACGAATGACGTAGCTGAAAGAGGAATTGCGTTAATTGGAGAATATAACAATTATCTCACTAAGGATGAAGACCAACTACAGTATTTATTACAAGTAGTTCGAGAACATCGGCAACGTTATCCAGATTGTTTAAAAAAAAATCTTCAATAATAACAAAAATTTAAATTACATTGGATTGCTAAGTAATTTTCAAACGATTTAAAAGCCTGATTTAAAAGTAAAGTAAATAAATTTTTTATTCATACAATACCAATCGTCATTTGATTTATTCCTTCGTAAGTATTTTAAATTACTGAAGAAAAATATTTGTCTTTAGGTTAAATAAACTATGATTTTTTAACCCACTGATGCTGAAAATGTTCGGAAAGAGTTTTACTGGCCTTATTATAGCATAAAATTATAAACAATTACTGTTTAAAAAACTAAATTTAAAATGTGTATAAATTTTTGTGGTGATTTATTCCAATAAGACCATCAAATTTATTGTAATGCATCAAAAACGTCAAAATTTGCGATAAATTTAACTTTAGCCTAAAATAACTCTTCAACTATCAGGTTTCTCGCAAAATCATAGGAGACACTTTTTGTAGAGCGTTCAATTCTCTATAAAAATATGTGATTGAATTTTTTTCACGACACACGACGGGCTAGCAATAAAAATCAGAAGGTGCAAAAAAAAAATTTCCCATGTTATTCTTATGGGAAATAGAAAAACGCGATGCGGACCGTCTTAATATTAATATTAAGAGCTCAAATTTTAACTGGTATTTTTTTACGTTGAAAAGAAACTTTTGAACCTCTTTGCACGAAAAAAAAAATTATTATTTTTTTTTTAATCACCCTAGTATATAGTTAGTTATATTTTATGTTAATATACATATTTCACAATATTATGTAATTTTTCTAAAAACCAAATATTTTGAATGAAAGATGCGATATAATATTTTTTATCTTTTTTTACAGACAGCGGCACAGCGCAGCTGTTGAAAGATGGCAATAAGTTGTTTGACAGCCTAAATGGGTTTGCACAGGGGGCAGAAAATGGTAAGGAGGTACACTGTGTTGTCACTTGGGAATCAAAGCACTGGTCTTTCTGGGAGGAGATGCTGGAAATCATTCCCAAGTGGCAATTCCTTCGTGACAACAATACTGTTTGTTCGCCACCCAGTCAAACAGGGTGGCAACTGACAGTAAAGTCATTCATGATGATTTGTACCGAGCTTCTTCAAAGTGGGGAGTTCTCAAGTGTGCGCCCTCGGTCGTTTAATCAGGATCCGCTCGAGAATTTGTTTGGGGCCATTCGCTCTTCGTGCGGAGCCAATGATACTCCTACAGTAGCACAATTCATAAGCGCTCTAAAGACGCAAGTTGTCTGTGGCCTCTCTAAGGGTCACCTGAAGAGAGGCAACTGCGAGGCAGACAACGCGAAACTTTTGAGCGACTTCCGTCATTTATTTGAGGGATTGAATCAGCAACTTGACCAACCGAGAGTGGCTGAAAGATGCAGTGTAATCGTTAACATTAGTAGTGTGATAGATGTACCAACACTTGCAGATGAAATAGAATTAGCTGTTTTGTCTGGAAGTCCTGGCATTTTTTCCACAGCTTATGTTAGCGGCTACATTGCTAAGAAGCTCTTGCAAAAGTCAAGTTGCGATACTTGCAAGAGCGTGTTAATTACTGAGCCTTCAGCACAAGACAACTTCAATATTTATATTTCAAATAAAGAATTTAGTACCGATAAACACAGGCTAATTTATCCATCAGAGAAATTAGTCAAAAACGTGGGCATTATAACGAACGTAATGGAAGCAATCGTTCCCCAGTTAATGAATGATGCACGGGATGTTCAGCATAGAATTGCAACTTCAATTTTCTCTAGTTCAAATACAGAAAATCTTTTTGAATGGATTTCCTGTGATCCTCACAGGATATCAATCGCACAATGTATTGTCGCTGCTGTGGGCCGAGTATCTCTTCGATGGTATGCCACTGGCTTTAATCGTAAGCGAAAGACCCAAAGGAAAGCTCGAACTGTTCGCAAAAAATTGAAAAAATTGGGATATCCGTCATAAGGGTTTGTAGATATTCGTTCACACTAATAATAATCTGACTGCAAGGGTACGACGTTACACTTGCATATCGAATCCGCTATTTAAGGTGGTAACCACTTGACGGGTCCATTAGTGAACCCGGATGAGTGATTTGGCCCAGATGGGTGGCCCTGTGTCTTATCGGAATGTTTACCAAAAATGTCCGAGGGAATAGTTTTTTGAGTTTTAAGCCGGACGCGAACGGGTGAAGACATTTGTGATTTTTATTATGAAAAAAAAGTGTTGAGGTGAGTGTATCACTGAGTTATCGGTCTTAGGGGTGATGTGAGTGAGATTTCACTAAGGTGTAATCTGCATTGTTAATTGCTGTAAAAGCTAATTGGATTATCTACTGTGATTTGGTGAGTCCGTTCCTTGTTGTTATTGTTACATTTGACAAGATTATGGATAAGTGGTACCGAGTCAGTTGTCAAATAATGTTAACATAATCCTGAGAGATATTGAAATAGTAAGTGATGAAATGAGCCTTGACATGTCGAGCTAATTTGATTAGGCTGTCCGGCTTCCTGTGATACCTTTATGCCTGTTGTTGTGGGTTTATGCCTGTTGTTGCGAGCGAAGAAATACCTGTTGCTGCGGGTACGGTGCGGACATCAATCCTGATGTCTGTGGTCAGAGGACTAGTATCAAAGTGGACACCTCGTGCGGTTATTCCCTTGATGTCACTGCACCCTTTGGTACTAGACCTGGGACAGTACCAGGAGCTGGGTGCGTCGCGCGGCTTTCCACTTCGCCCCTTGTAAACTCCGTACTATACCCTACGACGGTATCAGAGTGAGCACTTCGTGCGGTTTTTCCTTAGTGCTCATTGCACACTCTGTTCCGGGCAGTATGGACCATGTGTGATTCCAACCTCTTGGATAGAGCTCATTGATTGATGAAATAATAGTTAATTGAATCAGTCATATTCTTGATAAAGTAGTACCAAACTTGTTGATTGATGATAAGTCAAAATGACACGGACTCGCTATTAAAAAGTAATATCCAATTAGCAAATTCGCTACATCGACTTTAGGGATCGATGGCTCACATCCCCAATCACATTTTACAGGTTGCATAATTGTTGTTATGACCGATTCACCTCGACACCAGCCCTCCTGACCGGGCTATGCCCGTAATTAATCAGACATCAACATTGACGACTTAAAAGTGAGTTTATGATTTAATTATGTTCAAGCCTGACATTTTAGTAAAGTTATAAATGGTAAAGAAATAATGTAACGCCCTCACACACACACGCACACACACACATAAAAAAAAATGTTTTCTTCGAAATTTTTCTCTCCTACAAGAGCTAATAATAGACGTACATTACTCCCATTTCAAAAAAGAATAATTGTAAGGAATAAATCATTAAAGGGGGTCTATTGCTACCTCCGTAAAAATTATGACTTTGAGTATATTATTACAAGACGTTTAAACCAGGACATTTTAGAATTTTTTTCTTATATTCAAGCAATGGGTGGAACCAAAGAAAACCCTACTGCTAATGAGTTTATGCATCGCCTAAAATGTTCCACTCACCATCTTTAGGAAAAAATAAAAATTGCGAGGCGGATGATGGAACGAACTCAACAGGTTGTAACGATACGCTCCAGTCTGGGCGTCGCAAAGCGAGTGATCCCCTCCAGCCGGAGCATTAGTTCGGTCGCTCCTCTTCTCCCAGCCGGCCTCGACTGACATCGTACGACGTGGCGAGCTAAGAGAGGCTATAAATGCTCTCCGTTTTCGGCAGAAAAGGTACAGTGTGTCTCGGCATCAACCGAAGGACATCTCGACGGTATTAACCGGAGGATTACCGTCCCGACCGACCATTCGCCAGGCATCAACCGTGGGATATAACTTACCACCCTCCAGGCATTAACCGCTGGACTCCCGTCCCAAGCGACCATCCCCCAGGCATCAACCGGGGGATGATGGACCCGACCTAGCGCCGCTCGGCATTAACCGCGGCGTTCCACCCTACAACCACCATCCACCCTTTGTGCGTGGACCATATGCTTGCGCCCGTCCACGACTGCTGTGTATGTTGTGTGTTAAATAAATATTTTCCTACTACTAGTCCTGAATTAAAGAAGATTAACTGAAACTGATTTATGCATCTCTATCAACAAATATGTAAAATGTTTTTAGAACTCTTTCTTTGCGTCTAAAAAAAAGTATAATTTATTGTGCTTATTATCCCATCCAATTTCTTTGTCAATGTCATCTTAGAAAATTATTATTGCACAAATCGTCCCTTTTATAGCAGAAAAAATGTCTACGCTTTACAGTCCCCTCCACCTATGGTGGTATAAAAAAACAATATTCTTATGATTGCTTTCACGCATGAAGTCAAAACGTCTAAATCTACAAAAACCCCACATCATCTTCGCAACAGGTTTCAACAAGCACTCACCCGCATCCTCCAGCACGTGCTCCAAACAATAATTCCCAGGCGGCACCACCACCTTCGACTCCTGCAGGACCAACCTGCCATTACGCAGCATGTCCGCCTCCTTCAGCTTCCCCACAAACACCAGCTCCTGCTGGTGGCAGTTCGGGAATCCCTCAACCAACCTTTTTTCGCTCCCCACATCCACTTTATAACCCCCATTTTTCATATGAATGCAGGTCTTATTCGTATCGGAAAAAATCGCATTCTCTCCACAGCACTTCTTCACCTGGACGAACGTGATGTTCTCCGCCTCCTGCTCCTCCTGGAGACAATACAGCACGGCGTTGTAATCGATGCAGTAGTCCGGAGGATGCACCAGCTTGTTGTTGTGCACCACGAAGAGGGAGCCGTTCTGGAAGGGCACGTAACTCCCCAACGTGGACGTGGTGAGCAGTCCCGGAATCGAGCACGGGGGTTTGATGGCCTCCTGGAGGTGCCAGTTCGGGGGGACCTGGTTCAAGGGAAGGTACTTGCGGGAGTTGGGGCTGTACACCCGCAGGTTCCACTCGGGGGCGGTCACAGGGACACACTTATTTTCGTTGGTGAGGGTGTGTGAGAAAGGGCAGCACTTGGAGACGGTCACGTTTCTGGCGGCGTCGGCGGCGGCCACGAGAAGGAGGAGGAAGAGTGGCGGCATGTCATTGAAGGTTGAGGATTACCGAAACTACTGACTGCGAGACGCCGAAAACAAGACTGAAGAGCGATTTTGTTTTCCTTCCGATTTCAAGTAGTTAACAGTTGCAGTGGACCGGTCGCTCCCCACTACGAGCCACTGTCTTACCTTTGTAGTCCGGCCAATGCGATAAAGGCGAGGGATTGCGATGAGGAGGGTGGGGAAGGAGGAGATGATCGTGAGATTATGCCGCGATTGGGATTGAATTTGATTGAAGTTGGGAAAAGGGATTTAATTAAAGAGTCGCGCTTAACTCGCGTTATTGGTGTGCTGCTATCTTTTATCGTAGCGTGTTATTAATAGCTTTCATGGTCAAAATTAAATAAAATTATCAAACTTGTTGTATATTTAGAATTTGTATAGATATGAAACACGTTTTTTCTTTTCTCTGATGAACTGATAATGACGTGACTGCGCATGACCTTATGCTTTTGTGTTAACTGGCACAATAATAATATTTTTTTGCGTTCAAGTGTTCAGAAGTCTCACTTTTGCGATTATGAATACAGAACGGGCGAACCGAGACGAAGTTGAGATTCCAAAAATGCGCTTCGCATAAAGGTTTTTCAACTTTGACTGAAAAACCTGTACCATAAACTTCAAATATGGACTGGATAGACTTTTTGTCTGAAGGTATTGTTAGGAATTCACAAGGATGCGGGCGATGCTGGTACGTCATCACTGAGAAGGTCAGAAGGGAAAGCACTGGATTCATATTATGTATGGATGGCGCTGGGTGGCGAAAGATGAATAACGACGATATTATGTACTGTTATGATTTTATGTTCTTAATCAAGCTTTTCTGGACTTTCTAACAATCGATTAATGCGACCATCTAGAGAAGTTTTGTGTGCACCTCAAATCGTTGAAACCATGTTTCTATCTTTTCACGGATCTGAAATTCAAAAGACACCAAATATTATCAAAACCTCGATAAATTCAGTTGAGGTTTTAACCTGTTTAGTGTGTACTAGAACACATAAGAATTCGTGTATTGAACAAGGCCTCATTACAAAACAATTTAAAAAGACGTAGTGTCAAGAAAATGAAAAAAGTTTGTGGGAAATAAAGATACTAATTAGTGTCACCTTAAACTTAAAAGACTTCAAAACACGTGGTCCACTCTTCATTTTAGTGTCAATGTCCTCTCGCATAAAGGTAATATTTTTGTCTTGCTGCTGGTCATATCATAGTTATTTGTTTCATGATAGCCACTATTATATATAACGGATGCCATTGCAAATATTGCAGTCGATGATGCAACTAAAATTTTGCTTTTTGTATCAGACGCTGCTGCAACGATGTTAAAAGTAGGTACACTTCTAAAGCAGGCTTTCCCAAATCTATTACATTTAACGTGTTTTTCCCACGCAATACGTTCGCGACGCGTTTCCTACTATTAACGATCTTATCAGTGCATGTAAAATAGTTTCATTAGAATCTCCGATTAGGATCTCCTTGTAAAAGGCACACTGTCCTATGATACCTCATTCAGCAAACCTGTGATCACATGGTGGGGAACGTGGTTGCAAACAACCCTCATTTATGCGGAACATTTTAAGTTGATAAAATCATTTGTTTTCACTTTACCCGACGGGATTGTCAGCATATATAGATTTCAAAAAAATTTTAATGGAGAAAATTTGCTACAAGTATAGTTTATTAAAACCAATTTTGAACCAATTTTACCAACGATAAAAAGTCCCGAACAACAAAATGTGCCCCTAAAATCAAGCTTTAAAAACTCGAACATTTATTTGAGAAGTCGACGTCACAACGAAATGCGTAATAGTGTAAGCCCCCTTGAATTATATAGACTCGTGTGCGTCTGAACGGAGTCGCACATGAAAATGCTGACGAGGAGTTCTGGGGCGAGCGAAGGCAGAACGTTCTCATACGTTGAACAAGAGAGTCACCCAAGAACTTATTTAAAAGTAAAGAGCGTTTATATAAAGAACTTATTTAAAAGTGAAGAGCGTTTATAATAGGATACCTTATATTAATAGTACCATGCGACCGGCTATGGATTCAAATCGATTTTCGAGAGAATCAGGAGCCTCGCAATCAACCGGCTCTCTGTGTCTTTCCCCTCTACCCTTTCTTCGTAAGACCTTAACCGGAGCACCTTTCGACCGTGCGCTTCCAGATATTAACCGGAGGACTTCCCGATCCGACCTCTCGCCTCCAGGCATAAACCGAAGGATTTACCGATCCACCCTACTGCCTCCTGACCTCAATCGGAGCATATTCTTTCCGCCTCCGCACCCCTAGTTTCGAGCTCAGATGTAGGTTGTGTGCGTGATAATTATCGTTGTATGGGCTGTGTGATCAATAAAGTTTTCTTAAGTCACTAGCAGTTTCTTCGAAGTCCTGGAATACACGGTCTCCGACCGACTACCCCCACACCGCACCGAAACACCGGTTACAACATTGTGTTAATTATCGAAAATATGCGGTTCTACAGCCTCACGAAAGTGAAGTAACCTGACCTGCAGTTGTTCTTGACGTACAGGAATGGAAAACGCGTCGCCCTAAATCAACAACAGCTGCAGTGAGCTACGTGGATCGATCAATTAGTAACAAAATTCAATTGTCAAAAAAACTGTTCCCACTTAAAGAATCCATGTCATTGTCATCCACTTCTACAGAGGATACACGTGCAAATACAAGCGATTTAACATCGCCTGGAAACATCAATATTAGTGGAAATAAACTGCACTATGATAAATAATAATGGATACGATAGTCATAAGACAAGTTTTTTAAATAAAAAATAACTAAATCGTTAACAATTGTATTATTCTTATACTTATAACAGATGAACTGTATGTACAGCAAATCGAGACAGAAAAAGCAAGTAGTAAAGAGCACTTAGCTTTAATTTTGGCTCTAAGAAAACAAGGCTATTTTCACCTAAAAATGGAGAAAAGTATGACAAATCCGGTACGTACATCCCAGGATCCCGAAGCTTAATATTTTGTTTGTACGTTCTGCTTGGTGCAGTATACCAAAAAATATTTGTACAAACACGTAAAAAATTGCAAAAACAAACCTCCAGATATTTCTCAAGCCAGCAAACACTGCCTTACCAAATTTCAAAATCTCATGGCTTCAATGATATCAAAAAATAATGAATTTTTGAAAAATTATCGCATTAAAACAAAAGCTTTTAACATTATGCGTCCTGATGGCATTTTGAAACACTAATTACAGCTTGTGGATACGATAAAAATTTAAAGATGTTTAAAGCACCTTCTCTCGCTCTACACATGGGCGCAAACTCAAAAATTGTATGCGATATAGCTTTGAAAATAGTGATAGACAAAAAGAAAATGCCTGATAAAAATTGGGTAGACAGAGAAGAAACAAAGACGACCATAAAAGAAATAAAAAAATAATTGAAGGACAATGCTGGAATGAACTCTCCAGCCTAGCACTGAGAGATCTTAAAGAAAAACTATGGGAAAAACCTGCAAAACTACCACTAGCAAGTGACATACAAGCATTCCAATCTTATCTAAGCGCACATGCCGAAGAAGCTTATAAACATATTAAGGATAACTTGAATGTGAAACAAAACTATAAAGCACTGACTGAAATGTGTTTTAGTCTTAGTGGTAATGTTTAATAGGAAAAGAATAGGTGACGTGCAACATCTAAAAATTGAAACATATAACAATGCAAGAGAAAGTACCAACAACCAGAAAGCTTTTGTAGAATCCTTAACTCCTGTGGAACAAATAATTTGTAAAAAATTAAAACGAGTTTTAACTGGAGGCAAGGGATCAAAACCAGTTCCAATTCTTGTCTTGCAAAGAATACAAACATATATAACGTGCTTAATAAAATTGCGGGAAGATTCTGTAATAGTGCCCACGAATACCTTTATCTTTTGCAAGTCCAGGTTCGGAAAATAAGTGGATGTCTGGTGTCCATTTAATCATCAAGTTGGCAACAAATGTGGTGCCCAAAATCCATCACTTTTAACTTCTACTAAATTTAGGAAGCACATAGTTATAACACTCCAATTAATGACGTTATGGTATGTAGTGTTACGATCTTTTTCGGTGTTCAGCGGTAGTGACTTAAAATAAGTTTTAAAACAATCATCAAAGTGTATTTATCCAGAGATTTACATGTCACTGGTTGATCGTAACCTCTAAGGGGGAATTCTAATAAAGTGGGGTTAGTACATACTACGGCAACTTATTAGTCATCATCCGCAATTCTTTAAGTTGTGACTAACACAGGGGAGCGCCAGTGTACAAATTTTAAGTTTAAACTCCCTAAATATATTCTTGCCTCATTCCATCGCGCATGGTATGTAATTGTGTATGGTGAATCAGGTTTTCACGTTCGTCTTTTTGAATTTGACTGGTGTTTTTTTTTTCCTAACAACGGCGTTGTGTTGTTGTTTTCTGTGTTGTGTTGTGACTGTGCTACTTAGTGAACATTAAAATGGTGTTTTATTGTTGCGTAAAGACTTGTAGTAATAATAATTCGAATATTAAAATGCACGGTTTTTCAAAATATTTACAGGTAAATCCATTAATCACTGTGGAAACATTTCTAGAAGAGATGTAAACCTTAAATGTTACAGCTATTCAATACATGGATTGCAAATATTGGAAATTCACTCCTCAATGAAAAAAGCATGGATGTTTTTCGTAATTTCGGCCTAACAGTGGACAGTATACCAACCTTAAAGCTGCCCTTTTCTGTGTCCTCAGGTAAAGTGAGATAGTAGTGAAGCTGTCTTATTTTAAAAATGACTAGACACATGTCTAAAATGTGATATAATATGATTTTTTTTAGATTGTTCCGCTGTTGGAGTATACCAAAATTCTGTAATTTCCCATGCGCAACCAGTTGAAGTACCACACTGTTCTGCAGTAGATGCTAGAGAAGTTAAAAAATGTGTCTCTAACGAAGTAGGCACACTGTTACAACAGTCCGAAAAACCAAGAGGTAATATACATAGTTGTAACGGAACACCTAACGCCATCATCCCACACCACGCTGAAGCTCAACCACGGCCCCCGCCAATGAGAGAAAGGAGAGAACAAGAATCAAGTGCCAGTTCTGCAAGTGTTTCGGACACACGGCACAGGAATGTCGCAAGCAAAAAAGGGAAAAGATGTCCCAGAACCAGGAAGACCAGATCATCCGATGTTACGGGTGCAACAAGCCCGGAGTATATCGCAGGAATTGCCCGACCTGCAGTTCAAAGGCAGTAACGGCTGTATCGGCGCTTTCTGCAGAGCCACTGGGATGGAGGTCCTCTCCATAGATCTATTCGGACCACTTCCTACCTCTGAAGAGGGTTTCCGGTGGATATACATCATTGGCGACTACGCACCCAAGTGTGTCGACTTATTCGCCCTCACCAAGGCTACTGCTGAAAAGTGCGCATGGACCCTCATCAACGAAGTATTTTTGAGGTATGGCGTGCCCAGACGCATCATCAGCGACAACGGCACCCAATTTGTCAGCGCTGTACTCCAGAAAGCCATCTACTGTCTGGGAGTCACGCAGTCCTTCACCCCAACGTATCACCCAGAGGCAAACCCAATAGAAAGGAAGAATAGGGATATGAAAACACTCCTTGCCATTCAAATAGGGAAAAATCCGCATACCCAATGGCCCGATAAGCTCCCCGCAATCCGATTCGCCATGAATACTGCCATTTGCAGCGGCACCGGATTCACCCCTGCCTACCTAATGTGTACTATGTTCACCACTATCAAGTGTGTGTTACATAGTTTTATTTTTTTTTTAGAAAACAAGTTTTAATTTTGTATCTAGTACAATGTACACATGTAAATTTTTATTTATTTCTATTTTTTATTTTCATATTAGATTTCATGGTTTCTCCTTCAACCCAGGCGTGCTTTGAGGAAACAAATCAATTAATGTCAACACCAAAATGCCGTAAAGGTAAACAAACATCAAATGTATCTTTTTTTTATAATTTAAACTTTTTTAGATCTTCGAAAGAGAGTTAATTTATTGCATTGCGTAAACGCAAGGAGTGCTTCCCAATTAACTCCGAAGGCACGAAAATTATATAAAATTGCCAGCGGTTTTAGAAAAATTGCAAAAGAAATTGATACTGGATGTCTGAGATTACGTGAGAGACTAGAAAAATCTCAAGAAATGGCAACTTCTCTTGACCATTTAAAAAGACGACTAAACACAGAGTCATATAATTTTCTGGTTTCACAGATAACACAGCAAAAACGTTTGCCAAAAGGTAGGCGTTTTTCTCTAGATGACAAGGTTATGCATATGAATTTCAGTAAATACTTCTACTTGTAGTAACTACTAATAAGTAGATGCTTTTACTAAAAGTTTTTACTTTTAGTAAATACTTATTTTTATGCATATCAGCCAATGTGCTAGGCATTTTTAAAAGAAAGCCCAAAGGTGTATAAACTATTAAAGAAAATTTTTGCGTTGCCATCAAGGACGACCTTAACAAATTTATTGAATAAAGTTCCTTTGGTTTGTGGAATCAATGAGGCAATTTTGCAAAGCTTCGCAGCAAATGCGTCAAAAATGTCACATTTGAACAAATTTTGTACACTAATTTTTGACGAAGTTGCAATCGAGCCATCATTAATTTATAACCCTCGGGCAGATAAAATAGATGGTTTCCAAGATAATGGAAGTAGGAGCAGAAGACCATTGCTTGCTGACAAAGCAATGGTTTTTGTGCTCAGAGGAATGCATGCGAAATGGAAGCAACCCATAGCTTACTATTTTAATGATGGGGGCATGAAATCAGATCGCTTGGTTGCTGTACTAAAAGACGTTATTTGCAAAGTCCGACAAACTGGATTTTTAATTAAAGCAACAGTTTGCGATCAAGGCACCCCCAATGTAAAGGCTATTAAGATGCTCATTGAAGAAACCAATATGATCTGCAAAAGAAAAGGCGAAGAAAATAGATACTTCGGGTTTCTGGTAGATGAGGAAGAAATAGTGCCACTTTATGATGTTCCTCATTTACTGAAGGGTATCCGAAATAATTTTTATCAACATGACCGTTGTGAATTTAAGTGGAAGAGCGCAGTCTGTGAAACGACTTCATGGGAGCACATAAAACGACCGTATGACCTGGACGATAAGGACGAAGACTACCGTCTTTTTCATAAATTGACAGAGGCTCACATTAATAATACAAAAAAAAATGAAAGTGAGCATTGCAGCGTAAACTTTAAGCTCACGTGTGGCTGCTGGGATAAAATTACTAACTCGCACAGGTATGGTAATTGTAACAACAATATTATTTTTCTAATTGTATGTAATTTTTTAGCTCCCCAAGAAATGCCTGAAGAGGCTATCAAAACTGTAAAGTTTGTTTTGTTTATGAAAAAAAGAAATTCAGATGTGCAGTTACGAAAAATTCTATTCATTACCAGTTTTGGCTAGAGGCTATTCAAGTGTTTGAAACCATGAAATTTTATAAAAGTAATGGCAGAAAGTTTGTGCCTCCATGTGTTAAAAATTGGATCCATACTTTGAAGGGGTTCAGATATTTATGGACCATATTGCAAGCGGAAGGCTTCAAATTTGTATGCACCCGCAATATCAACCAATATCCAGTAGAAAACTTTTCTTGTCCTATAAGAAGCTATGGTGCACGGGCTGTTAATCCTACATGCCATTCTTTTATTAACTCTTTCAGAGGTACTTCTCTTTCTTACACATTGGGACATTGAACTGCGGGACATTGAACTGCGGTACTTTGGTTATCTAGTGACTAATGTGAAATATTTGAAATTTGGCAGTTTAGTTGCATTGTTTTTGATGATTTAAGGCTAATCTTCCGGTGTAATTATTGCAGTTAAGTGTAATTTTCAGAGAGACATTTTAAAAAGCGTTGCCCACGTTTTCATAGGACCATTGTTTACAGTTTAATTTTTTGTAAAAAATTAAATGTACATATATTAGCTTTTTCTAATAACGTTGAATTTTACAACCATTCACAACTATCATGAAAAAGAAATTAATGAAACGTAAAATCGTAATCAGAAAAGCGGGCCACATCTATATTTCAACACGGCATCTCTGTTATTATAGGGTGCTTAATTAATTATGTATTATAATAGACTGTGTGGTTTCTAAGATCAACTAGTTACAAAATGTTATTGTTATTACACTATTTTTAAGTCTTTTCCAAAAATTAATTTGCACAAAGTGTAGTAAATTGTGTATACGAATCAATTTTAAAATGAAGCGTTTGTGATCCTTTTTAAATTGGGTGGCAACATCTAGAAATATTTTGGGCAACGACCACCGATGACGGCTTAAAATTCGGGTCAGAAAGATCAAAGGCGCCGACACGAGTTGTCCATACTGATTGATGTCTATACTGTGGTTACAGTACCTATAAACGAAAAACGAACAGAGGAAACATTCCGGTAGAAGTTTTTCATCAAGCTTTCAATGCAGTAGCACAGGAACAGCTGTCAATAAGAAATGCTGCAAATCGATGTGGTATCAATTTTATGACACTCTATCGATACATTAAAAAACGGCGAACAACACCAGATGATGTTCCAGTACGTGTGGGTTATGCCAAACCTTCAAGAATTTTCTCTGAAGAAAAGGCGCAGGAATTATCCAAATACGTTGAAGATTGTTCAAAGGTTTATTATGGGTTAACCACTAAAGATCTTAGAAAACTTGCCTACAACTTAGAAGATGTAAACAGAAACAAGATTCCTGATTCATGGAAAAATAATGAAATAGCTTCAAAAGATTGGTTACTGAGTTTTCTCAAAAGTAACCAGAATTTATCTATTCGTACTCCAGAGTTAAGTAGTATTTCTAGAGCCACCGCATTTAATCGAGAAAACGTCAATTTTTTTTTGCAAAATTGTCTGCTATTTACGAAAAATACACCAATCTCACATGGTTCTTACTACTACAATTACAAAGGCAGCAACAGTCTTGTTCTGTTGGGTTTAACGGATGCCCATTATCGTTTCATTTATGTTAACATTGGCATTGGGGTAAATGGCAGAATAAGTGATGGTGGTATTTTTCACAACACTAAATTATCAGAAGCTCTTGACAATAATTCTATTAACTTACCAGAGCCAGAGTTATTTATTACCTGGTATGAATGAAACTCTCCCATATGTGATAGCGGATGATGCTTTTCATTTGTCACAAAAATTGATGAAGCCTTATCCAGAATGAGGGCTTGATCATGACCGCAGAATTTTTAACTACCGTCTATCCAGAGCTAGGAGAATTATTGAAAACAGTTTTGGTGAACCGTTTCCGTGTACTCCTAACACCAATTAATTTGAATGTAGAAAAGGTGCAACTTATTACAGAAACATGTGTTCTACATAATTTTTTGGCAACGGAAAACTCTCAAGCTTATACAGAAGTTGAAGGTGAATTGCAGCAGCTTCCAAACATAGGAAGGCAGAGTGGAAATAGAAATAGTGATGAAGTAAGACACATTCGAGATGTAATTAAAACATTTTTTAATTCTCCAACATTTGACACGGGACTAATTTTCGTACTACATTGTATGCGAGAAATTAGAACTAGTTCTAAATTCTTGTATACAAGCAGGCGCCCGTAATCTATCGCATACAATTTAGTACGAACATTAGTCCCGTGTCAAACGGTTCTTTTAGACTAATAACTTTAGGTCAGTTTGAGTGTCAGTTAGTTCGAGGATGCTACTTAATCGACAATAGTGTTCACCTAATGCAATATTGCAAGAATCTGAAATTACTGATGTACATTTACAGCAAAAGAATATTGATTTGTATCAAAATAATGTAGATGTAGAGGTAACTAGTACCGATGTAGAATTAAGGGAACTGAGTGATTTCACTCTTGCTACACATATAGATATTACTGCAAATAAGAAACAAACTTTGTACTATGTATTTATTAGGCAGTATTTTGTACACGTTAAAGAAAACGTCATGTTCAAACTGTTATAAACCGTTGATATATTCGTCCTTAGATGAAGCGGATAATGTTAAAAACGTCTCCCTTATAACTCTAAGTTGAAAAGCTTTAAGGAAAATGTACTTGTATTTCCTTCTATAGCTCTTATTGATTATATAAACACAGCCGAAATGTATTTTACAATTAACAAATCGCTTCTAATTAACAATACTCTGCATTATGACGATCTGCTGATTATATAGAAACAGTCGAAATGTATTTTAATAATACTCTGCATTATGAAGATCTCACAAAGAAGTTCCTAAATAACCATAAATTTTATTTAATATTACGTCACAATATCATTTTTTTATAGTTTAAACATTGGCTGGAATTGATTGGTCGGGAGGATCTTTTTCAAAAAGGGATTGATAAAGCCAGAAAAGCGCACCGAGTATGTACTTTTCATTTCAGTGGAGAAATGAAATTTCCAAATACATAATAACAATCGAACATGCCTTAAGTTTAATTGTTGTCTTGACTTAAATTTACCAAGTAAGTAAACAATGCACTTTTATTTCTCTGACACTTTGGTCTAATTTGTGCAAAATTGTAGCATATATATCCACTGCAACTTTGGAGCAACACCCAGTTGTACTTGAATGTTTGGACAGTCCTTCTCAACCTCAGATGCAATGTACACCACCAACAACTCCAAAACGACGCGTAGGAAGGTAATTTTAATTTATTATTATCATTATGTTACAGTTTTTTTATTTTTAGATATCAGAAAAAAAAGAGTTTACTAAAACAGGTGGCGGTTACCAGATCATCTGAATTAACACCAAAAGCATTGAAACTATATAAAGCAGCACGAGCAATAAGAAAATGTGCGAAACAATTAGATATGGATCTTAGAGAAAACAGAAAGAGATTAGAAGCAGTTATTGCAACTACCAAATCACCAACAATTAATTTATTACAGAAGTTAAATGCTGTTTCTGCCAAATTTTTTGCCAGCCAAATAAAAATGCAGTCCAAGAGTCGTGGCCGCCGTTATAGTCTGGATAATTAGATACTAGCACTGTCGCTGCTAAAGCCAAGTCCTCGTTGCTATGAGTTATTGGAAAAAATATTTGTCTAACCATCCAGGAAAACACTCACCACCTTATTAAATAAAACTCCATTTTATGGTGGTTTAAATGAGGCAATTATCAATAGTCTCAAAGAAAAAGTTCAAAAAATGAAGCCATTGGATTCGTACTGCTCTCTCATATTTGATGAGATGTTTTTAGATGCCTCTCTCACATATGACAAAAAAACAGACTCTTTTAGGGATTTTGTAGACTGGAGAGGAAAAGACAAATAATTTTGCAGACCATGCTATGGTGTTTATGGCAAGATGTTTGCACAAAAGTGGAAACAACCTATTGCCTATTTTTTCACTGAGGGTGGAATGAGTGCTGTTGACTTGGTTCGCAATTTGAAAGTGACTATCCGTACTTTAGTAGGACTGCATGTAGTTGCCACAGTTTGTGATCAGCATGGAACAAATGGAAAAGCCATTAAAATGTTGAGCGAGGAGACTGAACGAAAACATAAAGGGACTGAAAATCGTCTCTTTTGCTTCACAATCAATGGCGAAGAACTTGTTCCACTTTATGACCGTCCCCATCTCCTTAAAGGAGTAAGGAACAACTTTTTGGAGGGAAATGTAACATTTTCGTGGAAAAAAGAAAAGCAAATTGGTTGTTGGAAGGACTTTACCGATTTGTATGAGTTAGATAGTGGGGATGCAGATAGCAGAATGCTAAACAAGTTAACAGATTCCCATGTTTATAAAGCAAAAATTAAGAAAAGGACAATCAAATTAACAGCTCAGGTGTTCTCACAGCGAGTATCTGCCACTATGAGAGGAGTGGCCAAACATGGTTAGTATTACTTATGAACAAAAATGTAATCAATTATGCTAAAATCACGAACGATCACAAAATTGTATCAGTAGGAAATAAAACGAGTGTGTTTAACAAAAAGGAGGAATTGATTGCGATTGCATGGAAAGAGAATAGGCTTTATAAAATCACTAGCGTTATTAATAAGGATGAAATTAGTGCAAACGTTGTGAATGGTAGTATGACAACAAAAGAAAAATTCCATCGTATACTGGGTCATGTGAATTTTAAGTATTTGAATACTTTGTGTAAACATCAATTATTAGTTGGAGTACCTGAAAATTTAGAATCAAAATATACAAAATGTAAAGTCTGCATTGAAAACAAAATGCATAATCTTCCTTTTGAAAACAACAGAACTAAAGCTACAGGGAGTAGAGTCTTTGTAAGGGTACCGGAACAGTTAAGGAAGTCAAAGTGGGATAGAAAAGCGGATCTAGGAATTTTACTAGGATACACTGATGTTGGATACCGAGGGCTAATTAATAATAAAATCGTTGTAGCTAGACATGTCGATATAGAGAAAAGGATGTAAGGTGTATCGGCTTTGAAGATTATGATTCAGAAAGGGAAAATTTAAATGGGTCCGAGTATGAAAGGTGTGAGAATGATTCTAAAACGGAAGTGGAACGAACAGAAGAAGGGGGTAATAATGGGATTTTGAAAAATAATGAATACGAAAATGAACAGGGACTGAGAAGATCAAATAGGGATTGAAAGCCACCAACTAGGTTTAGTGATTATGTAAGTAATTTCATTTTTGTACATGTATACAGTGCCGACACTCCGGAAACATTTGAGGAGGCGGTTAATTGGAGACAGGCAATGAATAGAGATCGAGAGTTTAAATAAAAATAAAACATGGAAACTAGTTGAGAAGCAAGAGGGTAAAGTAGCAATTGACGTAAAATGGGTATACACAAAAAAATCAGACAACCGATATAAAGCAAGGTTAGTAGTTCGAGGTTTTCAACAAAGGGAGATTGTGGACGACATTTATTCACCAGTAGCAAAAATGCAAACTTTAAAAATACTGTTGTCATACTGCTGTCAGATGGGTCTAGTTATAGAACAAATGGATGTTGAAACGGCTTTTTTAAATGGTAATCTAGCGTCAGAAGTGTATGTAAAAGAACCGGAAGGATATGATGATGGGACTGGAAGGGTATGTACATTACATAAAGCATTATATGGTTTGAGAGAAAGCCCGCGAGCCTGGTATGAGTGCCTTGATGAGTTTTTGAGAAGTCTAGGATTTGTAAGGCGCAAAAATTACAAAGACATACAAGACGCCGAAGTGCAAAAATTAAAGATTGATATTTTAAACATTGAAAAACAGTTAAAATTAAAACAACTGGCCGTTGTATAACATTTGGACAACGACCGAAAACTCTTTGAATTAAATTTTCAGCATACAGTGGAGGAAATCAGTTTTGAGCGAAAAATACGGCAAATTAAACTTAATAGGTTGCAAGCAGCAGAGGAAAATATATAGGTGTAGTTTTTGTATAAATTTTTTGTAAATATAAAGTTTTGTTAGCTAATAAATTTACCTGAGAACTGTGTCTATTCGTGCTCTCCTTGCAGCATTGCCACCTGGAAAATTGTCTGCAACCTCTTTTTCGAGTATGGAATGGACAATATTGGGACTCGCAGGGGTGATTATTTTGTATTTTGCTCAATTTTATATTTGCAATAGAAATAAGTAGTCATTTCCTGGACGGGGTCAATTTTAAGAGTCAGCTATTTGTTTCAAGTTTCAATTACTAATGTAATTTTAGATGGTATCACCCCAGGAAATTTATGACGAGTTGAAAAATATTAGAACATATTTAGTTAAAATAGGGAGTTACGGGCGCAATAAGGATGAATGTTTAATTAGAAAACTAGATGAAACTAAAATAGTATATGCACAATTACAAACAATTATTACTCAATTTGATGAAGATTTGAACTTGTATACTGAGGAAGAAGTTGAACAGTTAGTGAGTCCGTAGCTGCCATTAATAAGGTATACCACAAAAGTTTCTCAAAAAATTTTCCGAAAAAACACCAAGAAAATATTAGTTAAGCGTACCTTTAGAATCAGATCAGGATCACAATATGTTAGTAATCCAACCACGTTGCGAAATAGTTCAGTATTTACCTATAATAACTAACGAAAATTGTATAGTATTACGGAAACAGTTATGTGAAAATGTGTTTTTAGCAGGAGTTGTTGCGAGACCTCGAAACTAAGAAATACCGGTAATAATATTAAATACTAGCGAAGAGGAAATTCGATTAAAAACGTGGATTCCTGAAACTCACGAATTAAGTGTGATTATAAGTATTGTAAATTTGATTTAACACAAAATTCAGTCGATAGGGTTAAAGAAGTTTTAGATACTATCAATGCTGATAAGTTAAACAAAGAACAACGAGAGTCTATCATGTACATTTGTGCTAAATATGCAGATATTTTCCATTTACCAAATGATAAATTAACAACAATAAATATTTATGAACAATCAATAACTTCAAAAAAATATATAAAACCAGTTTATGTTAAGCCTTACAGAATACCACATGCGCAAAAAACCGAAATTGATAAGCAGATACGTCAAATGTGTGATATTCTTGACTCATTTTCAGGTGCAATATATTTTTTCATTTAGATCTTAGTCACGGATATTATCAAGTAAAACTAGATAAAGACAGTAGACCCTTCACAGCATTTACAACAAGTCAAGGACAATTTCAGATGAAGAGACTTCCAATGGGTTTAAAAACAAGTCCCGTTTTAATACCTATATTTTTGCATTTTTTAATTACATGCAACGAACACCGGTTTTAACGAAGACCTGTTTATAACGTACAAAAACAATTGCAGACAGAACACAACAACAGCCTGAATGCACTAGTCAGTCGTGTTTTAACTTCGTTACGGCAATGGCACTTAATAACAGAAAAAGACGTTCGTTAACGATAACGGCATCAACCAGTCGCAAACTAAAATGTTTGTCGGACAGTGTGGATGTTATATGTTGGGTTGCATATATGGTTTACCGTGACAAAGCTTCTGGATATTTAATATTGCTATAGCCATCTTACCTCTAAGAAAAGGAGAGATGGCCCACCTGTTGTTTAGGAAAGATGGCCATAGTTTGAAACGGTTATTTGTTTTAGATACCGAAAACATACAAACGGATTTCTCTGGAAAGAGGAAAATGGACAGAGAATCAACTGAAAAATGCAATGGCGGCTATCCAAAACAACCAAATGTCGGTCCGTCTTGCAACAGTAAGTTTTGGAATACCGAAAAAAACTTTGGAGCGACGGGTAAAAAGTTCAAACAAAACTAAACTTGGTCCCCACTCTGTCTTTGGGAGCGCTCATGAACAACGACTTGTTCGGCATATCAAGGAAATGCAAAAAAGTGGATTTCCGTTAACTCGAGATGATTTACGAAGCATGGCATATAAATGTGCCGTACAATTAGGTATTAAACACAGATTTAATAAAGAAGATGAAAAGGCAGGATATGTTTGGTTGCAATCATTTCTCACTAGACATTCAGACATATCTATTAGGAAAGCAGAAGGTTTATCACTAGCAAGGAGTAAAATTGTGAGAATTATTAGAAAAAACTACCTGTAATGTCTCAAGTCTCACCAACTTCGCATTTTGAATATTGGTCATAAAGCAGGTAATAATCCGTTCCCCGTCGGTGTGAAAAGGGGAAATCTTTTACGGTTTCCAAATTACGAACACCTACAAAGAGCGTAGAGATTATTTTATTGCGAGTTCATTTGTTCCCTAAAATGAAAACTATTCAAATTTTAGAAAACTGTTAGAAATTTATAGACGGTCGGGTAAAACTCATGCCTGCATAAATTGGAAAATATTGCAGATGTTTCATCCAGCACCGGGAAGTAATAAACTAATTTGGGCTAAGGCGGAAGTATTTGAAGTTTGAACAACCATGCGCCCATTGATCCAAATTTGTGGGAATTTAAAAACTCAGAAATGCATAGTAATTTGAAAATTCAAACTAATGTTTCATTTCTGTTTTTGCTTTTGCAACGACCATTTCAGAATTTTTAGTTTTTTTGTGCGATTTAAAATAAGTTTACTGTGTTAGGTACTTTTTCTGTGTGGTGTTCAGTTTAACAGTTTATTTGTGATTCCATCTTTCAAGTAACATTTTTTATACTTTTGTAATTTTTACTAAGTAAATTTAAGAATAATTTGAAAAACTAAGTGGTAAATTTATTTCGTTTTTAGGTATGGACAGAAAAAGAAGTCAATTATGGTACCATTTTAATGTTGACGCCACGTCAAAAAAGGCGAAATGTCATTATTGCGCGAGCTTGTTAGTATTGCCGGAGGGAGTTCTGGAAACCTTTCACGGTATTTAAAGACCAAACACCCAACAGTGCCCGCTTCTAGAGCCCCTTCGTCCACCTCTTCAGCTGCAGCTTCCGATTCTGGTCCTAATTTAAGATTGAAGAACCCTCAGGAGGCGACCGGCAGC
Source organism: Zophobas morio (assembly GCF_036711695.1). Taxonomy (NCBI): domain Eukaryota; kingdom Metazoa; phylum Arthropoda; class Insecta; order Coleoptera; family Tenebrionidae; genus Zophobas; species Zophobas morio. The sequence goes on from NW_026972122.1 coordinate 12,848,280, forward strand.
TCATCTTCGTCTGCTTCTCTTTTAAATCCGCCTACGAACTCTTTGTGTCTTTCGTCATTATCAGTGCCCTCATCATTTGGTGGTAAAGTTCAGGGACAGGCTTCAATTACAAATTTTATTGAAGTAGTGAAGCCGTTACCGCTAAGAAAGAGCCGTCTTTTAGATGAGCAGCTGGTAAGAATGATCAGCAAGGGATTTCATCCATTTAAGATTGTTGGGGAACCAGAATTTAAAAAATTCGTGGCCATGTTAAATCCTTATCAGCTGCCTTCTAGAAAGACGGTTTCTAACAGTTTGGTCCCGAGTTTATTTAAAACTCGGGTCCAACAAAAATTGAATCTAGCTTCAGCAGTTTGTTTGACTACTGATGGGTGGACGTCATTAAATAACACTTCTTATTTAGCTCTAACAACACACTATCTGCTGCAAAATGCAGATTTGTTAATAATTACCTCGTCCGTTTTGACATGTACCGAATTTTCCAAGAAGCACACGGCAGACAATATTTCAACTTGGTTACTTGAAACGGTTAAAGATTGGGGTATCTCTCATCTCAAAATCTCCGCAATTGTCACAGACAATGCAACAAATATGGTTGCTGCCATTCGTCTGTGCAACTGCACATTTTTTTAATTTAATTGTTCAAAAAGGCTTGATGCACATTGAGCATATAGTTTCTAAAGTAAAAGCTGTTCTGCAACACTTCAAACAAAGTGTCTATGCAACAGCTAAGTTAGTAGAAACTTAAAAAACAAATGAGTCTGCCGCAATTAAAATTAAAACAAGACGTGGTGACAAGGTGGAACTCAACTTTTGATATGCTAAACAGATTTTTAGAAAATAAAGACTGTTTAGTGTCCACTTTAGCCGTTTTGGGTTTAGACTCGAACAAATTTAGCTTCTCAAACAGCGACTGGATAACTATAAAGTATTCAGTCGCTGTTTTAGAAATTTTTTCAAATGTAACCAAAGATATTAGTGATGAAAAATCTGTCACAATATCAAAAATTCCGATATTAGTGCGAATCGTTGCTTTAAAATTAAATAAAATAATAAACATCCCATCTCTGGATGAAAGAATGTCTCTTGTTTGAACTGGACACAAGATTCGGGGACATTGAAAAACATCCCGTCATTAGTCAAGCAGTACTGCTGGATCCTAGATTCAAACAGCAGGGTTTTGGTAATGACGAAAGACGGAAGGATGCCTGTAAGGCTTTAAAAGAATAAGTGAGATCGATGACTGCCATGTCATCGACTTCAGGGGTTGCTGAATCTACTGAATCTGCTGCACAATCCACTCCGTCGACTTCGACCGCTTCCTCGTCGTTGTGGTTCGAATTTGAAGAGGAAAATAAAAAGGTGTATATATATATATATATATTTTTTTTTTTTTCATGTAATCTGTTCGAATATTAATTCGAACCACCTGCAACCTACGAGTATATATATTTTAATAAAAAATTATTATTTTCATAGTTAACGGGCGATACCAACCCCACGGTGGTCAGTATTATTGAGGTGGACAAATATTTAACAGAACCACTTCATCCCCGCCATTTGAACCCGTTAACTTGGTGGACCGAACGACTGGCGATTTACCCACACTTATATGAGCTGATGACCCGAAGGCTATGTATAACAGAGACTTCGGTCCCGTGTGAACGTGTGTTTTCGACGGCGGGCCATTTTTTTAACGAAAGAAGCACCCGACTGAAATTGTCAGAGCTAATTTTTTCACAGAAAAATTTAGAATAGAAGTTTTTAAACTGTATTTTAATGTTTGTATTTTTTGAGTTAATTACGTTATTTATTTTATAGGTTTTTATAGTTTTTAGATTGTATATATTTTAATGTCAGTCGCGTATTAAAAAAACGACTTGTTACACAAACATAGATTCTCTGACATTGTTATTAAAAAAAAAATTAAGAAAAGCACCGTCCAGAGTTTTTTTGTATAAACAAACTTTACCTTCGCTATCGCTACCCCCTGTTCCCGTTTTAACAAGATCGGGAACATGGTTAGGAGCCAGCTATATTTAGTCTAGAAATTTTGACTCTCTAAAACATTTGGTTTTACTTTTAAATGACGATACACACAGTATTATTCGATGCAAGAAGAAAATGTGAAAACCGACCTTCATTTTATCCAACAAAATTTTACACAGTGAACAAATGCTCTCAATGATTTTTTATGAAATTTACTTTGACTTGCAATGTTACTTTTAATTATATCATACTTGCTATGCTTACGCATCGTAAACCACGGAAGCACGAATCACCCACGCAATTATGCTCAAATTGAAAATACTACATTCACAAATGCTATAAACAAACTCGACTCAGTTATTGATTCTTTAAAAACTATTTCCGGAGATTTTGGAAACAACTTATCACAAAAAATAGATGTGGTTCAAGTTAGAAATCCAGATTTACAGTGTCTGTATCAATTTTGTAACGGTATCATGAGTGAAAATTTAAATAAATATAGTAATTTACCGCGACATTTTGAATACGCTTCTATTACAAGTTGTGATATGAAACTAACATGGTCACAATACAAAAACGCAAATACGTTTAAATATTTCATTGCCTCAACAACTGACGGCATTGTGTATGGACCTTTAGTGATTTTTTTAATTATTTTTAAAAAGTACAACAATAAACAATTCTACTGTCATAATTAATTTTTATAATTTTCAATTGGGTGCCATAAAAAAATAATGAAATATTGATAATTTTAAAATTTCCGTCAACATGACGTCATCAGCCCGAAACCGGAAATACATATCCTCGCCTAGTCACGTGACGAATCGTGGATCTTCATTGTTACCAGCTCTGCTTGAGAATTTTGACATTTGTATGCTTTGCTGGTTGCTGGTGTGGTGGGGTGACTGAGCTTTTTTCGGTGTGTTTCGTTTTCTGTTGTGCAAAGTTTGTGTAATATGGAGGAAGGATCTACCAAAGCTTTATCTGATAATTCGTCATTCATTAATTTTTTTATGGTTGACGAATTTTATTTTAAGAATTTGAACATCGCTTATGCTGAAACTCAGAATGTAAACGCAAGCAGGTGGGTAATGTTATTACTAATACTAAGAACAGAAGTATCCAATTAACATATCTAATTTGTTATTAGGTCAGCAAGAGCATCCTACGGCGCTAACGCTGTACCCTATGTACAGTTAAAACGGGGAACAAGCATTTGCAGTGTTAAGCGCAAAATAACCTCAGAGCACAAGGTACATGGTAAATACTACAACCTCTGTGCCATTATTGATGAAATTAACGAAGTTGTAAGTTGTGAGTGCTCGTCATGTGCAGCATCTGAAGGTTAGCTTTGAACAATTATCGTCATACTATAATAAAATAATATTACTCTTTAGGCCACTGCACAGATGCAGTAGCATTCTTATATTGGCTACATAGGAGAAGTGAACAGCCTTCATAATATCACAGACGTGTTACTGGAAGTGCTCGGCACTGTCACAAGTGGGAAAAGATGCTGCAACAGATTTAGCAGCTCTGGTTGGTAAGCCAATACCTCCACTAGCAAAAACAAGTGGAGCATTTTTAGCAGGTTTATTGGCCAAATGCTCTAGCGCAGAAGGTGGCGTAATTAATATATCGAATCCACCGAAATTTCGCAATATGTCACTTTATCACCTCGCTGTGGACTTCGAATATAATTCAACGTATCAAAAAACAGCAAATATGTTTATGGCATATATTTCGAACAGCTGAACATTGTCAGCAAATTGAGAAGTTAAGTAGACGCCAATCAAATAGTTGCTTGTGGAAGGAGATGAAATTTGGACGCATTACTGCTTGACGAATTTATGAAAGCGGTAAATGTCATACTCTGGAAGGAGTACTTACTGAGGTATAAATATTGTAATTTTATTTATGTATATATATATATTTGCTGCATGTTTGTAGACTTTCATGGGGGCAGTCAAGTTTAATGGAACGGGAGCCACAATTCGGAGCCAAAATTTAGAAAAGGAGGGGTTAAAACAGGTTGCAAAAAAACGCAATATTAAAATCAATCCATCAGGTATGCATATTTGTTTTTGTTAGGGTAAGAGTGAAAATAAACGTTCACGAGTACAGACGTCTTGTAGCTGCTCTGTCTGGGCCATTCATTGTGACCTAATCCTTCGAGCACCCACAGCTCTTCAACATTTTGGTAACACTTGCAAACCATCGCGTTTATTAGAGGCAACCGACGCATTTTTCTGATGGGAACTTTTCCAGAAAACGAAGATGTCATTTCTGTTGAATAATGGCTTATTACGCCGTCCCATCTTATTACCCAAAAATTCCGAAATTACCCCGCAATATCCGTCCGTACCCAAGTTCCCAAAAATCCCCATAGACCGAGCACGTTTTCGGTTTGATGCACTTTATACAATGGGCCCCAGCAATAACGTGGAATCCCATCGTTTAGAGTTGTAAAATTGAAACGTTCTTGATCGAAGCCATTGAGCACCAGATATGTCAGTCTTTGACGCGGAACTTATTCGTAGAGATAGATGGTTTTCCTTGATTGTAGATTTGATGATTGTGAATAGTAATAGGGTTTTTGAGAAAAGAGCTTTAGTTTCGGCCGGACAGATTGTCTCGCTTCCGGATTTGTAGAGGCGTGTTTTGCATTGCCGCCTCGAGCATGGGCCGAAGAAATCGGCCAGCAAATTCCGAAGTGGGGTAATTTTTATTAGGGTTCGAGATAGGAAATTCTCACCGTTTACAATGGGCGCAGAGTACCTCTGTAACTTACGTTTGTTGTTGTAAGCCGATTGTACGGGAAGGATGTTTCTATGAATTGGACGAATTTGCCGCACGACCACCCGCTCAAAGTCCTTGCTCGCTTTTTAGGTCAAAGCTGTGGGAAAAAGCCCCCGGCGCGAAACCGCCCCCGAAAGGAGGTGGTTGGCTGAGAAGTAGCCCCTCTAATCAGGAAGGTACGACTTGGCTTCAAAATTTTGTAAGAAAATTTAGTTACTGTTTCGGTTCTGAAGTGGTCGGTCGGGAACTTCTCCTGCGGGTTGATCCTTGTGTTTTTGTGTAGGCTTGTGTTAAATTGTCAGCTTTTAATTTAAATTCAGTTTAAGTGTTCAGATAGTTAAGGTTGTCTTTGTTTTTGTGTTTTGCTTTAATAATTTTCCTAACGTGTGCGATTAATAAAGGAGGCTGGTCGAAACTACCCGGTAGTTTTCTTCCTTTTTTTTGACAACCCCTCTTTACGGTTCGCGAACATCAGTAGTGAATTATGTGACCTGGTGTCGACGCCGCCATCAAAAAGGTAAGAGCAATTATTTTGTTTATTCTCACACTAATATTGTTGGGACCCACACCGGTCTGACTAGACCGGGTTACACTACCCATAAGACACTACAGGGAGATTTTTGGGGTATGTGAGTACGATGTTGCACAGTACGACAAGCACACCAACTCGCTAGGCTTTTCACGGCGTACGTGAACAACATTTTAAAATAAAGCAAGAGTGCAGTGAGTGGTCTCAATGATGCAATACTAATGAGGAGAAGAAGGAGTACATACGTCAATATATTATATTAATTTGGCCAGAAGAAGAATTTCCAAAAAACAGACATTGCTGATGAGCCTCTGGATATATTTAAACTGGTTACCAATCACTCAGTTAACGTAAATAGATTACTCCGACGTATTGATAGCCACCTGAGAGCGCACTGAAGGTGACGTTAATCCGTTAAAAACTGTGAATGTTGCTTTTGCACCAGACACGACGGCGGGATCACGACTTGACCTGTACAGATATTTAAAAAAATGGAGCGTCGCGTTTTGTATTACGACACGAGCAGCGTCATCTTCCCTCATAAAGAGGGAGGTTGCTCCAGGTTGGTAATTTACTGGGTAAAAAAAAAACTATGGCCTAAAATATTTTAGCACAAACAAAACACACACGAAACAAAATGCAAGGTTAAAGGTATTCCCCTTAACTACAAAATTCAGCGACTACAACTGACGCAAATAATATCAAGCAGTATGATCGACGTGCTCGTATTATTTGCACGCTGCAGTATACGTCGTTACAAAAACGTGTGAGAAAACGTACGCCATATGTACACCTAAAAATTTATTATTTCAAAGTGAAGAGAATAAATGCAACATCAGAGCAGAAACTGTAGAGCATAATTATTGAGATGACTCCATTATTTTTGCCGACAATCCTACTCCTTCTACGTCAAGAGTTTTTCACCAACATATTCAACTTGGTCATTCATCAACCGATTCCCAGTTTGACGTCGTTTTTTCTGACGATTTTTTCGATTTAATAACGTGTTATTGTATTTGTCTTAGGAGTGGCTGGTACCTCGGGTAAACAAGTTATTACCCAAAATACCTTTAGGACCAAATACAAGAACAAGACCTGCCCAATCTTGATGAAAAACTTAAATATTTGGAAAATCATTTATTGTGCTGTTATGATGGCAGGCCTGAATATTTAAGTAGTTGAAAAAAAAAGTGCACATTTTAAATTGTCCGTGAAAGATAGATGGTCTAATGCCCATAGAAAGGCAGACATTTTTCTTTACTGCTTTTATCGCGAGACATTCTTAATTTGCTTTGAGGAAAAGATTAAGTGCGTTCAAATTTGGTGAAGTGTGCAAAATGGTCAGTAATGTAATTTACCTTTTTAGTAGGATATGTCAGTATGGTAAGAGCAATGAATCTGCAGCTAGAGAAGTAGTCTAAAGAGTTGTTGACAAACCAATTAGACTCTATGAATTATTCATTAATGAAGTAGTTGCACCACCTGCAAAACATCCTGTGCATCCAGGCGCAGCATATTATTGTCGAAAAAATTAGAAAACAGATAGGAAATTAGTAAACATAAATGCCCGTTTTCCTGGATCTGTACATGATGCGACAATTTGGATGATGTCACAAATAAAGCCAGAATTACAGAATTTATTATATATGCTGGTTCAAAATACGCACTTGTTCATACGCGTATACTTCAGTAAATGTTGGTCTCTACTGTTCCATAGCGTTAATTAGTTGCTTCAAAATTGTAAGATAAAATATATACAATGTCGAAACAAAAGCTGAGCGGTAAAGAACTGTACGATCTTTTGATGGAAAGTGATGGTGAGGAAGAATATTGCTCTAGAAAATGATTCTCAAGGGTGAGAAAATGTATCAGAACCAAACCTGTCGGAACAGGAAGCATCTGATGCTGAAGCTTCAGAATCTGCGAGTGAAGAAGTAGAGTCTGAAACGGTGGCAGGATCATCATCTCAGTCTCCTCCACGTAAACACGCGAAAACTACTGCCCAACCAAATTTCAGATGGGGGAGTGATAGGGTCCCTTATTTTTAGAAGTTTTTATTTTTCAATGCATAGGTCTTAGTTTTGTTCATTTGCTCCCAAAATACTCAGAAATAAATTTTTACCTTATTTGCAGTACGATAACCCGTGCCGACTTGCAGCGAATCGTGTTCATACAAGTTGCGTGCAAGTAGGAGCGCGTACTCGCGGTATTTCTCATTTGTTGTTAGTTATTCGCGCGAATAACACGTTTTGCTTTATATTTAGAAAATGGCGCTGGAATTAAGAAGTAATAAAAAAGTATTTACCTAGCTGGCGAGGTAATTCTTGAGCTATGGCGTCAAAAATAGTCTGCTTCTGTGAGAGAGAGTTCAAGAATATCATTTCATTTAACAACCGTAGACGAGTGTGTAAAGTCCCACCGCCATCTGGGGAAGTTCTGCCAGGCCACATAGACCCGGCTGAAGGAACATCGACTTCGAACTCTTTCCAATGTGGCTGTGGCAAAGCCTTTAAACATGCCACCAGTCTCAAGCGCCATAAGCAGACCAGATGTTGCGATAACTCTGGTACTCCTTTGGTCACCGATACATAGGATCGGCAGTACCCTTGCCCCTTTTGCGGTAAAGTGTATAAATCTATGCTGTGTAGGCATAAGAAGGAATGCCAGAAAATTGTCCACCAGCCACGGACCGGAATAGAGGAGCACTCGTGTCGGAGATTATTTACCACATACCCTGGTCTGAGGCAACACATGCGGAAGGCCCACCCGGATGCATACTATGCGTCCGTGGCTGGCGAGATTGCTAACTCAAGTGAACTGAATGTCCCTATTACTACCGAGGGCGTTATTGAAAAAGATTAGTCTCTTTTAATAGAAAAAGAATTAAGACTTCCCTACTTCTATCGAGGGCGTTGTTGAAGGGGAGGATACTCATTTAATTGAAAACTATTTAATCACCCCTATTACTATCGAGGACGTAACTAGAAACGAAAAATCAATCTTAATAAAGACCCTGAATGACGACGCTACTCATAATACGCTCCTGAACCCCATGGAGAAAGACCCTGACACGAGCGTCTACTCTTCAGTGATGATGGCTTCTCCGTGTTATGTGAAAACACCGGGCGAATCCCATACAGGTATTGCTGAGAGAACGGAACACGCTATCTATAGTGGCCCGGTAGGTCGCGGAAGGGCTTGTATGTCGTGCGGCGGGAGGTTCTACACCGAAATGGCCAAAAATGAAATTGATGACAATCACAGATGGTTGCGCCTCTAGTGGAGAATCTTGTAAATTCTCTAGGTGAGACACCTGATTTTTGTCCATTGTTTGTGTGTGTACAAACCAACTAGTTAATGTGGTCAGTTGTGAATAAAATGGAGAAAAAACGTGTGACTAAAATACTCGTTCGCCTTCTTTTATGGTACGAACACCTACTCCGATGTACGACACAATATCCGCCAAACAAATCTTCATTTTACTACTGTATTTTTTTAGGAAATAGAAGTACCAAACCACTTTTAAGTACAAATATAAATCGCACAAACAGTACAAACACTGGACACGCTTGCTGCTGTCAAATTTGTCTCTCTTAGAACCGTCATATGCATTTTTACAGCGCCATCTATTTTTCATTTTTTTCCTCAATAGAATATGGAGGCAACGGAAGGAGGATGGCTAGGGACCTTGGCCTATCGGTGGAGCAGGTCAAGTATAGGCGAAGCCTTAAGACATACAACCGAGAGGATTCATAATAATTCCGTATTTCTGAATTTCACACGTTATGGCCCCACTTATTCGAAAACATCCTTGCGACAGCCCCATATCTCCATCAGAGCCAGATGAACCGGACAAGACGACAGTGGACAGTGTTCTATCTCTCCTGTCTACTGAGTTCACCCAGGATTACGCCGACGCGAATCAGAGGGTCTGGGTTGCTTCATCTACATGTGGTGAGAACGGCTTGGACCAATCTTCCGTTATGGACAATTCTTCCTCATTTCGACCACATCTTCACAGCCAAGTCACATAGTCAAAAAACATGTTTGATTACTTTTGATCAACCTCTTTATTCTAAAGCACGTGAAATGATATCTGCGCCAGATGCTAGCTCGGAAATATTTAAAATAGTGGTTATACTAGGAAGATTTCATATATGCTCATGTCATTTCTTGGATGCATAGGGTACATAATCGACGGAAGTGGACTCAAGGAAGCTCTAGGTGAAATATATGCTACTAATTCTATCGACAAAATGTTGAATGGTCACGCATATTCAAGGAGTATCACAGGTCATACACTATTACGACTTGCATTATCAATGATAATTTTTGAAGACATGAAAATTGAAGTTTGTGCGTTAATTGAGTTAGCTGAACAAATAACTTGCCGTGATGTTTCCTATCAAGATATGGAAGGTTGTGTAGGTAATTCGTATTCATTTGTTGGTCAATTTCATGATAAACTGAATGAATTAATGGTATCGATAGCGCTAGCTGAAAGACTGGGACTTTTCAAAGAACATCTTGATGCAGTGTTAAAAATGCTGCCGTACTTTCACGCTAGTGATCTCTTTTTATATGCGAAATCTGCTCATTTAAATCTTCAAGATATGGTGAATTTGGAAAATGTAATGGATAAAGAGACTTTTGAGAACCTTAAAAATGGATTCTTCACTGTAAAACGAACACAGAAAAATTCAATTCCGGCACATGAACTGATATGGTAATTGAACAAAGTCTTATGAAGTCAATGAAGACAGATGGGGGAATATATCGAGATCGAAGTAATCAAGAAAGTGTTTTATGTAAATAGGTGTATTCTATGTATGCTACAAATACAGTTTGTGAGAAAATTCAGAAGTTCTGCGACATTTCGATTGGTTCTGCTGAACAACACGTTGATTCTAGAACAAAAAGAAATAACATTGATGTAAGTTTCAAACAAAAAGTGTCCTAGACTTTATGGCCTGCAATTATTATAATAAATGTTAACATGATTGGAGCAATACAAACCAATATAATCCAATGATATTCCAAGTTGCGAGACTTGCAAATGAAATTTAAGTTCTAACCAACATCTAGTCATGTTTATGTTCATTGTAACACGTGCAAACCACCGCGTAGTCGGATAGACTCTCTTCCCGTTTTTAGAGGCAGCCGTAGCATTTTTCTGATGGGAATTTTTTCAGAAAAAAAACGGAGATGTCATTTCTGTTGAATACTTGTGTATTATGCCGTCCCATCTTACCCAGAATTTCTAAATTACCCTGCAATATACATCCACACCACAAAGTTCCCTAAAACCCCAATGGACCAAGCACGTTTTCAGTTTGCGCTTTATACAATGGGACCCAGCAATAACTTGGAATCCTGTTGTTTAAAAATATAAAATTGAAACGTTCTTGATCTAAAACCATTAAGCACCAGCTATGTCAGTCTTTGACGCGGAATTTATTCGTCGAGATAAATGTTTTTCCTTTATTGTAGGTTTGATGATTATTGTACATAGAGGATAAGTTTTGAAAAACGAGCTTAATTTCGGCGGGGCAGATTGTCTCGCTTTCGGATTCGAGCGTAGGAAATTCTCACCGTCGTCAATGGCCGTAAAGTATCCCTGTAAACTATGGATATATTTTTTTTTCACACTGTTTCAACGGGAGAATCAAGTTGATCGTTGCTGCGGCAGAACGTTCTCGAGCCCCGGCAGAAAGAAGCCCAACGTTTCATTGTGGACAAAGCCCTCACCACACGAGGGTTTTTGAATTTACTGGAGTAGACGCCGATTCAGACCTTTGTCGAGTCCGAGTGCTAGTTTAACGGCACCATTTTCTGCTTTGCACGACGTAGATTTCTGGAGGTTCCCTATTCTGAGAGTTCTGAGCCATTTGAAACTTATGTTTTTTTCCCACACGCTACTCGACCTTGGTTGTTTCTCCAGAGATGGGTGGCGGTTGGTCGTAGGTGCCGGAGTGAAAATTGGAACAACAAAGGCACTTGCATATAATTTACAACTTGGCATTTATTATATTTTAACCCCTTCGCTCCCCGTGTCTTAAGGTCGATATAGGTAAAGTAATAACCTCACGGTGAACCAGTAGAAATCAGCAAACGTTACACACAAGTATTATGAAAATAAACTAATTGGCAATACTGTTGTGCATTCTCAATTTACGTGAGATTACTAGAAAGTATTCATCAGCTGCTGATAAGCCACAGCCTTATCCATATAGAGCAGAATAACTTCCCAGGTTTTTACAGTTTCATCGAACTCGTCAATATTGGGTTTCTGACTTCGCACCATTGCAATTCTAAACTTTAGTAACTAACGGAAAACCAGGATTAGTATTTTACAACTTTTGGCCCTTTAACAATATAGGTATATAAGTCTGCATTAATTTTAAGTTGTCATTTCGTTCGAAACAACTGTATAGTGTAAACTTCTGTTTTAAAATACCCCGTTTTTTGGGAAAAAAGATAGCTCTTTGGAAACAAGGGGTTTCATCGTCGAAGCTAAAACTGCTGGAATGAGAACGCGAGAAACTGTTGCAGCAACTACTTTATCTGTAAGGTTTTGCATTTTTAAATATTACTGTAACAATACGTTACTTTTAGTAAACGTATTTTGAAAAAAGTAAAATGTATATAATTTATTTTATTTTTTTTTTATGAATTTTGAAATTCATAAAACAAATCTCATTTTTATCACTTGAATACTTACGTCTTAGTTGTAATAACCTTTTCAAGTCAACAAGAACTGTGCGTTATTGGGTTACCAAAAACAATAACGGCTTGAATTTACATACACTACCACGAATGGGTAGACCGCGCATAACAAATGTAAATGTTGCAAGGATCCAATTCGAATTTTTAAATTAAAAAATTTTTGCCTCCCCGTACACTTCTTGTTCACCACACCGTGCAATAGGTCGTATTTTTATTCTGCGCTTTTCTGCGCCTTTGTTGACTTTCGACTTTTTAGTGCCGAAACTGTCCTTTTGGAAAGCCAACCAGCCCCCTTGAGCCATCAGGTGATCCTATCTTCTCATCCTCAGCACAACATCGGAGGACCGTAGCCGAAGAGGTCCGACGAGGGCGCTTTGACCCCCGCCGAGATGGCCGCATGGTTGACTTCTTCATTAGGAAGTACAACCTCCTGCGATTATTAATGCTAGCGGACAGCGAAGTCGAAATCCTGGACGACTTAATGAAGCTGTTCCCGGACAACGTCGGGGGCATGTGGTGCATGCCCCCACGTCGAGAAAGGTTTTTGGCCAAGGCCCAGGAGTTCCTCCTTGGATATGGGTCCGCACATGAATAGAAAGACTCTGACAGGAGGTCGCTCCGTCGGAGACCTGAGCCCTAATCACTTCGACGTAGGCGTCGGGACGATTCCCGGCCAAGCGCAACCACAACATTTCCAGTTTGAAACTTTAATCTTACCGCCATATAACCAAACAGGTTAATAGGACAAAGTATCAATCCACTGTGGATAGACGCCAGAAATTTATGCCTCACTTCTTCACATCTTGGAGAGAATTACAACGAACCACAGTGGGTCAAAGTTGGGAAATCTTGGCCAAAAGTCCAAAACTGCAACTCTTCAAAATCATTTTAATCCATTAACGCCCAGCGTTACCATATGGTAACGCTTTCAGGTCGATAATTTTGCCATCTGTATTCAGTGGTTACAAGATTTTACTTACAAATGGCGACACTCATGTGTCCACTAGTCAATATTCTTTATGTAGCATTACGTTTACGTACTCTACCACGTGCTTTTTGTTGGTTGTGAATTTTTAAAATATCGTGTCGTGAACGGCCATGGATTTCAAGCTTGTGTGAGTAATATTTTTCTTTTGCGGGCGTAAATTTTCCGTTTCATAATGGATTTCAATAGTAAACTAATGTAGTTTTATGATGTACATAACACTGGTTATCAATCACAAATATAAATCACATAATAGGGCACATTTTTCTTGCGTTACCAAGTGGTAACGCTGGGCGCTTGCATTACCTATATTTGCTATATATTACAGAAGGGGCCTAACGTTGGAAGAGGCAATCAATATTGCCTATGACGACGACAATGTCCAAGATATTTATATTGAGCCACCAGAACAAGGTTTCGTCACCGATGAAGATTCGGGTGAAGAGGATGCTGGCGGTCTAATAGATAATTTATCGGGTTCTCAGCTCCGTTCTCAAGCAGAACTTAAAATTATAACTACAACGGCAGGAAATGAAGACGAAATGTTGGAAGAAAGAGAAACCGAGATTACACCTACAGTTGCTTCGCCATCAGTATGGGTAGATGGAGATCTTGTGCAAAATGGTCGTGCGTTTGTAAGTGGTGACTATTCGAAATATAGAAACCAAAGTTGTGTAGAACTTTTTGAAATGTATTTGGACAATGAAACTATAGATTATTTGATAAAAGAAACGACACGTTATGCATTGTTTAAAAATTGCGCTGATCCAGCAATAACAAAAAACGAATTGAAGTGTTTTCTGGGGATTTTAATATTGAGTGGATACAATCAAGTTCCAAGTAAAAGACACTACTGGGAAAATAATGGTGACATGAAGAATGAATTAGTCCGCAATTCAATGAGACGCAATAGATTTCTCGAAATTATGCGCTTTATACACTGTGCAGATAACACCACTCCTCAAGTCCAAGATAAAGTTTGGAAACTTAGACCTTTAATGGATCTTGTAAAAAATAAATGCTTGAAGTACTTTGAACCTGAAGAATGTCTAAATTACGATGAAAGCATGGTGAAATATTTTGGACGTCACTCGTGTAAACAATTCATTCGCGGAAAACCCATTCGTTTTGGTTATAAGATGTGGTGTTTAAATACTCCGGATGGTTACTTGGTTAACTTTGACATGTATCAAGGAAATAATCCTCGTCGCCATATGGAATATGAACGATGTTTTGGAAAATCATCTGCTCCATTTTTACAAATGCTGGATGAACTCCCTATTGAAAAAAAGCAATATCCGTACAAACTTTATTTTGAAAACTTGTTCACAGGATTTGCGATGTTGAAACATCTAAAAGAACGAGGATACGACGGCACGGGTACAATTCGTGAGAATCGTATTCCAAAATCTTGTCCCCTACCTAAAAAGAATATTATCAAAAAAAACAAAACGTGGCACTTATAAATCCTCATTGGACAAGAACAATGCGATTATAACAGTAAGTTGGATGGACAATTCTGTTGTAACAATTGCGTCCACTTGCCATGGAGTAGCTCCTATTGGGCAAGTACAAAGATATTCCCAAACTGAGAAGAGAATCGTCAATGTAGGAAGACCAAACCTTATACAACAATATAACTCATATATGGGGGGCACTGATAGGATGGATGAAAATATTGCGGCTTACCGAATTGGCATAAGAGGAAAAAAGTGGTGGTGGTGCTTATTTCTCGTAGATGTTTCTGTTCACAACGCCTGGCAGATTTACAGAAAATGAGGTCGCAATATTTCTCAACTGGATTTTCGACGTGAAATTGCCACCACCTATTTGAAAAAATATGGAAAACCAGCAGCGGCACCAGGGCGTCCATCAACTTCCAAATCAAGCAGTAGTTTGAATAGAGTTTCAGATGAGATTAGATACGATGAATTTTCTCATTTTATAGTGGCGACGCCAGGAATTAAAGAAGAAGATGTGCTATGGAGGGTTGTTCTTCATCGGTGCGCACAATGTGTAGAAAGTGCGATGTGGGACTGTGCATAGAATGCTTCTTACTATATCATACAAAGTAAATTGGTAATTTTTTCTGAAATTTTAAAGTAAAAATTTTTGTAATTTTTGACCCCATGAACGCTTAGCGTTACCATATGGTAACGGTGGTTTTTCCAAAAAATACAAGTCAAAAAAATTTGTGATTTTTTTTCTGTGGACTAAATGAATATTTAAACAACATATGTGCAATTTAGCAAAATTGCAAACAAAAAAATAATTCGGGCGTTAATGGGTTAAAATTCATATTTCTATAAAGTACATATTTCGACTAAGTAGGGGTGCAAGTGCCAGTATGATTCATCCACTTGCACTCGACCGACAGCTTATAATATTCAGCCTTCTTGAGTGGTCGAGTTGTGACAAATTACGGCAGATATCGCAGCGGTGTTGAAAGTATTTTTTTTTTACAGTTTGTGATTACGTCAGTGGTAATTGTTAACAATGTCTGGAACAATCAAAGGTAGGTGGTTCATTACGTATATTTTTTTCAATATAAATAATAATTGTTTACATAGTTATGTGTCATTAAAAACTACATTGTGCGTTAGCAAAGTTTTACACAATTTCATTTTTGATTGCGCCCACACTTTTTTTGGTGCAAGGTGGCGAATTCGTTTTTGTTCTAAAATATAGCTTCATATATGTTTAATAAAATACTACAAAATTAATTGCTACTTCCTGCAACTTTTAAATATACGTTTTTTTTTTCGCGAGAGTGCAGGTACATATCACACAATTAAAATATATATTCTATTTTAAAATTTACGTTACTTGCAGTTTTATTGGTTTCCATGTATCATTATTAACTTATGAATTACAAATAAATAAACAGTTTTAATGAAAAATAACCCATAAGAGTTGTCTCACCGCTCCTTATTCAGTAAGAAATATCTTTAAAAAAATGTGTCTTAATATTTATTAAAATTCTATATTCATTTCTGTTGACGGGTATATTTAACAATGATTTATAACATGCTTTCACTTTTCAGGTATGCCTTCATACAAATATATTGATCTGTATAAGATCTGGCACGAAAAAATTCGGGAAAATCCTAAAACTAAGTGTCATTATGTACAAACTACTGTGTTATCGCAGTTGGACGTGAGAAAATTTTCGGAAGAAAATATTAAGCAAGTTCGAAAAGCGCTTTATAATTTATGTGTCGAAATTCTAAAAAGATGGAAACGGAGCAATAGAACTGAAAAACGTTTTTTACAAAAAAATGCAGAATGGTTAAATAAGGTTTTTCATTTTCCGCTTGAGTATTTTGAGAAAGTTCCATCAATCGAGGAAGATTTACCAACGACATCGGGCTTGGGACGACCTCAAAAAGCGTTTGAACAAAGCAGCGAAAGATCAAAACGAAGAAAAACTCAACAATTACGAGAGAACACAAAACCGAAGAGCTGGTCTATGCTACGAAAATGAGTTTACGCTCAGCGGGAAAAACAGACGCGGCTCAGTTGCTCAAAGAAGCTGTAGATACAACACCAACAAGGGCAACCAGAATTAGAAAAGCATGGCAAAAGAGAAGCACTGTGGAATCGTATACCCCAGAAGAAGCTTTGTCTCTATTTATTGAGACAAAATTAACCAAAAGTCAATACATGAAAATAAAAACACAGGCAAGATTAAAAGGGGCAAATATCTATCCTAATTATCAGAAACTAAAAGCTGCTAAGGAACAGTGTTATCCACAAAAGGAATTTATTTTTATTTCTGAATCAGTTGCAGAAGTAAAACTGCAAGCTTTGCTGGATCGCACAGCTTCTCGTTTAGTACAAGCGCAACAGTCGGTAATTGATTCAATCTCCAAAGACATATATGAGCTAATTCTAATTTATAAATGGGGTTGTGATGGCAGTACCGGACACAATCAATACAAACAAAAGTTAACGGCAGGTGTCAGTGATTCCGATATGTTTCTGACGTCCCTAGTGCCCATACAGTTGCATTTTGCGAAAGAAAAAGCAACTGTTGTGTGGCAGAATTCGCGACCGTCATCGGTTAGATACTGTAGACCAATTAAAATACAATACAAAAAGGAAACCACCAGCTTATCCCAGGAGGAAGTCAATTATATAGAAAAACCAATAGAGCAACTTCAACCGACCGTCATCGAGTTAGATAATAACAGAACTGTCCATATCACGCACAGATTATTTTTAACAATGATCGATGGTAAAATATGTAATGCTCTAACATCGACATCTTCCGCCCAAATTTGTTACGTTTGTGGAGCGAAGCCAACGGAGATGAATTGTCTGAACAAAATTATAAAAAAAACTAGTGATGTGACTAGACAGATTTGGTCTATCAACACTCCATGCCTGGATTCGTTTTTGAGTGTTTTCTGCACATATCGTACCGTCTGGAATTTAAAAAATGGCAAGCGCGAAAAGAGGATCAAGCGAAATTGACAGCAAAAAAACAAGAAATACAGCAGCAGTTTAGAAACGAAATGGGTCTGTTAGTAGATCAAGTCAAACCCGGAGGTAGTGGAACCACAAACGACGGTAACACGGCTCGTCGATTTTTTCAAAATTATGAAGACTCCGCACGAATAACCGGCATAAATGTCAATCTGCTGAAACGATGTGCAGTTATTTTGCAAACACTATCCTCCGGATTTGCCATAAATTCTGCAGCATTTCGTCAATATTCGATAGAAACTGCACAGCTGTATTTACAAGAATATTCTTGGTACTACATGCCAGTGACCATGCATAAAATCCTGATCCATGGTGCCGACATTATTAGGACATCAATTTTGCCTATTGGACAATTGTCCGAAGAGGCGCAAGAGAGCCGTAATAAGGATTTAAAATATTTTAGAAGGAGTCATACCCGGAAAACTTCAAGGGAGCATACAATTGAAGACTTATTAAATTTTCTCTTAGTTTCGTCAGATCCTCTAATTACGAGCTTACGACCACAACCTCGAACAGTTCGGAACAAATTTTATGAAGACGTTTTTCAATTAATCATTCCACCAACAAAATTGGAACAACCAGAATCGTCAGAAGAAGTAACTAGTGAATCTGATGAATCTTTTAGTAATACTCAGAGCGACTTTGAGAGTGATTATTAATTAAGTGATTATATGGCATGTAAATAAAGTATTTTATTTCCTAATGTGAGATATTTCTTTACGAAATTTTTGAATTTAAACTTAAATATATTTGACATACTAAAATGCGGCCTGCAACCAAGTTCCCCACCTGGTTATAATCGGTTCTGGTGGCAATGGTATGTAAATGGTTCATTTACTCAAAAGTTTCTATTGGAAAAATTTGAAGGTAGGTAGTTGGGTGCAATAATCCTTTTTTCTAGAAAATCTTCAACGATCTTGCCGCAAAATGCCGAAAAAGAACATCTGGTTACAAGCTTTAATCCATTATTAAAGGAAGTAAGGATTTAAATTCATAAAATCTATGGAGTATTTTTCAAATCCTATAATAAAATTTTATTACCGGAACGTATTCACAGAAAGGGTCTTGAGTAAGTGTCTTTCAATGGTCAAGTGCAGGTAAAACCCATACGATACGATACGGCTAACTAACAAGTATTTATCATCCCGGCAAGGTCGGCATTTGAACATAATATGGATTAAAAATCATATTCGTCAAAAAAAGCATTAGATAAGCATATAAGTTTTAATATGCATAAAATTGAAAAAAAGCAAATAAGCATAAAAAAACAAGTGTCAAATGACTCCAAATTGTATCATAATTACAGATATAAAAAAGTTTTCAAGTGCTTACATTTTTCACAAAAAGCATTAAACCTAGAAATCCGCTCTCTAATCATACTGATTACCCAAAATTGCAATATTGGGGACAGAAAGGGAAAATATTTTCTTTTTTTGCAAAGCAGACGTTATTTTTTTGTGAGATTTGGCATTACTAAAACGTCCTCGGCTATCTTTTGGTAAAACCCAGCATAATTGGGGCCCATCGTTCACCAACCCACCCTCTATCACGCAATGAGTGATTTGTGACGGTTTTAGCGAACTTCTGTAAAACCCGAGCCTGCTTCACTTGTTAAACCGGATATGCCAAGGGCATCCCTTTGTCGGCAGTTATTCTTCTTGTGAAAGGAAGTAACAATTTTCACTCTATGAAATATTTTTACTTACCACATTTTGTATCGACGACTGTCCAAATATTATTATCTTACACAGGAATTTTTGTTGAAACTGCATACATACTTGTATGATTATTGAGCCATTGAACCACAATTCGATTTACAGTAAGTTTATCTTAAAATCTGTACTTGGTAACAAGAAGATACTGTCCATTTAAATTTCTCTTTAAAATAAACCGCCATTTTAATTAATTGAAGTCTGACTACTGATTAATTATTGATCAGTGACCTTTAAAATGCATTTCCACCAAATTTTGTAAATATTGATACATGTATCGACTTTTGGCCAGTTATTTTCGATTTTGACCCCCTGTGCGAACCCACGAAATTTGGCAAAACGCATAGTAAATGCAGAATTCAAAGGCGATGTTGCTACTGGATAGGGCATAGAGAAAAAACAACAATTTAAAAGTAAAAAGCTGCGGTCTTTTTTTTTTTAAAATGTCCGTATTTAGATGCCAATCCAGATAGTCTAAACGACGAAGATAGTATGGTTGAAATAAAATGTCCGTATGAAATTGGTTCGTTTAAATTGGACCTCAGTCCTAGTGAAGCGGCCGATCGAAAAATTCTACCATATTAAAAAAAAAAAAAAAACGGTTCAGTTTATATTAAATAATAAACACACATGGGTTGAAATATACCATTGTAGAATATAATAATAATTTTTGGACAGAAATGTTACCTAAATTAGAAAAAAAATATTTAAACAATATGTTACCTGTGTTAGTGAGATGTAATGTGTTTTAACTAAGCTTAAGTACATAAGCAAAACAACAATGAATATTAGACAACTCGATTGAATGATGAGATCAACCAAGATCGAATCTGCACTCTACAGGTTTCCAACGGGTTGTTGAGTCTTCGGTCTGAAAAACACTTTGCTTGCGACGGCAGACATTATCTAACATGTGAAGTCTGCTTGAAGATTTCCACATATAGTCAAACGATTTAGCAAAAATTCCAAACAACGAAGCATTATACTATCTGACGGTACAATTTTTCGAAATATAGTTGTAATAGATCATATTAATTCTCCATACCATACAATTCATTTGCCCTTTCACTGCGAATAGATGGCTCTATTGTCAGGACGCAAATGGACAAAATTTATGTATTAGCTAAAATTGTGACTAAATCTGGCGAACTGAGAACCTTTTATCTTGGTGTAGCGGAGCAGTCTGAGAGAACCGCTTCAAATCTTTTAGAAGCTGTAAAACCTGCTATTAATGAGACGTGTGAAAATTATAAGTGGGTATTTTTAAAACATCGTCCATTGTTACGAATGGAGCAAGTATAAACACAAGGTATGAAAATGGTTTATGGCAACTTATTGATAAAGAAATCAAAGCAATGGAAGGTAAAATTCAGTTTGGGAAAGCGTCACATGCAACAATAAATACGTTAATGAAGCTGGTTTAATTATTTCAAGTATTGAAAACATTTCCACATATTTTAGAATCTCTTCAGTACGTACTTCACAACTGAAACTAATTGAAGAGGAACATGAGACTGAGTGGTTTTATTTTCCAAAAACTTTTGAGATTTGCTGGGCACAACACACCCATCACTTGCTATCAATAATACTGAGATCTTGGCATTCACTTTTGCTCTATTCTCAGTCTACAAATGACAAAGTGGCAAAAACTAAAGTTTTTTTTTTCTTTTTTGACAAAATTGGAATCAATTTATTAGATTACAGTTACAGTTACAAATTGATTCAATAAGATTAATCGATATAGCCGAAAATGTTAATGATTGTGTAAGATATTTAGATATTCTTATACATAACACTAAGAGAAACAAGATAGGATTCTCAATTTAATGCAGTTTTCAAAATTATTGGAAGTTACGGTGACCCAAATACTCCCCTTTTTGTTACAGTTATAGAAGTTCTTAAAAGTATGTATATCAAATTCAGAAGTTTTAAGTTCTGACACACGATATAAAGCAACTTCCTACTTAAATTCACTTTCAAAATATGAAACCATTTTAACCACTAACACGTATTTGAGAATATTTCAGCATGCTTCACCTATATCAAAATATTTGCAAACATCTAGACTAGACCTAATTACAGTACAAACAATTATTAGGTACTGAAACAAAAAATTCTTTAACTGCAATCTCCAGAGATTTTGATCAGTTAAAGTTAACGACAGATAAATTTATAGAATAGGCAAAAAACGACGCATCCACGGTTATCAATTCGAAATTAGATATATCGCGAATTCTTAAAAAAAGTGTCTGGTGATAAAATTTCAGACTATAGCATTGATAACCCTTACGAAAAATATAAAATTGATGTATACAATGTAGTTATGGACGTTATTATACAAAGTTTTAATACAAGATTTACAATACGAATCGAAGATGTGTGTTCAGGCCAACAATATTGGTCCTCTCGAAGCGACCTTGTGCGCACCGAATCGGGTTTATGGTCCTTGCAGCCTCTTCGGGTTTACCCACCCTTTTGTATATTTATCATTCGAAAGCGAGACTTAAAACTTGTAACATCGAAACGAAACTTATCAATATATTTGTTATTGTGTTAAAACGAAGTTTTTATTAATAACGCGAGACTCCCAACGGGTCTCCAAACAATGTGAACAAAAAAAATCATCAACCTGAGGCAGCAATTTTCGCACAAATATGCCTAGATGTTTTAGAGATTTTCCAGGCTTAACCCTGATCATCGATTGTACCGAAATAAGCATCCAACTTCCAAAGAATTACAGAAGACAGGGAAATACTCATTCTGCGTATAACCATGATAATAGCGTTAAATTTTTAGTTGGTATTAATGTAAATGGCCTGATAAGTTATGTGAATGAAGGGTTTAAAGGATCAGTATCATATCATCAAATTTTTAGTGACTGATTTAAAATTATTTATTAAAGAAGATGATGTGCTATTAGCAGACAGAAGTTTTAACATACAGGATGTTGCTGATGAAATGAAAATAAAGCTATATATTCCTCCTTTCCTATGTGGCAGGAAAAAATTGACTGCTGAAAAGGAAGTTTTAACGAAAAAACTTGCAAAAACGAGAATTCACATAGAACGAGCAATAGGAAGACTCACGAAATTTCGTATTTTAAGTACAAGAAAACCTATTCTCCTCATGCCTATACTAAGTATGCGAGGGAACCAAAACCAAAAAAAAAAGAAGAACCACTGAAATCATTATTTAGCAGAGACCAGTGTAGCAATCAACAAAATTACAACTGCGATTGTGGAGGAAAAGAAAGAGATTCCACCCAAAGAGGACCGAAGCGACGTATTTTTAAAATACATTGGTTCAAAATTACGGAGAATCAATGACACGGAAAGTTTAGATGATGTAGAAGCCCACATATTGAATGTTATTAAGAAACCTTATAATAAAAATAGGAACAATTATTACTAACTTTTTTTTAATACCCAAAATAACTTACATTGGTGATTCTCCAATATAATTTTCTGTGTTTCAACACTCTGGAAGTACAGCTGGTTTCATAAAAATCGGGAATTAAAATTTTTCCAAATGTAGATTTGATTCAACTAGTCAATTAATTGAGTAAAATTAATTAAAAATTTACATTATTGTCATAAAATTAATGTTTTGTAGCTTAATGTCTCACTTAAGCGACGTTAAGCTACATTATTTTGTCGCCCCATTTTCAAACCAAGGGGAATTGGGGGGAGGGGGGGGGGGGGGGGGGGTTAAGCGTCGTAGTGGACTCCTACTTGTGAATTAGTTACACGATAATAAGCGAGCCAAAGTGACTGTTTTAGGTTATCTACACTTTTTCGCCCTTTGCATCAAATACGACTGTTGTAAGTTATTTTTAATATACGGCAAAAAAAGAAGTTTACAATTTTAATAACCCGGAAGACATAAAAGCGCTTCAAAATTTGGTTTTCCAAAGTGCCAGTGAGAAAGAAATTGAACATGAGGAAAATTTCGATGAAGATTCGGATCCTGACGCGGAAGATGGATTTATAACTGATCTGTACATATATATATTGCTGCCCTTGCTATTTATGTGTAAAACGATTTCTACACGTTCCATTTTAATCCTCAAAAACTAAATCAACTTGAAGTCGGTCCGTTAATGGAAAATCGGAGCAAGTTACCATATAAAGAAGTTATCACATATTTCAAAGAAAATGTAGCACCAACCAGGTGCTATTATGACTGATCACGAATAACCTTTACAAAGTGCTTTTGAAGAAGTGTACGGGATGTCACCCACAGGGTGTTTTTTCCATTACTGGTAGGTAAAATATAGGGAAGTAAAATTTAAGAGTATTTTCAGAACATACATACATATGTACAACAAAAGTACAAAAATATTCCAAATGTGAATTTCAATGAACTGCAACTTCATTTTAATTATTTAATTTACTTCGGAATTTTGGTATTGACCAACAATCATTCCATGATTTTAACTCTTGTCCTCTTTAGTGCAAACCTGATTACTCTATGAGCGAACATTGACTTCCCAAAATAGGTAAAAAAAATACCATAATGACTTATAAGAAATATTTCTTAAAATACAACTTATACTACTACAGTATAATGGAAGTACATATATGCGAAGATACAACTATCTAGTGGTTATTAACACGAATACGGATGCCGGTTGCGTACTAAAAATGT
The DNA here is from genome assembly GCF_036711695.1 of Zophobas morio. Lineage (NCBI taxonomy): Eukaryota > Metazoa > Arthropoda > Insecta > Coleoptera > Tenebrionidae > Zophobas > Zophobas morio. The sequence continues at coordinate 12,872,155 of NW_026972122.1, forward strand.
TAATGGTGTTCCCGCAACTACCAGCTGCAGAAATTGAGGAAGGACTCATGGACATAAAATATTTTGCAACGGTCCGACAAATTAATTTCCCACTCCTAATTCGGTACGTCAAAAGGTAAGATACGTACTGACATAGAATCTATGCACCTTCTATGAAAATGAGATATTTGTTAGCCATATTTTGCTTACTTATTTTTTAGGACAAAAATGTTCCTATATTAATTGATAACGAATCTTCAATTTTGTTATCATTTCTAATTTTTTGGTGTGGTGTATCTATTAGTTAGTAAGTCTTTGGGTTATGTACATGCGCAGTACGTTAATAATAAAAAAACAGTTCGCAACTAACTGCCGTTGTATTATGTCGAACAAGCCAAATAAAAGTGAAAACATAACATTAAGTACAAACTTCTTTGGTAAGATAAAATGTGTACATCCGAAACTATTGAAGATTCAGGTATTAGGAACGTAGGATTTGTTAAAAAGGTATAAATTTAAATTAAAAATAGTACCGGTTTTCTGTACAACTAAATACTAAGGCATAATTTAACTACTACCTTTGCTCATGTGTATATATAATAACTGAACTCAAAAACTCATGTCTAATCTAAGTCTTTTTATTCTTCATGTTGCTGCTATTGACTTACACTTCGTTCATTCAATAACCAAATTATAAAATATATATTTTTAAGATACTGAATAAGAAGGATCGACGTGGATAAGATATCAGTATTTGGGTTTCAAAGAAAAACAAGCAACAATATCGAGAGTTTTCACAACTAATTCAAACCCAAATTGAAAGAAGCTCATCCAAACATTTGGACATTTTTAGGCACGTATATTTTCTGTTTATGGTGGATACTATAGCCCCTAGAAAACATGATATTATATCTTGTTAGTTAATTCCTTTTAAAAGCTAATAAAATTACACGGAGTCGCTCTACTATCTAATAATGTATAATTCTGTTTGCAGAATATGTGTGTACAGTAATTAAGAGTACACACATTTTAATAAAGCAAATAAATCAAGGGTAGAAAATTGCAATAAGCAAAAACTGCGGATGCAGCTTCAAGGATGCCCAGCGGCAGTTCGCTAATAGGGAAATCAGTATTTAAAAATTTGCTCCCACAGGGCAGGGGGAACGGAAGGAAGACTGTGTCACTGGGCCCTCTACGTTTAAGCTGATGAAGTTTTATCCAGCGCAGGTATGCAATGCGCATTTATGTGTACAAATTGAAATAATTACAAGAAAGTGTTTTTTTGTTTCAGAAAATGATCCCTTAATGGCGTCCTCTGAGTAAGATGAATCTCCTTAATCCCCTCTTCTGTTCCCTGAACCTTCTTCAAACCAATCTATTTTTTAATCTCCCTCGATTTCCCCATTACATCTATCACCTTCTGATTCATCTTCTGCTTCCAGATCTAATTCTCTTTTACTTTCCACGTCTAGAGGTCAGACTACGTAGACGACGAGATATCAATTGTCTTCCGACGACGAAAATGACGCCACAAGTAAATCTTCTTAGGTTTTTTTAGCAATGCACTCTTGTTGTGTTGCCTTGTGCGTCTTTTCTGATTATTTTTAATAAAACGATATTCGAAAATGTAACATATCAAACACAACAATAATATTTGCTAATAGAGAGACTTTACATGATAAAATGTGTTTTGATGTTTTGTTTATGTTTTGAGTTGTAAGTACGTTAAATTTTTAGATGGATCTGGTGTATGCGCAATATGTCGGCTAAGGGCTGGAAGTTTTATATTTTGGGACTGCAGATATGTGGCAGCCTGTGAAGTATGTGTCTCTCGGTATACTGTGTGGAAATTTAACCGAAGTTTTTACATTTCTTTTCTTCGGAACAATCCAAATGAAATGTTATAGCAAATAAAAACTACGAATGTATCGAAATGAAATATCTTAAGTTGTAACATAACACAAAAATGGCAGACTGTCATGCAAGCAATGGATATGTACCAAACGGTAAAAAAGAATTGTTAAGAGGACGAAAAACTGTCTCTCGACATGTACACAACAAGAATTTGAATAAAACTCTTTTTGGATTTGGTATAGTGTGTGCGATAATGAAAGTGCAGCAACAAGATGTCCGGTCTGTCAGACGAGAAGATCTGTCCTACGAATTTTTTTTATAAGCAGGTTCTGTTCTTTATCTTACTAATAATAGTTTAGGAGTGTTTTATTTCTTTTTTTTTTTATATCTACAAAAAATATATTTTATTTTACAATAATATCCTGTTTTCTTTTATGTACCTGCATCTGATGCATATAATTCAACAAATTATAACTAATAAAATTCATTTGACGTTATAATAAGTTTACAGTTATTAGATAACTTAACAAAAAGAAAAAAAATAAATATTTGGGGTTTTTGTTGAGTTAGGAACCACATAAAAAAATATGAACAAAGTTTTAGTCAAAAATGATCCAGGAAATTTGAATGGATTGAGGAGATCAACAACAAAGCACACTGTAAAGCTTGCAACAAATTTATTTCGGGTGATAGTTTTCATCTAAAACGTCATGAAGAAACTAGTTTGCATATTAAGAACGTGAAAACCATTACAAATAAACCAAATATAAAATACTCATTGCCGACAAATTCATCGCGCAGAATATAAATGGTGTGCTTCGTTATGCCAAAAACCTCCCATTTTTATTAATGAATGATTTAGTACCAGTATTGGCGAATAATTTTGAAGTTTAGATTGACAGTGTCACAACAGAGATTTAAATTTCTTTTGCGTCATTTGAGGTTTAATGACCTATCAACTCGAGAGATTCGTAAAAAAACAGATAAATTGGCACCTATTAGGGAGGTGTGAGATATGTTTGTTGAAAGATGTAATAATGCATTCACTCCTTTTCCCTACGAACAGTCGACAAAAAATTAGAAGCTTTCCGTGGCTGTTGTGGGTTTCGCCAACATATACCTAATAAACCCAGTAAATATGGGATTAAAATATTCGCTCTTTGTGATGCAAAGCTATTTTATACAAGCAATTTGGAAGTTTATATAGGAAAGCAGCCTCCCGGACCATATCAAGTTGACAATTCTCCTCAAGCGGTTGTTGAGAGAATTTCAATTTGTCAACCGATAAAAGGAAGTGCAAGAAACCTCAATATAATGGGTTTACAAGTTTCAGTCTAATTGAGAACTTAAAAAAAACGTTCGCTTGACTGTGGTTGGTACAGTCAGAAATAACAAACGGCATTTGGATACCAAGTAAGAATGTTACTCTTGTACCGTATATACCAAAAAAAGGTAAAAATGTACTATTGGCGTCAAGTTTACATCACGATATAGGCGTAAAGCAACCAACAACGACTAACGAACTTTACGTCTAATGAAATAAAATTATACCAGGAAGCGAAACGCCTGCAAAAGCAAGTGGGCCGCCTACAAAAGCAAGCTGAAAAGCGAAGAAACGACTTGTACCCCGCAAGGAAACTTCTACGGAATCGACGCATATAGAAGAAAGTAATGCAATGTTTTTCATAAAGTTTATATTAGGGATGTACCGACTAGTGGCCGACCGGTCAGATAAGCCGACTATTCGGCCGTTCTTCATCGTCGGCTGCAGTCGGCGACTGGTCGGCTAAACAGCCGATCGGTCGGCATTTTTTATTAAAATTAAAATAGTATGTAAAACAATTAAATCCGGTTTACAGAACCTCAATTAAATATTTAATTGCGATTTAATTTTTAACCCCGCGTTAAACTACCATGTGACCGACTCTACGCCAATCAGACATCGCTAATGGCCTTATTAAATGCGCGATTAACTTAATCTCAGTTAAAATATTGTATAAACTGGCCCTAAATTGTGTTATTCTTTATTTTTGTACTGAGTTACTAAAAAAAATTAAATGTTAAAATTATCCAAACAAATTTAACACATTTTTTGGAAAACAAAGGAACTTTAGTTATTCCTTTGATTAAAATAAACACATTTTTAAGGTAGTCGGAGAACTAGAAAAAAAACACACTATCTGTCGCATTTATAAACCGGTTTTAGCAAAGCCGAACAGTCCGGCCGACTAGTCGGTTTTTACTAGTGTTGGGTTGTGAAGGAACAGTCTGCTACTTTGTCACTGTTCTTGATATGTCACCGTTCCTCGCGGTGACATACGCTTAAAAGTAGCAGTTACTCTGAGGAACAGTTAGTCACTCCCACCACAGTGGAATCGAATCACAGAAAGACGGTACTGGTGCTAATACATGCAATTCAGTGACTACTTGGAACAGTCGCAGAAATTCGATACTGCTTGCGGATAGGATCGATACTTTCGTAACGTGCTACATACATATTACATTCAAAACAAATAACCAATGTCCGCTAATGTAAATATCTAAGAGAAGTATATCATCAAGTTTAATTATGTGCCTGAAAAACACTTAAAAAAACCTTTTGTTTTTCGTTTGATTATATTATTAAAAAATATCAAACGTGCTGTGGGAAAAAAAATTATACAAAAATGCTTCTAACATAAGTCATAGCGGAATTTTGTTATGTCGGCGTCCAAATGAACAAAAGGATTTGTATATTTAAACGCTGCTTCAAGTGTTAATGCATACAGGCACTGTTATTTCCAGTACCTGTCACGTTTGGAGCGATACGGGTGAGAACGGTTTGTCGAAGAATAGTGACAGAAAGTAGCTGCTATTTGTAACTGTTCCTGTGGTGTCACAGGAACAGTCAGTCACAGTTCCAGAGATGTAACAGTTTTTCCCATCACTAGTTTTTACTGGCCGAACAATCGGCTAGTCGGTTAGTCGGCCAGACCTACAGTCGGTACATCTCTAGTTTATATTAAGCTCATAAGTTAAGTTTCATTCACGATCCCCAAATTATAATTAGCAATTGACATAGCAATTAAACATTTTGGAAAACGAGCATTCACAACGCTTAAAATTAACCGCGCAATTAGTTGTAAATCCAAGGGATAATTTCAGTCCGCAGTCTCAGTCCGAGTTCCGTTGACAAACAAAAGTTTATTGCCAAAGCGGCAAACGACACAGACATGTCCTCCGTAAAGCCTGATTTATGGATTGACGTCCGCCCGTCTAACGCTACCGCTGCCGCTAACGCCGAAAAATAAACCAATGATGTCAAATGCAACCATTTATACAATGACGCTATATCTAAGCGCAAACGTTCCATCGCAAGCGCTTCCGTGAAAGATGGTCATCTTTTATCTCTGGCGGTAGCGTCGTTGCGTCGATTTTGATTTTGACCAATGGGAAAACAAGAAATCTAGCGCATGTCTGATTACAACGGAATCACATGGCATGACGCACATTGCACCATGTACATATGAACAAAAACTGATTTGATCATTTTTATTACAGAACAAAAAACAAAGCGTCAAAGTTTGTTTACACAACTGAGCTGTAGGAAGGTGAGTGAGCTATCTCCAAATGCCAAAAAATTGTATTTGCGCATTCAATATTTACAACGAAAAAACAGAGCTTTAACCAAAAGGGAAAGTGACGCAAAAAAAAATTGAAGTATATGGAAAATACAGAGGAAGCTCAGCTTCAAACAGGATTAAGAAGGATGTTAAATGAAACAACTTATAATTTCATGTTGTCCCAAATACGGATGCAACAAAAAAAGCCCAAAGGTAGAAGGTTTACTTACAGAGATAAAATTTTTGCTCTGTCGTTATTGAAGCAGAGTGGTAGAGCTTATAAATTTTTATCCCGCGTATTCAGTTTACCATAAAAAAAAAACAATAACCACCCTGTTAAATAAAATCCCATATGCATGTGGAATTAATGAGCACATATTCGATAGCCTTAAAACAGCTGCTATGTCAGAAAAAGAACAAATTAATTTAAATTGCGTCCTTATTTTTGACGAAATGTCCCTTCAACCGGGACTGCAATTCAATAAAAAGCGCGGTTGCATTGATGGTTTTGTTGACATGGGAGGTGAATTCCGTAGAAGGGCACTCGCTGACCATGTCCTTGTATTCATGCTGTGAGGTATTAGACGCAAATGGAAGCAACCACTTTCGTTTTATTTTTGTGAGAGCAGCACATGTACTTCAGATTTGGTCAAGTGTATTAAAGACAATATTAGGGCTGTTCGCATGGCAGGTTTTCATGTTGTTGGAACAATATGTGATCAGGGGAGCACCAATAGAGCAGCTGTAAATTATTTATTGCAGGAGACCAACGAGTTATGCCTTGCAGAAGGTGAGGAAAATACATATAGAGGGTTTTTAATAGACGACATCGAAGTTGTACCATTATATGATTTTCCTGACCTTCTGAAAGGCATCAGAAATAATATGTTGAATAAAAATGTACATTTTGTTCAAAATGGTGTACAAAAAGTGGCCAAGTGGTCAACATATTATCCAACTGTATGAAAACGATTTAGAGGAAACAGAACTGAAAGCTTGCCCAAAATTGACCGCAGAACATGTGTACCCCGACAAAATACGTAAAATGAAAGTGAGTTGCTGTACGCAAGTTTTTAGCCAGCGAGTGGCAGCTGTTTTAAAAAGGCATGCGAGTTTGTGCAGAGGCGTACCATCTGACCATCGTCAATATATTGATGTAGATGCCATTGAGACGGCAGATATATTAAACTTTTTCAATAAGCTATTTGATAGCGTAAATGGTGGCTCTCGGACTTCTATTCCGCGAGAGGGACCGACAGGTGCAATTGAGCCCAGTTCCCAATATCTTTCCTTTTGGCATAATGAAGCCATTCCTGTACTATCAAGTAGCTATTTCCTGTGTCCCCATACAAATAAGAGAACTGTCGCTCCTTCCCTAACCAATTGGATTTTTTCCATCCGTAATCTCGAATACATTTGGCGAAAGTTACGAGGAGAAGGTTTTAAGTATCTTATACCAAGAAACTTGAATCAGGATCCCCTCGAGAACTTTTTTGGAGGTATTCGTGCTTATGGTGGAAGGAATATCAATCCTACTTGTGCTGCCTTCATTTCTTCTTTTAAAGCCCTACTGATAAACAATTTCCTTTCCCCGCACTCTGTTACTTCCAACTGCGAAGAAGACGAGTCCGAGGGCGCCTTTACAAATTTGAGTAACCTTGTTAGCGCAAAAAATATTACCATCACTACACCAAATATACCCATAGTTGTTGTTCCTTTCGAAGTAAGCAGATCATCTTCTTTTGGTGCAGAAGTCGCCACTTATGTTCCGGATAAGTGGTAAAAAATATTAAAAAATACACTAAGAATTGTCGGAAATGTTTGGCCCTTATGAGCGCAGATTCTCACCATGGACAACATGGTCTCATTCTTGCCCGACAGTACAAAAATAGCCACCTTTTGCATCCGTCTACATTATTCGTTTTTCACTTTAAACATCTGTTAACTATTTTACATTCAATGTTACCAGTAAATATTTTAATTTATAATTTAAAAACTGTTCTGTTTAAATATGTGCAAGATAGTGACACTTTTAACCTTCTAAAAGCTCTATTTTGCGATAAGCACACTTGTGCTAGAGACGTTTTTATTAACACTAGAGTTAATTTGTTGGTATTTACATACCTTAAAAATGTGAACAGAATTTTGTCTGGAAAAGATCTTCGAAATGTAGAGGCCACACAAGATCCCATCAAAAAACTAGCCTGTCTAAAATTTCTCAAAAGCAAGAAAAAATAGCTGTAATTACACATAATGAAAATATACCTTGTTTTTGTTTGTATTGCTCCAATTAATTTTTTACAAATTTTGTATACATTATTGTTTTATATAATACTCGTGTGTAATAGATGTATGTATAATAAATGTTTCTTCCCCATTTTGTGTATTAATTTGAATTTCAATTGAAATTATTTTTGCTTATTGAATGGAATCACATTTAATTCACCCGCCATTTTTTATTGTAGTAATTTACAGAAACCGAATGCATGATTTTTGGAAAGTACTGGTAATAGGTATTAAGATGGCGCTGTTGTCAACGACCAAATTTTCAGACAAGAGATGCCATTCTATATCTTTCCTTTTCTATGCATTGCACGATTGCACGGTGAAACAAGTTCGTTTGTTTTGAAGTGTTCGAGGTTATTATTTTAACAAAATAAGATCTACAGCATCAGACCGCTAATAAAGATGGCAGAATCAAGTATGTATATTAGGGTGACCCATCAGACGTGACATAAAACGAAACTTTTAAAATACATTGCTCCTACCCCTTCAATGGGTGCATTCGATTAATACGTAATTGCAGAAAAAAATGTAACACATTTGTTGAACTCTAAAAGGTCGCTCAAACTGTTTGAAATTTTAAAACCACTGAGTTAATGTATAAGCATACAACATGTGTTAAAAAACTTGTATAAAAAACATGACAAAAATTTATCAGTATTTTTTTATCTTAAATATATTTAGGGGAAGAACTCGTGGGACTCGCATTTTTTGATAGCGAAATTTCTGTGGTACACAAAAAGCTAATTTTTAAAGCTCTCACAAAACCACAAAAGAACTCAAGGAAAAAAGCGACAGTTACCCAATCTGAAATGCTGGCAAATGAAATTTCGCTTGACTATTTTGTCACTGAAAAAACAAAATGCTTCTTCGATAAGCTAGGGTTAAGTTCTAATTTTTTAAATATACATCCTTTATATTGGGAAAGCGATAATGAATATCAACAAAATGTTGAATGTATCAGTAAACTAAAAGTAGTAAATGACTGTGCTGAGCGAGGTGTGGCGCTTGTACAAGAATATAATACTTCATGATCGAAAAACGAAAGTGAGAAACAAAACATACTACAAGTGGTACAAGCTTATCGAAAAGTCCATCCGAATTGCAACAAAAACACATTGATGAATAATTCAATTAACTGTTTGCTTTAGTTGTACTTATTATACCGTTTTATAATTTGTTAAACTGTGTAATATGTGAAATAGAGTAATATATATTTTTGGTATTCGTACTTTAGTTATTCTCTTTGAGCAACCTTTAAAACTTATTTTATATGCATGTGCTTTTACATAGAGTTTTTTTAACTCATTTAGCAACTGTTCCGAAGGTAGGACAGATAATTTTTTAATTTTTAATTTTTGGGTCAGCCTAATGTATATCTACTCGTATATTTCGAAATAATATAAAGCAAATATTTTTCATAGAGATGGATATTGCACAGTTTATTGATAAGATTCGGGAGCAATCTCACATTTATGACAAAGAACTATAAAAAATTGCTAAAACTTTTTTAAACAAATATGCATCGTTTTTTCGAAATATACTAAAATTAGTAAAAATAATAATTCCACTATTTATATTAATGGCTCGTGAAAAATTTTATCTACGCAAAAAAAAAACAAAACGTGCAATTAGTACAAAAAATTGTACAAACAGTAGAAGAAACACAACTTGATTGAATCCATAATTTCCGAAATTATAGAAAATGTTGAAAAAAATAAACAATCAACTAAAGATTGTGGTTTAATTATACCACAAATAATTCATGACACCCTACAATTTTCGGAAAATAGTGTTGTTCTATCGACATCTATGCAGGATTCTTCAGATGAATACGATTTTACGTGGGTTTTATTAAACGTATACGAAAGGTAAGAAAAAACATTCCTATATGTTTATCTTACGATTATTGTTCTAAATTTTCGTATTAATCCAGTTTGTAGAAGCCAAAAATTTTTTCAAGTGTTACTTGTATTATCTAAAGTAGATAGAGTTTATTGGTGTCATTCTACAAATGTATTTACACACGTCCAAAAGCAAAGATAATTAAGAAATTTATATAATACAAGTAAGATGATACTATATTAACCCTTTAGCTACGAAGACCGTACGTATACGGTCTAATAATTTGTGTGCTTTAGAACGAAGACCGTATTTATTCACTTGTATCTCTTACTTAGGACGAAGCCCGTACGCATTTGGTCTGTACGTTTTCTTTAAATCCGTTGTACACAGATGGCACTGACTGCATAAATTAGGGTTCTGCTTTCTGTTCTGTACGAAAAATTACGGTCTTCGTCTAGGTGGTATAATTCAAATAGTGAGCTCAACTTTAGTTTCGTTTAGCACGTTAATGCTTTCTAATTAACGTATACAATGGCTCCTCAAAAAAATTTAACGCCTAAGCAATCGCAAGACATAGCAGATGCTATAATGGCTGGAAATGACAATCTTGGCGATATATTCAGTAGTGGTGAAAACGGTTAAATGGTATAAGAAACTTTTTTTCCATCTCATAGACCTTTGTCTTCTGAACTCTTATGTGATCTTTAAAATTATAAAAAAGAAGCTAATTGCCTTGGCGGACTTTCAGCTTATGCTGATAAGAGAGATTTTAGAAAAGTATGGCGGTACTAGAAGTACTGATAAAGGTAAAAATCATGTAGAGCATCCGCTAAGACTGAAAGAAAGGCATTTTCTAACAAAAATACCTTCATCTGAAAACGGGAAACCAGTTGTCAGAAGATGTAGAGTTTGCTCGAGAAATAAAAAAAGACGAGAGACCACGTACCAGTGCTTGCCCTGTCAAGCATATTTATGTGTCATACCTTGCTTCGAAATTTACCATACAAAGAAAAATATATAATTTCGTAAATTTTAACCACGGGAGAAAGCCGAATTTTTTATTTTGAAGTTTTTTTTTTTTCAGTTTTTGTTTATTATGAGAAATGTATTTTGTTTAATATATTTTTCGTTTTTCTTATAAATACTTAAATCATTTTCCTATAGTTATACTTTAAAACCTGCGTAGATGACCTGAAATATTAAAGTAAAATAAATCCATAACACTAAATTGAATATATCAACAAGGCTATGCGTTTTGTTAAACAAGTTGATATCATCAATATACATATCCAGGCTGTACATTTATTGCCCTGGTGATGCCACCTTGGTTGACTAAACATGTTTGGTTGTATTTCTCTTGATTCATCTTAATTTTGTATCCTGTGTACGAAGGACGTATGTTTACGAAAAATGGAGTCCTCGAAACGAAAACCGTACGTTTTCAAAACCAAAAAAGTGTCTCGTTTTAGAGGCAAGAAATTTTAATTCGAGCTTCGTAGCGAAAGGGTTAATTAAATATACATGACAATGATTGTATTAATTATTATAAGTCCACAGCAGTTAATGTAAAATATAATAAAGCAACTTTAATAAATGCGTTCAAATTTATGAAGTAAGTACTCATCAACAGAATAAAAGGCCTTGTGAAGTAAATACTTTTTAATATTTATTAAAAGCATTTTCGTTTCAAGACATTTAAATGTTTTTGGCAATGCATTATAAAACTTACAAATACAAAAATATGAGGTTCCATTCTTACCGAAATATTTTTTTTTAGCATTTATTCTGTGTTGTAGATGATTCCTTGTTTTTTTAAATACATTTTTGTACCTTTTTTGTTTAATTCAAGTTTTATGTAGTAAATGATTAGACAATGTGGTACCAACATTTTACATTGTATTACACCACTGAAGAAGTTACAAACTGAGAGTGAAAAAAAATACATCGGGTTGTTTAAACAAATGTGTGCATAAATTTGCTTACAAGATAATTTAAATAATGTTACTTTGCAGAATATCAGGTGAAAAATTATTAACTGAAAAAGAAGAACGTGGTGACGTTATTGCCAGAAGAAGAGTAGTTGATATTCAGTATCTCCTACAACAAACTGTTGGCCTTTAGGCAAAACATAGTAAAATGTGTACTATTGGGTTGTTAGAATGAAAATCAGAAAAAAGGGTTCGATTGGTTAGCGCTTTTGAATACGGATGTAACCTTTGTTCAAAAGATTTTTTTATACACTCGGAGAAGCCTGATGAACCTGTACTAAATAAAGCTGTAGTATGGGGAACGCTTGCAACTGGGAGTATTTACGACCATCTTCTGGAATTTTTTAGCGTTTTGGAAATTTCAATAATGTCTAAGACGATGTTCTATGACATACAGAATAAATTAGGAAGTGTAAGTTTGAATACATATCATTTTATTATTACTATGTTATCACAAAAAATAAAATATTATAAAATAAGAACTAATTGGTTTGATACTTAGTATGTATATAATTCTTTAAAAAATTTAGATGTGGGGAGACAGCAAAATCCCTGATATGGAAGAAGCTGCCATACAAGAATATGAAATAGCAAATTCTAAATATGAAGTTGATGATAATAGAATTGGAAATATCACGATGATTGTTGATGGACAATGGTCAAAAAGAAGTTTTGGTCATACGTATACTGTTGTAAGTTACAATAGTACATTTACATTTAAAACACATTTAAAGTTGATGCAGTCAATGAATGTTATTGAGCGCATCATTATTTTACCTTTTTTGTTGTAGGCTATGATGATAGGGAAGTTTTTATTTTTAGAAATAAAAAATAAATTTTGCTGCATATGTGCCCGTACCGAATCGAAGCAGTTACCACCGAAAGAAATGTCTGCTACAAAAATTGGACACAGTCAACGTCAGGGATGGAAGCTGCTATTTTGGTTGAAGGATTTAACAGCAGCATTCAAAATTATAAACTCAAATAGATGAAATTTGTAGGAGATGGAGACTCTTCCGTATTTTCAGAAATAAAAAAAAAAGTTGAGTATAGATATGAGGTAGGAAAAGTGTCAACTACTCAAAAGTAGAATGCATCAACCATTGCTTAAAAAATTTTAATAAGGCCTTATTTGAAATAACAAATTATACAAAAATGGGTTTCTCTTGAAACTAGAAAATTGTTTCTAAAAGAAAAATGGCATACTTAACCCATTTCGTCCCAATGGTGCATTTGTGAACCAGCCTGTGATTAGTTTTTTTTTCTTAATTGCTCTTAACGTAATACGGATTTTTTAAACATTATGTCATAGAATGGTGTTTTCAACTCTCTGTCATTTTTTATTTTTAAATTTTCTCACAATTTTTGGAATAATAACCTTCTTCTTTTCCTATATTTTTTTCCCTTGCGACACTTTAATTTTAATATTTTTTTTTTGTTGTTATTACTTAATTGTTTAGGTTTTTTTTTTTAATATAAATTAAGAAAGGTAGTATTTTTAGACAAATACAAATATTTTGTTGCACAATATTGGAAAAACATAAATAACCCTAATAATTTAAGACTGGTGCATTTATGCACCATTGGGACTCAAGTGTACTTTTTAAAATTTCAGTTTATAAATCAAGTATTATTCTAAAGCGTTTTTGTGCTTTTTCAATGTTGTAAATGAAATAGTACATCAAATACGTGCGATCTACATTTGTAGAAATTTGATTTTGGCTAATAAAACGTCATAAAAATATTTCTTGCATTTACTGTTAGGTGGATTGGGATTGCCTTTGTTATGTAAATGCAAATTATTCGTGATCTACTTACACCCAAATAATATCTCCACTAGCGATGCCGACAAAGTGCCGAAAATGCACATTATTTATGGGTAGTCTTGACCGGAAATAATAAACCAGCGACACCGACAAAGTGCAAGATGTGCACATTTAGAAATGCATGCTCTCATCTGTGATAAAATTTTCTCGTCATTCGCAAGTTTGTTGTGAAAACGAAAAAATCTGCTTCATTTGTTTTGTGTAAATAGTTGTACAAAAATTGTTAAAAATGGTGGTTAGACGATTTCTAACTCAAAAAGAATTGGAAGATGAATTAGAAGCTGCTGTTGCAGATTTGGAACATGATGGTGAGTAAAGTTTTTAAAGAATTTTTTTTAAGTAAAAAAAATCAGTTATAATAATTTGATATTTTTTTAGTCATCCTTGATGCAGTTTATGTTCCACCAAACGTTGACTATTTGACAGATGAAGAAGGTATTGACAGCGAAACAATCGGTCCGGAAAATCAACCCACGAGTTCTGACATTGCTGGGACATTCGAGCTGCACAATCTTGAACAGCACTTTGAAGATGAGTCAGCACTTGATTCATCAGACGAAGTACTTTTATCTGATAAACGACAGAAGTTGTTAGATCAGTTACCCAAGAACAATACGTCCAAAGTACAGTGGAGAAAAAAGAATATTGCGTACACTCATTCGCCTGTTTCTATTGAGATCGAAGATATTCAAACTATTAGGGATCAATTAGCTGGTAAAACACCATTTGAATTTTTTTTTCAATTTTTTGATGATGAAATGTTGAATCTAATTGTTGAATTTTCCTTGAAATACGCACGTGATAATAATCGTCACGATTTTTGTTTTACGAAGAATGACTTATTACGTTTTTTGGGAATATTGATACTTTCGGGAAATCATTCTCTTCCTCAAATAAAAATGTATTGGTCCAACGATGAAGACAAGGGAACTGATATAGTAAAAAACTGCATAAGTAGAAATAAATTTCAAAATATAAAAAGAAATTTACATCTGTCGGATAATAATATGTTGAATAAAGCTGACAAATTTGCCAAAGTTAGACCATTTTTAGATAAGCTAAACGAAAAAAACCTGCAATGGGGAATATTTGCTTTCAATTTATCAATAGACGAACAAATGGTACCTTATTTTGGACGACATTCATGTAAAATGTTTATCAAAGGTAAGCCTGTTCGATTTGGTTTTAAAATATGGTGTCTTTGTTCGTCTAATGGATATCTATTTTATTCATTGCCGTATGGTGGATCTCAACAACATAAAACTAAATCTAATATCGGCATGGGTGGTGATGTTGTTATGAACTTGCTTTCTGTGGTAAAAAATCCTTTTCACCATCAAATATTTTTTGATAATTTTTTTTCATCTTTCAAACTATTTGTTGCACTAAAAAATAAAGGTTTTTTTGCTACGGGAACAATAAGAGACAATCGCACAAACAACTGTCCTCTTGAAAGTATAAAAACCATTGGCAAAAAAGAAAGAGGAACATATGATTATGCGCTTGAGGAAAATTTAAAAATATGTTTGGTACATTGGAACGACAATTCTGTGGTCACGGTCTGTAGTAATAATTTTACTGTTGACCCAGTAAAACTTGCAAAAAGATACAACAGAAAAGAAAAGAAAGAAATACAAATTTCACAACCCAACGTGATTGCTGAATATAATAAATCAATGGGTGGTGTGGACCTACACGACAATGGGATTGCTAATTACAGATGTCGGGTAATGGGAAAAAAATGGTGGTGGCCGATATTTTCCAACGCTGTAGATAGCGCGGTGGTAAACGCTTGGAAAATATATCATATTGCAAATGAAACCAAATTATCCCAGTTGGAGTTTAAGTCTTATGTAGCATTGCGTCTCTTAAAAATTGATAGTGATAAAACAGTGACTCGAAAATCTCAAACTATAAATTCCATTCCTGAAATAAGGTTCGACAATATCGGTCACTATCCAATTTTACACGAAACAAAAGCACGGAGGAGGTGTAAAATTTGTCATAAACATACAATATATTTGTGTAAAAAATGTGAACAACACTTACATACGGCATGTTTTGAACAGTACCACAAAAAGCAGTGAAATTTAATTTATTCGATGTCCCAGTGGTACAAAAATGCACCAGTGCATTACTAAATAATTGTCAACCAAAAAATGGTTTGTGAATTAAATTAATGATTTAAACAATTAGATAGAAATATTTGAATGTATTTTAGGTTATTTTTCAAAAAAAATATCATTATAAAAAAAACTAATGTATTATATTTTTTTACACATAGTCCCGTTGGTGCATTAATGCACCATCATTTTTTTTTAATAAACTAACTACCTTTTTTAATTTTTTTTTTTATTAGTTGTATTGTAAATGACGTATTTGTTAATAAATATTAAAAAACAGATCAATATTTTATTTTAAACTAAGCTTGGGACAATATGGGTTAATGCCATTTACGCAAACGCCTTCGGTGACCTAGAGACATTAAAGAAGGACCTTAGAAATTGGAAGAAATGGGAAGATAGCACGTATTATAGGTTTTAGTATCATGAAGAATTACTATTTTTTAAAAAATGGGGTTAATTATTTGCAAATATTTTAAACCCCATACATTTTTTACAATACAGTATATTTTGAGCCATTTTGTGGTTTGTTATCCTCATATTATTTATTCATTGAAAACTAAAAAACAGTTTTCCAGTATCAAACTAAAAGAGTAGTCCGAACAATTATACAATTTTCGCTCGTCTCGGAGACCGAAACGTGACGCCGGATATAAAGTAGTCAAGCGTGTATCCCGATTAGCGTTGTACTGGGCTTAATTAACAATTACAAATACCTACTTATTAAACAGACTTACCTGGTTGTCGTCGCAAGGAACCAATGACTGCTAAAACTACACTGATATCGCATACACAGAACTAACGATAAACTATAACCAAGGATTACTTTAACACAATTTTCAACGTTAAGGAACAAAAGTTACATAAAGCAACGCTTTTATCACTACTTTTGCACGTGTAACCTCAACACCGAAGTCACAGAATAAAAATATCCCAAATAATTCCCAGCAGCAGTCACAACATGTTGTCAGCACCGTCATAGCCACAACATGGCCACAACTACTCGACTGCGCAGGCTTCAAGGATGCACAAAATGTAGCTGTACATCGAAACCCGAATGCATTCGATGTTATGGCTAATCCCTCGTTTAATAAAAAAAAATTACAGGATCTTTTGGATATTTAGTGTTTTGTTTCACTAGGTTTTCGAGGAGACGTTTGCCTAGAAAAACTTTAGATTCAAAATTCAACTAAGGCATGTTAGAACAAATCACAGAATTTTTATAAATCGGATCATAGACTGTTTTCACTTGTTTCAAGTTGTGTATTATTGGTTGCATATAAAGTCGACGTACAATTAAAAAAAATCATTTGGAAGTGGCCTTTCGTAACTACCCACAAAGTAAAAATGGATTTTGAATTATTAACGTGGATTTTAGAAAAAAAATCTCTCACTTGATATTCTGACATCTTAGATCACATTGAATTTAGCGTTCTTACGAGTGTTTCCAAGAACGCAAAACAAAAGATATTACATACAAGCTCACTCATTGCTCAATCCTTGCTTACGGTATCAGTAATTATGTTTAACCTAAACTGTTGGCGAGTAAATAATTCGTGTGTATGGAGCACGGTGGTAGAGTATAAGGTGTGGAAACAGGCCGCTGCAATTTGCTGAATAAAACACGCATCCCAGTAGGCTTATTTACTACGAAATAGTACACTAATGTGACTCGATCTTGAAATGTGTGGCAATTAGTAACTTTTATGAAATAGAAATATATCTGTGTCCTTGTTATGCTCCGTCTTTTCGACAGCAGGTATTTTTTGCTTCCAGTATGGCGATCCTGTTACTGTCATTTGGCCGTCAATTGCCTTGGTGGTAACACGTCTTCCACGACTGTTTGCTGGTTACCGGTGTCACTTTCTCGTTGAATAGGGCTGGAGTTACTTTGGGACTGGAATAGTGTTCTTTCCGGTCCGTTAACTCAATAATTCTAGTACAGTCTGTCGTAACCTCAAATTGTAAACACATCAACCTTTCGTTGACAGATAGCGAAAATTACTAGCCTCGCGCTATCTTTGTTTAACACATAGGTTAGGTTCCTCTCTGTCGAATTCCGACCACAGGCAGTTTGCCGTACTTTCTAAAAGTAATAGTAGATCTAGTGACTTTATAGTACACAGCGCTGTATGGCCACCTATCGATCAACATTTCAACTTGGTCCGTGTATTTATGAATGAATTAAATGACAGATCCGTTGAAAGGTGACCAATTGTCAGTGGTAAGGTTTAATGTGAATGTTATTTGGTGTGTGTGCAATCAATGAAACAATAACGGCAATAATTGTTCTCGTGTTTGAGTTCCACACATTTATAGCACTACGTTATAAATTTCCTTGGTAAAATTTTACAAAACACACTTCTCGATTTCGCACAAACTGTTTGCATAAAAGTCTTCTACAGCACCTTCTAATCACGCTCCTCATCTTCACATACTTCCTTTTACCACAAAAAATGTTAAATTTCAAATTCGTGCACTCTTTAATAGCAGCTGTTGCTAACATAACCTAACTTTTTACAGTCACCAACACCTGTGCGTGTAATGTCGGGTTTTTAGCACACCGTTACAAGCATACTTCTAAACGTGGAACTTCTTGCTTCGTGGATCATTTAGTTAGTGGAATTCGTGCAAGTTAAACTGTGTGCGTAGTTGGTTGCCTACATTTAGGGTGCAAACTATAGGGCGAACACTGAATATTTTTTTCAAACACAAGGAGGCATCTGCACAACTTTTGAAGATGAGAAACGTGATCAAGGGGTGATGTAGAGGAGTTTTGCACTAATAGTTTGTGCGAAATCGAGAAATGCGTTTTGTAAAATTTTTCCATTTCCTTAAATATTAGATAGGCTTTTAGCTTTTGGCTCTGCAGGTGAATCACCTTTTAGACTGCTAGAGTAGATCGACATAGAGTCCTTCCATTTTTATATTCATTAAAAACGACGATACAAACATTACCGTATTAACTAGTTGTAAAATACACACCTATATTTAGAAAAGTCTGTCATTTGAATGAAATAGATATGTGATAAAACTTTCAAAGCAAATATTAACAAATTAGTAAAGACAAATGTTCAGGATGTTTCAGAAAATGTAGTTTGAACAAGAAAATTAAACTGTTTAATCAACTACTAGCCGTTACTCGGCATGCGTTGCAATGCTACTTAAAAAAAATGTTTGCGTTTTAATTCTAATTATTGCGATGCTTAAAATACATGAACGAATAATTGTAAAATGATTGGCCTAGTTCAAAAATCTTGGTGGCCGTATGAATAATAACTAATCGCAATCGGATGAATGGTTTACGAACGCATACGGGACAAACATTTATTTTTATATATAAAAGAAAAGAAGATTTACTGACATTTCGAACTTATTTCAATCTTTTCTGAAGGCTTTATATTTTGTAACCTTGTATTTACAAATTCCATTAATAAATGTTAACACAACCACAAAAATTACACAAATACTTGAAAACATTTTATCCAAAAAAAGACACACCTTGAAAGAAACCAATGGTTACAGTTCACGTCAGAGAATATTTAATAATAATTATTCAATCACATTTGCAAATATATGCAACGACGATGTTCCTGTGTTCATATCCAACGATATTTTGTCAGGAAATTAACATTTACATAATAATTAATAACATAACACAAAGTTAGCAATATGAAATAAAAGCATGTTCATGGGGTCTATTGACAATGCAGAGAATCTAAAACTGTCGATAAGACCATGAGATAAGACTATTATTTTGTAGTAGAGTATGCATCACCTGCATCTGAATTTTGACATTTTCCCAAAAAACGAATATAAAATGAAAAAAAGTGAAAACTAGTCAGTGCTGCTAAAATAAAAGAATCAGTTATTCTTGTTATAAATACATTGCCCCGTAAAATTAACGCAAAATTTAAACATTTTGTTTTTTTGATACTTTACGTTTTTAACAAAAGAAAAACATTTTTTAACAAAAACAGGGACACATGTTTTGCCTTTCTTTTTACGTATTCTTAGTTTTTGTGATAAATAGTTCTTTGCGTTAATTTTGCGAGGCAGTATATTATTGTAAATATAATGTAAGCTTGTAAATGCACATTGTTATAGTTGCGGTAATTATCGGTTACTTATTTCCACTTCATCATTTTTTATTTGTGTTGCTAAGTTTGCTATACTCTTTCATATAAAAGTATTACAAATCTACAACATAATTTTCCTTAAAAATCTTTTCACATTTGAATTGGCAATACACATACTGTGCTTGCAAGTGATTTTTTTTTCATTACATGAACTGTCTGCTGAGTAATAAATTGGTACCTAGTTCAAACTAAACTACTACACCACTACGAAATATTTAATTTAATATAAATCTTTGGTAGATAAACGTAAAGCACAAGTTTGTAAGGTACATATAATATTTAGTTGTTAATTTTAGAACAACTACTAGACTACTACCTACGATTAATACTAAACTAATTTATACATACCTATTTACAGGGTGTTAATAAATGATTTACGTCTAGTGAACTATGAAATTCATTTATTATCTAATATGCCACTTCATCTGACTTTTTGCTAAATTAATAATTAATGGGTTAATTAGTTCTAAAACATAGATTCTAGGAGGTCTTGCAAGGAAAGGATGAGAATGACAGGACAAAAGGAAAGGGAAACGTGGTCAGAAAAAACTAATATAACTTCTAACAAAAAACAAAATTAAAATAAACTTTAAAGGAAACATATCGAAAAAGATCAAATACAACATAAAATAAAGCTAATTTGATTTATAACAAAAAACAAAATGAAAAAAATATAAAATATAAATACGGATTTATTTTAAATTTTTTTATGGATCAATTAACGATTTACTCAAACCAGGAACCGGCGGTTTTAATTCCTTAACTACATACAATTTATCATCATACGTGAAAGTAGAAAAAACAGAACTGCCATTGTCATTTAACGTTAGTAGAGAAAAATTCCGATTTACTCGTAATCTTAAATAACGATTACCGAAATCAAATTATGACAAGCACCTTAAAGCACTAACGCGACCCACGCAAACGTAGGCACTTTTAAGACAAAATTCTGTTACCGAAATTTTGAATCAATTTATACACACACAGATTTGATAATTTTGAATACTCCTGCGAATGCAGACTGCATTGCAATCGCAATAAAATAATATTATTATTATAAAATTAAACGTTCAGCACAAAATGGTTTCGATCCATGAGGGCCAAATTCAAACTAGGAAATAAAACGAAACAGCGTATTATGAAAAAGAAATAGAATTTATAAATTTAAAAGTGAAACATGAAGAAGTTCTGTTCAAGGCTAAGCTGCGCCGTGAAAACGCAAGAAGAATACATGAAAAAAGAACATTTTTATTAAAACAACAGTTATTAAAATTACAAATAGAAAAATTACAAGATCAAAAATAAAACGTTTCAAATCTTAATTACCTATTGTTGTTACCAAAATATCGTTGAATAAATAAACGTCTAAAAATATTTCCTTGTTCATTTCTGGGATTGGGTCGAATAGGTTGATCGTCATTATCACTATCTGATTCTGACGAATCATCTTCAAAGTTATTGTCCCTCTCGAGGCGAATATTGTAAAGTATTGCTGTTGCAACAATTATTATTTTTGCAGTGCTTAATTTTGTCTCCAAGTTTGGCCTCAGTGCCTTGAACATGTTTTTCCATCGACCAAAGCAGTGTTCAATAACCACTCTAGTTCCTTTATGCGCAGGATTGTATCTTAGCTCTGCTGCTGTTCTTGGTTGTAGCAATGGTGTCAACATATATCGAGTACAGGCATACCCACTATCACCCAACAGAATCCCTTGTTTTAGATTGCTCTAAATGTGGAAACATTTTTAATTATGTTAGAAATACGGATACAAGGGGATAGCTACCTCAAAATCCTCTTTAATGCGGGAATTGTTAAAAATTCTAGAATCATGGACGCTCCCCCTCCATCTGGTTACAATGTCCATGATTCTGGTGTTTGAATCGCAAATAACTTGCACATTCAATGAATAAAAACCTTTCCTGCAGCAGTATAACAGCGGTCGACGTCCATCAGGATTCTTTATTTTAATATGGGTGCAATCAATGCAACCCACCACCCCAGGAAATGCCCTAATATTGTAAAAATTTCGCTTGAGCTCACGAAAATTTTCTGGCCAATTAACAAACTGAGGTAGTCGAGAAGCTAAAGCTCGAGCTACCTTTAGTACAATCCTACTCACGGAAGCCTGACTAACACCGTGCAGATCTCCTACACTTTTAGTAAAAAATAATACCCCTCCTTTAGCGGGAAGATTACCTGTTTCTGTTTGATAACTTGCTTTGGCAAAAAATCGTAGCGCTATGAGGAGCTGCATTTCCGGACTAATATTATTCGAATTGTAGGTCTGCAATCTTAAATCTTCTTTAATTAAGTCTAACACATATCGGAATGTATGTTTTTTTAATCGATAGCGTTTTATGAATTCCTTTTCTGAAAATTCCGCAAAAGTATTAATACGCGGACGGAAAACACCACGAGCACGAGCCAACGGATATATGTTGAAATTATTTTCAACTTCTTCAATAAACTGAATTTCTTGCAGAACGTTATCCATTTTGACCGATTTTATATGAATGTCAACATAAATAATTATTTAAAGACGGTTATGTCGTCGATTAAAATATTGATTAAAAAAATGTCTAAGTGACGTTATTTAGCGGATCAACATTGGCGCTGAATAGGCAAATTTAATAGACGTTGATTAAGGGCTTAATAGACATCCACTAAAAATAATCGACAGCGCTGAATACGGGCTATAGATTCTAGAAGATCAATTTATTATCGAAACATATTTTCGGTGTGGCTAAGAGAGTGATGGAGAATTGCCACCAAAAAAACTGTATTTTTCGACAGCGGCAATTTTTTTTTGTCAAGTGTTCGCGACCCGCTAGATGTAAATAATTTTTTAACACCCTGTATAAATATATAATTGTATATACAATTGAGGAATTGAGTGCTGTGCATATAATATACAAGTCATTTATAGCTAGTAATGCGTATTAAATCCTAAAAAATAATAAATAGAATATACTGTTAAATATATTTAAATGAACGACAGAAAATTGGTGTTTGTTAAACTTAAAAACGAATGAATATAAACAGTGTCAACTTTTAGTTCTTCAACGTAAGCTAGGGAAAATTGTAAGAGATTAATTTTCACGAATGACTAATATCAAGCCTTTTTGAGAGTTTATAACTTCTAAAATATGGAAAAATTTGTATAACTTCTTGACGCTTTTATCAGGCAAGTAATCTTCACAACAGATTGTTGTGAAATTCCAAACTTATTTTAAGACGGCAAAATGCTGACCAAAATTTGTCTGACCGTCCCCATCAAGGATTTGATGATTCAAAATTTTGCACTGCGTAAAACACATTCAAAGTATGTAATATAGTTTTTGGAAATTGTACAAAGAAATGTTACAATTTAATGTAAAAACTAAAAAACGACTCCTCTGAAATTTTGCACAAGCTAAATCGTCAGTTAGAATTTATTTGTTCAGTCTTTTCAAAAACTGTGTAAATGAAATTTGTAATGCGATAGCGCTTTATTTGTGGTTAAATAATGTATTTATGTTTTTAAATATTAATGAAATTAAATAAAATTAAAGCAAATTTATCTTAAAATTCTGGCAGTCTACTAAGTAACACTGATTTAATAATTAGGGAATAATTAAAATTTATATATTCGTCTCCTCTACAAAGTTAAATAGTATTTGTTAAAAAATGTAATTTGAGATACAAAATTGTTTGCACTTTGGTAATATATTTTTATTTTCTAATTCATTATGAAATTAGTGAATGAATCAATTGATTTTATTGATTAAATCAAATATGGTTTATCTAATTTTCCCAAAATTATAGAAGAATGCAGTAGGATAATTTTTTATTTCAACATGTACCTAAGAGTTATAATAAAAAAATAATAATTTTGCAGAATCATTTTTACTTCCCGAACGTAAGCTAAGGAAGTATAATAATCGAGTCCATCAGGCAAATTGCCATTTTTATATTTTCTCGACGTGTCATGACCTCTAGAGTACGAAAAAATGGGTCACCGTTTCCGTCTGTCTGTCTCTCTGGCGTCTGTATCAATTTTTCTTAGACACGTAATCTCTAAAACTACCAGACCGATTGTTGTCAAATTTTGCATGCGTATTAGGAATATTATGTAGATGGTTAAACGCTAACTAAAATTTTGCTAATCATACCCACCTCCAAATGGGATGACGTCTTTAAAATTTTTAATAGTAAGTTACAGACATCCAAAATTTTTGGAAAAAAATTCAAATCTGTATAACATTTTTTGCAATTTAACTTTGAAACTGCAAAACCAAATGCTCTGAAATCTTATAAATATATTAATGATCGTAATCATGGTTAAGTAAAATTTATTCTTTTAGCCCCTCCCAAAAATTGATGACGGCATCTCAAAATTTTGCCGAATAAATCCTCTCTGAAATATGAAAAATGTTATGAGTATGACTGTATACTTGCGGTTTATAGTGCACTCAGTATTTAGAATTACTTATGCATAGTGACTCAAAAAAGTAATGAAAGAGTAAATTTATCTATTTTATTGATTAAACTGCACAACCAATTGCTTTGAAATCTTGCAAACATTTTAAACTTATCGTAAGCATGGTAAATTTTTAATCAAAATATTTCCATCCCTCAAAAAATTGATGAAGTCATCTGGAAATTTTGCGAAATGGATCCTATCCAAAATGTGCAAAATATGATGAGTCTATACTTGTGATTTATCATTGCGTTAAAAGTTTTTAAATTTCTTGTGCAGAGTGGCTCATAAAAATTAATGAATGAGCCAATTTATTTTATTGATTAAATCGAGAATGGCCCAGTCCATTTTCCCGAAAATTTGAAAATACAATGCTGCTATCATTAGTATTATACTGCACCTATCCAAAGTGATACACGTGTTTTTGCAAAAATGTTAATGATGTCATCACAGTCTTCACAAAATTTTGTTACGGGAACCTTTTAAACGTACACTGAGAACGCTTCTTTACATTTACTAACGTTACATACACATCTTTATTTTAACTTATAACGGTTCTCATAAAAAAAATTAAATGTGCATAATCAAATTTTATCATTTTTCAGAAAAAGCTGGATTTGTTTTATTGTACTTCAAGGGCGAGGGAAGTTCTGTCGAAATAATCTTCGACCAATTTTATATAATTTATGTAGCAAACTGGATTGATGGTTTACTTGCTTGTGTTGTCATAACCGAACTTTACATCAAATATTTTGTCAAAATTGAGAATTCTATAACAAGGAAGTTTGAATGGAAGCAGCAGTGTATGGAAATTAGAGTGTAATTATGCAAATATTGCGAAAATAAATTTTTTATATCAATGACCAACTTATTTTTTTTTAAATTTTGAACTTTTCTTCATATGTGCACTTGCTTTTTTATACTCCGTATTGTGCTCTCGTGCAAACTGCTTCATTCTCATCCTTAAGTAATAATTAATTGTATAAACAACTAATTCATCCTTATGTTCTGCGCAAGGAAACGAAAAAGAAAAATTTTGTGTTAAATGATCTATTGTTTTCTCAAAAACATCTGAGTCATTAGCGTAAAGCGCAAATACTTCTTCAATCTTTAAAATTAAGTAAAAAAAGTCTTTATTAGGATGAATTAAACCTCCTTGTGTTTTTATATTAGTTAATTGAGCCACATTTTCACGTGAATATTGCTGTTGGTCATTAAGTATACTTTCCACACATGTGGAGCACTTGGCATACTTTTTAACTTGTTTGCACAAGTATCCCGTCACGCCTTACACAATCTTTCGCTTCGGCAAATAATATATCTGACTCTACAATATCGTCAACCTCTAAATCTGTTTCTTCAATTATTCCATCGAGTCGCTGTTTTAGACGCTCGATAGCCGAGGCCGACGTGGAAGAAGACTGAACATAAATATTTTTGATGTCACTAAGCGACAGTAAAGTTTTGGGGGCATTTGTTTCTGTAACCGTACAGTTTCCGTATTTTGGTGGCTTTAATACAGCGTATACGGATAATAATTTGTAGAGTTGCAAAAAGTAGGTGTAGCTGGGTGATCATTTTGACCTCCAGCCATTCTAATGGTCCCAAAAAATTTCTGAAAAAATCATAACTTTTTATATAAATATGAAAACTTTAAGCTATATACCTCCAGTGGATCCTGATTAATTTTACCAGTCAATAAGTAGGTAAAATTATACTTCTCTGACATGTACAAACAGAGATCCATTGCAGAATGAAGGGTGATGCGAAGTCCTTGTGCAGTATTTTGTGTCAAGAAGTGGCATTCTTCGACTGCTCTAGTCTTAACATTATTTTCCCAGTTATTGAGCCATAAAAGAGACTCTTGAAGAACTCGAAAATCTTTTGATGCTGGGGTCACTCCTTGGCGGGGAATCTTTCTGTTTAATGCATCGAACATTCTATTGATTTGTTCACAGAACGACACTGTACCCATAGAATCCTCCAGCCCATATACACCTCGAGATAGGTAAAATTTAAGGCCGTCTGCTACAGATTTACTGAAAATCTTTCAAAATGCAAACAGTTAGAGCATATACTTCCACAGAATTATAACACCTATGTATGTAAACCTACAATTTACACTAACTTTAAAAAGAAAATTTTAATCTTAAAACACCCACTAATAATAGAAATAATATCCATCCACCTTTGTTTTTTAAATGTTATTGCTATTTGACGAGTGTCAGTTAAATATAGTACCTGTTAGATTCGAATATTATATAGATAGGTACTGAATATACACTCAATGGCAAATAAAAACACTCACCGTGAAATATTTGCAAAACTGCTTTAAAAATTATTAATTTAACTACTAATAATTGTTATTTCTTTAAAGAGCCATTCACTGTTGACCCAGGAAACACAAATTAGCCAAAAAAAAAAAAAAATGGACAAACAAATATAGAGTTAAATTTAATTTAAGAAAGTAACAGAAACAGTGTGAAATTTCAGGGTGGTCGGTTTTTTGCCCGTCATGTTGTTTGCATTCAAATTATTGTTGTCCTCTAAAAGGAAAAATCAAAAAATATTTGTTAATACATATGTATTCTAATACTCTATACACAATTCGCTTTTCGAAATTATGAAATCATTTTATACCTGCGTTGCCAATTTGACCTTCATTTTTTCAGTTGTTGTTAAATTAAGATGCCTGTTTGTTAATTTAGGACATACTCGTAAATTTCCAGGAAGCTTCAAATCTTCATTGTGTAGAATTTTAAAATGTTCCCACTTGACCAATTCATCCTGTGGCGAAACCTAAATATATAGGATTTAATAAAGTTACTGCCCTGTAGTAAAGTGACGTGAAAACTTGCTTGTAAACTTCGGATGTTATAAAGTCTGTTTCTAATATTTTTTATGAGGTGCGGGGTGTCCGAAAACATAAATACTCGTCTGTTAGGGTCCAACGGGTGCTCGAGATAATTTTTCAATGAATCTTGCTTCCCATTGACTCCTAAAAGTGCCCATGCTTTTCTGTTGGTTTGTGCGCCATCAGATACAATGCCATGTACGTACGCACCAGCCTTTTCCAGCAATATGATAGCCTTCAAAATCAGTTGCGCGATTGTGGTTGCTTAAAATTATAGATAGTTAACCATGCAAAAACCAAGAGAATAAAACAAATGTCAAAATGGTAGCCTAAGTTGAAATACAAAATGCAGTTTGTGAACTTTCATGGTAGTTCTTTAAGTACTTGTCCTATTTATATTGTCTTGCAGAGTATCACAAAAATCTACCCACTGATCCTTTCAACTATTTAATTTATTATATGTCAGTGTTTTCATTTTTAAATACGTATTAATGTGTAATAATTTATTGTAAACGAAATTTAAACATAAATCACCGTCAGTTAATCATTTTACAGCAATGTTCGAGAACGATTTCTTTAAATTATAACCTTTTTTATAAAAAATACTTTGTAGACAACAAAACTAACTTTGTCTTTGCATTTGAGTCTTAAGTTGTGGAGAATTTATATAAAAGTATGCAATTTACATTGTATAAATGTATCTATTTGTATCTCAATGTCAGATTTTCCAGTTTTTTCATGAAGGTAGAATGAAAGGAGGGAAGATAGTTTGAAAACATGGCTGGTTCTGCGCTTTTGATTGGGGTCATAAATGGCTCTCCTAGCTCCTCCGAGAAACTGGTTGTTCGAGTGGCGTACTCGAAAGCGCTTGTTGAGGGGCTGGGTATACGATACAAAAATTAACATTTAGCAAGATAATGGCGTTGACTAAATAATCAGTTTAATCAATGTTAGTGGTAAGGGTCATGACTAGGTAAGGATCTAATTCTTTTACTATATGCTACCTGCGAACTCATTCCTAACCAAAGTGCACCTCCTCTGATCTTTTGTTGATAACCGACCGCTCCCGATGTAGTATGGAAAGGGTCATAAATGGCTTTTGCGTAGTCTTTTCCTGGCGTTTTCTTAACATTGCGATGAGGATGGCTCCCACGTGTCATTCTACCTCCATGAGTTTTTTCAAGTAGTTGAAATCGCAAATTTCATTAGTTGAAATATTATAATTTACAATTTTGACATGAAAAAATGGTATACTTACAGAAAAACGTAAAGAGTAAATTTATTCTGAGGATAATATTCTAATACATTCTGAATGTGAAACGTAGGTACTTGAAATATTTATAATTTAAATAATATTCAATTGAAAGTTGAAAAATTAAAAAGAAGTACATAAAACTACAATGAAAAAGTAAGATTGATTGTTAAGTTAAAACTTTCACATTTCAATGATGTAAACTGAGTTTCGTTTTACAATTTGTTAGTCTAGTAATACCTATATACACAAAAACACTGCGCTTACATCCGGTGTACGTTTTTAAATTTTAACACTCTTTTAAACTGAATTATACCTATATAGTTTTGCGTATGAATAATACATACCGTCAACAGGCCCTTTTGATGCAAAAACTCCGATGGGTTGAGTATATTGATCTCCAAGTGCGTGAAACATAAAAACCAAAGCATGATTTGCCTTGTCGTTTATGCTTCTTCCTGTTTTTTCTGGAATATCATCTCCAAAATCGACAAGTCCAACGTAGGTAAGTTTTGTCGCATTTACTGCGATAGTTTCGCGTACTTGGATCTCATCCAACAATAATACTCCATGTTTCTGGAATGGCGACTTCTTTTCAAGTTTTTTTTTCAGTAGCTCGAAAAAGTTCAGATCGAATCCACAACTTGTATTGATTAATCGCAAACAATTTCTGACTGTTTTAGTCGTTGGCAAGGGGAGTAAATTTAAATTTCGAAGAAAATTGTAACCTGATGGTGATCTGATATGAAATAGTAGGCATAGCAACAACCAGTGTTCGGAATATCTTCGGGCTTTCTTGTTTTTTGTTGATGCTGCGGATACAATTTCCTTAATTACAGTCGTCTCTTCTGCCGTGAGATTGGGATAATTGCTACAGAAGTTAGAAAACAAGTTTGGATCTTCAGCCCTTTTCCTGTAATCGCTACACAGTTTAGTCAAATTCCGGATTTCTTTTTGTTTTCTCTTCTTCACAATTTTGGCCATTCCATAATTTTTTTGCAAAGACAGATATGTTTTTCTGATTTTTTTTGGTCTTTTTTGTTTTTCATGATGCGAAACAGTTAAACGTCGACAGAATAGACAAATATTGACTGAAGTGTCATTTAATATCAAAGGACACAATTTATGTCGATATGTACCCTTCAGGTCCTTGGTCACATTTTGATGGTCTGTTTCAATCTCAACGCCTTTGCAAATTTTTGCATCATGAAAAGTACTAATTACTGTTTGTACTTCATTGACAGAAGACACTATAGAATCAAATTTGATGGGTTTTCCATAACACCTGTAACTTATGTCTCCTTTGGTACTTACACGCACCTCTTTATTGCAAACCACATTAGAGAATTTACTTAGTGTGAAATTGGCCAACACAATGTCGCCAGTATCAACAATAACTTTGGACCAAAGAGATGGTAGGGGGATTTCTGCAGTTAGCAGAATGGTATAGAAATCTTCAGGTGGGTTGGGTTTTAATTTTTTTAATGCTGTATTTGCGGTAATTTCTTCATTGGAAGGTCTTTTTCCGGATGGCTCAGGATAAGGTTGTGTGATTAAGAAAGGGACAGCTTTTTCACACAGTCGGGGATTTTTATAGGGAACCTGTAAAATATAAACGTTATTAATTTCGATAAATATATATTTTATTAACTAACATCTGTAACAAAACTTACAATATTTGAACTATGATTACGACAGTTGACAATAATTTCTTTGAAATATAAGATTATAATGGCCACAATTCCATTTGAACTACATGGATTATTATGGACAAATTACTTAAATGAAGTTTACAAATTAATAACTGCCCATTAACTTTTTTACTCTTATATGTATATGTATTTAATTAACAACAAATAAGAACAAAGACATAGGGTATCTACACAACTGTCAGTAAATATTTTTTTAAAAAAGAGAGTCCAAAACTACTTAGACAAAACCTCGCTTTTAAACATAAGCAATTTTTTATTTTACATAATATTTAGTATAACATAGTACATTACACAGAGAGCATCTTCGTCGATGAAGGTTTATTTACTAATTTCAAGAAAAGACAAACATTTTAATTTTATGACATTGACATATAATACAGCACTACCATAGTTCCTACACAAAGCACAAGACAAGAAATTGATCGTTTTTGAAATAATACAAAAAATTATATTGGATTTTCAGTGTATGGTACTGTTATATAACAAGATATTACACTATATATATTGTTTGAAAATTTCAAATCAAATGTCGCCTGGATAAGTTGCACTTTGTACTTACAACTATTTACATATATAGATAATACGGGTGTGGGACAAAAAAATTCACACGAACTTTAAATCGCTATAGATCAATTGAGTTTTAAGAAAAATCACTGGTTACGTTATTTCTTGATACTTACCTATCAAAAACTGTTATCGCCAGTTACTCTTAGAAGTTTAAAATTTTTGTGTGATAATGAAACACTTAAATGAAAATGATCGCCGAAATGTGTTTGGCGCATTATACATGTGGTGTGTCTTAGAAAAATTCCTTCACAGTTAATCACTTTCCAAATGGATATCAAAAAGGACAACTTATAGTATTTGTAGAAGTTTAGAGAATGGGAATTCGATAGAAAGACAGACAGGAAGTGGAATGCCAGCAAGAAAAAAAAGTTGTATTATGACATTTTATTAATAATGGATAACAAATTTTGATTTACATTAAATGTCATTGCAACGATGCCAATTTTGCCCACAGGAAGTAAAGTGGTGTGACAATTCTACCAATCTCAAGCAATTTTTTTTTATACGAAGGGCCGATTTCATAATCAAGTTAAAGGAGCTTTAAAATTAAAGTTGGATTTTTACCATGGAAACACATTGTTGGGACCAGTAGCGTAACAATCAAACTGCGGGCCTGTGTTCTACAACACTGTGGGGCCCCTAATGAACAGTGGAATAAAAATATTTAAAAATACGAGTATAATGAGTAAAGTATGAGTAGATTGCTTACGTTTTATTAAAATTATTCTACCTGAAACACTGAACTAAATTAAAAACAAAATACAGAAACTACCTGATTACATATTATTAAAATATATAGGAGTACAATTATACATATTTGTTAGAAATAAAAATGCCCATTTTTTTTATCTCAAAATTATTTTCTTCTTGCTTTCCAATGGGCACGAGTTGGTACAAGATTTGACACATCTAAGCTTTTGGCAATTTGATTTCCAATTGAGAGATTCAGTGAAGATAATCTGTATTGGCTCATTGTGTTTCTTAAAAAATGTTTAGTTATTTTTAATTTCGAAAAAGATCTTTCCGCTGAAGCCACCGAAAGAGGTATTGTAAGAAAAATGAAACATAGCTGTGATAATTTCAGTGAAACTAGGGCAGGTACTAGGTACTCATTCTGTAATAATTTCGCAGTACAGTTTTTTTTTCTACTTAAAAAAGTAGTTGTAACATACATCAGATATATTTTATCACCACAAGTACAAAATTAAAATTTTTTTTTTCACGTCTTATTACAGCATGAAGTTTCACTGTAGATCTGAGGACAAAATTTAAGTATTTTGTTGTCCTGCATCATAAATTAGTCATA
Source organism: Zophobas morio (assembly GCF_036711695.1). NCBI lineage: Eukaryota > Metazoa > Arthropoda > Insecta > Coleoptera > Tenebrionidae > Zophobas > Zophobas morio. The sequence goes on from NW_026972122.1 coordinate 12,903,945, forward strand.
CTTTTGTATTATAAAGATTTGGTAATTTACTACATGGGATGTTAGATTTGCCACAATGGGATTGCGATACTGCGACAGGTTTATTAGAAACAGATGCTGCTGCATTTTCGGCCGCCGGTCGCTAAAACCCGAGTTTATTGAGTCCATGATATTGAGATGCCGCCAGAAGTCCAGCCCTTTGCAGCAAAAAATTCGTAAATAGCAATGAACGATCGATCCTGGGATTACCGCACATTTTAAATTTTTTTTATTTCGGGATGTAATTTGGGCAATAATATGTATAAAAAAATCTAATAAAAAAAATGTTCGTGTGACCGGATCGGGCCCCTTGAAGAAGCGGGTCCGTGTTCCGGCGAACACATGGAACACCGGTAGTTACGCTACTGGTTGGGACATTAGTTAAAGGTCCTTTAAGTTTTGATCATGAAACTAGCCCTAACTGAAACACTAATTGCTGATCACGCTGTAGTTACTTTTTGTAGAATTACTCAATAACAATAACATTAAATACTAACCCGTTGGAGAACAGTATTATCTTGTCTTAGGAAAATTTTCTCCCGGACAATATCCTCTTGCTTAAAATGGACCTCGCAAACATATTTTCCATTATGCAAGATTAATCCTAATGCCTCTTCCCACATTTTCCGTCTATCCTCTGCCCTCGGGGGTTTAAACATTGAGACTTGTGATTCCAAATGGGATCGACAGCCAGGCACTACGCAACAGGCGTTTCTAATTTGCAGACCACAGTTTATCTTGCAGACTGGGGGTTAAAAATGCTCCAATCAAGTTGAAACTCAACATTTGCTTATTTCTCAATACGAAGATTATTGACACAAAATTTCAACCCGATCGGAGAAACCGTTAAAAAATACCCCCAAAACAACCTTGCAGACTGGCACTTAAAAATACTCTAATCAAGTTAAATTTTGACATTCGCTAGTTTTTTAATACGAGGATTATTGATGCAAAATTTCAGCCCATTAGGAGAAACCCTCAAAAATCACCCCCAAAACAACTTTGCAGACTGGGGGTTAAAAATGCTCCAATCAAGTTAAAACTCGATATTTGCTTATTTCTCAATACGAAGATTGTTGATACAAAATTTCAAGCCGTTCGGAGAAACCCTTAACAACCACCCTTAAAACAGATTTGCAGACTGGGGGTTAAAAATGCTCCAATCAAGTTAAAACTCGATATTTGCTTATTTCTCAATACGAAGATTGTTAATACAAAATTTCAATCCGTTCGGAGAAACCGTTAAAAACTACCCCTAAAACAACCTTGCAGACTAGGGCTTAAAAATACTCTAATCAATTCAAAATTTGACATTCGCTAGTTTTTCAATACGAGGATTATTGATGCAAAATTTCACCCCATTCGGAGAAACCCTCAAAAATCATCCCCAAAACAACCTTGCAGACTGGGGGTAAAAAATGCTTCAATCAAATCAAAACTCGATATTTGCTTATTTCTCAATACAAAGATTATTGACACAAAATTTCAACCCGTTCGGAGAAACCGTTAAAAACTACCCCCAAAACAACCTTGCAGACTGGAGCTTAAAAATACTCTGATCAAGTTAAATTTTGACAATCCCTAGTTTTTTAATACGAGGATTATTGATGCAAAATTTCAGCCCATTCGGAGAAACCCGCAAAAATCACCCCTAAAACAACCTTGCAGACTGGGGGTTAAAAATGCTCCAATCTAGTTAAAACTCGATATTTGCTTATTTCTCAATACGAAGATTGTTAATACAAAATTTCAACCTGTTCGCAGAAACCGTTAAAAACTACCCCTAAAACAACCTTGCAGACTAGGGCTTAAAAATACTCTAATCAAGTCAAAATTTGACATTAATTTATTTTTTTATTATTTTATTGTTAATTATTAATTAATTTATTAATATTTAAATTTAAAAAATATATAAATTACGAATATAGGAGTATTTGTTAGAGATACGTGAATTGTGATAATTTGAGTTCATGTTTATCGCTGTTAGATAATTGTTGCTACTATGTAAGAATGCATAAGTTCGGCATTTTTTCGTCCAATCTCTCATTTTTTGTGCGTTTTTACTCGTTATTTTTGCTGTTAACTTGGTTCATTCAGTACATACTATATGCTGGTTTTGAATTCTTTGAGATATAATTAAACTTTCATTATCAGTCAAAAAATACAAAGTTAGTGGTGTCCAGAAGAGAAAATTTAAAATTCAGAGGAAACAAAATCTTAAATATATTTTAAAGAAAATTAGAGACATTTTTAATTTCCGAGAAACCTAACGTAAAAAAAACGTTTTGAGAGAAAGTTTAAATTAATAATAATAATAGGAAGCTCAAACTTAATTTTATTTGGATTTCAAAAAGAACCCAGAAATGTTCTAATTTCTTAATTAATTATTATTAATGGGAAAACATAAAGATTCGTTATATTCAATACGACGCAAAATTGTCTTCATATGTAGGTCTTACAGCCTTTGGATGGTGTCCACGTCCATTTCTCTAACTGTCTGGTAAATTGTTCTTCTAAATTGGCTTCCCAGCCGTTGTTGTAAACCTTTCTACTTAGTATTCCCTAAATTTTGTTTTCGATTGTTTGCACTGGGGGCACTATGGGGGGATTACCTTTTCTTAGGTACAAAACTTATATTATTGCTTTCTAACCAATCCCTGGACATTCTAGTATAATGGCAACTTGCTAAATTTGGCCAAAATATTACATCTTCGTTATTATGGTGTTCCCATATATTGTTATGTATTGACCGCGTCACCTTTAGCACGGCCAATGAATTGTGCTGAAACGCCGGCCGGAGATATAGCCCATCAAACCAAAATTTTATCTTCAAACTTTGCCTTCGACTTAAATTTTACTTGTAATTTCTTCTATAATGTTTGTATAAAATCCATCGTTACCTTCCATCTCTGAATGGGCAAACGTAAAATATTTTTCATCGCCCAACACAACCACACGATTGTCCAGAGAATGATGAATTCTCAATAGCCGGCAACAGCTAAGAATTCTCTCTAACTGCGATGCTGTATGTTTTGAACATTTAGCTCTTTTGCTGTATTTTAAGTTGTTTTTGCCTATTTCTCTAGAAACTGTTATATAGGAACTCTAAACAATCGAGCCAATCTTCTTGTTGATGTTTCAGGCTCTTGTCTTTCTTCTTAATCTTTCTAAACTTATTGTGGTATTGCTACCTCGCAGTCTTTAATTGTTCTGTATACAAGGTGATTGCGAAATACATGCAAAAAAAAAATGGGGAATAGCTCACAATATGATTATGTCACTGGGTAAAATTCACGGTCCTAAGTAGTAGCAGCGTCTAGAAAAAATTATTTGAAATTAAATGTAAATTGTTGTACACGCCGCTGGACTGTTTTGTGACCTACATAATTACTACAATGAATGGAACAGAGCGAGTCGGATTAAGAACCAAAAAAGTGACTTTATCAGGCACTTTTTTAATCGCAACGTGAAAAACACGAAAAGGGCCAGTTAGCATCGAGCGGTCGGTGAAATCGGTTTATGGTGGAGTTTTCCCATGCAGATTGTATCGATATGGTAATTGGTGCATCAGTGGTACAGCATCTCCAAGATCATGGTACCTTCAACCTCAAACTCACGATCGTGGCCGTGATAGGACAGAAAGAAGAAGTTGGATTTTCACAGCTTGTAGTGCATCCTACATTAAAAGAATACGGCCACATCCATACCATGTTGACAAAGTACAGGGTTTGGAGCCCGCTGATTGTCCACGTTGTGTAACTCACTTTTTGTCCGATCAAACTCCACATGCTCGTCAACAAGTACGATTGCAAGAGACGGTTTTCGATAAATGTGTATCGGTTGGATGAAACAGTTAGTTTGTGAAAATCAACAGTGTCCAGAAATTATCGAAGAGCTTCAACAATAATTGAAAGTGGCAACCGCTACTCCGGTCTTTTTTTACTTATCAACAAACATCTTGCGACGCTCTGACGCCTGTATGGCTAGTCAAGGACAACATTTTTCAACATTTCTTATAAAAAGGTAGTAACATTTTAAGTTGCTCTTATTTTTGTTCCAATAAACAATGCAAAATCGTTGTGGCAAGGACCAAACATCCGTCAGAATCAAAAGTTGATCATCATGAAGCATTACCAAAAAATTTTCGCACTGACCTTTAACGATGAATGAATAAATGAATGAACGAATGATAAGCAGCAAAAAGTCGGTTTTACTTTTAATTGAAACTGAAAGTGTTTAGGTCGTTTTTATTCGAACGTTTTTCCAACTCTGTTTACAAGGTGGCTCAGTGCCTTCGTATCGAGGGTGGTTCATGGGGGTTTTGCCCCATTCGATTTTTAATTTGTTTTTTCTATATTTCGACTCTACTAGGGTGGGGGATGCCGTGGTTAAAATATTTGCACTTATTTCGCAGTCACCCTGTATAGTTGCGCGTGTAATATATTTGGTCCAAAATATATTCACTATATTAACTGGTATATGGCTCTTTGCAACTCTATTTTGTGTGACATTGTTTAAGCCTTAATTGACATAAATCTATAACATAAATTGTATAAAATGGGAAATAAGAAAGGTTGTTTGGTTACGCTGTTGCAAATGTAACTTGATTCGGTTGCATTTTAAGTTAAAAAAAAGATAGGAGTATATGTAAATTTTTCTCAAAACTCTTTTACGTACTAGCGGTGAAAGTGACATAGAATTGGAAAATCTTAGTAAAAGTAAAGACTACTACAGTTAAGACTAATCTAGTTGAGTGCATGTATTTAGAGAAATTTTAGTTGTATTGATAAATTAAATTCTTAGATGGAAATAACGATATAGATGTGAAAATGCAAGAAAAAAATATATAGAATTTGAAAATATACATGATTTTAATCTTTCCAATGGCACTACATACCTTATTTATAAACTGTTGACACATGATGTACAAATTAACAAAAAAAAGAAGACAAATAAACGCAAAATTTAAATTAATTTAACAAAATAACAGAAACAGACCAATTACGATATTTTCTTAATTAAAATAATAAAGGAGGTGTTGTTGTAAACAGTGTTTTTCATCATTTGATTATAAGTTTGGCAGTTAATAAACGCGAAAATAATGTTAACTGTCTGTAAGCAGACGTCTCCCAAACTGTGGCTCTGTTTCTGTTATTTTGTTAAATTAAATTTAATTCTGCGTTTATTTGTCTTCTTTTTTGTTGCTAATTTATACATCATGTGTCAACAGTGAATGGTTCTTTAATAAAATAACGATCATTAGTTAAATTAACAATTTTTAAAGTTTGGTTTTGCGAAATTTTACAGCGTGGTAGGTTTTTTGCCGGTCAGTGTATACGCATTAAAATACAGTTATAAAAGGTAACAAAACAATATTTTTCATAATTAACAATGCATATTAAGATCATTAGGTGATTAATTATTGTAGGAATTAGCTCGGTTTGCGCAAAGGTGGAGATAACACAACGACCGTAGCAACGAATCTTAACCAATTAAAAACTCAAGTAAATTTGCTGCTGCTACTTTTATATGCTTTCTTATGAAATTATTTTTGTTTTATGCCTAGTATCCCGCAAACGCTTTCGAGCACACCACTGGAACAACCAGTTTCTCGGAGGACCTGGAAGAACCATTTATGATCCTAGTAGAAAACGCGGTACCAGGCATTTTTTCAAACAATCTTACCTCCTCTCATTCTAGACATAATGTACTGTCTCTTTATATGTGTCTGAAATTTTTCTGCTACTTGTACTTTAAATGAATTTCAACAATCAATCATTTTTATAAGTTGCTTCAAGGTGACTAAAATTTTAAATGATAATTTTTTGTGTAAAGAACTCAGCAAGTGGTAACTTTCGACTCAATTGGAGTATTTTTAAGCTCCCGTATGAAAGATTGCTTTGGGGTACTTGTTAAGAGCAGCTTAAAAAAGGCTGTTTTTTTTTGCATTATCACTTCTCGTATAGATGAAAACTAAACACCAAGTTTTGATTTGGTAATAATATTTTTAAGGCCCAGTCTTCAACGTTGTTTTGGGGGTAGCTTTTAACGGTTTCTCCAAACGGCTTGAAATTTTGCATCAACAATCTTCGTATTGAGAAATAAGCAAATCTCGAGTTTTGACTTGATTGAAGTATTTTTTACCCCCAGTCTAAGTCTGTCTGGGGGTAGTTTTTAAGGGTCTTTGCGAACGGGTTAAATTTTTGTGCCAACAATCTTCGTATTGAGAAATAAGCAAATGTCGAGTTTTGACTTGATTGGACTATTTTTAATCCCCAGCCTGCAAGGTTGTTTTGGGGGTGATTTTTGAGGGTTTTTTCGAATAGGCTGAAATTTTGTATCTATAATCCTCATATTGAGAAACAAGCGAATATCAAATTTTGACTTGATTGGAGCATTTTTAACGCCCAGTCTGCAAGGTTGTTTTGGGGGTGATTTTTGCGGGTTTCTTCGAATAGGCTGAAATTTTTGTACCGATAATCCTCGTATTGAAAAACTAGCGATTGTCAAATTTTGACGTGATTAGAGTATTTTTTAAGCCCCAGTCTGCAAGCTTGTTGTGGGGGTAGTTTTTAACGATTTTTCCGAACGGGTTGAAATTTTGTATCAACAATCTTCGTATTGAGAAATAAGCAAATATCGAGTTTTAACTAGATTGGAGCATTTTTAACCCCCAGTCTGCAAGGTTGTTTTGGGGGTGATTTTTAAGGGTTTCTCCGAACGGCTTGAAATTTTGTATCAACAATCTTTGTATTGAGAAATAAGCGACTGTCGAGTTTTGCTTTGATTGAAGTATTTTTAATCCCCAGTCTGCAAGGTTGTTTTAGGGGTGATTTTTGAGGGTTTGTCCGAATGGGCTGAAATTTTGCATCAATAATCGTCGTATTAAAAAACTAGAGATTGTCAAAATTTAACTTGATCAGAGTATTTTTAAGCTCCAGTCTGCAACGTTGTTTTGGGGGTAGTTTTTAACGGTTTCTCCGATCGGGTTGAAATTTTGTGTCAATAATCTTTGTATTGAGAAATAAGCAAATATCGAGTTTTGATTTGATTGAAGCATTTTTTACCCCCAGTCTGCAAGGTTGTTTTGGGGATGATTTTTGAGGGTTTCTCCGAATGGGGTGAAGTTTTGCATCAATAATCCTCGTATTGAAAAACTAGCGAATGTCAAATTTTGAATTGATTAGAGTATTTTTAAGCCCTAGTCTGCAAAGTTGTTTTAGGGGTAGTTTTTAACGGTTTCTCCGAACGGGTTAAAATTTTGTATTAACAATCTTCGTATTGAGAAATAAGCAAATATGGAGTTTTAACTTGATTGGAGTATTTTTAACCCCCAGTCTGCAGGGTTGTTTTGGGGGTGGTTTTTAAGGGTTTCTCCGAACGGGTTGAAATTTTATACCAACAATCTTCGTATTGAGAAATAAGCAAATGTTGAGTTTCAACTTGATTGGAGCATTTTTAACCCCCAGTCTGCAAGATAAACTGTGGTCTGCAAATTAGACAGGCCCCTACGCAACTTCTACCCATCTGAAAAAAATATAATATGTGTACAAAATGATTGGGTAAAATTTTACAAAGAGCACTTCTCGATTTCGCACAAACTGTTTGCACAGAAGTCTTCTACAGGACCCCCTGATTACGTTCCTTACCTTCAAAAGTTGTGGAAATGCTTCCAAGTGTCAGAAAAAAAAACTTAGTGTTCGCCCTATGGTTTGCACACTATTAGTTGCGCCGCATGTAGGCAACCAACTACACACACAGTTGAACTCGCACGAATTCCAAAAACTAAATGATCCACGGAGCACGAAGTGCCACGTTTAGGGGTATGTTTGTAATGGGGTGCAGGGCGCGAAGCGCCCTGCCTCCACTAAAAACCCGATATTACACCTACCCGTGTTGTTGACTATAAAAAGTTAGGTTATGTTCGAAACGACTTCCCATAGAAGAGTGTGCAAATGGGAAATTTAACAATTTTTTTGTGGCAAAAGTAAGCATTTCCACAACATTTGAAGGTGAGGAACGTGATCAGGGGGTCCTGTAGAAGAGTTCTGTGCAAACAGTTTGTACGAAATCGAGAAGTGCTCTTTGTAAAATTTTACCAAGGCATTAACAAATTAATAGTTCGAGCAATATAGCACGATGTATGTGCTTGAACATTTTTCAAATAAAAATTTCATTTACGTGAGATCTTTAGCGAGAACGATAATTAAGAGGAGACAGGTTATTTGTAAAGAAATACTTGTACAAGTAAAATATAAAGTATATCACAGATGCACTGATAGTTACATATTTATCATTCTGGCCACTGATCCGCAGAGATAATCAATGCACAATTTTACCTTGTATTGCAAAACTGCTAATTAGAAATAAAATCACAAGTTCCACTGTAGCATATAACAAAAAAGTAAAAACGCGGAAAACCCAAAAGACGCGGAAAACTAATACTTAACCTCACTTAATAAACTACAAAATAAGTAACGAAATAAACAAATTAGCAAAAACAAAACACAAAAACTTGAACGCGAAGAAACTAATATAACGAGATAAAACACAACAAAGAACTGAAATACTCAAAATAACTGCAACACTATCAAAAAATTTTGGCGGCTATTGTAACACACTTCGAATAGGACGCACAAAACGTTGAGACATTGATTAAATACATATAGATAGACCCATGCTATTGTTTGGAGCGAACAGGCCAACGGCCGGCGAACAAGAGATGGCGCACCAACAGTCGGCCGTCAAACGCCGGCGAAAAGCTTGGACACCAATCGCGCGCGTAGATAACCCAAATCGCAGCAACAATACATTTAATAAAGCTACCACTCGACAGAGGGCGACGAAAACAATGTGTAAAAATCTCATAGTAACCATTTATATAATTTGCAACGTTGCCAGATGAGCCTAGCACAACTTTGCCGTTATTTCTAGTCGATTAGATTTTATTTCGTTTAAAAGTTTCTGGTGAATAAATGGAATTATTATAATGAATAAACAATACAAACAAATTATTACTTGTTATTTTAAATACTTGTTAGTGTTGATGAAAACATAAATGGTAATTAAAGTTATTCTAAATACGGTCCGGTCCGGTAGCTCAAATTTTACAGTACGAGTGATATGTTTCAGGACGAGTAGGTAGCCGAGTCTTTAATTTCGAAACGAGTACTGCGAAAAGAGTTACCGGACGTATGTTGTTATGTATTTTATTTCATACTGTCAACATACTTTTTTATTCGATAATATTATTATTATTTTGAGAAAAAATCCAAATCGAGTCACTTTTTCTGACATCGTTAGCAACCGCTCTTTGGTAAATGTTTTAATTTGTTTATTCGTGCAAATCAGCATCATATGTTTAAACACATAGTACTTATAACACTTTACAGGACTTATTGTTTTGTATAATCCGACTCGATGGACGAATGTTTTGTGCAATCCGTCTCGAAGGACCAATGTTTGTGCAACTCGGCTCGTCCTACCAGTATTTTTTGTAATCTGGTTGATACGACAATGTGATACCGAATTGTACTTTGATATTGCTCCAAGGACCTTTGTTTTCTTGCGTGCGAGATAATAGACAGCGTTCGGTTTCGATGTTTAATACAGGACGGTTACAGAAGTACTAAATTTAAAGTGGACCCAGAGCTATAAGGTTATATGGCCATCATAAAATCATCCCATTGTGTCGAAGTTAAGTTGTTCACAATAGAAAAGGTTTTAGGGTCGTAAATAATGTGTCCACTGCAGCTCGACCGGCTGTTGTGGTTTCGTTCAGGGGCGGCTTTCACTAAATATGAAAATGCACCACTCCACTATTTCTTTACTACCTGTAGCCGCTGAGGGTTCCGAAATAACCACTCGCTTTGAAAGCCGGCCCTGTTAAATGTGAGCAAGAAATGTTTAGAAGACCATTTATTGCCAACCGGTAAGCTTAGTGCGAATTACACAAAGAGGGTATTTATTTGCGATCAACTACTTTTATGATGGTCATATAACCTGATACCTTTTGGACAAGTATACATTTGTATTTACAATAACAGGTAAAGCAAAAGAGACCCAAAAGGGTCAGTGGCCGCTTCCGGAAATGGAAGACTTGTCCTTTTTGGCCACGGAGGTAGAAGAGTGTCTCTTCTACCTCCGTGTTTTTGGCTCAATTTTATCGGACTTGTCCGTTTTTTTGATTTTACCGGAATAGTTCGATCCAGTAAAACGTCAAACTTGACATAGTATGAAGTAAAATAAATAAATTTTATGATGTAAATACAATTAAGTGTATCGATAATAATTCGCTACTGAAAATTTATTGAAATATAATTTGTGTTAAAAAAAGATTTTTGTGGTTTTATGGTTTATTAAATGTAATTAAAATAAATAATATCAAGAACTTGTATTATATATCAAAAACATTCATTGTAAATAAGAAAATTATGTAAATAAACCATAAAACCATACAAAATTTTCCTGCGACCTCTATTCAAAATCCCAGTTTACCAATAGGAATTAAGGCACAAAGATGTTTCACTGAATTTATTACCGATTTTTCAAGAAAAGTATGCTTATAAGCCTATAAGCGTCTAATGGGTTAAAACAACAAATAATAATCACAATTTATTTGTTTTATATGTTCATTACAATAATCCCATTTATTTACTAGAAACTTCTAAATGAAATAATATCTGGTTGACGAGAAATATCCGCAAATTTGTGTTAGGCTCATCTGGCAACGTTTTCGGTAGGTAGGTATCAATGGAATAATGCGATTAGGTATACTGACCGTTTTAAGGAGTGCTCGTCCAATAGTGCGTAAACTAAAAGATTTGGTAATTTTCTTGGAAGAGTTTGTTTCTTCAATGAAAATTTATGGTTTTTAATTCTTCGGCCGCTTGAAAGTCTCGCCATGTGAAAATAGATTATTTGATAACCTGTTTCGTAATAATTGTAAATACGAACAAAAGCATATTTGCATATTCTAAACAACTGGCCATATCGATTCCAAACTTGTACAGATATGTTTTTTATTGTTTCTGTTTTCAATGAAATAAATTTTATTTGCAAAATACCTAATGTCTAACGACATATCACGCATACATACTACCCCATTTACTATATTTTCAATCTGTGCATTTTTCGCTTCATTCGTAGGAGCCAAGTAAGAAGTATCAGTGAGACCGGCGGACTTTCAATAGCTCGTAAATGAAAAGATTTAGTAAAGTTTCCTAGAACAGTCTGTCTCTTCATAAAAAAATTTAGACATTTTTACTATGAAATATAGGTACAATACGGTATATTCCACTGTTTGTTTTCTTTGAGATACGACTAGTTCTTGTGCCGAAGTGAAACACCAAAAAGTCTAAAGTCCGGAAATCAGAGTGAATTTTAAAACACATAAAACGACTTCTTTATTTATTTAAATATTGTCCTGTAACGTCCTGTAACGTGGAATGGAGTTTCTTAATGTACAAAAGTATGTTAGATAATAACCGAAAAATTTTCTTGATTAAAACTAAAGGAAACACAATTATTACTTGGAATAAAAATAAAGAATATCAAGAACTTGTGCTATGTATTAAAAATATTTAATTTCAAATAAGTAAATTATGTTAATAAACCATAAAACCACAAAAATCTTTTTTTAACACAAATTATATTTCAATAAATTTTCAGTAGCGAATTATCGATATACTTAATTGTATTTACATCATAATAGTTATTTTTCCACTAGTAGCATTACAATGGCTAATTGTCGACTTGTCTAGAGGTCTGTAATTTGGAAAATTGTGAACCTTGGTCAATAATGTAAACGTGAAGTTGGCCACCTAATGTGACAACTGTCCACAACTGTCAGAAAAACTGAGACATAACCTGAAAACGATCATTTTGGAAAATTTGCTTTTAAATTATGCCCTGGAATGATTTCCAAACCCTGAATTGATTATAAATTGAGGATAAATTGGTGAAACAAAGTTGATGAAGTTGATGGGAGTGAAAATGAAGTTTACGGGACTGAAACTGAATCATGGTTCCGATTTGGTTTGACTTGATTTGCCGTAGATGAGCTTTGGACGATTTCGGCGATTTTTTTTTTTATTGAAGATCGAGCCGTCGTTGTATCCTTCTGCTATACTGGAGGATTTCCATTCCCCGTGTCGCTTTAACGATAAAAGGTCCATACCTTTTTCAGCCAAATTTGTCGCGGTCGCGTAAGTACGACGGAATGAGGAGGGGTACATGATGGTTCACTTTACAACATTTTTCACACAAAAATTTATTAAAAACGGAAAATATGGAGGAAATTAAAACAAAAGTTCTGGACCATTTCTGGATTGTCAAAAAATTATAAAATTCCAAAGCTTACTAAAATGACGTGAGTACACATTTTTATTGATGCACTTCAGAAAAAACATTTTGAAAATTCGCAAACCTCAAATGGGCTACTAGTGGAAAAAATAGTATATTAACCACGTTTGTGAAGCCAATTCTAGACCTCGCGCTTTAGAGCCCTCGACGCTGCGCGTCTCAGGTTCTAATTTGCGCTCGGTCTAGAATGTCTGTCTTCACAACCTTAGTTAATAATATACTATTATTATACAAGCGGTTAAAGTGAATGTTTAATGAGCGGCCAGTTTAAGGCGAGAGCGGCGTATGCCGCGAGCGCCTTAAGACCACGAGTTACACATTCATTTTAACCGCGAGTGTAATACAAACTTTTATTCAATTTTGACAACCCCAAGTCCCAAATTGTGAAAAAATTGGTGATTCAAAGTTCACATTCGAGAAACGTCAGAATTGACAGCGACCAAATAAAAGTTTTATATGCGTAGAATTTAGGTTACAATATCAGGTGTGTGTGTGTAGTATGTGACTCTGGCGACGGTGTTTGTTTATTTTAAACAAACTAAAATTATCGAAAAATTGCAAAATCATGCAAGATTCCAACGGCAAAACTTGCTCCCAAAAAAGAGCAAATCAGAAAGTGTATCAAAAGTTCCTTAGATGGAAAGAGCAGCAAGGCATTGGAGAAATTACAGAAATGGTAACCATGGTTTTAAAACAGCAAAATAAAAATTTTATTTCGCTAGCGGTTTAAAAATTTTATGGTGCTACCGGATAAACCAAAGCTTTAGTGGCCTACTGACGGCAAAATAAACGTTTGTTTACATGTCAAAATTGAATAAAATTTATTTATTTTACTTTATACTATGTCAAGTTTGACGTTTTACTGGATCGAACGATTCCGGTAAAATCAAAAAAACGGACAAGTCCGATAAAATTGAGCCAAAAAGGACAAGTGTTCCATTTCCGGAAGCGGCCACTGACCCTTTTGGGTCTCTTTTGCTTTACCTGTTATTGTAAATACAAATGTAAATTTAGTACTTCTGTAACCGTCCTGTATTAAACATCGAAACCGAACGCTGTCTATTATCTCGCACGCAAGAAAACAACGGTCCTTGGAGCAATATCAAAGTACAATTCGGTATCACATTGTCGTATCAACCAGATTACAAAAAATACTGGTAGGACGAGCCGAGTTGCACAAACATTGGTCCTTCGAGACGGATTGCACAAAACATTCGTCCATCGAGTCGGATTATACAAAACAATAAGTCCTGTAAAGTGTTATAAGTACTATGTGTTTAAACATATGATGCTGATTTGCACGAATAAACAAATTAAAACATTTACCAAAGAGCGGTTGCTAACGATGTCAGAAAAAGTGACTCGATTTGGATTTTTTCTCAAAATAATAATAATATTATCGAATAAAAAAGTATGTTGACAGTATGAAATAAAATACATAACAACATACGTCCGGTAACTCTTTTCGCAGTACTCGTTTCGAAATTAAAGACTCGGCTACCTACTCGTCCTGAAACATATCACTCGTACTGTAAAATTTGAGCTACCGGACCGGACCGTATTTAGAATAACTTTAATTACCATTTATGTTTTCATCAACACTAACAAGTATTTAAAATAACAAGTAATAATTTGTTTGTATTGTTTATTCATTATAATAATTCCATTTATTCACCAGAAACTTTTAAACGAAATAAAATCTAATCGACTAGAAATAACGGCAAAGTTGTGCTAGGCTCATCTGGCAACGTTGCAAATTATATAAATGGTTACTATGAGATTTTTACACATTGTTTTCGTCGCCCTCTGTCGAGTGGTAGCTTTATTAAATGTATTGTTGCTGCGATTTGGGTTATCTACGCGCGCGATTGGTGTCCAAGCTTTTCGCCGGCGTTTGACGGCCGACTGTTGGTGCGCCATCTCTTGTTCGCCGGCCGTTGGCCTGTTCGCTCCAAACAATAGCATGGGTCTATCTATATGTATTTAATCAATGGTTGAGATAACTCACGCCAGTCCTACGCCCACACGGACCCACTGACATAAATGTCAAACAATACGTACAGTTTTCTGTATCCAAATTCAACTCATTTCTCCAGATGTCGTTGTAACGTGGAAAGATAATGACATTTAATCCAAACCACGCGATTTGTGTTTTCTACCAATGATTTTGATGTAACTTATGAATGAGGTTTCCCCACCTTATACTTCTACCACCGTGGTATGGAGTTTTAAAATGCAAATGTCAGCTTTCATGACAATTGGCTGATAGGCACAAATTGTTATAATAAAGATCGTTAAGTAATAACAAAGTACAATCAGAATCGCACTGATAATATTTATCTATTCAATAATATAATCGTTATACGTGCAACCATATTAGCTGTGGTGTTTTATGGATTTTATTCACTGGCGGTGTTTTGTTGGTTGTCTATTAATAGATTAAAAAAATTCTGAACTGCTATATTCTCAAACTATGCTTGTATTTTTTTTGCAAAAAAATTGAAAGCAAAATTCCAGAATAATATGAAAATTGCACAGGTGTGCCGTTCATTCGAACACTAACATTATACTAAACAACAGAAGAGCTTTCTAAAATATTTGCACAATCCTCTCCCACAAAAAAATTTTCTGTTGTTGCACTAGCACTTGTGGAAGGTCCAGCTTCACAATAATTAACATGCTTGTTAGTTTTCCTGGCGGTTGCCAAGTAACAGCAGTGTTTTTCCACTTTGCGTGCCGTTTTAAATTTGGTAACTTCAAATATAACTATAAGTACTGGGATTTCTTTCACCATGGCACCAAATTTACTTATGCCAAGCACGTTGTGTCTAAATGAAGTTCGTTATATATTTTTTTTCTTCTCCACTCCAAAAACTGTTTGTATGTAATTTCATACAATTCTCTCGTTTTTTTTTCTGGTATGAGATGCAAAGAATTTATCTCCTCCGCTGTTTTTGCAATGTATGGAGGCGTGTAAGAAATATCTTTCTCACTTTCCATTGAAAAACACAAATTAATGTCTAATGTCATTTGTAACCTGTCATTTAAAGTCGTTTTTATTGTTTTAATGTTTTTCAAGTGCAGTAATTCCCGTTGATCCAAGCTCAAAACAAAATAATCATTTTCGGAACTCTTGGTGGTTGCATACGAAAATTTTGTTTTTGTGCTAGGAACCGAAGAATGTGAAAATGGTTTATTCTGTTGAACAAGACACTTTCATCGTTATGTCTTGTTATCGCAATGGGACTTCGTAAACAAGAGTGAGTGTATTCTGTAACCGCTTGTAAGCAAGAATATCTGGCCGAATACCGTGATTTATTAATTCAAGAAACATCGTTAAAGGCCCACATTAGAGATGTAATCAACAGATTTGTTCGAACTAGCATTATCAACAAAGAGAAATCTCGTGGAAGACTTCATCTGAGGAAATTGTTGATGATTTGAGACGACTTCAGCAGAAACATATGAAACGTTTAGGCAACCAGTTTCCAGTTATCCATATCTGTGTGGTCCATGTGTAATTTTTGTCATGCGTCCTTGGGAGTTAAATCTGGGAGACGGCACGTTTACATGACCTATTGCGACCCTATAATTATTTATAGAAACTCTGTACATAATTACTTTGATTATTTTTACCACTAGTGACATCAAGCTGATTGGACGATAGTTTGAAGGTACAAATTTGTTATCTTTCTTGTAAATAGGCTCAACAATTGCCAATTTCCAATCATCAGGCAATAATACCGAGAGATCGAGAACGAAATTAGTCAAAGTTGGCCATGCATGAAAAGCCGTTTGTCTTAGTTTAAAATAATTTTTTATTAAACGTCACGTTGACAAAAGTAATTTGCAATGTTATCAAACGAAATTAAAGCTTTTTACGATGGACAACCTTTTCAACAGATTCTATAAATAAATGGTTTTGTTTGTTGTTGATTTTGATTCATTTTTTTGTGTTTTAAAAGTATGTGTAATAATTCTAATTTTAAACTGTCAATTTAACATTTAATAAAAAGAATTAAATTATGACAAAAGGCTTGTCGTGCATGGCCAACTTTCACTAATTTCTTTTTCGATCTCTCGGTATAATAAAGTCGTCTGATTTTTTCTCCAAAATTTGTTAAAGAAAGAACAAAGTAGCTGTGACTTCGCGACAATCACACGACGTTTCGGTTCTGTGGTGTCCCAAACAGACGGTGTCTGGCGGTTGTAGCTGTTTAATTTATAATTTTAGAGTTTTACGGGTTCGGTTTTTTGACTAAAGTTGTAAAATTTTATTAGTATACATATAAAGTGAACTTATACTAGTTATATACAGGTATTCATTTTATCTGTTCACGCCTGACAATTTTTGTATAGGCAACATATTATACACCTCAGAGACAACTTTAATTTTTGTTTTTTTTAATAAGCAATCATAGCAATTACAGAAAAAATTGCCAAAGATGTCAATGCCAAATAATGAAAAAATTGAAAAAAATAATACTCAATTTATTAATGGATAAGATTACAACGAAAAAGAATTTATAATAAATATTCAAAATGCCTGCCTCCACTATCTTCACAAAGTCCTATCCTACGTTCAAAATTTTTCCGAAATCTATCTAACATGTCGGGAGTTATAGATGTGCATGATTATCCTTTCGCGTAAGTGGTTTTCATTTTCGCTTGGGACACTATAACCGTCATTTTTCACCCTACCCCAAAGAAAGAAATCTAATGGCGTTAGATCAGGGCTCCGTGCAGGCCAAGCGTACTCTTCTTCTCTAGCAATAAGTAAATTTTTTTCAAGTTGTCTAAATGCTTGATTTGAGAGAGTTCTTCTATTGGGATATTGCCTGCCGTAGAGACGAACATCACCATCAAAATTTTTGTCACTTTCCCAATATTAATAGCATGTCTGTTTTTTCAGGATTCGAAATCATTTAAAGCAAACGAAAATTGAAAATGTTTGGCTGACAGAAATAATTTGTCATAATTTTGGTTCTGATCATTAGTGTGTTCATTATTAATTAAAAATTAATATTCAGACTGATTCTACAAAAATGGGATTTTTCAAAAGACCACCAATGATTGTCCTTATGTAACATAAATATTGTCTTGAAGTTTGTTTACAACAAAAGATCATACATGAATTGACACCGGCAAATGATAAATAGTTGATAAAATATGCTATTAAGTTTATAGAAATATTTTTAAAACATAAAATTCTCAGTTCCCTGGTCTGTCATCACCCTGTAAATTGACATGTGGTGTGTTATAAATTAAGTAGCATTGCTGCTAATTCAAGTATTGTGGCACATAATTAATATTAGTGAAAATAATTGATATTAGCATATTTGAATTGATATTTATTTTTTGTTTTGTTTTTAACCAACGTGAAACAGGGTCCACCGGTTTTATTTCTCAGTTCCCTGATCGGCAATATTTATTTTTTATTACAATATCACGTTACTTTTGCGAAGATACCAATTAGACAGTTTGGACCAATTTGATGTCTATTTGGCGCGTGTTAGCAATTTGACGATAAACTTTCAATGTCCGTTATTAAATAAAGTGTTTTTCGTCAGTGAACGCGTATGGTTTCAGTCAAATTTTCAGTTTCCTGGAAAGTATTTATTTAACATTTGTCAATTTTGGAAAATTTATGTTTTTCATAAATCAATTAAACACTTGGTGCAAAACTTTTGTGCAAATGTTGTACTACATACGAAATTATTAAAAGCTTTTTTTACATGATAAAGACAAAATTCTCAGTTCCCTGTTCTCAGTTTCCTGGGCCACAAAACGAGAGAGAACGGAAACAACCAACTTATTATTCGCAACAAGAATCTAAACAAACAACAGCAAATGAGTGCGTTATAGAAAATATGCCATCGACATCAAGTTCATCTACAACAACATTTGGAACTGTCACTTCGAGAACTGATTTTAAATTTAAAAGATGATTTGAAAAAAAAATTGTTATCATGAGGCCAATATTGTTCATCAGTACAGTGCATTAAAAGCACTAAAACAATCGTTAACTGAACGAGATGTGGTGATCCATATGATTTTACATCAAATTATTGCACCAAGTATCATGAAGAACTCCAAGCTTTCCATTTCGGAGGATCAAGAACTCAGATTTCACTTCATTGCGTATAAAATCATAAATATTTGTTATTTTGAATGATCCTTTTAGCTTCAGCCTTGATACAATATCGATCAATTCATAAAATACTCATCATCTCGAAATATTTAGTTAACGTGTATTTCCATATTTACTATAAAATAATTCCTGTTTTAGTAAAATGACTCATCAATCAAAGCTGTTTATGAAACGTAAAACAGGTTGCCTATGCAGAAATATTCAGGCGTGAACAGTTAAAATGAACAACCTGTATAGTATACACAGGCTGATTCAGTGTAAATGACAAATTTTACCTGTCCCAATAGACACTCCAAAATACATTATTATTCTTCTGTTCCTTGATTCATAGTGGAATTGAAATAATATCATGAATCCAAGTTTGCATGCTCATGTCACTGTCTATTATGAGCAGTTAAAAATTATTATTATTTGCGAAAATACCAAGACATTCGTTTACCAACACATAACCAACACCGAGAAAACGGAAAAACGGACATGATCTTAATCTATGGAGAATGTAAAAAAGATATTTTCAATATCTTTTGTAAAAAAAAATCTTTTAAGCTTTTTTGTATTAAAAAGTGTTTTATTTCCATTAATTGCGTCATTTTTACAATTATTTTTGTTTTTTTTTAAACTAAACATTTATAAACTACGCATAGGCATTTTTTTTTATTTCCGAATTCTCATAGTAAACACTTCAAAGAATTATTACCTACTTTTTTTAATGTGAATTATAGTTAGTAATATGGTTGGCAAGATCAGATCTAATGATAGTATGATTTTAAACGTATCTATTGTTATTATCCGTATTCGTATTATTATAGCATATATACTTTTTCAAATTTTATGAGCCACGGAAACTAATAGACTAATAGCATATCACAAATTTATAAAAAAAAAATGAGGTCAGGTAACAACTAGTCATCTTTGATTTTTGGAGCGAAATCTACCGTAAATTCATTGAAAACTCAACGGATACATGGAAAAGAACTATCTATTGAAAATATTGAAACGTAAATTTAGGGTCGTGTTTTTTGCGCCAAATATAACACCCATTCATTTCCACTTGACACGGTTGGGACAAATTTCCAAGAAGTTTGATAATACAACGAAACATCTTGTCATTTATTGGTTTCATATGGCGACTTGTCCCTCAGTTGGAATCGTTGAAACATTTGTGATAGATGGGACAAACGTTTACCGACCACACATGTGCATGGACCATGAAAAGGAATCCATGGAGCCAAGAATATTGAAAGCGCCAGACAGACATCGTAATTTGCAGGCCTCGTTTAAAAAGTAACGATAAAAACTACCTGCTACGGCCAAATATTTTTAATGCAAATAAAACATTTTTATAAAATTATCGGCGTGTAAATTCCCTCGCCCTTGTGTAAAATTTAATTTTGCGAATTGTATTTTTTACTTCCCGAGCGTAAGCAAAGGAAGTATTGTAATCGAGTCCGTCGGCCGACTCTCTACTTTTACGTTTTCTCGATCTTTCATGACTCCTAGAAGACGAAGAAATAGGTCTCCCATTTCCGTCTGTCTGTCCGTCTGTCCGTCTCTCCGTCTGTCTGTCTGTCCGTCTGTCCGTCTCTCCGTCTCTCCGTCTGTCTGTCTGTCCGTCTGTCCGTCTGTCTGCCGGCCCAGATTTTTATTAGACAGATCACCGAAAGTACTGGATCGATTGTTGTGAAATTTTGTACTTATATTAGGAATATCATGTAGATGGTAAAACGCTAACCAAAATTTGTCTACTCATCCCCACCACTAATGCGATGACGTCACTTCAAAATTGTACGTAGTAAATGGGTTTTAAATTGTATAAAATTACATAGTCTTACACACGTAGTTTACGACTCCGAATTGAGTTTTTACCCGAAACGTCCACATTTTTGGAAAAAAAATCAAAATTATAAAACAACATTTTCCAATTTAATTTTGAATTTACTAACCCGAATGGTTTGAAATGTTGCAGATCTTTTAAGGCTATAAAGAGCATCATAAATCTTTAGTCAAAATATATTTGGTTATCCCCTCCAAAAACCTGATGACGTCAGCTCAAAAGTTTGCCGAGTAAATCCGATGTAAAATCTACAAAATATGATGAGTCTGTACTTGTGATCTATCACTCCATTCATATTTTTTTGGATTTGCATATACAGGGTGATTCAAGAAAATAAATGAAAGCGTAAATTTATTTTACTGATTTACTCAGGAACTACAAAACCGAATGCTTCGAAATCTTGAAGATATTTTAAAATTATCATAAGCATGGTAAATTTTTGATCAAAATGTATTTGGTCGTCCCCCCTAAAAAATGTATGACGTCACCACAAAATTTTGCTGAATAAATCCTATCTAAAATGTACGAAATATGGGGAGTCTCTTCTTGTGATTTATCATTCCATTCAAATTTTTTCGATTTGCATATACAGGGTGACTCAAAAAAATTAATGAATGCCTGAATTTATTTTATTGAGTTAATCAGGAACTACAAAACCGAATGCTCTGAAATCTTGCAGATGTTTTAAGGCTATAAAAAGCATAATAAATGTTTAGTCAAAATATATTTGCTTATCCCCTCCAAAAAATTGATGACGTCAGCTCGAAAATTTGCCGAATAAATCGTATCTAAACTGTACAAAATATGATGAGTCTGTACTTGTAATTTATCATTCCATTCATATTTTTTGAATTTGCATATACCGGGTGATACAAAAAAAATATGCATGCGTAAATTTATTTTATTGATTTCCTCAGGAACTACAAAACCGAATGCTTGAAAGTCTACTGCGAAAAGACATAATAGGCATGCCGTCGTCACGTTTCCGCCAGCGAGGGAAGTACTGTCTAAACTCTTTAGACCAATTTTTTATGATAACCTCTATTAGTTAAAATCAGTGGATTGTTGAAGTACAGGATAAGTTAAGAAACATGCTATGTGTGTGTATGTTTCGGTTGAGTTTTTTTTTATAAATAATTTTGTGTTGACGTCATCAACATTTTATCAATGATACGTATATAAATTTGAATAGCTGCAGTGTAATACTAATAATAGCACTACTGTATACTTAAATTTTCGAAAAATAGAAAAAAAAATCTTGATGTGATCAGTAAAATAAATTCAACAATTTTTTTGATTTGCCCTGTATAAATAATTTCAAAAACTGTAAATGCATTGATAAACCACAAGTATAAAATCATAATATTTTGCATACTTTAGACAAAAGTTATTGGACACAATTTTGGGATGACGTAATACATTTTTCGGGGGGAATGAACAGATATATTTTGATTAAAAATTTACCATCCTTACGATAGTTTTGAAAGTCTGCAAGATTACAAAGCATTCGGTTTTGCAGTTTCAAAATTAAATTGCAAAATGTTATGATTCAATTTTGATCTTTTTTTTTAATATTTGAATGTTTTGTGTAAAAACGCGGATTCGTAAACTATACGTGTATTAATAAGTTATTTTACAAAATTTAAACGCCACTTCCGTGCACAATTTTGAAGTAACGTCATCACATTTTTGTTGAGATGATTAAAAAAATTTTGGTTAATGTTATAAATTATAAACTCATAACTGTATACAAGTTTTTGGTTTTTGTGAAACCATGTTGACTGGAAGACAATATGTGTGTAAAAGTAAAATAATTCGACCCATCACTGCTCTGAGTAAATTTTACCGTTATACTTTCGTTGAAAATGTAGCGGTTCGCCATAAAGTCAAATTACGAGAAGCTGAAATAACAAAACTCTAAACGAAACCTTTAATAAATTAAAGATAAACCTTTAATTTATTAAAGGGTCTTAAAAGAGCGATTACAGAAAAAAAATCCATGTTTTTAGTAAATTGGATTTCTAAATTTAAACAGTCATTCATCTTGCTATCGGGCTTTCTTCAGTAATCTACTAATGTGTAATTAACAACGGGCGGAATAATATCTCAGACGCTCTTACCAGTGCTGCCGCGTCGATACTTTGATTACAAATATATTTTTCTTTTGGACTATATCAACATAATATAATATTTCAAGATCACAAATCTGTAGTCCTGTGGTTGAAAAATTAATAAGGGCACCGAGTATTATTATTTCAAGTAATATAGTAATATATGTAGAAGTAGTTTTTTTACTAGCTGTAAACACTCCTAGAGACGCACTGGCTACGACCTTGTGGACCAGATCAAAGAGTCCCCGCTACTCACCGTAAAACACACTTTACTTCAACTGGGGAATTGCAGCCGCAAGATAAATTTCCGCGCACTGGTAATTAACCCGAACTCCATTAGACGTGCATATAATATTTTTGAATTTAGGAGATGGCTCATTGCTGTCACCAAAGTGATATGCGTTTATCACTTAAAAACCGGGATGCATGGATAAGTGTTAACATCTGAAGCTGTTTTATTAGATGGGTCAAAGGTTGGGTGGGCTGGTAAACTTTCCGGAACCACTTAGGTTAGGAACAGCATCAAATATGATAATTTCCGTCACCACACTCCACGGCCCCGGTTTTATATCTGAGTCGCAAATTTTTCAGGTGGTTTCTAGATGCCTCCGCAAAACTTGCACATTCTATACTAAATGTTTTATTCTACGATCCGTTTTACACGGGACCAATTTTAATTTTAGTATAAAATTGCATACGAGAAATTAGAACCAGTTCTAAGGCTCAATGTGCGAGCGCATTCTATCGCAGTACGAAAATAAGTCCAGTGTCAAACGGCTCTAAGAGCATTTCTGTAACTGTTTGTAAGCAAGTATATCTGGTCGAATACCGTGATTTGATAATTCAAGAAACATTGTCAGAGGCTCACTTTAGAAATGTAATCACTATGCAACACTAAAAAATTCACAGAAAGTTCAAATAGTGTTTGAGGTTGGGTATACTCCATATACTAAAGAAAAAAATGTTTTATACTCATATCACATCACAAAACATAGATAACGGGTGTTTTGTTTTTCTTACTTTTTGGGACACTTGATTGCATTTAATCGTAAAAATATCGCTTTTATGTATCCACCCATGCTTGCAGACTTCTGTTGGTGTCTTCAGAGGGATACCGCGAGATCTGGCTACAATAGGAATGCCAATCGTTCGAAAAAAAAGACCTTTTCTAATGAAAAATGAAGTATTGTTTTATTAATTTTGTATGATTTTAAAAAATTCAATAAACACTTTTCATTGTGATACCTGATGTGATAGGTTGGGTACCTATACTCCATATACTAAAGAACAAAATGTTTTATACCCATATCACATCATAAAACATAAATAACGGGTGTTTTGTTTTTCTTACTTTTTGGGACACTTGATTGCAGTTAATCGTAAAAATATCCACCCATGCTTGCAGACTTCTGTTGGTGTCTTCAGAGGGATACTGCGAGATCTGGCTACAATAGGAATGCCAATCGTTCGAAAAAAAAAGACCTTTTTCAATGAAAAATGAAGTATTGTTTTATTAATTTTGTATGATTTCAAAAAATTCAATAAACACTTTTCACTTTGAAACCTGATGTGATGCGACTGTTTCAAGCACAATCCTCAATTGAGTTTGAGGTAAGAAATTTTAACTACATACTGTGCATTCTGTGAATTTTATTTTTTTTTAATTTGTTGCATAGTGAATCAACAGATTTGTTCGAACTGGCAGTGTCGCCAAAGGGAAATCTCCTAGAAGACCTTCATTATCTGAGGAAGTTGTTTGTGATTTTAGACGACCTGAGCAAAATTCGAAACATCTTTGACAAGAATTCCTCAGCGGTCAGGAGTTCCTGTTGCAATATGAAATTGAACAATGTGTCCAAAGTATTGACGAAACAATGTTACAGAACATTTTGAAATTAAAAATATAGTGAACATATGCCAAAACAATGAACATTTTCAACATTTACTGTTATGTTCAATTGCAATAAATTTATTTCTTTTTATTGTAATGAATTAGATTTATTTTTTAATAAGTTATGAAGCATTTAAGCAACCAATTATACAACTGCGTGTGGTATTTATCGTAAGTCCTTGGGCATTTAGTAAAGTCTATACATATAAAGTGGGCGGTGCCACATTTCCACGACCTACTTCGACTTTATAATCATTTATAGAAACCCTGTACCTCCGGACCGCAACACTACTTTCCTCTATGTAACGGCCTGAAACCGAAAAATTGTCAGCAAAAGCCTAGAGATTGTTTTTTTGATTATCGATATCGGTTGTTATTACCGGTTGTCAATTGTCATTCTGC
Organism: Zophobas morio; assembly: GCF_036711695.1. Classification (NCBI taxonomy): domain Eukaryota; kingdom Metazoa; phylum Arthropoda; class Insecta; order Coleoptera; family Tenebrionidae; genus Zophobas; species Zophobas morio. The sequence goes on from NW_026972122.1 coordinate 12,928,715, forward strand.
CACTGAGGGTTACCTGCTGCATGTTCCTGAAATAAAGCAAAGTTCTTTCTAAGTTTTGAGTTAGAATACCCAATTTAATACCTTAACCTTGCTACTTGATTACGTTAGTAATAACAGTGACTATGTATTTAACATCCATACTTACTGGTAATAAGCAAATAAACTAGGTACATACCTTATTTTGAAAAAATATAATTATGTGTAATGATTGATAACAATCATTTTATTTATGCAAAAACCTCCAATTCTGTATGAAAATGTGTTACAATTTAAAGGTTGATAAAACTAAATACCCAATTAGATTTACGAATTTAACTCATTACTATGGAAATTTGCAATTAAAAAGTTTTTACCGACTTGCACCTATAGACCCTACCTATATCAACGTATTCATATTTTTGGAGCAATTGATAATCCGTTTCTGGTATGGTCAATCCAGACGAATTATAAACAATATAAGCGTTATTATATCTTGCAAATGTTTTTGAGAAAATTTGAACGTCTAGCGAAAAAACTGAAAACGGATTTGTGCACTACAAGTATAGGAGTATATTTTTGTATAACATTCAGATCATTTTAAAATACAAATCATTGAGATGACGTTATCAAATTGTTGGTGGGGATGATTAGCCAAAATTTGACAACAATCAGTTCAGCAGTTTCCGAGATTAAGTGTCTAATAAAAATGGATACAGACACCAAACACATAGGCAGACAAACAGACAGACAGCTAGACAGACAGAAACGAGAGATTACTTTTTCGTATTGTAGGGGCCATGGAACTGCGAGAAAACATAAAAGAAGCCATTTGTCCGATGAACTCGATTACTATACTTCCTTATCTTTATTTTATGGTCGGGAATTCAAAAATTATAAAGTGTTAAAACACATTTATAAAATGTCATTTAGGTTTTTAAACTATTACTTTTATTACTTATTTTTATTTTAATGTGTAGAGGTCATCATAAATAAATGTTTGGAAAATCAAATTAATTTTTTATTTTTCAAAATAACGGGATTTATTGGGTTCTGCTTTAGTAGCGAGGGAAGTCGTGTCGAAGTAATCTTCGACCAATTTTTATATGTTTTTAAATTTAGTTTCAAAATACTAAAATTTCGCTTTCTGTGTTTCATCACAGAGTGGTACGGAAGCGTAGAATGATTAGGCGGAATTTTTTTTTGAGAAAAATCGGACATGTAGAGATTAAACTCGACTAGGCTTTTTAATGACTTCAACCATCGCTAATTGCCCGCGCCTTATTTACCAGCGCACCAAAATGACCCCTGTATAAAAAGTGCCGCCTGCTCTAATGAATTAATGAATTAATTCCTGTAACATTCGTTAAGTATAATTTTTTTTTAACATAACATAACATATATATTCGCCATCAATTCTGTTACTCGGCAACGTCATATATTACACAAAATGTATGTATTACAATCACACACAAATTAAAATATAATTAAAAATAAACTAAAACCTCTATTGAATTCCACTACACAGGAACCCTTCTACCGTATAGGGTACGATGGTCAATAAAAATATCTTCAGTTTACTCTCCAATTCCTTTAAAGTTGTTTTCTTCCAGCAATCGGGGGTTTTATTGTAGAGTTTTGCTCCCCAGTAATGTACATTTTGTTGAGTAACTGTAAGAGGTAAGAGTGTTCATGATTCTAATAGCTTTTTTTTTGCAGGAGGAAGACCCGTTTCATAGCCTCAGTATTTGCTCCCCATAATAATATACAATATGTAGCTATTGCATGGAAGTTGGCGTTGTATACAATTTTGACCGCTTGGTGAGTTGCTATTGTCTTTATTCTTCGGATGCTATATAAAGCTGTTGCGAGTTTGTTTGCCATTTCACTTATATGTGTATTCCATCTCAAATTTTTCTTGGATTTGTAGTCCCAGAAATTTGATGGATGAGTTGAATGTAGTGGTTGAAAACGTAAGAGATTGTATTTCGTTTTCGTTTAACTCCAGTCTGATGTTATTGAACCAATTTCCTGCTTCTTTTATGACAGTGTTTTTCTTTAATAGTCTTTTTTCTTCGCTCGCTGCTTTAATAATGAATGAGGTATCGTCTGCGTAGAGCGATGCTGAGTCACAGTTTACGTTTTTTAATAAATCGTTTACATACACATAAACATGGTTGGCCCAACCATAGACCCTTGCGGCACGCCACAGGTTACAGGAACCTTTTGAGAACTTTTATCTCCCCATCGTACTATTTGTCGACGTCCTTGGAGGTATGATTCTAAGAGTTGTAGAGCATTTTCTCTCACTCCATACCAGTGTAATTTCTGTAGAAGTATACTATTCGGTACTGTATCAAATGCCTTGCTCAAATCACACGCTACTAGTTCCACCGTTTCTTTGTTATCTAAGGCTGATATTACTGCGTTCATTATATTTAGTACTGCAGTACTTGTGGACCGTTCCTTCCTGTATCCATTTTGTTCATCACAGAAGATAGCATTTTTTTCGAAGTATTTCATTAGTCTTTTATTGATAGCTATTTCAAATACTTTAGACATAGTGGGAAGAATAGATATTGGTCGGTAACTATCGTAAGACGTGTTATCGTTGTTCTTTTTTGGAATAGGGATAATTTTTGCAGTCTTTAGTTCATTAGGAAAGTACCCTTCAACAAAACACTGATTGATAAGCATAGTTAACGGTGGAACTATCTCGTTCACTACCATTTTTATTAGATATGTCGAAACATCATAGATGTCTCTTGTAGTTTTTGACTTTAACGACATGATGATTTTCCTTATTTCTTCTTCACTTACAGGGTTCAGAAACATGGAATGAGTACTATTAACTTTTTGTTTTTTAAGTAGATCTAGGGGATGCTGCCCCATTTTTTTCATGTTTTTAATGGTTGTTTCAGCCACTGTCGCAAAGTATGTATTAAAACCTTCGGCATTTAAGTTTGAGTGTTCTTTGGTTCTCGCTTTGTTATCACCTTTGATGATTTCCCATATTTTTCTTGTTTTATTTGATCGACTATTGATTAGAAACGTATTTTCTTTTCTTGAATTTTTCTTAAATAAATTTGTTTGTAGCTGTTGTAGTATACTTTTCCCCTTTGGGAAGTAACGATTACATGTAATGCTTCCAAGTTTTTTTTCATATCCATTAATTCTTGCGAATGCCAGCATTTATTAAATGTTTTTGAGATAAGAGATGACTCCAATCTAGCTTAGACAGATAGGACTTGAAACGGTAAATATTCTCTTTTCGTATATTCCTAACTTTTATTCTTTGTTTCTTACTTTTAGTTTCTTGAATGTTATTCTCAACAACCATAAGCTGTTGCTGGTGATCCGACATGAACCAATTCAAGGTTGTACAAGTGTAGTCTTTATTTTCTTTACCAAATATATTGTCGATACAAGTTGCTGTTGTTTTTGTAACTCTATAAGGTTCGCTGAATTGGGGTTGCAGTCCAAATGTTTCCAGTAATTCTGCAAGAGTTCTTTTTTCGGAACTGTCCTTTAAAAAATCGACATTAAAATCCCCCGCTATATACTTAGATATTGTCATATGAATATAATTCACTAATTATGTCTAAAGCATCGTTTAGTGCCTTTGGAAAAACATTTAAGTTTCCAGATTGTGATCTGTAGGCGGCTAATATTACAAATTTGTTAGAATCAATTCTGATGGCGGTTAGTTCCGCGTTTTTTTCTTCAGATATTTCTGTTATTTGTGTGATTTCAGTTGCTCTTAAATTGTCCTTTATTAAAATTAGCACACCACCATGAATATAACGACATCTACAAAAATGGGTGCTAACTTTGTGCCCAGAGAACTTTAGGGCTGTCATTTTGTTGGTATATACTAAACCAATGTTCAGTAACAATGGCTATGTCAATATTGTGTTGCATCATTTCATAGTTTAACAAGTCTGTTTTTTGTTGAAGGGATTGAATATTAATATTTAGTAGTTTATTTTTATTAGAAAATGCCGTTTTTTTTTGTAGTATTTTAGAAAAAATCTGTATCTCTCAACCATTATGTTTTCTGGCCATATTTGAGGTGTGACGAGCCGTCACTAAATTCGTTCACGAGAAAATTGTAACTAAAAAGACTAATAACAAACCCTCAAAACATAACTAGAAAATTTACAAATCTTAATTAATTAACACGCATGTTCTAATCTGCATATAGTACCATTCAAATAGATAAACAAAATCAACTATCAATCCCCAAATGCAGGAACAAAATTCGCGTATTCGCAAATTGCGAATAACATTGCGCTTGCCAGACATTGCAAATAACTTGTACAAAATAATACGCCAGAAACATCGCCAATCGCAATTACTTTCATCTAAAATTGTATCCAAACTAAAACAGCTGCAAACGAAACCCAGACACATAAACAACCTCAAAAAAAAAACGCCCTCTTTAAAAATAGCTACAACAAGCTAACCACATGTAGCGATGACGACATGAAAAGCATGACGCAAGTTGAAAAAACCCGAAAATATACGACACACTAACCAATAAAAAACGTCAGTCGCGGAACCATAATTAAAAGCTAAACCCTATAACACAACGAAATAAAACCTAAAATCCAGTACCGAGTAATACACTAATCATGAAGAAATATAGTCCACTAAAGTCACGGGAGACAAGAATAATGAGTAAAAATCCCTATATAAGCAGTAGCGCCGAAAACGGTTTAAGTAGAAGTTTCCAGTTGTGGCCGAAGGCTCTGCCGAATCGTTCGTCGAAATTTTTATTAATTTTGCTGAATTTTGAAGAAATCCGAACTTAGAAGAATTTGCTGAGCCCGAGAGGAAGATAGAAAAATTCTCAATGCTGCAGCTGTGTAAGTCTACCTTTTAGCATGGCCGACTTCATTAATATACACTAACGTGTATATACGGCCGTTTCAATTTTTGATTTTCCATTAGAAAAAATGTTCCGCCTCCTAGTGCATATTGTGGCGCCCTCAAACGACAGATCTCGTGCTATTTCTGTCAAATTAATTGTGGAATTGAAACTGACATTGACAACAAATTTTACTCGAAGCATAAAAAAAAGCAGTTTGGTTCAGATAATAAGGTTTTTTTTTATTTTATCACAAAACACAGTAAGTAAAACAATAATATTAACGTAAAGTTACAATTTCAATACTTTTCGACTTTTAGGTTTAAAATTTAATGCAAATCTCTTGACAGAATCTGTGGTCTCCAAGCAAAGATTGCTGAGAACTGGCTTTACAGTCGTTTTGATTATATATTTGCACACAGAATCCCTGTGATTTGCACAGACAAAAATGGGATTTTGCACAAGGTGTGGATACAGTTCTTCAAGTATGTATTTACCAGGATTATCATGTTGTAGAAATGGCAACATTTGCTGGATGCTTTCAGCTATCTGCTGAATAATACCAACAAAGATATCTTTGGGATAGACTAAACCTCCTCGGTTTTGAATGGCAATCAGTTGTAGTAAAGGACCTGGAATGCTAGTACATAATAGAGGTGTTAAACATTCATCACAATGAAATAAATTTTCTAATTTTTTTATTATGTATCCTGCCAAGAAAGCTACTGATGCTGAGAAAATATTATTATCAGGTATGATGCACTTCTTAAGATTGTGAATATTTCTTCGTACTTCAATTGGAAATATGAGTTGTTCTGTGTGCTTAGTAAAGCTCTCTCTGTTTTCTTGTAAATTTAAAATATTTGCAGGACTAATATAGTTAACATTTTCAGCAGTGTTTGAGGAATGGGAAGCTTTAACAATCCCACAACGAAGAATTTGCCTTAATGCATAATCTGCAGCTCTGGCATCTGTGGCATCATTAGAACCACCTTTCAGTCTTACATGTGAAAACATGGCCTCTACAGCGTCTGAGCTGAAGGATCGCGTTACAACATAATAGAAGCCAACCTGGCTTAGCAAAAAATTTACACAGAGGTATGTGCTTTTTGCCGTGAATTGTAACGCATGAGCTGTTTCCTTAGTAAGACCTTTAAATCCAACATCTACAGAAGTCTTCTGGATATGGTCAATATACTTTGGAAATGTGACATTTAACCAGTCAAGACGTTCATCTGAAATATGCACATATGGTGCAATACTGCTATCTAGTGAACGAAGATAGTGATCTCTGCTTGAAACATTATGCACCTGAAAAAAATGGTACATGTTTTCCATATAGAATATAGAGGCATCAGCGTCTACAAAGCGATCGTCCCCTGCAGCTTTTAGAAATTTTAAAGAAGATGTTACAGTAGGTGAAAAAACTTGGATTGCTCTTAGGACATTCATTTTTTCAAAGTTTGATGGAAATAGATGCTTCTTTGTTAAATATCTGACAGGCTTTACTGGCATTCCCTTCTGCAAATCATACAATAATTTGAGGTAACATGATGAAATTTTGCCTTGAGAAGAATACATATCATGGTCTAAAAACAAATTTCGTGCATTTTTTAGAGCATGGCAGAAATCGAAACTCAAAAATAGTGGAATATGTTCCAGAATGGGATGATTAATGGAATTTTTCAGTGATCCGTTTCCAAATTTTTTAAAGAGGGCGACATTTGTTGAAATATTGTCTGTAACAAATCTAATCACAATGTAGCCGCAGTTTGTCAGAAGTTGTAAAATGTTTTTTGTTAATAAATATAATTCCTGAGTTGTTAACGACGAGTGGAAAAAATACCCTGCTGGTATTGTATATCTAGTACTCAATCCCTGCACCACAAAACAAAGCATCTTGTTGGCTACTTTTGGCTTAGTTCCAACACGAGTAGAACTTGTTGTCTCTAAGCCATAAATTCGATCTTCTGCCCTACAGTAATGAACTTTTTCTTTTATGGACATGTCGTCCATTATTAAGGAGCAGATCCTTTCAACTGACTTTTTTAATTGACCAATTTCTGCACACAATCGCTCTTGGATCAGCTTATTTTGACCATGAAAGTCTCCAAGGAATCTGGATATAGTCGATTTTGAAGGCAGTTTTAGTAAGTTATTGTGGCAAAATCTGTAACCTTTAGGCGAACAAAATCTCCAGACAGTACACAGACGAAGAGACATTTCTGACCACCTAAGTATTTTTTTATAGTGATTTTTTATCAAGTCCAAAAGAAATATTGACTTTTCATCTGCGTTGTTTGCGTCTTCTATAATTTTGGTTAATTTTAAAGCATCCAAATTTTTTACTTTTTCTTCTAACTCTCTCATTTTTGATAAACATTCAGAATTCCTTCGTTTCATTCTACTCAATTGTTGCTTTAAAACTTTGTTGTGGTACCTGAGATCTTTAAGTTCTTGTTTATCCTTTGCACTTAAATCATCACATGTGGAAACATTAGTTTCCTTATTAGCAATTTGGAATGAGGAAACGGAAGTTGAATGAGTGTCTTCTAAAAAAGGATTTGTTGGTTGGGTACTAGAAATGTCAGGATCAGTAGGATTCTGGAATGATGACAAAGATTTATAGATTATGTGAGGTAGGTAGATTTTTATGTACATACGAATATAAACGGAACCGCTTGTTTATTGAGACGAGTACTTTTTGCGCTTCTAACAATACATTCTGTTGCAAAATGTTTGGAACACACAACAGTATGATCGTTTATCTTGGTCAGATCTAAAATAATTCGAATAAAATATTTTTTGAGGAACTTGTTTTATGAAATACCACAAAATTTTGAAAGTGATTCAAACCATTTGTTTCTAAGATCTACTTCCGCAGGAATTCCAAAAAGTGGATTCTGTGTATTACCACAAATCATACACTTTCTTCCCATATTATAAAGACCTAGTTTTATTAACAACCATAATAATTCATGCCCAAAATTATTTTGGATTTGAAAATTGCCAAAGAAAATTTCTGACAGTAGTGACAGTTTAGTTCAAGACATTGCCGTGGGTGGCGTATGCTTATGTACCCATGGATTACTACGCGGGAACAAATTTTTAAAAAATTGAAACGGCCGTATATACACGTTAGTGTATATCAATGAAGTCGGCCATGCTTTTAGTCATTCTTATATAATTTATCTTGCTTTCCGTTTTTTCGTCATGTGTTCTTGAGTTCGAATCGTACATGTGTAGCGTTTAATTTATGCGTTTTCTTCGTTACGTTGGGTGTGAACAGTTAGCGCCGGCACCGAAAGTAATCTTTAGTGCTTCCATATGTTCCCGTTTGCAGGTGGCACGTTTAGCCTTGCGTCGGTTCTTGATTATTGGGTTATTGGTTATTTTTCGATAAATTACCGTTCGCTTTTATGATAATTATTCCAATGTTTCTGTAAATTGCCGATTTAACTCTTTTGCTTGCGACATAAATATTTTATGTGCGTTTTTGGAGAGGATTTTTCTGATTTTTACCGTTTGCTTTTATAATTATTCCAAAATCTCTTCAAAATTGCCGATTTAATTCTTTGCTTGCGACATGAATATTTTATGTGCATTTTTGGGAAGTTCCCGAATTGAAACCTTTTACTCTAATTTTCTTGCTGTCGATTATTGTTTGGTCATAAGTGGATGACCTGACGGAAATTGTGACGATTCGGTTCGTAGTACCAAATGTTAGGTCATAAGTGGGTGACCTAACGGAAGGTTTTTGTATTTGCTCGAAGGACCAGCGATCACAAATGGGTGACCACAAATGTTGGTCACAATGGATGACCAAAAAATGATGGGGCCACAATGGATGACCAAAATGATGTTGTTGAAACTATAAATATAGTTTCAGTGAGACACGACCTTTTTGCTTGATGGTTTATTCGAATCTACTACTATTTAAATGTACATATTTACAAGTGGTGGTGGTGGGTGAGAGGGTGGAGTCTGTTGCACCCCTTCTCCTTCGGTCTACCTGCCTGGACCGAACATCCCGGCCCGCATTGAACCGCAGGATCAATCTACTTAAATTAATTACTGTATGAACATGTGAATATGTAATTAATTTCCTAGCTTAGTAACATGCTAATTATAATAAATGTTAATCTTGAAATGATATTAAAATGAATGGAACAAGATAAAAAACAACCGTGAAAGTGTCTCTAATGTTAAACGTTTGATCACTCGGACGGCAACAAGCATAATGTTCGTAACGCTCGCCTCACAATCACATCTCCAGTTCGTACGGATACCACTCTGATGTGTCCGTCAGCCCCTGGGTGTAGCTCCACGATGCGGCCGCGCCGCCAGGTCAAGGGTGGAGTTGGCTCCTTGAGAACCACTAGCATCCCTGGTCTTGCTGCCGTTGTTCCCTGTAGCTGCCACTTGGTCCGCTGCTGCAAATGGTGTAAATAATCGCGGGACCACCGGTTCCAGAAATGTTGACGAATCTGTTCGGTGTGCTGCCACCGTGACAGGCGATTTACGCGTAGGTGTGTAACTTCTGGTTCAGGAATTGCAGTTAACGGTGCTCCAATTAAAAAGTGACCCGGGGTTAGCACCTCTTCGTCGTTAGGGTCTTCGCTAAGAGGACACAAAGGCCGCGAATTCAAGCAAGCCTCTATACCCGTCAACAAAGTATACATTTCCTCGTACGTCAACCTAGTCTCCCCTACTACGCGTTTCAAGTGGTACTTCACGGATTTTATCCCCGCTTCCCAAATACCGCCAAAATGCGGAGCCCTGGCCGGTATAAAATGCCAATTGATCTCCCTTTTACTAAGATGCTGTTCAATTAGTGCAAAATTAGTATGTTTAAAAATATCTTTAAGTTCATTCCTGGCTCCTACAAAATTAGTCGCATTATCCGAATAAATATTTTTAACAATACCTCATCGAGCAATGAATCTCTTCAATGCACTCAAGAAAGCTGATGCCGTTAGATCGCCGACTAATTCCAGATGAATAGCCTTTGTTGACAAGCAGATAAAAAGTGCTATATATGATTTAACTGTTCGCTTATTTCGTGTTTTACCATCTTTAATAAGCATAGGTCCTGCAAAATCGATTCCCGTGTTACCGAACGGTCGCTCTGGAACTACCCGAACTGATGGTAGTTCTCCCATTATCGGATTAAATTCCATAGGTTTTACCCGAGCGCAATTAAGGCATTTATGGATTACTTGTCTTACCTGGTTTCTACCTGCTAATGGCCAGAACCTAAGGCGTACCGATGAAAGGGTCGCTGTTGGACCAGCATGTAATTGAGCGACATGTATTTCTTTAATAATGAGATTTGTTATGTGATGTTTCGGTAATACCATAGGGTGTTTTTGATCGTAGCTTAAGTTAGCATTACGTAAACGCCCTCCTACGCGTATGATACCATTCGTATCAATAAAAGGATTGAGTCTCCTTAGTTTGCTGTTGTTGTTAATTGATTTATTAACGCTGAGGTTTTTAATTTCATCGGCAAATTCTACCCCTTGTAATAATTTAACAATTGCATTAGTGGCTCGTGTGTATTCATCAGGTGTACATTCTCCAGTCTTTTTATTAGCTTTATTTTACATAAAAAACATTCAATTTGATGTCCTTCCTTAATGAAGGTAGCATTACACGTAACAGGTGCTTTATTAGAATGATTAGACGATCTGAAATTATTCTTTAAATTTGAATGCACTGAATGTTTTGCATGAGACTGAGATTCTCCAGCAGTTAACGATTCTAATAATGTGGTTTTCTTTGTCAAAAATGTAATTAATTCCTCTAATGTTGGAACATTGGTATCCAATGTACACTCCCAATCCCTCTTTGTAACAAAATCAAATTTTAATGTGATAAGTGGTACAATTAGCGCGTCCCATTGTTGAACTTGTATACCTACATTTTTTAATTCCGCAATATTCGTCAATATGTCGTCCAATAATTTACGCATGGCCACGGCTGAATTTTTGACTAAATTTGGAGAATTAATGATTGCCAAAACATGTTCTTGGACAATCAAACGCTTGTTGTTGAACCTTTTTTCTAACAGGTCCCATGCTGATTTGTAATTTGCCTCTGATACTTTAATGGCCTCGATTGTTTTATGTGCGTCGCCCTTTAGGCACGATTTCAAATAATGCAGCTTTTCAACATCACTATATAATCTACTGTCATGGATTAATGATTTGAAAATGTCTGAAAATGCTGTCCACTCTAAATATGATCCCGAAAATATGGGTAATTCTAATGACGGCAGTTTAACTGGATTTAAACGCGCCTGATTATTGTCGTTATTAGTATTAGACGTTGAAGGAATAGGTTCTGTAACACGCGACTCGATTAACTTTAGGATCCTTGCTTCTAAATCATAATACCGATTTTCGAATTCATCGCGCTCGCATGTTTGTTCCTCGGTATCGCACTTTAATAATTCGATATCCCGCTGTATGGCATCAAATTCCTTGAATGCATTTTGGAGATTCGGTAGCCTAGTTTTTAATTGATACATATCATCGCCTACTCTAAATTTATCCACGAATGTTTTAATTCTAGTAACCGAACCCTTGATTATTCCCCGTTTAGTTACTAATGTTTTTAACGCGTCGTTTGTTTCGTTAGTCATGTTTTTTATTGCGTATGAGGAAATGCAGTACAAAGTTGATAGATATAGATTCCTACCTTTACGTCCTTGTACCCTCGCTTGTGTGTGTCCTGGATCTCGTTGTCCGCGGAATACAGCTCAGATCACACTTGTCTGACTTGATGCTGAGCCACTTTACTTCGACACTTCGATTACGTAACACTGGATGACGATCCGGCTCGAAGGACCAAATGTTAGGTCATAATTGGGTGACCTGACGGAAATTGTGACGATCCGGCTCGAAGGACCAAATGATAGGTCATAAATGGGTGACCTGACGGAAATTGTGACGATCCGGCTCGTAGTACCAAATGTTAGGTCATAAGTGGGTGACCTAACGGAAGGTTTTTGTATCCGGCTCGAAGGACCAATTGTTTGGTCATAAGTGGATGACCTGACGGAAATTGTGACGATTCGGTTCGTAGTACCAAATGTTAGGTCATAAGTGGGTGACCTAACGGAAGGTTTTTGTATTTGCTCGAAGGACCAGCGATCACAAATGGGTGACCACAAATGTTGGTCACAATGGATGACCAAAAAATGATGGGGTCACAATGGATGACCAAAATGATGTTGTTGAAACTATAAATATAGTTTCAGTGAGACACGACCTTTTTGCTTGATGGTTTATTCGAATCTACTACTATTTAAATGTACATATTTACAAGTGGTGGTGGTGGGTGAGAGGGTGGAGTCTGTTGCACCCCTTCTCCTTCGGTTTACCTGCCTGGACCGAACAATTATTTTATATTGAATTTTTGCAGTTTAAATATGACTCCGTTCTCTGATTATTTTGCTATAGTATTTGGAAACCTCACATTATATTTTATTTTTATCGTCTCACTGTATTTTAGCGCATTTATGATATCTACTAATTTCCCAATGTTTAACTGCATGTATAAATTATGACTGTTTATTTTTACATATATCTAACTGTCCTGTAACCATCAATTTTTCTCGTGAACAATTGTTGTGCTCGGCATATTTAGCTAATCGATGTATGTAAAGACTTATTTATCTCTCTTTTTACATGTTTATATTCATAAGCTGTCGTAGATTTAAGTGCATGATTTTAACCCGTTATTTTAGTTGTTCTTATAATCAGTGGAGATTTCTTCGAATCCACTGAATTATTGGTTTTATTATTATTTTAGTTGTTTTTATGATTTAATTAATATATAAATGCCCAATCGCCATTTATTTAAATAATTAAGTAATTATTCCATTTAGTAGTTAGTAGTTTTTTTTTTTTTTGGTTATTTATCATGGTCGTAATATTAATATTGTTTAGAAGGTATTGCACTTAATTAAGGATTTACCGAATTAATTTTTAGTCTTTTTGCATGCTGATTTTTTCTAGGATTAAGTTTATTAATTAAAAATGTGGGTTATGTTCATAGATTTTAAGAGTTTTATTAGTGGAATATAATTGCGTAGCGCTTTAGAAGATAGTTTTGCATGTTGTTTTGTTTTTTTTCGTGTTATGTGTGTGAATTTATTTTCTGTTTATTTTTCTGTTGATTATTTACACATTTACTCGATTATTCTTTTGACATGCTTATAATGCTTTCTTTTAATATACGTATAAAAATGTTATATATGTTTAATTATTACCTCTTCCCCTACATGCAGTTTAGCTCTTCCATTTCCAAGGAAATGGGCCTACACCCAAATAAATAATTTTGTTAGTGTCCAAAAGCTCGGCCGCGGTCAAAACTATTTGGGCACGACAAAATGGCGCAGTCGGTAGGATTATTCGCTAAATTGCAAAAAAGGGAAGTTGTAATAATGAATTAACAAAAAAAAATTTTTTTTGAAAAATTGTAAAAATCGCATAAAAATCATAAAAATCAGAAAAATCCAAAGTAAGACACCCTAGAAAATACGGTAGAATTAATGTAGCTTTAACTCTTGCGAAATGACGGCTAAGAAAAATAAATTCAGTGGTAATTTCACCGCGATAACTGTCGTGGGCATCTTATCGACCCTCCGTGTCGTGTCAACGCGCTTATTTCCGCGTAAGCTCGTTCGCCGCGCGACTAATTTTAACAGAGTTTCGCCGAACTCATCTCGGACTATTGCGCTGAATATTTTGGTTTAAATCACATTAAACGGACCATTTTCGTAAGAATAAATTAAAATAAAGTTGTAAACAGGTGTTGAACGAGACAGAAAAGCAAATTGTCGAGATTTTCTATCAGTCACAGAAATTCCATTTTAAGTTTAGAAAATCACAAGTCCGTAACTTTGGGAATACTTTTTGTAAAATCGAGGCATTTTTATGTTTTATTTTATGGAGGGTCGGAGTTTGTACAATATTTTAAATCTAAAACCAGTTTATTTATGCCAAATTAAAATTACGGTTAATATTTCCAGAAAAGTGAGTTCATAAAAAGTAATCGTTTATCTAGTGCAAGCGGAGTAAAACGCAAATTGAGAATAAAAAAGTAAAAACCAGTTCATACCTACCAAAATTTTTTAAAATACGTTGCTTATATTAACTCTTAGAAACATTTTGTGTTACACTCTTTCGTCAAAATTTTTTCTCATTTTTTTATAATCAAAATTTTCATGTAAAAAAAGTTTTTATCACTCCCACATTTCGAGCTCTAACGAGCTAATTTTGTAACGGCCCTTTGAATTCGCAACCAATTACGAGCAAACTACCAGTAAAAATGCAGAGACACATTTTCCAAATTTTATTATGTAAACAGAACATACTCTACTGGTAGGAAATATAAATTAGCAAACGTCCCCCATAACCAATCACCCCCACGCGACAATTCAACTCGGGGCAGAAAACAATCGACGTGCAGATCGGAGGAATTCCCAGAAATTGTCCGGAAATCACTTCAAATCGCGGCGGATATAGCACTGTAACAGGTGGCGGTGGACCAAATGTCGCTTGAAAGTTCGGCAAGGGCATCGCTGGCGCCGTGATCACTGGTCTCGCTATTGGGGCTTGCTGACCATCGGCTATCACCGGTTGTTCAGCAGGGGGTCGCGATGTCGAGGGCCCACTGGTCGTCGAATCTGCGTGATCGTTCACCATCGCAGCAGCGCGAAGTTGCGCCGCCAATTGGTAAAACGGTTCGCTATCGCCAAAAACGTCAAGTTCTTCGTCCGAACCTAGCGCGGAAAATCCGTTAAAAGATCGTCGCGGATCACCTAGAAATCAAATTTACTCATAACAATAAAATTTCGGAATACAAACAGACGGACACATAATCGCCAAAGAATAATTTTAATATCAAGTAAAGTCACTAATTTTACTTACCCATTGGAAATTTTACTATCAATCTTTTACTTGAAAATTACGGGCCGCGTTCACTCTAGCAACTATGAACAGATACGAACGTCTTTACGAATTATCCAAAATTCTTATTATCACCGAAAAGTGTTCTCTCGCTTCAATAAACGCCTAATTGGTAGAAGGGTTAACCGACGCTAAACCCTATTGGCTCAAGAAATACCAGATACCCCACGTAGAGTTTAATTTTAGTGGAAAAAACTTGTCAATTGCGCGTATAAATCCAAATTATTCTTAAATAGAAACCTTGAGTTTGAGTATATAAAAACTGTTTCGATTATCGGGAGACAACGTGTCGTCATATGCACAAAAGAATCGCAACATAATTATCACAAAGAGTGTCATCAAAACAGCTGTTAACACCTAGAAATTTCACTTCAATTTAACACGCATCACAAGCTAGCACTCAGAAGTTACCACACTGCACCTGTACCACGGTGTATAATAAGTTAGGTGTTCCGACGAGCGCGTGAAACGTGTCCCCAACTAGTCACAGATTTGGAGTGAGAGAAACAGAAGAGGGCGGCCATCATTTAATCGCACTGACGGGAAAGAGACGGCAGAAGTATTTGTCGGAATTAAAGCCATTTAGGTCCAAAAATCATCAAAATGAATTATCCGTTGTATTAAAATAAAAACTTTAAACATTTTTAAAATAATAATTTATTTAAAAAGATGAATGTAAACTCGTTGTTAAAGATAGTTCTTTTCGTCTTCACATATTATATTAGTTTCACTCACTTCTGTTCGTTTCACAAGACAACTAAAAAATATCCATTAACCAATATCTGCTTTACTGTTTGAGAAATAAAAATTTACCATTATTACGTAGTCTGTAATCGAGACTCTTTTCTTTTTTCTGCACATGCCTTGGTTGTTTTCTCTTGTTCCTGTTTATAAAATTGTTTAATTTGCATAATTGTGTAAAAATATATTGCCTTTGAAAATATTTCCATTCTATGCTCTTCACAAGAAAAAGGAAAGTAAATAGTCATAAAAATTTTTGTTACGAATAGCTCTTCAATTGTTGCATCGAATACATCCACAAAATAGATATATTTCATAAGTATCCCTTCCACCATCGGAACATATTAAACATTAACAAATCTGGATGGTTTAACCACCCCCTGGATTTTGTACTAGTAAATTCAGATGTACTAGAACATGGATCCTCTTTGTTATATATTTAACTGTTCACGGCAAATATTACATTTTGAAGTATTGTACAATTTTTTGCGACAAATCCAGCTAAGTAATAAATGATGTCAACAATTTTAGTTGTAGTGACATCTTCAAATAGTTGTTCGTCTATTTTGTTAATCGGTGAATCTGTATCTAAATTCTTTTTCGGCTCTAACGTCTCGTGTCGTAAAATTTGTGATCTCCTCGTGTCGACAAGCACCAAACACTCCGACTATCAAAACAACCTGAAACTATATAAATTTGAGATTGTTTTTTATCAATATGAGTTGCAATTTACCTTCAAAAATAAGAAATCCTTATCATTCATTTTCTTAAGAAATTGATTTATCTCTTCTTTGGAACAAATAAACGATTTTCTGGGTCGGGAACCTTCTGATTTCCGAGAAGAAAGCCACAACCTGATGATATTCAGAAATATCAACATTCTTCGTAATCAACACCAGGGTTCGCAACATGGAATATCGGCACCATAAGGAGGATGGTTTTAACTTCTCTGCTTGTTCAGCAAAATAGGAATGCATCACCTTGTTCAGAAACGTCACCAATTTTCTTAACTTCCATTCATTCATCAAAATATTTGTACGCTATCTCGTAACGTTCTTTAGATTTACCAGGAACTAACGTATCGATGACAGATTGAGTAGCCACTTCAATATCGGAAGGCAAATTATCCTCTGAATCACTAATTTTTGCACATAAATTGCTTTCACTGAACGCTTGTGAAAAACGTAAACAAATCAGTAACTACGGTTACTAATTTAGCCGCCTTATTTTTTCTCCATAAACACAATTTAAAAAATTACAAAAACATCTGTGTTAATTTTTATGAAAATTATTGAAAGTAGATAAAACGTTGTACAATATTTGTATCGTAATATTTCTTTACGATCCTTGATGGATTATCCAACTCGCCTTCGGCTCGTTGGACAATTTTTCCATCGCGTATCGTAAAATTCCACATTACGATACACATATCGTAAATATCTATTAATTTTCCTTTTTATTTTCTCAACATGATTTTTCCCGCATTCTGGTATTTGTTTCAAAAATATTTTTGGAGTAATTAAATGATAACGAATGATTTGCATACTATTTTCCTGCATCTGTGTGCAATTACCAAATTTCGGAGGTTTTAATAATTTATAAACCGATAACATTCGGTATAGCTGCAAAGAGTTGTAGATAAGGGATGTCCATTGGCACAACCTGCTTGTCGAATTGTGCCGAAAAATCTCTGCAATAAATATAGTTTATGTGGAATAAAGAAAAAATACATATCGCATTCAAAAACCCTCTGAAAATAAACATAAATGCTGTTCCTTGAATGTTAAACATAACACATAACCGATAAAAAGGAAGTTATTGTTTTAAGTAAAAATAAAATTCAACATAAAATGCCTACTATTACTATAGCGACGACCAGTATTTTTTAGTGCAAAGTGTTGTTCAAAAGCAGCAGTTCACTACTGCAATAAAAGTGCCATTCCAGTAATCTGTCTTTAGGTACCCGAAACACCGACACTTTTTCGGGATTACTATTGTATTCGCTAGAACAATTAGGCACAACACATTTTTTACCCATTTTTATTGATAAATCAAAAAACAAGTAAGAAATCGCATAGAAAACCTAGCAAAATCTGTCACACCTAGAGAGGGAAAAAGCCCGCCAAACGCTGCTAAACAGATCTAAGTGAGAGGTTACAGGCCGCCGCTGTCTGTCTCTCTCGACCGCTCATCGTGACTAAACCGGCGTCAAGTCGATGCACGGTGAATACGCTTCGTCGTAACACCTAACTTATTATACACCGTGACCTGTACGAAAGCTCGCAAGGTGCAGATTCGCAATGCGATCCCTCACATTAAGAGGTCGTACCCAACAAAAGATTTTGTAAACACCATACCTTTTACAGAAAAATTGTACGTTTCCAAATCACAAAAAAAAGAAGAGTGAACAAAGACACAAAAGTAAAATTAAAGCAGAAATTTTATTTCTTTTCAAAACAAAAAATATATAACTAACTAGCCTACTCAGGTGCCAGTTTCGCGTCCTGTTGGCCAGTTACGGGGGCCGATGGCTGGGTCGCCTCTGAAACAAAAAGAAAAATAATCAGTTAACAAGGTTATTAAGAAATCAATTAAGTTACAGAACTAAGAGAACAAAGCACAACAAACTTCAAAATTTTTCAGAACGTAATTTACATTTACAGTTATTGCTTAAAACTTCCACATAAAGTGCAAATGTTCGATCACTCAAAAAATTTACAGAACGATAAAAAAAAAACAAAAATTATTATCCAACAACTCACAAATATTATTTCTAAAATGACGGTACAGAATTTTGTTCGAAATAGTTTATTTTAATCACTCTTCAAAGTAAAAAGAACGACGGACGTGTGCTTTACTGAAATTGCGTAATTGAACTCGAATATTAACAAAAGGACTACCAACCATGACTTGAATAAATTAATGTCAAAAGTCGAAAAGTATTTAACCAACCGCACTCACAAAAAGAGGATACTTACGAGGTGCTGCTGAGCGCCGGCGACCACCGCGGGCGCGGCGCCCCCTTGCAAAATGGAGACGTCGCGCCTCCCGATAAATCTCCTGGATACGTTCGGGCGTAAACGTGCCCTGTGCCTCCCCGTCTTCATCTTCGGAGGAGGCCCCGAAAAAGAATTCTATTTCCACCTCATCGAAACCTATAATCATAATACAAAAACACCATTAATCATCGCTAACAACCTTAAAGAAATAAAATGAAAATTACAAGAATTTATAAAGAGAAAATTATAAAAAAAATACAAACAAAAAGTTACAAACCTTCCTGACGGAGCAGCCACAACCGCTCCTCTTGAAGAGATGGGTCGTTACTGTAGGAACCGTTCCACTGTAGCGCTACCATCGAGTAGCGGACTGTAGCGCTCCTCGCGACAAAAGTAACACGTTCCACTCTGCGTTCCACTTGGAACTTGAAACGATATTTGTACGGGAGTTACGGGACGGAAATTCAAGGAACGAAATCATAAAACACGTTTGTCCGGAACGTTACAAGAAACACAAATAGTGAGCGCTTGGGAACTGAAAAAAAAGAGAATAATCTTTCTGTCATTAAAATAATTGTGTGTTTATCAACACAAAAAAGATATCAGGAAACGTTTATAAGTAGGTATTTATTTTATAGGAGTAATATTTATGAAAAAAAAAAAAAGAAAAACAAAATGTATGCAACGCAGATCAAAAGTAAAGTTTAACAATATAAATAAACAGATAAAATAAAAAGCAAAGCGGTTTTATCATAAAGCAATCGGCAAAATCACCAAGTGTTGCATTTTGTTTGAGGACGGTAATTTTTTGTAAGAATGCGACAGTCGATATAAATGACTCATTATCAGAAAAGATAACTATAAAAGCTTAGGTATAAAATAGTTTATAAATAAATTTTAATTGAAGACATGTATTTCAATAGCAACCGAAAAAAATTGTAAAATCTCAGTCCAGTAGAAAAGCTTCCAAGATTGGGAATTACACAGAAAGTTCCGAAAACAAGACTAAAAATATTTGTAGTTTTGTTTATTTTATTATTATTTTTTTTTTTATTAAAATGAAAGTAGAGTGCCCGTCCTAATTGTTGTTGTCAATATTTATTGTGTCCAGAATGTCCGTTCGCTACATATTGGTACTTGAGATTGGAATATTTGTTCCAAGTTGAAATGAAGCGGACAAGTGGAAGCGTCGTACTCATACGCTACTCGTGATGAATACGTTCCAAAGTAACTAGTTACTTTGAGATGGGTCGTTACTGTAGGAACCGTTCCATTGTAGCGCTACCATCGAGTAGCGGACTGCAACGCTCCTCGCGACAAAAGTAACACGTTCCACTCTGCGTTCCACTTGGAACTTGAAACGATATTTAGACGGGAGCTACGGGACGGAAATTAGTAAAAAAGTAAAGGTTTAACAATATAAATAAACAGATAAAATAAAAAGCAAAGCGGTTTTATCATAAAGCAATCGGCAAAATCAGCAAGTGTTGTATTTTGTTTGAGGGCGGCATCAAAGACGCTGCATCTTCGATAATTTTTTATAAGAATGCGACGGTCGATATAAATGACTCATTATCAGAAAAGATATAAAAGCTTAGGTATAAAATAGTTTATAAATAAGTTTTAATTGAATATATGTATTTCAATAGGAACCGAAAAAATTTGTAAAATCTCAGTCTAGTAGAAGATTGGGAATTAACACAGAAAGTTGCGAAAACAAGACTATAAAAATAACTGTAGTTTTGTTTATTTTATTATTTTCTTTATTAAAATGAAAGTGGAGTGCCCGTCCTAATTGTTTATTGTGTCCAGAATGTCCGTTCGCTACATATTGGTACTTGAGATTGGAATATTTGTTCCAAGTTCCAAGCGGACAAGTGGAAACGTCCTACTCATACGCCACTCGTGATGAATACGTTCCAAAGTAACTAGTTACTTGGAGCGCTATTTTCTTGTAGCGGTAGCGGTTGTAGCGCTCCACGCGTGGAACGATTTTGCCCATCTCTAGCCTCTTCCTCGTACCCTGCCTACATAAAGCCAGCCCCTTCTATTAGCCGCTTTAAAACCACCATCGCTTACTTTAGCTGTACCAGTAACACGACTTTTTGAGTTTTCCGTATTAGGTTTTTTGACATTATTTACCAATACGTTTTTAGGTTGCGTGTTTGTCTGTAGCTCCTTGTTTTTTGAATATTCATTCTTTTTATCAATGTTTTTCTTAGTTTCTAGATTACCTTCTGTGTCTGATACAACGTTTCGAGGGTTGTCATCTTCGTTGCGATTCAATTTATTCTCCATAGTAGAGTCTACCTGGTATGCTTTATTAAGCATAGACCAGATTCTGTAGTGTTTAAGTTAATTAATTTAGTAGTAATCTGGTATATGATCGAAGAAACATAGCGTGTTATTATAATCCTCACTATCGGCTCTTTATCCGTTTCGTTTTTGTCGTCGTCGACGGACACTTTTTCGTACTTTTTTCAACGGCAGAAGCGAGTTGATCGTTGCTGCGGCAGAACGTTCTCGGGTTCCGGCAGAAAGGAGCCCAACGTTTCATTTGCGGACAAAGTCCTCACTACACGAGGTAGTATTTAATTTTCTTTTTCGTCTCGCTAAATTGACCACGAATTTTAGGGTTTTTTGGAGTTACTGGAGTAGATGCCGATCCACACTTTTGTCGAGTTCAAGCGCTACTTTAACGGCACCATTTTTATGCTTTGCATGACTGTGATTTTTGGAGGTTCCCAATTCTGACAGTTCTGAGCCATTTGGAGCCTATGTTATTTTTTTTTCCGCACGCTGCTCGATCGCCCTGCTCCAATTTTCACTCAGACACCCCCGAACAAGCGCCACCACCTCTGGAGAAATAACCAAGGTCAGATCTTTCTACTAATTAGAAATTATTATCATTTATTTTATTTAAATTCATTGAGTCCATTCTTATTTATATCAGAAATAGTTCTGTTTTTGAAAATATTTATCACTTATTTGAAACTAAAATGGCAGTTGTTAGTTCAGTGAGTTGATTTTAGTGTACTTATAGCCACTATATTTCATGTAATCTAACTACCTGGCGCCCTCTAACCAGACTCCTTGTCACATCACATAAAATCGACTATAGTTACTGAAAATATTGCGAGTTGCGACCGACCTACGACCCGCCCCCTAAAACAAACTGAGAGTCGTAGGCAGTGTGACCGTTGAGAAAAAGTTGTTTACGGTACAGTACATAAAAATATTGAATTATTTAATTCGTTACTTATAACTTCCCAAAAATAAAGCTATCTCTTTTTCTCTTATATGGTCGGGTATAGTAATAACAAATTCGTGTAATGCAGAGTGCATACACACATATTATATGATCAATTATAGTTTTGAATATGATTTTGATATACTCGCTCTGTCCTAATTACCAGCGCTCTAAGATGGCAACGAAATGTAATTAATTTGCTAATCAAGAATGATATCAAATTCTTTGGATAATTATTTTTATTAATTTAAAAATCTTACAAAGTATAGTCAAATAAATAAATAAATAAAAATATAATTTTTTTTTATTATTATCGGATTCTCATGGCTTAAAGGGGATGTAAGAGTAATAACGTGGCAATCAGAAAACAAGAAAACACTAGTTTACCACCAAAAAATCGTCAAGAAAAAGAATTGGTGGACCTTACTAAGTTGTACAAGCGGATTCTTGATCCACAATAGTCGCGTCACGTTATCGAGACAATCGACACCCCTCTAGTAATACGTGTTCGTATTTTGGAAATATTCGAACCTATATTTTCATTTCTAATGAGTAAAAAAAGTTTCATATTTTAGACCAGTGAAATTAGTAAATATCGAATCTCGCATAATCGCGTAAGTAAATGTAAATAAAATTTGTTTGGAGAGTTGTATAGCTTTCAAAATTCATTTCGTACAAAAAAAAAGAAATAAATGCGAAAATGACACACAGCTGATGACGTAAAAAAGAAAAAAGAAAAAAAACTCGTGATTAGGAAGGCAAGACTTTGGGGACCCTTGATGGTGATTATGTTAAAATGGCTCGTTGTTATTGCGTCTTCTTAGTTCATTTTCTTTAAAACTCAAATGTTACTTAGATAGGGACAAATTTCATAGATCTAAAGAAAAAAATCTATCACAACGATTTACGTTTCTGTTGACCTTTCATACAAACAACAATGTTGAAATTGGTTTCTGAAATTATTACCTTTCGTAAATTTAGTGGTAAAATACATACTAAGTACTTTCTGTCTTAAACCTGCTTGATGACAATTAGGACAATGTAGGAATTTGATATCACTCTTGATTAGCAAATTAATTACAATTGGTGGATTATAAATTGTGGTGGTTGGATTTGCAGGGGACCAGGTATTAATTAATATCCGTTACGGCGTCTTTCGCCATGCTTGTCTCTTTATTAATCTTCCAACCAACTGTCAACAGTACCAACGTACAATACCAACCTAACTAAGATCTACCCTACATAAATCAATATTCAAGACGAGCCAATCCAATTTCCCGAAAATTTGGGAATACAGTAGGTACTTTTATTTTTAGCATTATACTACATTTGTCCAAACTGATATACGTGTATTTGCAAAAATGTTGATGACGTCATCGCAGATTTTTTTTAAATGCCCCGCTACAAAAATGTAATGAGAAAAAAAAATCATAATAGGCATGCAGTCGTCACGTTTCTGACAGCGAGGGAAGTACTGTCTAAACTTTTTAGACCAATTTTTTAGATTTGCTTTTTTAGGGTAACTAAAAAAAAATAATTGATCAGTCAATTTATTTTATTAAATCACTCAAGAATTGCAGAAATGAATATTTTGATATCTTGCAGACGTTTTAAAGTTATTGTAAGCTTGGCAAATTGTTAATCAAAATATTTATTTATTGATGCAACGACTCACTCCATTTTCCCAGATAATTTTGGGAATACAATACAGTACTTATTACACTGCTTCAATCCAAGGTGATATACGTGTTGATTGTAGATGTTGATTAGGTCATCACAAAATTGTGTGAAGAAAAAACTCAACTCGAAAATGCTGAATAGTGAATATGTTTCATTATACTTTTGGTGGGAAGGAAGCTCTGTCGAAACAACGTTCGACCAAATTTTTGACAATGGTTGGTATGAATAAAACTGAGTAGATGCTCATACTCGAAATACGAAGTATCTACTTGAATATCAAATCAAAATGTTTCTAGTTTTTCTAGATGATGCTAATACTTCAATTGGTATTATACCAGTTAATGCTCAAGTAGCATCTACAACAAAAGGGGAAAACAGTGACAGTGTTCAGGCAAATAGTTAGAATCGCAGAGCGAAATTAATTACAAACTTTCGCAAATTTTTTAGTTTTTTAGTTGTTGTTTCAAGTTTTCCCTATTTTTTTTATTTATAAACCATCCCCGTAATATAGCGAACTAAATAAAAAAAAACATTATTCAAATCGGTCAAGCCGTTAGCGAGACTAACAGGAACAAGCACTTGAATTTTATTATATAGAAGATCAAAAAATGGGGGTTGGTGGTAGAAGGGTGAAAATTTAGGGTTTTATGTATTTTTTGATGCCAAATCTTAAAAAAATAAAAATAAAAAATGTTGTCCAAAAAATAAACAAAAAATAGTTTACAACCTATTCTCAGACCTATCGAATATACACAAGAAATTTCATAAAAATCGGTCAAGCCTTTTCGAAGGACTTCGGTTACAAACACTGTGATACGAGAATTTTATATATTAGATATATGTATAAAAATTACAACATGGGTTGGGGAAGATTAACGGATTTTCCGCTGTAGTTTACATGTGCCCAGGAGGGATAATTCAGTAAATTAATAAGACCTACTAACAATTTAATTCATCTCGTATATGCACATAAAAAGTTTTCATTTAAATTATTCGAAAATAATTCTGTTGTGAAGATATAACATATTGGTCTTCGAAATTGTTTAATCCACGAGATTGGAAAAAAATACATGTTATTATTTTATTAAAAATTAGATTAACAAGTGAAACTGAAATAATTAAGCAATTTTGTTAACTGTATGCACTGAAGGGAACGTTATGTACTTCTGTTTATTTTATATTTATTTAAAAAAAAAAAACACAAAAAGTTATTTTTGTTGACAAAGGCCTTTTTTTACTCAAGTCTGAATAAAATGCTGCACGTGTGTATATTTTTATTTTAATGAGAATACAAACTGTCTGAAAATAACTGAAAATTCGTCAAATTACTGTTTTCAAGTTTGCCTGCAGAAACACTTCACTTGGGGCAAAAGTTCTTGGGATGGTTTATTGCCCATGCTATAAATGTTTCTATCAAAACGATTTTTCGAGTTCCGGCACCGATACCCTACCAGGTAAAGAAACCCAGATGTGTACGACCGTTTATTGCAGTTTGTGGCTATCCCACTGGGAAAGGTTGTTAAAACGATACATTACTGAAGCCGCCTTCAAATAGCGATAGCACCACTTTTAATATTTGTCGTCTTGATCTTTGATGTCTTCCAGATGCCTCGTTCGTTACAAGGGTAGCAACATGTGGTGGTCCTCGAGAGGTTCTCTGCGAATCTTTTCACAAAAATTGTCACGTAGAGACCACTTAAAACGCCACAAAGAACCGAAACAGGATGTGCTGGGTATGAACCGAATTTCTTGGAAATTTGTCTCTATCGTCTCGAATAGAGATAAAAGAAAGCTAATACTTTGTGCACCAACTGTAAAGTTTTCAGAGAAACATGCTACTTTTGACCAAATTTAATCACTGTCACTGTAGTGGTGATCGTTTGCATTTTAGCAACACACACACACATAAAAAAAATCCAAAATACAGACGTCATTTATATAACGGCTAATTAGCTTTTGATTTTTCACCATTAATGTGATAATAAATATAAACACATATTTACTGCAATTTTCTTTGAATCGTACTGTTACTGCTTCACGATAAATTCAATGTTCTTAATCATTGTAAAATTATATAAAAATAAATTGTAATATTAAAATAACCAAATATTTCCGACGATAAAATTATTTACTTTATAGCATGCAAATCACGCGGTTTGCATATCATAATGACAAAGTACTGGTCACAGTCATGCTACGACCATAGATTTCTGATTTGAATTTCACGAATGCTGGAACTTGATATTTCTTGTCGTGTTGGTCCTTTATTTCTTTCTTTCCTTTTTATCTAAATTGTTTAAAACGAAAAAAGAAATACATGGATTCTCATATCTCATATGAATATATGGCCGTTTTTCATATTTTTTAAATTTTTTTACGAGAAAACTAATAGATGTTTATTTTATTAGTACCTAACTAAGTACATAAATATTTTTTTGTTGGGTACATAGCTACTTATTACATATGATTTTATTTTTATTTTATTTTATTTTATTTTTTATTTTCCAACGGGGTTACACCCAATTACAGGAAAAACTAAAAATTAAAATTAAAAATTAACAATAACAAGAAAGTAAAACTAAAAAGAAAAGAAAATTCTACCCATATAATGATTGCTTAACACAACTAACAATTTTGTTAATAGAGTCGAAATTTATATCGCATAAGTGTGAAATTTGATTGAAATAACTACACATAATACTAACTGGAGATCTTCTTAAAACGTTAGTTCTGTCAGCAGTACAATAAAATACATGATTATGGCGTGCACTAATTCTTGGTACAAGAAAATTTAAATAATGAAGCAATTCAGGGCAGTCTACTTGATTTCTAACTAAAAAAACCAAAAATTTAATGGCGATAATAATTCGTCTTTTATGTAATGATAAAAAATTAAATCTTAATAATAATAACGAGTGGTCATATCCTCGACAAGGATAGACCCCATCCAAAAGAAAAGACATAAATTTTAAGAACAAGCGTTGAACCGATTCTATATGATCAATATGGTTTTGATAAATTGGAAACCAAATTAAGGCACCATATTCAATTCTCGATCTGACTAGTGCGAAAAATAGAGCTTGTAACGTGTCGACACGCTTAAAGTCACGACAATTTCTGTAAATAAATCCATACGTCCGAAAGCATTTGGAAACCATATCATTTATATGA
This sequence comes from Zophobas morio, assembly GCF_036711695.1. Taxonomy (NCBI): domain Eukaryota; kingdom Metazoa; phylum Arthropoda; class Insecta; order Coleoptera; family Tenebrionidae; genus Zophobas; species Zophobas morio. Next base: position 12,955,382 of record NW_026972122.1, read on the forward strand.
TCGACAAAACTAAGCTTACAATCAAAGAGGACACCAAGATCTTTAATAGACTCACATCGCTTAATTAAAGTACCATCTATATTGTAAGAAAAGAGTATATCATCATGTTTTCTTGAGTAAGTTACGATGGAGCATTTATCAAGATTTAAGTAAAGTCGATTAACTGAGCACCAATTAACAACAGCTGTTAAATTGATTTGTAGATTTAGACAATCCTGTATCGAGTTGATTTGGAAAAAAAGTTTTAAATCATCTGCAAACATTAACTTTTTACAAGAGATGTTATCAACGATATCATTAATAAAATATAAAAATAAAAGTGGTCCAAGGTTAGATCCTTGGGGAACACCTGAAGTAGGTTTGATAACAGTAGATGTAAAATTGCGATATCGAATATACTGTTCACGGTCGAAAATGTATGAAGTAAAAAGTTGGATAAGTCTGTCAGAGAATCCAAAGTGCTCAAGCTTATCGATTAGTAAATAGTGATCGATTTGATCGAATGCTTTTTGAAAATCAAGATATATGGTGTCTACCTGCTTTTTTTTGTCAATGGCCTCAGATGTATACTGTGTAAAAGATGCTAGATTAGAAATTGTAGAGCGTTTCTCCATGAACCCGTGCTGAAACGGTGACAAATTGGTTTTGGTCGAAGCATAAATGTGTTTAAATAAAATCGACTCGAATACTTTAGCAAAATTACAAAGCAGCGAGATGGGTCTGTAATTGACAATTTTCGATTGATTTCCTTTTTTAAATATCGGACAAACGATTGCCTTTTTCCAAATAACAGGAAAGACACCACACCTTAATATTAAATTAAATAAATATAAACAAGGTTTAATAAAAACATAAGCACAGTCCTTTAAAAGGAAGCTGGGCACACCATCGTGTCCCATAGTAAAAGAGTCTTTAGAACTTTTTAGTGCTGTAAGAACATCCTTTTCTGATATGGTTTCAAGATTAACCAAGACAGACGACCTAGTTTTAGAATTGGAAGAAGAAGTAAGCGGATTAGAGTTGGTATAAACACTGTTAAAATAGTGCGCAAATCCTTCAACTATAGATAGCGGTGATGTAAGCTCGGTATCATTGTATTCCATTACGCCTGGAATTTTAGAGTGACCTTTTTTGCCATGTACGAAAGCCCAAAATTTTTTTGGATTTGTGGAGACGCTGTTCTCGATATTAGAAATATAATTCTTGTATGCTGTGTCGATTAAAATGTTGAGCTGGGAACGATATGACTTGAAGATGTTATAATAGTATGGCGTTTTAAATCTTATGTAGTTACGATGTGCCATCGATTTATTACGAATGCAGGCAATAATGTCACCAGTGAACCAAGGAGGATAACTTTTACGAGATGGAGGCCTAACTTTAAACTTTGGTACCGACTTTTCAAATACTTTATATATACAGTCATAAAACCCGGTGCAGGCTTGATTGACATCACAGATTGAGTTTATGAAAGACCAGTCAGTCTCTGAAAAGAGCTTGTACATTAAATGATAATTGGCTTTCTTAAAATTATATGTTAATTTTTCCGTGTTCATCGCAAAATTGGGCTTAAACTGATCATCTACATAACAGTCCACAACCAGTGCTGGGTGATGTTTATCTTCAACCACTAACGGGGAATCTGCTTTACTTACTTTACAATTAATATTGGAGAACACTAAGTCTAGATACTTGTTGTAGCTGTTACAAATACAATTAAGTTGGATCAAATTGAAGAATTCTTTAAAATTAGTTAGGACAGAACTAGATCGATTTTTTAAGCCATCTACAAAACAGGGAGTGTTGAAGTCACCTAATATTATTAATTTGTCGTTCTGGATGATATTTAAGTTCATGAAGGATTCAAAAAACAAGTAGAAGTCATCAAAAGCAATTGTAGGTGGAATATAAATTACAAACATTAAAAATTTTGATTTACCCGTAATTTTAACACCAACAATATCAATGCTTGGAACCAAGGTTGTGATAGAAGATAGATCAATACGTACTGAGTTGTAGAGGCTATCGACAGCAAGAAGAACGCCGCCACCTCTAGTTACATTAAGAGAATCCAAATTTCGATCCTGCCGATAAATAACAAAATTAGCTGGAAATAATTCACTACTGGAGATATCCGGTGTGATCCATGTCTCGGTGACTGCTATAAAATGATATTCACTTGCAGCTACTGAATTAAAAAATTGTACACATTTAGATCGCAAGCCTCTAACATTTTGGTAAAAGCACTGAGAATATTTAAGGTAATTGGGTGACGAAGTTAGTTTAAATGTTGACTCCTTCTTCCTTTATTAGCACGAGTGATTTGAGCAACATTGTTGTTATAAATTAACCTCAGATCTGATTCACCCCGTGATTTTCGAAGATTAATTTCTTCAATCACCGCATAGTTTTTAGCTCTTTGAAGTCTAGTAAGATCCGCTCGAAAGTGGAATTTCTTGTTGGGGTTAGTTTTATTCGAACGCAAATATAATTGGGCTTCTTCACAATCTTCGAAAACCATCTTTAAAGGGCGTGGTGCATTGGGTTTGGGAATACCCAAACGAAAAATCTTTTTTGGTTTTGGAAACTTACCCAAAGGCTCAACAATAGAGACAACTTGTTTTAGATCGTCCATAACCTTGACTTCGACTGAATTAGCAACGGATTCAGGTATGTTATACAAAATAACATTTTTGCTGCGTTCATTTCGATCACAGATTTCCCGAGCTACGTCATCGATGTTATTGGTAGCTTCGTTGTTTGGAGCTGACTTTCTAATTTCATTAATTTCAGTTTGCAATCTATGCATATTGTTTTCGATCTCGGACATTCTGTTGTTGACTAAAACAAGTTTACTATCTATAATTTGTGACATTTCAATCATAATATCAGCCTTAAATTTTAGAAACTGCTTCTCAATTATGTTTTCAATAGCAGATAGTGATAGAGTGATGGGTGTTGACGAAGCGTTGGACAAGGAACAAGCTTTGCATACCCAAGATGCATCGGAGTAAGCGTCAGGCACATCTTCAGTGTAACATTTGATGTGGTAGTATTTATTACAAACACTACATTTAAGATGGGGTGTAGATGGCGTTACACCAGAACTACATATTGTGCAGTAAGCCGGCATGATTGAAATATAAATAAATCGGTAAAGGAAACACAAATTTTAAAGGGATAAACAGGGATACAATTCTTCGCACCTATAGGGCCTATTATGGTGACTTATAACGAGACAAACTAGGTAGACCTCGGAATGGAAAAGGTAAAGTAAATGAGGTGAGTAATTAACTGACAACAAAAAAAAAAAACAACTAATAGAGGTACGAAAAACTCACTGATAAGATAAGCGTGCCAGCAGCAACTACTAAAGTTGTGGAAATCTCAGCCAGGATACACAGGAGCAAGCCAAAAATTGCACAAATGGCAAAGTGCATAGGATTCCTGTCACACACCAAAAATCACAAAAATTCACGTAGAAATACCTTCAAAAAATGATAATGTTCAAGAGCGACATAAAATGCCGACTGTTTAGTTCTTTAACTCTCTCTTTCTTTTGATGAATCAAATTCGCATAATCGAAGAACGAAAAAAAAATTAACGGAACATTATTTCGACAGATCTCTCCTCTACAATAAAAAAATCCAGCTTATCCGAAACATTATGAAATTTGATTATGCTAATTTATATATTTTTTGAGAACACTTATAAGTTAAAATAAAGATTTCAAAGGAGTTTTCCCGTAGCAAAATTTTGTGATAACGTCATTAACATTTTCGCAAGGACACGTATATCTATCATTTTGGATAAGTACATGTAATACTATTGATAACAGTACTGTATTCCCAAGTTTTCTGGAAAATTGAGTGCGCCGTTCCTGATTTAATAAATAAAATAAATTGGCTCATTCATTACTGTTTATGAGTCAGCTGTATAACCAACTCAAAAACTTTGCAATGATAAAGGTGCTATACCGATGAGATCAAAAAGAGGTCGATGCTGCAGTCTACAATTCATTTTAGAAATGCCTACAAAATTTTACGAATCAATGTAACATTATAATTACTGGTTCGAAGCAACTATTTACCGCGTGTTAGATTCATTCTGAAAGGGATATATACGATTTTGTTAATTATACAATAAGTTTCTACATTTCGACCGACTGTTGGGCTTCTCACACTTTTACAGCAAAGCTTTTTACACGAGACGTTGGTTCTTGTTATCATGAAGTGTTACCAAGAGGGTTTTAGGAAGCTATTAGGGTGGTCAAGGGGACCACTAAAAACCATATGTCTTGCAGCAATGTCGTTTCTTAGAAGATCAGTTTTATATTACCCCCTACGTGCATTGCCATGATCGACTTTCAGGAGTTGAGGGATGTTCACCAGATGTATTACAAATTCACTCATGTAGTTGTTATCTTATTTTCACATTGAAACTTGGGACCTATTCAGATGTATTATTATCATATCATGCAGTATCACTCTGTAAATGTAATATATAAAATTCTCGTGTCACAGTGTTTGTAATCAAACGGTTTGACCGATTTTTATGATTTTTTTTGAGAACAATTTAAATGCACACTAGTTTTAATGAAATGTGAAATAAGTCACAGCATTATTAAAAACATTTCCGCACCGAAGAAACTATTTCAGCATTTGTAAAACTGAAAGGGCAATAAATAAAATAATGGCAGATTATTTTTTCTATTTGCGCAATAAATAATGCAATTTAGAATTATTTAATTAAATTTTTTCAAATGTTCCGTTAATTACTAAAGTGGGCATTACACTCCCACTCTTTAAAAGACGTGTCATGTGCCTCATTTCGCGCCAGTTCGGCAGGGAAGGAATCCGCCCTTCTAAAGCCAAAAAAGCATTAATTATATTATTCAATAAATTAATAATGTTTAATAATTGAGTTTTTTGATGAAAGAATGCTTATTTTAAGTTTTTTTGTTAATTTTTTCAAAACTTTTAATTTGTTTGGCTACTTTTTTTGCTATGAATATCTTTTGTTTTCGTTAATTTTCACATTCATAAAATACATTTTAATACAGCAGGTCTATTTTTGTTTGTTATTTTTTATACAGTTTCAATAATGCACGCAGTACAGAAAATCATTGCCCAAAACAATAATTTTATTATACCAATTTGCACTTAATATAATGCACAAAATGCAAAAACTTATGGCGCAACATAGTAAAGCACAAATGTTATTGCGCATAGTATAAAATTTAATGCACAAAGTATTAAAAATAATGCACACTTAATTACGACCCATTTTTTTTGTATATTCGGGATGTCTGAGAATAGGTTGCCAACTATTTTTCATACCCCTAAGTGATAAGGGTGGCCCACCCTAAAAAATTTTTGTTTATTTTTTGGACAAAATTTTTCATTTTTATTTTTTTAAGATTTGGCATCAAAAAATACATGTAACCCTAAATTTTGACCCTTCTACGACCAACTCCCATTTATATGCAAGGTCCCTTTATAGTCACTATTAAGTAACCTTGATCTATATGATAAAAATAAATTGCTGTTCCTGTTAGTCTCCCTAAAACTCAAAAACGGCTTGACGGATTTGAACAATCTTTCTTTTATTTTGTTCACTATATTATGGGGATGGTTTATAAATAAAAAAATTGGCCTAAAGAGTTTAGACAGTACTTCCCTCGCTGTCGGATACGTGACGACTGCATGCCTATTATGTTTTTTTTCGCAGTAGATTTCAAAGCATTCGGTTTTGTAGTTTCTGAGTAAATCAACAAAATAAATTTACACAGTCATTAATTTTTTTGAGTCACCCTGTATATGCAAATCCAAAAAATATTAATGGAATGATAAATTACAAGTACAGATTCATCATATTTTGTACATTTTAGAGAGGACATATTCGGCAAACTTTTGAGCTGACGTTATCAATTTTTCAAATATATTTTGACTAAAAATTTATTATGCTCTTTATAACCTTAAAATATCTACAAGATTTCAAAGCATTCGGTTTAGCAGATTCAAAATTAAATTGCAAAATGTTTCATTGTTTTGATTTTTTTTCCAAAAATCTGGACGTTTCGGGTAAAAACTTAATTCGGAATCATAAACTACATGTGTAGGACTATGTTATTTTGTACAATTTAAAACCCAATTTGGTTTTGCAGATTCAAAATTAAAATGCAAAATGTTTTATATAGAATTTTGATGTTTTCTCCAAAAATCTGGCTGTTGCGGGTTGCGGGTAAAACTCAACACGCATTCATAGACTACACATGTTATTTTATACAATTTAAAAACTCATTTATTATGTAAAATTTTGAGATGGCGTTGTCATATTGTTGGTGAGGATTAATTAGACAAAGGTTGGTTAGAGTTTTATAATCTACGTGACAGTCACAGTACACGTATAAAATTTGACAACATTCGGTCCAGTAGTTTCGGATATTATCTGTCTAACAAAAATCAACACCAGCGGACAAACAGACACACAGACACACAGACGGAAGCGGGGTACCTATGTTTTTGTACTTTTGGAGTCATACCTCATCTAGAAAATATGAAAGCAACAGTCGCCCGATGGACTTGACTACAATACTTCCTTTACTTATGATTGCCTTAAAAAACGGGAAAGGAAATTTGACTAATCTGAATTGAACATTTAATTTGTCAATTTATGTCAACTTTTATCTTTTTGACAATACTAGTGGCAGTTTTTTAACTTAAATTCTAAAAAGCCGTTTCAAACTATAAAAAATTAAAAAAACCTGACAACATTTTTCATGACATTTCCCTTTTTTTTGAAGCTAACCCTACGCTCGGGAACTAAAATGGTGATTCTCAAAATCCCAAAAACTACGCTTGCAACCTCAATTTTCAAGCTATTTAGTAAAATAACATTTTAAATGGTTAATAAATTACTGCGAAAGTAATTTGTTAACAACGAAAACGCAAACTGGATTCAGGGTAGATGGGGGACGTATATGAAAGTGTTCATTCTCAAGAAAATTGGAATATCTTGGCAACATTGCAATCGGAATTTCGAAATAAACATGTTTATAAAAGGTCAGAGATCAATCAGAATATTATGTAAAAATGTAAAGGTTTTGGTAAATGGTTCTCAAAGAAACATACAATTACGATGTACAACCTGTGTTTTTGATTTTTTTTTCTGTTTCTAATAATTAATGAAATATCGAGGAATGTTTACTTAGGGACACAGCTGTATACAATTCGGAGAAAAGAATTAGAGGGGGGTTGACTGCCAATACTGCCACTTTTTATTGGCCAGAAATCTTCTTATGGTTCTCTCAGGATAAGTGGGGGGAGCTTGGAGCAACGGCTGCTCGGTCGGCACACAAGTTTTCGACATTCAATTCTGCGTCGGTCGTTCACAGTTAAGCACGCGTTCTTAGTTCATCGTGCACGGGTTTTGTTGTGTTATTATTGTATTATTTATTCTGTAAAAATATCATAATCGCGTTAAACTAAAGTGTACCCTCTGATCATCCAAGACGTCGCCGGCAAGATACGACAGCCACGGTACAGGTAGGATTTTATTCTCATTTATGCGATTTCACATAAGAGCACGATGTGATCGACTTGCACACATAGACCAATATTTGTGCGACATTACCTTTTGCTGATACGATGTTCTTAATTCGGGGTGATTTAGAACAGAAATTCTCAGAAACAGGCAGCCATTGACTGCTGTGCGAACGTAAGTTTAACATTATCAGTGGCGTGGCGTATTGTTAATAGAATGGATCAATTTGAATTAATTCATTTTAAATTTGTAAACAATATACACTTCATTTATCGCTTAACCACTTTATTCTTTGGTAGTCGAACATGGCCTTGGCCAAACGACAGTTTCAAAGCAACGAAGACGAAAAAAGTAACTCTAGACTCAACCTGTCTGAATTACGTTATGCGTGTACATGGATTATGCTGTTCACAAATGATTTTAGCCACAGAAATGGTTGAGAAGTAAAGTAACCAATGTTGCCAAGTCACGCAATTTTATTTTAGAAACAAACTAAAATATACAGTGGAATTCTGTTATAACGACAGAAAAGGGACTGTTGTAAAATTGACATTATAGCCGAACTGTCGTTATCGCAAATCTTTTTACCCCGACGTTATCACACTGTAAAAAATGACATCCACTCAGTAGATCTTGTTTTTAATGAATTGTAAAAGAAGAAATATGCCATACATATTTATTTATTTATTTATCTATTAATTATACCAGTTCTAATTTATTGTATGGGGTACTTGTTAAACCTGTAGCTTTTTGAGCTGTTTTTTATAGGAATTTATCTGAATATCAAACTCTTCCTTTTTAGCTTCAATGTACATAAATTATAGATAAAAAACATTAACAATTAATACAAAAAATACCGTCCACGGTTAATTTATATATTTTACATAATTTCTTCTTAAACTGTACAATTCACACATATATTTAATGTAATATGCTGCGTCCCGTGCAAAAAAAAAAAATTACCGCCCCATTGTTTTGGAACTCCATACTTTTTGATGTAAATATATAATTTAACATAACTTCAGATGTACCTCCTCGATTTTATGCGATAAACTATAAAAAAAATCAGATTTTTTTCCTAATAGTAAAACACCTTTCAGATATGTTTTTTATTCATTTATTAACAGCTATAAACTAAAGCTTTTGGTAGTTTTAAAAACATCAATTATTATACATAAGATAAAATACAGCAAAATTGAACGCCTCGGATTATTACATAATAGGAGAATAACAAAGATTAAATAAATAAAAAAAATTAAATTTCCACAGTTACGTATAACAGCTAATGAAAACAAAAAAATTACAACAAAATATGATAAATTAAGTATACGGCAATATCTACTAAATGGTTCTAATTAATAACATCAGAGAGAGCACTGTTATTAAAAATCAACTCTTCGAGATTTTCTTGCAGCAAAATCTTCAATTACTTTTGATACATCTAATCTCTGACAAATATCTTTCAATTTATATACATAATTGCAAGATTTATCAGTCTATCCTGCGACATAGTAGATCTTAAATAATTTTTTACTAATTTTAGTTTGGAGAAACTTATTTCCCCCGATGCTACTGTCACAGGCAATGTTAATAATATTCTAAGAGATATAGCCATATTTGGAAAACAAAAGATTAGATCATTTTTTATAATACAATTTAGTATATTTTGGGGGGCGTGAGAAGTTGGCATAATAACCATAAAAGATAAAATTTCATTATACAATTCACCAGGATCAATATCTCTTGAACAACTTCTCCATCAATTTGCCGCAAAAATATGTCAATAATAATAATAATAATAATGGTTTATTTTCCAACAGGTGTAATCACCCAATTACAGGAAAAAGAAATAATAATTGTAAACGTATGATTCCAGACTAAACTAAAAAAATTATTCTACAAAACTAAAATATAATTAAAACTAAGAACAGAAAAGTAACAAAAAAAGTAACATATGCTTAGGATAAAGAATTTTGCGTCATACTACGAACTGTTTGGAAAGAGTCAAAAAATAGATCTACACTATTACAGTAATTATTCGCGTTGGAGATCTGTACTTGAATTCAATAGCATTTCTTTTTCCTTTTTTAATAAAACAAATCTTTCTTCTATTGAAACTCGATAATATTTTTTTTGTTTTGATGCCATTTTCCATTTTTAAGTAATTTATGCTTTTTACATTGAGCGTCATTCATCCATATTTGACATAATGAATTACTTTTGAACATTTCAGTTAAAGGCAATTTCAAGTTGTACTGATAATGAATTTTTTTGTAAACACCCTCAAATATTTTACCAATTATTGGGGTATGATTTGAATATGATTTATTTATTATAAGTTGTTCACGAAGAACCGAGAATAATTATATAGAGACGACACTAACCTGGTGTATCCTGTTGGCAGCGGGCGGGAGCCCCTGCTTCTTCAGATTAGACTGTAATTTTTGAGAAATACGATGACACTACGAGGCAGAAAATAACCGTTAGTTCAACATGTTCAACACTTTTTTTTCCAGTGGCGTAGCTTTTTTAACTCATTTGCGTCTGCGCCGGTAGATGGCGTACTAAATGTACGAACATAAGCAATTCTTGACAATTTGTTAATGAGGATCGTGTAATGAGGGTTTTCTCAGATTCCTTACATTTAAATTTATCTAAACATTTTTTCTTCAAGTAGGCCGCAAAATAAGTGACAGCGCAGTATTCTAGCTTACATGTACTGATAGTTAGACTTAGGAATGTATGCAAGGAAATCTTGGTGAAATATGCAGAATTTATGCAAAATTTATTTGCATTATACATATTTATTTGTAAAACATGCGTGAAAATATATTTCAAATGTTTACAATGTTGTTAACTACTATTATTGTCGCTGAAACATTTTACGTATTTTTCAAAATTTTATCAACAGTAGGCTGCTCATTTCTTAAAAAAAAATTGGTGAACTATCCACCTGATAATTCCTTTGGCATCATCATCAATACTGTCCAGTACGGCTTTGTGTCGGTGATATAGCTATTATTAAATTTATCTAAACATTTTTTCTCCAAGTAGCCCGCAAAATAAGTGACTGCATTGGCCCATTGCGTTTCTTAAAAAAATTTTAATCATTTTAATTTCGAAAAAGATTTTTCCGGTGAAGCTGCCGAAACAGGTATTGTAAGAAAAATGAAACATGCTGTGATAATTTCACTGAAACTAGCGCAGGATGAATTTTTTTTTAGTAATATAAACTCAGTTAATTCCATAACGGAATTAATTTTCAAAATATCATTTCTAAAACAATGACGAAATTGAACTATCACATTAAAGGAATGTGCCGCCAGAGGAACGGCAGCATCCATATTTGCTGCATTGTCTATGACAATTGCGGAGATTTCATTTGATGTACCCTAATGCCAACCACTTAAGGCCAGTCCCCACGTTTTCTCAGCGGAATTTTCGCTCTATTTTCAAAATGTAATATCTCCGTTATTAACAGATCTATAGTTTTCAAATTTTAAATATATGTTGTCCATAACTTTCTTTATATAACGCAAGGGCAATTTTGTTAAAAACAGCTTGTGATCATATTATTTTTTTAATTTTAGTGAAATTTTTGCATAACGTATTTTTAAAAATCAATATCTCAATTATTAAATAAAATTTCAGAACACGGTTTTCAACACTGTTTTCAGCTTACAAAACTCCAGAAATCATACGAGACATATCGTCGATTTTATTTTTTAGAAACGATACACAGTTAAAAAAAGCGTATATCATGGAAGTTGCTAACTTTTATTTTTACTCTATCTCAGTCCCAACAAATAAAGTCAAAAATCGACCTCGTAGAATTTCTCAAGTTTTGCAAGCTGAAAACAGTGGTGACAACCCCGTTCCAAAATTTCCATAAATAACTGAAATATTGATTTTTAAAAATACGTTATGCAAAAATTTCACTAAAATTAAAAAAATAATATGATCACAAGCTGTTTTTAACAAAGTTGCCCTTGCGTTATATAAAGAAAGTTATGGACAACATATATTTAAAATTTGAAAACTATAGATCTGTTAATAACGGAGATATTACATTTTGAAAATAGAGCGAAAATTCCGCTGAGAAAACGTGGGGACTGGCCTTAGTCAAGTTGAAATATTGTCTGCCGCGTGCTTCTCTGGAAATTCGCTCTAAGTCAAAATGAACGATTACTAATAATCAACTTTTTCCTGAATTTTTTTAATGACATAATCTTTGTCTGCGTTATTAAGATTTTTCTCTCTGCAGAGGTCAACCAGTACGCAGCATTTTTAAAATTTTTGTTGCTGTATTGTTTAGATTTTATTTTCCAGACATGGATAACTCCTATATGTTTTGATAAATTTAGTTATACAATCAACAGATAAATTACGCCATTTTTTTTTAATAATATCAGTACTAACTCGATGAAACTGGGTTCCTCATCTTTTTCCTCAGAAAATAATTGTAATATACCTTCTGCTGCAGCTTGCATCAATCCATCTAAACATGGTGGTCCCGTAAGAACTTTTGTTTTATTCCTAACTTTATATAAACGTCGCAGCATTTCTTTAACCTCCGTCAAATTTTCTAAAACAGCGTTATTTTTATCTGAGAGAGCAGATTTATATGGATTAGATTCATGTAAATTTTGACAGTTTAAACAGTTAGAAACTTTATTCATAAAATCCACAAAATCTGCTGTATTTGCGGTACCTGGACTTGTTATTTCTTTTGTGGTAATAGCTGTTCGCATTGCTGTTGCCACGGAATGAGTAAACGTTTGAAGTGCTAATTTTACACTCACTTTTTGAAAAGGTTTTGGTCGAAATTGAGCTTGTCTTCGTTTTGTAGGTGCCCTACAATTTCTATTTTTTTTTTTTTACAATTTTATAAAAATCTATTATATAGCGGTCGATTCTCGAAGTCATTCGCAAAGATCCGAGTATCTATTAATTTTCAAATAAAATGCTTAAGATAACCCTCCGTGTATGTAGCAATCAATTTGATACATTACAATTTGTGTATGTATTGAATGGTAACCCTTTCTGTGAATCTATATGTGCTCTGGTTAGAGTGGGTCATTTTTTGGTGGAGGAAATATAGCAACATGTGTGCAGTCAATACACAAAACAGTAAAATCTACTTTTCACTGTTCATTAACTATTATCTTATTCATTCCGAATCACTTCCAATTCTTGCAGATTTCTTAGAAAACTGATTTAGCGATTCATTATTTGAGGCATATTGAAAACGTCACATATTTTAGTCACAGTTCTACTCACCGACGACTGAGTGATGGCAGAATGAATGTTTTGACCAATGTTAAATTAGTAGGTATGTACCATAACCCAAAAAATTGGGACAAGTAAGAACCTAAAATTAAATAACTGTAATTAGTAACACAAATTTGATGCTATACTTTTGTTTCAACATCAAGAACTAATGATCGTGTAGCACCCTTAACAAATGGTGATAATTCATCCAAATTCAGGCCAAATTTTTTGTTAAGCGGTAAGTTCTTCGAAACTGTGTGGTTTAGTGATCACAGAATCACAGAAGGACCAAAACCAAACTGAGTTTTAGGTTAGGTTTCACCATTCGCAAATCAAAATGCGATCGCATCTACCCGCTTGTAACTTACATGCGTATACGTTTGAACATTTGCGTGTAGAACGGGTGCTTCGAGAAATGGAATGAAATAATTTTATGAGGACTGCCATTACTACTCTTCATCACCACAGAGTTGCCATTTAGCATATTATTTCTTATACTTGTAGCAACGTTCGTTGTGTCAGGAATAGCAAAAATTTTTATCATTTTCGAATGTAAATTATATTTTCGAAATTTCTGTATGAATTCTGGTATTAACTACACTAAGACTTTGCACATCTAGTCGGCTTTGACTCGATGAGTACCTTAAGAAAGCACAATAACTTTGTTGATTTAATCCTTTTATTTTTTTCCATGTTGTGGAGGATCTTTGCAACGTTTCCCTTTGCCTATATTGTTTTCTATTATTCCAGGAGCTATACAATTTTTAAAAAAGTTTTTTAGTTGTGGTAACATTTGCTCTTCCCAAAATTGTTCCCCTCTTTCTATTTCTTGTTCAAATAATTCTGTTCTATCACTGATGTACATAATGAAGTAGCATCTTTTCCTACGTGTTATTGTTGACTTGTCCCGGGAGTAACGACAAGTTGTCAACTTTTAAATTATTCATTAAATACTTGATAATAATAATAGGTATGATTTCTCTTCAAGGTTATTTTTGAATTTTTTCCCTCCAAACAAGTATTTACATCTCACTAACACCTGGTTGCTAAGCTTAAGCACATAAGCGAAACACAATGAATTTTGGTCACTTGTTCCGTCTAATGACCCGTTCAATTTGATTCGTTTCTTTCGCGAACGAGATCTCTAGTATGGGCGGTAATATTTCTCTTAAATGGTTACGTAGTTTACGTCAGGCATTTTTTACCTGTCGTTCTATGAACTTCTTACGTTTTGCCACTTATCTTTCTCATGATAAAAATTTTTGTGATTCGCTTTATCCGAATCGACAATATTTCTTGGCCATAGTCTGATCCTTCTTTGTCTGATATTTCTTGATCAAATTCTGTTTCGTGATCAATCCTTTCAACAACATCCACATCGATATTATCCTCGGACACAATCAGATCGTTAAAAGTACTCGCTTGCCCACTTGACAGCTCGTTGGACCATCTGAATTCTATTGTCGGGTTGAAATTGTCAACGCCTGTCCTTTCTGGGAGCTACAGTAAAAATAGCTGTAGTTGTGCTTGACAATGTAAGTTAAGAATGTTCCTGACAAAATTATGACAGTAAAATTAGTTGTTTGAGGAGATTGAACAGTCAATCCGAATTGTATTGTGGGGGAGAAATATACACATGAATAGATAGCGTGTATTGAGGTAGGCTTTGAGTTAGAGGTGGAGATTTAGTTTCCTTTTCCGTTTTTTTCTAGCCGCTGCGGTATTTTTTCGTATGAGGTTTGACCAACTGGTGTTCTTGAATGAATGAATGAATGAATGAATTTTCTTCGGCTTTTCCTAATTCATTGATGGCGATTTTTTTTATATGAAACATGGTTTTTACTTGATACCATTCTCGCAAGATCTTTGTTGCTTTCAAATTTAAGTTTAGACTCATCTATTTTCTTCCACAATTTTGCCGTTTCTGTACTTACAGCAAGTTGGATAATTTTACACTTTCGCATTACTACCTTGAAAAAGCGGAAAAAATAATCAAAGTTTGCGTGGTATTGCTTAACATGTGCATTGCCAATAACATAGAAAAGTCAAAAGACAACGATGAGGTAGAAGTGGATTTTGGAATGAACGTCAATGATGAGGAAATTGTAAATACGAGCGAGTCAACCCATAACTTGCTGAAGGGCGCAGAATGCAAGCTAGAATAATAAGAAACTATTTTTGAAAATAAATTTAATATATTTATTATGTTACAGTGTTACAATGAACTACTATTATTTCTGCTTAATCTCTCAGCAATTAATTTCAAAGATTCTGTAAATTGTTGTTGTTCTTTGGTCTTTACTTGCCGCTCCAACAAAATAATTTTTTGTTCATAATACCTTTCTTTCATTTTGTTTTTTTCTATGGTCAGTTTGACGAATTACTCTGAGGCTTTAACACTTTTCTCCAATCTCTCTGCAGGACGGGCGTTCCGTTTTCTGGGAAATGGGTTCCTTTTTTCGGTAAAATTCTGGCCTCTTTTCTTGTTGGTTCCTCAGTTGGCTGTAGTCTTTCTGCTGGCAATTGGGATGAAAAACTACATATCTTCGTTAGGGGTCACCGCCTATTTTGGTCGGCAGAGTGGGAAGTAATAACGCTAAAAGGATGTTCTTCGAAATTATTTTGCAACTTATTGCTCTAGTAACATTGGAGCAATTTGCTGGCAAAATGAATATGTCACCAGATGAACAAAAAGACAACTGATACAATAAAATACATATGTGTACAGCAATAATTTTTATTTAGAATCATAGTACACATTACAACTCTCGTTGTAATTTGAACTGTAGGGTCTTCTCGACCAACATCCGTCTACCAGAACAGGAATGAGTGGATAACCATTTTCGTCTACAGAGTTTATGCTACCAGCATACTCAGTTTCCACGCCTGTAGCTTTTTTCATAGACTCTGCTAAAAATTTTTGGCATGCACCAGACGCCATAGACGGAATGTTTAAATCACAAAAAACTCTTCCATGTTATAAAATCTTCCACCAATTGACATAATGCTACTTACAGCAGCAACATTTAGATTTAGATCACTATCTGGTTTTTGTCTGCAGATAGACACCTCTGACATCGCAATACAAATTTGGAAACCAGTTCTTTTCTGATTTCTTTTTTTATTAATCACCTATAGGCCCCTACAGGCCTCGGCCTAATCTCTCTCTTATTAAGAAATCAATTGAGTTATATAACTCAAAATTTTTCCAGATCATAATTTACATTGGCAAATTATCAATAAAAATGCGGAGACACATTTTCCAAATTTTATTGTATGAACATAATACACTCTACTGATATGAAATATAAATTAGCAAGCGCCCGCCGTAACCAATCACACCCACACGACAATTTAACTCTGGACAGAAAACGATCGACGTGCAGATCGGCTGAATTCCCAAAAATTGTCCGGAAATCACTTCAACTCGCGGCGGATATAGCACTGATAGAGGTGGCGGTGGACCAAATGACGCTTCGAAGGCCGGCAACGACCACGGGTCTCACTC
Source organism: Zophobas morio (assembly GCF_036711695.1). Lineage (NCBI taxonomy): Eukaryota > Metazoa > Arthropoda > Insecta > Coleoptera > Tenebrionidae > Zophobas > Zophobas morio. Next base: position 12,971,706 of record NW_026972122.1, read on the forward strand.
TTGCGGCTTGCTGGCCATGGGCTACCACCGGTTGTTCAGCAGGGAGTCACGATGTCTAGGGATGAGTCAAAACACAGATAATATGTCACATATTATTTAAACGAGAAAAAATTTATTTCGTACCCCTATATACAGTATTTACTTGTATATTGTCTTACAATTGTTGTAACTCCCGTTGTAATTTGTACTGTAGGATCTTTTCGACCAACATTCGTCTACAGAGTTTATGCTACCAGCGTACTCAGTTTCCACGCCTGTAACTTTTTTCAGACTGCTAAAATTTGTTCGTATCTCACAGTTATTTCCTGATTACATTTTTGGTATGCACCAGACGCCATAGACGGAATGTTTAAATCACAAAAAACTCTTCCATGTTATAAGATCTTCCACCAATTGACATAATGCTACTTACAGCAGCAACATTTAGATTTAGATCACTATCTGGTTTTTGTCTGCAGATAGACACCTCTGACATCGCAATACAAATTTTGAAACCAGTTCTTTTCTGATTTCTTTTTTTATTAATTAGATTTTGCAAAATCCAACCAAATCTTTCACGATGAGCTGATATTGCGACTAGATTTTCAAAATATTATATTCTACAACGAAAGTGGATACGATCCCGATATGGCCTTATATATTCTTATAAATAGATTGATAGATTTAGGTATAAAAGTTACGTATAGTCGCCATCACAATAAGCTAAACGCCTCAAGCGACCGCTCCCCAGGCAGCATTTGGTATAACTTGACGGCTACTTTACATATTTAACATGTATTGTAGGTATATACAACATTTTAAATTTATCATAACATAGATAAATAAATAAACATGGATTATGTAAACTTATTTATGCGTGGGTAACTCTAATAATAATAATAGCAAAATATTGAAAGCGCAAAAATTAAATATCAAAACTACTGACGTACCCGTAGGGTAGCGCGTCGGAAAGACGTCTACGCTTGATGTACTTTATGCGATATGTCTTGTCGAAATTTTTTGTGCCAACGTCGCACTGCTGTATTCTAAGTATGCGACGGTCATTTATTTTAATAACATTCTGATTTTCGTCATCATCGTCACGAGGTGTAGTCGTTAAACAGCAACTTTTAATGTTAGTTTTCAAAATTGACTAATTTTTGATTTTTGTAATTTAACGATATACCCTTTATCTTATATATCGTCTCGTAAGCTGGGTCTGTGGCCTTGAAATATTCGTATGCGTCATTTTTCGGGCTTCCGCTTACAAACTCACGAATATGACTGCCATCCCGATACTCTACTAACTTATCGCTCATCGATAAGATCCCCAGAAAATCCCCTATAGGCCCCTACAGGCCTCGGCCTAATCTCTCTAGGTAGCCATACAACACCAATCTAGCAGCGGCTGTTGTCTACGCAGCTACTGCGACGTTCACAGTTTCTAAGGGTATAACATCTTCCTGTCGGTGCTCCCAGGTTGCCAACAAAACTTCGCTGTTAATCACCGTCAAACTGTATATTCGTCTTGTGGGCATTGTCCACTTGACCAAATTTACCCCAAAAAGAGTTTAGCATTAATTTGGCCAAAAGTCGCAATCCGCTGTTTTGGGCGATATTGGACACGTCAAGTTCCCGTAAAACTGTGCATTGCTCTGTAAAACGGAAGACATCACAGCCATGACAACATTGAACTGAAATATTTTCTGAAGGAAATTCCTAACGGTTGTTAATGTTCAATGGTGTTCTAAAGAAAAAAAGAAAATTAAAAATAGTGTTTTTCGTGCATATAGGCAAATCAAATTACCTTTAACCACCAGAAAGTGACAGTTGAAACGTGGTGGTCGCTTTTCACGCGGTATGTGTGCGCATTTCTTTTCTTCGACGCTCTTCGGCAACAGACTCCTTCTCAGTCATCAAATACGTTGTTGAAAATGTCATCTTTATAGTAGTCCTCCATCTGGTACGGCTCCTCTACCAACAACTCCATGACGACGTTGTTGTCATCCTCAAGACACCTTGCTGGAAACAAACCGGTATTTATGGAAATTCAAAGCTAGCACCATGGCCGCGGGAGGCGGTCATTATTATTAATGGCCTCATCTATACCTCCGTTTTCATTTCAATCTGAACAGTTCATCTTCTCTCTCGTTGTCGTCTTGTCTTTTGGAATTTTCCTTGTACTGACGCTTCACAATTTTTAATTGTACATTAGTCATTTCTTTTTTCATCAATGACAAATCTTCATATGTATTTATCACATTCCCCTAGAAAGATAAAAAATAAGTAAAATATAATTAAAATACAGAATGTCGGCTTTTAATAAACAGAAGCTTATTAGCACTGCAAACGTTTTTGTATTGGTTCGTTATAAACGGACAATAATGTAATTACATAGTTTTGGAATTTCCGCTTCTTTCTGAGCACAAAATTATTAAAAAAATGTTGCTATATTCATTTCCAATCTTACCAAACTCTCATAAAAAGTAGCTTCTTTAGGTGTAGAAGGGGCATTTATTACAGTTTCTGTATCTTCTTCCTCTAATAAATTGTGTTGGAACGAAATCTTTTCCAAACATCCGGTCAACAAAACAAATATATGAATTTTTAATGCAGTAGTTGGCGTCTTAATTAAAATGGAGTCGCACTTAAATTTGCTTTGCAGGCCTTTTACCGTTTTCGGATTTAAAAAGGACAAGGTAATATCCACTAGGGGATCCTCTTTTATATCTGCAGATCCTCCACCAGTTCTAAGTCGCTGTGATTTCGGAATCCAAACAGATGGACACATAATCGCCATAAAATAAATTTAAAATCTAATATAATCGCCAATTTTAGCAGCGCGAAGTTGCGCCGCCAATTGGTAAAACGGTTCGCTATCGCCAAGAAGGTCAAGTTCTTCGTTCGAACCTAGCAAGGGAGATTCGCTAAAACATGGCCGCGGATCGTCGTACCCAACAAAAGATTTTCTAAGCACCAAAAAAAAAATATCCAATAACTCATAAATATTATTTCTAAAATGACAGCACAGAATTTTGTTAGAAATATTTTATTTTAATCACCCTTTGAAGTAAAAAAAGAACAGCTAACGTGCTTTACTGAAATTGCATAATTGAACTCGAATATTAACAAAAGGACTACCAACCATGACTTGAACAAATTAATGTCAAAAGCCGAAAAGTATTTAACAAAAACCGCACTCACAAAAAGAGGATACTTACGAGGTGCTGCTGAGCGCCGGCGACCACCGCGGGCACGACGCCCCCTTGCAAAATGGAGACGTCGCGCCTCCCGATAAATTGCTTGAATACGTTCGGGCGTAAACGTGTCCTGTGCCTCCCCGTCTTCCTCTTCGGAGGAGGCCCCGAAAAAGAACTCTATCTCCACCTCATCGAAACCTATAATCATAATACGAAAACACCATTAATCATCGCTAACAACCTTAAAGAAATAAAATGAAAATTACAAGAATTTATAAAGAGAAAATTATAAAAAAAAAAGGGAAAAAATGTATAAACCTTCTTCTCGAAGCAGTTGCAACCGCTCCTCTTCTTCGTAACCGGCCGGTGGGTTTATTAGTCGTTTTTCCGAAGCTGAAACAGTATATTCAGTATACCAAGATGTTCATACTTACACATTCTAACTAAAAGGCACGCAGTAAAATGAATCGAAAAATCCGCAGAAAAGCTCTCCACTAGAAAATTAAGACACTGCTCCACCCAAACCACTTGAAAGAGCTGACCGCAAACTTAAGACCCCATCTGTATAGTATCTTAAGCCTAAAATTGCGTAAATTAAAGAAAAGATGCATCTCTTGCAGCAACTAATCCGGAATGATATCTGTGGATCGGTCTGCAACTAGATTCAGTTGATGGGCAAAACAGTGTATGTGCCTTTTTTTTTTAAAACTTAAATCAATCGCTTTGGTGGTATTTGCTGCATCATCACTGACGACTTTTGCAATTTTTTCATTGAAAATGCTCCATTCGTTGCAGACCAGTTTAGTTTTTCAGAGATGTAATCGGCCGTATGTCGTTCGTCTAATTGATACACCCACAATGTGTATTTCGCATGCTTTCGGGTTTCCTATAACGACAACCTGTTGTGAGCAGTGTGTTAAATAAACAATAATAGTTGTCAGTCGAGGCAGAACAACAGAAACAAACAAAGTACTCATGTTATTATCAGTGACAGTTTGGAATAAACTGTAACATTGTGATGGTAACTTCCTTAAAAATCCTGGAAAACTTACTAGATGGATGAATTATAATGACATCCTTCGTAAGTTCTTTTAGAAATTAGCAGATTTTCCATCAACATAGTATCTGAACTACGCATGTTCTATACGGGTACATCTGTACACTTGTACGGGTTTTTGCCCAGAATTTTTTTACCTACATATCCAGCAACATAGTTAGATGCAAAGTTCACTGCAGTCTCTGTTGCAGAAATTTCAGATTGCGAAAAATCAATATGGGGTTCTATAGCATGCACTTGCATCGGATTTATGAGGAACAGTTTTAAATTATCTGGAGAACCGGTTGATATAAGATTATTGACCCATAATGATTTGCAGGAAGATATAAAAGCAGACAGGAAGATATAAAAGCAGAACAAGTAGGATTTGTATTCCGCACACCATGACTTCAAATTCAGGGAAAAAAAATCTCTACAGGGTCTTGATTGAAACAGCGGCTAGCATATTGTTTAAAATTTTGTGGAAATAATTTAGGTGTTAAATAAATTAATCCACGAATTGAAAACACCCAATTTTTAAACAAGCAGGTCCAATTGGTGAACTGGAATTCGATACTGTAAAAAACATGGATGAAAGAATAGGTAGAGTACAATTCCAAATTGAAACATGGTTAGAATTGTCATCACCACTAAGTACTAATTTTACTGAACAAAAGTTAAGTTTACGCAGTGCCTTACTACTGTAACCAGCCCCGCAAGGCTGGGGCGTGTGTTATAAAAAAAATAATATTTAGAAAAATTAAATGATCTAAAATTGGGTTGCGTGAATTTATCTGATCTTCTACCTGAGAAGTGTTAACCACACATCACAGAAAAATGGGAATTCTCTTACCTTTCGAAACTTCCCTTTTCGCTGCTCGAGGGCACGGAGTCACCCTCTAGTTTCCACGGTTTTAAGTCACTATTATTTTAAACGAAAGGGTTGGCCGCAAAGTCCGCGAAAGGAAAGTCCAACTTCGTTGAAAATCGGTCACTCTTATTTATTTACACACACTAAATGATTTGAAATTTACAGAAAAACAAAATGAACAAGTGGATCACCGCTCACGGTGACTTCCACAAATTTAGAAAGAAAACAAATATAAATTCAATACTCAACAAAAATGAAAATTAAAATAATTTGAACGCAATGAAAACTAACACTTTGAACCAAAATTTAAAAACAAAGTACTCGTCGAGAAGGAACGAGTTGCACACTACAAAATCCCGGCCAGAGAACTGACAAAAATTGACCAAACTACGCTTTTATCATTTTGCAAAAAGGGGGGGCTAAACCAATAGGGTGCAACCCCCGTGTTGAAAAGAAGCGACATCTCTCAAATTGGTCATTTAAAAAATACATTTCTCTCACTGGAGTTTGAAGCTGGGTGACGTATCGACGGGTGGGTGGCTAGTATTCCCGCTGCTTCCAACATATTTTTCCCCTGGACGTAAATTGGATGCCATGGTCGCTCAGCACGTATTTCCGCTTTAGGTAAGTGGCGAAGTTATCCACGATCTTCTTTCCAGCTGCTCGTGCCGTCACTCTCCTTAACGGGTAGAGCTTCAGGAACTTGCTGAAACAGTCGACTACAAATACGTACGTCGTCCTCAATCTTCCAGTCGGTAAAGGTCCGTAGAAATCATCACAGACAAGAATGTCTCCAATATCGTTCGTTGAGGTGTTTTGTCCTCACACAAATCGCAACTTCGTAACCGCCGTTAGATGAATGCGTACATATTTGACCAGTAGTGTTCTCTCTTCATAGCGTTGTACACCTTAGTCGCCCCAAAATAACCTAATAGCTGGTAGAAGTAGTTGGTAAGCTTTTGAACTAGGCTTTCGGAAATAGCCAAACGGACATCTTCGGTGCTATGAGACTGGTGGACCAATACGTTGTTTACACCTCTATATTGTTCACAAACCGTCTTAGTGCTGGGGTCGTCAATATTTTCCCCGCTGTCGTGATGAAAACCCGGAGGGCTGGATCGACCCGCTGCTGTTGACCTAAGTTTCTTAATAACCCCATCATTTCGGAAGTATTTTCGATTTCGAACATCGCAATTATCGGTTGCTCCCTGGGATATTCGTAAGTCGGTTCTTACCCAACAGGATAACGAGAAAGTATATCCGCCACTACATTGTCTTTTCCCTTCACAAGTTCCACTTTGTAATCGTACTGGCTTATTAATAAAGTCCAACGCGTTAAACGTCCACTAAGTAAGCGGCACTTGTGAAGAAACTTAAAGTATTAAACCTCTTAATTTTGCCGGGGTGATATATTTATCTCCTGTGCGCTATAAAAACCATTTTCCTCATTTGACGGTTCATGAAATGCTAAAAGTAAATATATTTCATTTCGCTTATAACGAAAATAGATGGCACCTTACCAGGCAAGTTTAAAGTGGGAAGACTATATCTTAATACCGCCTGTTGTCGTCTTTACATACATGTGAAAAATGATTTGTTTTTGCATCAGCGATTGCATTTGCCTCTCATATTGTCCGCACGTGACTTGGTTCTGATTTTTTCACTAGCCGATTTTAGTCCTCTCACTACCAGGATTACTTTATATAGAGTAACCCTTTTTTCTTCAGACATCTCCCACGTTAACTGTTCAAATGGAACCAAAAGTGCAATAGTTGCTGTTATTGGATCCTGTACTTGCAACAGTCTTTGGAACATTAAATAAGTGGAGTTCCATCTTGTTGTAACATCATTTTTCAATTTGGTTGGCTGCGAAATTGGCGACATTCGTTTTTGCATTGAAATTAAAAAAAAATCGTACATACAAGAATGCGCACCGTTTTGCGAGGAGTCACACTTTGATATATATGCACGTTGGAGGTAGCGTTTCGTTGTTTTGCCCCTTTGTTATGTTAGCTTGTGATGAACTCGTCTGGGTGCTTCATATACTCGGGCTGTCTGGCGTTCGTTCTTGATAAATCTCTCCTTGAACTCTCGTAGTTGGTCTCGGAGTGTCATAACCGGGTGATGTTTCATTGTTCACCATATAGACGGAAGTTTTCCATATAGCTGGATCGCCAAGTTAAGTTGGAGGGAGTTCGCGCCAGTGACATCAGGGTGGAGCCTTTTCAGGAAATCGTGGGTACTTCCAAAAAAGTCAGTGTTGTGGGTGTGTGCTTGGTGTGTCCTCACTAGACGAATTTTTGGGTACTGGAGTCCATCGGTACAAGTTGATCATGCAACACAAAAGTAAACAAATAATAATCAAGCCGAACACAATGATTAGTATCGTTGTATTGTTCCAGTTCATTGAACAGTTTTGCTATTGAGCACCTTGGTTTATCAACCATATCATACACGCGTTTGCGACTGCTCAACATACGCTCGGATAGGGTAATGTTGCTTAAGACTTATCATTTGGCGTTCTCTGCAGTTCACAGGGAGCAGAACTACCGTCATTGTCGTCGATATATTCCTTATGGTGTTCGTGTTGTGACTAACACACCATATGTGTGTTGCGATAGAATCGTTCCTCGGACGTTGCCACATTAAGTTATATGGTTTGGGATTGTTTTTGACTCGCCAAATCATCGAAAATTATTGCTAACATCCTGTCGTCGAATTCCTAGGGACTTATGCTGAATCTCGTTCTTGTGTAAAACTACCTACGGTCATACTCATTATCTTCCTCTCTCACAAAGTTTTAATCTACTCTTACAGTCTAAGGATATTTATATGGATTGCATGGGATTATATTCTTAATACTCGGCATGCATTTTTTTTTTGCGTACTATTGGGTTGTGTGCATAATTAGCCAGATATGACTACGGGTACAATATGTTATATTGTGAGCTTTAGCTAATTTCTTTTACAGTCTTTCACTTCTCCGCTATGACTTGACTTAAAAAACTACCTGTTTAGTCCAAGATAGAGAGTAACATCCCCACTCTGGTATTTGTACCATAAATATATATAATATATTGCCCTTACAACACCTACCCTCCAAAGTCAAAATTTTGGCGTTGAAACACAAAATTTTAATTGTACATATACGTAGTAGCTTACATTTTCCCATGCTATTTCGTAGGGGACAAAAAATATTAAAATAGGCAACATCGGCATACAGGTGAAAATACAAAATTTCAACACAATGAAATACGTAACAACCATCACAAGCGATGTAATCATATACCAAGATATTCATACTTACACATTCTGACTGAAAGCACACAGTAAAATGAATCGAAAATCCGCAGAAAAGCTCTCCACTAGAAAACTAAAACATTGCTCCACCCAAACCACTTGAAAAAGCTGACCGCAAACCTAACTGTATAGATAAAGTATCTTAAGCCTAAAATTGCGTAAATTAAAGAAAAGATGCATCTCTTGCAGCAACCAATCCGGAACGATATCGTTATCATGAAAGGCCATGTGTGAAAACCTCGAAACTCACGAGAAACCGTAAAAGAACAACCGATATCCAAATATCTTAAAATGTAACAGCTATAATTAAATTTCAGGAATTCTCTTAGCAATAAAGTAACCAGTCTCTCTTAATGAAATTGCATAATCGAACTCGAATATAGGCTAAAGGACTATCGACTATGAATGAAACAAATACATGTTAGAACCGAGACGCATTTAACAAAACTTTGCTTACAAAAGAAAAACACTTAGGAGGTGCGGGGGGTCTTCCCTTCCTCGACCACCCCGGGCCCGACGCCCTCTTGAAAAATGAAGGCGCCGAACCTCGCTGTACCTTAGGCCTCCATGTCATCCTCGGAGAAATCTCCGTAGAACAAAGGGATTTCGATCTCACTGAATCCTATATTCATAATACAGAACACCATTAATTGTCAGTTAACAACCATAAAAAATTAGGAGTCAAATTTAAGTGAGAAAAATTTATAAAAATAAATTTGTAGCGCGAAATCAAAACTCCAAATAATGATAGCACAATATACAACGAAATTTTTTCCACATCTCATCAGTGGGCAATTCTTTTAAAGAAGTACTTTCGTCATCGTCTAATGGCTGAACTTGTGTCAACAATAATGTTGTATTTTTCGCATAAAAGGGGCAGGGCAAACCTTTTAATTTTTGTCTACATTTATGTAACGATACATCTGCTGATAAAAATTAGAATTCATTATAAATATTTGAAAGAGGCAATCACGAAATCATTTCTTTGTCCGATATTACATAAAAATCTAATATTTTTAACATGACATCATGATACTGATTCGAATTAATATAATTTTTGGAATAATCTCTACATTCAGAACCAACGTATATTTCTCCTAGAGTCAGGTACAGTAGAACCCCGGTTCTCCAAAATAGTCGGGACCAGACCTCTTTCGAATAATCGAAAAGTTCGGATAATGGGATATTTCAACTGTAATTAAATTTTACATATTATTTCAGTAATTTATTATTAAAATGAGTGTAATATGTTTTCATGTTTATCAAAGTTTTAAAAATTATTTGTTTGTGCATGTATGTACATTGTACATACATATGTAGTAAATTACAAATTGAAAAAAGAAGTAATCGATAGTTGCCTTGATTTTGTTATTCTATTTTGAGCAGCAATTCGGATCCATCTTCGCATTAGAAGAATATCTGACGGATTTGCGTTTTCTTGTTGTTCTACATATTTGAGACCTGTTTCAAAAGGTTTTAGGGCATCAGAATGTGTAATTGTAGGTTCTTCTTCTATTTCAGATGCACTTTCCGCATCTGATAATTCTACATCAACTTTGACCATGATCTTTGTAATGTTTGTTGCATGGTCGCGTGGTGGGCACTTTATATTGTTTCTTTCTAATAAACAGTAGTTCTCTGTCTATCATGCCCGACGTACGTTGATCACAACCTCCCTTTATCCTAAAACTTTTGAATGGTCTGGTATAATTATCGTTATATATTTTTCCGTCAATAATAAGTCGCAAATAACATGGCAAACTTCAGGAATTAAAGTTGACTGCACTCCTGCAGGAAATTGACAAACTTTTATACGTTTCTCCTGTAGCAAGGAACCTTGAGGTAACACTAAGTTTGTCTCTCGCAGAGATGGGTTGACGCAAATGGTTGAATTTGTGGGTTATCATGTGGAGCAATTTTTCAAATGTTGCACTGTCCATTCGTAAATAGATTTTAAAAGTTATCTTGTCTTATCGTAATTCATTGTGCAGCATTTCCAGGACCCCCAAATGCATGGTGTCTTTTCTTTTTAACCATTCTTTCATCCACAATTTCTTTTGTTTACTTTGAACATTGTCCTTACTTTTTTTTATATCATTTATTACGATAGTTTTTATTAATTCAATTGAATTAATTTTCTGTTTGATAATACCAACATTCATTTTTAACTAAACACAAAACAAACCCTAGAGAGAGCAAACCAAATATTGAATAAAATGAAAATGGGACACGCGGACTGCGCCAATTCAAGATCCAGACGTGGAGTTAATCTTGAACAAATATGTCTCGAAAATGTCCCAATGAAATTCTGGTATTACTTCTTACATTTCAATCTATATAAACAGGTATAGAGACCCAAAAGTGTGGACACTTCCGGAAATGCAACATCCCGCCGGCCTTGAAGGGTTCTTCTATATTATTTTATTACAATTTAAGAACGAACAATGAAAAAATGAAAAAAGTGATAATATATGAGGTGAAATATACAATAGTACATGAACTTAATTAATTAAATAGGATATGAAAACTATGGACATAAGGCATAACAAGTACATAAAGCTTACAAAAAATAAGTTCAACTTTGTGCACAAATTATGTCAAAATTATGTTAAAATCTAGGGATTTTTGAATGCTGCTATTGAATTCCCTTTCACAGCTGGCACTTGGCACTTTACACCCTATGCTTAGCCGGCAGTTATTCTGTTCTGCGCATAACCAGTGACTATATATAAACAGACAGTCAACGGTTTTAGTTGTGGACCAATACCGATAGATGGCGTAGGACCAACAGACGTCGCTTGACCAAATCCAGTGGCGTAACAAACATTTGATTGGCATTCCTTAACTGTGCGATTAGCTTATCGCATTAAAAATTAACGGACCGCTAAAGTTTTTTATCCTTGGTTTCAATTTTTGCAAACATTATTAAATATGATTTTTTTTTCACGAAGTTGGTATTTAACAGTTTTCCTGTATTAAACATATAAAAGAATTATTTCACTAATGCACTTGTTGAGGACGTACACATAATAATGATGCCGAAATAATTAACTGCGATCACAATTTGTTTATAAAACTGCATTTTTTTAATAAATAAATTAAATTTCGATCATTTCATATGTTTAGAAAAAAATTTAAATCACCACATGTTCAGCATTTTATTGTGAGTTTTAGCAAAAAGGTAATTTTTTTTTTGGTACGTTTGTATGCACATGACATTGATTCGATGCTTATAGTGGTACCTATTTTTGCAACACTCCCTTGCACAAACGTACCAAAAAATTTGATCGAAGATTATTTCCACAGAATTTCCCTCACCCCTGAAATACAGTACAATAAATTCAAATTCTCTGAAAATTCTAAGATTTCATGTTGCAAATTTAATTTTTTAAGATAACCATTATAAGTTAAAATAAAGATATGTCTCTAATGTTATTTTATGCAAACGTCCTCAGCGAATGCACCAGTGAAAGCATTTTCTAAACCTTTCAAGTGTTAACAAAAACGTGTTTTACTACATCGTTGCAAAAGAAGCTCAGCATTTAACAACTTCTGCAACAATGAAAATTAAGGGAAAAAGTTGACTCAATTTGTTTGAGCGATTACACCTCTACACTAATGAAAAAAATTGTTTGAACGTTAAAGGATCATTTTTATTGGTAGCAAAGTGAACATTTTTGTAAATGTACAATTAGTTCTTTAATCTAATTTAAAAAATACAGTTCTAACAAAAAAGCTTTATTCCTTATAAAAACTTGTACATACTCGGCACTCGGCTGTACAATCGCACGCAAATGTTTTGAACCTATGGGTGGATCATTTTTGCCGGTCGTCACCGAGTAAGGCGGTTCAAACCTTTCAAGAGCAGAATTTGTAGGTAGCCTCAAACTGCAACGAAATAGGGCTTGATTATAAGTTACTGCGCGTGCGCGGATTTCGTACAAATTTTGAACTTGAAATATGCAGCAATTTCGCCATTCGCCGGTCGTGTTTACGTTTGAACTTGCGTTTGAGCTTTTGCATGGGTAATCTAGAAATTTCTCTACAAAGTGCCGTTCAAATATGTATGTGTACTTCGTAATGTGGTTAATAAAACAAAATTTTCTATCGCTTCGTTTACAACTTTTAACAAAATCTAATATCGCAAACTTTGCACCCTTCACACTTTAAGATGTGTTCACTATTAAAGTCGCTGTTAGACACCAGATTATTCATGTTCTGTTTCCGAAATGTTAACATGGCTTCGGAAACGGATGAAACTGGATATTTTGGTTAATTTTGTGCTTTGCTATCACTCCGAGGGTGGGATTTTATTTTTATAACGATAAAATATCGGTACCGATAAAATAGGGTCGTCTTTTTCTTTCACACATGAAATTTATATTTTCGTCATTGTCATTTATCGCTTCGTATCGTATCGATAGAAATCCCACCCCGGTAGTTTGCAAAAACACAATGTTTTGTTGCACCGTTCTGTCTTAGAGCACTCATTACTACCGTCATCAACAAATAATTTATAATATTCACAATAGTGCACCCACACATATCCTAATTGTTGAATTTGTACAACTGTCAGTCTTGTCAAGGTCAATTTTTGCACGAAAATAAGGCGTGGTTTACGATGCATGCGCCTCAAGAATTTACCTTATAATCAAGCCCTGTTTACGTGTAGGGCAATTTCATGGTGTCGGACGTAAAATTTGGAACACAAAATACAATATAAAAGCCTCCTGCATCAATTCATAATAATTTTGATACTATTATTGTTAATGAAACATCTAATAAGACATCGTAGATTATAAAAATAATATATTTGCAGCAAATAGTTCCCACATGTTTAAGCGAGAATCTTACATATTTTGGTGTCGGACGTATTCACACAAAACCATAACCAAACAATGAGTTGTATGAACGTAATTTTCTGCGAATTTTGGAAATATTCGAAGTATTGAGAGAAATCATACTATGAAATGATATGTTTAGAATACACCTATAACGTCAAACCATAGTTAACAATTTAATTTGTATATTTTAAAATAATTTAAGTTTGGTGTCGGACGTAAATTTATGGTGTCGGACGTAAACTTATCAAATAAAATTATGCAAATAAAATGGTTTAAAGGTATATTTAACTAGAACAACATTTAATTCTTAATGAAAACAAACTAATAGGACTAAACATTTATTTTTACTCCCCGAGGAGTATTTCCAGACAACTCACTTATGAGCAAATCGCCTTTTCCACAAGGCTGCACAAAATGAAGAGATTGACAACCAGTAATAGACTTCGCGGTTTTCGATTGGTGTCGTTTAATAAATGTGTGCCAGAAGAACTGTTTCAGTTTAGTCTTCAGTTTTTGAAATATTTGTGAAGATGTTTCAGATAAATTGAAGATAAATTGACTTTGTCTGTGCGTCCATTGATATTTTGCCACTGACAGTACTCTAGCACTATTTCTTCAGTTGGAGTAAACGCATCTATTTTATTACGGCATAAATCACAAAGTTGTAACATACAATCTTTCGAAGAATCGTCGCAAACGATTTGAGAAATAAATTCTCAGTATTTGTTTTTAGATCTGTGCACTTTGCAAGTGTATCGAGTAAAAGTTTGATATTTTCGTGGTATATACAAACACATACCGTATGTAGAAGAGAACGAAAGAGTTTGCAGTGTTTTGGTCGTAAAAGAGTAAACTTTGTAAATCCTATCTTTATATCTGAATGTACAGTCTGAAAATGTGAGTACGTTTCTTTTAATAACGACAATAAATATCTTGCTTGTTTTTCCACGTTTTTCCCATTTTCTTTATATGCAACTTTATCTTTTTTTCCAGGAGCTTGCCAACTGACTTCGTCTTGTTCGTGAAAGTTTTTCACAATATCTGAATGATTGTCCTTTTGTAATGGGAAAATAGGCGGACCGTCGTTAACATCTATTTTGTACTGTAAAGCCAACTGATAAATCACTTCTTTCAGCTGACTTTGGCAAATTATTAGTTACCTGCTTTAAAGCTTTTCCCAATGCTTGTCGACTTTTGTAGACGGTTGATAATTGTTCAGTAGAAGAACTAGACTCTACATTTTCTTTACTTTTTTGCTTCTTCATTTTATACCAGTTTTTCATTCTTTCGCATTCCTTTAATTTAAATTGTTTTAGCTGGTATGCTGTCATTTTTTGATTACGCTTGGTCCGGTACTCAATTTTCCTTAATCTGTCCTTTTCCAGGTATGCTTTTTTCAATTCAGGATTACTGTTTAATTTTGCCCTTCTTCTTGCCATTTTTTGCTGATTTGTTAACGCCATTATTTAACACGCGTATGCAACAATTTATACATAGATACATTTAGAAAATGTCAAAAAAATAATTTCGAACCCGCCTAGGCTTGCGTAGGTTTCTATGTTCTGCGTGACGAGACTTTCGAAATTTAGAAATAGAAATATTTTACGTCCGACACTACTATTTTACTAAAGACCGTCAGAGTATACTTGAACTTAATTATCTCAAGAGTTGTATCATCTAAAGGTTGCATTATATCCGGTAAACTGATTAATTATTATTTCAAATTTACATGTGGCAAAGATATTTTGTATTTTTTTTGGTGTCGGACGTAAACGCTTTCAGTAAGTGTATTTATTTTATTCCTTTTGTAATAACTACCCCAAATTGTATTGATTAAATTCGGGTAAAGTAACACCTGACAATCATTATTAAGAGCAATATTACAATTTGTCTTGATTATAAAGCGTAATAATTATTTTTGTTTAAATTACGAAGTCACCATGTAATATGAGAATAATTAAGTATTCGGTCATATTATAAAAAACACTCAAAAATTAAATAATTTCAAAATCTTTTCAAAAATCGATACTAGTATGAAACTAATGAATATTTACTCCAGTGGTGGAAGTAAATTTAATTGTATAAATTTGCAATTAATTTTATTGGTGTGAAGTTGACAAATTTGTGAAACTGCCCTGTAGTTTTAATTTTATAAATACCCTATCTAAAGTGTTCAGAATATGATGAGTCTATAGTTGTGATTTACCATTCCATTTATATTTTTTGGATTTGTTTATACAGAGTGACTCAAAAAAAAATAATGACTGAGTCAGTTTATTTTATTGAAGAAATCAAGAATTGCAAAACTGAATACTTTGAAATCTTGTCAATTAGTTGGAAACTGAACCCAATTTTTTTTGCAATATTTGTGATGTGCTGTTAGTTTCCGTAACTTATAAAATTAGAAAAAAAAACCTGTTCTGCTCTAATAAAATTGAGAAAATGCTCAAAATCACACAAATGTTAGGTCTGATTGTGCCGACCATAGTTATAAAATTCACATTAAAATTAGTCACGGACATTCTTTGAAGTGTAGGTACTACATTTCAAAAAACAAAAAAAAATGTTCAATTTATAAACTTCATAATTTTGGTTTAAATTTTATCTGTCATGTTTGAAGCTTTATTTTATCCGTTCCATTTGCTATCCTTTACTTCGGTCTCTCTTGGGTCGGGGTGTAACACCGACCGAACGTTCTTCGACGAATAGGATAATTTATTACTTCCGTCATCTTTTCGGTGACAAATTTAATCCTTGCATACTTCAGCCATGATTCAGCGTAGTTAGTGAACTCGTTGTCACCACTGAAATATACAACGATTAAATTCTGAAATGGAACCAAAGTCGAAGAATACTTTCAAAGCCACGATCAAAATGTATTTGCTTATCTTCGCAAAAAAATGCATGACGTCATCGCAAAATTTGATACGATGAGTCTGTGATTTATCATTGCAGTAATATTTTTTAGATTTAGTTATACAGGCTGTCTCAAAAATTTAAATACTAAGTCAATTTATTTTATTGATTAAATCAGGAACTGCAAAACCAAATGCTTTAAAATCTTGCAGACGTTTTGAAGTTATTGTAAGCATGGCAACTTTTCAATCAAAATGTATTTGTTATCAAACCCAAAAAATTGATGACGTCATCTCAAAATTTTGCCAAATGAATTCTACCTAAAATGTGCAAATTATGATAAATTTTTACTTGTAATTTATTATTGCATTCATAATTGTAAGATTTGCTTAAACAGGGTGACTAAAAAAAATAATAAATCAGTCAGTTTATTTTATTGAATCTAAAAAATATGAATGCAGTAATAAATCACAAGTATATACTCATCATATTTTACACATTTAAGACAGGATTTATTCAGCAAAATTTTCAGGTGACGTCATACATTTTTTAGAGGGGATAAGCAAATATATTTTAATTCATGATGTCTATCATGACTTTAGAACATCTGCAAGATTTCAATTTTGCAAATTCAAAATTAAATTGCAAAATATTGTTTATAATATTGATTTGTTTCCAAAAATCTAGACGTTTCGGATAAAAACTCAACACGAAGTTATAAACTACATGTGTACGACGTCATCACATTATTGGTGGGAATGATTAGACATATTTAATAATTTTGCGACATTTATGAAAAAATATCAGTTAACAAAAATGTCACATTTTTATTATTATGCCAGTTACATGTCATTCAACGACAATATTGTTTTTTTTTTTATTTATTTATTATGAACATTTAAGAGTATTTTATTTGAAAAAGTGATTAAATTTTTTTTACGGAACAATTGGTCGAAAAATGTTAGAAAGCAGAATAATCCAGATCCGGACAGAGACCATCGTCACTCACGAACGAAAGTGACCATTATTTTCTGCGGACAACTACCTGCTACTACGTTGGGTCGCAGTCATAACATTACGAAGACGGGGTAGGCTGGCGGCGACGTGCGAGGCGCTAAAGAAAACAAAGCCGATGTTTGGTATATATAACAGTACTGGCACAAGAATCGCCGACACTGTCTTGGGTGAAATGGTTCCTTGCGCCATCTATGAGACTGTTAAATAACTGCAGGTTGACTGTCTGTTTATATATAGTCACTGGCATAACATAATTTAGGTTTTTGGTTTGTGTCTGGCTTATGTACGTTCACAGTGGACAGAGTGAACTTTGTAAGAATTGTTAGACTGCGCAAACGCAGAACAGAATAACTGCCGGCTAAGCATAGGGTGTGAAGTGCCAAGTGCCAGCTGTTAAAGGGAATTCCATAGCAGCATTCAAAAGTCCCTAGATTTTAACATAATTTTGACATCATTTGTGCACAAAGTTGAACTTACTTTAACTTTGTGTACGCACACAAGGATTACATAAAACGTTCATAAGCATAAGAATTACGTTCGTCCACTGTGAACAGGGCTATACGTTTTCCATCATTTCCACTTTATGTATTTATGTAAGCTTTATGTACTTGTTACGCCTTATGTCCATTGTGAATGGGCAGTAAGACGTCGCCTTCCACTATCTGCGTTGTTGTTGTAACTCATTCAGGTACTCGAAGGACCAGCGTCGCCAAAAATGTTGTTCAATTTGGTTCAAAATATCTAACTGAAAAATTCTTGATCGTATTAGGTATGTGTAAAATTAAATCAATTAATTAGTGCTTACACTCTAGTACAGAATTCGCACACATAGGTCATTCCATCTATGCCAGCACATTCTTCATGTGCCCATCGCCTACAAGATGCACATTGGATCCACTTTTCTCCTTGGAGATTCTTCAGAAAAAACCCGATCACAATACAATCAATTTGGGAATGATCAGGACTTTCATCAATGCTATCATTGATTGAATAATCACTCGTACCAGAACTTTCAGGAGATTCTTTATATTTTGAGATGTTTGTTTTCTTCTGGACTGTTTTTTTTTTCTGGCATTTTCTTTGATTTACTTTTTATGTTCAACGCTCTCTTTTTCTTCAATTTATCTGTTTATTCCTTTCTTTTCATCGATGTTTCTAAACCTTGCTTATAAGGTGAAGATGTCAAAATCGGAGATTTGGTGACCCTTCTTCCTCTGTTACTGACGGTTTGCTTCAAACGTGGTATGGGTTGTAACACCTTAGGCGACAAATATGTAGACAATGTGGAGGGACCATGGTGGTAATCGCCTCTTTGGTTTGTGAGTTTGCATGATGATTTCCGTGAGCTCTCGGAGTAGAAAGAGACTGAGGTTCCGGAGCTTCAACAGCTCCTGCTTCAGGTAAGCAGTTATAGTAATAATCGTTGACCGGTGTCATTATTAGACAGCGGATTTCTGTCGGGCTACGTCACGATATAGGTGGGGACGCGCTGGATCGTCGGGATTCAGTAGCGGGTGATAGATAATCACTGAATTTAAACATTACTTATTCCATAAATACTATTAACGATTTATTAATCAAACGGCTAAGTATATGAGAACTGGAATTAACAGCAGAGTGCAACGAAGCAGCGGTATTCTATTCTCAAATAAACGAAGTGCAGCCCGTAACTGCAATGAATTCCCATCCCGTACGAGCCGTACCGAGTTTGGCCTTGTCTAGCCCGACAGAAATCCGCTCTCTAGTCATTATATCGCGCGGTGGATCATTAGAAGATTCTTCTACTGCTGGAAGGTCTTCGTCAAGAAAGTCATTATCTTGAAAGACATTTTTGTTAACGGGATATATTCCATTTCCACGAAAACCGTTAATGACCAGTTCTGCCTGCTGAGCTCTTATGTAGGCTTGACCAAATAATTCCGTTATGTTATATTGTGTCACTGCTTGAGTTTGCATTCGCACCCGTTTGCGAATTTCTTCAGTCATGTATTTTTTCAATGGACCCATAAATGTTTTATCAAGGGGCTGTATTTTGTGACTTGAGTGTGGCGGCAGTGACAGCAAGCGAACATGGTTTTCTATAGCCTAACTCCACTACCTTGATATTTCGGGTGTGGCTGGTATGTCCATCTAAAATCAGGGAAACCGGCGATGTAGCACTTGGTTTCACGTGCTCGAACCATTGAGGAAATAGTTCCAGTTGTACCCAACCGGATGGATAACAAGCATGAATGGCACCAGGTGGAGCGCCTTTCATCAGTAATGGACTGTCCCGTTTTCTCGTGCACTCGTACAAATGACACACGTGATTGTTGATCCACGTTCTGCTGACGTTAAAATTCCTATTTGTTTTTTGCCCTTAAGTGCCAGTATTTCCGGCATTTTTGATGGTATGACTGAAATACCGGTTTCATCTACATTATAAACATTGGTTGCAGGATATTGAAATTCATCCATTGAGCTATCCAATCCATCAAAAAATACGTTTACATTTTCTTTGTTAAACCCTTTCATTCTTGCGATTGATGTGCCCGTTGGACGGCGAAAGGATAAGTTCGGATGGCGCTTGAGAAATAACATCAACCATGTTCTGCCCGCAGATGCATTATCTTCTGAAAACGAGTGCTCTCTATCGCGAGGCGCGGCGTCTCCACTTTTCGTCACCTCGTTAGGATTTTCTTTTTGTACGAGGAGGAGCGGCTGCGGCTCCTGCGAGATTAGGGTTTGTAAATTTTTATAATTTTCTCTTTATAAATTTTTGTCATTTTCATCTCAGTCCTCTAAAGCCCGGTACACACTTGAGCGCACATGCAGCGAGACCGCATGAGACGTGCGTGCGTTCTCTAGTGTGGACGGGCTTCTCGCCTTTTCTCGACACATGTTTTTTGTTTCACGAGACACTGCGAGCGCACATGTAGCGAGCCAAAACGTGTCTTTTGACATTTCTCAAAGGACTCAACGCATGCATGTGTTCTCAGTTTGGACGGTGACAGTGCGAATGCAACATGTGCGAAGAGTGGAGCCATGAAAAATGTTTGGAATTGGTGGATATTTACGAAAAATATCCGCTATTGTGGAACGCGAAACATCCACAATATTTTTCCAAAAAGAAAAAACATGACGCTTGGGTGGAAATTGCGACAAAATTGGATATGGAGAAACGCAAATTGAGAATAAAAAGTAAAAACCAGTTCATACCTACCAAAATTTTTTAAAATATGTTGCTTATATTAGCTCTTAGAAACAATTTTGTGTTACACTCTTTCGTGAAAATTTTTTCTCATGTTTTTTTTTTATAATCAAAATTTTTCATGTAAAAAGTTTTATCACTCCACATTTCGAGCTCTAACGAGCTAATTTCGTAACGGCCCTTTGAATTCGCAACCAATTACGAGCAAACTACCAATAAAAATGCAGAGACACATTTTCCAAATTATTGTGTAAACAGAACATACCCTACTGGTAGGAAATATAAATTAGCAAACGCCCTCCATAACCAATCACACCCACGCGACAATTCAACCCGCGACAGAAAACAATCGACGTGCAGATCGGAGGAATTCCCAGAAATTGTCCGGAAATCACTTCAAATCGCGGCGGATATAGCACTGTAACAGGTGGCGGTGGACCAAATGTCGCTTGGAAGCTCGGCAAGGGCATCGCTGGCGCCGTGACCACCGGTCTCGCTATTGGGGCTTGCTGACCATCGGCTACCACCGGTTGTTTAGCAGGGGGTCGCGATGTCGAGGGTCCGCTGGTCGTCGAATCTGCGTGATCGTTCACCATCGCAGCAGCGCGAAGTTGCGCCGCCAATTGGTAAAACGGTTCGCTATCGCCAAAAACGTCAAGTTCTTCGTCCGAACCTAGCGCGGAAAATCCGTTAAAAGATCGTCGCGGATCACCTAGAAATAAAATTTACTCATAACAATAAAAAATTCGGAATATAAACAGACACATAATCGCCAAAGAATAATTTTAATATCAAATAACGTCACTAATTTTACTTACCCATTGGAAATTTTACTATCAATCTTTTACTTGAAAATTACGGACCGCGTTCACTCTAGCAACTATGAACGTCTTTACGAATTATCCATAATTCTTATTATCACCGAAAAGTGTTCTCTCGCTTCAATAAACGCCTAATTGGTAGAAGGGTTAACCGACGCTAAACCCTATTGGCTCAAGAAATACCAGATACCCCACGTAGAGTTTAATTTAAGTGTTAAAAAACTTGTCAATTGCGCGTATAAATCCAAATTATTCTTAAATAGAAACCTTGAGTCTGAGTATATAAAAATTGTTTCGATTATCGGGAGACAACGTGTCGTCATTTGCACAAAAGAATCGCAACATAATTTCACAAAGAGGGTCATCATAACAGCTGTTAACACCTAGAAATTTCACTTCAATTTAACACGCGTCACAAGCTAGCACTCAGAAGTTACCGCACTGCACCTGTACGAAAGCTCGCATTAAGAGGTCGGTACCCAACAAAAGATTTTGTAAGCACCATACCTTTTTACAGAAAAAAATTGTACGTTTCCAAATCAAAACAAAAAAAAAGAGGAGTGAACAAAGACACAAAAGTAAAAAAATAGAGCAGAAATTTTATTTATTTTCAAAAAAGGAAAACAAGAAGTATATATGTATATAACTACTCAAGTGCCCTTTTTCGCGTCCTGTTGGCCAGTTACAGGGGCCGATGGCTGGGTCCTCTGAAACAAAAGGAAAAATAATCAGTTAGCAAAGTTATTAAGAAAAGTTACAGAACTAAGAGAACAAAGCACAACAAACTTCAAAATTTTCACAACGTAATTTACATTTACAGTTATTGCTTAAAACTTCCACATAAGGTGGAAATGTTCGATCACACAAAAATTTACAGAACGATAAAAAAAAAACAAAACAAAAATTATTATCCAACAACTCATAAATATTATTTCTAAAATGACGGTACAGAATTTTGTTCGAAATAGTTTATTTTAATCACTCTTCAAAGTAAAAAAAAAAAAAGACTGACGTGTGCTTTACTGAAATTGCATAATTGAACTCGAATATTAACAAATGGACTACCAACCATGACTTAAATAAATTAATGTCAAAAGCCGAAAAGTATTTAACAAAAACCGCACTCACAAAAGAGGATACTTACGAGGTGCTGCTGAGCGCCGGCGACCACCGCGGGCGCGACGCCCCCTTGCAAAATAGAGACGTCGCGCCTCCCGATAAATCTCCTGGATACGTTCGGGCGTAAACGTGCCCTGTGCCTCCCCGTCTTCCTCTTCGGAGGAGGCCCCGAAAAAGAACTCTATTTCCACCTCATCGAAACCTATAATTATAATACAAAAACACCATTAATCATCGCTAACAACCTTAAAGAAATAAAATGAAAATTACAAAAATTTATAAAGAGAAAATTATAAAAAAAAAAAATTACAAACCTTCCTCTCGAAGCAGCCGCAACCGCTCCTCTTCTTCGTACCCGGCCGGTGGGTTTATTAGCCGTTTTTCCGAAGCTGAAATAATAAATTCATTTTTTTTTTCAAATGGAACCAGTAATCATGCAATGCAAAACGAAATAAAAAGAAGAATGATAAAAAAAAAATAAACAACCAAGCAATGTAATCATATACCAAGATGTTCATACTCACACATTCTAACCAGTGCCGTAGCAAACTTCCAATGCGCCCCCCCGCAGTTTATAGTAAGCGCCCCCTTACACCAAATTTAAAAAGTAATATAAAAATGAACTTCTCGTTTACCAGTAGTGGCGCCGAATAACACAGATTCACCAATAATAATAATTTATACACATAATAATTTTCAAAAATTGTTAATTGTTTATATTGGCTTCATTCGACGTTGTCGAGTGGTCATAAATTCGCGTATGACACCGTCGAGGTCTAATTTTTGAGATCGATCACACTCAATGCTCGACACAGGTAAGTTGGTTAACCGTGTTTGACTCATCGTGCTTCGCAAATATAATTTAATTAATTTTAATTTAGAAAAAGATCTTTCTGTCGATGAAGAAGTTACTGGAAGTGTTAAAAACAGAAGTAATGCAGCGCAAATATCTGGTAAACTACTGGTTAACTGCCCATTCACAATGGACATAAGACATAAGAACGAGCGCATAACATAATTTACGTTTTTGGTTTGTGCATTGATTAAATACATATAGATAGACCCATGCTATTGTTTGGAGCGAACAGGCCAACGGCCGGCGAACAAGAGATGGCGCACCAACAGTCGGCCGTCAAACGCCGGCGAAAAGCTTGGACACCAATCGCGCGCGTAGATAACCCAAATCACAGCAACAATACATTTAATAAAGCTACCACTCGACAGAGGGCGACGAAAACAATGTGTAAAAATCTCTTAGTAACCATTTATATAATTTGCAACGTTGCCAGATGAGCCTAGCACAACTTTGCCGTTATTTCTAGTCGATTAGATTTTATTTCGTTTAAAAGTTTCTGGTGAATAAATGGAATTATTATAATGAATAAACAATACAAACAAATGATTACTTGTTATTTTAAATACTTGTTAGTGTTGATGAAAACATAAATGGTAATTAAAGTTATTCTAAATACGGTCCGGTCCGGTAGCTCAAATTTTACAGTACGAGTGATATGTTTCAGGACGAGTAGGTAGCCGAGTCTTTAATTTCGAAACGAGTACTGCGAAAAGAGTTACCGGACGTATGTTGTTATGTATTTTATTTCATACTGTCAACATACTTTTTTATTCGATAAAATTATTATTATTTTGAGAAAAAATCCAAATCGAGTCACTTTTTCTGACATCGTTAGCAACCGCTCTTTGGTAAATGTTTTAATTTGTTTATTCGTGCAAATCAGCATCATATGTTTAAACACATAGTACTTATAACACTTTACAGGACTTATTGTTTTGTATAATCCGACTCGATGGACGAATGTTTTGTGCAATCCGTCTCGAAGGACCAATGTTTGTGCAACTCGGCTCGTCCTACCAGTATTTTTTGTAATCTGGTTGATACGACAAAGTGATACCGAATTGTACTTTGATATTGCTCCAATGACTTTTGTTTTATTGCGTGCGAGATAATAGACAGCGTTCGGAGGACGGTTACAGAAGTACTAAATTTACATTTGTATTTACAATAACAGGTAAAGCAAAAGAGACCCAAAAGGGTCAGTGGCCGCTTCCGGAAATGGAACACTTGTCCTTTTTGGCTCAATTTTATCGGACTTGTCCGTTTTTTTGATTTTACCGGAATCGTTCGATCCAGTAAAACGTCAAACTTGACATAGTATAAAGTAAAATAAATAAATTTTATTCAATTTTGACATGTAAACAAACGTTTATTTTGCCGTCAGTAGGCCACTAAAGCTTTGGTTTATCCGGTAGCACCATAAAATTTTTAAACCGCTAGCGAAATAAAATTTTTATTTTGCTGTTTTAAAACCATGGTTACCATTTCTGTAATTTCTCCAATGTCTTGCTGCTCTTTCCATCTAAGGAACTTTTGATACACTTTCTGATTTGCTCTTTTTTGGGAGCAAGTTTTGCCGTTGGAATCTTGCATGATTTTGCAATTTTTCGATAATTTTAGTTTGTTTAAAATAAATAAACACCGTCGCCAGAGTCACATACTACACACACACACCTGATATTGTAACCTAAATTCTACGCATATAAAACTTTTATTTGGTCGCTGTCAATTCTGACGTTTCTCGAATGTGAACTTTGAATCACCAATTTTTTCACAATTTGGGACTTGGGGTTGTCAAAATTGAATAAAAGTTTGTATTACACTCGCGGTTAAAATGAATGTGTAACTCGTGGTCTTAAGGCGCTCGCGGCATACGCCGCTCTCGCCTTAAACTGGCCGCTCATTAAACATTCACTTTAACCGCTTATATAATAAATAACTATTATGATGTAAATACAATTAAGTATATC
This sequence comes from Zophobas morio, assembly GCF_036711695.1. Lineage (NCBI taxonomy): Eukaryota > Metazoa > Arthropoda > Insecta > Coleoptera > Tenebrionidae > Zophobas > Zophobas morio. Next base: position 12,996,765 of record NW_026972122.1, read on the forward strand.
GATAATTCACTACTGAAAATTTGTTGAAATATAATTTGTGTTAAAAAAAGATTTTTGTGGTTCTATGGTTTATTAACATAATTTACTTATTTGAAATTAAATATTTTTAATACATAGCACAAGTTCTTGATATTCTTTATTTTTATTCCAAGTAATAATTGTGTTTCCTTTAGTTTTAATCAAGAAAATTTTTCGGTTATTATCTAACATACTTTTGTACATTAAGAAACTCCATTCCACGTCACAGGACGTTACAGGACAATATTTAAATAAATAAAGAAGTCGTTTTATGTGTTTTAAAATTCACTCTGATTTCCGGACTTTACACTTTTTGGTGTTTCACTTCGGCACAAGAACTAGTCGTATCTCAAAGAAAACAAACAGTGGAATATAGCGTATTGTACCAATATTTCATAGTAAAAATGTCTAAATTTTTTTATGAAGAGACAGACTGTTCTAGGAAACTTTACTAAATCTTTTCATTTACGAGCTTTTGAAAGACCGCCGGTCTCACTGATACTTCTTACTTGGCTCCTACGAATGAAGCGAAAAATGCACAGATTGAAAATATAGTAAATGGGGTAGTATGTATGCGTGATATGTCGTTAGACATTAAGTATTTTGCAAATAAAATTTATTTCATTGAAAACAGAAACAATAAAAAAGATATCTGTACAAGTTTGGAATCGATATGGCCAGTTGTTTAGAATATGCAAATATGCTTTTGTTCGTATTTACAATTATTACGAAACAGGTTATCAAATAATCTATTTTCACATGGCGAGACTTTCAAGCGGCCGAAGAATTAAAAACCATAAATTTTCATTGAAGAAACAAACTCTTCCAAGAAAATTACCAAATCTTTTAGTTCCATTGATACCTACCTACCGAAAACGTTGCCAGATGAGCCTAACACAAATTTGCGGATATTTCTCGTCAACCAGATATTATTTCGTTTAGAAGTTTCTGGTAAATAAATGGGATTATTGTAATGAACACATAAAACAAATAAATTGTGATTATTATTTGTTGTTTTAATCCATTAGACGCTTATAGGCTTATAAGCATACTTTTCTTGAAAAATCGGTATTAAATTCAGTGAAACATCTTTGTGCCTTAATTCCTATTGGTAAACTGGGATTTTGAATAGAGGTCGCAGGAAAATTTTGTATGGTTTTATGGTTTATTTACATAATTTTCTTATTTACAATGAATGTTTTTGATATATAATACAAGTTCTTGATATTATTTATTTTAATTACATTTAATAAACCATAAAACCACAAAAATCTTTTTTTAACACAAATTATATTTCAATAAATTTTCAGTAGCGAATTATCGATACACTTAATTGTATTTACATCATAAAATTTATTTATTTTACTTCATACTATGTCAAGTTTGACGTTTTACTGGATCGAACTATTCCGGTAAAATAAAAAAAACGGACAAGTGCGATAAAATTGAGCCAAAAACACGGAGGTAGAAGAGACACTCTTCTACCTCCGTGGCCAAAAAGGACAAGTTTTCCATTTCCGGAAGCGGCCACTGACCCTTTTGGGTCTCTTTTGCTTTACCTGTTATTGTAAATACAAATGTAAATTTAGTACTTCTGTAACCGTCCTGTATTAAACATCGAAACCGAACGCTGTCTATTATCTCGCACGCAAGAAAACAAAGGTCCTTCGAGCAATATCAAAGTGCAATTCGGTATCACATTGTCGTATCAACCAGATTACAAAAAATACTGGTTGGACGAGCCGAGTTGCACAAACATTGGTCCTTCGAGACGGATTGCACAAAACATTCGTCCATCGAGTCGGATTATACAAAACAATAAGTCCTGTAAAGTGTTATAAGTACTATGTGTTTAAACATATGATGCTGATTTGCACGAATAAACAAATTAAAACATTTACCAAAGAGCGGTTGCTAACGATGTCAGAAAAAGTGACTCGATTTGGATTTTTTCTCAAAATAATAATAATTTTATCGAATAAAAAAGTATGTTGACAGTATGAAATAAAATACATAACAACATACGTCCGGTAACTCTTTTCGCAGTACTCGTTTCGAAATTAAAGACTCGGCTACCTACTCGTCCTGAAACATATCACTCGTACTGTAAAATTTGAGCTACCGGACCGGACCGTATTTAGAATAACTTTAATTACCATTTATGTTTTCATCAACACTAACAAGTATTTAAAATAACAAGTAATCATTTGTTTGTATTGTTTATTCATTATAATAATTCCATTTATTCACCAGAAACTTTTAAACGAAATAAAATCTAATCGACTAGAAATAACGGCAAAGTTGTGCTAGGCTCATCTGGCAACGTTGCAAATTGTATAAATGGTTACTAAGAGATTTTTACACATTGTTTTCGTCGCCCTCTGTCGAGTGGTAGCTTTATTAAATGTATTGTTGCTGTGATTTGGGTTATCTACGCGCGCGATTGGTGTCCAAGCTTTTCGCCGGCGTTTGACGGCCGACTGTTGGTGCGCCATCTCTTGTTCGCCGGCCGTTGGCCTGTTCGCTCCAAACAATAGCATGGGTCTATCTATATGTATTTAATCAATGGTTTGTGTCTAGCTTATGCTTATCTACGTTCACAGTGGACAGAGTGAACTCTGTAAGAATTGTTAAACTGCGCAAACGCAGAACGGAATAACTCCTGGCTAAACATAGAAACGGCTAACCTCAAACTGAGTCAATCAAAATATCTAACCTACAATTTCATACGATATTCGAACTTGACAATTCGCAGTACAGAACAGACTCGCAGTGTGAAGCTTTGATTATAATTTATACAATATAATCAAAGGTGTGAAGTGCCAAGTCCCAACTGTCAAAGGGAATTCAATAGCAGCATTCAAAATTTTGACATAATTCGTGCACAAAGTTGAACTTGTTTCAACTTTGTGTACGCACACAAGGATTACATAAAACGTTCATAAGCATAAGAATTACGTTCGTCCACTGTGAACAGGGGTACACGTTTTCCATCGTTTCAACTTTATGTATTTATGTAAGCTTTATGTACTTGTTATGCCTTATGTCCATTGTGAATGGGCAGTAAAAAATTATTGTCTATAAACAAAAACTTAGCAATATCTGTAATTTTAGTGATTTTTTGCTGAAGAATTTCACCAACAACAATGTTTTTAAAACTAACGATTTGCCTACAGATTGCACTAGAAATATCTTCTTCGTATTTATCTGCCAACTTTGATGCTGCCTCCACCAATTCTTCGTCTGTACTATTCAACATTTCCTGTGGTTCCAGAAAAGAAAAATAGTTTCTGACGTTTTTCATGCTTTCAAACCTATGTAACCCGGTCTAGCCAGACCGGTGTGGGTCCCAACAATATTAATGTGAGAATAAACAAAATGATTGCTCATACCTTTTTGATGGCGGCGTCGACACCAGGTCACATAATTCACTATTGATGTTCGCGAACCGCGAAGAGGGGTTGTCAAAAAAAAGGAAGGAAACTACCGAGTAGTTTCGACCAGCCTCCTTTATTATTCGCACACGTTTAAGAAAATTATCAAAGCAAAAACACAAAAACAAAAAGACAACCTTAACTACATGAACACTTAAACTGAATTTAAGTTAACAGTTGAAAATTTAACACAACTCTACACAAAAACACAAGAATCAACTCGCAGGAGAAGTTCCCGACCGACCACTTCAGAACCGAAACAGTAACTAAATTTTCTTACAAAATTTTGAAGCCAAGTCGTACCTTCCTGATTAGAGGGGGTACTTCTTAGCCAACCACCTCCTTTCGGGGGCGGTTTCGCGCCGGGGGTTTTTTCTCACAGCTTTGACCTAAAAAGCGAGCAAGGACTTTGAGCGGGTGGTCTGTCGGCAAATTCGTCCAATTCGTAGAAATATCCTTCCCGTACAATCGGCTTACAACAACAAACATAAGTTACAGATGTACTCTGCGCCCATTGTAAACGGTGAGAATTTCCTATCTCGAACCCTAATAAAAATTACCCCACTTCGGAATTTGCTGGCCGATTTCTTCGGCCCATGCTCGAGGCGGCAATGCAAAACACGCCTCTACAAATCCGGAAGCCAGACAATCTGTCCGGCCGAAACTAAAGCTCTTTTCTCAAAAACCCTATTACTATTCACAATTATCAAATCTACAATCAAGGAAAACCATCTATCTCTACGAATAAGTTCCGCGTCAAAGACTGACATATCTGGTGCTTAATGGCTTCGATCAAGAACGTTTCAATTTTACAACTCTAAACGATGGGTTTCCACGTTATTGCTAGGCCCCATTGTATAGAGTGCATCAAACCGAAAACGTGCTCGGTCTATGGGGATTTTTGGGAACTTGGGTACGGATGGATATTGCGGGGTAATTTCGGAATTTTGGGTAGTAAGATGGGACGGCGTAATAAACCATTATTCAACAGAAATGACATCTTCGTTTTCTGGAAAAGTTCCCATCAGAAAAATGCGTCGGTTGCCTCTAATAAACGCGATGGTTTGCAAGTGTTACACCTATCTTTAATTTGAATGTTTAATATATCAAGGGCAGGATAGAAAACGGTTGTTTTAAATTTTTCAGTGGGATCTTTGAAAACTGTATCTTCACATAATTCGTCATGAAACAGTTTTACTTTTTTTATACGTTTATTTGAAAAAGAATTGTTAATTTTCCAGGTATCAGCACATTTCCTTGATTCCTCCATTATTTGTTCAAAATTGTCACGTATACTTTGAAATTTGTCTTTTAGATGTTCCATCCATTTACAAGCTTCATCTAAAGTAATATTTGAACTCTGTAAGGTTTTTGAGACCAAATTAACATTTTCTAAAATTTTGTATTGAAATACTAATAGAGCAACAAATCAAATGAATCCATTTTTTTACGAAGAGCTAAAGCTTCATCTATTTCACTTTTCTTTTTTGATGTTAAAATAATTTTTGACAAACAGCTCATAACTGTTGAAAGATTATATCTAATGGCAATTAGAGAATCAAATCTTGATGACCATCTGGTGGGGCATAACTTTTTTAAAGTTTTTTTTATAACACACTTATCATTTTCTTTCATCTCAATGTTAAGTTTTTGCCATCTCGGTAAACTCTCACTAAAATAGACATATATAGCATTTATTAAATCATAAAATGTGGAAATTCCTGGTACATTCTTAACAGACTCATTAAGGACTAAATTGAGGTTATGTGTAGCGCAATGAACATATTCGGCGTCGTGATGTTTTTTCTTTTTTGTAGTCCTTGGTACTTGCCACTCATCACTGCAGCTCCGTCATATTCTTGACCTCTGCATTTTTTTAATGATATCGACATAGAATCTAAAAATTTGGTTACTTCTATTTCTAAATCTTCTGCTTTTTGTTTTGTTATTGGAATAAATCCGAGAAATGACTCATGTATGTTAATATTGGTATCCGGAACTACAGTGACATATCTAATAGTTATTGACATCTGATCGATTTTGGCGATGTCCTGAGTTGTGTCCAAAATTAGAGAGAAAAAGAGTGATTGTTTAATTTCCTGTGCAATACTTTCTAAGACATGTTTGGCAGCTAAAGTAATTAATTCGTTTTGAATTTGTGGACTTAAATATTTTGATTTAATTTCTTCATTTTCTAAATGGTTTTTCAATACAGGATCGTATCTAGATAATAGTGAAATAATATTTAAAAAGTTTCCAGATTTATTGTCAATTTGTTTAATATTTTCACGATGGCCACGAAAGGCGACGGTACACACTCCTAAAGTCACAACTACATCCAAAATTCTTTTTAAAATTTCATTCCACTTTGCAATTTCTGGCTGAAATAATATCGGTTACGTTACGGTCTGACCCCCCCCCCCCCCCCGCATCGCGGGGTCTGCGGGGGCGCTATTTACGCCACTGCCCCGCAATGACCACTTCATCTGCCATCTTTACTTCGAATGGTGTGTGGTCGTACGCAGTGTTGCCAACGGTATAGCTTGGATACCCACTATCTGGTAGTATAAAAACCACCAGATTCCACTAAATGTCGCAACATCAAAAATTTACGCAAACAAAATAACTGTATTAAAGTTTTTTTATTTTTAAACAAAAATACAACAAAACCAATACGAAAAATTTAACGAAACTTAACATTCTTTGAATAAAAAAAAAATATGTACATTCTTTGGTTTAGAACAAAATATCATTTCTTTTAATAACAGCCGTTTGCACCGGTTCTAATCAAATAAGTCAGTTGCATTGTTTAATAAGTGTAAAAATTCATAGCTACTATCAGTTTTATACGCTGCGATTGTTCCAATTTTGCGAACTACGTCTACAGGAATTTCAAAATTGTAGCAACATTTTTCGAATCTATTTAGCCCAGACCGAATGGTTAGGATTGCGTCCAGTAGAGGCAGCTTCATTCTGTTTCTTAATTTTGATTTGAAGATATTCATTTGCGAAAACAATCGCTCGACTTCTGCATTTGAGTGGGGCAGTGTGAGCAACATCATTGCAGTTTTTGATAGTTCGAAAAATGGATTGTCACCATAGCTGTTCTTATACTGAGTAACTTCTATCCAAAAATCTATTGTTGAATTTATATTTTGCCACTCAATCAAATGAATCTGCCTCCACTGATTTTCAACTTTTGCTATAATCTCTTCATCATGAATCTTGATTCCGCAAAAGTTGTTTACACATTTTGCATTTTGCTCTTTCTCCTTCAGTGGATTCAAAAACTTCTAAAACCAGTCTTTTAAAGCTGGATCACTTAGCCAGGATCTTCGAAACTTTTGAGTGTACTGTTCTTTCGGCATTGTCTATCAGAAAATATTTCAATAAAGCAAATTAAAAACATTAATTTACCTACTCTATGTTATTCCGCTCTAATAATAATCCACGGAGGTAAATGGAATAGCAGCATCAGTCTATCAGCATCAATTAGGCACACAATCCGCTGCAGTCACAGAAAATGAGCCAACAAAAAGATAATCACCCGTACCTGCATCCTGCATATCGCCTACGCCAGCCTCATACGCGTGATGTGAATGGACAACTTATAATGCAACTAATCACGCGGGAAATTTGAAACAACTGTGAAGTTCTTCAGAAAATAAGTACCTATTTTTTTTTTAATTCATTAAAATAAGAAAAAATACAGTTTCTTGTTGAAATAAATCCAAAGCTAAAAACCACCATAAACCACTGAAATAATATCAAAGACCCACTAAAAATTCCACTAACCACTAAATCAAGTTTTTTTCGCGAAAGTGGCATGCGAAACCACCAGATTTAGTGGAAAATCCACTAAGTTGGCAACACTGGTCGTACGGGCTGAACTCTGCCGAGAACGCACGCATGTGTTTAAATAAAAATACCAAAATGGACACAGTACCTGAGAACGCACGCATATTCATGCGTTCTCACTGCATGTGCGCTCAAGTGTGTACCGGGCTTAAGGCTTGTTGCACACGAACGGTAGTTCCACCGGCGGGCAGATTTGTCGGACGGTCGAACAACCGGATGAAATTATATTTCATTGGTGAGAACAGGACTTTGCATACGAAGAAATCACGGTAATTCCGCCGTTAAATCTTGGCCGGCAGCCGGATATATTATATTTTCGCCGACGTACATCCCGGCGACCGTGCTAACCGGCCGATCATTTCGCCGAGCAAAATATTAGATTGCATACAAGTCAATGGAGGTTTGCAGACGTCCGGCTGAAATGTCTGTTGTTTTATAAAATTTTAGTCAAGATCGTATGTACTAGCACTTAACAGGGGTGGTACTTGTTGCAATATTTCAGAATTAGGTACGCTCTGGCTCAGTGCCGATGCGACATTTGTGTGTTTGGAAGTTGGGACCCTTTTGTCTTTGGCTGCGTTTTACGGCAAATCGACGTCCACATGTCCAGCAGACCTTTTTCTTCTGGTCAGCCAGAGATGCAAGACTAATTTTTAGTTTGCACATGTTGTACACATGTACATAAAAACTCGGTTACCTTCTAAAATCAGTTAATAAATACCTTCGCTAGGGTGTACATCGTTGGCCTTTTTAGTTTTGCACTTTTAGACGCACATAAAGTAACAGTACTTGCTAAAGTGGAACAAATGGAAAATTCCGACATTGAACAATTTATTGTGGAAAAAAGGCCCATATTATGGGATAAGACCAGTGATTTATATAAAGACCGAAATAAAAAACGAAGTGCATGGGATGAAGTGTGCAATTTATTTATACCAAACTACAGCGAGTTACCGGATAACGTCAAAAATGAAAAAGGTAAAGTGGTCAAAATCAAATTTTATTTAGTTGCCAGGGCACTGAACCAACATCACTCATAAAATAATTTTTAAAGGCATCCCGAACTTCTTTCCCTGTACTCGTACTCCTTAAATTATTGTGTCTGGGAACATCCTCCAAGCCCCCATCGTGGATTTCCAGTGCATCTTCAATGGAATATCCATCTCTCTTCCTCACAAAATTATGTAAAATGCAACATGCTTTAACAATTTCGATGGCAAAATCGACTTCCACATTTATTGGTCTATGAAAGATTCTCCATTTATTGCTTAAGATACCAAATGAACATTCGATGTATCGCCTAGCTCTTGAAAGGATGTAGTAAAATACCTTTTGTTCTATGGATAAATGTTGTCCTCCGAATGGACGTAACAAAGTGTCAGTTAAAGCAAAAGCTTCATCTCCAATGAACACGTGTGGTAAGACAGGATTAACCGTAGGATGTCGTGGTTTTGGACCAGGGCCGGCGCTAGAGATTTTGCCGCCCCCTCATTAAAGTTGAAATTATAAACTACCTACTACATAATTAATTCTGCTACCCTCTACTAAAATTTATGAAATCACCTACCTTTTGTTTCATCCAATGAACAAATTCGTGGTAGCTGGTAGGTATATACAGTTAACTGATCATTAGATAGATATGTACATATATTTACACGCGGAAAACTTGTTTATTTAAAACACTGCACAAACACTTAAAATTTAACTCTTCTCGCCTTGATTGCTGAGAAGTCTTGCACAAGTTCTTTATGGTCCAAATTTTGAGCTAGTTCATGTTCAATTGAAATTGTTGCCAAGTCAACTAAACGCCCTTGAGCCATCGTTGATCGTAAATAAGTTTTAATTAGTTTCAATTTCGAAAACGAACGTTCTCCACTAGCCACTGTTACCGGTAAAGAAAGTAAAATCCTTAGGGCCACTGCTACATTCGGAGCAAATCTATTTTGTAATATAAATTTCAAAACTTCAATAGGAGAATTATCTTCTTTTACTTTTTGCTTCAGTTCATCAGCAAGTTCTAAAGCGTCTATATCTTTATTATTCTCATGAGTTAAAACATTCCCCAGGTTTTTATATTTTAGTACAAGTTCATCTGCTTCTACGTCTTTTAATTTAGCGATGTTATATAAGAAAGAGAAGTGTAGGGAGTGATCTTTTATTTGAACAAATCTTTCTTCTACAGAATTAATAGCGACGTCAAATGTCCTGAAGAAAAAGTTTGTTTTGAATTCAGTTTTTGGATTAAGTATCGGTTCATCTTTAGCTTCATATTCTAACTGTCTTTTACGGGGTCGAACTCTTCCTGTTGAAAAGTGAGGTGTGATAATGGGATCGACTTCTAAAATTGTAGCGAGTTCTCTAGCATCAGTTAAAATGTTTTCGAAAAATTCATCGGTTCTACAGTTTTTTAAATTTTGCATCGTATCTTCCAATACCGATACAGCAGTCGCTATATCTATTTGAATATTCTGTAACATTTTACTCGCAACATTTATTTGAGTTAAGATGTGATGCCAAGTTACTAAACAACAAAGAAATTTAAATTCTGCCGATTTTGATGCTAAAGATTCAGCCTCATGTCTCGTCATCTTGTCAAAAGTTGTATCATCCGCCACAGTTATAAGTGCATCATAAACATCACCAATATTGTACCGCAAAGGCCTTAATCCATCTAGTCGACTTTCCCATCGAGTGGTACTTCGAGGTTTCAAAGTCAATGCAGAAATATGTTTTTTACGTGTGTCCCAGCGGCGAGTGGATGCAGCAAAAAATGTATAAAGTTTCTGAAGCAAACCAAAAAATGCAACTGCTTCAGTGGATGAAGTAGCAGCGTCGTTCACCACCAGATTTAAAGAATGCGAACTGCAAGGCAAGAAAAACGCTCTTGGATTCAAGTCCAGTATACGTCTTTGCACACCAACATTTTTGCCTTTCATATTTGCACCGTTGTCGTAGCTCTGGCCACGCAAGTTTTCAAATAGGATGGTCATATCGGAAAGTTTTTTAATTATGACGTCGGTTAAAGCAGCGGATCGCAACCAATGGGTCGCGACCCAATTTTGGGTCGCGAAACTTCAAAAATGGGTCGCCCATATTTGAAATGAATCAATATCGATATATATAGTAATATAGTTGTAATTTCGGAAAATAAATGCTCAAATCAAAATTATTATTATAGTTATACATAGTTTGTATCTTATAGAAATATAACAAATTTTAAAGGCTAAAAATTAATTTTGTTTGAGATAAGCATTTTGTACCGGTCCCGCAATTTTAAGTAACCCCATACCCCCTAACCCCCACACCCCTTTCTCTATCGTATAGGTCGCCTTATAATTCTATTGATGTTTTTGGGTCGCTAGACAAAAAAGGTTGCGGACCGCTGGGTTAAAGCACTGCCTGTAGTTTCGTCCAACGGTAAAAATCCAAGAAAATGTTCTTCCACGCGAACATCAGAATTAGAAATATTTATATATCTTACGATGAGTGTCATTTGTTCGACTAATGTGACTAATATCTGGAGGACAATCTGCAATTATGCTATAATATTTTGCCTTGTGAATCTGAGAGACTATTGTATTGATGATCTTTTTCGAAAGAAGTGAAATTAATTCATTCTGAATATCTTTTCCTAAATAGTGAACTACTGACGGTTGTTTACAAACACGTTTTAAATGTGTAGACATAACGTCATCGAATTTTGCTAACAATTCCACTAATTTCAAAAAATTTCCGTTATATTCGTACAATTTATCAGAAGTACCTCTAAAAGGTAAACATTGTTGTCCCAAAAAATGAACAATTGCTATTAGGCGCTCCAAGATATTACGCCAATGACGAGTTTCTGCATCTAACATTTTTTGTTGAAATGCGTCAATAGTTTTTTCAAATTTCAATCTTGTTGCTAGATTTACCAAGTCTTTATAAGCCTCCAGATGATGTTTAGATTTCTCATGTTCTATTAGATATATCGACACATGGCCCCAATCATTATATCCAACAGTGGATAAAAAAATTTTTTGGGTTGAGAAAAGTTTGCAACAAAAACAAAAAATTGCGTTTTTACTTTGTGAATAAACCAGCCAGCTTCTATCATATGTTTCGCCATTACACAATTGCCTTTTGTAATAGTTAATTGAAAATCTACGCCCTGATGAATTTTTAGGAAAATCGAAATCAAACCCCAAGTTTTTCGGGAGGCCCTTTTTTCACAATTGCGATTCTTAAGTCATCCGGTAATGAATCTGGCCACATTGCAGGATCTGAAGAAATTTCTGTTGGTTTATCCGAAACTAACTGTGATGAACATGCTACCACATTAGTGTCACTATCAGTATTATCACTATTACTATCACGTCTAACACTTTTAGATGATTCTCCCAGATCCTTTGAACTATCACCAGTTATTTCCGAAACACTTTTGGATGACTCCCGTAAGTCTTTTAATTCAGTTTTAAGATATTTTTCAAGAGAACCACTTTGTTTTTTTAACTTGGTTTCTCGAGCGAGTTTCCTTTTACGGTACTCAGCACCCGAAAGACGATGCCTTTTTTCAGACATTTTTCAACGAAAAGTTGGAAGCGAAATCGAAAAATACAGAACGAAGGCACAACACGCCCGAAAGTCAATACAAAACTGAGCTTTAATTGAAATTTTTCTTCAAGAATCGAATCATCTTACAAAAATAAATAAATTTAAGTACTTTGAAACACGTTTATTAACCATATACGGTTGTTTAGGAAAGCGTCACGCTTAATTGTTTTAAGTATTGGTCTGGCGACTGAAATATGAGTCTATTTTAGTGAAGGAGTGATACGGCTGAAATGTTTCCCACATAAGCATTATAATTTTTATTCTTGTTTGAGTTTGATTTCAGTGATTTTAAAAATAAGTTTTTATTATCGAATTTCGCAGCAGTTTAAAAATCCGCCGCCCCGTGCAATTGCACGTGTTGCACCGTCGGTAGCGCCGGCCCTGTTTTGGACCTGGTAAGTAATGAATTATCAGAAACAGATTTCCACAGCACTGTTTCTTTAAAAACAGCGGAATCACTCTTTGCCATATGCTTCGATATCAATAAAGCGAAAACAATTATTTGAATCTGCCACTGCCAGCAGAATGATAGAACAAAAATGTTTATAATTAAAATATAGTGACCCGCTGAAGTCAGGTTTCACTAAACGAATAGGCCGAATAGTTGCATAAGAAAGACTGTTAACATTTCTTTTTCAGGACCACTGGCGATTTCATAAAAATTTTTATATTTTTCGGACCAAGAAGTTTTCCTGCCATATATGGCGCACTTAGTCTAGATATAATTTCTGAAATTGTTAAATAAAATTGCGGCAGTGCTGGACCGACCTATCCATTAGTCGACTAATTGGTCTTCATTAACAGCATGAGGACTAAACTCACTTAGGTCGAATTTAGTGTTTAGGTTGCGGACTAAGCGCTCGCTGTAAACGTACTCAATGTGTTCTCGAGTTCGGTCGTACATATGAAGCGTTTAATTTATGCGTTTTAGTCGGGGGATCTTCGATATGTTTAGTGTGAACAGATAGCGCCGGGGGCGAAAGGAAGTGTTACCAGATGTTCTCGTTTGCGGGTGGCACGTTTGTCCTTGCGTGGGTTCTTGGTCGTCGGGTAGGATTTTTCGATAAATTACCGATCGCTTTTATGATAATAATTATTCCAATGTTTCCTTAATTTGTGGATTTAACCCCTTCGTTTGCGCCACGGATATTTTAAATGAGCTTTTGGGAAGTTTCCGAATTGAAACCATTTTAATTTGATTTCCTTGCAGTCGATAATTTTTATTTTGAATTTATTGCCGTTTAGATATGAGTTCTGATTATTTCGCCATAATATTTGGAAACCTTGCATTTCATTTTAATTTAATAATCTCACTGTATTTTAGCGCAATTATGGTACTAATTTCCCAACGTTTAGCTCTGCATAAAGACTGTGACTATTCACTTTTGCATGTATTTAACTGTTCCGTAAGCGCCAGTTTTTTCGTGAACAAGTGTCGCGCTCGGCGTACTTAGTTAACCTCTTAAGGTCCACTTATACTAGAATCTTATTTAAAAAATTCATTCCATGAAAAAAGTGGCCAGAGGCAGTTAGTAAACAAATTGTAGTTTTCAAAATATTTATTTTCTGCTTTAGAAAACAACAAAACAATATGTTCCTTTGCAGGAACACTGGTCATATAGACATAATTATGCAATCAAATATGAAATTCAGCGAAGCAGTTTCTAGTCTTAGTAATACATAGATGTACCTTACACTTTACACAATAGAAATAAGTTTTTAGTCCACACAATGGTCTCTTGCACCGTTGCCTTTCTTTGTTATAAGAAGGAAAGTGGGCCACCTTGTCTGTACGCACGTCAAACTGAGGTATAGGTTTTGTTGCTCCCCTTCTCTTTTTCTCTTCATAATTCTTTTCAGTACTTCCGCTTGGTCTTCCTCTTTTTCTTGTATTTTCATCCTTTCCCACTCGGCAAAGAGCTTCGGCTACTTCAGCACGAAATCCCAAAGAATCTAGAATATCTTTTTTGTCCATGTTACTCTTCTGCATATCAGTCTTGTATTTTAACCATGCGCTAACTAGAGCCAAGTCGATTAAATGAAAAAACAGTTTGAGATACCATTTTCGACTTCTTAGGCTTATCCTGTAGTAGGATATGAGTCCATCAAGAAGGTCAACCCCACCCATAAAGTTATTATATAGCTTTATCATATTGGGACGGGTCACCTCAACTCTTCTTTTGCCTTTTCTGTCAAAGCGTTCAACAATATCGACAGGCTGGCTTCCGCAAAATGTACTAAGGAGACAAACGCTCTTGTTGTCGAACCATTTCAGAGTATGAATATCAACACTGTTGACTGTTGTCTTATATTCCTCATAAGTGCCTCTACCTTTTTTTTTCAAAACGTTGTCGCTGCTGAATTGTAAACCAGGAAGTCTGTTGCATCTTACGGTCCCCAAACTATAAATCCCATCTTCTTGAAGAGAGGTAAGCAGCTTTACAGAGGTAAACCAATTGTCGAAGAAGAGTAAATAATTTTTGTGTTGTGGTATCACAGATGCCAAGCGTAGTACAATATTTCCACTAGCTCCTATATCCTCCTTTCCCGGTGTTGGCAATATTTTTCCTGTGTAAATTTCAAAATTGTGAACCAAACCACTGCTATCGCACAATACGAATATTTTGTAACCCCATTTGTTGGGTTTTTTGGGATTATACTGCTTTAGTGCAGATCTTCCTTTGTACGGCACTATTTGTTCATCTACGCAAAGCATCTGTGGTTTGACTTGATTTTTAAATTTTTCTGTCAATGCATCTATTATGGGTCTAAGCTTGAATAGCTTATCACGGTTTGGATCATTTCTATCCGTGGGAAGGTCATCGTTGTTGTTGAAATGTAAATTCTTTTTTATATCTTCCCATCTCTTTCTGGACATACAGTCAGCAACTTGGGCTACTCTGCAAGCTGACTTCCAGTAAAGTCTATGTCGCGGTAAATGGAAAATTGACATGTATATAACAGTTCCAATAAAAATTTCTAATTCAGAACGTGTTAGATTCAGGGGCTTGTTTACGTCATTTTGAATAGCATATAAATTGCTTTGTTCCACTATGAGATAAAGCAATTCGTTCGAAAAAAATTGCTGATAATAATGAATTGGGCGTCCAATTTCGGACTCCTCGGTTTCCTCCGCAACGAAAGGTGGCAATGGCAATTCTTCATCATTATTATTGAGTTTAGTCCACTTGTATGTGGGTTTTCCTCTTACATTCGTAGCTGTAGCCACATGATCTACAGGTTGATTATCTTCATCTGATTCGGAACTACTAATTGAATCGTCACTGTCAGAAGAAGAGGAATCCCTTGAATTTTGTACAACAAACTCATCATCTGAGTCTCCAAGATTATCGTCCTCACTATCGCTTGGTATGTAGGCCATTTTTACTGTAAAAACCCAACAATATTGCTATTAGTTCATATGTACCAAAAGTCCACTGTTCCATTTCAGGAACAATCTAATTTTCATCTAAATGACCAATGTTCCATATGAGGAACTAACAGAATTTTGGGCTCCTACAGACTAATTGTATATTTACAATAACTAGGAAGGTACAGGCATATCTTCTAAAGTCTAACAATAGCCTAAATAATTTTAGTTTGATCGGTACTTACCCAAAAATTAAAAAATTACGATCACAAATAACTCAACACCACACAACGTGCTCCGTCTGCAAAGGTATGACTGAACTTATTCTAGTTTCACTCTAGATGGCGTTTGCTGTTACTTATCAATGTTTATTCATTGGTATATATTAGGAACAACGGTCAGTTAAAGAACTGGCGGAATGATTGCTCTTTTCTAATTGTTTTTGGTCTGAGTTAGGTATGTTCCTGATTCGGAACACAGGACCTTAAGAGGTTAATTAAAGAAAGTAAAATTCATTTATCTCTCTTTACCTGTTTAAATTCACAAGCTAGCGTAGCTCGTAAGCGGATGATGTTAGTTCGTTAATTTTAGTTGTTTTCCTTCTTATCGGTGGGAAATTCCTCCGAATTCCACTGAATTATTAGTTTTTTAATTGTTTTAGCTGTTTTAATAATTTTTAATTAGCGGATAAAGGCCCAATCGCAGTTTATTAAATACTTAAGTAAATACTCGAATTCATGGTTAGCAGTTCTCGAAGTTTATATATCACGCCCATAATATTAATATTATTTAGGAGGTATCGCACATAATTAGGGATTTACCGAATTAATTTCAAGTTTTATTGCATGATAATTTTAGGATTAAATTTAATTAGTCGTGGATTATGTTAATAGATTTTAAGGTTGTCTTCACTATCCCAGTGATCAATAAAAAAGTTAACTAGAGCTATTTTAAATTCGATGTTCTTCAGTTCTACTGAGAAATTGTGTGGCCGAATTTGATTAGGACCAATTGATACAGGGGTAGTTGACTCTTCTCGCCGTGAACGTTCAAAATCTTTAATTGAAGTTGAAAAGTACTGGTCAAAAATCACATCAATACGATCAGATTTCATCTGGGAGATCGAAGAAAGAAACTTTTTAGAGATAGCATCGAAGATTTGTGGTACATCTTTCATGGTGTGCAAGATGAAAAAACCATCAACGATACTAATGTCGTTCTTTTTCAAGGTTTAGCAATCGAATTAATGTCTGGCAAATTAATTTTAGGTTTTTGAGTACTAAAGGAACATAATATTAAAATGACAGACATACTAAAATGGTTTGAAAATTTTATAAAAAAAAAAAAAAAAATTGCGTATGGCATGTAGTTTGCAACGAAGTGTCTGGCAATAAAATAATTGTGTTTAATAAACCTATCTGAAAACAAGAAATTAAAAATTAAACTTCTTAAAATGCTTTCGAAATCTGGGATTTTTACCTGTACAGGTAGGATGCGCACTAATAAACGCAACCGCCACGGCCAGCCAGATGGGCTAGGGTCTACCCGATAGAGGAAGGATAACAAAATATCAAAGAATCAGCTGACCTGAAATTCTTTCTCGAAAACGTTGCTAGCTCCTATACTATAAGCAAAAGAAGTATTGTAATCGAGGGTTTGTGACTTTTTATAATTTTCTCTTTATAAATTTTTGTAATTTTCAATTCAGGGGGTCGATTCTCGAGCTCGTTCGCAAAGATGCGAGTACGAAGAGATGCGCATGCCAAGATGCTATTCGAAACGAAAATCCGTCTTCTTGAACGAGATTCTGTTCGAGTGCGGATATGGCAACAGCGGCAAAATACAGAGGAAATGCAATGGTTGGCAGAACTCACGCGGTGTCGGTTTGAATCCAAGAACGACTGTTTTAATCTGTTGCCTCCAAATTCAAAACCGTTCGGAAGTTGGCCACTTGCGTATGCGGAACTTATTCGAACGAGTTCGAGAATCCACCCCCAGTTCTTTAAGGTTGTTAGCCGACGACTAATGATGTTTTGTATTATGATTATAGGATTTGACGATGTGGAAATAGATTTTTTTTTTGGGGCCTGCTCAGAAGATGAAGACGGGGTGCCCCAGGGCACCTTTTCTCCTGAGCGGATACAGGACCTATATCGCGAGGCGCGGCGGCTCCACTTTTCGTCACCTCGTAAGGATTTTCTTTTTATACGAGGAGGAGCGGCTGCGGCTCCTGCGAGATTAGGGTTTGTAAATTTTTATGATTTTCTCTTTATAAATTTTTGTCATTTTCATCTCAGTTCTCTAAGGTTGTTAACTGACGATTAATGATGTTTTGTATTTTAATTATAAGGTGTGACGAGATCGAGATCGAGCTCTCCTTCGGGGTCTCCTCAGAAGAAGAGTATGTAGAGGCCGAAGGCACTTTCTCCCTTGAATGAGCTCTACCGTGAGACGCGGCGGCTCCATTTTTCACGAGGGCATCGCGATCGCGGCGGTCGCAGGCGATCTGCGGCACTTCGTAAGTATTTTCTTTTTGCGAGTACGGTTTTGTTAAATACGTTTCGGTTCTAACACTAATTTGTTTAATTCGTAGTTAGTAGTTCTTTTGCTATATTCAGGTTCAATTATGCAATTTCATTAAAGCACGTCAGTCATTCTTTTTACTTTGAAGGGCGGTTAAAACTTTTAGCATTTTTTTTTACATTTTTTGGGTCGGATAATGGCTATTTATGGTATAAGTGAATAAAAGTGAATTTTATCCAACGAAAAAACAGTTTAGCACACGAGGCGAAGCAGCTGAGTGTGATAATGTTTTTGAGGATACACCACTACACTCCAGAGACCAAAGCAAAGGACTCTACCCGGCGAACGTGCTCCAAAGAAGGCGAAAACGGTTCCTTCGGCCGGAAAAGTTATGGCTACTCTTTTTTGGGATTCGCATGGCATCATTTTCATAGACTATTTGGAATTAAAGATAAAACGGCCCCATTTGTCGAAAAAAAAGTCCTGTTTCACCATGATAACGCACTGGTCGAATTACGCTATGAATTACTGCCGCATCCTCCTTATTCGCCAGATTTAGCACCCTGTGACTTTTATGTCCAAATCTAAAAAATGGCTTGGAGGAAGGCGGTTTACTTCAAACGGCGAAGTAATCAATGAAACAGAGGCTTATTTTGCAGAGTTTGGTAAATCATATTTTTTGAATGGGTTAAAAAAGTTAGAATATCGCTGGACGAGGTACATAGAGTTGAAAGGAGATTATAATGAGAAATACACAAAATTAAAAAAAATGCTTTCTCTTTCTTAATACGGGTACTTATCAAACAGTCCTCGTAAGCGCATGATGTTAGTTCGTTAATTTTAGTTGTTCTTCTTATTGTCGGTGGGAAATTTCTCCGAATTCCACTGAATTATTAGTTTTTTAATTGTTTTAGCTGTTTTAAAAATTTTTAATTAGCGGATAAATGCCCAATCGCAGTTTATTAAATACTTAAGTAAATACTCGAATTCATGGTTAACAGTTTTCGAAGTTTATTTATCACGCCCATAATATTAATATTATTTAGAAGGTATCGCACATAATTAGGGATTTACCGAATTAATTTCAAGTTTTATTGCATGATAATTTTAGGATTAAATTTACTTAGTCGTGGATTATGTTCATAGATTTTAAGGTTTTTATTAATGGAATACAATTGCGTAGCACTTTAAATATAGTTTTGCATGTTTTTAGTTATGTAAATTTATTCTCATGTTTTATTTTGCCGTTCTCCATTTACACATTTATTCAATTATCCTTTTGGTACCTATGCTTGTAACTTTTGCTTTCACTTTGCGAATAATTGTGTAAGATCAAGGCGCTTTTATTATTTTATTTTATGGAGGGTCGGAATTTTCACAACATTTTAAATCTAAAACCAATTTATTTATGCCAAATCATATTGCGGTTAATATTTCCGGAAAAACTAAGTTCTAAAAAATTAATCATTTATCTAGTTCAAGGGGAGTAAAATGCAAATTGAGAAGAAAAATTGAAAACCAGTTCATACCTACCAAAAATTTTTAGAATATGTTGCTTATATTAACTCTTAGATTTTTTTTTTGTGTTACACTCTTTTGTCAAAATTTTTACCTTCCTTTTTGGCCCAATTTTTACTTCCCGAGCGTAATCAAAAGTAGTATTGTAATCTAGGGTTTGTAACTTTTTATAATTTTCTCTTTATAAATTTTTGTAATTTTCATTTCAGGGGGTCGATTCTCGAACTCGTTCGCAAAGATTCGAGTACGAATAGATGCGCATGCCAAGATACTATTCGAAACGAAAATCCGTCTTCTTGAACGAGATTCAATGCGAATAGCAACTCGATGCGCATACGAAGGCCTCTGTTCGAGTGAGGATATGGCAACAGCGGCAAAATACAGAGGAAATGCAATGGTTGGCAGAACTCACGCGGTGTCGGTTTGAATCCAAGAACGACTGTTTTAATCTGTTGCCTCCAAATTCAAAACCGTTCGGAAGTTGGCCACTTGCGTATGCGGAACTTATTCGAACGAGTTCGAGAATCCACCCCCAGTTCTTTAAGGTTGTTAGCCGACGACTAATGATGTTTTGTATTATGATTATAGGATCCGACGATGTGGAAATCGATTTCTTTTTTGGGGCCTCCTCAAAAGATGAAGATGGGGTGCCCCAGGGCACCTTTTCTCCTGAGCGGATACAGGACCTATATCGCGAGGCGCGGCGGCTCCACTTTTCGTCACCTCGTAAGGATTTTCTTTTTATACGAGGAGGAGCGGCTGCGGCTCCTGCGAGATTAGGGTTTGTAAACTTTTATGATTTTCTCTTTATAAATTTTTGTCATTTTCATCTCAGTCCTCTAAGGTTGTTAGCTGATGATTAATGATGTTTTGTATTTTAATTATAGGGTGTGACGAGATCGAGATCGAGATCGAGCTCTCCTTCGGGGTCTCCTCAGAAGAAGAGTATGTAGAGGCCGAAGGCACCTTCTCCCTTGAATGAGCTCTACCGTGAGACGCTGCGGCTCCATTTTTCACGAGGGCATCGCGTTCGCGGCGGTCGCAGGCGATCTGCGGCACTTCGTAAGTATTTTCTTTTTGTGAGTACGGTTTTGTTAAATACGTTTCGGTTCTAACACTAATTTGTTTAATTCGTAGTTGTTAGTTCTTTTGCTATATTCAGGTTCAATTATGCAGTTTCATTAAAGCACGTCATTCTTTTTACTTTGAAGGGCGGTTAAAACTTTTAGCATTTTTTTTTTTACATTTTTTGGGTTGGATAATGGCTATTTATGGTATAAGTGAATAAAAGTGAATTTTATCCAACGAAAAAACAGTTTAGCACACGATGCGAAGCTGAGTGTGATAATGTTTTTGAGTGGATAAAATTCGTTTTTTCACGTGTATCATATCCACACATCCAAAGCAACGAAAATTTCAGTGGTAGTGCGAATTTTTAGTTTTTTTACTTTATTCGTATTGCCAATAGCAGTGTGAATAAAGTGTTGCTATAAACATTTTATTCATCCTTTCGATTAAACTATTGTTTTAATAGCGAGATTTAATATACAAAATGAGCATTTTAATTAGTAGAATTTGGAAAAAATATTTTTAACAAAATTTTATACATAAGAGTTATGAGCTGTTGGATAATAAATTTTGTTTTTATTTTTATTGTTCTGTAAGCGTGATTCTTTTACAATCATCGTTTTTTACTCGGGAAAGCGTACAGATTTTTTTTTTGTGTGATGGAACCTTTGCAACTTAAGTGGGAGTTTTAATAGATAACTGTTTTCTACGCCAATGTAAATAATTATGGTCTGGAAAAATTTTGAAGTTTGTCGTGATTTATTCTCAGTTATATACCTTAATTGATTACTTAATCAATTTGCGAACTGATTATTTTTCTGTTTGTTTCAGAGGCGTCCCGGCCATCGACCTCCTCGGGTGACGGGCAGCAAAAGAAACAAAATAAACCATAAACGTTAGCTTTACTTAGTTGTGTGTTTTTTTTTTTTTTTTTCTTGGAGAATAAACTTTTTTTTTGAGTATTTGCCTGTGTTTGTTTTTTTTTTTTTTGGTAACGTGCAATTTTTATGCAAAAGGGAAAAGGTATGGTGCTTACAAAATCTTTTGTTGGGTACGACCGTGAGGGATCGCAATGCAAATGTGCACGTGTCGTACTGAAGTGAGATTTCTAGGTGTTAACAGCTGTTATGATGAAACTTATTGTGATAATTATGTTACGAATCTTTTGTGCATATGACGACACGTTGTTTCCTGCTGGTAATCAAAACAATTTCTACATACTCAAGGTTTCTATTTTAAGAATAATTTGGATTTATACGCGTATTGAAAAGTTTTTTACAAAAAAATTAAACTATAAGTGGGGTGTCTGGTATTTCTTGAGCCAATAGGGTGTAGCGTCGTTTAACCTTTCTGCCAATTAGGAGTTTATTGAAGCGAGAGAATACTTTCGGTGATGATGAGAATTTTGGATATTTCGTAAAGACGTTAGTATTTGTTGTCATTTGCTAGAGTGAACGCGGCCCGTATTTTCAGAAAGATTTATCGTATGTAATGATTAATGTAATTCTACAACGATCTGCACGTCAGTGATCTAATATTATATATCATGTGATGGGCTCATACACCTCTCGTTGCAGCTAGATGAAATCACCAAGGTAGAACATGACTTCATCATAGTACCAGATGAAATTGCGTACAGAGCGTACCCCAGCAAAGCGCGTATAAATGGAGAAGAATTAATGACTATGAAAGACTACAAATAATGAGGGAATTAAGAGGAGATTTAAAGTTAAAGATAGAAGATACCGTAATGGCAACCCTATACGAAGATGACGCTACATTAGTATTAAGAGATACCGCCATGGCAACCCCATACACAAATGTGAATCCGTTAGATTTAGGAGAGTTCAATTGGGAAGGTTCATTCAAATTAAGCAATATCAGCGTGGCAACCCCATACGAAGCTGGAATCATATTCGATATAAGCAATACCGTCATGGCAACCCCATACGAAGCTGGAATCATATTCGATATAAGCAATACCATCATGGTAACCCCATACGAAGCTGAAATCGCTTCCGATTTAAAAAATATCGTTACGGCAACCCCGTACGAAGATACTAACACATTCGATTTAAGTAATATCGGCATGGCAACCCCATACGAAGCTGGAATCGCATTCGATTTAAAAGATATCGTCACGGCAACCCCATACGAAAATGTGGTTTTATTAGGATTAGAGGAAGGATTCGAGCTGAAGAATCATATTCGTTCCACCGATTTCCAGAAGACCATACAAACTCCCATACCATCGAAAGGAGATACTTAACAATAGAATACAAACCCTCATTGACAACGAATCATACAAGAAAGTCAGTCTCCATGGTCAGCACCAGCTATATTGATCGAAAAGAAGAGACATCCAGGAGAAGATCCAGAATTTCGATTATGTACTGACTATCGGGAACTGAATAAGATCACGAAACCAGATTTCTTTCCACTACCAATACTACAAGACACACTAGATCAATTACAAGGAGTAAGTCTATTTTCCATTGAAATATAACCAGAAGATAGAGAGATAACCGGTTTTAGCACTCCATATGGTCATTACGAATTTAATGGGTTTAAGAAATGCACTTCGTACCTGGCAAAGATTGAAGTACAACGTATTCAACGGCCTAGTAGGAACTGAATGCCTAGTATATCTCGATGACGCCATAATCTTCAGCAGCAACAACATTCAAGAACATTTAGAACGATTGAGAAACGTCTTCATCAGAATAAGAGAGTCTAATCTGAAATTTAAGTCAACTAAATGTAATTTTCTACTGAAAGAAGCCAAATACCTAGGCACATCATTTCAGCAGAAGGATGCAGAACAGATCCAGCAAAAATAAAAGCTGTAGAACATTATCCCAGACCTAAATCAGCTAAAGATATCAAAGCATTCCTACGGATTCTACAGAAAATTCGTACCAAAATTTGCAGCTCTAGCAAAACCTCTGACACACTAACAAAGAAGGATGCCAAGTTCCAATGGAAAGAGGAACAAGAACTTGCATTCGATCAACTTAGAACAGCATTAATGAATACACCAATTCTGAAATATCCAGACTTCACAAGACTACAAGATATTGGTAACAGACGCATCAGGAATCGCAGTTAGCGCTATACTAGCTCAGAAATACACCATCGAACATCCCATCAGGTATGCTAGCAGGATACTTAGATATGCTGGAACACGCTACAGCACGATCGAAAGAGAACTCTTAGCGATAATTTGGGCGGTAAAACACTTCAAAGCGTATCTATTAGGGAAACCATTCACCATCTATACAGATCACAGACCTTTAAAATATTTATTCTCAGTCGAAGACCCGAATTCACGACTAGCCAAATGTGCAGTGTGCATGGAATTTGACTTTGAAATTGAATATATCAACGGGGAAAGCGAAACCATGTGGATTCTTTCACGAACTAGATTTTTCAGGTGTACTCAGGGAAGGAGCAACAGAAGTGAAAACAATTACAACCAAGTTACCTTACTGCGAACCTGTCATCAACAACATGGATGAAATAAAGAACTATCAGAAGAACGACCACGATGTGCAAAGAGGACTTAAAACCGGAAAATACTACCTCGATTAAGATGGAGTATGCCATAGACCTAGAGAAGAACTGCAAAGACAAGATCCCATAGTGATCCCAAGACCATTGAGATACAGAATGATCCATTTACACACGATACTCCATGGACAGCTCATGGGGTAGCCAAAAAGACGACTCAACTCATCCAGCAAAACTTCTGGAAAGGAATGACTACCGATGTAAAGAAATAGTGTCAACGATGTCACTCCTGTAATTTGTGAAACACCAACCAAAATCATCAGCAGACATGCAGAAAATGCCAGTACCATGTGGAATTTGGGGCTTAGTATCCCTAGTTATAGACGGACCACTCCACCTAAGGAGCACAGGAAACCGATATATCTTAACATGCATGGATTATCTTACCAGATATCCCGAGTGCATTCCATTACCCGATATGCATGCCAAAACTATTGCCAAAGCTTTTGTAACTAACATAGTCTTACGACATGGAACACCACGAATGTTACCTACAGACTGTGGAACCCAGTTCTTATCGGAACTCTTTCAAGAAATGTGTCGAATTTTAGGAATCGAGAAAATCTAAGCAAGTCCATATAGACCTTCAACGAATGGAGTCATCGAGCGCATGCACCATAGAATGAGACGAAATGATTCCCTTCGTCGTAATGGCTTATCGGAACAGAGTTCATGAAAGTACAAAAGAAACACCATTTTTCCTAATGCATGGACGAGATATGGAACTCTCGGTCCACATCTTACTCAACCCAACCAGAGTCAGATACAATTTCGATAAACATTACTAATGGCAAGGATGCAACATGCCTTACAAACAGCCGGATGCAACCTGGAGAGAAACAATCAATTGAGGTGTGACAAACGCAACAAGAAAACCAAATACCAACATTACCAACAAGGAGACAAGGTGTATCTTTTCACACCAGCAGTAAAAGGGAAGACATTAGCATCAAAATTATATCCGAAATGGAGCGGTCCGTACCGCGACATTGCGCAAACAGTACCAGTTAATTACTTAAGGGGATACTTTCCGGTAGAAATTTGGTACAATTTCAGCTGTTTTCGAACACATTTTGCGCCAAAACTAAGCAACCAGTTCTGTGTAAAAAAATCCTAAATCCCTAACAAAATCATAGCTTTGTACTATTTTTTTGTGGCGACTGTGTGAGTTTTTTCATAAATGATCCAGCGGGCTCTATCATTCCTATATGAACCATTCTAGATAAGTACTGAAAGTTGTTTTTAATAGTTGTGCCCAAAATTCCAGCTAGAAAATACCCTTACATTACACCATAAATCAACTCTCGAATGTTTTGTTTCAACTGTTCTTGTCTTTGCCACACGCTGCGCTGCACCAAATCGTAAATCACGATAAGTCAAATACTTACTAGGTTTCTTGTGGAAATGGGATATGGTGTGAATCGCTGGGTCGTAAAAAAAAACCGAACCCATTTCTATAAAGTTGTTATTGATCATTACATGGTGATGCATGACGAGTCTAAGATTCGTGAGAAATTTTGGGTGCCCGAATATGAGAAATTTAAAAACAGATGCGTGAAAACAGTCTTTTCCTGGAAATTCTCTCGCAGGTGGATATATTGATGCCGATTGGATTTGAAGGCTACGTGACAACAGAATGCTAATTTTTGATAGGCAAATTAGAAAGTGGTTGGGGATGAATCTTGGTGGAGGAAAAACAAACTCGTATAAATTTGGGACTAAGTAATTTTTTTGTTATTTATCTTAGGGATCGTTTCACAAGATAAAATATTATAACACAAGTGTTTATTTTCTAAATCAAAAAACTTGCGAACAGTGGTAGTAAATCGTGATGTATAGTAGTTTTTTTATTTATCACGTTCATCCCGTTTATCTCTACCTCAACAAAATGGAAGGATGTAAGAATAAACAATTGAGACTTACCCGTCTTCGAAAAAATAAAAGACTGTTGGCAAAGCGAAGGTAAGAGAAGTTTTTTATTCGTACTTTAAGTGCATACAAGTTAGGTGAAATAAAAGTATTGAGTCAAAAAACAATTACTTGTGTCACATTGTTATCCACTGAACTGTACGGTTAAAAGTATAACTCTACAATATTAATATTGGTTTATTTTCAGAATAGCAATGCGTACGTTATGGTCCACAAATCCCGACACACTAACAAATGGTGAACAAAATGCTGCTTCAAATAGTAGCCTAATAATTGAAGAACACACAGCCGCATCTTTTAGTACAACTGATCAACCCAGCACTTCTGCAAGCATTATAGAACAAGAAGATTGGAAATATTCAAACAATAGTCAGCACTCTTTATACTGCTCTAAGAAAGTACGCCTTGCGAAAAGGAAAAGGTAATCAGCGATTCGATGGGCGGGCGAAGAATCGTTAAAGTACAAACATTTATCGAGCAGATTTTGTCATTTCCTCACCATGGATTATTTTCTTGTTCTTCGGGCTCTTCTGGAAACACTGTTCGCATTTTAAAGGAAGTAAGAAGAGGGTTTATTTCTGAATTTGTATTGATATGCGACTTATGTAAAGTTGAGGATAAAGTTTATTCAGATAAAACTGATGGAAAATTAAATACAAATGGAGCTGCGGTATTGGGTGCAAAAAGCATCGGTTACGGATTTTCACAATTAAATGAATTTGTCAGTGCCATGAACATCCCAAAAATATCTTATAAAAGATATAAAGATGTAGAAGATAATTTGCAAGAAATTATTGAAGAAGAGTTTTGGAAATTCATGATTGAAGCTGGGAAAAAAGAAGCAGAGATGGCCAAAGAAAAAGGAATGGAGCATGTATGTATGTTTTAAAAACTGGGACGGAACATCTACTGGGATGGAAAGCGACATTATTTTAGAGGAATTTAAGCAAAGCATATCTATTCACGGACTAAAATATGCGTATTTTGTTGGTGATGGCGACAGTAGTGTTCTGAAGAGACTTCAAGCAGAGAGTCCGTATGTGGTGGAATCACTTGTTAAGCAACTATTGCACTAACTTAAAAAATCTAGTAATAAAAAAATTTAGTTCCAAAGGACTTCCCATCGCACCTTTTCTTCGACAATTTCTGAAAAAGTCCATACAACGACTTAGAACAGCAGTGAATTGCGCGGTCAAATATAGAAGATCTCAAGATGTTTCATTTCAAGACCAAGTGAATAATTTGAAAACAGACATAGAAAACAGTGTTTCTCATGTTTTTGGTGAACATAAGAAATGTGATAATTACTTTTGCAAAGGTGATAAACCAAATGAATTTAATCAAGTTCCGACTTTAAAACAACGTGGGTTGTACAATGATATCATGTCTTTTGCTAACAGACTTATATACAGTAGTAAAAGTTTGCGTCGTTGCTAAGTTTATTAGAGGAAAGAGAGTAGATTTTTCAAAGAGAGGAGGGTATAAAATGAGGTGTCAAGCGGCTAGTATTTGCTACAATACAGGGGTTGCATTTCAATCGGTTTTGCACAAAGCAATCACTGAAAAGTTTATTGAAAGAAAAAAGAAATTAAACTGCAAGAGACAGCTATTTGAAAAAACAAAGAAATCCAATAAGAAGCAAGTTGTTGCTGAGGCAGACGAAGACTATGGGGACGTGGAAGAAATTTTAGATGCTGAAGAACTGACAAGAAGAACAAACGTGTTTCTTAGATCATTGAAGAAAACTAAGGAAAAAATATTAGAAATTGCAGAAAATACAAAAAAACAAAGACAATCCGCATTATGATTTAGAGAAAGACGAAAAAGGATTACCGCTTCTATGTTCGGCAAAATTTGTAAACTGAAGCCTACAACAAATCCACATAAAACAATAAAAAACTTCCTTCAAAGTTTTTCCTCAGAAAGCACTTCTTACGGAATTGAACACGAACCCATAGCATTCACAGAGTTTTCTGAGTACTTGAAGCAATCTGTAAAACCGTCTGGATTTTATATCGATGAACAAGCAAATTACCTTGGAGCGAGTCCAGACGGTCTTATTGGTTCTAACGGCCTTGTTGAAATTAAATGCCCTTACAGCTGTAGAACACTAACGCCTCAGGAAGCTATTTTAACAAAAAAAAAAATACATACGCTATTTTCCAAAATGAAAATATGCACTTAAAACAAAACCATAATTATTTTTATCAGGTACAGGGACAGCTACACATAACTAAGCGCGATTTTTGCTAGTTTGTTGTATGGACGCCGAAAGGATTTCTTTTCGAAAAGATTCAACGAGACGACGAATTCTTTGAAAGTAATATGAGCTCTAAACTTAACAATTTTTATTTTCAACATTTTTTGCCCTATAGGTATTACTAAATTACCTCAATAGTTGGCACTAAGTAGTGCAAAAATATGTACATATTTATAGAATAATTAAATATGTCTTATGTTTCATATATACAATACATATATATTTCTATAAAATTATGCAGTTATGTACGACTGCCTTATGGTGTTGTTTGTTGTTGTATTATGTTATTTATATTATAGTTATTTTAAAGAAGCTGTTGTATTATAATTGTTAAAACGCAGTTGAGCATAAAATATTGTGTTATTAATGTAACTTTATTGACTCTTTCTATTTTAAATAAATATGTAAAACCTAAGAATACATTATTTATATTAAGCAATTCCAAAATCCTAAAATTATTTTTCATCAATGAAAATAATAATAATCCTCTAAAAGAAAGGATATCATATCCATGCGACACAAAAATACAAAAATACTCGAAAATTACAGTAATGTCACAATCCAAATCGAATTCTTTCGAAGTATAAACACAATACTCGAAGTTAACCATGTAATTAATAAGAGTTAATTTTCTAGTTAAATATATTTTCTATCGTTCGCACTTTTCAAATTTTACACTTGTTCAAAGAACTGGGATTTGTTTCAGCGAAGGAAGTTCTGCCGAAATAAATTAGGTACGACCAATTTTTAGGAGCTGTGCTGCATATTTACTTACTACAAACGACTACAAAACCACCAGTCCGATACAATAGAAATAGACCAAGTATTTGACTATTTTATGCGACTCTAGCTTGAGTATTTTGTTGGTTCCCTATTCAGCTCTACTTCGTATAAAACATCCCTAACGCAAGGCGTGTAGACAAATGAATATGCAATACGGAGATTTTACAATGAGAAGAATTTGGGAAGTATCCCCTTAATCAAAGAAATCGGAAAAACAAAGGAATTATTAGTGCATGAAAGTTGAATGAAACCGTCGAGAACCATTGAAATCAGAAGAAGAACTCGTATTCCCAACGAGAAAACCAACGAGAGAGAGCGAAATAAGCAGTGACGAAGATGAAGGAGAGCGAAAGATAGCGAAGAGAATTCTAGAAGATATAGACGGATTACAACAATTATTTACTTTCGAAGAAGAAACTAGCAGCGAAGAAGAAGAAGAAGAAGAAGAAGCAGATCAAGCAGAGGAAGAAGCCGAAATAGAAGAACCATCAGACGACGAAACGACGATGAAGAAGAAGGAAACGGACAACCGCACCCTTACCATACAAGAAGCAAGCCCCAGAGCACCCTTGGGTACTACGTAAACGAATATAACCGGAATACACTTATTATACATATACCGTTTAAGATAGATAAACACATAGAAAATGTGAACCGTTATTTATTATATGTAGATAAAGTTAGTAAAGTGGCCGTCACAATAAGCTGAGCGCCTCAAGCGCTCAATAAACCCCTAACCACAGCTTATAGATGCCATAAATTTGGTCTGAATGCCGCGTACCATTCAGTTACTACTCAAATAAGAATTATGCTGTACCCAAACAGTGGAGAGTGATAAAAATTACAACCATCCTAATCACTTCAATAAGTGGCAACACGACCGCGCCCCAGGCAGCATTCGGTAAAATTTGACGGCCACTATAACATAGCATAGATGAACCAGGAGTCAAGTACTAAGACCACATATTGATTACAGATGAGTATATCACCATCTTAACATGGATTGGCCTAATCAGACAAGCCGCATCCCTAACCGCTTACAATTGTCAGAACCCGTCAACAAACATCACGAATATCGCTAAATGACGTAGCCGAATGCCCAGACCCAGAATATAGATATGTTACATTACCCAGACAATTTTAAATCATTACATGTGCATACATGTCTCGTCACGTTTCATAACATACTGTGGCATGCATAATCTCAGCAGTATAATAAGCCGAGGCCTTTAAACCTATGTCCACACCGCGAGTAGAGACGGTTGCAAATTGATTCACCAGTATCAGGAATATAGAGGATTCTACGGACAAATCATTTCACGTATCCGACCAAACAGCACTATCAGCATCTACGTAACACTAGCGGGAGGAATATCAACTGACGGAACTTGCCGAGGAACAACCTATTCGGAAAACGGAATCTCATGGGACAACGTAGTAGTCGTAGCCACCATAAAGATAACAGTGCAAGATTGCAAGATTATCTAGCCACGTTAAAACTAGAACAGAATGAAATCACACTCAGAGGAGGAATAACCGGGATCGACACAATTTATCGGAGAGTCAGTATAGAATCCTATAGAACCAACAAAGTGCAGCACCGTAGCCATACTATTCAATGGAGAAGTCCACCTTGTCTATCAAAGAAACTCATCAGCACCAACCAAATACATAGTCATGGAACAAGGGGACAAAGTATTTGCCTTATCCTTGGAGAAACAGGACGCCGCTTGCGGAGCGACCGTGTGGGTAACAGAACATCCGAGATTATTTGTAGCTGAATGAATTATAATATCACCAATGAAAGACATAGGACGAAACATCAGATCAGAAAATGTCGAACTAACCATGTACGTCAATTCCAAGTTTCTGTATTTTCAAGGCGATTCTCTTAGCCCATTATGGTTCTGCTTAGCAATAAATCCCCTCTCCGATATCCTGAACAGCTGCAATTATGGGTTTAATATAAGAATTAACAAACAAAGAGAAAACAGAATAAGTCACTTGCTGTATATGGATGACATAAAAATATATGCAAGTACTCAAAGTCAGTTAACAAACCTATTAAATCTGACTGAACAATTTTCCGGTGATATTGGTATGTCTTTTGGTATTGAGAAATGTAAGACCCAAGCAATCAGAAAAGGCGTCCAACACCAAGTACCACATATAACCCAGAATAAGGAAATCATCGAAGCCCAAGAAAGAAACGATACATGCAAATATCTGGGTTTCTATCAATCCTCCCACATCAATCATACCAAAACGAAAACACAGTTGAAAGATCAATACCTAGCGAGGTTAAAATTAATATTGAAGACACAGTTAAATGGAAAAAATTTAATGAAAGCAGTAAATACATTCTGCGTTCCACTGCTAACATATTCTTTTGGAGTCATTAAATGGTCAAAAACTGATCTTGAAAATTTAAACATCGCAACAAGGAAAATCTTCACACAGTATAGAAGGCATCATCCAAAATCGTCGATTGAAAGATTCTCATTACCAAGACAGAATGGAGAAAGGGGTTTCCAGAACTTAGAAAACTTATATCAGAGACAAATATCAGATTTGAAGAAGTATTTCTTGAAACGAGCGGAAAGAAATGAAATGTTTCGCACCATCACAAGAGCAGATTTAAACCACACACCCTTAAGTCTGTCGAACACCGAAGAAATCCCCACCCCCCACACAATAGACAAAATAATAAGTGGGCTAAAACAAAAACACTACATGGAAAATTCTACAAAGACTTAGAAGAAACTCATGTCAATAAGAAGATGTCATTGATTTGGTTAAAAAAATCAAGTTTGTATGCCGAAACAGAAGGATTTGTGTTTGCTATTCAAGACCAAGTAATCAATACCAAAAATTACAGAAAATACATCATCAAAGATACGAATATAAGAAACGACTGCTGTCGCCTCTGCAAAGTAAAACCTGAAACGATCCAGCACATAATCTCTTCCTGCAGTATCCTAGCACAAACTGACTACAAAGCTAGACACGACAACGCCGCTAAAATCATCCACAAAGAATTAGCAACACTTATGAACTTAATCGAAGATACGACACCCTATTACACTTACATTCCATCTCCGTTCCTTGAAAATAACAAATACAAATTAAGTATACTGGGATCGCACAATACTTACAGACTTAAACATTACAGCTAACAGACCAGACATCATACTTATCAAAAAACACACAAACGAAGCCATTCTCATTGACATTGCTATTCCTAACACAAACAACATTATTCAAACATACCACACCAAGATTTCAAAATATCTACAATTATCGATAGAAATGAAATCCATGTTAAATCTTAAAAAAATTTCAATTCTGCCCCTAGTTATCTCTAATGTAGGTATAGTTCCAAATAGCTTTGTTGAGAATTTAAAGTCTTTGCATTTGAATGATTCAATAATTGTCAAAACTCAAAAAGCTGTTTTGTTAGGAACATGTCATATTGTTCGTAAGTTTCTTGAACAGTCTGATCATGTCAGTCAGATTAGATTAGCACCACTAGCTCAGAGTAGTGTAGGTCACTTTCCAAGTGATGCACGGATAAATGGTCGGTAGTTACGCTAGACTTTTGGGGATAGGGTGAGATTAGAGAATAATAGCAGACTAATTTGTATGCTGTAATTCTAGAATCTCGAAAGTTGTTCTGTTAATCTAATCAATGCATATCATTACTTGGTCTTAGTACCCGTAATGATAGAAGTCTTGCCTGAATGCCGGTCATTTCTTGGTTAGTGGTGGGTCTTAATAAATAATGCATGCCCAGTACTAAGAAAATAATCTCATACATACACTCCATTTAAATAACTTTAGATTGTAAGAGAGCAAGATAAAGAGTTTGACCGTAGGTAGTTCGACACAAGAAGGAGATTCAGCATAAATCTCTAGAAATTCGACAACACGATGTCTACTGTAAATCAGCAATGGGTCCCCATGATTTGGCCAGTTAAAGACAATTCCAAGCTATATAACTTAACATGGCAACAACCAAGGAACAATTCTAACCCAATAGACATATGGTGGGTTAGTCACGACACAAACACCGTAAACAATATCTCGACGACGATGACATCTGTTCTCCTCCCTATGAACTGCGGAGAACGTCAAATGATAAGTCTAAAGCAACATGACCCTATGCGAGCGTATGTTGAACAGTCGCAAACGCTCGTATATCAACCAAGGTACTCATGAGCACAAATTCTCAATGAGCTAGAGTAATACAATGATATTCTAATCATTGTATTCGGCCTGATTATCATTAATTTACTTTTTTTGTGTTGCATGATTCAACCTGTACACGCCATCCACACCCACAACATCAACTTACTTCTCTGGAAGTACCCTCAACTTCTCCAAAAGGCTTCACCTTGTTGGCACGAACTCCCTTCAACATAACGTGGCGATCCAACTGCAAGGAGAACCTCGTCTATATGGCGAACAAGGAAACATCAGCCGGTTATGACTAGAGAGCGGATTTCTGTCGGGCTAGGCAAGGCCAAACTCGGTACGGCTCATACGGGATGCGAATTCATTGCGGTTACGGACTGCACTTCGTTTATTTAAGATTAGAATAACGCTGTTTCGTTGCACTCTGCTGTTAATTCCCGTTCTCATTTACTTAGCCGTTTGATTAATAAATCGTTAATTATATTTATGGAATTAGTACCGATTAAATTCAGTGATTATCTATCACCCGCTACTGAGTCCTGGCGATCCAGCGCGTCCCCACCTATAATCGTGACGTAGCCCGACAGAAATCCGCTGTCTATTTATGACACTGCGAGACCATCCACGAAATTTCGAGGAGAGGCTATCAACAACGAATACCAGACAGATATAGAGCAGATCATTTTCATTTTCTGATTATTATACTATAGTTTTGGGAAACCTCGCATTTCATTTTAATTTAATAATCTCACTGTATTTTAACGCATTTATGGTACTAATTTCTCAACGTTTAACTGTACGCAAAGACTGTGTCATTTTTGCGTTTATTTGACTGTCCTGTAACCGCTGATTTTCTCGTGAACAAGTGTTCGCGCTCGGCGTATTTAGCTAATTAAATAAAGTAAAATTTGCTTGTCTCTCTTTGCATGTTTAATTTCACAAGTTAGCATAGATTTTTTAGTTGTTTTCTTTATTCTCAGTGGAAAATTTCTTTGAATTCCACTGAATTATTTTAATTGTTCTTAGCTGTTTTAAAAGTACTTAATTAGCGGGTCGCAGTTTATTAAATACTTAAGTGCATTACTCGAATTCGTATTTAGCAGTTTTCGAAGTTTATTTATCACGCACTTATTATTATTATGGTTTAGAAGGTATCGCAGTTAATTAGGGATTCACTAGGTTAGTTTCAAGTTTTAATTGCATGATGATATTAGAGAATTTTTAGGATTAATTTTAATTAGTTTCATGGGTTATGTTCATAGATTTTAAGGTTTTAATAACGGAATACAATTGCGTGGCGCTTTTATTATAGTTTTTCATGTTTTTAGGTATCTAAGTTTAATCTCATGTTTTTATTTTGCCATTCTCCATTTACATATTTACTTATTTATCATTTTACTACGCTTGTAGTTTTATTTTTCAATATATGTATTAAAATGTTAAAAACGTGTAATTATTACCTCTTCTTCCACATGCAATTTAGCTCTTCCATTTCCAAAGAAATGGGTCTACACCCAAATCATTGTTTAAGTATATTATAGTTGGACAATCTATGCCGTGAATCACTTTCTCGTGTAGAAAAGAATGAACATTATATTTAACATCTCACACCTTACGAAAGGGGGTAAAAATTGTGTATAAATACGCAATATCGATAAGGTAGTAAACTGACGTATTAGTCAGTACGTTGTACGGAGAGCAGTCACAAAATAAGCGTACGTACGTGTTGTAGGTGTATGCATATATGTATATGTTTATATGTAGTGTCTGTGCGAAGGTGGTTTTGTTTACATATAACATACATATATCATTTCAACGAACATCTGGAAGGGTTAACCGAATTTATGCCTTATTAGTGAGAAGATAAAAATGTCCCACACGTAGTATTTGTTTTTTTATTTGAACAAATGATAATTGAAATAATCGTAAATTGTTACAAAAGTTTGTCATCGTGGCTGTCAAAGAGAAATAAAAGTGTAATACAAATTGTAGTAACTATTTATTTAAGAAACAAAACAAAATCTCTTTTCAATTTTTTTTAGACTGGAGCCGACCACCTTACCGAACGACGGTGAAGCAGAACCGGAAATTACTGGAGAAGAGGCCGGGGGTGCATCTGAATTAAATACAAAAATAAAATAACTTCTAAACTCGATTATTTGACAAATCATGCTTACTCATAGTACTTACGAGTGGACGCTTGATCTAACAATCTATTTCGTCAATTCGATCTGGGGAAAACGTCGCATTCGTCGGAGAACGGGACCCCGAAGAAAAAAAACGATCTCAACTTCATCGAATTCTGGTATTTGGTAGGTACAATTGTACATTTGTTCAACCACTAAAGACATTAAACAAACGAATAAAGCCATATAGAACAAAAAAAAAACACTAAAAACGTACCGTCCTCACGGAGAGCCTTCAGTGGCTCCTCCTCCTCCTCGTAGCCCGCAGAGAAGTTAAAGTTTCTTTTTAAAAGCTGAAACAAAAATGGCTTGCTTTTCTTAGGGACGTAACGTGACCACCTAACTACTATACTAATCTAAATTTGGTTAAATTGTTGTTGAGTAAATCAGAAAACAAATACATTAACGACTAAACTAGAAAGTTCAAAAACTGTTTGACAAAATATACTACGCGTACTTACATGTAAGACTCAGATCTAGCGCCTGAAATACGGACGCCTGGTTCTCCAATCTAATTCTCGAATTCGCTCACGGAAAAACGTCTCTTGAGTCTCTTCTCTCCTGCGTACCACCATTATTACTACATAATTAATAGCTGGTTCACTCATATGTAACTATCATTTTCTGTCATACTTGTAGACACTGTTATTGAAGCCATTCAATACCATTTGCCTGTCAATCCAGTTCACAAATTTGGCTACACTAACATACACTCCCGGAGCATCCGTCGTTCCGCATATCAACCCCCAAGAGACAATGCCAAATTGTTCATATACATTTTTAGTGTCTGCTATCCCACACATTAGGGGACTTCCTCCATCTCCCTTGCATGAGTCCTTCTTCTCACCACCCGCACATATGAAAGTTGAGTCCAGTTTAAACCATGGCCCTAATGATGCCATTTGCAGTGCCATCTCGCAAAAACTATGAGACACCATTGGAAACGTCGCCTTATTTAGAATATTCGAATACCGACTCTGGTGGGAAGTTTTACCCCATCCTGTTACTAAACATTCTTTTGGAATAGGGTTCGAATTTTCAGGGGGCAAGCAAACTACTCCAATATTTTCTTGGAGGGGAAAAGGCTTGTCGACGATGATCAGAGCGATGTCGTTTTTTAGCGAATGAGCGTCGTACGCGCCATGGATGATTATCTGCCAAAGAGACGATTCTTTAGTTTTAATAAACAAGTATTTAGCATGTACCACATGTTAATTAGACAATGTAAATGTAAATATAGGTAGATACCTTTGCCGCTGCACGATCTTCGTGTTCCAGGGGCTCATTTCGGGAGTAACGGTCCCAATCTCCGGCTCGTACCTTGTATGGGCCCAGTTTATCGACACAATGGGCAGCAGTCAAAGCCACTTGAGGATGGATTAAAGAACCTCCACAACGGTAGCCATTTCGGTAAAAAATTGCCAACATCCAAGGAAACTCGGCGAAATTTGCCTTGGTGTGTGAGTTGAAAATCCGATAGCTCGTATTGTCGTTAAACGGTTGAGTATCGAGACGTCGTTCCCCACATCTGACGTCGCAGCATACGTCTGCGTCGCTTTCGCACCTACGGCAAACTATGATAAAAACTGTGAACTACAGCATGATCTATTTAGAAATAATGCTTAAGTTGGCAATTGAAAATCAGTTCTGAGAAGAGATTCTTGCTACACTATTGCCTGACCTGATTCAAATACTCAAGAAAGTGAGGTTATGACACTAACAAATTTTAAAAATAATAATTAATAATAAATTTTGATGTAAGTTAAATATCACCACGTGACGTAAATTTTTTAGACCATTTTCTATTCTTTGCTCAAAGCTAATAATAGCGGTGGATCAGTACGAACAAGTTTTAAATTAAATTTACTTGACAAAATTTTGGAAAGAGCACTTGCTTATGAAGTTTATAATAACATATATTGTAAAATTTGGAATTATTTTTCTGTATTGTAACTGACAATGCTGATATCAGTAAAATGGTTGAATGGAAATCAGTACCCTCTGGTGGAAAATTGTTACACCGCGTAATCAACCTTCGCTCCCCGATATTGACCGAAATCTATTTTTGGCAATCACAGTGCAGCTTCTAAAATAGCCGTTTTGTGGTTTCGTTTTAAAATATGGTTTCTGGCGTTCGAATAAAATCAATACTTTGGGATTATTATTCCTTAATGTAATTATTATTAAACGTATTTTATAATTATATTCCGCTTGTGTAAGAAGAAAATTGGAATTTTGGTCAGGTTTGTGCAGCTCTTGGTATCATAGTAACCGTAATTAATTAGTTGAATGAATTCAAAACATTTTTTACGTAAGTGGGATCTTTGTTTGGCCAAACATGGAAAGTTACCTCCAAACAAAAATTCTTCACTTTTATTATACATCGAGTTTAATATATGACCACTGGCTGTAGGGAGGAAATTAGCTTTTTTTTTATTATATGTTTTTTTTATGAAATTATAAAATTAATAATAAAAGAACAATAAAATAAAAACAACTACACTTCTATCTGCCAACATTTTGTATGAAGAAAAATTTCTTTCAACATCAACAGATGTGACCGCTCTTTAGTTTCACGCACTAGTAATCTCAGGACCTAATTCTACATTAATATCTAAAATCGATATTTTCTTATAAAAATTTTCCATTTTAAACATGCAAAATCTAAGCCCGCCCACCCGCCCTGTCTCAATTGTGATGATTTTTTTTTATTCGTCGTGAACCAAGGGGGTGGAGCTTAACTGCAA
Source organism: Zophobas morio (assembly GCF_036711695.1). NCBI lineage: Eukaryota > Metazoa > Arthropoda > Insecta > Coleoptera > Tenebrionidae > Zophobas > Zophobas morio. The sequence continues at coordinate 13,034,816 of NW_026972122.1, forward strand.
CTTATTTCTTTACACGAAATTAAAAACATGTTTTTGACTATCGTGTTGTTCAAAGAAAAGAAAAAAGGCGAAATATAAACTCCGCCCACCTACCCCATCTTAATTGTGATGCTATTTAGATCAAGGCAGGTATGGGTGGGACTTAATCTTTGGCTTTCATTTTTTATTAATATACACAGTATTCTTTGCATAACATAATACTCAAAAAAATGTCTTACATAGTAATTCCTTGTAGAGAAATAATAAGAATTTTGCATTAAAATTCCACTGCTTTGGCTCTCGACGATTAAAAAAAAATCATCACAATTGAGATAGGGTGGGTGGGCGGGGCTTCTTATATTTTGCCTTTTTCCTTAAAATACGTAGTCCTCTTTTCAGAACAAGAAACTTAAAATATGTTTATAATGGTAAATTCTTGTAGACGAATATGGATCTTGCAATAAAGCTCCACCCTTCGATCTGACAACGAATGAAAAATTCATCACAATTGAGAATTGAGATCGGGGCGGGTATGAGTGGGGCCTAACCTTTGGCTTTATTTCTTTCTTAATTAATATACATAGTATTCTTTGAGCAACACAATACTCAAATACATGTTTTTAATTTCTCGTATAGAAATAAGGATTTTGCAGCTAAGCTCCGCGTTCTTGGCTCACGACGAATAAAAAAAAATTGAGATAGGGCGGGTGGGCGGGGCTACATTTTGCCGTTCTTTTTATTAGTATGTTCAGACTTATTTTAACAAGAAACTTAAAATACATCTAAAATGGTTAATTTTTGTAGTAGTCAACTTAAATCTTTTGCCCCCAAGCATCGTAAGTTTTGTCCACTATAGAATATATAAATTGGTATTTTTTTATAATTTCTTTATCGTCAGTTGAAATAAGTTTAGGACAATTTGAGTATTTTTTACAAAATTTACTACAACTGGCCTTCTTCAGACGCAACAATTAGATATTTTTCCAAATTTTTGCACTGTAAAATTCTTTTATTTGTCAACATTTTGTATCAAGAAAAACTTATTTCTACATCAACAGATGTAACCGGTGTTTAGTTATACGCACTAGTTATCTCAGGACCTAATTCTACATTAATATCTAGTGATAATCTGATTAAAGTGGTCTAAAATTGGTCAGGTTTATAATTTTCTTCATTAAGAACTGCAGACTAGATAGACATGAATATAAATGTGGAGGTTTCCTGCTGAATCCAAATTTTTTAAATTCAAAATATAGTTTTTAAAGCGTTATCTCATATTTTTAAAATTCAACTCCTGAAATCGTGATGTATTTAAGATAGGACGAAACCCGTCCAGTCGCAAGCCTCAATTAATTTGTGCATTATGTACATACAGGGTCGCTAGTATGTATGGAAACGGTTAAATATCTTGAAAACCAATTGTACAAATCAACTGAAATAAGGTATAGGAGTACAAGAAGTTGTGCTCTAATTATTCGCCAATAATTTTTTTTTTTCACTAGCAGCCATGACGCATGCAAATGTCGACTCATTTAGTGGTAGCAAATTCAACTTTTGCGACCACCGGTTCAAAAAGAAAAATTGAGGTTATGTACGCAATGTTTGATGTGATTATTTCTTAAAAAATGAACAAATGTGTGCTACAAACATTACTTGAGTATACGCATGGTAGTTGGTAGACGGTAGAAGATAAAATGATTAACTCAGCGACAAGTATAAACGGTTTTCTTTGTGTTGAAGATTTAGATTAAGTTTGATTAGAAATCAAAACAAAATCATGTTGCGTCAAAAAATTGAACGTTTATTTTTTCAGTTTATTGTCTTATGGTTTCTACTAGTGAAAAAAATAGTATATTAACCACGGTTGCAAAGCCACTTCTAGACCTCGCGCTTCAGAGCCCTCGACGCTGCGCGTCTCGGGTTCTAATTTGCGCTCGGTCTAGAATACTTGGCTCTGCAACCTTGGCTAATAATATACTATTTTTACATACAGCGTCCGGAAAAACTGAATGTTTGGTGCAGTATTATTGGTTACCATGTAATTGGTCCTTTTTTTATTAATGGGAATTTAGATTCTGAGGAATACTTAATAATACTGTTGCAGGAACGTATGTATAGTGCCTAGACGTAGAGAATTTTTTCGGAATTACCAAATTCCGGAGTTATAGCTGCTTTCAAAATAAGAGAGTAAAACTACCTGGAAAACTGATTTCACTTTTAGGGTTTTCCAACCCTAAGCGGAATGATTGACAGCTTGTACCAGGTATAATGGACTAAGCTTATGGCACTATTATGATAGCCTAAAAGTCAAGTCAGTTTTCCAGGTAGTTTTACTCTCTTATTTTGAAAGCAGCTATACCAGCAGAAACTATTTGGTTTCAACAAGACGGTACTCCAGTCCATTTTGGACGTCAGGTGCAACGGTACTTTAATAAAACTTTTCCTGGTAAATGGATACGCCGAAGGGTACTATTGAGTGGCCTTCCAGATCACCGGATTTGACACCCTTGACTTTTTTTCTTGTGGGGTTATTTGAAAAATCGCGTTTATATCATAGATCGATTCCCATTGAAGGCTTACATGAATGCATACGTAACGAAATTGCTAGCATTCGTCAAGAAATTTCCATTAACTCACTACAAAATTTGATTCAGCGTCTTTTTTACTGCCAGGAAGTAAATGGAGAGCAGTTTGAGCATCTTTTGTAGAAAACAGAAGTTTAATTTTGGTTTCAGTTGTTGTTGGTTAATTTATTTATTGTTTAATATTAATTAAAATTAATCATTATTAATTTATTTCGCGACATCAATGAATTCGAAAAAAAAAAGCTCTATTCAAAAATGCATTAATTAATAATATGGTAGTGTTATTAAAAAAAATCAAGTTGGCCTTGCAGCTCGAAAACAAATTTGTTTTCGCGAGTAATTAGAGCACAACTTCTTGTACCCCTATATCTAATTTCACTTGATTTGTACAATTGGTTCTCAAGATATTTAACCGTTTCCATACATTCTAGCGACCCTGTCTGTACTGTAATTCGTACTCGGTGCCTACATAAAAATTATATTTAATAATCCCTTCAATAATACAGTAAACGCCTTTTTTGACATAATTAAAACCCAGCCTTCTCTCTGCTTCCCAAAAGTTGTGATTTTTTGATAAAAATTGCGACGTTTTTCGATTTTTGAAAAAAAAAACAGCTGTATCAATATTTAAAAACAACTTACGGAAATCCCCACATATTTAGCTTAAGGGAATTAAATTCTTCAGTGTCAGAAATATCCTTCAAACTGCAGACACTGAAAGGTACACAGAAGCACTGTTCACTGTATGCGATACATACAACAAATAACAAAAAATTGATGCACAACATGTTATGACGTCGGTTAGAAAACTAATAACGGGCACAGAAGAACAGAACATACAACATAAACTTTTGTGTTAATAGTTGTTGGGTTAGAAGTGCTACTGCCAATGGTTCTCAGCTTAGACTCTTTCCTTATCTAAGGTTCTCAGGTAGAAAGCAGTGTTGCCAACCTTAAATTTTAAATTCCTCTAAACTGATTTTCCGAAAAATCCAGAAATACCCTAAACCTCATTGTTTTACAAAATGAAAAATCGATTTGTTTATAATAACTATAACATCTGTTATTAGAATATATACATATATCATTCAACTTAAATAACCCATTTGTTCCTTTTTAATCGTTTTTAATAGACATTCCAACGTATAGCTGAACCAAATTTTTGACGGAGTCTGCCTCAGGCGTCTATTGACTTCCACTAATTTTTGTGAGGGCTTAACTAAAGACCCTTGTAAACTTGCCGCAGTCCAGATGGCCGGTTTGTCGAGACGGTCTGTATTGAAAATTTTAGTGCCCGATAAGATTGGTTTCATTAGTTTTCGGAAGGGCTCTTGATTAGAAACTCAAGGCGTTTCTAATTTGCAGACCACAGTTTATCTTGCAGACTGAGGGTTAAAAATGTTCCAATCAAGTCAAAACTCGATATTTCTTAATTTGTCAATACGAAGATTATTGACACAAAATTTCAACCCGATCGGAGAAATCGTTAAAAACTACCCCCAAAACAACCTTGCAGACTGGCACTTAAAAATACCCTAATCAAGTTAAATTTTGACATTCGCTAGTTTTTCAATACGAGGATTATTGATGCAAAATTTCAGCCCATTCGGAGAAACCCTCAAAAATCACCCCCAAAACAACCTTGCAGACTGGGGGTTAAAAATGCTCCAATCAAGTTAAAACTCGATATTTGCTTATTTCTCAATACGAAGATTGTTAATACAACATTTCAACCCGTTCGGAGAAACCCTTAACAACCACCCCTAAAACAGATTTGCAGACTGGGGGTTAAAAATGCTCCAATCAAGTTAAAACTCGATATTTGCTTATTTCTCAATACGAAGATTGTTAATACAAAATTTCAACCCGTTCGGAGAAACCGTTAAAAACTACCCCTAAAACAACCTTGCAGACTAGGGCTTAAAAATACTCTAATCAATTCAAAATTTGACATTCGCTAGTTTTTCAATACGGGGATTATTGATGCAAAATTTCAGCCCATTCGGAGAAACCCTCAAAAATCACCCCTAAAACAACCTTGCAGACTGGGCGTTAAAAATGCTCCAATCTAGTTAAAACTCGATATTTGCTTATTTCTCAATACGAAGATTGTTAATACAAAATTTCAACCTGTTCGGAGAAACCGTTAAAAACTACCCTTAAAACAACCTTGCAGACTAGGGGTTAAAAATACTCTAATCAAGTCAAAATTTGACATTAATTTATTTTTTTATTATTTTATTGTTAATTATTAATTAATTTATTAATATTTAAATTTAAAAAATATATAAATTACGAATATAGGAATATTTGTTACAGATACGTGAATTGTGATAATTTGAGTTCATGTTTATCGCTGTTAGATAATTGTTGCTACTATGTAAGAATGCATAAGTTCGGCATTTTTTCGTCCAATCTCTCATTTTTTGTGCGTTTTTACATGTCATTTTTGTTGTTAACTTGGTTCATCAAGTACATACTGGTTTTGAGTTCTTTGAGATATAATTAAACTTTCATCATCAGTCAAAAAATACAAAGTTAGTGGTGTCCAGAAGAGACAATTTAAAATTCAGAGGAAACAAAATCTTAAAGATATTTTAAAGAAAATTAGAGACATTTTTAATTTCCGAGAAACCTAACGTAAACAAAAAAAAGTTTTGAGAGAAAGTTTAAATTAATAATAGGAAGCTCAAACTTAATTTTATTTGAATTTCAAGAAGAACCCAGAGATGTGCTAATTTCTTAATTAATTATTATTAATGGGAAAACAGATAAAGATTCGTTATATTCAATACGACGCAAAATTGTCTTCATATGTAGGTCTTACAGCGTTTGGATGGTGTCCACGTCCATTTCTCTAACTGTCTGGTAAATTGTTCTTCTAAATTAGCTTCCCAGCCGTTGTTGTAAACCTTTCTACTTAGTATTCCCCAAATTTTGTTTTCGATTGTTCGCACTGGGGGACTATGAGGGGATTACCTTTTCTTAGGTACAAAACTTATATTATTGCTTTCTAACCAATCCCTGGACATTCTAGTGTAATGGCAACTTGCTAAATTTGGCCAAAATATTACATCGTCGTTATTATGGTGTTCCCATATATTGTTATGTATTGACCGCGTCACCTTTAGTACGACCAATGAATTGTGCTGAAACGTCGGCCGGAGATATAGCCCATCAAACCAAAATTTTATCTTCAAACTTTGCCTTCGATTTAAATTTTACTTGTAATTTCTTCTATATTGTTTGTATAAAATCCATCGTTACCTTCCATCTCGGAATGGGCAAACGTAAAATATTTTTCATCACCCAGCACAACCACACGACTGTCCAGAAAATGATGAATTCTCAATAGCCGGCAACATCTACGAATTCTCTCTAGCTGCGATGCTGTATGTTTTGAACATTTAGCTCTTTTGCTGTATTTTAAGTTGTTTTTGCGTATTTCTCTAGAAACTGTTATATAAGAACTCTAAACAATCGAGCCAATCTTCTTGTTGATGTTCCAGGCTCTTGTCTTTCTTCTTAATCTTTCTAAACTTATTGTGGTATTGCTACCTCGCAATCTTTAATTGTTCTGTATATAGTTGCGCGTGTAATATATTTGGTCCAAAATATATTCACAATTTCACTTTTAGATACTTGGGTAACTAACTGGTATATGGCTCTTTGCAACTCTATTTTGTATGACATTGTTTAAGCGTTAATTGACATAAATCTATGACATAAATTGTATAAAATGGGAAATAAGAAAGGTTGTTTGGTTACGCTGTTGCAAATGTAACTTGATTCGATTGCACTTTAAGTTAAAAAAAAGATAGGAGTATTTTTCTCAAAACTCTTTTACGTACTAGCGGTGAAAGTGACATAGAATTGGAAAATCTTAGTAAAAGTAAAGACGACTACAGTTAAGACTAATCTAGTTGAGTGCATGTATTTATGGAAATTTTAGTTGTATTGATAAATTAAATTCTTAGATGGAAATAACGATATAGATCTGAAAATTCAAGAAAAAAAAATTGGTCTAAAGAGTTTAGACAGTACTTCCCTCGCTGTCGGAAACTTGACGACTGCATGCCTATTGTGTTTTTTTTTTCTCATTACATTTTTGTAGTGGGAATTTAAAAAAAAATTGCGATGACGTCATCAACATTTTTGCAAGGACACGTATATCAGTTGGGATAGATGTAGTGTAATACTAAGAATAAAATTATTATATTCTCAAATTTTCGGGAAAATGAATTGGGTCGTTTGAATATTGATTTGTAATAATCAATAAAATAACGAAACAATTTACTCACGTATACCTACGTATCAGAGGCAACTGAAAATCGTGTATGTATAAACATTGTTAATTTAAGATGACAGGCGTAACAGCATACGTGAGAGCCAAACACAGAAACTGTAAACAAAACGACCGTCGGTTTTATTGCTTCGACTTCCGCTTATTATATAAAACATTGGGTTTTATTTTAATTCTTGACGGTGAAATTCACAATTGGTTGATTATAAACATGTCTATTTCACATTCGCGGAATCAAGTGAACGCATAAAACAAATGCAGGTCTGTAATGTTAAAGTCGATGTAAATAAGCGTGCTACCCTTATGTTTCAACCGAGTTTTTCCTTTAACAAATTTTGTGTCTACCAAATTGGGTTGGTTGGGGTGTAATACTAATAATAAGTGTTGCCTTTAATTTAATCAATAAAATAAATTGACTTCATTAATTTTTTTGAACCACCTCTTAAGAAAATCTAAAAAATATGAATGGAATGATAAATCACAAGTACAAACTCATCATATTTTTTGCATTTTAGATAGGATTTATTCAGCAAAATTTAAGAGTGACGTCATCAATTTTTTTAGGAGGGATGAACAAATACATTTTGAACAAAAGTTTACCATGCTTATAATAACTTTAAAATATTCCCAAGATTTCAAAGCATTCGGTTTTGTAATTCCTGATTAAATCGATAAAATAAATTCACGCCTTCATTAATTTTTTTCAGTCACCCTGCATATGCAAATCCAAAAATATGAATGGAATGATAAATCACAAGTACAGACTCATCATATTTTGTACATTTTAGATACGATTTATTCGGAAAACTTTTGAGCTGACGTCATCAATTTTTTGTAGAAGATAACCAAATATATTTTGACTAAAAATTTATTATGCTCTTTATAACCTTAAAACATCTGCAAGATTTCAAAGCATTCGGTTTTGTAGTTCCTGATTAAATCAATAAAATAAATTTACGCATTCATTAATTTTTTTGAGTCACTCTGTATATGCAAATCCAAAAAATATGAATGGAGTGATAAATGACAAGTACAGGCTCATCATATTTTGTACATTTTAGATATGATTTATTCGGCAAACTTTCGAGCTGACGTCATCAAGTTTTTGGAGGGGATAAGCAAATATATTTTGACTAAACATTTATTATGCTCTTTATGACCTTAAAACATCTGCAAGATTTCAGAGCATTCGGTTTTGTAGTTCCTGATTAAATCAATAAAACATATTTACGCATTCATTAATTTTTTTGAGTCACCCTGTATATGCAAATCCAAAAAATATTAATGGAGTAATAGTTCACAAGTACAGACTCATCATATTTTGTACATTTTAGATATGATTTATTCCACAAACTTTTGAGCTGACGTCATCAAGTTTTTGGAGGGGATAAGCAAATATTTTTTGACTAAAGATTTATGATGCTCTTTATAGCCTTAAAACATCTGCAACATTTCAAAGCATTCTGGTTAGCAGATTAAAAATTAAATTTCAAAATGTTGTTTTATAATTTTGATTTTTTTTCCAAAAATCTGGACGTTTCGGGTGAAAAGTCGATTCAGAGTTGTAAACTACATGTGTAGGACTATGTTATTTTATACAATTGAAAACCCATTTACTATGTACAATTTTGAAGTGACGTCATCGCTTTAGTGGTGGGGATGATTCGACAAATTTTGGTTAGCGTTTTACCATCTACATGATATTCTTAATATAAGTACAAAATTTCACAACAATCGGTCGAGTACTTTCGGAGATTATCTGTCTAATAAAAATCCGTGACAACAGACGGACAGACGGACAGACGGACAGACGGACAGACGGACAGACAGACGGAAATGGGAGACCTATTTCTTCGTCTTCTAGGGGTCATGAAAGATCGAGAAAACGTAAAAGTAGAGAGTCGGCCGACGGACTCGATTACAATACTTCCTTTGCTTACGCTCGGGAAGTAAAAATAGAATTTGAAAATATACATGATTTTAATCTTTCCAATGGCACTACATACCTTATTTATAAACTGTTGACACATGATGTACAAATTAACAAAAAAAAGAAGACAAATAAACGCAAAATTTAATTTAATTTAACAAAATAACAGAAACAGACCAATTAGGATATTTTCTTAATTAAAATAATAAAGGAGGCTGTTGTTGTAAACAGTGTTTTTCATCATTTTATTATAAGTTTGGCAGTTAATAAACGTTTTCACGCGAAAATAATGCCGTTAACTCTTACAGACATCTCCCAAATTGTCGCTTTGTCTGTTATTTTGTTAAATTAAATTTAATTCTGCGTTTATTTGTCTTCTTTTTTGTTGCTAATTTATACATCATGTGTCAACAGTGAATGATTCTTTAATAAAATAACGATCACTAGTTAAATTAATAATTTCTAAAGTTTGGTTTTGCGACATTTTACAGCGTGGTAGGTTTTTCGCCGGTCAGTGTATATGCATTAAAATACAGTTATAAAAGGTAACAAAACAATATTTTTCATAATTAACAATGCATATTAAGATCATTAGATGATTAATTATTGTAGGAATTAGCTCGGTTTGCGCAAAGGTGGAGATAACACAACGACCGTAGCGACGAATCTTAACCAATACTCAAGTAAATTTACTGCTGCTGCTTTTATATGCTTTCTTATGAAATTACTTTTGTTTTATGCCTAGTATCACGCAAACGCTTTCGAGCACGCCACTGGAACAACCAGTTTCTCGGAGGACCTAAAAGAACCATTTATGACCCTAGTAGAAGGCGCAGTACCAGGCATTTTTTCAAACAATTTTCCCTCCTCTCATTCTACCTCTATGGTGCGCACCTACTTTAGACATAATGTACTGTCTCTTTATATGTGTCTGAAATTTTTCTGCTACTTGTACTTTAAATGAATTTCAACTATCAATCATTTTTATAAGTTGCTTCAAGGTGACTAAAATTTGATATGCTAATTTTTTGTGTAAAGAACCCAGCAAGTGGTAACTTTCGACTCAATTGGAGTATTTTTAAGCTCCCGTATGAAAAATAGCTTTGGGGTACTTGTTAAGAGCAGCTTAAAAAAGGCTGTTTTTTTTGCATTATCACTTCTCGTATAGATAAAAACTAACCACCAAGTTTCGATTTGATAATAATATCTTTAAGGCCCAGTCTTCAAGGTTGTTTTGGGGGTAGCTTTTAACGGTTTCTCAAAACGGGTTGAAATTTTGCATCAACAATCTTCGTATTGAGAAATAAGCAAGTCTCGAGTTTTGACTTGATTGGAGCATTTTTAACCCCCAGTCTGCAAGGTTGTTTTGGGGGTGATTTTTAACGATTTTTCCGAACGGATTGAAATTTTGTATCAACAATCTTCGTATTGAGAAATAAGCAAATCTCGAGTTTTGACTTGATTGGAGCATTTTTAACCCCCAGTCTGCAAGATTGTTTTGGGGGTGATTTTTAAGGGTTTCTCCGAACGGCTTGAAATTTTGTATCAACAATCTTCGTATTAACAAATAAGCGACTGTCGAGTTTTGACTTGATTGGAGCATTTTTAATCCCCAGTCTGCAAGGTTGTTTTGGGGTGATTTTTGAGCGTTTTTTCGAATACGCTGAAATTTTGTATCAAGAATCTTCGTATTGAGAAATTAAGAAATATCGAGTTTTGACTTGATTGGAGCATTTTTAACCCCCAGTCTGCAAGGTTGTTTTGGGGGTGATTTTTGAGGGTTTTTTAGAATAGGCTGAAATTTTGTATCTATAATCCTCATATTGAGAAACAAGCCAATATCAAATTTTGACTTGATTGGAGCATTTTTAATGCCCAGTCTGCAAGGTTGTTTTGGGGGTGATTTTTGAGCGTTTTTTCGAATAGGCTGAAATTTTGTATCAACAATCTTCGTTTTGCAAAATTAAAAAATATCGAGTTCTGACTTGATTGGAGAATTTTTAACCCCCAGTCTGCAAGGTTGTTTTGGGGGTGATTTTTAAGGGTTTCTCCGAACGGCTTGAAATTTTGTATCAACAATCTTTGTATTGAGAAATAAGCGACTGTCGAGTTTTGCTTTGATTGAAGCATTTTTAATCCGCAGTCTGCAAGGTTGTTTTGGGGGTGATTTTTGAGGGTTTCTTCGAATAGGCTGAAATTTTTGTACCGATAATTCTCGCATTGAAAAACTAGCGATTGTCAAATTTTGACTTGATTAGAGTATTTTTAAGCCCCAGTCTGCAAGCTTGTTGTGGGGGTAGTTTTTAACGATTTTTCCGAACGGGTTGAAATTTTGTATCAACAATCTTCGTATTGACAAATAAGCAAATCTCGAGTTTTGACTTGATTGGAGCATTTTTAACCCCCAGTCTGCAAGGTTGTTTTGGGGGTGATTTTTAAGGGTTTTTTCGAACGGCTTGAAATTTTGTGCCAACAATCTTCGTATTGAGAAATAAGCACATGTCGAGTTTTGACTTGATTGGAGCATTTTTAATCCTCAGTCTGCAAGGTTATTTTGGGGGTAATTTTTGAGGGTTTCTTCAAATAGGCTGAGATTTCGTATCGATAATCCCCATATTGATAAACTAGCGAATATAAAATTTTGACTTGATTGGAGTATTTTTAAGCCAAAGTCTGCAAGGTTGTTTTGGGGGTGGTTTTTAAGTGTTTCTACGAACGGGTTGAAATTTTGTACCAACAATCTTCGTATTGGGAAATAAGTAAATGTCGAATTTCGACTTGATTGCAGCATTTTTAACCCCCAGTCTGCAAGATAAACTGTGGTCTGCAAATTAGACAGGCCCAGAAACTCAGCCGCAAATGCAATAATCGATTACCTGAAGTTGGACACATGAATAATTGTTGGCTGTGCCTTGATAAGTGTGTGTTTTTTATGTTTGGATAATGATTGCACTGCACGTCAACACTTCTGTTAAATTCAAGTACGGTCCTGTATTACTCAAGACAGAGCTCTGGGTAAGTATATACATGTTTACAACGGCGGGTGGTTAAGCCCTCATAAAAATTAGTAGAAGTCAATAGACGCCTGAGGTAGACTCCGCACAAGAATGTTGGTTGAGCTGTAGAGTTCCCTCAAACATTTAAGACGTTTATGGCTTCACCCCAATTTGAGTCCAATTATAATTCAATAGGCCGTCACAGCCGCTCTTCGATACCTACCTGAAAAGACCTTTTTAAAAGTATAGGGCAGGACTGAGTTTTGCATTTACCGACAACTGCGCCTTTCGATTTTTTTATTTTAGGTAAAAATAAAGTAACTTTGTACTCAATCATTTTTTATTACAGCAAATTAGTTAGAATTTTGACATACACAACTATTTACTAATTAACTACTACTGCTTATTTATTGATCGAAATAGTCATTGTCATCATCACTCGACTCTTCTAAATTAATAATTAACGGTTTTATCAACCGTGTCCTGTACTGGTCTTTTCCTGAATTTATTCTTCAAGAAGGCACTGTGTTTTGTAGCTTCTGCTACAAACCGCATTTCTATTTACAAATATATGTTTTCGGATCACCGGCAAAATTTTTTGCTACAATATTTCGAAAAGTGTTTAAAAATAAATTGTTACAAAAATACTAATTAAATGGCCTATTATTATAATTTTTTATTTATTTGTCACTATTTAGTGTAAGGCAATAATTTTTAAAAATTTTATTTATCTATGTATTTTTATTAAAAAAATTAAGCTCGATAAACCTGTTTTTATACTTTGTAAATAAATTTAGTTGTGTTATTATACTTCTTTTAAATTCTTGGAGCATATGCAACTGCATATCTCTGCATTTATTAATAAAATTATTGCATATTTGCATAAATTTCATGCATATTACATGATCATATATTTCTCAAAATTTTGCTGCATACTTTTCGCTCTCTAGTCATGTATTATTTTTAATATAACAGCAATATGAATGTACCCTCCGGATTTGAAAAAAAGGACGGTGACATCGTCAAAATTATTTGATTTATCAAAAAACTTAGTTTCTTGATTGCGATCGTACTTATTAAAGATTTTATGTTTTTTGCCTTCAGTATCTTGATAATATTTTCAAATGTGCAGAGTAATGATTAAATAATTAAGGTACGGACGAAACGTTAAAAACAAAATTACTCTTAGTCCGGTTCTTCGCGTCTCGGCCGTCTCTGGCACGTGGCATGGTTTACATTTACTAAGATTTATGAAAGGTCGGCTGTAAAGTACTTTAAACGTCAAAGCCATGAACGCCTTAAATGTTTGAAGGATCTCTAACCAAATATGAATTCCAAATTTTGTTATTTTTCTTTTCATTTTAACTGTTGTTCATTTTTTTCACACTTAGATTTACATTTTCGATTTTTCTGCTCTTCCAAGTGACAGTTTCAGAAAGAAAATAAGTATAATTTTAAAAATAAGTTTATCGTTTTTAAAAATTATATCTACATGGTAAAATCTTAATCTATTTATCTACAACTAACTGTACAATGCAACAAAGCTCAGTCGTCACTCCGCTTTAAAATTGCCATCAAACCCTCGGCCCTCTTCAAGCACTTCCTGGCCTTGGTCCACAAACTGTTTTCCTGTTGCCTTTTTTCTAGTTTTTTACACACCACGACTGCGATTATCTCGCACATTTCCTCTAAATTTCCCACCGATAGGCAGTTGAATACCACCTTGCGAACCGGCGTTGCTACGGTTTCTTCAGATGGTGGTGAAGAAGTCCTGCTGCACGAGCCAAACCCGTCATCCGAGATGAAAATTGGGGAGTTTTGGACCTGACGACACATGGACTCGAACATGGAGCAACTCTGTCCATTTTCCAAATGTTGGTCCAAAGTTAAACTCAGGTCTATGTTTAGGTCCGAGTCACGTTTCATCAATTCGGTCTTGGTGGTCCCAATGAAGATGGGTTTGGGGTCTAAGGAGGAGTGTTCATTTTTCCAGGCAACTGGACCCTTTTTTGACATCGAAACGGTCCGCTTTTTTGACGTCGAAGCGATCATATGGTGATTATTATGCTGCTGACATACGGGTGCTGTAAGACAAAATAGGTTAGTTTGAAGAAAAACGAAATAAAATTTACTAAAGTAATGGAGTGAAGGAACATAGTTTTTGGTGCTGGCTCAGGATAATCAAAGCGCTTAGCTTTTGAGAAGATCTTGGATTTCGTTGTAAAGTTCAACCTGGCATAAATGGATGGGATTACAATATGGTATTATTACAAAAGAAAACTACCGCCTTAAATGTACACTAAAGTAAAAACTTTGTGTTTTAATAAAATTTGAGTATAGGTAGAAACTGTAGCTAGGTCACGTTACGGTTGAGGATGGCCCAGCAAAAGCGCATCTAACTAAGCTTGACGTTTTCTTCGTGTACTGGGGTTACACCCAAACAAAAAAAAGCCACAATTCATGTCGTGGTTTTCTTATTTCACCGCTTTTTTTACTGTTTTTGCAACTTCGGTATGAAAAAATCACGTTCGGACTCATTTCTGACACTTTCGAGTCGACTTTCACCCTAGTGGAGTTTTGTGTTGCCAAAATTCCTTACATGGGTGCTGGCGCGGCGCAATGTCAAAAAACTATTAGAAACGACAGAGAAGTTCTGGTTTTCTCAACAATTCCACGAAATTAATAAAGAGTTGGAAATTTCGACTTTTGTGTTGCAATCATTCTTGTTTTTGTTATGTACTTTCTCTTTTTTGTACATGTGAATAATTAATCGTGCGATAATTGATTCTTGTAATTGATCACTGCATTCATATCTTTAGGTTTGCTTATTATATGGGGTGACTAAAAATAATGATTAATCAGTCAATTTATTTTATTGAATAAATCAAGAATTGCAAAACTGAATACTTTGAAAACTTGCAAACGTTTTAAAGTTATGGTAATTTTTATTCAAGATGCAGCAGTTTATCACCCTCAAAAAATTGATGACGTCATCCCAACATTCTGCCGAATAAATCCTTAATCCTATCTAAAATGTGCAAAATATGATCAGTTTATACTTGTAATTTATAACTGCATTTATATATTTTAATTTTGTTTGTACAAGCTGACTCACAAAAATTAATGAATCAGCCAATTTATTTTATTGAATAAATCAAAATTGCAAAACTGAAACTAAAATCACAGACGAATTTGGTAATACAGTAAAACCTGTCTATGCCGGAATCGCGCGGGTCCAAAATTTTTATCCGTCTTATTACAGGAAACCCGGCTATGACGCAAAGTAAACCTCTATAAAACGGAAATCAATTTTTATTAAATTGAATACATGGGTACATATAAAAGAATTATTTGAAATAGTTGTTTATTGTTATTTGCTTTTTCACCGCTTTGCCATTACTCTCTAATTTATTTTAGGATATGTCTTATAATTTGATACACTTGCGTTTTTTACAACCGAACTTTTGCAAATTTCTTTAACACTCAAATTTTGCTGCTCGTGTACATTAATTAAATCCATTTTGTTGTTATTGTTGGTCGTTTTTTGGGCCATTGCGAACACACATATAACCACGAGAGACACCAATTAAATGAGAATTGAGAACAGTGATTTTCTGTTGACAAAAAATGCACCTGAAGGTCCACGAATTGAATTATATATTTTTCGTAGAAATTATCAACTTTGTTCTCGCTTCCGTTTTACACAGAGTTGGGTGCATGTATTTTGACACGTTGGGATTTACAAATATTTTCCGTTTCCGCGTTATACAGTTTCCGGCTTATACGGACGAAAATTAGGTATTTGAAAAAACGGGACTGCGGAAAATTTCCGCGATGAGCAGTTTTCCACCTTCTACAGAATCCGGCATAGACAGGTTTCACTGTATTAAATGTTTTCAAATATGTGTTATTTGTGTTCATTCCTATATTTAACAACACCTAAATTGTTTAGAAATAATAATTTATTTGTATTATTTAATCATTATTCATTTATCTATTCGGTTACCAGAAACTTGGGAGACTAGACGAAATAAAATTTACTTGGTTAGAATCCGAAAAGCTCGGATGGGTAGCAAGCAGGCAATGTTGTAAATTATCCCGGTTATTATTATGACAGCCAGAATTGGACGGTTAACATTACTGACAGCTCTTCCGTGCCAAACAATTTTACCGTTGCTTTTGCTAGCGACTGCACTTCAAGGCAGGCGGGATGTTGTATTTCCCTTAGTGGCTACTGTCCCTTTTCGGTCTCTTTACCTGTTTGTGTAAATTGAATTTGCAGGTAGTTTACAGTACCCTAAAAGGGGATCGGGTACGTTGCCATACCTGCTAATGTGCAGGGTCGGATTTGAAAATATTTGAGAAATTTGCCATGGGGATTACCCATTTTATAATAGCAACAGCTGGTGGCAGGCATAGACTTTCACATTTTAATTTTTTATATACATTCGCCTCTTCCCGGTAGAATTTAAATACAATTTTTAGGTTGATATTTAGGGTATAGTTTTCTTTATCACGTTAGGCACTTGTTTATTTCCAATTTTTTTTTGTTTATACATTCTTCAGCCATCTAAACTTTTTTTTGCTATTACTACATATCTTTTTTTAACATTGCACTTTTTTCAAATAATGCATTAAATTTCATGTATTATTTAACACCAACATTTTAGTATGTAAATGCAGAAAAACAATGATTTTAAAAATCACAGTAATTATTGTCATGACTTTAGCCCACTGCGAGTTTTTGGTACCTTTTTTATCCAAATTTTATTTGTTACCGTACAACAGTATTACGTATTACATTGCATCGCTTATTACATAATCCCAACGTTGTTCAATATGAAATTTTGACATTAAAAAAATATATACGGGGTGATTCGGCTTAAATGACGAATTTAAATTGTGATTGGTGGCAACCCACAATACATTATTCATTTATTTCTTGATTTACACTACAATTTCAAATATATCACAAATCCACGAAGTGACGAAGTCTGTGGTTTTAAAAACGTCAAGACAAAGTGTCACTGTCATGCATTACATTTAAAATAAAAGTTGATCGAAACAATTCTTTGAAAATGAGTTTCACGAATCTATTAGCCAAATACACTGACGTCATCCGAGGCATTGATTAAATACATATATGTATTTAATCAATGTCCGAGGTCATCAACATGGCAGCGTTTGACAACTAGCCGGTTTTCTCATAAGAGTCAATGCTAATATTTTCGGAATTCATTTAAATTTGAGAGTGTGTCAACTGTGTTTTTATAGTTTGGTAAGTTTGTTACAGTTTCTAGATTGTGTAGATATCTGTAAAACGCACCATAACGTTTGAATATCCTTAAAAAATAATGTTTTCCAATGTGATGTACAGGTTAACTTCGCTGCATCTTATTATTTGTTTTGCAAATTAATTCCGTGTTAATGTATATCAATGTTTTTTAAATACACTAGCATCTTAATATTATAATATTTTGTATTTTAGGAGAAAATGCCTAAATTTTGTGATGTTGTGGGTTGCGCGAATCGAAGCACCAGAAATGCGGAGAAATTTTATTTTCCTTTCCCAGCAATTAGCAACGTAAATATATACAGGATGGGGAAAAAAGGCGGAAGCTTTGGTTAAAAACCTTGAAACGAGTGGATTTAACGAAGCCAAAGTAAAGTATTCCTATATTTGTTCAGATCATTTTATTTTAGGTACAGTAACTACCTATTAGATTTACAGTTTCTAATAAATGACTACATTGGTGCTCTTTTAGGTAAACCTGCAGATTTGTCGGATGTGGACCACCCTGATTATGTTCCATCACAAAATTTAGGATATCAAAATAAATCCACTCAATACTTGTAATGTTGAAAAACACAGTTGTTTAAAAAAGAGAAAACTGAATAAATGCGTCTAGACTTTTGAATGCACGAATTTCATTGTGAGTTATTTTACTTACTCCAAAAATAAAAAAGTTTAGAATGGTATTCATTGTTATGGTAGGGACATCGTCTAAACACAAATTAAAAGCACTTGCACTCATTATATAAGGATCTACGCCGTTTAAATTGTTTAACTTTTGTACATATCTGTTTTTCTCTTTGACGGAAAGACATCGTGCATAATCACTTAAATTATCCATACTTTAAAAACAAATCACACACCTTCACTTAAACTCGTCACATTAACCTCAAACGAAAATATTAATTTTCGATTTACCGCTTAAAACACACGGATGTATTTTGGGTGACGAGGAATTCAGACCAAAACAGTGTTCTGTATTTTTATTTTTATTATGTATTTTTAAACTCAAATCGCCAAAAAAAGCACCCTGATACACAGAAAAGATATGAAACAAGCTATTCACCTGTTTATTTTCTAGATAAATACCCACACTTTTAAATAAAATGCGAAAATGTTACCATTGTCACTTATGGAGTTTCACGGCGCTTGTCAAACGCTAAGTTCCCGCCACAGCGTGACGTCAAGTGTTATTGGCTAATTGTGCATTCTTGTGCATAATAATGTAAGTTGTGTTTGTTTATATTGCCATTGTTGGAAGGAAAACTTGACCCCATCATTAAATAAGATGCTCCTGATAAAATTGAGATCATCAGCAGCTGTTCTCAAACAAAATTGCAAAATGCCAAATGCTATTGCTAAATAATTGTCAACTGCTCAAAATTGACAGTCATAAGAAAGCAAACTTGGATTCATGATATTTTTTAAATTCTATTGTGAATCAAGGAACAGAAGAAAAATGTATTTTGGGGTGCCTGTCGGGATAGGTCAAATTCGTCATATATGCTGAATCAGCCTGTATATACAAAGTTAGTGAAATTCCTGACTAGTTATATAGTATTATTGCCTAGATAAATACACCCCTACGAAATATTCTAACAATAATAAGTTTAGTATTTACCTGAATTTTCGCATAAGTCGGAGGCATTCCCTGAAGTCATTGTATTCGTTACTATACCGTGAGATTTTTTGTTCTCTGAACCAGTGACTATGTATTTTAACATCTATACTCACTGTCTGAACATAGGATAATTCATGTATGTTGGGTTGCATATTCATCCTCCAATGGATTGATTTAGACTTTTAAAAACTGAACGTAAGATCACATAAGATTCGTAATAATTGAGGAGTAGGTCATGTCAACGATGACATTTACACTAACATTTTTGACGATATTGTTTTAAAAAGGTCAATAACGTAAATTTTCTGTTCTTTAAACTTGTACTTTTTACAATACCTTAACATGAAGAGAGTAGTGCCAAATGTCAATGGCAATATATTTGACATATCCTAAATCTCGATTAGATTTTCTGTTCAGTTTTTAAAAGTCCAAGTCAATCTATTACAAACAGGTATGCAACCAACTTAACATTAATTATTATCGTATGTTCAGAGAAAAAAAACCTCACGGTATATTATAATATCATCACTCCTTTTGATTTTCAAGTAAAAATAAAAAAATAAGCCAATCTAAAAACTAAAGAAAAATTCTAGTAAGTATTGTGGTATTAGGGGAAGAAAATCTTGTATAAATACACGGAAAAACCTTATGAACATATTCTTTGTGATTTGTCAGTGTAAAGTAAACATTTTAGTGATTAGTGTTTACTGTTTAGTTAGTATAGTATTTAGGTTAATTTAATAGTTTTTAGAATAGTGAATACGTAAGTGCTAGACAGATATGTTTAAGAACACGAGGCATTCTTAAAAGAAAAATCTCAGCATTTTTGGTAAACGCAAAAGTAAAAAACGATTGATTACCGTGATCACCTTGATCATTTTTAAAAGCACACAGAGTTATAGTTTTCGCCGAAAATGGACTCTCGTTCTACGCATTTTATTTTTAATTGCAAAAATTCAAACGTTTTTTTGAAAATACAACCCGGTGCCTTCTTATGTCACGACCATCTACATGTATCGCACCGCTCTTCAACTATTAAAATGGGATGAGGTTTTGTCTTACTTTAGCATCTTTTAATGCCTGTGTGGTGGAGCCTTAACAGTTTAATTAAATGTAATGTTTAAAATTTTGTTCTGAAAAATGAAAAATTTCAATTTCACAAATCTGGCCCTGTGCAGGCGGCAAACAACCTTACCTATTTCGGCAGACACTTTCAGAATGCGCAATGATTAGGGGTGCTGTAAACTACCAGCAAAGTTAAATTCTAGACCAGTCCATAAAATTCATAATTTCTAGCATAGCTTTAAAGTATTCTACTCTCAGTGGTGTAACAATCAAACTGCGGGCCTGTGTTCTAACTACAACACTGTGGGGCCCCTAAAGAACAGAGAAATAAAAATATATATTTAAAAATACGATTATAATGAGTAAAGTATGAGTAGATTGCAATTAGAGCTTGCGTTTTATTAAAATCATTCTATCTAAATTGTTTTCTTCTTGCTTTCCAATGGGCACAAATTGATACAAGATTTGACACAGCTAAGCTTCTGGCAATTTGATTTGCAATTAAGAGATTCAGTGAAGATAATCTCCATTGTGTTTCTTAAAAAATTTTTAGTCACTTTTAATTTCGAAAAAGATCTTTCCGCTGAAGCCACCGAGGTATTGTAAGAAAAGTGAAACATGCTGTGATAATTTTAGTGAAACTAGTGTGGGTACTAGGTATTCATTCTCTAATAATTTCGCGGTCCAGTTTTTTTTCCACTTAAAAAATTAGTTGTAACATATGTACATCAGATATATTTTGTTATTCGAAAAAAGCACCACAAGTACAAAATTAAAAAGTTTTGAAAATACGAAAGTTTTCATAAAACACAACTGAAACTGAATTTTTTTTCACGTCATATTACTGCATAAAGTTTCACTGATGATCTGGGGACAAAATTTAAGTATTTTGTTATCCTGTATCATAAATTAGTCATACATTTGTCCGGCTAAAAGCCGAGTTTATTTAGTCTATGATGTTGAGATGCCACCAGAGGTCCAGCCCTTTGCAGCAAAAAATTCGTAAATAGCAATGAACGATTGACCCTGGGATTTCCGCACATTTTAGAATTTTTTATTTCGGGATGTAATTTGCGCATAATATAAAAAAATTCAATAAAAAAAATGTTCGTGTGACCGGACCGGGCCCCTTGAAGAAGCGGGCCCGTGTTCTGGCGAACACATGGAACACCGGTAGTTACGCCACTGTCTACTTTCTAGTTCTCTCATAAGGGGGGGAGCAACAGCTGTGGTTATACCTCGTGTATCGTGCTTTTTGTGTTTTGAACTAGAGATGGGAACTATCGTTACTTTGGTGTACTCGTACGTATTCGTTACTTTTTAAAAAAGTAATCGTTATTTATAATCGTTACTTCGGGTATTGATTACTCAGTGAAACTCGCTTTGGTTTGGTTTTATTGCGGTATGAAAATATCTAATAACTTCGGGAATAATACAAAAAATATATTTAAATCGTAAAAAAATACAAAAATAAATAAAATAATATTACATAGAAAAAAAAAAAACAAAAAACTTACTTTATAAATCTATTATTATTTAATAACTTTAGTTACTTCATTAAATTTTTATTAGAGAGTAATCAAGCGTTAGGCCCGAAGTAACAAAAGGCCACATTATTTTTAACTTATTCTTTTTTCTATTTTCAACATTCAAGTCAACTTGAAAGCGAAGTATTAGTAAATAAAAGTAGGGGGTATTTGATTTATAGGTATCATTTTGGGAGGTCCGTATTTCTCGGTAGTTCGGCAATCGGTTCTTGATTCCTTAGTATTTGAATCCAGAATGCATACTCGAAATCACGAAATGGTCAGTAATCATTGACGAATAGTAACGAATACTTTGTAACGAATAGTTACTACCCGTCCCACCTCTATTTTGCACCGCTGCGCCGGTCCGCCGGTAGTAGTTCCCAGCTGAACATCGAGAGTGCGGTCGTATACGTTGTTGTGCACGTGTTTTTGTTGTGATGTTATTTATTGTGTTAAAACAAATCAAACGCTCGTTAAAACAACGTGAATTACCTTCTAATCATGCTATAGCTCGCCTGCAAGATTGATTATACGACAGCCACGGTACAGGTAGGATTTTATTCTCCTTTATGTTTATGTGATTATACGGATAGCCGGCGTCACGTCATTCATCAACTTAAATTTGCACACATTTACCAAATGTTTGTGTTGATGGAACACTGGCTATTGCTGTTATGATGTATGATGTTCTGAATTTACGGTGATTTAGAACAGAAATTATCGGAAAACGGCACAGAGTTGCCAGTCGAAAAAAATTAAAATCACTAAATAGGTGCGAAAAAAACGCTACGTTGATTCCATATCGCACTCCGGCGAGAATAACGTCACATCTAAAAAAACATAAATTGTCAGTATTAGCAAAAATCCAATTGCTTAAACTGTAAACGCGCTTACCAGGCATTTATTGATTCTGGGAGCTCAATTGCTATTATAATCATTTATAATTCTACTATTACTATAGTAATAATAGACAATATAAAAATTGTTCCTAACCAGATGTTTCCCAGGGGTAGAATAAGCCAGGTACTTTGAGTTGTGTCACTTTTCTTGCTTAACAATATTCTATATTCTGACTTGTGACATTTTCTTTTCTAGTTGTGTCAGTTTTCTCGCTTCAATATTTCAAAACTCTATCATCTTCTGCAGCACTTTAAAAAAAAAAACTAAATTTATCACTGTCAAGTTATACCTAATGGAGGGAAGGTTGTGAAAGATTTTATGACAATATTTATAAAACGTAAAAAACACGTTTTTATTGTGAAAAAGTTATAATAACACCTTATCCTTATATTAAAATTACTAATTTAACCATTAATTTAAAATTGTGTTATACAATGCTTCATAAAATTTAGGAATGTGGTTCCCATTTATGAGATCCTGTATGTCGGTTTTTTTTCTGTCGGGAATATTAATTTTTCTTGAATATGCTGGTTTGCAATTCAGCGTTGTGAAATTCACTGGATGCTTTCGTTTACCAAAAACATTTATTTTCTTAAAAAACTCCTGCTCATACGATGTTTTTATATAAATCACACCAGGCTCGTCCTTCAAAACTTTGATGATCTTAATGTCACCCATTTTAATAGATTCGTTTTCAGTAGTTTTGCTAAAATTAGGCCCAATCTGCTGCGCAAGATCTTTCAGGTTTGTAAAATCTGAATGTGACATTTCCATTACCTTGTAAGGTACACCTGTTTTTTTAGCTGAGCGGATTATTCTGGCATATTCCATTGGATGGTATATTGGTCCTGACTTCAAAGCTTGTTTTACAGATTTTTCAATGACAGCATGAACATTGTCGCCCTCATTTTGAGTATGTCCTTTTATTAGGAAGTTGTGGGTTATCGATTTAACAGTAAATTTTTGAACTGCATACAAATACATACTTATAATAAATTTATTTTTTTGTTGTCCACAACAATTATCGGAAAAAAAGATCATTTCGACATTTTCATCATTATGTAATTCAGCTGTCTGTTTTATATAATTCATCACACATGTCCCGATCTCGTTTGCACCCCGGTTCGCCTCTCCTTCGTGCCAAAAGTAACATGCGACATTCTTGAACTGCATGTCACTAATTGTGAAATTATAGCTGTTAATTTTGGACTTGTAATAGAAAACAGAAACTTCTCCACGTGGAGCGGGTAGAACTGCTTGGAGATCATAGGTTGCCAGTATAATACGTTTATTTACTGCTGTTAATTCTTTGTATTTTCTCTTCTGTTCTCTAGACAGTTCTTTTTCTCTGAGATGTGTCTCATACTTTTCTTTGAGTTCACATTTTTCTGCATCTTGGGCATTGTTATAAGCTACGCAGAGCTCGCATTGATCCTTCTTGGGAGTGAAGAAACTTAAATTAAATTCATTATTGAAAATCCTAGAGTATTGTGTCAAATTTCCATAAGAAACGTTGTTTTGAATGCATTGCTCCATGTAGTCACGATGTAATCCTGCAATTGTTTTTCCGCCTTTGATGTACTCTCTTTTGGTTTGGGCTCGTAAATAGTGGCTTTCTATTTTGGGTATACTATTGATGTGTTCACGAATGCTCGCTCCCAAGTCAGGATTTAATACTCTATGTTTTCCATGTTTCCCTCTTTGGTCAGCAGCTACAAAACCATCCGTATTTTTTTTAATTACCGTTCTGATTGGCCGGTCGGTTATATCTAGTGTAGCCTTGAAAAACATTTTGCAGACACGTATGAGTTTTCCAGAAATTGTGAAATAGAAAGCATGATTCAAACCTCGATGACTTCCTTCTCTCGGGTACCTATACGCGGGCCGAACAACATTCATACTTTTGGAGATGTATTCTCGCTGCAGTTGAAGATTTGCTAGATTCCAGTACTGATCAAATATTCTTTGTCGCATATCCTGACTGATCTTATTTGCACATTTTACTTTGCATTTGTCGCCACAAGGTTGCTGAATGGCCCTCCCTCTTACTTCTTTTGGAACTTTTGCAGATGAAAGGTAACCTTTTCCGCTGTTTCTAAGAATTTTTGCTTTTTCTTTTTTCCACTCTGTTAGATTTGCTTTTCTCTTTTTCGTTTTTTTTGGCAGATCTTGATTTTCTGCTAGTTCATTGAGTACTACTCTAACTTCTTCCTCAACAACTACATCTTCAGCCGTACTGCGTTTTCCACGTTCATGTCCTATTTCCGTCAGTTTCTTCTCTTCATAGAAGCTGCTGTCGCTTGTTGAAGAATTATTTGATGTACCATTAAAATCCGGGTCTGCGTCTGAATCATCACCATTTTCTGCCGAGAAAAAGTCATCGGATTCAAATGCCTGCTGTTTCCCGGTTTTCGTAATTTTTTTTAACTTTAATTTTGTTCCATGTTTAATACCGGAACTTTTCCAAAATGAACATTGAGGACTCTGAGGATCGATTGGACTCCTATTTTCTTTATTCCGACTAAACTTCCTAACATTCTCACTTGCAGTCTGTAAACCTTTTGTTTTTTCAATCTGGTTTAGATTTTTTGTTACATTCAAAATTGTACTTTCACAGGATTTTTCCGGTGACATTTTACAGAATTTGTTTACTTCAGTTTTATTTCGCTTTTCAGCTTCATCTTTTGCAGCTTCTCCAATCTCGTTTTGAACCTTGGCAATATCGTCAATCATGTCGTCGAAAGCGGGTTCTAAACGTATTTCATCGATTGTGTGTTCACTGTTGATGTTTTCTTCACCTTTATCTTTTTTTCTATTTGCTAATTCCATTTGTAACAGAGCAGCATTGACAATTTTTTTCCCTCTTGTAGTCATAATAATTGGTCTAAAGGAAAACAAAATGCATAATCAATTAACTATTACAATTCTGTAATAATGAATACAGAGCATCAAGCATAATTACACAACTCTGAATTCTACAAACTTTACGAATGTCAACGAAACACAACTAGAAATTGACTCAACACGAAATAAAACAACGTGACACTCATTTTCTAAGAAAAATATTAAGGGAAATAGTGATCAATTGAAAATTGGGTCCAAAGTACAATAACACAGGCCTGCGATGGTTTTCCCCCAACAAAATCAAGTAGTAATTTTGGTAGGTCTTAGACACTCATGTATAAAAAAAAATTGCAAAAATTTCTATCACGTACAATTTCTGCAAAAAATATTTTTTTCAGTTTTGTTCTTAGTACTATAAAAATTAACTTCTAGATTTTGTGGTAATAATATGTATGGATAATGGTGTTGATATTTCATTTCGTGTTCAGCTTAGTAAGAGTTATTTGTGTCGACTATGCGCTTATTACCCTGAATTTAAACAAAAATTACTAATGTCTTGTCGGAAATGGGTTAATTCTTCAGATAAGTTTGCTGACACCAATGATTTGGATGGAGCCACAAAATCATACAGACGATTGTTACTTTTGCTGTTCAAATATAAAATGATATAATGCGAAAAATGTAACAGCAATAACATATCCTATCGTGAATACAAGAGAAAACGCTTAAATCAGAGCTTTGAAGAAAGAAAAAAAGAAGCTTCTTGATTTATTTGTTTTTTTAAGTCTTGTTTATAACTAATTTAGTTCATTTAATAAATAAACATTCAATTTTATATTCTTTATATTTTATTTTTTCATAAAAATTGTTTGAAAACCTATGAATATTTAGGCCTACATAAAAATAAATCTCGATGTGCTACAAAAAAACTAGAGTTATATTTTAATTCGGCATACATAAATACCTAAAAAAAAAACAATATTACGTAAAAGGGAATTTAAAAGTTATATTTCGCAGGCCTGTGTAATTGTTCTATCTCAAAAGTTGATTATCTTTTCTGTTAGAAAATGAATCATTTACTTGTGTATTTATAAAATAAAAGTGACACTTTTAGACTTCGAACGTACTTAGAATTATTAAAGATTAACTTACCTCCTGCAACAAAAGGGTACTGTTTTAAGTTGTGTCGTTTTTCTTGACTAACCGTCATGAAATTTCGTGTACGAACTCAGAAGTGACACTATTCTTGCTTGATGTAACGTAAAATCTGTCAAGCGGAAAAACGACATATCTGCCCTCTATTGGTGTGTTTTGCTAGTTGACAAATGACACTTTTCCACCTTGAAGATAATAATTACACACATCTCACTAGAGTATTAACTCAACATCACGTTTTTTTTAGTTGTGACGTTATTCTCGCCGGAGTGCGATATATTCCATAACAACTACCATGGCCAGTGGCGGAACTAGCATGAAATTCTAGGGTGGGCCAACGGTTGGGCCCTCAAAATCTTAATTGGGCACGCATTGCAATGTTATATGTATAACCGCATATAAAATTCAAAAAGTGACTTACCCCTAATGAAGTAATTAATATTCGACGATTGTTGTGAGCAGCATCGAATTCTTTAACAATATCTTCGATGTTTAAAGATTTTACCATGGCAGATTCGACGTTGATCACAGCAAGATGAATTAGTCTTTCATTGGTCATAGAATTACGCACACATGTTTTTAAACGTTTTAAAGTGGAAAAAGTACGTTCACATGCAGCACTGGATACTGGAATTGTAGCACTAATAACCGCTACTTTGTAAGTTTCAATAAATGCAATTTTATAAGTTTTTAACATGTCTAAAAGTTCCATTATTGTCGTAATTTTCAGGTTTTTTTCATTTTCATACCTTGTCAACGCCGTTGGAAGTATCATAAGTTCTGATTTCACCAAATCCAAATTACTTTGATAAAAAGTGGCTAAAGGAATTAAGGCGTCAAAATTTAAAAATAAAGTATTGCTAGGATGCAAAGCTGCAACAGCATCAATAATGGGTTTCGTCCGGCCAAAACGATTTTCGAGTTCAGAAATTATGAGATCGATAGCTGGGAAAAATATATGGATCCTAAAGTCATCTTTTGAATTTAATTGTATGTCTTGTATCGTTTGGTCAACAATGTACTTTTCAAATTTTTTTGGAATTTTTCTTCTAGATTTTTTCCTTATTTCTTCATTGCTTGCTAAGTCTATGTTATTTTCTTGACATATTTTTTCTGTTTCAGCATATATTGATGAAAATTCAGAGAAATCCTCTTCTCTCATTTTTTTAAAAGTGTCAATTAATGAACACACAAGGCTATTAGCATGGCCAATGTCAGATGTCACTTGTTGGAGATAGTCGCTAACACCTTTACATAACGATATAATTTTCGTATACATACAAATGCTGAAAACACACTCAAAATTTATTTGATGCAACAGCCCCACAGCTTCAGATGATCTATCACTCTGTTCATTAATCAAAGTATTTAGTAAAATTAACATTTCTGGAAAAGCTTTCTTCACTGCAAAGCATACGAATACTTGTGCAGTCCATCGTGTATAGCAAGTATGTTTTAATTCAGTTGGTTTTTGTTGTGGTTTTATGTCTGTCTGAATTTTTAAAAATTTTGCATGAACAGCCGACCCTGATATGAAAACGTATAAGTTGTCCAGTAGATTAAAGAAACGATGACCATTAATATAGTTTTTACAAACGTCCACTAATACCAAGTTTAATCTATGATTATAACTAGAGAGCGGAAAATATGCAGCAAAATTTTGGGAAATATGATCATATGATATGCATCAAATTTATTCAAATATGCAATAACTTTCTTAATATATGCAGAGATATGCAGTTGTATATGCTCCAAAAATAAAAAAAAGCGTAATAACCGAACTAAATTTATTTACAAATTGCAAAAACACCTTACCTTTTATTACAAAAAATACATAAATCACATTGCAAAGTGTTTAATTAGATCTCACTGACAAATAAATGACATTTTTTAAGATAATATTCTTATACTAAAAAATAAATATAGGTAAACAGAACGAATTAAAAAATAGTAGTAATCGACTATTTAATTACTATTTTGGTAACAATTTATTTTTAAATATTTTTCGAAATATTCTAACAAAAATTTTTCCGGTGATTCTAAAGTATGTATTTGTAAATAGAAAAACTGCGTACTGCGTCCACAGATGTAAAAATACAGCAGGCACAACAAAACACAGTTCCTTCTTGAAGAATAAGTTCAGGAAAAGGTTTAATTCATGAATTAATTTGAGTTATCTACATTTTGACACACATCTCTATCGCTTTAAATACTTAAATGCAAACTCACGATGAAAAATAATAGGATAACGTCCCTTCGACCACCATAAAACATACCATTAATACACTTAAATAACGAACAAAATTATTGAAATGAAGAGTATTTCCAAAAGTAATTAGGACCCGAATTTACCTGGAAGGATGGCTTAACACCCAGTGGTTCCTCCAAAGTACCATAAAACCCAAACCTTTCCCAGTTATTTGAAGCTCAGGACAATATTTGCAATGTGATTAATGAAATTTCGTCTTTCTAGAAAAATGCCGATCGAATGGCAATTTTTTTTTTCAAAGTAGCACAAAAATTGATAAAAATGCAATATATGCAAATATGCAATTTTTTTATAGCTGTATTCATTTTTAATTAGCATGATTCGTTCACATATTAAATATCAAGACTTACGTGCAAAAAATAACGGATATGCAAATTTCATAAAATCCGCTCTCTAATCTCACTGTGAGAGCAATACTCACGTAACTCAAAACCAGCGTGTTTCGAGTAATGATGATTTAAAATTCCCAAGTTTTTATATATTATTTGTATCTTAAATACCAAAGGCTTCGAAATACATTGTAGTCGTATTGTCAATCTATTATTAATCGTGTTTTTATTCCTTTAGAGTAGACCTTTCTACTCGTTATAGAAAACAAGAAATTTTGACTTACGTGACTATTGCACTGCTACACCAGATCAAATATTTTGGCTTGCGTGTTAATAAATTTAAGACAAGAGCAAACTAGCAATACATTGTAATGAAAAAAATATAACAAAACACAAAACGATCACAGTATTAATTCATTCAACATCTACATTGACCGGCAAAAAAAACCGGCCACCCTGAAAAATTTCGCAAAACCACTTTAAAACTTAATTTAACTAGTTATCGTTATTTTATTAAAGAATCATTCACTATTCACACATGATGTACAAATTAGCACGAAAAAGAAGAAGACAATTAAACGCAGAATTAAATTTAATTTAACAAAATAACAGAAACAGACCAAGTACCATATTTTCTTTAAAAAAAAGGAGGCTGTTGTTGTAAATAGTGCTTTTTCATCATTTGATTATAAGTTTGGCAATTAATAAACGTTTTCACGCGAAAATAATTCCGTTAACTCTTATAGACGTCTTTCAAAGTGTCGCTCTGTTTCTGTTATTTTGTTAAATTAAATTTAATTCTGCGTTTAATTGGCTTCTTTTTTTTGCTAATTTATACCTTATATGTCAATAGTGAATGGTTCTTCAATAAAATAACGATCACTAGTTAAATTAATAACTTTTAAAGCTTCGTTTTGCGAAATTTTTCAGGGTGGCCGTTTTTTTTTTGCCGGTCAGTGTACTATGGCTAAATTGTTATAAAATGTGTTATAATTTTATTTAATTCGTTTTTTTATACAGAATTGATTCAGTCCATCGTACTTTTTTACGTATTCCTAAAGGACCTTCATAAATATTGTTTAAACATTTTCATTTAAGTCTGATGCCGCCATTGTCGTGATGTTCGGGAATTGATTGACTATTATTTCCTGATATACTTCCTTTCTATACGAAGTTACAAAATTCCATCGGAATTTTTGACAAATTTTAAATTTTTTATTTCGCTCTAATTAACTTTCCTACCTTTCCTATTCAAAGAAAAATTGATTTCCATGTTTTCGGTCAATTCTTAACTATATCAGAAGATATTGTGCATTTGTTGTGTTCAATTTGTACCTAAATTAGTAGGAGTATCAGATTATCAACATCGACTGAAATCTCATAGCTTCATAGCTTACTTGCATTTCACTTAGTTTTGAGATACGGCAGTCTTGCATTAAGTGCACACGTAATGTTCGGAAATGTAATACAAACATTTTTATGAATTTGAGCATTACGCAACTATTAAAAACCGTTTATACTGAAATATACTAAAACTACATTGACTTTTTTATGCATTAATGATAAATTTAAGAATTCGGCAAATTTTGACTTACGTGAGTATTGCTCTCACAGTGCGAATTATAACAGTGGACATAAATGGCTTGATTAACTTCATCTCTAAAAAGTTTTTGGACTCCATTTAATCGGCCACTCATCACACTTGCCCCATCATAAGTTTGAGCAACACATTTTTGAATATCAATAATGCACCGAGTAAGTACGTTTTTTATGTAATTAAATAGAGACGCTGCATCCAAATCGCTTGCGGCATGATATCCCAAAAATCTTTCATATATGACACCATCTAGATAATAACGTATGACAACCGATATTTGTTCTACTTTACTACTGTCTTTCGTGTCATCGCACATAACTGCAAAACATAACGTTCTTTCGACTTCGGATGAAATTTGCTTTAAAATCATTTTATACAATATCTGGAAAATTTCATTTTGAATTTTTGGGCTTGTATATTTTGCTGTTTTGATGTTTTCCTCGCCAGGTCGTTGTATTTCGAAAGCAAATTTAATAATTCCAAAAAATTCCCTCTGTTAACGCTAGTTTCATTTTCGCGATGCCCACGTTGGGCTATTCCTTGCGAAGCTGTGTAAAGTAAAATATCCACGATTATTCCAATGTACGTTCTGTTTTCTTTAACTAATGCCAAATGGGCTTCATCTACTAGCGATGCTACACTTACATTTGAAGATTTTGACTGTTGTAACTGTTTGAATGAAATCCATTTTACTAGATTGCTTTTATGTTCTAAACTTGCTTCATGTCTTTTAAAACGTCTTTTTCCAAAGCTCGTTTCCAGTTTTTAAAACCTACATTCATAAACACGGTATTGTCATCACTACGCACAGAAAAATGTCTGCAACAAGAACAAAATGCCGAATCGGTTAAAGCACTATACTCCAACCACTGCCAACAATTGTACCACTCGTCTTTAAATTGTCGGAAACGATCACCGAATTTCGTTTTTTTGAAAAATTTTAAATGCAGTTGACAAGGTCCATCAGACACTAGTTGTGAAATATCAGCTGGTCCCGGTGCCTTGAAAGTCGTAGATGGTAAAGGCGTCGGTAATGTTGGTTCTGATACATCGACTTCGTCTTCAGATTCTAAATTATCTTCTTCGTCCCCTTCATCGATTTCCACATCACTCAAAAGAGTTACGTCCTCTTCAGTTTCATCCCGTTCCTTATCCTCATCTTCAATCTGTATTTCGTTTAGTATAAATAACTTTTGAAGTTGAAGGCCCTGGGCACTCCCGTTTTTGAGCTTTCACTGATGGTATCGAAAAATAGTCAGTTATGCTACGTTTCATTTTTAAGATCTTCGCGGTTCTGAATCCCGAAAGAAACTGATTTTTAAATCCCAAGCAATGTACGTACACGTGTGCAATCGTATTTTATCTTAAAAATAATAAAAATAAGCCGACGTGACTATTCAACCACTGCATTTGTTTAGACTAGTCGGTATATATAACAAGTTGCGTGTCGCCGGCGCCGTAATATGTCAATTCGACAATTTTATAATAGCTATTGAATGTCTAGAGCGTGAAAATATCATCTGTCGGCATCGGTTTCATTTTTACTGAGATTTTATTACAAAACAAGTTAAAAATTTACACCGGTATTCATAGAAAAATTGAGGTGGGCATCAGGGTGGGCCGCAAACTTTTTGGTTGGGCCATGGCCCACCCTGCCCCCCCTCAGTTCCGCCACTGACCATGGCCGACTCAATTAATAAAATTTTAAGTTCCCGACGTAGGGTTTTTCAATGTTGCCAACTGAACAGGTGGTGCAACGTTGGTGGTTTTTTAATTAAAAAATAGATAATACAAGAAAACAGATACATTTTGAAGCTTTGGCGAATAAAATAACTGAAAACATGTTTAGGAATTTTTTTATGTATTGTTTAATGAATTTTTTAAAATTAACAACATTTTGAACGTATTGTCACCTAAATTATTTCTTCTTGGTGTCAGAATTTGGTTTCCGCTACTAAACACCACAAGTGCAGAAGAAGGGATTTTGGTATTAAATTTAAAAAATTAACATTTTACTGTAGCATAGTTATTCAAGACTGAAAAATCTTTTCTTTTTTCCTGCAAATAGGCCATCGCTTCGCTGTTCGTCAAGTTGCAGAAGTAAGGTGGTGGGGCTGACGGATGTTCGAGTAGCGTTTGTCGCAGTAAAGATTTATAATATATTTATAATTAAAATAAATTTCGTTGAAATAAGAATTATTGTAATTTCGAACACAAGTAACATTAGTAAGCACTCTCTTCGAATCAATGATTTTTATTTTCTGTCCAAAATGAAATATATAGATGAGTTCACTGTCCCGCCCAACATTTTTATCTTAACGCTTAAAATGTCTCGTTGTTTTTTCAAATAATTCGTATTATTTTTTAGTTCCGTTAATGTCGATACATAATTGCGAATAATATGATTCTTACATTCAATCTTTTGAATATGAAATTATGGACCATACAGATGATATATATTATCTGATGACAGTAATTTATTGTAGACACTACTGTTTTCGTCGGATATTATTTTGCCATAAATTAGGCCATACATACTGATTTCCTAAACTTCTAAAACAACGTCCACTTCCATAGCAGTAGAAGTGCGTTTATAATGTTTAGAACATGTGAGATTTATTTTTAAACTAAAAATTGTATTAAAATCAGTGGAAAATTAAAACGTTAAAATTAAAATTTATTTCGTATAAAATTAACAAACAAATACCTTTATCGAACACAAATCTATTTTGCTAATAAAAAACATAAATACATACCTATATATCCATATAATATGACTGAATACAAAAAAAAAGAAACGAAAAAACCTAAAGCATACAAATAATATAATTAAATATTTTTTACTAAACCAAATGAATGTTTCTAGATTTCATACTGGGAAATTCTGCAACTATTTTTTTATGTCCAAATTGTGTAATGTTCAATTGCAACAATAGATAAGTTACTTAGCCTGCCTTGACTCATGGTTGATCTGAGATATTTTTTTATTATTTTCAATTTTGAAAAAGATCGCTGGCCAGATGCAACCGAAATTGGTGGTGTAAGCAAAGTTCTTAATGCTATTGATGTATCGGGAAAGTTGAGATTAACCAATACGTAAAATTTGGTGGGGATCTTCTAACGGTATAGCTGAAGAGTGCAGTTTTAAAGCTTTAATCTTATTAAATACGGCAATGTCGACCTCACCAAGGGAATCAACTGCAAGTTTTAAATGTAAATCTTTACAGTTTTTTAACATGTCTTCTTCTGAGGACTGAAGACAAAGTTTGGTTCAGAATTCGGTAAAAAAAAATTATTTAAAAATTAATTTTTGGATCTACAACTTCGTAATTCTGCTCGTGATCAAAATGTTTCGGTTTTCTTCTTGGACGCACGGTTTGGATTGGCGGAAAAAATGGTTCAACATTAATTTCATAGGCAAATTTGTCTGCTTAAGGTATAATTTTAGCAAAACTTTCATCTGAACGATATTTGGTAAAGTAACCTATTACATCTTTAAGTAAATTGATATATACTTTGATGTTGATATTAGGATTCTGCATCATTTTAGTTAAGATGTTGATTGATTCAGAATACTTATCAAATCAAATTATCGTTGAACAAATAACTACCATGAAGAAGTATCTTCGGATATTTCCAACAAATCATCAAAGATTTTGCAAATGTGATACGTATAAATAAATAAAATTTATTGTCCAAACTACAAGTGCAAATAACAACTTTGTTCCATTTGCCAGCTCGGACACCAACTAATTTTTGGAGCAATGTTCTTTAACACCTTTCTGTGAATTACTAAAATAATTTAATTTATTGCTAATATCCCCCTTGACGTTCCGACAAACAACACCCGCAATTCTGGAAACTTATTCGTTTATGCTTTACCGATCTATAAGTTTGTTCACCATGCACTATAAAAAACAGATTTTTATTGATTTATTCATGACTGGATGACCTAAACAATATTTCTTTCTTTGCTTTCTCCCAAAGTCTCAATAAACCCTTTTTTCGAGTTGTACATTTTTTTATATTATTTTGGGAATTTTGAAAAGTGCTGCTTTGCGTGCCAATTTGCCGCCCCCCTTTGGCAGCGCCCGCGTGCGGTGCACGCCTTGCACCCCCGCTTACGGCGGCCCTGCTTGCAAGCCATCGTCGGCTCCGTTTGAGCCGGTTTTATTTTATTTTTATTCGCAAATTTCGACTCTATCGACGGCTACTATATCTATGCAAACTACTATAACTGAAATAAATTACTCCTAGTAATTACTCTTAGCAATTAACGCAGAAGCTTGCAAGCAAACCTTTGCGTTAATTTCTGTATTAATTTTAATTTTGGACCTGCGCACAAATGTTAAGGCGAATCGGGATGACCAAGTGTGCAAGAGAGACAAACATATCGGAAAAGTATTTAGCGAATTTTATGAAAACGGTCTGAACGATTTTAAATTTTTCAACTATATTAGCATTAGAATGTTATTCCCAGTTGCGCCAGGGCGTTAATTTTTTTTTTATTCATTCAATAAAAAAAATAATAAGAATATCTTTGTTATTAAAAAAAAAAATAACATTCGGTTCAACAGCGCATGTGAAGAATATTTTTTGGGTGACAAATGTTTTTTTAATTTTTAATTTTGATAAATAATAACGGCCGAAACAGAATTATTAGTTTTCCTTTGATAAGCGTAATGCCGCCAGGGCAAACAGTGGTGGGGAGTTTGCTCGTACATACAACATACCTGATTTATAGCCACAAAAACTACGACTTCACAGAAACGACAAACAAGTCCATATAGTCAGTTACCCATTCGATTTTTAATTCACCACTTTTTGAAATGAAACGAGAAAATGTATATTACCGCTCATAGTAATTTATCGAATCCCGGGATTAGTCGCTCTGGTCAAGGGAATTGCTCCGAAGTGAACAGGTACAAGATTATTGCAGATTTTCCGAAAACAAAAGTGCCGCGTTAAACGTGTCCTACAGATCCATTATATTTTGTTATCTATTAGATACAAAATTGTTTTGGTCGATAAAAATCACAAAAATGACAATTTGCGTATCAAAATTGTCAGGCTAAAAATTTGATTTTTCTCCAAACGTCAGCAAAACCTGACATTTTTTGACACACTACGTGAAGACAAATATTTCTAAGCCATGGCTGTCAAACATTTTTCGTGCCATTCATCAGCAGCACTAAAAGTACTTTTCGCTTCGGCGGCACTAAAAGTAAAATTTTCCACTTGACTCCGCAAAACCATAGTAACATGTTCGTCAACTGAAATAATTCTAAATTTTGATAGATTTTGATTAATAAATTTTAGTTCTCGAGACAATTTGGAGCGATTGCAGGTGTTTGGAGACAAATGACGTTTCGTGGCTCATCTGTAATTGCCAGCCTCGCGCACTCAGTCGTCAAACCTACAGATTCGCCACGAAAAGACTCGCTCCTAATAAAACAGTAGGTATACTATTTTATGCTTAGGAATTTTTTCCCATTTTTCTTGATTATACACATAAAGTTATGGACAAGCTAACAGCACACAAAGCTTCGTCTTTGCTACTAAAGTAGTTCATGGAACAGTTGTAACAAATAACTTAAAAAAATAAATTAGAAAATCATGGTGGTAAAATAGTATATTGTGTTAAAAAAAACTCGTCTTTTAAATACTGAACAAAAAATAAATAAAATGTAACATGTATAAGTAAATAAACATAAAAAGCTACTTCAGATCAGAACAATAATAAATAACAAGAAAATTAAATAACGTATTTACATCCACATATAAGTGAGTCTATTATTAACATTTGGCAAATATAAAAACACCATTAAAAGTTGCAGCACTTTTTAGCATCATAGGCCACAGCTATGCCTATGAAAGTTTTAAAATTAATTTAACCAATATGTATAAATAAAACGGAATAAAGTATCCATGCGTGAGCAAAATAAACTAATGAATAAATGATTGTAATTTACGATATAAGTGACGTTAACAAGGGCGAATGTAAAACATAGGAACATCCTTTTCACCTCTTCTTTTCGTTGGACGCTCATTTGGTAGTCTTACTTTTCATCATCCGGTTCCCTGATATCCATACTCCTGCACTTTCGTGGATCGACAATTTCGGGTAACAGGGCTTTTGTAAAAAAGAAAACTAACTTTGGCAACACCACTCTATTCCAAAAATCGTAATCAGGCAAGATCCGCTCGATGTAAATGTCTTTAGGAGTCCAAACGACAAAGTCGCAATATTGTCTACCAGTTATATGGAGTTGTCCTTGCACCTGATAATAATAATTGTGAGACCTTTTCAACCGACCAGTTTTTTTTATCTAGGCAGAAACTTTTAATTGTTCTGATGCTCTCTTCAATGGTAAGGTTTTCTGCTGCTTTTGGACATTTTATTTCAATAATTCCACCGCTGTCGGTCAACCCATCCGGAGATGTTCCTAAATAACCATATTGCAGGTGAACAAATAAGCCACATTCAGTAACTTTTTCTCCTGTTCGTTGAACATATGCTTGAATAGCATTTTTCTCATTCACTTTTCCATACTGTACTGCGGCATTTGTGAACGGTTTTGAATATAAGTGTGCTTCAACAAGTTTAGCCCATTTACTATTTTTTCGTCGTTTAACTATCTGCCCAAATATCGACGAAGTGAGACGATATTTTCTCTCTTTAAACCATGTGTCGTTATCACTTTGTCCTCTGGTATTTCTCTCTATGTGATCCCTTTGTTCAGACGACACCTGTAAGGTTTGTAGAAATTCTTGAGTTTCCTTTTCCAATTCTTTAGGTTCTAAATCTAATTTTTGACACATCTCTCCGTAGTCTTCCTTCCCTTTCGTCTCATTTAGTGTTTTTTTTCTCGGTCCAGTCATACGCAGGAGGCATCTTCGTGTTGTTGAAATTTTTCTGGATATTTTCTGGGCTCTGCTTTTCACTGTTTTAGATGGACTTTTTCCCAGTGCTGCTTTCATGCTCTCGTAGTGCCACTTTGGACCTATCTGGTAGTCTAATCCAGCTCCTTGTGCCCGAATTGTATATGAACCCCTTTTACACCGATTCACTTGTTTGCCACCTGCAAATTTGGCCACTAAGGACATAAAATTTTCTGCATAATTACTAGTACTATTTGTAATAAGTTGATGGGCTTTTCTCACAACAGGTTTAAGACACTCTTGAATGTAATTAAATGCATCAAGGTTATAACCCTCCAGTAATATTTCTTCGTTCGATTTTGATGAACAAAAATATTCTTTGCAGTTCTGGTGCATGCCTAGCACATGATAAGGGCCATTTCTCAAATCTTCTCTAAGACTTCCAGGGTTTTTTCCATTTTTAGAGTTGTAGATAATAGCACCTCTGGCACCTTTAACCAAACGTTTGATAATTGGGCGTGTAATTAATTTTTTCACATTTCTGGAGAGTCCTTGCATTTTTAATAAAGCTTTGGTGTAATTCTTTATAACGTGGTTGGTGCATTCAATTTTTTCAATTTTCTTACCGTAAGAAACCATCTCTTGTAATTTTTTTTGCACACTGGAATCACCATCGCCAATAAAACATCGATACTCCAACCCATGTAGGGCCTTACTTCGATTGAACGCTTGAACAAGCATATCTGACTCCATTCCGCAAGAGGTACCGGACCAATTTTTAAAACATTGATCGTGCACTTCTTCTTTTCCATTTTTTTTTAGGTACAAACACATGGCACAGTATTTGTTTCTTACATCGAGATGCAAAAGTTTTTTTGTTTTTGCACCAATAACACAAGCTACACCTGAATTAGAAGTATATCTGTGACCGTGGCTTCTATGGGACCAGCCTCCATCTACAATTACTGTTATAAATGGAGTTCCATCTTCGGTTATGTCACCATTACTGACAGCTAGAGCGTTTTCCTGCTTGCCGGCTTCAAGCATTGCATCATATAAAAGTTCTTGCCAAACCTTTGGTTAACGAAAATGATTACATAAAAATGAAACATGACAATAAGAATCGGTTTTACCTTGCCAATTTTTAGTTCGATGTTTTGAAAAGATTTTATATCAATAGGTTTTACTCCCATTGTAGAAAAAAGTTCTTCCATGTTGCAATGTCCTCCTCCAAGAGACATAATTCCCCATACAGCGCTATCAGCTATTGAAAGCTGATCCAACTTAGCAACTGATGAGTTTTGAAATGTAATGTCATCTTTGTCTGTTTTGGGTTTTGATTCTTCACCGCTTGTTACAATTTTTTTTATTTTGCAATAGGGGCACTGAAATTTTAATTTCCACACCAGCATTTGGGTGGTCCAAGACATCAATTTAAAGTAACCCTTGGAACTTTTAAGGCACGTATTGCGATGGTTTTCC
This sequence comes from Zophobas morio, assembly GCF_036711695.1. NCBI lineage: Eukaryota > Metazoa > Arthropoda > Insecta > Coleoptera > Tenebrionidae > Zophobas > Zophobas morio. The sequence continues at coordinate 13,073,575 of NW_026972122.1, forward strand.
AAGGACCTAATTTCTCGCAGAAAATACTGACCATCAATTAAAAATCGACCTGATATTGTGTCTAGAACAGGATCTCTGCTAGGATCATGGGAGCCAATCGCAATTTCTACACTGTCGTCACTAAAATAGTTTTTTTTTTTTCATAGAAATCACACACTTTTCTAAGTTTTGAAATTTTCACCTACCTTTCGTCACAAGGTAATTCATTTTGTTTAACATTTGTATATTCTGTGGCTTGAATTCTAAAAATTATTAGTGTTTTTAGCAGGTTTTATTTAATTGAACACTTATTTATAGTTTACATTTCAGGTGAAGATGATAAGGCAACCAAATCCTTGTCTGTGGAGTCGATAAAATCATATATATTAGGATTTGCTGGATCATTCCTTTAATTTAAATAAAATAAAGTGATGGTTATTATTTATTACTAGAGATGTACCGACTATAGGTCTGGCCGACTAACCGACTAGCCGATTGTTCGGCCAGTAAAAACCGACTAGTCGGCCGACTGTTCGGCTTTGCTAAAACCGGTTTATAAATGCGACAGACAGTGTGTGTTTTTTTTTCTATTTCTCTGACTACCTTAAAAATTTGTTTTATTTTAATAAAAGGAATAACTAAAGTTCCTTTGTTTTCTAAAAAATGTGTTAAATTTGTTTGGATAATTTTAACATTTAATTTTTTTAGTAACTCAGTACAAAAATAAAGAATAACACAATTTAGGGCCAGTTTATACAATATTTTAACTGAGATTAAGTTGATCGCGCATTTAACAAGGCCATTAGCGACGTCTGATTGGCGTAGAGTCGGTCACATGGAACTTTAATGCGGGGTTAAAAATTAAATCGCAATTAAATATTTAATTGAGGTTCTGTAAACCGGGTTTAATTGTTTTATATACTATTTTTGTTTTAATGAAAAAAGCCGACCGATCGGCTGTTTAGCCGACCAGTCGCCGACTGCAGCCGACGATGAAAAACGGCCGAATAGTCGGCTTATCCGACCGGTCGGCCACTAGTCGGTACATCCCTATTTATTACTGTAATAACCAGCTAACTATACCTTGAAATTATATCTTTTCTATATTGTTCACCCAAATTTAGATTAACATTTTCACAACTTTCACTTCTAAAAACAAAATATAGAAAAACAGAACATTTTGACGTAATTTTTACTAACCCGCTTTTTTTAATTTTTTTACATTGGTTTCCAATTTTCCAATTCATCAAACCTGAATTTATCACTCTCTTTCTTCGTTTTGATGACAATGTTAATTTGCGTTTTGCATGAGTTCTATAAAATATAACTTCCTATAAAAACGTGACGAGACAAAACCTCAAAATTTTTTACCTATCCTGTGATAATGACGATGAATCATTATTTGATGTTACATTATCAATATTATCATTTATACGTTGTTCAGAAGTAGTTGGCATGGCAATTAACTCCAAATTAGAACTACAAAATTGAGGTAATTAATAGATAGTCTTAGTGAGTATGGTGAGTGACCAAAGAACAAACACCAATAATTGCACATCATTGATATATCAATGCATGATTTACGATAATAATAATCATGAGAAAAATAGTTACTTATCTTTTACACAAATTTTTTACAGAATATCATAAATGCTGCGACACTGATACATACCCAGAAGAGTTATGGGATAATTGTGGAATTTCATTATGCAATGTGCTTGATTGTGAAGCACTAAAACAAGAACGATAACAATATAAACAAAATGGTTGTAATTATATGTTATCCACTCAACATTTCTCCTGATGAAACTTTGAATTTGGCACAATTTTTTTTTCGCTTGGCACTAAGGCGCAGATGCTTTTTACCCTTCGAGGAATAACGATAATCCATTTTCAAATTAGCTATTAATTAAAATTAATTATTCTAGTAATCACGAACAACGTTTACGATATTTCGATACCCCAGAACCAAACACAAACGATGTCCGTCTGCTAAATATCAGACATTGTAATAAAAATATATGGGAGGGGAAGAGACCACCACCAAGTCTACTGATGATGATGAGTCAGGTGGTCAGTTGCTATGGGGAAATGCGAATGCGACATTTATTGTAAGCTATGTAAAATAAACAATAATACACACCTAACAAATGTCTTTTTTCAAATTAATCTGTTCGTATTTTGCACTTTCTGTGAAATTCCTTGGTCGTTAAACTATTATTAATACGAGAAATTTTATTTCATAAATTATTAAATCATATAATAAATATAAATAATTAAATAATAATTTATTATTTTTTTTTAATACTAACTTCCACAATAAGAGCATCAAATAAGTATCTGTTGGCGAATGTTCAGAATTTTCACCCAGAGTCAAAGCGTATCGGTACATATTAGAGCAAGGAGCAAGGCGTAGCGGTTTCATTGAAGTAGTATGACAGCGGCAGCGATCAAAAAAAGAAATGAAAATTTCTGTTTCGGGCGCTATTTTCCAACAAAAAGCAAAAATAAAAATGGTTTATATATCAGCAAATATTCCTTCAGCATCGCTCTTGACCACTTTTTTGAATTTTTGTTTTATAGCAAAAATATTTTTTTTTTCTCGAAAAAGAAAATTACAAAAAAAAAAATAATGCCCTGGCGCACTTTCTATTTGTGTTTTAAAAACATTTCACTTTTCAAATTAGATCTACTCGTTTTACTTTTTGTTTAAACAGCTAAATAAATTCCGCGCCATCTGTTGAGTTAGAAACACATTAAAGTGCCTTCCCGATTCACCTTAAGAACAGAATCCTAACCTACAATAAATTGAAAAAAGCTCGAGAATGAGTCAATCGTCAGTAAGGGTTTCAAGACTCCAAACATTACGGCACCAATTTTTTCGTATTTTTCTTGCACTTTTGTTAACGTTAAATATTTTTCTCTTAAACTTTTGAACAATTTTTGAGCAGATTCCCCTTTAAAAAAGAAGTAGACAACTGATAAACTCAAAACAATGGCAAAGTTACTGGGTCTTACCTGACATTTGAAATTGTTGCCCAATATTTTGCCAGACCCTGTTATGATCAATATTTTTAAACAGGGGATTTGATTTATGAAACAAATAAAGCCTAATAATTTTAGATGAGCAGCAGTACAAAACGTATCAACAAAATCAAGGCAGGCATTATAGTATAAACAGTTTGGTTAGGTTACAGGACAGGTTATAAAAACCAAATTGAACCTGCGTAATCTGGCGTTTTGTTGACAGGTAGTAAAGCTAACAACCAAAAATACAGAATACGATATAAAAATTAGTTCCTTAATTTTTTCATTGTGAATGTTTGTTTTTTGAGATTTTCTGAGCTTAATTCTAATACTAATTCTAATTACCAATTTTATCATTGTGAATGTACCTTAACTGTTGATAGATAATTGTGAAAAAATTGAATTAAAAAAAAACAAAAATAATTTTTTTAAAGCTTTTTTGTTAACTGGAATTAATAAAATTCTATAAAGTAAGAAAAAAAAATCTCTATTTTGTTGGAAATATTGTATTTATTCACTGTTTAAACCATTGTGTTTTATCTAAATTGCTTTGAAAAGGCTGGAATATGTATTATAGTTTTAATAAAAAGAAGATTTAAATCAATAATTTAAAAAAAACTCTAAATAATTATGTACTCGTAAATGAGGCCAACCTTGGTTTCAAGTTGCAGGTTTCTTCAACTTGCGCAGTTGGTTGTATCTTTTTTCTGCCAACTTTATGTTCAAGAACTTCAAGAACATCCTTATGAATGTTCTTTGTTGCACAAAAGCCCGAGTAACTTCTACAGGAATGTCGACCTACGTCTTCAGTTTTTTTGTAAGACGCGTAACAACATGTTTGTTTATTTTTAGTGATTTTTTGTTTATTTTATTGGACTTCTTGGTCAGAATTGCAAGTGCTGATTTCAGTTGACGTGATGGTTCAGTTAGTCCCCCGTATGACACATGTTTAACCCACGAAGGTAAACAATAATCATGTTCGCCCTGCAACATGGAAGTATAGTCTCCTAAATGTGGGTAGCCTTTTTTTGCAAGCCAGGCACCAAAATAATTCAAGCCATCGCGTTCTACCCTATCTACAACATGAAGTTCATGTTGTAGATTATTGGACTCACTGTCACTTAACGCAGGGGACATTTCGGGCAAACTGGATAGTTCTCGATCCTGAATCCCTACATTTTCCACAGGTTCAACATGTGGCTTAAGGCTCTACCACACCTCAAGAAAATTTCTATTTTAAAAGATATGCAACTTGTAAAACACCCATGCTACCTCGTTATGACAGCTGCCACTCATCTCTAAGGGTTAAAATCGTTCACCTTCGTTTACAATAACCAGTTTTATTACTGCTATTGTCAGCGGGGGAAGTGTATCCCGGCTTGCAGGTAGAGCAGAGTAAGGAACTAAAATATTTATCTACTATGAAAGAAAACAAACAATATTTCTTAGCTTACGTTCGAGAGTAAAAACGCAAAAACACGTCTACTGGTATATAAAAATTGCCATTTTGTAATATTAGTTTCAAAAGTTTTGAGCGACATTTGACAGGTGTATGACGTCATCGATAATTTTTTAAATAGCACCTCCTACTTTTATTTTAGCATAAAGTCCCTTGAAAGAGAATTTTTGATATGCGGTTTAACCTAATTTACTGTCATAAGAAATGAAAAAAGCCAAGTGTGTGTTTTAAAATAAATTAATATAATCATTGTCAGAGACTGTTGAGATCTTTACTCGCAATACACACAACAAAAAAAATGCTTGTTCATATACAGCCTGTTATTGAAAGGTACGTACAAAATAAAATCGGTAATTGGTCTCGAAGTATGGGTGCTAAAAGTTAAAAAAAAGTTCAGGTAAAAGTGTTCTCCTTTTAGAGATAAAAATTATTAAAATATATGTCCAAATTCGTTGTACGCCTCTGATAAAAAGATCATCTTTCGTTTCTATAGCAACATTTAGTCTTGACAAAAGTTTTATTGTTACAGTTGCTAGGATTTACTAAAATAAATTAATTTTACCTATTTATCCTTCAGTAGCGTCTAAAAAGGTTGGATAAGGGTTAATTTTCCCCTTATAATTTTGATAACACAAAATAAGTTTTTCCGACTTCTTAGACTTTGAGAAGAACTGTCCATTTTGTTGTACGTACCTTTCAATAACACCCTGTATATAATTCCGACCATAATTCTTACTCTTATTTTTAAATTCCTGTTTCCATAAAAATTCGTACGCATTGGGCATATTCTGTAAGTAGGTAGAAAAGTAAAATTAAATTTCCAAGAATATTTTATTGTAGGTACGAAGGTACGTTATTGTGAGTATTTCTTAGTAATCTTGGAATTTTTCAACCCAAAATCTTAGAAATTTAGGTAGGTACATACCTAGTTACCTCTCGGAATGTATTTTGAATGAAGCAAATTGGTCGAAGGTTATTTCGACAGAACTTCTCTCGCCTCTGAAATACAATAAAACAAACCCAGCTTTTTCGAAAAATTATAAAATTTGATTATGCAAATTTTATTTTTTTGTGAGAACCCGGATAAGTTAAAATTTTTTCCAAAAATTCTAGATGTCTAGGGTGAAAATTCTACACGGATTTACACACCACAAGTGCAGGAATATCTAATTTTATAAAATTTAAAAAACTTTGTATTATAAATTTTGGAGATGACGTCATCCCATTGGTGGTGGAGATGATTTGCCAAGTTTTAGTTAGCGTTTAATCATCTGCATGATATTTCTAATATACATGTAAAATATGGCAAATCCAGTAGTTTCGAAGAACACTTGTCTAATAAAAAATGGATACAGACTCCAGGCAGACAGATAGACAGATAGACAGACGGATAGACAGACATACGGGAACGGGAGACCACTTTTTTCATACTCATGACACGTCGAGAAATTAGTACTGGACGTAGAATTGTTGACATAGACCACTTATTAACAACACTGAAATCAATCAGTCATAATATGTTGGTCTGTACTTTAGACAATATTGAAATAACTTACGAAAATTGTTATGGTTTAAAACGTGTTTTCTACTACAAATGTAATATGTACGGAATATTCGGTAATTTTTGTACAGAACCTGAAAATCATATATACAAAGTCAATTATGCAGCTATTTGTGGAGTTAGATCAACGGGCGTGGGTTATTCTCAAATATCAAAATTTTGTTCAGCTCTAGATATCCCTCAAATACCCCAGGCGACATATCGTAAAAAAAAATTAACATCGCAAATACCGTTAAAAGTATTGTGCATTCCGATAAAACTTTATGAAAAAATTGCCCAAGTCTATACAATTTGCTATTGACAATGAAGAAAAGGCCAAAGAAAAATTTGAAGCTCTAACAAATTTGAAAAAAAATTTTAGGAGCTTCTCCAGAAAGTAAAAATATTAAAGAGCTATTAAAAATAAAATCATTAATTTATTGTTCAATAAATGCAGTTATTACAATTACCTAGTTTGAACCCGAACCACAACTATAGGTATGTATCAGGTATAACAGGGTCCAGTGCATATAACTAAAAGATATATATATATATCCTTCTTAATGCTATTGTCAGGTACTTCAAAGGGTGGTCAAATAAGCTTAAGGTATTTAAAAGGTGCTCTATTGTGTGGGCCATAAATTACAGCTTACCGCTTCAGCTAATATTTTGGGTTGCCTAACTTACCAAAATTTGCCCAAAATGCTTTGCAGTTTTTTTACAATAACTAAAAGAAGTAAAATTTTAACAGAAAACGAAGAGTGGCGCCTAAAGTAGAAAAAAATTCTCTATCACCTCGATATTTTTTAAAAGCACACCGAGTTATAGTTTTCGCTAAAAATCCGCTGGGGTTTTACGCACTTTATTTTTTATTTTAAAAACTGCTACGTTTTTTAAAAAATACAAGACGCTTCCTTAAAGATTTTTATGTCATGAGCACGCACATGTATCGCCCTGCTCTTCAACTGTTAAAATAAAGGCGCAAAATGGGTTGGCGTTTTGCCTTATTTTGGCATCTTTTAATGACCGTGTGGCGGAGCCTTAATGTGTGCTTCTTTGAAGACAGTGCTCACCACATATTTATCATTGGAAGCATGGGTGTAGTTGGTATGTTCCTGCACAATCCCCGGTGATTCACCTTGAAAAAACATTATTAGAAAAAGCAGATAATAAATGTGTAAATTCTTACCTAGCATGATCATTCGAAATCGATAAAGGAGATTCAAAGGCGTTGGATGATCATCTAACCCACCTTGCGTCCTCATCTGACTAAACAAGTTCTCCAAAGCATCTTGATTCACTTTACTTGTTAGTATGAAATTAATGTTTGTATTGATGAGGCTGATACGTGTTTAAACTCTATATTAATCTTAATAATAATGAAAAAACTTTCAGAGTTTAAATAATACATTCGTAGTCACTGCTACACGTGTTTCGGTACAGAGTACCGTCTTCAGCCAGAAGAGAAACTGGGGTTTTACAGAGCTGTTTTTGAATTTATACCTGATTTTAACAATAGTGTTTACAAATTTATGTTGAGTAAGGGAGATTTGTTTATTTCAGTTTGGTCGTTCATTAGTGTATAAATCTATTGTACCTATTTATTTCCAGACATTCTAAAGCGTTTTGCACCTTCATTTTCTATTTGTAAAATTTTGAATTCGTCGTTGAAATTATGATGGTCTTGGATAAGGTGGTTCGCGTTCGTAGAATTTGATTTTTTATTGACATATGCTGATTTATGTTCTTTGATCCATTCCTCAAATTTTCTCCCTGTTTGTCCGATGTATACTAAGGGGCATGCACTACAACTTAGCATGTAAACTCCAGAATTCGATTTCTTGGGTGACTTGTCTTTACTATTGTTTATTAATTTATGTAACGAATTGTTGGTACGGAAGGAAATTTTGTAGCCTGCATTTTGCAGTATTTTTGCAGTTTTAATAGAAAGTTTTCCAAAATGAGTAATAATGTTATACTGATTGGTTTCTTTAATTAAAGGATATATTAATGCTGATGTGATTTTTTTAATTTTCTTTTTTAACATATTATTTATGATCTCGTCCGAATAACCATTGTTTTTAGCTATTATTTTTATTCTCTTAAGTTCGACCTAAAAGTTATTTTTAGATAAGGGGACAGTCAACAATCTGTGTAACATTGATTGATATGCGGCTAATTTATGACTCCAATTCTATTTCTATTGTGAATTTTATTTTTCTATGTAACGAATTTATATAATTATGTAGCATATCTAATTCCTACTTGTACCGTTAAAACACACTAAAATATCATCCACATATCTAATCCAGTAAATACAATGTTTGAATAATTTATGTTGTGAAATAGAGGTTTCTAATTTGTCCATAAATATCTCGGACAGCAGAGAGAAATTAGTTGTACCATTTTTAATCATGTCAGCCATTCAGTTTTTCATAGAGTTGATAGACATTAAAATAGCTTTTTGAAAAATCTGCATCGAACGTTTCCCTACACAACATATAGAGGTCATAGTTTCGAACATGTCATCCAGTATTTGATTTTGTTAATTCAAATTTTTATGAGGTTTCTTTGTATGTAGCCGTTCAAGCAAATTTCTTGAATTCATTAAGTCAAACCACTTATTTACCACTTCAATAAATTTGGACAGATTTTCTGCTTCTTCACTTGCATCATATCTCAATAAGGCAGTAGCAGTTGTGCAATTTAAATGTCTCTTTTGTACGAGTATTTTATACACAGATGAGATATCTAGGTCAAAACCTTGTTCAACAAGTTTTTCCAGTGGAAGTTTATTAATAATATTTCCATCTTCGTGTTGAAAACCTAAAAAAGGTTAGGCACAAAATTATTGTAAACATCTTTTTTTAAATGTGTCCACAAACTGGATTATAAGTTTCTTTACAAAATTATTAGGTCTTCTTAGTAATACGATTCTTCTCTATTTTCTTTTTGTGAAGCTGTGAGATTATGTCGATCTCCTCGATGTAATGAAAAATAAAAAAATTATTTTCTTATATTGTTACGGCTGTTGATTTTTTTATATTATTCGTGAGCTTTTGGGCTCTTCTGTGTTAACGAATTATTCGTGTATAGTTTGCGTGCGAATTATCAGTAGGTAATAAAAAAAAGGTGTATTTTACATATTGCAAGAACAATATCCGATACCTTTTCAGAATTTAGGTTGACAGAATTCTAAATTTGTTTACAAAATTCGATAATTTGGTGCGCTCTGGACAATTTAGTTAAAAACTGGTTCTGTGGAGGTTGATCTTAAAAAGGAAATGGTTTTAAAATTTAGGTTTTCATAGCAAACGCATCGTCAGTTACAAAACAATATGGTACAGTTACCTCTCTTTTGAACAGGAGGGCAGGTTTGGACTAATTTGGAACGCTACGTTCTAGTCCGGAATTTAGAGAACAGTTTTGAAAGACTCCTCCAATAAATATCCTTCCATTTCATCCAACATCGACAGATCTATAATTTGCGTCTGCAGCACCATTACAACTAGTGTGGGTTTCTTTATGATTGTAATAATGATTTCCACTCTTATTTCGACTTTGCATTACTGTATGTTTTCCATCGATAGCACTTATTTTCATATGAAATTTTGATAAATTTGAATTTCTGTAAAAGCATTTTTCTCAACATTAATATTTTAGTCGTATTTCTTAAGAAACGAATCGACCTTATTCGTAATACAAAGCCATTTAACAAATAAGAATATAACTCACTTTGATAAACTTTCAAATTTTTCCATGTCTTCAGTTCTTTTTCACAGACTAATTCAGAAAAAAATTCAGCTGCACATAGTTTTTTAGTGTGTCGCTACTAATAAGTATTTGTTTACTCTGAAGAAAAAATATAGTTATCCAAAAAAATACCAATACTCGAATTTGATTAACTCTGTATTCTAACCGAACTTGAACCTGATTTTTTTTTCCCCCATTTTAAATAAGCGTCATAAAGATTCCCGTCTAAAGTAAGATGACGACACCAGTGGAAACGGTCTTCGTCTGGGGCTTGATCAGGGTCATTTCCACCCGCTGGCAGTGATCGATGTACAAATAACGCATTTCATTCAAAAGTTCTTTCAGGATTGTTAATGTTTATGTAATTCTCTTTCTAATAACATTTTAATTTTATGCTCCTCTTGTTCCCTTTGATTTCGTCGTTTTTCGTTTTCTATTTGCAAGGCTACCAAATCTGCTTTTCTCTTATAATATAGCTCTTTGGCTGTGTAGTGGTGTTTTAATTTTTTTTTTGCGTTACAGTTACTCCACTAAAATCAAATAGTTACTACTGTACAGGAGATACAACTATATCTTATATTTTCTTCAGGTTGTTTTTTTGTAATTACTTTATGAACTGCCTTTTTGACAGTGGCCATAACTGCTGGAATTGGATTTTGATCTCCAATATTAGATTCGTCACTATCCATACTCTCATTAAAAGGCATGGTGGCATTTGTTTCTTCAGGCTGTAATATATATTCCTACATAATGCATCATGTATTGATAGTAAGAAATATGACATTAGTGGTTTACAGTATGCACATTTGCAGTCTCCGTACTGCAATTTAAAGATGTAGTTGTTTAAGGCAAGTTCAAATCCTAAAATATGTATATATGAACTTGTGGAAATCGCAATTTGATAATTATCAATAGCAAAACTTACTACTTCATAAGTCATTGTTAATGGAGTTCCATCATAAAATTCCTGCATGTGGACATCTACGATGGGGTCCTAAAATATACAATTAAAAAAAAGCAAGATTAATTATTATTTACATATGGCAAGTGAACCTACCACAACAAAATCATTATCACCAATTGATTCCAATCCAATCACCGTTTTCATATTATGTAATTATGGCTAATACTGTCTCTGGAACAGGATCTTTCGCACCTCGTCGTGATTGGTGTTGATTCATTGACAGTCTGAACATCATATTCACCTCTGGATTTTACCCTATGAGTAAAAAAAGTTTTAGGTATGTGGTATCTTCTCATGATTATATGTAATGTACAAAATAAAAACATTTAGATATCTAGCCAAGAAATTTTGAAAATTCACTAGGGGCTGTTTTTCATTAAAAAACTGACTAGGAGAGATGAACATACAAATTGTTGTTAGAGGAAACTTGTAAGCCCACAGTATAAGGACATAAATGGAACATGGTACACAAAAATTTTGAGCTTTTTAAACAGGATTCATCTTACTTGATGTCGCTTTTCAATCCTTAACCTCCTGTTTTTGCTGATGTCTTCATTTACTACGTGCTCATCTAAGCGTTTTGGAAGGTTTTCAGATAGCACCACATTTGGTTTCAATCTATGTAGTTTATTCACATGAGCTACGAACATTCAGTACCTTTTTATCTGGACGTTAGTCAAACACATACTTTCCCTCTATTGAAAAAAAAACTTTGCTACGGAAATGTTTATTACAAACTGGCATATATGACGAAACATTTCTCCCTATTTTTAATCGGGAATCCAGAAGAATGGTTTGACAATATCGAACATGAAGATAACATTCAAAATCCCCCTGGACCGGATGAATTGAGGGTAGAAATCAGAGACGCCTACTAATAGATCAATACTTTGCGAGATTGTAATTTTTTTAATAATAATAGTTATTTATGTATTCAGGGCATAATCAGGAAGATTGTCGCACGACGGAATGTTTAAACCCCGACGAAGGAGGGCTTTCAATTTCTCGAGTGCCACAATCGACAATTATGCACGTGGTACACACAACGTTTTATTATATTTAGTTTCTAAACTATTTTTAACGAAATATTGAGTATTTTCGGCAAGACTGTGTGAATTGTGGCGATGCGAACTTTAATACATAGCTATTATTTTGATGTTGCTCGTCGGTGTCGGTGCATGTGGCTAGTCGTCGTCGGGTTTTTGTGTGAAAATTCGCATTTCCCCGAGAGAAAATTCGCCAAAATGACGGCCAACATCCAGCAGGGCTCCCTTTTGGACGTCCTCAAGAAGAAGATGCGCCAAACGAGGGAGGAAATGGAGCGGTAGAAGGACGAGTGCGAAGAGTACAACAAACGACTTCATGCGGAATGCATGCAACGAGAGGAAGCTGACTCGGAAGTCGCCGCCCTCAACCGCCGCATTCTGCTCTTAGAAGAAGACTTGGAACGTTCGGAAGAACGTCTGGCCACTGCCAAATTGGCGGAAGCGTCCGCCGCCGCCGATGAAAGCGAAATGATACGCAAAGCCTTAGAAAACAGGACCAACATGGAAGACGACAGAGTAGCCATATTGGAAAACCAACTGGCTCAAGCTAAACTCATAGCCGAAGAGGCCGACAAAAAATACGAAGAGGTTGCCAGAAAGTTGGTTCTAATGGAGCAGGACCTGGAGCGAGCCGAAGAACGGGCCGAGCAGAGCGAAAGCAAAATCGTAGAGCTTGAGGAGGAACTTCGCGTCGTTGGCAACAACTTGAAGTCCCTTGAAGTGTCTGGGGAGAAGGCCACGTTAAAAGAGGAAGAGTATTCGGTCACCCTCAAACAGGTGGAACAACGTCTAGCTGAGGCGGGTGTTACCAGAGAACATAGCGAGGATAAAATCCGTTCCATCTCTGATAAACTGCGTGAAGCTGAGTCTCGCGCTGAGTTTGCTGAACGTTCCGTACAGAAACTGCAAAAGGAGGTCGACAGATTAGAAGACGACCTGTTGGCAGAAAAGGAAAAGAACAAACTTTTGTCTGACGAGATGGAAGCTAGATTGCATGATATCCAAAATATGTAAAACCAATTCAGTACTGTCAACATTCCTGCCTTGCATTCCCCTCCATCAACAATAATAATAATAATAATAATAATAATACATATTTCGCCTCATTTTGTACAGAACAGGAGGACATCTCAATTAATTACAATATGTACATACTTAATTATTCAATATAAAATGTAATCAAAAAGGAGGAGCCAACTATAGTAAACCGAACCCTAACAGAGGATACATTTTAAAATCACACACAATTTTTACAAACATTAATAATGTATATATTAACAATTTTTTTTAGACATTAATTGTTGCCAGCTTAGCTACTAAAAATTCATCTACCGTGTAGAAACAGTTGCCCTCTAATATATTCCGGACGGTTGACTTGAATAGAGGAAGAGGCTTTTGTTTCACCTTTTTAGGGAGAGCGTTAAACAGAATAGCACTAGTGTATTGCGCTGACTGTTGTGCTTTTTTAATACGGTGATATGGGATTACGAAATTATCTTTATTTCTAGTGTCATAACTATGATAATTAAGATTCCTTTTAAATTTGGTCTCATTAATTTTTGCGAAAACAACAGACTCTAAGATAAATAAACATGCCAAGGGTAGTAACTTCAGTTTCTTAAACAACTGACGGCATGATTGAAATTTTGATTTCTTTAGCAAGGCTCGAACAGCTTTCTTTTGAATCAAAAAAATTCTGACTGCACTCGTAGAGTTTCCCCATACGAGAATGGAGTAACGCAAGAGACTCTCGAAGGTACCTCTGTAGAAAACTAAAGCGGTTTCGAGATCACAGTAGCCTAAAAGTTTCCGTATTTGATACACAACTGAAGATAGTCTGCCTGCTAATTAATCTATATGTCCGGTCCATAGGAGACGATTATCAATTACTACTCCAAGAGACTTTTTTTTTTGCTAAGTTCGCCAATTAAATTGTCTATTTTCAATGAGAAAGTTAATGATGTTGTCTTTTCTGCATTCATAACTAGCCTATTGTCGTCAAACCACTGTTTTGCTGAGCACATACTGTTTTTTTGCATAAGTTTTAGGTTATCCATATCACTTGCGCAGTTTACCAAAGTGGTATCATCGGCAAATAATATATGACGTTGCGCTGTAATCCCCATAGGCAAATCGTTTATAAACATTATAAAAAACAAGGGCCCTAAGACAGACCCCTGCGGTACATCACACTCTATTTTAGCCAACTGTGATTTCTCCCTTTTTTCCTCTACACACTGATATCGGCTTGTGAATTAGGATTTAATTAAGTCATGAGGCAACCCCCGAATGCCGTAGAACTCCAATTTTTTTAATACCAACTGATGATCTATGCTATCAAAAGCCTTGCTAAGATCTAGAAAAGAAGCACATGCTAATTTCTTTTCGTCCAGTGCAGTTAAAATTTCGCTTTCCAATTTTAACAATGCCATTGTTGTTGAACGCCCTTTTCTGAAGCCAAATTGGCTGTCTACAAATAAGTTGTGGTTGTCAAAAAATGATGCAAGTCGCCTATAAAACAGTATTTCAAAAATTTTAGAAAGCGCCGGCAAAACAGAAACTGGACGATGGTTTAGACAATTATTAATGTCACCCTTTTTATATATAGATCTTATTTTTGCAATTTTTAATTTATCAGGGAAAGTTGCTTCTTCTATACACTTGTTAAATAGGTGAGCCAGAATTGGACTGAGCCAGTCCTTCATATATTTCACCGTGTTTATAGTTAGATCGTAAATGTCTCTAGCATCACTCGCCTTTAAGCCGCTAATTATACTAGAAATCTCCACAGGATCAGTATATTCCAGACCAAATGACTTCCCTGGCGACGTCATTTTACATAGGTAATTATATATTGAATTATGTGGAACAAGATTGTTAACTAATTGTTTTACTACGTTTGAAAAGTGGTAATTAAGATTATGAGCGGTCAAGTTATTATTTTGCGATTTATACTTACTTTGACCTAATTCCGAATGAATGAGGTCCCAAACTGTTCTACTTTTATTTTTTGAGCTTTCAATTTGTTTCTTATTGTATTCTTTTTTTGTTAACACAAGACGTTCTCTGTATATTTCCCGTATTTGTTGATACGCCCGATTTGCCCCTTCAGCTGCTCTTGGAGACTTCCGCATTATATCAACGGCTTTTAGAGTTTCTCTCATGTTTCTTAGTTCGTCGTTATACCACTTTGACTGAGACTTTTGAGTATGTAGTTTAAGAGTTACTATAGGAAAGCAATGATAATACAGATCTAAAAAGCTACTGAAAAAACTACTGAAAGCAGTTTGAACAGATTTAGATGAATATATAAAGGACCAGTCAGTATTATGTAAATTTTCACAGAAATTTTCTAATTTTGTAATAGTTATGGGACAATATATCCGCTCCGTTGTAACCACGCTGTTCGTTGAGAGTTCACATTTCATTTTTAAGACTATGGCAGAATGATCAGATAGCGTAGGATCTGTTACTGTACAGTCCACTAGCGAATCGGGTAAATTTATAAATACATTATCAAGACATGACATTGATCTAGTTGGCTCTTTCACCAAAAACTTCAGATTATACGAATCCATTAAATCTAGTAATTTATTTTTGTCTACACTAGATTTCAAAAAATCTACATTGAAATCACCCGCCAATATAAAGGATTTCTTAGGTTCCAACTCTAGTAAGTAGTTTAATAGTGACTCTAGGTTATACAAAAACACTTGAAAGTCACCGTATGGTGAGCGGTAAATTGTAATAACAACATTATTTAGGTCTAACAAATTCACAGCTGTTATTTCTATCGATTTCCCAACACAGAATTGGCTGACCATAATTTTTTTATATCTTAAATTCGATTTTACATAAATTGCAGCTCCACCATGTGCATAGTTTTGCCTACATTATATATCTGCTAATATAAAATTTTTGAGATTACAAGTATCTTGTTCTTCCGTCTTTAACCAGTGTTCCGTCAGACAGATTATGTTTACATTTTTTTCCCCTACTAACAATTCTAATTCTAATAGTTTATTTCTTACGCACTGTATTTTTAAATAAAAAATTTTTAATAGCTTGTTAAATTCTAAGTCAGTTCCTGAGTTTTTGGCATCTTCCGGAAAAAATTAAATCGCCTAACTAATAGACCTGACGGCCAGAAGTTACTATCATTCAGCTTATCTAGAAGATCATAGTCAAAGCCAACCTTAAAGGAAAGTGTTTGGGCCTCCTCCCTGGAATCCAGTTTTTCGACCCTAAAGTCTTGATTGGACACTTGCTCACCAAATAGTTTCGCAACCCTTTAGCGGTCGAGTTCTTCGTTGCACGACCTACGTAGAGCCATGCCCGTCGCGTTACAGCTGCGAAAGATGTTTGAGTAGACTTGTTCCCTTCAACATTTTCTCCCGTATTCTCCACTATTTTTGCCGTGCCATAAATGCCTTTTTGATTACGCAGTCTTCTTTCTCCCGATCTCCTTTTATCATTACCGTTGATTTTTTGATGATCCGGAATGAATGGTTCATCTCGGATGTTTGTACTGGCTGTCACTTCTTTTGTCTCACGATCGATATGATTGTTTACAGTTTTTAACTGGTTGGTAGTTTTTGCGATTGAGTTTTTACTTCCTTCGCTGGTGGCTATCTTATTAACTTTTCCCTTGCAAATACTCTATTTTTTCCTCCAGTTGGTTTACCAATTTCACGTATATTGCATTTTCCCTACTTAGCGATGTCGTCATATGGAGTATATTCGCCAACTTTCTCGCGGCATCTGGATTAGGAATACATTTGACGCAGGACCAAAAAGTAAGCCTTTCGTCTGGGTTGGTATTTCCAGCACTAGTGGCACATTTGGAGTGGTACACTACATTGCACGACGCACAAATAACACCTTTTGCAACTTTTTTGTTACACGTCATTAAGGCGCATTTGGAATTTTCATTCAGCTTCACGGACAGCACGCCAGTCGTGCTCGCCATCGCCATCGCCAATAAAATCCAGGCTAAGACGCAATCGAAGACCATTTACCCGTGGTTATTGCAAATCAGAAAAATACTAATCATTACAACCGTGTGATAGCACAATAAGCACAGTTATATAGGACAGGCATTAAATTTTTTTCCCACGGTCGATGTTAACGAAGTTTGCGATCTCTTTTTTGGTTCGTTGCAATATTGGTCAACACTGCCATTCGAAGGCTACAAACTTAGTCGCTTCGTTAATATCGTCGAAATTATGCCGTTTGTTTATTGTATATTTTAGGAATTTATACACATATTTTTTTAATTATTTATGTAATATATTATTAATAACACAGGCCTGCAAAATTTCGATTTTTGGTTGGGGTTTGAAAAATTTTGGGTAGACATGTTTAGTATAGACCTACACATTCCAAAAGTATCATCAGTTTTTTTCTATCACGTAAGATTTTTAAACCACAGGGCAAAACTAAAAATACTTAGAATGAATACTATTTTAATGTTAACTCATTTAATTGATATATTTATAATATTATATTTTAGTGATATTTAAAGTTACGACTTCTTTCTCATTGTACGTTTTCGTTTTTTACCAAACGAGCGCTTTGGAACATTTTGTGAAGGAAGGACTTCAGTATCCCTCTTCAAATTCCAGCAGTAATCTGCCATCATATTCACGTTCCACCGCCCTTGATACCGTTTCTCCATGTGTTTTATATCTTGGTGGAACCTTTCACCTTGCTCCTCACTTACTGCTCCCAAATTTTGAGGAAAATAATCTAGATGTGAAAATAAAAAATGAATCTTTAGGCTCATATTGCAGCCTAAATTTTGAAATTTTTGTAACATGTCTCTTACAAGACTTTCGTAATTAGGACTTTTATTATTGCCCAAGAAACCTTCTATTACAGCTTTGAATGACAACCACGCTTCTTTTTCAACTTGTGTCATTTGGATTTCAAAATCTGCATCTGCCATTAACTTGCGAATGTCGGGCCCAACAAAAATGCCTTCTTTCAGCTTGGCGTCAGAGACATGTGGAAATTTGCTACACAAGTATCGGAAACATGCGCCGTTTTTGTCCAAAGCTTTAGTAAATTGTTTCATTAAACCCAGTTTAATGTGAAGTGGCGGTAATAAAATTTTATCAGAATCAACTAAATGTTTACGTATTATATTTTTGGAACCTGGATTCATAGAGATTCTTTTCGGCCACTCCCTTTTTGTCCAATGCAAAGTATTTTTGATGTGCACAGAATGTGCTACAGGAACTGAAGAAAACTTATTTCCGTTATGTAATAATACAGCCTTTAAACTTATTTTATTTGAGTCAATGAAAAGACGCCAATCGTTTGGATCATAGTGTTCAGCACCTAGGTGTGTTATCAAGCCTGGAATGTCCACACAATAGACCAAAGATTCATCTTCCAAAAAATAAATGGTGTACTCTTTTTCTCTGTTCCTGTACCATGGAAATGTTGTATCGGAACTTACAAGATTTTTAGAATTCAGTCGTGAACCCAACAATTGCGCAGCCTCTTTTGACAAATTTAGATCCCTGGTTAAATCATTAAGCTCCGTCTGCTCAAATTTGTGGGGAACTGAATCGTTAGAACTTTCACTATCATATACCTCCTCATGGCCATATTGCATTTCTATGTCTGAGTCAGGGGATTCCATAACATTAAAAGGTTCAGGAATTAGCAGATCTGAATCATTGGGTATTGGTTTAATTGCTGATGACACAGTAGAGTATGTAATGTGCTTTTTGTTTTTACCATTATACCCATTTACACTGGTGGTACAAAAATAACACTCTAAGTGACTCACCGGCTCAAGCCATATCATGGGCATTCTAAAATTTAGAGATTTTTTTTGACCTTTGGACCATTTCCGTAATTGTTCAACACAAGTATGACAAACTTTATGTGGAACCCAATTTTTGTCTTGATTTCCAATGTCGAATCCAAAATAAATGCGATATGCGTTTTTAACAAATTCAGTAATGTTTCTTTGAAGTTTTTTAATAACATAACAACCACAAATATAACAAAAACTATCAGGTTCATTAACACAATGAAAACGAAATGAAGTTGAAGCCATTTTACGTCTTCATTGAATGATTTGACTTAAATGTCCAAAATTGAGGCAAAATAGAGACCATTTCCAAGGGAATTTATGGTTTTAGTTTCGCAACTCACTAGGATGCTTTTATACGTTAACATTATTCCAATAAATAAAAGTTAAGTAATAGTAAAATAAAATGTTGTGCGGTACTGCTAATTTTTCTTAAAATGTAAGCATATTTTTTTGTAATTGAACTATACGTGATGGAAAAAAAATAAGTACAGATATATTAATTGTATGTGATCCTTATCACAAAATACTAACAAGAATTCAAACCCCAAATTCATGCCGGCCTGTGTAATTTATAAGACAGTCGACGTGGTTTTTGGGTTTACAGCTGGTTTATTTCGAGTCCTTGCATGTATGGGCGCTTCATTTTTTACGGTAATGTTGATTTGATGTAGTATTATAGTCTAAAGCCATTTATATTAAAGTCTGTTTATCTTTAACTGCGATGTAAGCTAATAAGCTAATATGAATTATATGTTGTTATGGATACCACGTTGATTATTTGATAATTCGTTTTTCAAAATGCAAATTAAAGAAGCGAAAAACGTTTATTCAAAAGAAAGTTTAGAAGAATTTGAAGTCGGTCAGGTAATAATTTGATAAAATATTATTTTTCCAACTTAAAAACAACGTTGAATATCGAAGCGTGTTTGAATAATTAATTGATTAGTGTAAATGAACAATCAATTGTTGCTTAGCAATTTTTGACAGATTTGTGCGATAAAGGCCAACTTACGCCCGCATTTGGGTGCTTATAAACAAGATTACGATTCTAAAATAGAATAAAAATTTATAAAACAAATATGGAAAAATATAATCATATCTCCGTATTGTACTTTTGTTTCATTTCTTGCTCTGTAGTTTTAAATAAATTATTATGTAAATAACTTACACTGCTTGCAAGTCCCTGGGTGCCATTGTCCAGAGGCACTACATTTATATCGTTAGTTAAGTCGCTCTATAAATCACGTGTTATTATTACTGGCTAATAATAACTATTAATACTTACAGGATTTTTATGACCCGAGAGAATACTGTTGTCGTTTACGTCATCTTTCTAAATTATTAATCATTACTGTTAATATAATATTTCCTATCGAAAAAAAAATCACTTACATGGTCATCGTCGACAATATTTTCCAATCCTGTTACCATTTTAACGTTAACAATCGCAAGGACGGCGTCGGTGACCGGGTCAATCACCAATTTGCTTTCACCGCCGCCCCCCCCCCCCGTTTTTCTCATAGAATTTCTATTTGTAGCCACTATTTTACTGGTCGGTGTTTTTAAATTATCATATTTGGATTTTATTTGGTCAACACATCCATATTGGGTGACCACAGAATTATAATTCTGCGCCACACGATTCCAGGCAGCATCCTAAAAATATAATAACATGATACTGATGTTTCTTAACAATCTGTATGTTTATAAAAACCTTTTCTGTATTCGAAACTTTGTAGTTTTGTTTTCGATAACATGTTTTTCTTATGCATTTCTGCGTTATTGATCTGGGGGCGCATGATTTTGTTCAAATACTGCCGTCGTGGCCCAAATTAGTTTATTACTTTACGGTGCCAGATGAAACATTCGTAATACCAATTTATGCAGACAGGAGTTTTGCCTGGCCGTCGATAAACCTGTAGTAGTTTGCATTTTAGGTAACAAATAAACGTGCAATAAAAGAATCCCTACTATCTGTCGGGTCTGTTTGTCGGTGTTCGGAATTTGGAAACCGTGAAAGATTTCCTCTTTTCATACAGACTGGGAGCGGACTATTACTTTATGATCATATTCAAAATGCGAAGCTGGCGAGACATTTCAGGTAGGGAAGCAGCAATAAACATTGTGAATAATGTTTAGGGTGAATTATTATTAGGTGCACGGGTAGTTGGTTTAATTTACAATTTAAACAACCAGTATCGTTTGAATTTACATAACTATTTTGCACCTTTATAAAATGTTAATAATATTAATTTACATTTGCACTGTATATAACGTTTCAATTGTTTTTATTGTTTCACGTGATTTGCTTAACGCTTTTTTAATAGTTTAATGTTGCACTTGGATGTTCATAATAAAACTACTCCAATGACTGCATTTTTTTATTGCTTAAAGACACTAATAATACAAGAATATGCAAATGTTAAAATTATGACAGATTATTGTCTTTGCTTCAGTCTCAAATCAGTTTTGAAGGTTGCCATTTTTAAATAATGTTGTTCTAAAAACTTCTCTTTTTGCAATTTGATAAACTCAAGTTTCGCCTCAATTATAGGATTTGAATAAACTTTTCTTCTTTTGTTAACTCCAACTGAAAAATTTACAAAATTCGTTTTGTGAACTTTACAAACAATGCATCTTACACCTACTTTTTGGCTTTAATTTCTTGGAAGTTTGTTGTGATAGTTTTTTTGGACAATATCCACTCCAATCTGTTCTCTGCTATCGATTGCTTCCCGAAGGTCATGGAAGAATCTGTTCATGTTCCGCCATAAAATGTTCCTCAACATTGGGGGGTTATAATTTTTTAAGATTGTGGAAACTGTAGCGTTTATTATTTGTGGAAAGACATATGCACTTTTAATACATGATTTTATTGATAATGTGTACAGGATTCAATTGCTCTTAAGGTATGTTGCAGGCAAAAACAAATAGTGTGCTTATCGCAAAATAGAACTTTCAGAAGGTCAAAAGTATCACTATTTTCAGGGCCGTCTTAAGCATACTCTGCGCCGGGGTGCGAAAATCAGCGTTGCGCACCCCTGTCAAAAATTAATTAACTCTGTTTTTTACAGAGTCTAGAGCCCCATATCAGAATGTAACGTTACGGGTGGTTAACCTAGAAGCAGTTAACCGCCACAATTCGCTTAAATATTCTATTCATGTATGCCAAAAATCAAAACATAACGATGGTTGATCTATTTATTATATAAACGACATGGCTAGGAAGTTTAATCGATGACAATCTGTGCAATCTTATTACAATTATATAATTTACACAGTTACATTTAAATAATAAAAATATAAAACAAATTTAAAATTATTTCGGAGTATTAAACGTTATAAAAAATAATTAAACATATTAAACACATGTTTAAACTTAACAAAAACTAATAAATTATTCGATAAAAAATATCACACAAACTTACTTTATGGTCTTTATGTAAGATACAGATGTCAGATCAGAATGATTAAACGTAAAACTATTCTGTGTTATTTCATACATCAAAGTCAATTTTTCTCGCTTTTGAGATTTTAAATTTTTTTATTATTTCGGCTATTTCAAAATCTGTTTTTTTTTAAATAATAAAAATATAAAACAAATTTAAAATTATTTCGGAGTATTAAACGTTATAAAAAATAATTAAACATATTAAACACATATTTAAACTTAACAAAAACTAATAAATTATTCCATAAAAAATATCACACAAACTTACTTTATAGTCTTTATGTAAGATACAGATGTCAGATCAGAATGATTAAACTTAAAATTATTCTGTGCTATTTCATACATCAAAGTCAATTTTTCTCGCTTTTGAGATTTTAATTTTTTTTATTATTTCGGCTATTTCAAAATCTGTTTCTTTTCAATGCTTAGTTAATCTACCTTGGGTCATGGTTGACCGCAGATAATTTTTTATTAACTTCAGCTTAGAAAATGATCTTTCGCCCTCAGCTACCGGCACTGGAAGAGTTAAAATATATACGTATATAGAGATGTTGAAAGATTAGGAAATGTGGATAGTAAATTATTCGGAAACATATAACTTAAAATATCAAGTGGAGTTGTGTTCTTATTTATAAAAAATATTGGCAACAATTCTAACTCATGGAACAGATCTTCCCCATCTATATCGGATTTATTTTCATAAGTTAATTTCTGTTGCAAGTTGAGACATTGTGTTTTTTTTTGCTCTGGCTCCGATTTCCTTCAGTTTTCTATATTTTCTAAAAATGAAAAATTTGTATTGTGTTGTATTAACAATTCGAATCTTTCATTTATTTTTGCAGTTGCCGTGACGAATAAATAATAATAGAAATCGATTTTAATATTTTGGTTTGGGTCTAAAATGAGCTCATCTGCAGTTTCGTAATTAAAATGTCTTTTTCGGGGACGTGGACGAGCAGTTTGAACAAATTCAGTTTCACACTCTAATTCTTCAGCAATTGATACTGAGTCAAATAACAACTGTTCAAACGCAGTGTCAATACGGTTTGTAACTAAATCTTTTTTGATTTGACCTAGCTTTTTGACGCCCTCTGAAAGAATGACATCCGACATTTGTAAATTTTTACTGACAATATTAATTTTTGATAAAATATTCTACCAAGTAACTACTGAACATATAAACTTAAAACTCTTTAGTTTCGACATCAGTGAGCTTGCTATGTTCCTCGTGTCGCTCTCATACTTGTTATTTGAAAAAATAAAATACAATGCATCAGACATTTTTTCCATATTAAAACGAAATGCTGTAGTAATTTCCTAGACAATTGAAAAAAAGAATCGTTATTTCCAATGAGCTTTTGGCCGCATGAATATTGTGGCCAAGATAATGGGGCATGCGATGTTGAGCACTTTGAATTCGAGAAATGTGTTCTGATAGGGTGTTATCAAAATTAAAAATACATTCTATTAGTTTAAAAAAATTTACATTTTTATTACACTTAAGTCACTTAAGTGTTCGGCTTGCCGTTTGCGCCCCTTGGGCCTTGCGCCCGGGCGCCTTGCACCCCTTGCACCCCCGGGTTAAGACGGCCCTGACTATTTTGCACATATTTAAATAAAACAGTTTTTAAATTATAAACTAAAATATTCACTGGTAACATTGTATGTAATGTTAATAGATGCTTAAAATGGAATACGAACAATGTAACGGCATGCATTTTTTTTTATTGTCGGGCAAGAATGGGACCATGTTGTCTATGCTGGGAATCTGTGTCCATAAGGACCAAATATTGCTGACATAGGTATTGAGTTCTGTGCCGAAAGTAGATGATTTACTTACCTCAAAAGGAATACAAAGACTGGTATATTTGGCATTGTGACGTTAACATTATTTACAGCAACAAGATTACCCAAATTTGTAAAGGCGCCCTCGGACTCGTCTTCGCACTTGAAAGTAACAGGGTGCGGGGAGAGGAAGTTGTTTATAAGAAGAGCTTTAAAAGAAGCAATAAAGGCAGCACAATAGGATTGATAGCTCTTCCACTATAACAAGGAATACCTCTAAAAAAGTTCTCAAGGGGATCCTAATTAAAGTTTCTTGGGATAAGATACTTAAAACACTCTCCTCGTAATTTGCGCCAAATGTATGCCAAGAAGGAATATATGAATACAAAGACATGGTCGCCGACCACCATTTTACGGCATTCACCTCCCATGTCAACAAAACCATCAATGCAAACCACACTTTTTGTTGAATTGTAGCCCCATTTGAAGAGACATTTCGTCAAAAATAAAAAATAAGTAGGTGCATAATTCAAATTCATCGTTTTTTTTTCTGAGGTAGCAGCTGTTTTAAGACTATCTAATATGTTCGCATTAATTCCACACACAAATGGGATTTTATTTCAAAGAGTGGTTATTGTTATTTTTAATGACAAACTGAATATGCGACGTAAAAATTTAGACCACCACTCACTCTGCTTCAACAGTGATACAGCAAAAATTGTATCTCTGTAAGTTAACCTTCCGTCTTTGGGCTTTTTTAGTTGCATCCGTATTTGAGAGAACATGAAATTATATGTTGTTTCATTTAACAATCTTCTTAGTCCTGTTTGACGCTGGGCTTCCTCTGTATCATGCATATACTTATTTTTTTTGCGTCACTTTTCCGTTTTGTTAATGCTCTATTTTTTCTTTGTAAATATTGAATTCGCATATACAATTTTTTGGCATTTGGAACAGCTCATTCAACTTCGAAGGTATTGTAGGTTGGTATGTTTAACATTATATAATTAAAATAAAATTTTTAGATGATGGGTACGACCCATTTATCAGAACCGCAAGAAGCAGAGAGATTATCATAACCTGATACAAGAAATGAGGCTTCAGGATACGGAAATGTTTTTCCACTATACGAGAATGTCTGTAGAACAATTCGATAATTTGTTACAATATATTGGTGGATAGTCAAAAAAAGTAATAGAACACCGTTGAATCCAGAGCATCGACTTTTAATTACACTTCGGTTCAAAATTGTATTATTAAATGTGTTGCATTTTGTTAATGTGTCTTTTTTCTTGCAACTGGAGCATCACAACAGTCTTTGGCTTTTCAATTTAGAATTGGTCAATCAACAGTTTGCAATGTTTTAAGTAAAACGTGTGCAGCTATATGGAAGTCATTATCGGAAGTAGTTTTGCCTAATTTCACCACCGAAAATTGGCTCAACATAGCAAATGAATTTTGGACTAAATGGAATTTTCCACATTGCATTTTATTAATATTTATCGTTAACGTGATACAATGTCTTCGTCCTGTTTCTCAACTCTAACCCTATACTGTCCCAAACTTTGTCCTTTTTTCTAACGTTTTTATAGTCATCATGCGAAAGATCGTACATGATTGGATAATTTTTCACCAGTTCTATTAGTTTCTCTGTAGAGAAGACCATCTTCAAACAAGTCCGGCAAAACAATAGCGGCAGCGGAAAAAACTCTGTATGCAGCGTTGGCGCGAACCGACGCTTTAATGCCGCATTCGTTGCGGAATTCGCATCATTCAGTGGGCATACATGCATAGTTCGCCGTGTCTATTGTTTCGCGTCCTTTTAAAGCTAGGAGAATTTACTAATATAGATTTATGATAATAAAATATTTAATTTTGCCTATTAAAAAAGTTTGTTATGTAACTCCTCCTAAACTCGTGTCCTGCTCCCCTTCTCTCCCGACCATTAATTGCCGCTGGAACTTCTGGAATGTTGCCAGCTTCAATCAACTGTTGTAATTCATGTTGGTTGATTTCTGTTGGCAATGGAGGGTCTTCTTCACCCCTTTCCCCGGCAATATTATGTAAGACTGCACAAGCAATTATTACTGCTAGCACAGTATCTTGTTTCAACCTACATCCGTAGGCTAGAATGGGAAATCTTCTTTTCCACAACCCAAATGTTCTTACTATAACATTGCGAGTTCGAATGTGTGCTTCATTATAGAGTTGCTCCCCTTGTGTTTGTGGATTTAACAGTGGAGTTAAAAAATAGCGACGAACAGGGTAACTACTGTCTCCTATATAACAAAACAAAGCAATGGAATTACACAATTATCTATATAACGACTAAAGCTTACCTAAAATGATACAATTTGGGTAGATTCTCCGTTCAAAATCTCTTCTTATGTTCGAATTATTAAATATTGTTGCGTCATGGGTAGACCCGGGCCATCGAGCAACAACATTTGTAAATTTCATTTCAGCATTGCACATAGCTTGCACATTTATTGAAAAATAGTCTTTTCTGTTGCGGAAGACTTCTGCATGTTCACCGCCTTAAACATACCCAACAACCATATAAGTGATAGCTCCTGACATAGATACTTTTATATGAATACTATACCTGGAGATTCAATTTTTATGTGAGTGCCATCAATAGTACCTATCACCCTTGGAAATCGCGAGATTTCAAAAAATTTATTTTGTGTTCGTCGGAGTTCCATCCGAGTCCGTGGCATTTTAATTATCTGTGGATACAACCTTGCAATCGCTTCAGACACTTTTTTAACAATACGGGACACAGTAGACAAATGCATTCCCATATAATCAGCCACGCTGCTAAGATGCCCTCTTGTGGAAAATAGACGTAATGACGTCAACAATTGGTTGATTGGTGCCACGGCTGCATTTATATAAATATACAAATTATGTTTACGTTCGATTTGGTTTAATTTTATTATTACTTATGTCTTTACCTGTCGTTTGGAAATTCCAAATGATGTTCTATTTGGGCTAACAAATATAACACTGTTTCTTTGGTTAACCGAAACCTTTGAAAAAACTGAAGATCCGGCAGATCATGAAAATGATCGGCTCTTAAATAAATTTGTCGCGATATTCCTACTGCGATTAATTCGAGAACTTCGAGGTCGTCCTCAAACGCATCAAAATCCATTTGTTTAGTAAAATAAACAACAACACTACAGACTGCACGTGCATTAGTTAGGTTATTGCGATAAATTAGGTTAAACAAATGTCAGTTTTGTGTCTGTTACCAACAGAATTTGTTATTTCAAATAAAGTCACTAGCTAAGCACTGCTTTGTTATGCCAACGTTAAGATGCGTTGGTGCAACACTCAAGTAGTTTAAGAACTGCTGAAAGTTAAGAACTTCAGCAAGCTAAGGAATGCTTAAATCGAATGTTCGTCCAAACGGCCATTACAGGGGTCCAGTGTTTGTCTGCAGTACCAACACCTGCCTGACGTTAAGGGGGTTAATGTCGTCATGTCCACGGAGTCAGTTTTTTGCGATTTCGGGGGCGCGTATATGCGTTTTTGAACTGTGTCCGTAAGCGGCCGCGAAAAATTACGGGGATATAGTGACCATTTTTAAATCTATGGATGGTGAACATTTGGTAAAAAAGTTCCAGCAAAATTGGAACGTATCATCCATGTAAACAGAATCGACTGATTTCAAAAAATATAAATTTGTGTAACAGGAAAACACTTTAATTTTATCTTTTTCACTAACATGTAACACAAAATCTTCTTCCTTATGAGTCTTTAGTTGTATAGATCAGTAGCGGCTCGCGACTATTTGAGTCGGTGAGGCTCATCCAAGATGGTTATTGGGGTACCGCCGAATACTATTTAATATATAGGTATTCCTACATTATTATAATTTGTCGCGATCAATTGAGGCTTTTAACAATTAAAGTAACTAATAATAAATTAATTCGGAACTGTTGTTGAAAACTTAATTTTTGTATATTAAATCTATACGTCTATCTTTTAATGTGGCATATTTATTTATGATTTCGTCATAAAAGTCAGGTCTTCTGCTCAATTCATTTACTAAGCATTTTTCTATTGACATTAGTGCGAGTCCAGATAAACGTTCTTGTGACATGGTGCTTCTTAAATAAGTTTTAATACGTTTTAGACAGGAAAAATTTCTTTCTGCAACTACGCTGGTTGCTGGAATTGTTACTATTAAAGATAGCAGTTTATTAACTTCAGGAGAAACGTCTTCGAACTCTTTATTAATAATATTTAAACTACGTTGTATATCACTATTTTGGAATTGATCATCATAATATATATTTGATAATTCATTTAATAAATGATCTTTTTGAAAAATTTTTGGATTAGTTCTGTTACGAGCCAAACTCACAGCTCGTTGCCGGCCTGCTAGTGGAGAAGGGGTGAGTTCCTGCGGGTGCAAAGGGTCAGGTCGCTAGAGGTTCGCAAAGAAGAGAGAGCACACTGTTTTGTGTAGCGACGTCGCCAGGGCGCCACCAGTTTTTATTAAGACACAATTACAACAACAAAAAACCGGAAAAATATTTAACTATTGTAATTGCAAGCTGTTACTTAAAATATTTGATTACAATAAAACCTAAGGTCACTAATTAAAAAGAAAAACAAGTAAGAGTGAGAAATAACTAAATAATTAAGCAAAAGAAAATGAGTAAGATATTAATGATAATGATTCAATGCGACTAACTGTTTACGATAAATACGAGCAATACGAACGATAGTTTAATTACGAAAGGCGACGAACTAATTAACGATAAATACGAGCGATACGAACGAGGTTTACGAAGCGAACAAATTAGTTGGGGTCGTAACGAATAACGATTTGATTAATTATTTCGAGGGCTATGAGATAAACGAAGTAGGCCACACGCTCGGTAGTCCTAACGAACGTACGAAGGTATTACGTAGAGCGGAGCGTCACAGTCTTACCCGTTGTTATTACTAGGTTATGTGCGAGTGCTAGTTACGCCAGACTTCGAAACGTTTTGCGATACAATAAAGAAAAGGTAAGGCGACTAATACTTAAACTTAATGAGATGGAATGGAAGTACCATGGGCACCTGCCTCCTTCGATGTCCACGACGAGATGTCGAAACACAGCGGCGTCGCAGCGAATTTCCAGTCGATGTCGAGTCGAGGTTTTTGGTGACGGCCTGTCCAACCGATGGTAACTCTCCAGCTGTTCTGGGAGGGCTCACAACTGCCCACGACAGTTGGAATTCATAGAATTCGTTCTCCCACTCAAAACTGGCTCCAATTCTCGATCACGGGAATAACAAGATCAGCGACAAAACAAAAAAAAGCTGCAAGGAGAGCAAAGTCTGAGAAGATGTTCGAACTCAGTCAACCCCAAGGGTTCCACATGTCACATGCACTTGGTAAGTAGTAAAATATTATCGTTAACATGAAAATAACCATAACCTCTGTTCGAAGGGATGCCAGGGAAAAGCTAATCAAAAGATTTACCTGCGGATCGACTGCAGCTTCTCCGATTTTAGCGGGATGGTCTAGTGCTCTTAATCAACAAAAAATCCGACGAAGTCGTAGTGCTCGAACGCACTATTTCTTTTACAGCTCACAAATGCGCTCCAAGCGATAGCACCTTTTAGGGGACCCAACAGATCCGACGAATGCGATTCCAAACGTAACACCAAATAAAAGGTTGCTAAAACGAACTGCAAAAGAGGAAAGCACTAACCCCCAACACCATTCAACACGGAGTACCAAAGCAAAATGGATTCCCTTCCACCTGCGATGACGTGGCAAGGTAACGAAGCGAGAGTTCACGGAAGTTTGGCCCCCTAGTGGCAAACTTACGAAACGTCGAATTCCGACGAAAATCCCTAATCGATGTAACTAATGAGTGGATGCGATGGTTATTACAAAAGAAAAAAAAAACAAACAAGGCTATCAAGATTCCAGAAATGACGAAGACTCTAGGGGACGCTCCACGGCGTTTGTTCCCACCTAGGTAAGCAAATGAAATTCGCGAACAAAAATAACAAACAGAACGAAAATCGAATTTCAGAGTGAAGCTCTGGGATGGCGCGATCCATCCAGTTCCTTATAGCAAGAACCAAGCTGAAACGATCCAGAAGACCGATCTACAACAGCGAGGCTGAAACACTCATCTGAGCCCCTCCAAGCTCAGAATCATCGCGACAGTCTTGCGACTGGGGGAGTCAAAAGCTCGGGACGAACCCTCCACCAAAGTTGTCCTTCATTGCCATCGTGCCCAACCCAACCACCCATTGCACGAAATGACGAAACGAAAAAAAAAACGAGTAAACAAAATGTAATCCGATCCGAGAATGCCAATAAAAACCGAAATAGCTACGGCGAATTTTCAATTCGTAACAAAGTTTTCATTAATGAGTTCAGTGCTTCATACGGAAACTCGTTGCGATAATCTGTATATTTGGCAGAATCCACAAGAGACAAAAATTCTAATTTATTTAGGTCTGTAAATCGCACGTCTAACTGAAATGTGATACAATCTAAAATTTCATAAAATAAAATGCGGTAAGTTGTAATTAACTCTGCTTCATCAGTTACTTTCCCACGTTTGTTTGGAATACCAGTCCTCAACTTAGCACACTCAAAAATTGTTGTAAAAGTTATCTCGTTCCTCAGTGATTTAATGCGTGAAACAGCCATATTTATCTGAGAAAAACAGTATTTCACATCTAAAACTTTTTTCTGCAGAATTCTGAACAAGGGATCAGTTATTATAAAAATGTTATTATAAATTACAGTGAAAATAGCAAAATCAAAGTCCTCAAAACATTTCAAGAAACCCTGAGCCTTTGTAATAGACTCTATTCCAGAGGACTTGTCATTAACAATCGTTTCAAAAACAACCTTAAGCTTATCCCACTCTTGATGAACCAAGTTAACAACTTTTGAACGTGTGCACCAACGGGTTTCATTAGCCTGTGGTATACTTCTTTTTAAAATGTTATTTAAAGTAAATGTTCTTTTAGGAGATTGATTAAAAAAAGCCGGAATACCTAAAACTGTTGCAAAAAAAATTCTAGCTTTGGAAATTCCATTAGTCCCTTGCTGCAACACTAAAGGCGTTTACGAATATTCAACCCGATCCAAAAGGTTTGGGTTCAGGCGTTCGATTATTCAACCGGGTCTCCTGGATCGGTGTTCGCTTATTTAGTTAAAGGAACCAGTTAGCGGATCGAGTTGGATCATTTGAACCTGCTCGAGAAGCAGGGTAGCAATGGCGATGACAAGAAACCGCATGCGCATTAAAAAGAAATACGATGCAACTACAACTACAATAGAACGCGGGAAAGTGATTAGAGGTTAGAGCCAGGCTACAGACTTTAGGCAGAGCAACATTTATAACGAAAAAAATGACATCAAGGGAAGATGAGTGTGATGATGGTGTGTATATTATTAAATTGCATGTCAATATGAAAATAAATTTTATTGCAGTATCAGAAATATCAGAAGAATTTCATATCCAAAGGCTGATGAAAAACCCAACGATTTATATTTGGAATGACGCTTCAACAAAACTCTTCATAACTTTGTATGAGCAACATAAAATTTGCTTTGATTCGAAAAAATGTACAAACAGGAGTGTTTGGGGACAGATAGCAGCGGAAATGCAGTCGCATTCGTACCATGTAACGATTGAGCAAGTGGAAAATAAATGGAAAAACTTAAAAAAACAATATAAAAAAATAGTGGATCATAACAATTCCAGTGGAAGGGACAGGGCAGACTGGCCGTACTTCTCTGCTATGGATAAATTATTTGGGCAAAGACCAGAAATAAAACCCCCAGTACTCTTAGGCACAATGCCGACTGACAAAAATGTACAAGACATGCCTGGTACTAGCGAAACGGTACAGGAAAAGCAACCCAACAACTATAAAATCAGAAGAAACAAGCGTCAGCGGCCTTGTCAGCAAACGAGTGATGAGCCAACATGGTTAGTTGATTATAAAGAACAAGCTGAGAGGAGACATAACGAGAAGATGGCTATCCAAGCCAAATTGCTTGAGGCTGTTGAGAAGTTGAGTGATAAAGTGGAAAATTGAATTTGCATGTAAAGTAGAAAGAAAACTTTATTTTTATCAGTTTTTTTTACTTGATGTATGTTTATTTTGTTACATATTATATCATTGAATTGTTAAATACATTTGTCTGAATATTTTTATTTTTGTTGGTTAAAATTATCATAATATAATAAATTTACAATGTGTTCACGCTTCTGGTTCCCTTGCTGTTCAGGAATACCTTCCACTTCTTCTGCAATATTCTCATCCTCCTCGAACACCTCTATGTCATCATCCCCCATCCGCATAGCAATGTTGTGTAAAACACAACCAGCTAATATGATTGTTGGAACCAAGTCAGTTCTCACCTTATTTATGGAACGCAAAATTCTAAAGCGTCCTTTCAGTAAACCAAAGGTCTGTTCAATGGCACATCTTGTCTTGGAATGAATTCTGTTGTAGTTTTTCTGAGGAGCTGTTAAATGCCCATTATCTTTAAATGGTGTAAATATATATGTCCTATTTGGGTATGCTGAATCCCCTAATAAATGCACTGTTTGAGGAAAACGGGCTTCACATTGAACCATTTGCAAAACTGGGGAGTTACTCGTGCATCATGTACACTTCCCGGATACCCTGAAATGAGGACAAGTTAATAAAAATGTATGTTTTGATTTTTGTTATATACCAACAAAGCAGTCGATAAAGAGGTATTTGGAATTACAAACTCCCTGTAAATGTAGGGAGTGGTATTTATTTCTATTAATATAGGATGTGTGCTCAAATACTGGAGTCGATATTCTAAAATGACACCCATCGATCGCACCAACAACGCCCGGAAAATTGCCCCGTAATTGAAAACCCTGAATGGTTTCATTCAGTTGCCTTTTTGTTGGCCAAACAATATGATCTTTAGAAATTTGGCATAATATTGATGCAATTTTATGCACGCTATCCCAACAAGTTGATTTGGAAAGATCAAAACGATCTGCAATGGACCTAAAATTTGACTTATGTCCAAATGCTGCAAACTTTTTGTTAACTATACGTACCTAAAAACTTCCTGGTTCGCCATGAACCATAAAAACACAAGTACTTGCTTTTCAACATTTATATGAGGGCGGCCAGGGCCAAACTGTTCAACGTTCACTATTTTCGGAGCAAGCAGTTCCACTATCCCATGAAACGTTTCACGATACATGCGAAAATGGGAACGAAATTCTTCAAAAAACATAAATTTCAAATTTAATGAAAATAATGTTACTTTAACTTACCATCAGGTCTGTACATGCTAATCGTTTGCATAAAGGTGGTTATGCAATTTCTCTTTCGACGTGGAGGCTTTAATACATTTGATAACATTTTTAACACCAGCACATCATCTTCAGAGTCGCTATCATTTAACGCACTGATAATGGCCATACTTGCCCTTATCAGACATCTTAATTTGCGTCTCCTTTCAACGGTAGTACCCATTTACAATTATGAACAAAAAAATAACCCAACATTTGTTCGTAAATCTAAAGAGGTTATGTTATGGCTGTTATGACAGCTACAAACCTACTACAAAAAATCCCTACTACTGTTAAAAGTCTGCTACCTAAGAAGAAACCGTGAAATCAGTGCATTCGTTTATTACAAGAACTGGGTTGAAACCTCTGTTACCCAATCACGTGACTCCCGGGTTGGGGTCAGGAACTGAGGTTGAATAATCGTAAACGCCTTAAATTTAATCTATGGGCCGCACAGTGAGTAAACAAAGCCGAAGGAACCAGAGATTTAATTTTACTTTGGAGACCGTTTAATTCACCCGACATCACACTAGCTCCATCATAACATTGAGCAATTAATTTATTTTCAAAATCAAATGGTTTCAAAACGTTTATTAACAGTTCAAATAAAGCATTGGCCGTCCGGTCAGCACTTACATCATGGAATCCTAAAAACCGTTCTTTTAATTCGCCATTACAATTAACAAATCGCAGAGTAATTGAACACTGGGACTTTTCAGATATATCTGTAGTATCATCAGCTATTACAGCAAAAAATTTGGAATTATTTATTTCTTTTTTGATAAAATCATTCAAATATTCTTCACAACATGAAATTAATTCATTCTGAATAGTTTTCGATTGACCGGTAAAAATGTGACCAACTTTTTTCGCATATTCACTTAATTCCGAGTTACGTTTAATCATGCAGTCAAAAATTTCTCTGAAGTTACCGCGATTAGCCG
This sequence comes from Zophobas morio, assembly GCF_036711695.1. NCBI lineage: Eukaryota > Metazoa > Arthropoda > Insecta > Coleoptera > Tenebrionidae > Zophobas > Zophobas morio. The sequence goes on from NW_026972122.1 coordinate 13,107,683, forward strand.
AATGGGTGGATTCATCATGTCCACGAAATGACAGTTCTTGTTTTCCTAATAGCAAAGTTACATCAATTAGGTAAGTTAGCAGCTGCCGATTTTTCCTAACGTTTTCGTTGTATAAAATTTTATTTATGCTTGCATGTTCTTGCAAAGCATCGGATATTGTCGACGTGTTTCGTTCCACGCGCTTAAGGCCCATACAATTTTTAATGTGCTCTTTGGAATCATTATGCAGCTTTGTACTTCGCGAGATGTTTTTTAAATCAAAATAACCAGTGGTATTCCATACATTTTTAACATTACCTAATAATAAACAAGGCCAACAGTACAGTCTGTTAGTGCATCTACTACCGCATAACCACTTGTGGCTTTCGTACCATGAAAGCTGAAATGTTCGGCAATAGGTACGTTTTTGAGTTGCGTTTTTCTCTGAACAATTAATTTCGATCTTATGCGTGGGCCGATACTGTAAAATTTCTCGTTTCTCACTTTCACTTCGCCTTGAAAAAGGCGTTTCGAGCAGAGACATAACAATGTCGTATTGGGGATTCATTTCAAAGTAAACGAATAGTATACACTGGAAAGATCCTACCTTTGGTTTAAATGCCTTGACTTTGGACAACCTGTATCTACCTGAGTACACCGTTCACCTGTGTAAACCTGTTAGTTCGAAAATAGCGACCAACACACGCACAGCACCGTAAAATAAGCGGGAGAATGCTTTAGAATCTTGCAAAGATGCAACTTGCTCGTGATAATCACGAATGGTTTTAGAACTGACGATGGAGTGGCCGAACATTTCCGAACAAGTTTTATCTTGTTTTTAAGCTCAAAGACGACAGCCTCATTTCAGCATACTAAAACATATCTGCGCGTGCGTCACCAATGTACGCTGCATGCTAAAATAAAGGTAGAACTGAACCGCAAAATTCTGAGCCTCTCGTATCAATAATTTCGAATTTGCGGGACAAAAATCAGTGAAAAATATATATTTTTTTGTACAATACGTGACTTTATTAATATTACGAAGCTGTATCTGAATTTTGGATACTGATAATTATGATGTCTTGTTGCATAGGTGAGGCTCAGCCTCACTTGCCTCACCTGGCGAGCCGCCTCTGGTATAGATCGGACTGCGGTAAAGACTTATTCACGATTTTTTGCAATTTTGGCATGATTTTCCGACGTGCGATGTATGCATTTCTTCTCATGCATTCAATATCATGGATGTCGATGTCGTTACTAAATGTATTTTCTTTCAACTTTCGATAAATTAGTTTAGCAGGTTTTTCTGTTGGATCCTCTATGGCCTTCCTCTTGATACAATTACTAACGACTTTTCTGCTGAGATTTTCACATTGTTGATGATAATGTACACCAGCTTTGTCTATGATTGCAGTTTCATCACAAACATTACTATATATTTTTGCCCCGCACGTTCTTATGTAACACCTCCACCTAATTATGCCGTTTTTACTGAAATTGAATTTACGCTAAAAATAAGTTCCAAATGTAAAATTACAGTCAACCGCAACGACAAACTATCGCGTTTATAATATCAACCATTTAATTTTTAAAACCGTAAGGTAAAGTGTCGTTGGAATTTTCGAGACGTCTACGTTTTGTTGCTCTAATTCTATATTGCTTACTTGTGTCCTTGCTAAACACATCGTATCTGGGATTTCTAACTATAACTCTAGAGTTTATACGTAAAATCTCATCATCCTACTCCTCCCTATTACAAATCATATGTTTCATTTTGTTAAAATTTAAAATTTGACTGGTTTCATAATTTAGGGTGATTCCTTTCACCTTGCACACAGTCTTGTACGATTGGTCTTTGCTTGACCAAAATTTATAAGAACAATTTTTTGGGCCCCTAAAATTTCCACTATCATCTCTTCTTCCACGAAGTGGTGAATCGTGTGTACGGCAAAAAACAATGGTTTTGAAAATTGATTCTAACTTCATTCTGTTTTGTTTTACTTGTTCTTTTGCGAATGAATCAAGACATCATTTTGTTTGTTAGACATTACTTTTAAAAAATTTGTCGATTTAATTAAAGCACTTGAGTGCCACTTCGATTTTGCATGAGCTTTGGCGTGTGTATGGAAATCTTTGAATTTTTTAAAAGGAGACACAGTGTTTACATAGAGCGCCTTTAAGTTTCAATGAGTAGCTCAGCCAATTGTATTGATCCAACCAACTATATAGATAGATGGTCTTTTATTTTCATCTACATCATTTTTGAAGTTATAAACTCTTTGGGTGGCCGATAATGCATTCACGAGTAGGGTCAGCAAGCGACGTATGAATATAATTACCTAAATTTAATTCATGACCTGGTAAGTTGTGATTGTTGGGACATTTAGCCTCTTCTTCTGGTAGAGCAATGTTAGAAGTTTTCTATACATGTTATGTAAAACTGCACACGTATATATGATTTTAGCAGCTCTGATAGGATCGTAGTGCAAAGCCCTGTGTCCATATGTGTAGCGGAATCTTGCTTTTAACATACCATTGACATGCTCCATGATTGTCCTAATCTTTGACAGAGCTTTATTATACCGTGTAGGTGCTGAATTAAGTTCAACTTGACCAAACGGTGTGAGCAACCACGGTTTCAAAGCATATCCACTGTCACCCACTAAATAATTAAACTGATCAGTTGTTACATATAAATTCTGTAATTCTGGCTTTATTTGTGACATCCAAATGGTCGCATCATGTACAAATCCAGGAAAACGGGCATTTGTGTTTATTATTTTCCTATCTGCACCACAAATAATAATCTGCGTATTTATCGAATAATAATTTTTTCGACAATAATATGCTGCGCCTGGATGCACAGGCTGTTCTGCAGGTGGTGCAACTATTCTTATTTGAGTGCCATCAATAACTGCAATCAAATCAGAAAAACATGGCTCTATTGCACCAAAGTTTCGTTTATTATTCTGCCTGGTTTATGGAGAGTTCGGAATTTTTATCCACTGATTTAATAAATGAGCCACAATTCGACACTTCTGTAATACAACGACTCACACTTGGTTGACTTAACCCATTATGTCTGGAATTTTTTATTCTTAAATTTTAAAAAAAAAAGGTATACATCAACTTCAAAATCACTTTATTAAACAAAATAAGACATTTTTACATTTTTCTGTTTAAATGGGGCATACAAATAAGTGTGACATATATGTAACGCTAGGACAATTAAGTACCTACGTTATTTATTTTTTAGTTACAGAATGAAATATTACGTTGCAATCTAAACACAGTCCAACATCGCACTTACGACACATTGTTCGAGCGTGTGTGGAACAACCTTTCCCAGCACACCATCTTATTATATTAAGTTTCTCCTGAAGACAAGGTTGCAAGCGGACGCGATAGTTAAAGATTCTAAGAATGGGTCGATACCATACTCTGAAATAAAGCAATCTCGAAATTTCAAACAAACCTTCCGCAGTAAATCCACGTCTTGAATGCAATATTTAACGATTTCTTTGCCCATGTCAAATACTGCATTACTTCGATTTGATCGTTATGCCAATTAGCAAATCTAGCGCGTTCATCAGGCATCATGGAATCGCAACCATAATGACATTTTTCAGGAATAGGTTCTACATAATTTTTATTGGTGGATTTATTGAAGTAGTGGGGAAAATATCCCTTGCAACCTTGTAATTTGAAGGCCGATGCAAAACGCCACAGTTCAAACTATCAATAAATCTTATCGACGTGCCGCAGGTAATCGACATTAGTTTTGTCCCAATCCGGATCACCTCGGGACACCAACAGCTGACAGGAGACTCCCATCGAAACCTTTCATATTATGCGCTATAGCCGTAATTTTGTTGACATTTCGCCTACATGTTCTACCAACCTACCTACAGGGTCCTCTTTGCAAATTAATTGACTTTGCCCGTAATTATAACAATTACCGTCAACATCGTCAATCAAAATACAAACACGGCAAGCTTTTTGGATAACGCACAAATTGGGTTCGTGTAAAAACATGCCTTCTCTAATTTGTTTGTCCTGAGTAGTTTCTAAATCGTAAAACACAAACAAAAAACCATGAGCGTTTTCTTCAACTTTCCCTAAAGACGCCCGGTTGGGTTGCATATATCAGAAATGTCGAACTCGTTTATCAGCACGACATTTACTACATCGGGATTCATCGCAAATATGATTCGTTTTTTTATTAACCCAAATATGTTTGTAACATATGTGGCACTTTTTTAATTTTTGATACAATTTAGTGGCGACATGCTTTTCAACGACACAGAAAACATCTTAAACACGACGACATTTTAAAATATTTTCGCCGTTGTCGTTAATATTACAAGGACTGGCGTGACAACACGGACATATGTATGGACAAGATTTGTGGCGATCTCCTATGGAATATCGCACACGACAAATGTTAAGTTTGATGATTATGAATTAGAACAGCGGACAGTCGGTTTTATAAGTTTTATTAACAAATAACAAGTGTGTTCTTGAATATGGATAGAATATGACCCTTAGGTCCAGAATAAGAATAGAATGTGACCGTTAGGTCGACAGAGTGAATATAGAGTCTGACTGAGTTCCGAATGATGAATTTAATGAATAATGTTACCCTGTGTTCCAAGGTGGCGGTGGCCCTGGCTCCCACTCTTACGGGTGGAAAGGGGTGAAACAGGTTCCCGCCAGAGGTACTAACAACAAAGTTCGCAGAAATACTGTGTAGAAAAGGCGCCTGTAAGGCTTAAAATTGCATTGTAATGATTGTTTTCCATTATCAGATTGAGACATTTTTTACCCGGGGCACGGGGACCCTCAAAATAAACAGAATTGCTACGCAACTGTTATATACTACTATGGCATAGTCAGACAAGTACTCTTGGAAATCGTTAAGTTGAACGTAATTTCCACCGTTAATAAAGCAGACGTTACTCGTGCGACACAATTCCGCAGCAATAGCTTGCAGTAATATTTTTCCACGCTCTTGCGAAAATTGTTTCAACTACAGTTGGAGCTTTTATAGTGAACTCCAAAGATCGGGATAAAAGACCAAACTTTTTTATAAATCTTCCTGATAGAAATTACGCAATAGATGATTTCTACACTCAATTTTATGAACCACTAGATTTTTGTATGGACGAGCATCAGCTAACTTTCTAGTGACACTACTATCACCGTCACCAACTAAATATGCGTATTTGACGCCATGCATTGCAACGCTTTGCCGAAATCCTTCTATTATTTCTGATTCCACAGATGTAGATGTCCCAGTGTCTTGCAACAATTGTGTGTCTTTGGTTCCTGTGACAACGTCTTCGCCCGAGCACATATGAAGCAGTATTTATTTTTGATGCCCGAATAAAGATTTTTTTTGGTACGTTGACCAATGATAACTCCCTAATAAAAAATTGAAATGAAATGTTTCTTGTCTTTTGCGATAAATTATAGGTACTTACGACTCCTGAAGATGCGTTATAATTTGTCTTGTAGGAACGTTTACACCACGCTTCATCGGCAATGACAGTAATTTTTGGTATGCCATCGTTATCAATGTTACCAGCGTCTGTTGCTAGTTGCACTTCTTCTTTCCCGGCCAATAAAATTAAATCATGTGCCACATAACTTTGACAGTGAGAAAATGTCCGAAAAGACATACAGGGAATATCGCAAAAAGCAAGAAGTTCTTCTAACTGCGAATGGCCTCCTCCGGTTGAAATTGTTCCCAGTACTGTTGCCTTGTTTATATCCATATGATTTGGTTTAATTTTATCCGTGGAAATGATGGCAACTTCTTTACACATAGAACATTGCAGAGTAAATTTGCTGATTAGTCCTATTCGCAACTCTTTGACAATGCATAAATGGCACGCACCGCATTTAAATAATTTGAGATGTCTGAAGCTTGTAATAGACTCGAAAATAAGTTTAATATCCGCAATTCTTCTACCACTAATTTCGTAATCACTTGACGGATTAGAAATATTTTCAATTTCAAGTTGACTGCTACGAATAACAAAATTCTTACAAATATGCAGATAATTTAATTTCGTAACTTTACCTGGAACTTGGTTCTTCAAATTCTCTTAATTCTGTTTCAGTTCGTTTATCACTAATTTCGTAATCATTTGACGGATTGCAAATGCTATCCACCTCTAGTTGATTGCTGCGAATAACCAAATTGTAACAAATGTGCATTGTTAATTTTATTCCGTAATTTTACCTGCAACGTGGCTCAACAAATTCTCTTACTTCTGTTTGAATGAATTCACTTTCAGAACACTTTTTTTTAGATATGCGTTTTCGGCTTTTACGCCGTACGCTTAGCCGCGGATTTTTTTTCAAATTTCGGTCACCTCTCGCCATGCTGTCTGTACCTACTACACTGCAGTTGCACGTTTTCTGGTCTGCAATCTGCATCGACCATAATAATTTCCAGATGTTTTTCTTGGGTTTTTTCAGTTGAGGGAAACATTTGACCAGTCCAGTTATACACATAACAAAAGGCAGCTAAGAGCTGTCGACACTACTGGGGAGATGCTATATTGTAAACATTGTTTTGTGATTCTTTTATCTCTAGTTCATTCTCAGGCATCTTCACATAATCATTATATTTGGAAGCAATGACTCGTGACACTCTTCGAATAATTCTGTAGGTAGTTGAGGTATGAATGCACATAGAGTCAGCAATCATTGACAAACGTCCTCCTGTTGAATAAAAGCGCAGTGTGGTTAATAATTGATTGATCCGAGATACAGCGTCATTGTTTTATTCATTATACATTTTTTGTTTGTTTAATGCAATGTCCAACTTCAAATTTTCAAGATACAGTTGTTGTTGCTGTTCTTGAAAATTTTCTATTTTAGACATTTGCCTTTGTTGAAAGTCACACCAAGCCAACTGGCGGGCATGTTCTAAATCGGTTATAGCTAGGCGCTTGTCTAGCAACTGTTCATATTTCTTTCACAGCTTTGATGGTGTGAGACCAGTAATATGTGGTCTCGTTTTGATACATTGGGGGTGTTTTCTGCTGCATCAACCACAGTGCGACGTCTCTGTGGGGGGTGCTAATAAATATGATATCAGTGTATACTGTATATGAATAAAGAGCATATTTTACTTACTATTACAGCAGAACTGTCTTCAAGTTGGTCTGCTTTTTCGAATTAGTCCTCAGGTTCAATAACCTTGAAATAATCGCATAACAATTAAAATATTTATGCACCACCTACCACTAACAGTTCTTCCTCCCATCTTACTTGTACTTGGGCCTGGTACATTTTTTTCATCATATAATGATAATCCTGGGTCATAGTTGTCCATATCATCTTCTCACAGATCCTACAAATATGTTGTGTCTTAAACAAAGTGTATGTAAATAAAAATAGTAACTTACATTTTCGATGTTGAAATCTGTTTCATCTTGAACAGTAATGTTGTCAGTATCAATCGATTGCATATTTAAACCGTTCACGGTTTTTTCGTTTAACAGTTGTCCCATTAAATTGATGCTATTGAAAACAAAGGGTGGTTTTTTTCCACTACCAGTTTAAAAAAATTCTTTTCGATCTTCTGCAGCTGCTTTGCGAACCTTTTTCTTCTCATTAGAATAAAATTTTTTTAGGGATCCGCTCGTCCTCCTCACACCATTTGGACATTTTGCATTAAATGCTTTAGCAATATTTTCTCAAGCATTTATTTTTGCTTGGCATGATGCACCGTCTGTTTGCTTGTTTTCAATAACGTTCTTATATTTTAGCACTACAGAAAACAGGACGTCACGCTCTTGCAATGCAGAGTTTGTAGCACGTACACCTTTGTTGGAGTGAAGCGGGTATTATTCGTACGCTCAATTTTAAAACGGGCGTTTCTTGTGATGTCGAAAACAATTTATCAACTGCAAAAATCACATTGGAAAAGTCACGGTCAATGTTGTCTTTGCAAAAAGCCAATTTTCATGTAGCATGAACAGGAGTGAGCATTATTTTTTTCGCCGATGTTCTCGCGTAAGTTATTCTCATGTAGTCTTTGAGCTATTGTATCTTGGAAAATTTGCAATTTCTGTTGTTCTGTTGGCAGAAGATATCTAGACGACCTGCTGTTCTCACGCTTTTTTCAAATTATATTGTCTTATATCGCTAAACTGTACGAGAACACAGTTGTATTTGTTTTGTAGAATACCTACTAGATTGCCAAACCTCTCTTCTCTGGGAGCTACAGTAAAAATAGCTGTAGATGTGCTTGGCAATCTTAAGTGATCGTAAATGGGTATTCCTTACGAAATTCACGTAATATATCTAATACATATTGGCTTTATGAACCCCGGTTGTTATTTTCAGTAGATTGAATAGCCAATACGAATTATATTGTAGGGGCAAAAGATGTATACAGTACATCTTTTTTAAAAGTAGTTTAGTTTTATTTAAATTAATTCAGATTTCTTTTTGCTCTATTGATGTTCCACTTTGAAACATTAATATAAAGTAATCTTTTGAGCTTAGACTATAGACGGAGTCCTCGCAAACCTCTGAAAATGTCAAAGTTAAAATACAATTCTTAAAAATTATTTCGCTACGCTCTCTGTCCAAAAACTGTCGCAGTTCAATAATTGTGTGGTTTACTTATAGGTATACAAAATTAAATAAAATGATTAAAATTATGACCTTATCTTTATTGTTTTTTCTACAAAGTCTATAATGATACGCAAAGTATAAAAAAATACATTAACATCAATTACAAAAAAAAGGAAAAAACGCTAAAATAAGTTTCAGAGGTAAAATTACGGTCAACAACAACAACCATTTAATTTTTAAAACCGTAAGCTAGTGTGTCGTAGGAATTTTCAAGACGTCTACGTTTTGTTGCTCTAATTCTATATTGTTTACTCGTGTCCTTTTTGAATAAGTATATCATATCTCGAATTTCTAACTATAACTGTAGAGTTTATATCCAAAATCTCATCCTCTTGACTATTATTACAAATCATGTCTCATTTTTTCGAAATTCAAATTTTTACTGTTTTGGTAATTTAGGGTAATACCCTTGACTTTGCATACCTTTCTAGGTACGGCCAGCTGCTTTTTATTATGGAATTTTAAACTACTTATATTTTACTTATAAAGCATAAAATATGCGCATTCTAATAAATATCGCCACTAAATAGTCCTTTGGGAAGTTTTCATATGGGTGTGGACATTGAATGAGGAATAATTGATTTGTAATGTTGTGTCCAAAATGTGGAAGAATGGAGTATTGTTTAAAATGTCCGTTAAAAGAAGTTTCCAATTGAGCCACATAATGTGCAAAAACTTCATGTGGCATGTGAAGCTTTCCAAAGGGTAAACTACTTGTGTCATATGCACGAAAATAGCATAAAAATATATCAGGTGCAAGTCTGCCACAGACATTTGCGTACTCATGGTATATCGGACAAGAGTGTTTTCGTAAACATTTATCAAAAAGCCACAAATGTGTCTTAGAATATTTTGATCACGTAAGTCAAGATTTCTGTATTTTTGGTGGAATCACGTTCCAGCACTCTGCCAATTGTTTGAAATGTATCAACACTATCGATTTGGGACATAATTGGCATGTGTTCAATTTCTGTTAAGATAGTCGCTAAATCATCTTCACAATTTGCTGCAGAGCTATGCTGCATATATTTCATTGCAAATAGTTTTTTGAAAGCTCTTTTAAATTGTATTGGTGTGGGATTGTAACAGTTACCAGTCTGTTTTCTGATCGTTCCAAAAAAGTTTTCTACAAATTCTTGATTAAACCCTCTCATGGTCAACGGTTTGTTCTTTATAAATACCTAATAAATTGTTAATAGTAATTTGCCAACCCTTTAATGACTTAATCCAGTTAGTCTAGTCATGTATTTTTTAACATTATGTTGGCTTAAGCTCTAGCATTTATAAACTCTTCAGCAATTACCGGTTCAATTTCCCGGTCTTTATCAAAGTTGAAATTTTGCATAATCTACTTCTGCATCATTGGGCGGAAGATTTTCATGTGCATCGAGTGCAATATTATTAAGTACAGCAGTGGCTACGATGACTGGCATTGCTGTTTCCAGTTTCAATCGTAACTTTGTAGCCAGCACTGGAAATCTTCTTTTCAGGTTTTTTACATATGCAATATAACACAGCTGCTTTCTTCTGAGGTCCTGCAGTGGATGCATCTTCTAAGGCTCTTTTCTTTTTGGTATAGTATTTTCCCAAAAGCTCTGGTAATAAAACTTGTTGACAGAAATCTTGAACTTCTAAATAATTCTGCCGCCAAAATTCTTCATCGAAACAAAATTTTTCTATGTAAGTTTCTTTGTGAGTCCAAACAACAAAAAAACGAAACTTACTTTCCAATAAGGCCATTTGCATTTGGCATTGGAAATAATCCTTGTGATTTTTGTCAAGTGAAAAGTTGGCGCTTTTTTTCTTTAGGCAGAAATTTTTGAAATAGCTGGCGTCTTCGATTGAGCTGTTTCTCGCAGAGAATGGGCATTTCACTTCGACAGGGTTTGGTTCACAGCATTTACAATTAGCTAAAGCATCTGGTGAAGCACCCAGCTGTGGATATTTTGAGCTTAATACGAGTCCTGATTTAAAAAACCTCAAGTCTTGATGTTGTCTGGATGCAATTTCTCTGAAACTATTCACTGCATCTTTTTCATGTTGACAACCATGTTTTATAGCTGCAGTCTTCAATTTATTTTAGAAGGGTAACAAATTCTCTGTATGAGGCTTTTGGTTGGTTTCGTAAGAGAAGTTTTTACAACCTCCGTAAAGATGGAAGCTGTTACTCGTTCCGTAATGGAACCAGTGAAAAATGTTTGCCTGCTCACTTGTTAACTCTTCAACAAAATCACAGTGATCTTCGTTGTTTCCAAAGTCTAATGATTTACCCATTTCTACTAATTCTTGTAAGCTCAAAACAGTGTTTTTTTCATCGTAGAGTGTAGCAAAGATATTGGTGTGATTTGTGGCAACTTTTACTACATATTTATCAGAAAAGGGTTCAACTACACTCATTGCTGCACACTCCAAATCATCTGCTTGCATTTGTTATAGAGATCTAACAATTTCTTCATTAAAGACTTCAGGAATGCTTACATCAACTTGCGTCTCGCTTGGCACTTTCTCAATCTTCCCTCTTGCTATTTTTAGCAATCTCTTTGCAGAGTTAAAATCTATGTTCTAAATTATCTAAATGATTTTTTAATATTTTATCTATAGAATCTACCCTAAAATTTCCACTATCATCTCTTCTTCCACGTAGTGGTAAATCGTGTGTATGGCAAAAACAATGGTTTTGACAATTGGTTCTAACTTCATTCTGTTTTGTTTGACTTGTTCCTTTGCGAATGAATCAAGACATCATTTTGTTTGTTAGACATTACTTTAAAAAAAATTGTCGATTTAATTAAAGCACTTGAGTGCCGCTTCGATTTTGCATGAGCTTTGGCGTGTGTATGGAAATCTTTGAATTTTTTAAAAGGAGACACAGTGTTTACATAGATCGCCTTTAAGTTTCACTGAGTTTATATAGATAAATGGTCTTTTATTTTCATCTACATCATTTTTGAAGTTATAAACTCTTTGGTGGCCGATATGCATTCACGAGTAGGGTCAGAAAGCGACGTATGAATATAATTACCTAAATTTAATTCATGACCTGGTAAGTTGTGATTGTTGGGACGTTTAGTTTCTTCTTCTGGTAGAGCAATATTATAAGTTCTACACATGCTATGTAAAACTGCACACGTATATATGATTTTAGCAGCTCTGATAGGATCGTAGTGCAAAGCTCTGTGACCATGTGTGCAGCGAAATCTTGCTTTTAACATACCATTGACATGCTCCATGATTGTCCTAATCTTTGACAGAGCTTTATTATACCGTGCAGGTGCTGAATTAGGCTCAACTTGACCAAATGGTGTGAGCAACCACGGTTCCAAAGGATATCCACTGTCACCCACTAAATAATTAAACTAACCAGTTGTTACATATAAATTTTTAATTCTGGCTTTATTTGTGACATCATCCAAATGGTCGGATCATGTACAAATCCAGGAAAACGGGCAATTATGTTTATTATTTTCCTATCTGCATCACAAATAATCTGCGTATTTATCGAATAATAATTTTTTCGACAATAATATGCTGCGCCTGGATGCGCAGGATGTTCTGCAGGTGATGCAACTATTCTTATTTGAGTGCAATCAATAACTCCCAATCAAATCAGAAAAACGTGGCTCTATTGCACTAAAGTTTCGTTTATTATTCTGCCTGGTTTATTATGTCCAAAATTTTTTATTCTTAAATTTTCTAAAAAAAAGTGGTATACATCAACTTCAAAATCACTTTATTAAACAAAATAAGACATTTTTACATTTTTCTTTTTAAATGGGGCATGCAAATAAGTGTGACATATATGTAAGTGGACGCGATAGTTAAAGATTCTAAGAATGGGTCGATACCATCCATACCCTGAAATAAAGCAATCTCGAAATTTCAAACAACTCTTCCGCAATAAATGCACGTCTTGAATGCACTATTTAACGATTTCTTTGCCCCTTTTCGAGATGTCTACGTTTTGTTGCTCCAGTTCTATATTGCTTACTTGTGTCCTTGGTAAACACATCGTATCTGGAATTTCTCACTATAACTAGAGTTTATACGTAAAATCTCATCATCCTCCTCCTCCTCCCTATTACAAATCATATGTTTCATTTTATTAAAATTTAAAATTTGACTGATTTGTAATTTAGGGTGATTCCTTTCACCTTGCACACAGTCTTGTATGATTGGTCTTTGCTTGACCAAAATTTATAAGAATAATTTTTTGAGCCCCCGCTGACAAACTCGCCATCGCCGTACTCGCCTAGTTCGTCGATCAAATCTCCAAGAAAATCACCAACTGGCGGCATCCACTCGCCATCTGTTTGACTAAAAATGATGCTATCAAAACACAAGTCTCGACGATCTAGGCGTTCCAGATATTTGTACAGCTTCAATCGAGCGCCAGCGGTTGTGTACGCGGCAACAACGACGTTAACAGTTTTTAACGGATCTACATCTTCGTCTACCTTGTTCCATGTTGCCAACACCACCTCGGAATTAATTATTGTTAAATTATGCAAGTCCACTGACGGATTAGTTAAGAGTTTAAATAAGTCTATCGATTTGTTTATAATTTCAGTCCTTGGGGCATTTTCTTTTTGTCCGAATTTGCCCCAAAAATTGTTCAACATGATTTCATATAAAAATCGTATCCCGATATACATTTTCTAATGAAATATTTATGTTACATTGAAAATACAATAACTTACATATCGGAACATTTTTAGATGTACCAAGCTGTGGATCATTCATACATTGCAAACAGGCTCCTTCGTTCGCTGATTATTATTTATCGGTAATAAGGGATAACTCGTTTCTTTTAGAGATCACTGTGGTATCCGCTGTCCCTCTGACCACTTTAAGATTTTTTTTCTTGTTTTTGTCGCACATGCAGCATCTGCATAACAAGAAAAATTAAAATTATTATTTAAGCAGTAGTAATTAAAAATTATTACGTAATATGTAATATCAAACAAAAGAATACCCCACCTTTCTTGAATTTTGCAATTGTGTAGTTCAACAAGCTGGGGGTTTGAGAATGTCTTCTTCAATAACGACGCTTTTTTCAGCCACGATTTCATGTTGTCGACACCGTTGTTCTTCGTCTTCTTTTTCTTCTTAGTTAATCTCTTAACCGGATCGCTTTGATTTCCACAGAAAAGTTCCCCTAAGGACGAGAATGACTCTCCAGATTCAAAGCAGCCTGATGATAACAACGGTTTTATTTATTTATTTGTAAAGTAAGTAAATGTCATCTTACCTTTGATTTGTATTTCGCGACGTAAAGTTTCACATAAAGCTATTTCTTCGTTCGTCATGAGCAGAAAATTGTTAATAAATCGTAAATTGACACGTCCGCTTAAATGAATTAAACTTTCTCGATCCACAAGAAAATCACTGCGTAGTAAATAAAGCAACTAACTGTTTGAAAGTGTTTGTGCTTTCCATTCGCCGAAATTCCGCTTATGATGGGTGGCGAGGATCGAAACAACACTTGATTTTGTTTAGTTTATTCACGCGAAACTTACATGACAACGGACAAGGAACAACAGATGCGTTTTGTTACAATATACGGACTTTTATATCCAAAAAGGGGGGGCGAGCTACCTGGTCGTACAATAGGTTGAAGTATTACAATCGTTCCAGGTGCGCTACCTTTCTAGAAAGAATGTACACTTTCTAGTCGAGCTACCTGATGTTCCTCGAAGTGTACACTTGTATACTTTCCAGAAAGTTTGAGATTTTAAAAACTTTTCAAAACTATGCATTGTCGGTTCAAACGTAAACACTGATAGATCGTACAAGCACACCGGATAAGCGGTTACGTAAAAAGTGACAAAAAAGGCTGTTCAACCTCCTTAAATAGGCAGAAGGGTTGAAACTTTCACACCCTTCGGGCACTAAAACATTTTTTGGTCCTTATACTTGCACAGTGGGGTGTTTTCCGAGTTCTTTACACGCAGATAAGGGTGAATATCAGAAAATGCAGTCTTTTCGAGGAGACAAATTTTAAAAATTATAACAATCCCTATCATTTAAATTTTTTTTAATATTGAAAAATCGTAATTTTTACTCTTGCTACAACGGTGCATATACCTATTTGTAGTTATCCAAACTTCAAAACTGTACAGTTAGCTTTTATTTATGTTAATAATTGTTTGATAACACCAGTCTACGACCAATAAAAAAGTATGATTATTATCGAAAGGAAACTGTAAAGAAAACTCTAAGTTTGATTTTACAGATTCGACTACTCTCCCAATTGAAAATACTTTTTTCAACATTCTTTCCATTGAAATAAAACTATATCTAAAGTCGCAGTTCTTATACACGTTATGACCATTCTTTTTGACAAACTTAAACCTTGATCCAATGATAACTTCTGTAGGCTCAATACATACTGACTTACAAAAAAAGTGCACCTTTTAAATCCAGATTATCAACCCCCTAATTTTTAAAAAACGAAGATTTTACTGCTTAATTGTGTGAGTTGTTTAATAAATGATAAATTAATATCACAATAACATTTTAATAACAATAAAAAGAAACACATTTGCAAGTCAACCTTTAGCAAAAAACTTAACTGAAAGGTAACATAAATAAACAACGTATTTGCGATGTTAGTAGGGAGTGTTGCCTCAACTTCCTCTAGATACCGGAGAACGCACCTATCGACATGAGGTCTTACATTATCTTGCACTAACAAGAAACCTGGTCCTATAAACTGTGCAGAGAGAACAACGGGATTTTGAAGAATGTCTCTGATGCAATTTTGGCCATTTAGTGATGGTTCTTGAAAAACGAACAGTTCCGTTTTTACTTCTAGAGAAATTCCCGCCCAAACCATTACCGACCCTCCCCAAAAATTTTCATATTGTACAACCGTGGCCGAAGAATATCTCTCTCCAGTGCTTCTCCAGACTCTATGGCATCCATCTGGTGATCTCAACGAAAATCTTGACGCACCGGCGAAAAGAATCATTATCTCGTCATCGTTTCGAGTTCGTTTTCTGGAGCCCTTAGAGTAGTTTTATTATGAACATCAAGTACAACACTAAACAATTAAAAAAACGTTACGCAAATCATCTGAAACAATAAAAACAATTGAAACGTTATATACAGTGCAAAGGTAAATCAATACTACATATTAACATTTTATAAACGCGCAAAATAGTTGTTTATTAAATTCAAACGAGATTGGTTGTTTAAATCATAATTTAAACCAACTACCAGTCATTGATTAAATACATATAGATAGACCCATGCTATTGTTTGGAGCGAACAGGCCAACGGCCGGCGAACAAGAGATGGCGCACCAACAGTCGGCCGTCAAACGCCGGCGAAAAGCTTGGACACCAATCGCGCGCGTAGATAACCCAAATCGCAGCAACAATACATTTAATAAAGCTACCACTCGACAGAGGGCGACGAACACAATGTGTAAAAATCTCATAGTAACCATTTATATAATTTGCAACGTTGCCAGATGAGCCTAGCACAACTTTGCCGTTATTTCTAGTCGATTAGATTTTATTTCGTTTAAAAGTTTCTGGTGAATAAATGGAATTATTATAATGAATAAACAATACAAACGAATTATTACTTGTTATTTTAAATACTTGTTAGTGTTGATGAAAACATAAATGGTAATTAAAGTTATTCTAAATACGGTCCGGTCCGGTAGCTCAAATTTTACAGTACGAGTGATATGTTTCAGGACGAGTAGGTAGCCGAGTCTTTAATTTCGAAACGAGTACTGCGAAAAGAGTTACCGGACGTATGTTGTTATGTATTTTATTTCATACTGTCAACATACTTTTTTATTCGATAATATTATTATTATTTTGAGAAAAAATCCAAATCGAGTCACTTTTTCTGACATCGTTAGCAACCGCTCTTTGGTAAATGTTTTAATTTGTTTATTCGTGCAAATCAGCATCATATGTTTAAACACATAGTACTTATAACACTTTACAGGACTTATTGTTTTGTATAATCCGACTCGATGGACGAATGTTTTGTGCAATCCGTCTCGAAGGACCAATGTTTGTGCAACTCGGCTCGTCCTACCAGTATTTTTTGTAATCAAGTATTTAAAATAACAAGTAATAATTTGTTTGTATTGTTTATTCATTATAATAATTCCATTTATTCACCAGAAACTTTTAAACGAAATAAAATCTAATCGACTAGAAATAACGGCAAAGTTGTGCTAGGCTCATCTGGCAACGTTGCAAATTATATAAATGGTTACTATGAGATTTTTACACATTGTTTTCGTCGCCCTCTGTCGAGTGGTAGCTTTATTAAATGTATTGTTGCTGCGATTTGGGTTATCTACGCGCGCGATTGGTGTCCAAGCTTTTCGCCGGCGTTTGACGGCCGACTGTTGGTGCGCCATCTCTTGTTCGCCGGCCGTTGGCCTGTTCGCTCCAAACAATAGCATGGGTCTATCTATATGTATTTAATCAATGTACCAGTGCAGCTAATAATTCTCCATCAACATTCTGTACAATGTTTATTGCTGCTTCTTGTTCGGGGTTGACAGCTGGTAACATGTCATTTTCATTTACTACTACATTATGAAGTACTGCTGTAGTGACAGTAAGTTCTTGAATGGTGCCTAACTTTAATCGCAACCCCATTGCCAGACACGGAAATCTCCGTTTCCACACTCTGTAACTTCTTTCGACGACATTCCTTGTTCTAATGAGTGATTCATTGTATAAATTTTCTGCATTAGTATTTGCCCAGATAGTGGGGTGACCAGATATTTTTTAACCGGGTAACTACCCATCAATAAACTGTCTCTAAATTGGCCCATTTGAAATCTTGCACATAGTGCAGAGTTCCTGAATATATGTGCATCATGTATTGATCCTACGATTCCTAAAAATCTCTGCATTATCTCCACCAGTCGACTGTATTTTTACATGGCTGCAGTCAATAGTTCCTATGGATCGTGGAAATCTTGCAATGTTGAAGAACTGTTGCCTACAAGTTAAAATTTCTTCAAAGGTTAGGGGTATTTTTATGTACCGCGGCCTTAAATTTGCTAATGCCACAGTTACTCTTTTTACTGTCCTACTCGCTGTCGACTTGTGTACACCACAAAAGTTATCAGCTACACTGAGCCGGTTGCTAAAAACCTTAGGTTCAGAAGTACTTGGTTTTCGGCTGATTATCAGCAGTCATTCCTATGAAATAAAAATGATATTAATATTTTCACTTGTTAAAAATTAATTTTTACAAAACTACCTTTCAGTAGGATGTGTAATTAATTCCTCTATTTCTTCTATCAAATTTTCCGTCGTTCTCTTCGATGATCGGAATTTTGCATTTTCATCCCATTCTTCGAAATGATTTGGTCGATTTCGTATTATTTTTGGATTTTTTGGCCGTCTGGGAAATTGTTCTCGTCACTACAGTCGAAGTGTTGGTCAAGGGAACTGGCAGTTAACTTCATAACCACGCATTGTAAAACTCATTCAAAAATTTAACTTGAAGTTAACTCGAACTTGATAGTTAACTATACATTGTACAACCGGGCCTTAGTGCTTATAAAGAAAAGTGTCCTAACTTGATAGGATTTATCGAGGGTACTGAATTTAATTTAGAACAACCTTCTTCACTAGTGAGGCAGAGTGAGTATTTTTCTGATTATAAGGGATGTACAACATAAAGTCTTGACTGCTGATCCTAATTGTGCAATAATAGATGTTTCACCACTATTTTCAGGTTCAATCCCAGACAAGCAGATTGTAATCGATAGTTTATTTATTTCGACAAAAAGTTGCAAATAATATATAGGTGATATTATTTTGACGGATAAGGGATTTATTAATATTGTGTCTTTATTTAATGACGTGAACATTGAATTGAACATTCTCACATTCAAAATTACAGGTTATCAGTTTTCTGCTGAAGTTATTAGGAAATCACGAAAAATTGCCCATTCATGTGGAAACAGCAATTGGTAAATTCAGAACTTTTAGAATTTTAAAGAACAAAACAATTTCTTTTTTGGGTTCAGTTGAACAAGTTTATATTGTATGGTGTTTGCTGACAAATTTCTGCGACCCAAAAAATAGTAGTTCATGTAGTTAATGTAACTTCTACTATGACAATAGGACAAACTATTTGATTGTCTGGTAACTTCCAGCGGTATTGCATTCAGAGTAAATTTGAATAAAAAGTCTAAATATGGTGATTAGGTAGTATCTTCTATACTATGCTTGATTGCATCATGTAAGTGTGTACTAAAATCAAAAATCCTTGATTGTCCAACACAAATTTATTTATTTCCACAAAAATATTGCCTATATACATTAGTTAATTTTCGTACCTTTTAATGCAAAAGTGTGCGTCAAAATGTATAGTTACATAATGAATTTCACTGTTATCTTTAAAATACAATACAAAGTCGCACCAGTTAAGCCTACTTAATAGCATTTGCCCCTGCATCTGAAAATAATAATGGTGAGTTTTTTCTAAGTTCAATAACATTGTTTTCGTCCAGTTTACAGCAAACATTTTTTACTAGGCAAGCACTAGACAGTGCATTAAATTTGTTACTATAGGGGCATTTAATTTCAAGTAAGCCTCTCTTATTATTATTATAAACTATGCCATCAGTGCTGGCACCAAGATGAGGAGCGTATGGATGAATATCAGCCCATTCTTAAAATATTTGTTGCCAATTATTTTTTTCTAGCAAAGCTTTCATTATCGATTCTATGCTGTACGTGGGTACGTGATCGAGATTGTTTTGTCTACCAAAGCGTTATTAAAATTTTCGTTAAACAGTCTTGCAAGTATAACCAAAATTCAATGCTGTTAATCTTTTTTTCCTTCATCTCTCCATCTATTAGAACCTGATTATTCCTTTGTTTGCTGTTCTATTTCTGAACATTCATCTAAATACATATCAGGAAATCGATCAAATGGTGCTTCACATAGTAAAATATTATTGATCTCGGTATCCCACATTGGTAGTATTATAGGTAATTGTTTCGCTTCGCTGACATGTTTATTTTATTTTCCTAATATTAAGGGTACAATAGTAGATGTGCTGTCAAATCCCAACGTCAAATTTTCGAGTACCTTGACTCCTAAAAATCAACTTTATGAGTGCAGACCATTTATAAACCTAAAAAATAACACAGCTATCTGATGCAAAGTCATTGTTAATTAAATAGCTTGCCGGGATGCATGAGTTCTCCCTTTTCATAGCCTCTTTTAAAGAGGTTACACTTTATATTAAAAATGGCATCGATACTTTGTTTCAAAGGCACAGAAAAATTTCTCATCACTGGCTGCCTTTTTCTGTTCACCTCTTGTGATTCAAAAATCTCATAACCGTTAATTATTGAGGTTTAATATTTCTACAAAGAGGTCTGTTCTAAAGCATTGGTTTTGAAGTGCATGACTCTTTTTCAGGTATTTGTGTTAACCCCATTTTCAAGTACTTAATAATGGAAGAAGCCAATGCCAGTATGTGGTGACATGATTCCGAGTTGCTAAAACATTATATTTAAGACCACTTTCTTCAAAAGTGTCATATTATTTACTATAATATACTAAGTACTTGGAACTTTTATCTGTATGGTTAGGCGTCCTACCGTTTTCGATGTAGAATTCAGTTACGGATTCAAATTTTACACTTTTAAAACTGCGTAAGATCTTTTCCACACATTAGTAAAAACCTGGAAATGATTTAACTTAATAAATAGATGATTCACATTTAAAAAATCAGTCCAGTGTATGTGAAAGTAGTACGTACCTACTGTGACAAATAAATAGAGTGAATTATACTATACAACTTATAAGCGTCGTCGTATGCAATCGGGCTTTATCTAGAGCTTCTGAGAGCATACCAATGTCGCTGGTAACGTTCCCTCACGACGAAGTTTGGAATTATTAAGATGAGGAATTTTTTATAATAATAAATAAAAAGAACCTTTTGTGACATTACATAATCCAAAAAATTTGTCTTCAGGTCTACTATATTCTAATATTTCTTTAATGTTCACATCGTCAATAACTAAGGAACATATTTTCTCAACTTTACCAGTGAGTATAGATGTTAAAAGAGAGGCAACCTTACGGACAAGTGCGGAGCTAATGCTCCCTCTTACCCCTCACTTCACTTCATCCACAAACGTAGTAGTGGATAGTGGCTCTCCCTCTTTTTTTCTTGTGAACTACGTCAACAGTAGTCGGGACGAACACCCTCATCAGCCTTGTGGGCTTGGGGCCAGTGCGATTACGTTAAAGCAAAATAGCCCACCCCCGAATAAACGGTGGACTGGTCAAAGAGCGGATTTCTGTCGGGCCTGGCAAGGCCAAACTCGGTACGGCTCGTGCGGGATGGGAATTCAGTGCAGGTACAGGCAGCACTTCGTTTATTTTAAAATAGAATAAGGTTCTTCGTTGTACTTTGCTGTTAATTCCCATTCTCATTTACTTAGCTGTTGTAGAAATTAAGTTTTCATTCATTGTATTTATAGGATAAGTGAAGATTAAATGCACTGATCATCACCCGCTACTGATTCGCAGCGATTTACGCGTCCCTACCTATAATCGTGATGTAGCCCGACAGAAATCCGCTGTCTATCATGAGTAATAATAAAAATCGTGCCATAATGTGACGGATTATAAATAAATTTTTCTACCGCCCACGTTTTTTGGTTTTCTAATAGAGCTATTAACGCACGCACATGACGTCACAGCAGTTCGTTAATAGCGGAAAGGCGTTCTTTAATAGATCTGGTGTAATTTAGATCGGTAAGATTGGTAGCAATGACGAGAAATGTCAGGTGAATGTCAGTGGCAAATCTAAACTTAAAATTTCCCACGTTTCCGGACGCGTAACTTCTTCGCAAGACATTTTAACCAATTTTAAATTACGAAAACTCGAATTGATTCGAATTACAATTGTTGTTGTGAAAATTCGAACCTCAAATATTTCGTGGTTAGTGTCAGACCAACCCATCACCAACCACGACAAAAGTCCCCAGATTAAAAAAAATGCAAATTTTAATTAAATTTTGGGAAAAAACGTGTGCGGTAGAAAAAATAGTATAAATAACTCGTTCATAAGGCCATTGAGGCACTCATCCTTTATATAAGTCGCGGCTTCGCCGCTCGTTCTATAAACTTGGATTCGTGCCTCAATATTTGCCTTATGAAACTCGTTCTTTAATATACTATTATCTTACAGTAGTAGGTTTTGACTACTTTATTCAACAATTTTATTTCTCACGTTTTCATTGGAAGAGTAAGAAATGGGATTAGCTAAACCTGCTGTGGGAAAATTTTGGGATACATTTTAATACGTCGGTATTAGTTTAAAAAGTATAATTTTAGCCGGAACTACTTACATATTTAAATCATAAAGTACATTATACATGGGAAAAACATTTCGCTAAAAAAATAAAAATAATTGTTTACAGTTTAAGAACAATGCAGGTGTGTATACGTTTAACAGATGCTACAAAATATACTATACCAGTGAGTATAGATGTTAATACATAGTCACTGACTATACTAAACTAAACACTATCGAATATAAAAAAAAAATAACTTCAATTTTCACAACAAATAAGAATGTGCTTACGAATAACATCTATTCTTTACTGGTATAAAAGGAGAAAAACAGTACAATGTATTCAGATTTTCCATAAAATTCAATTATTTTATAGGGGTCATACGTATAAAATAAGTATTATAAAATAAAAAGAAATGGTCGAATTTTATTTCGACAGAACTCTCTTCGCGCTTGAAGTACAACTCCAACAAATAAGCCACAATCGAACAAAATGTTCTGAATGTTGTTATTGTAATTCTTATTAAATACAGATATGCGTATTCTCACATAAACAAATAAAAGGGGGTGACTTGTTCTTAATTTGATCAATAAAAAATTGTTATGAAAGAGAAAGTGGCATTGAACGTGAGGGTGTGCAGATCGGCATTCTCCTCAATAACCAATACGTCTACGAGGGCTTACATTCCGTGTTCGTAGTAAAATGTTATTATACTTTGCAAATGTTTTTGAGAAAATTTGAAAGTTTATGGAAAAATTCAAAGCGGAATCGTACACCACAGGTATAGGCGTATAATATTGTAAAATATTAAAACAAAATGACGTCATCAAATTCTTGGTGATTTATAAAATTTACTCATATATTTTTTTAGCCACAAATTTTATGTATTTATTTTAACCTTTCAATATTTTTAATTTACTCTTTGCAGATATAGTTTTTTCTTGATACCATGATAAAAACGTCTGTCTATTTAATTTAGTAATAATTAAATGCTCTATAATATATTTTTTGTGTTGAACGCAGTTACCATTGTCGTATATCCAATCGTTAATTAAACGCTTCTTTTCAATGGCTTTACAAATCCGGTGACGTAGTTGCTTTTCATAATTTGAAAAATGAAATCTCAAAACCTGGTTTTTAATATGTACGTATCTACCATAAAATTACTACGACAGGGGTTGTACCGATTTGTCAGTACAATTCCAAAGTACCTGTGGGTACAGGTATAAGGAGAATTTGTTAATCCTATTAAGTTTATTACTAGGAAAGGGAGGCGGGCAAGACACAAAATATTGCTGGCATATCTTCAAGAAAGACATTGCGGAAAAATTTTCAAAAGAAGATTTTGCCCACAAATTTCCAAGAAAGATATTCATTCATAAAACTGCAAAACAGCAGTTCTCAAAATTGTGTTTTGTTATGTGTACAGTACCTACCGTTACGATCCTTTAAATTATCGATTCTAGTTTCAGTTAATTTATTAATTTTAATGAAACCCTGATTTCTATTAAAATATTTTAATAATAAATAATAGTTTAAAAAACTAAAAAAACACGCTTTTATTGCTAATCGAACTAAAAACTAGAAAATAATTTTTAATGACAGAGTTTAATATTACAGTAGTAGAAGATCAAACAATCAATCATAATAAATCACCTCAAATTAAAATTATAATAAAATTTAAGTTATTAACAGAATAATTCAATTCAGAGTAAAAAGCGTGGGGTGCATTTTACTGCGGTTCATAACTATCCTCTCATAGATAGTTGCCAATAGAATGATTGTAATATTTAAAATATCAAGCACCCCACGCTTTTTACTCTGAATTGAATTATTCTGTTAATAACTTAAATTTTATTATAATTTTAATTTGAGGTGATTTATTATGATTGATTGTTTGATCTTCTACTACTGTAATATTAAACTCTGCCATTAAAAATTATTTTCTAGTTTTTAGTTCGATTAGCAATAAAAGCGTGTTTTTTTAGTTTTTTAAACTATTATTTATTTTTCATTTTTTAGTCTGCGACAAATTCATAAATTGGGGAATTAATTACTTATTTAGATTTTTCTAGAAAGAACCACTCAGTGGTCTCCGTATGATCGATCAACGGGAATTAGTTCGAAATCAATCGCCCTCACGGACCAACGGGACACAATTCATCATTGTGGTTAGTTTTACCCCCCAAATAGTTAATTTTCCTCCATGTTTGTATTTCTGAATCAAAATTTGTTATCTTTATTTAAGTTGGTGAGAATTCATGATTAGATATGTTTTAATTATAATTAATTCCTTCTTTACCGACTGTAAAACCAAAGCTATGCAGAAATTGTCCTTGAAACAGACATAATCGGTATAGATCGGTATAATCGACACGGAGAGAGATAACCGTGGTATATACTGACACAATTAAGATGCGATCAGCCATTTTATTTGCACACGTTTAGTTAATTAAAAGTCCGTTCTTGTTTTTTTCATTTAATATCCGTTATTTGTATTTTAATCAAGACTATAATTATTACAACGAAGAGTAAACCAGATACTACAGGCATGCGCAGATCGCGCGCTAGCTTTATCTCTTTTACTCCACTACACAGGATCCATAAAAGAATTTATAAATCCTGGCGGTCCTAATAAGGATAATGGGAAACTGTTATCAAATTATTGCATTGTCATCGATCCTTGAGACGTGTGCAAAGTTTCAAGATGATCAGACTTTTAGAAACCGATGAAAATTAAGCTCAAAGATTCCGTTACATACATACATAGATACATACAACCCAAGCTAATAAAAGCGTGATAAAAACATAGACCAACACGTAACGGTGTACGTATTTTAAGTATTGAACAAAAAATCTGCTCAAACTTTATATTGCTATAGATCAATTTAAAAATGAAAAAAATGACTGGATACGTTATGTTATTTTTTAACACTTATCAAAAATTGTAATCGCTAATTCCTCCTAGAAGTTTTAATGTTTTGTCTGATAATTAGACAGCGGATTTCTGTCGGGTTACGTCACGATTATAGGTGCGGACGCGTAAATCGCTGCGAATCAGTAGCGGGTGATGATCAGTGAATTTAATCTTCACTTATCCTATAAATACAATGAATGAAAACTTAATTCCTAAAACAGCTAAGTAAATGAGAACGGGAATTAACAGCAAAGTACAACGAAGCACCGT
Organism: Zophobas morio; assembly: GCF_036711695.1. Taxonomy (NCBI): domain Eukaryota; kingdom Metazoa; phylum Arthropoda; class Insecta; order Coleoptera; family Tenebrionidae; genus Zophobas; species Zophobas morio. The sequence goes on from NW_026972122.1 coordinate 13,132,823, forward strand.
TATTCTATTTTAAAATAAACGAAGTGCAGCCTGTACCTGCACTGAATTCCCATCCCGCACGAGCCGTACCGAGTTTGGCCTTGCCAGGCCGGACAGAAATCCGCTCTTTGCTGATAATGTGATAATGGAATACTTAAATGAAAATGATTGGCGAAATGTGTTTGTCGAATTTTATGCAGACCATATGCACAAAACCCCTTCACAGTTAAAACGCCGCGTTAAGTTAAAAATTTGCGAAGCAAGTATATGATGCAGATTGTATTGTTTAAAGTTGTGTTATATATGTTAACAATTACATTTTTAATTTGTCAATTAATAATAAAGTTATACTAGTTTGAAACTTATGGAGAGATTTTGTTCTCACATCCTTATTTGATTCGAGTCGCAAAGTCTCGGTAATTTTCCGCGCCGTCCGACTCGTTAAATTTCAAACTAAAACGGCTGCAACAGTGATTCTCTTACAGTAGTTGTGCTGTACGAGTTCAGACAATAACCCGTGAAATGGTATTAGTAACAACCATTGAAGGTTAGAGGGCTTTTGTCGCTTTTTGTGGCGCCCTCTAACCGCGAATATTCACTCAGTGGTACGCATAGGGATACGGGGTTGCCGGTCTTTTAAATACATAGTCACTGACTTTACTTAAATTGTTTGCCTCAAGTTTTAGTCTGGTTTCTGTTAGACTTGACAAACACTGACCGTTCTTAAGGCTGCCCATGTATGTACCTCTCCAATGTGGTTCTTGAAGAGGCTTTTAAAATTCTATTGCGTCGTGCATGTTCATAACCTTTTGGAGATGCGTGCTCCCATATTATGCACTGTCGAATAGTATTCTCGGACCACCGTGGTCTTTTGCGCAAATAATTACAAATTTGATCCAGCAGTAACATAGCTACAGGATCTAAATCCATGGCATCAAACTCAATTTAGGCCAACGCTCTTTTATTTGGGCTTTCTATTTCTATGTTTTTTGTTATGTCATCATGTAGTTTTTTAAGGTCCTCGTAATTTTTAGTGGATTTCTGTAACTGCTTTTTTAGCGTCTCAATTTGTTCTAGTAACATTAAGATTTTGACGTCATCACTTAAATAAAAACGTCAGGGACGAGGAGTTTTCTGGTGAGTGAAAAATCAGGTGTTCTAATATTGATAAAAATTGTTGAAGATTTGTAATAGTATATTGTATAACAAGTGGCGAAAATAGGATATTTCAAATGAGTGTGCTAGTTGAGTCACGAGCGATAGCGCAAACATTGTTTTGAACGCCTGTTATCGCAAAAGAAAAGTAACATACAATTTATTTTAGATTGCTCAGAATTGTTAAATGGGAAAAATACAATTAAAACCTAAATAATAAATTTATTATTCTTAATCAATAAAATACAAGAAAAAAGACTGCATAAAATCACAAAAAAATTAATGCATCTTTAGCAAGTTATCACACTGCTAATCACTATTGCTTCCCTCATCGTCATCCACACAAATAATTAAATCAGGTACCAATTTAGCCATTTCCAGGTAAGAATTTTCAATTTTTGTCACGTGGTCATCACATCGAGCCCAACTCTCCACAGATTTTTTGTCTGCTTCTTTAATTAGTTGTATCATGTTATCACTGAACTTTGGAAACTTGTTGTTTCGTCTATATGTTTTTTCAATTGGGTTTAGATTACAATGATACGGCGGCAAACGTAAAACAATATGACCAGAATCACGCGCCTTTTTGTCTACAATGTAATCTTTTTCAAACTGAAAAGATTGTACAACTTCCAACAATTCTTTTTTGGAATACGACTCCTCAAAAAATATATCCTCTTTATATAAAATTTCTTGAATCTCTTCCTTTCTCGAAAAAGCATTTGGAATTTTCTTTTATTGGCAAGGTGGTAACTTGCGATATCTAGTACGATTATACTATTAGATGGCAATTCCGGTAACAAAGTGTCACATTTTTGAAATAAATTTGAATTCATGTCCTCATGATAATTTAGACTGCAATCTTTGACTGATTTTGCTGACAAATCCATGTTTTGAGCCAGCATGAAGAACCGTAATTCCTTTTCCTCTATTTGGTGGTACGTTTATTCCACATTTATTAACCGGTTAGAAATGTAGGTTTTGACTACCTCATTTGAGCAAGCGACAACCATAAGCTAATACAGGAAATCTTATTTTCCAGACTCCAAATGTTCGCTCAACTACATTTCTAGTTCTTACTTATATGAGCCTCATTATATGTATAGTTGCTCACTGCGTCCATTTGGATTTAATAGTGGTGTCAGCAAATAATGCCTGACGTTGTAACCACTGTCACCTAAAATATTTCGAAAAACACCTGTTTCAAATTTTCTTCTTAATCTAGAATTATTAAATATGGTAACAGGCCATCTAGCCACCACATCTAAAAATTCCATTTTGGCATTACAGACAGCTTGAACATTGATTGCCACCTTAAAAAAAACATCAAATGTGTTAATTTCTTTCAACAAACCTCACGAGATTTTTGAGGTTATGAATTTGTATACGGTACCAACTAATCTGTCAATTTAAAAGAATTCCCTATGTTAAGCACTGATTAACTAAGAATTAGCGAGAAATCATTGGTGCAAGTAGAATCGTTCTTAAGCCTTAGTTAGTGCTACGCAATGATTAGTTAAGGTCATCCTCAAATGCATCAAAATCCATTTTTTAAGTACCTAAAATAAACAACAACACTACATACAGAACAATAACTACACGTGAATTAGTTAGTGGGTAGAAATACACACAACCGACACTCTCCGACTTTCCCGGCTCACTTTTGTTCTAATTCTTGATGTACACATGTATGGAATCTTTATACTTCCACTCACTTTTGTTTTCAAAATAACTGAGATTGCTTCTATGACATTCATAATAGTATATCTTTCCTAAAGTACTCTTCACAATTTTAACAGAATTAAGGCGATAGAAATAATGTACTTATCACCATAATTTAATGGCAGCTCTGTATTATTACCTGATAGCAACACGTCCAAAAGAATCTTTAGACGTTGTAAAGCGCCATCAGACTTGTGTTTTTCATAGTTAGCGCCCGCAGAATGGGTTGACATAAAATTCTTTAAAATCGAGGTTTTAAACGACGTAGTGAAATTATTACATGACGGATTAACGTTGTGGGCGCCCTGGTTCCGTGTGCAACTAAAAAAATTTTTAAAGGCATCCTGGTTAACATTTCTTGTTAACAAAAATGGAATCCCTTCACTCTGGAGATACACCCGCAATATCTTTAAATTTCGCGGTGAAAGGATCCAGTTTGTAACGGTAGGTAGAACAAACTATTTCTTCCGCCCAAAAAATTTAACTGACTGTAGCAGTTTAATAGCCGCATCCCAAAATAGCATGTGCTCAGTTTTACCTGTGGTGGCACGCCGAAGGAATTTGCCATCTTTTGGTTCAGCATATGATCCATGTACACTGTCAACAAATCATATAAAATTTGCTGTTCCAATAGCTGCTTTTGGTAATACATCTCCATCGGAAAAATCAATTAAAATTAATATATTTCCATTATGTAAAAATATAATTCATTACCAAAAAATGGAAAAATGTCTTCGTTATTTACATAAAATGTGAATGTTTCGTGGGAGTATCCATTCTTTTCCCTTTGTTCTTTACTTTCTCTAGCTAAAGATTGAATCGAAGCTGTGTTGTACTGGTCTCATACGGTAGCAGCCACTTTTAGACACCAATTTCTTGTAGAAGCCTAATAATGATCTTTAAATTTTTCGAAATTTCAACATTTTTCATACAATTTTGGGTGAAAAAAAAAGCAGCTGGTTGTTTCCAGGAGTTTGAGAACTCTTTAATCATGATCAGCAATACGTGCTACTTTCTGCTAAGAGGATAAATCTTCGAATCCATCAATTCGTTTTTTATTTTTTATGTAATGGAGAGACGGCTGTAATGACATTTCGTCAAACATTAACACAGAGTGCCTGTCTCTTGGCTTCAAATTTTTAATGCTTTCCTTCAAGCCGTCAAAGATTGGCTGTTGAATGCCAGAAATAAAAGGAATTTTGGAAAGCATTGACATCAGTGTTTTTCGTGATGGTAAGGCAAAAATTGTTTTCAAAAATGTATAGCTTTTACCTGCGTGTTTTATGTTTTAATAAAGACCTTGCAAATATTTTGTCTTCACGGCTGTATCGTCATCCTCGTAACGCTTCTTCTGTTTCAAAATCTGAGATCGAAGAAATTTGAATGTTGCATTATTAATTTTATCACTAAAACAACTCCATTTTCAACATGCTGGATTACTGCAACTTTTCTTTATTGCTTTTCACATCTGACTAGTTTTTTCGCCACATGTCGGTATTCACTTGCAATTTTGTACAACTTTGCTGCTTTTGGTGTTAGTTGCGCTCTTTTGCGTAAATTTAACTCCAGTAATAAATTCCTTCGTTTCTTTAATATCGATTCTTTTGTGCGGACAACGCCTTGTCTAATTGTTGAAGGTTCAGGCACAGGTGTTTCATCAATTGTGAATAGGAGTGCAATTTTTATCAAGAACTGATTGCTGCTGCTATTGATTCCTGTTTGCAGGTAAAATTACCAAGTTGACTGCCATGTCTCAGACGGAGTGCTTCTTGATGCTGAAAGAAAATAAACTACATAAGTATAGTATATTCTTGTAGACAGATGTTTTTTTATTTGTTACTCCATCGATCCACAGCGATTGAGTTGTATGTATTGTTTTTACCTGGTAGTTTGTTCGGTTATGATAAGAGATAAATTTGGAATTTTCATAAAAATGAATATCGCATGACGCGATTTTTTTAAATTCGAATAAATATACAAATTTCGCTGCAATGCCTGAAGTAGATATAAAAAGGCAAAAAACCTAACATTAGCACTGGAAGAATATAAAAAACAGACAAATATGTACGTTCATAATTTTAATACTTTTCTTGAATGGGGTGTATGTGTCAAATTACTAGACAATGTAACATTTTCAGTTCTTGTATAACCAAAATTTGCAAAAATTGGTTTCAGCACTTTGGATAAGATTAAGTTTGCAACCATTACTTTGTGGTTTTTATCTTCGCAAGGCAGAAAAGCCGAACTGGCAATTAGCTCCACCACCGTTCTTGGGTGGTGATTTACTGGTATTGTTCCAAAATATCAAATGTAATTTTAATAATTTTCTTTATAAAATTCGTGAATGATCTTGTAGGATGTTTTAATTTTCCTTAATGATATTGTCAGGTATATGTATATCTATTTCGCTTGCAGATTCTTCATAAGGCCCAATTTGACCAATTTTACTCAAGTGATTACAGTCAGAATATACATTCACTGATTCGGACACTGTTGCTAAACCTGACTGAATTATTCCTTTAATAGCATAGTTTGCAGCCTTGACAGTAGTGTCCTGAGAAGCACCGCATACTGGGACATTACTAAACATCTATTCAACTGCATCCGAGCTAAATTCTCGCGTTAAAACACACATGAAAAAAGCCACACTTTTCAAGTAAATACTTTAAACATTCTGCAGTGCTTTTCGCAGTGAATTTTACTGCTTCTGTAGTCTCTTTAGTCAATCCCGTCATTTTATTTGCCTTTGAAGATAGTTGAATGGAATCTATATAGGCTGGTAAAGTTTTTAACATCCACAGAAGGCGTTCATCATTAATATCAGTACCTGGAGCACTATTTTCATTTACTTGCCGGATGTGCTGAGTTTTGTCATTGACTTCATGGATTTTAAGAAATGTGTGCATCATTTCCATAAGCTTTAGAGTCTCTTCAACATCAACAGAACCTGGATTGTTATATTTTCCCAAATACTCTATTGCTGCTCTTACTTCTGTGGAAAATACGTGCACAGCACGACAGACGTTGATTTTTTCTGCATTGGCTGGGAAAATATGGTTCCTGGTCAAAAACTTTACTGATTTAATAATTAACTTGTGTTTTATATCATATATTTTCTTTAAAAATCGTGCAACAGTAATACCGTTACCAGAATGCATGTCATGGTCCAAAACTACATTCCTCCAATTTTTTATCATATCACAGTAATCAAAGCTCATAAATAATGGTATTGGGGTTTTAATGGATGTTGAATATGACTCTCCGTTCTTCCTCATAATTTTGTGTGCGTCTGTGATACATTTTCAACACACTACCACACTAAAATATATTAAATGACTGTAAAAATGATATGCACTACATACCCTTTAGAACACACAGAAAGACACCAATAGTCAGATGGTCGTGCAATGTATTGATTTTATTCTTTAATCTTAACACCGCTTGGCCACGAGTGAATTTGAGGGTCCTCTACCACGTACATGCGGAAGTTCAATAAGTCTAAAATACCTTTTTTGAGAAATCCCATTTTCAATGCTTTTTCTTTATACTCAATCCATACATTGACCAGAGACGTATCAATGGCGTGCGTTATATCCGCAACGTCAATTTCTTTGATCGTATGAAAGTACGGTTAAAGAAATAAAAAAATCCATTTTATTTTTTGCTAAAGTTAGGATAAAATCGTTTTTTTCTTTATTCCATATTTCTTTAATGCACGGAATGACAATGTTTTTTGCTATTTTATAAAAAGTCGTATTTGAAAATAACTGAATACGAGAAGAATAATAGTTTTCTGTACGTTGCCATTTCCACATAAAAGAATGTTCGTTTTCACAAATAAGTGTCACTAAACGCATACATCCTTTGACATTAGTTTTTTTTTAATTGGAAAGTACCACCGCAGTCATTACACCGAAGTAAAAAAAATAATTCCTGTAGACAGTCAAAGAACACAAAATAGATATTAAGGTAAGCTTGTAGGGCTGTTCCAACTTGCTTGTCAATATTTAATTCACTTTTTGTATCAGACTCTTCACTGCTTCCTGAAAAATCAGTTACATGAAAACTGGAGTCTAAAACAGGGTCTTCGTTGTTACTTTCAGTATTTGATAAATTCACAACGCTTCGCAATGTTTCTTGTCCTATTTGACACTGTATTGCTATACCCGTTTCTACTTCATGCAACCGACGGCACTTAGATAAGCATATAGTTCATTGCTATCGCCACATTTAGCTGACCGAACCGTCCGCGAAATATTTTCGTCGCCAATCCCTCCGATCACACCGTCCACTAAGTATTCTTCCGGAGTATTCGGGTTTAAGTTTTTCAACAATGTTATTTTATTAAAACAGTATTCACTCAAGTCTTAGCCTGGCTGGGCCTCATACAGCGCGGCCTCTCGCAACATTTTCGAGTACGGCACCGGCTTGTAGAACTGCTTAATTAAGGCCGTTTTCATGACCCCCAAATTTGCGTTCAACGTATCCTGGATATCATACCAGCGTCTGGCCATACCCTTGAGCCGATGGGCAATCAATCGGACCACTGTGGCGTCGCTGCACCCACCATAGATGAGATAGAAATAGATGGGCGACTCTCTCACTCAAAACGTACATTGAATTTCTGCGCCATCTATATTTACCGCTACAAACCTCAGTGACCAAAATTAACAACATGTGTTAGAAATCTGCAATTATGTACCGGGAGGTGATGACCGGGATATTTAAATCTTTCATTTTGTCTTTTTTGTTTTTTTTTTTTTTAGTTTGTTTAAATTGTTTAAAATATATAAACACAAAAAAAATGTGGAAACAAAATATATTGAAGCAAATTAACAGTAACAAATAAATAAAAGTCACATATGAACAATTAAATATGAACTATAATATGTATATGAATTTAAATAATAATACAAAATAAAATACGTAAATAAAGTAAAATTAAAATAATATAAATAATACTACTGTTTTCGTCTTTTTAAATATTTCTGATAAGCCAAAGCGACTACAGGATCTTGAGTAACATACCGTAAATCCTTACCAGACAATTTTTTATTCACATTTCTAAGATACGAATATAAAAGCACGTTTACGCAAACGTTAATAAATTTGATGGCATTTTCCCTATGTTCTGAGCAAAAAAGTGTGGGAATATTACTCTTGTCAGCCAATAATGTTTGGAGTTTTCTTTTGATTCCATAACATAAAATATAGTTTGGAATAAACTGCAACAATGTAATGGTAACTTCCTTAAAAATCCTGGAAAATTTACTAGACGGATGAATTAAGTGACATCCTTCGTAAGTCCTCTCAGAAATTAGCAGGTTTTCCAACATAGTATCTGAACTACACATTATCTGTTTACAAAACTTGCACGGGTGTTTGCCCAGAATTTTTTTACCTACATATCCAGCTACATAGTTCGATGCAAAGTTCATTGCAGTTTCTGTTGCAGAAATTTCAGATTGCGGAAAATTTAAGTTATCAATGTAAGGTTCTATAGCATGCACTTGCATAGGATTTACTAGGAATAGTTTTAAATTATCTAGAGGACCGGTTGATTCATCAGTTTCGCAGTTAGCTCCTACGGAATATGGTAATACAAAATTATTGACCAATAATGATTTACAGGAAGATATAAAAGAAGAACAAGTAGGATTTGTATTCCGCACTCCATGACTCCTAATACAGGAAATAGTTATTTACATTATAAATGCGGTAGGTTACATTTTACAACGCGAAGATTTAATATTGAAACACGAGGCAAAGCCGAGTGTTTTAATAAATCTGATGTATGTATGCAACTTTTTGGCCGATGACTTAGTGGTGCTTGTTTTCGTCAATTTTTACATTTTTTTAAATTGTGTGGAATTTGTAAGACGTTGCAGGTGTTCATGTTCTGATGATGAAGTGACCACATGTGATGTACTTGGGAGAGATACACTCGTTTCTTCTTGAACACAGGGATCTGTTAACAAATAATTGCAACTGATGAAATGGTAATAAAAAAAAGAATGATTCTACCTCTAGACATCTCAGGCAAAAACAGAGACCTTTTTGCACTCATTTTCACCTTGCCACCATACACTTTCTGAGGAATCTTTACACTCCAGGTTTGTGGTGAATGTGTTGATGTTGAAGGGATCATTTGAAAAGACTCTACAACATGACAAAACTAACTATTCGGAATTACTTAACATTTAAATTATTAAACCTCTTAATTTGTCGGGGGTGATGTATTTATACTCCTGTGCATCACGATAAAAACAATTTTCCTCACTTGAGGGTTCATGAAATGCTAAAAATAATTATATTTCATTTAGCTGGTAACAAAAATATATAACAACTTACCAGGCAAGTTTAATGTGGGAAGACTATATCTTAATAGCCGCCTGTTGTCTTTACATACATGCGAAAAATGATTTTCACATACGACTTAATTTTTATGTAAAGATTTCATTCCCCAATAGATTTTTGGATTTCCAACGCGATGGATCCATATTTCCGCAACTTCCTTTTGCCTTGGAATAAAGAACCTAAAAAAAAGATGCAGATTTTATTACTTCATTCTATTATCATGTAACATTTACATCAACGTAATAAATTTTAATGTGGAATATTACAACTTACCTGCGACCAGTTTTATCTTCACAACCAGGTACGTAACAACGTCTCATCTTCGTGCACCGTTTTTATAGCAAAAAAACAAGCAGTTTTATCGGAAAGAGTGTAAAGACAAACAGTAAAATACTGTAAATAAAAATAACCGAAGCGACAAAAAAGTTGTTGATTTAAGCAAATGCTTTTAAAACAACAAACATTTTCTGGGAATTTCTACAGGAGTGCCGACCAATAGTTGGTAACAATTGTTGAAAACTCCTACTGTGCTGTCCTCTATGATTGCCGCCCAGAACTAAATGTGATTCCACCAAATAGATACGTTTTCCGAGCCTCTACTTCAGCAATTAGTGTTTCTATTTCTGGGGACGTAAAATTCGGGTTCCGTTTTCTCCTTTCACCGTCTTTTTTCATTCCATGGCCCATTTTTTTTATAATTTATTGTATTTGGCACTGTATAACTGTCACAACTTTCTCATGACTGTCGTTGTTTGAAATTGTATCATAATTGTATTTATCTGGTTTCCATGGGTACGTAGTAATCGGTACGATAAGGTCCGTTAGCTTGCTGGTAAGTTGCAATTTTTTCGTGAATTACTTTATCGAAATGTCGGTATCCACTTGCAAGTTGTTTGCAAGTTACAATCCCGGTAACGGTTTGCAGACCGACTTTCGTGAATTCCCCCCTCAGTTTCTAAATTTTTGACAGGAAACAAACCGACCACGTCGCAGTTACTAGACAACACCGATTTGATCATAAAAGTTTGTACCGTAGATGCAACTGTATCACTATTATTGTTCATACCTTCAATTTTTCCTCCTTTATATGTAATTGTAGGTTTAATGTATACTTCACCAAGTAATAAATTCACATATTTTTTTTTATTATCTAAATTTATTAACTTGCGTTTTAAGTAATGAATATGTGATGCAGTTATACCAGAATTTTCTGTACCCAATTTCATATTTAACTTTTTCAAATATTCATAATGAGGTAGAGTTAAATTATTAGTTTCTCTCAAATATTTGTATGCACATGGAAAACTGTAATAAAATGTTATTGCCCATAAAAATAAATCGCTTGAATATCTAGGTGCTTTACAAAAAATTAAATTTACTTGACCAACTATGAATTTCAGTTTATTTTGAATATTAATAGTTTGATAAGAAAATTCTTCAGAACTGATAACCTGACTCAAAATATTAGTAGCAGTTTCCACGTAATACTTAACACTAATATCGTGGAGCATGTGATTATCTTCAAAATTTTGAAAATATGTTAACAGCTCTTCAAATTTATTCCAAGAATCAAGTTTGACATCTCGGCCTAAAATATTTGTTAACTTATTATCATGAATAGCTTCACCTTTGTATAAATTAACTGTTAAATTATCTTTCACTACCAGACTAGATGAGATCTTTGGTATGTGATTGCAATTTATTTTATAAAAAATAATTTGATTATTGTTTGCAAACTCGCAGAGCTTTTGGTATTTTACCAATGCTTTTTGACATATACGTAGGTTGATTTTTAAAAATTGTGGGATAGGCATCGTCGGTTAATTTTGGTTTGCTTCTAGATACGGTAAGAACACTGCCGTCATTTAGTTTAAATTTATCTTCCCGTAGTATGAACTGTTCATCAAAATGATCAATACACTGAAGATTTAGTGGGTATAAAATTATCTCGATGGATAGCTCTTAACCATAATTTGACTGATTTCAGCCAATTTACGCAAATTCTTAAAATTTATTGTTTCATCAAAGCTTGTATTTTTTTACCTCATGCCAGATATCATCTATAGGAAGAGACATTAATTGGTTTTTTCTTCTAAACTTAAAGATACACTTAAATTTCTCCATTCCACTTCAAGAGAATTTATATCAATTTGATCTTAAAAAGATTTTCCTACTGCCATCACATCTACATGCGTTACTTGTAAATTATGAAAAGCAATATTTGGGTCTAAAAATCTTAAATTTAAAAAAAAATCTGCTTTTATAGGTAACCGTTTTTGCATTTCTGTTCTTGCGTATGTCATAATAAAATAACATTAAAATAATACTAATTGTTTCACCCATAGAGGGCACTTAGGTATATAGGCGCTCATGGCCATCTGGCGCTTAATTTAAATGAAGCGTTCTTGTCATTTGTAAATAAAATTGAAATAATTAAAAATGGAACAAAAAACATTTTCACAAAAATTCCCACGAACTTATATTATTTTGAAAATTATTTTCTTTCTCCCATCTTGACAAAAACGAAAATGGGAAATTTCTCCTGAATTGGCAACACTGCCGTTTCAAACGAACCTTAGCATTTGCTTCCGACGAGCTAGACGAACTTGAACTTTTGTCTGGCCGCTGTTCCTTACGCGCACGCCGCCTTGCACCCCGACGTGAACGACCCATTGTTACTTTTTTGTACTACGCTACAACACTTACGAGTGCACAATATGCGCCAATGTGCAACTTTTCGTTTTTGGCCACTCGGGTGAGCCCTCAGGTAGTCCCAGTTCTGATTTTTGTAAGAAATACGGATATGTCAAAACGTTTCTTGTATTTTAAACAGGTAATAATCCCATAAAACAAAATTATGTTGTTCATTCGACGCGGTCGGTCGGCTGCTACTGCTGTCCCCACCATGCGTGTCTTGAAGGTTGAGCGACGTCTACTCTCAGCTGGGGTTCCCCGAACTCCTCAAGCATCCGCACCTTACGTTTATGTCATAGAAAATAATATATAAATATACATGTTAGGCATTTCAATTTAAAAAATTTGTCCTTGAAATGGTACGATTGAATTTAAATACTTTATACTGATTACGTTATTCATTATAATATTTGTAAATACATTAATCTTATACCTTATCCTGAATTCTAATCACTTATCCATTAGCTTTTGTTTTTTTGATGACATTTCTCCATCGTTACGTTCGACAAACCTTTCCGATTCTACTGGATCTTCGAAGCCTTCAAGACCATCATCGTCTTCGCCTCCAATATTCTTTTCAGTCTGCATTGGTTCTTCATCCATAATTTCATCTGAATCATTAACTTCCTCGTAGGTTTTTTCGTCAAGATTGGAGCATTTTTCAGAACCATGACAATATTATAGTAGTAATTGTACGCGGGCACAACAGGCGACCGCCTCTGCCCAATAGTATATTAAATAATAATAATTTGAGCATAAATTTGTGCATTTTAAACCATGTTTTCGGCAGCCACATTTTAGACTGTTACGCCCAGTTTCACAGCTCCAGCAAATAGTTTTGTAACCAGCCGAGCAAGGTTGGGGCGTGAGTTATGAAAAAATAATATTTGATTAGAAAAATTAAATTATCTTAAATCGGGTAGCGTGAATTCATCTGATCTTCTAATCACACATCACAGAAAAATGGGAATTCTCTTACCTTTCGAAACTTCCCTTTTCGCTGCTCGAGGGCACGGAATCACTCACTGGTACCACAGTTTTAAGTCACTATTATTTTAACGGAAGGATTGGCCGCAAAGTCCGCGAAAAGAAAGTCCAACTTGAGTTGAAAATCGGTCACCCTTATTTATTTATACACACTAAATTAATAAAAAAATTACAAAAACAAAATGAACAAGTGGATCACCGCTCACGGTGACTTCTACAAATTTAGAAAGAAAACAAATAAAAATTCAACACCGAACAAAAAGAAACATTAAAATACTTTGAACACAATGAAAACTAACACTTTGAACCAAAATTTAAAAGCAAAGTACGCGTCGAGAAACACTGAGTTGCCCACTACAAAATCCCGACCAGAGAACTGACAAAAATTTACCAAACTACGCTTTTATCATTTCGCCAAGAGTGGAGACTCCACTCGACGTCACGGAGGCTAACAAAGAAAAACCAATGGGATGCAACCCCTGTGTTGAAAAGTGTCTTCTCGTTCTCTCCCGAACTTGTCCTTTTCGTCTACTTCTAACTGCCAGTATCCTTTAGCCATATCCAATTCAGTCGATGGTGTCTCGAATGTTTGGGATGAGGAAATAATCTTTTTCGTAACCGCATTCAGCGCTCTGAAGTCTATGCAAAAACAGTATTTCTTCTCTCCGGTTTCTGTCACTTTTTCAACAAAACTACGGATGCACTCCACGGAGCTGATGATGGTCGAATGATTCCATCTTCCAGCATTTCGTTTATGCAGTCCTGCATTACTTGCTTGCAGGCAAACGGGACACGCTACGGCGGCTTCGCGATCGATGTGGCATTTCCTGTATAGATGCGATGCTTTACTAGGCTCGTTGCCAATATCGGTCTCCCAAATGTCCTGAAGATTTCCGGATAATCGCTCAGAACTGAATCTAACTTGGTCCGTACTTGCGGCTGGAGAAGCTTCAGGCCGTCCTATCGATCTGATGGCCGTCTCTGGAACCACGATGTCCAGCGTTAGACGACTCCTCAACATCCGCTCCCTCACAGAGGTCACGGTTAAAATTGGCGTGTGTCGTTTGATGATCAGAGGTGTTGGGTTTATATTCAAGATTCTGATGACTATTGTTTTGACTGATCGATCGGTGGTTGGCTGTGGCACAGTCGTTATTGTGCGTACGATGCAAATATTGGGGTTGAGATGGGGGAATGGCTCGCAGATTGGAGTTCTAGCAGGAACCCGGGTGTTGACAGGAATCCTGCAATCGCAGCCGTCAAATCCTGGCATTTCAATGTCTTCTCTCGTGCTGTGCAGGTTCGGGTGCTTTAAGCTATTCTTCGAGCTATCGTGAATTTTCAATACGGCCGAATCTCTCGGTTCGGCAGCACTTGGAAGATTTTCGTGACGGTTTTCCTGGTAGTCATCAGAATCGTTCGGTCTATTGTTTTCCAAATTTATACGGATGTGCCTCCCAGGCTTACCTGCTTGACTGCTGGGGTTGTTACCAACAGCACCGTGTGGGACCGAACTATCCCCTTGTAACGGCAACTCAAATCCACATATCCAAAAACGTTTTTTCCCAAAATCGATCCGCGGTTTGAACTCATCCAAAAAATCTAACCCAGTGAGTCCGTCGGATTCATACTTCAATTCTTCGCCGCAAATAACAAATGAGTGCGAAATTGCCTTATTCCCTAAATCGAAAGTGATGTGAGCTTGTCCATGATTTTCCAACTTGTTTCACGAGATGTCGGTGAGAAACACTGTGTTCTTGTGCGATACAGGCAGTGACAAACGTTTTACTACACTAAGTTTGACCAGCGACACGGATGCGCCACTATCCAGAAGCCTGGTTGTTGGGTGGTTGTTGGTTTCTAATTGGATGTACATAGAGTTCGCCGAATTGATCTTCAACATGACGGATTGTGGGCCTGTTTCGGCTAATTGCGACGCAATTCCGAGGCCTCTCTGGAGTTTAAAGAGCACTCCTTGGTACTGTGTCTACCTATTGAGACGCAATGATAACAAATTGGCCGCTCCGTCAGATTGTTACAACTTCTCGCCACGTGTCCAACTTCGAGACAGTTCCAACATCGTCCCTACATTTTCGGATACCTCTGGTTGAATGGCGTCCGGGCTTCTGTTTCTGGGGCTGGTCTACGTGTCCGTGTCGTGTTTCCATTTTCTCTCGGAGTTCTTCCTGTTCCACTTGCTGTGGCGTTTTTCGCCTGTACTGCTCTAATGGAACTCCGAACTGTTTCGTAACAATTTTCCGCCATTTGTCTACCAATCACTGCTTCGTAGTCCTCGGCTATCGCCATGGCTTTTTCGATCCTGTAGTAGTCGCCTTTGCTCAGTATCTTGTTGGCTAGCCTCAGGTCGATGCCTTGCAAAAATCGCTCGACTCTGTGAAACGTTTGCGCTGTTGTTAACGCACGAATACTCGGTTAGCAATTACTTTTAACCGATGTACGACCCTAGTGTCTCGTCTGACTGTCGGATGCAACGAACTAACTCTCTTCTCGCTTCTTCGCGGCTGTGTGTCTTGCTGAAGAAGCTTTTCATCCATGTTCGGAATCCTTCAACAGTCTGAGGACGTTCCGACAGCTTCAGTGCTAAATAATACTCTTTAGCACGACTACACAGTTTCGTCTCTATCATCTGCAGAGTAACCGCTCTAGACCACTGATGTTGTTGTGCTACAAACTGAATCGCGTCAATTAACATGTCGTCCTCCAGTGTAGTTCTCGATTCGATCCACGATTTGCAATCCCGTGATCGACGCTCTTAATAAGTAGGTGTTGACGTCTTCTGGATTGTTTGAATTAACGTTGGGGTTGGCATTGTTCGTGATAGGTGGATTCCGCATTTGGGCAAGTTGCTGGCTGTAACTTGCCAGTAAGTCGGCCTGTGCGTTGGTTGTATTGTGCCTTCATGGAGCGTAGCTCGCTCTGCAACGTTTCTATTGTTTGTTGTGTGGTTTCTCTAGAGGTTCCCGGATCTTCTCTTTCATCGGAATTGATTCTATCTTTAATGGCGTTGCCCGTGAGATCGTGGCGGTTAGTCATGGTTATTTAATGCGGGGAAAACGATAGGAGCGAAATTAAAGAATAGAGTCGCCGTTGAAGCGAATATGTTTAAATAAAAATAAAAAAAAAGTGTCAATAATTTGAGGAATAGCCGGGAATTAAAGGCTCTTTGAAGTATCTCACAGTCTCAATTTCTCTGGCTCGCAGCCACTGACAAATTATTAATCTGATCCAGGCAATTTCGAATGATCGATTTTGGAAGTTCAACACAAAAACAAAACAAAATAAAAAACTAGTGGAAAGAGTGATAAGACCAAGTATCTGAGACCGACCTACTGTAACCCGGTCTAGCCAGACCGGTGTGGGTCCCAACAATATTAATGTGAGAATAAACAAAATGATTGCTCTTACCTTTTTGATGGCGGCGTCGACACCAGGTCACATAATTCACTGTTGAAGTCGCGAACCGCAAAGAGGGGTTGTCAAAAAAAAGGAAGAAAACTACAAAGTAGTCTCGACCAGCCTCCTTTATTATTCGCACACGTTTAGAAAATTATTCAGCAAAACACAAAAACAAAGACAACCTTAACTACCTGAACACTTAAACTGAAGTTAAATTAAAAGCTGACAATTTAACACAAGTCTACACAAAACACAAAAGGTCAACGCGCAGGAGAAGTTCCCGACCGACCACTTCAGAACCGAAACAGTAACTAAATTTTTGGACAAAATTTTGAAGCCAAGTCGTACCTTCCTGATTAGAGGGGATACTTCCTAGCCAACCACCTTCTCTTGGGGGTGGTTTCGCGCCGGGGGCTTTTTCCCACAGCTTTGACCTAAAAAGCGAGCAAGGACTTTGAGCGGGTGGTCTGTCGGCAACTTCGTCCAATTCATAGAAATATCCTTCCCGTACAATCGGCTTACAACAACAAACGTAAGTTACAGAGGTACTCTGCGCCCATTGTAAACGGTGAGAATTTCCTATCTCGAACCCTAATGAAAATTACCCCACTTCGGAATTTGCTGGCCGATTTCTTCGGCCCATGTTCGAGGCGGTAATGCAAAACACGCCTCTACAAATCCGGAAGCGAGACAATCTGTCCGGCCGAAACTAAAGCTTTTTTTCTCAAAAACCCTATTACTATTTACAATTATCAAATCTACAACCAAGGAAAATCATCCATCTCTACGAATAAGTTTCGCGTCAAAGACTGACATATCTGGTGCTTAATGGCTTCGATCAAGAACGTTTCAATTTTACACCTCTAAACGATGGGTTTCCACGTTATTGCTAGGGCCCATTGTATAGAGTGCATCAAACCGAAAACGTGCTCGGTCTATGGGGATTTTTGGGAACTTGGGTACGGACGGATATTGCAGAGTAATTTCGGAATTTTGGGCAGTAAGACGGGACGGCGTAATAAACCATTATTCAACAGAAATGACATCTTCGTTTTCTGGGAAAGTTCCCATCAGAAAATGCGTCGGTTGCCTCTAATAAACGCGATGGTTTGCAAGTGTTACATCACCCCTTCCTTAAGACGAAACAATTTTTTCCCGATTATTCGAATAAATTGATGAGTTTCCTTTACAATAACCTAATATTTACAAAACTCAGGGTCTCCTTGAGTTTCTAAACAAGCGCGTTTCCTTGTAAAACAGTTCGTTCACACAATCCTCTGAGTCTATCAACTTAGCGCTAACTCTGTCACTTCACAACGTCACTTTGCACAAATGTCCGTTTTCATGAAGTCCAACTCTCCTGCTACACTATTGAGTAGGTGTAGCCAGTCTGGGATAAGCGAGTCGTCCAGACTCCGCGTTCAGCAATTGTAACCATGCTGTTCAGTCCGGTGGTCTCAATGCAATCGAGACAGTCCGGGAGACTCCGGGCGAGATCCGGGGGGGACTACGGAGAGTGGCAGATGGATCCGGGGCAGTTCCGGGCGAGTCTGGGTAGACTCCGGGCGAATCCGGGTAGAATCCGGTAGAGTCCGGGTGGCTCCGGGCAGATCCGGGGTGGTTTCCGGGCAGTCCGGTTGGTTCCGAGTGTCACGTCCAGCGATCCCGGGGTGGCTTCCAGCTATCCTGGCCTGATGTCGGGCGACTCCGGGCGATCCAATGGCGGGTGGTGCTATAACAGGATAAAACACGAGTATCCGTACTTCACGAATTTCGACACTCTCACCTTTTCACCTTTCTACCTCGCTCCACGGCGAGGAATTCCTTCTTGATTCCGAACTTCCCGTCCTAGGCCTGCGATTCATTCTGGACACCGTACTCTTTCATGGAGACACTGTCCTTGGGCTTCCTTAGCGCTACGGGGGAGAAATGACGAGAGAAAAAAAAGAAAAAGAAATTGATTGGGGCTTCAGCACCTGCAAAAAGACTAATTAATAAGTGATCCACAACATTTATTTACGACTCCTGCTAATCCATGGTTGGTCATCTATTAGTCCTTGGCTTCGTACCTGAAATCCGTTCTACTGGGGGCTCATGCACCTCAACTACTACCGCGATGCTTGAATTAGCTGGTTTGTCATGCACTACGGGAGTGTTACTAATTACTACGGTTTCCGGGATTTCTATGGATTTCGCAGGATTTGCTGGTTCAATGATGGGGGACTTGCAGGGCTCACAAACAGGGGGTTGTGTGACTGGGGACGGCAAAACAGGGATGTCGTCTAGCATGCGTCTACGATTACGTGCTTCCTTAACTTTTACGGGGATATTAGCTAATTGGTCAGGCACTTCTTCAGTCGCAAGTGGTACGCGATACGGTGGTTTCGTGATGGGTGAACTATCTCCAGTGTCGATCCTATGTTTCCAAATTTGTCGCTTCCCAAGTCGGACTAGCTGTGAAGATATCCGGATATGCTTCCACAACTTTTACCAGTTTCTCTCGCTCGTGCCGTTGCAAGTGCGATCCGCCAACCTTGCATAAAATTCCGCGACTCTCCCTTCCTGGGACCGATTCAGACATCGTTGGTGTTTCAGCTACGCGCACAGAGGTCATCGTGGAAATGGGTGTGTGACGTGAAATGGTCAGAGGTGTTGGAGTTGTGTTCAGAATTCTAACGACGATTGTTCTTACGGGGTTTTCGGTGGATTTTGGCGGTACAATCGCCAAACTTCTAGCGACATTAATTCCGTGGTTTAAATGGGGAAATGGTTCACAAACTACGGCGCCTGCAGGGACCCGGGTGTTTACAGAAACGCTGTAGTCGCAACCGTGAAAAGCAGGTATGTCCAGGTCTTCTTTCACGCCGATGAGATTCGGATGCTTTGAGCTATTTTTCGAAACTTCGCGAATCTCGGGACCGGCCAAGTCCCTCAACTCGGCGGCGTTCAGAAGTGTGCTATTGTAGATTTTCGGTTTGTCGTTGAATTCCTTCGGGCTATTGCATAACTTTTCTATTTTACTGATTGACCTCCCAGACTCGTCTGTTAAGCTGCTGCTGTGGTTTGCAGCAACCGAGTGCGGTACCTTACTGTGTACCAAAAGTGGCAACTCAGCTCCACCCATACTCAGCTTCCGGTTCTCAAAATCTATCCGCGGTTTGATCTTCTCTAAAAAGTCTAATCCAATTAAGCCATCAGCCTCAAAGTGTAGTTCGTTCCCGCAAATTACGAAATTGTGCTGTACCGTGTTCGGTCCTAACTCGAAGATAACTTGCGATTCGCCGTAATTTTGTAAAATGTTTCCTGAGATGTCCGTCAATCTTGTGCTGCTGGTCACGATCGGTAAAACGGACTGTTGAGAAATTAATTGATTCGGGTATTAAAATATTCAACGGAAAATGGCGAAAGATGTTTGTGTGGAACGACTAACTTGAGTGAATTTTGTCGAAATAGAGAACCAAACCAGAAAAATCCCAAAAAAAAAAACTTCTGTGAGAACCTGCTGAGCGCTCTGTTCCAGACGCTTGTGGAGTGAGTGGCGAGAAAAACACTAAATGACTTCTCGTAATCTGGATGTTATCGGCTAGCACCACGACGAGTAGGCGACTCCTAAATTCCTGGCTATCCAGCCTTCTATTTTCTAAATGGATCTCCTTGACCCGCGAAATGAGTGTCTAGGTTTCCTCAAACGCGCGATCAGACACTTTGCCTAACTTCGGGGATTGTGCGTCCAGACCCTCAGTCCGATGCTTCCTTCCTTCCCGACTTGATTTCTTCGGTTCACCGATCTTCACCTCTTCTTCTTCGAGCTTCCTGCCCTGATCTTCCTAGTTCTGTGCCTCTTAACTGAATTGTGCCGACCACAATGTAACGAACATTAATTAATTTTATAATTTCTACCTACCAGTGCTTCAGCTAAACGTTAGAAATGAGGGAGAGAAAAAAAAAGTTTTGTCACATGCAACACATGCACAATAAAAGATAATAATAAAGCATTAATAATTATCGCATTCTCAAAATTTACGGCGTTTCCGTACACCGGTCAAGGCTCCGATTGGCGGCTGCAATTGAAAAAGATGATCTAATTGGCGGTAATTATTTCTTTAAATTAAACTTCCCTTCAACTATGTTAACTGATAATTGGCTGATTTGGAGGCAAAAATGAAAGAAAACACGCAAAACAAACAAAAAAAAAACGATTTAAAAAAAATCTGGCCTAAAATTTTCCAATTTAAGTCTAATAAGATTCTAAGTGGACTTCCTAACTGACCTAGTTTTCATTAACTTTTACTTTCGAATGACCCAAAATCCTTATGAACGGCTTTAACTCACAATAAGCCTACGCTAGACTTTACGATAGGGTACGTTGGCAGCGAAAGTGTTACAATGGCACTAATCCGGGTACTAACAACTACCTGCCGTTTGGGTAATATTCGGATCCCTCTTAAATTTTATTACTTTATTCCACCAGAAAGAAAGAACTTTTGATTTTCAACTAAAGAAAAAGAAATTTACGCACTCTTACGTTCCTGTACTCTACTGCATGCATTAACGTACAATCTGTTTTACTCCTAGTTTTTTTTAACGACAAGCCTCGACTTGCCGGAGTTACTGAACTAATCTGAAGTGGTGGTTAACATTTCGGAATTTTTCAATCTCGTTCTGTGACCTGATGCGCCTTTTCGAGCAAATCAATTAAAAAAAAAAGAATCGAGCAAATCAATGAGAGAAAAAAAATTAAAAATGTGGTTTTCTGTTTATCTACTGTGGTTACAACACTTTCATGAAAAAAAAAGAAAGAACACCAATCAGTATGGTTTTCCTTTTACTTTAACTTGGCCGTAATTTTGGATAGAACCTTCGGTAGATCTTTGTTATTCCAAAAAAAAAAAAAAACTTTTCTCCAACAAAACAAGCAAAAAAAGAAATGAAGGCAACTTGTGGGCTATTAATAATTAACTCATTAGCGTGACAAGAAAAATAAACTGGACGAACTAAAACAAACAACAAAAGGACTCTAGCACCTAACATTAATGTGATTCATTTAAATCTCTTCCGTTATCTGAAAATTTCTAGAACATCGACGTGTCGATATTGTGTTTTTACTAAACTTGAAAATTAAGGAGAAAATTACAACAAACAAACAAAAACAAAAAAAAATATTATCTCAGCTTTAAGCTCTTTGTGTAAATAATTTCTACGTTTCTCGTTTGATTAAATTGTGTCCTTCAATTTTGTTAAGAGCAGACTCATGCAACCTTCAAATTTTGATTTAAGAACTATCCTATGCACATTTGAGCTTTACTTTAGTGATGCCACATTAAAAAAAAATCCTTTGTACAATCTCATGCACATTTAAAGCTTGCTTAAGGCAATCTCGAGCAAATGAAAAAAACAGATTCTTTAAAGCAATCCCAAAATCAAAGTTTATCTAAGCAATTTTCACACTTGCAATTTTGTTTAAATCAGTCTCATTCTCATAGTTTGTTGAAATCTATCCCACACGTGTAATTTGTTTGCACAATCCAGTTATCAAAATTTTTGAAAACTATCCCACTCTGGTAATTTGTTGAAAACTATCCCACACGTGTAATTTGTTTGAACTATCCTATTATCGTAATTTTTGAAAACTATCCCGTTCTCGTAATTTGTTGATAACTATCCCACTCTGGTAATTTGTTGAAAACTATCCCACTCCTGACACCATTTAATTTGTAACCCGGTCTAGCCAGACCGGTGTGGGTCCCAACAATATTAATGTGAGAATAAACAAAATGATTGCTCTTACCTTTTTGATGGCGGCGTCGACACCAGGTCACATAATTCACTGTTGAAGTCGCGAACCGCAAAGAGGGGTTGTCAAAAAAAAGGAAGAAAACTACAAAGTAGTCTCGACCAGCCTCCTTTATTATTCGCACACGTTTAGAAAAATTATCAAAACAAAACACAAAAACAAAGACAACCTTAACTACATGAACACTTAAACTGAAGTTAAATTAAAAGCTGACAATTTAACACAAGTCTACACAAAACACAAAAGGTCAACGCGCAGGAGAAGTTCCCGACCGACCACTTCAGAACCGAAACAGTAACTAAATTTTTGGACAAAATTTTGAAGCCAAGTCGTACCTTCCTGATTAGAGGGGATACTTCCTAGCCAACCACCTTCTCTTGGGGGTGGTTTCGCGCCGGGGGCTTTTTCCCACAGCTTTGACCTAAAAAGCGAGCAAGGACTTTGAGCGGGTGGTCTGTCGGCAACTTCGTCCAATTCATAGAAATATCCTTCCCGTACAATCGGCTTACAACAACAAACGTAAGTTACAGAGGTACTCTGCGCCCATTGTAAACGGTGAGAATTTCCTATCTCGAACCCTAATGAAAATTACCCCACTTCGGAATTTGCTGGCCGATTTCTTCGGCCCATGTTCGAGGCGGTAATGCAAAACACGCCTCTACAAATCCGGAAGCGAGACAATCTGTCCGGCCGAAACTAAAGCTTTTTTCTCAAAAACCCTATTACTATTTACAATTATCAAATCTACAACCAAGGAAAATCATCCATCTCTACGAATAAGTTTCGCGTCAAAGACTGACATATCTGGTGCTTAATGGCTTCGATCAAGAACGTTCCAATTTTACAACTCTAAACGATGGGTTTCCACGTTATTGCTAGGGCCCATTGTATAGAGTGCATCAAACCGAAAACGTGCTCGGTCTATGGGGATTTTTGGGAACTTGGGTACGGACGGATATTGCAGAGTAATTTCGGAATTTTGGGCAGTAAGACGGGACGGCGTAATAAACCATTATTCAACAGAAATGACATCTTCGTTTTCTGGGAAAGTTCCCATCAGAAAATGCGTCGGTTGCCTCTAATAAACGCGATGGTTTGCAAGTGTTACACTACCAAACAAAATTGGACTAGCACTCGCTCTATGAGATGTGGATTTCTATGTCGCAAGCTTCAGTGCACTTCTGCGTACACCCAATTCTCTTTCCGATTTCCAAAAAATTTCAATGTGGTCTTCAGTGTACTCCTTCGTACACTCACCCAAGTCCAAAAATGTTCCACCGTCCGTTCGCCTTTTTCTAAATCGCAATTCCACTATTGCAATTCCAGCGTCTCGCCGACCAAAATTGTATCGACCCTAATTTCAGCAACAATGAATTCGCAAAAACACACATTACCCTACCTTATTAGTTACCTAAGAAAAAAGTACACATTAGCAGTTCTCATTATTCACATAAAATTTTCATGCAATAAGGTAGGCGAACTTAAAATTGGGACTATTTTTCAAACGTATTTACTATTCAAACGAAAAACAATAATGTAACAATAACATTATAAACTTATTTCTTAATAACTCTCAATGTTCCATGAACAGCCGCTTCATTAATTCTCTTGCGGTTGTTCCACAGCAATCGCTTGAAGTATTTTTCGTCAAATTCCTTGATTTTCTTTGCCTAAATGTCGAAACTGGCCAGTTTTCTTCATAATATAAGTACATTATTTTTTAAATGTGACCAAACAATGTTTACTTGAAGACGCTTTGTCGTTTTGGAAAGAAAAATAGGATTCATCATCATAAATGATGTCTTTTTTGGCACTGAGTTTGAAATCAACAAAAAATAGGGCATTTAATCTGGCTCTTTGTCGTTCTTGTCGTTCAGGTGTCGATTTTCATGCATCTATTTTGGTATAACGGTTAATTCCTTTTTGTTTTAATATTTTCGATATATGCCGATCTGACACATGATATTTTCTTGCTAACTTCCATACAGTCGCCCCATTTTTCTTGGAAAGTTTAACAATCTTCCGAATTTCTTCTTCCGTTAATTTTATTCTTTTTTTTCCAGACTCTTCTTTCCTTTTTATTCCACCACCTCCATCCAATGTTTCCCAAACTCTATAAATAGTGGTTTTCCCAATTACATAATTTTTTAATCCCTTAACCGCCAAATATGGAGTAATCTTTGGCTGCCTGTCATACACTAAATTTATTAATTTTCTTTTTTCAAGTTCTTTTAGTGGGGCCATTGCTAATATGACAGTTCTGCTTAAAAATAAATGATCATCATAACAATCTAAACGTCATATTTAATATAGCACTATGTAAATTGCTTCTTTATACAAAAATTGTGGAAATTAATTATAGTCCCAATTTTAAGTTCGCATACCTTATTTGAGGAAAGCTATTAGAACATCACCTCTTCTAGGAAGAGAAGTGCTATAAAATTTCCGATCGGATCTACAAGCTTCAAAATCATTAGGGCAGAATTCAGAATTAGCAACAGAATCGGTAAGCCATGTTTCCGTGAAATATATAGGGTCAAAATTACAAGATAATATAGAATCGCAAATGTCGATTAATTTACGAACATTTTGATAATTAACAAGAGAAGACAACAAATCAGTATTAGAAATAGAATTATCACTAGTTGAGACAATGTCGAATATTGAGAGATCCGACCGACACTGTTGCTATATGACAGACCCAAGAATGTCACGTTTAGTTTTATCCATCGTTTTCTTAAATATGTGACAGCTCTTGTAATCCCAGGCTGCATGATCACACATAATATTGGTGGTTTTAAACTCCTCAAATAATGTTCATAGATACTGCATTTAAGATTGTTTGTGGTTTTATTTACTTGTAAGGCGTATATGCCTGTTTTTTTATCTTTAAAGAAACCTGTTTTGGGATGTTATCCGATATATCAGCAATACGTCTGCTAATAGTATCATCCGACAAAGGAAACTTTTTGATTTCTTCTTCAATTTCTGTTTCAAGTATTATTCTTACAATTGCCTCACAAGCTGGTCGAATTAACGTTTTCGCAATTGTATGAGGTGTCATGTCTTTCGCTATAATTTCCGCAACCAAATAACTTGCTTTTTGGGCCCGATCGAAAATTTTTATTTTTTTAACAAAGGTCGATCGTTGTTTGTACTGCGAGTCCAGCAGCCTTTTAAAATAGTCCACAAATTTTCCCGAAGATGTTTATGTTTTGTAGAAAAATAGCGAGTCAGTTTACTTGGCATGATTACTGGACATTTTCTCTCCACATACAAGACATTTGGGATTGGATCATAGTTCGTCTCCAGACCAAGTAAATCCTAATTCCAAATACTTAAGAATCGGAATAACGACGAGTTTTTGTATTGTTTTTTGGAACTTTATT
The DNA here is from genome assembly GCF_036711695.1 of Zophobas morio. Classification (NCBI taxonomy): domain Eukaryota; kingdom Metazoa; phylum Arthropoda; class Insecta; order Coleoptera; family Tenebrionidae; genus Zophobas; species Zophobas morio. Next base: position 13,158,317 of record NW_026972122.1, read on the forward strand.
AACAGGCGGAACATCATAACTAGTGCTAGCTTGTGGGGCATCCTCAAAACTGTCGTCCTGATTATTGGATTCCCTTTTTTTTTATTAAAAATTTATCCACTATTAAAATTGTAAAAAGTTTATCTTAAATTATCCTTATGAATGCTAAGGTGGAAAAACTGCGTACCGAAAACTGTTACTAGATACATTAAACAATCCCAAGCACTAATTGTTTATGTCGTATTATTTATTTTTTTATTTTATTTTATTCTATTACGTCCCCCAACAGGCACCGAGGCCCAATTACAGGGGAGCGGGACATACACGTTACACCCAGAGCCATGGCGGGAATCGAACCCACGACCCAAGGTGTAGCGGGCAAGCATGATGCTAACTTAACTTATTTATTCATGTGTAGTCGACAAAGATGCAGACTGCTTGAAAATACACTCTTTCTTTCTGATTTTTTGCAACTTCGGGCTTGAAAGAATTCCTGAGAACTGCACAAAGCACACGTGTACACTAGCAGGTGTCAATTTTCCATTACTGAACAGTTGTACCATATTAATAAAATCGTATAATCATCAATTATTATTTTTTTAAAGTTGGTTTTGTGCCTGTATTTATTAAAATCATTATAAAATTTTCGCGACACCCACATTGCGAATCACTGATCTACACGATATGCGCAAAACCAGTGGCGTGTCGTGGTTTTTGAAGAGGGGAAGCTGGAAAATAACTTACCAGGCTATTTAAAACTGAGAGGAATTCTCCTAGTTTTCTTTGCAAACTCGTCAATGACTTCGTCGTAGAAATGTTGCTGTAATGCCATTTCTTGAATCAGTTCTTTCTCAATAGACAACAGTGCTAAATGTGAAAGCCTTTCTTGCCTAGTTGAATTTCTCATAAATGTTTTTATTCTCTTCAGAGCAGAAAAACTGCGCTCTGTTGAGACACTTGTCGCAGGAATGGTAAGGGCTAATTCACATAATTTTAAAACTTCAGAACAAGCTTGATCAAGTTCACAGTTTTTTATGGATCGCCATAAGTCACTCACACTATTTTTGTTTAAACCTTCCGATGTATTGTACATTACAAAAAGTTCAGAACGCAAGGAGGGAAAATCAAAATAAACTGAATAGTTCCTTTTAAGACACTCAAAAGCACTTTCCGAAACTACAGTATGACTATTAAAATCCACTAGTTCTAAAAATTCTAGATTGCTGAAATTTTGAAATCGCATATCCATGTGTATAATTTCAAAATATAATCTCTGAAAGCAAGCTCTCTGATCTCCAATTACAGCAATGCGACTTCTTTTCATGTCTGGTTCAGTGTCAATATCCAACATATGAAATTTATCCCAAATTTCGTCGAATTTCTCCCTCTTGGATGATATGATTGATTTAAATTCGTTAATCTTTTTAATACAAAATTTAATGTCGCTGGTTTTATTTTGTAGAACAGCAAATACATTGTCGCAGAAAGGAAATTGTTACGGGATACGGTGTCCCGACGTCGCGGGTTGACGGGGACGAAATGTCCTCACCTGTCGAGACACCGACCCGAACCAGGAAGCCGGGTATGCTCCGATTTGAAAGTTCTGAGAAGAACTGGTTGCGTGCTTTATTTGTGTAGGGATTTCTTTGGGGTAATAAAACCCTCGGTCAGTGTTGCCAACCTTTGTAATGTCGAATTCCCTACATAGACGATAAAAATTCCCTTGTCAGCCTCAAAATTCTCTTTTGCATATATATAACTAGGTATCTAATCTACTACCATTACAAATTGATAAAATTTCTCACGGATCAAGAAAACACTTAATCTACTAATTTCCTCCCCAAAAACAACGCTCCTTTCTTTTTAACTTCTTTTAATAATAATAATATAATAAACAAACACTATAATTTCAAAATTGACAACACAAAGTAACAAAAATATAGTTATATAATTACAATACAAATAAAAAAATCTAGCCTCTTTATCACTGTTTAAACGAATACATTGCAACATTATGTAACTGCAGATGGTCTTGTGTTATCGGATACTTGACAACATCTAGTTCTGTTGCTTGTAAAAAGCTCCTAAAAACAGCAACAGCGTTTAAAGAACTCTCCCCAATCCTGTTTCTTTTTTTGGTCTTTGTATCAGTGACAATGCTGAAAATTCTCTCTGTTTCTGCGTTAGAGTGAGGGAGAATTAATATTGACTTGACTAACTTTCCTAAATTTGGAAAAGCTAAATCTTCACTAAATTTTTTTGTTGAGCAAATATTTAACCACATTTCATCCAATTGCAAGGATGTAAATTTTTTAATTTCAGTCTCACTAAAAGAAATTGGCAAGTTCCGCCATTCAATGGCGATTTCAGTCTTATCTGCGTTAATATTTTTTAGTTTATCACATAATATATTGAAATCTATATTTCTCTCATCATCACTTTTAGCAAATGCAACATTGGGATTCAGAAACCTCATATCCCTAAATATTTCTTCAGGTAAACGTCTCTGTAAATCAACAGCTGCAGTTACGTAAAATTTAAGGCAATTTTTTAAAAATAAATCTCTTCCATCAGGGGGCATTGTCTTTACAAGTGCAGAACACTCTGGGCCGACATATAGTTTTTCTAAAGGCGAAAAATGACGCGGGTTGTTCAAGTTTAGTGTAAGTAGATTTTGTTCGAGCACTATCGCTCCATCCAGATAATTTTTACATAACTGTTTCATCAAGTTTATGCACTCTGAGTACAAGACATGGATTAGAGGCTTTCTGCTTTGGAAAAGAGCATTAAAGCTATTAAACAAATTTAGGACATATTTAAAAAAAAATAGTTATCCTTTTGTGTATATATTCTTCAATTCACTTAGAATCAACTCGGCGCTTTTTAATTTGTCTTCTAGCACCGCAATTGCAAAGTAATGTTCCAATACATTCCAGTTCTCCAAAATCCTAACTACGCACTCAAAATGACTTAACCATCTGGTTGCTGACAGTTTAAGTATTTTATGCTTCCTTTCCTGAAAATATTCTTGCATTTCTTGTAGTTGTGCAGATCTTTTAGAACTTCCAGAAACGTAGGTGTAAATACCCCTCAAAAGTTCTTCAGAACTTCGAGGTAAGACAGTGCATGCATTAGATGCAACTAGTGAGGCAGAATGGCATATACAACGTAGCAATATTACATGTGGTACATCATTTTGCAGCAGTTGAAAAAATGAATGATTTTTTCCAATCATGACACTAACGCCATCCGACGCAACACCTGGAATTATAAATAATAGTTATTTTATAAACTGATGTTATCTTAACAAACCTATTATGTTTTGCAAGGGTATTTTGTGTCTTTCTAAACATGCTTTAAATGTGTTATATAAAGCTGTAGCACCTAAATCTCTTGCATCTAGTTGTATTAATTCCAGTAAACGAGTTTCGATCTTATTATCATGGTTTAAGAATCTTGCCAACACAGCTACGCTTTTATAATCACCAATATCAGTTGATTCATCCAAGAGCACAGAAAATGTATTGTTACTCAGATGTGTCACTAAGTCATTTGTCTCCTTTTTGCACAAAACATTTTTCACAATTTCAGTGCATTTGGTTCTCTTTATGTTGATGTCTTGGCATATCTTACTGTCCGGAAATATTTCCTTTAAAACAGGTTCTAATTGATCAATAACTCGAAATGCAATATTGTTAGCTGCAAATACTGCTGCTAGTTTAATTTCAGCTTTTTTGACGTTATCCTTATGCACCGTATCTTCGTTGATTTTAAACAATATATCAACATTTTTATTGTGATTAATTAGCTTCAGTTTTTCCAAGTGTTTTTTCGTACCTGCATGTTTTTGTAACTCACTTTTCCCTGATTTGATGGTTACATTGCAAATTTTACATCTGAAAAAGTATTAAAAGAGTACAGAGTCATCAAAATTGATTGAGAGAGTTGGTAAACCTGAACTTGAATAATTTGGTTTATTAAGTTGTATAAAAAGATTAGCTGTCAGATTTGAAGTTTCAAGTTTCAAATTTCAAAACTCAGTGGCGTCTTTTTTCGATTTTTTTTAGTTGTCAGTTTTGAAGTTTCGAATTTTAGATTCGTTCATTTCTGGAATTTGTTCGTAAAGGTGCGAGTAGCAATAAGGTATAGGGTGCGCATCGACCGAGGCGATTCATCCAAACGTCAAAACCGTTCGCAACTTTGCAAGAAGGTAACTTTCGTATTCACAACTGATTCAGGTAAGTTCGACAATCATCCCTCAGCTCTCTTGTCACGCCCCTGAATTCATTGCCGTATAACCTTAAACAAATCTGTCATAAGGTTGACAAACCTCACGGCAAAAACAGGGGGTACCAACTCTCTCAATCAATTTTGATGACCCTGTATGTATCTACATACATAATCTAACTTTATACCTTGCCATATACTTTGACTGAGGGCCGGTTTATCAATGCGCAGTTAAGTTAAAGTAACTGGCAGTTAAAGCTTGTCTGTGAGTTAACCTGTTTATCATTACCTGCTAGCTCAAAACTGGTGGTCAAAGTGCCTGATAAATTAACTGACAGTTCAAACTGTCAGTTAAAGCGTTATCCACCAGTTAGTGGCAACATAACCTAACAAATCCAAATAAATCTGTTATGAATTTAACAATATTTTGATGAGGACTTATGTTGTGGAACAAATTGACAAAGAAAAGATGAGAAAAACACTTATTATTAGCTGATTATTTTCCAGGTCTAATGTAGGTACCAAAAATTAAAAACCTATCTAATAATACCGCGAGATCGAAAAAGAAATTAATCGAAGTAGGCCATGCACGACAAGCCGTTTGTCGTAATCACGGTGGTAGGGTAATTTAATTTTTTTTATTAAATGTCAAATTGACAGTTTAAAATTAGAATTATGACGCCTACTTTTAAAACACATAAGAATGAATTAAAATCACCGTTTTCCAATTTTGTCTAAAATTTATCCCATTTCTGAAGATTCTAATAACAAAAAAGCTTTAATTTCGTTTGATAACAGTGACGATTAATAAAAAATTATTTTAAACTAAGACAAACGCCTTTTCGTGCATGGCCAACTTTGACTAATTTCTTTTTCGATCTCTCTGTATTTATTTATAGGTGTACCTACTTGTTTCATTTTTAATCTCCATTACTTTTTTTCTAATGCTAAATTTTGCTTTTTCATGATTGATCACGTGAAACGCGATATACAATCGTTGAATACCGAATGCGGATCGAATCTGATGGAACTTTCAAGGTCGGGGTAGTTTTGAACTGACCAATCGCAACTCATTTCCAGTGGGGTGAGCGTTACCAACTTAAGAGAGTAACAGCTAAACTTCGAGCTACGAAACTGGAAGAAACATCGTGCATTGATAAACACTTTACCTCCGTTAACTGCTAGTTACCCTTATCTGACAATTACTTAACAGACACTTTTAACTGAGCATTGATAAACCGGCCCTGAGTATCTGGTAATAGCCATGTTTTAAAAAGTGGATCATCTAGCCAATAACTTTTAAATGTTTTGTCTGCTTGGATTTTTCTTTTTTTTATCTTCTCATTGTCCATCTCGATTGAAGTTACAGATTTTTTGTAAATTACCACACGACAGAACACTTGCTTTATTGTCGATTTGTCGCCATTTTAATTTTTAACATCTCATCCCTGCTCCAGTTCTCTGATCTCATCTCAACATCCTCAAAGTGGCCACAATTTAAGCTACCCACCATCTACCTACTCTTGACCAATGACAAGTTGACCTACGTTTTACATTTAGTACATTTTGTCTACTCTTGACTCAACACACAACCAAGACCCATGATACAAGAAAACATGGTATGCTACGGAGATAGCGAGTTTAAGCACCATTCGCGCAGATTCCACCTAACGTCACACTGTGTTTACGTTTTTGACATGTTTTTGACAAGCACCAGACATAACCATAAATTTAGGTTAGAAAACAGAGGTTATGTCAATTGTTAAAGTTATTAATATTGAAATTACAAATTGTAATTTAACATAAGCGGGAAGAATATTATTGCATTGTAAAGGAAGCTTTAATTTGTATTATGAAACTGGCCTAAAGATCGGTGTATGCAGCTTCATTTAATGTAATAAATCAACCATAACAAGACATAAGTAATGCCGCTGTAAAAGGTAAGCAAATGGATATATTATATTATAATCATGTAATTTACTGAATAAATTTCTTTATTTTCCTTTTAGTGTTTTTCTGATTTGAAGTTTTCTTGTTTAATTCTTTGATTCTAATAAAGGTTCTAGTTCGAACCAGGCAGTGTAATACCTCCTTTGGTAATGTTACCGTTGGAGATAATTTAGTTTGAAGTTGATGTGTTAACTTCTTAAAAATGTTTGGCGCTTTGTTGATACCATCTCCGTTATAAAGTAGAAACAACGTCTCTAAAATTTTTGCTGCATGTATTAAATCAGCACAAGGCTGCAGCAAGTTGCCTTGCGAAAGAAAGTGGATCCAATTGGAACTGCTTGGTCCAGGTATATTTTCCGCGGGAGTTCCAAGATGTGGATATTTTAACCGGAAACGGTGAGCAACATATCCAGCAACGTATTGAAGTCCTTCCTGGCTGACTTGAGTATTGGGAAGATTTATTTCAATTTCAGCGAACTCGTCAGCAAAGTGAAGAGTTGCCACATCGCTTTCCTTACTTAACATTTCATCTTCAATACCAGTGTCCAAAATATTTGAAAATAATGAATGAGTCAAACAAATATCACTGTTACCAGACTCATCGGAGAAAGAAAAGAGTAAGGCCTCATCCTCATCTTTTTCGCAATTTTTATTGGCTGATATTGCAGCTGCAGAGTGTTTGCCCAAAATGTACCACCTCAACCTGTATTTAAAGTCAACAGGATTAGGATGGTCATTGCTACCACCCATGGCACGAATGAAAGAAAAAAAATTCTCCAATACGTCTTGGTTTAGGCGACGTGTTAAAATGTAGTCCACTTTAAAGATGTGGGTAACATATTGGTACAAACCTTGCAGGGACTTGTTACTTATGATAATTCCTTTTTGGAATGGTAACAGTGTTTTTTTCCCAATTCCTCGAACATGTGACATTGTTTCAGTCATTGTATTTATAATGAGGTCCTGATGGTCCACATTTATGCCATATGCATTACTTCCAGAAGGACAGAATTTCAAATTCGTATTAAAAATATCGAACCAGTCATTGGCTAATTTTATAAAGTTCGATGTTTCTGCATAATTTGTATCCTTTATTAAGTTGTTGTCCCCACACCATTGTATGGCTTTGGACACTGTGTTAGAAAGTAATTGTGCAGCAGGTCTGACTTTTTGTCTTTGGCTCCCTTTGACATCTAAATGATAACGACTAATCTTATGAGCGATTTTCAAGTCACTGCCAGAAGAAATCGATAATAATGATTCTATACAGTTTTTTGTCCGTCAAACACAAAACCATGGTCCAGAAAATGATTTCTCAATAATTTCAGAAGATGCGGCACGTCGGCAAACACAAAAATTTGTTTGCTTTCATCAGATGGATGATTAAAACAGGTATTTTGCATGTTAATTCCGAAGTCATTCCAAAGTGCCATATTCCCTGGCCCCATGTCATTTACAATTGCAATTACTGTATACTGACAAGCATGTAGTTCATTGATAACATTAAATAATATGTCTTTGGTTATAGCGGTGTCGAAATCAAAATAAATGGGCTGTTTCCATTGGGCAAATAGACCACGACACATTATTACTTGCACAGCACGATTTGGACCAAACACTTGTTCAAGTGATTTATCAAAACAGACTTGATGATTTACATACATTTCATCAAAAGACAAAACCGTGATGCGTTCAAGGTCTGTTAAAATGCGAGCTTTATCTTTTATCAAGACTGCCACAGATTTTAAAAAACCCTGCCTAATGTCAAATGAGAGGGCCCATTTGCGAAGACGAGATGGCAGAGGAAATATCCTGGGCGCTCCATTTAACGTTTCGTTTTGTTTTTAATCGCGTTATTTGCCCTTTCGTAAAAATGGTTGACAAATTTTGTTGTAGCAGTTCAGTTTCAAGTTGCAGTGCCTTGTTTTTTTCTGTTAATTTTTTCATTTGTTCTTGCAAGTCGTTATATTTGCTTTGCCAGTTGCATTCCAAAGAAACATCGGTAACAGGAAATAGTTCTTTTCTGCAAGTCTCACTGAGGGTTTTTGTTGTAGTTTCTGCGTCTGAACAATGAAGACCAGAAATGGGTGAAACTGTGGGCTTTACGACTTGGGTTGAACCTCTATTGCTAGGAGACATCGGGGTGTGTTGCACAGGTTTGTTCTCCGTTGGTATAGCGTTAGGCATTAATCTTCTTCTACTTTTAGGGCTATATTGTAACAACTGCTGTTGAAGTGATTTGTATGAAGCTTCTGAAGAAAAGTGTTCCGAGCATATTCGAGCTGAAATAAAAAATTCTAAACATTTTGTTCTGGTTAATATGCCTTTATTTATTCGCGAAGTGAGAAAAAAAGACAATTCTATTTTGCTTACAGTTAGATAAACTATTTATTTTGTACAAAAATGTTACCTTGTTGCGAAAAAACAAATCTTTTATTGTCAAGCGGGTACATTTATTCAGAATTTTGATAAACTGGCGCTCTATTTTCATCGAATTTTCAAATGGTCGGGGACAGTGATACATAATTACTTACCATTTTTAACATTAATATTTCCTCTCAGGCAAAACTTTACCCATTCGTCACAAATGTCTTTATTTTTTGGAAAACGATAAAACTTAATATCTTTACACTTATAACGGCTATTGGAGCACCCAAACACTGCACAAGAAGTCATTTTCGTAAAAAGAGAATCTTAGCATGTAGGTACGCCACTAGATTACTACTGCTAATGAATGGAGAATACGGAATATAATGAAGATGTGGGTGAAGTGGATTGCAAGTAAGCGTCAAGGGTTTGGTATTATTATTATTATTATTATTATTAATATTAATATCTTTCTCAACAGAAAAAAAAACAATTTACAGGGAAAGATAGTTAAATCAGATATAAAGATAATATATTGAATAACAATTTTCACCAATATTTAAATATCACATTCAGCAGATATTATGCAATCAACAATGTTTGAAAATTTATCTATCACATCACAGTTCATCGATATATTATTGAAGAAACGACACAGAGTTTGTATTTACAGTAAAACCTGTCTATGCCGGAATCGCGCGGGTCCAGAATTTTGATCCGTCTTAAACAGGGTTCCGGCTTTTACAGGAAACCCGCCTATGACGGAAAGTAAACCTCTATAAAACGGAAATCAATTTTTTTTAAATTGAATACATAGCTGCATATAAAAGAATTATTTAAAGCAGTCGTTTATTATTCTTTGCTTCTTCGGCCATTGAGATATATTTTCTATACTTATTCTCAACTGCAAAATGTTGGCTACACGCACACCACTTTGCCATTCTTCTCTAATTTATTTTATGTTTTATAATTTGATATACTTGCTTTTTTTCCAACCGAACTTACTTACTTTAACACTCAAATTTTGCGGCTCGTGTACATTAATTAAATCCATTTTCTTGTTATTGTTGGTCTTGTTTTGGGCCATTGCGAACACACATACAACCACAAGACACACTAATCAAATAAGAATTGAGAACAGTGACTTTGTGTTGACAAAAAATGCACCTGCAGGTCTACGAATTGAATCACATGTTTTTCGCAGAAATCATCAATTTTGTTCTCGCTTCCGTTTTACACAGAGATGGGTACATGTATTTTGACACGTTGGGACTTACAAACATTTTCCGTTTCCGCGTTATGCAGTTTCCGGCTTATACGGACCAAAATACATTAAATTGGGTATTTGAAAAAACGGGACTGCGGAAAATTTCCGCGATGAGCAGTTTTCCGCCTTCTACAGAGTCCGGCATAGACAGGTTTCACTGTATAATGGCGGGTAAAATTTTCACTACATTTCAATGATCTCGTTACAATGCAAAAAATATCCGTAATTTGCCTGATCCAATATGATTTGAATTTTCGCGCGTTAGCTTAATTCCAGTTGACGTCAGACAAATTGCGCGATAGCATACCATGTTTTCTTGTATCATGCCAAGACCTACCAAACTATGTTGCTCTTTTCTAAGCTGAAAAAATTATGATTTATCAATTTTCACATTTTCTTTGCTGCGTTGTCAGCCTACTTAAGAATGCTTCTAAAAATTCCCTAAAATTGCCAACTTTTGTTAAAAGAATCCCTTTTTCCCTTTCTTATCCTAAAATTCCCTTAAAAGGGAAAATTCCCTGCAGTTGGCAACACTGCCCTCGGTTAAAGAATGCAGAGCTGTTTATTGTGACTCTAACAGCCGCCGAAGCGTACACTCTCACCGCTAGCTGACAAGTGATGCTGAGCACAGAACAGACTACAAGAAGAAGCGACAAGACGTTAAAAAAAATAGGAACGAGTTTTTGCGCCCTCTATGAATGGTGATGGGAACTAGTTAAAGCTAATGCGGTAAATTTGAACATACTTTATTATGACAATTGTTTTTTACCAAAAGCCTTTAATGGATTTGCTCCACTATCACCGTTGAACAGTGGAGCAAAACATTTGTACTCTGTATGACAAACATATATGTTTGTCATATATATGTCAGTGTAAGGCCGGAAAATAAGAGACAATAATTTTCTATACAATGTGTATTAAATCTTATCATACATATAAGATGTTGAATTATTGACCAGTTGTAAAAATATCATTAATAAAAAAAATACACACTTTTCCTAAACTAAATGTGAGTAACTAATAAATGCACAAAAATAAACATACTATCGACTATATTTGTATCATTATTAAAACGCAGCTAATTCATTTTACACAATTTTTCCAACATTATTTAATACAAAAATATTCGAATAACAAATCGCTCCCTTTCTTTCTGCTTAAAGTATACTTTAAAAATAAAGGACACGACGATTAACAGGTCCCTGTAATAGTTGGAATCACGACCAATGGAATATAAATCGAGACGATCGAGACCTACAAGCTATTTAAAAATTAAAGAGCTGTACGTGTACTTTACCGCAAACAACATTGTGCCATTATTGGGTGTATTGGACAACATAATCGTCAGTAGTGTTAAATGGTGTTACAATTAGTTTTATTAATGCTAATATTTGTAAATACATCCAAATTTCACATGTTATAGCCAACAGTATGGAAACCGATAAATAATTATTGTCGGTAAGTGGCTAATAATAACGTAGTAAAATAACCAACAAATAATAACAACAATAAATTTAGGGACTGTGGGGTTGATGTTGGTCAGGACTCAATAACTCTCAATCCCCAACAATTAACAATTTATTCACAAACGTTCACACAAGAGAAAATACAAAGCAGTGTTCATGTCAGAGCGAGACTCTAAGAAGTACTAATTCTCCTAGCCCTCTCGTGGGGGGAAACGCCGCGGTCAGGTCTACATAGATGGCGCCACATCACTCCTTCCCCAGTGAGAGGGTTGCGAACACTCGAGCGATTAGAAAGTTTTTACAATTATTTACGTACAATGAGTTATAAGCATTACATTTTAGTGAAATTGGACGAAATCTTTGTAGCGCGATGGAAATCTGACGCGTCTCCCTGATCGGGCGGTCTGCTCGCTTCGTGCTTGTTGGTTGGGCGCGACTGTCTCGGCGCCAGAATTGGAATCGTCACTAGAGACTTCATCTGGTGGGTTGGCGGTACGGTTGGTACTCGTGCATGGAGTGAAATCTGTCATTCTTTCGACGTATGCGGGTTTTAACCTATCAACGGATACGTTTGCAGCCCTACCCTTAATTAGCAAGGTGAAAAACTTGTCGTGGCGTTCCAGCACTTTGAAAGGACCTTCATATGGGGGCTGAAGTGGCTTCCGTATAAGATCCACTCTCACAAACACGAACTCTGATTGCTGCAAGTTGTTTGGCATATGGACGTAGGGCTTGTTGTGGTGCCGTGCTGCTGGGTATTTTAGGCACTGCATTCGGGCTTTCAACTGCTCCACGAACTGGTTTGTCAGCGGGGGCAGTGTCTGTGGGTTCGACGTTGCTGCCTCAAACATGTCGCCTGGAAGCCGGAGAGACGTACCGTAAACTAAGTCGGCTGCAGATGTATTGATGTCTTCTTTTAGCGTTGTTCTTAGGCCTAATAAGACTAGAGGTAGGGCGTCAGTCCACTTGCTATCGTGGCACATGAGTGATGTCTTCAGTGACCGATGGAAACGTTCAACTAGACCATTACTCGGTGGGTGGTAGGCTGTGGTTTTAATGTGGTGTGTGCCTAGCATCTGTGTCAGGGATGAAAACAGTGATGACTGGAATTGGGTACCTCTATCTGTAGTTATTTTGGCTGGTGTTCCGAAACGACAAATCCATGTGTTGACAAATGCTTTAGCGCATGTTTCAGCTGTAATATCTTGAATCGGCGTTGCCTCTGGCCATCGTGTGAATCTATCAAGTAGGGTTAGCAAGTACTCCTTCCCATTTGCTGAGGGTAGTGGCCCTACAATATCCAAGTGCACATGGGAAAATCTGGCATCCGGGTTTGCGAACGTGCCAACTGGTGCATGGGTGTGTTTGTGCACTTTGGCCTTCTGACATTTTAGGCATTCTCTTACCCATGTTGCTATGTTTTTCCGCATGGAGGGCCAGAAATATTTGTTCGAAATCTGTTTAGTGGAGGATTTCACTCCGGGGTGTGCTACTTGGTGGATGGTGTCAAAAATGTGTCTTCGGAACGTTTTTGGAACGTAGAGTCTGTTCCCGTGGTTGGATTCGTACCAGAGTGGTTCGTCTATGACAGGTGCTGTAATGGTGATGAACGCGAACTTGCTTTGCTTTTTTAGCTCTTGCAATTCTGTGTCTTCCTTTTGTGCTTTAGCTAGTTGTGCGAGAGAGAACTCTGAACGTGTAATTGAGCTGATTCTTGATAGTGCGTCGGCTGGAATATTGTTCGAGCCGTGAATGTGTCTGATATCGGTGGTGAACTGTGAGATTAAGTCCAGATGTCGACACTGTCTAGGCGAGCATTTTTCAGGTTTTTGTTGGAAGGCGTACGTGAGTGGTTTGTGGTCGGTATAGATTACAAAGTGTCTACCTTCTAGAAAGTGTTTAAAATGTATCACGCTTTTATAGATCGCTAGGAGCTCCCTGTCATAGGCGCTGTACTTCCTTTCAGCGGCTGTCAATTTCGATGAGAAAAATGCGAGGGGCTTTTGAGACGATTCTTCCAACTGCTGTAACACTCCTCCGATGGCCTCAGCTGAAGCATCTACTGCTAAACTGAGTGGCAGTTTGGGATCGGGGAATGTTAGTGTTGTTATGTTAGCTAGATCCGACTTACATTTTTCGAAAGCTCTCTCAGCTTCCTGGTTCCAACGTAAATCGGCGTTTTTACGTGAACACCCTTGAAGAAGGTTGTTCAGGGGTGCTTGGGTATTTGCTGCGCCATTGATCCATCTGCGGTAATAGTTTAGCATTCCCAAAAACCTCTGCAAGTCTTTTGAAGTTTTTGGTTTTGGGAAAGTTCTTATTGCGCTGACTTTCTCTGGGAGCGGTTCCAGGCCTTTGTTTGAAACCTTGACGCCAAGGAATGCTAGCTCAGGTACGCCAAACTTGCATTTTCCTGGGTTGATGACTATGCCATGTTTGTGCAGACGTCGGAGCACTTCCTCCACATGTAGGACATGTTCTTGTTCTGACGTACTGGCAACAAGTATGTCGTCTATATAGGCGTAGGCGAAGTCGAGTCCGTACAATGCTTGGTCTACAAATCTCTGGAATGTTTGTCCAGCATTCTTTAACCCATATGGCATCCGCAGGAATTCGAAGAGTCCGAATGGTGTTGTGACAGCTGTCTTTGGTCTATCGCTTGGATTTACAGGTATCTGAAAATATGCGGTTAATAGGTCCAATGAGGAGAAAATTGTCTTGCCCTTTAAATTGGCGGCGAAGTCTTGGATGTGCGGCACTGGATAGCGGTCCGGGATTGTGACTGCGTTAAGACCGCGATAGTCCCCGCATAGACGCCATGTGCCATTGTTTTTGGGGACCATATGCAAAGGGCTGGCCCAAGGTGAGGAGGACGGCTGTATGATGCCATTTTCCCTCATGCGCCGAAATTCTTCTTTGGCGATTCGCAGCTTGTCAGGCGGCAGTCTTGGGGTCTACAGTGGGCTGGGGGTCCCCGAGTTGGAATGTGGTGAACCACGTCGTGTTTCGTTTCGCGTGGTGTTGTTGTAGTTCGGGTGACCTCTGGGTACTTTTGCAGCATCTGTTTATATGTTGCACTCGCACCTTCGAAGACTGCGTGGATCCCGTGTTCGTGAGCGCGTTTCAAACACCCTTCGACCGAGAGCGATGTGCGCGAGTCACTTATTTTTTTGTTTTTTATGTCCACGCACAAGCCATAATGTTCGAGAAAATCTGCGCCGATTATTGCGTTCGTTACCTCGGCGACTATAAAAGTCCACTTGAATTCGCGACGAAGTCCAAGGTTTAGTGTGACGGTTATTTGACCAAAAACGCGGATTTCCGAACCATCGGCTGACTGTAGTCGCAACGAGGTGGGTTCACGGGCGCACTTGTGTTTGAATTTGGCGGGCAGAATGCTGATATCGGCGCCTGTGTCAACGAGAAAGTGTGTCTTCGAACCTTTGTCGACAATGAACAGGCGTCGGGACGCTTGCCGGGCCACCGCAGCTGCCCTTACGTGCGGCCCTCGTGCCCGTTTTTTTGAAAGCTGCAGGGTCGTGTGCACTTATTGGCTTTCTCCCCAAATTTTCGATGATACCAGCACTGCTGGTCCTCTCTGCTTCTGCTTCGACTTCGAGTTCGCTTTTTGCTTTCCCCTTCGAGCCGTTGCATCAGATTGTCCATTTTTTCCAGGATTCTTGACATCATCTGCATCATGTCGACGTCGCTCGAGCGTGATGGACCTGGTTGCGGAGACCTTGCTCGTACTTCCGCCACCGCTGCCGACGGGGTGGACTCAAGTATTTTGTCGGCCACTTCTGCCACCTTGTCGATTTCGACTTGTGTAAGCGACACAAGGATCGGCTGAATGGATACTGGCATCTGTTGAATAAATAGTTCTCGTAACGCTGTGGCATTTACGTAGGGCGTATTTTGTATTAGGGACTGCATGTGTCTCAACAGCTGTGAGGGCTTCCTGGAACCTAACTCCTGGCCTCCTAACAACTGCTTTAGTCGCTGCGTCTCGGTGATGCAGGTGCGACTGACGATGGCTTGTTTGAGACATGTGTAAGGCTCCGTGTCGTGTGGCTTCAAGATGACGTCGGATACTTCGGCTGCTACATCGGGTGGTAATATGGTGAGCACATGGTTGAAACGTGTCTCCTCTTTTGTAATTTTGCTGATCTGGAACTTTGCTTCTACCGTTGTGAACCATAGGTCTGGCTTGGCTGACCAGAATGGGGGCAGTACGAAATGGGTTGCGGCAGACGCGTGCGTTTGTTCGCTTTGATCATCGTCGCCAGCCATCTTGTTTTTTCGTCCCGGTGCGGCGTGGAGTTGCTTGACCACGTGGCTGGGTTTTTTCGCTCTCCTCGCGTTGATTTGCCTTTTAGTCGGGGTCACCAATTTGTGGGGTTGATGTTGGTCAGGACTCAATAACTCTCAATCCCCAACAATTAACAATTTATTCACAAACGTTCACACAAGAGAAAATACAAAGCAGTGTTCATGTCAGAGCGAGACTCTAAGAAGTACTAATTCTCCTAGCCCTCTCGTGGGGGGAAACGCCGCGGTCAGGTCTACATAGATGGCGCCACAGGACATTTAACATTTAAACGTCTTTGGAGGACAAGTTACCAAATTTGTCTGATATTTGCAGTTCTCCAGTTCTGCGAATTCGCGCATTCAATGCAATGCATGAAATTGTGAAAAATAAAATTACAATTAAGGCAAGAGATTGTGGTGTTACAAAACTTGTGATTATCAGGAAGATTACTAGTACTTCCCTGATACCCTGTTAGCTCTGTGGCATATCGTAATGAATCATTGAGGAAATGTAAGGACTGAATTCGATATTATTTGGACATAAAAAAACGCTCACTATTTGCAAAACGTTTATAATAAAAATATAACAAAATTAGAACACTTGAAAGAACGCTTGACAATTACTAATAATGCATTATTTTATTAAAATTAAATCCCATACCCAAAAGCTCGCACTTTTCGTTTTACACGTCTCATTAAATTTTGTATAATTATATTAGTCACAGTTATTTTATATTTTTTCCACATTATTTTCATAGTTTCTTCACTTTTTGCTTCTTTTTGGGATTTCTGGAGATTTCTTTTGATTATAGCCCAGTACCGTTCAATCGGGCGTAACTCTGGGCAATTAGGTGGGTTCATACTTTTCGGTACAACATTAACTTCGTTTTCCTCATATCAATTCATAACATCTTGAGCATAATGACACGTGGCCAGGTCAGGCCAAAACAGCGACTGTTCTTCATGACTTTGAAAGAGAGGTAAAAGTCGCTTTTAAAAACATTCTTTTCTATAAATTTCTTTATTCATAGATCCTACTGTTACGAAGACGTCACTCCGTTTTCCGCAAGTGCAGATTGCTTACTGTATTAAGAATTTCTTTGCAAATTTAGCAATTTTTTTTGTTTGTACTTTGGGTCTACATCAAGTTTATTGACCGCTGTATAATATTCTTGGCCACTGATTTGTTTAAAGTCTGGTTTGACAGAAGTTTCATCGTTAATAACAACGCATTTTTATTTTGTCACAAATTGGGTGTACAATTTTCGACTTCGAGTTTTGGCGACCAAATTTTGTTTTTCATCACGATTAGGGCATTTCTGTACTTTGAATGGCTTCAAATCTTTTCTTTGCTTAGTTTTTTGTACAAAAGAATGTGACACACACACCTTTGCTACATTTCTAATTGATAAATTGGGATTTCTTCGCAATGCTTGTACAACTTTTTGAGCATTTTCTTTCGACACAGGACCTGGTCTTCGACCAGCTCCTGGTTTGTGGTCAATGTTCAAACATTCGCGAAAATTTTTAAGAACATTTGAAACCGTGGAATGACCGACACCTAGTAGTTTTCATATTGCTTGATGTGACATTTGTTAATTTTGGAAATGGGTGCGCAAAATTTCTTTACGCACTCTTTTTTGGTTTTGCCGCATAATTTAAACTAGGAAAGAAACAACAATTATAGTTAAAGAATATGACAGCACATACTTTGACTTCACTGACTGTCAAATTTGACATGTCAGGGCACTCTATGAAAAAAGTTGCGGGCACTTTTGTATGTCCAAATAATTTCGAATCCACTCCTTATTTGAGATAATATTGAGGTAAGAATTTTTTGCGTACCATTTGTGCACAAAAGAAATATTGACATTTCAGCAATTTTGTTGGATGATTTTTCAAATTATCCTTTATGGTGTAACGGTAAAGAACCATGGACCTTTAGAAACTGATCTACTAATGGATTTGGTCTTTTGTCTTTTATTAAAGCAAGTTTTCTATTTACCAACGTTATGATGTGTCGAAACATGACAAACATTATACTCTTACTGATGAAAGAGTTATTGGTTTGGTCATGTTGTGGACAACATTTTATATCAATTTTTAGGTGTTCACTAACAGCTGCACAAATGTTCGTAGCATTAATATGAACAAAAAACAAGTGGAAAATTTGGCTTTTGCAATCATCAATGAGATGAATGAAATCTTGAGATGGATAATGCAGTGTACCATATTCTTTTAATTTAATAAGTGCGTGGTTGTCTGTACACTCTTCTGACAAGAAATACTCTGTACACTTTACACATCTGTTGCACTGTGTTTTTAATTTTTTACAGATAAAGCCAGCAATATATGGTGATGTGTGATATCGCATTCTAAAAGCATTAGTAGAAATGTGTTCATCTTCATCATCATCGGTAAGCAATGGTACATTTAAATAATTGAAATTATTATTTGAAGATTGCATTTGAGTGGTGTTAACATTGTGTGTTTCATTTTGTGAAAAACTAAGGAACGTTAGTAGAAAATCTGTATCATCATGTTCGCAATTTGTACTATTAGAATTTGCAACCAAGTTATTAATTAGTGATGTTTTGTATGCTGCAACAAATTGCGAACAATTTGGTCGAAAGTTCTGTCCACATAAACCCCTAATAATGCCAAAAAAATTTTCTAAAGGGTCTTGGTTTAAAGATCTAGTGACCAAATATTTAAATCCAAGACCCTTCATTGTCTTCCACAATGCTTGTACGTTTCTTATTGTGATTATAAAATTTTTGACTGAAGGGGGCGCTTTCACTAATTGGTTCCCTTTTTTAAATTTCAGCTTATTTAAAAACAATTTTGCATCATTCCAAAAATCGTTATGGGGAGAATTTTCTGTTAGAGGTCTATTTAAAGTCTTGGCAGAACGTCTCGCACTGTTCAATGTGTCGAATAAACGGTCCATGAACAAAATGATATCTGCTGTTCCATCATCTTCTATGGCGCCACATCTAACTGCAAACATAAGTGATGCGTAGACATCTCTGCTAAAAATTTGCGTTGCAAGATTCACTTTCATTTTTTGCCGTCCTTCTGGACGAATGTGATTTTCGGTAAGTTTTCTACATATTTTACTGTCTGGGTTTACACCATCTAATTCAAATAATTTAGTTAAAGTACTCCACGTTGCACATTTATTATCAAAATAAATATCTTTAACTAGGAAATGATTCCTGAAACACTTTACCAGGTGAGGGGGATCAAAAATGTGTACAATTTTTTGTTCACCAATGGTATAAACAAAGTCATCCTTAAAACCACATTCTTCACTTAAGGAATGAATTGCCGCAACGTTTGCTGAACCCTGATCGCATATAGTCGCCAATACGCGGAAGTCGGTTTGTTCATGAAGTTTACTAATAACCGTTCTAATAAGATGTTTTAAGTCATATGTTTTAGTTGCACTCTTCACAAAATAAAAAGCTATTGGTTGTTTCCACCGCTGATTAATGCCACGCAACATAAAAACAAGTGCATGATTAGCAATATTTTTGTTAAAACCAGTGCCCAAATTCTCCAGACCACTTGAATCGATTTTGTTTTCATATTAAGTGCTATATGTGGTGTAAGGTATACTTCATCAAACAGAAGAACACAACATTTTTGCATTTGTTGCATTTGTTTAGATTTAATGGCCAAGTATGAAAAAATGCTTTCATTTAAACCTGGCACAATTTCTATATTACCTAATTCACGCTGCAGTGTCCTCTGAGAAGGTAATTTGAAGATTTTACGCAACAACCGGTAAGATCTAGGACCTGATTTATACATGGCTAGTGCAAGGGCTTTTTCCTCTTTGGACCACATAACTGACCATTTTGGTTTGGCGCAATGGGTCAATTGAGACGCTACAAATATTTTTGCAGTAGGTGATAGTTTATCCAACAAAGTGAATTCTGGATCTTGTAGAATCAGTTTTGCTTTTTCAGGTGACAAACTTAGTTTTTTTCGACACTTTAATTTTTTTTCAAATTACCTGCCAACCTTTCATATTTTTTCAAATTTTTATACAACCGTTGTTTCTTTGGAGTAAGTTGGGTTGTTTTAGTTGCCCCAAGGTCCTGCAGTCTTATTGTTGGTGATGATGTTTCAGGAAGAGAGGCAATGGGCTGCAAATTTCTTCCATCAGTTGTAGAAGACACGCCATCAAGTACAATAATATAATAGTACAATACATAGTCACTGACACAGTACATTCACACTCATTATTATTGACAGGAATTTGGGACGTAGACGAAGACGAAGACGCGATCGGATCCATCATAGTCTGTCTGGCCACAGCTTACAGTCGAACGATATGAGTGCTATTTAAATTTTAATCCACGACACGCTACCTGCACAACTCCTTACACAGATTTTCCGTATCTAAGCGATACGCTGTGAAAGGATAGCGTCAGAGAACACAGAGAAGCGTCATAGTTTAAATCAAATGACAGTTGAGGACTTCTCAATTTGTGTTGGTAGCAGTGTTTGTTTCTAACTAGGAATAAAAGTAACTAGAAGAAATGTCATCATATTTTTAACGACCCGTTTTATTTTCGACAAATTGACACTAGATTTACCAGAATATTACAAGCTGCTGTTTCGTGCACTTTCATTCAGGTCACACGAATTACAATTATAGTGAAGCAAGGTTTTTATTGGCATCGACTGTTTAAATTTGGCGCTTGCCTTTGGCGGTTGAGGACTCCAATGTCAATAAGGGTGGCTTTGTAAAATCAACCTCTATGTCGCTTCTCGATGTTCTCTGATAGCGTACACGATGCAGGCGCCATCCCCACTACACAATATTGAGACCTGTGAGTGCATATGCACCTACACCATTGTAGGCTGCGAGATGAAAGCGTACACTAATGCTCAAATTAATTGGTCAGATTAATCGCTATTAAAAACATACAAAAATTCTAAGAAACACAAAGGGAAGCTGTGCTTCCCTAGCTTCCATGGAAAACACGCCACTGCGCAAAACACATAAAATTTGACCACAGTTGGTCTTGTAGTTTCAAAGATTACGTGTCTAATAAAAATCGACACATACGACGGATTTGCAGACGACAGACAGACGGAAACGCGAGATCTAATTTTTTGTAGTCTAGGGGTCATGGAACGTCGACAAAACATGGAAGCAGTTATTCGCCAAATAGGCCCTATTACTATACTAGCTTACTTTTACGCATGGAAAGTAAACGTTAATATAAAATAATAAAAATAAAAAGGACATTAAAAACAAAGAATGATAATAATTTTAAAAAAAGTCAAATTTATAAAATTAATAATAACGAGTTAAAACAACAATAAATAACCATGAGTGTTTTCTTTTCTCTTTGTACTTTTAAGATACAATCAGGACTTCGGATTGATAATCCCCTACGTTTCCTGGGATCACTATTGGTATTATTGGTAATAATATACATGCTCTTTATTGATATATGTTTTGCTGTTTTAGTCCATTTCATATACATATTGGAATTAATTTATTTAAGATACCTTCTTTTGGCGTCATTTCAGGGGCACTATAGGGACACTTCACTTCCGCCACAGTGTCGTCTCCAACTAACCCATCTGGCGTTGCACAGAGAAATGGATTTTCCAAATCATTAAACAAACCACATTTCTCTATCTTTACATCAATTTGTTTTTCAATAGTTGAAAGAGCATCTTCTTTATGTTGCTTACCCCAGTTTACTGATGTAAGTTTATAAGATTCATGGAGTTAGTTTTGTGCATTGAGCTGGCAGGTTTCTCACAACTTGTGTGTGGCAACACGCATATTTTTCCAAATATGGAAGCTCCTATTCTTTTCCTTTTTTTTCTTTTCACTCACTTGAGTTGGCTTGGTCTATTGTACGTTGCATAACTAACATTTGTTGTTTCTCATTTACAACAAGCTTTTTTAAAAATATGTCCGTGTGTTGTTGTAACTGATCGACTTTGATGTAATTAGGACCGTAGTACATAATATCTTCGTCTGATGGTGACTGAAATTTTCTAAAGTGTTTGTTTTGTTCGTCTCTTAGTTTCCAACTTCATGATCATGACATATTCCAAGAACGTGTTTTTTATTTCTCGTGTTTTTGTATTCAGTAGCTGCTAATTCACATCTAGTCTTATACGAATCTTTGTGGAAATAATTGACTTTTTTTCCACTAACTTTTTTTTTGCAATCAAAGAGTTCAAGCGTTCCACTGCATTATTATTCACATTATGAATAATGCTATCCGCAAATTGTGCTAAATGGGTACTTATGGATACAATCTGGTAAAACAAGCGACTTTTTTTAAAATCATTCACGACATTAATTTCATTTTCTTGTATTCCTTTATAAAAGTACTTGCTACAGTTTTTATGTTCGCCGAAAATGTGGTAAACAGCATTTAGCACATGATTTTTTAAATTTTGGATCTATGTGGACATACTTCATTCTTTCGAAACTGAATAGCCTTTGTTACAGATCCTCTCAATCTCATAACATTTTCTTTCAAAATTTTGCGTTGATTAACAAGATATGCCGTATTTAACGTCAAATCTGTTAACTTTTTACAAAAATTTCGCTGTAGATGATTAACGCATTCAATTTTTTGAACCTCCTTTCCAAAATTTTAGCGTAAACGCTGCTATCTTATCACCATCAGCGATTAATCGAGCGTATCGTACTCCCTGTAAGTCTTCGCTTTGCCTAAACGCTTCAACCACTATAGCGGATTCCATGCTACTAGAACTCTTTTTAGAACCATAGTTTCCAAAACATTTACGTTCCTAGCTTCTCTGGAACAAACCAGGCAATACTTATTTAGTATCCCTAGATGCAGTAATTTTTTGGTGTGGTAATCTATAATTGCTGCAGCTCCCGATAGCGAGTTGAAGTGACGACCAACAGATTGCTTTCCCCAAGTTCCGTTAGCTACTACGGTGAGGAGAAACATTCCGTCCTCGTCAACGTCAACTCGTTGTATTGCGTCGTTTGAAGCTTCCCGAACATTTTCTTCTATTTATTTTTCTATTTCTTGATTCCACAATTCAAAAAGCGAATTTTGATACTTCAAAAATATTTTATTTGACATATCCAGTCCAGAAATAATTTCTTCCAATACGGAAAACCCTACTCCAGCTCCATTGGTTGTACTTACTTGTATATTTCTAGTTGATCTTTCTCCACGTTTTGGAATAAACCACTTCTGTAAGATTGCAAAAACTGCAGCGCAGTTTAAAAGACGATTTTAAACCCAAGTTCTGTTCACTTTCTATGAATATATCAGATACTCCACAGTCAAAAATTGGGTGTCTTGAAAATCTTTCCATTTTCTTGAAAAAGTGAACGAATTGGACTCACTTTTTTCCAAATATACACATAGGCTCCACATTCTTAGTTGTCGAATTGTCTTTTTCTGTATATCTTCAAACTTCTTCATTGTTTATGCGGAAGATAGCACGACGCTGGCAAGGGCGTCCTTATGGTCAGCACTACCCTCACATGAGCAACAGTCTGAGATTTCTGGGCGCCAAGATCCTTATTATCGAGGAGCGGGTGTCCGGATGCAAAACACCCGTATAGTCGACCAGGGACGTACCTGTTTACCTAAACACCATCAACGTCAAATTTCTTTCGTAAATTTTTTTCACAATTAAGTCCCATACATTTTCTATTGGGTTCAAATCTGGACTACGAGAAGGCCACGGTAACATCTTAATATTATTACCTCTGCACCAATGTGTTATTATTCTGGCCGTATGAATGGAACATTTGTGCTGAAGTATAAAATCGTTATGTAGTTAGATTTGCTGCACTGAAGGAAACACGTGCTGCGTTTTACATGATTTTCCCTATTCCAAAATCTACTTCGGTTGCCCTTTAAAGAACACATCCACTTCAAAGCACTGACGACGATTTTTGTAAAGTGCGGCACGGCTTTCTTAGGAAATGTAGTATTATCTTGCTTTTCCCCAAATGTAGAAAAACACAGCATCACAACAAATTTTTATTCGCTGATCCTTTTTTACAACATCTCCCGTACAGTCTCAGATATTGAATGACGCATCCACCAGCGTTGCCGCGACCTCTTTCGATGACGTACTGAATTTTCCATGGAGGAAGGAATATAATGGAGGGAGTGAGAGTTCAAATAAGTGATCCCGCGCCAAAATGCGTGAAAGCAATAAAAGGTGCTTCAATATGGCTGCCGCTTCAGTGGCGTATCTTAATAGTATTCATAAGGGGTCCCACTACTCAAAATTATATTCAATGCAAATATTTTTTTTAGAATATCTAAAATTTGAATTTTACTCAGAAATTTATTTTGTATAATTATAATCAACAAAAAACCCAAATTCACATCAAAGTTTTAATTTTTGCTGCATAATTGTTGCGAGATCTTTGGAATAACATTTAAGGAGATAATATTATAAAGAAAAAACATTAGCCAAGAATAATAAAATCATTATATAAAATTATAAATGACTGGTAGTTACGCTAAGGTTTTGGGGATAGGGTGAGGTTAAAGAATAACAGACGAATTTGTATATGTTGTAATTCTAGAAGCTTGATTTTTTTTTTTATTAATCCAATCAATGCATATCATTACTTGGTCTTAGTACCAGTAATCATAGAAATGTTGCCTCAATGCCAGTCATTTTCGGGTTAGCGGTGGGTCTTAAAATAATTTTATTAAAAGGCAGTAAGAGAACTGTACTTTATAATTTGTATAATAATTAATATTAATTTACAAATATGTACTAGATAATAATAACATAAATAACATATATGTTTTTATAGGGTATTAAAAGAATACAATATTACAAAATAAAGATAAATTCACTTAAAGGAAATACATACAATTTAAATAAAAAGAATACAGGATTACTACAAAGATGAGTTCGTTTCAACTAAAGGTTTGATACTTTTCTGAAAAATAGTATAAGAATAAAAAATATATATATATATAAGAAGAAACAAAGTAAAACGTCAACGCAATCAAATATGTTTTAGATTTTCTCCATATAATAAAACTTAACATGTTGTTTACATTTTTTTTTTTAAATAAACCACATTTTGTAACTTTATTGCCCTTTAAAATGAATCAACTTAGTATATCTTTGCCTATCAGAATCTACTAAATAAGACTTACTTTTACAACTGTATTTTATACGCAAATTCAAATAAATATTAATTATTTCTTTCAACAAAAAAGATGTATGGGGGTGATTTCTATGAAGCAATTTCTCACAGTTTAAATTTTCAATGATGTCAATTACAATTTTGCATTTACTAAGTTTGATATGTACTCGCTCATGTGTTCTGTAAGTTTTTTCACTTTGTACGCAAATGGCAATCACATCGTCACTAGGATAGCTCAATCCCCCCTTTGATTTGAAATCAACAAAACTTCCTAATAAGTTCTCTTTTATACCAAAAAGGCATGATATACATATTTCACATTTCAAAGATTTGGCTAATTTAAAAGCAACAAATCCAGCAATGTAAATGACAACTTCCTCACAAAAATTTGTTAAAGATTCCTGCGTAAAGAAATAATTATGTTCAAAATTAACGTCACTTTCCTGAGTAACTTGTACGTCACTCGTTAATATCAATTGATCAGAATTAATAATATTTTCGAGTTTTTTAATTCGAGACGAACATGTCAAAATATTTACTTGCTCTAAGGGTACACAGTTTCCAAAACCACTGTGATTTATTTCTGCGTATATTAATAATTTTTTATATGCAGATTTAAACTGACGAGTAGTAGGGTTATTAATGCAGCCCCCTAAATTTCTAATTTGGAAGAAAAAATTTTCCAAATGATCTTGACTGCATTTATAGGTGGGCAGATACTGTAAAATTGACGTTCCTCCATCACCCACTACATATTGTTCATAAATATTTAATACTGCATGTAAACCAGCTACAAAACCTATAAAACCTGTTTTACGGGGCGAGTGAATAATTAAATCTTTGTTAAAAAATCTCAATTTGGATATATACGAAGTAAAGCAATTCACAAACGTTTTTACCTGATTAATATTATACTTATTTAATGCTTGCTTGTAACCAAATTCCTTTATTCTGCGCGAATTCAATATGTCAAAAGCGTCATTAATATTTAAAATGAAGGTAGCCGTTGCTCCACAGTTCTTAAACTGATCAAGCTGTAAAATATCTCGACAAAACGTCAAAGCTTCACAGACAGACCTGCTTAATAACTGTGTAGCTAGAGCAACTTTCATTTTTTGTTTAAAAAAATTTATATGTCTTCTACGTAGTTTGTTTGCAAGGTGCAGCCCTTCATTTTCTTGCAGTTCATTTAGAAGTTCTAAGTATTTAAAATCAATAACATTATTCTCTCCATCGACTATTCTTCTTTTGTCACCAAATGTGTTACGTATTAATTTCATCATGTGTGAAGGATCAACTAAAAGAAGTATATTCTCTTCACCAAAGTTTGTTTTCAAATTAGAAGGGCTAAATGAGCAACCTAATGCAGATGCCATTGACAAATTTGTCACACAACCATCAAATGTAATATTGCTAATTTCAATTCCTACACTTTTTACTAAAAATAAACACTGTTTTAGTAAACCTAATTTTTGCTCACTATTTAAAGAATGGCTTAAAAAGTAACCCACGGGGATTTTCCAAGAGCCATTTATAGCAACCAGCATGAAAACTAAAGCTTCTTTGGCCTCTTCATTTTCATTTACTTCGATTATACTACCCATATCAACTAATATTGTTGCCCATCATATTCAATGCAGCGTTTAATAGCAACTTCATCGAACACCAAAGAACACACAATTTTACGTTCTTCAGCCTTTGCTTTTAACACATCGAATGCCTCACTTGTGAAACCTGGTGCACCATTCACTGAAGAATACCATACAGACAAAGTTTTTGGGTGTGGAAGACAGTCCATGAATTGTTTTCTTATAAAAGAAAAAGCCTTTGGGGAGTAGAAATGTGTTGTAACGGCAAATTTTCTTATTTCTGGCCCATATTGATTTGGCAATGGTTTGTTGTTAATTTTAGCCCACATTCTGCTCAACAGTTCTGTATTTTCCTGAAATTTATTAACATCCACACTGTTGTTTTTATAATAGTTGATTTTCTTCCTTAAACTTGAAACAACATCTTTCAGATTACAAATTTTGCGTTGCTGTTTTGAGGTTCTGCGTTTTAACGTTTTAATAGTGCATTGTTGTTGTGACACTAATGTCTTCAGGTTGTTAATTTGTTGTTTCAGTAAAACGTTTGCACATGTTTTTGTTGTTAAATTTTCAAGTTTCTTTGTAATTTCAAAAACTTTATTAGACAATTCATCTTCTATATTCTGTTGAGGCTCTACCGAAGGTGCGTCACAAACTTCTGTGTGATGCGTTTCATTGCCTCTAAAGGTCACTACATTGGTAATCTAAAATAAATATATGTATTAACCTCTTAAGGTCCACTTATACTAGAATCTTATTTAAAAAATTCATTCCATGAAAAAAGTGGCCAGAGGCAGTTAGTAAACAAATTGTAGTTTTCAAAATATTTATTTTCTGCTTTAGAAAACAACAAAACAATATGTTCCTTTGCAGGAACACTGGTCATATAGACATAATTATGCAATCAAATATGAAATTCAGCGAAGCAGTTTCTAGTCTTAGTAATACATAGATGTACCTTACACTTTACACAATAGAAATAAGTTTTTAGTCCACACAATGGTCTCTTGCACCGTTGCCTTTCTTTGTTATAAGAAGGAAAGTGGGCCACCTTGTCTGTACGCACGTCAAACTGAGGTATAGGTTTTGTTGCTCCCCTTCTCTTTTTCTCTTCATAATACTTTTCAGTACTTCCGCTTGGTCTTCCTCTTTTTCTTGTATTTTCATCCTTTCCCACTCGGCAAAGAGCTTCGGCTACTTCAGCACGAAATCCCAAAGAATCTAGAATATCTTTTTTGTCCATGTTACTCTTCTGCATATCAGTCTTGTATTTTAACCATGCGCTAACTAGAGCCAAGTCGATTAAATGAAAAAACAGTTTGAGATACCATTTTCGACTTCTTAGGCTTATCCTGTAGTAGGATATGAGTCCATCAAGAAGGTCAACCCCACCCATAAAGTTATTATATAGCTTTATCATATTGGGACGGGTCACCTCAACTCTTCTTTTGCCTTTTCTGTCAAAGCGTTCAACAATATCGACAGGCTGGCTTCCGCAAAATGTACTAAGGAGACAAACGCTCTTGTTGTCGAACCATTTCAGAGTATGAATATCAACACTGTTGACTGTTGTCTTATATTCCTCATAAGTGCCTCTACCTTTTTTTTTCAAAACGTTGTCGCTGCTGAATTGTAAACCAGGAAGTCTGTTGCATCTTACGGTCCCCAAACTATAAATCCCATCTTCTTGAAGAGAGGTAAGCAGCTTTACAGAGGTAAACCAATTGTCGAAGAAGAGTAAATAATTTTTGTGTTGTGGTATCACAGATGCCAAGCGTAGTACAATATTTCCACTAGCTCCTATATCCTCCTTTCCCGGTGTTGGCAATATTTTTCCTGTGTAAATTTCAAAATTGTGAACCAAACCACTGCTATCGCACAATACGAATATTTTGTAACCCCATTTGTTGGGTTTTTTGGGATTATACTGCTTTAGTGCAGATCTTCCTTTGTACGGCACTATTTGTTCATCTACGCAAAGCATCTGTGGTTTGACTTGATTTTTAAATTTTTCTGTCAATGCATCTATTATGGGTCTAAGCTTGAATAGCTTATCACGGTTTGGATCATTTCTATCCGTGGGAAGGTCATCGTTGTTGTTGAAATGTAAATTCTTTTTTATATCTTCCCATCTCTTTCTGGACATACAGTCAGCAACTTGGGCTACTCTGCAAGCTGACTTCCAGTAAAGTCTATGTCGCGGTAAATGGAAAATTGACATGTATATAACAGTTCCAATAAAAATTTCTAATTCAGAACGTGTTAGATTCAGGGGCTTGTTTACGTCATTTTGAATAGCATATAAATTGCTTTGTTCCACTATGAGATAAAGCAATTCGTTCGAAAAAAATTGCTGATAATAATGAATTGGGCGTCCAATTTCGGACTCCTCGGTTTCCTCCGCAACGAAAGGTGGCAATGGCAATTCTTCATCATTATTATTGAGTTTAGTCCACTTGTATGTGGGTTTTCCTCTTACATTCGTAGCTGTAGCCACATGATCTACAGGTTGATTATCTTCATCTGATTCGGAACTACTAATTGAATCGTCACTGTCAGAAGAAGAGGAATCCCTTGAATTTTGTACAACAAACTCATCATCTGAGTCTCCAAGATTATCGTCCTCACTATCGCTTGGTATGTAGGCCATTTTTACTGTAAAAACCCAACAATATTGCTATTAGTTCATATGTACCAAAAGTCCACTGTTCCATTTCAGGAACAATCTAATTTTCATCTAAATGACCAATGTTCCATATGAGGAACTAACAGAATTTTGGGCTCCTACAGACTAATTGTATATTTACAATAACTAGGAAGGTACAGGCATATCTTCTAAAGTCTAACAATAGCCTAAATAATTTTAGTTTGATCGGTACTTACCCAAAAATTAAAAAATTACGATCACAAATAACTCAACACCACACAACGTGCTCCGTCTGCAAAGGTATGACTGAACTTATTCTAGTTTCACTCTAGATGGCGTTTGCTGTTACTTATCAATGTTTATTCATTGGTATATATTAGGAACAACGGTCAGTTAAAGAACTGGCGGAATGATTGCTCTTTTCTAATTGTTTTTGGTCTGAGTTAGGTATGTTCCTGATTCGGAACACAGGACCTTAAGAGGTTAATTGTTATATCATGCAGCATGTGAGTTCATTTAATACCCTTTCTTCATAAGTATAAGAAATAGTTGGTACTGAATGTGGTCTTAAAACTACTTTCTGGGCTGATGTTCTATCAAAACACTTTTCTTCAAAATGAAATGAATACAGGAAAAAGTTGTTCACAGACACAGAATTTCCTAGGTGAAGATAAAGGAAGTCTGTCCACAGTTTCTTTAATTCAGGTTTCTGGGGACACCTAAAAGCAATTCAAAAATATTCATTAGTCCCTCTTAAGCAAATATTAAACGAAAAAATACGACACACCTGTGAAACGTTATTTTTTCTCTACCAATTGTTGACCTGGAGCCACTCGTAACTTTACACAATTTGCAACTAACCATTTTAAGTTTTTAAATAAACATGAAACGCTTATCGCAAATTCAAAACAAAACGTTCACACTAAACACGAGGTTAAAAGCGAAAATGACAAAAACAGAATCGTACGACACTGGTCAGTGCTGGCTGATGAAATTATTAAAGTAAGCATGCGCGGTGAAGGGCGCGCTAATTGAAAAGAGTAATAAAAGGTGCTTGCACTGGTGCCAAGAATTTACATTGCCGAGATACGGCGCACTCCCTCCATTATATTCCTTCCTCCATGGAATTTTCTAAGCAAAATGTACTGAATTTGTAAAAAATGTATTGAAAGGCGGGAATTTCAAATTAAATGCAAATTTTAAAATATTTTAATTCTTTATTTCATTATAAAGAATTACATAAATACTATATTAAACAAAATAATAAACTATTAAAATAAAGCCTAGAAAGTGGTGCTTGTCCTAACCCATTTTGTTGCTTATTCAAGAATACAATTAAACTTTCTATATCGGAAAATCGCTCATCAGTTTTAAAATCAGTCAACAGTCGCCATTCCAAATTTAGGTTTTCGAGTTCTTAGTTTGTTTTTATAATATTTGGAAAGTTTTTGGCTAATTTGACTATCGACGGTTTGTCGTCTCTGAAAATTTTGGTTAAATCTAATACTTTTGCCATTTCATTTAAAACTTGATTTTTAAAATCTATTCTAGCTCTTATTTCAGAACATAATGTAACATAAAAATTTAGGCAGTTAATTTTTATCACATGCAGCTGCTTTTCCGTGGGTTTTATTAACATTTCATTAAGTGTCAGTTCAAACACAGCACCTAAAATATATATCCTCTACTTGTCGAAAATAAGTTGGATTACGCGGATTAATATTTTCGATTGACACTGTATCGAATACTTCACTTTTTATATAAAATTTACTAATCATTTTGAAGTACATTGTAATGTATTTGTAATCTTGTAATATGGTATGAATTGTAGGTTTTTCGCTTTGAAATTCTAAATTCATTTTAGCGTATTATATTTAAAATATGTTGTAGAAAGTTGAAATACAACCTATTTTCAATATCATTTAACTGATTAAAAATCTGACGAGCGCCATAAACATTTTCGAGGAATGATTCGCTCTGAAAATATAATACGAGAGCATTCCACTGCTGTATAATACTGTTGACTACAGCGTTTAATGACAGCCATTTTGTTTGAGAAGGTCTTAATAATTTATGGGGTTCAGCATTTACAAATTCCACCTTCAACTCGTGTTGGCTTTTTGCGCTGTGAGAAAAATAATCATAAATGTCTCTGGCCATATTTTCTAGATGATCTGGTAGAAGGCTGCACGCTTTGGATGCACAAAGGTATAGGGAATGTGATAAGCACAGGCACGTAACCAGCTTTTTATTTTGGAGGGGCCTAGCCCGGGCACTAATTTCAAATAAGGGGGCCTTTAAAAAAAGTTTTCATTAGTATAAATCAACATTTTACTTGGATCACAACCAATATATAAATTTAATGGGGTGCAAATAGTTGAAATTGACAGGTATTTATTTTTAATATTGAGAGGTACAATAATCAAGATTTTCACGTTAGTGCGTTAGTGACTTTACTGTACAGATATGTTTGTTTTTTGTATATAGGTATGTATATGTACTAGAAATACATATAGTATTCATTATGATGTGCCAACGATTCAAAAAGTAGTTAAAAAAAAACTTCGCTAGTAGTCAAGATAAAACTAATAAAATCTTACCAAAAATGAGATGGGTTGTTAATGTAGAATTATGCGACGATTTTTATGAGCTGCATCAAATTCATCGACAATTTTTGAGGTGTCCAACGATTTAGCTGTTTCTCGTTCAATGTTGATAATTGCCAGGTGAACAAGTCTTTCATCGGACATTTTATTTCGCAAATAAGTTTTAAGACGCCGCAAACGAAAAAGTTCTTTCACATGCTGCACTAGAAACTGGAACTGTTACACCAATGACACCTAATTTTAATAGCTCGGGAAACACAAGATCGTACTTTTGTAGCATGTCTATAAAATCCATGATATTTTTAATATTCACTTTTGTTTTTATTTGATATTGTTTCATTGTATTTGGAATTATTTTAAGCTCCGCTTGTAAAATTTCGAGTTCACTGTTGTAATGTTCTGCCATGGGTAATAATTTGTCGTAGTTTAAAAATGAGGGATTCTCGGGATGTAAGGCGTCGCATGCGTTGACAATTGGTGAATTCCTTTCGAAATGATTCTGTAATTCATTTGTAATTAAGTTCAGAACGGAATAAAATACTTTGTGTAAATATTCTTCTCTATTAAATATTTCACTGCGTACCAAACTATTTAGTTCTTCAGTGATCAAGTGTGACATATATTTCTTTGGCATTTTTCTTCTTGCTGATGCTTCTATTGGTATGTTGTTGTCAGCACATATTTTCTCTGTTTCACAAAATATTTCCATAAAGGTTTCATTTTTGTCATCAGTTCTCATCTTCATTATTGTGTCGTAAATAGAAGTTATTAAAATGTTTGCTTCTGAAAGATTTGATGTGACTTTTTGTAGATAATCGCTGGCATTTTTGAAAATAGACAACAATTGACTATACATGCATAAATTAAATACGAAAGTACAGTCCAGCTGATGTAGAAGTCCAAGAGCTTCTGGTGACCGAGCGCTTTTACTGACACTTAATTTATTTAACCCACTACTTTGGTCCATTGCTTTTTCCCAGTTTTTAAAACCTACACTGATAAATGCCACATTTGAATTTTGATCTGATGCATGAGGTGAGAAATGTTTGCACGTAAAACAATATACACTATCGGCACTGACACTATATTCTACCCACGGAAAGGTATTGCACCATGCTTTATTGAACTGACGAAACTTATTTAAAAATTTTGTTTTTGGGTAGAACTGTAAAACAGGTTGTTTTGGTTCATCCACTTTCGTCTGCGACAAATCGAGAGGCCCTGGCACAACATGTGATCTACTCGAGAGTTTTAATTCCGGATTTTGTCGAGATTTTATCCATATTTCAAATTTTGCTTCAGAATCAGCTTCTGAAAGTGATTCACTATCCGTTGACTGCAGATTTTAAAAATTCTCATCAATTTCTTCTAAAGTTTCGTCTATTTTACTAGGTCCTGGATCACTACTTGCAGTTTCACTAATAGTTACTAGCAGTCTGTTCACCAGCCTGCGTGCCAATCTGCATAATGTGCAAAAGGCATATGTGCTGTATCGGCTAATTGCCTAAAAAAGTTATCGACAAAGACAAAACTGTTCACAGCAGTATCACTTTACTCAGAGAGTTATATTACAAGATAAGAACATAAGATTACTCATCGCTAAAATTTACTGTTGATCTGAAATTTCGAATTTGCTTTACTTTTAAAATTTAGAAATTTAAGGGGGCACCAGGGGTGGCACAGGGTTTTGCTGGGGTGGCCTGTGCCCCCCCAGGCCCCCCCTCGGTTACGTGCCTGGATAAGCACCCCATAACAAATATGTTGGGTACTCTTTCTAGAAATTTGGCTTTTACGCCATTTAAATGACCCATCATCACGGATGCATTATCCAATGCAAGCCCTATAATATTTATTATGGGAATGTCATGCTTCACAAAAGAATCCACAACTGTATTAAAAATTACGTCGGCTGTTGCAGCTGAAAGTTCAACAAGACCAAAAAATGAATCCAAAGTCCGCTCTTCCTTTTTACTGTAAGAGCGAACAATTATCACTATATATTTTGAGGTGGATATGTCCGTTGTTTCATCAATTATAACAGAAAAATATATCTCTTTTAAAATTTCAATTTCATTTGAGCAAAATGTCCCACTAGTTGCCTTGGTCCTTGAACATTGCACGGATTTCATTATTTCTCAATCAGGAAGCGAACAAATACATTTAGTAAATGATCAGACCACCCCCGTCTTGCTAGACCAAGTGACAAAATTAAATTAAAATAAAAGGTGTCAGAAGTGGGATGTTCACCGCCCAATAGCCTCCGGTTTCGCACGTGAGGTTGATACAATGCTCTGCAAACGGTGTCGGTTCTTCTAACTCTTGAACACCCCCTT
Source organism: Zophobas morio (assembly GCF_036711695.1). Classification (NCBI taxonomy): domain Eukaryota; kingdom Metazoa; phylum Arthropoda; class Insecta; order Coleoptera; family Tenebrionidae; genus Zophobas; species Zophobas morio. The sequence goes on from NW_026972122.1 coordinate 13,192,213, forward strand.
GTTACTTGCAAGGAGTTCAAACACCTTATGCTTCTCATCAGCAGACAGTTCCGTGCCTTCATTTTCCCTGAGCGGTTCCATTTCCACCGCGTCGACGGGTAGGCCTCCACCCATCGTTGACTCGTCTATCAATGGGAACCAACTTGGTACGTCTCTAAACCGCCACTTCATCTCCGTCAAATCCAGAATCATACCTGTTTGCTTGATGAAGTCTATGCCGAGTAATGTCTTGCTGTTGCAGTGTTCTGGTACGGACCACAGGGTGGTCAGAAAACGGCATCCTTTCAACACAATTTCTACCTTAAAAATTTTCATCATAACCTCAATTGGATTTCCGTCAGCCATGGTCATGATCTGAGATACTGTACGACTGGCTATCTCTAGCTTCTTCAGATGCTGTTACAGCTTATGTCCAGCCATACTCCGCTTCGCCTCGGTGTCCACGAGCGCTAGTCCTTGTTTACTAGCAATCGACACTGACAGAAAGGCTCGATATCCCCCATCGATTAAGTCCGCTGACAGTTCCATGGTCGCTGTCGAGTTGTGTTTTCTATTGGGGCACTGTGATCGGATGTGACCTGGTTGGCGACATCCGTAGCAGACGAGGTTGGGGTTCGAACTCGGGGTAGGCGCTTGCATCCTTCGGGTATTGGTAGGCGCCTCCCGTGCATGCACAGCCTCTTGCATCTTCGCTGCAAGCTTTTGACAGTCTGCCTGAATATGACCATAATGTCTGCAGTAATGGCACATCACCCTTCGAGACTTGTCTTCAATCGTCGACAGCTTATTTTCGTTGTTGAGGTCCTCTGTCTGTCGAGCTTTGCTTATAAGATCTTCGAAGCTGCCAATTTGGTCTCTGGGAATCATCTTCCGTATAGACTTGTGAAGGAGCCCATAAACCATGTCGACCTTGTGCGTGTCATCGAGCAGAAAGTTGTTCCACGCCTGCACTTTCTGAAGACTCACTTGTTGATGAGACCCTAAAGATTTCTTGAGTTTGAGACGTGGAAGGCTGCTGTAGGTCCAAGTTCATCACTGTTACATTTTTTACAGGCGTAGTTGTGCCAATGGGCAAGTTACCTGAAAAAAAGTAGAAAAATGTTAATATTCACGAAACATTAATTTCTTTGTTACTCACAAGGTATTTTTTTTTTGGTGGAGCACTTGGAAGGGGTGACCTTTTTCGCGGTGATCTGCGCACAGCCTCCTTAGAAAAGGTGAATTTTGTGGGAACTGCATTCATCAGTTTTAATTTACGAGTTCCATCTTGTCGTGTAGTATCCCACATCTGACGCAAAGTCTACCTAAATATAAATTCCATGATAAAATGGACTAATTATTATACTATTTGAAGCAGTCCACCTACTTCACACAAGCAAGAGTGGTCTGTTGGTGTCCAATTGGCTCTTCTACTTTTGACTGCCCACTCTTTTCTTCTTTTCACGTCTTTTGGAAATCTTTTCATTAAAAAACCCTTCTCCGATGAGTTGCTACAACCAATAGCAGCACAGCCTGGCATTTTCAAAAACTGCAAATAAAGTGCTAATGGTCAAAATCTGCAACAGCAGTCACGATAAATGAGACTCAAATTTTATTTTATAGTGTTTTATATGTTTCTGTATCTTATTAATATAATACAAGAGCGTTACTACCAACTTTTTTGGTTTAAAAATATCCTGTATTATCATGCCTTATTGATACATATAAATATTTTAAGGTTAAATTCAATGAACTACCTGTATGTGAGGTAAAGAAATATTAATAGATGTGACTATTATAACACGAAACTACTTTTAGAAGTTGGTAAAAGGCAAAAATGGTCTTAACATAACATGTTCTTCGTTCTCAGTTTGTTGAATATACGTACCTGAATTTCGCACAAGAAATTCAGGTACGTATATATATATAAATAAACAGCAAACTTCAGTCTTTAACACAAACCCTTAAATATCAGTACAAAGAAAAACAAGTCACACAAAATCTCAAAACACTGTAAAATGACACACTTTCAGCAGTAAACAATACGAACGTAATGCCGGTAATCACCAAGGTCGACACCTAATGGCGGAATGTACCACGTGATCGTCTCCACCAATTAAAAATACGACACTCTCGTATCGCCACTGTTTATTTGAGCCACTGTAGTGGAAGCGAGTTCGGGGCGTCCTCTAGCGGCGGCGCGTAACAATATGTTTTTTCCCAACTATTTGGCAAAATGCATTGTAACTCAGTTGTTCACTGAACTGTTCTTTCTGTTGATTTTGATAATTTATGTTTGATTTTCCTAAACATTTGGCATAATCAATTGCGTTTGGATCAATAGGGTACAGCCCACATGCACAAAAACCATTTACCAACGTTTCAGACTTTATTTTCTTCACCACACTGTTTAAGAGCGGAGCAAACTTATCTTTTGTTAAGGCCATACATGGGTTGTCTCTTCTCCAACGTAAAACTTCCTCTTTCCATGCAGCCTTAATTGGCCGAAACGGCGCAACCAGCGGGCTGTAAAATTCTCGTTGCATTCGGGTATATAAGGCAACCAAAACAATTTGCAGTACACTACACAATCTGTGCTAAAATTTCAATCTAAGTGAGTTTTATGCCCATCCACACAGAGTATGATAGGAAACATAACATTCATTATTTTTAAAGCTGGATACAGGACATTAGCAATATATTCATAAAAAATCGGTGACTTCATCCAACCCGTGTCGCTGAGACCGATCCCCCACTGTTTTGGAACAGAATTGGCTACGCTGTTTGGAAGGCTTTTATAAGGATAAATTAACATGGGAGGTGTTACACATCCTGTAGCACTAAAAGTAAACATAACAGTTATAGCAGATTTCGCATCGCCCATATCTGTTTCATACACATTTTTCACACCTTTTGGTGCTAGGACCTTCTTGTTCTTAGGACACAAAACAAAGTTGGTTTCATCTCCATTGAAGATGCGGGTTGGGTCTGATAGAATCTCTGTCAACTCTTCTTCTTCGAAATATTGATTTATATTTTGGAACCAACCTCTTATATCACTTTCTGATACTTTAGAACTAGCTGACGTTACCGGCTCAGGGGTTAATCAATCCAGATAAATGTTTCATTTGTTCATCCTTCGTTTGCATGAAATTGAATTGCTTTATGTGAAATTTGCGCTCCTGTAACGTTATCTTGTCGAAGCCTTTAAGATGTCGGCAGTTGCAGTTGTGACCAACAACATGTGACATGGCACGTATTCGCTAATTCTTCCACGAATTTTTCTTCTCTTTGTCAAAGTGTCCCCAGCTATCGCATCAGCATCACTGCTTGCATCATCGAAGGTATAACTTTCCATAATTTACACTTTCGCAATACAACAACCCACAAAGCTGATGGGTGGTACTGAAAGCTCCGTGTCATGTTGTTGACTGTTAAAGAAAAATATCGTTGCCCGTTAACTGGGCATTTGTGTTGGACTATGATCTTTTTATCATTGTACGGTTGGAGTCTGATCGCTTTTCCTAAGGATACCCTATGTTAAGCCCTACTGTAGTATTTAGCATTTCCTACAAGATGGTAGTCTTATCTCAATTTGACAAAAAAAGTGACTTTGATCGTTTTTCCCGTGTACCCTTCAAATGTGTTCTCAATTATTACCCTGGTTCGTATGTGTGCCTCATTGTAAGCTGCTTCTTGTCTGTTTCTGGTTTCTAACAGTGATGTTAATAAATATTTTTTATGGCATAGTCACTATCACCTGAAATATCTCACAATTACTTGTAATTCAATAATGTTACTTATATTATTGTACTACCCAACAGAAAACAATTTGGAAATTTATTTCTTTCAAAACGAGCTTTCAAGCCACTATTATTGAACATTGTAACATCATGCGTCGACCCAGGCCATCTGACTACTAACTTTAAAAATCTATATGAAGCGTCTGCAACGGCTTGAATATCCTTTTCGATTACGAAATACTTCTGCATCATTTCTACCTGCAAGAGAAACTAACTCATAATCCAGAAAATTATTATTATTATTTGATAATATAGAGTAGAGTTCCTTTGGAACTATATAACTCAATAGAATATCAATGTGTCTTGTATTACCATTGAAAGAACTCATCAATGCGATTCTTAAACAAATTAACATTTTCCACATCTATTATTTCCGTAGGTAACCTGTTCCAACTTTTTATTACACGAACCGGAAAAAAGTTTTTCATAATGTCGGTTTTAAATTTTGGTACGGATAGTGACAAACTATGCCCTCTTAATCTTTGGGATCCTCTAATCTGAAAAATTTGGTGACCTTCCTTTCCAAGTTTCAAGATTTTAAATGTATGTATCAAGTCCCCTCTTAGCCTACGATCTGAAAGTGTTATCAATTTCATATGTTTTAGACGTGTGTTATAACTGGGTCTTCTAGCGCCAAAGCACCATCTAGTAAACTTACGTTGCACTTTTTCATAAGTTTCAAGATCCTGAATTCTATTTGGGTACCAAACAACATTCGCAAATTCTAAAATTGGGCGAACATATGTTTTAAAAATCTTTGCCATTAAAGAAATATTCTTTTTTAAAAACGTTTTATATAAAGTGTACATTCTTAAATTAGCTTTTTTTACTTGTTTTATTATGTGATTTGTCCATGTTAGATTTCTGTGAATTTGAACTCCTAAATCATTATGTTCTGTGACTCTCGATAGACATTCACCTTGTATTTGATAATTTATGTTCGATTTATCCTTACCAATGCGAAGGACTTTACATTTAGATTTACTGAGTGGAATACCCCATTGTTGTCCCCAGTCAAAGATAACGTTAATATCATTTTGTAAAACAGATGCATTAGAAATATGATTGTACACTTTGATATCATCGGCATACATTGCACAGGAGGAAGTTATTGACTTATATATAAATGAATAACTATACTCTACTGAAATTTACCGAGTGATATAATTCTCACATGCGTGCCGTCTATATCACCTACTACTTTTGGGAACCCAGCTATCATAAAAAAGTTAAGTTGACCTGATCGTAGTTCTTCATCACTATCAGGAAATGTTATGTCCTCAGTGGATTTATGTTCCTCATTTGTACATTAGGCAGTGCAATCTCTTGAGCTAGAGTTTGTAGAAACACTCTACGGTAACTTCTTTTTCTGGATACATCCGGATACCTTGTTCGAAAAATTATATATGCGTTTAATGCGGCCATATCAATTATCTCCATGAAGATTCGCAATGGCCATCTTATTCTCGCTCGAACACAAGAATATTCTCTGGTCATATGGTCTCCGGTATCTACGGCACCTTTTGTCTTGTTGTAGTGCATGTTTATTTCAGGTTGGTTTTGGTGGTCAGCAGCAGTCTGTTCATCATGAAGCTGTGTAGAAAGCAAAAGTACAGCCCTTCTATTTTTTTGGAACGTAGGATACAAGCGTCAAATGGTCACAAAAACCAAACAAATACGACTTTTGTGGGCAAGATACGTGAGGTAAAAACTCATTGAGGACTTCACGTTTGTTTGGTCGTAGTGTTCCTGTCAACTGATGATCAAAAAGCTCTTGAGCCAAAGGAATAGATGTGAAAAAATTATCGGTAGTAACACCCCTCCATGAACCAAAATGCGGTCGTAACATATCTAAGACACAACTCTTTGCCCTTGGTTTGTCTGTGTTTGATTATTTGTCATTCCGGTGTATACTTGACTGTTTAGTACATATGCTGTCTCGAAATCGGAGCAAACCCAAATTTTTATGCCATATCGTCCAGGTTTGCTCTTTATATACATTCTGAAAGGGCATTTTCCACGAAATGTTGCCAAACGTTCATCGACTGTAACAGTTGTATTTGGCGAATAATTGTCAAGGCAGTTTTTCACAAAACTATCAGATATTTCCCGTATTGCTTCCAATTTGTCTCCACTTGCTTGCATTCTGTCTTTTCTAGTTGCTGGATTGTCAAATCGGATGAACTTGTAGATGTCCTTGAATCTGTTTCGCGATAAAACGGCAGTAAAATAAGCACTATTTTACTGTCATTTTATCGCTTGAATAAGTCATTTTCATTCCACACTTCGTCAAAACGAAGTTTCCTTCCACCATTTCTTCCACCTACAATTAGTACACCAATAAACGCTTGCAGCTCTTCCATTGTGATATCTTTTCATTCTTTCTGATTTTCCGGGTGTTCTTCATTCCACTGTGAGATATATTTTGGTCCTTGTCTGTTTGTGTGCACACGGGTTTGTATTAGCATCTCATCTGTTACAAATAGCTTGAAAGATTCTATAAATTGATGTTATCTGTAAACTAAATATTGCAGCTAGAAAAGTGTTGTTTTCTACGAAAATAAATGAAAGACATTTTACGAATAAACCTTACCTATGATTTTGCAAACCAGGTTTAGCATTGACAATATGAGTTAAACGTCTTGTGTGTTGACGAAGTTTAGAAGACCACTCAAACCCAGATTTCGATGTATAAATTCCTTCTACGGAAGCACCAGGAAAATGTATATCATCGTCTTCAGCTTTTACTTTGTCAGAAATATGAATTTCTTCTTCGCATAGAAAATTCAGCAAAGCGGTAATTACAATAGTCAAAAAATTACTGCGTATTTTTCACACTTGAGGTAACTGAGTTACCCCGCCGCACGGCCACGGAAGGGTTAAAGGATACTGTCAAGTAAGTAGATAAAAAACACATCAATTGTTTATTATTAGTTAATTTATTGTTAATAGAACTAAATATTACAAAACGAAGTTAGATTCTCGGATATCAACATGTTGTGCTACCGGCCCTTCTGAATTCTGATTAGAAGATTGTGGTCTTGCTGGATATTGCGGTTGCGATATATGATAAGACCGCAGTGACTGACTTGACGCTACTGACGGTGACGGGGAGGGTGATGAACTTGTTAAATCAAATATCATTGAAGCAGAAGACGATGTAGGTGATGCTTGCGGAGGATAGAAAACCGCTGGATGATGCGATCTTGGATCAGGCATTACCACTTCACGCGCGGCAAATGCACCCATTTCCAGCTGGAAGAGTATATTATCAATTTGATGCTTTGCTATAGATATAGCTCGATTGTTTTGATTTGAGCTTCGCATTCTGCTGGCTACGTTTTCACCATAAACTGTAAAGTCATCTTTTGTTATCACATCCTCTTGAATACTTCGCATAAATTTGTATGCTTCATCTACCCTAGCATCATTATTTCTTTTCCTTTTTCGATTTTTATGGGACGTTGGAGTCATAGGCTCAGATATCGATGAGTTATTTGCTATGAAATCATCACTTTCATGTTGTGTTTCGTCTTCCTTTCCGTCTTCGGTGAATGAAATACTTGCGTCGTTGCCGTCGTCATCGTGGTTTCCGCCTTCTGCTGTATCTTCCTATTATACATTGCAATGCATTATTATTTAATTGTATGTAATATAATGGTGCACAGTGCGATCGGGGTGGCTTTGACGTTGCACGTCCGATGTAGCCCCATTTGCATACGGTCGAGTGGAGTGAATCGGCGAGTCCGCGTACTATGCAACGCCATGGAATTGCAGGCTCTCTCCGTCACAGTTGAACATAAAAAACAAAACCACTAAGTAAGAGGAAAATAAGGTAACTAAACAAAACATTTTAACTGAACTTAGGATAGCATACCTACTTAAATACTCGCAATAAACGGTTAAACATTTTTGGATAAGAACTTGTTAAAAAAAAATAAACAGAAAATACGTGAATTCTCAATGCTGGACAAAAAAATGTTTTGCTTAAAAACTTAAGCTTGGAAAACATTTATTCCAATGTGTTACGATTAGAGATGTACCGACTGTAGGTCTGGCCGACTAACCGACTAACCGACTAGCCGATTGTTCGGCCAGTAAAAACCGACTAGTCGGCCGACTGTTCGGCTTTGCTAAAACCGGTTTATAAATGCGACAGACAGTGTGTTTTTTTTTTCTATTTCTCTGACTACCTTAAAAATTTGTTTTATTTTAAATAACTAAAGTTCCTTTGTTTTTCAAAAAATGTGTTAAATTTGTTTGGATAATTTTAACATTTAATTTTTTTTAGTAACTCAGTACAAAAATAAAGAATAAAACAATTTAGGGCCAGTTTATACAATATTTCAACTAAGATTAAGTTGATCGCGCATTTAACAAGGCCATTAGCGACGTCTGATTGGCGTCGAGTCGGTCACATGGTACTTTAATGCGGGGTTAAAAATTACATCGCAATTAAATATTTAATTGAGGTTCTGTGAACCGGGTTTAATTGTTTTATATACTATTTTAATTTTAATAAAAAAAGCCGACCGATAGGCTGTTTAGCCGACCAGTCGCCGACTGCAGCCGACGATGAAAAACGGCCGAATAGTCGGCTTATCCGACCGGTCGGCCACTAGTCGGTACTTCCCTAGTTACGATACATTGGACGTAAATTTCTCGACAACTTTAAATTGTTTGCAGAGTAATTCCATGGCGGTGCGGCAGCACCGCTTTCAAATTTCTTTAAGGAATCTTGGTTATCGAATTTTAAGACATAGTGTTTCGAACTCGAATGGGATTCAAGCTCACTGGCAGGAGCAACACTCTCATTGGAGGTAAACTTTATTGTTGAGCGTAAACAAAAAGTTGAATAAAATTTCCAAATTAAGTGTGATAAAGAAAAACTCCTAACGCAAAAGCAATTCAACTGATTAAAATATCATAATGAAGGTGAGAATCTGAGGCGCGAATGGGTTGAACTGCTGGAGCAACCAAAGCTATAGGGTTGCGGTTTCGTCAAAATAAAATATAAATAATTGCGCCTGATAAAAGTACATTCCATATAAAGGAAAAGCGGATCGCTGTGAAAACCGTAAGTGCCGCTGTATGTAAACGAAAATGTTGATGATATACTTGTTAATAATTGATTTAATATGTTCCCTGTTACTAGTTAAATTGATATAAGGAATTTCCAAAAGCCAATTGGAGTTAAGAGTTTCAAATATGTTACTAAAAGCTAAGATGTGTTAACGATGTGGTGGTTGAGGATAAAAGATTTTTTGGGTAACCGTCCGCGAATTGACCATTTCGCGTACGCCACGCAGTCCGCGAAATCAAGTTTCGCGGCCGCTACTACAGCAACGGCCGTTAAACTAAATGTCACTTTTACAAATTTCGACCCTTGAATGAAAGTAGACAGTTTCTAGAAAATTTATTTATTGTCGAATAAACAATAAAGTTTTACAAATCTTTACGATACATGTTAATGTTAATAATCTGGATTCGTAACGGTAAAAGTGCGATTTATGTCTCTATTATGTATCAGGAACAGTAACAGTAACGATCAGAACACTGTTGCCATCTTGGATGTCATCAATGGTGATTTTTGTTAACTCATCACGTCTCATGGCTCCTGATACTCCCATAATCAAAACAACCTAAATAAACAACAATAAATGGCACACTTTATAGCAACTTTGTTTATGTTTACCTTCCAAAGCAAAATAATTTTTGTCGTTAGCTTCTTCCAAAAATAACTTTATTTGGGCCTGTGTCAACACCTTTGACTGTATAACCCACTGCCTTTTTCTTCAAAAACGGGACCAATTTTAAATGCTTGGTTCCTTACGTCAATGCCTTCTTTTATGTTGAGCTGCATTTGACCACCGAATATGTACTCCATAAGCTTGAACTTTGCCTCTTCGATTTTTCTGGTACCAATTGGTAGACTGCTGAATTGACAACATTTTTTAGTTCCGGAGGAGTTCCCGGTATTGAAATACTAACTATTTATCTGTGGATACTATCATCACTCAACACCCTCTAAACAGAAAGCCAGGCAACTACATTTGTGACGTCATCGATAGTGGACCGATGATATGAATGACATTGGCAAGATTTTTAAATTGAAATTAAAATGTATCGTAGAAATTGGAATTTCCAATCATATTTACACTAACTAAAATTGGTTACTGAGTTTCCAACATGAATTACAACAAGTAAGTATGTATATTATTAAATTAACCGAACTTAACCTAAAACTTCTGTCTTTTACATTGTGTTACTGGTTTTTTTTTTTTGGTGTGTTGTCGTTTTGACGCTTTGCGTAGTTTTTCAACAATATGTTTGTAATGCATGAAACCACACTTTTCACTAACAAATCCTTACCATGCACTTCACACGAAAGTCCAGAAAAGACACTGAAGTGTTCTAGAGATGAAGCACTTAGCATCGTCACAGCGTGCTTCTGGTTTGGTTGGGAACGAAATGTTTATTCTTTTTCCAAGCACTGATTTGGACAATGTCTTGACTTGGATAACATAGGCCTCCCCTGTCGTTTGCAGTTATTACGTTGGAAAAAGTATGGACATCTTCTTCAGTCAAAAAACACGCCAGTAATTATATTTTATGCGTTTGTTGGTAGCATAGGCAGCATAGCCAGCAATATAGGTCAGTATAGGCCAAATATTGTTCTCTATATCATCTAAGTCTTCTTCAATACATGCACAGTGTTCTTTTAAAATGGGTGAAACTTCGTGGTGGCGAAAATCTTTCACGTCACATTCTGTAGATTTACAAGACATTTCTTCTGGAGAAATGGAAAAGTCTCCATAAGTATATGATTTTAAAACTACAGGTACTATGCTTTGTTGTCTCAATTTGTTTTCAGATTCAAAAACCTGTCGACCTGAAATGTGGTATTGGGATCCGGCAAGCTGGCGATATTTCCCAAATCGTATCTCTAGTTTATCGGTTTGAATTTTACCGCAGAGAAAGAACGAAAAATTTTTGGTGTTTAGGCAGTAGTTTTCCATTTTGATGAGACCATCCATGGTGAATCTGTATGAACTGGTTCAGCAAATTCATTTCGTAGTCTCTTTTCTTTCCATTGGGTTTTGACATTTACAACACTTACAAATAATATTAATAAATTCAGCCGTGTCTTCATAATTTTCAAAGGTCCTAATTCTTTTAATGCGGTAACAATATTTTGATTAAATACCTATGAAGTTATAATATGTAATATTGATACTACACAAGTAAATGTATTACTACTTGCAAGGCTAATTTAACATTTTGCCTTTCCAGTGATGACGGGTACAATGCTTTTAAAGTTAAAGTGTGTCCATATTTTAAGAGTTCTTGATCTTCTACTGCATGCATTTGGTTTAAATATTCAAAGGAAGCTGTTCGAGGTAAATCATCTTTAAAATCAGGAAAATTGAAATTTTGTGGGTTTTGATTTATCCAGTTGTTCCGAATATTTTTCAATAAGTGTACTTAGGCAATAATAAAAAAAAACAGAGGTTTGGAGTTGTCACTTGGATGCTCATAGACATTTTTTAAGTCTGGTGGGTCACAAAAAAAACTCATTGCTTTCTTATTGACACTATGATTATCAGAAACTACTTTTATTACTTGAAAACGTATTTTGTCCAATTGCATAACAATTTTTCTTATATAACCATGAAGATTGGAGGCTTTGATAGTCTTTACAGGCAAAATGTGAGCAACATCCTTATACTTAATTAGAAAGCAAACTGTTTATCCTAAACACATAGGCACTGCTCGCATTTTCAGGACTATCATAGGCATTTCCCACAATGTTACCTCCTTTATAGTCAATCTCATCAATCATTAGGATGATAAGCTTATCATTTAATTCTAAATATTTATATTTAAAAGCAATATACTTCAAAAATTCTGTATCATTTTGTTCTAGGTGGGGGCGAATTATCTCCTTTTTTTAATACTGGACATACCACTGATTTCGTCCAAATTAATGGTAGATGTGTTTTCTTTGAAATTAAATTGAATAAATGTTAGCCTTAGTTGATAGAACATTAGCACAATCTTTTAATAAAAAGTTAGGTATACCGTCAATTCCAGATGCAAGTTTATCTTTAGATTTCTTTAATACTTCAAACACTTCTCTTTCGGTGATTTCTTTAACATCAATAATTGTGTTAGTGTTAACACCTATGGAAATTTCATCGGGAGGAGTATTACTAGGTAATGTGTACACCGACTTAAAATATTCAGCAAAGCCATTTACAATATCTTCTGGAGTACTTGGATTTATATTATTATATTGCATAATTCCAGGAATTCGACTTACTCTTTTTTTCTGTTGTATGTAACTCCAAAATTTCTTGGGATCAGCATTTAATGTCAACTGCATATTATTCATGTAGTCTTTAAATGCTACTTCGGTCGCTACTATGAATTTGGCCCGACATTCTTTGAAAGATTGGTAATACTGGTCGATTTTTGTTTTTAAGACACTACAACTAAATGTAAGTGTAAAAAATTAGTGGGTACTTATCTAACAACGAGCACTTCCCCAATGGAACACAACAATGATCACTAATCACCCTCACTTTTGTGAAAAAAGGAAAAATTATGGATTAGTAATTCCGTAGAAAAGACGAAATAATGCCGGAGCGCAACCTTCACCGTGCTACACACAATATAATAATGATAAGCTTCATTTTTCTTTTAACGATGTTGTCTTCATTTTTATCCTTGATGTAGGACTCAAAATATGTTTTAAATAATCCTGTACATCATTGATGTTATTCACAATTTGGGGAAACTCAATTTTTGTACTTGGTAGTGAAGAAATTTCTGTATCTCTATAGAAAAGTCTTACAGAAAGGTTTATATCAAATTGAAGGAAGGATGTGACAGTAGGGATTGGATTTTCTTCAAAGTACACCAAGTATAGATAATTGTTTGTCTCTTTTGATTACTTCCCAATTTTGATATTCCTTAGCTTTGAATGTAAAGAATCTAGGTCAAAGAAGGTTTTCAGTTCATGGTACACTTCTTGTGATTCAAAACTAGCGGCTATCCATATATCTAATACTACTATATTGCTAACTCTTCAGAAGTAACATATAAACGGTGTTCACGAACAGAGAGAGAGAGAGAGAGAATATGTTGTTTTCTCTCTATAAGAGTACCGTGGGTCTGTGCGCATGTACACAAAATAGAAGCGAAAGTACGGAATGTCAAAACGCATCACGCTATCGACTACAAATCAAGCAAGTAGGAGTGTATGTACAGTACTGTTTAGTACCACAGAAAAACAGAGAGGTCCGATATATTGCTCTGCCGTTATGTTTTTGGACCCTTTTGAGGCCAGTTAGCAATATAGTATTTGAACTATAAAGATTGTGTAATAATAGAGATTTGAAACTTTCCTTAAATTGGGCTGCCGTTAGATTAGTTGCTCGATTTCTTTGACTTCTGATTTTGCCAAAATAGTTTTCAATAACATCTTGATTTAAACATCTAGGTAAAAAATATTTGCACCTGCCCCGTTCTATTAAAATTGTATGTAAACCCACAAAACCTTCTAACGTTGCAATCCAGTTTTTTATACACGGAGGTACTACCATTTTTCCGGCCTCATCGACGAAATACATATCACCCAAAATTTTGATAGCTTCCTTCAAAAAATGTTTATGATCAGAAGATACGCCCCCAGAAAATGGTTTTCCGCACTGTGGTTGAAAAGTACTGCCATTTACACTGTCGAAGAGTTTGTCAAAAAATTTTATAATTCGTGCTGTTCCCTTTGCCTTGTGTGTTAAACTGCATTCGGCTGTAAAATTAAATTGTAAATGAATCTGTTAATTATTTTTAAAGTTGTATTTTCTAGATTTAACCAATAGCGTAATAGTCGATGCCATTGAGTGACTCACAACTTGTGTCGCGTAGCACACCTTCATCTTTTGGATTGTTTCCGGAATTACGTGGAGATCCGTAATTTTGAGTAGAGCCCGTAATTCTCCACATGCTTGATCATTGTACATAGTAGCTACGCATCGAATATATGTTTCCAATTTACAACCAAAATTTCCTCGCTTGTTTTTCACTCTAAATTTTTAGTAAGCAGATTGTTCCTAATACATTTAATTAAATGAGGCGTGTCATATAATGGAATAATTTCGTGATTCCGTAATAAAATTCTTCTTTTAGGTTCCATCGGTTTATGTACATAACGTTGTTTCGACTCCTTTAGCAGAGAATTTATAGCTGCTTGATTTGGTTGGCCTTGATCACAAATTGTAACCAGAATTTTGAATTCACAATTTTGTATTTTTTCATCCAGAGTTTAATTATAGTTGCCAATATGTAAGATTTTGTAGACGAATAAGAAAACGCAAAGTATATTGGCTGTTGCCATTTTTTAAACAATCCGCGAATGAAAAAAACAAGAACATGATCTGCTAACTGTAAATTTTATTCAAATCCAAAATTTTGAAATCCGAAAAATGTATCCGTATATTTGTCATAGTCTATGTGGGGCATTATGGACATTTCATCAAAAATTAGTGCACATATTCTATCTTGGTTATTTAATTTCGAAGCACATTCTTCAAGATTGTCGAAAATTATTTTGTTTATACCAACGTCTACTGGAATTTTGTTCAACATAGACATAATTGTTTGACGTGAAGGCAGTGCAAAAATCTGTCTCATTTTTATATAGCATCTCCCAGACTGTTTATAAAACGTTAATGCAAATAATTTATCTTCAGTGGTAAACCTGTGACCCTTTGGTCTGACATTTCGTCTTTTTAATTGTGATAACCAAAAATTTATCGCATCCTGACTTAAAATTTTGCTTTCTAATTTTACTTCAAACGTGGAGTATAATTTCAATCGCTGGCGATACGAAGCTACCTTGATTTTGTTTCTACGGGCTGTACGCGAAATAATCCTAGAATTTGAATGTAAATTTAGTATTCGAGAAGATTCTTGATTTAAAGTTTCGTTTAGGGTTTTTCTGGAATTTTGAGATATTTACTTCAGTACAAAATTTTTGAGAATCCAATATAGAAATAGGGTTTACGGAATGGGTGTGTCTTTCGGAGTCGTTCATATTATCTGAAATTATTGTAAAAATTATCTATGGCATTCACTTGCACACAAATATTTACCATCATAATTTGAATTGTAGGAATAGCAGTATTTTTAAGTTTTTGATTGGGGCCAAAATCTGTTTCTTTAAAATGTACATCGCAAAGAAAATATCCTTTTTTATATATATATATTTTCATGGGATCTATAATAATTTGCCTAAATTTGGATTCCCTGTCCGTTCCAACCAGATTTTAAAACGCTCGTTGTATTTGAAGGGGTTGGGAAAACGATGGCGTTTAATAATTTTAGTGTTTAGACATTTCAAAACACTGCACACTCTTTGTTATCACGTATAATCACACAAATGACACTTTTATACTAGTCATAAATGATATTCGTTTTTTTTTTTCTTAAAATGGCTGTGGAAGTTGTCGCCAAGCAATTTTTGGAAAAAAAATACTTCATTGCTATCAGTGCTATCTCTTATTATGTGGCCGTACCGTAAGCGTAGACACAAACCTGGGACACGCATTACAGCCGACTTTGAATTCTATTTTACGTAGTATTATTTATGAATGCCCCCTCCAGTGTATTTACATAGAACTTACTTGTCAGCTTTGCCAAAGCCAACATCTATATTTGCCAAAAAACGATCAACTCGAAAGGTACTAAATGGAAAAGTTGGAAATGATTCAAAACTTGGCAATTATAATTCAAAAAATTTATTTCTTTATTTTAATCTCATTCTTTTTCCCCTTTTCCGTCTTTTTTCCCATTTATAGACTAGAAATTACCACAAAATGGGAAATTTCCCACAGGTTGGCAACATTGAGTTACAGCTTTCTAATCTAGAGCGCGTACACCGTGAGCGCGTATCACTTCGCAACACTTTACTATATATAATATACTTAACTGCATTACAGCGCGCGCGATTCGAGCTGTAGTTGTTAAATAGTCACAACGTATATTGGAATAATTTTTTTTTGAATTTTTTTGCGTGCATTGTCAATTTGTAAATCTTACATTATTTTAATTGTTTATCTTGTATCTATTTAATGCAATAATTGAGGTTTCAGACAATCAATTATGTCACAATTTCAACCAAAAAATATGAGTAATTTGTTACAAAGTAAGACAGTTTATCCCTTATGAATCTTGAAAGTTTTATAGAAATTACTTCATATTTTACAGTAGAATAGTATTTTGTTCTTTACCACCCAGTAACATCCTGACACACTGTTTTACACCACACGTGCACAATACGTAACGAGGCAGGGTCGTATTTAGAAATAATTGAAAAAAAAAATGAAAAACGTTTAAATGTGACAGTGACCGCGTATTCTAAATTTTATAATAAAAAATAAATTCATTCCTTTCAACTTTCAACAAAATTCGACAAATTTCCCTGACGCGTTACACAACGCCCTGACTCCCTGATATATTTTAAAATTTCTAAATTTCAAAAACATTTCCAGGTTTTCCAGAAAAGTGGCAACCCTGCATGAGTGTGTAGTTTTACTGTTATCATTCAACATTCAGTGGCAGTTCACTTACACAGTTCTGTAACATCACATAAACTAAGTATTTAAAACTACTCTTGTCAGTAACTGTTTTGTCACATGAATTTTTTACAGTGGAGTTCTGTCTAGTGATGCCCACAATGCCAGCAGAAGATCGATTCTAAGAATCATTTTTTTTTGTTTCGGGCGATTCTTAACAATCGATTTTTCTGAGAAAAAAAGATCGATTCGTAAAAATCGATTTTTTAAAATTTGTTTTATAATATTGACGTGTTTAACGAACTTCATATTTTAATATGAAGTTTCTTTTAAAAAAATACCACCTGATTAGTTGCTTTTATAATATTTATTTAGCAAAAAATAAAAAGTAAATTTCCTATACTAAACATAACAAAAATAAATTTTATATTCTTAAACATGAACAAAAATAAATTTTATATTCTTAAACATAACAAAAATAAATTTTATATTCTATAATAATTTTGTATAGAATTAAGTAACAAATGATTTTCAACTTAGAGCTTGCACGTTTCAATTATTTAAATGCCACTCGTCTTCCTCTAGAGATCCTAAAAAAAGAAGAGCGGAGAGTCTTTTACTTGCAAGTCTATTTCTCAGTTCACTTAAATTAATACCCGCTTTGCTGAAAAGTCTTTCAGACGGCACTGATGTGGCTAAAATACTTAAGTGTTTCAAAGCAATTTTTGATAAATATGGATATACATGTTTGACCGAAGTCCAAAACTTGATAGGATTTTCTGTTCTTGAACTTAAGGTTTGGTTTAAATAGTTTTTTAATTCAGAAGGTATACCTGAATTGTTACAAACTCCTTCATTTTGTTTAATGGATAATTTGTCATGAACCGCCCATAAATTTAATCCAGTACTGGTCATGTCAGTAAGTTTTTCTTGGTTTTTGTCATAATTTCGTGGTGACACTGACACTGAGTCATTTTTTTTGTGTTCATCAATTAAAACTTTTATTCTTGCAACTGCTGCTGTATCTGCTAATGGACTGTCAAAGTGTATGCGTTTAAATCTTGGGTCGAGTATAGTAGAAACTGACAGCAAATTATTTTTTTCCACGCTGGAATTATCCGAATAAAACCTTCTCGCTACCTCCTCTTTTAACTTATTCAAAATTTGTTTGACAACGTTAGTGCTAACTTCTACTTTATCTAAAGTAAGCTTTAGACCAACACCTCCTATAGATAAGGCCTGTGCACTAGTTTTGTGACGTCATCATGATGGGTCCACATGAAAATGTCAACATTCTCGAAATTACAAAAAAGCGACAAGTAATCACCATTAATAATGAAAATTTATTTCAGACATCGTTCGTTAGGCTGCATTGTACCGTTAAATGTATATTTGCACAAAAATTTGATAAAAAAACAGACATAACCTAGAATGCCACTTTTAAGAAACAGATAGTTATTAAAGATTTCTTTTAAACATGGATTGTTGCCTTAGATAGTGTTGTTTAAACGGTAAGTAGACTTTTTAGAAAAAATACAACATTCCACATACCAAACTTCTTAACTATAAACTATAAAACTAACTATAAAAATCGGAGGCTGTTTAAGTTTTTCTTTTCAGCTCGGCCATTGGGGTCTTAAAAAACTGGTCATTATGCTTTTTGCAATAATTTTTGAGTAAAATATTGCAAATTGGCCGTAATATAAAATCAACAATTTTGCCTGGGGAATGTTTGGAACATTGATGACCCAAAAACAAATTGTTGACTGATTCGCCTATGGATTTTGCTGCT
This sequence comes from Zophobas morio, assembly GCF_036711695.1. Lineage (NCBI taxonomy): Eukaryota > Metazoa > Arthropoda > Insecta > Coleoptera > Tenebrionidae > Zophobas > Zophobas morio. Next base: position 13,210,365 of record NW_026972122.1, read on the forward strand.
AAAGTTTTTATTGTAAGGCGTTGATCAATTTCGTCTAAAAAAATTTTTTCCAAGTCTGTATCTATGCACTTCAAGACAGTCAAATATACAAACGCACAGCATGTCACCACATCTGTAGTAGGGTAACACAAGCCCCCTCTGCTACTGGCAGTTATTACACTGCTTCCAGAAAGGAGATCATCAGTTACTAAAAACACCTTACAATAACTACACTTTAACTTTTTGTTTATAGCATATGAGGCATATCCTGCAACATACACCAAAACTGGCCATGTATTGTCATCAATATCGTTTAAATCATCATCGCTCACAAGGCAATTGGTGATCAATGTAACAGATACAAGCGGATCTTCATTGGTATCCCTAAAAACTTCATCAGGTGGATCCTCAGGCGTTATTTGAAATTCGCCGTAAGTTTTTGATTTTAAGATCAGTGGCGTTATGCTTTGCATCCGTAGTTTGTTTTCAGATTCGAAAACTTGACGAATAGAAATTTTGTATTGCCCCCCTGCCATTTGCCGATATTTTCCAAACCTTTCTTCCAGTTTATCAGTCTGGATTTTTCCGCAAAGGAAGAATGTCAAATTTTTGTCAGTCAGGCAATAATTGGATAATTTAATTAATCCATCAGTGGTGGTTTCTAGCGCCCACTGTGTCTCAGGTGTTAATTTTGCTGAAGTGTTCATTTTTTTCCATCTCTGCAACCATTCTAGAAATTGTTGTAAATATTCTAAAATGTGTGTCGATGTTTTAGTTATCGGTTCTGCCAGTTCGTTGCGAAGTCTCTTCCCTTTCCACAATGTCTTTACATTTACAACATCCCACCACTTGCATATAATTCCAATAAACGTTGAAGTATCCACAAAATTGTCAAATTGTCGCTTTGGGCCTAATTCATTCAAAGCAACAACTACTGAATGATTAAACACTTGTAGTGCAAGCTTTACATTCTGGCGTTCTAATGATGATGGGAAGAGTGCCTTTAAAGACAATGTGTATCCATATTTTAATAATTTTTCGTACTCCAAAGCATGTAGTTGTTTCAGTGCATTGAATGAGGCAATTTTAAAAATTTCGTTGGTTGAGTTGGAGTCAGTTAAAAAGTTTGGATACATGATGTTTTGGTCAGGCTTTACATTCAACCAATTGTTCCTGATACATTTTAAAATGTGCACAGGGTCAATTAAAAAGAACAAAGGTCTGGCACTGTTCATGGGGTGAGGATAACAATTTGTTATACTAGGAGGTTCTGTAAAAAATGACATTGCCTTTTTATTAATGGGGTTATTATCAGACACTGCAACTATGACTTCAAATCCAATTTTTTCGAGGCCAATTACTATTTTTTTAATAATCTCGTGCAGGGCTTGAGCATGAAGTGTTTTTACTGGCAAGATGTGGGCAACGTCTTTGTAATTAGATGTTATGCTTTGTATCATAAAAACAAACGCACTAGTTGCAGCATCTAGACTGTTGTAAGCTTGACCCACAATATTGCCACCTTTGTAGTCCATGTAGGGTTTTAAATGAACTTCATCCAACATTACAGTTATTAATTTGTCTGTATCTTCTAATGTGCTAAATTTCGCGGAGATGTACTTCAAGAAACAATTTTCATTTTGTTCCGTTCGGGGGTCAGTAAAATAGGTACCACACACTCGTCGTATTGTACTAGCACATGGTAGATTTAAATGTCCACAACTTCTTAAAAATCTGTATGCATGTGGTGATATAGAATACAGTAAACCACAAAATAAAATCGTTTCCCACGTGTATCTAAATCGAGTTTTAACACCTACAGACAAAAAATTAACCTGTTCAATTAAAAATTTGATTGTGGGCTCCTTTTCTGGTAGACGGTTAATCAAAGATAGCAGAATATCATTTATTAATTGGATACTTTCGTCCACTGATTTAGAGTCATTGTTTTTGTCTACTAAAAATTGCTTTGTTTCATGTAGAATTTCTTCTATTTGATTTAAATTATCTATGGCTGCGGGAAACTTCAGTTTGATTTTCGGTAATGAATGAATTTCTGTGTCTTTGTAATATATATATAGTTTTAGCTCATTTGAAATCTTGATAGTACATTTTAAACTTGGAACGTCTGACTCTTCCAAATAAATAATATAAAGTGATTGTTGTTTCCTTATGACTTCCCAATTTCCTAAGTCAAGTTCTTGTAATTTTGTATGCAATTCTAAAATGCTTTCAAATTTCTGCTTCTTTTGAAAGTCAGCGTCACTTTCGAAACTGGCAGCAATTGCTTGCTCAACCATCTGACTTTCAAGTCGCATCTTTTTTTTATCAGGACTTTCTCGGGGGGAAGATAGGCCAGGTTTGGAAGGAGATATTCCAGGAAATTGACGGGGTACAGCATCTGCAAAATTATATTTTATATTTATATGGATTGTAATTTTATTTAAATCCCAGAAATATTCTGAAATTAATATGTTACAAATCAAGAGTAAATAATAGATGGCACCTCCATTTCCAGGCTCCGAGAATTTGTGTGTGTAGAGAGATGTTGGATGTTGAAGATGTAAAAATTTTATGTATTATTACAGATATTATAGTCAAGAAGACTGTGGATCAGTTTATAGAAGGGTTATGTATTAAATGTATGACTAATTTATTAGATTTGCAAATTACTAATCATAATGCTGATGGTACACACAATCATTGTAGCTTACTTGGGATTAAAACTTAAGTTTCACTTCTATAAATTGATCCTGTATGTAACAACTATTTTAAAACTTACCCTGCTTCAGTCGTGGATGACTTAAAGGTGCTGTAAGAAGCCGTCCAGACTTCTCATGAAAGTAAGTTGTCTCCCTTTCAATGTCTGCTTGGCTGAAATGTAATTCACACACCTAGAAGGAAATATCGATTAACTGACGATCTGTATTTTAATATGTAATTATTATGGACTACAGTAACTGTATCGTACACTAAGATAAAACTTACTCTTGAGTTAGGAGACGGTTCAAAATCTATTCTCTTCTTAATTGCGGCCAACCACTTTCTTTTTAAATCCTCTGACTTTGGAAAAGTGAATGTTGAGACTTGCGGCCCATTTTTGTAATTGCCTCGGCAATTAGGAACGCAACACTTAGTTGGCATTTCTGAAAAAGTATAAGAATTAGAAAAGTTTCGCTAAAATGATCAAAAAAGTTCAAACAATTCAAATTCAATAATATAACCTAAACTGTTGAACGTCTGGTTTCTAATAATTATGCATTATAATACCACATAAAACATGAACAGAACACATCGGTACTAACCTATCGGTTTTAAAATGACCAGCAGAGTGTTAAACTACAATAAAACAAAACAAAATTATTTTTGAGCGTTCAAAAGTAAAAACGTTAAATTGAATTGTGGCGATAGCGATTGCGACTATGGACTCATCGTGATGACGTCACACGCTGTCAATGAGTCTGTGCAACGGCCTTGTCTCTAGAAGGTGTTGTTTAGACAGTGTACTATTGGTATAACCTTACTTGAAGTGACATAATTTTGTCCTGACATTTCGACAGTCATGGCTTCAAAGGGAGCTAAAACCAATATCAACTCTTTCAAAATTGCAATGTTTTCTTGATCAATAATTTTAATATTTTGATTGTCAAAAAGGATAATGCTAATCAATGGTGCAAGCTCCAAAAATCGTTTCAACATGTAGTATGTCGAATTCCACCTAGTACTTATATCTTGAATAAGTTTCAGACAAGAACCTTCTGTTTTCCCATTCTGTATTTGATATGTTCGAAGTTTTTGGGCCGCATCATGACTTGTTTTAAAAAACGTAACAATAGCCTTCACTGAAGAAATAATATTATTGACATCTTTCAAACTGTTGGTAACAATTAAATTGGTAGTATGCGCAAAACATGGTAAATGTTTCTTACTACCAAAAAATTCATGCACAGCTTTCACCATATTTCCTGCATTGTCTGTAATAACTGTTGTTATTTTATCTTTAGAAATATTCCATTCGTGACAACAATGTAGTAAAGTAGTTCCAATATAATCGTATGTATGCTTGTTTTCTAATAAAAATACTCCTACTGTAATTGATTTTAGTTGTGTTTCTTGAAGATAATGAACAGTTAGTCCCAAAAAACTTCGATTATTCAAACTATCAGTCCATGCGTCAGTTGTTAGACAAAAATTATCCACCAACTTGAATTTGTCTTTAATTTTGGAACTTAAAACTGTATATTTTTCATCAACTTGTCTTGTAATTGTAGAACGCCCTGGAGCCTTATATAGTGGTAAAGCGACCTTTTTGAAATATTGAAATCCTTTACGTTCTGTGAAAGATAAGGGAAGGTGATCAACTGTGATCATATAAATCAAAGCATTGGTTATTTTAGCATTCATTCTTCCACCTAGCAAAAAGCATTTCATACAAAAAAATATTTTTCAGTAATTGGAACTTACCTGAAAATGAATTTATTTCATCGAAAGCTGATACTATGTCATTTTGTTTGAACTTAAGGGTAGATTTTTCGAAACTGGGCAATGCATCTATTTCACTAAGATCAGTAAGATCACAGAGAGTTACTGTTGTTGCTTCTGATAAATTTGTCTCTAAAAGTTTAATGGAATATGTAATTAGGTATTTCTCTGCATTAACCAACTTACCGCTCTTTTCGACATCATTGTGTAGTGATGATGTAGAAACATCATTCTGTAGTGACGATGTAGTAGTCTGGGTCTGATCTTGATCCTCTTTTGAACCTTTGTTATTTATCACTTTTAGACGTTTTTGACTCTTGTTTTGTGCCAATCCCATATTTAAAAATTCTGAATGTTTACGTTTCAGGTGGTTTCGTAAATTTGTAGTATTGTTATGATGCTTGTAAACATTGCTACATATTTTGCACCTTGATGAAATTGCAGTAAATTTCGTGAAATAGCATTTTACGTCAATGTGCGACTCTGACATTTCTAATCTAAAAGTAAACAAAATGCCGAACAACTTTTATAACCAAATTACAAACCTACTGTTAATGGTCAATAGTGTTAATCTTGTTTTCCAAATCCAAAGCACAATATTCACCACATATTTACATTAACGTAGAACCAGTATTCTAAATCACTTCTAAACTATGATGTATAATCACCGGATTACCCTACCGCCCTACATGCAGAATGCAGATGACTATTGACTACATGTACATGTACATCGCAATTCTTCGGTTTTTACTTTTTTGTCCTATTCACACCACGACTTAAACAAAGATGTGCCTTGCACTACAAATACATCAAACAAAGACAACGAACTCCCACTAGAAATAAATATAAGTAGAAAATGCTAGAAACTATTTGGCGCGTACATTGGCACATTTTGCCATTCTCACCTTTATGTACATCGAAATTAGGGGTGGTAATTCGATCAAATCAAACGTTTTAACGTTAACGTTCAAGTTCAGAAAAATGTTCGTAATCGCAGTAGATACCAACCGTTAATTCTAAAATTGCAAAAGTTACTAAGATGATTGTTTGAGCTGTGGTTTGAGTAAAAAAATGATTTCTTTCCACAATTTAAAAAAGCATCGATTTTCACTCAAAAAAAATCGATCCCCAGAGAATCGTGCAGATCAAATAATCGATTCATAATCGATCATTTTGTTAAAAATATAATCGAATATCGAAGAATCGAATCGAGAATGGGCATCACTAGTTCTGTCACAAACACGAACCAGTGGGGAGAGCAACAGCTGTGGGTAGTTGGGTACAATCATTACAGTACATACAATGTATCATGCTTTTCATGGAGGGGGCATTTCATGGTTTCCTCGGTTTCCTTTGCCTCTTCGCTGAGTCAAGTCGCTCAGTTTTCAATCGTCAGCAGACTAGTGTAGATAGGTATTGTCGTGCACGGGTTTTGTTGTGATGTTACTTATTGCGTTAAAACAAATCAAACGCTTGTTAAAACAACGTGAATTATCATCTCATCAACCTATAGGTTGCCCGCAAAAATTATGATTATACGACAACAACGCTACAGGTAGGATTTGGTTCTTATTTATGTTATTTCACGGAGTCCGTTCGGCGTCATTCGTAGTTTCTCACTTTCACCAAATGTTACGGAACATTCAGGATTCAGGGTCAGTCCTGGGTTGGAATGTTGCCGGATTTGTTTCACCCAATATCACAAGATGGAACATCAAAAGTACGCCAAAGCCAACTTTTGTGGCAGATATTTTTATAACAAAATTGTTATACAGCGTGTTATTGAAAGGTACGTACCAAATAAAATTGGCAATTGGTCTCGAATATGGATGCTAAAAGTTAAAAAAAGTTCAGGTAAAAGTGTTCTCCTTTTAGAGATAAAAATTATTAAAATTTATGTCCAAATTCGTTGTACGCCTTTGATAAAAAGATCATCTTTCGTTTCTATAAAAATTTGACAGGTTAGATGGCCCCATTGTCAATGTACATATTTTATTTTAATAAACAGATGAACAGAACATACAGTCTGCACGGGATACAATGCGGCATAGCTGAGGGCAACCGAAACATTCGTGTTGTACTAGTTTCGATTGCCATATCAACTACCGCTACCAACCGCGTTCGGCGTAAAGTACTAGATGACAGGGCTACCAACTTGACTTTTTATCGAGTGGTTCCGTAGAAATGACCGCTACTGTACTAAAATAAATAAATGTTACCTATTTATTTTTCAGTAGTGTCTAAAAAGGTTGGATAAGGGTTAATTTTTCCCTTACAATTTTGATAACACAAAATAAGCTTTTCAATAACACCCTGTATAAAGTCTATTTGTTATAAGAATTCCATAGTCTTGTAAAACCGTAACAAGTAATAATTCTCAACCGTTACTATTTTTGTCTCACTTTCTCTCATTGCGGTTGAGATGATACGTATTGCCTAGCATTTTATGGGCGGTCCTAAACATCTACCGGAAGGTGCGTACAAAGCAGAAGTTCTCAAACAAGATGTTTAATGAAACAGATGAAATGTAAATTTTGAGTTAGTGTTATGTTTAATTTTCAGAATACCTCACTAATGGGAAAACGCATTAAGATTGTGCAACTGTACGGTGGAAACTGTTTATTCGATTTTGCATTTTCCCTGCAACAAAACATAACAGTTTGAGAACCTGTGTCAAATTTCGGGTTTCACTCCGACAGGCGGAACTATGTGTTTTCTCTCTCGCACATCCGCTTAAGTTAAAATGAGATAGCGTTTTGTTGTTCTTGTTTCTCACAACATAACCCAAAGTACCGGTGGTTGAAAAAAGAGAGAATGAGTTTTACGATATCCTGGAAAAATTATAACAAATGAAGTATACATTAATATTGTTTTAAATGCAGTTATAGTGGCGAACAAAATAAAGTAGGACACTTTGCTTTCCCCAGTGTAACTTTCAAATTTTTATGGACGTTTAAATGCCATTTTGAGCGGATACCTATTCACTTGAATCCAGTTTACCTACACAACTAATTTTTTTGAAAAAATCTTTTCAAGAGGTGCGCTACTTTATTTTGGCCACCACTGTATTTCATACTATAAATTTACTTTTTTATTAATACACAAAGTCATTGTTCTCTTGAATTCATCACCCGTATCTTTATAACTTTTCACTTTTCTAGTTTATAAAATAAATAAAAATGTCAAGAAAAATTTCAAACTATCATAAAATATGAATGAAAAAAAAAAAAAAACAAGACGTGAAACAACAAACATAAATAATCATTTTTTAATGCGAGTTATAACACGTTTTACTAAATCTACTTGATTATCTACCAATAACAGATTTAAATACAGCCCTCTTCAATGTGAATAGTTTGGAATTCATTGTTAAGTTCTAGTAGTTCTAAATCGTTGCTAACTTCTTCATCTACAGTTTTATTTAAATACATTTGGCTAGTAAAGCGTTTGTACATATTCGACCTGGGCTCAAAATGTATGCAACATTTTGTAGTTTTGTAAGAATAAATTCGGACCCTCAATAAATTTGTTAACATTTCTAATTGTAGTCTGTTTCGAAGTTTTGTTTTTATACAATTCATCACACTAAAAACCCGCTCTATTGTTGCATTTGAAGTGTGAAGTGACAATATTGTAAGAAAATACTCGGCTAAATCTTTAAACATGTACGTGCCACCCCCGTTTTGACTTTTTTTTGCCAAATTATATCGCCAAGTAGCCCAATTAGCTACAAGTAGTCACATATGGCAACACTGCGGGCTTGTCAGTAGTCTGCGTGCTGGTCGAACTCTTGCGCCTCTTTTTACTTGTTACAGATGAATAATACAAAATAAACAAAAAAAAGTTAATTTGATGTAGGGATGTAATACATATGACATAGATACAAAAAAAATACGAAACGAAAAACAATAACCCGAAAACAATTAAATTTAAATGAAAGTAGAATAACCAGGTGGCAGAAAAACAAACCATGGGGGATTTGTTTAAAAAACTAGGACAAATATTTTATTTAAATAAAATATATTTATTTTACAAAAAACAAAACAACAAGAAAAGCACAATTCTTAAAAAAATGCAATAAATGTTAATAGTCAGTAACAATAAAAAAAAGTAAACAAAATAATAAATATTCGTATATTTAGTAGTAGTTTTCCGAATTTCGCATTTTTTGGAGGACAGCCTGTTGGTCTTTGAAATAAGTTAAAAATTGTAAACAATCCATATCTTGAAAATTGTATTGCACACACGTGAGATCGTCGTCTATGATGAAACGATTTCTCCCGTTGGTTCATTGTGACTATATTAAAGAAAACACTCTTTCTAGGTTGGCATTATGAGCAAGGATTGCAAAATAAAATTCCGCAACTTTTTTAACTTCACCAAACTGTTCGATGCTTGTACAATTTCAAAATATTCAATAGTAATACCATGAGTAGGATGAATATTTGTGATAATTCAGACGATTTATTAGCTAAACGAATTTTGTGTTGCGATGGAAATATCACGAGTGGCGCAGCAACTTTTAGATTAAGTATATTATATAAAAATACATATATGTTATATTTATAATATTTTAAAAAAATCGGAAATTCGAGTTTGTTTAAAGTGTTGCTCCAGGTATTTTTATTTTAGTTTTGCCACAACAATCACTCTTTGTAAAGTTCTCTAAGATGTCCTTTTTTTTTTCATATTGTAGACAAAGTACTCTGGGATTCCGTAGTTTTTTGCCACTACACTTTTTTTGCCGCCTTTTAATGTATCATTAATTATATTGCTCTTTTGCCGTGGATTTAGGATACAAAGTTTTCTTTTCGGCATTGTGCTGGCAACGGAAACAATTTCATTTAAATTTGCCCAAGTATGCAAGAGCTAGAACCAAATATTGTTTTGTCTGCTGGATAAAACATAGATATTATTCTACAACTTTGTATGTGTGTAACATTATGTCTGAAAATTCTGTTCGACTCAGACAAAGTAATTTATATTGCTTCTGATAAGGCACGTCCACAGATTTGTGTTCGAGTTGGAGAGTAATTTTTACATGTAAGGCAACGCAAGTGCTACTGCCATTCAAAAAATTCGACTTACAGAAAAATTCTACTTAGAGGAAGGCCGACTTGGAGGGAGTCGACTGTATTAAACAGTTTGGCGGACTTGAATCCACAAGTCGTCAACATTTATTATATGTACAAAGGGAGATGTATTTCACTAATTTGCACAAATGTAAAATTCACTTAAACAAATTGGTGACAGACATATTTTGTACAATATTATGAAGAAAAATTGTGCAACTGTCATTATATGATTATGTGAAATTCTTACTGCCAATAATTTCAATATCCTTGTCAAAAATATTCCTATATGTTTCTCAAATAAAGTTGCAGTTGACTTTTGAATATATATAACAACGTTTATACAATAGAATACATAAAAACACAATAATTATTTGAGTAACTTTCTGAGAATATATTGAACAACAAATCTAAAGCCGAAAAGTTTATGTATAAAGTATTTATACAGTTTCTTCGATCATTTCGAACCCAAAATATCAATGTTTAAAACAATACTTTAATTTTAGAATTGGACAAGTTTATTACATGGTTGCACTATTGCTGAATGTGGATAAGTATAATATTTACTGTGGATTTCTACAATTGTCTAGTTTAATAAAATATTTTGAAGAAATTATTAACACAAATTATTTCTACAGTTTATAAGGATTAATAATACAAAAGCATAGGTATATAAAATTTATTTTTAACACTTTTAACATAATGAAAACACCATAAAATTAGTTGTGTAGCAGATTTAAACATACAAAAATACATAATAATTCTAAACAGATAAGCATGACTAACAACAAGTGTAACACAAATATTATATGATTAAGGAAATACTACTCTAAAAGTCTACTCACGTGTACCCACAGAATAAATAAGACTGTCTATTAAGTTCCTGTCTAGAGTTTCCAGTGCTTCCCTTTTGCTTTGATTGATAGAGGTTGCAGCAGTAGTGGTACGTAGGGTTGCCACATTTGTTTGACGGCTCCGCCGAAGATTTAAATTTTTAATAATAATGATAATAATAGACGAATTTGTATGTTGGAATTCTAGATTTCAAAAGTTATTTTATTATTTGGTCTTGCCTGAATACCGGTCATTTTTTGGGTCTAATAATAATAAAAACAAAACTTTTTCTTTTAATACCTTGGTGTGGAGTGTAAAGTAGATTCGTGTTAAACATCAGTAGCAACAGAGGAACGTTCGTGCACGTTAAAATTGTGTCCTGAGAAACATGCAAAGTCCATTTAACAATAAAAAGTAAACCATAATGACGAAACTTGTATTTCTGGTCGCTTTCAACAGCCCTTAAAATTTGTACATTTTTTGAAACATAATTAAAAAAGTCAACAGAATTCATATTAAAATTCGTTTTGATGCATAATTCTGCTTTCAATAAATTAACTGACATTTTATTTCTGTCCATGTCTGCTTCATTAAGAAAAACACACGTTCCACGTTAGCATTGCTCACGCTAATCGACAAAGCTGGTTGTACAATTTTGTAGATATTCCTACAAAATTCGGGATTTCTTTGAAAAAATTGATACCATTTTTCCTTTGTAGGAATATTCGTTGGTAATATGGGAATTATGTCGTTTAGGATCCCCAATTCTTTGTATACTTCGTCATAATTTACCGTTTTTACATTTTGGCCTAATACGTCTTGTGCCAGGTCACAAATTTCAGAAAATTCAATTTGTCGATCCAAGTTAAGCAATTTGAATCTTTTGAATGGCGGTGCATCATAATTATACCAATTTTTAAATATTGTATACTTCTTGTGTAAACAGTAAACACTTATAAAATCTGTTTCTGTGAATAGCCGGAGACCATGCTTAGCCGACCGGCGTTGATTTTCTAAAACCGGAGACGTCGGCCAAAAATCGTAGATGTGTGTAAGAAAACTCCAAAATAATAGACAAAATATAAAGGATATTTATTGACCACCGTCAATAACGGACGATCGGTATCCACTGACTTCTCACTCCTGCCCTGCTTCCCGAGAGCAAAACCCTGACTCATACAATTCTATATATGGTTATATGATTCCTATTCGCAATTCCAACATAATAAACACGAGACATAATAAAAGTTCAGCATTAACACTCGACTTCTCGATTTTCGTACACTCGGCCATCCTGTCAAGCGGGCTGTCCGCAGACCGCAACCTCCACGGCAAACCGGGCATTTCCTGTCAATTCTGAAAAACTGGGCAACACTAGCCCGTGTGGCACAACCACCTTTAACAACAACGTCTCGTTAGCTGGACAACCCTGTCCGTGTGGTATTCACCACCTCATCATCTAGCAATTACCTGGGCATAGTGTCCGTGTGGCTTACAACCACTTCCAACAAACGTCTCGTTAGCTGGACAACCCTGTCCGTGTGGTATTCACCACCTCATCATCTAGCAATTACCTGGGCATAGTGTCCGTGTGGCTTACAACCACTTCCAACAAACCAACTGGACAATAGTCCGTGTGGCCTACAACCACTCTACTTTTTCATCATCAACTGGACAAATCGTCCGTGTGGCTCATGACCACTCATTTGTATGTGCAGACTAAACTTGAGCTGACATCCAGGGTCGCAACTTCTCGACCGCTGCTACGCTTCTTGCCTTGTAACGTCCTTCACGTAGATCTTCTACCACATAACGATCGTTGAACAAAGCAGATACTACTCGGAATGGCCCTCTAAACTTGGGTAGTAGTTTCTTGCTCGAACCAGTAGGCGACACACTAGTAATCTGCACCAATACCAAGTCATCCTTGCTGTATTTGACGGCTTCTTTCCGGGATTTGTCGTAATATTTTTTTTGTCGAGCCTGGTCGGCGGAGATGTGCCTTTCCATGTCGGCCCGCAGCTCGGTAAGGTTGAGGCGGTCCAGATCTACCTCGATGTCTGCCAACAACTGTGCTTGTGCTGCTGGTCGCGGATGATAGCCCATCAGTGCTTCTGAAGGTGTCGTATTGATACCTTTACTAAAGCAGGTGTTCATGGCACTTTGAACTTCCTTCACATGTGTGTCCCATTCAGTGCTGTTAGAATCAGCACCAAGAGTAGCCAGCTCAGCAAGTATGGTCCTGTTGTATCGTTCACACTGCCCGTTGGCCCTCGGGGTCGCAACCGCGTTTAATACATGTTTAATATTATACGTCTCGCAGAACAGCTGAAACGAGTGCGAAGTAAAAGCACTACCCCGATCACTGATTATACGTGTCGGAACACCGAACAAGCACATGAGTTGCTGAAACACCCGCACGACTGGTTGACTCTTCTGGGACTTCACTGCTTCAATAATGACGAATTTGGTAAAGGCGTCGACAATCACCAACAAGAACTTGTTCCCTTGAGAACTCGTCTCGAAAGGCCCCAAATGGTCTACGTGAACCGTGTGAAATGGTACACTCACTTTCTCTATAGGATGCAATTTCCCTTGCTTCTTCCCTGCAACCCGCTTGTAGTAAGCACAGTTTAAACACGCTCTTACATATTTCGTCACGAATCGACGCATTCCTGCAAACCAATAATGCTTCTGCATTCTCTTCAACGTGTTCTCAATTCCCGAGTGACCCGCCTGATCATGGCATAGTCTGCAAACTTGCCATCTTACGTTTCTAGGCACCACCCATGCTGTTTTGCCATTCTGTAATTTTCTGTACACTCGTTCATTCTTCACAGCATACTCAGCGCCATATCTTTTCGCCTCACTATTTCTCTCTTCATTACCTAGTATGGTTCGAATTCGAACAATCTGTTCGTCCTGCATCTGTGCAGCCAATATCCAGTCTCCTTCTGTTAAATTAGCCTGATTAATCTCCAGTATCTCTAAAGGCTGCCTACTCAGTGTATCAACATGTGTCATTTTCACCCCAGGCCTGTATGATATTTCGAAATTATATTCTTGTACTTCGAGCCACCATCTTGCCACTCGCGGTATCAAATCCTTCTTCGCAAACGCTGTTCGCAAAGAACTACAATCTGTTACAACTCGAAATTTTGTTCCAAGCAGGTAAACTCGAAAATGCCGCAAAGCACACACCACGGCCAAAGTTTCTAGTTCATATGAATGGTAACATTTTTGTTCAGGTGTCGTTTGTTTGCTGTAGTAAGCCACTACTCGAAACATTTCATCGTGCCGTTGCAGTAATATTGCACCAAACCCCAACGAACTTGCATCGGTATGTAGCTCTGTCTCTAAATCGGGATTGTAAATAGCCAAAACCGGTCTTTCAGTAAGAACCTTCTTGACAGTCTCAAATGCCTCTTGCTGCTCCGATTTCCAACTCCAAGGTACGTCTTTTCGTAATAGTCGCGTTAGCGGTTCCACAATCCTGGCATAATTTTCCACAAGCATATAATTCGTTGCTGTCCTTAAAATTTGAGGCTCTGGCGGCTCGAGCGATGTTTGCATCAGGAATTCCACCGATCACCGCGTCAACGAGATACGATTCGGGTATCACGACATTTAAGAGACGCAATTTTGCAAGTTTTGCGAAACAGTACTCACTCAGCTCCTGTCCAGGGGCGGCTTCATAGTTTGCAGCATCACGCAGCAACTTCGCAAACGGATGGGGTTTTTTTAAATTGTTTCATCAATACTCGCCTCAGATCTGGCCAGTTCACATTCAACTGCTGTTGACTATCGTACCACTGCCTTGCCATTCCCCGAAATCTATTTGCGACCACTCCGGTTACTGACTTGTTACTCCATTTGTAAGTCTTCGCTATTTCATCCACTCGTGACACCCAGGCTTCAATCGTTAAGTCGTCCTTTCTGGGGTCGAAAATAGGTACTAACGCCTCATCACTAGGTCCAGGTACACTGAACTTCGATGCACCCTGTTCAATTGTCGCTAAACGCCGCTTTAGTTTTTTTAACTCGCGTTTCGCGTCACCCGACGAACTCGACGACGAAGTACTCGAAGACGAGGAACTCGAAGACGACTCATGCCGACGTTTTTTATGGGAACTCATATTGATTGGTAATTAGTCAAAGTGTCAACAATTCACCGCGATTTATTATTGCACAACTTGCACAACGGGTCAAAACTGCGCAAAACTTTCACAACCGTACAAAAGTAGAAAACTGCTCAGGTACCTATCACACAGGTGAGCACCGGGTCAATCCCACTTCTGAATTTTGTAAGAAAACTCCAAAATAATAGACAAAATATAAAGGATATTTATTGACCACCGTCAATAACGGACGATCGGTATCCACTGACTTCTCACTCCTGCTCTGCTTCCCGAGAGCAAAACCCTGACTCATACAATTCTATATATGGTTATATGATTCCTATTCGCAATTCCAACATAATAAACACGAGACATAATAAAAGTTCAGCATTAACACTCGACCTCTCGATTTTCGTACATGTGGTAACCCTAGTAGTGGTAAGTATTTTAAAACAATTAGTTCAGTATTTTAGAACAGATAAAAAAACTATTCCATTTAAACTTTTTCTTACCTTGTGATAGGTCATTTTCTAGTTCTTTTGTTAACAACTCTTGTAGATATGAATCCTAAATATAAACAGGTGAAAATGGTGATGCTTACCGATAAATATATCGATTAAATCTGAGAACCTCCAGTCTGTTAACAAAGTTTTGTTATTCATATTACACCAATTAGCTTACTTAATTGAATCAGGGATGTTATGTCACACACTGCAACAAACACTTTCCGAAGTCGGTCTGATTTTTTTGCGTCTTGGCGCCTTTAACAGGTTCGCACTAGTTGGTACGAATGGATTGTTATGTCTTCTCGAACTCCAATAAAAGCGCAGTAATGGATTTACTACACATTCAACAAAATGTGCAACCAGTCTCTACAATTATATAACGTCACATGGGTGACTATATTGCTAAAACTTTTTGCACAGTTGTTCAAGTCATACAAATTTTGTTTAAATGTGTTAAAAGCTCCACTTCAAACTCATTTAATATCTAATGGTATATTAAATTCACTTTTTTGTCTTAACCGGTTATAGTTGTGTGGAAGTTACATCAATCACAAACGCGTTCAATCCTTTTCAACATATGTTTTACAATATTTTAAACCAAATGTTTTATTTTCTTTCACAATTGATATTCCAACAATATTGTGTGATATTTTAGAAGTCCAGTTCTTTCTGTGTTAATTCATCCATTTAAAATTTCCAAAAATATGAAAAGTCTCCATCCAAGCTGTTAAATAAACCAGACGGCCGCTACACATTTGTTCAATGCATTACTAAATATAAGATCATTATCCGTATCATTGTCGTTAATATTAATTGTTTGACTTGCTGCCCCAGGACCTCGAATCACCTTAGCAGTCACATGATCAGCATCATCTCTCAAGTTGGCGTTTCCAGTTTATCCATCATATACTAAATTGAATTTCGCTTTACTCAATAACACCAATTGCTCGTCTGTTAGGATGCACATTCGTTTTGGTAAATTAACTTTGCATTCGTCTAATGTCAACAACACTGTTCGTCCGAATCTGTTAACAATTGAATAGATTAAATTAATTGTTATATAGTTTCAGTGAAGTAAATACTTAACTTAGTGTTTTCTACCACAGCCTGATCCTAGACCCCACCATACTGGTTAAGGGTTAATATCGTTTAATATAATTTTTGATGATCACTGCTACTACTTACTTTCTTTACTCCAAAATGATACGTTTCGTACCACGATCAGAATTTGAAAACGAAGACATAATTTTTCACTATTATCAACAGTCTTGCTATGTTAAGACGATATGATGCACATGAATCTCAGTGCTGAACTGACTTTACGAAATTAAATCCTCGTTTTATAGTGCATAATACACATTAATATTCATGACATTAATTAAAATGAGTACATAAGGGTTTGAGGTAAAATATTGTCAGACGACCGGTATCGCGTTTTCTTGTTAAGATGAAGCGATAAAAAACAATTAACATAATACACGCATACGCTTTACACACCTATTTTGGACTGATTAAAGTTTCTACTTTTTTTTCTTAACTACATTCTTTGACTAAACACGAGATCGTCGTCCGTATCGTCATCATTTAGATCGATTGTTTGACCTGCATGTGCCTGCCTCAGCAGTCGTTTGATCAGAATTCTTTTTTTCAAAGTGTATTGAGTTCGCGTTGCCAGATTTGCCGTCGTAGATTAAGTTGAATTTTGCTTTACTTAACAATTCCACTTGATCATCTGATAGCATACACATCCGCTTCGGTAAATTTATTTTACAATCGTCTAATGTTAACAACACAGCTCGTCCAAATCTGTTGGCAATTAAGTGGATATAAATTAATTCTTAATAGTTTCAGTGGTAAATACTTCTTAGTGTTTTCTACATCGGCCTGATAAATAGGTTGTTTTTTCCAACTGTTAATTCCGGTAGTACCTTGAATTCAGCAAACTTGACAACAGTATTAACTTAATTTAATAACTTTATACGCTACTATAGATGTGGGTTTCTCTCTAGTCTCGTTCCGTTTTATTATTTTCGGTCATTTCATCTGTATGTTTTGTAATAAGTATTAGAAGATCCCGCTTATCCTTCCATTTCAGGACTATCATACCCTTATTTTTTCGTGCAATAACCTCTCCTTTTTTCAATTTAGCAGAAACTACTTCCTGAAGTAGGCCCCT
The DNA here is from genome assembly GCF_036711695.1 of Zophobas morio. Taxonomy (NCBI): domain Eukaryota; kingdom Metazoa; phylum Arthropoda; class Insecta; order Coleoptera; family Tenebrionidae; genus Zophobas; species Zophobas morio. Next base: position 13,227,532 of record NW_026972122.1, read on the forward strand.
TCTATTCTTTCTTACTGTTCCTACTAAATGAGTTTTTCTATTTTGAAGCTTTTCAGCAAGTTCTACGCTGGTGTACCAGTTGTCAGTGTAAAGTGTAACACCTTTATCTAGCGATTCTTCCATTAACTTAAAAGTGACTCTTTTGTCTTATCGGCATCACAGTAAATTTTGGTATGATAAGTATAGCCTCCTGGAAGGCATAATTTAAACAGTTTAATACCGAATTTATGTCTCTTCCTCTTGATGTACTGGCGAAATTTCAAACGTCCCCGAAAGGGGATCATTGTTTCATCAATACACTGGTCTTCATCAGGCAGAATTACTCATTTAAATTTCTGATCGAGCAGATTAACTAATGATTGTAATTTATGGAGTCCATCTCCAAAATTGTCTAAATATAGGGGAGAATCTCATTTGGAAGAGTGACAACAGGGTTACTGTTAATAAGGTCAACGTTATTCTTTGTGATTAACCCTTTGAGTCACATATAGAGAAAAAATATTTCAAAAATTATAAAACTGTGTTTGGAGACTTATAGTATTTTAATAAATTTTTTGAGCGTGATAATATAAGTTTACATTTTCAAATTTGGAAATTAAGGCATGTCCATTCCAATGGACACTGTGACTCTAAGAAGTAGCTACATAAACTATTTTAAATTTTAAAAAAATATGAAGAAAAGCAAACAAAAATTTATATTTTATGAAAATTCAAAAAACAATTTCTTTCCTTTTGTAAACATAAATGAACATCACATTTGGTGCAAATTGTGTGTGATTTGCCTCTGCATTTTTCCATTTTGCACCTAGTGGCTTCTTTTTTATTATCAACCAATGGATAATGCTCGTAATCATCAAATCGTGCTTCTATGTGTGGCCTCGTTTCCGTTTTTCGTTTTCTTGGTGGTGTTCTTTGCTCTGTTTCAGCACTTGGGCGTCCTCTTTTCGGTTGTTAGTAGATAGTGCCTAGGATTAGTGGGGTAATAAATCATGTTGACAGGTGACGTTATCTTGACAGCTGTCAATCAAGATAACGATCTTAATGGATTTTTGACGTGTGCTGTCAATCAAGATACCGATCTTAATGGCTTTTGATTACTCATAATTTAATTTTTAATCGCGAACGTAATTAAATTAATTATATCATTATTAAATTTAATTAGATCACTATTAATTTGATAGCGGATTTAAATAATTTAAATTTAAATATATATTTTTAATTGTGTATTGCGGGTTGCATGCATATGTACATAAATACGATAATGTTTTAAGATTACGCAATTGAATCAATGATTAAAATACTAATTACACCATCATTAATTCATTCTGAATATAATACGATTTGATGTGGGTTAATATCTGAAGCGTTTTGATAATTCTTTGATCGATTGCATTATTAACTAAAAATTAGATCGTAATGACCATTAGCCCGTGCCAATAGCTCAATAATGATGACGCACTCTATGCAAGCGACTCATCATCTACAAGCACAGACTTGTTTCTGCATGTATTTTCATGTTATACCCATGCTCCGAAGTCATTAATCACTAGCCCCACGGCAACATCTCATTATGATGTTTGTCCATTAGCTTTTTGTTATTAAAGACATACCGACGACGCACTTTTTGCAGACGAGTCATCATCTACAAGCACAGACTTGTTTCTGCATGTATTTTCTTGTTATACTCCTTGGATTTTGATTACTCATAATTTACTTTTTAATCGCGAACGTAATTGAATTAATTATACCATTATTATTTAATTAGATCACTGTTAACTTGATATAGAATTTAAATAATTTAAATTTAAATAGATATTTTTATTACCGAACAGCCGGTTTACATAATAATAATATTAATAGTTCAAACAACCTTAAGCGAGCAAAAAATCATGCGAATTTTCAACGCTCGTTTAAACCAAAAGTGAATTTTATGTTATAAATATTTTCGGTAGATGGCGCATCGAAGAGGAATCTATTTTCTTGCGGTGATGTCTTAATTTTTGGTTATTTCTTCTACTTTATTATTAATAACGATCATTTTTATAAACTTACTTGGCTAATAGGTGGCATATTTCAGCAGGAATTTTTAAATTTGAACAATAGTCTTCTTTCTCATGAAGATTTGACTTACAAAAGTCGACATATCTATTTGGACTAATTTTTATTATACTGAATACCACTCATACACTTGTTAACTCTTATGGCAGAAGTGTGAATATTTGTTAATATTTAACCATTTAGTTTTAGTTTAGTTTTGTTAAAAACAAATTAGAAAAGAGCGATTTTTATGATAATAATCTGTTTATCTACATATCGAGAGCGCAATAAAAATCACGATCAAAAATAACCATGGATTTTTGAAGATTTGTCTTGGATAGAATTTTGTCTTTTCAGATTAATTTTTTATTTCAATTGAATAGTTTGAGCCGAAAGTACAACGATAAAAGACAAACTTTGAAAAATCCATGATTGGCTTTGATCGTGTTTTTATTCTTCTCTCGGGGTAATTATACACAAATAAATATCATGAGAGATGTAAGCCCTAGTTTCCATTGAACGGTCGCAGTGCACAGTGACACCTGTCGATAATAATTATGTAAATCACGACATTCATAAATCGGACATCGCTGTTGAGTTTTGATTTTTTTTCTTTTTTCTTACACAATTTGAAGGGGAATTAAGACTAATTGATGTAAACACATCAACTAATTCCATGGTCTTACTGCTGTCTGTCGCTACCCAAGAATAAATCATTTTTCGACGAATTTGGATTTGTAGAATTTTGTAAATCAACCCCTTACATATGTAGACAACTCATATTCGAAACTACACTTTATCAAGTGCTGCTATATACTCACTATACTAAACATCCATTGACATTGTCAGTTTTACTAACGTCTTAAAATGTCTTTCAGTTGAAGTATTGTTTAACTGATTAAAACTCATTGTATTTTATTCAGCACTTTATTTCACGAATCAATTATAAACAACATTTCTAACACGATTTTGTACCCACGTATATATAGAGCCGACAGACCGCTCCTTTTGAAATATATGCGAATATTTTCTTTGGATCACCCGACAAAGCGAAAGTTTCGGCAGTTTTTTTTCTTGTAAATTGTATTTAAATTCTGTGTGCATTACGTCTAATTCTGCTACTGTCCACTTTAATTTTCTTCCCCTTTTACATAATGGACTCCGATACAAACGCAATGAGGGATTTTTTAGGCGACCTTCAATTTCTTGAGTCGTAGGATTTCGGGACGACGGCGACGGACTTTGTAGTTTTGCAGGACTTTTTCGTTTCTTCTGAGGTGTATTAACAGGAGCGCTTCTTTTTTCAGTGCCTACATAAAAAATAAGTACATTTTCTTTCAGTTTACAAGTGTTAATTTAAGTTTAGTGTATATCAATTTAACAATAACTTAAAAACTACAATTTTAAAAAGTTGCTACTATAGTTCTTAACAACTTTACAGCATACAGCATGGTTTATATACATTGCCGAAATAAAGATTTTTGTTAAAAAATTGGTTTTACTTTAGTTTATTCCAAAAGACTTGGATTTAATTTGTAAAAAAAACAGTAATAATGTAAGTATGTGAAAAACAAAAAATGGGTCAAATTTTTAAAAGTTGCAGAAACACATTAAAGTTGCCACAGACTTAATTAATATTTAGCTATACCTAATTCATAACTATAAAACAGTTTAAAGTGAACCCAATTATTTAGAAGCAATTTTCGTTCATATCAGTTTTCTAAATCTCAAATTATAAGTAAAAAATATCATTCTAGGAAATTTCCTAAATGTATATCTTTCACTATTTATCTGATCGTACTTACTTGGTTCATCAGGATTCGTATCCTCAATGTCATAGTCTTCATCAGGAATAAACGGTTCTAAATCTTCTAATCTTTTTCCTCGATATTTCTCAATATCATCGTCTCCATCAATGACACTCAAAAACCGTGATAAAGTAAAAATGTTAACTGAAGCATCATTCAGTCTATAATTGGACAAATGTACATTTAAATCATGTCCCATGTAATCTGCGACGTGCTGCATTTCATTGTGGGATAAATCCAAGATCTGTGCTTGTGTAGCCACTTGTTTCCGTAAGTAAGTACCAGTGAATGACCTGGGTGCTTTAAGGTTAGCGTTATGAACAAATTTTCGAAGTGCCACTGACGCTGAGAGGTGACCATTATTATTATTGAATGCAAAGAGAAATACATTACTCTCTTGAATTTGTGCTTGTTCTCGAAATGATAAATAAAAATCGAGGGCCCTAAAACAGTTACTTTTAGTTGCGAAATATTTTAAAAAGTGGATAAGTATTCACAAAACCTCAAATTTACTACAGTCCTTAAACAAAATATATTGATATAGAATTTGAAATTTTGTGAAAACAGTATAGTTAAAGTGCTTACTCTATATGTTCTGATTTCAGTAGCAGGTTAAGAGGCCTGTGCCGTTTACCCAAGATGAACATAAATGAAAATTTCTCAGCTAATATACGTTGCAGGCGATTAAGATGTTTGTAATTTTCCTGTTGGAGTTGTTTTCTTGTTTTGTAGTCTTCTAAAAGCATACGAGAACTTTCTCCTGGTCGTCTACGATTATATATCATTATTTGGCATAGTATACATTCACCCAATGTCTTCCATGATCTAATGTCAAAATTTTCACTTTTAAGTTGTTCTGTACTTTGGAGCAAAATCTTTTTAAGGTATTCATTAAAGATTTTTACATCTTCCTGACTTGGTATTTCCTTTGCGGTTTTAACTTTCTTAATGTTCGCCGTTTTCAAAGCTGTTTTAGTAATTTCATTTTTAAATTCTTGTTTATGTAAGAATTCAAAATTTCTAAGCGTTACCATACGTGGATCTTCCTCAGCTACATTATTTTCAAGAAGCTGAATCTTTAAACGAGAGGCAATTGTCGTCAATAAAGGGCCAAACTGTAAAGCAAGAGATGGAGCGGTGATAACCTCTTCATCTCTAGAACCTGTAAGATTACGTATAGCCTGCATTATTAATTTGTATTTAGATGGCATAAAACATTCAGCGAACGAAGTGATTGATGGATCCAGCTGTTTAATAATCAACAACAATCTTGCACATCGTCTCATCTGTGACCTAGTATTATCCATAAAACGTTGTTCTGAATTTAGCTTGCATAAATGTATTCCAAGCAAAAGTATTGTCTGATCATTTTTTGCTACTACACCAATTTCGTCGTTTAGCATGTTGCTTACGAGTTTTATATGAAGTTTTTCTTCTAAACTTTTTGAAATTTGTCTCTGATCTAAAATTAAAGCATTTTGACGCCTACGTCTTCTGTCTGGGGCTCTTTTTGAACATTTTAATTCATGTTTAGCAAAATTTCGTTTTGCAAACAAGCCAGAACAAGTGGGGCAGTGAATACTTTCAGATAACTTTTGTTTTATTGGTTTTCTTACAGGGATTCTTTGATGTAAATTTACTTGCAAATTGTACTTTTGATCACCTTTCAACCGAAGTTGACGTAAAAGTTTGTTTTTCTCTTTTGTTGGTTTGAAGCACATGTTTTTTACTTCAGTTTCTTTTGCATGGACCTGCAAAACATAACATCAAGATAAGAAGTAAAATTTATGCTCATTACCTTTTGCAAATGGCGACCCATACAGGTTCTTAGTTTACCACAGTAGAAACAATAGTGCCCTTTCAATTTTGTAGAAGATTTCAGTTCAGAATCTATAGGCTGCATTATAAGAGACGTTATATTTTGATTTATATGATCCGCTTTTATTTCTGTACCTTCTAATACTACATTTGGTGGAATGCAACATAGTATGTGGCACATTAAACTTTTTTCTTGTCTATATAAGAAACCAATATTCTTTCCATGGGTTGATACTAAAAAACAGTGCACTGCAGAAAAATATCACTAGATTGTTAAACTTATTTACATTTACAATCGTGATTAATACTTTGGTCGAAAACGTGGCAACTCAGGTATCTTTCATCGGAATGAGACAAAGCAGCACTGAACATACCGACATGATACTGTCCCTCATGAAATGTTTCTATAGTTTCCAGAATAACTTTACCAGAGTTATAAATTTTTATCTTACTGCAAGCTTTTTTAATTCGGTTCATCTGTGGTCGTTCTCCAACAAATCCGCTGTCTGCAAAATTATATTAAATGATCTAAGAATCATACAAAATGATTAATTACCTAAACATGTTTTATCTTCTTTGGTAAATAATCTGCGCCTAACTGTTTGTTTGTTTACTCTGGTACAAAGAGGCTCAAACGATATTGGAGTTATTGTCCGTCCTGTACTAGGCGTAGATTCATCTAAAAATGTTGTTAATTAACGACAGTTACTTGATTTAACTTTCAATTAACTTACCTGGTATATATTCGTCATCTGTAAATTCTGGATCTGCATATGGATCATCTTTGTCGGAAGCTTCATCTGATGATAGACAGTACTTCACAGACTTCTTGCTTTTTATAACATCGGTTAAATGAACAGAACACTCTTTTGTACCATAATCTAAAATGCAATATTAGATTTAAAATAATATAATTGTTATTTTAAATCGCTCATCAGAATGTGGTTTTAAATTTGATACAGAAAATAATCAAATATTTTTATTATATGAATAATTCATGGTTTCAGTTTGGTCGAAAAAGGTCCCTCTAACTTTCATATTATTCAAAAATTTGGTCTAAAGTATTAGTCAGAACTTGTCCCTACAGTGTAACAAATACAGCTTTTTCGAAAAATTATAAAGTTTGAGTTGGCATTTTTTATGACAACCCATATAAGTTTACATAAAGATGTATGGACGCTTACAATACAAATAACGAAGTTATTGTATTGTATGTTTCAAGTGAGTTTTTCTATTACAAAATTTAGAGATGACGAAGATAAACAGATAAATTTTGAGTAACGATTTACCATACTTACGATTACCTTAAAATGTTTGCACGATCTCAGAGCATTCGGTTTTTCAGTTAAATTGTAAAATGTTATTACTTTTTCTTTAACCTGAAGTCTATGCTCAAAAACATACACATGTATATATATATATATATGTATATATATAAATTCATTATATTTTGACATTTTGGATAGGATTTATTTGGTAAATTTTTGAGATTATGTCATGTTTTTAGATTAAGACGAGACAAACGGATACATTTTGATTAACGATTTATCATGCTCACTTTATACAATTTTATTTTTTTTTAATATCTGGATATCTAGGGTAAAAAACCAAGACGGATTCAGGAACTACAAGTAAAGTTGTATGTTATTTTATAATATTTAAATAACATTTAATATGCAAAATTTTGAAGTTACGTCAACAAGTTGTTGGTAGGGATGATTAGGACAAATTTTAGTTGGCGTTTTACCATCTACACGATATTCCTAAAGTGCTTATAAAATTTGGAATCGGAACAATCGGTAGTTTTGGAGATTGTCTAATGAAAATCAACAGACAGACGGAAACGGGGACCTATTTTTTCATACTCTGAAACATGAAAGTTGTCATTCGCCGAGTCTACCCTATTACAATATTTCCTTAGCTTACTCTAGGGAGGTAAAAAAGGATTTTATTATCTTGTCAATCTATAAATTAGAGCAAGATCGGGAGTGTTTCATTGAACTTATAAACTGATGTGTATTCTTACGAAAAATATCAAATAAAGAGGAAGAGGATTTCTATCTAAATAACTTTTTACTTCCTGAGCATAAGCTGAGGATTGTAGTAGAATTCATCGGACGAATGACTACTTTCACGTTGTTCGACGTTTCATGATTGCTAGAGTACGAAAACAGATCTCTCATTGTTGTTTGTCTGTTAGTTTGTCTGTTTGACTGTCTATTCTCCGTCTATGTCGATTTTATTAGACAGATAAATCCGAAACGACAAACAGATGGAAATAGGAAATCTATGTTCTCGTATTCTACATGATCATGAGACGGTGAGAAATCATGATTACGTCACTTCCAAATTATACATATAACATGACTAAATTTTATAAAGTCACAGATTCCTACACGTGTAGTATATGTATCCGCCTTGATTTTTTTACCCTAGACATCCAGATTTTTAGAAAAACAAAATTATATAACAATATTTTATATTTTAACTTTGAAACTGAACAAACAAATGCCCCGAAATTAGGCAAACGTTTTAAGGTTATCGTCAGCATGGTAAATTGTTAATCAAAATTAATCCGTTTATACCCTTTCAAAATAGATGACGTCATCCCAAAATTTTGCCGAATAAATCCTATCGAAACTGTGCAATATACTATGAGTTTATACTTGTGGTTTAACAATGCATTTATATTTTAGAATTGTTTGTACAGGGTGCAAAACAACTTAATGAATGAGGGTAAGACGAGTCGTCACGTTTTTTGCTTACGGATTGTCAATACATTTTCAGAATGTAATATCTCTCGTTATTAACACACTTATTTTTATGAAATTTTAAACATAGCATGTCAACACCTTCCACTATATCACTTGGGGGTAGTTTTGTAAAATGAGTTTATCATTTTTTTTGTTTTGGTAAAAAATTTTATCGCATATTTCTAAAACTCGAAATTTATATTATTTATGAAAGTTTTTGAACCTGGTTTTCACCACTATTTTTAGCTTACAAAACTCTAAAAATCTTATCAACATCGCCGAATTTTTTTGTCGTAAAAAAGAGTTTATCACAATTAAACACATTTATTGTTATGAAATTTTAAACATGTCATCACCTTCCACTATCTCACTCGGGAGTAGTTTTGTAAAAAGGAGTTTATCATCATTTTTTTTTTCAGTTTTGGTAAAAAAAAATTATCGCTTATTTTAAAATTCGAAATCTTTATTATTTAGGAAAATTTTAGAACACGGCTTTCACCACTATTTTTAACTTACAAAACTAGAAATCCTATTAGCAACATTGTCGATTTTTTTTGTCGGAAATGAGATACAGTAAAAAGAAGTTTCATGTCAACACCTTCCATTATATAACGCGGAAGTAGTTTTGTAAAAAAGAGCATCATTTTTTAAAATTTTTGGTAACATTTTTTCATCACGTATTTTTAAAATTCCAAATCTCTATTATGTATGAAAATTTTTGGACCCAGTTTTCAACACTGTTTTCAGCTTAAAAACTCTAGAAATCCTATAAACAACATTGTCGCCTTTTTTGTCGGTAAGGAGACACAGTAAAAACAGTTTATGTCAGAGAAGCTTTTTTTTACTGTATCTCATTTTCGACAAAATAATAGGATTAGATATTACACTCTGAAGATGTATTGATAATCCGTAAGCAAAAAACGTGAGGACTCTTAAATCAAGAACGGCTTACTCCATTTTCCAGAAAATTTGGCAATATAATACTGTTATTATTAGTGTTACACTGCACCTATCCAAATTTATATACGTGTCATTGTTAAAATGTTGATGACGACATCACAAAATTTTGTAATAGAAAAACTCACTTGAAAAATAACGCATAGGATATTTCTTGACATTTACTTTAACACTACACACGTATCTTTATTTTCATTTATAGTTGTTCAAAAAAACTGAATATGTTACACTGAGGCGTGAGAAATTCTGTCTAAATAACTTAGACCAATTTTTTATCAACTAAAAATGAAATAAACCTCTAACGACATATTAAAATCGGTTAAAATATTTACGTTAATTGCATAATAATATTTTACAATTTGACAACAGTCAGACCGGTAGTTTCGGAAATTATCTGTGCAATCAAAATCGACACAGACGGCGGACAGATAGGCAGACAGAAACGGGCGACCTATTTTTTCGTACTTTAGGGGTCATGAAATGAACATGAAAATAGCCACTCGTCAAATGGATCTCTCTTTTAAAATATTTACGTTGCGATTGAAAAAATGTAATTTTGCGCCGCGATGCCGACGTCATATTTGCGGTGTACTAAATTTATCTTTCCCCTTTAAGTTAAAAACAATGGCGTTTACGGAATTTTAAATATCTTTATCCGTTATCAAACTGGGACATCCTGTATAGGACTTATCTTCATAAAAAAATGTATGTTGACTCATAACATTAATGTATATAGAGATACAAAAATGTATAAAAAGTACTTACTATGTACATCTGCCGACGATCCTGAGGATGACGTACTGCTCTTGAATTCCATTTGGAAACTTTCAGAGACGGATATTGTTGCACCACGAAGTGGGAAATATTTGTCCTTCCGAACTCGATTTCCGCACTGAAGACCTAATTCTGTCTACGAAAAAAAAAATAAGAATCACTACATAGCTTCTTCACTTGTAAATTTCATAAAAGAATGGAATCATCTTAAAATTTACTTACCAAACGTAGAATACAAACCAACGTTAATAAGTTACCCTTTGGTAACTGATGATTGTACACATTTTTCTTTTGGGTAAATGGTTTAAACCGTAGTTGCACCCCACAACACTTTCCTTTAGGCACACATCACTAAAGCTTAAAAGCGCAGGTAAAAGACACAACAACAGCTTTGGAACAGCTACGATCATGACATAATACAATCTGCTTCCTCTCCCGCCGCCGCCGCCGCCGCCTATAGTCAGCAATAACACAGAATGCCAGGAAAAAAAACAATAAGTGATGTCAGCAACGGCAAGGTTGTTATTCTGTAATGGTTTAAAGTCACGACGATATCAAGGAAAGAAATTCTTCAGAATCGTTGAACCAACAGATTATAAAAAATGTTATTTTTTCCTAAAAACTAGTTAATGAAAATGAATTCTAGGAGATATTTTGATCAAAATAGGCGGAAGCATATTTTTGGTTTTTAGGATAAAATGACCAAAGATTTTTACTTCCCGGAAGTAAGCTAAGAAGGTACATATTGAAATCGGGTCCATCTGACGAATGGCTATTTTCATGTCTACTCGAAGTTTCATGACCCCTAAAGTACGAAAAAATAGGTCGCCCGTTTCTGTTTACCAGTCTGTCCGCCGTCTGTGTCGATTTTGATTGCACAGATGATTTCCGAAACTACCGATCTGACTGTTGTCAAATTGTAGAAATGCTAAAGCGCTAACCAAAATTTGTCTAATCATCCCCAGTAATAATGTAATTACGTCCTCAAAGTTGTACATGGTAAATGTTATTTAAATTTTATAAAATATTATATTCCTGCACATATAGTTTATGAATCCATCTTGATTTTGAGCCCTAAGGGTGCAAATTTTTTTAATTGTGTAATAATATTTTACAATTTTACTTTGAAATGCAAAATAGAATTCTTTGAATTTTTGCAAACGTTTTAAGGTTATATTTATATAAGATAGTAAGCATGGTAAATCGTTAATCAAAATTTATGCGTTTATCCCGCCCCCAAAACGATGACGTCATCTTACAATTGTATCGAAAAAATGTTACAAAATTATTATTTTTTATGATAGCCTCTATAAGTAAAAATAAAGTACATAGAAGAAGAAACTGTGAGTATGTTTCATGTGAGTTTTTTCACATAAAAATTTTATGATGATCATTAACATTTTGTTAAGGACACATTTATCAATTTCAATAGCTCTGGTATAGTGTAATACCAATAACGGAACAGAAGCACTGTATTCTCAACATTTCGGGAAAGTGAAGTGGACCAATATGGATTTGATCATTAAAATAAATTACTTCGATCTTTAAAATATTCTTAATTCGCCCTGTATAACTAATTCTAAATTAAAAGTACGACACTAAGAGTTTTCGAATTTTATATCATCAAAATTAATGTTGGGGTGTTAAACGCTTATAAATAGAGAGCGGAAAATATGCAGCAAAATTTTGAGAAATATCATCATATAATATGCATTCAATTTATGCAAATATGCAGTAACTTTATTAAAATTATCAAGGATATGCAGTTGCTTATGCTCCAAAATAAAAAAAAAATCTTCATAAGCAGAACAAAATTTATTTACAGATTTATCGAGATTACGTCTAATCATAAAAAATTTATAAATAACATGTTTAAACATTAACTAATGACCTTGAACAAGTATATATTGTAAAAATATATGAAAGAAAAATTAATTTTCTATTAGTTTATACCAAATTTGTTTTTACTACAATAAAGAAAAACAAATATCACTATTTTTAACCCAAAAAAAAAAAAATAAATAAATATAATCATGGAAAAAATTGGTCGAAAGTTATTTAGACAGAACTTCTCCCGCTCGTGAAATACAGTATCACATATTCAGCTTTGTCAATAAAGTCAGATTTTTACAAGGACACATGTACCAATTTTAATAGGTACAGCTAATACCAATGACAGCAGTACTGTATTCCCAAATTTTCAGAAACATGGAGTGAGCTATTCTTGATTTAATCAGTAACATAAATTGTATAAACAATTCTAAAAAATATGAATGCATTGATAATCCACAAGTATAGACTCATAATATTTTGCACGTTTTAGATAAGAATAATTCGGTAAAATTTTGAGATGACGTCATCAATTTTTTGGAGGGGATAAACGGATGAATTTTGATTAACGATTTACCATGCTTACGATAACCTTAAAACGTTTGCAAAATTTCAAAGTTGTTAGTTTTGGAGATAATCTGTCTAACAAAAACTGACACTGATGGCGGACAGACAGACAGAAAAACAGGCAGAAAAACAAACAGACAAACAGACAGACAGACGGAAACGGCAGACTTACTTTTTCGTACTGTGGGGGTCATGTAATACGGGCTATGGTTGTAGCCCCGGCGGAAATAATTAACTTATATCTTGGCCCCACACTTTCTTTTAGTATTAGAAATGCGTTTTAATACCAATTAGAGAAGCACTGAAGGCGGCGTAGACGTAAAATAAAATTTGCCAAAGACAAAGTAAATAAAACAAGTCTGGGCTACAATGAACAATGAAATGTCTCTTCATCTAGATAGTTTATATTTAACATGTGAGGATGGTTATTAATTAATTTAATACTTAGGGATTATCGGATTTAAGAGAATTTTATTATTAGCATAGAATTAGTTCCGTGGTTAGTAAGCGAATGAATCAACACCCTTGATTTAGTCGTAAAAATCGTCGGTATCCATGGGCACGTTCCCGCCGTCTCGTCGCCCACGCCGGTTAGCGTTTTGGTATCGCCTACATACAGTTAAAACTAATAGGTACAACTAAATATTTTATGTCATTTTAATTATATGTACTTTAAAGGTCTATTAAAATCCATCAAAAAAGTGTAGTTTGCAATGTAAAAAATATATCGGTTTGCGTGGAGACTCCCACACCGTATACAGGTGTCTTTTTCATTTGATACAACCTGTAACTTTTTTAATTTTAAAGATAAACCTATAGTTCTGTGAACAGATTTGTATCATTTTAAAATATCTATCTGATCCACACCCTCTTATTATCACTTCCGGTAGAAACGGAAATGACAGCAGCTTCATTTTTTATATGGGACACTGGATTTTTTTTATAAGTGGAAAGCTTGCTTCTTTACTACAAAAAATCAAATATAACCGATATTCAATTAAACCGATATCAATTAAAAATTTATTAGTAATCAATTAATTAATTAAATAAATAATAACACAGGGTTGCACCCAAAAAACTGCATGGGATATTATAGGTGAATTTTATGTTTTTTTGTGTGTAGAATCAAGATCTGAAACTCCTTTTGCTCTATCACGTCAGGATTTTCTACCATTAAGGATTTTTTAATTTTTCTACTCTACAAAAAACGTTAAAAACTAAAAATTTTTCTGACAGACGTGATACACCATTCCTTATGTTTATGACTGTGCTGAACATGAATCTGACATCGAAAAGTACGTATCTTGCACCCTTATCCTTGTAGTCCGATGTAAATTCTAAAAACTTGGTAAAATCGCATTTTTTAAAGGTACAAAAATATATGTTTTCGACATATCGGCCATAATCAGACAACTAAAATTTTATTTAGATTGTTCTCTGAACTATTTTTTGATGCTGAATTCGAATTTCAAATCTGTTTTTTGCTACAAAGTATGCCTTTTGCTCAATACATTTATATATCTGTCAAAATACATCTTTTTGTCCTTACTCATGATACTAAGATGATTATCTTTGGGCGAAATAGATAAATAAATGTGTATAGAAAAATGTTGGTACGTTGAAAAATTTAAAATGGTTTAGTAAATTATAATAGAATACTACATTTGAGTAGTCTTTGTAATTTTATTTCCTCATATTTTGCAAAAAAACTGTACGTGATGAGGCGAAATGGGGGTCATTTTCACATTCAGCACACCAGAAAACATATTTAGTATTCAGTAAAAATATCTCATGCTTCTGAAAAAAAAAATATTTTGCAGACCTGTGTAATTAATTAATCAATTAAGAAGTTATTTAGTAAAATAAGTCAAAAACTATCTACATATTTAATTCAAATCTAGTTGCTTGAAAAATAAGTTTTTGATTTGTTAGACATGCGAAAATGTGTATGGAAAAATTTAATGAAGCTATGCCAATAAAAACATATTAATTTTTCAATCTCTTAGATTTTCATAAAAAAATTGGTCTAAAGTTGTTTAGACAGAACTTCCCTCCCTCCTGAAGTACAGTATCGTATAGTATAATAGTATAAAACATATTCAACTTTGTCGAAAAATTGTAAGATTTGATATTGTGATTTTTTTTTCTGATAAATCTTATAAGTTACAATATAAAGATATGCGTAATGCTAAAGTAAAAGTAAAGCAGAATGCTATGTGTTTGTTTCAAGTAAGTGTTTCTGTTACAAAATGTTATGACGTCATTAACATTTTTACAAAGACACATGTACCAATTTGGATAGGTACAGTCTAATACTATTAATAACAGTACTGTATTCCCAAATTTTTGGAAGCATGGAGTGAGCCGTTATTGATTTAATTAATAAAATGAATGAATCATTCATTCTTTTTTTGCATCACTCTGTATAGGAAATTCGAAAAAATATGAATGCATAGATAAATTAGAAGTATAGACACACAATATTTTGCATGTTTAGATAAGATATATTCGGCAAAATTTTGAGATGACGTTATCAATTTTTTGGAGGGGATAAACGAATAAATTTTGATTAACGATGCTTATGATAACCTTAAAACGTGTGCAAAGTTTCAGAGCATTCGGTTTAGCAGTTTCAAAATTAAATTATAAAATGTTCTCATACAGTTTTGATTTTTGTTTTCTAAAAACCTGGATGTCTAGAGAAAAAAATCAAGATGGATTTATAAACTAAACGTGCAGGAGTATGCTATTTCATCAAATTTAAACAACATCTATTATGTTCAAAGTGACGTCATCACATCGTTGGTGGATTATACAAAGTTTGGTTAGCGTTTTACCATCTGCACGGTATGGATAATGCGTGTATAAAATTTTACAACAATCGGCCCAGTAGTTTCAAAGATTATTTGTCTAAGATAAATTGGCACAGACGGCGGACAGACACACAGACAGACGGAAACGAGTGACTTATGTTTTCGTATTATAGGGGTCATGAAACGTCGAGAAAACATAAAATTAGAAATTCGTCCGATGGACCCTATTACAATACTTAGATTAATAAATAACTGTTTAATTACTATTCTGGAAATAATTTATTATTAAATACTTTTCGAAATTTTCAGTTTTCTCATAACGAAAAATTTTAAAACTACCATAAAAATTGATAAATTGCAAAATATGCACCAGTTACTTGAAATATGCAGCGGAAGGCAAGTATACGCAAATATCAATTTTAGAAGAAGCTGTATTCATCTCTAATTAGCATAATTCGCCCACAAATTAAATATCAAGACTTATGTGCAAAAGATAAGGGATATGTAAATTTCATAAAATCCATTCTCAACTTATAAAGTACGGCGTTTAAAATTTAAATAACACGGTTTTCAAAGTTTACAAAACATGGCGTGCGTGGTTCATAAAATACGGCCTTCTTCGTTTATAACATTGATTCACAACCGAGGAGGGCGCCAAATATTAAGAAGGGGGCGCGAGAATTTAAAATATAACCATGATAAATTCTTATTTTGTGAAAATTAAAAAAATATATGCAGAATATAACAAAATAAAATAAAATATAGAATATAAAAAATATAATTTTGCGTATTGAAGACACAGAATGTTTCAAAGTATTCAAAAGTTAACACGAAAATTTTGAACTTAAGTAGATATAGCAAAACCTCTCTACAACGGACAGCTGTGGTGACTCAGAAAGTGTCCGTTTGAGAGAGGTTGATAAAAAAATAAATATATTTTTGGGAAAACCGGTAAACCCTACAATGTATTAAATGGAATAGCAAGAGAACCATTAGTATGTCATAATAGGGTACCGCGGGCGGTACTCAAAATTAGTTAATCCGTTAAGAGTACCTGAGCTCTTTACCAGGTAAAATCTTGATAACAAATAAATCTGTCCGTTGTGTAGAGGTAAATTGGTATGAGATTTATTAAAATGATACCAAATTTTACTGTCCGGGACCGCTGTTGAGAGGGTCCGTTTTTGGGAGGTTTTATTTCATTACATTTGCTAAGCACACTTTCGGTTTCTTTAAAATTGTCTGCTGATTAGAGATGTCCGCTATGTAGAGATTTTGCTGTACATAGAACAATCTCAACCAGCTTATTATTGGGTGTTTATTTTTCGATTTAACTTGATTTTTACAAAAAGTTTAAAAACAAAATAGTGTCTTGAAAGTATTTTTTTTTTGTAAACTGTAGCTAAAATAGCACATTACATTACGAGGGGGACGCCGACAAAAATTGGTATTAGACAGCGGGGCACGCAACAGAAAACGTTGAGAATACTGATTTATAACGTACGGCGTTCAACATGTCTGGTGTATTTTGTCGACTATAATACTTGTTAATCATAGTCAGCACATCGCAGCAAAAAAGCGTTATGTGTAACTTTCGCAATCAATGTTGCGACAGTTTTCTGAAGAACATCGATGTAATGTATAGGTGTTTTGTGGGTTGCGGGAGTGTGATGCGCCGTGCGCGTGTGCGGTGAGAGTGCAAGAGACAAGAAGAGATAATACAGAGTTCAGTGGCGCACCCAAGGGGGGGGTCAAGAGGCCCCCCCCCCCCCCCAAAACAAATTCTGGTTACTGGTTGAATGTGATGTGGAGTTATAATTATTTATACCTACGTTAAATTAATACAGATTCTTTGTGCTATATTTTCTTATTCGTTCTTGGCCCCCCCCCCAAACATTATTTCTGGGTACGCCGCTGACAGAGTTCGTGGTAAAAAGTGTATAATTATCTCGTATGTATTGTATGAATTTATTGTTGTTAAATTACACAATAAATACATCACCAGTACATAACAATCGATATAGCTAGTGTAAAAATTTTGCAAACTTATGTACTCGTATGTCGTGCCAATTGTAAAAATTTCAAATAAAAAAATAAATCAAAACGCATTTCGAAATTTCATTCCGCAAGGACAGTCACGAGAATATTTTGGCAACCAAAAATCATGTCTTTCTACCGCAGTTATGTTAGATATTGAAATCTTTAAGTCATTAAAAAAAAATTTAATGAAGTAAATTAAAAACTTGTGAAAACAACTGATGTCTGGCGCATTTTGTCGAGAATAACACTGGTTAATAATTTTAGGCACACCGTAGCAAAAAGGATTCAAGAATGTGTAGGTATTTAAAAAAAAAAAAGAAAAGATATATGTGCTCGTTTAGTCTTCTAAATGATTGCGGCCAACGAAGTACTCATCTAAAACGTTATAAATACAGCATTATCCGAGCATTATGTGCAATTTTCACAATTAATGTCGCGAATGTTTTCTGATAAACTTTGATAGATATAGCTATTGCAAAGATTTTAAAAACTAATGTTTTTGTGCCAACTATAAAGTTTTCAAGTAAAAAAAAAATAGTTGCATCTTTACAAAGTAAGAAAATCTGCCCGTTACACTCACCTAAAAAGGTCAAAATATAGCAAAATGCATTTGGAAATTTCATTCCGCTAGGACCGTCATAAGAATATTTTGATAACTAAGAGTCACGTCATTTTAATGCAGTAATGTTGGATACTAAAAGTTTGAAGTAATATAAATCGAGCCCATAAAAGTTTTTATTTTTAAAATGAAGTACATAAATTAAAAACTTGTGAAAACAACTTATGTCTGGCGCATTTTGTCAAGAACAACACTGGTTAATCATATTGTAGCAAACAATATTCAAAAATGTCTATTTAAAAAGTAAATTAATCGAGCGCATAAATCTTTATGCGCTCGATTAATTTACTGAATGACAGAGACTTTAGTGAAGCGCTTGTCTAAAACCTTATAATACGGCATTATCCAAGCATTATGTGCAATTTTCGTAATCAATGTTTCAAATGTTTTCTGATAAACTTTTATATAGCTACTGCAAACATTTTGCAAGCGTATGTATTTGTAGCAATTGTAGAGTTCTCAACTTGTGACAACAACCGATGTCTGGCGCATTCTGTCGAGTGTGACACAGGTTAACCATATTTGGCACATTGTAGCAAAAAAGATTAAAAAATGTGTATTGAAAAAAAAACGAAAATATTTGTGTGCTCGTTTAGTCTACTGAATGTCAGAGACTTTATTGCAGCACTCGTCTAAAACGTTATAATACAGCGTTATCCGAGCATTATGTTCAATTTTCACAATCAATGTTGCGAATGTTTTCTGATAAACTTTGATAGATATAGCTTGTGCAAAAATTTTGCAAACTTATGTTTTTGTGCTAATAGTAAAGAGTTGTCAAGTAATAAAAAATAGTTTTATTTTTTATGTTAAATTTACTTCTTTAATAAGAAATCTTCTTAATCAAAATTTTAAAATTATGTGTTTTCATATTCCAGAAATACTGCAAAAACTGTACCTACAAATATAAATTTTCAAAGTAAGAAAGTCTGCCTGTTACACTCACCTAAAAATGTAAAAATAATACAAAATGTCAAAAAGAGTCACGTCACTTTAATGCAGTAATGTTGAATACTGAAAGTTTGAAGTTATTTAAACCCAGCCCATAAACGTTTTTATTTTTAAAGTGAAGTAAATTAAAAACTTTAGAAAACAACATGTCTGGCGCATTTTGTCGAGAACAACATTGGTTAATCATATTTGGCAAAATGTAACAAACAATATTAAAAAATGTGTCTTTAAAAAGAAAAGAAAAGATTTATGCGCTCGTTTAATTTACTGAATGACAGAGACTTTAGTGAAGCACTCGTCTAAAACGTTATAATACGGCATTATCCAAGCATTATGTGCAATTTTCGCAATCAATTTTGCGAATCTTTTCTGATAAACTTTTATACAGCTAGTGCCAACATTTTGCAAGCGTATGTATTTGTGGCAATAATTGTAGAGTTCTCAGCTTGAGAAAACAACCGATGTTTGGCGCATTCTGTCGAGTGTAAAACTGGTTACTCATATTTGGCACATTGTAGCAAAAAAATAAAAAAAAAATTGTAAGTATTTAAAAAGAAAAGAAAAGATTTATACGTTCATGCTACTGAATGACAGACACTTTAGTGAAGCACTCGTCTAAAACGTTATAATACAGCGTTATCCGAGCATTATGTGCAACTGTCACAATCAATGTCGCGAATGTTTTCTCATAAACTTTGGTAGATATAGTTATCGCAAAAATTTTACAAACAAATGTTTTTGTGCCAGTTGTAAAGTTTTCAAGTAAAAAAAACAGTTGTATCTTTAGAAAGTAAGAAAATCTGCCCGTTATACTCACCTAAAAATGTCAAAATAAGACAAAATGCATTTCGAAATTTCATTTCGCAAGGACCGCCATGAGAATGTATTGACAAGTAAGGGTCACGTCGGTTTAATGCAGTAATGTTGAATACTGAAAGTTTGAAGTCATTTAAATCCAGCTCATAAACGTTTTTATTTTTAAAATGGAGTAAATTAAAAACTTTAGAAAACAACATGTCTGGCGCATTTTGTCGACAACAACACTGGTTAATCATATTTGGCAAATTGTAACAAACAATATTAAAAAATGTATCTTGAAAAGAAAAGAAAAGATTTATGTGCTCGTTTAATTTACTGAATGACAGAGACTTTAGTAAAGCACTCGTCTAAAACGTTATAATACGGCATTATCCAAGCATTATGTGCAATTTTCGCAATCAATTTTGCGAATCTTTTCTGATAAACTTTTATACAGCTAGTGCCAACATTTTGCAAGCGTATGTATTTGTGGCAATAATTGTAGAGTTCTCAGCTTGAGAAAACAACCGATGTTTGGCGCATTCTGTCGAGTGTAAAACTGGTTACTCATATTTGGCACATTGTAGCAAAAAAATAAAAAAAAATTGTAAGTATTTAAAAAGAAAAGAAAAGATTTATACGTTCATGCTACTGAATGACAGACACTTTAGTGAAGCACTCGTCTAAAACGTTATAATACAGCGTTATCCGAGCATTATGTGCAACTGTCACAATCAATGTCGCGAATGTTTTCTCATAAACTTTGGTAGATATAGTTATCGCAAAAATTTTACAAACAAATGTTTTTGTGCCAGTTGTAAAGTTTTCAAGTAAAAAAAACAGTTGTATCTTTAGAAAGTAAGAAAATCTGCCCGTTATACTCACCTAAAAATGTCAAAATAAGACAAAATGCATTTCGAAATTTCATTTCGCAAGGACCGCCATGAGAATGTATTGACAAGTAAGAGTCACGTCGGTTTAATGCAGTAATGTTGAATACTGAAAGTTTGAAGTCATTTAAATCCAGCTCATAAACGTTTTTATTTTTAAAATGGAGTAAATTAAAAACTTTAGAAAACAACATGTCTGGCGCATTTTGTCGACAACAACACTGGTTAATCATATTTGGCAAATTGTAACAAACAATATTAAAAAATGTATCTTGAAAAGAAAAGAAAAGATTTATGTGCTCGTTTAATTTACTGAATGACAGAGACTTTAGTAAAGCACTCGTCTAAAACGTTATAATACGGCATTATCCAAGCATTATGTGCAATTTTCGCAATCAATTTTGCGAATCTTTTCTGATAAACTTTTATACAGCTAGTGCCAACATTTTGCAAGCGTATGTATTTGTGGCAGTTGTAGAGTTCTCAGCTTGAGGAAACAACCGATATTTGGCGCATTCTGTCAAGTGTAAAACTGGTTACTCATATTTGGCACATTGTAGCAAAAAAATAAAAAAAAATTGTAAGTATTTAAAAAGGAAAGAAAAGATTTATACGCTCATGCTACTGAATGACAGACACTTTAGTGAAGCACTCATTTAAAACGTTATAATACAGCGTTATCCGAGCATTATGTGCAACTGTCACAATCAATGTCGCGAATGGTTTCTCATAAACTTTGATAGATATAGTTATCGCAAAAATTTTACAAACTAATGTTTTTGTGCCAGTTGTAAAGTTTTCAACTAAAAAAATAACAGTTGTATCTTTACAAAGTAAGAAAATCTGCCTGTTATAGTCACCTAAAAAGGTCAAAATAAGACAAAATGCATTTCGCAATTTCATTTCGTTAGGACCGTCATGAGAATGTATTGACAAGTAAGAGTCACGTCGGTTTAATGCAGTAATGTTGAATACTGAAAGTATGAAGTCATTTAAATCCAGCCCATAAACGTTTTTATTTTTAAAATGAAGTAAATTAAAAACTTTAGAAAACAACATGTCTGGTGCATTTTGTCGAGAACAAAACTGGTTAATCACATTTAGCACATTGTAGCAAACAAAATTAAAAAATTGTATTTAAAAATAAAAGAAAAGATTTATGCGCTCGTTTAGTCTACTGAATGACAGAGACTTTAGTAAAGCACTCGTCTAAAACGTTATCCTACAGCATTATCCGAGCATTATGTGCAATTTTCACAATCAATATCGCGAATGTTTTCTGATAAACTTTGATACATATAGCTATTGCAAAAATTTTACAAACTAATATTTTTGTGAAAATTGTAAAGTTTTCAAGTAAAAGAAATAGTTACATCTTTACAAAGTAAAAAAATCTACCTGCTACACGCACCTAAAAATGTCAAAATACGGCAAAATGCATTTGGAAATTTCATTCCGCTAGAACCGTCATGAGAATGTATTGACAACTAAGAGTCACGTCGGTTTAATGCAGTAATGTTGAATATTGAATGTTTGAAGTCATTTAAATCCAGCTCATAAACGTTTTTATGTTTAAAATGAAGTAAATTAAAAACTATAGAAAACAACATGTCTGGTACATTTTGTCGAGAACAACACTGGTTAATCACATTTGGCACATTGTAGCAAAAAATTAAAAAATCTGTATTTAAAACGAAAAGAAAAGATTTATGCGCTCATTTAGTCTTCTGAATAATAGAGACTTTAACGAAGCACTCGTTTAGAACGTTATAATACAGCAATTATCCACGCATCATGTGCATTTTCGTAATCAAAGTTCCCATTGTTTTTTGATAAACTTTGATATAGCTAGTGCAAAAATTTTTGCAAACGTTTGTATTTGTGGCAATTGTAAAGTTTTCAAGTCACAAAAATAGGTTTATCTTTTATGTTAAATTTACTTCTTTAATCAGAAATTTTCTTAATCAAAATTTTAAAATTATATATTTCCATATTCACGGCAAACTGTAAAAACTGTACCCACCAATACGAATTTTCAAAATAAGAACGCCTGCCCTTTACACTTATCTAAAAATGTCAAAGTAAGGCAAAATCCATTTCGAAATTTTATTCCTCTAGGACCGTCCCGTGAATATTATGATAACCAAAAGTCACATTTAAATCGAACCCAAAAACGTTTTGATTTTTGAAATGAAGTAAATTAAAACTTGAAAACAACTGATGTCTGTCGCATTTTGTCGAGAATAACACTGGTTAATCATCTTTGGCACATTGTAGCTAAAAAGAATAACAGATGTGTATTTAAAAAGGAAAGAAAACATTTATGCGCTTGTGTAGTTTACTGAATGACAAAGACTATAATGAAGGACTTGTGTAAAACGTTGTAATACCGCATTATCCAAGCATACTGTGCAAATTTCCTAATCAATTTTGCGAAAGGTTTCTGGGATCAAGTTTGCTAGTATTAGTGAAAGAATTAAAAACTGGTTTTGCTAATTGCAAAGTTTCCAAAACGACAAATAGTTTTACCTTTTGTTCACTTCAGATGACTTATCTGAAACTTTCTTGTTCAAAATTTAAAAATTATTATTTTTCGTAATTTTCGATATGTATTCCCAAAGTTATAAAATGTAAATTTTTAAAGTAAATAAATCTGCCTGTTACACCTATTTCATGATGTCAAAATAAGGCTCGACTTGTTCCAAATGTAAAACTTCCAAATTAAAAATTGTTTTACCTTTTGCTTCCTGTGCTTGATTAATCTACAATTTTTTGAGGTTTTAAGAGAGCGAATGTTTGTGGTTACCTCAGCGCTGCAACGGCAATGTTCGTAAGCATTCTATTTATTAAAATGCATAACAGAGACATCTGTTGCAAAAACTGACTTTGCTCGACTTAAGACCTTTTGTCTATAATAGTCGCAAAATGTAGTATTTTAAGAAAGTAAAACTGCAGATTACTTGAGCAAAATTGATGGCAGATTTCTCGCCTAAGCCTTCTTAAAACAATACATGCTCGGCTAGGGTTGATGCGATAATAATAATAATAATTATTATATAAATATATACATACAGTTACACTATCACATTTCTATCTACACCGCTGTCGCCGTCGTCTTCTTCATCCGATAGTGGATAATATCTCTCTCGTACGAAGTGGGTGTAGTTGAATCTAGAGCCCGTGAATCCAAGCCGTCTACCTTGGCAAACAAATCTTCGGCTTGTCACAATTAGTACATTGCATCTAGCGCAATATACCTTCGCCAACGTATGTATGTGGCCTATCCACATTGGGCCTTTGTGGTTTTTAGCACAAAAGCGACATATAAATCTTTTTCTAAGATCGTTTCTAGACGGGGCCTTCCGCCTAATGAAAAATAATACTATACACAGATCTAGAAAAAAAGAAAAAAACTTATAAGAAATGAGAATAAATTACATTCTTAAAAATTTACTGTTGGCCATATCGTTCTCAGGAATAACACACGGTACTACAAAGCTGAATCTTAGAATAGGAGCGTCTGTATCTTGTCAAGTTTAAAGTAAAACTAATTTTTCAGAGGGATGACAAAGGGAGGGATAGGGTAACGACAGGTACGAGTCTTACAATTTTGCCGAAAGTTAAATTTTCTTTGTGAGTAACATTGGGCGCCACTATGCTAATACCTTCTCGCAGGTAATCACACAGAGAATGTTAAGTCCTCTAAGGTCTTGCAGAGACAATTACTTATGCACTTAAAAAAGTAGATGATGTAAAGTTAAGATAAGTTTTCTGTCTATTCTAATAAAGAAGGCGCCAATATTGCATTACCCCTTTTAAATGTCTGAGACGTCGGTGAGTACCTTTTTCCAGATGATTTAACCAAGCCGACAATGTACATTGTTCCGTACATTTAAATATTTTTGAAGAAATGACTTTACATAGAAATGTTTCACTACCCAACCACTTAGTCAGATCCCCAAATGATGGCACAGTGACTGTAAGTCCTGTCGCGACTTGCAAAGACGGGTATACCTTATTTGTTGTCATACAATGATAAGACAACCTTTCAGTCTAGAGTAATAGAAAAATAGGCGCCGGAGTGCATTACCGCAAATAGTTTTAAGTATCTGCGATGGACACTTCGACGTTTATGGCATCTTCATTTTTTCGTCGATTTAAGATGACAGAGTCACTGTAAGTCCTGTCGCGACTTGCAAAGACGGAAATATTTTTCTATTACTTACATGATCTTGTAGAACGTTCCTGATGTTGCGATTGTAGGCTTCTGACTGTTACAAACGTTGTCTTAATGTACAGATTTTCAAAAAAAGGTCTTTAAGAGGGGTTGTTGCAGTAGATCGGCCTTGTAATAATGACATATGAACGACATATGCCTGCCAGATTTCATATAAAAATAGATCCCTCAAATCGTAACAATAGGTAAAGAGAATTTTTACTTTAAATAGGCGATGCTTTAATTTTGTTGCGCAGTGTATTTTCTATGAACTTTCTAATACCTTGCAGACTGCACAATTCTAAAAATTTAAAATCTTTCGCATCGCCCACGACTCTTGTCAGGGAGCAGATTTATCTTTGGTGGCGTGCAAATCATTTTGTTTTTAATTAAAATTTAGTTGGCACTCGATGATTAAACCTGCCACCAACCTAGTAGCAAAAAACATGAATTATGTTAAACTAGACGGCATCTGTACAGGTAAAGCGATTTTAAGTGGAAAATTTCACAAACTAAAGAAAATGTATCGTGATAACCAATCCGAAGCACCAATAATGAAGAGCGTACGTGAAACCCTCTCAAAAAGACGCGTAAAGGAAGAACCTGCACGGGTATAATACTTGGTTTTTTATTTATATGTAGATTGTCAAAGCTCTCCTTTCTGGGAGCTACAGTAAAAATAGCTGTAGTTGTGCTTGACAATTTTATGAGGGACTTTGGCTAACTTGAGCCAGTCTTTAGTTGCATCTTGGATATTTCTATCCGAAAAATCCCTTCTATCTGATTGATGCGAATACGTCTGTCCTGTTGACACTGGTATCGAATCTAGTAGAGTTATTTTATCATACTTTGTTTTCAACATAATCTCAAGCATGGAACTTTTTCCTTTCATGCGTCTGTTAAGCAACACATATTTTCCCGTACCCAACTCAAGTAGTTGTATATTTGTCCGGTAAGTACACTTTACTTACCCCGTCTAATTCCGCCATCAACCTGTCACCAAAACTTGTCTTATGTCTGTTTACAGTAGTAACTAGGTACGCCTTGTTATTCTCCATAGTTGATAAATTCAACCATGCAAATGCTCTCAACAGATTAAATTTATCTAATTTTAATAATTAGATCAATTTAATCTGTTGAGAGCATAAATAATAATTAAATTTTTGATGATTTCGGTTTTTTCTTCATAGCTGAATGAAACCGCTGTTTTTTTGCTTGTATTGTTTGTTCGCCATTGCTTACGATGATGATAATAATTGCCCACTTTATTAAAAATACTGTTACTACCAACGTACACCTGTTAACCTTCTAGTGGGAGCGTGACGTGAACTTTAAATGCTGCGGCCTACATAGTTTAGTACTAGTCTGAACCAATGAGCGGAACGGTTACGGGGGAGCAAGAGAAGAACCTTGAACCACACGTGGATCATAATACCCCCTGTCAGCCTTAAATAGAATGCTCATTATTGCTTCTTGCACAGCAGTTTGTGCAACAGCAGAATATTTTTGCAGTTTCCGAGCAACAAGGTTTCCAAATATCTGATATTCGCTGGCTTCCTGTGCCCTGGATGCATGTTTGTCAGTTGCACACTTTCTCTTGAGGTTTGCTTGAGGTTCTACTAGAGGTGCACCACGTGCTCTGTTACTGTCAGCAGACAGTGGCGTCCTCACAGTCTCATCGTTGTCTTTGCTAGAAGTCGTAATCCACTATTTTGGGAAATATTTTCGGCCTCTAGATCTATTTTTCCTTGTATTGTCGTATGCACTCCCTCTTTTGCTCATCAGTAGTACACCATTCTGACCACCCACTATACTCTTGTCTTAGTTTTAAAAAGTTGTTCACGTACGCCGTGAATAAGCCAGGGGAGTTAGTTTGCTTGTCATACTGTGCAACGTTGTACTCCCACACCTCCAAAACGTTTAAAACTCTGTATCCCAACTCAAGCGCATCGTGCATAGTCTACCTGGGCTGAATTTTCAACACATACTCGCCACAGAGGAAAAGTTAATTTTCCCCTGCAACGATAAGGCAACACAGGGTGACAGAGCTTTTGCAGTGGGAGTATAGTGTATTTAATCAGGCCCTCAATTGTTTTAACATTTACTGTCGAACACTCGTCTCTACCAACATAAATCTTTTTTGGGTGTTCGACAGGGTATTTACCGTATTTATTGATGTACGAGTAGAGGAAGCTCGAAATAAACAATTGTCTCCTCCAAAAAAAAGCACATCTTTCGGATTGAGCGATGTTTGCTGCCCCTTGCGATGACATGATATCATTATAAGCTTCTTTAATCCTCTCTTCTCATGCTTTAGTGTTTTCGTGACGCAAAAATAGAGCATTGTTTTTGTTTGCAAGAGAAGAGGTTTAATTAAAGTAACATCGATTGCCACCATCGCACCAGCACCCGAAAATTCGTATACGGTATTATTTTCGGTGCAGTAACCGCCTACGAGAAACCCTGCAGGAAGTTTAACTTCTCGCCCGTTTCCGGCATGCTGGATGAATGGTTTGCGCAACCCAATTCAATCACACAAGACCTACTCTCGTAGAGGGTAACCGTTGTAAGGGATAATACCGATGGTCTCAAGGAGCAAGAATTTTTTTCTAAAAACCAGATTGCATGCCGATGTAATCGTCAAACACCCCAAGAAAGGGTCTACGTTGTTCGCGTCAAGAAAACTGTAATAACCCAAACATTCCGCCAAAATCGGGAGACATGCGCACAAAATTTGAAAACCCGCGAAAAATTCGAAAAGTGGCCATGAACTGTGATCGTCAACAAAATGGGGACCCTACGTTGTGTTTTGAATGGCGGAATGCGTTCGGATACAAATTAGCGCAATGCGGAGCGGGAAGAGTGTAGGAAGTCAAAGTCAGCGCTGAAAAGGAACATCTTTTATTCAATTTTGGTAAAAAGAGATTGGCACTGAAATAAACTATTTAAGTTTACACATATAACAAAACAATTGGCTGAAAATTGGTTCCTCTTAAGAGAGAGGACAAAAGCTGTGAAATAAACTTGATGAGCATATTTTCCCAGCTGCAAAACCCCTCCATCATTTATGAAAACAATTATAAATTTTTTTATAATATTTTCAAAATCCTAGCAGTGACATACAATAAAAAAAAACAGTTCGCGAAAGCTCTAGCTAAAGTAATTGGATGGTAATGCCACAGTTGTCATTGTGGCGTGTTAGAAATTCTTTCTTTTCAATCAGCAGATAACAAAAACATAATTTAATTCAATAAATTTAGAAACAGGGGGTGTGTAGCGCTAGCGGTTCTTGGCCTTGTCTTTTGACTGTCTTTTCGCTCTAACCAGCTACGTACAACCAAGCCACTGTACGTCACGCTATCTCCATCCTGTGTTCGCCGGCGCCCGAGGCAGCGGCGGCAAGTATTATCCCGTAACTTTACTCCATCCACCGCGGGACACACGACACTGGCTCCCACCACTAAAGTTTCCTTTACCAGCAAGACACCCTCCGCATATCCCGTGTTGGCGGCATTCGGTATTGCGAGAAAACAGTCATACGAAAGAAAAATCATCAATTTGAATTTGGGCCGCTCCCCGCTCTCGCCAAACAACCCCGAACATTTTCTGATTAGACAAATTTAAGTTTTAATATTTTTACTTGAAGAACCATTAAACCCAAACTAAAATTGTGGATATTGCAACAAAGTTTAAGTACGCCACATTTATTAAGGACTTTTACCCAGTCGAGAATTAATTCGTTAAAATGTGAATGAAACGGAAAACTGCACATAAAATAAAGTCGACAAAAATACATACAAACATGTCAAAACAACACAACAAAATATAATGGTTGGTACACATTGCGCTTTGAATGTGTGCTTTTCAAAATGGTAAATATAGAATTCACATGGTAACACGTAAGTCATAACATAAAACAGTGGTCCAGCTTTCCGTTACTAATTGAGTAATAATTTTTGAGGTCAATCGACATTTCTCTGCTGACTAATGCAACAATGATCTGGGAGCGCGGATTTTCCAGACTCGCGCCCATTAAAATCGTCTAGCCTAAACATTGATAATCTTGAGCGGCCCACCTGCACGCTCGCCCCCGCCCCCTCTCTCTCTTAACGATTAAACTTTGATTTGAAATTGTCCTAACATGAAAATTTGGAAAAAAGTGACAACTGGGGAAAAACCATCCAAAAACCTTATATATAAAATTAATGAAATTGAATTGCATCCTAACTAATGAATTGCCTGAAAAGCCCTGCGACAACGATTTACTGATACTGAAAACAAAACTAAGAAAACGACGATTACGTGCGACGAACGTCTGGAGATCTTCTACAGCGGGCCCCGGGTCGTAGCTCGGCGATTTCCACACCAAAACGGCATTCTGGGTGGTTCGCACCGGGTACACAAAGAAGCGGAGATTCGCGTTTGAATAATCTCGCAACAATGTTCAACTAAAGAACCATGCACTCAAGAGCACCAGCTTGCATCCAAAGAAAGATAATTAAATAAGCACATACCTGTCCAATTCAACCAAACGTCCAGCGTTCTTACCGCCCCAAACGTTCCTCCCTCCGCGAGCGAAGAAGCGATTCTCAGCCCCACGGAAGACGGCAGCGGTGGTTGGCGGCTCCAACGGCAAGGGGGAAAAGTCCAGGTGACAGTCGGGGTGAAAACACAATTGAATAAACTGAAACAATAAAACACAGACAGAAAGCGCTCTGTACACAATTGTAAATACTACCTCTTCTCTGATGCGTGTTAACACACTAACTGCCGCCACCGGCTCTTCGCGCCGTCCACGCCACAATCTCTCCACCTCCTTGCTTACACAGCGTCTTCGTCGCCGTTGTCGGTTGGGCGCGCTTTTCTTCAAAATTTAAATACAAAGTAGGCCACTACAAAACATTTCCTAAACTTGAGGCCTCTCCGTATTGGACGCAATATTTTACGATTTTCTCGGCCATATCGAAAACTTAATTATTTGACACTTGGGGCGCATGGTGTCACATCCAAATTCCTCGGGCGGAGGAAGTGCACTTACTTAATTTTCGTTAACTTTTTTATTAAGGAACTATGCTGTATAAAATTAAGGCTATCGATAAACCTGATCGAATCGCCACACGTTATGGAAATTAATTTTGCTCCTGTTCTCAAAACTTGCGGTTTCCAGCGACTCACGTTTTGACAGAAATTTTTTGCAAAATGAAACAACCGTCGAATGAACACCTTCATGTTGTGCGCTATAGGGGTTATTTTAAATTTTTTAGATGCGGCAGCTAAATAATTTAGAAAATTATTGACCGGCTCCTTTTTAAAAATTCTTTGTCTAATGCCACAATTTTGGCAAGAACCTTCTGTGTTTTCGTCGTTAATACTAACATGACATGCTTGCTGCACAAGTTCAGTTCGTGTAAGTATGTATCGTCTTCCCATGGCGTATCTTGCGTCGTTTCAAAATCGTAAAATATTAACAAAAATGAAAAAGCCGTTTCTTTGTCAACGTTAGCTACAATTGGCTGCATATAGCAGAGATGACCTGCTGGCTGTAATTCACCCCGCTTACGTGTTTTGATTTTCCCGTCCAAAAATGTTTATAACACTTGGGAAACTTGAATTTTGTTGTACGTGCTATTCTCAACGTGGTTAACAAAAAAGTTGTTGCCTCGAAACACACGTAAGCAAGTCTTACACTTTTTATCAACTAAAATTTTATCGCACGGGGGATCACGTTGGCAACACGGACAAACATAAGGGCATTTTCTATGTCTGTTGGCTTTCGCGTATACCACATGACACAGCTTGCAATAGTAGGATGTGGAAAAGACATCGGTCAAGCTTAACTCTACGTTACCCGCGCGCTAGTTCATCGCGTGTGAGGGGAAAGCTCACTCGCCAGTTTTCTGGGTAAAAGTGCTTTCTATGAATGAAAATGATAAATATCAGAGAAGAGAGTAATGTATTTTCGTCAACTAAACGTTTTGATACAAATACTAAAAACATTTTAAAAACAATATCGTTTAAAAAATTAAAGGAAACATTTACTAACATAAGATGACACTCGAAAACAAAAAAAAAACTTTACTCTGAATGTCTTGCTATACATTGCACTCAATAAGTCGCTGTGTGTTCTTTGCAAATTGGTTTTGAACATTCGACACATATGGTACGTATTTGTTTTGCGGTTTTTTCTTCGCGGACAGTAGCTGCATTTGGATTTGCGGGTCCCAGGCTGGTTTCCTCCTGGGTTTGAAGCTTCTATTGTTGAAGGTAAGGTCAAATAATTCTTAATTTGCAGACTAAGTAAGAACGGCAATGTCTGCAATGCTGCACGTTTGTACATATGTGGTTTCACCAATTCTTTTGCTAAATTTTTCAAATAAATGCGACGCGGAACAGTAGCATCTATCAAATTAGCTCTGTAATCACCTCTGGTTTATGTGTATCGCCGGTTTCGTTGTCAATTTGTGTCACCTTCGTGCATTGTTGAAATTAGGAGCACGTTCTTGTTCTTTTTTGGCACATAGGAAACCAAAAGACAATCTTTTCCAAAACCAAACATGCTGCTGCAGATAGGTCTTTCTTTAGCTGCAGAATGCCCCGCTTGTTCTTTCTCATAGTTCCCACTAGTGTTCGCTTTTGATCATCTTTCCCAATGACTTGTAATGATCTTCGTATTCTGCAGCCATTTTAATCTTTTTTGGCCAGTCTTTTGCGGAAATCTTGGCAGACTATTCCTTAATCAAGTCTATCACAACACGATCAAATTTTGGCTTCACATTTTTTCGTCGAACTCGTTTCTTTAACTGCGCCTACAAAAGCTCAATTGGATTGAAAATACAATAGTATGGAGGTAATCTCAGAACCGTATGGTGATAATTTCTTGCTATCATTTCTACCAAAAATTTCTTTTCAAATGTTCTTGTGCGTAGAACTTCCAGAAGTTGTGCCTTGGTATAAAATTCATCAAAATACATATCCTGTTGCATTAAAAAACTCTATATTGCTAATTTCTGTGAATTGACACTTGGAATTTTATTTAATTGTCTCGAATGATAGGAAGCATTATCAAGAACAATAATGCTGTTGGTTTTCAAATTGGGAATTAAACTAAATTCAAAGCATTCTTCAAAAACCTCCGAATCCATGTTTTTATGGTAGTCTACATTGCAGTCTTCAATTTTATTTCCACACAATTTTAATCCATTGTGAACCCAACCATCGCTAGACCCACAATGCACAATTACTAAACGGGTTGCTTTTCCAACGGGCATGGCAGTGATTTGGCATCTACTTACTTGAACCATCTGACCATCTTTTTTTAGCGGTATCATGAGTATCAAACCAAGTTTCGTCTAGATAATAAATTGGTCGATTTTCAGAGCGAAATATTTATATTTTTTCTAAGTACAACGGTCGCCAATTAACAATTCTTGGGCTTTCCATAACTGCCGTTCTGTTATTAAATATCTGGAACTTAAATCCCAGCTTTTTCAACCATATTCTTAATGTATCTTCTTTTACATAAAACTCCATTTCCATTAATAGTTTACTGATCGTCTCTATCGTTGGGATTTCATTTTTGCTATAGTTTTGATAGACTGTATCTCTTAGTAATTTTGTTGTGGCCGGATTCAATTCCTTATTTTTTCCAGCATCACACCGTCTTTTTCTTTTGACAGCTCCTTCTCTCACTAGTTTTGTCATAGTTGAATAGGGGATTCCAATTAAATGTGCTGCTAATTTTAACACACTTGTGGCTGCCTCCAATAAGTTACGACTTACTGGTGATGCGTGTGTCAGCGATATAACGATGAAGGGGATGAGTAGCGAGGAAATGACACAGGCGACGAAATGAAACAGGCGACGAAATGAGTACCGTGTAGGCACTAGTACACACAGCGATAATAAGTACAACGGAAGTAATTACGACACGAAACGACACGCAGGGATGTTTTATCGAACTGATCGATTAGGAGTACGAAATGCTACTGAGTGCTGCTGGTGGTTCTTGTGGCACTTTCATCCCCTTTTCCCACACACGTGTGAGGGTCACAGACGTGGTGATCCAGAACATCTGGCTGGACCGGAGGCACGGTCGTAAACATAATTGGAGGGTTATACTTATATAAAAATTAACTAATTAAAACTAGACGAAACATAAACATTTAAACAAATCTGATTGGCTTGTTCGTTTAAGTGCAGACGTTTCTTTCCCCAATCAGTGCTGAGAATTGTGTCATCATAGTCACTATCATTATCACTATCACGACATATATCACTGTCATCGTCATCTTTTTTGTTTTTACCACTTGTGTTTGGTGTTGCAAATTTGTTTCCCCAAGGTCGAAACATTTTTATTTTTCAAATATCTTCACCTGATGTTGATAAAAAAAACAACACTTAGCCACAAAGCAATTTAACAGAAATTATCGGAACAATTAAAACATACAAAACTAATAGATAATAAAATTCACAACACTTAAAAATAACAACACTCACTACACCATACTTGATCGAATAAAACACAAACGCATTTCAATTTACCTCTCTACTTCTGGAAACTGGATGCAACTGCGCGAACCACTTTTTATAGTATACATGTTTGCAAGGTATATATTTACAATGAATGCAACATTACTCGTGTTTATTAACTTTATTATTAAATTGTTTTGATACTGTCGACAAATTTTGATCGCACATGTTTGGCTGCATCTTCAAAATTTCACCAGACGATTGGTTTTCATTTGAGAAAGTTTAATTTTCAAGCACAGGCAGCCTAGCGATAGCGATTTTCGATTTTGAAATGCTATATTTAAATATTTTCGAAGAATCTGATGGTACATCGCCCATTTTTCAGAGTCGTGCGTATTTTTCCTATCCATAACCATCATCATTTCTTTGTAAAGTTTGGATAATGAATCAACAACCGTGTTTTGATTTTCATTTTGACAGAACCTTTCTAAGTTGTGGTCTTCTACCAAAATCATTTTCGTCGCATGCTCCATTGAAATTATTTATTATTATTAAAAATAGACCCTAAAGTACCGGAAGTCACCGGTGCTAAAAATAAAGGTAAAAAAGCACTACCTTTTTGTAAAAATATTTTTTTCTTTTTATCCAAACTTTCGCACTCTCGAACTAAGCGACATAGCATGTTTTTGTGTTTCGATAATTTTGTTTTTTGCGACGTCGACAACGGGGCGCGACCTAACAAGGTGTTATTAATAATTGGAAATTCATCAGGTAAAATAGGTAGACTGCCACTCGTCTAAATACCAAATAATTTTTTGTATAAGAAGTGCCGCAAATATTTCTTAAACTTTTGAGAAATCTGATCACAAAGTATGATTTACCCCAACTCGTGGCGCAGCGACTAGCCGTAAAAGGCGCTTTAAACCGTAAGTCAACCTCATGTTGTTCTGTCATGTTATCAAAATGAACACTTGAACAGAAATAAATAACGAAAGGCAAAAGTCCTATTATATAATATGTATAACATACATGTTACAATGAATCTTATAACTAAAAAAAATGTTCACTTTTTTGTCGAAATATATTTATTTATTTTTTCCATCGGTCTAATATGCCGTATACATGTTTTCGGATGGTGTAAAAAAAATTGCATCTCATTTCAAACAGAAGGGTATGACAATTATACTTCGTACTAATTATGTTTAACAAAACTTCGTCTGTAAATTCGGCAGCATTGTTCAACAGGTATTTGGCAACCTCTAAAACAAAATCGTCGTAATCGGGCCAACATGCTTTATGTACATTGTGTTCGCGCAATAAATTTATGACGAATAATAGCTGTTCAATAATCTTAATTATTGACTCTACTGAATCAAAGAGGGGATGTTCTGTTATCGGAAAAACAGGCTGGAATATCACCACCTTGTTTCGGCACAGTATTACATTGTACTTTTTCAATGCACATAAAACATGTCGGCCAGACACTAGATTTTGCATTTGAGGCACCATCTTCAGCATTTTGTTCCAGAACTCCACAAATTTCCGCTGGTCAAACTCACAAAAGGTCGTCACGGCCTGATTATAC
The DNA here is from genome assembly GCF_036711695.1 of Zophobas morio. NCBI lineage: Eukaryota > Metazoa > Arthropoda > Insecta > Coleoptera > Tenebrionidae > Zophobas > Zophobas morio. The sequence goes on from NW_026972122.1 coordinate 13,262,457, forward strand.
ATTCTGAACCCCACTTCGCTTGTGGGCATTTTTAACCCCACAGCCACAGATGTCCCACGTCCAGACGGAGAGAGCTGAAACATTGTGGAACCCAAGAGATTGCATTTTTCACGTGGAAGATATCGGGTCTCTTCGCCCCGACATTTTTCTGCGCCCAATCGTGCTTCGTAGTCATCGTAAACTTTCTCGAATACGTCGTCGTCGGCAACGAGCTGATCCACATCGTCATCGAAAATTTCGTTGATCGTAGCATCGACAGGTTCACTGGTGCTGTTTTTGTTCACGGCTGTGATGAATTCCTCAATCAGACGGCCAATGTCATCTGAACTTTCGACGTTCCCCGCTGCACCGCCTAGTTAGGTCAATAACTATAAGACCGCATCTGTACAGGTAAAGTGACTTCAAGTGGAGAATTTCACAAACTAAAGAAAAGGATGCATCATAATAACCAATCCGAAGCACCAATAATGAAAAACCTACGTGAAACCCTCTCAAAATGACTCGTAAAGGAAGAACCTGCACGCGTATAATACTTACTCTTTTTTTATATAGATTGTCAAAGCTCCCCTTTCTGGGAGCTACAGTAAAAATAGCTGTAGTTGTGCTTGACAATTTTTTGAGGGACTTTGGCTAACTTGGGCCAGTCTTTAGTCGCATCTTGGATATTTCTATCCTAAATATCCATTCTATCTGATTGACGCGAATACGTCTGCCCTGTTGACACTGGTATCGATTATAGTAGAGTTATTTTATCATACTTTGTTTTCAACATAATGTCAAGGATGGAACTTTTTCCTTTCATGCTTCTGTTAAGCAACTCTTATACTACTCGCCGAAAAAATCGCTACACCAAAAAGTAGTGTTTTTATTTTGACCAAAGTTTGTGGGTGTCATTATCTTAACAAAAGAAATGCACGATACACTTGCAGTTTAAAATTCGACGAACAACAACAGTAAAAAATTAATAATGTGTCGGTCCACCCCTCGCATTTATACATTCTGCAACTCGCCGTGGCATACTTCTAACTAAATTATTGATATCCTCCTGAGGCAGGGAATCTTAGGCAACCTGGACTTCATGTCTAAGTTGAGCTAGAGTCGGTGGATACTGTGGTAATTCACCTAGCCTTCTGTCGATCATGTCCCACACATATTCGATAGGTCAGATAAGCACCTCAAAGAGACCCGTCCAATATGCGGCCGGGCATTGTCCTGCTGAAATAGGGCATCTTCGATGGTTTGAACAAACAGTATAACAACCGGTTCCAGGATCTCATCAACATATCCTTGAGCTGTCATAGAGCCTTGAATCATGACTAAAGGTGACCTGCTGCCGTATGCAATAGCTCCTGCGCCCAGAACCTCTAGGTCGGTGACCTCTACCTTCCTCGTACCATTGGTGGGATATCTTCCACACTAAAATTCTCCATAGCTTTGTCTTCTTCAATAAGTTTCTCGCAATGCTGAATACAATTTTACCACATTTCTGGTGTAAAATTGGCAATCGCTTCAGCCCACAGGTGCAATGTCCGTTCTGGATCGTTAGTCTCCATATTTATATTTTTATTATAATATTGTTTACAAAAACTCCACGCCAATTCAATTGGATTATATTCACAATGATAGGGAGGCAATCGTAAAACGTCTATACCACTATTAAAACAAATTGTGTCGATCTCATACTTTACTGGATTATTAGGTAATGTGGGTTCTATTAAGCTCCATAACTGTTTCTTAGTATAGTTTGATTCAAAAAAATCTATATTTTTTAAATAATCTTGCATGTAACTTTTATTTGATGAACGTGTTGGAGGCTTCTCAAGCGTACTGAATGATATGGAGCATTGTCCATTATTACAACAGTTTTATAACCATCAAATGTTAATGCTGGAATCAGTTGGTTTTGCACCCACCCTGAGAAAATTTCGCTATTCATTGTTTTATGATAATCTCTGTCGTCATTTGATTGCAAAAGTAAACCGCAACCATCCAAAAACCCAGAAGAACATCCTGCATGCAACACTGTGAATCGTTTTCCTTCTGTCTTTCTAATTTTGTGGTGTGTGGTTGGAAGATTGTCATTAACCCATGCCCTTGTTGGAGAGCCATTTCTATATATCCAAGTTCCGTCTAAATACACAAATTTTATATTTGGATAATTTTGTTTATATCTTAAATATGACTTCAGAAATTTTATTTTTTGTGGCTGTCAAATGTGGTCTTTCAATTAGAATTTTTCTATTATTTTCCATTTTATACTTATACTCCATTGCTTTTAGAATTTTGTACAGTAAAGAACGCGAACCAGTGTACTCCAAAAACTCTTGAGCATATTTAAGTAATTTGTTGAGGGTAAAGTGTTCTCCTATTTGCTTATACTGCTGAATTTTGCGATTTATCTCTTCACGAAAAAAATAATCATTAGAAAAGGTAGAGGGTTTACGGCCGCCGTAAGTTTTCGATCCTTGTAATTCATTATCCGAATTAAAAACTTCTAGTGTCCGACAAACAGTCGATCTAGATACCTAAAATAATGCATTTTTAGATTTTGAAAACTTATATTCAGGTTCAAGTTTATCCTCGTATTGACGACCACTCCAGGACGGAGCTAGATTTATGAGTTCCAAAAAACTTATTAATGCTGCCTTCAACCGCTTATCCATCAAATTTCTCTGTTTCCGCTGATTGGAGTATTTCGAGAAATTTTTGTTCGGCATTTTAAAATTTCAATGGTTTTTTCGATTGCGCTTGCGTCGACGTGAACAAAAGTGCCAATTTTACACTTGTCTAGTTGACAATTAGTTCTGCCATCTGTATTTTGCAAAAGTTTCTATTTCAGAAAATGGCAAGGTTGCTGGTTCTTTAATAAAAAAACGCATTATACATGTTAAACCCGATGAATCATGTTCTCCGAGTGCTCGAACTCGTGTTAATGACTGCTCGAGTACTAATTGTTGTCCGTAACTCTCCAATGAGTTACAAGTCTAAGTCGCGGCGTATCAATATTTTCCATGGTTTTTCCGTACACAGCATGATTTTTTAATTTGAAATATTTTTTTTCAAATTCATTATTTGCTTGTGATATGTCTTTAGGTCTATGTATGTCTTCAACCAGTATGATTGGAGTTAAAGCTCTGTGCACTTTGGTTAATTTCAAACCATGTTGTACTATTACTGCAAATTTCTGTAACAGATCACCTAGTTATTTCGTTTTGTTTTCGAAATATAACAGTAATTTTGGACATGTAGAGTTGGGACAAAATGGTAAATCGTTACGAGAATCATGCAGTGTTTTTGGATCTTTTAAATCATCCAAAGAACATTTTGTGTAATATGCAAATAAATGCACATGGTGCATGTTCTTGAATAATTGCGGTTGGAGACATGGTTGATTGCGGTAAACAAGTGTCTGCATTTTGTAAAATACATTCAAAATCTGCATATATAGCAAAATATGTATGAAGTTCTTTTTTTCTTTAAAAAAATTGTATGGAAAGTATTCCATACCAGCATTTGGTGAAATTGTAATAAGTTGATTACATTCATTTGTGTTGATGCAAACGTTTTTTATATAACGAATAGAAACAGCAAAATTTTCACGATCTTTGGCACTTTTAATGTCATTAACGATGCTTTCACGAACACAATCAGTGATAATTCGAATTACGTCATTTTGTATTTCGGGTGAAAGGTAAGTGGCATTTCTTGGAATAGTTTGAAAATATTTCATCAATTTTTGATCTTTACGTAATGTAAATTCAAACATTTTCTTGAACAAAGTTTGTTCCTCATGATCTTCGATGTTGTAGGATTGACAGTTCATTGACAGCTAAGAAATGTATAATTTCAGCAAGTGATGTGACATAATATCCATGTCATTGAAACACCTCATCATTTACCAAAGTAGAAATTTCTTGGCTACACACACGACTTTGTTTTTCAGTCTACATCGACATTGATAAAAGATGAACTTCAGATGCATCGTGTTTAACTAACCCTTTGGACTTTTCCAAAGCAAATCTTCAATTTGTTTATCCACTAGCGGTAAAGATATTTTCTCTTGATGCATGAGGTTGAAACTGGCGACACGCATAACAAAAGGTTGTATCTCTGGCGGCAGAGTATTCAAGCCAGGCGAATTTTTCAAACTATTCTTTCTTGAAACTTCACCCGTCTTATGTTTTGGGTAGGAGGCTAACTTTATTTGGATTATTTCTGCATCGATAGGGGCAATATCTTTAGGCAAAGGCAGTGAAGTAGACTTTGCCAAACTAATCGAAAGCAGTGAAGCAGATCTTGCCGAACTATCCATATTTGATCAAGAATTGAAATTACCTTCATCACCAGCTCTAGCAGTATTTTCTCTAATAACAAATTTGTCCATTTTTCATTTTTTAGTTCAACACTCATGTCCTACTTCCACAGAACACGATTGTCTCTGAACAATTTTATTTAAGCATAACGTTTTGTTTTTCCGTCTACCTGGAACATTCGAACACGTGAGTTGTAACGAATCTTGTGCGCGAAACGCGAATTAGAACCTCCAACACAAATTTACGACCTACTTTGATTTGATGATGGTGCGATGCGATGTTGCAGTAGCTTGATGTATGTATATCCGTGGACACTGCCATGATATAACTAGACAGCGGATTTCTGTCGGGCTACGTCACGATTATAGGTGGGGACGCGCTGGATCGCCGGGACTCAGTAGCGGGTGATACATAATCACTGAATTTAATTGTCACTTATTCCATAAATACAATTAACGATTTATTAATCAAGCGGCTAAGTAAATGAGAACGGGAATTAACAGCAGAGTGCAACGAAGCAGCGTTATTCTAATCTCAAATAAACGAAGTGCAGCCCGTAACTGCAATGAATTCCCATCCCGTACGAGCCGTACCGAATTTGGCCTTGCCTAGCCCGACAGAAATCCGCTCTCTAGATATAACACATCACGGTATGCTACGGAGATAGCGAATGTGAGCACTATTCGCGTAGATTCCACCTAACGTCACACTTCGTTTACGTTTTTGAGCAAACAGCAGACCTAACCACAAATTTAGGTTAGAAAACAGAGGTTATGTCAATTGTTAACGTTATTAATATTGAAATTACAAATTGTAATTTAAAATATGTGGTAAGAATATTATTGTATTGTAAAGGAAGCTTTAATTTGTATTATGGAACTGGCCCTAAAGGCCGGTTTATGCAGCTTCATTTAATGTAATAAATCAACCATAACAATACACATAATAATTATTAATGCCGCTATTAAATGTAAGCAATGTATTATATAATCCTATTACTTCCTGAATAAATTTCTTTATATTCTTTTTAGTCTGTTTCTGATTTGAGATGAAAGTTTTCTTGTTTAACTCTTTTATTCTGATAAAGGTTCTAGTTCGACCTAGGCAGCGTAATACCTCATTTGGTAATGTTACCATTGGAGGTAATTGAGTTTTAAGTTGGTTTGTTAAATTTTTAAAAATGTTTCGTTGATACCATCTCCGTGATAAACTAGAAACAACGTCTCTAAAATTTTTGCTGCCTGTATTAAATCAGCACAAGGCTGCAACAAGTTGCCTTGACAAAGAAAGTGTATCCAATTGGAGCCGCTTAGTCGCAAGTATATTTTCCGCGGGAGTTCCATGATATGGATATTTTAACCAGAATCGTCTCAGATTACGAAAAGGAGACATTTGGGTTAGTTTTTCACATTCTGGCGTTCGTAGATACAAGAAAATTGTTAAAATTCTTCAGAAAAGTCACTTTTGAAGCGTTTTTTTGTAGTTTTAAACCAATCAGACACTCTACGGGCTCAGAAAGAGCAACGAAACCATCAAATTTTAGCTAGAAATCGTATTTTTGTCCAATTTTATTAAGTCTGAACTATATTTCGACATTTTTTGATGATTCAGATCGACGAAACACATTTAGAGCATGCAGAATCGTCTCAGATTACGAAAAGGAAACGTTTGGGTTAGTTTTTCACATTCTGGCGTTTGTAGATACAGATACAGATACTGCGTAATCTAACTTCAATTTCAGCGAACTTGTCAACAAAGTGAAGAGTTACCACATCGCTTTTCTTGCCCAACATTTTTTTCCAGGCCTGGATTTTTAAATTCTTTTAGAATGCTTCTTACATTGTCTGAACTCTTTTTGTTTGCAGTGTGGCTGCTGCAGGTTGAATGCCATATAACATGCTTAAGCAAATTCCCCATTCGTATATTAGCACTAGCATTATCAGATATGACTGCATATTCTGTAAAACAGTTCTTAAGTTATAAACTAAAATATTCACTGGTAACATTGTATGTAAAATGGTTAATAGATTCTTAAAATGGAATACGAACAATGTAGCAGTAATGCAATGTAATCAGGCAAGAATGAGACCATGTTGTCTATGTTGGGAATCTGTGTCCATAAGGACCAAACATTGCTGACGATCTTTGGTATATTTTTTTATATTTTTCACTACGTATCCGCCAACACAGGTGGCGACTTCTGTGCCAAAAGTAGATGATTTACTTACTTCAAACGGAATACAAACTGGTATATTTGGTATTGTGACGTTAATATTATTTACAGCAACAAGAATACTCATATTTGTGAATGCGCCCTCGGATTCGTCTTCTTCGCAGTTGAAAGTAACAGAGTACGGGAGCAGAGCTTTAAAAGAAGCAAAGGACAGTTCTCTTATTTGTAAGGAGACACAGAAAGTAACTACTTGATAGAACAGGAATGGCCTCATTATGCCAAAAGGAAATATGTAACTTACTAAAAAATTTAATACATCTGCCGTCTGGATGGCTTCTACTTCAATATAGGTATTGAAGTGAGATGGTAGGTCTCTACACAAACTCGCATGCCTTTTTAAACAGCTGTCACTGTCGGCTGTCAATTTTGGACAAGCTTTCAATTCACTTTCCTCTATATCATTTTCGTATAGTTGGATAATATGCGATCGTTTGGCCACTTTTTCTACACCGTTCTGAAGAAAATGTAAATTTGTATTCAGGATATTATTTCTGATGCCTTTCAGAAGATGAGTAAAATCATATAATGGTACAACTTCGATGTCGTCTATTAAAAACCCTCTATATGTATGTTCCTCGTATTTAGCAAGGAATAACTCGTTAGTCTCCTCCAATAAATAATTTATAGTTGCTCTATAGGTGCTCCCCTGATCACGTATTTTTGGGTGTGTTTCGCGTTGGTGGGGTCGTTTTGGGTGCGTTTATCTTGTTTGGAGGGGTGTTTGTGGGCGTCTGAGGAAGCTACAGGTGCACCAGACACATGTATATGTGTTGATAGATGTGCAACTGAAAAGAAAATTAACAAATTATTATGTTTATTCTAAATGCTTTTCAAATTAAGATCAGTTTTTATTAAAACAGAGAAAACTGAATGTGTGAACTCTCTCTCTCTCGACGTATGCCTTCCCTCGCCTCAGAACTCCTCGTCAGCATCTCATGTGCGACTCCCTTCAGACGCACACGAGTCCATAAAATTCAAGGGCGCTTACATTATATTTAAAAATATTTAATAATAAAAAAAAATAATTTTTTCTAAAAATTGATTTGTTTGTGTATAAGAAAAAACTTGAGTTTATATTATTTAAGCGTAAAAATGAATAAATAAAAAGTAAATGTCTGAAACTTACATGTTTTTTATAATCCTAAGAAAGGTTCTTGTGATTGCGTTTGCGGATAGGGAGTATAATACGTCACTGTTGCTGAATTTTCGGTTGGAGCTTCGTCTTCATCTTCGCTCTCATCATCGCTATCATCATAAAGCATGATGATCGCTTCTGGTGGTGGTGGTGGTGGTGGTGATTCTATTGGTAGCGGTATCGATTCCAATTGAGCTTGAGGCATTTTATCATACTCTTTTTTTAACATAATTTCAAGGATGAAGGTGTTGTTATGTTATTTTGGGAAAATCAAACTCTTCGTAGCAAGTCGGACTAACTGTTTTTTTATTTCCAAATTATGTTGTTTTATACTTTTTCAGACAATTAACAAATAATTAGAAATGGAAAGGTGACAGAAATATTTAGAATGTTTAACCTTACACTTAATTTGGAAGGACCCATAACACCTCCCACCTAAAGAATTTTGATATATTTGTCAAAATTTAAGTTTTCAGCCTTTTTGCAAAATCGTTGGATAATATAGATTTAGATCTTGATCTTGTGAGAATTAGATATAACGGGGCTGACGGAGCTGGCACGTCTGCTGGATTTGGTTTAATAAACGTTTCTTCATCATCTTCTACATCTTCTTTGGCTATTTCTTTGAAGCTACCCAGTTGTATGGGCGTATTAGAACGACGCTTATACACAATGCGACTAAATTTGCAAAACAAAATTCTTCTATACGACATCTTGCAGCAACATTTCCGAATGATGTAATATAATATGGGAATCAATGCAAGGAGAAGGAGAACTCCAGTAACAACATTATACCATTTGGAATGTGTCACAATGAGCGGATTTTCCATATTCCTTTGTAGAGCCCCTTCGAATTTTTGTAATTGGTGCTTGGCGTGACGCAGTTCATCTAAATTTAACGAATTGATGGAGAGCGGAATCATTTTTTGATTCTGCAGGTACTTCATCTTCTCTACACAACAGTTGTCTTCGTTTATATTTATCTTCGGTATGAAATTCGTATAATTGGAAGAATAGTTCGAGCTGGATGTTAGCGCTGTCATAGGCGTAAAGCATTTACATTTGGGATCCATTGTGAATATTCCGACACCCCTCTCAAAATTCACGTCAAAGATTCTGTGGCTGCCTTCACAACTGATTGTGCCAAAGACTGGACGGGATAGGACATATAACCATTGGTTCTTGCGTAACTTGTGCCAAATCTGAACATTAGATTTTACGGTCTTCGTCTGACAGTCTGATGGAATGTGGTCCAATTGTTGTACCTTCAACAGTATTTCACAGACGGGATGCTGATTAACCATATAAGTTATCGCATCTTTGCAAATAAAATCATCTTCATAAATCGTCTTGCAGGCGGAAAGATCCTTTAAGCGACCGTATTGCATCTTGGTAGTACTTATTAAGAGTAGGGATAGTCTGTGTCGATGGATGAGAATGTGGATGAGGAGTTCTTATCAAGAGAAGGCAATGGAATTAGGTAATACAAATGAAAGGTTTCTTCGGAAACTAAGGGTATTTGTATAATGTAGATTAGAATATTTCTATCAAAAACAACTGAGAGTCTACATATTGAGAAATATTTATGAATATGCTCCAGATTATCAGGTGGTATTGGAAAATTCAATGCAAAAGAGAACTGGCTTTCATAAGCTCATCGCGTAAATTAGTAGGTGAAATAACTGATGGATGTAGAATATTATTCCGAAAAAATAATATTGAGGAAATTATAACGTCATATTCTTGATTTAATTCATTTGTTAATTGTATTAATAAATTCAAATGATCCATAATTGATTGCGAATAAGTTAATGCATTAATGTCCTTTGTACCATTTTCTGAAAATTCTTTAAATTTATTTATATTATCATTTAATCGTTGTTCGTTTGCTTTCAAAGATTGAGTTGACTTATTGTAGTTAGTAATGGCATCTGAAATAACGTGAATCTGTTGTTTCATTAGCATTTGGGTATCATGATTATTTTCGAGTAACATTTTTATAGCATTTGAGTAGTAATCGACGTCATCCGAATCAGGGACTCCGAACAATCACTTTAAAGCATAAGATGCGCCATTTAAAACACCACGTTTCTAGCGATGATTATAGCTGATCAAATGAGTAATAGATGTATATTTTCCGTTTAATTTATCTATTTGGGTTTTGATAAGCGATAGAGAGCTTGAACAATGAAGGAAGGAATTTAAATAAAATGAACTATTAAAATGGTTAAATTTACACATATTTTCCAATTTGACGTAAACATTCTTTAAAAAATTGTATTTTGATATATAAAACTTCATTACCGTAAATGACAAAAGGGTGTACTGAACATTAGATACCTTTGCTGTGTCCAGGTTATTGTAGAATATGCCACTATGTTCATAGATGTCTTCTAATTTATAGGGATTGCATGAGACGAGAGAGGCAAATACGAAAAAAGAAAAGGACAAGGGGAGGATATTTCTACCCATTTCGGAACCTCCTAAAAAAAAAATGATGTTTAAGGAAATCAAAATGATATTTTGCGAATTTATTTGGTTTAATCTCGATTTTAACAGTGTGATTTTTATTTACTTCTACCATTTTAAATGGACCTTTATAGTTTGGTTGAAGGTTCCGATTCAGATTTCTTTTTTTCTCTTTATTTAAGACATAAACCAAGTCGTTGACTTGAAATTCCTTTGGATGTACATCTCTATCGTAATAGATTTTCGATTTTTCTTTAGATTTGAGAATATTTTTGCGAGCTATTTCAAAGGATCTATTTAATTTCAACTTGAGATTTTTAGATTAATCTTCATAAGAATATCTGCATTCAGGTTTACTAGTTAATGAATTTGGTATAGCTGCTTTGTGTCCAAAAACTAATTCGTATGGTGTAAATGAATTACTAGCGTGAATATGTTTTCTTTGATAATGTTGAATTCAATTAAGTCATTGTTTCTATAGTGGAATTCAATAAAGTGGTTGTATGTCTTTTCAGATTTATTGTTTAAAAGAACGGGGTTTCTTGATAATGCGTCTGCGTTAGAATTAATTTTTCCTGGTTTATATTGTATTTTATAATCGTATTCTTCTAATTTTAGTCTCCATCTCAATAAACGAGAAGCTCTTTGCAATTGAATAACCATGTTAATGGACGATGATCAGTTACAATTGTAAATTTGTTTCCATAAAGGTAATGTCTGAAGTATCGCACAGCCCAAACTATCGCTAACAACTCTTTCTCTGTAGTAGAGTAATTGATTTCAGACTTATTAAGTGTTCTAGATGCATAAGCAATAGGGAGATCTTTACCTATTGGACCTTGAGAATGTAGGCAACCTACAGTGTACTGAGAAGCGTCGCATGTTAAAATGAAATTTTGTTTAAAATCTGGATATTGTAGGATTGTTAATTATTGTAGTAATTGCTTTCTGATTATTTACTTTAACGATAGACTTAGCCAAATACACATCATCTATAATGGGAGTTTCCTTAATAATGCACTCGTTAAGATTGTCGTTTATTATGTTTACTTCAGTTACTGCTTCAGTTCTTGCTTTTAAAATATAAGATTCGTTCTTATTAGGATTGCAATTTAAATAAATTGGGATATTAAATGGAAGAGAATCAATTTTGAGAGTACAATTTTTGTAATCGATTTGGGCATTTTGCGGTTGCAGGAAATCATTTCCGATTAGACCATCGAAAGGAATGTTACAATCTTGTTTAACGATGTGAATTTTAATCGGAACTTTATGGCCATAGATCTCACCATCAAATGTCATACTGGCGGCATTATGAACAGGGGAAGTACCAAGACCCGACAAAATTATTTTTTCTGATGGATCGCAAAAGGTATTAGTGCCTATAAGTTTTGAATGTTTTATTAAGAAGACATTCGTACCAGTATCTAATACGAATTTATATTCTCTGTCTTTGTATTTTAACTTAATGTAAGCATTATTATTATTGGTAAACAGCACAGAGCTGGCACCAAATGACCAAGGACGTCTACAGAAACAGCATTTTTCTGAGACGGTGTCAAGTTTAAATGTACGGAATTTGTTGAACACGGTTGAATTTCGGGTGAAACTTCGGGTAATTTATTGACATTGTTTGAATTTTTCTTTAAATTATTGTTCCGTTTCCAACATTCATGTATTAAATGACCTTTTTTTTTACAATAATTACAAAATTTTGTTTGATATGTCGCATTGAAATGTACTCTTTGATTAGATCTGTTGATTTTATTGCGACAGTTTTTTATATCATTACAAAAACTATAAGTTTTGTTAGCATGTGAAATCGTAAATTTTGAAAGAGAAAGAGCACGTTCTTCTTCTAGAGCTTCCGAAAGCGCGTCTTCAATATTTTCAGGTTTTCGACTTCTTAGATATTTGGATATGTCATTAATCGTGTAAAAAACAAAGCGCTGTAAAAGTAATTCTTTAGTTGTACTTAACTTTCCAGCAAGTTCTTGTATATTTGAATCATTATTAATTGACAATGTCGAAGTTTGTATAAATGAATAAGACCAGCGAACAGTAAGATAAATATATTGCTAGTGACAAGTGTTAGGATAAATAAGGATGATAAGAATAGTATAGTATATGACCGTGCGGTCGAGATAGTTGAATGTTAGTTACGAATTGAGAATTGTGAATTGAATGTGTATGAATGAGTTAAGAATTAAGAATGAATGCTACCCTGTGTTCCAAGGTGGGGGTGGCTCTGGCTCCCACCCTTACGGGTGGGGAGGGGTGAAACAGGTCCCCGCCAGAGGCTCTAACAGACAAAATATTTAAAATTCTAGAACTGATACGGTCTAATCGTTCATAAAATGACATCACGGGTTCATTGTTATTTTGTTTAATGGTATTTAATTCTTGCATTAACTGAGTGTAATGTTTTTTATCGGAATAATATTGAACTAATTAGTTCCTTAAATCTGCCCATGAAGAAATTTCTTTACCGTGCAACTGAGATCTAACAGTACCCGTCAATCTGGTTATTATAAATCGCAATATAAGTGACTGTTGGGATTCCTTACCGAATTTGAAAGCTAACTCACAGTTATTTAAGAATTCATTTAACTCAAGGCGGTTACCACTAAATGGTTTCGGAATTAGTGAGCATATGAAATTTAGTTGAATGGGAGTATTTGAGGCATTAGTATTTTCATTTTGTCATTTTGATTGTGATTAATATAGCAAACAATAATTAGAAAATAAGGATTAGAACGAATACCAGGACGGTTCTAATAAGTAATAACCAAGTACTAAGCAAAGTCGGAAAAAAATCGTTCTGCTTACAGTTTGATAGTCCTTGATGATCTTGAACACGGGATGATTTCTCTTTAGTTCTGTGGACGAACTTTCTCAATGGACCAGTTCACGAATCCAATCTGGTATAAATTTTGATCCTTTTCTGATAATTGAATTGGTGTTGATTGAGACGTTCGTTTGTTGAAAAATGTAACAAACAATAATTACAAATGTATATTTGTCTACAATTTTGTGTTCACTGATTTCTTATTAAGTCTTGAACTATTTTAATACCAACATAATGACTCTTTTCTTCATCTTGTAAAAACAAAAGATTTACATGTAAATATTGTACAATGAAACGGTCCAACTATTAAACCTTTTTCATTAAGCCCAAATACATGAAAGTTAGATTAAAACTTACCTACTCCTAAAGTTTCAACTAGATCAAAAATTCTTTTTAAAATTTCATGCCACTGTGCAAATTCTTGTTGAAATAATGATGGGATAACTTATTTTTTAGGCAAGCTCTTAAATGAATATTGCTTATTTCATGGTCTTTAAAAAGATATGTGCATTTTTCTATAAAACATTAACCTGTGCTTGTGTATCTTTGTTAATTTGACAATAGTTACAAACTTTCGAATTTTAAATGTAGGTAATAATAGCGACCCATACACCAGCGGATTATCCGCATAAATCAGATTCGTAGAGATCTGATATGAAGACGGGATCGGACGGATCAAATCTTTTGGTGTCCACAAACGATAATATCGGGTACGCTAATTAGATGTGCAGGCACGATTCGAGGAGATCAAATCCGTCCGTTCGTGAAGAAAAATCTTACAGTGACGGCAAATTTGGCACGGCTCGTGGTATTTCAGGGAAACAGATAGATCTGACCGGTGTCATTGCATATCTAGCGGTATAATAGTCCTTTAATAATAATTTTATTGATATTTATTAAAAGTGTTCGGAGTAATAAAACTATATTATTAATAATAACATTTTATAAAGTGTTTCGTGTCAGCTCGTTAAACAACCCTTTTGTTATGATTACATTCATTAACGATTCCGATAAATAGGCTTGTTGTGGATTCATCTTTTCTAATTTGGCCGCACTATTTATAGCAATTGCCATAAATTCATCCACCTCCTCCTTTTTTGTCAAAGCGGCTGTGCATCCATTCATAAATTTTTTCATTTCTGTCGCATTATTGTCGTCAATTTTTCTTTTTTTTTTTTTGAACGGGATCCAGGTAAAGATGTAGAACATGTAGTTGGGGTCTTGAAAATCTATAAACAAAATCAGATTTTAGAATAATGTCTTATTTTTCAATTGTTTATTATTTTTTAGTAGGCAAGAAGAATGGTTAGAAATTGCGCGAGGTTTCAAACATCGATGGCAAATGATAAACTGCGGAGGAGCGCTTGATGGGAAACATATGAATTGAACGTCTCCCTTCATCAGGAGCTCAATGCTATAATTACAATTTTTGTTTATAATTTTGTGTTAATGGCATTACTTAACTCCAATTACGACTTTATAACTATATGTTGATGTAGGCAAGCAAGGACGATTATTATTTGATAGTGGACTTATAATGGCAACTAAATTTTAGGACTTATTAATAAAAGACAAACTACAATTTCCAAGCGAAGCTGAGAATGATGAAAAACTGAATTTTGTGATGATAGGAGATGAAGCGTTTGCACTCCATAAACATATTTTAAAACCGTTTTCACAGAGAGATTTGACGTATGAAAAACGTATATGTAATTATCGCATTTCTAGGTGTAGAAATGTGGTTGAAAAGGTTTGATAGCATCTAGGCTCAGAATTCTACATACAAAAATAAGTGTAGCCCCTCCAAAAATTAATTTGATTATTGTTGCAATTTGCACGTTACATAATTGCAGATAATCAACAAAGTTTAAATAGCTCTAAAATTTAAAATGCCGTAATGGTGTCAGGCAATCTAAAGTTTTTTTTTTTAACAATTGGCAGTGTCAACATTCCCTTAAAGGCCAGACTGTAGCACCCTAAAACCTTTCGTTTTGGAACAACAGTATCGTAAAATCCCTCTAGATCAGAGGTGTATAACCACTGATTTTGCGGAAAGCTGAAGCATATTTGTAGGAATGTTTTCAGTTGGTAGATTTCCCATCAATTTTTTCCAATCTTCTCTAATCAGTTCCTCGCAGTGACGAACACTATTCGCCCACATATCAGGGGTAAAATTTTCAAGTGCTGTTGACCACATTTGCTTGGTCTTTTCCAGTTTAGGACCAGAAGTTGATGGTATATGCTTGTTATAGTACGTCTTTACGAATCCCCAAGGTAATTCTATAGGGTTGTACTACCAGTTGTACGGAGGTAAACGAAGAACGATGTCGCCTTTATTGTGAATTAATTAAATCATCAACTGCATAAGTTTTTTCAAGGTATTGTTTTTGTCGCAAATAATGGCCCAAAAATCTGACTGCAGAGAATCAGGTGGATAAGGTATATTGTTCTCTTGACGCCACTGGGTCGTATCTCCTTTTTTGTAGATGCCACAGGTAATTTTTTTAGTTGCTCAGAATGGTATGAAGCATTGTCAAGACCTATTACACAAGTTTTATCAAGACTATTCAATGCTGGAATTAACTATTTTTCTATCCACTCAGTAAATATTTTCGTGTTCATGTTTGTGTGATAGTCTATAGATTCTATATCTGAACCTAGTATTAAGTCACAATATTTAAAAAAAACCCTTGTAGTTCCTGCATGGAGAATGATGAATCTTCTGCACTCACATTTTAATCTTTGAGGAACACCCCTCCCCCCTTTGTAACCTACTTACATGATTTCAAATAAATGCTACTGTATTGTTACCTCACGAAGTGGGTTTCAACCCGAGCCCAATAAAACTACGTTTACGACAAATGATATTATTAAAGATATTACATACGATAAGCCAATCACTGTTAAAATATGCGGAAGGGCACCTCTTCTCTCCCCAGCGTAGGCGGCGGAGGCTCCTGACTCTTCCTTCGGTTCTCAGGTCCCGTCTCTTCCCGAAAATCTTCCTTGAAAAGCCCCTGAACTTGATTCTCTTCCTCCCGAGCTCCTCACTCGCTCCTGCCCCGCTATCTCCCCTGTTCTTATCTCCCTTTTTTCTCCCCGTTTTTTCCCGTAGCTCACACCAACACTACGCGTGATAGATGCGCCACCACTTCGAATGCAAATCAATTCAAAATTAAATAAAAATCCGTTACACACCCCCCTATGATAACAAAAAAATTTAAATTAAACATAATTAAAATTTTTTCCATAAGATGTATCCCACCTAAGAAAAAGGAAAGAAATTATAAATAAAAAAAGATTCCAGTCATACTCCAGAATTTTCTAAGGAGTAAACAACAAAAGAATTTTGAGAGCCATTTTCGTGAAACAGGAAAAGTCTCTTTGAATAGGAATTCGAATCCAAGAATTTGCAGATTCAGAGAGTCACGGACAAAAACATCCTCCATCGGGAGAACATGAAACCTCTGACTGCTAATCGACGAAGGGCTAAAGTTAAATGTTAAAATCGAGAATCAAATGTCAAAATCTGGAAGAGAAATTGTCAAAATGATGGTTTTATTGTGTGCACACGTCGTAATTGGGAAAAAAAAATCAAATTGTCTTGAGTCGGAAAAAAAAATCGTACTCATCCACTCACCAGATTCATACCACATACACGAGATCACTCATACGTCATATTCTCTCTCTCTCAGGCACATAGACGTAAAAAAAATCATTCGTCGGTACTACTGTCTCCACGATCATCACCCCGAAACGGCTGAAGATCTTTAACGTGCCAGTTTCCTAGGTTTTGATGACTCTCAGCCTCCGCTAATCTATATACGAGACGAGAGATAACCTTGGTGACGATACATGGAACATATTTTGGAGCCAGTTTACTGGAAAAGTGCTTTGATGCGTCTGGAAGTACATAATTGCGTTTCCACACCCGGTCACCTACTTGATAGGAATCAGCAGGACGGCGTCGTAAATTATACGTGTGAGAATTTCTTTTATACGCGGCCGTTAGTTTTTGACGCACTGTCTTGTAGATTTCAGACAAGCCCTCCAAATTTTCAAAATATTGACTCCGGTCAGGGTTCGTTAAATCAACTTTCGATGGGTCGCTGTTCCTGTTATAAAAATCTCCTGAAATTGGTACGTACCGACCAAAATTTATATACGTAGGAGATAATCCGGTGGCTTCATGAATGGCCGTTCGAAGCGCAAACCCAATTTTTGGTAAATGGACGTCCCAATACCGATGATTATTATCCTTAATGTAGGAACGAATAGCAGCCCCGGCTACTCTGTTCACTCGTTCTACGCTGTTTGTTTGGGGATGGTATTTTGCGTTATACCAAATCTTACATTTGTACAAATCCGCTAGCTTCTGAAAATCACGCGAAACAAATTGAGTACCATTGTCGCAGGTGATGATTTGAGGGACACCAAACATCAAGAAGACGTTTTCTTCTACAAATTTGATAATTGACTTGGAATTTGCCTTACGAAGAGGATGTAATAAAATGAACTTGCTGAACCAATCACAGACCATTAAAATATAACAATGCCCCTGCATACTACGAGGAAGAGGACCTAAAATATCAATTGAAATCAATTGCCATGGGAAAGTAGCCTTCTTAGAAGAACCCATCAATCCGGGAGCAGCTACATTAGCTGCCTTTTGAGCTGAACAAGTTGAACATCGAGAGACATATCGTTTAACATCAGTTTGCATGCCAGGCCAAAAATAGAGTTCTTGTATCCGTTCCAGAGTTTTATATGATCCAAGGTGAGCTGCTAGAGGAGAGTCGTGGCTTTCACGAAGCACTTCCAGCCGTTGTGATTTGGGTACTACTATTCGCCAACTTGGAAGGACATTTGGGACTCGATACCGAGGCCTCGCATGTTTATATAGGACACCATCCTTAACTAAATAATCCGGATAATCGTTTGGACGTTCCTCAAGACTTTTAAGCATGCTATGGTACCACTTATCTGTGTTTCCCGGCCTCACCTGAATTACAGCAACTTCTGGCAGTGGCGCTCGACTTAAGGCATCCGGCACCACGTTCATAAAACCCTTTCGGTGTTCTAAAACAAACTCAAATTGTTGCAGCTTCACTGCCCACCTTGCCAATCTACCACTGGGATCCTTTAAGTTGTTAAGCCACAGGAGACTGTGATGATCAGTTACTACAGTGAATTTTGCCCCCTCAATATACGGCCTGAATTTATCTATCCCGAATAGAACTGCCAGGCATTCTCTTTCGGTTACCGAATATTTTTTCTCAGCCGGCGAAAGAGTGCGACTAGCGTAAGCTATCACTACCTCACCTCCTTTGCTATCTGGTTGTGTTAGAACCGCTGCCACTCCCACATCCGAAGCATCACTCTGGATGGTAAAGGGTTTAGAAAAATCTGGGCTTACCAACAAAGGAGCGTTTATCAAGGCATTTTTGAGTTGGTGGAAACAATTATCCGCTTCCTGCGTCCACACCAACCTATTTCTTTTTCGCTTGCCCAGGAGAAGAGCTGTTAAAGGAGAGGTGAAATCTGAAAATTTCGGAATAAAGCGCCTGTACCAGCCGCAGAGCCCAAGAAATCGTTTCATTTCTGTGACTGTTTGGGGTTTAGGAAATTCCGCCATGGCGGCGACTTTTTCTGGATCTGTATGCAAACCTGATTTATCCACAACAAAACCAAGGTACTTTAAAGATGGTAGGCAGTACTCACACTTCTCTGCATTGATGGTTAAGTTGGCTTCTTTCAAGCGTTGGTAAACCTCCCTAAGCACTTGAAGATGTTGTTCAAACGTTGGTGTCGAGATAACAATGTCATCCAAAAAAACAAACACATATGGTTCCAACGAAGGACCTAACACTTGGTCCATTAGACGTTGCAAAGTCTGAGGAGCATTCGACAGACCAAACGGTAGCACCACGAATTCATAAAGCCCTCGAGAGGGAACAACAAAGGCAGTCTTTTCGCAGGACGTATCCTCTAAGGGAATTTGCCAAAAAGCGGACTTAAGATCAATTTTTGATAGATACCGTGCTCCAGTTAACATGTTTAAGATGTAATCGACTTTAGGTAAAGGGTAAGCATCTGGTTTGGTCACAGAGTTAAGTTTTCGACCGTCGAAACAAAAGCGCTTCTCACCGTTTGTTTTATTTACCAATAAAACAGGAGAGGACCAAGGACTCGATGAAGGCCGCACAACTCCCAACTCCAACATCTTGTCTAGTTCCCGATTGAGGTGAACCAGCATGTAAGGTGAGATCTGATGATGACGTTGCTTAATTGGTCGCGCATTACCAGTATCTATAAAATGAACGGTTCGTGTGGTTCTTCCCAATTTCGTACCTTTTTCCCACGATAACTCATAGAAGAGATTTTTGACCTTCTGAAGCTCTGACATTTGAGACGGACTTAAGTCCTGTAGTGAACGAATACCTTGCATCGCCGCCACTAAGATATCATCTTGACGATTAACTGCCCTAATAGAATCCTTACTCTGCGCCGTACAGCCCACTACCTGCTGTTGTACACCATCAGCAGTCCCTACAGTGGATGCCTCCGATTCATAAATGGATAGATTTAGATGATCTAACAAACCAAGTCCTTCCCCACCAACGATAGAATGAGTCGCGCCGCTGTCAAGTAGTCCTGTAATTGAATTTCCCAAAACTTCTACTGCCAAATAAGGTCGATTATCATGAGATGTCTCTACAAGTAAAGTATTAATTGTTTCCTTCCCTGAAACTAATCGCTGTGAACACGTAGTTTGGCTAGGGGCCTTAGGGAAGTAACGAAAGCGGTGGCCCGATGGTAAGCGCTTTCCCCCACTTAGTTTTCCGGCTTACACCGTGGGCAGTTAGGGTGGATGACACCTACTTTTCCACAGCCAGCACAAGTAGGTTTTTTCGGGGTTTTATTAGGACATTCACGCCGAAAATGACCCGGTTTCCGACATGCATAACAAGTCAATTCACTTTTTTGGTGTGGAGAAGAAATGTTAGAGGTATTACGAAATTGAGGGGTCGAGAATAACTTATTTTCTTGGTTATCCCCGTCTGGACAAGCTAAATCGGGTTCTAGCAGAGCGATGCTTCGCCGCGGAGGTGGTCGAAATTTTTCCTGATTGGCTAAAACGCTTTCCAGGTCCTACAGATATCCGACAACTGAGTAAACGTTTTAATGTCGTGCAAAGCGAGGTGGGTTTGGAAAACCGGTAAGAGATTACGACGAATTATATGCAATTGGGAAATTTCAGGTGGAATATCCGACAACCGATTAAATAAATTGCGCATAGTCGCCAGATACAAAACAACTGACTCACGAGATCCCTGCGTTCGATTATGAATTTCCTTAAGAAGTTCCTGATCATAATCTGGCGGCAAAAAATCTCGCTTTAAAGCCTGAACCAGCTGATCCCACGAACTGACTGATGGTTTTATAGATCTATACCACAAAAGTGCCTTTCCATCGAATAAATCTACAGCGGACCTAAATAATTCCGCTTTTGAGGTATTTCGAGCCACTCGCAATTCCTCTATCCGTTGTAAAAACCCATTGACCGAATCATGCTGAGACTTACCATCAAAACTTACATTCCACTTGTGTACCGGAGTAGGCTTAAGGATCGTAGTGTTCTGGTTGACTCCCGCCGGACTCGCGGTCGCATCATCTGGAGGTAGAGAGGTTTGTTCCACCATTTCATACCTGGTTTCATCCAATGCTTCCGCCATCGCCATTTGATCATGTTTGAATTCTTGCACAGCTACGGGCGCCGTCGCTGGGAATCGATGTAAGCGACCCATTACATGATAGTACTTGGTGAGAAGTCTCCTGTTCCCATCCCCCCGTCGACCATCAAAAGAATCCAACAAGGCTCGGATATCACTTAGTGTTGTTTCAACCTCCGTTTTTTCCGCCTCGAAATCGAAATTGGGATTAGCATACATGACTTCACCACGATTCAAATCTTCTCGTAGTCTCCGTCGCAGCTGTTTACGCTTTGTATCTAGATCTAAGCGATCGGGCGTAACCCCCCGCACTTTTAACTCGTGATTAACTTCGCTCGATTTCAAAAAATTTGGTTCCATATTAAAATAGGATCCTGCCATCATAAACGCAGTTTAAAGGACTCTACGAAACGTTGGGCGCCAAAAATTATGTAACCTACTTACCGGATTTCAAATAAATGCTACTTTATTGTTACCTCACGAAGTGGGTTTCAACCCGAGCCCAATAAAACTACGTTTACGACAAATGATATTATTAAAGATATTACATACGATAAGCCAATCACTGTTAAAATATGCGGAAGGGCACCTCTTCTCTCCCCAGCGTAGGCGGCGGAGGCTCCTGACTCTTCCTTCGGTTCTCAGGTCCCGTCTCTTCCCGAAAATCTTCCTTGAAAAGCCCCTGAACTTGATTCTCTTCCTCCCGAGCTCCTCACTCGCTCCTGCCCCGCTATCTCCCCTGTTCTTATCTCCCTTTTTTCTCCCCGTTTTTTCCCGTAGCTCACACCAACACTACGCGTGATAGATGCGCCACACTTCGAATGCAAATCAATTCAAAATTAAATAAAAATCCGTTACACCTTAAGATTGAAAATTGCACCTTGGATTCGCCAGGGGACAATTTTCAATTGCTTGAGGTTGAGTACCATCACTAAGTTCTGAACCTTGCGGGGAGGAGTTTTGCTTAAAACAAAATCGCCTACAGTTTAGAAAAGTTACAATTGCTAAAACAAGGAATTTTTCCGTTGTTTTCATTCTTCAGTAATCGAACTTTTTTTTTATTCACAAGTGGAGGAGTATAGGAGTTATAGGAGTATATATTATTATAAGGATACTCTGAGGTATCAAAATGAGTAACATCATTTTTCATATCACAATAAAAATCGTCTGTTTGAATGAATCTGTGTCCTTATAATTCAGTAATAGATTTTCTCTGTACTTTGACTTCATGCAATTGTAATGGACACAAATCATACATTAACCATTTGGAGAGTTCTAATACAACAAAACCTAGATACATATATTGGTTTATCGTAAAGTGTCATAATACGATTTAATTGGATCGGCACCATGTTTCTAGTAAATTGAGTTGAACTGTGAAAATTTGGTGTGATAATGATTGCTCGATCACCTTAATCGTCGTCCGTAACTATTCCAATGAGTTACAACTCTGACGTCTCTACGTTTATCAACGTTTTCCATGGTTTTTCCGTACGCAGCATTATTTTTTAATTTGAAATAATTTTTTTCTCTAAAGGGTCACATCTTTCCAGCCTCATCTAGGGTCAAGACCGCCCTAGGCTAATTTGCTCATCGTGCCTGTACCCAATCTTAACAACCAAAAACTTATTATATTACTATTATAAATATTTGTATTCAATTAATACATAAAATTTACTTTCCTAACTTTACATGTCGCAAAAAGGTATGTTGCATAAACAGAATTTATTCATTGTCACTGCTATCAGAAAAATGTAAAAAAAAACGTCTAAAGAGTTGCCTGATGGTAGTGCAGGTGTGGGTATAAATATAAAATCGACAACGCATACATTTCTTATCTTATAGAATTTCAAGCATGCACGTGCTTCTGTCGGAATTCCGATTTGTTTCTTAGAGTTATGTCTGTATTAATTATTTATTTTCATCTGATTGAGCGTAAATAAATAAAAAAACAGATAGCGTCTTTTTTGAGTTTATTCTCCTTCAGATTATTTCATATTTTTAGTTTAATTTTTTGAAATTGCAAGCAAAATACACTTTGGAAACCTCATATTTTGCGTTCCCTCCAATTACCCACGCCCTAGACTACAGCTTATCCAGCGTGTTGCTTAATCAGGCCTTGCATATTTCGTTTTGTTTTCGAAATCTAACGATAATTTTGGTAATGTAGAGGTCGGATAAACTGGAAAATAGTTATGAAAGTCATGTAATGTTTTTGGATCGACTTCAAAATGTATCCAATCTCAGAATTATTAATTGTCGGCCCCCTGGAAATTACTATACGGAAATGCTTGCGACATTGCCCAACCATATATTTTATATTCCACCGGAAACGGCGGCAAGTCTTTATAAACTGCATTTCCCATAATTAATTGTCGTTCGACCACCCAGAATGTTAGCAAATTTGTCAACCTTGTTAACCTTGATCTCAAGTGTTTTGCATTTGATCCGGAGTTCCCATGCAACGTTGTATGGGTTAACCCATTTATGCCCAGAACTATTTTTTACTGAGAAAGTGTACAATATTTATGTATGTTGTCCACTAATAGGTCACAAATAATGGAATAATATTAAAAAAAAAAAAAAAGGCTTGCAATTTTTAATATTTGATGAGGGTCATTTTTGACCCTCTGGGCAAGAAAGAACTTTTTCAAAACTTGAAAAAATATTTATTTCTTACAAAAAAAAAAAAAAAAAAAACGCTTTTTCTACAAACTCATACCCATCACATTCATATCTTATGGTACAAGAAAAAACATTTATCGTGTAAGGCGATATCGCATCTTTGGCATGCTTTTGTCGTTGTGTTGCCACACAATTGGCACCTTTTTCTTTTCTGACCAGTTATAATAAGATGTTCCCCCTGCTGTCAAGCAGACGTGCTGCTGGTACTTGCTCTGGGTCCCAAATTTTTTGAGGATTCCTAAATTCCAAATTGTCCATTTTTATACCATATGTTTTTGCTAGTATCCAAGCGTTGCTCCTGCATATATCACACATCCAAAATAATATAGGTATATTATACCATTTTTTACCTCGAAATTCAATTCGGTAATTACTTATGTTATTGTCCATTTGGTCTACCGTTTGGCGACTATTCCAGGAAGGAAGTGTGACTGAGTGGGGGCCGTGGGAAGCGATCGCTTGCCTTGAAGATTATGTTAATTGACATTGACTCAAAGTTCAGACTTTTGTTTCCTATGATAAGAAAAGACGGACTTATTATTAAACGGACACCACGCGTCAAAATATGACTATTTTAAGAGCTGAATTTTAAGGGTTGAATTTCCGGTTCACCACAACACTCCCCGTTTTAAGATGAAAATATGAGCCTCAAGGTGGTCGTATATTCTCACAAGACTTATGATTACGTACAGGACTACAGCAACACGGTCCAGCACTGAGGGTACTGTTTTTGAAAGGTTTATTGAGGCGTGAAAGTTAAAGTGCGTATCCTCAAAAGCTCACTAGCTCACAGGTTTCGTTGCCGGGATCACTAAGCTACTTCCTTCTGGGCACTGTGACTCTGAGTTTGGTAAATCTGTTCCCCTTCGTTATGAGGGAACGGTGGGTGTTCTTCCTCGACGTGGTCTTCTTCGTCCGCAGATGAATATAACTCAATTTCCGTAATTGTGTCTAGCTGGTTGGAGATGTTTTGATAGAGCACTGCACCTCGCGCACTACACTGAATTCAGGATGGGTTAGCTGGGCCAGCACGAGAAATGGTGCTGGAAGGCTCCTGTGTGTGTGGGTTGTGACGGTGTTCTTGAAGTGGTGCTGCCTGAGGGTCAGGGTCGGGCGGTGATAACGAGAGACCTTCTGGCAGTGTTACATGTTGCAGCCCAAGAAATGTGACAGGCCTGGGAGGCTGCGCTGGGATGTCGTAGCCGTGGGGATCATGCCAAGAGGCTGGCCTCGAGAAGGAGTTGCTCCCGGGAAGCCCCATGTGAACCTGAGATATGTCCGGGTGGACGGCTGGCTTGTATTGGTGGTAGCCGCCCGTGGATGCAAACTGGCACTCCTAGCTCAAATGATAAGATAGAACATGAAACAGAGTAGTAGATTAATAGCAATTAGCTCGACAATCACGATGAGTATTTACCACACCGCCCCCTTTATTTGGGTTGAACTGGCTGAAATGTGCGGTGTACCGTAGTTCCGTGGATCGGTTTGGTTTGGTCCAGGAACATTGCCATGCTGCAGGTATAAAGAAACGGTATCCCCACACTGAGTGGACAAGAGGTAGAATTTGCCCTTTGTGCGAATATGGCCAGAGTTTGGACTCTCAAGGTATCCCAGAAGCTAGCTAATATCTTAAGAGACCAGCCGTGTTCTCTTTGTATTGCAATGGCGTTGATTAGGATTTCGATTAAGATCTTAACAAACCCGATGATGCAATAGATCCCGATTAACCCGCTCGTCCAAGTACCAATGCATCTGAACCATCCCCACATCTTGTCTAAAGCTGATTCGGCCAATCCTGCGATTGTCAGCATAATCTAGTAGTGTCACCAAGGACTTCTTTTCATTAACTGTCCAGATTGAGATAATTTTGCTGTAACCTCAATATATTCTCAAAATTCGTAAGTTGATGGTCCTTCAGCTAAGTTCTTTGTTTCGGACTTCAAACTCGTTGGTATGTGGGCCTTCGGATAACGTTATTCTCTTGCTCAAGAGTCGACTCTTGACCATACCCACTCGACAGCTATTTCCCACACCGCCCCCTCTACTTGGGTTGAACTGGCTGTATTGCAATGTGCGGTGTACCGTAAATCCGTGGATCGGTTTGGTTTTGTCCAGGGACATTACCATGCTGCAGGTATAAAGAAATGGTATCCCCACACTGAGTGGATAAGAGGTAGAAGTTGCCCTTTGTGCAAATATGGCCATTAGTTCTGTTATCGCCCGTTTTCCAGAGGTGAACTTCTTCAGTGGGAGTTTCTGGGGATTCCCATGTGATGTTCGTAACGTCCAATCGTCCCTTGGCGGGACACGGGCTGAGACTTCATTGATGTCGATATTGTGACATAGTTAAAACTGCGTAATACCCGCTTTAATAACACTCATTCCCAATATGTATTAGTAAAACCTTTATACTAAAATAAAAATTCTACTAAACTACTGTTACTGTTACTCTTAAAAAAAAGTAACAAGATTAATAATTGATAAGTTATATTACTATGCCAGCTGGGGGCAAGTGTTTCATCTCCGCTATATGCAATAATAATATATAACTATATTTTTTTAAGCCTCTTTGTAGTCATTATCGCAACTTCCTTTTTGGATGTTTTCTAAAAATAATAAGACCACGTAACTATTACCTTGGATTAAAAGCTATTATAGAGTTCTACACTTGCCAAATCTGTATTTGATACGTTTAATTTTACAACTTTCTTATATATGTTTAGACAATACCCACGGATATTGGGGAGCTTGTCCTTTGCTCCTTGTATGATAAGCATGACAGATGAGGTTGGTTCATTTAACTCCCCTGTTTCAAATTCTAAGCTGGCTGAACTCATTTCAGAAGTTTCTGATTCAGTAGAACTTATTTCCTTTTGAATATCATTTTCTTGTTTGATTTTGACATTTTGTTCGTCGCTTATAACGATTTCATCTAACATATAACGGGTCTTTTAAATAAAAATTTTCTTCATTATTTTCTGTAGATACCGTTAGTGCATTCGGATTTGCAGTTTCGTATAGTTGATTTACATCAATTGACCCTTCTATCCAATCAAGTTCTTCTTGATCATCACTTTCATCAGAATAATCCCGTTTTAATTGGATATCTTTAGTTTCTTCATTCTCTATTTGGACGTCAGATTCTTCTGCTCTTATTTTCCAAGGTTTTAATCTCGCTGCATGAACTAATTGTTCATTAGCAGAACCAATTTCGATAATTCTATAATTTACTGGTCCAGTTCGTGAAACATTTCTATAGGGTCCAGTCCATTTTGGTAGAAATTTTGTAGCTAATTTCTTTCCCTTTATAGATGGTGTATATAACCATACCTTATCTCCTAGCTGATACTCTTTCGTAATTGCAGTTTTATTGAGTTTTTCGCAACATTGATTTATGGATCCTTCTAAATTTGTAGCAGCTTCTGTGAGTGCTTTATGCATTTGTTTCAGTAAATTTGGTATATATGACTCAGAAATTTCCCACTGTATTTATTCAGATCTTAGAAAAGCATGAAATGAAAGTTCCATATCTCTTCAAACACGAGAAAGTGAGGAGATTCTTTTGTTGTTTCATGAATTCTATTTCGGTGTGCCATTAAGGCAAATGGTAATAGTTCATCTCAGTCAGCATTTTGTTCATCTAGATAATATGACAGCATAGTCCTTAGTACACGGTGCATTCTTTCAATAACTCCATTTGTAGACGGGCGATAAGGAGTAGTTTGAATCTTTTTAATACCCATCAAAATACAGATTTCCTTAAAAAGTTCTGACAGAAACTGTCTTTCACAGTTAATAAAACTCAAGGTGTTTCATATCGTAGAATTATGTTTTGTATAAATGTCTTAGCTACGGTGCTTGCTTTCATATCTGGCATAGGTATTGCTTCTGGATAACGAGTTAGATAATAATCCATACATGTAAGGATATATCGATTGCCTGATGTTGTAACATTCAATGATCCGACAATATCCATGGAAACATATCCCTACGGGCATGCAGGAACTGGCATATGTTGCATTTCTGTCTTTATCTTACTAGAAGATTTTCTTGCTACGCATGAACTACAACTTTCACAGTATTTTCGAATATCTGTAGTCATGCGCTTCCAATAAAAAACACGAGAAATATTCTCTAATGTTTTCTTTCTCCCTCCATGGGATGCTATTGATGCATCGTGATAAAGTTATATAGCAATTGATCATGTCGTTGTGAAGCAGTTCTGTCTTTATAAAATAGTCCTTTTCTTGATTTATAAAATCCCTCAATAGTAATTAACTTTTGAATATCTTTATCTTCACTTTGTAGTTCTTTTAATCTATCTAGATCGTATAAAATTGGAGTGCAATTGTCGTTAATATGTCTAAATGTTCTATCCAAACATGAAGATTCTTCTTCTTCTTCTTCTTCATTTTCAACTGTTACTGGATCTAATTGGTAATCTAATCTTGTTAGGGAATCGACGTGATTATGTTTACCTGGTCGATATTCTATTGTAAATCGATAATCCGTTAAGCTCATTCTCATCTAGCTAGTCTAGAACTAGGATTTTTCATAGATAATTGATATTTTAAAGGTCGATGGTCAGTATAAATAGTAAAATGAAATCCTATTAAACAAATTTTGTAATAATTAATTGCCTATATCACTGTTAAACATTCTTTTTCCATGGTACTGTAATTCTTTTCGACTCCTTTTAGATATCTGCTTGCGTACCACACAGGATGTTCGATATCGTATTTTTGGGCAAGAATTGCTCCTAAAGATACATTTGAGGCATTTGTTACAAGAATAAATGGAGGTTTAAAGTTTGGATACTTTCGTACTGGAGGTGTAATTAATGCTAATTTCAACTGTTGAAAGCTTTCGTTCCAGCAAAAATCCACATCTTTCTTTGTTAGGTTAACTAGAGGCCTAGATAATTTTGCTTGTAAATTCGGTAATAGTCCGTTAAGGAATTGATGTAAGCATTCATCTTGAATGCGTTCAGCCAAAATTCTGTCTTTTCTTTGATCACCGGTTTTTTTTCCAAGTAGAAGTGATATAACAATTTCCCGCTTTTTGAGA
This sequence comes from Zophobas morio, assembly GCF_036711695.1. Classification (NCBI taxonomy): domain Eukaryota; kingdom Metazoa; phylum Arthropoda; class Insecta; order Coleoptera; family Tenebrionidae; genus Zophobas; species Zophobas morio. Next base: position 13,290,940 of record NW_026972122.1, read on the forward strand.
AATTGCTATAAAAACAATAATCACCAACTCTGACTTTTTCTTGTGTCCAATTATCTCCTCATGAGATAACTAGAGCTTTTCGAAATAACACTAATTGCTCTGAATTATGTTCTCTTTATTTCACTATAACGCAGGTACATTAATTAACTTGCTCCAATCAGCACTTCTGCAGAACTAGTCACCTCTCATGACTCTTAACTCTCGAAGTACTAAGTCCCAATCATATTCAAAATATTCATTCGACAGTTGATCCTACAACCAATCTCATTTAAACTAAGTCGTAACCGATATTGTCAAATCCGTTGTAGAACCGTCGTTTCCCAATTCGCTCTGGCCATGTTTATGCACTAAATGTAGAAAAGTTCGTTTGTAATGATTTCATTGCTTTCAACGGTTTTAACGAACTCTTCCAAAAATATCCTAATCAAAAATATTATAACAGAAGCGGCAATTATTTGTAATCGCTCAGAATATTCTTGTGCACACTCATCCTGTCGTTGTCTGCAGTTTCGGAATTTTTGGAGAGCGTCACCCGGTAATAACGCTTGATCGAAACGGTTCAATAACGCGTCTGCCAATTGTGCCCAGTTTGTTGATAATTGCAATAGCTCGTTTGCTTCAAGCGCTCTTCTCCTCGGACCTCGCGGTTTTAATTTAGCCATCTTTATTTTATAACTTTCGGACCAATTTCCGCGATCCGCCAAATCATTAAAATAGCTTAAAATCTCGCGAACTGGGGTACTACCGTTGAAATTTGGTATTTGGTCTAATGTAATGGGTACATACATTCAGTGGCGGCTCGTGGTGGATTTTGTTAGGGGGGCAACTTAGTAAAAAAATATAATTAGAATTACAAATTTAGTAACCACTCATAACTTTGCATAGAAATAATTGCAAACTGGCAATACGGTACAACGCTGATATGGGCAAGTATTTTAAAAGCAAAAATAAAAAAACTTACTCCAATTTAAGTTAAAACGATGCCGGTGACACATGCTCAGAGTTTATTGAAACTATACTTTTAAAATTTTATGTTAATATATAATTATAAAACCGGCGCACAGAAAAACTTGGGTTTAATTAACTGTCTTATATATGAAGTCCATCCTTCGATTTTTTTGAGAAACAAAATGATCTATCACAAGATCATTAAAATTGTCTGTTTGTTGAATTAAAGCTTTTTCTATAGACAACATTGAAAGAGCGTTTAATCGGTCGCTACTCATAGTGTTTCGTTTCAGTGTTTTTATTCTAGCCATAGTTGAGAAACAGCGTTCATCTTCTGTAGTTGTCATGGGAATTGTGCATACAATATTAAGAAGTTTCATGGTTTCGGGAAACACTGACGAAAGGTTATTTTCTATAAAAAACCGAAGAAGCGACAATGCTCCTCCAGCAGTTTGAAAATCATCCCTGTTGTAAATAGCGGTCAATTCTCCTTTTAAGACTGTTGCATCTAAGTGAAATTTGCTTACTGCAATTTGAAATTTATCTTCGGGAAAGGTCATTTGATAGTCCTTAAAGGCTTGGATCAAAAAAAGGTGTGACAATGACAAATAATTTGTAGATGAAAAACGTAATTCTATATCTACAATTATTATCGCATCACATACTCGTTGTGCAATTAATTTTAAGTCATTGGTGTTTCGTGGGCGCTTTGCTGATGGTTCCTCTTCATCTCGATAATAATCATAATCAAGCGATTGTCTTATATGTTCTACAGATTTTTTAAAATCTTGTACATACTTTTCAACTGCTGCGGAATCTACACTTCGTTTTTGCAACTGATTGTATAGTATGTCACAGTTGGGCATTATTTTATTAAAAACATGGAGCCAATAATTAAATTCATAATCTTTCAGGAAATTAACGAGCCCATTTGATTTTGTAACTGTTTTGCTGTCATCTTCCCTTTCAATGATTGTTTCTAAACAATTTATTGAATCATTTTTATATTGAAAGATAGTCGCAATTGTTCTGGATTTAAAGTTCCAACGAGTAGCAGGTCCATGAGGTAGTCGTTTGGGGACTACTTCATCTAAAACTGCAGTTCTTTTGGGTGAACGAGAGAAAAATGCTGAAAACGCTTCCGAATTAGAGAAAAAAATTTTTACAGACTTGTGAATGTTTGCTGCTCTCTTAATAATTAAATTTAATTGGTGCGCATAACAATGTATATATTCTGCGTTTGTATAAAAAGTTTTAATGCGAGCTTGAACACCTTCATTGTGGCCACTCATGACTGACGCTCCGTCATATGTCTGTGCTATCAGTTTCTCTGGGCGTTCATTTAGTTTAAGTTTTTCTAATTCATTGAAAATACAAGTACTTATTGCTTCAGCATTCGGTGCGGTTGGAGTAAAAAAACCCATAAATCTTTCATGTATTACACCATTCAGAACATATCGCACGATAAAAACCAACTGAGAAATTGTGGAATTATCAGTTGCTTCGTCAGCTTCGATTGCAATATAATCACACTGTGTAATCTCGTCTTTTATTAATTGCAACGATACTTCTAGAATGGAATCCAGTAATTCATTTTGAATTGTTTTGGATAATCCTGAAAATATTTTTTTCTGTGATTTTTCAATATGCGTTTTAAGGACATTATCCACTTCCGCGAGTAAATTTACCAAATCGCGAAATATGCCCGGGTTTGAAGAAGTTTCGCGTTCGTCGTGCCCGCGTAAAGCAACTTCAAAAGCTCCACAAAATTTTATGCAGTCTATTAACTTGCTTAAAATATATCTATTGTGTTTTACTTCCTCATTATGTTTTTTCACATTTAAACGATACGCCGAATCCAATTGATTCTGAATATTTACTCTACCAAGAGTAGCATATTCGACGGCATAAAATAAATGTCTTTCTGCGATCTTATGCTTTTTACTTTTCTCACCTAAATGTTTCAAATCCTTGACGCCAGTTTCCACCCAAGATTTATCACAATCGCCTTTATCCATTACCAAACACACAAAACAGAAAAAGGCATTTTGTTCGGCACATCCACACAACCACTCTGCACATTCATAAAATCTATGATTAAAGTGTCTTGTTACAGTTTTATTTTTCACTATAGACGTTTGCTTCAAACTTAAGTCCGGCCGAAGTAATCCCAATCCCTTCAGTTGAAGACGTTCTTCGAAAGTTAAATTTCCACTCAACTTCCGGTTTTTAATCGCGGAGACAGTATTCATTTTACAAAAAAATAACGAAATAACCCAAAAGAACACGAATTTTGTACGTGAGATGAGCAGTTCCCGCCTGTTGCATTCTTGCATTAACGCCATGAGCTATGCACACGCGCCGTTCTCATTTAACAATGCATTTCTTTTGTGATTGGCTCGGGCATCTGTGTATATTGCCCGGTGAAGATCCAATTCAACGAATCAAAAGTCGAAGTTTATAGCGCGCAGATTAACTTTTAAATGCACAGGAGGAGGAGCCGAAACTGTTGCCCGAAACCATTTATAATTCATTCAAAGATTTCAAAGTAAGATTTTTGACTGGGAAATCATAAAAAAGAGTATAAATTTAATATTTGATTTTTCTTTTTTAAAATTTCCGACTGAGTAAAATAAAAAGTCAGCCTAAAAAAGTCATTTGGGAGGGCACTGCCCATTTGCCCTCCCGGCAGCAGCCGCCACTGCATACATTATTTCTGGAGTCCTAGCTTTTTTGTCTCCCTCCTTATATTTTTTCTCGACGTTTGTGATTCGTTAGTTTCAAATTAAATTACGGGGTACGAGGTTTTATAGTTGGGTTGTTAAATAATACGGAAATATCACTTTTTCCAACAATTTTACCACAAAACTGCAAGTTACTCTTAATATGTGCTAAATCTCGTGATATGCTTTACATCTTGCGTAAAACTATGAAACTGTTTACCTTTAAAAACATTTTTTTTGTTTATTTTTACTGTGATTACAAAATTACTCTTCATTCTACTACTAAAATGCACAAACTTAAATACAGCAGTGTGTGCTTAAAAAAAGTGGAAACAACGGAATCATCTTAAGAAGCTATTAATCTTTTTTTTTCAATTGTTTTAATTAGCAATAATCACCACCTTGCGTATTAAAAGAACTGCAATTTTGGCCTTTTTTTACGGACAGAACTAGATCTATCAAGCAATTAAAATTTACTGTTCTATTTATTTATCTGTCATTTACTGAAATAAATTATTAAATTAACGAATAACAATTTCCGAAAATAAATTGTTCACGAAACACAATGTTTACTGTTTTAATGACGTTTCCAAAATTTAATGAAATTTAATTTTTTTTCGTGAAAATAATAGACATACCCTTCACATTTTCAACCGCCTTTTTTGAACTGTTTCTCTGATACTGAAATTATGCAAGCTTAATTTTTTTTTTAATTTCTACTTAACTCAGTCTTTTCGTCCATTGCAATAACCTTACATACGCAAGTTTTTAGGAAGTGAAATTTACGCATTTTTCCGCTCGCTCGTAAAATAGTTCTATCAGACCTCATAAACCATCCCACATCCCGCACGCATTCACGGTCACATTGGAGTGTGGCTAATATATATGTTAATTATGGTCGTTAAAATCGTTCGCGCCAGACCCGTACTCAAGTTTTACCGGTCAAAAACAAATTCTCGAAAATAACGCTCAAAAGTCCTTACCATTTCTTTTGTCTTTCTAAACAAAATTATTTCTCAACAGTTATTGAATAAAATGTTAAAAATTAAATTTTTCAGTTTTTCTATAACGCAAAATTTTCAAGCAAACAAAAGCATATACATCCAGTTCAAAAACCAATCCTACCGATTGCGCCAGATTTTCTCCTATAAGTATGTGAGGGGCTGGGGAGATTTTCAAAAATCGTCGTGTCGTAAAAGTATTTGTGTTTCCACCAAATTAGGCTTAATTAACTTTAGTATGAAGATTTTTAGTGGCTAAATGTGCTTTTTGTTAATATTAATAAATTTAAACCATGAAGTTATAAAACTGGACAAAGACATCGTGCCCAGTCAAATGGCGCCAGTATTTAACTGTGAAATTATAAACCTTGATTAGCATGGTGTGAAATCATAAAATTCAAGATTCACAAGGACAACCTTGATTTTTACGACAATGACGATTGTTCTGATTCATACTAACATCTCCAAAAATAAGTAAATTTATCGCCCGTTACACAGGAATGCCTAAAATAATTATTGAGTAGTAAGGTTACTGATCCGCTGTTACATTTGATCAAACGAGTTCTTAAAGTAACTTAACCTATCCACAATGCGTGTCGCATGAACAACTAATTAGGTCCCTACAGATAAGATTCAGTTTGGCTAGTAAAGGTACATTCACAATGAGATAATTTGTATGTAATCCGTAAAATTAGTACGTATAAGTAGTAGTTTGCTACACGCATTTGAATGATACCATTCACATCAGAAAAATTAATACGTATCATTAGTACGTAACGTGAAAGTTTGTAAACTCCAAACTTTTGCGCCCAAACTGCAAATTGAACGTCAAATTGTATGATATGAGTCTGCGCAGTACCTATGTTTAGTTGACAATGTTGACGGACGACGCTCATAACCTATTTTGTGTTGTATTACGTGACAATACTTGTTCTTTCTAACACAATGAATAAATTCTGCCTTCCTTTTCGATATTTTTAATGGTATTTTCACAAATTATTATTATTACCTAACCTCACACTCCATACTTACCGTGCTAATTTTCGTTACAAATTGCACACATTGTGAATGATAAAACCTGGTTCCCGCAGCGTTTTAATTTTGTGTTGAAATTATTTGTACAACTTATCTCATTGTGAATGTACCTTTCAGGTATGCTAATTACGATTGTTTTAAACCGGAGAAAACTACAATAAATTGAGATATTTACGTTATAGAGAAATTCAAAATAATTGGCAATAATTAAAATGATTGAACTGTGGGCTGACAAATATAAAGATTTAAATATGTAGGGATATTAAGATTGGAAATAAATTAAGATTTAAGAGAAATTTATAAGGTTTAGCTGACAAAACACCGCGATAAACGACGCAACAAATACTACCTTCGCCAATGCGCAAAAAGTAAAAACCACACGATGTGACCTCATGGTTTGAAGGACTTCTTGGGAAACTGCTCCATAAAAGGTGGCTATCGGGAAGAATCCTGCTCAGGGATGCTATTCTCGAGCCTTCGTTATCTTAACGCATGCGTTGTTTAGCGACGAATACTAAACACTGTATTCTTGACTGTTCGTTATAAATCGCATATGTTATTTAGCGAAGATTTTTAGTCTTTATGCATCGATTAGGTATTGAAGTGACGGATCAAATAGTATAGTATTCTGTGCTTGTCAACTTCGTTTACAGATTCAATACAAAAAAGGCATACAACAGAAATATTTAAAATGAACGAGTTAGTGCAAATTTTACAAATTGAACATCTAGAAAATTTAGAGGGACAAGTTGAGCATGGCAGAAGGCTGCGCAGAAATCCCAGAAATCCTTTTGCGGAGCTTAATGAGAGGCAATTTATTAACATGTTTCGATTAACAAAACAATTAACTCAATATTTAATTAACATTTTGCAACCTTTTCTTACATCTCCCTTACGCGCTAGCGATTTAAGTATTCAAACAAAGGTAAATATATTATTAACAAATGCTAAAACTTATATCTTTTAATTAAAATTTCCTAGGTCTTAACTGCATTAAGACTATTTGCAAGTGGAAGTTATTAGCTGAATATAGGTACTAATAAATACTTAGATGTGTCGCAGCCCAGTGTTAGTCGGTATATAAACGAAGTGGCCAGTGCCTTAAATGACCCGCAAATATTTAATGGCTATATAAAATTTCCTAATAATTTTGAAGATCTAAATAGACTTAGGCAAGGGTATGTTATCAATTATCATCAAAATGCAAGTTTTTTAAGTTTCAAGTATATTAATTATACGGTATATGTATGTATTAATTTAGATTTTATGATAAACATGGATTTCCGGGAGTAATAGGGTGCATTGATTGCAATTTTTCCTCCAAAAAGTGATGATCCAAGTTATCCAGAACATCTATATATCAACCGAAAAAATTATCATTCCGTAAATGTTCAACTGGTATAATTATGTAGCTGTCTCTGTCTCCCCTTAAAAAAAGCCTATGATTTTTAGATATGTGATTCAAATCTTAAAATCTTCAATGTTAACGCCAAATTTCCTGGTAGCACACATCTGGAGTCGCTCAAATGTAGAAACATTCATACAGCATCTTCATTCTTATGATCACAAATATTATTTCCTAGTAGGCAGGTACCCAGTTTTATATACTTCCTCTTTTACAAAATACTAAAGTACATTAAAAGTCTAGGTTTTAATAGGTAATTACTATTGAAATGATACATATAAGTAATTACCACGATTACGTTAACAGGAGACTCAGGATATCCGTTAAGGACGTGGATTTTAACTCCTTTTAGTGAAAATGTTCAGCCAAATTCACCTGAACAAAATTTCAACGAGATTCATAAAAATACTCGTGTTAAGATTGTGTGCTGTAACGGTGTTCTCAAAATGAGATTTCGTTGTCCTTTAAAGCACAGGGTTCTTCATTATACTCCACCAGTATGTTGCAAAATAATTAATGCTTGTGCTGTGCTTCACAATCTGTACATCGAGCATTCGAGCATAATGTACCCGAACCAAATGAACCACTTGATGCTGAAGTGGACTTTGGTGTCGATGACAATGGAATTGAAGAAAATGAAGAGATACAAAATCAAAATATTTATCGAAGAATAAACCCTGGCCTAGCAGATGGCAAAAGAAAAAGATTGGAAATCGCTAGACGGTTTATGCGGCGACCTTAAATTATTACATCATTTTGCTTCTTCATGTCTATATTTATTTTAGTTTGATGTTAAGTTTAGGTTAATAAAAAGGCCCTTGTTATTTCGTTATAAGTTAAATTTATTATTTTATTGATAGGAAACAAGGCAGTAAGAAAAAAACACAATAACTAAACAATATTCCAACATTAAAACCTATTTTGGGACAAATTTGTCAAAGCATTTGCAATCTTTTCTATAGCTTCCTTTTTTACTTCTAAATCATACCGCTTTATTATGATATTTATTATGGAAGGAAGTGACACACTCGTCCTTATTTAGTTTAATAATCGGGAAAATATAGTTTACAAAAAGGACATGAGTTTTTATGTCAATTACAAACTTATTATCTCTTAGCCTACTAGATGGCGCTAATTTGCATTCAGCGGTCACCAACAGTTTAAACATTCTATTTTCATTTTATAATAAGTTTCTTTCATTGTTAATTTCTTAACCAAATTCTCATTGTATGCCTGTGTTGCACTTGCTGAATTTATTAATTGTGTTACCCGTTTTGGAACTTTTTTCAATTTTTTATCGCTTGAAACGGATTTTGATACAAAAGATACAGTTTCGTTGATGGAATCTGTTGGTGGAGAAGTAGAAGTTGAAGGTTTGTCCAAACCTGCCGCCCATAAAATTTCTTCATCCGCTTCTAAATATATATATAATATTCTCCAGAATAGATTTTTTGTAAAGTGTTCGCTATAAATCGCTATATAACGTATGCGCTATTTAACGCATAATGTCAAGAATAGCACTCCAGGTCCGGCTCCTGGTGACGGTGTTATTCCCTGCACTACCGTAGCAAATCCCAGGGGACATGACGTGAAGAGTGAAGAAGCAAGACGAGCGAACAGCAGAGCAAAATAATCCCAGAGGAAAGCTTACGGGGAACCGATGGTGATGCCTCTTGTCCACCCAACACTGTGGCACCGACCCTCAGAAAAATTCACCCATTTGCAGGGTTTTGGATTTGATGGAGAATTTTACTTAAAGAAGTTTGTATATTTGATAATGAAGCGGAATACCACCGTTTCCATTCCAACTTTCAAGTCGGAAGGACCAAAAAACCTCAGATTGACTTCCAGCACGGTGTTTTTTGGACGGTGAGGCGTGTGATCATCCTTGATGAGGACTACCGTACCTATTTCGACATTGTTTACATGCTTGGAGAATGCTCATTTGCCGCGCTGATACAAGCTATGGAAGTACTCGTTTTTCCACCTATTCCTCTTATACTCAGCTGACAACGGTCTAATGCTGCAACTAGTTTGGGTGTTACGAATTTTTTGTGTCCCCTCTTTATTTTTTTAGATGTCTCTGCAGGCTCGTAATCGTTTTCACTAACAGATTTTTCCTCAGATTTTCCACAGTTCCATTCTTCATCTTCAACTGCTGTGCTTGAGGCTGAAGAGTTTTCAGAAAGACTGTGATATCCTTTCCTCATATCGCACTTTTCTTTCATGTTCTATAAGCCTCCGCTTTTCTGCTCGTCGTTCTTTAGATTCTAACTTTCTATCTATACCTCCGATGCAACCCTTACGCTCTTTCCCTCTTTGTGCAATTAACAACTGCTTATGTTCTGCTAGTTTAATCGTCGTTAAAGCGTCGGCATGTGCGTTGTCAAACAAACTATTCAATTTTTCTTTTCCGGAATACATCTTTTGTTCGTTTGGCATTTTTTTGCAAATTTCGCCATTCTTCATATAATTTTAAAAGTTTATCGACACAATGATGTAACGCTCTTGTTGGTATCCCCACTTTTTCCCAAAAAATTATTGCTTCTCGCACCGCTAATCTTGCACTCTCTCGTGTATTTAACTTAACTTCTCTCAAATTATAAAAAAAAAAACTGATAACACTTGTTTATTCGTAGGAAGCTTTGAGCCAAGTATTTGAGTCTCTACTATTCCTACCAAATATAGGTATATATGTCTAAGCCTCGGGATGCCATTAGAATTTTTTGTAATCGCTAACATGCTCCACATAACACAAAAAATACAATTATTTGACGTTTGTACTCAACACCTACTGCATATTATGCAGGTTTTAATTTTTGAAAATTCAAGTTCATGGCGGCACGGAAAGGGATAAAGGGAATGGGTTAAAATTTTTTATGTGTACTGTCTATTTCAAATGTAAACTTTTTGGAAGGTGAGACCAACTTAATTCGAAAAAATACAAAATCACCTCTACATAAGGAACACCCTATTATATACATATATAAAAAAAATATATACAGTTGGCCAAAAAATTTCAGACGTCAATGTCATACAGTCGTCAGATAGTGTAAACCAACCTTTAGATGTTTAGGTATTTATGTATTTTGAAAGTTTGACATTCCAGCTGTCCGAAATAATGACAATAAAGCATAGACTACATTAAAATTTTTGACATGACAGAAAAGTGATGTTTGAAATTTTTTGTCGGAAACTGTATATGTAAATTGAGGAGATTTAAACATTTAGAAAATATCCAGATTACTACTTTCACTAATAAATAAAATTAGGAAAATTGTAATATTAATGAAAAAATAATTTAGGAAAACTGGATCAATGAGGAACCTCGCGGAAATAATTTGTTAACGTTTTCGTGCGATTCACACCGTCAAAGAAGAACTCGTTCAGGAAAGATAACAATACATCCGGCGATAATAATTAATTGACCGGATCGACGGCATTCCGTGAGCAGATGAAATCATTAGTCAGTTCCGATAAATGAGCCTTGAGCGCGACAACACTGCACGTGCGAAATTCATACAGTAAGCAAGATAAACACATCTCTCTCACTCTTTATCTTGAAATTAAAATATCGCCACGAACAAAAGACGGATTTGGGTATAATTGGCTCATAAAATTTATAAAACCACACATAATTGCACTAAAAACGTATACGTCTTTCGTATTAAGTAGGGGAAGTCCGGGAGATTTGAACCGCTTTTTATTTAAATCATCATAATTTCCTATAAATAAGGTATAGAGATATGACTGGGATTTTAGGCGATAGCTTTGTTATTCAGGCATAATCTGGCGTCATTACTTTTTGAATATCGTAATACTACAAATAGATATAAGGATTTTAATAAAAAATGAGATATGAGTCAGATCTCCCCACCATCAGGGACATTTGAACCAGAGTTTGGGGAGAGTTGACCATTCTTTTTTTGGGAAAGGGACAAACATTTTAAGTTTGAATCACGAATTTATTGACTTCAATATCACAAGATGAAGTTAGTACTAGCACTTATTTTAAGGAAAAAAGCAAAAAACTAACAATACTTCTAAACATTCCAAACTTAACTAAATTTTCAAATATTTGTATCAAGTTAACAAAATTAAACATTTTAATAATCAGACTAATTGGTCTTTCTAAACTAATAACTTATTCTAATACCGAAGCGCCGGGGCGACCATCGGGAAATAACCCGGCATCATAGGGAACGGCGCTGGAGGAGGTGGAGAAGTAGATAAAACCCCCAGGGATAGTTCCGACGCTGGAACGGAGATCGGCCGCGGTGGGGGTGAAGTTCCAAGAGACGCCAGAATCTCCGAAAGCGTCACGGAAGAGGGAGAAAGGCTGCGAAAATCGGCACCCGGACGGTTCACCCCTGGTTGAAGGTGGTGATCTGAAAAAAAAACCCAGATGGAAAGATAAAAGTTAAGGGAAGCAAGACACAGAGCCGCTAACCAGTCCATTACAGAGCAAGAACAAATAAGAGTATCACTTTTTGAAATTGATCAAAGAAATTTAACCATTGAAAAATTTCATACTTACCCATTTCGTATGCTTTCGGGAACAAAAATGAGCACGATGGGACACATAAGAAACTTATAAATACCATTTCTGCTTATTCGGGAATTTTTAGTATAAACACTGCCGAGACACTACCATGCAAAAGTTATGAATTCTCATAATTCATTAAGCGACTACAACAGCCCCTGTGTTCGATTGAAACACCGTACGAAAAGGAAAACAAAATATCTACTTATTTTCATTTATTAACAAAATCCAAGACAAAAAAAAAGATACAGAATAAATCGAAGGGAACTCGGGGTTTTAAAAGTGGAGGACCACTTTAATGTGGTCCCTGGCGTGCGAGAAAGCTACGCGGCCCCCGTTCGGGAGCCGCAGGACGAGGGCCCCGTTCAGGCCCAGCTCCCCCGCCGGATGCGTCCATTCTCATCATGGCCGTGTGCCCTAGAAAAAAGCACAAAAACACTTTCACAAATCGGTTCAGCATCCAAAGAAAAAAAAAACAACAACAACGGAAAAGGAATGAACATAATAAAGGAATTAATTCAGTACTCACCGGTTCCGGGTGCTGCAGGTTCGTCTGGGACGGCGGCTACACATAAAAAAAAACAAACAAAAATAAATAATAAAGATTTAGAAGAGTAAGAAAATTATAAAATCTTTGGAAATAGAAAAACCCCTCCCAAGAAGGGAAGAAATAATATACATCTATACTCACGGGCCTCGTCCAAGCTATTCCTCCTCGAGTCCCGCGCTAAGTAAATTCTACGATCTGTAACAACGATTGAGTTAAGAAAAAAAAAAATTAAGTACCTTGGTAAAGGACGGGAACAAGAACTCACCCATCCTGCCAGCAAGTCAGGGAGAGAATGAAGAAAAGCCACCAATACATTTTTAATCGCCAGACAGAAGACGCATTGTTGTCATAAAAATATGGTATCGAGGATGACAAACAAGAAGAGAGAGGGAACAATGGGAAAGGGCGCTGACGAGGACCGACCACCGACCAATGCTTGGTTCAAAAAGGAAAAAGAAAGAAAAAATGAAACGGAGACGCGATAAAAGATAAGCTCGAGTGAACAAATCAGTGAAAAAAAAAAAGGAAGGGAGAAGAACAAGACGCCAAGGAATCTTCAAAGGAATCGCTGCTTAAATTTTGAAATCCCCCGGGAACCCCCCAGCAAACGTGAGGGCTACCCACCGAAAACAACAGCCAGAAACCTTACAGGTCCTAAAAGGCGTTAATGAACATCAGGAAAAAAAAAACCGAAATGCAATCCCGGGAACCAAGCGATAAGCGAGCCAGCGAATATCGACGCTAATTACCCCTGAAAAGATAACCGGCAGGCAAGCAACAGAAGACGCTGCGCTGTACAGTTTGGACGTGGGCAGAAAGATAAAAATAAAAGGGGACATTAAATGCGGAATTCTTCCGATTAAAGGTGGGAAACCAACGATAAGAGAAATCGGCAAAGGAGATGTAACGGGGACAGAGAAAAAAGTTTACGATTTGCCACTGGAAACACCTGTTAATTGTAATTAAATAACAGTAGCTCCCCTAGTGTATTCAAAATTGCCTAACCACCGTACCCAATAAATCTTTTTCTAAAACTAAAGGGCTTGCGTTTCCCTTAATAGTTTTTTTTTATAAAACCACCATTAAGAACTCGCATTTTCATTAACAAATTAGCCACGATGATTTTAAATGTTTTATAAAGTCTCCATTAGCTAGGCATAGACGAACACTTTTATTGACACTTTTGCATGCGGCGAGCAAAAGTGACGGATAAATCCGTGCATTTATTTGCAGACTTGCCGCGCCACATCACGAGCCACGCAAACTCGGCGACAAGTCGCAACTTGCACGCCACCATAAACGTCCGCACTTGCTTGACGTTCAAATTTAATAATAATATTAGTGACTATCACGATTAATAAAGTGCGGCAAAATAATGAGTAATAAAGAATTTTTGACTGAATTTATTGAGGTTTATAGGCAACATACTGCTTTATGAAAAGTCAAAAGTTCAGAGTATGTGATAAAAACTTGAAGAAGTTGGGAATATGTGCTTTATTAGAAGTATGTAAAAAATATAGAGTGACTGGTGGTGAGGATATGGTTAAGAAAAAAATTCAGTCGTTGAGGAGTACCTTCAGGAAGGAACTTAAGAAAGTAGAGCGGTCCATGAGAAGCGGTCGTGGAAGTGACATTTATTTGCTAAATTTATGGTACTTTGACCTATTAATGTTCATAAAAGATCAAGAACAACCCACATCCAGCATCTCGAATATACGCAGTCCTTCTTCTGTATTAACAGAAGATATCTCCAACGATCATAATGACAGTGAAGACAATAATAGTGATGGGGAAAGAGAAAAGGATGCAGAATCTCAGGACCCTGAAAGCCAGGAATCGACCAACATGCACGAAAGTCTGGATCAATGTTTGGATAGCCTGGTAAAGAAAACATTACTTTTACTTTTAATTTTATTTAAAAAAAAAAAAAAAAAAAAAAAAAAAACATTCATATACATTATGGATTAAGACTTCCCCATCCTTAACATGTCATCTTGCCAAGATACCTTTCCATTGCCATTGAAATATTGGATATACTTTTGTCTATTTTCTTTTGCATCAAGTGCTTGACCTGTTCTGTCCGAAATCTGCAAAGGACATAACTGAACAGCATTTTGCCTCCATTCTGCATTTTTCAATAATTCGTGTGTTTGCTTATTTTCCGAATCAAATAATGAGGTAGGTCCTATGTATTGTGTTTTTCTCTTCATTAGATAGTTGTGTAAAGTACAAATCGCTAATACAACATATTGTATATGTAATGACTTCATATTTATCGCAGTATGCAGTACCCGAAACCTTGCTGCTATAAGACCAAAAACATTTTCGACGACATTACGACCTCTTGATAGGCTATAGTTGTATATGCGGTTTTCGTAGTTTAGGTTTCTTTGAGGCAAAGGTTTCAAAATGTGTTTGTGGATAGCAAATGCTTCATCACCAATAAATACGAAATTCATATTTTCTTTACATTCATGTCTTTCAGGCAACTGTAATTTTTCCTCTATAAGAAGTTGATAGAACCTTGTATATTGTAAAATTCCCCCATCAGAAATTCTTCCATTTTTGCCTGCATCCACAAATATGAATTCATAATTGGCATTAACCAAGGCCATTAACACAATGCTGTAGAAATTTTTGTAATTAAAGTATTGGGCACCAGTGTGTGGTGGCGCCCAAATGCGGATGTGTTTTCCATCTATTGCTCCGCCACAGTTAGGTATTTGCCATTTTTCTTCAAAGTCTTTCGCAATTTCTTTCCATTCTTCTTTTGTAGACGGAAACTGAAAAATAAAGCATTTATTCAATTATGATTTTACAGATTCGCAGTACATCCACCCCGCATAGTAGCAATACTACAATTAATACGGCATTTATCACTAAAGAGAGACACAGAAAGCAAAAGCAAAAAAAGGAAGATCTAACTGAGCATAGACAATTTTTACAAGTTTGCACCGACGCTCTGACAAGTGCAACCAGGAACGAAGTTGGAGATGACAGCGCTGCTTTTGGCGCATATGTGGGCTCAAAGTTAAAAACAATTACAGATACATCCCAGAAAATGTATGCGGAAAGTTTAACCTTCCAGTAGTCGCGTCCTGTTTTCAAGCACAAGTAGTCACGGCGGTCTGAGAGACCGCTATTTAAAAAAAACAAAATTGAGTGCATTTCGCCAAATCTAGAAACGGTTACGTTACGTCAAACATAAAATTTTTGATTAACGAATACATGTTTTTAGTTCTGAATAACAAAAAATATATTTTCAGTTTATTGTTTTTTATTGCGGTCAAAATGACAAAAATAATTTTTTTTAAAACCTTACTGAAACGAAACATGTTAGTTCTAACTACAAATAAAGTAAAAATAGCCGAGATGAGAACAAATAATCAAAATAAGGCATTTTTTTGGCAACATCGACAAATTGCTCCCAAATGCTCCAAACACATGCAATGAAAACAGGCAAATCTAGTTTTTCTGTTTTTTTTTTTCTGTCGCAATATGCACATCTTCCTTTTTCTGCGTTTGGTACAGTCGTTTCTGCAACTTCGATTGTATTTGGTTCGCAAAATTCTTCTAATCTTGCCTTCAGCGCTTTCGGAAGCGTTGTCATCACCGCGCGAACTCGCAACTGAGGTAAAATCAATTCATTGGCAAGTTGCTTTAGAAAATTCCGTCGTAAAATGGTGATACTAGGGTTATTCGCTGCATAAATGACCTGGGAATTAATTCCAGCAATGTTCAGAATCGAATAAAAAATGACCATAGGCCATCTTCTAGTATTTCTTGCTACGTTATAACTGGCGGTCAGTTTATCGACAACGTCAACACCGCCTTTGGTGCGGTTGTATTCCGTTATCATTGTAGGTTTGTGCAAATCACCAGTATCTTCATCGATTTCATCGTGGTGATGCAACGTAGAAATTAAAAGCACATTTTTGTTTTTTTTTCGGGATATATGATAGAAGGGTACTCTCTTGTGTAAATCCAAACATGCTAGTGCACGGTGGACGACTCACTGGTTTTGAAAATTCTAAGGGCACCTTGCGCTTGTTTTTTCGTATGGTTCCTATCGATGTAAGTTTGTGGTCAGAAAGTAATTTCTTGATAAGTGGCAAAGTGAACCAATTGTCCATTGTAACGTTGCGACCTGATCCAGAAATATGCTGACACAATCTTAGAACAACATCATACGGAGTGTTTGACAATTTATAGGGCCCTTCTGGTTGTAATCCTACATACACCTCCAGCTTGCTCGTGAAGAACATTAGTGCGTCGCAAATTGCCAGTATTTTCAGACCGTACTTATTGGGTTTAGAGGGTATGTACTGGCGAAAGCTGCACCTTCCTCTAAACCCCACTAACATCTCGTCAATGGTAACGTATGCCGAATGGTGATAGCCTCTTTGGCAATTGGTGTTGAAGAGGTCGAAAAAATCGCGTATAGCAGCCAGCTTATCACTGGATCTTCGCTCCGGCCGAGTGGCTTTTTTGTCAAACCTCAAACAGCGAAGTAAAAATCTAAATCGTTGTAACGACATTGTAAGGCGAAATATTTCAACACCAGACCCGTCAGTTTTCCACAAATCTTCTGCATTCAAACGATTAGCGTGGTAGGTTCCGGCCATGTACAGTAATCCAAGTAGGGCTCTTATTTCCACAACATTAGTCGGTAGGACATCTCTGCTGCGAGCAAATTTGTCTGTTATTGACTCTATATATGCATTAGTACAGATCACGATCATGTTGATCATTTCATCATTGATGAAATATTCCCATATTTCTAACGAATTTTTCAAAGTCCGTGTTGCTGCTGAAGGACCGGGTAAACGCGTTATAATGTTCTCTTTTCTCGTCCTCACTGTTCTGGGAGTAGATGAATGTTTCCTCCATCGGGTTCCATCCTTTCCGATAAACGACAAAGAATTACTGAGGATTTCGTCTGTTTCTTCAACATCAGATATGTCTTGTTCAGAATCACTATTTTCAAGTTGTTCTTCCTCGTGATCTGATTCAGCTTCTTCTGATTCGTCGTCATAGGCGTCATCCAAAATCTCATTATTTTCATCCATCACGTCCTCCATCATTTGCCTGAGTCGCTCTTGCTCCGCCTCATAAGAAGCCATTACTGAAACGATTGGCAATAATGGTTTTGCTGCCACAAATTAAAGCATAAGAAAATACCTTAGTGATTATTTTGATAATAAAAAAAGTTACGTCAGTAGTCACCGCGGTCTCACAGACCGCAAGTGCTTCCAATTGCAGGCAAACAAACCCAACGTCACTCAAACTCACACTGCCCATCCGAATGCACAACTTATGAAGGTAGATGGAGAGGGAGTTCGAACCGCCTTTAATTTATTTCGCAAATTAAGAATAAATACGCTTGCGGTCTCTGAGACCGCGCGCGACTACTGGCAGGTTAATTACTCAAGTATTGCAAAAAGGAGTAATGAACAAGTTGTCAGAGACCACGATGGTTACTGATCAGAGAGAACCAACATACGTCAACCCATTTTGGTACCCCCATTATTCAGCAAACGGGGCCCACACGTCTTCACGTAATAATACTACTGTTACTGCTTCATCAGCTGTGCCACGTGATAATCTGGCATCTACTATGTTGGAGACTACTTCAGCCGCACAATTTTATTCAAATTTTGAAAATCTTTAAGTTAGTTTCTATATACCATTCTGTTTTTGCTTATTTTAATGTAAGAATTTGTTTCATTTGATACTAATATTAAATACTTTTTTATAACTGCTTACCTTTAAGAACTCTGTTTGCAGAACTTCATATATCACCCTGCACGTTTCTGGAGTTATGTATCCCAAAGCTTGAGGGGATATACCTGTGCTAAACTTTAAATCTTCATAGCTGCGGCCAGTCTCCAAAAACCGGAGAGTTACTATAAGGCGTTCATTTGGAGGGATGCTCTCACGCATTACAGTGTCTTTTTTCTTAAGATAAGGTTCTAGACGGTGTAGAAGGTCATCAAAAGTATTAGTGTTCATCCGTAAATAATTTTTATAGTCATCGGGCTCATTAACGCGCAATTCTTTCAAAAGTTTTACGTCACTGTGGTTTTCTCTTTCACGTAGCCATTTTTTTTTGCCAAACACGTCGTTTTCTTTTTGTATTTTCATTATTATAATTTGCAAACATTGTATAGTACATCAGAGCACTAGCACTAGTAATAATAATTAATTTTCTTTTCTTGTTAATTGGCGACATTATTATTATTTTCACAATAATATTTATTTTTATTACGCACTCTTCGAATTGTGAACTGTAAATACCGCTGGCGTGGCTCGCGACCTCTTGAAATGTTCAAAGAGCCACGAGCCACGCAAATCCGTCGCGCAAATCGTCAGATCACACCCATAAACATACAGATTTGTACGGGACGAGCATTTCGTCGGAAAATTCGTACGATTTGCACGTGTGTTTATTGCCTCGGTCGTAAAACGGCTCGCCACATGCAAAACTGACGGATTTGCTCGCCCCATGCAAATCCGCTGGAAAATGTGTGTGTCTATGCCTAGCTATTAAGCACTTGCGATTCTCGTAACCACTTAACAGTGATTTTTTTTATCAGGCAACTATGTTTTCATTGACAATTTAACAACAATAATTCCTATATAAAACTACCCTTAAGGACTTTCGTTTCCTTTTAACAAATTATTAACAAAATTTTTCAAGGCCACCCTTAACGACTTGCGCGTCCATTCACTACTTAACAACAATGAATATTTTCCTAAACCTTAAGAACTTTTTTTTTTCACTAATAAACTAGAAACTCTAAATTATTTTAAAATTATTCAAGAAACACCACGCAATCGCGACTCGTTTCTTGCAGTCCAAGTAACGTTCATACTTGTAAATATTATTAATGATTAAGCATCTGCGAACATTAAGCTAGTGCCTTATTGATCAATAATCCAACTTACAATAAGTAGAGTCAATGAATTAAGGAAGTAATAGCCAAGGGGTTGTGGACAATCGGTAACCATCGGGGCACCTCAATGATAATCCACAACAAAGGAATCTCGCAAATACCCGCGTTCCAAGTACCACTAATACTAACCACCGAAGCGCATAAACGAACCAACCACAGGAGCTGATAGGAGTGATGACTGTGGAAACTTATTTTCAGACTACGAGTTCAAAAAGAAATCATAGCTCGATGAAAGATCTATAGCTTAAACAAACAACTCTTGGAGAAAAAACACCAACACCAACGAAAGGATTCATAATGACGAACGGTACCGACCCTCCCCAACCGGAGGCAACAACGGTAACTAATCGACACTGAGGGCTTTTACCTCGCCTCTAACGATCTGTGTTATAAGACCCTGAAAGAACCACATAGAGAGGACGCACTTGTGGTACCCACATCAATGAAAAAACGTATCATTCAACTATATCACGACACCCCGTGGACAGCTCACGGCGGAGTGTCCAAGACAACACAACTCATCCAGAACAACTTCTATTGGAAAGGAATGCGAAATGATGTAGGTATTTACTGTCAGGGTTGCCACTCGTGTAACATCCATAAAACGCACCCCGCTATGGCTCCCGAGATGCAAGTGATGACAGTCCCATCCTGCGTATGGGGTATGATATCTCTAGATATTGTGAGACCCCTACACCGGACAAGTGCAGGAAACCAATACCTCCTAACCTGCATGGATTATCTCAGTCGCTACCCTGAATGCATCCCAATACCAGACATGAGAGCCAAGGTAGCCAAGGCTTTTGTAACTCAGGTCATTTCGAGACACGGTGCACCACATATCCTCCTCACCGACTGTGGTACTCAATTCATTTCGGAATTATTCCGAGAAGTTTGCAAAACGCTAGATATCGAGAAAATACAAACAAGGTCCTACAGACCCGCCACCAACGGGGTGATCGAACGCATGCACCATGTACTTAAGACTATGATTTTACATTACTTATCTGACGAATACATCGAATGGGACGAAATGATTCCCTTCGTATTAATGGTATATCGAGGTCGAATACATGAAGCTACCAGGGAAACACCAATCTTTCTGTTACATGGAAGGGACATGAAACTGCCCTTCCACACGCTCACCAAACCAACAAGAAATACGACATCGATGACAACTATGTAACAAATGTTGGCCCGAATGCGCTCAGCCTGAAAAAGTGCTGCAGAAACAATCGAAGTAAACAATCAAGCTCGCTGTGACAAATTCAACAGAAAAGCGAAGGCTTACAGTTATCAACCAGGAGATAAAGTTTACCTACACACACCCGCAATTAAATGGCGGAAATTAGCAGCGAAATTCCAACCAAAGTGGAGTGGACCCTATCGAATCCTAAAACAAACAGGACCCGTAAATTATGTTATCAAGGAAATCGGAGGCAAGAAGGAGTCCTTGGTACATGTCAGCCGCCTTAAACCATGGCTATCGAATCAACCGCCGAGCAGTGACGTCGTACAAGACACAGAAGACGACGTCGACTTCGATCCAACACAACAACTCTTGCTCGCCAAATAATTGTTATTATTTAGGAACTCGGTAGAAACTAAAACACGTTGTTTACTCTCGGACAGTACAGAACTTACATCTTTATTTTAACAACTATGAACGGTTGGTACAGGAAAACGGAAGTACAATATGGCCGCAGTAGAAAGCGCGTACATTTGAATTAAAAACCTAATAATATTTGAAACACTTTCAACACCCCCACTTATCATAAAATTAACCTAAAAATACAATCAATTCAAGCCTATACGAACCTATAACGAACTTTCTATGCTTAACACTATTTAAACCTTTCGTTAAGATATCAGCCACCATCTCATCACTTTGAAGATAATTAACGTTAATAAATTCCTGTGAAATAGATTCTCTTAAAAAATGGTGCCTAACATATATGTGCTTAGATCTCTTATGGAAAACTAGATTTACAGACAGTTTCTGTGCACCTTCGTTATCATTAATACAATCTAGTTCTCCGGTCAGTTCACAAATTAAATTCCTTGAATATATAGCCTCTTTCGAAGCCTCACTTAATGCCATATATTCGGCCTCTGTACTAGAAAGAGCGACTGTTTTTTGTTTGCTACTTTCCCAAGAAACCGCTGGACCTGACAATTTAAAAACATAACCGGTGTAAGACTTTCGATCATTTTTATTTGACGCCCAATCTGCATCAGCATACCCTACTAATTTTTCATCAATTTTTTAAAATTTAAGACAATATGACTTAGTACCCTTTAAATATCTAAGTATCCGTTTGGCATATTTCCAGTGATAACTATTGTAGCAATTATTAAATTGGCTCAAAAAACTAACACTAAATGATATGTCTGGTCTTGTCAAAGAGGTACATTAAACTACCTATTAGTTGTTGATAAGGTAAAGTTCTTTCATCTTCTCTTCTTTGACTTTCCTCATCTACAAAATTCTCAACAGGTGTTTTAACACTTTTACAATTAGTCATGTTAAATTTCTTTAACAATTCATCAATATATTCTTCCTGATCTAGAGTGATTACCCCTGTTGAAGAATCCCTCGTTATTCACATACCCAGACATCGTTTTGCCTCCCCTAAATCTTTAATCCTAAATTCTGACCCTAAGCTATTCTTTAAGAACATAACATTGTCATCGTCATTCGAATAAATAAAAGAATCGTCTACATACAAAGCCACGACAGTCATTAAATCATTGGACTTCTTCACATATAAACAAGGTTCTAAAATTGATTTCTTATACCCCAACTTCACTAAAAATTCATCAATTCTCTTGTTCCAAGACCTAGATGCTTGTTTTAATCCATAAATGGCCCATTTTAATTTACAAACTTTTTGTGATTCATTTTCCTTTACAAAACCTTCAGGCTGACGCATATAAACTTCTTCCTCTAAGTAGCCATTTAGGAAAGCTGTTTTAACACCTAAATGAGTCATTCCAAGATTTAATCTAACCGCTAACGCAGCTTTTACACCATTAACCATATCACAAAATCGGCATCAACGGAGTCTCAACTCGGGTCCCGCTAAGGGACGATTGGACGTCACGAACATCACATGGGAATCCCTAGAGACTTCCACCAAAGAAGTTCACCTCTTCTGGAAAACGAGCGATACAACTTCTACCTCTTGTCTACTCAGTGTGGGGATACCATTTCCTTATACCTGCAGCATGTCAATGACCAAATCAAAGTCGATCCACGGAACTACGGTACACCGCACATTTCAGTACAACCAGTTCAACCCAAGTAGAGGGGCTGGTGTGGGGAATACTCATCATAATCTTCGAGCTAATCGCCATTAATCTACTCCTTTGTTTCATGTTTTATCTCATCGTTCGAGCTCGGAGTGCCAGTTGGCGTCCACGAGCGGTTACCACCAACACGAGCCGGCCGCCCACTCCGACATACCTCGGGTTCACATGGGGCTTCCCCGGACGCAACCCCATTATCGAGGCCAGCCTCTTGGCACGATCCCCATGGCTACGCCATCCCAGCGCAGCCTGCCAGACCTGTCATATTTCTGGGTCCGCAACATGCAAGATTGCCATATGGCCTCCCGACGTCACCACCTGACCCTCAGGCAGCACGAACTCACGAACCCAGAGTCTTCCAGCAGTATTTCTCGTGCTGTCTCAGCTAAACCTTCACAAATTCAGTGTAGTGCGCGATATGCAGTGCTGTATCAAAACATCTCCAATGGGTTAGCCACGATTTCGGAAACTGAGTTATATTCATCCCTAACCGCGTTGTCATGACCAAAGGGAGCGGATTTACCAAACCCGCAGTCACAGTGTCCAAAAGGGAATAGCTTAGTGATCCCGGCAATGAACCTTGTGAGCTAGCAGCGAGGATACGCACTTTAACTATAACGCATCAATAAACCTTTCAAGAACATTACGTACCCTCACTGCTGGACCGTGTTGCTATACTCCTGTACGTAATCATAGGTATTGTGAGAAAATAAGAGCACCTTGAGGCTCATATTTTCGTCTTAAAACGGGGAGTGTTGTGGTGAACCGGAAATTCAACCCTTAAAATAGCCCTACTGTGGTACATAGTATTTTTCCATAACGAGCCTACTCTTCCTTATCATGGAAACCAAAAATCCGAACTTTTCAGTAATGTCATTTAACATAATATTCAAGGGAAGCGATCGTTTCCCACGGCCCCACACAGTCACACTTCCTTCCAGGAATAGTCGCCATAGAATTTCTATGCCTAAACATCTTCGCGCCCAATCAAATCATTCCAATTGCAATTAATATACAAAGTTGCATGGGAGACCTTAGATCAACTGCAAAACACTTGCGGTCAAGGTCAATACGTCTGATGAATTTGCTACCATTCTGGGTGGTCAGACGACAATTAATTAGGGGAAATGCATTTTTACAAACAGTTGTAGCCGTTTCCGGCGATAAAATTGCGAGAAATGCTGCTGCTCCCTAGTCTGATCGCGATACCCGACTTCCGGCCGCTGTGCTAGTGTCAAGTGCGAAAGTGCATCTTTCAATCCCCTCCGATTATTATTATGCGATTCTGTCCTTGCGAAGGCCGTCTTATCGGCTCTTATCGGTAATTCGAAAGTGACTTAACACGTCGTCGTTATGAATCTCGTACGGCAAGTAAAGGATCCACCGTATAGGATCAGCTTTTTCCGGCTTGATGTGGGCCCTCCGTGTCGAAGTGCAAGGGTTCATGCATCCCGTTTCTGCCCATCTGTCTATCTTATCACCGCCCTCAATTTAACAAACGGACCGTTCTTCGTCATCAAAGCCCGTGTGCCACCTTGAGGCTCTCCCATACACTATGAGCGCCTGGAGTAACGAGAGCGCATCCCACTGACATTCCGGGCACTCTCAACTCTGTTACCACGATCGGTCGCAACCCCCAACAACCCTCCGTTAAATGTTTTAACCTAGTTTAATGTTCATATTTAATACTCCTTTATGTTCTTTAATTACGCGGGCATAAATTTATACTCTTAATAGATAAGATTTCGTCGCTTATAGTTTTGATACGCATTTATTCCGTAATCTTAACCAGATGTCAGCATGGGCGCCCATAGAAACCATTCTCAGGGGGGGCCACCCTGAAATTTTTGTAATATACTCTATTCTTGTATATACAAATAATATAATGATACAAATCTTTACTGTTACAAATATATATTTTAATCATCAACTGCATTAATCAAATCCATTCGCAAATAACCCTATAAAAACATTATTCTTATTATTAAAAAAATAAATGTAAAATATTAAAATTAAAAAGTTATAAAAATATTAAATTAATCAACAATTTTTTGATACTTGGAAAAAACTAACCTGCTCTTTTGGCAAATCTTCCATAAAAATACTACTGTCAAGGTTTTTTATTTTTACAAAATCCTGCCAATTTTGGATTTCGTCTGATAAATTGTCAGTGGAGTAAAATTCGCCCAACCCTTTAAAGCAACTTGGTTTTAAGTTATGCATATTCTTTCGATGTAAAGAAAATAATGAGTATAGTGACAGTTTTGTTTCGGAAAATCGTGTTGTTAGGGAAAGAATTAAATGATCCAGGTATGGAATAAAAGTGCCTATTTTAAAATAATGTTCTATGCTATCTGTGTTGTGGTTCGTACGCCCACTGGTGAAACAGTTCTGGAGCAACCGAAATTTCCACTCGACGTCGATGGCTAGTCTGAAAAACCGCCATCAGTAAAGTGTTTGCCATTTCTATTGAAACACCACTTGTTAATCGTAAATTTGGCAACGTTCATATTCAGACAATTTTCTAACTAGAAGCCGTTGTCAATCAACAGAAAGCTGTTATCAATTGCTAAATTTTAAGCAAAATCAACAGGTGGTGTTTCAATAGAAATTAGGGTTGCCACCCGGCCGGTATTTGACCGGCTCGGCCGGGTTTTCGTTCCGATGACCGGGTGCCGGTTAATAGTACCAAAAAGGCCGGTTTATTATGAATAATATTGGTTTCCACAAATTTTATTATGTTTGTAATATATCATTTCCGGCCTGCACCGCAAGAGACGCACGTGCGACACGTTTTGCAATTGCATTGCATGCTGTGTCATTTCGGCAGTGCGCGAGTCTGCTCATTTTTACTTTAACTCGCAAGAGTCGCAAGTAGTAAGTTTACTTTGTGCAAATATAAATGCCCTTTTTGAGAATTTCACATTTGAATAGACATAATGAGTGATTGTGATATTGATAGTGAAACTGAAGTCTGCCCCTCTACAAGTCATTATATACCAAAGAAGAAAATGCGTCTAAGAAATTGCACATTCAAGGAAGAATGGCGAAAAAACGAAGATTTTGCTACTTGGTTAGCTTCACATGATGCAGATAAAAACATGGCCAAATGTATCGTATGTAAGATCGCATTTAATGTTAAATATGATGGTATTAAAGCAGTCAAACAACACTCAAAAGGGTCAAAGCACATTAGTGCCCTCAAATCGCGCAATATGTCAACAGCGATTACAAAGTTTTTTGCAACTGATAAGTGATAACTCAAAGGACTCTGAAAAAGTCACAATAGCCGAAATTTCTAAAACTTTTCACACGGTTAAATATGGATTGAGTTACCTATCATCTGACTGCGGTAATTACTTTCGAAAATATTAAAACGTCAGCAATCGTAAGGAACGTCTTGGCGCCTTACGCAATTGAAATGGTAACCAAAGAATTAAAGGAAGAAAATTTACCTTTTTCTATATCTATTGATGCGTCAAACAAAGGCAACAGAAAATTCTTTCCTTTGGCAGTACGCTACTTTGACCGAGAATCTGGTGTAAAGAATGGTTTGTTAGATTTTTATGAGCAAGCGGACGAAAAGTCTGAGTCTATAACGAATTCCATCCTAAGAGCTCTAAGTCAATTAAATCTTGATACACAAAATATTTCTGCTTTTGGAGCGGATAATGCATCTGTAAACTATGGTCAGAATTGCTCAATTTTTCAAAAATTGAAAAACGTGAAACCAAACATAATTAAGGCAAATTGCAATTGTCATATTTTACATAATACTGCAAAGCATTGCTTAAAGCAATTAAGTTTTGATGTTGAATGTTTGGTGTTAAAAGTATTTAACGAATTTAGTTGTAGTGCTAAAAAGGTAGAGCATCTCAAAGAATGTTTTGTGTTTGTACAAGGAGATTATCATCAAGTTTTAAGACATATATCAGTTAGATGGCTAAGCTTATTTCAAGCCGTTGATCGCCTTTTACTGAATTGGGATGCAATAAAAACTTATTTTTTGGAGCAGGGCAAAGACAATTGTGATCGCACTATTTGGAATTTTATTAAAGATCAGGAAAATGAAATTTCAAAAACACCTTCTTTAGCTGAGTGTTATATATATTTCGTTCACCATATTTTGTTTATATTTTACAACACAATTAAATTGCTTGAACAGTCTAATTTAGTTGTAACAAATATTTTTGACATAATGAAAAACTTAAGAGATAAGTTAATGTCACAAAAAAATGATGTATTTTTTGGTTTTACAGTAAACAAAGCCTTATCAAATTTAACAGATTACGACAAGAATAAATTTAAAAGTGAAGCAATCGATGTGTATAACCGTGCGATCACATATTTAGAAAAATGGTTTAATTTTGAAGACAATATTTTTGAATCATTTAAAATTTTACAGCTGAATAAAGATCTCCCAAATATTGATGATATTATGAAAATTGCATCAAATATAGGACTAAAAATAAAAGACTCCGATCGTGACAAACTGTACGACGAATTGAATATATTAAAAGCTTCAGCACCTGCATTCATTAACAATGAAGAACTTTCAACTGCCGAAAAGTGGTGCATGTTTTTTTAAAAATATAAAGAGCCCAATTCTGGAGCAAGTAGTAAAAACGGTCTTATCCATACCTTGCAGTAATGCTTATGTTGAAAGAATTTTCAGCATTATGAATCAAGCATGGAGAGATGACAGAAACCGATTAACTGTAGAAATGGTCAAAGCGGAAATTTGTGTTAGATCGAATTTAAATATGACTTGCTCCGAATTTCAAGAAAAAATTCGAAATAATGCAGAGTTAATAAGAGCAGCAAAATCAAACCGAAAATAGCATTTTAAAAACTAAATAATGTGTAATGTCATTGATAACTGTTAACTCTATATTACAACTGATACTGAAACAAATCATAAAATGTGATTTTGTAGTTTTTCTTATAGAAGGTATGTTAGTTAGTTTCATGATGTAATTTTATTTACTTTGTGTTTTATACTATATTTTATTTTATTATATATTTTTCTTTATTTTTATAAAGTATATTTATGTTTTATTTTATAGTAAGCAATATTTGTACACATCTAAAATATACGTTTGTACCTAAAATACACTGTGACTTTTATTATTCAATATTATCTTACAAAGGCCGGTTTATTGGTTCAAAAAAGGTGGCAACCCTAATAGAAATGGCAAAGACAATAGTAATAAATAACACAACAAGTGCACATTGTTACGTTATTACCGCTATCACGATCAGCCTTGTCACTTATTTTATAGTTCTTATTAGCTGAAGTATCATCAGTATTTGTAATTTTTCTCTTGAAGAAATTTCGAATATCTGTATTTCTCTGTTTCTAAATA
Organism: Zophobas morio; assembly: GCF_036711695.1. Taxonomy (NCBI): domain Eukaryota; kingdom Metazoa; phylum Arthropoda; class Insecta; order Coleoptera; family Tenebrionidae; genus Zophobas; species Zophobas morio. Next base: position 13,318,776 of record NW_026972122.1, read on the forward strand.
AAATATTAAATTTAAAATTTAAACAGATATTTAATTTAATTTAATCAAGAGTACTTACGCTCAAATTTTGAAATAAAGAAATAATAATAATTATAGCCAATAAAACGCCGGTTCAACAACTGTTCGTCTTTAAACGTCACTTCACCACATATAAAAAGTGAAAACGGGATGGGTATAAGCAATAAAGTGTTTGCTCTTGTAATAACTGTAAAAAGCAAATAATGAAAAAACCCATAACTCAGTACCGGTTAAAAACGATAGATTTATGACGCTTCCAGGCAAATCTGGGCCGAACAAAGGGTTTCAAAACCAGATGGTCTAAGTTTGTCACATTTCTGTGTTTGTGTGGCAATAAAACTGAAAGTGTAGGGCATGTTGTACCTACTCTTACAAATGTGCTGAAGTTTAAATTTGACAAATAAAAAGGAAACTGACGTAGAATCTCAGGGGGGGCCATGGCCCCCCCTGGCCCCCCCCTATGGGCGCCCATGGATGTCAGAGTTCACCGCCCTGTTCTCAACATATGTTAGCGTAAGGTGCACAGTTTCACCCCTTACTTTGCTGTAAATATGTAACACTAGGATAAACTGTTAGCTCATCAAACTGTGTTACAATGTTATAATAGATAACCTACGGACCGAGACTGTATCTCATTTGTCCTTCTCATTCCCCGAATCGGCCCTCATGGGCCAGGACCCAAGGGGCACTCTTGTGACGGCACAAAACTCGGACACTAAATATTTAAAATGAGTAAAATAGCCTGCTTGTGCATAAGGAGGACCACACTTTTTAAGAACCCTGGATCCATGTTGAAAGTACTGGCCCATCTTCTCAGAGTTCTGAGGCGTGAAAACTTATGGCCCAGTTGTATGAAAGCATGTCAAGTTGCATGTCAGCTAACACTCTGTCTACTTTAACAGCTTGTTAACATCTGATTATTTGTGACACCGTTTTATAAACAATTTGCGCACGCTAGTTAACTGATAAACCTTTAACAACGAGTTAACATCGGATCACGTTCCGCTAAGGAAAAAATTACATTTTTGGATATAGTTGAAAGGTAAGTATAACCTCGTTCGGTTTTACATGGCTGCTATATCCACTCCTCTTTCCCTGATTAAGGTATAAAAGTATTATTGAAAATAAAGGCACGCCATGTGTTATCAATGAGAAAAAAAAAACAGAGAGTGGGAAACTATAACACATGAATTTAATGCATGAAGTGAGCAGAACCGTAAAGCATTTGAAATTGCTCTACGCTAATTTAAAACGGAAAACACGAAAAGATGTCGCGGAGGAACACGTAAAAACTAAATTATTATGAAAAAACCATAATACGAATTTACGTATTGTTAACAGCAAAAGAACAATATTTAAAGGCAAAGGTGGTTGGTGAGGACAGGCGCGAACTTAATAGAACCGGTGGAGGCAATTATAAGCTGAAGTTAGATGAAACAGGCGCTCAAATTTTAGCGATAATAGAAGACCAAGTGGAACCTTTACCAAATTTTTTCGATGATGCTGCGAACTATTTTAGTCTCCAAAGTGTGTAATACCTTTATCAACACATTTATTATTGCTGTACCTATAGATATTCCTGGGTGTTCTGGTACTCAACTTCAACTGACTCCTGATTTGGATCCTGGAGATCAACATCGCGCCGTACAAGGAATTATATTTAAAAAAAATGTATATTATATAGCTTACAAACGGCAGCTGCATGTCTTAGATTTAAAAATTAAACGTAAAGAGTTGGAAAATTTAAATGCAAAATAAAAATCGTTTTTCATTCATAGTGGCTTTTCTTTAACAGAATTTTAACATACATTAAACAAAGTTCTGCAAAAACTGAATTAATTAGGGCCACTCGATCTGCTGTGTTTTCGTTATTAAAAATGTGCAATTCTGGATCTTCATAAACATCTTGATCTTCACCTTCAAAAAATGCGTCCCTTTCTAGAATTTATGTGTTATGTAGCACTGCATAAGCGACAATAATGTGGAGAGTTGATTGAAGTTGCATATTTAATCCTCTAGACAAACAAGGAAAACGTCATTTCAGCACTCCAAAACACCTCTCAATAAAATTTCTACTGGCCTTGTATACTCTCTCCATACGGTTTCTTGGATTCAGCAGTGATGTCAGTAAATAACTGCGACATGGGTAACCATTATCACGTAATACAAAGTCTGTTCCGTATACGCCAGAAGCTAAATCAGCACGGAGGGGTAAGTCACTGAAAATGGTGCTGTCGTGAACGGAACCAGGCCAACGAGCAATAATGTTTATGATTTTTAATTCTGAATCACAGACTCCCTGAACATTGAGATTTGCGGTTCCGAAATCATTCGGCTTGCTCACCTCCTGGAGAGAGTATTTTGACGTGAGTGCAATCGAGCGCACCTATTACTTTCGGAAACTCACGAATGTTGTGAAATCCAGACTTAACTGAACGTCTTTCTTGGTCAGTTACTGGCATCTTAATGTAACGAGGTTTTAAGGCTGCTATAACATTACATACTCTGGTAATGATTCTACTGGTTGAAGATTTATTATGAATGCCAATATTGTCCCCGAGCACTTGTTGAAATGCTGCACTTACCAGAAATCGTAAGGTAACAAGGAGTTGCAGAAATAGAGTGATTTCTTTTTGTTGTAGGTTCCAGGTGATGACCAATCAGATTGAGCAACTCGTTGAATGTGTTTTTGTTGTTGATATACCTTTCCTTGAAATCCATATCATCATATAGTTCAAAAGGATCCTTACGAACGAAAAAGCGTCTTGGACAGTGTATTCTTGCTGCTTGCAGTCTCCCTTCTTCATCGTTTTCTTCACTCAATGAAGACAAACTAGATGCTGACATCTTCTATAGATTTGCATGAACAATTATGCTAAGTACAACATATAACTACTGAATTACGTTTATTTTATGTAAGGGTTAGATTTGTAGTACGTGTCATTGACCCGTAGGCAGGCAACCCATAATACGCGATGTAAGGGTTAGACCTGTTATGTCGTTGACCTGTAGGTAGGCAACCCATAATTGAGGGAGAATCTGGGTAAGCCAACAGGGTGGGGGTGACGCTAAGGGTGAGCAAGGGGATTTTAGGGGAGTTCGCGGGTAGGAATCACCGAGGGTAGTGCGTAGAGTGCGTAGAGATAGGAGAGTGAATTAAGTGTATTAGTGATTAGGGTGTATTTGTGAAGTAGTTGAATAAAGTATGGTTAGCGTAATCTGAGTGTGTGATTTAAGTAAAACGTGTTTTTACATATCAGAAGTGGGATATTTCTTGTTTGTGTGTGCGTTGAACAGGAAAAGTGAAGTCATGCTCAACAATGTTTTGAACGAGAAGTTCGAGCAATTTGTGGCCGGACAGCGGTGGGAAGGCAACCAGAGCGGTGAGAGAAGAGGTCTTACACCCACGAGCATTGTGAGTGAAGACCAAGAATTGGGCGAGAGCGGCCCAAAGGGAAGAATCCCAGAGAACGCCGCGGCTTCCAAAATGGCCACCGAGAGGACGCCAACATGCATCAACGTCATGAGTACCGCTGTACCGACAACAACTTCGGCGCATGCGTCCCAACCCGTTACCTCCAACATCACCAACTTGTTCCAGCAAAGTGTCCCAGGCTTCTTACGGCGCAGGTGTGACTGAGCCGGAGCCAATAGGGAGCCAGCTTGGGAATGGACGCGACAGGAATGGCAGCTTTGGCGTTTTAGGTTATGGGGGCCTTGTTGACACTCCTTGGGAAAATCCGCCGCGAACGAGTAGGTACATAAACGATCAGCCAGTACCGCAAAACTCTTCAGATATCCAGTCGACAGGATTAATGCAGTATATCCTTGAGCAGAACCGGAAGTTGATGGATCTAGTCGAGCGCAACACAGCTGCTGGAGAGCTGGGCAGCACCAGAGGTAGTAGTGGTGGGCTGTTGAACTACCAGGTCATGCCGGATTTTTCTAAGTCAGTGGAAAAATTCGACGGGGAAGACTTGAGTCGTAGTGGTCCTTGGCTGGAGAAAATAAGTGCAACGGCGAGGCTGCACCATTGGCCGTCGGAATTCACGTTCGAAACTGCGCGAACACAGCTGGTTGGCCCCGCTCGTCTATGGTACGAGTCGAAACGAGAAAGGATACGGAGTTGGGAGGAGTTTGAAGGGGCCTTCAGGAGGACATTTGTAAGGGAGCATAGCCAAACCCAGTTGTGGAAAGCGATGTCAAGTCGGGTACAGAGTGCACAAGAGAGCACAAATCTTTATTTTCACGACAAGGTCAGGTTGTGTTCAGCCCTGAAATTGTCATTTACGGAGACAAAGGAGCAGCTAGCGGTGGGCCTGCTTTCAAAAGAATTGGCGACAATGTTGATGTCAAAGACCCACACAGATGCGGATGACCTCTTTGGAGACATCATTGTGTATGAGAGGTTAGTGGCGGAAAGACGGGCCAGACAGATTCGTACCACCAAAACCTTCTACCCCATCAACGATGTTGTCCCCCATCAAAACGGAGAAGAGATGGTTGCCGGGACGTGATAACGCGGGCCGGCCTCTCTGCTTTAGATGCCGGGAGTATGGCCACATTGCGGCAGCATGTCAGAGTAAGAGGCACCCTGAAACCTGTGAGAGTAGACCTGAGCAAACAAGAGCCACCGAGCCGAAAAAGCGGGTTCACAGGGTTGAAAAAAGCCTGACAAGTCGAGATACAGTGGCCCGAACCTTTCTAATCAACGATAGAGACTTTGTGACGGGATTGGTGGATACCGGGAGTGCGGTGTGTACAGTTAAACGAAGTGTGACCGAGAAGTGCGGATTAAAACCTGTGAAGTTCCGACAAAATCTATACGCGTTTGGCAGTGTTACGACGCCAGCTCTGACGGTTGAGGGTAAAGTAAAAGTGCGTCTAGTTGTGGATGAAGTTACGGTCAATGACATCGAGTTACTAGTGGTGCCGAACGATTCACAGGACTATGATATATTAGTGGGGCGACCGTTTACTGAGAGAAAAGAAATCGCGTACATGAGAAAGGGTGATTGGATCGCGTTTGGATACTCCTGTGAAGCACCCTTCAAGAACATCGACGTAGAAGCCTTGGTGCGAGAACCAGGACTGGAAACTTACGAATTGGCCAAGGGAGTAACAGTGGCGCCTCACGAGTCGAAGATGGTACCAGTGAAGAAGAGAGCAAACAACTACCTGTTGAGAGTTTACAACCTGACCTCCGAGGAATTCGAAAAACAGTCAGGTGAGGCCATAAACGTGGACGAAGTAGTGGGTGATGTTAATGCGTTCGTCCCGTGCACTCGAATTACTGCCTTCATGGTAAAAATGGGCGAAGGCATGGCGGAAACTACGCAACGAAAATTACTGGGGCTACTGAACGAGTTCCGAGACTGTTTCGCGTTAAACATGCATGAATTGAGCTGCACCGATCTGACTGAGATGACGATAGTGGATAATAGTGTACCTGTCAGGTGTGCACCTTACAGGGTCTCTTCTAAAGATCGGGCGACGATTGCCGAGTTGGTGACCGAAATGAAAGCGTGCGGCATAGTCACGGAAACACAAAGCCCATACGCATCACCAGTGCTACTAGTGCGAAAAAAGAACGGAGAGCCAAGGTTGGTGGTGGATTACCGAAGGCTGAACAAACAGACCGTGAAAGTGAATTTCCCCGTACCTGAACTGGATGAACAGTTCCAGTACTTGAGTGGCGGGAAAGTGTTCTGGATCTCGCGAATGGATATATGCAAGTTCCCCTATCGAGAGAATTGAGACCTAAAACGGCATTTTTCTACCGCCCACGTTTTTTGGTTTTCTAATAGAGCTATTAACGCACGCAAATGACGTCACAGCAGTTCGTTAATAGCGGAAAAGCGTTCTTTAATAGATCTGGTGTAATTTAGATCGGTAAGATTGGTAGCAATGACGAGAAATGTCAGGTGAATGTCAGTGGCAAATCTCAACTTAAAATTTCCCATGTTTCCGGACGCGTAACTTCTTCGCAAGACATTTTAACCAATTTTAAATTACAAAAACTCGAATTGATTCGAATTACAGTTGTTGTTGTGAAAATTCGAACCTCAAATATTTCGTGGTTAGTGTCAGACCAACCCATCACCAACCACGACAAAAGTCCCCAGATTAAAAAAAATGCAAATTTCAATTAAATTTTGGGAAAAAACGTGTGCGGTAGAAAAAATAGTATAAATAACTCGTTCATAAGGCCATTGAGGCACTCATCCTTTATATAACTCGCGGCTTCGCCGCTCGTTCTATAAACCTGGATTCGTGCCTCAATATTTGCCTTATGAAACTCGTTCTTTAATATACTATTATAACCCCGGACCCCACTGGCGAATTCACAAGGATGGTGTTTGGGCTAACTAATGCGCCCTATGAATTCGTCCGATTAATGAATCTGGTGTTAGGGCCCCTGCGAAACCAAATATGCTGCTGCTACCTAGATGATGTCATTGTTCCTGCGGTCTTAGAAGAAGAACTACTGCGAAGGCTGAAGTTAATTTTTATGTGTTTTCGGGAGGGCAAACTGACATTAAATCTGGGCAAGTGCGAGTTCGGAAAGGGGGAAATAGAATATCTGGGGTTCACAGTGGGGGAGGGAGGAATGAGACCGAGAAAAAGGAAAATCAAAGCTATCGAAGACTTCCCGCGGCCGTCCAACGTTCACGAAGTGAGAAGATTTGTGGGGTTGGCGAGTTTTTTCAGACGGTTCGTAAAAAACTTTGCGGTGATCGCGAAACCGCTAACGGACTTAACAAAAGAAAATACGCCGTTTCTTTTTGACAATTCGTGTGTGAGTGCTTTCGTGAAGTTGAAGCAGTGTTTGACGAACGCCCCGATTTTGAAACTATTCGACCCTACCGCGCCGACCGAGTTACATACGGACGCGAGTGCTGTGGGAATAGCTGGACTGTTATTACAAAAGGACGAATCGGGAAGACTGCGACTTGTGTATTGTGTTTCTAAAAAGACAAGTGAAGCGGAGAGCAAGTACCACTCGTCGCGGTTAGAACTTTTGGCAATAGTGTGGAAAGGTTAAGGGGGTATTTAATCGGTATTACGTTTAGAGTAGTGACAGACTGTCAGGCAATTGTGTATTTGAATGCCAAGAAAAACATCAATCCGCAGGTGGCAAGATGGTTTACAGTATTGCAAGAATATGAGTACGAACTAATCCACAGGAAGGGGGAGAAGATGGCACATGTGGACGCGTTAAGCCGGGCTCCGGAGCGACAAGAAAACTGTGTTGAAGAAGAAATCGAAGATACCATCATTGAGAGTCGCATGAGGGTGTTAAACATCGCAGAAACTGATGCCCTTGTAGCGATTCAGCGCAGCGATAGCAGACTTCGTCGCCTCATCCACATTTTGCAGAAAGGCCAAGCTGACCGCACAAAAGAAGAGGCAGACGCGGTTAAAAATTACAAGTTAGTACAGAATCGATTGGTGGTCCAGCTGGAAGTGGAGGGGGGCACTGGCCTGCTGTCAGTTATCCCGGATTCCATGAGGAAAAGTATGGTGAATGCGCCTTATGTACGTCGACACATCGCCAGCTGCTTGGAATGTCTGTTGAACAAAACACCCGGAGGAAAACGACCAGGAATGCTACACCCCATCTCAGCACCTAAGAGGCCGTTTGAAAGAGTCCACGTGGATAATTTAGGTCCGTTTGTCAAAACTTCAAGCGGCTGTGAGCATGTCATGGTGGTCATTGATGTGTTCTCGAGATTTGTGGTACTGTTTGCTCTGAAAGCGACGACATCGAGGTCAGTGGTGTCAAAATTACAGGCCTTGTTTCAGCAATTTGGGGTATGTGAAGTGGTGGTGTGCGACCGGGGAACCTGTTTTACGTCGCGCAAGTTTAAAGGGTTCTGCAGTGAAAGAGGAGTGAGGGTTATATACAATTCACCGAGGCATCCCCAGGGTAATGGCATGGTGGAAAGAGTAAATCGCACCATTCTACCGGTCATTAAGGCAGAGATGCAAAATGAGCGGAGCTGGGACAAATGCTTGCCCAAGGTCCAGTTCAATTTGAATGCAGCGGTGAACAAGACAACAAGAAAAAGCCCGTTCCGTGTCCTGTATGGGTATCAACCAACGTTGCAAAACGCCTTAGTCGTAAAGGCACTTGGGGCGTCAGAGTGGCAAGCACCGCAGGAATCACACGAAGAAATTCGTGCCAACATCCAAGATGGTCAGCAGCGCTATAAGTACCAATTCGATAAAAGGCGGTATGCAGGAGTAGTGTATGATGTGGGGGAAATTGTGGCTATTCGGAGTGCTCCTCAACACACCGGGCAGAGTACCAAACGACAAGACAAATATAAAGGGCCGTATGTAATTGTGGAAACGCTACCAGCGGACACGTACCGCATCGAAAAGCTAATACAACCAAGTGAGCGCAAGCAGGTGACCACGGCCCACGTATCCCAACTAAAGGGGTATTATAATCACGAGGAAACAGAGGACGAGGAAGAGGAGGAGGAAAACGAAGAAGGAGGTGAAGGGAGTGAAAGTGCGGGAGTGTTTGAAAAAGCAGAGTACCCTAGTGAGTTAAGTGACGAAAGCGAAACAATAATAGAACAGAGTGGTCCAACTGAGCAAGCAAGGCCACAGAGGAATAGAAGAACCCCCAACAAATTTCAAGACTTTATCACCGACCTGTGAACTGATTTTCTCTTTCAGGAAGTATTTACAATTAATTGAATTCTAGGTTTTTAGTGTAAAAGACGTGTAGGTGGCTAGGTGGTGGTTGTAGAAGTCAATTATTATTATAGTTGGTTGACTTTCGTATGTAGTAGGGTTAGTGTACCGCTGGTTCATTTATTTTTTTGTAAGGTTAGGGCGTAACAAATTTGTAGATTGGGGTTGTGGAACTCAATATTTATAGATAATTGTGTGTAGTTAGACTAAATTTAAATTAGTTGATTTTTTTTTAGAGTGCGAAGTAGTTTGTGGTTGTGGAGTTAGATATATATTTTTTTTGTTTTTGTGGATGGATTGTAGGCAGATATGAGTGTTTGTGCTTAATATTTTCTTTAATGTTTTTTTTTTGTTATTTGTTTTGTTTCTCCTTGAGAATTGTATCGAGGACGATTCAAGGTCAGGATGGTCGAATGTAAGGGTTAGATTTGTAGTGACCCGTAGGCAGGCAACCCATAATACGCGATGTAAGGGTTAGACCTGTTATGTCGTTGACCTGTAGGTAGGCAACCCATAATTGAGGGAGAATCTGGGTAAGCCAACAGGGTGGGGGTGACGCTAAGGGTGAGCAAGGGGATTTTAGGGGAGTTCGCGGGTAGGAACCACCGAGGGTAGTACGTAGAGTGCGTAGAGATAGATAGGAGAGTGAATTAAGTGTATTAGTGATTAGGGTGTATTTGTGAAGTAGTTGAATAAAGTATGGTTAGCGTAATCTGAGTGTGTGATTTAAATAAAACGTGTTTTTACATTTACCTCAAAAACTATCAGAAACCTTGCCCTTAAAACTTCCAGCAAACACAAAATCGCAACTTAATTGATGACGGATGACTAATTAGCTGACAGAAAGTTAACTAAGGTTTGACATGATGTTAACTTTGACGATAGCTTTATACAACCCAAATCCTGAGTTAACACAGGTTTGAGTTTGACATATTGTTCGTTAACACTCTGTTAACTGATTGTCAACTGCTTTATACAACACTTAACATTAGCAAACGAATTTAACATTGGTTTAACAAGTTGTTAAAGTTGACAAAGGCTTTATACAACCGGGCCTTTAAATGTATTTCTTAAATACCTATACACCCTTGGATTTATACTGCGTAAAGAAATTGCTTACGTTATATCATCTGGCGACCAGCAGACGCGTCTATTAGTTTTTATACGACGTATTTGACCAGGTGTAAATTTTGTTGTTTCTGATGTTATTATTTGATAACCACCAGCAGAAAAACCCCTTTTATTCGGAGAAATGGGTGTTTTTATTGTTGGAATTGCTGTTGATAATAATTTCCTTCTATTTTTCGGACTATAGCCAAATACTAGCTTTTGCATTGGCTTGTGAAGGTATTTTGTCCTCAAAATGAAAAGAACATATCCGAGCTATAAAAAAATAAGGTGAACATTTAGTGCACATTAATCCATAACGTTATACATTTTTTATGCAAACAGAAATGTTGTTTTACCGTTTTTTGTGTTTATTGATTGTCTACTACAAAATTCTCTCCATTTTTCGGAAATAACAGGATCCTTTGGGAATCTGTAAGGGCCGTTTGCACGAACATTCGATTTAAGCATTCCTTAGCTAAGAAGTTTTTAACTTTAAGCAGTTCTTAAAGTACTTGGGTGTTGCACCAACGCATCTTAACGCTGACATAACAAAGCAATGCTTAGCTAGTGACTTTATTTGAAATAACAAATTCTGTTGGTAACAGACACAAAACTGACATTTGTTTAACCTAATTTATCGCAATAACCTAACTAATTCACGTGTAGTCTGTAGTGTTGTTCTTTATTTTATTACAAAAATGGATTTTGATGCGTTTGAGGACGACCTCGAAGTTCTTGAATTAATCGAAGTGGAAATACCGCGACAAATTTATTTAAGAGCCGATCATTTTCATGATCTGCCGGATCTTCAGTTTTTTCAAAGGTTTCGGTTAACCAAAGAAACAGTATTATATTTGTTAGCCCAAATAGAACATCATTTGGAATTTCCAAACGACAGGTACAGACATAACTAATAATAAAATTAAACCAAATCGAACGTAAACATAATTTGTATATTTATAGAAATGCAGCCGTGGCACCAATCAACCAATTGTTGACGACATTACGTCTATTTTCCACAGGAGGGCATCTTAGCAGCGTGGCAGATTATATGGGAATGCATTTGTCTACTGTGTCCCGTATTGTTAAGAAAGTGTCTGAAGCGATTGCAAGGTTGTATCCACAGATAATTAAAATGCCACGGACTCGGATGGAACTCCGACGAACTCAAAATAAATTTTTTGAAATCTCGCGATTTCCAAGGGTGATAGGTGCTATTGATGGCACTCACATAAAAATTGAATCTCCAGGTATAATATTCATATAGAAGTATCTATGTTAGGAGCTACCACTTATATGGTTGTTGGGTATGTTTAAGGTGTTGAACATGCAGAAGTCTTCCGCAACAGAAAAGACTATTTTTCCATAAATGTGCAAGCTATGTGCAATGCTGAAATGAAATTTATAAATGTTGTTGCTCGATGGCCTGGGTCTACCCATGACGCAACAATATTTAATAATTCTAACATAAGAAGAGATTTTGAACAGAGAATCTACCCAAATTGTATCATTTTAGGTAAGCTTTAGTCGTTATATAGATAATTGTGTAATTTCATTGCTTTGTTTTGGTATATAGGAGACAGTGGTTACCCTGTTCGTCGCTATTTTTTAACTCCAATGTTAAATCCACAAACACAAGGGGAGCAACTCTATAACGAAGCACACATTCGAACTCGCAATGTTATAGAAAGAAGATTTGGGGTGTGGAAAAGAAGATTTCCCATTCTAGCCTACGGATGTAGATTGAAACAAGATACTGTGCTAGCAGTAATAATTGCTTGTGCAGTCTTACATAATATTGCCCGGGAAAGGGGTGAAGAAGACCCTCCATTGCCAGCAGAAATCAACCAACATGAATTACAACAGTTGATTGAAGCTGGCAACATTCCAGAAGTTCCGGCAGCAATTAATGGTCGGGAGAGAAGGGGAGCAGGACACGAGTTTAGGAGGAGTTACATAACAAACTTTTTTAATAGGCAACATTAAATATTTTATTATCATAAATCTATATTAGTAAATTTTAGTTTTTTTAACTGTTCTTTTTTTATTGCTATGTCCAGTTCCATAGCTTCTTTCTTTAGGGCAAATTCTGTTTTCCTCCGTTCCGTCTCCTTTTTCCGTTCTTCGAGTTGAATTTTCATTTCTTCTAGTTGCACGTCCGCTAACTGCAATTTTTTCTTGGCCAACTCATCATACATTTTCGATATGTGGCTAGAATGCAATGCCTGTAGTGTAGGCCTCCTCCTCGAAGAAATTGTATGCAGTTGTTGAGATCTGGGTGTTTTTAAATGGCCAGTTTTATAATCGCCCCAGTCGAGTTTTTCGAGAACATTCTGTAATTAAATTTTGAGTAGGAATCATAAAGCAGCATAGAGAATAACTTACCGGATTTTGAACCGGACAAGAATCCAATTTTCGTTTGATTGGCGTTGACGCAAAATTGCCTGCATCAGTTGATATAGTCTAAAAAAATAAAGAAAGTAAAAATAAAATGCGTGTATACAAGGTACATACAACTTGGCCGGCATCTAACGATTTCATTCTTCTTGATGTTACTGGTAGTGGTACTGATTTTGAGATAAAAGATGGTATTGCCCTTGAAGTTGGTGGTTTCGCAAACTAAAATATTTAAAGAAAAATTATCGAAATAAACACTAAAATTTAGAACTAACATCTTCTGGGTTTACCTCCTCGCTGAATTCATATTCATCTTCATCTTCCTCATCATCTGGCAAAAGCTACAATTATAAACACATTTTAAACAAGCATGTAAAACAAAAAATTGTTAATCATACTTCCGATTCTCCAATGGTGTCTCCTCCAAAATTTGTTGGTAATCCATACACCGTCGTGGAATCCATTGCCGCTAAAGTTAACTCTAATTCTGGGCCACCATCCTGCGTTTCCGAAGGACCGCCTCCTGTTTTTCGAAAAACCATTCGATTTTCCGCCACAGTTTTCCTTGTCTCTTTTTTTTTTGTTGTTGTACCACTTTTGAAGTGATATCATCGACCTTAGCACCCCTGCTGGACATTGGGCATTAAATTCGTCAGTGAGTTCTTGCCAACACTGCTGTTTTTCTCTATTTGTTACGGCATCCGTCTTTTTATTTTCCAAAACGTGACGCCGATCAATAATTAAAGATAAAACAAGCGCCCTCTCATCTGCCGTAAAATTCGCGCCGCGTGTTCTTTTGTTGTTAGTATTCATCTAAAACATAATTAATAATTGATTGCTGTATTATATTTCTTATTAACTGGGTAATATTTTACCTTACCGTAACTTTTATTCAACACTATTATTACTCACAGCTCTCAAAAAACAAAACTAAACGAATATTAAAAAACACGTTATCACTATTCAGCCACAATGGCGAGAATGGTACCGAAATTTCGGATTCCCAGACAAACATTTCGGATTTTACTTTGGGGTCCAGGTAGCTACCGGATGTTGCAGATTGTTTTTAAAAGCGTGTATTTCAATTTTGTTATGATCGTTTCCATGACAACCACCCGATCTCGGCCACATTCGGTTCTGTTCGGTTTTTAAGAATTGCTAAACAAATTTAAGTCGCCGATGAACTGCTACTTATATTAAGGACTTCTTAGGGCGTTGTAAGCATTTGTTAAATGTTGGTGCAACGCATTTCTGCGCTTAAGAGCTGCTTAAATTTTAAGTAACGTTGGTGCAAACGGGCATAAAAGTGTTAAATCCCGGAACATTTTTTGGTTGTTACTACAACGCACCACAGAACAGTAAGCCATGATTCCAAACTTTCGATGAACGTGAAAGTGTAAAAACGACAATTGCGATTGCTACTATCGGCATCTATTGACACAAAAATGTTTCTGGCAGGTTGTGCAGACCGATGGTGAGCGAGGTGTCTTATTTGCAGCAACCTGTCTTCCTAATTCGGCGACTATATTTTAGTAGCAAACGACGCATCTGTTTCTTTTTGCGGTGTTTTCTAATTCGTGAATTTGGGACACACCTTGCGTAGAGCTTGGTCTCCCAAATTTAGCAAGTAAAGTCTGCACAAAAGTTTCCCTAAATTTTGTGATTGATATCCTCTCTTTTGTAATTTCAGTATACAGAACGTGTGCGTTGACAAAAGTTGTCCCCAGCTAACTCTACAGCTAGTTTCCTGTACCATTTTATACCAATCCGTAAGGACGTATTATAGGCTTTCTGTTGATCTAACAGATCAATGAAAGCTTTGCATTTATTAAAATCTACTATAAGTTCAGGCTTTTTTCTGTTGGGGTGTTTTCTCGATGGAACAGGAACCATTTTATCTGGATGTTTAGTGCTAACGGCTAGGTTGTGGAAAAGGCAAGTTTAGGCACGCTGATATTGGTAAGCGCGAAAACGGTGATGGCACGGCATTCGGCTTGAATAGTAAAAATAAACTGTAACAAGCCACGTGCAATGTTTTTTTTTTTGTAAATAGTACTGAAGACTCCAAAGTATCCGACTCTTTATTGAATTGCACGCGTTTTTTGCATTTTTTAACAGGAGGAGGAGCTTCTTACCGACTGCAGGCGGCTTCTGTCTAGACCTACTTCTTAGATAGAATTAAGGATTCTTCAAACTATGTTTACATTTTGTGCTGAAATTGCACACTTGTCTGTCGCAATCGAAATTATACTCTCTTTGGTTTTTCCGCAAATTCTTCTTATAGAAAAAGCAACATGTTTAAACCGTGGGTCTAAAAAAGTGGCCACTGAATATGTAGTATTTTTTCTATATTCCCCAGTCGATCATCTAACCCTTCCAATATGTTCAAAATTACGTTTTTGGTTCCATCTAAAAAAAATTCTTTTGAAAGAGTTGTTGTTGTTATCATTTGATAACCTATACAGTAATTTTCCCCACTCATACTCTGCGTGGCTGTTTCAAAATGTTGTAACACATTACATTGTCCACCCATAAACCCCAGTCAACATTTGTTAAAACCGGCCATTCTGTATTTATTAAAGCCATTGTGGCTTTTAATGCCTCTTCCAGTTCTTAAAATTGTTTCAGTATATAAAATGTTGAATTCCAACGTGTTACAACGTCTTGAAGTAATTTTAAAGGAACGTTGTCACCACTAATTTGATAGTTATTTAATTTTTGCGGTAGACAGGCTGCTGCAATTTTTCTAATTTTTCCAATAAGAAGTGCGACTTCGAGAAGCTGTTATATCTGCCTTCAAAATTAAATTAAGCCTGTGAGCTTAGCAACCGAAATGTTTTAATTTTAAACTATTAACAATTGCGTTTTCAATGTTATAAGCATTATCTGAATCTGCAATTAGAATTGTGTCTCTAATTTGCCATTTTCGTTTTAATTCACTACCTAAATTTGCAGATGTGTGTGACGCCTGCTCTGTTTTACAGTAAAACTGAAGTTGATTTAAAATTTGAATTTATAAAATGTACGGTCACTTCAATATAACTGCTATTTAAACTGGTCCAGCAGTCTGTGCTAATACAAAATTTAGGGCCTTGTTTTAAAATATCAGAAACTTTACCAATCACTCTTCATAGAGAGAAGGAATACATGTCTTAGGAATTAAGTTTCTACTGGGAAATTGATAAGCTGGGTTTAATGCACTGACAAGTTGTTTAAATAACCCCTCAGTGTACGAAGTGCAAGTCAGTACTAACAGTGGAACATATTCTACTCCACTGTACAACACTTCAACAGAACCGCATCCGGTGGTCACTGCCACCATTACTTACCGAAGTTCTGGGTGATCTCCCATCTGTAGAAAATCTTTTGCAGTTCCTCTCAACAGCGGGCCTTCTGCAGTTAATCTAAGGATTGATCATTGTATTATACTTATCTTGTATTGTACCGCCCTGTCACTAATAACCCTTCGTGGTTGATGTGACAATAAACATTTACTTAAAAAAAAAAAAAACCATAACCATCTACAACAGTAAATGGTTGAAAATCTAATATAAAAAGCAATAATAATTTCTTATCAATATTTTTTTTGTGTAATAGAAAATTTGTTTGATTCTAAGAACGTTGTCAATTTTTGTTGCTCAAATCTACCTCTATATTGATGAGACAGTTTCTGGATGTCACTGGAATATTCTCTGTTCGATAATCTTCACTACAACTAAGTGTAATATACATATTAAAACTTACTTACCGTTTTCAGTCTAAAACTTTTTGGTACGATAACTGTGGGGTGTTTGTTCTTCATATGCTTCGCATATCAAGATAAGTCAGGAGAATATCTTCTGTGACTTCTTCAATCCTTTTTTCGCTTTTCTACTGTTGAAAATTGAAGTAGGTTTTTTCGTAAATGCCTTGGAATTTAGCAGGCAACAATTTTTGTCGCAGTTCTTGGCCTTTTTTAATAATTTCAGGCGGAATACTCGTATTAAAAGAAATTTGTATTCTTGATAATATTCGGTTAGCGTTAGAAAAAATCTTGAAGACAACGCGAGTTTTATGGCCATAAAAAAAATCTCGTTCAATTACATTTTCGCTCCCTCCGGTCGCTCGAATTTAAACTACAGACTCGATTTTTAAACTATCTATAAAATTGTTGTTGTCTTAATAGCTATAATTCGCTTTTCTATAACCTAGCCCTTATAAGAGACAAATTTTACAACTCATTACCTCATCCAAAGACAGTTCGATTAAGGGAGGTCGAGGTTTCACAGAAGAAGCACTGAATGCTTTAAACATGAAAGTAAATGGATGTGTAGTTCAAAATAAAAAAATCCTTTGTAATCTAGTACTGGACGAAATGTCTATCAAGAAGTATATTGAATGGACTGGCTCCTGTTTTATGTGAATTTTGGTTGTGATTCTCTGCCACAAGCCAAAGAAGTCCTTGTCTTTATGCTTGTAGCGCTAAATGATTACTGGAAGATACCAGTCGGATATTTTTTTTTAGACGGGCTGAACAGCAGCGAAAAAAGTAATCTTGTACAATAGTGTCTGCACTGTCTACGTGAAGTGGATATAACCATTACTTCTTTAACATTCGATAGTGCACCGACGAACATTACCATGGCTAATATTCTCGGTGCTAATTTAGACGATCCAAAGAAACTTTCAACAAGATTTACCCATAACGTTACTGGAGGAAATTCTATGGGAATTTTTTGAAAAACTCGGTGATTTCCAAGTTACAGAAGAGTTGCACGCAGGAACTAAAAGTAAAAAAAACATACAATGGGCTCAAGAAAAAATGAAAGTTAAGATTGCTGCTCAAACTTTCAGCAATAGCGTAGCAGATGCGCTTATTTATTTAAGTGAAGATTTAAAAATTGAATATTTTAAAAATGCAAGAGCACAGCAGAGTTTTGTAAGATTATAAATAATCTTTTTCTACCGCCCACGTTTTTTGGTTTTCTAATAGAGCTATTAACGCACGCAAATGACGTCACAGCAGTTCGTTAATAGAGGAAAGGCGTTCTTTAATAGATCTGGTGTAATTTAGATCGGTAAGATTGGTAGCCACGACGAGAAATGTCAGGTGAATGTCAGTGGCAAATGTAAACTTAAAATTTCCCATGTTTACGGACGCGTAACTTCTTCGCAAGACATTTTAACCAATTTTAAATTACAAAAACTCGAATTGGTTCGAATTACAGTTGTTGTTGTGAAAATTCGAACCTCAAATATTTCGTGGTTAGTGTCAGACCAACCCATCACCAACCACGACAAAAGTCCCCAGATTAAAAAAAATGCAAATTTCAATTAAATTTTGGGAAAAAACGTGTGCGATAGAAAAAATAGTATAAATAACTCGTTCAGAAGGCCATTGAGGCACTCATCCTTTATATAACTCGCGGCTTCGCCGCTCGTTCTATAAACTTGGATTCGTGCCTCAATATTTGCCTTATGAAACTCGTTCTTTAATATACTATTTTGACATTTTCAATACGAGAAATTAAGCTGCTAAAACTATGTATTAAAAACCACTCCATCGCAGTAACTACTATCAAATAAATAATTATCTGCAATTTTGCCGAAATTATATTATTAATTTAAAATTAAAAGAAGAATTGTTGATTGCGACAAACAGAAAGAATGGATTTGTAGGATTTTTAATTTGTATAGAAAGTTTAATTGCTATGTACAAAGAATACATAGAAGCAGAACCACCTTTACTACGCTACATTTTGACGTATAAAATTTCGCAAGACCATCTCGAGACATTTTTTAGTGTGGTTAGACATAAAAGTGGTGCTAATAATAATCCGACGGCCCGGCAATTTCAGCCAGCCTATAAACAACTGTTGCCAGGGTCGCTTTACCGCATAGGCAGACTAGGGCACTAGGTGTGATGGCGATGGTGAAACGGTAAAGCAGGAATGGTTAACTTATAGTGGAACTACAGGGTCAGTTTATTGATATATTTGCAAATTATTATTCGCCAAAACAAAAACAGCCATTTCTCTATTGAATTAAAGACTGGAAAAACATAAACGCAAGATTATTGGAACTTGAGAATCTTCTAGCCACAAAAATGCTATGTGTTGCGCTTTGTTTCGTTCTAAAACAGAGGGCCGTATTGACGAAAAACTTTCCAGTCAAATGAATGCAGAAAAACAATATTGGAGAGATATTTTGAAACGAATTGTGGTAACGGTAAGATTTCTTGCAACTAACGGCTTGGCCTTTCGAGGTCATTCTTCAGATTGTGGAAATTATTACAATTGTTTGGAGTATCTCAGCGAATTTGATCCATTTTTGGCAAATCATTTGAAACAATACGGACATGCTGGAAAAGGTACTGCAAGTTACTTATCCCCATCGATTGCCGAAGAATTTATACAACTGATGGGAAAGCAAGTTAAATCATATATTTTACAGGAGGTAAAAGAATTAAAATATTTTGCGCTAATTGTTGATTCTACTCCTGACTTTTCGTATGAGGATCAGCTTGCTCTCATTTTGCGCATTGTAAAAGTTGATGGTCAGACCATTGAAAGATTTATAGGTATCATTTCATTAGATGATCACTCTAGCAAAAACCTCGAAGAAATTGTATTGGAAGCATTAAAAGAGATGGATATCGATATTAAATATTGCCGTGATCAAAGCTACGACAATGCATCAAACATGTCTGGTTGTTACAAGCTAGGATTAAACAGCATGCGGAAGAAGCTTTGTATACTCCATGCGCGAGCCCTTCTTTAAACTTGGTTTTCAATGAAACTGTTGACTGTTGTAGGGATTCGGCAAGTTATTTTGACCTGTTGCAAAAATTGTACAACTTTCTGTCTTCATCAACCAAAAGGTGCTCCACGATACTTTCGCTAAAAATAAAAAGCGATTAACTGTTAAGCGTCTGTCTGGCACTCGATGGTCTGCTAGGGCAGATGCTGTTGCAGCTGTAAAACATGGTTACAAAGAAATTATTGCTGTTCTTAGAAACATTGGTTCTGACACTGAAACGAAAGCTTTAACACGTGTTGAAGCTAATGCAATAGCATTTCAACTTGATAATTGGGAAACTGCCCTTCATACTGTTTCATGGAACATTTTGTTAGAAAGATTTAATACAACTTCAAAATATTTACAATCATCATCAATTTCTTTGAACACTACTGTAGACCAGTCCTTACGCAAGTTTCTTCAAAAATTCAGGAAATCTGGTTTTGAAGAAATTGAGAAGGAAGCACAAAAATTGACTGATTTCAGACATTTTGACAGCGAACTTAAAAGAATAAGAAAACAAAAAAAAATTGATGAAATTGGTGTTGACTATCATCAATTCAGTCAAGGGAAAAATACATTTCTTATAGAAACATTTTACCTAATTTGTGACTGCCTAATTGCTGAACTCAAAATACGTTCAAAAAGCTACCATGAACTCAATGGTTATTTTGGTATTCTTTTCAACTACTCCAAGATGAAGACAAATGAATTACATAATGCTGCAGATGAGTTACGGCAGAGATATAAAAAGGATCTAGACGAATCATTTGGGAGCGAGTTAGTACATTTTATACAGTTCATTTGTGAACAGGAGAACGCAAAAGATCCAAGTAGTATGTACAAGATTATAAAAGAATGTTCTCTCGAATCAACTTCCTTCGACCAACGCAAGCGGAGAAAGATCATTCTCGACTTTAAAGCGAATAAAAAATTATTTGCGCAGTACTATGGGTCAAAACCGCTTAAATGCCTTAACAATATTATCCATTGAAAAAGAGGTAACAAAAAGCCTTAGTTTTGAGGACATAATAACAGAATTTGCCCATAAGAAAGCTAGACGACACCACCTATAACCTAATTGTTGTAAGTTATTATTGTACTGCACAATATAATTCATGTAAAATATATATTTCATACAGTAATGTCCTAAAACAGATTTTTTTTCATATACTTTATAAGGAGGGGGGCCCGGATTTGCTACTTTGCCTAGGATCCGCCTTACGCAAAAAACACCGCTGACTATTGCTACGTTCTGAAATTAAAGGTGCAGATTCTGGCAATGCAATAGCCCTAGATAATATTTCAATTTTATATGCTAGCAGCAAATTAACTCTCAACGAAGAAGGGAATGACCTTCAAAATTCGGAAGAATTTTTGAATTTATCAAAAGAAATCGAGGATCATGGTTATATAACATCTTCAGCATGACATTTAACATGTTATATTACTGATGTAGCATATATAGCTGGCAGGGGTTCCGGGTGTCATTCACACCACTGGTTTTTACTATATAAAGGTTATTAGAAAACAGAATGCTAATGATTTCGCCAGTAGGCTGGATTATTTTACAAAATTGGAAACAATTATAAAAAATGTTATAGTATATTTACGGTATTATAAAGTACATATATTTCATTTATAAAGTGAATATACATTTACAATTGTGATTCTGTATAGTGTTTTTTCAGTTTGACGTGTGAAAATACACAGAGTTACATAAGTTTACTTAGTTTATACACATATTCTTCTAACATAGGTAAGTTTACGAAATCTAAGTAAAGAAATACATAAAAAGCAATAGTAAAATCATTTAAATTTACATGACTTTTTTCTGTCTGAAATTATCTTTACGCATTATCTTACCGCACACATCACACGAACTTTGTTTAAATGAAATCGTAAGTTTATGTCTGTTTAGTTCACTAGCGAAAGTATTGCACAAGTTTCACAGAGTTACATTATGATGAATATGTTGAGTTATCACTATTATCACTATTTTTCAGTTCAATAACTAATCATATTACACTTTTTCGGTATTTATTTATATACAGCCAGATACAAAAAGAGGTTACTCACGACCGTTTTGCACGTTTTGTATATTTTATCAAAAATCCGTTTTCCAGTGCACACATCATGAAATGTCCCGCACAACGGTTTACATTCGGAAATTGCACTTTTAGTTTTTTCAGTATTATGTTGTTGTACACGCATAGGTACTTTATTGATCAAAAACTCCTTAATCCAACGACTACTTGCTAGTCCTTTCAATGGTATTTTTAGTTAGATTCGGCACTATAAAATTCTGAACACTTTTGTAATTAATCGTACCGTCAGCCCAGTCGAGATCGTGAAAATTCTTCATCAGCCACTTCGCGTTTTCTTGCTGTTTTCTTGTTAATTCATAAAGTAGACACCGTGGACGGATCAGGAAACGGTAGCATACATCTTCATTAGACAGTACTACCACTTCTTTAGGGATAAACTGGGAATCACTTCTAAATCCTTGCACGTCGATAATGACTTGCTTCATCTTGAATATATTCACACACAACACTACGCTACATTCAACGAAGTTTATCTCTAAAATAAAAAAGTAGGAACGCGTGATTGACATCTAATAAAGTTCCATCGCACAAAATTTAAATTGAGAGCACGTGATCACCCAAATATATTTAAAAAAATTAAAGTAAAATATCAAAACTAAAGAATGAGAACTCGTGATTAATATCCAACATAAAAATTCCACCATAAACTATTAAAATAAGAGCACGTGTTGAACTCAATTTATCGTTTCTTATTTTCTAATTACACAAGAGGCTGACAATTATTATTCAAGAAAACAAGTTCGAACACGATAACGCACTTATAAAAACAAATATAGTTCAACGTCTAGGAAATGGGTTGATTAAAACACAATTGTCCTTAAAGTGTGTGTATTAAAAATGCGATCCGTTCGTTTTAAAAGCTTATTACGAACTAACTTTTAAGATCACAAATACGCATATATAAAATATAAAATTCAAACTGAAGTACTCGGCGTTTCTCGGGCGTCTTACATTTATCGCCCTTGATAAACAAATACATAATAGTAAAATAAACAGAGAATGTATGGGATATGGTCGTAATAATTTTTGCCTTAATTAATATATCGAATTACAACAGCGATTTCGGCAAACACTAAAACGCAATATTTCTCAATTGTATTTAATTTTGATTATTCAATTATTCAAAAAGAGGTTCATTAATGGCTGCACCGAATGGGATGGTATTTAACATGGTAAGTACTATAACAACTTTTCTTGACGGTAAACTAAAAATTTACCTTTCCTTTTTTTTTTTTTACCTTTTCCGCTTTGTTTCAGTATTGCTAAAGTTAAAATTTTATCGTCGATGGTAAATCGCCGTTCCCTAGATTTGAATTTTTGTGTTCACAATTGTGACATAAAGAAATTTGATGTAATTTCCCTCAATTATTTTAAATACCCACGTAATCCTGTGTTGTAAGGGCAATATATTATATTTATGGTACAAATAGCAGAGTGGGGATGTCACCCTCTATCTTGGACTAATCAGGTAGTTTTTTAAGAAGTCATAGCGGAGAAGTGAAAGACTGTACATGGCTGGGAAAATAAACGTTACAAAAAGGGAATAAGCGTTTGACTAATCACCCTCGCGCCGCGAAAAGGTCCTCAAAATACAACAGTGGTGTCAAGTGTGGGGTGTTAGGTGTTGTAGTGCGTATACATCTTGTCGGTTCAAGCAATAAATGAACGAAAACGACAAAAGCACGAAAGCTCCGAAGTATTAGGACGGCGGTACGCGAGTGTGTGCAAGTTCAAGCTAAAGTGAACTGCTACTTTGAGTTTAATAAAAGGTCAGCTAGGAGTGGGCCGATATACAGCCCATCACAGCAACAGCAACCCGTTGATTTAATTCACCTCCGCGAGGTCTTCCAAGGAAACCTTCTTCGTCGCAACATCTCCGGGAGGGCAGCGAACAAGGCTAAGTGTTTTGTTGTGTGATTGTGTTGCGCAAAATTTTTCTTCATATTTTATTGCATATATTGTGTTGCGCCAATTTTGTCTGTAAGCTTTAGCTCCTTCTGTGTATTTTTCAAAAAAAAAGAGGTAAATGTCGGATGACGAAAATCACGAAGATAATAACGAAACTATGACGTATTCTATTGAAATCGCTTTAAAAATGATTTCATGAATCCGGGATGATTTACACAAATTTTTAACATGTGTCTGTATTGTTTATGGAATGTGTACTACTAATGCGCATAAAACCAGCTTACTTAATGTAGTGAAAACAAAATTTTCCGGTCAGGCTTATGATTTTGATTTAATAAAATATAGTACTTTTGCTTCTTGGATTGAACTTAAAACAAAACTCGAAAACCAATATAGTGAGAAAAGATCGATCGCACAAATTCAAACTGAACTTTTAGGCATCAAGCAAAATAAAGATACTGTTCGCGATTTTGCAAACAAAATTATCAAATTGAATTCAGATTTAAACGATGTGTGTATTAAGGCTCAAGGTGACCAAGCAGCCGAATTGATCCAAAATTTAAATAAACATTCCGCCTTTAAGGCCTTTGTGGATGGGCTGAATGACCCTATTAAACTAATTATAAAGGCTTCTCGCTATGAAGTATTTAACGAGGCAATTGAGGCAGCTTGCGAGGAGGAAAAATCCTTAAATTTACAGAAAGGTGTTACACATACTGGTCAATTGACAAAATGCTCAAAATGCTTGAAAACAAATCACTCTACGAGTCAATGTTACTTTAATAATTCAACTTTTAATAGGCGACATATTCCTTCAGGTAATTTGCAAACGTCTTTTCCAAATTCTGTCCGTAATAATAACACAAATTTTAATGGACGCCAAGATGTGTTCTGTAATTATTGTAAAATGCGTGGTCACACGATTGAAGTATGTAAAAAACGAAGTTACAATAATAGCTTTCGCACAAATTATAGCCAAAATAATCAGGGTCAAAGTGAACAAAACACCGTTCGACAGAATAATCAGGGTTTCTCTCCTCAAGATCCGGGAAACGGGGCAACTCGGATTCGCGACATCAGAACTGCTCATTAATAGCTCCTAATTTAGATAGTGAGACGTCCGTTTACACAATTCTTAACGACAAATCTCAGAGTTTCATCACGGTACCTTTAAATCTGTGCACGTCCAAAACGGCAAATTTACTCTTATAGATACGGGGGCCGAAATCTGTATTTTTAAAATAAATAACACCGATGATGATTTTGAAATTGACACTACAAATAAAATAAAACTGAAGGGCATTACTAGTGAGTATGTTCAATCGCTCGGGGTGTGCCAAGCTAAAATTTCTTTAGGGGATTCATTTATGGTCCACCCTTTTCATATTGTGCCTGCAAACTTTCCAATACCCTATGCCGGTATAGTTGGTAGGGACTTTTTAGAAAGATATGGAGCGGTAATAAACTTCAAGAAAAATCTTTTAACATTTACAGCCGGGCATTCATTTGATATTTTTCCAAAAGTAAATTACTCTGTCCCAAATAACCCTAAAAAAACCGTCTCTTTTGAAATACCCGATAGATCGGAATTTACGGTGCAAGTTTCAATTGAAGAAAACAAGTTTAAAAATCCCAAGGTTCGTGTACAAAAGGAAATATTGCCTGGACTGTTGGTACCAAATTGTATTGTACATCACACTGACGGGTACTATGCCATAAATGTGATAAACACAAACGAAACGCCTATAAATTTTAATCCTGATGACATTGAATTCCAGGACCTAAATGATTTTCACGTTATTTCATTATCCACCGATGTCACCTTAAATAGATTGAGTACCCTAGAGTCCTTAATTCAAACCGATCACCTAAATCCGGAAGAACGCGATTCAATTAATAATATATATATCTTTCATTTAGAAGGAGATCAGCTTACCTATACCGATGCTGTTAAACACACAATATCGCTGTTATCAGATACACCCGTCTTCGTTAAACCATACCGTCTTGCCGAAAACCAAAAACCAGAGGTTCGCCGTCAAATTAACAAAATGTTAAATAATGATGTCATTGAACATAGCAATAGCCCCTATAATGCACCCATATTAATTGTACCGAAACGTGCGGATTCTCAGGGAAATAAACAGTGGAGACTTGTGGTTGATTTTCACAAATTGAATGATGTCACAAAATCGAACGCGTATCCGCTACCCAATATATCTGAAATTCTCGAACAATTAGGTCATTCAAAGTACTTTTCTGTCATTGATTTAGCCACTGGATTTCACCAGATGTTGTTGTCTGACGAGAGTAAGCCACTTACAGCCTTTTCCTTTTAAGGGCATTATCAATATAAGCGATTACCAATGGGACTAAAGTCGTCGCCTGCATCATTCCAGCGCTTAATGAACGCTATACTTTCGGGATTACAAGGAGTTAGATGCCTGGTTTACCTTGACGATATCGTAGTGTACGCATCTTCCTTACGCGATCATAATGCTAAATTAATAGATGTGTTAGAAAGACTTAGAAAAAACAACTTAAAATTGCAACCCACTAAGTGTGACTTTTTACGGAAAGAAATTACTTACCTAGGCCATTTAATCTCTGAACATGGTATAAAACCCGATCCAGGTAAAATCTCTGGTGTAATGAATTATCCTAGGCCTACAAATGCAGATCAAGTACGTTCATTTCTTGGACTTACGTCATATTATAGAAAGTTTATTGACAATTTTGCCGAAATTGCGTATCCCTTAAATAATTTGTTGAAGCGTAATGTTGTTTTTCAATGGACTGCTTTGTGTGAAGACGCATTTATCAAACTAAAAAACAAGTTAACTAACCCACCTATTCTACAATATCCTAATTATTCCGAAGAATTTATTGTTACTACTGATGCAAGCCAAAATGCAGTTGGCGCTGTTCTTTCCCAAGGCCCAATCGGCCACGATTTGCCTATTGCGTATGCGTCGCGAACTTTGAATAAAGCCGAAAGGAACTACTCCACAATCGAGCGTGAACTATTGGGGATTGTTTACGCAGTGCAACATTTTCGTCCATATATTTATGGAAAAAAATTTAAAATTTTAACGGACCATAAAGCTCTTACATATTTATTCTCAATTTCAAACCCTTCATCGCGCCTCACAGGATTCCGTTTAAAGTTGGAAGAATACGAATTCGAAGTAATTTATAAACCTGGAAAACAAAATTCTAACGCTGACGCTCTTAGCCGTATTTATTCAACAAATGTAACAACAACCCAAGAAATAAATACCGAATATGATCACTACAAAAGGACTATTCAAAGCACCCTAGTATCTAATAAAATATTATAGACACAAATGAATCTGTTGTCGAATGCACTGACGAATTTAATCTACTTTATTTATCTGACAAGCAATTTTCCAGTGAAAACGAATACTATAATAGTGTAGACGAGTTAAAATCACAAAATGCACAAGTACGTCAGTTAGCGTTTTTGAAATCTGATGAACGATATTATATCTATCTCATTCTAAAGGATTCTGAAAATGAGCAAGTTTCCCTCGAAAGTGTCTTTTACGCATTAATAAATTTAAAAACATTTTGTTTGAAAAATGGTATTCAAAAAATTGCAATTCCCAGTTTTACTATAAAAGGCCAACATTTAAGGATCTCAGATGTACGTACGACAAATTTTAATTTGTCACGATAATAAAATTTCCAAATTTTCACCAGAGAAAATACAAAATGTTCTTCGAGAATATCGCTTAACACCTTTAGGAGGTCATCAAGGCATAAACAGGACCTTTAGTCGTTTGAAAGTTAACAATTATAACTGGCATAAAATGTACTGTGATATAAAAAACTATATAAAATCTTGTGATAAATGTCAAAAAAATAAAAGTTCCTTAAAAACAAAAATGCCCATGGAAATAACTACAACCTCCTCCAAACCTTTCGAAAAAGTAGCGTTAGATATTGCGGGTCCATTTCCTCCCACCGAGAATGGCAACAAGTTTATCTTAACTGTAACCGACGATTTGACAAAGTTCTTAACTGCCATACCAATTCCTAATCAAGAATCAGCAACAGTCGCGAAACATTTTACTGAGAACGTTATATGTCAATATGGTACGCCAGATTCAGTTCTCAGTGACCAAGGAACTAATTTTATGGGGAAATTATTTAGGGATATTTGTAAGTTACTTTCAATATCAAAATTACACAGTACAAGTCACCATCCCCAGACACAGGGAACCGTAGAAAGATCGCACCGAACGCTAAATGAGTATTTGCGAAGTTTTGTAAACAAGGACGCAAATAATTGGGATCAGTTTTTACCATATGCTGCATTCACTTACAATACGACACCGCACACAGCAACTAAATTTACGCCATTCGAACTTAATTTTGGTTGAACTGCCGTTCTACCTTTATCAGTACAAAAGATTCCTCAAACTTTTTATAAATACGACAATTATTTGATAGATCTAAAGTCAAGATTACAACATTGTCATGAAGCCGCAAGGAATAATCTCCTTTCAAATAAACAGAAATCAAAAATATATTACGACCGAAACACCAACACTCAAACATTCGAGGTTGGGGACTTAGTACTTCTTGAGGACGAAAGTTCGTCTGTTGGAAAATGTAAAAAACTTCAACCCATTTACAAGGGACCTTATGAGGTAATTTCAGTAGACTCTGACGTAAATTGCACAATTTTGATCAATAGAAAACAGGTAACGGTCCATTTAAATAGATTAAAAAAGTTCCGCATCAGTGATTAAGGCGCAAATATCATTACTTTGCTTGATGCTTCGTTTTTTAGATTTTCTCTTTTTTTCTTATTTTTATATTCATATATACTTGTAAAAAAAAATCCTGTATGTAAATCTCATAGTTTCTAAAATTGAAGATTTTTTTTTTGTCACCATGTAATTATTTTGATTGTGTATTGTATTGTATTGTTTCTCTTTCCACACATGTCTTGTCTATCTTATAACGCTATAAACATTGTACTTTGTAATATGAAAGATTTTTTTTGTGTACCCATCTTGTGATGGTTGTTACGTATTTCATTGTGTTGAAATGTTTGTATGTTCACCTGTATGCCGATGTTGTTTTGTATTCCACTGTATTTTAATATTTTTGTACCCTACGAAATAGCATGGGAAAATATAAGCTCCTACGTATATGTATAACTAAAATTTTGTGTTTCAACTCCAAAATTTTCATTTTGGAGGGTAGGTGTTGTAAGGGCAACATATTATATTTATGGTACAAATAGCAGAGTGGGGATGTCATCCTCTATCTTGGACTAGGCAGGTAGTTTTTTAAGAAGTCATAGCGGAGAAGTGCAAGACTGTACATGGCTGGGAAAATAAACGTTAAAAAAAGGGAATAAGCGTTTGACTAATCACCCCCGCGCCGCGAAAAGGTCCTCAAAATACAACGTTAATATCCAATATAAAAATTCCATCATAAAATATTAAAATAAGGGCACGTGTTGAACTAAATTTGTCGATCTTATTTTCTAATTACACAAGAGGCTGACAATTATTTTATTTTTCTTAAGTCATTAGATCTAGATTGAGATATGAAGACAAATTCGTAAGGCACATAGCTTAACATTAATGTAAGAAAGGTTTGTGACTGATATTTACATTATTACTAATTTTAAGAATTGACGATGATATTTTATATTTAAAGAATTTTATCGCATTTACGACCGGTGATAAAAATATCCCAGACGCAAACAAAAAGGGCATTATGTCCGTTCACACTAATAAATAATCTGACTGCAAGGGTGCGACGTTATACTTGCATATCGAATCCGCTATTTAGGGCGATAGCCACTTGACGGGTCCATTAGTGAACCCTGATGAGTGATTTGGCCCAGCTGGGTGGCCCTGTGTTTTATCGGGATGTTTACCAAAAAGGTCCGAAGGAATAGTTTTTCAGTTTTAAGCCGGACGCAATCGGGTGCAGACTACATTCAGCGAATAAGGGACTATTATTCTTGTTATATTATTATAATAAAGAAAAGTGTTGAGGTGAGTGTTATCACTGAGTTATCGGTTCTTGAGGGTGTGGTGATGTGAGCGAGATTTCACAAGGGTGTAATCCGTACTGCTAATCATCATAAAATCTAATTGGATTATTATCTGCAATAATTCGGTGAGTCCGTTCCTTATCATTACTGCTGTATTTGACCTGATTATTGATAAGTGGTACCTGATGACTTTAAGCAGGTTAAGCAGCGGGAAAAGAATTCACTCTCAAATAAACTAGTAGTATAATCAAGAAACAATACAACGAAACATAAGAAAAATGACAGATGACAACATTCTGCAATGACACTCTAAAAAAACGTTTTTATTGCCAACCTAACACTCCCCTTCAATAAAAATGTTTTAACACAAATTAATTAAATTCTGACATACAGTATAATATACCGATCCTAAACTACAAATCATTTCAGTCCTAACTCGCTTCTGAGTTTTTCAAATTGATGTCTTGGTACTCCTTTAGTTAGTATATCTGCTATTTGGTTTTTGCTTGAAATGTGCTTCAACTCTATTGTTCCCTCTTTGACTAACTGCTTAATGTAGTGATATTTTACATCGATGTGCTTCAGTCGCTTCGTATTTGCTGGTGTTTGGGATACTTTTATAGCAGACTGATTGTCTTCAAAAATTAGAATTCTTTCGGTTCTTCCAACTCTCAAATCCCTCAAAACATACTTGATCCAGCACGCTTCATTTATTCCTGCTGTTAACGCAACGTATTCAGCTTCACATGATGATAAAGCCGTCGTAGACTGTTTCTTTGTTGCCCATGATACTGTGTTGTCTAATACCTTAATAAGATAGCCTGTTGTAGATTTTCTATCTTCATCTCCAGCATAATCTGAGTCGACGTAACCTTGAATTATTCTATTGTTGGTGTTACTCTTTAGATAAGTCAATTTCAGGTGCAGAGTTCCCTTTATGTATCTAAGAACTCTTTTGAGTGCTCCGAATAATTCTAAGCTGGCTCTGTTTTGATATCTACTAAGAATGCTAATTGCAGCACACAGATCTGGTCGAGATCCTAACATTGCATACATAACATATCCAATAAGCTTTCTGCATTTGTGTTCCATTTCCTTGTCTGGTGATGGGTTTTTCGGAAACATAATTCCTGGTATTAAAGGTGTAGAGACTGGGTTACAATTTTCCATACCATACAGCTTCAGTATTCTCTTTAAGTATGATATCTGATGGATCACAATACTTTCTTTCTCTTGCTTGATATGTAATCCCAAATAGTTTGAAACTGGTCCTAAATCATTCATCTGGAAGTGATTTTGCAATCTCCCCTTGAAATCTTCTACTCTACCATTTCCGCATATTATTAGATCATCCACATATAGTAAGACGTAAATTCTAGCATGCTTTTCAGTTTTGATGTACAAACAAAAATCGGCCTTTGATTTTTCAAAACCACTATCTTCCATAAATGCATTAAATTTCTTGTTCCAGTAATGTGGGCTTTTTTTCAAACCATATAATGACTTCACCAACTTTAAAACTTGATTTTCTGGCAACTCCATTCCTTCTGGTGGATAAACAAAAATTTCTTCTCCAACTTCTCCATTTAAAAAGGCGCTCTTAACATCCATTTGGTGTACTTTATAATCATACTGATTTGCTAATGATAACAACACTCTCAATGTTGTTAACTTTGCTACTGGTGCATAAGTCTCTGAGAAATCAAATATTTCTTTCTGTTGGAACCCTCTTGCAACTAGTCTAGCTTTAAATACTGATGGTTCACCCTTCTCATTTCTTTTCATTTTAAACACCCACTTCGTGTCTATTATAGTTTTCCTTATTGGTTTTCTTACGATCATCCATGTTTGGTTCGCTTCTAAAGCTTTAAATTCTTCCTTTATTGCTTCTTTCCAGTGCTTACTATTCGGTCCGGTCACAGCTTCCTGATACGACAAATTATCATCTAAGATTGAACTACAAATGAGAGCTGTCTCACAGTCTTCTTCTTCATATGATGAATCCATATCATACACCTCTAGTTTTCTAGGTTGTCGCAAGCAACTTCTGTTTCTTAGATTATAACGATTTGTGGCTTCATTTTGATCTTCTTCCTCGTCTTCAGTTTCTACTATTTGTTCATTGACGTTCTGCTGATTTGCTCCAGTTTCTTCATTATTGATATCAATATTTTCAACTTCATTTTCTGTTTCTTCAACTTCATTTTCAATTTCTTCAACTTCATTTAGAAATTCGTTCATTGTTGGTTCTAGTTCTTCAATGTATTCTGTTCGATCTTCTCGAATGTTCGTAAACTCTTCAGATTCTTCTTTCGATTCTGGTTTAAATATCACATTTCTCGATATTATAACTCTTCCTTCATTTCTCATATATATTCTGAACCCTTTGGACTCTTCTGCGTATCCAACAAAAACTCCCTTTTTACCACAAGGATCCAATTTTTTTCTTAAAATTTTGGGTTGATGAACAAACGCTTCTGATCCAAATATCTGAAAGAAACGTATATCTGGTGTTTCTTCAAACCACAATTCGTATGGTGTCTTATTCTTTACTGAACTAGATCCACTTCTGTTTATGACAAAATTCACTGTATTGATTGCTTCTGCCCATAGCTTCTTTTCGAGATTCTTTGAATATAGTATAGTTCTTGCTGCTTCTACAATTGTTCTGTTCTCGCGTTCTATTCTTCCGTTTTGTTGTGGAGTGTATGGACAACTCTTTTGATGTATAATACCTTTACTCGCTAAATAACTCTCAACCTCTTTATTAACTTCTTCTAATCCATTGTCTGTTCTCAATATTTTGACTCTGTTTCCAGTTTGAGTCTCAGCTAACACTAGAAACTCTACTATCTTTTGCTTAGCTTCAGATTTTCTCTTCAAAAAATATATTGTTCTATAGTGGCTATAGTCATCTTTCAACATTAGAAAATAATAAGCTCCACCTAGTGACTGTTCTTCCATTGGACCACATACATCGGCGTGTATTATCTTTCCTGGTTGATCAGCTCTACTGTTACTTAACTTGAATGGTAAGACATGTAGTTTTCCTAACATACAATCCTCACAGAAAAAATCTCTATCATCAATAAATGAAATCTTAAGCTGATTCAAAATTGATCTTACTTGAGCAACATTCTGATGTGACAATCTTTCGTGCCAAACTTTCAATTTCTCTTTTTTATTCTGATAGGTACTCAAATAAACTCGACTTTCGTTCTTCTCACTGTTCTCTACTTGAAATAATAACTGGTACAACTGGTTTACTTTCTTTCCTAATGCAAATACTTCTCCTCCTTTAGATATTCTGCACTCTTCTCGATTTAACTCAAAAGAATATCCCTTATCTGTTACAGAGGTCACTGAAAATAAATTGCATTTCAATTCTGGTACATGCAATACTTGCTTCATTTCACTCTCTCTCCAGTTGTTGCCATCGAATATCAGTAGGTTAATATCACCTTTTCCAACTCCTTTAATTATTGAGCCATTTCCCATCTTTATATCTATAGCTTCGTTTAATATTTCATAATTCTCCATCCATTCTTTATGGCTACTCATGTGTTGTGTGGCTCCTGAGTCAGCATACCAATTTTCTGAAAACACTTCTTCACTATTAATTAGAGCTATTGTTGTTAATGCAACTCTTGTTCTTCCTTCTACTTCTGATTTGTCTTTTTCTTTCTTTAATGTACAGTCTCGAGCTCTATGTACTTTACGATGACACACAAAACATTTATTTGAATCATAATCATTTCTGAACTTGCAATTGTTCCCTATATGCCCTTCTTTCTTGCAGATATTGCAATGGACTCCCTGCTTCTTATTGTCTTTCTTGCCCTTGTTAATACTCATGAACCTATTCTTACTTTTTTGAATATTCTCAGCTACTAATGCTGACGCTTCACCTTGACTTTCTTTTTTTAATCGTTCTTCCTCAATTAACAATCTACTGACTAGTTCATTTACTGTTTGTCTATTCTCTGGAGTTGACTCCCATGCAGTGATAAAATGTTTAAACTCATTCGACAATCCAACTAAAAGGCTTGTTATAAACATTCGATCAGTGATTCTCTCTCCGAACTGGGATAATTTATCTCTTATTTCTTCTAAACTTGCAACATATTTCGCTATACCCTGATTTTCGTATTTGTGAGTAAAAAATTTTGTTTGTAGCAGATTTACAGAAAGATGAGATTTCTGCTCGTATATCGACTCTAACTTTTCCCATATGTCACGAGCGGTTCTACAAGTCAAAATGTGGGTTAGGGGGCTCTCTTCTAATCTACTCACGATTAAATCCTTGGCTTGCAGGTCTTTCGTTTTGAAGCTTTGCATTTCTTTCGTGTATACCTCTTCTGTTTTACGACTCCCGTCTTCATTAAATTCAATCGGTTCAGGATAGTCGCCGTTTATTAACGTAATGAGTTCTCTTGCTTCCAGGGTAATTGTTATAGTAAACTTCCACACGTTCCAGTTCTCTTTTCCTGTTAACTTTATAATTCGACTCTGACCGTCATCCATTTTCTTCAAGAACGCTATCGAGTCGTTGATCGTTTCAAGGTCGTTACTTAATTTACGCTCTCTTACTAGTTTCGCTCTCTGCTTTTGCTGCTTATCTTTCTTTGCCAACTGGGCACATAACCTGATGACTTTAAGCAGGTTAAGCAGCGGGAAAAGAATTCACTCTCAAATAAACTAGTAGTATAATCAAGAAACAATACAACGAAACATAAGAAAAGTGACAGATGACAACATTCTGCAATGACACTCTAAAAAAACGTTTTTATTGCCAACCTAACAGTACCGAGTCAGTTGTCAAATAATGTTAACAGAAATTGAGAATGGGATAGTAACTGGGGCGGGGGCGTCGTGCGCCGTTTTCCCTTCGCCCCATTGCACGACTCAGTACTAGTCGCCATTGTCGATAGCGAGGGTGAGTACTTCGCGCGCTATTCCCTTAGTACTCATTGCACACTCCGTATCAGACGATAGAGACCATTTTGACTCCAACCCCTTGGACAGAGATCATTGCTGAATAATTTGTGAAGTAAATCAGTCTTAATGCAGATCATAATAAAATGGTACCGAACTTGTTGATTATCAATTAATTAAAAACACACGGACTCGCTGGTAATAAATCTCACTGAAGTAGCAGATTGCATCTGGCAATCTTGGGGATCGATGGCTCACACCCCCCTTTGCATTTTTGCAGGTTGAGTAATTATTGATAAAACCGATTCACCTCGACACCGGCCTAACTGACAAGGAAATAATTGTGATTATCCAGATATCATCTCTGACGACTTAAAAGTGAGTTTATGATTTAATTATGTTCAATCCTGACATTTTAGTAAAGTTAGAAATGAAAAAAAAAGGTAACGCCCATTTGTTATTGTTTAAAAGAAAAAAAAATGTTTTCATTGATAATAATTTTCTCCCCTATATTAATATTAATAATCACAACAATATACATTTACAAACTTAGTTACAGCAGTTATTACCAAAGTAGGCAGTTTCATCGTCAAAGATTTATTTAAATTAATAAAAACAAACCTACATGTAGGACGATACAGGTATTCATGTTCTGATGATGAAGTGACCACATGTGGTGTACTTGGGAGAGATACATTCGTTTCTTCTTGAACACACAGCAACTTTTTTGCGCTCGTTTTCGCCTTGTCAGCGTACACTTTCTGGGGAGTCTTTACACCCCACTTTTCTGGTGAATATGTCGATGTTGATGGGACCATGTGAAGAGACTCTACGGGATGAAAAAACATAATTATCCCGAATTATTTAACATTTAAATAATTAAACCTCTCAAGGGGTGCTCCAGTTTTAAAATTGCTTGTATCGAGTACTGGTTTCGTGTTATAACCACCACAGTAAGATTCCATAAATCTTGCATACATTTTGTTGTTTTTTTTCTCTTCCCGAGAAAAGTAAATTGAACAGCAAGAAACAAATTTTCAGCCGCAACAAACAAGTAGACTTAGTTTGATTCCCTTCAAGGGAAATGTAAACATCGTTACGCTGAAAAAGCCCGTGACCTTCCGGTTTGTTAATTTTAGTTTCGTACTCTAGCATCCGAAGCTTTCAGGCGCGGATACAGGGAATTCGTTTGGGGGGGGGGGGGCAATTTCTGTGCGATTTTACTTATCACCCATTGCCCCCCCCCCCTGGATCCGCCCCTGGAAGCTTTGCTGTCTACGATATTTCGCTTCCGCTTAGCGCTTATGAAAGCGTTAGCTCATGCCACACGCTTACTTTCACCTTAACAACTCAGAAATCGAGTACTAATTTCACTGAGCAAAAGTTAAGTTTGCGCAGTGCTTTACTCCCAAATGATATATCGTCTCAAACTGGTCATTCAAAAAATGCATTTCTCTCACTGGGGTTTGAAGCTGGGTGACTTATCGACAAATGGGTGGCTAGTATTCCCGCTAGTGTTTACCTAAAATGTATCACTTTAGGCGGTGCATAAACTCAATGGGGGTAGGGTTTTCATTGGTTCCACCCATTGCTCAAATATAAGAAAAAAATGTTTCTTAAATGTCCTGGTTTAAACGTCGTGTGATGATATACTCCAAGTCGTAATGTTTACGGAGATAGCAATAGAGCCCCTTTAATGAGTTGTTGCTTACAATTACTCCTTTTTGAAATGGGAGTAATGTACGTCTATTAGTTGCTCTTAAGTGTGTCATAACATGAGTCATTTTATCTAAAATTGCATCTTGAACTGCTAAATTCACTCCGTACGCATTTTTGCCTCTTTTTGACAACTTCCGAGAACTATTATGTACGTCAAACCATTGGTTAACCAACTCAATAAAATTAGATAACTCTTTATAGTGAGCATCTTCAATAATATTTTTGTCCCCGCAAAATTTTATAACAGAGGCTGTCGTGTGAGACATCAATTTTGAGCCGTTTTGACCTTCTGAAGTTGGGAACCATTAACATCTAAGAGATGTCTACTTAATTAATGAGCAATTGTCAATTCAGCATTGGCAGATTTTTCCAAAACCTTTTCAATACAATCTTTTGACAAAACTTTGTCCTCTAAAGTGAAACGATCATCTAAAAAGTGGTTCCGCAACAGTTTTCACAAATGTGGTACATCCGCAAAAACAATTCTCAATTTACTTTCATCACAGGGATGCGTGAAAGTATTTTTAGATGTGTCAATTCCCAGGTCCTTCCATAGCCACTGATTTGTGGAGCCCATATCACTGACCATAGCGACAACAATATAATTACTATTGTGTAAAGTTGCAATTGCCTCTTCAAGTATGTTTTTTGTTACCGCTTGGTCAAAGTCATAATATACTGGTTGCTTCCAATTGGAGCATAATCCCCGAGCAGTCATCACCTGAACCGTGCGATTCGAACCAAATACCGTTTCGTATTTTTTCTCTAAACAAATTTGACTTTTGATGAACATTTCATCAAAACTTATGGCTGTAAGCCGTTCAATAACTGAAAGATCCTTTGCTTTTTGCTGCATTAACTTTGCAACATTTTTTAGGTATCCTGGTCTAACGTCAAATGTAGCAGCCCAACGTCGCAGTGTGCTCAGGGATGGAAGAGGGAAATGATAATGGTATTTTAGGTATCGATAGGCTTTTGCACTAACACTTCTTAAAAAAATAGCTGAAGAAATATCTTCTGGTGACCATTTTACGTTACTCCCAGACATTAAACCTTATCTGGCCTGGAGTAAACAACACATTTACGGCATCCACAATTTTCAAATTATCGTTTAATTGTTTTTGCAAAATGTTTGTTTCTTCAGTTACTTCTTTTAATTCTCTCTGAAGCTTTTTGACTTCATTGTCTCTCTTAGTAATGTCTTGCTTCCACTCAGATCTTTTCTCCTCCAACTGTAATCTGTATGGACACTCAGAGGCATAATGTTTTAGTGGGAAAACGCCCTTTTCTATAGCCTCCCTACTTTTAGCTTTTTTAATGTGGAATAAATTCTTTGCGATAAATTTCTTTTTTAGCGATGTGACACTCATTGTAGGTCCACTTTTGTCTGGTGTGAAAGGACCTGCTGTAGATGAACGTCGAGCTATCAGTGACTGTTGAGCACAGGGTGATCGTCGCGTAATAGGTGAACGTTGTGCTGAAGGCGAATTTTGAGAAGCTACAGAAACAGTTTTTGTCGGTACTGCTGACATCATGATGCGTTTTCTCGTGGGAGGACTATAATCCAGAAGTTTTTGTTGAAGGGATTTATAATCAAATTTGTCCGGAAAATGTTGAGAACAAATACGAGCTGAAATCAATTGTTTTAATCTCTTGTCTGTAACGTAATAACTGACAGGTTCTAATGACTGCTAGATTTACCATTTTTTGTGTTGAGAACGCGCGTACTGTTACAAAATTGCACCCACTTTTCGCACAACTCAGGGTCTTTGGGAAATCTTTTTTTTTATATATATATATTTTTTATTATAATATTATTGTATGTACTACTTTTTGTTTTTTCTCTTTTTAGTATTGTCCTATAAAAGGATTGTATATCTGTTGGACAATAAAAGTTATTTTTCTACTCCCACATAGTAATCCATGAATTACGAACTGTCTAGCCTCATAGTAAAACCATAGTTACACCCACTGGCATGTAATGAATGAACAGGCACGTAATATATATATATTACGTGCCTGTTTGAATAGTTTCCATAGCAACTATAAATATTTGCTTTCCCAAAAAAATTTCTTCTGAAAGTGATTCTTCATTATAGATCGTAGAAAAAGTATATGACACAACTCTGGTGGTAAGCTAATTACGAACTCATATTTACATCACTCGCTCGCTACGCTCGCTCGTGTATAAACTTCGTTCGTAATTAGCTTCTTACCACCCTCGATGTGTAATATACTATTATTTATTTATTTATTTATTTATTTAAGTCTATAAAAATGTACATTTTTTGTTTTTCGTTGGTTATTTTTACAACCAGACACTGCACAAGTTGCCATCACAAATTAAATTATTGGTGTATCGTAAGGTTAATAAAAACTAACTAGTCAGCAATTTACGTTTTTTTTATTTTGCCTACAAAACTCAAAACATTCGTAAATGATGGTTAGATGGTTGCGTTGGTAAGCACTTGAAATGAATACTATTTTCTTCGAGCGAAATTCAAATGTGGCGCCTACTTTTGCAGCCGGGTGACGTCACACAAAATGCGTATAGTCATACCTAATGTGTTTGTATCATGCATTGAATTTAAAAAAAAAAAAAAAAAAAACAGTCTGGTAGAAATGGGGGGTCAAGCAGACGTAAAATGTTGATGTCTGACAATGTGCTTCTAAAATTACACATGGCCAGTACGTAAAAGTATAATATGTTATACAAACAGAATATACATTTTTAAGGAAAGCTACTAAAGAACGTATTTTTACATTATATATATGACGTGTGTGTGTGTTGAATTTGATAACCAAAGGGGCCAGGTTGGACGTTGTGCTCGGGAGATATGGGTGAAGCACAAGGGGTGGACGAATTATGTGAGCGAT
The DNA here is from genome assembly GCF_036711695.1 of Zophobas morio. NCBI lineage: Eukaryota > Metazoa > Arthropoda > Insecta > Coleoptera > Tenebrionidae > Zophobas > Zophobas morio. The sequence continues at coordinate 13,357,377 of NW_026972122.1, forward strand.
ATTCGGGGGCCTGATGTACGTTTGATAATTCGTGTACTAAAAAATTTTGAATCTGAGTCCTAAAATGTAATTTCTTTAAAGAAGTAAGTTTTCGGACGTGGGGTAACAGAGATTAAAAAAAATTAATGTCTTCGTCGTCGTCTTCTTCAGCTTTTTCTAACAAAGTCAGCTTTTTGGTTTCTAATAGCAGCATTTCTTTTTCGAAGTGGGAGTTTCGTATTCAGCTTCATCGCCAGAATGCAGTGTCAGGATTTTTTTTGCTCTTTTGAACGTATCTCTCAAATTCTTCAATTTTGCTTTTACTGTTTATTCTAAAAATAAATAAAACTTATTATTGTTAGCTGAAAATTACCTCTTTATTTGCAGATATTTGGCCACAGGCATACAGTTTAAGCAAATAGCTTAATGCCTTCAGGATTAGCGAGAGTTCTGTAACGACCATAGTTGCTGAAGTTTGCAAGGCTATATGGAAAACACTTGTGACAAGGCATACGCCGGAGCCTACAGTTTCGTTGTTTATGGAAACTGCTAACTTATTTTGGGAACTGCATAGATGGAAAGCACATCAGAATAAAAAGACCAGCAAAGTCTGGATTCATGTATTATTGTTACAAAAATTTTTATTCTATCGGATTACTTGCTGTGATAGATGCAAATTATAAATTTACAACAATAAATGTGGGATCATAACGTAAAAAGATAGTGCTTGTCGTGTATTTCACTCGTGCCTCTACGACGTGGCATAGAATCGGGAAAAATTAATCTTCCGAAGGAAGCAGTTTTAAATGGTTCTACAATTAGAGCTCCTTTTGTTTTCCTTGGTGATGAAGCTTTCCCATTATCTGAATCTCTCATGAGACCTTTTCCATGCGCACAACTGGATGATTGTGAAGAAAATAATACTTTTAATTATCAACTATCACGGACAATAATGGTTGTAGAATGTTCATTTGGCAGCATTGTTACGAAGTTTAGAATTTTAGGGAAAGGCATAGAAACAAAAGTAGAAAATGCTGTACATACATATTGTAGAAGTTATTATTTTGTTACACAATATTATTATTATTATTATAGATCTGAAAGAGCAGGCACGTAACCAAGGGGGGGCCTGGGGGGGGCACAGGCCACCCCAACAAAACCCTGTGCCACCTCTGGTGCCCCCTTAAATTAATTTTAAATTTTAAAAGTAAGCAAATTCGAAATTTCAGATCAACAGTAAATTTTAGCTGTGAATAATCTTATATTCTTATCTTGTAATATAACTCTCTGAGTAAAGCGATACTGCTGTGAACAGTTTTGGTTTTGTCGATAACTTTTTTAAGCAATTAGCCGATACAGCAGATATGCCTTTTACACACTATGCAGATTGACACGCAGGCTTTTGATATTTTGTGGTGTTAGTTTTCCGGAGTCTTTTGTCCCGTGTCGTTCAACTGTGTCTGTTAAAAATGTCAGAAAAAAAACGAACGCTTTCAGATTATTTCACCGCTTTTAAAAAACTGAAACCTGGTGAACTAGTAAAATAGACGAAACTTTAGAAGAAAGTGATGAGAGTTTTGAAAATCTGCAGTCAACGGATAGTGAATCACTTTCAGAAGCTGATTCTGAAACGGAAGATTGCGAAGCAAAATTTGAGAGCTGGATAAAATCTCGACAAAATCCGGAATTAAAACTCTCGAGTAGATCACATGTGCCAGGGCCTTTAGATTTGTCGCAGACGAAAGTGGATGAACCAAAACAACCTGTTTTACAGTTCTACCCAAAAACAAAATTTTTAAATAAGTTTCGTCAGTTCAATAAAGCCTGGTACAATACCTTTCCGTGGGTAGAATATAGTGTCAGTGCCGATAGTGTATATTGTTTTGCGTGCAGACATTTCTCGCCTCATGCATCAGATCAAAATTCAAATGTGGCATTTGTCAGTGTAGGTTTTAAAAACTGGAAAAAAGCAATGGACCAAACAAGTGGGTTGAAACTGCATAATTCAAGTTCTGACCACAAAAGCTGCATGATCAAGTGGAGTTCTTTTAAACAAATTAAAGCATCTGGAGAAGGATCAGTTGCGGGACAGTTAAGTGAAGCTCATTTGAATCTAGTGAAAGAGAACAGACTGTATGTAAGTATCGTTGTGGATGTTATACTTTATACAGCAATGCAATGTATTGCCCAAAGAGGATCCAAAGAAAATTCAGCGAGTAGTAACCGAGGAAATTTTCTGGAACTGTTATCATTGTTTGCAAAGTATAATGATGTCGTAAAAAAGAAGTTGAATGAAGAGGGTCACAAAAATTCAAAATATACTAGCCCGAAAATCCAGAACGAAATTTTATTTATTATTTCACGAATGATGTTGGAAAAAATTTCCACGGAAATTAACAAAGCGTCATGTTTTGCCGTAATATGTGACGAAACAAAGGATATTAGCAAAACCGAGCAGGTGTCGGTTTTACTTCGATATTATTTGGATGGTACCGCTTACGAAAGATTTATTGGATTCCACGCGGCCCAAGACTTGAATGCAAATTCCTTATTTTCTTATATTAAAAATTTGTTGCAACGGTGTTCTGTAGACATCAAGAGGTGTGTTGCCCAAACCTATGATGGTGCCAACGTAATGAGTGGTCGTGTGGGTGGTGTGCAAAAATTATTTACTGATGAGGTCGAACAAGCCATCTACGTGCACTGCTACAGTCATAGATTAAATCTGGTAGTAGTTGATATCTGTCGCAATTTGACTACGGCAAATTTGTTTTTTGGTTTGATAGAAAATTTGTATGTATTTGTGTCTGGTTCTGCAATACATGCACAATTTATTAATATACAGAAAGAACTTCGTCCAAACAAAAAACCGATTGAACTCAAAAAAATATGTTACACAAGGTGGACGGCTCAAGTTTTCGCTTGCTTATCTTTAAAAAAGGTGTTTTCTGAACTGTTGATTTTGTTAAATAAATTAAGTGTCAGTAAAAGTGCTCGGTCAGCAGAAGCTCTTGGACTTCTACATCAACTGGACTATACTTTCATATTTAATTTATGCATGTATAGTCAATTGTTGTCTATTTTCAAAAATGCCAGCGATTATCTACAAAAAGTCACATCAAATCTTTCAGAAGCAAACATTTTAATAACTTCTATTTACGACACAATAATGAAGATGAGAACTGATGACAAAAATGAAACCTTTATGGAAATATTTTCTGAAACAGAGAAAATATGTGCTGACAACAACATACCAATAGAAGCAACAGCAAGAAGAAGAAAAATGCCAAAGAAATATATGTCATACTTGGTCACTGAAGAACTAAATAATTTGGAACGCAGTGAAATATTTAATAGAGAAGACTATTTACACAAAATATTTTATCCCGTTCTGGACTTCATTACAAATGAATTACAGAATCGTTTCGAAAAGAATTCACCAATTGTCAACACATGCGACGCCTTACATCCCGAGAATCCCTCATTTTTAAACTACGACAAATTATTACCCATGGCACAACATTACCACAGTGAACTCGAAATTTTACAAGCGGAACTTAAAATAATTCCAAATACAATTAAACAATATCAAATAAAAACAAAAGTGAATATTAAAAATATTATGGATTTTATAGACATGCTACAAAAGTACGATCTTGTGTTTCCCGAGATATTAAAATTAGGTGTCATTGGTGTAACAATTCCAGTTTCTAGTGCAGCATGTGAAAGGACTTTTTCGTGTTTGCGGCGTCTTAAAACTTATTTGCGAAATAAAATGTCGGATGAAAGACTTGTTCACCTGGCAATTATCAACATTGAACCAGAAACAGCTAAATCGTTGGACACCTCAAAAATTGTCGATGAATTTGATGCAGCTCATAAAAACCGTCGCATAATTCTACATTAACAACCCATCTCATTCCTGGTAAGATTTTATTAATTTTATCTTGACTACTAGCGAAGTTTTTTTTGACTACTTTTTGAATTGTTGGCATATCATAATGAATACTATATGTATTTCTAGTACATATACATACCTATATACAAAAAGCAAACATATCCGTACAGTAAAGTCACTAACGCATTAACGTGAAAATCTTGATTATTCTACCTCTCAATATTAAAAGTAAATACCTGTCAATTTCAACTATTTGCACCCCATTAAATTTATATACTGGTTGTGATCCAAGTAAAATGTTGATTTATACTAATGAAGACTTTTTTTAAAGGCCCCCTTATTTGAAATTTGTGCCCGGGCTGGGCCCCTCCAAAATAAAAGGCTGGTTACGTGCCTGTGAAAGAGTCACAGAAGTTGATATACAACAATTTAAAAACAGAATAACGCTTCGACAAGAAAAGCAGTTTTGACTAGAAAAAATTGAGCAAATTTTTCAAATTGCGACCTAACAGTTATGGGCCTTAGTTGAACCAACCATTGTAAATGCCCCGATCAAATATGAAATCGATACATTACTGGCATTTAAAGGCGTTGATGTGTTGTGATTGCCACCTTACCATTGCCAGTATAACCCAATTGAGTTGACATGGGTCCATTGTAAACGATTTTACCACAAACATATCCATGAGAATTCCAATAACAAAGATCGTGTTACTCACTAGTGGATTGAAGTTTTAGACCATTTTACACCACAGATGTGACAAAATAGCATTTCACCACTGTGAAAAACTAATCCAAGGGGATTGGCGTAAAGAAATGGGCATTTTAAGCCCAGAAAACATTTCGCCATTTGTAATTTCATGCGACCTTTCCGATGATGAGAACGACGAATATATTGTGGAAGTTGATGAGCCTGAAATGAACAGTATGAACACAATTCCTCACGTGGGGGCTAGATCATCAAGCACTTAATATTTTGATTTGTTTTAATACAAGTTTTTTCGTAACCTTTCAAACGCGTCGTGTTAATCACTTCAAAACAATCCCCCATGTCTACAATGTTACCGATTGTTTTTAGACGAAAATGCTATAGAAGCGGTGCCAAGCAACCGGCTTTTAAACTTTGAACAATGTTTATGGCCCAATTATCCTTCATTCGCTAAAACAATTGCAATTGGCATTAAAAAATAAACCTTAACCCGACAAAGAATGAACCAAATATTCAATAAAACTAATTCATTAGTCATTCAAAATTTGTGTGTTTATATAGGGAAAAATGTGACTTAGGTGCTATAATAGCATCTAATTTTCTTTAGTTTGATTTGTTATATAAAGAATTTGATAGCAATCCTCGTTTCGTACAAATCATTACGTGTAAGGCAGTGTTTCCAAGTGAGAAGTTCCATTTATTATTTATGCAGATATTGAAAGTTTATTGGTAAATACTGAAAATTCAGTAAACTCGAGCAACACAAAGAAAATTCATAAATATGAAGCATTTAGTATTGCATATTATTTACAATGCTCCTACAATGACTCTTTATCAAAATTTGATCGTTACACAGGAAAAAATCCTCAAATTTGGTTTATATACCAACTAAAAAAAATTGCTTTTGAATTAAGTAACATATTTTCAAATCATGTTCCACACCATCCCACAAAAAAAAACTTGCTTTGAATCCCTACGATGATAAAAGAATTACTAATCATTTTACCACTGATACAATCCCTTGGGGGTATTTATTCATTATTTTACTTATCAGAAGTGGTATGATGTTTTTCAAAATAGTAGCAGATTTCAATATTTAAAAATGGAAACCCCTAAAAGAAAAATGCCCACTAACATCAAAAATGGTATGTACTTACATTAAGGTAAATTGTAATAACTGTGTTACAATATTTAAAGGAACAAAATATTAACTTAACATTGATTGTAACAATGTTACTTTTTAAAAATATGTGATTTATAGATCTTGAAATTTACCAAACTAACTCCTGAAGCATTTTCACCTACAAAAGCTTCCCCAATGTCCGCAGGATTTGATTTACGAAGTGTCAGCCAATTCACATTCCGGCTCATGGAAAGTGTTTGATAAATATTGGAATTAAATTCAACTACCATACGGTTGCTATGGAAGAATAGCTCCAAAGTCTGGCTTAGCACTAAACAATTTTTTGGATGTTGGTGCTGGTGTTGTGGATCAAGATTATCAAGGTGAAATAAAAGTTCTCCTTTTTAATCACTAGAGAGCGGATTTTATGAAATTTGCATATCCGTTATTTTTTGCATATAAGTCTTGATATTTAATATGTGAACGAATCATGCTAATTAAAAATGAATACAGCTATAAAAAAATTGCATATTTGCATATATTTGCCTTCTGCTGCATATTTCACGGAACGGGTGCATATTTTGCATTTTTATCAATTTTTGTGTTAATTTGAAAAAAAAAATATTGTCATTCTATTGGCATTTATCTAGAAAAACGAAATTTTATTAATCATATTGCAAATATTGTCCTGAGCTTCAAATAACTATGAAAGGTTTGGGTTTTATGGTAGTTTGGAGACACCACTGGGTGTTAAGCTATCCTTTCAGGTAAATTCGCGCCCTAATTACTTTTGGAAATACCGTTCATTCCCAATATTTTTGTTCGTTAGTTAAGTGTATTAATTGTACGTTTAGTGGTGGTCGAAGGGACGTTATACTATTATATTTCATCGTGAGTTTGTATTGAAAGCATTTAAAGGGATACAGGTATACCAATATGTCGAAGATGACTCAAATTAATTTATAGATTAAACCTTTTCCTAAACTTATTCTTCAAGAACGAACTGTGTTTTGTCGCGCCTGTCCTAAATTGGTAAGTATTTTTACATCTCTGGACGTAGTACGCAGTTTTTCTATTTACCAATATATATAGGTACTTTAGAATCACCGGAAAAACTTTTTGTTACAATATTTCGAAAAATATTTAAAAATAAATTGGTACCAAAGTAATAATAATAATAATAATATATTTTGCCCAACAGAATAAAAAATAGTAATTAAATAGTGGATTACTACTATTTTTTAATTTGTTCTGTTTATATTTATTTTTTAGTACAAGAATTTTATCTTTAAAAACGTGATTTATGTGTTAGTGAGATGTAATTAAACACCATGCAATGTGATTTATGTATTTTTTGTAATAAAACGTAAGCTCGGGAAACCTGTTTTTGTATTTTATAAATAAATTTAGTTCGCTTATTAAGCTTTTTTTTTAATTTTTGGAGCATATGCAACTGCATATCTCTGCATATATTAAGAAAGTTACTGCATATTTGCATAAATTTGGTGCATATCATATGATCATATTTCTCAAAATTTTGCTGCATATTTTCCGCTCTCTATATAATCACTCTGACTCTGATTTTCAAGTTAAAAAGGGAGATGACATTGCACAATTAATTTGTGAACGAATTTATTACCCTAAACTTGAAGAAATCAGCACAGAAGAATTTTCAACCTTTGTTACAGAACGGAGAGAGAAGGGATTTGCTTCATCAGGGTTACAACCAGAAAGTAAATTTAAATAGATTTTTTAAGCAGATGTTCATCATTTCAGTGTAGTTGTCAAATGAATAAAAATATATTTTTCCTGAATTGATGAATTCTGTTCCTAAGAAATGCCTATTCCTGTGAAATACAACTGTCCACAGTCTGGAGGTGAGACGGAAATCGAGAATTTTTCATGCATATTTTGTAAATGTGAAGCCTATGTAAAAGATGTATATAAAACCAAACATGTATATCCACGATAATAATAATAAGTGTTTATTTCATCGTGGACCTAATATGAAACTTATTTTCGAATAACCTATGAAAAGTGTTAAAAACTATTATTAACATGCCTATTCCTGTGAAGTTCACCTGTCCAAGAAGTGGTGGTAAAACACATTTACAATATGCTTTACGTAATAGTTATTTCATTCAATGGGCAAAAAATAATTTCTGCACAAAATATGTATATAATTATGCTTACAATGATAAGAAATAATTTATCATGTATTAATGTAAAATAAAGAATAAATAAAATGTGGTTTTATTTTATTGTTTTGATGATGAAGGGGTCAAACTTATCTAAAGTGATTTATTTGTACGATGCGGCAAGTCTAGCATTTGCACCACTTGTACAAACGGAAACTCATGTGGATGAGTAGCGTAAGGTTAGTATTATTGTATGTTACAGCCAATATCCGAAATCCGTTATTATGCATAATAACTCGACATTTTAGGAATGATGCGTAATAACTAAACTTATCAGTTATTATGTATAATGACCGGAAACATTAGGAATTATGCGTAATAACTGAAATTTTCAGTTATTATGCATAATAACGGAAACGTTTAGGTAATATTGATAGTAACTAACAGAGGAACAGGAATTATGCATACCTAATTTTTTTTTTTTCAGTGATATGTATGTTAAAGCGAGGCAGGGTGGGTAGCTTTTTGGAAAATATTAGGTATGCATAATTCCTGTTCCTCTGTTAGTTATTATCAATATTACCTAAACGTTTTCGTTATTGTGCATAATAACTGAAAAATTCAGTTATTACGCATAATTCCTAATGTTTCCGGTTATTATGCTTAATAACTGACAAGTTTAGTTATTACGCATAATTCCTAAAATGTCTAGTTATTATGCATAATAACGTATTTCGGATATTAGCTGTAACATATATACGAACACGAGGGACGTAAGTTCGATTCTCAGTTACAGCAAAACACTTTTTTCTCATACATTTCTCATACATCATCATCATTATCATCATCTATTACCTGCCTACTACCACTTACCTGTAAATACATAAGGTAAAAAGTATTTTTCCCCGTTTCAACGCACATCTATAAAAGACCTGCGATACCTGACCACGCCCTTACCTGAGGCCACAGCTTCTGGTAGTCTTTCAAGGTCAGAGGTGAAAAATGACCTTTAAGATGTTTTGGACGACAAAAATCCAAGATTCCACAGCCACGAAAAAGTTGAAAATCTCAAGAAAAAGATTATGGTTTGATTACGATGCTTCCATGAATAAACCTAAACAAAAAAAAAATATTCAGATTCGAATTTAAGTGATAATGAAGAGAAATTGTGCGGGCTCTAGAAAAAATTCTGAAGAAGTGCGCAGAATGAAGAGTGAATTTTTATGTAGTTTCCGAAAAACGGAAGAAGAAATTTATCAATTATGCCCTGCAACACTAGATCAATGCACTTTTAATCTGCCGAAAACGTCTAACAACTTCTTAATTTGGCAAAATTTGTAAAATGCGGCCATCTACTAATCCAACAAACACAATAAAGGCACTTATTTATTCAACATTTTCCGGTAGTAAATATACAAATTATGGGAAAGATCATGAACCCAATGTGAGGAAAGATTTTGATAAAATAATTCAAAAAAATGTTATACAATGTGAGTTTTTTGTTGGAAAGGGCGATTACTGTTACTTGGGAGCTTTGAGAGCTTCGTCAGTCGAAACCAATTGTCCATATACGGCACGAGATTCGACCCCTGAAGATGTTATCTTGAAGTCCCGGATTTTATAAATATCTAAGATCTATAGGAGTAATACTCCCAGCTATTTCTGCTTTGCGCAACTGGATACGTGGGTATAATTTTTATCCCGGATTTAACAAAAATTTCGCCCATCTGAAGTTAAAAGTCTACACCATGAATTTAATAGAAAAACAATGGGTCGTGTGCTTCGATGAAATGGCAATTAAAAAATACTTACAGTACAACAAAAAAGACGATTTTATTGAAGCATTCCTGATTAAGCAAGCTTTGGTTATTTTAGTTCGAGGTTTATACTGCCAGTGGAAAATTCCTGTGGTATATTTTGTTTAAGTTTAAAAAAAAATATTGAAAGATCCATCCATCTTTTACGTGAATGTAGACTTAATCCACAAGCTATAATTTCAGATCAGTCTACCACTAATCAGAAGTTACACAGGCAAATAGGTGCAACTCCTGAAAAACCATATTTTTTTGTAAATGAACACAAATGCTATGCCATCTTTGATGTTCCTCATTTGTGGAAAAGTATACGAAATAATCTTTTAACTGGACAATTTTGTATTCAACGTGGTAGCGGGAATGAAATAATAGATTTTAAAGACATTATTGAGACATACAAAACTAGTATAGTGAGCAGAAGCATGAGGAAGTTAACTGATGTTCATATATCCTAATGCATTTCAAAAAATGTCAGTCAAATTGGCTGTACAAGTTTTTAGCAATAGTGTATATGCTGCTGTGACAACCTGTGCTAAGCTAGGACAGCTTAAAAGTGTCACAGCACTAAATACAGCCAACTTTATTCGATTCATGAATGACCTTTTCAACGTTTTGAACAGTCGGCAGTTTTATTTAAGAAATCCATACGCTTGTGCTTTTACTGAAAATAATAGTAGGGTAATACCATTCTAGAGAATGCTTTAGAAATCATGGGGAGAATTATTAAAATTTCTAAAAAAGATGGAAAGACATCCCAAACCTCCATGTTTCGATGGGTTGATACAGACAATCAATGCCACTAAAGTGATCTTTGTTGAGAATCTGACAAATAATGGTTTCAAATATTTGTTAACATCTAGACTTAACCAGGATGTGTTAGAAAATCTTTTTCCCGTTTTTCGGCAAAAAGGGGGTTATAATAACAATCCTACCGTTAGGACATTTCGGTATACCTTCAAAATCAACACGTTAATGAATGTCATGAAACCGCCCAGATCCAGCAACTGTGAAGCAGACGTTGACAATTTATTAGCAAATATAATTGAGCAAGAATCGTTACTTTCTGCAGACCGCTTAACTGACGAGGATCTATTACCATCATCATCTTCATCCGAAGAATCTGTTTTCACTGAAGAAGAAAAAAAAAAATAGACCGACTCTGCAATAATGCGTAGAAGTTCATTTCGCGGGATATTTATTAAAAATGGTTATTCAAAAATATCAGTACGCAAAATGTTACGAGTACTTCAATTCAAATGTGCCGTTAACAAAATGAAAACGAACTTTTAATTTGAAATAAAACGTACAATACGGGGGTAATGTCGGATTTAAAAATCCTTACTAAATTAATGATAGACGTTTGTTCTATATCGCTGCAGTTATGCTCTAAACAGATCGAAAAACACCGTGGAAAAAAGAACATTTCCAAAATAATAAAAAAGAAAATTGAGTTGAAAATAAACGAACAATTTCCTTCGTGATTTAGATGCCACGACGAATGTAAATCACATAGAAATTATATTTTAGACCTTATACTTAGATGTAGGTAAGTTATATAGAGACTGTTCTAGCCTGGATGCAGAAAAAATAAAAAAATCTGCAACCGCTTTCAGACATAATACTCAGAATCTTACAAAATGAGTAAACTGCGTTTTTCAGATACATATTTATGTTAGTATATGTATGCAGAATGGATATTTTCATTTAAATTGTAATAATACTTTTCAAAAACATAATTTTTCTACTATTTTCATTATGTTAAGTATTTATTTTTGTGTTTTAAATTTTATGAAATTATTTTTTTTTTATTAAATTGTTTGTTTAAAAAATATGCAATAAAAACACGTTTATCAATTATTCGTATTTAACAGTTAAAAGTACGAGTATTAACTTTTATGTACATTGAAATCCACATACACTACTCGACAAAATTAACCACTCGCACCACTCATTTTTGTGGTACGTTGTGGTAGGTCAAGCAGACGTGGAAACAAGTGTATTTTGTTTGCAGCTTTAATTTTTTTATCCAAGTCGTTTTTTTGGAAAAAAAATGAGCAGAATTATTGCATTATAAAAATGCAAAAAAAATACCCATGGAGAGAAAAATTTAAAACAAAAATTGCGTTATTTATATATAAACTGTTAGTGTTTACTTGCATCTTTTGTTGAAATGGAAGGACAAACGTTAAATTTAAGCGCGGATAAATGTGTTGAAGTTGAAAGGAACTAGCCAATGAAGACTACAGCTTTCGTCAAATTGGTAGAAGACTCGGGGTCTCGCATACTACCCTTTCTAGAGTGGTGCCAAGAGTGAAGATTTAAATATCCCGCGACTCCCCCACCACCTGTTCTAGGAAACTACGCTTGTAGTTATTGTACATAATAAAGTAACTGTTAAGCTGACGCTCGTTGAATGAAGTTGACTACTTATCTGTTTACAAAGTTACTGAAAATTAATGCACCATTCTTTGTTGCCATTCTACAGCACATTCATATAATATAATAACTCTACTAGAATCAATACCAGTGTCAACAGGGCAAACGTATTCGCGTCAATCAGATATAAGGGATATTTCGGATAGAAATGTCCAAGATGCGACTAAAGACTGGCCCAAGTTAGCTAAACTCCCTCAAAAAATTGTCAAGCACAACTACAGCTATTTTTACTGTAGGTCCCAGAAAGGATCGCTTTAACAATCTATATAAAAAAAGACCAAATATTATACGCGTGTAGGTTCTTCCTTTAGGCGTCTTTTTGAGAGGGTTTCACATACGTTTTTCATTATTGGTGCTTCGGATTGGTTATTATGATGCATCCTTTTCTTTAGTTTGTGAAATTTTCCAGTTAAAGACACTTTACCTGTACAGATGCGGTCTTATAGGTGTTAAGACCTGAGGAGAGGGTTGCCTCCCACCCCCAGCTACCCTCGAGGTAGTAGTAGTATTAAGTTAACAGTACGACCAAGGACGAGTAAGGGTCGAAATGTAGAGACCAACAGAGTGAAGACACGATGCGCTTGAAGCTCTTCGATTTAGGTATGTGGATTGCTTAAAGGCTTTTTCAAAAATCATATAAACTGCAAATAATAAATTTTAATCTAAGATCGATGAAGCCAAATCTTTAAAATATCATTTAGGAAAGTTTGAGACGAAGTTTTTAATTCTTCTAGAAACAAGAAAATTAAATATTGATAATGTAAGTAAATTTTTTCAGAAAAAACAACAAAATATCGAAGAAGCCTCAAAAATGTTCAACACTGCATTTGAAAACTTGAAACAAGTGCGACACGAATTCCATTTGGTAAAAACTGAGGCAGAAGACTTGACTAAAGAATGGGGGACTATCTGGAGTTTGAAGAAATAGGATATCTCGACCAAATAATTTTTTGATGACGCTGATAATAATCATTTCAAAATACAATCAAATCAAGAATTGTTTCAAATAAACATATTTTTTAAAACAGTAGATGTCAACTGAGGCAGAAGACTTGACTAAAGAATGGGGGACTATCATGGAGTTTGTGAGAAATAGGATATCTCGACCAAATCATTTTTTGATGACGCTGATAATCATTTCAAAATACAATCAAATGAAGAATTGTTTCGAATAAACATATTTTTTAAAACAGTAGATGTCATGATTCTCATTTAAAAGACCGGAGTTCTGGACTAAATTACATTTATCAAACTTTCCACGTTTTATCAAATGGGTCAAGATTTGTATATAAAATATTTCCAAGATATTTCGGACACAATATCATCCCAGCTTCTCTCATTTCGTCAGTGTTTTAGAGATGATATTTTGAAAATTAATTCCGTAATGGAATTAACGGAATTTATATTGGCAATTTTTTTTTATCCCGCACTAGTTTCAATGAAATTATCACAGCATGTTTCATATTTCTTACAATACTTCCTTCGGTGGCTTCAGTGGAAAGATCTTTTTCGAAATTAAAAATGATTAACATTTTTTTTAAGAAACACAATGGGCCAATGCAGATTATCTTCACTGGCTATTATCTCAATTGAAAATCAAATTGCTAGAAGCTAAGATGCGTCAAATCCTGTATTAACTTTTGCCCATTTGAAAACAAGAGAAAAACAATTTTGAGATTAAAAAAATGGACATTTTTAAAAAATAAAGTTATTTATTAGCAGGTGTAAAATAGATATACAAAAATACACATATTGTAGATTTAAGAAGAAACACTCCGAGGCGCAGCTAGTAGTCGTGAAGAGTATGAGATAATTTACAAGGGCCTCCTATTAATTCAACGGTAACGTTAAAAAGCAAATATTCCTAAGGTGTTACATTTTATACTGTTAGGTTGAAAACTCAACAGATTGATGCAGTCCATGCCCAGCGCTGTTGCAGACCCCAATGAACCCCAAACTGGCTCACTCATTGGCAGGCAAACGAAGAACAAATGGAAGTCCCTGCAACTCTTCCAGTGCCGGTGTCAATTCAACTTATTAATAAAGAAGTAAGTTGTAGTTTTTTTTTTGAAATAATGTTTCCGAATTACGCACATTACAGCAAAAAAATATCTCACACTCCAGAAGACGGCCATCTTTGTACCCTACAACAAATGTGGCCAGAAAATAGGAAGATGTGGCAAAACTTGAAAATTTGAAAAATAGCTACGGGAACACCATTTACCAACTCAACTAATTTAAGAAGCCCTACAGCTTGAGTGCGGCCATGAGACGGTTGTTATAATATTGCATGAGCGAAATTTACATGCTAGAACTCCAGCAAAAAAAATTATTCTGACGCCCGAGCATGCTACACAGCGATTGGCTTTCTGTGAAGGTAACATCAATCGGGATCGGTCAAATGTTATCTTCACAAATGGGAACATCACAAGAAAGTATGTAAAGTGTGGCACCCCGACAACACTCGCTTTCTGATTGAAAACGTAAGGCCCAATACAGCCAGTGGTCGTAGACCTCTAGGTTTTTGGGGATGGATGCACCCTGCTGGTCCTGGAAAACTTGTGCAGGTTTCTCCACCAAAGTTTAAAGCCCGGGCGTACTTACGGATACTTGAGGATGCATTAGTACCATCCTTAAAGATATTATATTCTAAAGACGAGACGCTTAACATCGTCATGGTACAGAATAACTGCTCTATCCATACCGCTAAAATCGTCCGGGAGTGTTATACAGATCATCCGGAAATCGTATTATTAAACTGGCCAGCAAAATCACCTGATCTCAACTGTGTTTTGGCATACCTAAATTTTATTCTTCTTCCCATCATCTATTCTACTTGGCAACTCCTCGTATTAATATTCAAAAATTCTCCCCCTTATATGTAATGTGTTCCAATTATCACGTAAATCACGTAAACTTCGAATTGTTTTGAAAATTTTATTGAGGCATCTGTACAGTAATCTAATTAGATATACATTTATTAATTTTATTTTGGTAACCTTTGTTTTATGTTAGCCTGTAATTGGGTATAAACCTGTTTGTTGGCTAGCGAACACCAATAAAAATAATAATAATAAAATCATTTCAACTACTTTGTCAGCTCCACGTACGTTGCGAAAGTTTAATATCTTATTTAAAAATTACTTTAAAAAGGTTTAGTGATAACGTCGGTATTCTAAAATATCAGCCCTTAACGCCGTTAGAATGCATTTTTCCAAACTTCAATTACTATTGCAAACTTTAAGTGATAGTTCCAAAGGCAAAGACTATTATAAACGAAGCTCAGTCTCTATGCCAAGAAACCAACATTCCCTTAGAATTCAAATCCCGACGGAATAGAAAAAAGAAGAAAATGCCAGGTGAATTAGCAGACGATGCCGAGTCCTGAAAGAAAATTCAAGCAGATTATTTTTGAAGCTGTAGATGCGGCCATTCAGCAAATGCAAACTAGGTATGAACGTCTATTTGATGCATAGGACGATTTTAATTTTCTAAATGGAATTTCTGTTTTGAATATGACAGACAATGATTTAAAAAAATGTGCAATGGATTTACGTTTGAAATATGCTGCAGATCTGACTGCTCCAGATTTTTGCCAAGAATTGGAAAGCTTCAAATTCCAAGGAAAACATCTATTTCCAAATCTTGAACAGTTAGGGTTCTACGACATTTTAAAAAAAGCAATCCATAAAGTTTCTCTCGATAGTGAATATCCATATTTATTTACAGCTTTAAAAATCTTCCTGACTCTTCCTGTTACGAGTGCATCATGTGAACGCTCTTTTAGCAAACTGAAGTTGATCAAGTTTTTTTTGCGATCTACAATGGATCAACTGAGACTTAGTGATACTTCTTTAATATGTATAGAAAGAGAGACGACAGAGTCATTGGATTATACAGATATAATAACTGAATTTGCGTTACAAAAATCATGAAAAGTAAATTTGTGATTTTTCGTTTCCAAACCACTTGTTTTCATGTGGTTTGTTTTATTTTTTACTGAATGTTGATTTTATTTTGAACTTATATAATATTTATATTATATACTTATATGTATAATCTAGAAAAATTGTTTCTTTTTTTCATATACTTATTATATCTGTTTTGTATACTTATTAAGAAATATAAATAAAATTGTTACATAAAATTGCGTTTTTTATGTAGAGGAGGGGCGCCTAACGCAAGTTTTGCCTATACCTAAATATTCTCTTTACAGTTAATAAAAAAACAATGATTTACAGTTTTAGAAAAAGCAGGTGCGCCCTTTTAGACCTTGGACATGTGGAGAATTACCCAATTCAGGAATATCAGTAGTAGACTTACAAACTCTTAAAATGTAATTATTTCATTTAAAAAAATACATTATATTATGTATATTCCTTTTATAACAAACAGTAGCCTTTGTAGGAGTAACACCCACGCAACATTCTTCGACCAGTGGGATAATTTATTACTTCCGACATCTTTCTTCTCTTTTCGATGACAAATCTGCACACTACATAGAGTTGCAGTGACTACTGAAGTATGTATAAAAAGGATTACCAAAAAATTCCCTGTAAGAAGATTTTTTTAAAACAATTTAGAAAAAAAATTCACAATGTAGATTTTTTATCCAAAAGAAAAATTATTAGTTGGGGGTTTCTCACGATGGTTTAATTGAAAATGACGGTTTAACTGAAATCAAATACTCATATAAAGCACGAAATTGTATATCTGATGATATTACATATTTTGAATTAAAAAAATGCTTTTCCGACATTTATTCAAAAAAATTAAGTTAAAAAGAAATGACATATTTTTATTGTCAGACAAGTTACAGGTCATTCAACGACAATAATATTGTTTTTCTTTTTATGATCGAAAGTTATTTAGACAGGATTTCATTCGCAGTTAAAGGTAGACTATTATATTTCAAAGTAATAGAAATAAATTAATCAAATCATTCAAACACATTCATAAGTTAAGTAAATTTTAAGTGATTATACATACCTGCGGAAGAGGTTTTCACAATATTTTGGTGGTTTATATTAATTTATATTATATATTATGTCTTTCTAGAACACCTGTGTGTGAAAATTTTGAATTTACAAAAAGTTCGTTTCGTACTCACAAACGCGTTAAAAATATTTTCCATGAACAGTGAAATAGGTATGGAAGACATATTTGAAAAAAACAGCAAAGACAGTTCGCAGAGAAATATAGCCAGTACCAGCAGCAATACGACAGACATTGATGCCGATTGACCTAAGATTGGCACGAAAAAACACCTCTAGACGGTCTAAATATGCACCATTACTCTGGAGGTTTGCGATCTGGAAGTGCCCGCAAAATCGATTCCTGACACAAGACCACAGACGATAATCACCAGCTCCCCTCGACGCCACGACGAGCCCGCTCCCAGTTCAGACGACAACAATGTCTTTTTTCGCAACCGATTCACACCGCATAGAAATTTCGCAACCTTCTCGTGACGGGTCGTATTCAAGACTTATTTATACTGAAAAGATACGCATTTTTTCTCTCCCACCATTGGTGGTCAACATGCAACAACGAAAAAAAATAAAATAAAATTAAGCAGAAATTTGTTTTTTGAATAGCACTTTGGACGCAAGAACAAATTTTAAAAAAAAATCGATCACGCTGTCAGCACAAGTTTGCTATTAAAATTACGTGTTCTGCAGAAATTTATCTTTAGAGGGGGTCACATTGCAACAATTATTTACGATTAATTTGTTTCAAAACAACGTCAAAACCGTGTATATATATAAAAAGAATCGGAATTCTAATAAAAATCACAGTTTTCAACAAGAATGGCTACAACACCAAATATAATCGTCATGTTCACTGACAATAAGGATAACTTCCCTACCAACCACGCTGCTGTCGTGATGAAGCAAGTCTTCCTGTAGATTTTTTCTTTTTTGTTTTTGTTTTTTTCTTTCTTTTTTAATTTCAGATACGGTGTGAAAAGTATTAAGACGAAAGGAGACAAAATCTTCGTAAACCTGTCTTATTATCCAAAAGCTATTAGTTTAAAAAAAAAGTTTGGGATATTACTGATTCGCTATATGAGGACGCAATTGGATAATGTTGAAGAGTTTAATATCTTGGAAAAAGTGGTGCGCAGATACAAGTTTAATCTTGTTCACGATGGTCCAGAATAAATTAGCATTGAAGCAAACAAAAAAAGAAAGCTTTATTTGGAACTTTCTTTCTTTTTTCATTTCAGATACGGTGTGAAAAGTATTAAGACGAAAGGAGACAAAATCTTCGTAAACCTGTCTTATTGTCCAAAAGCTATTATTTTGAAAAAAAAAGTTTGGGACATTATCGATTCGTTATATGAGGACGCATTTGGATAATGTTGAAGAGTTTAATATCTTGGAAAAAGTGGTGCGCAGATACAAGTTTAATCTTGTTCACGATGGTCCAGAAGAAATTAGCATTGAAGCAAACAAAAAAAGAAAGCTTTATTTCGAACTTTCACGAATAGAAGAAGAATAAAAAGAAGAAGAGGGAAAGGAGGAAAATGTGGAAGTGCCGAAATCGTCTAGAACAAAAATAACAAAAAAACTGGAAAAAATGTTATCGAAAAAGATGAAGAAGACGAAGAGGACCAAGTACACTGCTCATCGTCTACCACACAAAAAAGCCACGTCACAAGACGGGCAAGAAGTTTAATAATAATAGTAGAAGTGATGGCAGTTTGAGTATGAGTCATCAATTACTTACTCATCAGGTGTCATAAACATGACAGATGTCAATTAAGTTATCAATCTTAATGGATTTTTGACGTGTGTGATAAGATACCGCTCTTAATGGATTTTGTTTACTCATAATTAAATTTTTAATCGCGAACGTAATTATAAAATTATTTTAGATGAATTAATGAATTAAATTAAATTATTGAAATATATATCTCCTTACGTATAATTTATCAAAGTAAAGCTATCTCGTTTCCTCTTACATATTTTAGTATAATTTCCAGCGCTCTAAGATGGCCATCAAATACATTTATTTAATTTTTAATTGCGAACGTAATTAAATTAATTTGATATCAGTTTAATGGCGTGGGTTTAGTGCTTTTTTTCGCCGAAAGTGCAGAGGGTCCAAAAGTGCAGCTTTCTGTTATCACCACTCTAGCAGCTCCCTTATCATCGGATATTGGTTTGTGTTTTCTTAAGTGCATCCGGTTGTTATTACCGATCCATCAGAAATGTTTTGAAGATGACATTCGTCATTTGTGCGGTACGTAAATTTTTCCATTTTGCATTCTTTTGGTCTTACGGTTATGCATATAGTTTCTTAACAAAATATTGTAGAAGGGTCATTTTGGCAATATTATAATGTCGCGAAAATGCAGCGGTCTGTTATCACCACTCTATCAGCTCCCCTATCATCGGATATTGGTTTGTGTTTTCTTAAATGCATTCGGATGTTATCACCGCGCCATCAGAAATGTTTTGAAGATGACATTCGTCATTTGTGCGGTACGTAAATTTTCGATTTGCATTCTTTAGGTCTTTATGGTTATACACATAGTTTCTTAACAAAATATTGTCAATACTATAATGTCGTTAAGTAAAGCAGATACAAAATTTCCTGTAAATGGGAATTTAAAACACTCATCCGTTTATTTGGCAAATGAAACAAAATAACCATTACAACACCGACCCTTGAACAGTTCACAGACTATTATCTTAAAAGTTTTATTTATTTGTTTATTTATTTATTTATTTATTTATTTATTTATTTATTTATTTATTGATTTATTTATTTATTGATTTCTTGAGCATTGCTGTGTCGACATTGTCAGTTATTAAAGTCCGCTGAAATAAAATGGAATTTTCTGTATTTCTAAATAATCTTTCGGTCAAGCAAATCCTGTGAATGTATTCATTCTCAAGGTTTATTTCCCAATATAAATATTTTAATTTTTATATCACCGAAAAATTGTTAACACTAATCAAGAATAATATCAAATTTTTATATCCTTTTAATTATCATTATGATTTTTTAAAATCATTTTAGATGAATTAATGAATTAAATACAAATATTCAAATATTTATTTCCTTACTTATAATTTATCAAAAATAAATCGCTTTTCCTCTTATATATTTTAGTATAATGTCCGGCGCTCTAAGATGGCCGCCAAATACAATTAATTACTAATCAAGACTGGTATCAAATTCTTATAAAAATTAACGAAATCAATTTTTTGTATTCCTTAAATTTCTGAGTAAATCTAATTAGTCTTCTAAAAATTATTGAAATCTATTTTTGAAAGTGACATTCGTACAATTGTACGGTACGTAAACTTTCCATTGTTGCATTCCTTAGGACTTTATGTTTATGCGCATAGTTTCTTAACAAAACATCGCAGAAGGATATAACTTCTCAAAAATAAAGCTAGCTCTTTTCCTCTTATATGTTGGGTATGGTAATAATACATTCGTGTAATGCGGATTGCATACAAACATATTAAGTATATCACCAGTTATAATTTTGAATATGATTTTGATATACTAGCCCTGTTCTAATTAGCAGCGCACTAAGATGGCCACCAAATGTAATCAATTAGCTAATAAAGAATGATATCAAATTCTTTCGATAATTATTTTTATTAATTTAATAATTTTCCTAACATGTCCTAATTACCTGCACTCCCTAATTTACCGCCAGGTCGTCTCGTTGGTCGATTTAGTTTGTAAAAGAAAAGCAAAGTGTTGTGCTTATGTTATTCTATACTCGAAGTTCTACGTTGATGAAGTTGTCCCAGTGAAATAATTTATGCCCTGAAGAAGTCTCCTAGGTGAAAATAACTTTGAAGCAAGTAAGTGAATTTATTTTTACTTATTTTCTGAATTTTGATCAATTGATTTTTTGTAATTAGAAAAATGATGAGTGAGAAACGCGGCCTAGATTCGATATCGAAGCTATCTAAGAGCAAAAAACGTAAGCCAATTCCTGAAGGCTGTCGTCAAAATTCGTTAAGTAGTTATGATGCAGCGCTGCCTGTCGATCAAAAACTATTGACTTCACCTGTGGATCCCGTCGTTAATGAGGTTTCTTCGATCTTGGGTTCGTCGGTGGACGTGTCGACACAAAAATGTAAAGATGTTTTCAAAGGCGACGAAGAACTCGAAAATACCTTATGTAACTTGCTGGACAACTTTGAAAAGAATATTCAAGCCAAGGATGTTAAAAAAATTATCAACGAACGGTATAAACTTGTGGATGATATAGTGTTCCCGCTTATTAAATCAGGCTCCAAATTCATAAGTGTAGGGATCAAACCTTTTTCGGAATATGAGCCCGTTGTTAAAATTTTTAATGCGCAGAATACAAGTGCTGTAGTGTTTAATCAAGAGGAATTTTCTGAATTTTTGAAGAAGATGACAGAGTTTGTGCCTTTGGTGCGCGATATTGAATTTGATGTATTTCTGTGCGAACTACAAAAGTATAAAACTTTCATCAGTAAGAAGAAAGTGATAAATTTCCAAGCCAAATTCAGAGACGTCTATCAGCCAATGCACTTAAGGGTTGACACATTGCAGACAATTTTAAATACAAGTTCACTTTTTCTAACTTTACTGAGACAGCGTACTTGTAAAGAAAACTTTTATGTAAACTATGAAATGTTCGTAAATAATTTATCACTACATGGCGGTGGAGATGATAAGTTATTTGATTCTACAGCATTTAACTTTATTAAGACTAAGTAACAGTGCAGCAGTATTTTGCATGAAAATTATCTGAAGACGTCTAGTATGTTAAAAGATATCATGTAAAAAGTGGGTTAGCTCATTTTGCATTAATTTTTAGGTATGATTAACCGCTTTAATGAATCTTTTGCAATTATAAAAAAATAAACCTATCTCTTTCCCGCTTGTGTGCATTGGTGAAATTTATTAAGTATTACTTTTTTTTTGCATTACGTTGATATTTATGAATAATCGTTGGGCACACTTTTCTTAATAACATACACCAGAATGATCGTTTTAGCAAATGCCAGAAAGTAATTAATACGCTATTAGGGCTTGTGTTTAAAATAATGCAGTTGTTATTTCGTTCTTGTGATGACGTGCTCCTTGCGGTTTTAAATTGATTTAAGTGTATTTTGCTGTCCTTCTAAATCAACATTTGGTAAGGTACTTTATTGTTAATACAATAATAGTTATTGTAAAATTATTTGAAATTTCCAGAAAATGCACAATAGTTCCTCGGTGCACATTTTCGAGGTGAAAATGATAAAACCGCAGGATACCCGCAAAGACAATGTAGAATTGACAAGAAAGATTTTGCAGCTGCATCCTCTGCCTCCCAAGCAGAAAATGTATGTACAAAAAGCCAATCAGGAGATCATGTTGTCTACAGGTCGATATGAAATTACGTTGTAGATTCAAAATAAGGACGTTGTGATTAAAATATTTTGTGTTGATAATAATATTATTAATAATAATAATAACCTTTATTAATTCTTATGGATAATTATATACAATTAATACAACAATGACATGTACAAACATAGTATACGGACACATACAGAGGTAGGTATGGGTAAACATGTCAATTATATATTATCTACTAGGTATTCATTAATTGTGTAATATGTCTTCTCTATTAATAAATCTTTAACTTTTTAATTTTTTTAATTTAAACTGTTTTTTGATAGGGTTATGTATAAGCCTATATTTGTCATTAAGTGATGCTTTGCATACTATTTACAAACTTCATGCGTATTTCGTATGTCCGCTCAGAAGACGGTTAACGATACAACGATCAGTTTATAATTTGCTTGTCAGCGATGTAACGCAAAATATAATGGAAAATGATGGTGTATCAAATAGAAAAATCGAAGATTCAATTTTTGAGGTCATATCATTCTTACATGTAAGTATATGTGTATTTTCGAAAACATGAAATTTATATTTAAAAATTGAAAAATTAATTTTCACACCACTTGAGAAAATGGTTACAGATCCATTATTAAAAAAGAAAAAGCTATATTTTGGAAAACAAATATTCTTATTTAAATTTCTTTTGACTTTTAGTATTAAAACGCGCTTTCGTGAAATATATGTTTTAATTCTCAAGGCGTTAAGTTTGGTTTTAAGTGATTCGATTTTCCATGCGCTGTCTCACTTTACGCCTAAATGTCAGGTTTGCAATCAATCAAATATTTTGTTCCTGGATGTT
Source organism: Zophobas morio (assembly GCF_036711695.1). Taxonomy (NCBI): domain Eukaryota; kingdom Metazoa; phylum Arthropoda; class Insecta; order Coleoptera; family Tenebrionidae; genus Zophobas; species Zophobas morio. The sequence goes on from NW_026972122.1 coordinate 13,380,674, forward strand.
GAAAATTTTCAATATGCACATATCTTAACTAACATACATCTATTTATGCCTGTCAACGTAGAAGCAAGTTTAGCGAATGTATATACCTTTTAAAATTAATTTGAGAAGTAGAATGATAACATTATCAATTAAATATATTATTTCATAACACAAGTTTAGAATAGTCATTTGAAAATTTTGTTTGTTATATGTATCTATCATGTTCATTACGCGTTAATATTATCGATTTTTATGCTAGGATATTTATTGTTTTATTCAACTTTTTTCACATGTTTGTTTGGAAAACATGAATTTTGGTAAGGTCATTTTAAAGAGAATAAGAAAATGTTGGTAATGAAAAAATGTACGAGTGAAATGCTGAATTATGAAAACATGCCAATTCATTTTACGTTTTAAATAAAAATAAATTTTAAATTATGTAACAGTTGTTGTTCTTTTATTATTGGTTTCCTCAACAAACAGTTTGGTGCGTTTTTAAATCCATACAATTTCAAAGTAGGTACCGATCAAACGAACATCGCAGTGATATTCTATATGTTCTAATCATATTGGTCTACATTTTTTATCTTGCATGCAATTTTTGATTTGCAGCAAAATATCCTATAAAGTGTATTTAAATGCATTTTTCCCAAAAGATTATTGAAAACTCTACAAAATCTGCAAGCAAAATTTATTTACTTTTACTTATACATGATGCGGTACCTATTTATTTACTAAGTTTCTTTTTGATTGCTGTGTTCTAAAATCATATGTGTATCACGGCCATAACTCGTGGTTTGCTATTAAGATTGAGATTCCCATAATCAAAAAATGTGTATATTTCTTGAATATTTATTTATTTGATTATTCTTTGTTCATAATTAGCTTAAATGAATACATAACTTGAAATAGACATACAAATTTAGTGAGATTGTTTTAAAGATAATAATAGGAGTTGTGACGATCAACATTTTGATGCAATTAATTACTTATCTTAAATTTTATAAAGATTGATTATTATCAGTTGAAGTTGCCGCCTTTGTTAAGATTCCGTCTGCAGAGTAGAATTATTAATTTTTATGTAACTGCTGTTATGAGATACAGAATATACTAATTACTGATGCAATTTTGAAAAGCATATTACAATTACATTGATGTAAAAAAAGAACAACTGTTTGTTAAGGAATTCACCAACAAATACTACAAGTATTGTATAATTTAAAATTAGATTTGTTTAAATTGGAAAACTTAATACAATAGTAAGTAGTTATGTGTGCATGTAAAAGATTAATCTTTTCCAACTACTCTTTATATAATTCAACATTTTACTCATCCACATTGATTTATTATCGATATTTTCTTATTCTCTTCATAACGAATTTATTAAAATTCATGTTTTCCAAAATACACACATTTGTAGGCAAATAGGAATAACGCGGTGAATAATGTAGCCTAAACAAAACATTTTAAAAATGGTTTTGTTTTATGAACATGTGTTCTATCTTTGATTTATAAAAGGTGCGTCTCACCGATAGAAACTTTTGTGCTAAAATAGTGTTTCCTATTTTACCTTGCTTTTTTACCCAAACTAATATACCTACTTTTAAATTTTATATAGTATTTCAAATCAGGGAACTGCACATGAATACCTTAAACACGGATACGGCTGCGCCGGCCGTGTTTTAGGGATGGTAAACAATATACAAATATACAAATATAAAATTATTTCAGCGTTTTTTTTTGCATTTTTTTTTCTTCTAAAAATCAAAATATAAAAAACGTCTTAAAATGGACAATAAATAGTTCGTTACAAAATGACGACTCTAAGACGTCAGTACATCACGTCAATAGTTCCTTAGAAAATGACGTCATCTGGACGAGACATTTGACCGTCATTGGTATGTCAATATCACGTGAAATCTTTGGTCACTATGACGTAATTGATGACCATTTATTCACGTGAAAAAGACGACATCATGTTGCCTGGGATAATTTAATCGACTAATGGATTTTACAAGAATTTTGCTAGGATTTCATTGACCAATTTGTCAGTCTGGTTTTATATGTTTTAACGTTGATGTTAACAATTTAGATTGATTGCTTTTGGATTTTAGTTTTGCAAATTTAAATTTGTTCAAAAATTGTGATCGGTAAATTACTTTTAACTATGAAAGATATTGTTCAAATTTGGAAAAATATAATTCCCGATTGATAAATAAGTATAGTTATTCAAAATTTGTAGATTTATATAGGGAAAAATGTGACTTAGGTACTATAATAGCATCTAATTTTCTTTACTTTGACTTGTTATATAAAGAATTTGATAGCAATCCTCGTTTCATTCAAATCAGTACGTGTAGGGCAGTGTTTCCAAGTCAGAAGTTGGTACTCAAGTTGGAGATGATTATGTTTGTTGAAAGATGAATTCGTGCAGGAGTATCTCAATGGAAACAGATATGGAAAAGCTAATACTCCTAACAAATATATGGGAAACGAGTAGGATTCAAATAAACCCTCTAATATATTTTGATGTAAATAACTTATATGATGCTGCTATGAGTCAGGCTTTACCCGTGGATAGTTTTCAGTGGGTACAAGACATTTATCAAGAAGATATCATGAATATCACTGATGATAACGAATATGGGTATATTTTTGAAGTAGATCTTCATTATCCCAAAGAACTTTTTGAAACTCATAAAGTTTTACCATTTTGTCCTGAACACTTGATTCCACCGATTTCAAACAATGGGAATTCAAAATTAATGACAACATTATTTGATAAAGAAAAATATATCATCCACCACAAAAATTTACAACACGTACCAAAATTTGGTTTAAAAATTATAAAATTTCATAGATGTTTAAAGTTTAAAGAATCTCAATGGTTAAAAAATATATTGATTTAAACACGGAAAAACAACAGAAGAGTCGAAACGATTTTGAGAAAAGTTTTTATAAAGTAATGAATAATGCGATTTTCGGGAAAACAATGCAAAACGTGAAAAAATATGGAGAAGTAAAATTAGTAACTGAATGGGGAGGACGATGGACTGCACGATATTTTATTTCTCAGCCAAATTTCTTAAATTATACAGTTTTTGATGATGTATGATAATTATTGAAATGAAAAGATTAAAAATAAAATTAAATATATATATATATATATATATATATACATGTTTTTTGTAATTGCAGCACCCAAAACGTATGTTCGTTGCAATAGTAGCACCCGATTTTACAAAGTGGCACCCGACTTTGGGTGCCAGTTTGTTTTTAAATGGGAGTCGGCTCATTAGCGTCATCTGACATCGAAATGAAAAACTACGAAATTTCGTATTGGTGCCACTTTTACAATATATATTTCCGCTTATATTCCACTAGTTGGAAGGTGTACTCACCAGAGGGCGCCCTTGCATATACAGATTTATATCCAGATATAATAGCACCACAAACTGGCACCACGATTTACTTGTATCAAACTGGCACCCGAAAACTGGCAACACTGCATTCACGGCATTTACAGAGTATTCGTATTCGCCGTGAAGTTTTTCGTTTAGTTGTAATTGTGAAAAATGTATTCAAGAAGTAAAAGATTAATTCATCTGGGAATACAACAACTTAAAAATGGGAGGATATCGTTCTATTTAATTTCGTATTATCTTAAAAATTAAATTTCGCTTAAAATACTTTTTAGTTCTTAATTATAACTACATATATGCCATAAAGTAGAAAATTCTAAATTTTTGAAATACAGCCGGTAACTTCTCAAGCTTACAATTAATCAGATTTAGTGAAAAACAGAATTAAAAAAAACTTTACGTTTTATAAATTTACAGTACCATGACTTCTAAATATTTTGCAAGACATTTACAAAGGCAGAGAGAAAAGTTAAAATAATATTTAATTTAGACAAAGTTGGAAAAGAAAAAAATTGTTAACTGTATTAAGAGACGAAGGAAACTTATAAAGCACAGTTTGCGGAGAAAATAAGTGGTTACAGTTTGAAAAAATTAATGAAAAAAAAGCAAATACTATTAATTTTAAAAATACGGTATTGGAAGAAACTGAAATCGATCTGGAAAGATGAAAATGACGAAGAAGAAAATACAGAAGAAACAAAACAAAACCGCGGACCGCAGTTATTAGGTTTTCTAATTAGTGACCACATGACCTGGACCGGAGCTTAGGTTTTTGGGTGACAATATGCTAGAAAAATTACTCCTATCTAAAATTATTTATACAAAACTTCACAATTTTTGTATGTATGTATCTGTGAGGTGGTGAAAAATGACATTATTTTAAGAATTTCACAAAAATTGAATATATCGTTTTTGATACAGTAAAAAAAAATGGTTGAAGGTTATTTCGACAGAACTTTCCTGGTCGTTGAAGTATAGTCCGACAACTAACTCCCGCTCCATTAAAAAATTATAAAATTGATGTTGCGACGTTAGTTTTGTGCAGTGGTTGGAAGTAATAAGTAATGAGTAATTGTAATGCATTACTTTTCAAAAAATGTAACGAGTAATTGTACCGAATTATGTACTTTTTTTTGAGTAATTCAGTCACTTCTACAATTACCCAAATATTTACCCAAATACTCAAAAATATTGTTTTGTTTTTCTCTGCGAATCATTTACTTAACCTGCTGGGTTTATTATACCTAGTTCGTCCCCACAAACAGAAGATTAACCCAGTAGGGAGTTAAAATCTAAAAGGAGTTTAGCCATAATATACATAAGCTCTTCATCATTTTAAGGGTGAGCTAAAACATACTGCAGCATAAGGAAATTCATATAAAGATCTGCCCAAGTTTTTGCCAAAAGTATACGTCCGATTGTAATAAACTTAACACCGTTGAAATGTGCGTAAAAAACCCTACCCAGAGTACTTTCCGTTTTTTAAATTTTGTAGTCAAAAAAAAAACTACAACGCATTCAAATTGTGGGGAATATGAGATTATCTGGTTTTCGCTATTTATGGATCAATTTTAAATTTTCAAAAAAGTACATTAGTAGAAATTGTATTAAAAAATCCATTGCGCTTTACAGAAATAAAATATCTTAATAAACAGAAATAAACAGGGGCAGAATATTTAAAAATTGTGGTCAAACAAACTTTAGGCCATTTTTCTGGTCCACTCAAATCTATAAGAAGTAACCGATAGAGCCCGTCCTTTTAAACCCTTCATAGTCCGACCATAATATTTTATGAGGGTGTCCACCCTCTAAGGTTTTCTAAATTTTATCTGTAAGTCACAACTCCAAGAGGCAATTAAAGACAGACTTTTAAGTTTACATTATCTTGTAGCCCCCTTCTAAGTACTTGGGAACATCCTTTTTGTTAAAGATTGGTGGACTAATATTTACGATACATTTACAAGCCAATAAGATATTTTGAAATCTCCCACCAATGCAAATTTTTGTTTAAAAGTTGTTACAGTTGGCATCGAACTTTTATTGGTAGCTAGAGTGGAATGAAATTAGGCGCAAAAGAATTGGCTCTTCAATTTTTTAGTAAAATATGTAACATGTTGCCCCACAACAGTTCCATCTAGCGCCGCAGTGGAAAGGATGTTTAGTATTGGCGCGGTGTGTTTTTAAGACAAAACGTCATGCCTTAGATGACGGAAATTTTGAATATCAGTTATTATTGAATTTAAATTATGAATATAGTCTTCTTACATGAAGTAGTTATTTGTTTTATTTTATTTACTGCAACAAATGGGTTAGTAAAATAAATCATTCACTCCCTTTTTCATCCTAACACGTTTTTTCTTGACCCTTTGGAACCATACAACAAACATCTAAAATAGTGTCGATCAAAATTTTCAAAGTGCAAAAAGTAATTGTTAAAGTAATGCATTACTTTTTAAAAGTAATTGTTCCAATCACTGGTTTCGTGATAACCTCTATAAAGTAAAAACCAGTGGCGTAATTAACATTCCGCAGTCCCTGCATCGCAGATAATCAACAGGAAAAAATGTAGATATTCTCAATTTCTCAGTACATGCTTACTCTCGACTGCTTATGTAATTAGACGACTAAAAAGTTTAGATTACAAGCATCAGCTGTTAAAAGAAAATTAAACTGATTTTTTTCACCTCAAAGCAGAAGAGAGGACTGATTAATAAATTAATCACATTCAGTTTTTTCCCAAAAACACTTATAAATTTGAAGAACATTTATCCCGCAAGATTATAAGATGATGGACAAAGTTTTATTGACGATTAACATGCTTTCAATAAACTTAAGATATTTGCAAGATTTCACAGCATTCAGGTTTTACAATTTAATTTGTAAAATATTTTTACATAATTTTGAGTTTTTTTCAAAAATCTGGGTAAATCAAGGGTAAAAACACGGATTCATAAATCACACATGCAGGTGCATGTCATTTTATATAATTTTAAAACATTTATTCGGCAGAATTGTATGATATAGCATCATGATTTTCGGAGAGGTCGTAAATAAGTAAATTTTGAGTAATCATTTATCTTCAGAGCATTCGGTTTTGCAATTTCAAAGTTAAATTGTAAAATACAATTTTTAATTTTTTCCCAAAAAATCTGGATCTCTAGCGTAAAAAGTCAACACGGATTCTTCAATTATACATGCAGGAGTATGTCTCTGTCTGCTGTCCCGATTTTTATTAGACAGATAATCTCCGAAAGTACTGGGCCGATTGTTGTCAAATTTTGTATTTACATTTGGAAGATCATGTGGAAGGTAAAACGTTAACCAAAATTTATCTAATCATCCCCACTAATTATGTGATGATATCACTTCCAAATTGTACATAGCAAATGGGTTTTAAATTGTATTAAATAACAAAATGGTTTATGAAGCCGTGCTGAGTTTTTACCCGAAACGTCCGTCAGAATTATAAAACAACATTTTGGAATTTAATTTTAAATTTGCAAAACTGAATGCTTTGAAATCTTGCAGCTGTTTTAAAGTTATGATAAGCATACTACATTTTTAATCAAAATACACTTGCTTATCCCCGCAAAAAATTCCTGACGTCGGCTCAAAATTTTTCCGAATAAATTCTATCTAAAATGTCCAAATATGATGAGTCTATACTTGTGATTTATCGTTTCATTCATATTTTTTGAATTTACTTATACAGGCTAACTCAAAAAAATCAATGAATGATCAACAGCATGGTAATTTTTTTATCAAAATGTATTTGCTCATCCCCCTAAAAAATGTATATCGTCATCTCAAAATATTGTTGAATAAATTCTGTCTTACATGTGCAAAATATGATAAGTCTATACTTGTGATTTATCATTGCATGAATATTTTTTAGATTTGCTTATAAGGGGTGTCTCAAGAAAATTAATGACTGAGTCAATTTTCTTATTGATTAAATCGAGAATTGTAAAACTGAATACTGAACTGAATGAGACGTTTTAAATTTATTGTAAGTATGATACATTGTTAATCAAAATATATCTGTTTATTTCTCTCAAAAAATTGATGATATCATCTCAAAATTTTGTCGAATAAATTCTACCTAAAATGTGCAAAATATGATGAGTTTTTACTTGTGATTTATCATTGTATTCATATATTTTAATTTTACTTAAAGAGGTGGGTCAAAAGAATTAATGAATGAGTCAACTTATTTTATTGATTGAATCAGGAACGGCTCACTCCATTTTCTCAGAAAATTTTGGGAATTCAATACTGTTTTTTTTTAGTATTACATTGCACCGACCCAAATTGATATATGTCTCGTTGTTTTTTCTTGCACTGGTAAATACGCTGTGACTACTTTTTTTTGTGCTGTGACTAGTATTATCCATGTTGATGATTTCATTACAAATTTTTATTGTTCAAATTAAGAACCAGTCATCCCATTTTCTGGAAAATTTGAAAAACACGTCTTTATAATAATAATAATGTTAAAATAAGAATTATATTATACAATCAGAGCATTTTGTTCGATTGTGTTTTAAATAATAATTTTAGCCTTTGTTTTAAGAAGATAAACTCATTCAAATCAAACTAATTTCTATGTGACATTCTTTCGATGTATAAGCATATTATAAACACTTGAGCATCAGATTGATATTACCTAGTGTTGGAGGACAAGTGTTGTTAGAGATGGATTATTTTAAGTTCAATATGGTGAGTCATCAGAATCTAACAACAGACTGTCAGTCAGTAGCGTAACATGCACAATTCAGAAAAGGGGTGATTTTTAAATTTATGTTTTTAAATCGCAAACAATAATACCTGGTAACATAAATTTAAGTGAACTGCTTAACACGCTAGCACGAGTGCGGATGAATCGATTAGGCACTAATCTAAACAGGTAAAAACTCATCCCAGGTAGAAAACTTCACAATGACAGAGAAACGATGACGGACGCATCTCCTGGATATGTTTCATTCTACTTCAGGAGCCAGGAAAGTTCTGTCGAAAACACTTTGACCATTTTTTTTTTTAATTTTAAATGTCTTTCCTTTTAAGTCATGCTTAAAATTAAAACAATAGTGAATTAAAAAACTATATCTATAGAGGCATGCTATTTTACACAACCCTGTTTCTCATATTATTTTTCGCATTTTAATTAGGATTTGCTTATCAAATTTTTATGCCAGCATTCGACAATTGTCAACAATAGTCTCTTACGGAATTTTACTTTTTAATACTAATAATAACAATATTCGTGCAAATTCCCTCTTAACTTATGGTGCCAAAATATACTACATTTACGATAAGTGGGTACGAAGCACCTAAGGTGTTGTAATATGTTTGTTTGAAAGAACACAAAAAAGTGGCAACAACGCAAGGTGCCACAAAAGCATTGATTGTCTCAATTTACATACAGATGGGTGCCTTATTACTGTTGATTTTGATTGTGCTTCATTTACATTATTTATCAAATCAGTATATACACCGGGCGTCACAATTACATTCATCCTACAGGGTGCCACTTAATACAAAACTTATGTATATATATATATGTTGGAATGAGCATATTAGATATTTCAAAAACTATTTTATATGATTTTCATTATACACTGACCGGCAAAAAAACCTGCCACCCTGAAAAATTTCTCAAAACCACTTTAAAAATTATTAATTTAACTAGTGATCGTTATTTTATTAAAGAACCATTCACTATTGACACATATTGTACAAATGAGCAAAAAAAGAAAACATATAAACGCAGAATTAAATTTAACTTAACAAAATAACAGCAACAGACCAAGTACGATATTTTTTTAATTAAAACAATAAAGGAGACTGTTATTGTAAACGGTGTTTTTCATCGTTTGATTATAAGTTTGGCAGTTAACTTTATCGATTGGGTGCCTGTCTAGACGACGAGCCGAAGTGTTCTTTATATTCGCTAAAAATCAACGATATCAACTACGAAATCGCGTTAGATCTTTTAAAGCAAAGATATGAGAATAAAAGGGGGATTGTAAATCGCTGCGCAATTTTCTAGACGCGATAAACATTAATCTAAATACGCTGAAGTCGTTAAAACGCCTTGTAGGAGCTTGGAATGATTTGTTGGTGCATGTAATTTCATCTAGGCTAGATTATTTATCCTGTGCAGCCTGGGAGGAATCATTGAACCCCAACGCGATTCCTACACACGACGAATTATTGTCATTTTTAGAAAACGATGTCAGACGCTGGAATCGATGCAAGTTCATAAACAATGTTTTAGCAAAATAGGAAAATCGTTAACAGCAACTAAAAACTTTCAAACGCGGGACTCTCCAAAAAACGTGTTTTTCATACATCTCGGTCACAAACAATTAAAAAATTTACAACTCCGTGTTTCATTTGTAACAAAACGCATGGTATTTTCAATTGCGAAGATTTTTCGAAGCTACCGCCAAATGTGAGATTTGACCGCATCAAAACGGTGAATCGCTGCATAAATTGCTTCAGATCCAATCACTCGACGAAAGACTGCAAATTTAAAAGATGCGGAGGAATTTGATAAACTATGGCATTGCAATTTGGCGGTTACATCTAACGTTTTACTTTCCACAGCATTAGTAACTGTATCCAGTCGAAATGGCAAACAAAAACAATGTCGCCCGTTGTTAGATATAGAGAGTCAATCCCATTTTATGAGTGAACGGTTGTGTTTTTAAATTTGCCATCTGTAACAAGTGCATTATAACAAGTGCACGTGCAACCCAAAAAGGTCACCATTGTCGCGAGCTGATTTGTCTCGGCTGTCCATCATGGGTCGAATTCTTGTTAACGACCCCTTAAAAATCACCTCTTTCGAACCTTCCCAGAAAATCCCAACAAATAGATCCATATACTTCCTTTGTCCCATCTCGCTATATCCCGTCCTCACTGCATGTGGCACTGGACCCTCGGGTTAACTTTATAGTACCACATGTCCAATCTTTTCCGAGGGAGTCGTTAAAAAAGTAAATTGAGTTTCAAGCGTGTCTAGCCCTTTATCGAATTTCAAGAAAACGGCACAGTTTTATAGCGACCATGATGGATGGGCACAGAGGCAGAGAAGGGCTTTGTTTGAGAAATCCCGTTATCGAAATAGCGTGATGCGATTCCTCACTTTGTAAATAATTATGTACAGATGTTTTGAGAAACGAAAAGGTTGGAAATTCGGATGGATGACGGACATAGATCTAGCCTACCACAGGTGGAATAAAGTTTGCGTTCCCACCTGTGAGAAACAGTCGAGTCATAAGTAAAAGAACGTTTGATGGGTTCGAGATCTATGTCTGGCTATCCTAGTTAAGTCGCGAGCCAGTGGCCACTCCAAAAAGCTGTTCGATTGAGTTATTTTATACTGTAATTGCTATAGTTAGGGACTTTTTGATAAAAAAATGTAAATCGACGGCGATTTGAGCGGTTTTGTTGGTATAGACAAGAGAGAACGAGAAAGCACTTATTTCCAACACAGGGGGGTTTCATCCCATTGGTTTTTCTTTGTTAGCCCCTTTGACGTCGGGTGGCGAAATTATAAAAGAGTAGTTTGGTCAATTTTTGTCAGTTCTCTGGCCGGGATTTTGTAGTGTGCACCTCGTTCCTTCTCGTCGCGTTCTTTGTTTTAAATTTTGCTTCAAAGTGTCTTAGTGTTCATTTTTGTTCAGTGTTAAATTTTTATTTGTTTTATTTTCTAAATTTGTGGAAGTCACCGCGAGCGGTGATCCACTTGTTCATTTTGGGTTTTTGTGTAAATTTTTGATTCATTTATTAGTGTGTGTAAATAAATAAGGGTGACCGATTTTGGAAGTTGGACTTTCTTTTCGCGAACTTTGCGGCCAACCCTTCCGTTAAAATAATAGTGCATTGAAACAGCGGTACTAGTGTGTGACTCCGTGCCCTCGAGCAGCGAAAAGGGAAGTTTCGAAAGGTAAGAGAATTCCCATTTTTCTGTGATGTGTGATTACCACTTCTCAGGTAGAAGACCAGATAAAAACACGCTACCCGATTAAAGATAATTTAATTTTTCAAAAATATTATTTTTTTTTATAACTCACGCCCCAGCCTTGCTAGGCTGGTTACATTATTGTTGAAGGGTTTACGCACAGTATAGAAATTCATGGCATTAGGTACACTTCGCTTGTTCGAGATGGAGACTTCCGATCCAAAAGATTGAGTATTCCAATCACCTTTTGAGGAACTACTCCAAGAACTTAAAACAACTGCCTTCAAAAAGATATAGTTCAAAGTTCCTATTTTCCTAAGACAACTTTTGAAGATAATATGCAAAGATTAAGGGTGGCTGTCGAATGCGCAGTAAAGCATAGAAGAAAAGAAAATGTTCCATTTCAAAACCAGTCTGAAAGCCTCAAAAAAGATATTGAAAATAGCATTTGTCATGTTTTTGGAGAGCCGACACTTACTTCTGCCATGGTACGAAAGACAATCAAAAAAACTTTATTCCAGAAATGAAGACCTGAGGTTTATATAATGATATACTATATTTTGCCACTCGATTAATATAACAGCAGAAGTTTATTGAAGAAAATGGCAAATAATATGGCAGAATGCTATAATAGCGTAGTGGCAAAATTTATAGGTAGCAAGAGGATAGATTACTCTAAAAGAAGAAGCTATTTTACAAGGTGTCATGCCGCTGGAATATCTTTCAATGAAGGACCAAAATGGAGAGTCCTGGTAAATATACAAAATCATTTGTCCAAAAAATGGAAAGAAAGATCATCTCATGGAGAAAAAGTCTCACTTATTTAAAAACTATTCGACGCAAGAAGAATGCTGAAAAACCTCAAGAAACTGATGAGGATTACGGAGCCGTTCAATCCTTGATAGATGAGGAAGAAATAAGCAGACGAAAAGCCAAATTTTTACATGATGTAAAAAAGAGTAAAAAAGACATGTTAAAATTGACAGAAAAAACAAAAATCAAGCAGATTCTGCGTTGTGGTTTGAAGAGTGAAAGAAAAGAATAACTGCTTCAAATCTTGGAAAAATATGTCATTTATAAGAAACAACTGATCGTGTTAAGGTAGTACACCAAATTTTTCAAACTTTTACTTCAGCAGCCACGAATTACGGGATTTAACATGAACCAATCGCTTCCCTAGAATTCAGCGAACATAAAGGAAAACCCATTGAAGCTTGTAGCTTGTATGTTGATGAAGAGGAATATTATTTGGGAGCAGCACCGGATGGACTCATAGATCGAGATGGGATTGTGGAAATCAAATGTCCTTATAACAGCAGACAGTTGACGGTAAACGAAGCAGTAAAGACAGTAAAAATTAAATTTCTTCAATGTATTTCGGGCGAATTACATTAAAAAAAAACCATAACTATTATTTTCAAATACAATTATCGTATTACTGGAAAAATATATTGTTATTTTGTAGTTTGGACGCCGAAAGGATTCATATTTATGATAAAATTAAACATGACAATGATTTTTTTTAAACACGTATGAAAGATAGGCTTAAAACTTTCTACTTTTCGTTTTATCTTCCCGAGATTTTAAAAACATTGTAACTGTTCTATTGTTTATCTGTATGCTATTTATTTCTTATTTTTATGAATTACTGAAATTAATATTGCTTTTATTAAATTGTTTCTTTATAAAATATACAATTAAAATACTTATCAGTGATTGTTATTTACTGATTTTTTTTTTTTTAGAATTCAGGGCTTAAAAATAATTATTTTTATTTTACTATGAAATTCAGATATTTACTTATAATATCCAAAATAATCAAGCCCCATGGAAATTAAATATTAAATAATTCGGCCGTATTAACACCATCTCGAGCTACCGGTGCGTATATTTATATCTCTGAACACTTTTCATTATCTTATGCGATATCTCCACGATAACCACTAATCTTCACTTCGCCAAGGGATCCCCAAAGTAACGAATTCATTGCACCTTTAACCATCGAGCTCAGGTAAGTCCACAAACGATAGTGAGGGTTTCGTAATACTTTGACTCTTGTGCCACCGTTGTAAACTTGTCTACTTATCCCCGACCTCTGTCTTGAGTAATGCAGATGGCAGTAAAATTTTCATTACGATCCATCTCGACTGCGGCAAGTTTACAAGGGTCTTTAGTTAAGCCGTCAAAAAAATTAGTGGAAGTCAAGTGAGCCAGACTCCGCATAAGAGTTCTGATCAAACTATATACTTCCGATAACAGGAAAACCTTCATTGAATCATATAACATCCGTTACAAACGAATAGAGTAGCTGACAGCAATGATAACATATCGCCAAGAAGGCCATTTCATTATGTACACAAATGAAAGTTATATTACAAGCTGCCACACACAGTCAAAAGTGTGGAGTGATGATAATTTTTCTTTCAAAAAACCTATTGGTGAAGGGCGTTGCCTAATCACGGTACATGCAGGTGGTGAAATGGGATTTGTAGTAAATACATTGTTCATCCTTACATCAGATTCCAAATCAGGCGACTAACACAATGATATGAATGCTGAAAAGTTCTAAAGGAATAATTTTTTGCAGAAGTCTTCATGGCCATAAAGACCAAATACGTGCTACAACATTTACACGTTTCGCTTACGCGGTAGAAGTACTTCCTGCACATATATATCAGCGATTTGTCTACGAAGCTACCGATACAGTTTCATCGAGGAGGAGGAGACAGAGGGGCTCCACTTCAAAATGACACACCCTACTGGTCTCGGCGAAAGTAAGTCAGGTAAATAAATAATCAGCCGGTAGACTGAAATTGCTCACAATGTACTGGGCAACCCATGTGGGGAATACGAAATGTAGTAGAGGGTAAAGAAAGACAAATATAGTAATGGTTTTTTCAAAGAAAAGATAGACCACGATAATCAACTTTAAGGAATCGTCTAAATTGAAATTTAAGTAATTTAAAATTCAGTTTTACCAGACAGAGCAGACGAATATAATTTTACAGAAAAAAAAAATGCCTGTACCAATTAAGTTACAAATGTCCAAAATATCGAGAGCAAACAGAATTCGATCAAGTCTCAGTACTTTTTGACAATTTATAGAGCATATGAAAGACATTTATAACACAAAACATATACCTTTATTTTAGCAATGTTTGGAAACCAACCTAAAAAAAATCTGCTGGAATTATCTGCTAATGGGATGTTACACTTGGAATTCAAGTCTGTCACTTTGGATACCTTCTGGTTAAACAGAAAAACAGAATACCCACAATTAACCATCGAAGCTTTGAAGTATTTGATTCCATTTTCCGCCTCTTATTTATGCGAGCTGACCTTTTCGTCAATGGTTCAAATAAAAAGCAAACAAAGAAATCGCCTAAATTTATAAAATCATCTAATTCTATGCGTATCAAGAACGGATCCGCGATGGAAAAAAATGGTCAACGGGAAACAGGCGCAACCATCACATTAATATAACCTTCAATAAATAATTAATCCTTTCTTTATTAAATATTAAATTTTGAATTAGAGTGGTTTTATTTTTTAAGTACCAGGTTGAAAAACACTGATGTATAATAACAGATACAGCAGATTAAAGATATTATATTGATGTTAACACAGAACGACCAAAACCAAACTGAGTTTTAGGTTAGGTTTCACCACTCGCAAAGCAAAATGCAATTGCATCTACCCACTCGTAACTTGACATTCGTATGCGTTCGAACATTTGCGTATACGAAGGAGTGCGAGTGGTTGAAGATAGCCTTCACCTTATCCTTTCACTGCGTGGTTCAAAGCCCGCCATCACAGATCGGAATAAAAAGATATCTGTAAAAGCTTATTCACGCACATTTTCAAAATTTTAAAATTTGTTTACACCCCCTCCCCTTCCACCCTTTGTCTCCAATTTCATCCCAAATGATTCACTCTTTACTTGTCTTTACCATTTACGCATAATTTACGTTTTTCTGCTTCATTTGTCTTTTCAACAACTTGCGAATTTATTTTATTGGATTTCAGTGTCTAATTTACAAATTTGAATAGATAAGTTTGACTTTACAATATTATTATTTTCAATTTTTGTAGAAAAAAATGCAAGGCAGTCACACATGTTCTGTCCACGGATGTGTTGCGAGAGTGAAACCTCGAATAACCCGAAATTCGTGGTTTTGACCCACGACCAAATTCATCGAAGGGGGTACATTTTGTTTCCAGCATTTTCAACCCGAGGATTGTGTACCAGGAACACAAAGGCTGCGTCGATGGAAAGTACCAACCATTTTGCCTCCTCGAGGTGAACAAATTGAAAGTCACTACAAAACAAATATAAGATATTTTTACTTTTTATAGATGATAACGAACTGAGTACATCACTCGAAGCAGATCAGATCGACGTGTCCAATGTGGGACCGCAAACCATTGGTCTCACTTTCCTCATTCCAGAAAAAGAATGCCCCTACTTTCATGCACTGGCAAATTTAACTCCGCGTATGAGACGGACCCCGAGTTCTCAAAATAAATAACTATTAAAACTATTTTAGTATGTATAGCACTACTTTCCACCTTATAGGGTTAGCTACTAAACTGGAGACTCTCAATTGTACTCGTATTTACGTTTTAAAAAAAGAAAGTAGAAAGTTTGTATAATTTTGCATTTCGCAGACTATTCATCAGCTTTGTTTTGTTCATATCGGAAGAAAGCAGTGTGATGTGTTTCATAATGTTTATGCTTCTATATACAATGAATTGTACTTTCTATTACCTTTTTTATATAGTTGATAGTATTTAAAAACCTATTCCCAGATTATGAAAGTGATTTAATTATCGCATTTCTTATGGTATGAATGAAAAGTGCAAAGGCAGTTTGCATTTCTACTGGTTGTTTGTATTTTAAAAATATTCTGTCCATACTCTATTTCTTTTATTATTTTAATATAATATAATGTAATGTAAGTTATTAGAGAAAATCAGTTTCGTGTTTTAGAATATTTTGTTATCAATTTTAAACATTTCATACTTGAAATGTTATTTTATTTTGCAGTTTTCGTTGGCTATGGTTACGGAAGTGAAAGAAAACTTACAAGAAAACATTTAAATTTAGCGCCAATCGTCTCGTCCGTTTTAGCAGCTTCCGAAGACGTATCCAGCTACAGGTTCGTGCATGCTCCGCAGTATGAATCTGACTTTGGAGAGTTTCACATCGCATCAAAGTGCTCTGGGGTTTGTTACAACCCACGTGTCGGTTAGTGTAACTTTTTTGGTCCAACTTTTGCTCTGTTATTTATTCGTTTTTTTGCATTGATATGTTTATGATGTTGTGTATCGAGTTTCCACAATTTGTGTGGCATATAATGACTGACTATGAAAAAGAACAGAGACTTCTCGCTGCTCTTTGAGATGAGTTTAACGACAGTGAATTCATTGATGGAGACAATTCTGCAGAAGACGAAGAAACAGACAAAATAAGTGTTGGTTGTGACTATGTCGACATCGAACAAGACCTTGGCATTCCAGAAGGTGAAGAAAACGAAGTTGAAGTTGATGAACGAGAATTTGATGCCTTTGAACATGAGGAAAACGAGATTGAAGCTGAAGTTCTAGAACCTCAGAATCGATTTTTCCTAGAAAAAATGGAATGAAATAGTGGAAAACATTCAGGAATAGGAGCGTTAGAACTAGAACCGAAAAAGTTATAATTGATTTCCAAGGAGTCAAAGGTGATGCAAGAATTTCCAAAATTCGCCTAGAATGTTTTCCAACACACCAACGAAAAGGTTCCGGAAAAATCCGATAAATGGAAAGCTTCACCTCATTATGGTACAACCTCGGTGGTTGAAATGAAAGCTGTCTTTGGTTTATTGTATTTGTCAGGAGTATTCAAAAGTAACCATAATATTTGAATTTTTGGTTAGCTTGTTTGCGCTTTGACAACAAAGATAAGCGTCAAGCAAAAGTCCAGCTGAACAAATTAGCTCAAATCAGGGCTGTATTTGAAAAATTTGTTGCAAATCGGCTTATTCTCCTTCATAATATTTGACTATAGATAATAAACTAGGAAGCTTCCGTGGTCGTTGTCCATTTAGGCAATACATGTCTATTAAGCCTGTAAAATGTGGACTAAAAGTACACGCTTTGGTGGACGCACGTAGTTATTACTTTGTCAATATGGAAACAATTGCGGGCCAGCAACCTGAAAGCCCATTTAAAATTAGTACTAGTCCGAAAGATATTGTAGACCGATTCGTTAGTCCAGTATTAGACACTAAACGAAACATCACCTTTGACAACTGGTACACAAGTTTGATCTTCTTTTCAATTTAAGGGAAAGACACAAATTAACGCTTGTAGGAACCATAAGAAAACATAAACTCCATATACCACCAGCATTTGTAAATTCAAAAAAAAGAGAACCATTTTCTAGCAGGTATGTTTGGTTTCACAGAAGAATGTACACTTGCTTCTTACGTGCCAAAAAAAGGGAAAGTTGCTTTGCTAGTACCATCTCTACATCATGATAACAGTGTAGATGAAAGAAATCCCATAACAGTGCTGGGGTTAGTAAACGATCCGTATATCGTATTATAAAAGAATTTCAAGAAAACCATGCATTTGCTTTAGTTGAAAAAGATGAAATCATAGTGTAGAGAAGGAAGTATTTACGAACCATTATGTCATTGAGGTAAGAGAACAAAAATATATATTTTTTAGATGAGACGTGGACAAACGCTGGCCACACAAAGACCAAGGTGTGGATTGACCAAAGCGTAGTCAGCTAGACAAGCACTTCTCTCTGGGGTATCTAGAGACCTCAGAAATCCTGCAAGAAAAGTAAAGCGTATGATTATAACTCAGGCAGTGAAGCTGCGATTGTTGACGATAGCCTATTGGTGTTTGAATCAAAAAATGGCGATTACCATTGTAACAAGTGCATTTGTACGAGTGCACGTGCAACCCCAAAAAGGTCACCATTGTCGCGAGCTGATTTGTCTCGGCTGTCCATCATGGGTCGAATTCTTGTTAACGACCCCTTAAAAATCACCTCTTTCGAACCTTCCCAGAAAATCCCAACAAATAGATCCATATACTTCCTTTGTCCCATCTCGCTATATCCCGTCCTCACTGCATGTGGCACTGGACCCTCGGGTTAACTTTATAGTACCACATGTCCAATCTTTTCCGAGGGAGTCGTTAAAAAAGTAAATTGAGTTTCAAGCGTGTCTAGCCCTTTATCGAATTTCAAGAAAACGGCACAGTTTTATAGCGACCATGATGGATGGGCACAGAGGCAGAGAAGGGCTTTGTTTGAGAAATCCCGTTATCGAAATAGCGTGATGCGATTCCTCACTTTGTAAATAATTATGTACAGATGTTTTGAGAAACGAAAAGGTTGGAAATTCGGATGGATGACGGACATAGATCTAGCCTACCACAGGTGGAATAAAGTTTGCGTTCCCACCTGTGAGAAACAGTCGAGTCATAAGTAAAAGAACGTTTGATGGGTTCGAGATCTATGTCTGGCTATCCTAGTTAAGTCGCGAGCCAGTGGCCACTCCAAAAAGCTGTTCGATTGAGTTATTTTATACTGTAATTGCTATAGTTAGGGACTTTTTGATAAAAAAATGTAAATCGACGGCGATTTGAGCGGTTTTGTTGGTATAGACAAGAGAGAACGAGAAAGCACTTATTTCCAACACAGGGGGGTTTCATCCCATTGGTTTTTCTTTGTTAGCCCCTTTGACGTCGGGTGGAATCTCCACTCTTGGCGAAATTATAAAAGAGTAGTTTGGTCAATTTTTGTCAGTTCTCTGGCCGGGATTTTGTAGTGTGCACCTCGTTCCTTCTCGTCGCGTTCTTTGTTTTAAATTTTGCATCAAAGTGTCTTAGTGTTCATTTTTGTTCAGTGTTAAATTTTTATTTGTTTTATTTTCTAAATTTGTGGAAGTCACCGCGAGTGGTGATCCACTTGTTCATTTTGGTTTTCTTGTGTAAATTTTTGATTAATTCATTAGTGTGTGTAAATAAATAAGGGTGACCGATTTTCAACTACGTTGGACTTTCTTTCGCGGACTTTGCGGCCAACCCTTCCATTAAAAATAATAGTGCATTGAGACAGCGGTACTAGTGAGTGACTCCGTGCCCTCGAGCAGCGAAAAGGGAAGTTTCGAAAGGTAAGAGAATTCCCATTTTTCTGTGATGTGTGATTAACACTTCTCAGGTAGAAGACCAGATAAAAACACGCTACCCGATTAAAGATAATTTAATTTTTCAAAATATCATATTTTTTTTAACTCACGCCCCAGCTTAGTTAGGCTGGTTACACCATGAAGAAATGAACGTAAAAGTATTTGAACAGTGATTTGCAAAATTTCTTCTGAGCTTGAAGACCAAGTCGTAATCGTTATGAATAATGCGGCCTCCCCCTCCCGCAGGACATCAAAGACTGGCGAGATAAAATATCGAGTACGGAAATGACTTACTTAAGGCCGAATTATTACAAGTAGCTAAAGAATACAAACTGGCTATAAATATTTATACCGTAGACGAAATGGCAAAATCACAAAATAAATTAGTAGTCAGACTTTCACCGTACTATGAGCTCAATCCAGTAGAACTAATTTGGGCAGAGGTTAAGAACAAGTTGTTCACAAACTATGGTAACAATGAATATTCGATTATTATTTACACTTTTTAATAAAACTTTTAAATTTAGAGGATCCAGAAGCAACCAAAGCAATGTCGGTTCATCTACAAACAGTTATTAGCAATAATTTCGGTATAGGTGAAAAATTTATTTATGTTCACATTTTTACCAAATGTTATTTCTTAGAACAAAATACAAACAACCCTACATTCCTAACCATTGAAAAGGACGATACAGCAATGAATATACCGTCACCAATAATTATAAAGGGTAATTAAGAAACTACGAATAAAAAACCAATTAGTAAAACTATGTTGTATTTATAGATAATGCAGAATATATTGAAGATGATAGTCTTTTGTTAATGGCTGCACCTTCGCCTGTTGGTTCCCCCACCCAAAGAACTCTAGCTTCGAAACGAAAATCAAGGGAAGAAGAAATGCATTGACATTCTCACAAACCGTTTCGTCAAAAGAAAAAATTTCAAAGACCAGAGAGATGAAGAACTTGTTGAGAAAAAAAGACAAATTTTGGGGATTGAAGAAAAAATTAAATTCAAACAACTGGAGTTATTAAATCAACAGATTGAACGCAATAAGAAGCTGTTTGAAATTGAATTAGAAATTAAAAAAAAAAAACAGTTGGAACAATTATAACTTTATAATAATGTATTTTGTATTTCATTTATCTGAAAACTGTATTGATTAACCCTGTTCGTTTTGCATTACCACCTGCATTATCAACAAAATTAATTTCTTCCTCAACTTGTCCATTGAGTTCTATATCCTCAAAATAATCGGGTTCATTTTGGTGAACTGCGATGTTGTGCAAGACAGCTGTGGCAATTATTATGGATAAAGTGGTTCCCAGTTTTGTTCGCAAACCTAAAGTCAAACAAGCAAAGCGTCTTTTCCAACAGCGATCAATACAATTCCGCGTTTGAATATGAGCTGTGTTATAATTGTGTTCTCCTGGCGTAGTGGGGTTTAACACAGGAGTTGAATTCTGTGCATGCATAGGCGCTATCACCTAGTAAGTGACCAGGTATAAATTCTATGTTCTCACTTCTGGCACATAAAAGTGAGGCTTTCCACATTGTGCTGTCATGTGTTGATCCAGACCATCTGGCATCAATACCACGTATCAGCAAATTTGCATCACAGACCGCCTGGACATTGACAGAAAAAAATATTTTTTTCTGTACCGAAACAATTCTGCATTATTTCCTCCCACAGAAATTATGGGCACATGAGTTCCGTCAGTGCAGCCAATAACATTGTGGAACTACCTTAAATAAAAGCCAGTTTTCACTGCTGTCATCGACACAAGTGGTTTGTATTAATTTTCTCGATGTGTTGTGGTAATTTATGTGCTCGGACAATGGAATCGGACAGGGATGAAGATTTCTCGTACACCCCCGAAAAAATTGTCAAGACGGCACATACAGCTACATTTAATATCTATGTTCCAAAATAAAAAGTTTTTGAAGTTGGTGGGTGTTGAGTTTTGTTACAAACGCAAAAAAAATTTTGTATGCGACTCGTGAGTAACGTGGCTTTTTTTTACTCGGCGGATTTGCGCACTCGTCTTCGGCTCGTGCGGCAAATTTTCCTTCTCGGAAAAAAAAGATACACTTTACTCACTAGTTGCATAAATAACTATTTTACAATGACAGTGATACAAGCACAATTTTTTTTTTACTTTTTTGATGTCTGTCATCTACTTAAAGCAATAAAAAAAAGCTTTATGAAATACGATTTTCTGTTAGATAGTGGAAATGTAATTAGCTGCAGATATGTACGTGCATTTTTTGAACGAGATTCTACGCGAAATTTAAGATATGCACCAAAAATAACACAATCCAATATCAATCCTGGTGCTTTCGATAAGATGAAAGTTAAGTTAGCTGCGCAATTATTTAGCAATCAAGTTGCCAGCGGAATGACCACAGAGGTGGCTAACAATGAAGGAGCAGTTGCTGCACTATCAACTATCCAATTTATTTCGGACATTAATAATCTATTTGATATATTCAATTCTACTGGAAAAATTAGGGCAGATCATTCTTATAAAAGCATTTTTAAAGCCAGTGAATTTCAACTCCAACACTTAGAACAGATGCTGCATTTATTTGCAACAGTAAAAGTCATACAGCCAGACGGAAAAGATGTCACTAGTAGAATTAAGTCATTAAAGTGTTGGCAAATTACAATTAATAGTTTGTTAGGCATTTATAATAAATTGAACAAACCGCTGCCCACAAGACGGTTCAATCAAGACTTTGTGGAAAACTTTTTTGGAACGATCAGACAGCAAAGTGGTAACTGTTACAATCCCACACCGATTCAATTCAAAAGAGCGTTCATAAAACTGTTTGCGATGAAATCTATGCAGCACAGCTCTGCAGCAAATTGTGAGGATGATTTAGCCACTATTTTAACAAAAAGTGAAGACATGCCAACTATGCCCCAAATTAAGACTGTTGACACATCCCAACAAATTGGCAGAGGGCTGGAAGTTGATTCCACTGAATACAGAAAGAAATCTTGACTTACGTGATCAAAATATTCTACGATATATTTGTGGCTTTTTAATTGGTAAATGTTTGCGAAAACATTCTTGTCAAATATTCCATGAGTACGCAAATGCCTGTGGCACACTGGCACCATATACATTTTTATGTCATTTTCGTGCATATGACACAAGTGATTTACCGTTTGGAAAGCTGCACATGCCACATGAAGTTTTTGGCCATTATGTGGCTCAATTGGAAACTTCCTTTAATGGACTCTTTAAAGAATACTCCATTCCTTCACATGTTGGACACAACATTAAAAATCAATTATCCGTTATTCAATGTGAGAACTTCCCGCAGGAATATTTAGTGGCGCTATTTATTAGGATGCGCATATTTTAAACTTTAAAATTGCATAATAAAAAGCAGTTGGCATACCTAGCAAAAATAGAAGACTAATAATCTTCGAAAATTTATGAATTGGCTTACCCTTTACTTGGTATTGTATGTATAATAAACGCACATGTAAACAATTGGTTCTTTTTTTTTAATGCAGGTATACCGGTTAAAAAAGAGGGTATAGGGCATATCATGTGTGATATCTCTCCTACTTATTACAATTTTTCCTCGCTGGGATGGCCTTTGGTGTTACGCAATTGGAGTCGGATGCGTGCCCGTTGTGGCACCTTCGTTTTATGTATTCTGCTCTCGCAGGACTCGCAGGCCTACCAAAAGTGTCAAAACCTTAGTATTTCTAGTTACATTTTCCTAAAAGTTTCCACTAAACAAGGTAGCCACTACAAATTTTGCAAATTTTTGAACGAAATCCAGGTCATTCTTACCTAAACCGTCATTTTCCTGTGTTCAACGGCAAAATAATTAAAATCGACTGTTTGGACTCTTGAATTAAAGACTATATTCGTTTGTCACTGGTGGGGCAGTGGCTTGTCTGTGTAGTCTGTGGCGCAGACGTTGTAGGTTAATAAATAAATAGATTCTTATCTGCTGCTTGAAGGCGCGATAACTTGTGGAGCCTTATGAGATACATAAACACTGTTGAAGCTTTCAGAAACGATTTTCGTGCTTTATGGAATACATAACTATTGAATCGACAAATTTGTTACTAGAAACCGCGCATGATACAATAAATACCAGGTATGATATTGCGCAGGTACGGAGTGGGAGAGTGACGTCACTCAGAGAGTAAACACAGGCATTTCGCGCGTATTTTGCGACGTTTTTAGGTATTCCACGTGCCTTTTAGAAAGTTAGGGGGTGCACGTTATTTTATAATGGTTTTATAAAGTTACAACGATGCCTTGTGCCGTTTTTGGGTGTAATAGCGATAATCAATCAAAACATTTTCGGAACGACATAAAATTTTATTCATTTCCAAGGGACAATGTTACAAGACAATTATTATGGGTTATTTCTTGTTGTCGTTCGGACTCTTTTACAGTAAAAAATGCAAGAGTGTGTTCGCAGCATTTTAGTGAAAACGATTTTGAACGAAATTTGCAATACGAACTTTTGAATTATCTCCCTAAAAAAAGTTTAAAGAAACTAAAGTCTGGAACTGTGCCTTCGTTATGTCTTCCTAAAAGCAAAACAATCAAACTTAATAACAATATGGGGTATAAAATTTAACATGGGGATCCCTATGGCCACTTTTAAAAATGATGCACACACACGGTTCAATAGTAGGTACATTGTATTTATTTTTAGTAGTTATTAAAAATTCTTATTTTTAAGTTCAGATTATGTGGTAAAATGTTGTTTTTGTCAATTGTGTCGAAACCATTTTTTGTTCTGTTAATAATAGATTGTTTTACAAGTAGTAAAAAGTGGTTGTTTTAATGGAAGGTTTAATTATCGAAGGGAGCGAAAAAGAAAAAACACATTTTTCTTATGTGTTGAACATGTTATTTTTTCGTGTACTCAGTTTTTCAAAGTTTAAAACGGAATTTCTAAAGTAGATTTCAATTTACGATAATTATTATGTTTGTGTTAAATGTAAACAATTACCATAACAACAAGTATGTTCATGATTGATAATCAAATAAAAACGTAAAAAAGCAAAAAATGGCTCATTCTGAAGATCTTGGCATTTTCAGATAATCTGCAGAAGCCATTGCGAATGTGGTGCCCGTAAAATACTAGGAAAAGTATGAAAGGTGTTACAAATACTTTGATGAATGATTGAGAAGAACAAAAAATTCAAATAAAGCGGACGAGACATCAGTTATGCTGAATGGTTGGAAAAGTGTTACTAACGAGAAAAATAGCACATTTTATAATTATCTCCAAAGAGGCGCATTTTTCTATTGAGTACACGAAAAATAATATTAAACGCGAAATTTTAATTTGTCGCACACGATAAAAATGCCTATCAAACTCCCTTAAATTCGTTTTTACAATTTAATTCAGACAGATACGTAAATTTATTTTTCCGGTCATTTTATGCAGCGTTATAAATACATATAATATAGAGGTTGTACATACAACACACTTTTTTAAATACATAAAGAATTATAACAGTAAAAATTAAAAATATTGGCGATTCTTCGTGCTTTTATGTTGAAATTCCAATAGTGCTACTCTCTGAGTGACGTCATGCGCGAAATGGTCTCATTTTGAGCCGCACGAGTATCATATCTTGAGAATTATTGTATCATGGAAACCGCGCATAAGTAGGCTCACCCGCTGTGAAGACAACTTTAATGGTAATCCCTATCACAGCGGGATACCGACGATAATTTTGCGTGCGACTGTACCAACATAATTGACAGAAAAATATAATTCTTATTTGGCTGTTCAAGCCTTCATTTATTTTTGTTATAGTACAGGGCCGGATTAACAGGGGAGGCAGAGGAAGCACTTGCCACAGGCGCCAACTTGACACAAGCGCCAAATGTGGCTAAATTAAATTTCAAATTATTAAAAATATTTGGAACATGCATTTTTCTGTAGATTTACGAATCGGGTAGTAAACGCCTTCCCTAAAATGTAAGCGATATATTTATGCTTTACACCGACCTCCCGGCCTGCGGGTAAAAGGTTGCCACCTTGGCGTTCAAGAGCGGAAGTTGGACTGTCAGACACCGGGACCCAACAAATATATTAGGCACTATTAAACAATCGCTTCATTTGTCGGTATGTTTGTTTGGTAAGTAATGTATATTTTTTATTCTTGGGGAGAAACCACGATACACTTACAGGTAACGTCACTTCGATGCAAGAGGACTGGAAACTCAAGCGCTATAGCGGTTACGCACATTTTTTGTCGAGTAAAACAGAGATAAGTCATTTAATTACAACTAATTTTAAGAAATATATATATTTTATTATTATTTTTATTTCAAATCTAATGATTCTCACAAATAAATAAAAATTTATATTATCAAACACAGCAATTACAAATTTATTGCAAATCATTATTACTATTTTTATTTACATTTGTCTCTAGCATTGGTAAATTTTGAAGGTTTTTTCTTCATTTTATATCGCAAATTCTGGAAACTAATTTTTTTATTTAATTCCTGTAGTCGAAGGTACGTGCGTGTTCTGCTCAAACAGTAAAGTACTTCATACGGTAATTGATTTTTTAATTTTAACAGAGTTCTTTTTGCTAGCGTTGTAAATATATTTGTGTGTAAAGACCACCTCTAGATAAAAACTGTATCCAGTCTCCCATTTGATCGTTTATATTTAGAGATGTACCGACTGTAGGTCTGGCCGACTAACCGACTAGCCGATTGTTCGGCCAGTAAAAACCGACTAGTCGACCGACTGTTCGGCTTTGCTAAAACCGGTTTATATGTAAATGCCACAGACCGTGTTTTTTTTTCTATTTCTCTGACTACCTTAAAATTTTGTTTTATTTTAATAAAACGAATAACTAAAGTTCCTTTGTTTTCCAAAAAATGTGTTAAATTTGTTTGGATAATTCTAACATTTATTTTTTTGTAGTAACTCATTACAAAAATAAAGAACACAATTTAAGACCAGTTTATACAATATTTTAACTGAGATTAAGTTGATTGCGCATTTAACAAGGCCATTAGCGACGTCTGATTGGCGTAGAGTCAGTCACATGGTACTTTAACGCGGTGTTAAAAATTAAATCGCAATTAAATATTTAATTGAGGTTCTGTAAACCGGGTTTAACTGTTTTTCAATTTTAATTAAAAAAAGCCGACCGATCGCAGACTGCCAGCCGACGATGAAAAACGGCCGAATAGTCGGCTGATCCGACCGGTCGGCTACTAGTCGGTACATCCCTATTTATATTTAATGTGCACATAACCTGACGTCCCAGATTTTCAAATTTGTTTTTAAATTTATGAGTCACGTATCTTGCCATCATCTCCCAAATGTCCTGAAGATTTCCGGATAATCCCTCAGAACTGAATCTAACTTGGCTCGTACTTGCGGCTGGAGAAATTTCAGGCCGAGCCATCGACTTGATGGCTGTCTCTGGAACCACGATGTCCAGCGTTAGAGACAACTCCTCAACATCCGGCTTCCTCACAGAGGTCACGGTTAAAACTGGTGTGTGTCTTTTGATGATCAGAGGTGTTGGGTTTATATTCAAGATTCTAAACTATTGTTCTGACTGATTGGTCGGTGGTTGGTTGTGGCGATGCTAATATTGGGGTTGAGATGAGGGAATGGCTTGCAGATTAGTTCCTGCAAGAACCCGGTTGTTGACAGGAATCCTGCAATCGCAGTCGTGAAATCCTGGTATTTCAATGTCTTCTCTCGTGCTAAGCAGGTTCGGGTGCTTTGAGCTATTCTTCGAGCCATTGCGAACTTTGAAACCGGCTGAATCTCTCGGTTCAGCAGCACTTGGAGGATTCTCGTGACGGTTTTCCTGGTAGTCATCAGAATCGTCTGGTCTATTGTTTTCAAAATTCATAAGGATGTGCCTTCCGGGCTTACCTGCTTGACTGCTGGGGTTATTACTAACAGCACCGGGACCGAACGATCCCCTTGTAGCGGCAACTCAAGTCCACATATCCAAAAACGTTTTTTCCCAAAATCGCGGTTTGAACTCATCGAAAAAATCTAACCCAATGAGTCCGTCGGCTTCATACTTCAATTCTTCGCCGCAAATAACAAACGAGTGCGAAATTTCCTTATTCCCTAGGTCGAAAGTTCGAAAGTGATGTGAGCTTCTCCATGATTTTCCAACTTGTTTCCCGAGATGTCGGTGAGAAACACTATTTTCTTGTGCGACAGAAGCAATAACAAACGTTTTACTACACTAAGTTTGACCAGCGACACGGATGCGCCACTATCCACAAGCCGGGTTGTTGGGTGATCGTTGGTTTTTAATTGGATGTACGAGGAATTTGCGGAATTGATCTTCAAAATGACCTATTCTGGGCCTGTTTCGGCTAATTGCGACGCAATTCCGAGGCCTCTCTGGAATTTAAAGAGCACTCCTTGGTACTGTGTCTACCTATCGAGACGCAATAATAACAAATTGGCCTCTCCGTCGGATTGCTACAACCTCTCGCCACGTGTCTAACTTCGAGACAGTTCCAACATCGTCCCTGCATTTTCGGATACCTCTGGTTGAATGGCCTCCGGGCTCCTGTTCCACTTGCTGTGGCGTCTTTCGCCTGAACTGCTCTAATGGAACTTCGCACTGTTTCGTAACAATTTTCCTCCATTTGTCTTCCAATCACCGCTTCGTTGTCCTCTGCTATCGCTATGGCTTCTTCAATCCTGTAGTAGTCACCTGTGTTCAGTATCTTGTTGGCTAGCCTCAGGTTGATGCCTTGCAAAAATTGCTCGACAATCATCCGGTCTCTCTGGAACGTTTGCGCTGTTGTTAACACATCCTCCTGGAATACTCGGTTAGAAATTACTTTCAACCGAGTCGTCTGACTGTCGGAAACGAGCTAACTCTCTCCTCCCTTCTTCGCGGCTGTGTGGCTTGCTGAAGAGACTTTTCATCCATGTTCGGACTTCTTCAACAGTCTCTTTAGCACGACCACGCAGTTTCGTCTCTATCACCTGCAGAGTAACCGCCCTAGAGCAATGATGTTTGTGTGCTACAAATTGAATCGCGTCAATGAACATGTCGTAATCGATTCCTCCAGTGTAGTTCTCGATGCGATCGACGACTTGCAATCCCGTGATCGACGCTCTTAATAAGTAGGTGTTGACGTCTTATGGGCTGTTTGAATTAACGTTGGGTTTGGCACTGTTCGTAATGGGTGGATTCCGCATTTATTTAATGTGCACGTAACTTGACGTCCCAGATTTTCAAATTTGTCTTTAAATTTATGAGCGACGTATCCCGCTATATATTTCAAAGCTTCATTATGAATTTTGCCTTTACATTTAATTTTTTCTGTTAGTTGACTGTCATCGGAAGAATCAATTTGTTCTTGAAATAATCAGGTTCTGTAAATGAGTATGGCATCACATCTTTTTCACTAGAAATTGGGGTCAAAATTTGTTAAATTACTGAACACAGACTGTGTTAGGCAGGTTGCGGCATCATCATCAATCGAATTTTCTGTCTGTGTTAAAAGTTTAACTAAACACTCTTCCCCGTGTTCTTCAGTATTTTTGTTTTCAGTAAAAATTGATGAAGGATTTTTACCTAAAATAAACCATCTCATCCGACAGTTAAAATCCAAAGGATAAGGATGATAATTAGATGCGCCCATTCCTCTAATAAGTATAAGAAAAACAATTTTCTAACACATCTTGATGAAGTCGTGTCGTGAGGATGTATTCAAGTTCATAATTTGAATTTAAATACTCAAATAATTGCTCCAAAGAGCGATTAGATAAAATAATGCCCTCCTAAAACGGAATTAAAGATTTGTCTTTCCCTGCAATCATCTTTTGTACTAGATCCGATGTTTTGTGCGGGAGCTTTTTTTTATTTTCAATATCTATCCCGAAAGCACTTTTTTAATCGTTTTCTACGAATTTAGAACTCTCAAAACAAATTTTATCTATCCACCAGAATATGATTGATCCAAAATCCTGCGTCTATCAAATGATTTCTTAATAACTTAAGGAGATGCGGCACATCGACAAAAGCAAATACTTTTAAATTTTCTTTACCGGAACGTTCAAACCAACAATTTTTGTCATATCCTACATTAAGCTTTGACCACAATTTTGCGCTACTAGTGCCCATGTCACTAAAAATACCGACATCAGTAAAAACAGCAGCATAAAAACATGCAATTAATGTTATTGTCAGTTTCTAGTAAATCAATGTCACCATCATTAATAACTTTTCTTCGTTTAGCCGTTGTGGCCTCTCAGAATCGGATGATGACCGAGTCAGATTTAAGATTTCTAGCATTTTGAGGCAATCAAATTAATTTCTGTTTAATTGTCATGTCTTCGAAACAATCTGGTTCAAAATGAATTGAACAAATATAAACTAAAAAAATTACGAATGATCTCACTCCAAAATATTTGTCATGCAATAAAAAATATATATTTATTTACCATTTTAAAAATTTATTTTATCTTTCCGCTTGCACCCATTGTTTAAAAAATTGAGAGTTTTTAGGGAATTTAAAATATTTTATTCCATTTTTTTTTCTGTTACAGTTATTTCAGTTAAATACAGCACAGCTAGGCATGATGGATGATTTGTGAAAAGATAAAAAAAAAAAGAAAAATGCCTGCATTATATTCGCTTAGGTATGAGAAACGGCTGTGCTGCATCGAAGTGGCGTCACATGCGCTAAGTATGTCTAATTCGATTCAGAACTTCAGAACGTAGCATACTAGCATACCGGTGTGAGTGTATCGTGAGAGAATAGTATATTACATATCGAGGGTGGTAAGAAGCTAATTACGAATGAAGTTTATACACGAGCGAGCCTAGCGAGCGAGTGATGTAATATGAGTTCGTAATTAGCTTACCACCAGAGTTGTGTCATATACTTTTTCTACGATCTATAATGAAGAATAACTTTCAGAAGAAATTTTTTTGGGAAAGCAAATATTTATAGTTGCTATGGAAACTATTCAAACAGGCACGTAATATATATATCGGTCTAGGACAATTCGGCGCAGCCGACTTGGCGCGGCCAACTTGGCGCGGCCGACTTGGCGCGAGACATTTTGGCGCAGGGACACTTTGGCGCAGGGACACTTTGGCGCAAGCCATCTTGGCGCGAATGAACTCGCACCAAGAAAAAAAGATATAAATATACAAAAATTGCTCCCGTTGTTAGCATAACCTAATTTTTATAGTCTCCAACGCGGGGAGGGGTAATGTTGACTTTTTAATGGACACACGGGCGCTTCGCGCCCTGCAACCCATTATAAACATACTCCTAAACGTGGAACTTCTTGCTCCGTGGATCATTTAGTTATTGGAATTTGTGGGAATGAAAATGTGTATTTGGTTGCCTACACTTAGCATAAATAACGAGGTGCCAACTAAAGTATGAACAATAAATATTTTTTATATTATATACCGACGTACTCGCGCCAAGATGGCTCGCGCCAAGATGGCTTGCGCCAAAGTGTCCCTGCGCCAAGTTGGCTTTGCGCCAAAATGGCTCGCGCCAAGTCGGCCGCGCCAAGTTGGCCACGCCAAGTCGGCCGCGCCAAATAGTCCCATTCCGTATATATATATTACGTGCCTGTTCATTCATTACATGCCAGTGGGTGTAACTATGGTTTTACTATGAGGCTAGACAGTTCGTAATTCATGGATTACTATGTGGGAGTAGAAAAACACATTTTCTGTCCCTGAATTTTCGCAAAATAAGTTTAGTCGTGCTTTGTAAGCATACGAAACAAACAAAAACCCGATTGTTGTTCATTTGTGCTTTATTTTAATAACATTGTATTGCAATGTGAATTCTTTCAGTGTCAGTGATTTAACAAAGGTAACAAAAATAAAATTCAAAATATATAATTAGATCCGCCCGGAATGTGTAAGAAATTAAAAAAATATATTCAAAATTAAAAGATGTCCGGAACCAGAATGAAAAGAAAATTATCTGGCCGGAATAACTCTAAAAGAAAAATTGCAGAACAAGCAGAAATAAAAAACAAGAGGGTTCATTGACGAAATTTTTAATGGCATCATCGGACAAAATGATTCACGATGAACGTTCGACTTCTTCGACATTATAGCTATAGCAGCAGAAGAACCATTTCAAGAAGTATCTGCAGAAACACAATTAGAAATTACGGAAATTTCTGACGATCCGTCGCTATGGCCACCATAGGTTACGGATAACATGAAATTAATACTTGTAAAAAAGAACCTGTTCAAGTTAAACAAACTAAGTGTTTGTTTCCGTTAACAAATAGTAGGCGGTTTAGTGAAAATTATTATGTATGAGTACTGTGTAATAACCAAAAAATTGAAAGATCGTGGCTTTTGTACTCTTCAAAAAAAAAAGACGCAGTGTTTTGTTTTCTTTGCAAACTTTTTAATAGTAGCAGCGACAATTGGTGTCGTGATGGTTTCTGCCAATGGAAATCTCCTGGACGTGCCACAGAAAGACATGAGATCAGTAAAAATCGTACAGCAGCATTTAAACAATGGAAAAAATTGGCGCTTCGCTTGCAAAAATAAAAAAACTGTAGACAGAGAAAACTTGATTGACGCCGAAAATGGCATTGGGAAAATGTTTTGGAAAGATTAATTAGTATTGTAAGATATTTAATAATTTGCGAACATGTTAAAAAGATTAAAATGTCTCAAGAATTAAAGACATGCCACACTATATAGGAAACATTTTTCAAAATGAAATTATACCTGTTTTAGCAACCGCAATAAAATCGAAAATAAATAAATTAACAGTAGCCGCTAAATACTTTTCAATCATTTTAGATTGTACTCCAGATGTTAGTCATGTAGAGCAGATATCGTTTGTTGTCAGAACTGTTGACGTAACAAATTCAAATGTTGTGGTATGGGAATTGTTTTTAGGAGTTTATCCTGTACATGACACGACCGGCAAGGGTTCATATAATTATTTACTACGCGATACTTTGAAAAAATATTACTTAAATGTACAAAATTTGCGCGGACAAGCGTATGACAATGGATGCGGGGCAAAAATTCAGGGCTACAAACAAGGCTCAAAAACATTAATCCAAGAGCTCTTTTCATTCCTTGTGCATCTCACACATTAAATCTTGTAATTAATAACGCTGCTAAAGTTACTTTTGAAACAGTAATTTTTTTCAATGTGATACAAGAGTTATATAATTTTTTTTTCAGCATCCCCCTATAGACGGGAAGTTTTAAAAAATAATACTCCTAGGCTCACTTTAAAACCTGTGAGTGATACTAGGTGGGAAAGCAGAAATAACGCTATTCGCCTCCTGAGACTTCAGCTAAATAGCATTATTAAAAGTTTAAATGACTTAACTGAGGATAGTTCTCGAGACATCAAAACGAAATATACGGCCAACGGATTGTTAAACAAATTAACAGACTTTAAATGTATTTGTTCCATTGTTATTTGGGATGATGTATTATCAAAAATAGATGTAGCAGTAAAATGTTACAAAGACCAGGGTCTAATTTAAATTAATGCTCAAGAATATTAAATGATATATAAAAATTTTGCATCTGAAAATAACATTTTTGCTGAATTTTCAATTATTCGTAAAAAAACAAGACATTTTAGTTACGAATGTCCAGGCGACAACTTGGAAGATCCTATAAAAATATTTAAAATAGATTTTTATTTTGTAATTTTAGATATTGCTATAACAGCAATTGAAGAGAGATTTCGAAATTTAAATGACTGTAATAATTTATTTCAATTTTTATGCGAATTTTAAAATTTATCTGAGGAAGTATTAAAAAAAAACCTTGTTTTGATTTGGACCTCAATTTACAAGCAAATGTAGAAAATTAATTATTAAAAAACATAGATAGTCTAGAATCATTTCACGAATTAACAACATTTTTGGAATTATCCGAAGAAGACAATAAAGATATAAAATCACGTGTCACTGCAGAATCTTTAGCCTGAAAAATTGTTTCATTTAAATTTATTTGCTCGATAGAAATTTGGTACAACATATTAAATAAAATACATGTTGTTATAAGTAAATTATTACAAAAACCAAATTTAAATATTTTAGAATGTTTGAGACTCTTACAAGATATCAAGAATAATTTAGTTCAATGGAGATCTGATAATGAGTTTTTATTCGTGTTAAAAAGACGGCTGCAGAAAATGTTGCAGCTTTAAACTTGGACATTCAACCAGTGTCTAAAATCATTTACCTTTACGCAGTCCTGAAATAAGACCAAATTTTAATTATGAGGCTAAAGATGAAAATATTATAAAACCCCTAAAAAAATTAAAATTGAATTTTATTATGTAATTTTAGATGTTGCAATAAATGGGGTATCAGAAGCGTTGCAGCCAAGGGCGTAGAACAAAAATTTCATATTTTTAAAAATTTAAAAATTAAAGTTTGGCGGTGGACATAGCCAGATGCGTTCAAACTTGACCTGCAACTACTACGTCAGAAATGAATTCTTATTGTTTGAAATCACAGCTTTCACACATCTGGTGCAAAAACTCACAGGCACAAAAAAGAAACAGACAAACGCTTCTTGTCGTCCCAATATTTCCACGAAATTCTGTATTTCTCCCACTACAATGACATTATTGCAAACGTCTGTGCAGCGTTTTAAAATTCATTTACTTCTCATTGTTGTTGGTTTGATTAATGTCTTATGTACATGTACATAACATGTTGTTGTGGTTCTCCTTATTTGTATAACCGAAAAAAGAGGTAAGCAATTTCAAATCAGATTCTTTTTATTTAAATTTATAAAAAATGTATCAACAGAATCATAAATAAACAGGCCAGTCAGAAGACATTGGATTTTTTCGTGAATAAAAAATAAAAAATCCACAACTTTTTGGTGAAACCAGAAACAAGTACCCCGAAAATTGAAAATATATGCAACAAGAAACCTTGGAAACATTGTCTTCTGAACAACAACCAACAAGTTTTGGAAAATTTCTAGGAGAAGTGGATGTGGGAACTTACGTCAATCAAGAAATCGGTGATCTAGAAAAATACAATATTTTAAAAAATGCATTTTTTCCCTACAGAGACTTTATTTTCCATTCTCAATTCATTACAAAAACGACAAAGAGATTAAGTGCTTTTTATCAGTAAAATATTTCAATTCTTTTAACTGGTTAACATATTCTCGAAATTTGAAAGGTGTTTTTTGTAAATTTTACGTTTTATTCGCTATCTTTCGCTAAATATAGATGTTTTCAAATCTATGAATAATCGGTAGTTAATTAGTTTGTGTGAAACAAGATGGACAGAATAAACACCAATCTGTCTTAAACTTTAAGCTTTCTTTTGAATACATAATAATTGACGCTTCAGAGTTGTTATCACAATGGAAAGACAATGATTCGTCCTCGAAACCTCGACACACCTCAAGAAAATTTCTATTTTAAAAGATATGCAACCCATACTACCTCGTTATGACAGCTGCCACTCATCTCTAAGGGTTAAAATTGTTTACAATAGTTTTATTACTGCTATTGTCAGCTGGGGCAAGTGTATCTCGGCTTGCACGTAGAGCAGAGGAAGGAACTAAAATATTTATCTACTAAAAAAGAAAACAAACAATATTTCTTAGCTTACGTTCGAGAAGTAAAAACGCAAAAACACGTCTATTGGTATATAAAAATTGCCATTTTGTAATATTAGTTTCAAAAGTTTTGAGCGATATTTGAGAAGTGTATGACGTCATCGATAATTTTTTAAATAGCACCTCCTACTTTTTTTTAGCATAAAGTCCCTTGAAAGAGAATTTTTGATATGTGGTTTAACCTAATTTACTGTCATAAGAAATGAAAAAAGCCAAATGTGTGTTTTAAAATAAATTAATAAAATCATTGTCAGAGACTGTTGAGATCTTTACTCGCAATACACATAACAAAAAAATGCTTGTTCATATATGTAACTCCGACCATAATTCTTACTCTTATTTTTAAATTCCTGTTTCCATAAAAATTCGTACGTGTTGGGCATATTCTGTAAGTAGGTAGAAAAGTAAAATTAAATTTCCAAGAATATTTTATTGTAGGTACGAAGGTACGTTATTGTGAGCATTTCTTAGTAATCTTGGAATTTTTCAACCCAAAATCTTACAAATTTAGGTAGGTACATACCTAGTTACCTCTCGAAATGTATTTTGAATGAAGCAAATTGGTCGAAGGTTATTTCGACAGAACTTCTCTCGCCTCTGAAATACAATAAAACAAACCCAGCTTTTTCGAAAAATTATAAAATTTAATTATGCGAATTTAATTTTTTTATGAGAACCCGGATATGTTAAATTCTACACGGATTTACACACCATAAATGCAGGAGTATCTTATTTTATAAAATTTAAAAAACTTTGTATTATAAATTTTGAATCTGACGTCATCCATTGGTGGTGGAGATGATTTGCCAAATTTTAGTTAGCGTTTAACCATTGTATCAAGGGCGATGCTTTGCTGCGGCAATAAGTTATAATAATAAGGGTACGTTCCTAATTCAGTTATTCAAAAAAATTTTTGGGGAGGCCAATGTTAGTATGCGAAGGCGTTTGCGGAAAAAAAAATGAAAAAAATAAAAACGCTTAATAAAATTAAAACCTCTATTAAAAAGTTGCGTATCCGAAGTACGAATTCCGGCAAAAATAATATCGTCGACGATGAACAAACGAAAACTGCAGATATATTACCTGAAGTGTATGAAAGAAAAAAATCGGATTTATTAATAAAGCTGTCACAGAGTAACGTAAACGCTATTGAAAAAAACTACTTGTGGTCAGCGAATGTGTAGTGAATGGAGTAAAGAAAGGACAAAATGAGAGATGAAATTAACACCGCAAATACCGTTAAAAGTATTGTGCATTTCGATAAAACTTTAATGAAAAAATTGCCCAAGTCTATACAGTTTGTTACTGACAATAAAGAAAAGGCCAAAGAAAAATTTGAAGCTCTAACAAATTTGAAAGTTGTCTCCTGTGGATTATTTACAGATAACGAAAAGAAATTTTTAGGAGCTTCTCCAGATGGCTTAATAAATTCTGATTCAATTGCAGAGAATAAATGTTCATATGCGGTTTGCGATAAAAATATTAAAGAAGCTATTTAAAATAAAATCATTAATTATTGTACAATAAATGCAGATAATAAAATTATTTTGAACCCTAACCACAACTACTTATATCTATCAGGTGCAGGGTCAACTGCATATTACTAAAAGAAAATGGTGTTATTTTATCATCTACACTAACGTAGATTTAGAATATTTTTTGATTGAAAGAGATGATGACTTTTGGAATAAACATATGGTCAACGCATTAGAAAATTTTTATTTAAATGCCATGCTACCAGAAATTGTTGACTCGTGGTGGAGTCGAAATCAGCAACTCCGAAATATATTGAAAAAAGATTTATAGACAAATGCAAGTTTTTTTTGGCAATAAGTGTAAAATGTTGAGTTTTAGCTTTGAAGGGGTCTTTGCTTTTTTATTATTATTTTTATTTTATTAATATGATTTTATTGATGATGATATTTTCCTGTGATTGTTTAATATTTAAATGCAGTGTATAGAGGCACGGATGTCAGCACTCTGTTTACCAAACTCACAAAACGCAAAACGATTACACCTTTTTGCTATTTATAAATTTCTGCTTGAAAATTCTTTGGTATCATAAAATCTATCTCTCCCTTTCGTACTGTCGGAGGCAACGTACATACTTCAAAGGATGGTCAAATAAGCTCAAGGTATTTAAAAGGTGCTCTACTATTTTGGGTTGCCTAACTTACCAAAATTTGCCCTAAATGCTTTGCAGTTTTTTTACAATAACTAAAAGAAGTAAAATTTTAACAGAAAACGAAAAATGGCGCCTAAAGCAGAAAAAAATTCTCTATCAACTCGATATTTTTTAAAAGCACACCGAGTTATAGTTTTCGCTAAAAATCCGCTCGGGTTTTACGCACTTTATTTTTTATTTTAAAAACGGCTACGTTTTTTAAAAAATACAAGACTCTTCCTTAAAGATTTTTATGTC
The DNA here is from genome assembly GCF_036711695.1 of Zophobas morio. NCBI lineage: Eukaryota > Metazoa > Arthropoda > Insecta > Coleoptera > Tenebrionidae > Zophobas > Zophobas morio. Next base: position 13,418,289 of record NW_026972122.1, read on the forward strand.
ATGAGCACGCAGATGTATCGCCCTACTCTTCAACTGTTAAAATGAAGGCGCAAAATGGGTTGGCGTTTTGCCTTATTTTGGCATCTTTTAATGACTGTGTGGAGGAGCCTTAACATATTCGTTCCTTACGACCAATTTTATTATGTCTCTTTTTTACTTGTCGTATTTTCTTATTTAAGTAAGCTATTACAAAAAAAAGTCAGTAGATAAAAATTTTGCAAAGTCATTAGTTGAAGAGATTACAGCTGTTTTAAGAAACAAAAGGGACAATGCAGATTCTTGTTTTGAGGGCATTTTCAGTGAAGTAGAAACAATTTTTTTATACCTACATTATGTAATATATCACATATTTATATTTTTTAAACTTTGGTATTATATTGCATTTAACATTTGAAAATTTTATTTTATTGTATAATTTTGTAAGTTATTTTTAATAGCAATATTTATAAGTAATATGTTGAGAAAGATCCTACCCTACCCCCTTAGACAACAAAAATATTTACGCTCCTGCCTGCTGATTCATTTTAGTACATAGGTACTGACATGTGGAAAAAATTTTGTTGTATAAAAACTTCAGCGATTCATATAAATTTCAAAATATTGCGCAATTAGCTTTTTTTATATTAACTCTACCACATTCGAATGCCGATGCGGAAGGAGTGTTTTCCGTGGTAAACGATATTAAAACAAAGAAAAGAAATCGTTTAGGAGACAACACATTCAATTCGATGTGCTTAATAAGATCTTCATTCAGTGCGCAAAAAATAAATTGCATTAATTAATTATGTATCGAACTGATTAAACCTGATTATTGTAAATAAATATTTTAGAAATAAGTTTTTTTTAATGAACTATTGGGGGAATTTTCGTTCAAAAAAGGGAAATTTGAACAAGCCGCTAGGGAAAAGACGTCGCAGTGACCTGGCAACATTCGTGCCTCGTTAGTTATGAAAATACAGCCCTTTTGCTGTCATAAAATTTTATTAGGATACAGATGTGAGATGAAATGCACCAGTGGTATTTTATCTGATACCACTGGTGCATTTCATCGCCTTGACTTTATTGCACGGTCAAACGAGTTATCTGTGAGATAACTTTAACCAGTCGTTGTACACAATTAATGTATTGGTAACGTACCCCTGAATACAAAATAACAGTACTGAAATGATAAGTAAAAAATGATCGGATATTATCGTCTAAATCTCAAAACCACATTAACCCTGTGCTCGGGTTGCAAACACTTAATTATTAACAAGACTTACCTGGTGTCGTTGCAAGGGACCAGTGAATCTCAAAACTATACCTACTGATATCGTGATATCGTATAAAAATTAATTATAAACGATTACTAGGCATTGGTTTAACACAATTTTCAAAGATAAAGTTCAAAAGTAAATGCAAAAATCACTTTCACCACTTTTACATGGGTACCCACTACACTTCTCTAGCGGCAAAAACCAACTGACATCTGCAATCTGCCATCTGCATCCCTGCGCCGCACGGGCATTGTCACATTGTCAGATTCACAAGGCCACAACACAACAAAAGCACTTCCACAGAACACTATCTCCTTCGAGTTAGTGCGAATCCGAACACTTCAAGGATAAATAGTTGCACATCGCAACCCGAATATTTTCGATACCATGACTAAGCGGTGGTCGGCTCAAAAGCGATTAATAATAACCGATAATAACTAAGTAACTATCAGTAATTTACAATCTTCTTTAAACTGACGGGGATGTTGTGGATATTTAGTTCCACTCTTCCACTACGTTTTCGAAGGATATTTATAAAAATTAATTATACTCCAATAAATATTATGTCGACCAAATAATGTACAGTAATGGCAATACAGCGTGTTAAACCAACAAATGGCAAAATTTGTATAAATCCATTGATACCGGGTGTCCCACCTAACATTTTCGGGTGCAATAACTCAGGTATTTTTGAAGGGATTTTTATGAAATTTAAAACAGGTGTAATATAATAGGTAAACATCAGGCATAACAAAGAAACTATTTTATCGTACAAAAAAACGAATTTTGACACAGCTTCCTGTTAAAAATTATTCAAAATTGCATTATATTTTATTATTATAATAATAATAATGATTTATTTAACGGTTAGACCACTTACAAAAATGGAAAAATATAACATAGACCAAACAAAAAAAATATATTAAAAACTAGTTGACAGTGTAGTCCGAATATTGCGCTTGAAAGAAGTGAGAGACACACCCACTATACAACTTTAAGCAACTAAAATAACGCCTGTGCGCGAAAAATTAATTAAAGCACTGTTTTTGTTTAAAAAAACTACGTTAATAAAAACGCAAAAATTAATGAATTTGTTTTTTTTTTAATTTAATAGTGCTGTCGGTGCAAAACAATTGCCTGAGACGCCGAGTTCAGTTTTGTACACCCTTGAAATTTTTGTCAAAATCTGACAAGTTATTGAAAATGGCTCGCTTTTCATTAATTATTAAAACAGAAATCATTTTAGCCTACGGAGAATGCCGTACAGACATAGATGAAACAATCAGTACTGTTATCGAACGGTATCACGACGACGAATTTACGAAATTCAAAGTACAGAGAATAACTTATTTGAAGATACGCCAAGTGTACAAGACCTAAAACGAGTGAAAAAAAACAAAATGTTAAATACATCTATATCTGCACTGGTCGGACATGCCCATTCATTACAAATACAATATTTTTGGAGGAAAATTTTTCTTAAACTTTCGCAAATCAATAATATTTAGGAGTATGGTTTTGTTATTTACCTTATCGTTTGCAACAAAAGCAATAGTTATAAAATATAAAAATATATTTACCAAGTAAATGACAATAAATTGTTAAAATTATTAGCCGCAATCGTTTCAACATGTTTTGCGTTGTTGTTTTTTTTTTTTTTAATATCGCGGCAGTGATGAACGTTAGTAAAATAATAACGTGTCCGTGAAGCTATTAGCCCGAGTATTAGCCACACAGCAAAATGTTTGACTTTTTTCAACGCAAATCATTAGTGAGTTGCTTGCAAGTAATTCTAAGCATCCAACGGTGGTTTCTTATGCAACTACTAAAATATTCATGTTAATTATTTTGGCGGCTAACTGCATGGCAGAAGGCAGTTTATTTAAAAATTTGATTTTGCTTAAACTGTTTGTTAGTATATCGTTTTGTAAGGATTTAAATAATTAATTATAAATTTTTAATAGAAGCAGCTGTTTTTTATGCATATTAACTTTGACTTGCACTTTTAATTACGTATATCATATGCTTGCGCATTATAAACCTCATTTTTTTGTATAGGGTGTAAATATTTTTTGTTCACTACATATTTGTCATACTGTTTCAGAAACATTCAATTGTAAATTTTAGGCTTGAACATTTTGAACGTAATTTTAAATTCGGAAAACAATTGTTACTCAAATGGGGTCGAAAGCATGTAAAGATTGTCCAGAATTTAATTTGTTTTACAGCCCTGTCGTCAATTTCATTGTACAGCCAAAGAGCATGTTAGGGGAAAGCCGATGTTTCCGGTACCCAAATTCGCCGTGTACCGGACAGTCTGGCAGGTAGGTAAATTTACAAATTTCTTGGTTACCTCCATACCATTGTTGTTTTAACCGGATTGAATTAATTTGGGCAACGTTAAACAAAAATATTAGAAAAAATAATAAAAACCCTAAATTTAGTGCAGAAACCGTCGAACTTATTAAACACGAAGTTGAGAAAATTGATAGCGAATTGTGGAATAAATGTATAAACCAATGTAATAAAAATTGAGGAAACGTACAGATCTAAATTTGTAAAGGAATTAATTATAAATCTAAGCGACAGCGATTGTGAGATGAATAAAACGTTGCTTGTTATTATTTGTTGTTTGTATCCCTTAAGTTGCTACCTGACCGACCGCGAATTAAATAACTCTTTTTCAAACTTGCGTTTTTAAAAAGTTTATTACGACCAGCAGTAAGACAGTATAGCAACAAGACTGATTAACAATTCAAAATTGAGCATTATATATGCATATTTATCGTATTGGTAAATACATGATATTCTATTGATAAACACATGATACAAATAAATGACTAATATAACTCCTCCCTCGCTAAGTCGGAAAATAATACGGATGTATTATTTTGCGATGTTCCTTCCTTCTTGGCGCTTGATAAATTTGGATCAGGTGAAGTGTTGTCGTCGGAGGCGAAGGCGGTTTTTCTGCATATGGCTCGGAGACGACCTCGATGTTTGGCTAATAACCACGTACAAGGGGCTAAAAGTAGAATAATAATTACGAAGGTATACGTGAAATGTACTTCACGATTTTGCGTAATAATGGGGGGCGACAATTCTGCGGCTTTCTTCTTTAGTTTCGATATTTCATCCAGATCAGGGTGGTGTAGAATGATACGTCGTGTTGTGTGTTGTTCCACAACTTCTGGTACTTCAATTTTCGGTAGCAGGAATGGCTCTGCTGATATCGAATTCTCTTCGTTTTTATATCGGAAACCTTCACATTCAATTTCGCAATGATGTGGAATCTTCAGGAGGCTGGGTTCTTGAATAATCGAATAACCAGTCGCAATACAGGTCTTCTTGACTTTTAGCGGGCTTCCAGTTGGGATTAGCAGAAGATAATTGTGGCTGACAGGTTGCTTAATTGGCCTGTAGATGTGGACATTGGCCAGGCGGCAGTTCTTGCTATCAGTATTGTGGATAAGGGGCATTACGCAATCATCTTCATTCCAAGTCAGCTTGTCTTTGCAGATTCGGACATTTTCTACCTTTGGACAATCGTCTTCTTCGTATTGGTGGAGTTGAGAGCCGAGTATTAGGTACGGGTTTGGAGGTATGATTGTAAGGTTATTTTTTGGAATAGGGTATAGATGATAATATTCAAATACTTCAGAGTTAAAAACAGGCATATGAATAACAAATATTATTTTATTTTTAAAAAAGGAAACTTTTAAATTGGCAATTTGGTAATAAGAATGAATAGTTTTGAATTGAACGATTTTATCTTGACCGTACAAATTAACCAAAGTGTTAACAATATTTTTTAAATCTGAAACGTTTATCACAGAACTGTGAAGAGTATTTAATTTAGAAAATGTTATTGCATCTTCTAAGTTATCTAACAACGTAATCAAGTTCTGACAATTTAGTATTACCTGGTCTAAGGTGTTCTGAGCTCTGATATACCCTGTAATATCATTAAATGTTTTTTGAATATTATTTTGAAAATAGTTTAACCTATATGCAATCAATTCCTGATTTTTGTCCAGAGTTGTTATTGTACGATTATAATGATCAATTAAACTTTGGGTCAGAGAGGTCTGGAGTTGTATTTGTTTATTAAGTGCATTTTGATTTTCGAACAAGGTTTTAACGGCCTTATCATAACGATCTGCATCATCTGAATCTAAAGTACCAAACAAGAATTTTGAAGTTTTTCCTACTAAATCGATTAAAGCTCGTTTTTGTCTTACATGTGGTGTTAGATTGTTTAGTTTGTTAGTAGCCTCTATTATAAGGTAATGGGCGTGTGTTAATAGGTTTCTTAGCACGTTATGATAAATGAGACTTTGTGTGTTATTTGAGGATGAGTTATGTAGCATATCGCTCATAGTGTTAAAATAAATTTTCGTGTTATCTAATAGGGTAATTAGTGGTTCTATTTCAATAAAATGGATAAAAGTGTGTGCACTTTCAATTATTCTACCTTGACCCAAGCGAAATGGAAGAATTTGGCTGTGGATCGGTGTTACGTCAATGTTTTGATTCTGTGAGACATGGGCTAAGACAAGGAGAGCGATCAGGATTTTGAGATGAGTCATCATGTACCTGAAAAGATGTTTTTTGTGGATAAGTCTTTCTTGGTTTTTTAATACATGATTTGTGATATGCTCCCTGTTTTGTTGTTAGTTTATTACTATTGTCTGCAATGGCAAAGGTTTGGTTAAACTTAGGTTTCGCTTTATTTCTGTTTTTTGTTTTGACATAGACGGTTTCGTTAGGCTTACACGTTACGGGTTCTTCTCTTTTGGCATTTAAATTTTGGATAATATGTTCTTTTTTATTTTCAGATGTTCTTTTGATGTTGTCATATAATAACTTTACTTTATCTTTGTGATTCTGTATATAGTCTGTAATGATGTTTTTATCAGACAATTCGAAAGGGTTACCACTGTTAATATGGCCTTTAATTACTTCGAAAGGCGTGTAACCTGTTACAGAATGTATGGCATTATTATATCCAATAATTGCATGCTTCATTAAGGTATTCACTTCTTCGCGTGGTTTATCTAGTTTTAAACATCGAATTTCTTCGGCGATTGTGGAGTGGAACCGTTCGACTGGAGAATTACTATTAGAATTTTTCGGTGTCGTGTAATGTAATTCTATTTTGTGTAACTTGCAAAAATCTTCTAATAAATTATTCTTAAATTCACTGCCACAATCAGTTGTTATTTTATAGGGCATGCCATGGTGTGAGATAAAATTGAGCAAACTGTTAATAACGTTAATTGGATGCAAAGAATTGATAGGATAAGCTTGACCGTATCTAGAGAAAGAGTCAATAATGGTAAGAAAAGAATTGTTTAAAATTTTGAAAACGTCCAAATGAACGTGATCGAAAGGTTTGTTAGATGTTGGGGTAAGATTGAACTTAATGACAGGTGGGTTGCGTTCGTATTTCGCAACTTGACATGTTTTGCAGTTATTGACATAATTTGTGATATCTTCTAGCATATTTGGCCAATACCAATTTCTTGAAAGTGAAGCCTTCATTTCGTTAATTCCTTTGTGACAGGTTTTTCCTTCGTGGTGGTATTTAATTTTATCAGTTTGATCTTCGGAAGTTATTACGTCTGTCAATAAGATATTACACTTTACGAATTTAAACGAGGCGTTTCTAAAGTACATTTGTACCGTTTTATGGAACCTAGCTGATATCTGGGGTGTTTTGAAATACAATGAGTATGTTTGTTTTAGATCGAGATAATGTTTGACCGTACTTATTAGGTGTGTTTCAAAATTAGCAAATGGAATAGACATAATTAAACGAGTTTTATTGAAGACCTTCTGAATTTTAACATTCGGTGTTATAATGTCTCTGCTGCAACATATAATTACTTGATTTTTATATGCATTTAGAGGTCTGTCCGTGATAGGTATTTCCATTATCGGATTTTCTAAAGAAGTGTGGACTGTTTCGTTGTCACTTAAAACTCGATTTGGTGGTTTAATTTGTATGTCTGATAATATTTCAATTTTCGGTGTTTCTTTTGATTCTTCTGTTAATTTTGTTACTGATGGGCTAATTGGGACTGATATCTTATCAGGATTTTCAATTTTAAAATAATCGTCAAGTAGTTCAATGTCTCGTTCTCTTTGTTTATCATTCATATTAACCACGAGGGATGATGTTTCGTCGTCATTTATCGCGTTTATTTCAATTGTCGAAATTAATGCGAACGTTTCATTAGATTTTCTAAAATGAAGAGGGACAGATACTAAGTTATTAACTAACCTTTTATTTATTAAGTCTATCGAAAATCCCATATCGATTAAATCTTTGATACCGATAATTCCATCGAAAAACTCATGAAAGTTGTCAAGCAAAAATTCGGATATTTTATTAGAAGCGAATTCGGGAAAAATGGGAATGTCAGCTTTATATTTAATTTCTTTTTCACCAGTAGCTGTTTTGATCTTTGTACAGGACTGATAAATAGTAGAAGAGTAATAATTTTCTGCAACGTAAGGTCTGATGATAGAAACGGAACATCCTGTGTCGATTAAAAGTTTGAGAGGCGGGTTATTAATTTTGACATATGGTAAGGCGTTACAGTTACCTACAGTGTTAATTTCATGTATTATGTCGGGTGGTAATGAGGGCTGGCAAATGGAAAATTTGCTTCATCGTTTGTTTGAGTACTTTCGTTGTTCGAATCAAAGTTCTGTTGATCGTACAAATATGCGTTATCACTACTTGTGGCTTCGGACAATAAAGAGTAGTCATTAGTGACGTTATCAAAATTAGATTCGGCGACATATTCATCATGATCGTCATTAACTTCATCAGAAAAGTAATTATTGACGTCTGGCTGATTATTCTCTTGGAAGTAAATTTCCTCGGAAATGTAATTATTGGGATGTGCATATTTATTTTGCGACAATGGCTGTCTGATAGTAGGGACTCTTGAGGTAGTTGACATGGCTATAGGTTTTTCTAATGGTATTTGTCCAGTGGGTTTGAAAACGTTTTTAGGTGTTCGAAAAACTTGAGAATTCGAGAGGAATCTCTGTTTCGGCGGGTTTGGGTTGGCTGTTAATCTGATAGGTTGGCTCGGAAATGGACGCTGCGAATTTTGAAAGTATTGTTGGGGTTGAGAATTTTGAGCGAAGTGTGACTGGGGTTGTGAATTTTGAAAATATCGTGGTTGAGGTTGAGAATTTTGAAAATATCGGGGTTGGGGTTGAGAACTTTGAGCGAAATGTGATTGGGGTTGTGAAGCTTGATAAAATTGTTGGGGTTGATTAGAATAATGCACCGGAAAATTGTTTCGATAATGGTTAGAATCACGAGAGAAAGTTTGTTGGTACGACATTGATCGGGGTTTTACGGGTGGATGCGAAGTTGTTTTATGATTTTGCAACATATTCGAAAAATTTTGAGTGTAACGGAAATTCTGTTCTTCCGTTACGAACGACATTGCTTGCTCTAGTGAAGTGGGATTTCTAAGTCTGATAATGCTTTGTAAATTACCAGGCAGACCACGAATAAAGGTTCTTAACGATAGGGTGTTATATTGGTTTAAATAAACTATTTTTGTAGCTGCATTTATGTTAATTTCGGGCATGGCTGTTAATTTTGAACTTAATCGACTTCTGGCAATTTGTATTCTTTTACCAAACTCTAAAGGATCTTCATTTTTCAAAGGACTTAAGGTCATTAAATCTTGTTCGAGACACTCAAGATTTCTCTGATCTCCAAAACTTAATCTCAGGGAATCTCTAATAGCTTCCCATATATTTAATTCTGGTTTATTTCCGATTAGAATTAAGGCTCGGTCTGTTAATTTACTGATAACAACTCTTAACAAATATGCAGTAAGTTCTCGATTGTTACCATAATTATTGAACAAATATGTACATGAGTTTATAAATATCTCTAATGTGTTTGGATCACCATTATAACTAGGAATGGTGTCAACGCACAATTTAAGCAATTGAAAATTTGGCAATGGTGTATCAGGCATTGTTTCGTCGTTAATTTGCACAAAGTTAAATAAATTCGTTAAATTCTCGATATCTAAATCGTTAAAATTATTGTTCATGAAAGTTATTACAAGTTTCGTTTTTCTTTTAAAAGTTCGTGAAATTTCTTAAAATTACAACAAAGAGGCCGTTTTTAGTTCCAAAGCAGGGAGTAAAATGGCAAAATTGGAAGGAAACTCGGACTTACCTCGATGGTTACAGTCTTCAAGTTGTCCAGATGAGTCGCTGCTTCTGCTTCTTGTGATCGAAGAAATACCTCTCGATACACGATGATCTTCTGGGTATTTCAGGTTCTTTTTGGACCCGTTCAAGGAATTAAAATTCCAAATCGAAAAAATGTTTGCACGATGCAGAAATTTCGATTACGTGGATCCTACCGACTGCGCCAATTAAATAACTCTTTTTCAAACTTGCGTTTTTAAAAAGTTTATTACGACCAGCAGTAAGACAGTATAGCAACAAGACTGATTAACAATTCAAAATTGAGCATTATATATGCATATTTATCGTATTGGTAAATACATGATATTCTATTGATAAACACATGATACAAATAAATGACTAATATAACTCGCGTAGCGAACATCCGGTGGTTTTCCTTGACAGGCAGTTTTACAAACAAAGGCTTCAGCTGTACAATAAAATAGAGGACAGGGCTGTAAAACAAATTAACTTTGGGAGTCCATAAAATTCATATAATTCTGGACAATCTTTACAAGGGATAATTTCAAGTCCGCAGTCCCAGTCCCACTTCCGGTGACAAACAAAAGTTGTTAAATTTATTGGAGGTGGTTGTTTACATCTGGCTGGTAGAAATGGTAGAAGCCTATGAATTGTTTGAAATGCACGTAAAGTACCTTAAATTTTAGACCTGTTTAAATTTTGTTGGTTGTCTGTATGCCCCATTTTTTGGAGGGATTAGTAATATATAATTAAAATAAGCAGCATTTACAAATATTAATATTGCATAGGTTCCGTTTGAAAAATGTGTGCTGTGAAATTATACTGAGTATTACAGTCTGGATAGCAAGTCGCTAACCCGATTTGTTCTGTTACTGTCCTACAGAAAATAATATGCTTTTCTATCTGTCATCAATTCATCTCTTTTTAATCATATATCGGCGTAGGTTGATTATGATTACAAAACTTTGACATAGTTTTACTCCTTTCATCTTCACCAACAACTCCATGACGTTTCAGAGTATATAAGGTATAATAAAACACATTTAGTTTTATTTTTTCATAGAGGATAAAAAATAATTAATGTAAAACAGATTTATATGTGCCTCAGCTGCGGAGGATTGTAAATAACTTTTACTCTCTTAAATGAAATATACTTAATAATTAACATAACGTATGTCTTTTTTACTGTTTTAGTAAAAAAGATGGATACGTTATTTTGGTATTCCTAAAAACCAGTATTCAAACGGCATCAATGAAACCGAAATGATATTATAAAATCGGATATGCTGATATGAATATTTTATTCCGATAAACCACTGAATAAAAACAGCTCCCCCTGGTGGACAAGGTCCACACTAAATTAAGTCTGCAACCAAACCAGAATCTAAGTAAACCTGTATTCTGCTACGGCATCATAGCTCGTCTAATGGCGATTTCTCGTTTCAACAAATTCTGTCTTTTCGAGAGTTATTTACCTCAGTCGTGATTTTTTTAGGATTATAAATCGTATCAAAAGAAAGCTGATACTTTTCCCCAGGGGACCTCCTATCTCAGAATGAAAAATCACTTCAGGACTTCGTCAAAAAATGCATTAATGCACCGGTTAAAGTCTGGAGTAAAGTTGGTCAACTTTATAATTTTTAAATATGGGGGTCCCCTGGACTGAAGTTTGTTAATTCGAAATATAATTTTTTTAAAGCGATATATCCCGTGTTTTTAAAATGCAACTCCGGAAACCACGACGATGTTTTCAATCTATTTAGTATAGGACGAAACCGAACCAGACGCGAACCTTAACCATTCTAGGTAACAACTGGGCTCTACTCGTTCAAACAACACAGTTAACTGTAATGAAATGAGTATTGATATCACAAATGACAACCACGTAGTTAAGCCCTTAAGGGCGAGCTGATGTAGATTTCGGTAGGTATATGGAAAATAGGGCACATGTAAACTGCACCGGAACTAAACCGTCAATCTTTCCCAGGCCATGTCGTAAATTGTTAAACTGCAGCGAATAATAAAAACAGGTACCAGCCTCAAGTAGGATCACTCGTTTACCTGTAAAGACTGACGATTACTCGAAACTCATTTCTTCTTCGTTTTTAATAGCAAATCTGAGTATGTAATGATTCTTCTTCGCCAAATCTAATTAGTTAGTTTCACTTCTTTATATTGTTGTATATACACTTGAATATAAAGGTTTTGAAGTTTTCGAGGACGGAATTTTAAGATAGGCCCAGTCGAAAATTAAAGTAAATTAATGTTTCAGCTATGTTGTTAAGATGATCGTAATTAAAATCGGTGTGGATAAAACTCAACAATTTATTTCTCAGCGCCTCAGCAGTACCAGCGACTATGTATTAATGTTTTTAACATCCATACTCACTGGCAGTACTAATCTACAGCCATTATATACAGACTAATTTCGATTCGATTCGACGGGAATGGATTTGACAAGAGTCAAATTCTTTCATTGATCCACTGCTCGTTCCCGGTGGTCTCTATTTAAACAACTACGGGCTAGATATTTCGCGATCGAGATTCCAAGTGAGTGATGAATAGACAGCGGATTTCTGTCGGGCTACGTCACAATTATAGGTGAGGACGCGCTGGATCGCCAGGACTCAGTGGCGGGTGATAGATAATAATCAGTAATCACTGAATTTAATCGTCACTTATTCCATAAATACAATTAACGATTTATTAATCAAACGGCTAAGTAAATGAGAATGAGAATTAACAGCAGAGTGCAAGGAAGCAGCGTTATTCTAATCTCAAATAAACGAGGTGCAACCCGTAACTGCAATGAATTCCCATCCCGTGCGAGCCGTACCGAGTTTGGCCTTGCCTAGCCCGACAGAAATCCGCTCTCTAGTGATGAATCACCGTATCGGCCATACATATTAGAAAACCCAGAGGCGTCGTACCGGGGCAACATATGGGTTTATTTCGTCACACTGCCCCCTCCTTAGTTTTGATCGTCTCCGTCAAAAACGTTAACGGTGTCATTATTCATGAGGCGGTATAAGTGAACAATCATCATTTTCGTCTTCGATTCTTGTCGAATCCTGTAAAAGACATCGTTGTTGATCTATTAGGAGTCTAGTGTACGTAAATTATTTTAAATAAAATACTATTATAACAAGGGGCAATCAACTTCAGATAAATAATGTTCAAAAACTACTACTCTTTTATCACTGCATGAAAAATATATACATTGATTTCACATTATAAAAAAAAAAAATGGTTTTCGAAAATGTGAATTAATGTGAGAAAAACTCTACCTTGCGTCATTTATTTCTAATAAATGATGCAAGATGAAGTCTCGAATCGTATAGAGTTTTTCTCAGTTTAATTTTATCGTTTAAGACATATGAAATATAATATTTAAGCCAGGAGCCGAAACGTAACAGGATAAGAATTTTATAGTTAGTTTTCATTGACCTTAAAAACCCTCCAGAAGCTATACTTTCACTTTTATTTACTTATTATTTAATATAATAACTATGTTACATCTAAATTGGTAGTTTCATTTTGTGTCATTCCAGGGGTTTATACTGATTAATATGTAGGGAAGTATAATGAAATAAAAAGACAGTATGAAGATTATTTAGACCGGCCTATCCGAACTCCGGTAAAAAATTTTTGTAACTACCTTATAAACGCTGACCGAACTGCGGTAAAATTCTCAGTTGGGGATTAACCTGCTCTCTCGCTTTAATTACGCACCGTAGTGATGGACACAGTTATTTAATACTAAAAATTTTGAATCAAAAATTTACAATATTTATATATTGTTACGTTGTGCAGGCGAATAAAAATTGGCTTGGATTAAAATTCAACAATTTATTTCTTAATAACTCGAATTACACTACTAACTATTGCAGCGATTACGTACAAAATAACTTCACAACTTAAATACATTCGCTCACTCAACTCTTGACTGAATGAATCATTTCCGAAGGTGGCCTCTATTTAAATCCCTATTTCGGTGATCGACCTCTTTCTCGAATTGAGTATTCGCGACTTTCGCTTCCAGGCTTTTCGAGAGCCGCTTCAAGACTCTGGGCCCGTCGCGACATCCGCTTGCATCCGCGCCGGTGAGTCATACTACATACGAGAAGAAACGCGTACATACTAGACGACCATAGGCATCGTACCATAGGCTTATGGGTTTATTTCGTAACAATATTTTCAAATTTATTATTAGTAAATCGTTTTTCTTTATTTCTCGATCGTGTTAAGTATGTTAATTGAAAACTGAACCGGTGATCACATTTTTTACTCTTTGAGTTTCAAAGGACTTGGTTTTCCAGAATATATAAATTCCTATCCTTTTCGAATTTACTGATTGAAGAACAATGCCCTAATCCCCTGAACCTCTGCGGTCGGAAAACGGACCACAATTTGCTCAAAAATATCTACCCACCTGACTACCTGATATTTGAGCACAATTTCCCCGGCAATTCAGATACGACCATTTAGACAATTGTAAAACTTAGGTACCTGCAAAACAGAAAATAAAAATATTCGGCCTGTAACAACCAAAGGACGACCGCTCTGCGGTAGTTAAGTTATTCAGATAAGGGTTCAGGACAATCGTCCACTCAGGTAGAGACCTTCGTGCTTTGGCTTCCTGGGTGGTTATCAAAATTTTATATGATACTACGATGTGTACTAATGTTACTGTGTCGACTCAGTAAGAAGCGCGACAGGCAAACCGGACAATAAAAGGTCGTTCCAGCTGAATTTATAATTAAAGCTGGATTTATCGCTACTCCGTAAACGCAAACGGTTCGCAGAACGCAACGTACCGCAAATTTCATCTTTTCCGTTTGCGTCGCCTACGGCCGACCAATAGGAGCGCGTATTGTGTCGAAAGAATCCGAATATAAGTACGATGAAAAACGAATGAAGTTGGCACTCGGCTGAGTTTGTGTAGCAACTTAGTGAGTGTTTGTGATAACGAGATAACCAACTGACAGAATATAAATTTCTAATAATTTGATAAATAAGAAATGGACACTGACATACTTCTGGCAAGTGCTAGTCTGTTTCTATTGTGTGCATGCACTTATTTAAGACGAAACGAACGACGTCGGAAAATAAGAAGATTGAAATTACGTGAAATTAATCGCAACCGACGTAAAAATGTTTTTATAGAAGTACTTTTCTTCCAATGTACGCGAAAAACCCACAACAATTTTTCAAATTTACACGAATGACTCCAGCTACGTACCGAACTTTCTGTGCAATAGTTGCACCTAAACTTAAAGAAAAACCTATTTTACAACACGCAGTGTCTCCAGGCGAAAGACTTGCAGTAACCCTGCAGTAAGTATCTGTTATAATAGAATAATAATATGTATAAAAGTTACCCCTTTTAAGCTATATATAACGTGATATTTTTTAACTCTGAACATATGAAAATAACTAAGTATCCCTATGTCCAGTTTTAAAAAACACATATCAATCCACTGAAAATACGGCGTCAATGTTACGCACTTGATTTTGAAGAACAAAAAATTTCAAAGTACTTGGAATTAAGTTAACTGACATTAGGGTTTTCGATGCATAGCATAAGATATTTAACTTTCTTTCTTCAGTTAAAACATTATCGTATTGAATCTATTTCTTTATTGGTATTTATGCTCGATGCTTCGAGTATTGTTTATTTGTTTGTAAAATATAATAATATCAACAATGTGATAACCCAAACTTCCCGCCTTAAAAATTTGACCTTGAAACAGTTTGAGAGGCCCGCGAAAAATTCAAAAATTCAAAGTTTGGCCTTGGCTGTGATCGTCTAACAAATGAGAACCTACGTTGTGTGTTTTTTTTTTGTTTTTGAAAAATGGCGGGAAGAAGTTCTTTCATACAAGTGCATACACTGTCGAGAGCGCAAGAAATAATAGACAAAATTGTTTTGGAGGGCGAGTACGGCACCCTCACAGGGGGAAAGACGCTTCGAAGATTTACTCCTCAGCGCAAAAACCCCCTTTGGTTTTTATTCCCGGACGACCTATTACATTTCAAACACCTTAAGATATGTGAAAGAAAAACACTCGCGAATTGACAGACATACACACACGAAAAACGAACAAACGGAAATTCTGTACATCTGTTTGGAATCAATGCAAATATTTGAATATCACAAATTTAGTAAAACAAAGCAAAAGCTGAATCAAGTAACTGGATGCAAGTACACAAGTTATTACAGGCGTGTGGCGGCCGATCTCCTTTTCCTTTTTTTTTTTTTTGTTACGGCAATTAACAGGAGCACAAGAAAAGTACCCCTGGAGCGTTGTGGCATAAGCGGAGTCTGAGCTACCGGTCTGGAACTGTTCTCCCCCCGCGACGGTGATTCTATCTATCGCAAAGCCTACCCCACACGCATATCTCATGACGAACTTTGCCCTGCGGAACTAGGCCATTACGGTCGTCCAACCCGCAAGAGATCTAAGCTATGTACAGGAGCTGAGAAATTTACAACGTCGGCGGCCGCCCCTGAATCTATCCAAACCTGAGGGCTTGTACAGGTGGCACGATAAATCTCGCCAGCTCGACTAGGAACCGAACCTCGCTTCTGCCACGTTTTCTATGTTATTTAACCTCAATTCCATTTTAAAATATTCAATCTCTTATAACTCTGATATTAACAACAACTGAACAAGTGTTAAAGTTTCAAAGGGCAATAATATATTGTATACGATAGAAACATTCATCAGCAAAGTATTTACAAAACAAAACTTAGCAAGGATTTATGCAACAAAGAACTGATGTGAAATAAGCTTGTACAAATAGAAATATCATGTGAGGTTAAAACTGTAGAACATGAAATTTACGTTCAATTAAATTTATACAACAAATAAAATTATTGAGGTTAAAATTGTGAGATTAAAGAAATGTAGTATGAGGTGGAAGATTGCAGAGTTACCAAAATTTACAGGAGATTAATATTTGCCACACTTTATCAACGGTTCAAGCAAAGAGTTTACATTATGCCAAATTATATCATGAACTAAAGGATTGGTTATTTCAAAAATAATTTACTTTGAGAGTTTAAAATACTACGAACTGGTTACCCCAACAAAACACATAATAAACAAATACAAAAATATCCAATCATCGCTCCGAGGGAAAAAGCGTCTCGGTGATGTAAATCCCAAAATCGTTGCGAGGAAAAAGCGTCTCGGTAACGTGAATTTTCTGTAGCGTTGGGGGCATGCCTTAATTAATTAATCAATCTGGCGTTGCGAAACATGCCCCGATGAATTAATCGTGATAACGATGATAACCACCTAAGGGGAGAAAATATCATAACCCCCCCGCCAGTCCGCAGTATAATGAACTTGTTTAACTGCCGTAAATGATCTATTAGCAATCTTGTGTGAAGAATTTAGAAGTGTTATAATGTAACACTTACGTATATGCATCCAGAGACCTATTCGTAATTAAACACAAGGTGTTTTTCCTGACTAAGTGAATTTCATGAAATCTTCTAGCAAATGGTTAATTTAAATAATCCTGATTGTTAAATTGTGTTTGCACTAGCTGACTATTAAGAAAAACTAGCTTGATTGGTGAATTTACAAACAAAGAAACAGATTCACAACACGTGTTCGCGTCCGACCGGAAGTCTGCAATTTTCGATTAAAGGGGCGCAAGAATTTACCGCGCGGGTTGGGGACAACTGTATCATTATGAAAAATACGTTTGATCGTCGTTAAACAAAGGCTTCCTCCCGTTATATTAACTACCAAACCAACTAATTTAAACCTAGTTCTTACCACGTGGTCACACACACACAGCCACATTCGTAATGACACATTCTACCCCATGCACCTTTTTTTCTACCAACCCTCTAACTGAAATCACCCTAGCGCTACGTGCTGCTATCTAACCCAAAGATCATGCAAACTAACTCCTAAGCGCTACGTGCATTAGACCATCCATGCATATTTGGTTGCCTATGTTTAAGGAGTTCCTTTTCGTGATTGAACTTTTTTTTTTTTAAATTCAAATTATTCAAATGCGATTTCGCGCCGCTGTTAATTAATTTCAGCGCGAAAACTTTGATTTAAATTCGGTCACCACAACAATAATTTTTCTTTGTTATCGGGAATAGGACTACATCAAAATTAAAACCAATATTTTGCCATGTTTCGTCTGTTGACCATATACATTTTCAAGACTGTAAAAGAACAATAAATACATGGTTGGTGAGTCAACTTCTCTAAAAAATTATGTGGTTACAAATAAAAGGTTACATACTTCCAATGCATTGATGTGTTTTTTAAAACTGAACATAGAGATTAAGCCCATATGTTCAAAGTAGTTATAAAATGTCTGGTATTTAATTGTACTTCAAAAAATATATTTTAATTTACAGTTACCTGTCACAAGGATCATCCATGCAAACAACAGCTTTGGTGTTTCAGTTGGGCTTGACTACTGTGCATCACATTGTTAAACAGTGCTGTGCAGCTATTTGGGAGACTTTAGCACCAATATATTTAAAACCACCAACAACTACTGAGGAGTGGAAAAAAATTGCAAGTGAATTTTATACATTTTGGGACTTTCCCAATTGCTTGGGAGCAATAGACGGGAAACAAATCAGCATTCAAACTTCTGCAGGCTCAGGATCGTTGGATTTAAATTATAAAAAAGATGTTAGTATTGTTTTACTAGCATGTGCAGATGCCTCATATAGGTTTACATTCATAGATGTGGGTGCATACGGGTTTCAAAATGATGGAGGTCTATTTGGCGAATCAATATTTGGACTCGCTTTTGATACGAAAGCATTAAATGTCCCTTCACCGTCTTATTTGCCAGGAACAGAAACTCGAATGCCATATACATTAGTAGCAGACAAATCTTTTCCTTTAAAATCTCACATTATGCGTCCTTATCCAGGTAAAAATGTACAACTGAGAGAACGTATTTTCAATTACCGTCTTTCACGTGCACGTAGAATTATCGAAAATGCTATTGGTATTCTAGTTGCGCGGTGGCGCATTCTACGAACAACTATCGTAGCAAAAGCTGAAAATGTTGATAATATAGTAAAAGCAGCTGTTTGCCTACATAATTTTGTTAAAAAAGAAAACGAGACTGTGTACTGTCCACCAGGATATGTAGATTCGGCTGATGCTGAAGATGGTCTTTGGCGAAGTGAAATTGAAGCCCTTCCCTCTGTTGGCAGAGTATCTGCAAATAATGCAACACACAGGGCATTTCACTTCAGGGATACACTGAGTCATTATTTTTTAAGTCCCCAAGGTGAAGTGCGATGGCAATATAATCGTGCGTGAATGTAAAAGTATGTAGGACCAAATTTTGTTTTATAATAGGGCATAAAAATAAATGCAATTAGGTATATTTTGTAATTCAGTTTATTTTAATTATAATAATTATGAATAAATCATAATGTATTTTATGTGTACAATTATTATTACTAATTCCTATCCTCATTTTCGTACTTCTCTAGGATCGGCATAAATGTATATTGTCATTTTCGCTTTGTTTTTGGTTTTCTTTTCAAATTGATTTAATGTCAGAGTTATGTAATCATTTGAAGATCGCTTGTTACGACGTTGTAGAAATAGGGCCAACGACTCAGTAAACTATCAGCAGATATATCACAGTCAAATGGTAATTTATTAGAGTAGTAAAAAATGAATGTAATTTCAATTCTGTAGCAGTGTTAGTATGTAGTAATTTTTGGTCGTACTTCCGAATAAGGTAGTTATTATGTTGCTGATAGTATAAAAATTTGAAGAACCTAAGTTGAACATGGCAATTACAAATAGCGGAAAAAAAATTAAAGAACAATATTCAAGTTTAGATCTTATCAAAGAACAGGTAGTACAGCATCAGTAAAGGGTTTAGCGTTCCTCATTACAAAAACTAAGGACTTAAGAGATGATTGAGTTACAGTAAATAAACGTTGCTTTAAAAGCTAAGTTTTCTATTAAAAATTATGCCTATAAGTCACAGGGTGAGATAACAAGATTGTTTATGCTGTAGTTGTGAAGAAATAGTAACTGTGTTCTAGCGAATAAAACAATAATGCATTTTGCTATATTTAACGGAAATCCATTTAGAAAACACCATTTTACAATATTATTAATATCTTTTTGTAATAGTTTACAGTCATGATGTGATTCAATCATCATGCATAATGTTATATCATCAACTTGTAGTTCAAATCTAAATTATAATGACACAGGTTACATCATTTATGTAAACGAGGAACAAAAATGGTCCTCAATTGCATCCCTGGGGTACACCTGAGGGTTGAATATAATTTTGAGATCTACTCGTATAACCATTAAATACAACCGTTAGTTCTCTGTCAACTAAATATGACTGGAAAAGTAATAAGAGAGATTTATAAAAACCAAAATGGGGAAGCTCTGACAGTAGAAGATGATGAATAATGCGATCAAAAGCTTTGGACATATCAGTGTAACTTGTTTGTTCCGATTTAATTCTTCAGAGAAGAAAATAAATTCGTAAGTGTATATCGGTCAGCCATGCAATACTAATGGAATTTTGTACAAGAATACAGTTGCAAAGAATTTATCAAAGCTAGATAATATAGACATTGGTTTGTAATTCTGTGTGACTGCTACATTACCGCCCTTATGTATGGGACAAACGCGAGTACATTTCCACATTGTAGGAAATACACCACTACTAATAGTACTAATACAGTTGTTGAAAATATAGTGCAATGGTTCTATTAATATGTTTGAACGTTTTTTAATGAAGGATGCTGGAATACCATCACGTCCAGCCCAAGAGTTAGCCGCTAATTTTTATGGCATTCTTAATATCATCATTTTTTATTGCGGAGATATGAATATGTAAACTGTCATTATTTGGAGTCTACAAACTATTAGATTGAGTAGTATTTGCGGTATTAAAAGCGCAAGAAAAATGTAGGCTAAATGTATTAACTACATAATATGTGTGTCGATCAGTTATTGTAATATTACCACAAGTAAGTTTGCCAGGTATAGCTGTTAGATTTTTTTTTGTTCCTAATGAATTTTCAAAAGTTTTTAAGACCAGAAGAAGAACTAGACTGGATTTCTGAAAGGTATTCTTGTAGTTCCTCTTAATTAACTGTCAATTTTTTTAAATAACGTCGTCACTTTTTGCTTAAAGACGATGGACGAATTGTCCCAAGCATCCCCCCATCTACATGACAATATAAAAAAATCTCTAATAGGGAAACAATGACAGGTGAATGGACATGAATTTCGTCAAAATTACTTCATTACAAATCTATAAAACGAATAAATACACACAATGTTTTTAATGCCCAAGAAATTTTTTGTGATTCTTGTATTTTCATAGGTTAAACGTTTTTTCAGAATATTTTAACAGTGTTTATAGTGAATCACAGCCAGTTGATATCCAAAACTCCGCAGTAAACTCCTTTTATATTAGCGTTCCTGGTATTACTGAAAAAGACATATTATTTTGCATTAAAACAATTGAAAAACAAATTAACTTCAGGTACTGATCAAATTCCTGGTTTCTTGATCAAGGACTGTCAGTCGGTATTTGTGAAACCCTTGTATATTTTATTTAAGTTGCCACTGAAATCAGGTACTTTCCCTGATCAGTGGAAGCAGGCACGGATATGTCCCATATTGAAGAAAGGTAATCCATCTGTAGTGACTAATTATAGGCCAATATCTATCATTTCAAAATTTTCCAAAGTCTTTGAAAAGATCTTGCATAAATATATTTACAATTATGTGAAACCTTTGATCTCCACTTCACAGCATGGATTCATGCAAGGTAGGTCCACCACCACGAATCTTGTTGTATTTAGTCAATATATTTGTGAAAGTCTTGACTCCCGGGAACAACTGTGTATACAGACTTCCCCAAGGCCTTTGATTCTATAGATCATTATATACTTCTCGAAAAACTCCGTCGTATGGGATTTACTGATGCTTTAATACAACTAATGAGATCTTATCTAATCAATCTAACACAGTTTGTAGAGGTTTAGAATATGCGCTCTAATCCAATCACTCTGGGGTACCGCAGGGTTCTAATTTGGACGCAGACGATTTGAAGATATATCACAAAGTGTCAACACTTGAAGACTGTCTCTTAATACAAAAAGGCATGAATGCGCTAATGTCTTGGTGTTTAAGTAATCGTTTGCTGTTAGGAGTAATATTTGACGAGAAACTGACTTTTACTCAACACATAATTCTATAGTAGCTGCTTCTTATAAAAACTTAGGGTTCATTTATCGTAACTGTCAAACATTTTCAGATACGGACTGCTTAAAATCTTTATATATGTATATCACTAGTAAAGTCCAAATTAGAGTACGGGTCATTAGTTTGGCACACCATTTATGAAGTTTATATCCATCAATTAGAAAGTGTGCAAAGAAAATTTTTAAAGTATCTGGTGTTTAAAAGAATTGACAGTATCCTGTTCAAGGCTTTAGTCATGCACTCCTGCTCGAATGGTTTGAATTGGATTCCTTAAACTCCAGCCGAGTGGCCTCTTCAATTAAATTCTTATATGCAATACTCCATAATAGTATAGATTGTCCAAATCTTATGAATAAAATTTATATACTGGTTCCTCGTATAAACACTCGTACGCCGGTCTCATTTTATCCATCAAAAGTACGTACAAATATTGTTAAGAAATGCCCTATTTATGTAATGAGCACAAATTTTAATAAGTTTGCCAATGGATCTAACATATTTTTTGAGAGTTTAAAAAGCATCATTAATGGAGCTAAGCATTTACTCAACGCACACATTCTGTATAAATAGGCATACTTTGTATTATTTTTAGGTTATATACTTTTTTGATTTTGTTTTTTGTTGTATTATTGTGTATATATGTATTTCCTGTATTTGAGCTACTAGCCTGTAGGAAATAAAGATGATTATTATTATTATTAATGTATTGAGACTATTGAGAGAAAGTAAACATAGGTAACTATGAACATGAAGAAGAGACAGTATCAAGAATGTAGAAGAATTTTTATTTTTGTTTCTAATATTAAACTAATGGTGATGTGATTGATGGAAGAAGGATCCATAACTAGCTTTTCCATGAGGCGTGAAACTGGAGGGCTACCAGAACGTACGTCACCACTGTTCCTGATATCTGAAAGAAGAGAAATAAATTTGAGTAAACGTTTAAATATTGCTCCAAGGAGTGGAAAATTATCATAATGTATCACACATGTCTAATAAAAAAGTAAGAAAGAAACTGCATCTAGCTCTAAATGAACCATTTAAGATAGTCTTGGAGGTAAGTTAAGTTGAATGACGTTGTATTAACATTTCACTTAAAAATGACAGTAGCTTTCAGTTCGGGATTCGCCAGACGATCAGTTTCGTGATTAGTAAATTCTCCATGGTCGAGTTTAGTTCTTGAAAAATTAATATTTGTGCAATAATTTGGATTGGTTAATTGAAAAGAATTATCCTACATAGGTTACATTCAGAAACATCAAAACAAATGTTGCATTCGACTTATTGAAAGTAAGCTTTATGCTTACCTATGTTCTAAATCTATTATTATCATTATTGTAACTAGCTGATATCAGATGAATGTTGGAGAACGAAAAACATTTTTTTTTTGTTTCTACTTACCGAAGCTAGAAGTCTCGTTCCTACAGTGAAAACATTTGAAGCTCGGAGCACGGGTTTCTGTATTGTTAATGTAGTTATCAACACTTCTACCTATCGCAATAAAATATCAAAATTAGGTTATGCAATAAAATTTTTACTACAAGTAAAATGACAATAAATAGAAATTTTGTAGCCAGAACGAATAATGAAGACATTGGTAAGATTTGCGTACAGGAAGATACTCCACAATAACTAGAGTTAAGTTGTTAAGTGTCTAGTTTCCATTGTTCGCGAATGGTAATCTATCGTTCAGAAAGTGATTTTAAGAAGCTTGTGGCCAGTAAACAATTTATATTCGAAAAATATCCCCAAGAAGGCTCAAGAAAGTCCCCATCCAGATTGTGTTAAAAAAGCCAAAGTGCGTCTTAATATGAACCATAATTCTACATATCAAAAATAGTGGTACATACTTTGTAACAATTTTTATTGCATCGTTCGAAATTTCATCGTGTTTACATTTTTTTAACGCTTTAAATAGTGGAAGATCTATAACTTAACCGCTAGCCACTATTAAGTAGCGTCAGTGTTATATACGTACGTTGTCAACCTGACCTGACCTAACCTGACTGTTATGTACCTAAATTTACACCTTTTGTTTTACTATACATACCTGCGCTGCCTCGAAAGTAGTTAATTTACTAATTGGAAATTTAAACAGGAAAGATAAGATGTCTTCGTTCTAGAACAAATAAATTTATATGATTACTATGAAGATAGTAACATTGCCAGCTAAATGCTTAACTACCATGCGTCTAAATTACAGTATAGAATTTCATTTAGAATTTCGGAATACAGGCGTTAACAGCATTAACATTGGTCTTTGGAAAACTGCAAAAGCAAAAAGAAAAACTGGTTCTATGAGCATTAATTTCGAAATGGAATCGAATTGGGAAATCGTTAATTTACATAAGGTTGTATACACATTCTGTGACATTATTAGAACGCACGAATAAACAGGAAATTGATGGTTCATTTGTGTAACGAAATAATATTTACTGAAAAAGGTTAGCAGCATTTAACGGAAATAGCGTCCTTGTGTTTCAAAAACAAAAAACGGTAGGAGAAATGAGATCTATCTCACTCGCCAGATTTTCTAATTTTGTCGTTGTAAATTTTAATTGGAAAAAAAAATTGGCTGGTTATTTCGACAAAACGTCCCTCGCTTTTGAAGTATTACGTTTTTGATGTGCACGATCGAGAAACCTGTGTTTATAAATCTGGCATAAAATTTTTAAATTGTGTTTTTGCCGGGTATGGGACGATGTGGGAATGCTGCAGCAAAATTTTGCGCAATTTCTCTGCTGTCGATAAACCTTTAATGTATGCATCAGTGACCATTTCCACTTTTTCTTTAATTGTGTACTGCGGCATGTTGACGAATTACAATATTATCCCCAAAAAAATACAAATATTTTTTTTAAGAAATATCCTTCAATTTGGAGCATAACCTTTAATAAAATCGACAAAAGATGACCCAAATTACATCCAGTAAAAATTTCAACTCTGAATCTTTACCCAAACATAAGTTTAGTTAACATGGGGTAAGTATAAAATTTAATATGAGAATCCCTATGGCCATATCACGACCGGTTTTAAAATTTGTAATTCAGTTGATGAAAGAATGAAGCATGCAGAGTGTCCCAGATAAGTTTCTGCGGCTTCTTGACGTGAAAACGGATAAACATATTAAAATTCTGTAAGCGTCATTGTTTCTAGCTTGAAGGGAAAATCTTAATTTAGTACATTCAAATATGACGACGCCGACGTTATTTACTTTGTAAAATACCGACGTATATATTTTTCAACTGATTTTAATAGATAATTATATCTGCGGACACTCAAGATAAGTTAGTTAAAATGAACGCAACTGATTAAAGGAGCGAAAGTAATTGCAAAGTATCAATATGGAATATAGGTCATTAAAAAGGTAAATAACAACTTACCTTTTTGTTAAGTTTTTTTTCAGCAACAATTAAAACACCTACAATTTCTAAAATTGTAACCAATGATCTTGCTTCCAAAATACTTAAAGTAAAAAAATTATAGTCATAAAATTCTATTAATATATAGATATTTAAAATTAGCGACGCTGTGGATAAACCCACCCATCCTATTAAAAGACTTGTCATATAGTTGGTCATTAAACCAACGTTACAATTAACGACATGAAACAACTTGTAGTAT
Source organism: Zophobas morio (assembly GCF_036711695.1). Lineage (NCBI taxonomy): Eukaryota > Metazoa > Arthropoda > Insecta > Coleoptera > Tenebrionidae > Zophobas > Zophobas morio. The sequence goes on from NW_026972122.1 coordinate 13,443,652, forward strand.
TTTTGGAAAAAAGCAAAAGAGTCTGTTAGTGATTCCTTCAAGGACTGCTCCACGGCTTGTAACACAAAAGCTACAACGTTAACTCTTTGCCAGATTTCCAGGGCTGCAAAGCATTGAAAAGTATATGATAAGAACACAAAGATTTGTCTCAAAAGATTCCCTGGTTTGTTATCGTATGGAAAATAGAAATACAGAATGCTCATACCAACGTTTGCTAACACGATCGTACCATAAAGTACAGCCCTTCGAATTTTAAACTTCTGGTTGTCTTTAAGGGTTAAAATGGTCCTTAAATTATAATCTTCGCAATTTTTATACAAATCATTCCAACAATTCAGTTCTAATGTGTGATGCCGTAGTTTTGAGAAAATTGTCAAACTTAAGATAGTGCCAATCGCCAAATAAATTTCATCTTCTATAAAAAGTATACACAGCGATTTTTCTTGATGACAGACTTCAGGAGTATACACTATATAAGAAACTAAGGGAATGACAAAAGTCAGGGCCATCAACGTATTCCAAATCGAGCAAACAATGGATATCCTAAACTCTGAATTTTCAGAAAAGTGTGATTTTGAATGTTGGCAGTAACCCTGAATAGGATAAGATTTTTTAACAAAGTCATATTCGGTACGTAACATACACACTAGGCAATTTGATGCTTTTGCCATCACGAGCGCTTTCGATCAACTGAACACTAATAAAGCTGAGCGAAGATAAATACTACTATTTAATGATAATCGATTTCCTCTTTTAATTTATGGTGCATTGTTTGCTATGGGCAAAGTAATGTTTACGGGAATACTAATACTACTAATTAATTAATATTCCCTCTGTCCGAAAATATGGTATACATTTTACAAAATTATTATAATTCACGAGTGATGACCAACAAATTATAATCAAGTAATTTTGTCTGCAACTTGTATATTAATGGAACATCATATAAATGGTGGACTGAGATCTAAGGTACGTTCGTTTCTGTTAACAGTGATCAAGAAAATGACTACAATAACAACAAAATAAATCGAGACCCGCTGAATTTAGAAAGTAAGAGATTTTGGAAAGAATAATTAAATAATAGTAAATTTTCATTCATGGCATAATCCCTTGCATTATAAACTAATATCATACGCTATTTTATGGTCGAAGTGGCGGTAATAGACCATCGGTTTTAATTTCTAAGTCCCAGTTTTATTTTCACCTTAATAAAAATACAAATGACAATTCCTGTTGGTTGCTATAACGTTTTTTCAAACAATTCCATTGTCTTGTGAAAAATCCCTATGGTGTACCATTGTGTTTCTCACACAAATCGTGCCATAATCTGAAATCGTGCACGAATATTGAAGATAGTTGTTAAGTCGTTAATAAACAGTAAAACAAAAAAGGACCCAAGTTGGAACCTTGTGGGACTCCGGACTTAACAATAAATTTTTGTGAAATGAAACCCCTATACATTACGTAATTAAATCCGTCTTGAACGTAACTATCAAGTAAACTCAAAAGTGGAGAGCTGAATCCATAATTATTGAGTTTATTCAGTAATACTTTATGATCCACCCGATCAAAGGCTTAGAAAAGTCCGTATATATAACGTCCACTTGTGAATTGTTATCAAGGGCTTTGGCAAGGTAATGAGTGATACACGACAGGTTGGTGACAGTTGATCTTCCGCTAACAAAACCATGCTGATCATCTGAAATTATATTCTTCACGTTATAATAAATGTGTTTGTATAATATAGATTCAAAGACTTTAGAGATGTTGGACAGAATTGTTACGGGTCTAAAATTTTCAATCCTGTCTTTGTCTCCCGATTTAAATATGGGACATACTTTTCCAACTTTCCAACAGGATAGACGGACGTATCAATTACTACATTAAACATTTTCCGAAAAGTGGAGTCACCAATACGCTAGCAGTCTTTCAAAAAAAAAAAAAAAATGAAGGTATAGAGTCATCACCAGATGAAAACGTAGGTCTAAGTCTCTTTATAGCTTTTAGTATTTCATTTTCAGAAATTGTTCTTACACTAACGCCTGCAAAAATGCGAGAGTCTGAAGACTGACCCTGATAAACCACCTGAAGATTGAACATAAGACTTTGAAAAATGACTAAAAAAAGCGTTCGCTATTTCTTGTAGTGATTCTAAGCGTTCATTGCCTAGAGACATAGAAGCCGGAGTCCTCATATCCTTACGTTTGTTATTGACAAATACACAAATATCCAACACTTTCTGGGATCATTGATTAATTTTTGTTCGACATTATCTATATAGTTTTTAGAAGCAATATTAGTGTCCAATTTAATTTCACGCCGAATATTTCCATACTCCTCAAGACAAGATTCAGTTTTAAACTTCTTGTATTTTTTAAAGAGTTTGTCTTTTGATTTGATTTTCCGAATTAAATCAGCTGTGAACCAAACAGGAAAAGCTCCCTTTTTAGGTTTTATTTTAGGAACAAACCTGTCGAATAGTTCATATAATTTTACATAAAACAACTTACAAACTTCATCGGCGGAGTTAATACATATTATCTAAAAAACCCCAGTTCATCTCAATCATAGCATTATATAAACCAGTAAAATCAGCCTTCTTGAAGTTATAGCAATTAAGATTTTATTCTATTTTTTTTTTTTTTGTAAACCTAAAAACTGTTAAAATGAGACCTGACTACCGTTGTCAAAGATATATTATAATTTTTAATAAATAAAATTCAGTTTTATATCAAACAACAATCTGTTTCAATTTATACACACTAATTTATTATTTACATATTTACAATATAGGTACAGATTTGATTATACTCCTTATACACATAGGTTTATCGAAGTCTTTGGTTGGAGTAATCACCGCCACATTACTAGTAATAAACTTGTAAACTACAATATATGTACACATTTCAACTACAAAGTAAAAATATCGCTCACATGTCATGATACTGTTTTTAATAAACTGACAAAACTATGATTAAGTAAGAAAATACGACAAGGTTGCCGTCCGAGATCGGTATTTTTGCTCAAATTCAGATTTCTACACATTGTATCAACAAGCCCAAAAAGGAAACCTATTTCAATTACGTGCTTTGGTTTTGTTAAGTGTTTTTTCACCTGTGTACCCATTTGCAAGAAGAAACAAAGTTTCGTAGTTGGGATGCTTTCAGCATCTTCAGTATTTGGTCGCAGTAAATTTCCCGCTTCCTCTCTGAAACAAACTTTGTGAGTTTGTCAAAAGAGTGCATTTTTGGGAAATCATTGTGAAATGCATTAAAACGCTATGAACAAATTTAAACCACAAGGCACTTACACGCTTGAAGAGGACTATGGCTTGGTACAAAATGTTGATTTTAGTTATGCAAACGAAGTGGACGCATAGTGAGAAAAATGTTCGACGATGGACAACAGCCTTGACGTCGTTTCTTGCTAATTGTGACTGTAAGTGGTTAAAAGGTGTCATGGCACATTACATTTAAATTTTTTAAAATATTTTATATTAGAACCGCCGAACAGATGCAGACAAAAAGGCGCGTCGTGAAATCGTGAACAATGAATCCAGCGTTGCTATTTGTTAGAAGACTGACACCTTAATAGAACATGTAGAACCACGGGTTGTTCATGCGTCTTTAACCTGAATATTACATCCGTTTGGCGATTCTGATACAAAAAATTGTAAAATATAGGTACAAAATACGAGACACACACATTGACGAAATAAATAACATAATTATTATTAAACCATTAGAACTAAAATTAATTGTGCAATGGAAAACTATCTTAATCAAAATCTTTTCCGAGTGAAATGTGTTAGGGTAATATTAAAAGACGTTATACCCGTGGACGGCTTTTCTACACAAGTATGACTTTAAATTAAGATAATTTTCTATCGCAACGTAATGTTTTCTATGTAGTGATTTCGGAATGTAGGGACAGTTTGTAGCTACTACGATGACAAGATGAAGTTTCTGCTGATGGTGCAGGTATTTTGCCTAAATTCTCTGGTTTGGAATTCGTTTAGCGTATGTTTTACTGCAATTTTAAATATTTTATGATATTGTGAAACATTAAATTTAAAAAGTTACCTTAAAACGCTCTTCTGTTGATATTGTCCAGATTAGTTAGCGGTATTAAACCGCGAAATAGTTAAGGTTAGAAAAGTCAATCCGCCTTAGATATATTTTGTGCAGATTCCAAATTAAAACACCACCTTGCTGTTTTAAATTCGATGTTTTGATGTTTAGGAAAGCGTCTATAATGCAACATGTTATAAGTTATAAATAAAAATAAGTACTTTGGTCAGGAAATTTACCTCTTTTAAAAGAGTTGATATTAAATGTTGACCATTACAAAATTGTATCCATTTTCTAGGTTTTCCACAATCCATTTTGAAATGGAAGTATTTTTCAAAATATTGTTCCAATAGTTATTGACGAATAACAAGTTTTGGTTCCAACTTTTTAAAAAATTATGGAAACTGCACTGAAAATTTAAACCAAATTTATAAAGTTAATTTCAAAAAAATTTTACTTACCTTATTTTATGTGTTTTGTTTGCATTTTTCAAGTTGTACAGTAGGACGTACGACAGGTTTTGCTGCAGCTTTCTCAGTATTGTTGTGAAGGCGTCGCGAAAAAAATTTGTACTGAAATTTCATGGTTAGAAAATGCATAATATCTTGCGATGATGATGACTCACCTAAAGTAAAACGTTGAGGCTTAGCTTGGTTTGAATGGAAATACAGTTGAAAAATTATCATAAAAAAATTACCGATCGAGTTTGCATTTATGTGGTCAAGTAATTAAAATTTGGGATACTATGAAAAATAATTTATCCAAAGTTAAAATTTTGTGTCATTAGAAGAAACAATGAAGAAAATATATATAAAAGAAATCGTCATGTCAAATTAGTTTACTCAATTTAAATATGTATTCATAAAAGAAAGTGATTGACTTATGTTGCATGTAGCTATTTTGCGACAAATGTGAAACATAAAATCTCAAAAACAACTTTTGATTTCCAATTAAAATTTGTTTTTAGTTTATTTATACAGTCTCTGAATTTGAGCGAATTTGACATATTTTGGTAGATGTTAAATAAATTAATTAAGATAATACAACTCTTCACACTATTTTAAGACAGATGAAGGATATAGGCATATTCTTGAGTTACAAATATATTTCTGAAATTTTAAAGTAACATAGTTTTCCATTATAAAATTTTGAAATGTCATTCAGGTTGTGTCAATGTAAATATCAATTTGTGTAGGCACGGTGTAATATTAATAATAAACCGTTCTTGGTTTGATTAATAAAATAAACAAAAACATTTTTCGACAGAAATTCCTTCGCCCTTAAAAAGTATAGTTTGACAAATCCCACTTCTATAAAAACTTATAAAATTTGATTTTGCGTAATCCGGAAAGCGTGGACAATATGAGATAAATTTGAAGCAGATACCAACAGGAAAAAATCTACGAATTCTCATTTGGTCAGTATATGCTTAACTTCGACTGTTTATGTTTATATTTCGAAAGAATTCCACTATTAGCACGTTTAGTTTACAAGCAACAGCGGTTAAAAGGAAATGAAATTTGTTTGATTTTGTCTCCTCAACGTAGAAAAGAGGGCTGATTGATTAATCAACCAGACGCAGTTTTCCCCAAACACTCATAAATTTGAAGAACATTTATTCGGCAAAATTGTAAAATGACGGACAAATTTTGTTATTGTTATAAAATTGGATTTTTTGCGGAAGCATGTTATAATATAAAATTTAAAAAACACTAATTCGGCAGAAATATAAGATGACGTCATCATTTGTTGGGAAAGCCATCAACGAGTAAGTTTTGATTAACGATTTATCCTTACAAAACTTGTAAAAAGATTAATCAAGTGGAGAAAAGAAGTCCTGGGTACCGCCCAAGAAAATTAACTGAAGAATTAACTGAAATTGGATTGGTGAAGACTGTGTTTTAACTCAAAGAAAATAAAAATTAAATTGTTATAAGAAAATCCTCAATTATAAATAAGCTAACTTACCATAGACAGAGTATCAAAGACTTTCACCACTCCTTAGAACGTGTGTCCTTTATACCAGGAAGACACAACACACCAGAGGCTATCGAAACTAGGTTTCAATATACTGTTCAATATAACAGGATAACGATTAAAAGAGAAAAATAGTATATTTTGCAACAAGAAGTGAAAGTCATACTTTTTTCGTGAGTTGAGTATTGTTTCACGAGTCGCGCAGCGGCGAGTGTAACACACTCAACGAAATATAATACAAAATAAAATTTCCTGAAATTTATATGTAGTTAGGTATGTTTTTTGTCGTAGAAAAAATAGCATTTGCGACTCGAACTGAAAGTCAATTTTTTCGTTCGTTGAGTGTGTTACACTCGTCGCTGCGCGACTCGTGGAACAATACTCAACTCACGAAAAAAGTATGACTTTCACTTCTTGTTGCAAAATATACTATTTTATTGATGAATTTGGAAACAAATACATTTTAGGAGGTCGTATATATGGAAAGATCAGCAAGTAACTGTACAAAGTTAAAGCTCAGCTGAGAGGGCCTAATTACTCGATTGCGGCAGCAATGTGTGTTAGCTTTTTATACTTATTTATGGTTCAAGACAGTCCGTATAATGCTGTACATTTTGGGGAATTTTTAAAAAGCCTATTAATCAAGAAGATAATATTAGGGGCGTGGATACTGTCATGGACAACGTAAGATTTCACCGAACTGAAGAAATTCAACAATTGATACGATAAAAGTGTAGCGTTTTCTTCTCTGTGTCGTGTGTCGCTGTTGTCTGGCTCCTCGCTCTAAAAATAGGTAATCTCTAATTTCAAACAAAATTTAAGCTTCATCATGACACGAGGTGATACTAGAAACAAAAAGTGATCTCTTGTGTGACATAAACTGTGAAAGTTTTTTCTAAAACACTGTTATAAAAAGAATAGCAAGAAAAATTCCGCTAAAAAAAAATAGGTGACAGAATGTGGAAACAATGAAGTCACGAACTCAAACCTCAATTATTATGGCTACATTTATTCAGGTGCAATAAGGACACCGTCAAGGCGAAGCTGACGTCATATCTTAGTAAAAAGCTTCCCGATCAAAAGTTTCAGATCTTAAAATAACTGTACAGTCCAGAATTTTCAGTCCAATACTATAGGTTTTTTCACCAGAGTAGGTGCAAATTTGATATCAGAACCACATCGACATCAGAATTGTGAACCAAATCAGTTGAAAAAGTGTCCTACTAATACTAACATCAAACCTGATGTCACGTTGTCTTCATCTTCATCCCAAACTAATAGAAAACAAGTAATTCAAGAATTACAAGACAGTTAAGGAGTATTCACATTTCAGTTGACTGACATTTTGTTCTTCAACATCCAATCAACTAGGCATAAAATAACTCTTGCTTGAATCTCTTCTCATAAAGAATACAATAATTTTTTCAGTGCTATGTATTAGTGAATACTGGCTGTTAAAACAAGAATGTGAATCTCTTATTATAAATCAATACACTCTGTCATCATACTTTGCTTGAACATAAGGATATGGAGGATCGATGATTTTCACTCAGAACTTCCTTATTTGCAACAACATTCCTGAGATCACCAGCTTGTTGCAGGAAAAAGTATGTAAAATGTGGGTTGTCTTTATCCCTGCATTAAATTGGACTGTTCTTTCCATATAATAGAAGTCCCGCTGGTAAGCACTCAGATTTTCTAACAAATTTGAATCACGACTTGGAATTATTATATCACAATAGGAAAAGTTTACTTATTGCTGAAGAGTTTAACTCATCATTTACTATACCAAATAAAAATACTCGTAACTTAAATAATTTGTTGAATTATGGCTTTTCACAAATCTAGATATGTCACTAGTTAGGGTACCTAATCTTAATACAGTTATATCTGACCACAAAAATATTAGTCTGCAAATTAAAACTGAGAAACTTTTTAAGTAAAAAAAAAGTAAAGTAGTTTCTAAATATGTATGCCCCTTAACAAGTATGGATAAAACTATGTTTTATAATAACAAACGGCATGTCTGTTCCTATAACATTCATTTGGCAGAAACATAACCTGTTATGTATGTGTGTTAAAAGAATAGACATGCCATTTGTGAGACGCCTACTCTACACCCGTTAAATGTTTTCTAAAAAAAAAAAAATTACTCAAAGGCAATAAAAATTGTGATAAGCGAACCGAGGTTAAATGGTTTAACAATAAGTTACAAATCATGCCAAGTAATTTGTTATTCCGAGATGATTTCTACATATCTACAAAAAAATATTTAATTAAAGAATATAAAATTTTTTAGAGAAATATGTATATAATAAATATGTATAGGTATAGGTACTACAGTAAATAAGTCTAAGGCTGTGTGGTACATAATAGCATGTTTGCGCAAAACAGTTTCTTATGCAATTTACCTTATGCTTACAGTTATAATTTATAATTATAGATATAAGCATAATTGTAACAGTTATGCTGACGGCTTAGGGCCTTACATTGGCAAGCAGAACTGACTTTCTGACACGTAATTTAATTAATTTTGCACATGAATTATTTAGAAATTTTAGCGACTTGTGGCAATATAGAAGATGTTCAGAACTACTCAGTGTATCAGTTAATACAAAAAGAGTTTCTTTTTCAGTTGCGACATAATTAGAGTTCTAGATGACACTGACTGACATTGTAAAAAAATTCTATTGTTGACAATATAAGATGTAACGATTATGAGTGTTATAATTATAAGACATAAGTTATAAGGGTAAGTGTAAGCATAAGAAAAAAATTATAAGAAAATGTTTTGCGCAAACACGCTAATAATCAACAAACGGTATAAAAATAATTATAAAAAGTATGACTCTGATATCTCACCCGATGTTTTTAACAATTATTTTAACAGCATCTCTAATGATTACTAGATACTAGAAAGTTTACCTGACCCCAAGTATTATCCTACAGGTTTGATGTGTAATAATGTCTGTAATAAAATAATGTTAACATATATTTTCGTTTTACTAAAGTTTCTAAGAGCTGTGTACGGGATGTTACTACAAATTTAAAGTCCAGTTGGGGAAAGTAGGGGAATACCGGCCATGAGTGTAATACCGGCCACTGAATTTTTGTGTTATAAACCAATCTTTTGTCGCGGAAAAGAACAGCTCCATCTAGTAAAGCATTTTTTAGTCATCGGTAAAAAGTTGAGATCCATCCAACTATTGCAGAGGTTTGGTACATGGCTAAACATAATTTGACGTTAAAGCCTAGTTGTAACGAAGTTTCGTATAAGTATTTTTAAGTTTTAATAAAAATTGACAAACGTTTCATATCATCAAAATTTCATATACTAAACGTCAATAGAATCATTTGGGGTTACAAACGCGAATTTTACTTGATAGGAATAAAACATTTAAACGGTGATTTTCTTGTAATCCCGGCCAGCGGTGTGCGGGGAATTCCGGCCAGCCATTATTACACGCGTCTAATACACATTTGTTTTCTGCGCATTTAATCATATGTACGTAGTATATTACACCAGAATTTAATTTTAAGATGCCACGTAAATATATTAGACGCATAGCAAAGGGCTCCTGGTCTTCTGAACAAATGGAAGCACTATTAAGTGCTATTCGCAATGGTAGAAGTACACCAGAAGTTGCAAAATCATTTCGTATTGCTAGAAGTACTTTACAAGACCGATTAAAGAGTGGACCTTCTATGGGCCGTCATTCAGTATTTACTAAATAAGATAAAGAAAGTCTAGCAGAACAAATTACCAAACTTTCCCAAATTTTTTATGGTATATCACCTACCGAAATTAAACGATGTGCATTTACTTATGCAATGAGAAGTAGTATAAAGAAAATAAAAAATATCCACATCTGTATCAAATTTGAGGATTTCCATGCATATTTTCATAACACTCGGTTAGGGAAAAACTGAGTTTGAAAAGTATTCGCCTAAGGAGAACGCAGACAGCTCAGATGTACATACTGTGGTATAAAATTTTATAACTGTTTGCCTGATGTCATAAAAAATCTCAATGTTAAAGTTAAGAAAGAGGTTAAACAACTATTGCAAAAAACAGTGTATACTATGATTATGGCGAGTATTTAAATTGATTTTATTTGTAATAATTTAAAAAATGGTATTCTTTTTTGTGTTTATGTCTATACAAAAACATAATAAACATATATGTATAGGTTGGTTGGTTTTAGATGTTATTTTCTGGCGCATGTAAAACTGTACAGTTTGGGCACGAATACGCACTATTATTAAAATCGACAAATCTGAGCCAATTGAGGAACTATTTAAACAGTGGAAAGTGATTATTAAAAGAAATCAGCCTAGAAACGAAGACGAGTTGTATATCCAAACACAATGCTTCTGAGGCAAGAATCCAAGAGCAATGCCAAAATTATGTGCGGCATTTGGACACATATTTGGGAGATTGCCTCAAGAGAGATGAAATGCGATTTTAAGGGGTATTGATCTCATTCCCCATTAAAATGGATATACCGAGTAAAGACCTATTAGATATAGGCAGAGTAAAAGGATTTTCACAAAGAACTTTTGATGCAGTGGACCAGACTCCATTCCTACCAGAAGTGCCTAATTTAGACTTATGGCGCTCACCAGTTACTCAAGGATTAGTAAAAAGTGACTTATCTGAATTTAAACTCAGAAGTAGCATCACCAGGAAGGCTAACAAAACAGTGTATTTAATCACTGAAGCTTTTGGGAAAGCGAACGTTAAGGTTATTGTTGCGTTATACAGGGTGTCCCAGAATTCGCGCCATTCCCGTGAATGACATGTTCCCTGTCCCGAACTGTGCCGTAATTCGCAAAAAGAATTGTCCAGGCTTTAACCGTGTGAGAACTGGAAGCCGATTAAGTTGACCAATAGAGAGGCTGCTTTTATATCCGAACGTTTCTATGTTCAAAGTTACCTATGCCAAGAACAAAAAATCCGGTAATACTAAAGTTGAATGAATTTTTTCCGAATCCCCCTCCGTCAACAAAAGGAAACAGAAGTGTGGTTATAAATTTAATCATTTTGACAATTGTTTGTCATAAACTGTCACGAAGTTCATCACTGACCTGAACAGACGCTTCTGCCCCCAAAGATGACTGATTAATGTACACAGAGACGTCAAGGTTTACTTTAAGGCAAGTAGCATGGGACAGAAGTTATTTCTGCTGCCATTCTAGTTAAATTGTGTTTAACTGGGCTGTACATGTCATAAAAGAAGCTGTTTCATTTCATCATAGGCAAATAATACATTTATTACTATTCGACATAGTGTAGATACCGAAGAGCAGGTATTAGAGAAGTCATTTTCTTAGAGCCCCGTGAATAATGTGTTGTACTTTTTAACGAAAAGTAGTGCATTTTCAGAATTCACTATGCATCATATCCCTGGTATTAAGTTTATCGTTATTTCTAAAAAAGAGTACCACATGTTCATTCAAAGAACGTAATTAAGTGTACTAAAACATAAATATCGCTTTTGATTAATCGGTGCTTATGATTTTCAATAAACAGTATCAATTTTTACCGAACAGCTTTGTTGCTGATACCTAATCTAAGCAACGAAAAAAGAGACGAGACTCCACTTCTCTGGTGTATTGAAATCATAGGTATCTGCTGTGGTGTCAATCAGGTGGGGGAGATACTGAAAACGGAGACTTATTCAAGAATAATATTGATGGAAGCGGATCCTAGGAGAAGTGTCCGCTGCGTAGCGCAAATGAGTGGATGCTCAAGATCGACCACTCATCGTATCCTTCAAGAGAGAAGACTGCATCCTTACCATTACACGAGAGTGCAGCATCTGGGACCAACCGACTACCCGATTCCAGCCCATAGATTAATAGTATTGCTCTTGATATGCTCTCATGTTAGCGAAATGTGGATTTTCGTTTGCCCAGAAGTGCCAATGGTGCGCATTAAATATTCCTTTTCGGAAAAATGAACATTCGTCGGCGAAAAGAATGTGCCGTGAAAAATCAGGATTTAGTTCATTTTGTCGCAGTAACCATTGAGCAACATGCACTCGTCGCGCAGTCGGCTCGTCGCAGATGCTGCACTTTCGTCAATAGTAAGGATACAGATTTTTGTCTGTAACGATGCATGATCGATCTTGAGCATCCATTCATTTGTGCCACTTGTTCTTCACCGTCTACGCGTATAATCCGTGTAGCCAGGAAGGCCTTTCCGAATAGGCTAAAAAGATCCATCTTCTTTTGCTGGGTGCAACAAACGACGAAACACATGCTGGTGAAGGAGCCGATGGTTGGGGAAAAGACCTGTATATTCGCGCACAGCAGTGGCTGCAGAGCGTTTACATTCTCCATAAATTAACATCATTTCCAAATATTCTTTATACTAGTATGAATAAGACATCAATAACTTAGTACTGATTTGTATTGTCCTTAAAAAAAAAATGCAACTAAACGATTTTTGTCACATTTTTTATTCGTATCTTTTCAATCTCTAGAAAGTACTTACAACTTTAAAGAAACTGTTTTAAATCATCATGTGCAACATCAATATTATTCTTGAATAAGTCTCCGTTTTCAGTATCTCCCCCACCTGATTGACACCACAGCAGATACCTATGATTTCAATACACCAGAGAAGTTGAGTCTCGTCTCTTTTTTCGTTGCTTAGATTAGGTATCAGCAACAAAGCTGTTCGGTAAAAATTGATACTGTTTATTGAAAATCATAAGCACCGATTAATCAAAAGCGATATTTATGTTTTAGTACACTTAATTACGTTCTTTGAATGAACATGTGGTACTCTTTTTTAGAAATAACGATAAACTTAATACCAGGGATATGATGCATAGTGAATTCTGAAAATGCACTACTTTTCGTTAAAAAGTACAACACATTATTCACGGGGCTCTAAGAAAATGACTTCTAATACCTGCTCTTCGGTATCTACACTATGTCGAATAGTAATAAATGTATTATTTGCCTACGATGAAATGAAACAGCTTCTTTTATGACATGTACCATCGCTGGACAAAAAAAACTGGGACACAATAGGTAACTAGATAATTTTGAAAATTCGAAATTTAAAACGTGTAAGTTGGGCTTTTCCTGCCAAAATATTATTTATTAGGTTTGTGAAACATTTTCGCATATTTTCTTTATTGTTTTCAAGAAATTAGTCGAAAAGATAAAGGCGTAAACGAGAGCGTAAAATTAGGAACGTAACTTTATTCAAGAGAAAATAAAAAACTGGAATTATAACTAGAAACATTATACTGAAGATGCCAATTCAACTGATCAGTATTTTGTCATTGCATTTGCATCGATCACATTCTGTAGTCGACGAGGCATGGAAGCAACTAACTGCCTCATATATCCAGGTGTTACAGTTTCCCATGCCTCGACAATTTTTTCTTGTAATTCTAGTGGATTTCTAGGTCGAAAATCATTTTGATAAATATATTTTTGCATTTCTCCCCGAACATTTTCAATTACGTTTAAATCTGGGCTCCTAGAGGGCCAAGGCAAAACATTCACTCCCTGGGCTTCCAAATACCGACTTACCAGTCGGGCATTATGAACTGGACAGTTATCCTGCAATGGGTTTTATAATTATTAAAAAAAAAAATGAAAAGAAGAGTAGCACAAACTTGTTGAAATATAAAGTTTCGTTCTCCAAAAACTGGTATTACTGAGGGGAGCATAAGTTCCTCTAGAAGCCTTCTGTATACATTAGCGTTTAATCTTTCTTCTACTATTGCGCAAATTCCACGTCCTCTGCTGCTAACCCACCCCCAAACATTAACGAAAAAGCGACCGGATTGTTTATATTTATTGCAATAGCGTTCATCATATCTCGTTCCTGGGGGTCTATAGACACGACGACGCCCATTACTATATGATTTGAAAGTTTTTTCGTCGGAAAATATCACATTATTCCACATATCTGCAGGTTCATTGACAAATTCCTGAGCAAATAATACCCTATTTGCCTTGTTTTGCTCAGTTAAAAATATTTTATTGGCAGCAGCCCGATTTCTTAATTCAGTTTCGTGGACTCTCTTCCGGGCTGTTTTCAATGATGCAGAGAAATTCGTTTGCTGCCTTGCGTTAACCACTGTTTCGAAAGGATATTCTCCAATGAAATTTGCCAATTGAATGTTTTCGTCTGCAGTCGTTTTTTTTGGACGACCCGACCCCGCTCGTCTGATAATTCTACCATATTCATTAATTTTTTTTTCGCCAGTAGGACAGTATTCTTGCTAATATGCAGCTCAGTTGCTATTGTTCTAATTGAGACCCCATCCCTTAAACGTTGCGCAATAGTTTGCTTTTGAACTTCATTCAAACTTGGCATTTTTGAATTGGCACTTGACATTAATCAAGGTGACATTTTTTAAATTTCATTTTGAATTACATTTTAAAGAGCTGTTTACAATGTAAAAATTTTCAGTGTCCCAGTTTTTTATTTCCACCGATGGTACAGCCCAGTTAAACACAATTTAACTAGAATGGCAGCAGAAATAACTTCTGTCCCATGCTACTTGCCTTAAAGTAAACCTTGACGTCTCTGTGTACATTAATCAGTCATCTTTGGGGGCAGAAGCGTCTGTTCAGGTCAGTGATGAACTTCGTGACAGTTTATGACAAACAATTGTCAAAATGATTAAATTTATAACCACACTTCTGTTTCCTTTTGTTGACGGAGGGGGATTCGGAAAAAATTCATTCAACTTTAGTATTACCGGATTTTTTGTTCTTGGCATAGGTAACTTTGAACATAGAAACGTTCGGATATAAAAGCAGCCTCTCTATTGGTCAACTTAATCGGCTTCCAGTTCTCACACGGTTAAAGCCTGGACAATTCTTTTTGCGAATTACGGCACAGTTCGGGACAGGGAACATGTCATTCACGGGAATGGCGCGAATTCTGGGACACCCTGTATAAAATATATATAAGACCTATCCTAGAGTTCGCGAATAGTGTTTGGAGCCCACACCTAGTACGAGACAACGATTTATTAGAAGCCACTCAACGGCGGGTTACTAGGCTGCCTTTTGGTCAGATACGTCCATCATATCAGGATAGGCTCAAACTGATGTGTCTCTCAATGCTCTCCCGCAGACGCAAGCGAGGGGATGCCATTACCGTATTCCGAGCGCTTACTGATGGTGACTCACCTATTAGATATCTCTTCCCTTTAAATACGGATGGCCGTACTAGAAGTCACGCTTTCAAACTCTTAAAAGAGAAGTTTCGCACAGATGTCAGAAAATACTTCATCATTAACAGAGTGTTCGAATTTTGGAATTCCTTACCCGCTGATGTTGTCAGTTGCAAAAATCTTACCGAGTTCAAAATTAGACTGGATTTACATCAACGAGACTAATGCTAACATAACTGTGTTCTTGCGCGGGCATAACAGGCACTAGCCTCTGCCCGAACGCATTTCTAATAATAGTAATAATAATAATAAAAAATGTTGAATTAAAATAATTTGTTATACTTCATTATTATAGATGTAGACATATTTATTAAATTATATTACTTATGCTTGGGTCCTTGTACGTAAACTAAAAAATCTTTATTAAAACAGGCGAAAAACATTTGCGATAAATTGAAAGAATTTTGACAAACAGGGAATTTCTTTTGGGATATGATGTCAAAATTGCAAATACGGAAATAAATTTGTCAAATAGTGAAACACGTTCGACAAACGATGAAAACTAAAAGAAAAACACTGTAATTTCGAAACAATTATGTAGAAACAAATTTTAATTGTAATAAAAATAGCTAAAAATAAAAAAGGCATAACATTCTTAGCACCTGAAGTACAGTCCAACAAATTAAGCTTTTTATTAATTTATCATTTTTTATGATAAACCCCCGCGTATGGTGACAGAATATTGAAAGTCTGTCCCGGCCGCCGCCGGTGGAGAGGAGTTTTGGGGTTGCTGTTGTACCAATTCGATAGGGTTTTCGTTACTATTCGAGGAAGCGGCGTTAAACAATGTCCTACCATCATTATTCCTTCTATCAACGAAAATTTTTGTTCTGCTTTGTCCTAGGTATTTGATCATTTTTTTGCGACCATTGAAGGTAGCGGCGGATAGCGGTGTCCGACCATATTTACGAGCGCAATTGATTTTGGCTCCGCATTTCACTAGGCATTCGACCATTTTTTCGTGACCGAATGAGAATGCTGCGTCAAGCGGTGTCCGACCATACTGATCAGCGCGATTGATTTCGGTTCCGCATTTCACTAGGGCTTTGACAATTTTTTCGTCACCTTTCGAGGACGCTGCGTGAAGCGGTGTCCAACCATACTCATCAGGGCGATTGATTTCGGCCCCACATTTCACTAGGCAATCGACGATTTTTTCGTGACCTTCCAAGGACGCTGCGTGAAGCGGTGTCCAACCACACTTATTAGGGCGATTGACTTCGGCTCCACATTTGACTAAATATTCTACAATTGTTACGTGTCCCTGTCGAGAAGCTATTATAAGAGGCGTACTACCATCGAATTTATTAATAAAATTTACTTGATTAAAACTACTGGAAGATGAAAGTAACTGTTTGTTAACAACCATTTTAAATGCTTCTGCGTATCCATACAAAGCGGCAAAAAATAAAATATTAATATTGTCAGTTAGACTGTACGAATCTTCCAGTTGTAATTTGCGTGATTGTAATAATTCCAGTTCCGCTCCCAAACTTTCACTTTCTCGTGCCCATGCTAAGGGTGTGATTTTATGTAAAAAATCTTGTTCTAATATTTCACATTTATCTAACAAAAACAATAACGCTTTAGAATATTCTTTCGTTTCTAATGAACCACTCATAATCTCGTGATTTGCCTCAATAACATAACCCTTATATTTGGTTCCTACTTTTAAACGCCTATGTCTTTGTCCCCAAGAACAAATGAGATGTAAGGCACTTCTTCCGCACTCATCTTTACTTTTTATTATTTCATTGTCAAAGTTCTCCAATTCATCAAAATTTCTGTATAAAATCCCAATGTGGACGGGTGAACTTTTGCCAGTTAACATGTCGAAGAAGAAACGTACATGATTATACTTTTGATCAAAAAATATGTCCCTGCGTACCTTTCCAAAATTTTTAGAAAAATATAAGGCAACAAAATATTCGGCATAGGAAGCATGTGCAAATTGCGGAATGGCGTTTTGTATTCCAGTCACGATACCAACAGTTGCGAAATCTTCAGAAACAGAATCTATTTCTTGCGAATAATCTATCTTTAATTGTTTCAAAACATTTTCAGGAAATATTACTTTGAGCGCCAATTTTTCATACTGTTTTAATTTTGCAACCTTTTTCTTCCGAGCTTCTTCTTCCCAATAAGTGCTGTTTACAGGAACTTTGCTGTCGTAGAAAAACTTCAATTTTCCCTCAATAAAATAACGATACATGTCGGTCAAGAGAAATTTATTATCTAATAATTCAAAATATTTTGCCTTATTTCGAAGTAATACCTCTGTAAGCAAAAATATTTGAAGAGGGATTCCCAATATATCTATATGCTTTGTAAATGCAAACGTGGATTTAATATTGTCGATGATTGGTTTCAAATCTACAGACGCGATAAAACTATTAAGACGTTTCTTAATGTAATCGTTTTGCTCGACTTCGTTGAGCTGATTGATGCTCATTGACAAAGTACTAAATTTTTCTTCAAGAGAACATCTCAAATGTTGCCTTGCAGTAACCCACTGAATGAAACCTCTTTTTGATAATGTAAGAATGAGATCTAAAGTGGCATTTAAATAATGCGTAAATATTTCATCAAGAGCGTCCCATACATACACCACACTGCGCTGCTTTAAACACATCTTGAAAAATTCTCGTTCCAGTCCAGTGAGGTGTCGATATTTTTCGTTTAAAATAAATGTTTCCAATAAATTTAAGTCTGCTGATATTTCAGATTCTCCTGAATTTTTAAAGAAAGACATAACATCTTGAGCATTTAGAATCACGGTCCAATATCTCGCACAACAGTTGTTTTTCAGACTCTTCGTTAACTCGGTTTTGCCCATCCCTGGGTCACCTGTTATTAGATTTATGTTGTTGCTGAATTCCGAAGACCAAATTTCGTTTTCGTTTTTGAAACGACAAAGTAACCTAAAATTTCGTAGTTCATTAATACTGCCTCTGCTTCGAATCCATTCTAAGTTGTGTTCGTTAGAGAATTTAAAATAGTGTACAGTTTTGGATTCTGGTGTTTTAGAACATATTTTCTGAAAATCAGAATCGCTAAAAGTATTTTCACTCCTTATAAAAATTGGATTATCAAAAATTTTGGAGTCTGTATTACTTAAAAAACCGTCAATATCTGTTAGAGTATGCTTTTTATGTATATTCAATTCCTGAGAATTACCTTCGCAATTTAAAATGATAACAGTATTTCCATCAACATGTTCTAAATATTTAATGTCTATAATATTGACTGACAAATATCTATCGATATAAAGATTGGGAAAAACTTGCTTTTGTCCATCTATTTGGCATGGACCATTTGTCATCTCTAAAAGTTTTTCCACAGTAACATGCTTTAAATTGTCTTCATCTTTTTCGAACGCGGTCATCAAATTAAGTGCTTCTTTCCCTTGCAAAGAAATGGTGAAATTTTGCAATATTTTGGCATACAATTCGCCTTTTGGTTGTAAGTTGGATAAATTTTGAAACACAGAGAATTCTTTCATCCATTCTCTACATTTTCCCTCACTAATTATAATAAATGTTGCATCTGGGCAAAGCTTAATAGCTTTTTTCATATTGTCGTGTTCTTTTACAATAAGCGGACATTTCTCCATCAGCCACAGCAATTGCGTCAACAAATTTGCAGTCAAATTTTCGACACTACTTATATAATTGAAAGAAAGGCAATAACGTGATCGAACATCGTTTAGTTCTTTAAAGTCAACGTTTTTGTCCATGTCGCCCCACAACTTTTTAATTGCTTCGGTGCCTTTTTTTTCGAACAGTGTAATGTCGAATACACAAATAGCCTCTCGAAGTATTTTCATTTCGTCTGTGACTGAACCAAAAACAAACGGTTCGATCTGAGAAGAAAGCAAACGAAGTGCGATTGCACGTTGCATCATTCTTTTGCCTAGTTTTTCTTTTTTTCCCTCTTTCATACTCCATTCCGATATGAAGTCGAGGTATTTCTTGAAAATTTCTTCGTTAGAGCAAAACATCTCACTAAATATATTCATTGTTGATTTTGTAACAGCTTCAAAACGTTTTTGATTTGTGTAAAGGCGAAAGCTTTCGAAGAATGTTTGGTACTGTTGAATTTTTTCAGGATTTTGTTTAGTCCATTCGTCCTCTACGATTTGAAATATATGATAATAATTTATGTTTTCCGAAATTTTTAAAATGTCGAAATCGTCTTCTGAAACTGTCTTCTTAATCGCCTTCAGATAAAACTCTTCTCCTTCGAGTTTAAATTTTGTTTCCTCTGAAGTTGTAAAAGTGTTTGTGGTGAATAATATAAATTCTTGGACTTCGCCCTGTACCTCTTGAGCAGATTTGAAATACTTTGTTATACTGAAGTTTCCCGTTTTACTTGCCAACTGCTTTATACTTAATTGTCTTTTTTCATTATTGTGTTTTAATTGCAATGCTTTTATTTTTATTCCCCTATCTGTCTCAATTTCAATAACCACGTCATCAAAATCACCAAAATTTTTATCGTTCGAAGAAATGCGGAAGTCTCTTATTTTACTGTCGTTTATCATTTGTAGTGCAACGTAAGCGGTGATCAAATCTTCGTATATCTTACCCTTATCTGTGGTTCCTTGTCGTTTTTCGAAAGTCTGAAACAGAATCAACAACGTGAATAAATCAGGAAAAATGATAAACTTACAACTTACGACGAAATATGTAGTTAATATGCCCTGTTATTTTTCAGCCTAGATTTTATAATTATAATAAATCAGTTTTACTGTCCAACTGCGTTTTGTGAAAAGTTGAAACATAAATCGGCACAGATGACATAAACAGAGATGACTCTGACATTAATAATTGGAGTTTTAACTCCTTTCTTGTCGTATTATAAAACACGTATACGCGTCGGAATAGGATGTCGAGTTTCAACTATGAGATCGGTGTCGGTGTCAGTGTCGAGGTCACCGAGACCTGGCTTGTAACGCCGCGCTATCGAAAGAGGGAGAGATAAACTGGTGTGAATGTGTAGGTAAGCGAAGAAAAACACGTCAGAGGTCACCAATGTAGGTAAGCGAAAATCAAATGTTTGCTGCTCCGGTGCGGAATCGAACCGCACATATACTGCTTGCCTAGCACGCGCTTTGTCCACTGAGCTACGGAGTCAATGACGTCTACTTCGCGTACCCAGCTATTATTGCGCCTCCACAAATGTAATCATGACGTACTGAATCGCTGGGACTCAGTCTCAGTAACGAATGATAATTATCGAATTTAATCGTCACTTTTCCCATAAATACAATTAACGAAAACGTAATTAGTAAAACAGCTAAGTAAATGAGAATGGGAATTAACACCAGAGTGCAACGAAGCAAGGTTATACACAACGTCCGTTGGAAACGTTATAATTAATATATCGTTAAAATGTATGGGATTAGTTACATTAACAACAAATTCCTAATATCTTTATATATCGTTAAAATGTATGGGATTAGTTACATTAACAACAAATTCCTAATATCTTTACAACATAGAAATTAATAGACTTTCAAACGTGTAAAAAATGTAATAAAAAGTTTAATAAATGAAAAATTTTAAATTTCTTTTAAATATGTAGCAGAATGGGTTAAAGATTATTTAGTTCTAATAGAGCTACTATAATTCGTGTTTGGTATGTTCAGTTTACAAAATAAAAATGCGTAAATTAATGTTGACTATAAAGAAATCCACAGTTAACGTGCGGATACCCGTTACAACAGGTTACAACACGTTCAAAATAATTGTCAACAGAAAAAAAATACAAAACTGGACGGTGATTTGAGATAATTCTTCGATTTTGCAGTCCACATAAAATATAATAAATGCTCAACATCTTTTTGGGGACATGATAATACATTAAGATTTTGAAAAGTCCCTGCGACCTAAAATTAGCAAGACGTTAGTTCTTTGAAGTAAGTATTGTTTTGATGTACTGCTACATAATGTCAGATCACTCGCTGATTTTTCCCTTTGTCCATTTTATTTTTAAATAGAAGGATGTTTCTTAAAATTTGCTTAATTCAAGTCCGGTACAGTATTTACTAATTTACCTTTTTTAGTAAAGGGTGATTTGTTGCTTCACATATTTTTTCGCCAACCTTCTCGTTTGGGTGTGTATTTTCTTCAATACTTTCATTAATTTTTTGATTGCTTCCAAATATATTATCTTGTTTGTCTGATGTATCTTCTGATATTACTGGATCCGTCTGCTAAAAATAGTATATTATTAACCAAGGTTGTGAAGACAGACATTCTAGACCGAGCGCAAATTAGAACCTGAGACGCGCAGCGTCGAGGGCTCTAAAGCGCGAGGTCTAGAATTGGCTTCACAAACGTGGTTAATATACTATTTTTTCTACTAGTAGCCCATTTGAGGTTTGCGAATTTTCAAAATGTTTTTTCTGAAGTGCATCAATAAAAACGTGTACTCACGTCATTTTAGTAAGCTTTGGAATTTTATTATTTTTTGACAATCCAGAAATGGTCCAGAACTTTTGTTTTAATTTCCTCCATATTTCCCGTTTTTAATAAATTTTTGTGTGAAAAATGTTGTAAAGTGAACCATCATGTACCCCTCCTCATTCCGTCGTACTTACGCGACCACGACAAATTTGGCTAAAAAAGATATCGACCTTTTATCGTCAAAGCGACACGGGGAATCGAAATTCTCCACCGTAGCAGAAGGATACAACGACGGCTCGATCTTCAATAAAAAAAAAATCGCCGAAATCGTCCAAAGCTCATCTACGACAAATCAAGTCAAACCAAATCGGAACCATGAGTCAGTTTCACTCCCGTAAACTTCATTTTCACTCCCATCAACTTCATCAACTTAGTTTCACCAATTTATCCTCAATTACACCGAGAATAATCAACTCAGGGTTTGGAAATCATTCCAGGACATAATTTAAAAGCAAATTTTCCAAAATGATCGTTTTTAGGTTATGTCTCATTTTTTCTGACAGTTGTGGACAGTTGTCACATTAGGTGGCCAACTTCACGTTTACATTATTGACCAAGGTTCACAATTTTCCAAATTACAGACCTCTAGACAAGTCGACAATTAGCCATTGTAATGCTACTAGTGGAAAAAAGTAATTAATGAAATGTTCCTATCTACTCATAAATACACATATTAAACAACTGTTTGTGAAAGCTATGTAATTAAAAATAGCCTCAATTGTTAATCACCCTCATTAACCAACTTGTTCGTTAAGTAGGTGACTATTTTGTCTTAGAGCTCTTTGGGCCTGTAAAGACAACAGCAGTCTAATACTTAGTGAAAAAATATTTGATATTATTATATTTTACAACATGATTTGGTATACTTCTGCAGGCGTACACACTATTAAAATTACCTATCTAGAACCCTGCAATCAAGTTAAGTATTTATTTTCTTAATGTTGTAATTAATCTAAATAAACATTTTTTGTTGGTTTAAAATTATACCTTTGTTGAGGAACATGCATTTTCTGCAGACTGCGAAGTGTGTAAAATTCTATTTTTCCTTTCTTCAAGTTTTCTTTTTCTTTGTTCTTTTTTCCGTTTTAAATCTTCTTCTGCTTTCCTAATTTCTTCTTCTTCGGAACTGAAGTCCATGATGACAACGTTGATTGTACTTGCTGGAAAAAACATTTTAGTAAATACTTATAACTATCTATTAAAAGTGTAGCAGTGTTCGAGAATAAAACTAAAGACTGAAAACTCTTTTAAGTAAATAAGCGAATTATTTTCCGGAAGGGTCTTACTTTATCCTTCTAGTCTACCAAACATTAATTATTTTGCCCTTCAAAGAATATGCTTTGAACAAAAATTCGCTATCATAACACTTACTCCTAATTATTATTCGTAAACTATGAAAAAAAAAAAATTGTTGATTTGTGTGGTTTCAAAATCAAATTTAAGGGCACGTTGCATGGTAGACAACAGTATGTATGTACCAGGGATTACTACCAAACATTTGTTGTAATTTTGAAAACGATTGAGCGACGGAGCGCTAAAGAAACGCCTGGAAACGACGTCGCGAATGGGGTTTCTCAAGAAGTCCAGAAGCGGTGACGTAGGCGTTTCGAGAAGGACCGCGTACTGTTTAAATAGAGTCCACCTTTGCGGAACGGATTATTCAACTAGTGGAGTCAGGAGCGTCCAGTGAAATTCGCCGGAATAATATTTGTACATAATCGCTGCAATAGTTAGTCGTGTAAATACGAGTTATTAAGAAATAAATTGTTAAGTGTCATCCACGCCGAATTTATTCGCCCGCAAAACGTAACAATATTATATGTGACAAATTAATGTGTGGTATTAAAATGATATATATCCAATAGTTCTACGCCTTCGATTTTTGCTGCCGCACGCCACTGGGGGATGCGACCACACCTTAAATTTAAAAATACACTTGGCCCGATTCATTTTCGTCTGTTGCGCAAGTCTATGAGTATGCTTAAATTTTCTGATGACGTCATCAACATGTTAGCAAGGGCACATTAATTTGAGTACGTGCAATGAAATGCTAATAGTAACACTGCATACCCAAATTTTCGGGAAAATGGGATGAGCTTTTCTTCATTTAATCAATTAAATAAATTACCTCTTTCATTAATTTTTTGCCTCACTATACAGGATGTTATTGAAAAGTACGTACAAAAAATTTACAATTCTTCGCGAAGTGTAAGAAGTCTGAAAAACTTATTTTGTGTTATCAAAATTATAATGGGAAAATTAACCCTTATCCAGCCTTTTTCGACGCTACTGAAGGATACATCGGTAAAATTAATTTATTTTAGTAAATCCCAGCAACTGTAACAATAAAACTTTTGCCAAGACTAAATGTTGCTATAGAAACGAAAGATGATCTTTTTATCAAAGGCGTACAACGAATTTGGACATCAATTTTAATAATTTGTATCTCTAAAAAGTGAACACTTTTACTTGATTTTTTTTTACTTTTAGCACCCATACTTCGAGACCAATTGCCGATTTTATTTTGTACGTACCTTTCAATAACACGCTGTATACGTAGCTAACTTATAGGTTAATAAATCATAAGTTGGCATATTCTGGATAAGCAAAATTTTATGATGACGTTACTTTTTTTTTGGAGGATATAAACGGATAAATTTTGGTTAAAGATTTACTATGATTACGATAATCTTAAAATATTTACAAGATTTTCGAGCATTCGGCTTTGCAGTTTCAAAGTTAAATTACAAAAAAAGATTACATAATTCTGATATTTTTTCAAAAATCTGGATGTCTAAGGTAAAAACTCAACATTGTGTCATGGTATCATGGTTTAGTTATTTTGCGCTTCTATCTTAATCCTATGTATGCTGATTTTCGTAGGAAAGAGTAGACCTATACTGATTATTGCAATTAAAATAACTCTTAGAAGAAAATGTTTCTCAGTTGCCTAAAAATCTACATGACGAATTTATTTTAAATATTGGCAAGCTATTAAGGCACCAGTTTTAAGTTAGATTTGCGATATCGCAAGTCCCCCTTGCTATGAAAGATGCGATATTCCAAACCAACTTGAAATTAGCCTCTAACACTGATTTAGTCATTATAGAATAATGTTAAAAAAAATTAAAGTTGAATTAATATACTAATAAAATTATACTGTACAACTTACTGTTTTCCTAATCGGCTATCGTAGGAGTTGAATCCAATTTTCGAAATGTCTGCCAATTCTGGTTGTCTGAAAAATATATGTATATATAATATATATATGCTTTTGATGCTTGTATTTTCGTTAACAATTAAAATAAAAAAATAGGCGCACATTATAAATTTTGGTTGTATTTTTCAACTTACCCGTCAGGAAGTCGACCTGTTTAACTTCGAAGTTTATAATCACAAAAAAACTTGTATAAAATATGTTACAATTAAGGTATTACTTCATAATTATCACTATAAACTTTCTGATTATCCGTATTGCAATAATCTCCAGTTTTATTAACAACGTTCCTTAAGTATGGTGTTCTTTAAATAATTCTAAAGATGCGGTTAATATATCCGACACGTTGGAGTTATCACGACATTCAAGTATGATAAATACAAAAAATGCGGTTTTACGATAAAATGATTTACCTAAAGCAGTGACTATACTCACTGCCTAAAGTTTATTTTTTAACACTTACCATGCCCCTCTTGTTTTTGATTGTTGTTACTTCCTGAGCATATAAGCTGAGGAAGTATAGTAATCAAGTCCATCGGACGACTTGTCACTTTTATGTTTTCTCGACGTTTCATGAACCCCAGAGTACAAAAAACAAAGATCTCTCTAAGGATTAAAGATCAATCCGAGTAAGGACGACATAATCGGGTCTAATGGCACAAAAAGTACAGCGAATGGGGAAACCGTCATTCATTTTAAATCTACGTATAATTGTTGCAATTATTCTGTAAATTGTTTAATTGTTCCCCAAATAACCGGAAATATACCTGCAGTTTCTTTCAACAAGGAACCGTTGTAAATTCCGTCCGGTATGCAATTAGCTGATCCTTCTTTTCATCACTCGGGAGAAATGAATATTTTATTAGGGGCAAATGTATTTTGGTGAATTATCGGATCTGGTCAAATAAAAACTCACAATAACGATATTCATTTACAACAACCTTCCTTGGGATGGGTGGTTGTAGGTACATACACTAAACCAGGCAATAAATACCAGTACAAACCGACCCATTTCCTGCAAGTTTTAGACCAAAGGCTCCGATAGTTTTGGGAAATAGATCAATGGACTGCCGACAACAATAAGGAACTTTCCAGGGAGTAAAAAATGTGCGAACAACATTTTGCGAATAACCATAAACGAAACAATACGGGCAAGTTCTAAGTTCAAGTTTTAAGTCAACACCGGAACAATTAGGTACAAACGAACGTATAGCTAAAACACGCATGCAGTGGATAGAAAATAAATTCCGGTCGGATCCACAATTTATGTTATCGTATAAAAATTTCATTGCAGAATATCGCGATCTGAATCATATGGAACGGGTACTTCCTTCATCAGACGAAGGAGCTTATTATCTTCCACATCATGAGATAATAAAAAATTCTAGCAATACTACTCGCCTAAGAGTAGTATTCGATGCTAGCGCAAATTCATCCACGGGCGTCAATCTGAATGATTTGCTAGCGGTAGGGCCGAAATTGCAAAATGACTTGTGCGCAATTATATTAAGATCACGCTGGCATAAGTACTTAATGACTGCAGATATAAATAAAATGTATAGGCAAATTTGGATTGCCCCGGAGGACCGTAAGTATAGTATTTCCACCGATAGATTAGCTGACAGAAAAGTCACCAAAGTAGCTATAAAAAGTAGTGCCAAAGGCGCTTTATTTGAAATATAAGTAGATTTGAAAATAATGTTGAACTACGTAAAATTACTTTTAATAATAACACAATTTATTTACAACAGACAATATTATCTACACAGGAACATACACTTCGAATAACATTACGTACTTTATATTGAAGTAACAACCTCTGTAGGGCATCTTAAATTAAAATTTTCCTTCTTGAAAAATGAATACGCATTGGCAATCATTTTCTGTGCCACGATGTTGTCAACAACAGTAATATTGCACCGGGTTGAAGGGGGCTACAAAATATAATGGTATATAATTATTGCACAGAATAAATCAACAACACACTCTTGAGTAATTATGAATTTTATTCGTAATGTTTTCCATGGGGTCCATATGAAACGTTTTTTGACACACACAACTTAACCTAAAATGTCCAAACTTCAGCCACTATACAAAAAAGAGCACAAAGGTCTATAATATCATACCTAACAAATCAAAGCAAGTAAAAAAACACAAACACTAAACGCAAAAAACACACTTTTTAACTTTTTGAACCAAAATTTTAAATTAACGTCAATCAGCTGATCGTCCAAAACACAAAGCGTTTTTCCGCGACCTTACTACAACTTACCATAGTATGTGGTATGATTTATCAACTCATTTTCGCGAGAAAGCGGGAAGTGAGGAGAATGTGGTGTAACCGTAGCCACAAACGTCAAGAAATCATACTGCAGCTTACCATACTCTGGAGCGTCGTCTTCGTTGATTCACTATTAAAGTCTCTCCAATTGGTTACAATCGTCCGACTTGTCAAAAGGGAAAATATCAAAAGATGTCACTCCCTTCGGGAGTTACAGGAACCTGTAATTAATCCGTTTTGTTATGCATTGAAACAATTTGTGCTTGAATTGATATTATCAAAATGTCCAAAAAATATTCCTCTGTGCCTGCTTGTGGGGTAATCAAGGATCCTAGAGACCACAAAATAATGCACAGATTCCCTTCAAACACTGTGAACAAAAGGTTGTTGCACAAAAAGGTTTTTAATGCTACAAGTAGGTACCCCCACATGAATCTTTTACCTAAGGGAATGTATAGCCATTAAAATCATTTCAGACGATAATATGATAATATTGCAAATAATTTATACATTTGTGGTAAACACTTTGAGAGAAGTTGTTATTATACAGATAAAAGACTTAAACCCGGCTCTGTTCCTACTTTGTTCCTCCATGGTTCCAAGTCACCGCTACCTGTTCCTATTTCTTCAAGCTCCCCAGCAAGTACTAAACGTGATCCAGAATGTAGCTTCATAATTCCTGAGACACATTCTGATAACAATGTAAACACCTCAAAGAAAAACTTTCCTACTGCATATCCCTTTGCAGACCATCCACGCCCATGGCGTTGTGACTTTGGCACCGGTACCGAAATTTTGCCTCTTTTTCAAGTAAAAACTGAAATACATGATGTCAAATTGTGTCAAAAAGTCAGACCACGACACATTTAGCCGACATTACAGATTCCTTTCTCTCCCGACGTATGCGCCCTCACATGTCACATTTAAGGGATTGGAGAGACTTTAATAGTGAATCAACGAAGACGACGCTCTGGAGTGGTGTATGTATGTTGCGGTAAGTGAAATGACGTAAGATGTTTATAACCTTAAAAGCGGGAAACTAGTGGAGTTGATGGTGGTGTTTAAGGTAAAAATTAGTCAATCGTTCACCAGTTAAAAGTATTTGATTTTTAAAAACGCTTGTAAAAATTGGGCCAATCTATTATGGAAAACTCTGCCAACATGGAAAATTACGTGGAATTAGTGGATATTTCCGTGAATGTTAATGGAAATGATGTTTTATTAACGCTAGATGCGGAAACAGCGGAGACCTTATTGAATGGTAAGTAAAGTATACTCGTACCATTTAAGATCACGACCAAGCCCGAAAGTATGTCGAAATGGCATTTCCTGAAGCTAATGACAATTGTACTGATGAGAGTAATAGTACATGAAATGTGTTGTGTGCCTGAGAAGAAAAAAGTATGGTTCTCTAAAGGGCGACCTACAGCAGAGGATGAGGCAGCTACCGCCACATTGTTAGAGCTGAGGAAAAATTACGATCCGAAATTTCGTGATAAAAAATCTACAAATAATTCACTGTGGGCGGCAATAGCAAAAGAGTTAGAGGCAAAAGGATACGACATATGTCCAACTAAAGAAGGCCCAGCTGCAAAATGTAGACAAAAATACGTGAATTTGGAAAAGCAGTATATTAGTTATATTCAACACACCAGACGGACAGGAGAGGAAAAGAAGTACAAACCTCCCTATTTTGATGAACTACACGCCATATTAGGTAAGGAAATGTTTCATTTGACCATATACCAGTGTTCCTTAAATTTAGCTATTACAGAAAACAAAGATAAAATTTATCCCACCAGTCTCCAAGATACAGGGTCTTTGAAAAATGAACCTGTCGCAGGACCATCGAGTCAAACAAGCGACACTGAAGATAGTCAAGAAGATAATAATAATAATCTTAATGATCGAGTTATCAATAGATTTGCTAAAACAAAAAGAACGGTGCGACCAAAATCGCGATCATCGGAAATTATTACCACTTTTACTGAACAACAGGCGTTAGATCGGGAAGATCGACGGCAGCAGTACCAGGCGTTGAACAAACTCTTACAGGAGCAAAACGAACAGCGACGAGAGATGATAGGTTTATTCAGCACATTAGTGCGCCATCATGTACGTCCTGAAAAAAGAAAACACAACGGTTCCTCAGATTCGGAATAAAATTTAAAAATGCATCATTTTAGATACCGTCCATTGGAGTAACTGGTCGGTTTTCGAGAATGATTACACGTTAGTCAACTTTTACGCCAACGAGAGGCAGTTATGTTTTTTTATATGTTTACATACCGTCCACTGAAGCAATTGTTTGGTTTTTTCAAAATGAATATTTTATTTATTTTTTGTTAACTTTTACATGTTGTTTTATATAATAAAAATTCATAAAAAGCAATAATTATAACATGTATGTTCCTTTAACAAAAAGTGCAGAAGTAGTATTATCGTTCATTAAAAATGATGTGGGCAATATGGTCTCGCTTAGCTCTGCCTAAGCGTGCTTCTTGTTCATTATTATTCATAATTTGATCACCTTCCCACAAGTCATTGATGATTTCCTCTGTCCATGTATCTTGGACCATGTAACAAAAGTTATGTAACACGCAGGCCGCTGTTATTATTTCAACTGCTTTACTAATTGAATATGTATTTACATACAAAAGGCGTCTCCAACGCCCTTTGATGAGTCCAAAGACATTTTCAATGGCTATTCGTGCGCTGCTTAATCGGTAGTTATGCCATTTTTGTACTCTTGTTAAATTCTGATTTTTTCGATATGGAACCATTAACCAGCTTTTAATTGGAAATGCGGCTGTCTCCTATTATGTGATCATCATCTGTTGGAAAATAGATGCGAGATCCATAGCTTTGTATTTTTTGGACAAATAGAGAATTAGAAAACACCTGAAAGAATGCTTGATACAGTCTTATGTTGTATATACGTTAGCACTTATTTACCCGTGAATCGTGGGCCGCCCCAGGAAATCCGACAAATAAATAGTTAAAAATTTTCTCTGCTGTTGCAATTGCCATTACATTTACAGAATAATTTTGGTGTCTATCACAGTAACTGTCTTGTTGGTCGCTTGATACTTTAACTTTAACATGACAACCATCGAGTGCGCCAAGGGTGTCTGTAATAAAATATTTACTTATTTAACCGCTACCACATAAGTTGAATGTTTTATTACTTGGATATTGTCTACAGACGTTCCTAATATGTTGAAATTCTTCTTCAGTTTGTGGCCAAAATATGTAGTCATTTTTCATTTTGAGCAAAAAGTATAGCACGATGTTTACAATTTTCATAACACTGCTTGTTACAAGTGTTATTGGCATCCCTGCCATTTAGTGAGAATAAGTTAAGTTGGCAATGACCAACATTAATGTACTGTGTATTTTTTGGTACTTGTAGAATGTTACACATGTTTAGTTATTAAAGTTATAATTAAAACAAGCCTCTTTCTTACAACAAATGAAACATGGTGTCAGTGTGGGGTTAATAATAATGGATTATTAGGAAAACGATCAGCCACCTAAACAAATACAACAGATGGATGTATCGTAAGTGCAAGTTCCAAATTGAGGTTAGGATAACCACGTGCAAATTCAAATACTGCAAATTCACAAAAATCCAAGTCATCTGAAGAAAGTAACAATAAATACTAACATGGCACAAGAAATGGGAATGTTTCGAAGGCCCCCAGAGTTGGATTTTTCAACAAACGTATCGTTCAAATGGGATTTATGGAAACAACAATTTGAACTTTTTCTAATGGCAATTTCGAAAGAGGACGAGACAGAAAAAAGGAAAATAGCGATCTTTCTCAACGTAGTAGGGGAAGAAGGAGTAAAAATTTACAATTCCTATAAATTAGGTGAGCAAGCAGACTTAACTCTCGCAGTTGTTTTAAATAAGTTCGGAGACCATTGCAAACCGAGAAGAAATGTGATCTACGAGAGGTACTGTTTCCTGAAAATAAGACAAAAGGAAGGGCAGAGCTTTGATGCCTACGTAACTGAATTAAAAAATGCAGCGATGAAATGTGAGTATGGAAACCAACAAGACTCCATAATTAGAGATCAAATTATATTCAACGTAAGAGAAACACGTCTACAGCAACAACTAATTAACGAAAAAGATATTACGTTAGAGAAAACACTAGAAAAGTGCAGAAGTGCCGAAATAAGTAAATTCCCAATCAACGAGTTTTCCAAGGGAAATCAGCATCCTATGGCAAATGTGTCAGCGATCAACAAGAAAAAACAACCAATGAAGCAGATGAAAACTGGGAAACCAACTACGAAAATAATTAATAACTGTAGAAATTGTGGACAAGTCAGTCACCCAGTAAACCAATGTCCAGCATTCAATCAAAAATGTAGGAAATGTAAGAAACCGAACCACTTCGCCAAAGTATGCAGAAGTAAAACCAACAGCAACTATAGCGTCCATGAGGTGGAGAATGAGGAGGTTAATATGAGTTGTTTGCAAATTCTAAATATTAATATTGATGGTATCACGGCGGAAGAAAACACTTGGTACGAAGAAGTGGAAATTCAAGGTCAAAAATTAAATTGCAAAATTGACACTGGTGCTCAAGTATCAGTACTTCCGTATAATGACTTCAAATCACTGAACACGAAGAAGAAATTGCAGCCTACAAATGTCACACTAGTAGCGTATGGAAATAAAAACTTCAAAATTACTCCAGTTGGACAAGTGACACTGAAACTGAAAGTTGGAAATCAAATAGCAGAAGTTAATTTCGTCGTCGTTAACCCTAGTTCTGATGCTATTCTTGGGTTACAAGATTGTCTAAAATTGCAATTAATTTCCAGATCAACCAAAGTAAATGAGCCACAGAAGTACATTCACGAGTTAACAATGGAAATGGTTACTGAAAAATACAAATCAATCTTCAATGGCATTGGAAAAATTCCAGGAACACATCACATCACTGTAAGCTCAGAAGTCAAGCCAGTAATTAATCCACCAAGACTGGTCCCTTTAAGTCTACATACAAGATTGAAAACAACTTTGGAAAAATTCAGCAAAGAAGGAATCGTCAGCAAAGTCAGCAAACCAACGAAATGGGTGAATAATTTGGTAATCATCGAGAAACCAAATGGTAAACTACGCCTGTGCCTTGATCCAAAAGATCTGAACACTGCAATTCAGAGGGAAATATATCAAATTCAAACACCGGAAACCATCATTGCACAACTAAGCAACAAAGAATATTTTTCCGTCTTCGACATGTGTCAAGGGTTTTGGCAAATTGTTTTGGATGAAGAAAGCTCCGAGTTATGTACGTTCAATACACCTTTTGGTCGATATAAATTCAATCGTCTTCCATTTGGTCTAAAATCCAGTCCAGAGGTATTCCAAAAGAAAAATGAAGAAATGTATGGAGATATCCCAGGAGTACACGTGTACTTTGATGACATTATAATCTCAGGTGAAGATGAAAGAGCGCATGATCGTAATTTGCAATTGTTTTTAAATAGAGCAGCTCAAACCAATGTTAAATTAAATTCAACCAAAGTTCAATTTAAAGTAAAAACTATTCGTTATTCTGGTCACATTATTAGTAAAAATAGTGTAGCAATGGATTCAAAATTCACTAAAGCAATTACTGAGCTTCAAATTCCTAAAGACAAAAAACATTTGTTAAAATTTCTTGGTATGCTTAAGTATCTAAGTAAATTCATACCGAATATGTCCCAAATTTCAGCTCCATTGCGTGAATTAACTAAAGAAAATACACCATTTCAATGGGATCAAATTCACACAGAAAGTTTCAATAAACTAAAAGCTATTATAGCCAAACCACCAACATTAGGTATCTTTACTAGTAATCAACAACTAAAAATACAAACTGATGCCTCAAAAGATGGAGTAGGTGCAGTTTTATTGTCCAATAATCAGCCCATAGCATTTGCATCTGCAGCTTTAAGTCCTAACAAACAAAATTGGGCACAAATTGAAAAGGAAATGTATGCTATTGAATTTGCTTGTAAAAAATTTCATTATTATACCTATGGTAGACATGTTATTGTTAATTCTGATCACAAACCATTAGAGTCAATTTTCAAAAAAGGAATAAACCAAATTTCTGCTAGGCTACAACGCATGCGATTACAATTGCTCAAATACGAAATAACTGTTGAATATTTGCAGGGTTCACAAATGTTTGTTGCAGATTATTTATCCAGATCGTTTTTAAATGAGATAGAACCTGATAGTGTAGATTTTACAGTTCACACACTACAAAAGGAAATTGTAATTTCAGATGGAAAGCAGAACCAAATTAAAGAAGAAACAAAAAATGATCAAGATCTAAAACAAATTTTACATTTTTATGAACATGGTTGGCCTAATAATGTTAAACAATATTCAAAGGTAGTTAAACATTTTTGGAAAATTAAACATGACATTACAGTTAATAATGGTATTATATATTTTAATGAACGAATTGTAGTTCCTCAATCGTTACAAAGTTATATGTTAAAAATTTTACACGAAACCCATCTAGGTATAGAAAAAACCAAAGCTAGAGCTAGAGAAGTATTGTATTGGTTAGGCATGTGTAAAGACATATATGAATATATATCAGGCTGTGAAATGTGTGAGAAGTTTAATAGAAATCCGCAAAAGGAACCTCTTATGTCGTATGAATGTCCAACGCGACCATGGTTTCGAATTTCAGCTGATATAGCTTATTATGCTGGTAATGAGTATCTTGTTGTGATTGACTCATATAGTAAATGGATTGAATTGAAAAAGTTGAAATATAAAGATTCTCATGAGTTAATCAAGCATTTTAAAGAAATTTTTTCACGACAAGGTATTCCTGAAGTCCTTATTGCAGATAATATGCCATTTAACAGCTTTAATTTCAGAAATTTCGCGAATCAGTGGAATTTTAAAGTCATTACTACTAGCCCAAATTATCCGCAATCTAACGGACTAGCTGAGAAAGGTGTAGGAATAGTAAAAAATTTGTTTCGAAAAAATACTGATATAGACTTAGCACTGTTAGAGTATAGGACAACACCAATTGTAACTTTAGGATTTTCACCAAGTCAGTTACTAAATAATAGACGTTTAAGATCAAAATTACCTGTCAATAACAAATTATTAAATACTGAAAATATAAACCCGAAATATGTACATGATAAATTAAAATCTAGTCAGATAAATAAAAAAAAGTACTATAATAGAAGTGCAAAAACATTGTCTTCATTTGAACCGGGTCAAAATGTGTATGTAAAGAATCATAACAATTGGGAAAAGGGAAAAGTAGAAGATAAGTCCGACACACCGCGGTCTTATATTGTAAAAACTGAGCAAGGTCAAGTGTTTAGGAGAAATAGACGTCACCTTCGTGAATCGAAAAAGGAGTTTGTTCCGCGTGGTAATGTTGTCGATCCAATTTCTGATTCTGAAAATGAGACATGTACCCCTAGTATGAATAATTCGACCCCTTTTAAAACTGTGTCATCCCCAACAAAAATTAATAATGATGTAAATGTATGTTCAGGTAAGGAACCTGTAAGTCGACCTCACAGAAATAGAAATATGCCATCCAAATACAAAGATTATGAAGTGTACGGTGTTCCTTCAACTTTCAAATAGTTTTGTAATCTTAGTGAGGGGGGTGTTACAAGTGTTATTGGCATCCCTGCCATTTAGTGAGAATAAGTTAAGTTGGCAATGACCAACATTAATGTACTGTGTATTTTTTGGTACTTGTAGAATGTTACACATGTTTAGTTATTAAAGTTATAATTAAAACAAGCCTCTTTCTTACAACAAATGAAACACTGCTTACAGCCACTTAAAATACTATTGCTATTGATTGTAATGAGTCTTCCTTAGCAATGTACCAGAGGAATACGAGGAGAGATATTTCTGGACTGATGGAAAAGTTTCCTCCTCTGTATTTTTTTTTTATTAGCCCAGATGTATCTTTACGTATAATGATTTTAAATAACTTATGAAATGTATCTTTTTGCATACGAAAAAGGCGGAAAAACAAGTGGTCATTATAGTATTCCAACCAGTTAAAATTATCCTCTTCATTACGCACTAGTACATCTACGTACGATTCCTTGTACGTTATGCACCAATGTAATTGTTGAGTTTTGTCTTTAGCCATCAACCATTTCATTACCTCCACATGTGGTAATGCGTTGTTAGATATTTCATCAAATAACACGAGACATAGCAGTAGTAACTCCCTATTATCCATTGCAAAGGTACCCACCGACTTTTATTGTAATTCTAACCTAATTTTTATGTGAGCACACAAATGTCAGTGGTCACAATATTTAGAAGTAACCACTCGAGTAACACATCTAGCGTTTTGACGCTGCCGCACATACCACTATTTTTCGAGTGGTGGTAAACTTACCATCACATACCAGTTACCACTTACATCTTACATTAGTAGTATGTCGCGAAAAAACGCTTACAGGTTAAACGAAACCGGCCGACTGGCGCAGGCACAGAGGCGTAGGAAATTCGTTGCGCGGGAAAAGAAACGTTGGTTGCCAACTTAAACTACAACTCTTTAACAGCTTTAACCGTATAATGTTAGTATATTTTGGATTCTCCGATTGGCGATTGTGAATTCAAAATTTTCCAATCTATCGCTGGAAATAGTATGTCAACGTGTACTTTGGCGGGACGAAGTTAATCAACCAATTAGCACATTTCAATTAAAAACCGTAACATACGGCACGGCTTCGGCTCCTTTTCTTGCTATTAGGTGTTTGCAACAGCTCAAAATTAGTTGATTCGGTCAAGGGTAACTTAAGGATACCAATTGATAACTTATTTTATTGGTCCGACTCCATAATAGTTCTCGCATGGCTGTCCCATTTTCCGTCGAATTTAAACACCTTTGTTGCCAATCGCGTCGGGGAAATCCAAAGATTGACCAACATTTCAAATTGGCGTCACGTGAGTTCTGAAGATAACCTCGCCGACGTTATTTCCCGAGGTAGTTTTCCTAGTGAGCTAATAAACCGTACACATTGGTTTAAAGGCCCAGTGTAATAATTGTTGATTTCTTAGGATGGGACCATTTGAAGAAGACTCCCTTCACCTTTTATACCCATTTATTCACTCTCGATGTACAATCGTGACTGCTTATAAATTATCACTTCCTATCCTATGTTAGTTGCTGACTTATGCTATATTAGTATTTCGTAACTTAACGCTTACTCTACAATAACTAAATGAATGCTTACTGTACACCTCCCTCGGCTGAAAAAAAAGTTTTATTTTCGTGGACGTCTGGAGCGAAAATAAAATTTTTCAAAAATGATAAGGCTTAACTCTATTTTTATGAACCGTGACATCTTTGTTATCTATTCTTATTACTATGTTAGGAGAATTGTTCTCTATTACCTTGTACGGTCCTTTAAAAATTTCTACATTTTTATTTCCCGCATTATTTTCTAACATGACTAAAGATCCTATGCTATAATCTACAAGCTTAGTTTTCTTGTCATACATGATTTTCCTTTTACACTTAGACTCTAATAGATTTTTTCTTGCATCGGCACATGCAATCTGTAATCTATATCTTAATTCTAACGGATAATTGTCAAAATTATACAACGGATTAATGTTCGTTGACACATTTGTCGGTAAAACACAGGTTTTCCCAAAAACTAGTTCGAATGGCGTATAACGCGTTTCCGTATGCACTGTATTGTTAAACGCAAAACACCAAAACGACACCCACGCACTCCAGCTGTTCGAATATTTCGCGCACTGTATCCTAAGATATGCACCTAAGTTTTTATGTGTATTTTCAAGTGCTCCAAGAGTCTCGTGGTGATATGCCGTTGAATTTAGTTTTTTGATATTAAGGATTTTGCAAACTTCAGATAAAGTACTACAAAGAAATTCACATCCTTGATCGGTGACAATTTCATTAGGTATTCCAAATCTTAATATGAAATTGTCTACAAATGCCTTGGCAACTGTTACAGCTTCCTTGTTTGGGATAGCACCTATGCTTCGACAAATTTGCTTAGCTCGCATTGTATAGTTAAAATATATCGGTTATTTTCAGAATCTTGTTCGAGTGGTCCGACTATGTCTAGAAAGATTTTTTGAAAAGCAGACTTAGCTGTTGTTGTGATTGACATTGGCTGAATATTTGGTTTTGAATATTTGAACCGTTGACAATCGTCACACTTTTGTACAAATTTTTCTACAGCTTTTCTTAATCCTGACCAATAAAAATATTTCTTGACATTATTATACATTCGATTTATGCCTGCATGCCCTCCTGTCGGAAGCATGTGAAAGTCATTTAAAATTATTTGTAGCATTTCTGGATTTTCGACAATTTGAACATCATTTATTATGCTGAGTTTTAAATTTAATTTCCTTACTTCATTTGGATGTTTTATTAATTCATTTAAAATGTTGTGTGCACACATTTTTCTCTTGATTATAACTATTTCCGGAATATTATATTTCGTAACAATTGTATGAAGATCTCTCAACGTTGCTTCTAAGGCACACGCCGATCGAGTATCTTCTTTCACATAAATTACTTGCTCATCAGCTTTACATATTAAATTGCCTACTTTATAATCGTAAGTTTCATTGTTAACAGCTGTTTTAAATTCTTTTTTGTCTATTAATCTTAACTCAAATGATTGTGATGGACGTTTTATCAGCTCCACTATCCCAGGGTGATCAAGTCTGTCATATGAAACCGATTCAACGTTTTGATTTTCAGGTTTTCTATTTTTGCTTTGCGCTCGAGTTATTGCAGAAATGGTTTCGGATACACCGTTTCCCATTTGTTTTAGTTCGTCTGATGTTATCTCTATACGCGATAAAGTATCTGCTACTACATTGTCTTTTCCTTTTATATACTTGATTGTGAAATCATATTCTTGAAGAGTTAATCTAAATTTTGTTAAACGACTAGATGGATCTGACATTCCGAATAAGTACACTAACGGTCTGTGATCAGCGTGGATAATAAACTTTCTTCCAAATAAATATGGACGAAAATGTTTTACTGCAAATACGATTCCTAATAATTCTTTTTCTATCGTACAGTATTTTGATTCGGCTGCATTGAGTGTTCTACTAGCAAAAGCAACTGGTTTATCATCTCCGTTACAAAGTACGGCTCCTAATGCAATGGAAGAAGCATCCGTTTTTAAAATAAAAGTGTTTGTTTCGGAAAAATTTGGATATTGCAAAATTGGTGGTTTTATTAGAGAGTTTTTCAATGTTTCGAAAGAGATTTGACATTCCTCATTCCAATCAAATTGTACATTTTTCTTGCTCAATTTATTCAATGGTGCTGCTATGTCTGCAAAATTTTTAATATATCGTCTGTAATAGTTCGCAAAAGCTACAAATCTTTTTGCATCGTTAGCATTTCGCGGTATTGGAAAATTTTGAATACATTTAATTTTGTCTGGGTCGGGCGATACACCATTAGCTGAAATTACGTGTCCTAAATACAAAATTTCTTTCCTTAAAAATTCGCATTTGTTTGGATTTAATTTTAAATTAACTGATCTCATTCTTTCGAAAACTTTGATTAAAGTTTTATTGTGATTTGCCAAATTATTACCAAAAACTATTAAGTCATCCAAGTATACAAAGCAACTTTCGTAATTTAGTCCCGACATAGCTATTGTCATGGCTCTAGAAAAACTTGAAGGAGAAATTTTTAATCCCATTGGCAGACGCTTCATTTGATAATGACCTCTGTCGGTAATAAATGCTGTACACGGTCTACTCTCTGGATCAATTTCAATTTGATAAAATCCTTGAGACAGATCTAAATGTGAGAAATACATAGCTCCTGACAATGAATCCAAAATCTCAATGATAGATGGTAAAGGAAATTTATCGTCTTCAATTTGTTTATTCAACTCACGATAATCGATTACAATTCGCCATTTCTTTTCACCATTAGGACCAGATTTTTTCGGAAAAATTAATAATGGAGAGGACCATGCTGAAGACTTGGCCTCTTCGATTATCCCATCTTTCAACATTTTGTCAATTTGCGTGTGTATTTCACTTTTTTGTGATTGGGGAAGGCGGTACGGTTTTCTATAAACAGGTGTTGTGTTGTTTTGCAACTTAATACTCTGTTTATAAATGTTGGTCACTGTGAGTGGATCGTTTTCAAGATAAAAAACGTCTGAATACTTGGCGCATATTTTCTGAATTGACATTTCCTCTTCCTTATTCAAATTTCTCATATCTAAATTATTTAATAGCCTATCTACCCTATTTACCGATTGTGGATTGTTGTCAAAATTAAAAATGTAATAATCAACTGACTTTTCCAATTTAGGTTTAAAATTTTTAATTTTTATGTCTTCATCTCTAACATTAAGTATTTTTACAGGAATTTTACTTGACCTTGACTTTGTTAATGCGGCTGCTACATAAACTCCTTGACATAATTCTTCCGGAAAGACTACATATTCGTCGTCATCTTTGACGTAGCAATATTTTATAATTTCACACCTAGCCGGTATTTCCGTATAAACTTCGTAACTTGACTCTATTGGTATTGCAATTTTCCAGTCATCAACATAAAATGAAAACAAGTACTTTTCGTAATCAATTATCGCATTATGCTTAGTAAAGAAATTTGAACCTATTATTCCATCAATTCCGCTTGCAAATTTATCTATCAGCAAAAATTCTTGATTGA
This sequence comes from Zophobas morio, assembly GCF_036711695.1. Lineage (NCBI taxonomy): Eukaryota > Metazoa > Arthropoda > Insecta > Coleoptera > Tenebrionidae > Zophobas > Zophobas morio. The sequence continues at coordinate 13,483,607 of NW_026972122.1, forward strand.
ACTCTATGTCATTTACCTTTAACTTTAAGTCACATGCACCTTGAGAAATTGTTGAACCTGCAATTCCGTTTATTACAATTTTCCTGCTTCGATCAATGAACTGACATCCTACTAATTTAGAATTTGGAAAAATAACACTAACTGACGCTCCTGAATCTAATAAAAATTTTAATTCATTTTCCCCATGTATTAATTTCACATAATTTAGACCCTCTACATTCAGAACTGCTGCATCATCAAGTTTGCAATTAGTGTCTTGATTCACGAAAAAACGATGACTTATTATTTTCACTATTTACATTTGTGCTTGTATTGCCGGTTTCCGAATTTGACATATAATAACCTCGCGAATGATGGTTTCTGTTATAACTTGTGTTATTATATTCATGCCTGTCGTTATATCTGTTAGTATTGTTACTTTTATTGTTATTAAGACCTCTGTAGTTTGTGCCTCTGTAGTTACCACGACTTCCAAAATTATTTGATCTAGCTTGGAATTGTATTTGTGGATTCCGCGTTTGATAATTTTCAAAATTTCCCCGATTACAGGAACTATTATGCCTATTAAAATTCCCGTAATTCGATCGTTGATTATTTCTATAGTTATGATTACTGCCTCTGACTGTGTTATGATAACTTCCTTTATGCAAACTGAAAACTCTACTAGACTGTGTGGAAGCATTTTCGTCTTTAGATCCACGGATCGCTTCATTTAATTTTGAATAATTTCGTGCTTTTATGATAGTGCGAAGCTCAGGATTCTGCATTACTGTACACCAGAATGGTTGGGTAAACATGAAAAATACTGGCCTACATATAATCTAAATGTAGCCGAATTACCGGAGAGGCGAAAATTATCGTTTGTTAGTACCATAAAGGAGGACGAACTTTCAGCGAAATTTTCATCTTTTCTAAAATTGCAACGAGTCGTGGCTACGTGTTTCAGATTAGCATACAATTGTACACATCCGCGTGATAAAATTACGAAAGCCCTTACGCCCACTGAACTAACCAAGGCTACCCTTGCGATTGTAAAAAGTTTACAAAATTTATGTTTCACATCCGAAATTTCAGATTTGAAAAATAACGGGTTTGTATGTAAAAATAGCAGACTGAAGGCGTTAAACCCGTTTTTAGATAGTGATGGTTTAATTAAAGTAGGTGGGCGTTTAAGAAGGGCAGATATTCCATACGAACAAAAACATCCGATCGTACTACCGAATCATAATGTGACAAAATTAACTATACAATATGAACACAAAAGATTATTTCATGCTGGGTCATTAACGACTTTAGCGGCAATACGCACGAGATTTTGGCCATTGTCAGGTAGGGATCAGGTACGACAGGTTACCCGAAAATGTTTGGCCGGCGCAAGGATGAAACCATTGGAGGTAAATCCAATAATGGGTAATTTACCTGACGCTAGATTAATGCCAGGAAAAATATTTCGCAATACGGGAGTTGATTACGCGGGTCCCATGTTAATTAAGGACGGTAAGACAAAAAACAGAAGGCTGGTAAAGGCATATATTACGCTTTTCATTTGTTTTACCACGAAGGCAATCCATTTAGAACTAGTTAGCGATTTAACTTCCGCGATTTTTTTGGGCGCATTGAAACGATTTATCGCGCGACGTGGTATGCCCGAAAACATATATTCGGACAATGGCTCGAATTTCGTGTGAGTGAATCGCGAGTTGTCGACATTGTTTGAATCTAGCGAGTTTGGAGACAAAATTATTACGTATTTAACAACCAATAACATCAACTGACACTTTATATTGGTTAGAGCCCCCCATTTTGGCGGATTATGGGAGGCCGGGGTAAGATCTACAAAATTCCACTTAAAAAGAGTATTAAGTCATGCACATATGACTTTCCCGGAAATGTACACTGTATTGGCGGGTATAGAATCATGCTTAAACTCGCGACCTTTATGTCCACTCAGTGATGATCCTAACGACCTAGATGTTCTCACATCGGGGCATTTTCTGGTTGGGGCTCCGTTAACCTCCATACCGGAACCACAATACGTCGACAACAACGTAAATCGATTCTCCAGATGGCAGCGGGTCACGCAGATTCAACAACATTTCTGGCAGCGATGGGCTAAGGAGTACCTTTGTCAACTTCAGGAGAGGACAAAATGGCAACGGGATGAATTTCCTAGGCTGGGTCCAGGCACCTTGGTGCTCCTAAAGGACAGCACGCCACCGCCGCTGACCTGGAGAAGAGGACGTGTTGTTGTCGTACATCCAGGAGACGATGGCTACGTGAGGGTGGTCTCCGTGAAATTAGGCAAAGAAGTTGTCCGCAGAGCCGCAAGAATGTTGTGTGTGTTACCCGGTAGTGTTATGGGCAATTAAATGTATCAGTGATCATAGTGTAGTGTACGACCCGTACGACCAGGATTATTGAACCTATAGTTCAATGCGGGCCTGGATGTTATAAGGACTTTTACTTTTCAAGGCGCATCCCTTAAGTGGGGGATTGCGCACCCCCACCATGTGAAAATAGTATGTATTATTATGTAGTTGTGAGAGTCTGAGTGAGTCGTTGTGAGTTGTCACTTGTCAGTATCAAATGCGATGTAATAAACGAACTGTAGATAAAGTGCTCGTGACTTCGACGTAGTGTATTATTAATGAGTCTCATATGCTCAGTCTGTAACGACTGAGCCCCATTAGCTCGTTACAACACTCTGAGCCCCATCAGCTCAGTGTCGCAGCTGCGCTGAACCCCAATTGTTCGGCGCGATATTTTGATTCGAGGATTCGGATCAAACGATATCAAACAGACGGTTGGAGAAAATAGTTATTTCTTTTTTTTTAAGAAAATAAAAACCAATTAAATTAAAACATATATAAAATTATGTTATTCTACTACTAAATATATGTACTATTTTTTGAGAAAATTGCGCATTTACAAGTCCAAGAAGTAAACACATTTTATTACAGCACAAACAAACAACCAGACAGTTGTGAAGGCAAGCTGTAAACACAGATTACTGTAGCAGTAATGGATGGAAGTTGTAATATAGTTAATGTAAGATGTGTTGCCTACCTATTGTGTACATATGTAACCATACTTTATATCTGAATAAAACCAGTATACTCCTGACTCTGACACTGAACAGACATCACATGGCGCTGCGACAAATTGTTTCAATTTAAACAAAATTAAAGAAGCAAAATACAGTAAAATGGAGAGAACACTTCCCCCGATGAATTTCACCGACAATTTGGCCGTCAATTGGCAAATTTGGAAACAACGATTTCAAACATACCTAATTGCGTCGGAAACAAATACGAAAGAGGAAGCAGTTCAATGCGCCCAACTACTCCACTTTATGGGTGAAGAGGCCCTGCACATCTATAATACTTTCACCATTGCAGACAATGAACGCAACAAAATTGCCGTTCTACTGGAAAAATTTGATAATTATTTTATCCCCAAAACGAATGTAACATACGAAAGGTATAAATTTGTTAATCTCAGACAGACCCCACAAGAATCCATTGAACAGTTCACCACACAATTAAAGAATCAAGCAAACAAGTGTGAATTTGGAAATCTAAAGGATGACATGGTAAAAACGATATTAATATCAGGCATACAAGACGAAATATTACGGGAAAAACTTCTATACCAACAAAACAAAAACCTACAAGACGTAATCGAAGCATGTATTTTATGGGAAAATACAAAATTACAGAGTCAAGATATGCAAAAACAAGTTCATGAAATACAACAAAAACGAGGAACTACGTTCTCACACAAAATGCAGCCAAGGTCAACGACTCCAGTTGCACCAAAAGTAACACGTCATCAACAAGCTGTGGAACAAGAATCAACAGGTCAGTGCAAGATCGTTTCATCACTAATTGCAATAAATGTGGCAAATCACACAAAATTAATAACTGCCCAGCTTATAAAAAAATCTGTAATTTCTGTAAAAAGCTCAATCATTTTTCTGTAGTTTGTAAAGCTAAATTACGTAAATCCTTGCATGAAGTAAATACAAAACAAGAAAATGACAATAAAATAAAATTTTCCATTGACAGTGTAAACTATAAAAACAACTCATGGACTGTAAATTTACAAATACACAACATAAATTTAATATTTAAGGTAGACACAGGAGCTGATGTTAACATTATGTCATTACAAACTGTTCGAACAGTAAGTGCTCCATTCCGGCGCACGCGCGAGTGAGCGGAAGTAGTACGCTACTGAACGTAAAAGGTGCATGAGTGAACGGTTTTCCTCTCGCGTGTTCCTCGTTGTACTTCTCAACATCAGGCTACCAAGAACCAGGGGCCCCTGTCACCTCCAGCAGGATACTCCAGGTTAGTGGTACTTCTCAGTTATTCTCGGTCCTTCGCGCAAAGTTAAGTCACGGCACCCCGCGTGCACACAAACATTTAATAAATTAGGTCTAAGTTTGTCAATAATAAAAAAATGTATGAATAAATTATATGATTATAACGGTAATCTGATATCTACAATAGGAAAATGTATCATTACTTCTAAATTTCAAAACAATGACTATGAAATTGAATATTTTATAGTAAAAGGTTATAATCACAGAAACATTTTAGGTTTAAGTACGTCTGAAAGGTTAGGCTTAATAAATCGCATAAATTTTGTTAACCTAAATAATCATTATCAAACTTTGTTAGCGAAGTATAGTTTGGTTTTTGAAGGCATTGGCATGCTAGGAAAGCCGCATAGCATCGAATTAAAAGAAAATGCACAACCAGTTTCGCACCCAATAAGAAAAGTCCCATTTGCAATTGAGGAACAATTTAAACAATATCTAAAACATTTGGAAGATAATAAAATAATTGAAAAAGTACATGGTAGTACAGACTGGCTCAATTCATTTGTAATAGTCAAAAAATCAGATGGATCGCTTCGCATTTGTCTAGATCCGAAAGATCTCAATAGAGTAATTAAGAAGCAAAAATTTAAAATTCCGGTCATAGACGAAATTATGAAAAATTTAAAGGATTCTAAATATTTTACAACACTAGATGCAACTACTGGGTTTTGGAATATTCCACTTGATGAAAAAAGTAGTGATTTATGTGTTTTTGGAACTCCTTTTGGCCGCTACAAATTTAAACGTATGCCCTTTGGCATTACTACTGCGAGTGAAGTTTTTCAAGAAAAATTTCAACAACTTTTTCAAATGGAAGGAGTAGAGGTCTATATTGATGACATTCTCATACACGGAAAAACCAAAGAACAACACGACCAACGTTTAGAAGCTGTGTTAAAAATAGCACAAGAACAAAACATCAAATTTAATAAAGAAAAATGTCGAATTGGCCTACAAGAAGTTACATATTTAGGTTATAAATTTTCAGGCAGAGGGGTTGAAATAGATGAAGAAAAACTCAGTGCCTTAAAAGAGATGCCATCACCAAAATGTAAGAAAGATCTTCAAAGATTTTTAGGACTTATTACATATGTAGGAAGATTCATTGAAAATCTTTCAGAAAAAACTTATCTGTTAAGACAACTTTTAAAAGAAAAGAATTCATTTGCATGGGAAGAAGAACAAGAAAAAGCGTTTCAAGAATTGAAGAATCTTTTGATGCAACCTCCTTGTTTACAATTTTTTAACGTAAACCTTCCAGTCACAATTTCTGTAGATGCATCCAAAAATGGTTTAGGAGCGGTGCTAATTCAGAACGGGTCACCTTGTGCATATGCATCAAAATCCATGACATCTACTCAAACGAAATATGCACAAATTGAGAAAGAACTATTAGCAGTTTGCTTCGGAGTGGAAAAATTTCACCAATACATATATGGACAAAAATTTACTGTGGAAACTGACCATAAACCACTCATACCCATTTTTAAGAAAAGTCTAAATGATTGTCCAGCTCGTCTTCAACGTATGCTACTGTCACTTCAAAAATATGACATTGAAATCAAATACAAACCTGGAAAAGAACTAATTATTGCAGATCATTTATCGAGATCAATGTCACCAAAAGTATATCAAGAAAAAATGGACTTAGAATGTCAAATTTGTCTAATAAATGATCGCATAGAAATCAGTGACGAACGCTTAGAAGAAATGATAAGTGCAACAGCTGAAGATATGGAAATGCAAGAACTGAAACAATACATAGAAAACGGATGGCCACAAAACAAAAGTAAAGTACCAGACAACATCAAAAAGTATTATAACTTCAAGAATGAATTATTCCAAGGAATGGGTTTAATTTATAAAAGAAATAAAATAATAATACCCTACAAAATGCGCACTAAAGTCTTAAATAGCATTCACACTGGTCACTTCGGAATAAATAAATGCATTCAACGAGCAAACCAAGCATTCTACTGGCCAAACATGAATGTAGAAATAGAAAATTTTGTCAGCAAATGCCAAATATGTCAACAATATAGTCGAAACAATACAAAAGAACCACTAATATTACACCAGATTGAAAAAATTCCCTGGTTCAAAGTTGGAATTGACATATATGAATTGTATGGAGAAGTCTATTTACTCGTAGTAGACTATTATTCAAAATATGCTGAAATTGCAAATCTTAACAGAAACATGACCTCAACCTCAGTTATAAAACATCTGAAATCTATTTTTGCTAGACATGGAATACCAGCTATAGTAGTCTCAGATAGTGGCACACAACTGATTAGTTAAGAACTACAAAAATTTGCAGAAGAATGGAAATTTCAAATACACCCTAGTTCTCCATATCACCAACAAGGAAATGGAATGGCAGAAAGAACCATTCAAACTGTCAAAAAACTATTAAAGAAAACAATCGAAACAAAAGCAGATATTGAACTTGCCTTACTAGCTTATCGAAACACACCTGTAAACTCAAATCCATAAGGTTGTAACCACTCCCTAGTGTAAATTTTAAAAAATTATTCATTGTAAATCTGTCTTTTAGTAACCTAGTGACATGTCTGGTGACCTGTCAATATAATGTCAGTTCATTCATGTATTCGCGATCGATTGTGATTACGTTCGATTTCATTGCAATTCTTGCACTCCTGCACAAGTTATTTCATAATTATCATTGTAACTTGTCGCAATATTGTAAAAATTGATAAACAATTTGCAATAAAAACACGATAACCTGAGTCTTCATGGTAATTATGATACAAGAGCAACGATAAATAGAAACGTGTTTTATCTTTAATCTGTAGAAGGAAGAATGCCACCTGCTGTAATTTAGACTTGCAGTCGATACGTTTACGAATTACGATAAAACGAACCCAAACATATTGTGGTCACGAATAAAATCAGATATTGGGCTGGTAAAAAAACAAGGTGAATTGATTTATTTATTGTTGCTGCTTCATAAAAATCGCTTTACAGATGGGGAATAACTGAATACCTAATTCAGAATTTGTTTAAATTATTGTACATGAGTGTACGTGATATATGTGTGGCTAACCGTGATGTGATTTGACTCAAAGGACCAGCTCTCCCAACTGAAATGATCAATCTCGTGAGCAACACCAAAATTGTCTATAATGGGTAGATAACTGTTCACCTTAATTAGTCGCAACAGATGACCAATTTTTCATCAAAAAAATGAGACACCAAGAAGTCTTTAATGTTATGTTTAATAACTCTAATTTGGTACTACTAAATCTTTACAAAGTGTACAAGGAATTTGGTTGAAGGTGATAGGCCTAGCTATGCTCCTCCGTCCTGAGGATTTTAGTGGTAATAATGAACAAAATGTAACTTCACAAAATTAAGACGCTAAAATAATAGGTATGTTGAAAATAATTTGACGGCTTATTTAAACTTGCTGTTACAGGAGTGGTTAGAAACATTGGGAACACATAGACCAAATAACCAAAAAGCAATTATTTTTCTGTTATTAACTTTCTTAAATCTGAATCCCATGGATTTTAATACTCGACGTAAAGTATTTAAACTTGCTGTATATTGCAGATGTTCCTTCGCAAAAATAAACAATTTCCAAATAGTAAAAGACTCATTTTTTTTTTTGTCAAATATACGGTAGGTTAGATCTTCTTTAAATTCCAAATTTGAATACCACTGCGATTTTTGTTTTGGTTTCCACTTTGCTTCTTGTAAAGGTTCTCCAGATTGGTGTTGGGTTATAATTTTGTGGGCTTGACATCGGGAACACTATGGAAAGGATAGGAATTAATAAGTTTACAGGGAAAGTTTATGAAGTGTTTGAATTTAATGAGGGACATTTAGTTGTATTGTGTAGGATATAAAGAGTGGGTATAAAACTTGAAAAGACAATGTTATACTAAAAAGCGAGATATACACTTTCAACTTGAGGTAGTTAAAACTAAAAGTCTTTCGACACCACCATGTTGTAATAGCATGAAAAAAGGTCCAAATGTCGATACGTTACTCTCATAGTATAGTACTCTCTGTCCATGGTATAAGAATAACTACTTACTGAACAGATTTTTGTAAGCTTGAATTCAAGTTCTCGGGAGGATGCTTGGGGATAAGCAAGTTTCAATTCATTGTGACAGTTGGCAAGTGCCATTTTCATCTGCTTATTTATCACAATATGCCGTGTTGGTATAATTTTTCAATGATATGGTTTAATAACAAACTGTAAGATATTTAAATAAAACTCTCTCGCGCGTGATTGTCAAATTTTGACACATGCGTCGTTACCAATCTGTTCATGTAAAAAACACCATTGGCTGTAATGCCAACCTTACAATAACGAGTGGTTACAACCTTATGGATTTGAGTTTATATAGCACCTACACACCATCACAAATTCTAATGGCAAGATTACTTCGAGATAACGTACCGAGATCCAAACATCATCTTGAACCTCAACTAATCGAACGAAATAAATTTCATAAAGAAATGGAACAAGCCAGACAGAAACAAAAGAAATACTACGACAGAAGTACTAAAGAGCGACCAATTCTAGAGAATCTTATATATTATCAGGACAAACCTGGCACTCTATGGAAAAAAGGAAAAATAGTGAAGTCACTCAACGATCGTTCCTATCTTATACAAACCGAGGAGGGTAAAACCCTACGAAGAAACAAACAATTTCTCAAACGTAGAAGGGAGGAAATAGATATAGGAACGAATATTGAGACTGATATCGGTACCAATGAAGAACAAGACAGGGTACAACAACATGCAACCTTAGTTGTGCCAATTCCTCCGAATAATCGAATATCACTTCAAAATAGACCGCATAGAACGATTAAGAAAAATCCAAAGTATTTTGGTCCCCAATTTGTAAATTCCTAAGTTAGTAATAATTTATGTCTTGTATACATACATTAGTGTCATTGTGTTATTATTAGTATTAGTTTTATAAAAAGAAAGGGAGATGTAATATAGTTGTTGTAAGATGTGTTGCCTACCTATTGTGTACATATGTAACCATACTTTATATCTGAATAAAACCAGTATACTCCTGACTCTGACACTGAACAGACATCACAGAAGTGTATTGCTAATGTTTCACATGTGCTATTAACAAAAAAATTTCTAACTATTTTATTTTAGTCTCATGCATTCCAAGTTCTGATGAGCAAAGGTAATCGAAACACAAAATAGTTTAAGCCTTCTAGAAAAGAGCACATCATTCTCAAATTATGCAAATGTAATGTAATGTTCATCATAATTTTAAAGCCAATGTTCATAATAAGTACACAGTAGATCGGTATTAGTGGCTGTATTTACCTTACATATGTCTTAACTGGGCTAAATAAGTATTAATTCCATAAAAACTAATAGTTGTGTATTCAAATTTATCTTCGGGAGTAAAAACACAGATAAAGCGCCTTAAATGAAAGTTGTGTTCTCTTAATTTAATGTACCGCAATTTGACGGCAACTTTTTGAAAGAAGTGAGACTAAACACTTTTAGTTTTACCGTTATCTTAAACCTGGTCATCATGATGTTAAACCGTTCAACGTATTCTGATATTTCAGTTTCTTAAATTTTTAAAGAAAAAGGTTAAAATCTGGGGGTGATAATCTCCTGTTCAACATTTACAAGAACAGTTGTTTTTTAGTCTTTGTGTTAATTCAGTTTTTCCCATTCCTGGATCGCCTGTTCTATATACTAAGTTATAATTTCGCAATTTGCTAGCATCGCCATTGCTTCGACCTCATTCCAAATTTTTGTTATTAGGGAACTTAAAATAATGTGCAGCTTTGGATTTCAGAAATTTTTAATAGCTCAGAATTATCTTGACAATAGGCATCTTGCACGTTTTTAAGTAAAGCCAGAAAATGATTCAGCAGAACTCATAAAACAAGGGTATTGTTGTAAAAAGTGCATGGGATTATTCATAGTGTAGCAATAAATTATTAAAAATTAATATTTAAATCACGCGCACTTTTGGGCGTGACGTCATAAGCCATACATTGGTGCCAAGTCGAGGATGTTTCCGTATTAATATAGGGACTATTTATGGTCGGCTGTACTGTCAAGTGCGGCTCTGCCAAAAAACAGCGTTGGACAAATAGCGCGCGATTAAAAAACTGCGACAAAACAGCGCCGAGACAAAAAAGCGCTGTAAAAAATGGCGTAGGACAATATCATTTAGAGTCCAAAGGTCGCTAGGACAAATTAGCACGCGACAAAATAATCTGCGACAATTAATAGTTACCTATTAATTGTATTATGTATTGTCTTATTACTATTAGGCATATAGAACACGTCAGAAAAGGGTAGACAAGCGAGAATGATGTCCTGATGTGAATATTAATATGAATATTGACGTAAATGTTAAAAATTACCTTTGCTAGCCCAATAAAACGTCTCAAAACGGTAATACTATAGCCTCCAAATAGATCGGTTATGAATAAACCACACAACTTTATTTCAGAACTAGAAACAGACTATTCAAAAATTAAACAAACAATAAACGATTAAAGTGATAAGTTTAACGCCACAGATTTCAAATAGTTTTCAACATTTGCAAATGAGTACTCCGAAACCAATAGGTTCAACCGCTTTCTCAGCTGAACATATTTTCAGTTGGCCAATTCTCAAACTCTTATTCCCGATCTGTACCTCGCCATATGCACTTTGTTCCCTGTCTAATAAGCTTATAGATTTGAGGGTGTTGGCAATTCAAAGAGTGTTTGAAAGAGTTGGGCCAAGCTTCTAACTAGTTGTTCGTCCTTGGTCCGTTAACATTCGATCAAACATATCCCAGATGTTGATATCGTACCTAGACCTCAAATTATGCATTCGTTTTCCGACGTAAGTTTTCTCCCAATATTCTACTAAAGGTAGCAGTTCATGAGGAAAATGTTCATCGATAATCTCCAACGCAAACTGCACGTCCCTTTCAGGTACAAATGCGAGAGCAAGCAACATCTTACATCCTATTCTGACTTCGCTGTTGTTCCGTTAGATGGGTTTGCTGAATTTTTCGCCATAAATTTTGGCTTAGATGAAAAAACCGCCGACGGTTCTTGCTTGCCCGAAACACCTTCTGACTGCACTCAAAGATGCTATTTCGAAGTCCACCAAAACTGTTTCTGGGCCCAAGTTTGGTTCTACTTCCAGTATGCTTTCGAAAAATTTCATGTAAGTTTGTTCTTGCTTGTTGGGCAATAGACCGAATATCACAGGAATCGCTTTTTCGTCTATTATTACGTGCATGGTAAATAATTATTGAAATAATGGAGGCGAAGTCTTGAATGTACCGTCGATCGCCCAGTGGCGAAACTCCTTTAATGTGTCCAAATTCGTTCTGGTGCCAAAAACAAGAATTCTTTGGTTATCTCCCAAGTCTGTGTCTAAGAGCAGAAAATTTTCACCTCTTACCAGAGCTTCTCGAGTCGTATGTCGGTAAGAGGACTGCGGCTTCTCCGAAAGTACCTCTGATGGAGGTTTGAATTATCTGCCTTGGTTTTGGAAGTTTCTGCCAATTCCCTCACTCTTCCGACTTCTCTCTTCGCCGAATCTGAGCCGTGACTATGAGCAGTTGTTGAAGTCGGTTCACTTGAATTTTCTGACACTAGCAATCTCCCTTTCCATCCTTCTTGAGAACACCTCCAAGAAACGGAATGGATGTTCTCTTTGTCTGTGCGGTAGCGGTAAGCACCATAAAACAATATTCTTCCACCTTTTTGTGATTTCGCAAATTCCATGACGGGCGTTTGAAAATTTGACACAATGAGAAAAACTTTGGATTGGCACAAACCTACTACAAAGCTAAAAATGCTGCGCTATTTCATGGCGCAATAAAATGTCCCAGTGCTATTTAATCGCGTGCTGTTTTGTCTTGACGTTTTTTTTTCCCATATTATTTAATTACTGGGCTTTTTTTGTCTCGGCGCTCTTTCGTCGCGTTTTTTTTAGTCGCGCGTTATTTTGTCCAACGCTCTTTTTTGGCAGAGCCGACATCGTAAAATAGGTTATACAATCATAAGAGGTTATGTATGACACGTACATAACCTCAAGTTATGTACGCGTCATTGAAGAACAAGTTCTTCAATGTTGCCATGTTCAGCACTGATATGATTGGACTATGGCTTATGACGTCAGAGACCAGGTTCCGCCTTTAAAATAAAGCTCAAGAATTAAGACTCTGGATATTTTTTACAATTTTTTTTTTCAACTTTTGTTAAGGACTTTAGGTTCTATATTACATAGGGAACACTTGCACCAATTTTTATTAAAATTGGCAGTTGAGTGCAAGTACCCTATTCTGAATGATAATAATGTTTTGATTAACATATTCTATATTTTTAATGTCTATTGGCCGACAAATACTTACCTAGTTATCGATATAAAGATTCAAAAAATGGTCCTTTTGTCTATGTTTATAGCATGAACCATTGAACATTTCTAAAAGATTGTTCACAGTTATGTGCCTTAAAAATTCTTATTTTTTTCCAACATTTTGGTTCAATATGTCCATATAATTTCATTATTCATGTACATACATAAATACATAAGTTTCTCAAAGTTACTTGCTTGGAGTAATCCCTTCTACATTACTAGTATTAATTTTTTAAACTACAATATAGGGTGAGTCACTAAGCGCGTTCCTCGAAAACGCCTTAATTATTAGAAATAGAAAAAAATCAAAGACCAAAGTTGTTGAATTTTAAAGTCGATCGGAATCCCAATCTTCGTTGTGTAATTGCTGATGGGTCAGATTTTGAGGTAGTAGGGAAAATCCAAGCACATTTTCGTTTGAAGAATCGCGTTATCGTTCTTGACGTGCTTTTCGTGCTCTCGCTTTCTCATACATCCGTTCTCGGTGTTGATAGCACTGAAACTTCTAGCCAATTCTCGGTTATTTCTGAGCAGCGTGCCGAAATGGACACCTTGGTTCAGACTTATTTTTCTTCCAGTGCTTCAGATCTTGGTTGCGTTAAAGGCGTCGAACATAGAATCGACTTCGAATCCAAGACAATGCCTATTAAATTAAGCAATTTTCCTATTTCACCGAAGTTGCAAGAAATTATTGATCGCGACCTTGGCCGATGTTACGCGATGGTATTGTCGAACCTTCGTCTTCGGCTTGGTCTTCTCCCATCCTCTTAATACCTAAGGGACGGAACATGTCGTTGTTGTGTCGACTATCGTCGTTTAAATCGGGTAACGAAAAAAACGCATACCCACTTCCGCTAATTTGGGGAATTTTGGACAAGCTTCGAGATGCGCGGTATCTGAGCAGCCTTGATATCAAGTCGGCCTACTGACAGGTTCCAGTGGTGACAGAAAGTCGAAAATTTACAGCCTTCTCGGGCAGAGGGTTGTTCCAATTTCGGCGTGTGCCTTTTGGGATTTCTAATGCGCCAGCGACTTTTCAGCAGTTGATTGACACAGTTTTGGGGCATGATCTTAAGCCTTACGTTTTTCAGTACTTAGATGATATTATTATTGTAACTCCTTCTTTCGAAAAACACATGGAAGTTCTCCAATTACTTTTCGAGCGTCTGTAAGCTGCAGGTCTAACCTTAGGGCATGGCCGACTAGTATAAAGATTATGGCCTGTCCAAGAGGTACGATACGTGTTGCCATCTATTAATAATTACACATAGGCCCGGTTGTATAAAGCCTTTGTTAACTTTAACAAATTGTTAAACCAATGTTAAATTCGTTTGCTAATGTCAAGTGTTGTATAAAGCAGTTGACAATCGATTAACAACGTGTTAACTAACAATATGTCAAACCTGTGTTAACTCTGGATTTGGGTTGTATAAAGCTATCGTCAAAGTTAACATCATGTCAAACCTTAGTTAACTTTCTGTCAGCTAATCAGTCATCCGCCATCAATTAAGTTTCGATTTCGTGTTTGTATAAAGCTTCAAGGACAAGATTTCTTAGGTTTTTGAAATAAAGGAAACGTAATTGGGTAGTAATGGTTGTATTTACTATAATTGTTCATGCAAATCTTAGAAGATATCACTATGTAGTTCGTCTTCGATGAGTGAAAACAGTAATGAAGAAACTAGATTGCAAGCAGTAAGAATGCGCCATCCAAGACGTACTTTCATTCGTAAGAATCCATTTAAGCTGTATGATGATGTGGATTTTACGAAAAGGTGGATGATAAGAAAAACACCTTGATCCAGTTGCTCAATCTAATCTGTCATCAGCATCACCTAGAACCCGCATTAAAAAGAAATCACTTTATTTATGCAAAACTGCAACTTCTTCATACATTACGATTTCTGGGAAATGGATCTTTTCAGCAAGTTTTCGGGGACAATCGGACAATCTTGACATTCGTAAATCTTTGATGGGTAGAATCATTACCACGATCTGTTCTTTTTGTCGTAACAGATGACGTACCTTTATGTTCAATAATGGGTTTATCTTGCATGTTACCCACCAAAAACTACCACACCACACAATACAAGTCACAACAAAATCAAAAATTGAAGTTACGTTAGAGAAAACGTCAACAACGCGTGAACTCGTACCAACATCAATTAATAAACGATAAAATTTCTAGTATTCGAACGTGATCCTATGTTAACTCGTTGTCAAAGGTTTGTCAGTTAACTAGCGTCCGCAAATTGTTTATACAACGGTGTCACAAATAATCCAATGTTAACAAGCTGTTAAAGTTGACAGTGTGTTAGCTGACATCCAACTTGACAGGCTTTTATACAACCGGGCCTTAATAATTTAGCAAAATTTTAATTTGACTTGACATTATGGGACTTCAAAACGTGTATATAATGGTGGTTTGTTTCGGTATGAACGCCTTTGTGCCTTTCAATTCTTTTGTCGTTTTTGAATTATTAATAGATGGCAGCACGTATGGTACCTTTGGCATTCCTTTGGACAGGCTATAATCTTTATTGCTTTATACTAGTCGGCCATGCTTAGGGAAGGATAAGTGTCGGTTCTGCTTGACAAGTTTGAAATACCTCGGATATGTAAAGCGAATTTTCGCGACTAACTAAGTAAGTTACGGTATCTTATTACGTGTAACATAAACATTTTCGCTTTGGAAAGGTATCAGAGGAGAAGGTGTTGTGACGTCATATCGACCTTACCATGAACATACTGGCACTAACGGCCTAACGTTGCATGTATCTCGCGGTAACCAAAGGTAGATATGTCAAATGGGTCTAATGTGTTTCAAGTTTTGTTAGGTTATTTTCTTTGCCGCCTAATAAATTAATTTGCGTTCTGAGACTGATTGAGTGTTGATGGTGCAATTTTATATTAATTTGTGAAAAAAAAATGTGTTCGTCAACAGAAGGTCAACTTATTAAAACAAGTTTTAACACTAATTAATGTCACAAGTTGCATTTTGTAGACATGATAGTTGAACCAGAAGCTAATGAAGAAGAGAACTTGGTGGAGATTTCTATAAATAGTAAGGGAGAAGACTACTCGTGTGTAGTCCCATTACATATTGCCCAGATTCTATTAAATGGTACTTTTTATAAATCTCATTTAAAGATTAGTTTATTTGTTTTCACTTCTTCCAGATCAGGAACGAGCCGATGCGTTTATCGAAGACCATATTGAAAATGTTACAAATAATGGAAACGACGACGATATTGAAAATGTTACAAGTAATGAAAACGACGACACACAACTTGCGAATGTTTGGTATACCAAAAGCAGACCCACAGTAAAATGTATGACTGCCACCAGCAAATTGTTGGAGCTTCGATTAAGATTAAAAGACAACTTTAATGACAAAAAAACTCATAAGGAAACCTTATGGCAACAAATTGTCAAAGAAATGCGCGAAGCAGGGTTTAATGTGGACGCAAAAAAATGTAAACAAAAATTCGCAAATTTGCAGAAAACTTATATTAAGTGTAAAGACCATAGGCGCAAAACAGGCACTGAACGAATTAATAACCCCCCATTTTATTTTGAGCTGGATGCGATTTTAGGGGAGAAACATAAATGTCATCCTCAAAATTTACAAGTAAAATGCACCACATTGGAGAAACTCTTAAATATTCTTGTATATGTTATGGTATTTTGCAGGACACTGAAGGTGAAGACTCCAGTACTAGCATTTATGACGATCCCACACCAAGTACAAGCAGTACTACCATGGCAAGCACTGATAGTCAAGTAAAGGTATAACTTCATTCATCAGATTTTCTAAATATGTACTGTTTGTTTACAGGAAAAGATAGGCATTAAAAATCGATTTAAGAAAGTAAAGCATGGTATTAAGCCAAAAACATCCAACCAAATATATCTAGAATTCTTAACAAAACACTTACAACAATAAGCACAGGATCGCAATCAGCATTTTGCAGCAATGCATACGCTGTTCACAGAGCAAACTCGTCAGAGAGACCGAATGCTGACAATCCTAGAAAAAATGACCAAAAAACGAAAACGCGAAATGGATTCCAGTGAAGATGAAAATTAAAACAGAAACGATTTTAAAGACAATGTTATTTCCTTCGTTAGAATTTATGTTTTGTTGTTTTTAATACATATTGAATCTATCTTTTCTTATTTTCTATAATATATATTATACATTGTTTAATAATTCTCTAGCCATTTGGTTCCTTTTGAGTTGTGCTCTTCGAGTTTCTTCATCATTGTCTTCTGCAATGAACTCTTGTACGTTAACATCTTCATAGAGCTCATCTTCCCACTGATCTTTATTCATGTAGCAAAAATTATGTAAAACGCATGCAGCAGTGGTTATTTCAATAGCTTTGCTAGGTGTTAATGAATATTACTCTCCTAAATCGACCTTTAATGCGGGCAAAAATATGTTCGACCACAACACGATCAGCACTCAAATGATAGTTGTGCTGTCTTTCAATTCTATTTAAAGCTGGTCTACGCTTATAGGGTGTCATCATCCACATTTTTAATGGAAATGCACTATCTCCTAATATATGACATTCTTCATTAGGAAAATAGAACTGCGAACCATGTGTTGCAATGTTTTGGACAAATGTTGAGTTCGAAAAGACCTATAAGTTACACTTGAGGTTCAACTTCCATAATTTCAAAAATATAAATTACTCTGGAATCATGTGCCGATCCTGGGAATCCAATAAAAACGTAAGTCAAAATTTTTTCAGCAGTAGATATCACCATGGCATTAATGGAATGTCTAAGATATCTATTAACATAACTGTCATGTTGAGTATGTGGCACGACTTTTATATCTATCTGGCTACCATCAATAGCATCCAAAACATCTAAAGAAAAACATGAACATGAATCATTTTGAAATATCAAACAATTTAAAAATTTACTTGGATAATGAGTAAAACCGTTTATTACATGTTCTACCTCTTCATCAGTTCGAGGCCAAAATATGTATTTTTTCTTTATTTTTAACATAATATAAAGCAAAGCATTCACTATATTCATTGCAGTTGATGGAAGAATTCCAAATCTTTGCCCAATTGACAATAAACTTTCTTGGGTTGCCATATATGTTAAAAACGTAAGCAAAGCCTTCTCAGGTGGTATTGGTAAATTACCCCCGTGATATTTTTTCCTCATTAACTTATGGTTGTCATTTTCCAGAACAACATTTAATAAGTTTAAAAACGTTGACTTTTGTATTCGAAAAAACCGAAAAAACATGATGTCATGGTAATTTCTTAACCAATCTTCTTCAATCGGCCCTTTGTAATAGGTTTCACGTAATTTTATATACAAATTTGTGGCATTTGTTTTATTGAGAATCCAGTTACACAACAGAAGTTCATCAGCATCAAAAAAGTACTGTTCACATAAATTAATTACGCTGAGTGGCTCCATTTTCCACCCAAACTTTAATGCTGCACAGTTTTTGCAAATTGCAAGGTTATATTTTCTTACGTTCTTGTCACAGTTCTTGACAGTCAATCATATTATATTATTTTCGTGATAATCGTCGCAGTATGTTGATTACGTCATTGTCTTTTCGAATAGATGGTGAAATTAAGGCGATCAAATATGAGTGTCTTAAAAGATGTCGTTATCGAAACAGAAGAAGGGGTTATAGCAGACGCGTGGATAGCTTTACTCCAAACCGGAATTTGCATAAACTCAAGGTATGCCTTCTTTGACGGATTCTATTACAAGGACGACGTGCTATTACGAGATACAGGTATCGTGTCCCAATTTCGTATTTACTGCGGACACAAAATAATGAAGTTAACATTTGGTTCTGGAACGGACAAGGAGCAATTTAGAAGATTTATTCAAAACACAGATGGGATTGGGGATCCTCCCCCGTCCCTAGCAGTATTATCGATTAGTCCATCACCCCCGGCTCCTCCCCCGTCTCTAGCGTCATCATCAAGTAGTCCATCACCCCCACTGAAGAACACGGGTTCGAAATTGTCATCAGGAACTGATCAGGATCATTAAACACAATTTTTATATTGATTTTATATTGGAAAATTCGCTTGTAGTTGACAGAGATAGACTCCATGTTGATCCAGAGAAAATATCGGCGATAATTAATATTCCCCAATCCCAGTACTGTCAAACAAGTGCAACAATTTTTAGGAGTTGCCTCATGGTTTCGGCGTTTCATATCTAAAGCTTTTTTTCGCGAGTTCGCGTTGAAGTGAAAGTCACAACGGTTACTTAACCGGTCCGTTTTTGCGACATACGGTAATTGAGGGGAAGGTGTTGTGATGTCATAGAAAGCCGTCATCGTTTAGAACCGTGTTATGATTTCAGTAACCCTGCTCAAGAGGTGGGTTACAAAATAGCGGTTATGAAAAGTGAGGTTACATGATGCATGTTTTAAGATTTTACCGACAATAATGGGTGAAGAGAAGTTGGTTGAAATTTCGATAAATCACGAGGGGGAGGATTTTTTAGCATTTGTCAGATTGGAAACTGCAAATGTATTGTTGAATGGTGAGTGTTGATGTTGTAAAACATAACAATAATAATTATTATCTTTGTAATTAGATCCAGAGGCAGCTTCAAACTATGTTAGAAAACATCTTATTAGCGAACAACAAAATGCACAACACTCAGATAGTAATACTGGTGTCATCAGTGTGTGGTCAACAAAAAGGCCAAGTGTAAAAGACAGTAAGGCTACAGAAATATTCCTGGAATTACGCCAAAAATATGCCCACGAATTTCATGACAAAAAGCATGTGAAAACGCAATTATGGGGCAAAATTGCTCGTGAGATGTATGCATTGGGATTTGTGTGGCACTGGACGTGATGCAGTTGAGAAACTACGACAGAAGTTTTCCAACCTCCAGAAGCAATACATGAAACATGTCTCGCATATGAAACGGACTGGCGAAGAAAAAAAAGAACCACCGCCATTCTTTTCAGAAATGCATGGTATCATGAGCAATAAACACAAAAGTGACCCCAAAAATTTACAAGACACTCTAGAAGCCTGTAGTAGTAGTTCAGTACAAGAGAGTGAAACTGATGATCTATTAGCCCCACAATCGCCTTCGTCATGTGATCAAGAAAAGAAAGAAATGATAAAAAATAGATTCTCATTGAACAAGATTAGAAAGCCATCCACTTCAAATGTCCAATTAATTAATCTGATGCAAACGCAACATGAAGATGACAGAACAGAGAGGAGGGAGCAGTTTAACCGTTTAGAAAACTTATTACAACAGCAGAATGAACAACGAGAAAGGCTACTAAACACATTTGATAGCTTAATCCGTCAGAAAAAACGTAAGCACAATTCAGATTCAGACTCGGACTAGTTGTCTGAAGCTGTTCTCACCCTAACTGATGTGGACCTCACATGTTCTCATTTTATTTTGTTTAGAAAAGTAGATATTAGTATTTTTGTTAAATGAAGAACATATACTTTTTTTTATATATATATTTTTATTGTTCAGTTACATTAATATATCATATTATATATTATTCTCATTAACATTATTCATTAAATACCTTGCTATATCATTTCTCTTATGTTCTCCACGCCGAAATGCTTCTCTGTCGTTTTCTTCTACGTGATCTTCTTCTGGACGAATTTCTACCTCTTCAGCCGGCTACTCATCCCCATTCAGGTAACAAAAATTGTGCAAAATACATGCAACTGTGGCGATTTCAATAGCTTTACTGACTGAGTATGTATTTATGTATTGTAATCTAGCCCATCTCCCTTTGAGAATACCAAACGTATGTTCAATGCAAACTCGATCCGAACTTAAACACCAATTATGATGTCTTTCCCTTCTGGTTAAATTATTTCTCCTAGAAAACGGTGTCATAAGCCACGTTCTCAAAGGAAAAGCGCTGTCTCCTATTAAATGATCCTCTTCATTGGGAAAATATATATGTTTTTCATGTTTCAATATGTCTCACCAGTGCACTATTTGAAAACACCTACAAAATAAATGAATGGCCATTACATTTTAACTTCTTGTATTTAATTCTTACTCTTGAATCATGTGCTGACCCTGGATAACCAACAAAAACATATGTAAATAAGTTTTCAGCATTGCATATTCCCATTAAATTGATGGAATATGTTTGGTGTCTGTCAATATAACTATCATGTTGGTTTGCTGGTACCTTCAGTTTAATATGTGTTCCGTCGACTGCACCAATCACATTTAAAATATTACATAAACGTGAGACTTTTTACTTACATTTCTTTCAGATTTAATTATTTACTAGGATATCCTTTAAATCCATCCTTAATTGCACGATATTCATCTTCAGTTTTTGGTCAAAATATGTACTTCTTTTTTAACTGTAATGTTAGGTATTGCAAACTAAATATTAACAATATTCATTACAGTGGAAGGTACCAAATCAAAGTGATCAGCAATTGACAACAGTGTGTCTTGTCTTGATAAAAACCATAAAAAAACAAGTACACTTTTCTCTGGGGCAACAGGGTAGTTACCACCTCTGTATTTCTTTCTAATTAAATTATTCGTATCTTGTGCAATAAGAACATCAACGAATTTTCGAAATGTTGTCCTTTGCATCCTAAATAATTCATAAAATGTTCTGTCGTTGTATGCCTCTAACCAAACAGAATGATCAACTGTTTGTCGTATATGTTTTTCCCTAATCTTCCAAAATATCTGCTTTCTCTTACGTCCAAGTAGCTGTTCATAATTAACTACAATCGAAGCATCGGAGAAAACTAAATCGATTAATACAAACAGATCCACATTATTCATGTACGGGATTAACGCCATTATTTTATATCAAATCTACAAAAAGTACTTCATTCATCAACTAAAGCAATATCCATCTTTATGTATGTACTTACGTGAATTTTTTTTTGTCTGACATAAATCCTTGCTGATTTGTTGATTACATTACCACTTTTGTTGAAGAAAATAAAATGTCAATTTTTTCCCCCCTATATGAGCTTACGTACAACATTTTTGCGGAGACTCAGTAACCGTGTTCTAAACTGACGTCATACGAAGAGTGGGGGTATAACACTTCGTAACCGCTATTCTACAACACGGTTAGTCGCGAAAAAAAGCCTTTAGTTTTTCGACAATCGCGGCACCTTTGTCTAGCCTTCTATGTAAGAAACAAACATTCGTTTGGGGTTCCGAGCAAGAAGAGACTTTTCGTGTCATTAAGGAAAGGTTAGTTTCGGCCCTCGTGTTGTATTGTCCACACTTTTCGGGACCATTCGTCGTCCAAACGGACGCTAGTGATTTCGAGATCGGTGCAATGTTGACTCAGGAATACTGGGATGGCGAACACGTCATCAGTTACAGAAGTACAGAAAAAAGTGAAGAAGTTTATAGTGGGGAAACAGGCCAGTTAATGGCAGTACCCTTAGACCGCCCTCGTTAAAGAAAAGGTGAGTTTTCGATAAAACTTTGTTTTTACCTAGGTACCACAACCAAAAATTCATTTTCTGCTCTTAGAACCAACCTAATCTCAAACGTTCTCTATTCCTTAATATTTTCTTATTTCTAAATGTAACACCTATTTTCCTATCTTCAAGATCATCTTTTCAAAAAATTCCTTCAGAAAGAATTTCTCCAGAGAGAAAACGACAAACGCTGGAATGCGAAATGCTACAGTCAGCAATCGCAACCAGCATTGTCTCTGAAGAAATATATTGGAGAACGTTTTCCAATATTGCTGATGTGACTAATTTTTTGACAAAACTTCCCTTGTCAGATTGGACCGCTTCATTTAAGCCCGAGGCAATTATCTGTTTTTCATTTTGGAAGATGCTAATTCTTCCGAGTTAAAGTGTGGCTTGAAAATTTCAAACGAATTGAAATTAATATTATTACACGGCAATGTAGAAAGCAGCATTTTAAATTTTTTCTCTAGTCCGGTCAAATTAGACCAAAAAATTGGGGTGAAATTACATAAATTCGCAACAAGCTGAATTTTGGTACAATTGTTCAAAATACAATTATAAACAAAACCTGAAAGTTCCCCATCATTCCCGTGTATGGAAAACATTTTATTCAAGGTCAAATGTCAAAAAAAAAGAGTTTCGCGATTTTCAGCAAAACGGTAAGTTTTATCATAAAAACACTTCAGACTAAAATTATAGATCATAAAATTATCTATAAAAAATGTATTTATACTTTTTTTCCTACGAGCCACCGTTTCCGAGATATAGCGGTGCAAAACGTTGTAACAGGTGTAATCGTCATAACATGCATGAGTACGCCACGTATATTCATCTCTAGAGTTGTACTTAACATTATATAGTATAGGGTAAAATATTTTTCTGTCGGTCATTGTAACTTGCACTTAAAATATAAAATATATACATTAGCTGTAACTATAAGAAAATCAATATTGTGTGCGTGGCTAGGGTCTTATACCTGCTGTAATAAAATACCATGAGTTCTCTCAACATCTTCATCTTCTGATATTTTATTTGATGAACTTATTACAGTTCCGACCAGTCAACAGAAATTTCTTTCAAATACTCGATTCATTTCAATGTTGAAAGAAAAGTTGACTGCTGAAAATATACTGGTAAAACAAGCCAATAACGATGCTGATGTATTGATTGTTGAAACAGCAATAGAGCAATTTATTCGACACATACAATTATTGTTGTTGGTGAAGATGTAGATTTGCTCCTATTGCTCACTGCTCGAACTCCAACTGAAAAAACTATTTTCTTTTTAAAACCAGGAAAAGCTCAATATCATTCGGAAATATATACTTCTAAAAGTTTATCTTCTTTTGCAAAGTGTCAAAATCACATACTATTTCTACAAGTTAAGAGTTATGATGGCGGATGCGAACGGTGGTGCTGATAAAGTGCTCTGCTGGGTATGCAATAATCCAGCTGTAAGAAAGAAAATCTATTGTGGTGATTGTGGGGTTTGGTCACACTTAAGTTGTGCGGAAAAGAAAAAATGTTGTGATTCTGGTAGTGCCGCCCAAACTTCAGATATTGAAGATGTAAATTCAGTGAAAAACCTAGTCGCTACAATCAATTCGTTGACCATGATGCTAGCGGACGTTAAAAAAGTGGTTGGTGACCTCGTCGAAGAGAACAAGAAATTGAGACAAGAAATCGAACTGTTGAAAGATGAAAAATCCCATGGGCCATGCGTCCTTTCGGATGGAAAAATTCTCGAAGAAGTTGAAGAAAGGCAGTTTCGGTCTCAGAACATCATAATTAGTAATTTACCGGAGTCTCAAGAAGAATCCAATGAAATAAAGGCTGCTGACGATCGCAACAAAGTAGTCAACTTAATTTCAGCTACTGGCATTGGTGAAACTGAGACATTGAAGACTCTAAGAATAGGAAAGATCTCTAATAAACCGCGACTGATAAAAGTGACACTCTCTTCATCGGTTATTGTCCGAGAAATTGTTACAAAATATCGAACCAGGAACGGCATCTATGTTAACCGGGATTTGACAAAAATGCAACAAGATGTGGCGTATAAGACACGTAAAGAGTTTAAAGAGAGGGTCAACAAGGGAAAAAAAACCATTTCACTTAAATATTATAATGGTGTTCCTAAAATCGTGACAAAAAACAACCATTAATCCTACAGACAAACACAGTCAATCTTTCAAAACTCTTAAAGGTATATATCAAAATGTCCGTGGACTTAACACAAAAACTACTGATTTTTATTTAAATGTATGTTTAAATGATACTGACATAATTCTACTAACAGAAACCTGGTTGCACAACGGAGTAGCAGACAGTGGGTTATTTCCTCCTGGTTATCAAGTATTTCGCAGTGATAGGCCAACTAGAGGTGGAGGTGTTCTAATTGCCGTGAAAGATACATACTCATGTACTTCTATAAATTTAGTGTCACCTATACCTGAATGTGAACTGTTCGCCGCAAGTATTTCATTTGGTAAACAAAAAATTACTTTGCTTTCTGTATACCTTCCACCAGGATTAACATGTAATAGTTATCTCCAATTATTTGAGCACCTAGAAATGAATTTAAATTTTTCACACCCGGTGATTATTGCTGGTGATTTTAATATCCCGGAATATGTAAACTGTCTTGATGGTAATAAATCATCATATGTGTTTGATAACATTTGCCACTTTATGTCGATTGCTAACCTGTCTCAACAAAATGCAGTGCTTAATCATAATTTGCGACTTTTGGATCTCATTCTATCAAACGATCACATTCCAGTTAAAGTGTCAAGACATGAATCTGCACTAGTTTCTGAAGACCCGCATCATCCATGCTTAGAGGTCGATATACTGGTTAAAGGTATGGAATTTCGCTTTGTAGAGAACCCCGATTCGGTAGGCTTCAACTTTCGGAAAGCGAACTTAGAAGATCTATATTTGTTACTGGCAAATACTGATTGGTCAAAAATCGAAGAATTTAGTGATCCAGATTCCGCTTGTAACTACTTTTATAACACATTGCAGGAAAAGTTTGTTCAGACAGTTCCACTAAGGAAAGGTAATTCCAAAAGGAGTGACTATCCGATTTGGTTTACCAAACGTATAATTAACATGATAAAACAAAAAAGGCATCACTGGGGTAGATACAGAAAATCTGGACTATTGTATCATCTCGATAAATTTAAAGAACTTAAAAAAAATTAAAAGTGAAATACAAAGAGCATATCACGGATTTATACTGACAGCAGAAAATTCCATCAAACGAAATCCAAATAATTTTTGGTCATTTATAAACGCAAACAGGGGTCAAAGCAGGATACCTGCATCTATGACATGTAACAACAACACTTTGAATTCTCCACAGGAAATTGTAAACGCCTTTGCTCGTCAATTTGCTTCCGTGTTCAGTCATGATGAAAACCATATATGTGATCAGTTCTGTGATAGTGTAAACTCTGTTTGTAAATTCTGTGATAATAGGTGCTGCCCATCTTTACGTATTAAACCTGGCTGTGAATATTTCCCTGTTTTACATATGTTCAAGATTGATCACTGTGATATATTAAGAGCAGTGAAAAAAATTAAGTGCAATGGTGTCTCCGGTCCTGATGGTGTTCCTGCGTACATTGTGGTTGATTGTATTAATTGTTTTCTGTTTCCCATCTGTCATATTTTTAATTTAATTTTAAAAACTACATCGTATCCTATTGTCTGGAAAAGCTCAAAAATTTGTCCTATCTTTAAATCTGGCGATAAAAGTGACATAAAAAATTATAGACCTGTTGCACTGTTATCCAATTTTGCTAAGCTTTTTGAGTGCATATTATCAGAAGTTTTATATTCGCATGTAGTCAATTTTATAAACAAAGAACAGCATGGTTTTGTAAAGGGAAAGTCAACGGCAACCAATCTATTTGAATTTACACAATTCGCTTCGCAGGCTCTTGATGAAAGAAAACAAGTTGACGTTGTATACACAGACCTGACTAAGGCTTTCGATAAAGTGCATCATTGTATTTTACTTAACAAATTACAAAACTGTGGTCTCTCTTGTAGTTTAGTTCAACTATTAAAATCCGTTATAATGTGCAAGCGCCAATATGTGGAATATAGCAGTTATCAATCAGAAGAATTTTCTTGTAATAGTGGAGTCGTCCAAGGTTCCAATCTTGGACCACTTCTTTTTATTATATTTTTTAATGACGTTTGTGAATACATAAATTGTAAGTTTTATGTATACGCCGATGATCTAAAAATTGTCAATATTATAAACTCATACTCTGACTGTTTGCATCTTCAACACAGTATTGATTTGTTTGCAGAATATTGTAGCAGGAATTTTCTTAGCATTAACACAGCAAAATGTAAAGTAATGTCAATAAGTAGGAAAAATGTTAATGTGGATTTCTTTCACAATATTCAGGGTAAGGTACTTGAGCGTTGTAAGCAATTCTTAGATCTTGGAGTTATAGTGGATAATAAACTTTCTTTCGTACCACACATTAACTACATTATACAGAAGGGACTGAAGTTGCTAGGGTTCATTATTAGGAACACCTTTGACATGAGGAATAATTTTACAATTAAATTGTTATTTTATACTTTGGTTAGGTCCAGGCTGGAATATTGTTGTTGTGTATGGTGTCCTTGGCAAGTAACATATATTGATTACTTAGAGAATGTTTTACGAAAATTTTGTAAATATTTATTTTATAAGACGTACGGACACTATGTATTTTTGTTCCCATAAGGACGTTAAATGTCTGTGGGAAAATAAACTGCCATTATTATTATTATTATTATTATTACATCCAATAACTGGCTGTGATACGACATCTGCATTTTATAAGAGGGGTAAAAAGACAGTTTTCAAAATGTTTGAAAAACAAGATTTAGTTGAATGTGCTGAAGTTTTTCAAAACTGTAATTCAACTCAACATGCTTTCTTCTTTCGATGTACGGAGCTCCGAAAAAAACTACCTGCTTAGATAAATATCGGTATGCATGTTTCGTCAAAAATACCAAAAACAAAAAACAGGTACAGTTAGCTTGTCTTCCTCCAACCTCGGCTGCTGTTCACCAACATCTTCTTCGGGTATATTACCAAGTTCAAGTGTGGCTTGGTTATCAGAAAGATCCAACAGACTGGGGTTGGAAGTTAGTTAACAATGAATTGGAACCAGTTCCAACTTTGCTTCCACCTGCGCCGGAAAAATTGCTAAACGCAATTTTTTGCAACTGCAAAAAGGGATGCAGTGCTAAATGTGGTTGCAAAAAAGTGGGACTGTTCTGTTCTCTAGCCTGTAGAAGTTGCCAACGCAAGTCATGCTCTAATGTTGAATCACCAACAACTGATGGTTCATTCGACGTCAACGAGCTGACTTGCGATACATCGTTATTGACTGAATTTACTTGCACCCAAAACGAGGATGAAGCAGAAGAAGAAGAATTCGAAAATTACGACTCAGATGAATGAATGTCTACTTTTTTTTTATCAACATCGCTTTTTTTGCTAATATCCATTATTTACAATAGTTTCAATTAAACTGGATCATTATTGACTTGTGGAGTAGGCCTATTGGGGAAACCACGTTAAAAAAAACGCGAGTACATTACCTCATAGGTGGTGTGGAAACGTGTGCATTTTATGACGATTACAACTTTTTGCACCGCTATATCTCGGAAACGGTGGCTCGTACGAAAAAAGTATAAATACATTTTTTATAGATAATTTTATGATCTATAATTTTAGTCTGAAATATTTTTATGATAAAAGTTACCGTTTTGCTGAAAATCGCGAAACTCATTTTATTGACATTTGACCTTGAATAAAATTTTTTCCATACACGGGAATGATGGGGAACTTTCAGGTTTTGTTTATAATTGTATTTTGAACAATTGTACCAAAATTCAACTTGTTGCGAATTTATGTAGCACCGAATGTCTAATTTGACCGGACTATCGCCTTTGACGAATGCAATTCAGTTAGAAAATGGACTACAGGAAATTGCGAAACCATTGAACGACCCAATAGAAAAGAGTGTTGATGAAAACCTGAACTTAGTTAACAAAACATTAAATACTTCGTTTGTTGTCTGAATTGCCACCAGAGACACACAATACAATAAAAAATTCATAACTGATCAAGTGAATTTATAGAAAACACCAAAAAACCGACACAGATATTCATGGAAAACTGTTTTACTTTCTAGTTTAATACACTCAATTTCGCTATATTGTTATACGTTTTTACAAAATGCAGGGAATTTAATACCACCATCTTCAACAAAAATAAGAAGGGTTTGTTAAAAAGTTTCTGGAGATCTACAATTAGAACAGCACAATGCTCACTTTCTTCATTATATAAAAATGAAAGAGCAATTCCTAAATGAAAACGACAAAATTGTTGCACTATTATTAGATGAAATGCATATCAAACCGTATATGGACTACAAAGGTGATACTGCTCACGTTTTCAAGTTAAGTGCAATACGATTAATTTATAAAGATGTTGCACATATTTTACCAGCGTTTAGATTGATGGCCGAAGTTTTGCATGGTTTCCTACAAAAAATTATCTTAGAATTGGAAAACATGAGCTTTAAAGTAGTACTAGTAACTGATAACAACGCCATAAACAGGAAGGCAATGAGCTTCTTTTTGAATCCACCACTAGTTTGTGAAAGCTAGTAACACCCTGCAGATACTGACCGACCATTTTTTTAATTATTGACACAGCGCACATTTTGAAAAACATCCGGTTGAACAAAAAAAAAAAAAGGCCAAATGGTATATCCCGATTTTGATGACTTTTCTATAAAAAGGGAAGCACGGTTTGAGGCACTAAGAATTTTACAGCTGGTAGAAAAAGATAATCTGCTCAAGTATGGTTATACACTTTCCTTGAAGGCACTTTTTCCCACTACGATTGAGAGACAAAATGTAAAACTTGTTCTTCAGGTGTTTAACCAATCAATCATAAATGCTCTCAGACAGTTTGGGCTTAGAAAAAATTTGATAAGTTTTGAAGACACTGCGATTTATCTACAAATTTTTTGTCAATCGTGGGATATTGTCAACACAAAAACTTTATTAAAAGGCAAAAGATCTAGAAACATCTTGTAAGAACCGTTGACAAAAAATTCAACCGAAATTTATGAGTTCTTAAATAAATTTACATTGTGGCTGGATCACTGGAAGACGTTTGAAGATGGCAAATTAACAAAAGAAATCCACCATGCCATATCTCAATCTGTGTCTGGACTGATCAACCTTTCAGAATATTGTCTACACCATCTAGATTTTAATTTCTGCCTTTGTGGAAAAATTCAAACCGATAAGGTGGAGAAGAAGTTTTGAAAATATAGACAATATTCAGGAAGCCACTATCAAATTAGTCTTCGGCAAGTGCTGGAAAATGAGAAGAAAATCAGGATGCAAAGTCTTGCACCTTCGTTAATTAAATCAGACAACGTTTACCTGCAAATCGCTGCACAAGATGTATGTACAATGTGCAGTGTATATGTCACTATGCGTTTTAAAGAACGGGGACTAATTATCTAATAATTTCCAAAATGTATGTTTTTAAAGTACCGGACTAAGTGGGATGAGTGATCATGTATTCATTTATTAGAGTATTATTTATTGTTTCAACATCCATACTCACTGGTGGAACAGAGTTTCTCAGGAAAATCGGCGTGTGGGGGAATATTTAAAACAAGTCTCTCTCATCTATCAAAGACCTTCTGAAGAAGTTGCAATTATACATGGATGAAAATAAACAGGGGCATTATTTTCTAGTTTTCAAATAAAACATTCTGGAAACATTTATGAATTACGAGTACTTGGCAATAAAAAATCCAAACAATTTTTAATTCGTATACGGGACGTACTTTTATATTTTTTGATAATTATTATCATTTATTATTACTGTTACGAAATAAACCCATACGCCGCCCCGGTACGACGCCCATGGGTCGGCTAGTGTGTACGCGTTTCTTCTCGTATGTAGTCTGACCCATCGGCCGCGCGTATGCAAGCGGATGTCGTGACGGGCCCAGAAAAAGTCTCGAAACGGCGCTCGAAAAAGCTGGAAGCGGAAGTCGCGAATACCCAATTCGAGAAAGAGCTGGATCGCCGAAATATGATAAATAGAGGTCACCGTCGGGAATGATTTATTCATAATTCAGTCAAGAGTCGAATGAGCGAATGCATTTAAGTTGCTAAGTTATTGCTGTTATAATTCGTAGTGTAACTGGAGTTAAAGAAATAAATTGTTGAGTTTTTACCTACGCCCGATTAATTATTCGCCCGTCAAACGTAACACTGGTGTCGGAAGTGAGATCTGAAATTAATAACAGGTTTTATTACGACATCCCCGCAGATCGGACAAGAACTCTGAAGAATTTATGCCTATGGAGACTAGAGCACGGCGAATCTTTGGGAAGAAGAACAGAAAGCTACAGCCTTGGTAATAGCCTTGCGAGGCGCAGGTCTAGATACTTCAAACTCTGTCTGAAGAAGATAGAAACAGATATAGTGCCCTAACTGCTGCTCTGGAACTTCGATTTGGGGATGAACATCTGAGACAGATTTTTGCAGCTCAAGTGAAGGCAAGAATCCAGAAAGTGGGAGAGTCCCTTCAAGAATTTGAAGCAGATGTCAAGAGATTGGTACGTCTTGCATACACCGACGCACCACCAACTTTTTAGGAGACGCTTGCGATAGAAACCTTCGTAAATGGCATTCGCGACGGTGGAGTAAAGCGCGGCAAATTCTTACTAATTTTTATGTCACTTTGTTCTTGTTAAAATCCTACGTCAAAATAATCGCGTGTTTTCAAAATCGCTATCTAAAGCACTTTGGAGTTAAATTCTAGTCAATTCAAGCTATTATTGACTTTGCATTTGCACCAAAAACTTCGATGTGAGTATCCATTGCCGTTCGTATCTAGACATGAGTAGGCGAAATAATATTTCCCAATTATTTATAGCCCGGGAAATCGAAAACCGACCTGAATTGCTATCAAAGTCTCAGTTGCCAAATGATAAAGCAAAAAAAGAAAAATCCGTACTGGAGGTGGTGGAATTGTATGAAGTCCACTTGGGGCTTTGCATCAGCCAACAACAATTAAAAAAAAATTAACAATACGAAATTGCGGCTAAAGAAGAAAACCGACAAACAGAAGGCCTGAAATTAACGCATTACGTTACATAAGTAGGCATTTTGTATAAGATACTTAAAGGAGATGATAATCCAACTATCAGCAAAATTCCGGGTAACATATTGTAACGTTTCGAAGTAATTAAAAATTGTTTGCTTTAGCATTAGAAATCTACGAGTCTGAGCGCGTTCCTAGTCGGTGTTTCTATGGGAACGCGACGTTTTTTTTTTGTCAAGTTTGTTTACTCATTATTCATTTTTGATTCTTCGGAAGAGCAAAAGTCTGCTTAGCGAGGTATTGTGTTTTGGGAGTGTAGTGTCTGTGATAGTGACCAATTAGTACTCCAACACTTCGACTATCTCTCGGATCATCGGTTCGCTGCAGCTAGTGGGTTACGGCCAAGGTAATTTTGGCGACGGCTTTGCGTCGGACCATACCCTGTCTCCGAGAATCAGTTGGACCTCAGACCACCTAGGGGTAATTAGTTTTTTTATATCATAAGATTAGTTGTATTTTTTTTTCCTATTATCGTAAATTCTTTTTCTGTCCCAATTTATACAAATCCATCCTTTCGGGCAGCTTAGAATTCTTTTATAAACTTGTTCCAGGTCCTTTCGTTTGGTTTTTTTTCCCCTTCTTCTCCTTCTGCCCCCCCCCCCCTCCCAAATTTGACCTAGAAGAGCAGAAATCTTTTTTTTTGTACCTTTTGAAGCTGTGCGACTGATTCGTCATTGGTGGAAGCGGTGGAAGCCAACTCATCGTCATTGTGGACATTTAGCACGGTCGTACAGATAAGTTCTTCAAGTTTTCCGTTCTACTTTGTATTTATTTATTTATTTTTAATTAGTTTAGTTTCGTTCGACGTTGTGTTAATAATTTTGTTTGATTTCTCTATTACCAACTGAGAGTAATTAATTTATAAATTTCATCTTTGCGCCTTACGGGTTTTGCTGGCGATTCGCCTTGCGTTTGACGGCCTCAGATCTGATGTTGGTTAGAACCTCTGAAAAGGTAGTCGCGGTAACACACCACAAGGTATAGATAATTTTTTAATTAATATTATTATTAGTATCTACGGAATAGAGATTTCACGAGTTTTGTTTCTTACCGTTATTTTAGTTTTTATTTTATTATAGTTGTTTAACGTTATAAAGTTTTTTTTTGTATTACGGTAATTGTCTTCTCTTGTCGTTTCACACTGCTTGTCCTCCGTTTTCGAATTTAGGCGGATGTGAAATTGATTACACGTCGTAGACCGGCACTATAAAATAAATTCGTGGCGCCCCCTTTTTTTTGTTGTTTTACCTTATCTACAGCGTAAGGTTAACATCGAATCCCCCACCTCCGCTGGAGGCTGGTCGGAGCAAAAGTGCCGTCTACAAAGCAGGTAAGGGAGCTTTCTTTTGTTTTATTTATTTTCTTTTTTTCCTTTTTGTCTCTTTCGTTCCTCCCATTAGTTCATAGAATTAAAGGCGTTACAATATTTTAATATATGTTCACATACCACCTGTATATAACGCGACCTGTAAACGATGCGAGTATTTTAGCGCGTACCACGCATGTCTTTAAGCGCGTCGATAATTTCTTCGATTCGGCGGACTCGTCGATTCCCTTTTCCCTTCGACACCCCGAGCGAGTACACGTCGATTTGTAACAGCGTTCACCCGCGACAATTCCCTTTGAGTTTGGGTAAAGTCAGGGTCCAGAGTAACCGATAAGTGGCGAAGTAGCTGTAGGTTCAATTTCTGAACCAGCGTCGAAGGCGACGGATAAAATTATAATCAGCATAACATCAATTAAGCGGCTGGACCAGGGTTCCTTCCGGTGGATTTTGACCAAGAAGCAGAGCTAATTAATTTCCCTCCCGTAACGACAACACTACGGAGTAATTGACCTTTGGGAGTAAGGCTGGAGAGTTCCTGGTGATCATTACACCAAGATGGCGACGACAGCCATTTTGTAATGGGCCATACCATCAGGCCGAACACTAAAACCAGTGCGAGCAGCGGAGCATAGTTTCAGACCATACTTATCTACTGGAGAGATTTTAACAACATAGGCACGATAAGAAATCTTGGTTCACCGAAGAAGACCTCGTCCTGCGGGCGATCGGAAGTCAGATAAGTGTTCTTTTTGTAACTTAGCTAGTAGGTCGTGTTGCTTGAGGAAGTGATATTCTCAGCATCCTGTTAAATAGAATTCTTTAATATCAAAGAATTAACCTAGAATAATATCAAATAATTAACCTAGAATTGTTCAAGGTCCTACTAATACTCATATACAGTAAGTGTTCACCAAATGTTTTCACTGATCATTGTCTATAACCTAATTTATTAAACTGTTAATTTTAAGTATTCTTTTACTTCCTCCCGACCCCAGGTGAATACGGAGCTCATAGTGTTGGTAAGCCGCCCGCGTAAGTAAATAACGTAGGTCGAGTGCAACCCGTTAAGTTGGGTTGTAACAGTCTGACCTACTGCATCTGTGCTTACATGCATAATACACCCTTTTATATAGGAGTAATAAACTGTACAATTCTATAAAACATTTTCTTGTAGAACCTGCTGTAGCTGGTATTGAGAAAAGAGCACAGGAATGTGAGTCCAAAAACAGAGAGGAAGAGAACTGTGAAAGGACTAGACGTTCTCCCGAGCCCAAGACGGAACTACAAAGATTTATGTTGTTGGAGCAACTAAAAATGGCGAGGATCCAAAGAGAATATATTTTGAAGAAAATGGAACGACTGAAATGAACGGACAGTGATAATACAAATTTACTATGTGTATTACACCAAATAAACTATAGTTAACACTGCATATTCAACTTTTTTTTGTCTGTTTTAATCATTTTAATTAAGAAACGTTTCCTAATAAAGTTGACGTCGAACAATTATTATATCAGCAATTTCATCTTGTTTTACAAGTGCACGTTGCAACATCTCGTTAACAGGGATACACTGATTTTGATTACCGTCTTCATCATCATCTTCATCAGTGTCGTCTTTATATTTTTCTTCAGGGAATTCTTCATCTTTAAGATTACTATGTTGTGCATGATGAAACAACAAATAATAATACGTGATATTTTTATAAGTTTTAATTTGCATATAAGGTAGGTATGCCCAATATGGCCTACCCCAATTATTTTTTTGTGGATTGACATCCATCGACGACATATGCAATTGTCTTAAAGCTAAAATGAAGATGATAAATACACTTTGGCGCCATTTTTTTCATACAATGTGAGGTGGTAATATTTGCAGCAGTTTGTTATAACTTCCGCTTAAATTAAAAAACAAATATTTCAGTCCATGGTGTAACCACAAGTAATTTCGTCGCTGCATTACAACAGGAATGGATTACACTTCTTTCTCCTGATAAAACAGTCAGTCAGTGTTTATTAATTGCAAAAATATAACCTCAAAAACGAACACAGTCGAAATTGTAACATGGTCCAGAAGTGGTCCAAAATGCAATGTATTAATTTGAATTTTGATTTTGACAGAAATAAATACCTAGAAAAGCTTCTGGAGGCTTTCCTCGTTTTTAAGAAGAAACAAAGAATTAAGCATTAGGCAGTCCCAATGTTTATTTCTTGCATGCAGCGAATGAATAGAGTTGCAGCCAACACATTTTTTAATTTGCTATCAGAAATTTACAGTGAATTTGACTTTTTCAGTCGTCTAGAAAATATTTTCAAAATGGATGAGACAGGGTTCCACATAAACTACGAAGCAGGTGCTGTAATACTAACCAAAGGATCAAAGGATGTGCATACAATCATATCGAGTGAACGAGGTGAAAACGTCTCAATCATAACATGTTGCAGTGTTGAAGGCAGATTTATTCCTCCTGTCATAATTTTCAAAGGGGTGAGACAGAAAAAGGAATTTGCGGAAGGTTTACCTTCAGGATCGAAATTTTTCATGCATCAAAAATCATTTTTATTATGTCTGAGTTGTTTTTGAAATGGCTTAAAGAACATATTATTCCACGGAAACCTTCTGGAAAAACGCTTCTTATTCTAGATGGCCATTTTTCTAACAGAACTGCTTAGAAATGCTGGAGTACGCTGACAGCAATGAATGACATTATTTTAACCCAACCATACCACCCAAGCGCTACAACCGCTGGATAGAACATTTTTCAAGTCTTTAAAGCACAATCTCAAAAAGGAAGCAAGACAGTGGACTATCTATCATCCAGGTTGGCCGACTTCAACCAGGCGAATTGATAGGAAAAGCGTGGAATAAGGCAGCTTCTGTTGAAACTGCATTGTCTGGATTTAGAGCTACCGGCATATTTTCTCTAGACCCAGATGTAATCCCCGATCATTTTTATGTGATCGCTGACGCTTCCTCAGTTGATTTTGCATTTTTTTTTTATTTGGTTCGTTTTGTTTTCTGGTGTCTGTGTATTTTTCAGGTCAAACATTACGGATTTGCCCGTTCTGTCATGTATTGACATCCAGTGCTACTGGAAAAAAGAATAAATGAGAGCCCGGAAATGGGTTCTCATTATTATAAAACACGTGAAAAAATGATTAAATTTGTCACTGTTACGCTTAGCAACCATGATGCAAAAAGAATGCGAGATAATTATTTACTTTCTTCACCTCTATCAGCAAAACATAAATTTGTATTTCGCTTGTTGGATGCACATAATAATAATAATTAAAAGGGGACGATATACGCGAGATGACCAACTTTCTCTCAACTTTCAGGTTATACAGATGTTCGTGTTTTATTTACACGTCTGTAATGATCGCATATTCAATATACATATGAAGTAAAAAACTTAAAAACAATTTTTTGTGATGTAACTGCAAACATTAAAAAATGTACAAGTTTGCTACAAACTATAACGGCTCGATTTCAAGTTAGATGCACGGGTGCCAAGGAACGCCCGTTCCTAGGTTGTAAGTAACCTGATTGGTCTTGCTAAGAAACAAATGTGACTTACGACCTGCGTAGCTGAATTTGAAATTGACCTATATAATGAAGTTTTGGCCGTATTATTTAAAAAATGCATTATCAAACGATTGCAATTTTTATTCATTCACATAAACAATACTATGTTTTTCTCTTTGTTGTCTGTTCTTTTATGTTTTAAGATAAAAAGGAGGGATTTTATGGAGCATTGATATTTACAACACATTGGTGGAAAATATCAAATGTTCTTCAGTTTTGAAACCAATTAAATTGAAAATTGAAGCGTTACCTTATTGTTGCCTTAAAGTCTTGGGAAGTTTATAATCTGTAAATTACCAAGAGAATGCATTAAACGTGAAGTAGTCTTCAGTAGAATGGTCTGATTTAAAACAGCTTCGCATCACGGGTACATTCATGTTATTTAACCTTTGTTGATATAGACAACATATCACGCACGTACTACCTTCTCTCGCCTCAGAGTATGCAACACAATATGCATGAGCTAAACCGGGGCTAAGCCCGTGCTGACGCAGGGACCAGGTAAGTACACGAGGAAGCGCGAATACGGCAAGCACCTTCTTCTGCTGCTGACATCGAAATCATCAAGACCGCCGCAAAAAGAAGCGACGCTACGTTCCCGTTGAAGAAGGTCATGTACTTAATGTAAATATCAACGTGTAAATAAAGTGTACATAATTCGACCTGGTGTTAGTCACTTCCACATAACTACTATGTATAATAAATTATACAACATACGTTTAGGCTCTAGATGCCGTGAAATTTTTACGTATTCTCAACATTATTGGGAAAATAAAGCAAGCGAAGAAGTGTTAGCGGAATCAGGGGTGAAAATACCGCCACGGTTCGGACGAGTTCGTATTGGGTCGGAAATGGGAACATGGGACACGGGACTGGAAATACTGGAACACTGTGTTGTTCACTGAAGTGGCATACATCGTTTACTTGTTAGCTCCTCCAACGAATAAACCGTATTATTATTTTAATACGTGTTTTAATTATTAGTTTCCCTGCATCAGAGGTGGGATTCGTTCCACGGCGAACAGTTTAGTAGTGTACGTTTTAGGGTATAATGTGTGAATAATGGATTGTAAAAAAAATGCGACGAAGTTCCCGATCACGTCAACGTAGTATGGAAAAGCATGACGATAGACGCCGAAGACGCCGTAGTCGTAGCGAGTGTCAGTCGACTCAGGAGAAGGATGCTAGGTGTGTTGCACGACGCAGTACACCAAGATCACCGTCGTCAACAAGAAATGGATGGCGACAGATAGAGGAGCAATCATCATTAGCACGGCGTCAATCACTAGACGGACGTCGTTCAGGGTGCTTATTCTCGAAATCACACGTTGTGATCATTCCCACATAGGATGGGATCGTTCAGATCACACGGTTTTCTCTCAGTGTACATAGACCCGCATTCTTGAATGACAAGAGAAGACATCAGCCAATAAAAATATTGAATCATTGTTGTCCTAGTAACGCCATTCATTTATAAATGTCAAATTTGTTTAAAGACGTCAATTTTTCAGTTATTAGTTTTTGTTCTTGGTTTTTGGGTTTAGTGCGCTCTTCGACGAAGAATAATCGACTATAACAGGTAAAACTTTATCTTAATAGGAAGCAATTTATGAATCATCCCCTAGAAATTTGTTTTTCATAAATTTTTTCGATAGAGATGGAAGGTAATACAAAAAAGGCGGTGAGATGTGGTTCCATAACCGCAAGACAAAAAGAAATGCTGGTGGCATTTATGGAAAAAAATCCCCAATTGAAAACGGGAAAATTTTCAAAAATTCTTACCCATAAGGACGCCAGAAATTTATAGGGCGAAGTAACCGTTGTTCTGAATCA
Source organism: Zophobas morio (assembly GCF_036711695.1). Classification (NCBI taxonomy): domain Eukaryota; kingdom Metazoa; phylum Arthropoda; class Insecta; order Coleoptera; family Tenebrionidae; genus Zophobas; species Zophobas morio. The sequence continues at coordinate 13,521,832 of NW_026972122.1, forward strand.
GTGTCCAAACGGCAGTAAAAAGGAATGGGAGCAGTGGCGAAAAGTAACTCATTTTATTATATTAGTTATAATAATGAGTCTAAGTACATATTTATAAAATTTAGGTATGGCAGGACTTAAAAAAAAATGCCAAAGCCAAAGCTGCTTCTATTTCAAGTAATTTCAGAAAAACTGGGAGTGGGCCGGGATCCGAAGAGACAATGGACCAACTGGAGAGCAGCATTATAGATTTAATGGCTCCTACAGAGATACATGGGGATATGGGTGTATCAGAGTCACAAGTCTCTTTTGAGGGAATTTCGGTAGTTGTAAGTAAAACAGCAAGAAATTAAATTTTAAATATTTAAAGTTATCAATAGGGCGACACTGACGCAGCGTCATCCTTCACTATTAATGACCATAAAAACGACAATGTAGAAGCTTCCACATCCACGATTTCTTCAATTCCTGTGAAAAATTTGAAGGCGGTGACGAAAACTAGACGGCTCAACAAGACCCATAGACTAAAGACATCATTGCAAGCTTCGGAGCGATTACTCTCAATAAGTGAGAAAAAAGAGCAGTACCTGCAGCGTTATTACCAAGAAAAAATCGCAATTTCGAAACAAGCAGAAGAAAGGCACAGGAATTATAAAAATAAAAAATTATTATTGCTCGAACAGCAAGTTCATGTTCAACAATCGTTACTGGGAAAACTGCGACAGCTAAAAACTGCAATTCTGTCTACCAGATAACTAGGGGCCAACAATAAAATTATATTTTGTTCGTCACTAATAATTTATAAATTATAATAAAATAATAGTTTCAGTTAAAATGATTATGTATTGTACGCTGTTGTAACTGCCTTGCGGCAACTAAATCCGGATTAACATGGGCCATTTGTACATCGTCATCATTATAAAGACCTAAGTCCCCTTGTTCCATCTCTGCGTTCAACTCTGGTTTACAGAATAAAATTTTCGAATTTTTCAACCTTTTACAATTGTTTTCAATTGATTTAAACCACTTTGAAATAATTCAAATTAAGAAACACTTTTAAATACCACTGTAAAACTAAGTACACTAAGAACAAGATATGAACACGATACGTTGAGTATTGACAACTTTTACAAATGCCTTCTTCAAAATTTCGATCCTTCTCCTGAAAAATACCAAGAGAACAGCGTTCCTACGATTTTCAGGAGATGGGAATAAGCTCTACAAATCAAGATGTACGTCAAAAACTTTGAAACAATATTATCAAGCAGCAGTTTATTAGCAGACATAGAGGAGAATTTTGATTCAAATGGGGCGGCTTTCATCAAAGCCCAATTCAATAACATGAAAAAACGCAAGCCACAGTGGACATGCGCAAACAAAGTTTTTTCTCTTGCCATGTACAAAAGGGGACCAAAATGTTATAGATTTTTAAGAAATTTGAAATTGCCTTCAAAGTCAACACTTTTTAAATTTTTAAATAAAGTACCCTTTTGTCAGGCATTAATGACCAAATTTTTGACAAATTGAAAACAAGAGTTTCAAAAATGAATAACGTTAATAAAATATGCAAACTCATGATTGACGAAGTAGCTTTGTCCACTAATTTGACTTATTCGAAAGGCAGCGATTCGATTATTGGATTTGAAAATATGGGATCATTAGGTCGTACAAAAAATCTTGCTAATCATGCTTTAGTCTTTATGATTCAAGGAATTTATTCAGGCTGGAAGCAAGCGGTTGCATATTTTTTTACGAAAGATACTGCTAAAAGTACGCAGTTGAAAGATCTTATTATTGAAATAATTAATAAACTAGAAACGGCTGGACTAAATGTTGCTTGTACAGTGTGTGATCAGGGTGCAACTAATCTGAAAGCTTTGAATATTCTTAAAAGTTTGTCTGGAACTGACGAAAAATTACCATACTTTATTCTAAACCAAAAGAAAATTATATTTTTTTACGATTCTCCACATTTACTTAAGTCTACAAGAAATGCTTTATCAAAATACACAATATTATACGACAATGACAAGAAGGCGAAGTGGCAATATTTATTATTAGCATATGAATATGATCGAGGCCGCCGATTTCAGACCTTACATAAGATTAGGGAGTGCTATTTGCACATTGATAAATATAAATTATTTAAAATGAAAGTGGCGGTTGCCGCAAAAACACAGGACGTAAGTTTGTCCATTCCAATAAACACGAAGAACTTCCATTTAACCAAAAATTTAAACAAATCACCAAATTTCCGAAGAAATATTTAGTATGGCAGGCGATAGACGAAAATGGTAACATTTCCAAACCCTATATTTCGGATCGATCTATGACTGCAGAAATTTATCTCAATGAATGTTTGAAGAAAAGATTGTTGCCTTTCATAGAAGAACATTACGCAAAAGACGAAATTTTGTTTTGGCCAGACCTGGCCACAGTCCATTATGCAAAGAAATGTGTGGAGTTTTTGTCACAAGAAAATTTGGATTTCGTGCTTAAAGCTGAAAATCCGCCCAATGTACCTCAAGCAAGGGGGATTGAGAAATTTTGGGCCCTTTGCAAACAACAATATGCCAAAAGAAAAAATGCAACAAAAAGTTTACGTTCTTTTAAATTAATTTGGGATAAAATTTCAAAAAATGTAGCGTCAGAGTTGGGAAAAGGAATAATGAACCATGCATACCGAAATATGCGAGAAATCGGTTACTAGGGGATACAGCAAGGGATGTGCGATATCATGAAAAAAGGCACGTGCTGAGCTTTAAAAATATGTATAGCTTATACAGTTAAAGTTTTGATTTAATAAAGTTATGTTCAAATAAAACTTGTCTCTTTAATTTCCGGACAGGCTTTATATTCCAAATTATTCATTCAAAAGCGAACCTCTTAGTGAATTACTGAAAAAGAATGCTCAGTGGGCAAGCGTAAATGTCATCAATAACACAGGCCGGCATGAATTTGGGGTTTGAATTCTTGTTAGTATTTTGTGATAAGGATCACATACAATTAATATATCTGTACTTGTTTTTTTTCCATCACGTATAGTTCAATTACAAAAAAATATGCTTACATTTTAAGAAAAATTAGCAGTACCGCACAACATTTTATTTTACTATTACTTAACTTTTATTTATTGGAATAATGTTAACGTATAAAAGCATCCTAGTGAGTTGCGAAACTAAAACCATAAATTCCCCTGGAAATGGTCTCTATTTTGCCTCAATTTTGGACATTTAAATCAAATCATTCAATGAAGACGTAAAATGGCTTCAACTTCATTTCGTTTTCATTGTGTTAATGAACCTGATAGTTTTTGTTATATTTGTGGTTATGTTATTAAAAAACTTCGAAGAAACATTACCGAATTTGTTAAAAACGCATATCGCATTTATTTTGGATTCGACATTGGAAATCAAGACAAAAATTGGGTTCCACATAAAGTTTGTCATACTTGTGTTGAACAATTACGGAAATGGTCCAAAGGTAAAAAAAAATCTCTAAATCTTAGAATGCCCATGATATGGCTTGAGCCGGTGAGTCACTTAGAGTGTTATTTTTGTACCACCAGTGTAAATGGGTATAATGGTAAAAACAAAAAGCACATTACATACTCTACTGTGTCATCAGCAATTAAACCAATACCCAATGATTCAGATCTGCTAATTCCTGAACCTTTTAATATTATGGAATCCCCTGACTCAGACATAGAAATGCAATATGGCCATGAAGAGGGATACTGAAGTCCTTCCTTCACAAAATGTTCCAAAGCGCTCGTTTGGTAAAAAACGAAAACGTACAATGAGAAAGAAGTCGTAACTTTAAACATCACTAAAATATAATATTATAAATATGTCAATTAAATGAGTTAACATTAAAATAATATTCATTCTAACTGTGGTTTAAAAATCTTACGTGATAGAAAAAAACTGATGATACTTTTGGAATGTGTAGGTCTATACTAAACATGTCTACCCAAAATTTTTCAAACCCCAACCAAAAATCGAAATTTTGCAGGCCTGTGTAATTAATGCCATAAAAATTGCAAAATATCAGTTTAGCAATGTGCCTTCAGTCGAGAGTTAAATAACTACTGATAAGCTGAATTCTAGTGATTAGTGTATATTGTATCTAGACATCTTTTTAAGTGCATTGTTTGACAATAAAAGGTAAAACAGATTTATTTTTAACTGCGTTTATCTATTTTTATTGGCTATGTCACGCTCGTCACAACAATTGTTTGAAAGTTCGAAAAAACAAACAATTCTTTGCTGAAATAAGTTACAAATTTGTGAATAGTAATTTACACAACTAATTCGGGATAGCCTGCTTCCCGCATGAACGCTTGTTTGCGGCATGACAAAAGGTACAATATTTTTTGCAACGAATAAGCCTTTAAACTGAAGAGATTAACTGTGAATTATTTATAAACAACAGCGTTGACAGCGCCGTAAACACCTCGCAATGTTGACACCACCCGACTATTTTAAGATTACAATGGCAACGGAAAGTAAAATGTACCTGTGCGGCAAGTTCGACCACCCGCACCCTGGTGAATGCGCGAAAGGTCATGAGTGCAAAAAGTAACATTACGGCACTCCCAAACTTCTCATTTTATTCTTGGTACAAAACGTCATTCAGTTTTTTCAATTTTGACTGTGACGGGTGTGGCAGAGGCTTGTGACGGGTGTGATTCGAATTTTTTGCCTAAAAATAAACTGCACATTGTGCATGTAGACTTTGGTACGGTCCACTTTTCTTATACGAATATGGTTAGAATTTTAATTTCGTTTATTTTAAATAGAATGGCCAATTCGGCGGCGGAAAAAAAACGAAATTCACGCAAAATGCGGACAAGTGGAGAGACCATTTAAATAAGGAGAGGGAATTAGATAAGGCAAGGCGAATAAAAATGAAAATAGAGTTGGCTAAGAACAAGGTAAAGTTAAAACAGAAAAGACAGAAAGATGTTGAGAGACAGAGAAAATGCAGGGCAAAGAAAAGGTTTCTGCTGAGATTGACAAAGCAACTCCAGACTCCCCGACCTCTTTTTAGGGACTTACTGCCCATTCACAATGGACATAAGACATAAGAACGAGCGCATAACATAATTTACGTTTTTGGTTTGTGTCTGGCTTATGCTTATCTACGTTCACAGTGGACAGAGTGAACTCTGTAAGAATTGTTAAACTGCGCAAACGCAGAACGGTATAACTCCCGGCTAAACATAGAAACGGCTAACCTCAAACTGAGTTAAAAAAAATATCTAACCTAAAATTTCATACGATATTCGAACTTGACAACTCGCAGTACAGAACAGACTCGCCGTGTGAAGCTTTGATTATAATTTTTATAATATAATCAAAGGTGTGAAGTGCCAAGTGCCAACTGTCAAAGGGAATTCAATAGCAGCATTCAAAAGTCCCTAGATTTTAACATAATTTTGACATAATTCGTGCACAAAGTTGAACTTATTTCAACTTTGTGTACGCACACAAGGATTACATAAAACGTTCATAAGCATAAGAATTACGTTCGTCCACTGTGAACAGGGGTACGCGTTTTCCATAGTTTCAACTTTACGTATTTATGTAAGCTTTATGTACTTGTTATGCCTTATGTCCATTGTGAATGGGCAGTTATCATTCGGTCCAATATTAGGAAAGGCAGTGTCGCGGTGCAAGAAACATCTACCCAAAAGTCCAGGGAAACGGTGGGCTGTAGTTAAAAAACTTATTTCAAACGTTATACCTGGTGCTAAAACTTAACTTCTGAACAAAAGAAGTAGCACCAAACAAATATCTCCTGAGGTTAGTGACGCTGTCAAACGCTTCTATTGTAGAGACGATATCAGCAGACCGGCCCCAGGCAAGAGGGATGTTAAGTCTGTGAAATTAAAATGTCCGGAGTGAGAAAATTATTTCAAATGCGGCATATGATTATGACAATTGAAGAAGCTTTTCAGATTTTTAAGAGCGAAAACAAAAGTTTTCAATTTAAAAAATCAAAGTTCCATAATTTAAGACCAGAATATGTATTACCAGTGCCACAAACTCCACGCAATGTTTGTGTTTGTAAGTATCATGCAAATTTTGACTTCCTTGTGGACGGAATAAAAAAGTATTCCCGGATTTTCCAGGAAGTCGAAATAGGAAAAACGCTTGTTGTAAAAATGACTTGTCGACTTGACGATGAAAGTTGTATGACAGGTCATTGTAACGATTGTATTCTACAGGTTGGTTCCTTAATGCCCATTTGCACCAACGTTAATAGTAAGCATTGCTTACCTAAGCCATTCTTAAAAGTAACTACTTCTTAAATTGTGCAGTTGTTGCACCGTCACAGCTTTTAAAATCTAGTTAACTAAGTAATACTTAGTTGGGGAATTGTATAAAAGTTTCATTTCTATTGGCAACACTGACGTTTGTTGTTATTGGAACATCAAAAATTTTAGGTTAGTTTGTTGTGTGTACGACAGTCAATGACACCGCGCGTGTGTAGTTGTGATATTGTTGAATTAATTTTATGTGGTGTTGAATGTATGTTTAAAAAATGGATGTGTTCGACGCGTACGAGGATGACTTAGAAGTCATTGAAATTGTTGAGATGGGAATTCCACGGCAGATGTACACTAGAGCTGATCATTTCTATGGTTTACCAGGCGCCTGTTGTACAATTAAAATAATTTTACAAGTTACAAAATACAATTCACAAGTTACAAAATATTAGAACTAGTAATTCGTATTGCACAATCTAAAAATAATTACTTGTAAATTGAGCGACAATTCTACAAGTAGTTAAAACAATATATTAGTAAAGGTTGTGACTGTCAGAGAATTTGTCAAATAGTTTTTAAGTTTTGTCAAAATGGGCAAGCGCGACGAACAAAGAAAATTAAAAATGTCTGTTTTGGCAAGAATTAAAGCCGACAAAGGTATTTTAAATAATTGAAAGGTGGAAATTAATTTATAATCATGCCCAGTCTCTAGGATTAGTGCCACCAACAAAAGACTGGACATATGTCCGCGATGTTTGGTGGCTTAATGTGAAAAAAGCCACAATGGTAAGCATTTAAGACTTTGACAAGTGTATTAATTACTATTATTATTTACAAAAACTATACACACACTTTAATGTGATAATAATAGGAGAAAGTCGATAATTATAAAAAAACGGGAACTGGAGGCGGCCCGGAGAAAAAATTGACCGATGTCGATGAGGAGGTGCTCGATGTCCTCGATAAAGAGTCACCTGCCATTCACGGGCTCGGGTTAGAACCCCAGCCAATGAGTGAAGATATAATTGAAATTCAAGGTAAGCAAATTTAGCTAAAAAGTGTAATAAAAAAATAGAAAATATGAATTCTGAACGATTTGGTATTGTAGTGTAATACTATTATAGATAATTTCACATATTTTCCAGCTGAACAGGCACACGAAGTAGCAAATGAATTACATCCAGAAAGAGAATCAACAAGTGATTTAGTTTGTGAGTTAATTGATTATGTTCCATTCGTTTAATTAGTGCAAATAATAATTTATAGTGCCCGAAAAAAAGAAAAAGGAACAAAGAAAAGAAGAACAGAAACACATGTCCCCTAGAAGAACCATATTTAAACAAAGTAAATAGTACACAGCACGGTAATTAATACACTATATTATTTTTTAAATTGGTTTCAGAAACTGCGACAGCCGGACATGAAACTAATAAAGAAAAAAAGGAAAAGCTGCAAATGGAACTATTAAAAGTTGAAATTTATAAAACCAGACTTGAAGCTCGGCAACTAGAAATTTCTTTGGGATTGCCAGAAAGTGAATTTACCAAGGACTTGCAAGCAAATGACACAGATTAATTTTAGTTTTCTATTATTCATGTATTAATAATTAGTTTTTGTTTTTTTTTCTTATTTCTTGTTACCATTCATTATAATCTTGTTTATTAAAAAGTTAATAAGTTCGTAAATTAATTGTTCATTAAGTTTAAAATTTGTTCTTGACGAAGAATGGCGGCTCTAATCGGTATTTCCCGCTCAGGATGATCTAGAACAATGTTCTCATCTTCTTGAAGAATTAGATTATTTTCGTTTAGAACTTCAACTTCATCATCATTTACACCAATACGTGCAAAATTGCAAAGCGTAGTGCAGCATTTTACAATATTTGCTGCATATCTAGGTTCTACACGAAGATGGTGTAAGCATGGAAATTTTTCTTTCAAGATGCCCAGAGCTCCTTCTATGACCTGCCTAGTACCCTTGTGCCGTCTGTTGTACCTTTCTTCCAAAGGATTGTTCGGGTTGTTGTGTCTTGGCGGCATCAACCATTGTTTCAACGGATAGGCTGAGTCACCCAAAATTACAGCATTGGGAAATATATTTTGTCGTTCAAACCGTCTATACAAATTGCTGTTCCGCATAACTCTAGCATCATGAACACTTCCTGGACAGTTTGCACTCACGTAGTAAAAAAATTTTGTTGCTCCACACACAAACATACAATTAATCGAATGGCCTCCCCATCGATCAACAAAAGCAGGTTCATTGTTTGTAGGTGCGTCAATAGGTATAAGCGAACCATCTACAACACCACAAACGTGGGGGAAGTGGGCGATTCTATAAAACTTTTCTATTTCGTTAGGAATATTTTCTGGCCATCTAACAATTCGATTTAAAAGAACATCATTCACTACATTCACTACTCTTTGAACAGTACGGCAAACAGTGCTCTTGTCAACTCCATGTGCATCACCGACTATGTGGTTTTGGGCGCCACATCCAAGCCAGTGTAAAGCTACAGATAACTGTTGCTTTGGGGTTAAAGCACCACTTTTACTAGTATTATGCAGGAGTAGAGGCCCTATTTCATTTAGAAGCAAATCCAATTTTTCTGCGGACATTCTAAATCTTTCCGTATGTTCTACACTTGTTTGAAAATTGAAATTGATCCTCGGACGAAATATTTTTCTTCTCCGGTTTACCTGCCACCTATTTGGTTCTTCATCTTCACTAGACGAGTCAAATAACAAGTGTCGCAACATATTTTTATACTTATAGGGGAGACCGGGGCTAGTTGGCTACAGGGGTAAGTTGACTCGGTGGCAATAATTAAAAAACATCGTAACAGAATTCTTTTAAAATTGCACTGTGTCATGCTGACATCTGCTTCCAACTGTACAAAACTCTATAGCATCGTAGAGTCGGTAAGTTAGAAAACACAGCAACTTCTTTGTGTTTGTAGTCAGTAAGTAAATTTCGTCTTCCTTAGAAAAGTTGCTAAATTTTAAGATCTAACGGTATTTGTTTAAATAATTTTAATCAGGTAAGTAGTTCAAAGTGTTCTCAATGTGATACATTGATACAGTATGCAATAATTTTTCAATTGTTGCTGTAAATTAGTCTTCAATGTAGTAAATACTCCAGGGGTTAGTTGGCTAATAAGTCATTAAGGGGCTAGTTGACTCATTGAGCCAAGTTACCCCAGGAGGTTTAAAACATAGTCAGGTTTAAAAAACCTTGTTGAAGTGAACATCTTTGATTGGCAGACATGCGTAACTACAAAAGAAAGACACAACGAGCAAATGTTCCACCGGATATTGTAGCACAAGCCGTAAAAATAATCAAAAATGAGAAACGATCAATTAGAAGTGTAGCAAAAGACTTTGATATTCCTCCTAGAACATTAACAAGGTACTGCAAACAAGCCACACTAGGTCACGTTCTTCAGCCTGGTTATAAAAAAGTTAGACAGGTAAGAAATTTTTTAAACACCTAGGTAGGCATATACATACATACATACCTACCCACTCTTCTGCTTCTACAGGTGTTCAGTTTAGAACAAGAAAATAACTTGAAAAAATACTTGCAAAAAGCGTCGGATATTTATTATGGACTCACTCCAAAAGAAGTTCGACAGTTTGCCTTCCAATATGCAACTGCGTTAAAAATAAAAATACCTGAATCTTGGAAAACAAATAAATTAGCAGGAGAAGACTGGCTCTCCGGGTATTTGAAAAGAAATGTGGAGCTTAGCATAAGAAAACCAGAGGCTACCAGCTTGGCAAGAGCTTCAAATTTTAATAGAACAAATGTTAACCAATTTTTCGAAAATTTAAAGACAGTGCTAGATCGTCTTAAGCTTGAGTCCGGGGATATATGGAACATGGACGAGACGGGAATAACGACTGTGCAAAAACCGGACAGAGTGATTGGCCGGCGTGGGTATAAACAAATTGGAAAGATTGTCTCGGCTGAACGAGGAACGTTAGTGACATTGGCTTTAGCAGTTTCCGCTACGGGAAATTCTATTCCACCTTTTTTTATTTTCCCTCGAGTACACTTTAGAGATCACTTTTTAAGAAATGCACCACCAAGCAGTGCAGGAAGTGCAAATCCGTCAGGCTGGATGAACGCCGAACATTTTTTTGCTTTTGTTAAACATTTTGTTAAACATTCAAAAACATCTAGGGAAAGGCCTTCCCTGCTTATACTGGATAACCACGACTCACATCTGTCCATAGATGCTTTAAATTATTGCAAAGAAAATGGAGTCACGGTTTTATCCTTTCCACCTCACTGTAGCCATAAACTACAACCATTAGACAGAAGTGTTTATGGGCCGTTAAAGAAATATGTGAATTCTTCTTGCGATGCATGGATGACCAATCACCCTGGCCATACGATGACTATTTATGACATTCCTGAAATTGTAAACTCTTGTTTGCCTCTTGCTGCTTCTCCTGCTAACATGCCGGATTTGCAGTAACAGGAATTTTTCCATATAATGCGCATGTGTTTCAAGATGAAGAGTATATGCCTGGATATGTCACAGACAGACCGAACCCAGAAAATGTTCAAGATGTTCCAGCTAACGTGACCATTGAAGAAGATCCAGCTGAAATAAACTTTAGCGAGCCACAACCTGGTCCCTCATCTCGCAGATCTCCATCGAATACCCCCCCACCTCCTACACCAGAAAATATACGACCGCTACCAAAAGCAGCACCAGAAAAGCTAAAAAGTACTAGCAGAAAAAGACGAGTAACAGCCATATTAACAGATACGCCAATTAAAGACACATTAGAAGAAGAGCAGAAAAACAAAAGGAAAAAAAACAATAGTGGAGCCAAAGAAAAAGGAATAAAGAGAAATGTCTTTCAAAAAAAAAAAAAAAAAATGAAAAGCGTTAACACTAAGAAGCATATAGTTGCTGACGAGGAAACTGATTCCGATGAAGAAGATACTTTCTGTCTTGTATGTTTAGATAGGTTTTCTAACAGCGCTTCAAAAGAGAAATGGATCCAGTGTACTGAATGCCATATGTGGGTTCATGAAAAGTGCACCGATGGTGATAATCATTATGTGTTCCATAATTGCACATCTGACGAAGATTGACATTTTCAGTCAGTAAATTAGAAAAAATTTTGTGTTTTGCTGTTTTTGTTTTTTTTTACCAAAGAATAAACCTTGGTTTTTGTTTTATCTATTAATAAATTTTCTGTGACTTAATTATAATCTATCAATTTAGTCATATGCCAACATGCCTCTTAACATGCGCCTACTTGCCCCGACAATGGGGTAATTTGGCGCAATTGCAAGGCGTTTAAAAAAAAATCAAAACAAATTTTTACATAAATGTAGACGTGGTTTAGCAGTGTCTAAATGTTGCTGGATCTTCCACCTTTCTTCTAACACTGATAAACCTTCCATAAACGGTTTCAAAACGGAAATAAAAGATCTAAAGTAAAAAGTGCGCCAACTAGCCCCGGTCTCCCCTAAACAAAATTATTGGAGACTACCGACTTGTAGAAATTTCATTACTGAAACGTCAAAATTTCTACAAACTAATGAAAATTATTTTATTTGTGCAACAAACACTTGTAAATTCGTAGAAATTATACTAATGGGTTTGAAAACTATTAGTTGTAACTTGTAGAAATTTATTAAATGATTGTGCAACAAAATTCCACAAATTACAATTTACAAGACTAATATTATTAGACTTGTAAGTATTGTGCAACAGGCCCCAGAGCTTCAATTTTTCCAAAGATTTCGACTAACAAAACCAACAGTTTTACATTTATTAACATTAATTGAAGAACGCTTTGAATTTCCTACAGACAGGTAAAAGTGGTTAAAAAATTTAATGTGTAAATATATTATGATTTGATCATTACAGAAATCAGGCGGTGTCACCTATAAATCAGCTGCTTACTACATTACGATTCTTTGCAAGCGGGGGCCATTTGAGTACAGTAGCGGACTATATGGGAATGCACATCTCAACTGTGTCGAGAATAGTTAGACGTGTATCGGACGCTATAGCAAGGCTTTACCACCATTTTATTAAGATGCCCCAAACTCTCATGGAGCAAAGGCTTATTCAAAATGGTTTTTTTGACATCGCGAGATTCCCTAGAGTGATTGGGGCCATTAATTGCACTCATATCAAAATTGAATCACCAGGTAAAGATTTAAAAAACCAAAAACACATTCTTTTCATTGGAACGTTTTTAAGGTGGAGAAAATGCTGAAGTTTTTCGCAATCGGAAAGATTATTTTTCAATTAACGTTCAAGCCATGTGTAATGCGAATATGGAGTTTACAAACGTAGTTGCTCGGTGGCCTGGTTCTACCTACTCATGATATGACCACTTTCAATAACTCGATTTTACGAGCAAATTTTGAGAATGGAGATTATCCAAATTGTATAATATTGGGTAAGTTTCAGTTTTTAATATGTGTAAAAATACATTGCATTTGTTTTCAGGTGATGGTGGCTATGGTGTAAGACACTATTTTTTTAACCCATTATTAAATCCACACACTCAAGAAGAGCAGTTGTATAATGAAGCTCATATTCGTACAAGAAATGTCATCGAAAGAACTTTTGGTGTCTGCAAACGAAGATTTCCTGTGCTAGCATATGGATGTCGATTAAAAAAAGAAACTGTTTTGAGTATTATAATTGCGTGTGCAGTCCTGCATAATATAGCTCGACAAATGGGTGAAGATGAACCTCCTCTCCCAGCTGACATTAACCAGCATGAACTGCAGCGACTTATTGAAGATGGTCAAATACCAGAGGTAAATGTTATTGACAACCAAAGGAGGGGCAGTGAAATTAGAAGAAATTTTATAACAATTTTTTTTGGAAATTTATAAATTTAACAAATAAATGTTTTATTAATATTTTATTTTATATTTTATTGTTTTTCCGTATTATCCTGTTTCAGTTTTTTCAGCTGCTCCTTTTTTATTTCAATATCTAGTTCTAAAATTTACTTTCGAAGCAAAAATTCAACTTGCTTTCTTTCTTCGCCATGTTTTTGTCCTTCGAGTTGTGCCTCAACTAACTCCATTTTCTTTGTAGCTAGTTCGTCGTAAGCTTTCGACAAATGGCTGGAATGTAGTGCTGTTATTGTTGGCCTCCTCCTATTAATGACTGATTAATGTTAAGACAAAGGTCTTTTCATCTGCCGTAAAATTTGCTCCCCTCTGGCGCTTTGTATTATTCATCTGAAAATAAAATATATGTACATAATTCTTTACAACAAAACGTTGTAATTGTGGTACATACCTTCTTTATATTATTTTTTGTCTTGTTAGAACTTTATTCCACACTTTTCACCGCTGATTACAAAACACTCACGAACGCTGCTACTGTTGAAAGGTTGAACTGGCTAAAATGATTGCAAAATTGCAAATTTTCGATTTCCAAAACCATCAGCCAATAGAAACGAAGTATTGTTCCGTTACTAAGTTACTATGGCTACCGCACATGCGTTGTATCGTTGTGTCTCGTTAAGCACTGCTTACAAATTTAAGCCACAGGTAAACGGGCACTTAAATTAAGGATTTCTTAGAAGGCTTTAAGAGAGAGTTAACCGTTGGTGCAACACATTCTTAGTTTTAAGAAAAGCTTAAATTTTAAGTACCTGACTTAAACGTTGGTGCAAATGAGCATAAGTGATCGCTGGTCGAAAACGAACGTTAAAATGGGCAAACGTACTTGTGAGAGGCGTAAAGTGACAAAGTTTGGCCGGAAACGTTGCAAGCAATTGCAAAATTTAAAACAATTTAAAAGTAAGAAAGTTGATTTTAATTTATAAACCCACGAATTTTACGTTTGTTTTTAAAATTTTAGGCAAAGAAATTATCGATTTTCATTCTGAAACAGAGGAAGCGCGAAATAAAAAGGTTAGCGATGTTTCTACGGCAGGTACTTTCGCCTATAATAATAAGACAGCACTCGATGCCAGCCAAATTTTTGAAAATGATGTAATCAACAACGAAGACTTACCACAAATTAAAAACGTATGTTAATTACATTTATAACAATAATTTTTTTGACAAATAGATCATTTAGGTCACCGAAAATTCTATCGATGGACGACGAATAGTCGACATAGTTCACTTCATCAACGAGTTGCAAAAAATTAGCTCTCATGGTTCAGAATTTGGATGCACGTTTAATAATCTTACACTAAAACAAGAAATTAGAAGAGGTTTGTCTTCTAAATTATGGTTCACATGCAGTATGTGCAGAAATGAGTTTTGCATATCTCTTTTAAACTCAAATACTTCCACTATGGACATTAATACAGCAGCTGTTGTGGGAGCGATGTCAATGCATGAAAAAAGTGTGACGTCACATAGGCGTTGGCGCGTTCCAACTGATTCCAAACAAAAATGGTTGCCATGGTTACCTGTGTTAAATGGCCATAAGAAAGTGGAATCAGTAAATTCTGCAGTGATAAGAACGAGTTAAAGGTTGCTAAAGATACTGGTGTCAAACCAGTGGTTTATAGCTGAGGGTGGACACTAGTGGAGTGATAAGTGGAATCCCACATTTAAATAAACCTTTCAAGAAAGAAAGTAAGGTTAGGTGTTAGTTAGGTTAGTAAGGCGAGTTATATCCCGGATCGACCTCAGATAAAAAAATTGTCGCTGACTGTGGCATTTTGGGCAAACTGCAGGTGGGAGACATGATCTTAGCCGACAAAGGCTTTTTAATTAAAGACATTTTACCGGCTGGTGTAGATCTCAATTTGCCACCATTTCTGACTACCGCGCAATTCACACCTGAACAGGCAGTGCAAACACGAACAATTGCAAGAGCACGTATTCACGTTGAAAGGGCTATCCGTAGGATTAAATGTTGGAAAATCTTACCAGGTTTGTTGTGTTTGGAATCAGTTGCTATAGCAACCACGACTGATGACGTCACGACTTTTCTGGTGTATTGGGATTGGTTTTTCAAATTCTGAAGACTTGTTTGCAACTCTTGATATTCCATACATGACATCCAAGACGTACGCAAAATATCATCAAATTGCAAGTGACGCTTGGCAACGCACTGCTTTGAAAAAGATGGAATTGGCAGCCCAACGCGAAGCAAAGTACGCCATCGAACATAATCAAGTTGATGAACGTGGAATACCTTTAATTACCGTAGTGGCGGATGGCTGCTGGTCCAAGCGATCATATAAAAAAAATTATTCGGCATTATCTGGGGTGGCGGCTATCATAAGACAACGTTTCGGAGAAGTATTATATATTGGTGTTAGAAACAAATATTGCGTTATTTGTGCCAAATCGAAAACCCAAGGCAAGGATTCTCCGTCTCATAAATGTTCCAAAAATTTTGAAGGTAGCTCAACAAGTATGGAAGCTGATATTTTAGTGGAAAGTTTTAAAAGTAGTGAGCAATTATTTGGATTGAAATATTCAAAATTAATTGCAGATGGTGACAGTAGTACATATAAAAAAATTGTAGAAGCCAGACCATACGACAATTTAACAGTAGAAAAAATCGAGTGCCGTAATCATCTTCTACGAAATTTTTGTAATAAATTGCAAAACTTGACTAGTGAAGCGAAATTTTCATTGAAACTTCGAAAAATTTTAGGAGAAAACATTGGACGAATGCGAAGTGCAGTTATTGGGGCAATTTCGCACAATAAAAGGGAAGTCAACGGAGTAGTATTGTTACGAAATGACATCGAAAATATTACCAACCATGTATTTGGTGATCATGGTCAGTGTCGAGAGTACTTTTGTAAAAGAAAACAGTCCATGGAAACGAATCACTTTATCCACCTAAAAGCGAACACAGACTTGTACTCCAAAATTAGGTCCTATGTTGAAACTTTAGCTGCTCAAGCTAGATCTCTTATACACGATGTAGACAGTAATGTTGTTGAACATTTTAATGCCAAAGTGGCCAAAATGGTAGGTAGGAAGCGAGTGAACTTACTCTTCGAAATTCGTATGCCGCAAGATGTTCTGCTGCAGTTGTCTCTTTCAACTGTAAAAAACCGCTGTATGAACTGCATAAACAAATGTACTTGGCTAGTCCAAGTAAAAGACTAGCCAAAGTCTTGAACTAAATAGAGCGCGCAAAATTCAAAGGGCCTTGGATAAACGTTCAGGAGCACCATCGTATAAAAAACGGTTGTGTTTTAATTTTGATAAAACAAGTTCCTATAAAGATTACGGCGAATCTTGTCAAAAGCCTGATATGAGTACAGAAGAATTTGAAATGCAGAAACAAAAATTCCTTTCTTCTTTAAAAAGAAGTGAAGAAGAACGCATTGCAATAGAAAGAGACACAATTTTGCAGTCAGGTAGCGGGCAGTGGTTGGAACACAGACGAAAATTGCTTACAGCTTCAAATTTTTATAGCGTTTGTACCAAAAGAAAGACCACTAGTTGTTGTAATTTGATAAAAAAGCTTTTATATAGCAGTCAGCTGCATACTGCCGCCATTATTTACGGACGAGATAATGACAAAATTGCTCTTGAACAATTATCTAAACAGAAAAATGTTTTTATTCAACAGTGTAGACTATTTATTCAGGAGAAATATTGTTTTTTGGGTGCTACGCCCGATGGAATAATAAGTGACCATCTTATTGTTGAAGTAAAGTGTCCATTCTCTGCCCGTGGAATGCATCCGGAAGAAGCCATTCGTAATAAGAAAATAAAATTCTGGATTTACAATAGGAAAACAAAAAAAGGGAGGTGAATGTAAAACACATGTGGTATTACCAGGTACAATGTCAACTGCAGATCACCAACAGGAAGGAATGTTTATTTGGGGTATGGACTGGTAACAATATCCCTATGAAAGTGGCCTACATCAGAAGAAATGATCGGTTTTGGAATGAACAGATGTTGGAGAAATTATGTACTTTTTATTACAAATGCGTCCTTCCAGAATTAGTTGATCCTCGTCTAACGCGTAATATGCCTATTCGTGATCCTGATCAGTAAAAAATGATATATAGTTAAAAATTAAATAAATTTATGTTACCCCTTTTAATTTTTTTTATTTAAGCAAATGCGTTAATTAAAAGAAATAGTCTCGATAATTTAGCTCGAGTGCACATGGGGTCTGAGGTTGAGAGAACAGGAGATATATTCCTTCTTTATCACTGTGTGCTTCCTAAGATTCTCCGCTTGGCACCGCCACTTTATAAGTGTAATTCATTTTATTCTTTGTGCGCCATAATTCAGACTTTATGTTTAAAATTTGGAATGTAATTTTGTTTCAGTAAGGTACTTATTTACAGGTGGAACATATTGGCCGGTGTATTTATTTAACAAAAAATGTTTCTTAGAGTTATACCAGGGACTTAGTTTCCATTGAAATGTGCGCAAAAACGTCCACTTTCAACATCGCATAACTCATTTAGTTTTACGTTTTTTAAAAAAATAATCCGACCAGTTTATAAAGGAAAGTCTGAATTTTTATAATTTCGTTTTTAAAATAAGACCTTTGGGTGAAAATAATTAGTTATTGTGGCGCACGTTGAATAGGAAAACTACATATAACGCCGAGGTACAGAAGACTCTTAATACCACCTGAATTTAACCAAGATATGCTATCGCCAAATTTTGTGAATTGTAAATTGTTTTTGTGAGTGAAATGAGTGGACGTAATAAGCAGAATAGACTACAAAAAACCGAGTATTCGACAAAAAATGAAAAGGTAAGTAAATACTTATTTATGACTAATTTATATAAGACAAATAGACCGAGAAATGGAAGTGAAAATTTGCCAAACAACAAGGGACTCAAAATTTCTGCTGGAGAACCAAATGTTTGTTGTAAGGGTGGTAGTTATTTATATTAGTTAGGTACTAATGGACTAATGATACCACAGATCAATGACAATGACAATTTGAACCTGATTTTAAATCAAGTCATACCAATATAAGAGATTAAAACTCACTAGTTGTTTCATATATTCCCTCCACATCGCATCTAATTAATGTCGATGAAGCAAGCTGATGCATCGTACCTACAAAAAAAGTAAAGTGCTTGCCAAAGCTCCTAAACAAGTGGCTCGAATCGCATCAGCTGAAAGAGGCGGAACAACTACAGCAGTTCTCTACATGTCAGCGACTTCATACTACCAATGGTAATTTTCCGTAGAGTCCAAATGAAACCTGAACTTATGGATGGCACACCTCCAGGCCCCATCCGGCTTGTAATAAATCCGGGTGAATTAGTTTAGAACTTCTCAAAGAATGGTTTGACCATTTTTTGAAGCATACTAAACCATCCGCAGAAGGTCCAGCACTTCTGATATTAGATGGTCACCTCACTCACGCAAAAAATTTGGATGTCATCATCAAGGCAAAAGAAAGCCATGTGACGATTCTTTGTTTACCACCACACTGCACGCATAAACTCCAACCGATTGATGTTGGAATTATGTACCCACTAAGCGGGTATCACAACCAAGCTTTAGAGAGACGGATGGATAACAATTGCGTGGTGACCGACTTTCAGCTTGGTAAAATGTTTGTAGTCATATCTGCGGGCTGCAGTTCCTCTCAACACAATGAACAGATTCTTAAAATGTGGAAGAGTCCCATATAATCCAGAAGTTTTTTCTGACATTCATTTTATTGTTGCTAAAACTACAAATCAGCCTGCCGAAACTGAAAGTTTAAAACAAGATATAAACTTTGCTAATGTTAATAGCGCAGAACCTATTGAACATCTTACGAAATCAGTATCGGATGCTGGATCTACGGTTGAAATAGACAATGAAATCTGGGATTCTACCACTTTTACAAGCTCCGCGCCAGAAAAACCCTATATGACTATCACAGTAAACACCTCGTCTTCAACTTCCAGTCCTGTGTCTTTACACATGCCGGTTCCTTCGTTGTTGACCCACTCCTAAAGATGACCGGAGGCAGTAACAAATCTAAGAGAACATGAGGTTGCACCGCAATACCTTATAAGAAACAATTGGAAGAAAGAAAAAAAAAATAGATCTAGGAGTAAAAAAAATCTGCGCAGAAAGGAAAGCAAGCACAATCTTCGCAAAGAGTAAGAAAAGGAAAAGAAATCAAAAGTCGAAGGGGAGCTAATGAAGTTAGCTACCAAATGTCAGAATCATTGTCCGACGAAGATGAAACAATGTAATACCTCCAAATGCTCCCGACTTAGGAGTTAGTAGTAAGGTGGTGTCACGATTTGCACAAACAATTCCCAAGAAAGTTAATCACAAAACAGTCTTCGATAAATGGTTTTATGGTGTCCCTCTTATGACACATTTGACCAAAGAAGGAATCTTGCCTCGTGGAACTGTCCGAATAAAAAGAATTCCTGGTTGTGTCATGTCGGACGAAAAAACACCGAAAAAGCAAGGAAAAGGGACGATAGAGGTAAAAGTGGCAATCAAGGACAACACAAAAGTAAGTGTTGTCTCGTGGTACGATAACAAGGTTGCGACCATCATATCTATGTATGTAGGAAGCAAGCCTACTGGCGAAAAAAAGTGGTATTTTAGTACCGACAAAATACATAAGATGATACCCTGCCCCCAAAGTATTTTGGTTTATAACAAGTACATGGGGGAGTAGAAGACGAACAGCTGAAATACCACAGCAAGACGTTCGTCTTGATGGACTGGACCACCTGCCAACGTGGCATGAAATAGAAGAGGCTGTAAATTTCCTGGGTGCAATTTTAAGTCCTTTTATACTTAAGTACCACTTTGTTTTAATAAGGAACGAAACTGTTTTTTCGTTTACATTCAGAATTAATTATTTAATGAAAATAAGGTCACATTTAGCATGAACCCTTTTTTTCAAGTTTTGTTCAAAAATTTTTGAAATATTTAGATTTTTTAAATATTTCTCTCACAATTACGAACGATTTAACTTGTTGATCTATTTTTTTCATAAAAAAAAACATGCAGTAAAGGGTTAAAAAGTCTAATAATGACTATCGCTTCTGCATCAATTTCCGCAAAATTAATCAGGTTAGTAAACGCTATATTGGACACACTACATAGCGCTAGGCTGTTTTCGTCAAGAGATATTAAGAGTGCGTATTGGCAGATTCCTCTTGAGGAGAAGTCGAAGGAGTTGACGGCAGACAAGGGTTTTTTTTCAGTTCAGCCTTATGCCTGCCACTTGCAAGGATTCGTTTACACCACTTTAGGAGCAGATTTAGAGCCATGGGCCTTCATCTACCGGGATGATATGATAATAGCCACACCAGACTTCGTTGACCCACGTAGAGGTGTTGCGCAACGTATTCGAACGATTGATCGAGGCCGGCTTGACGGTCAATACAGAAAAGCGTGAGTTTCTGAAGACGAACTCAGATATCTGGGGCATATCGTTGACGAGTCAGGCATACGAACGGATCCTCGCAAGGTGGAGGGATGCTAAATTGCCCTAGACCGAGGAACGTAAAGGAAGTGAGGCGTTTTATAGGTCTCATCTCTTGGTATAGATGATACGACAAAAAAACACCGCTGATGTGCATGCTGCTTATAATGGGGCTCATTTGATTGTTTTGCAGCCCCGGGCGATTGATAAGTCCCGGTAGAATGCCCTAAATCGGGGGTTTCGTTTTGATTTTTGGAGGTTGACAGATCTAATATTGAACTTTTATCAATCGCCCGGGGCTGCAAAACAACCAGGTGAGCCCCATTACGAGCAACACGCATGTGAGCACCGATATATAACCTCAAATAACAAACGACCGCAATTTCATAAAGTAACCCAAAAGTGGACAGTTAAAACGCTCTTTCTCCCCCTGTACCGCAAGGAAAAGTCATCACGATGAGCCACAACAATAAAATAACGAAGAGACACAAAGCTTCGGAGCTCTTCGAAGTACAAAATTCTCTTTCGTTGCTCCGTTACCCTTGTAGGTATCCACGCTCGTATCAATTAATTCACAAAATTTTAAATTTGATCAGTGGAAAACCCACACGTTTTTGTTTTCATCCTTTAAAAATTGAAATGTTATTCGCAGTTTCTCGTAGACGACAATATGGACCTATTTTCTTTCATGATACTATGAGTGGAGAGAGATATAGGTAACAGATTTTAGAATTATTTATTTAACAACTTGATAACGAGGAGGTGCAGTTAGGTTACTTCCAACAGGATGGAGCAACTGCACACACTGATAATTTTTATACTAGTATGGAGGTAGCTCATAAGCTTATGCAAAGAAAAACGTATCTGGTTGGTAAATTGAAATTCAATAGAAAACATAATCTACCCGCCGGGATTCAAAAGAATTTAAAAACAGGGGAATAGTATAGCCAACAAAGCAATTCTGGTTGTGTTGTCTTAAAATAGAAATATAAGAGAGATAGATAAGTACAAAATATGAAGATAGCAGAGCAGAAGTTGCCGGGAGAGAAGAAGGTCACTTTGAAAAACCGAAAATTACTTTAGATTATACTTAACAAAGGCAAGTCTTTCATAGATGTTTCGGACCAGCTGAAGACTGGCAGTCGAGTTTTTCACACGTACTGCCATAATAAATAAGTATCGACTACATCAAGAAGTGTTTAGACAAAATGTCTAGGATAAATGATCTTGTAGTTTGCTTGGGTTTCTTCTGGTTAATGATCAAAATATTTGTAAAATTAATATGCCACAAGTAATAGGAAACTTGAAAATTTTCTCAAATGTCCTAATTTTAGACACAAATTCAAGTCTGAATATTTGATATTAAAGATGATTAAACTAATCTGCAAATCAAACGGATTCTATTCAGAAATTTTAGAAACAATTTTCAGTTTTGTTCAGTTTTCTTCGAAGCATTTGCTTTAAATATTTCCATGTTTTTAGAAGTTCTAAAGAGATAATATGTTACAGAAGTCTTTATGGCCATAAAAAGGCCAAATACGTGCTACAACAATTACACGTTTCGCTTTCGCGGTAAAAGTACTTTCTGCACATATGTATCGGTGATTTGCTGTAGCTACAGTTTCGTCGAACTCATCGTTCCTCCTTAAAAAGCAAGTTCCAGAAAAATTATATCTGGAGAAAAAAGGCAAGATGTCAAGCACCACACAGAAAATTTGCATACAATGGAATCACATTATTGCTGATCTTCGTCAAAGAAGAAGCAGGGAAATATTTTGTACTCTAGGACGGTGGTTACCTTGGGACGATGTGTGGCCGTGTAACTGGTGGCACAGATTAAAAACCCAATTATTGCTAACAATTCGGGAGCGTCATTTCTTGTTTCCGTCCGCGCTCACGAGATAACCACATCCGTGTCTCCGGTTTTAGAGCCACCCCCGCGCTCCCTCCTCGGAGAAGGAGCTGGCGCCCGAGCACATAAAGCGCCACTCCCTGTGGCGTGGAGGTAACCTCATAACCTAGGTGTGAGCCGAATAGCCGAACATTGCTACTCAGTGGGTTTTACTAGATCTAAAAGACAACGACGTGCAAACTAAAAAAAATCAACAAACAAGAATTAATAGATCGGGCAACGAGGCCATTAAACAACATCGTGCGTAATTTCATTAGAAGCCAAATCAGATTAGCAGGCTTGCGTCCTAAGGGACGGCGCTATACGGTGGACGATAAAATTATGGGACTTCTCTCACATCGACAGAGTGGTCGTGCTTACAAGTTATTATCCAAAATATTTGCACTGCCATCAAGAAAGACTATCATGTCTCTTTTGAACAGAATACCCATAAAATGTTGGATTAATGAAACTCTTTTTGACAATTTAAGGGCCAAAGTTAAAGGTCTGAGTCGCAATGAAAAGCATTGCGTTCTTATGTTTGATGAAATAATACTGAGCCTCATATTGCATTAAATGTTCATACTAAGGGATTTGAAGATTTGGGTGACGTCAAGAAAGCAAAAATTGCTGACAGAAGCCTAGTTTTTATGATTAAAGGTGTGACTAGAGAATGGAAACAAGCAATAATGTACACGTTTTCCAATGGACCCACAAAAACTATTGATATAGTCCGGCTTTTGAAAAAAACTATTTATAAATTACATAGTGTTAGTCTAAATGTACTAGCCACAATTAGTGACCAAGGGTCAAATAATCAGGCTGCTATTAATTATTTAATGAACACAACTGTAACGTCTGGAGATTCTACATTAAACAAAAATCTGAAATATTTTATAGTTAATGGTAAACAAATTATACACATTTACGATCCACCGCATCTTCTAAAAGGTATCAGAAATAACCTATTAAAGCATGATATCATCTGGCAAGAAGATGATGAAACACTACGCGCACGGTGGGACGATATTCATACAGCTTACAAGATCGACCAGTGTTCAGTAGAATTAAGAGTATTACCTAAATTAACCGAGGCTCATGTAGATCCCCAACACTTAAAAAAAATGAAAGTGTCTTGTGGAAGCCAAGTTCTGAGCCATTCAGTAGCTTCCGTAATTTCACTGATGGCTAAGAGTGGAACTACTGTAAATGGCATGCAGCTGCAGCCGTCAGCAATTGGTACAGCAAGTTTTAAATTTTTTTAATGATTTATTTGATAGCGTGAACGGACGCTCGTTGAAGCCAATAAACAAAAATAACTTGAGATGTGCTGTAACGCAAAATTCAATTCACCTTTATTTCTGGAACTCTGGTATAAAATCTTTAGACAACATTTATTTCACCGATATTTTGTTAAATTAAGTAACGATTACTACAAATGTTTAAAGTTATGTATGCAGCAGCAACAGGGTTTTGTGTACTATCATGACTCTTTAAAATATAAGTTTCTATAGTACCTGTGATAAAATTCTACCTGTAACTATTTATCTATCTAATTATGTAATTACTTGTACAATTACTCGAAAACATATTTTTTACACAAATTAATCACAGTTCAAAAACCTACAAGCCTACAACACCAATAAATTTTTATATGATTTCTATCCTGTTTATTATTATTTCGTCCTGTGCGCTTAAAATGTAAATATACAGAAAAATAATGCTTTATAATTATAATACACTTGCAAATGTTGTAGTACGGACGTACAGAAACAACATACACTTTAGACAGTATTGCAGTTGTTGACATATATTTTAATCGATATGTGTGAACATTTGCATTACAATCTGTGAGGTTTAATTTTGTGATTAAACGGCCGTGCTACAGCAAATAGCAAGGATATTTTATTTCATGATATCAAAAACCCAGTAAAAACTGTGAGATTTGAATTTCCCGCTTACTTTATAGAAGCTGGGGAACATTTCACCAGATGTCGCATGCATTTTAAAATGCCAATTATTGCTATAAAAGTTTCAATATTATATTATTATATTATCTATGAACTGAACCATATTTTCAAACGACGTTTCGGATATTCTTGCTTTTGCTGATCTCCATGGAAAACAGTCCAGTGGTGTTAGATCGAGACTCGAGTTTGACAACACTTTTACATTTACTTGCAGGCCAATTTATTCTCAAACACCTTTCAACTCGTTTAAAAATTTCGTGAGTAGGACGACCAGACCCTCCGTAGGTTAAAATCGCTTATGAAGGAATACTTTGGCATTTTTGAAACTTAAAAAATGTAATCAAACTAACAGTGACACAGCAATGCATATTTAGATTCATAATTTTACTGAAAATAAATTTTGAATCAAGGTGTTAGTGGATAATGTATGTTGAGTTTCCTGTTAGAAAGAGGTAAGCGGGTCATTTAAACTGAATCAGCATGTACAAAAAATGAAAATATTTTTAAATACTAGTATTAGAGGGAACGACGGCTTATTAACAGGCTGTAAAATACTCGTATAAATCGAGTGCAATACCTTTGTGTAAGATCCAAAAGAAGATAATGACTGGCAGGTGTTAACTATTTTCAATTTTTTTTTTTTTACATAAGGTTATTCTCGTATATGGCAATGGTTTTTTGCACCCTAAAATATATTGTGTATGAGAAACTTATGTAATTATGTATAGTGTGTTGCAGGAAACTCTCATGTTATATGTATGTATAAACAGATTTATATGTTAAGAATTTAGTTATCCTAAATTTGAGTTATCTTTTAATTTAAATTTAATTATGTAATTATTAGTTGTAGCTCGAGTTGGTTGGATAACTCCGGAAAAAACAAGCGATTAAATGTGCATTCTCGAATCATATCCCAACTGGACGAGTCGCTTCGACAATCCATAGCAGTGATTAAAACACATGTTTCGAATCAAATTAGAAGACGAAACATGTACACCAACTCTTCATTCCAGGGAAATTCTAACGATAGATTCATTACATATGTACTGACTTTTTTATAATTTCATTCTATACAAAGGGTAGTATTATTTTATTTTTATTACATATTTTTTATTAAATTATATTTTAGTACATCCAGAAAACTGGACAACAAAGGGTGGCTTATTAGTTATGTATATATCACGGGTATTATGAAATAGATTATGCCCTTTCGAGGGCGATAGTTTAGAGACGCAAGGGTTAACCCTTTCGGTCCCGGTGTCCATTGAGAAGAACAGCGTTTTTCTATCAATTTAAAATATAATTTAGATGTTCTAATTTACTCGTAAGTCCATGTGTCCAATGCGATGGACATCTATTTTGTAGTATATGTAACTTAAGCGCCATCTAGATGAGAGTAGAAATAACTTTGAACATAAAGTGAATATGTGCAATGGCGCAGACTCCAAGCGGGAGAAAGAGTGAGTATAATATTTATTTTGGTGTGAAAAATTACCGTTTCTGAGATTAGTAATCAGTTTTTCATATCTGCAAAGATCTGTGCTTCACTTGCGTAGTCTTAACTTACATTTTAGAAACGCGATTTATTCAAAAATCGGTCGAAAATGTTCATGTCCATGGTAAGGGACATCGGGTCTCAACAGTAACTTCACAGAAAATTTCTTTGTCCATCACACTGGACGTTAGGTCTCTAGTGGCATTTTATTTGCAGTCTATTACGATCCTAAAAATCCAGAAGATGCCGCTATTCTTCTGGAAATGTTGGATGACGATGAATTAAATGAAGAGTGCAACCGTGTTTTGGAACGTCTTGGGGATGAATCGGATTTGGATGGCTATTCAAGTGATGAAAATGTCATAGAAATAGTTTCAGAAAAGCCTCAACGTAAAAGAGTAGGAGTCCATAAACTAACTCCTGCTCAAGAAAATGAGGTTCAAGAATTTTTAGATGAAAATCATCAATTGCGTAAAAGTAACAGATTGCAGAAAAAGATAATTCAAGAAGCTAAATTACCTGAAAGCTTTGAGGCTGTCAGCACACAAGAAAATGAAGAACAACAAGAGACTCAAACTGATGATAGCTTTTTTGGTTTTATTCCGACGGTCATCCAGAAAACTGCAATTTCTTGGAATAAGAAAAAGCACGATAATATACCTTTTATTTGAAATGTTTGTTTATTTGGAATGTTTTTTTTATTTAAAACGTTTTTTATTTAAAATATTTTGTATTTGTTTTTTAAACTCATACGTAGTCAAACAAATAAAATTTTGATTTTTTGGGACCACTACTTTTTAAACGTTACAAAATGTCCATCCACATGGACATTTTGTAACTCAAAAACCATTTTGAAAAACATTTTTAATAAAGAAGAATTTAATTTGGGACTGAAGGGGTGTATAAGCCGCCATACCATGTAAAAAAAAGTAAAACAAAGTTATCCCTTTTGTGAAATACCCTTAACTTAGTGTCAGATACTACCATGTTAAAACTGAGATTTCGTTAAAATTGATGCAGAATGTGCTCAGACGACGAAAATACTGATATGATTGTGATAAATGGTGAGCGCTTTACGGTTGTGCAGCGCATGTTACAAGAAGATATGACCCGATTGTACCATGGCCTCATATTTTAGTTTTATTTAGAATGTAGATGTCTTGGAGAAGCTGTAAAATCAATGAACGGCGGAAATCGTCGACATAGAACATACCTATATATTTCAACGTGTCCACGTGTCCCGATAACAATCTCCTAATTAGAAAAAATAATGGACGACAGCAATAATAATAATAATAATAATAGTGATAGATCATCAAGTTCCGCATCTGAAACCATTAAGAATCGATTTTCAAGGGCGAAAGACAAAGTCTGTAAATATGTTAATAGTAGAAGAAATGCGGAAGCAGCAATTTCAGATGCAAGCACGACATGAAGCAAGCCTCAAAGAAAGAAAGCGTGAATTCGAAATCTTAGACAAACATCTGGCCAAACAAAATCAACAACCAGATCAAATATTGGAAGTATACTGCAGCAACTTTTATCTAAAAAACAAAAAAAGGGATATTAACATGATGATTCAGACTGAGAGGTTTTCTGTCAACTGAGAAGGTCCGCCTACTTACCAAACTACAAATAAGCCTTAGAGTAGGTACTTATTTATCAAAGTTTTTTTGTTCCTTTTATATTAATGTTTATAAAAAAAGTGCATTAGAATTCTTTTGTAGTAGATATTAACAATTTTTTAGCATTGCATATTTCCATTACAATAATAGCAAGAATGTGACGTATCTATTAATGTAATAATCCTGTTGCGCTCTTGAAATTTTTATTTTTACATGAATTCCCCCTTCTAGCTTTTCATACACTTTCACATACTGTACTGTCTTGTAAACTTTCAGGGAGTTTCATTCTCGATCTATGCATCGAATAGGAAGGATGTCTTCCAATCTGCGCCATTCACAGCGAACCCACAGCTACAGCTCCCAGCCTTGGACGTCGAAACGACCAGCTAGAAAACCCGGTGAGTTCAACTTAAATTTTAAGCATGACAACCCTACACCCTCCTAACCACCCACCTCTTAGTCAGCGACATCGAAGTTCTGAAAGCGAACTTCAACAAATCCGCCCTTCTAATCACACGCAGCGAATTACCGCCCAATTTCCATTCCCAGTTTCAAAGGGCATGCTCCGACGCTAGCGTCACCATCGGCCCCATAAACCCCAGAAACAGACCCCAACAAAACCTCAAAAAATCTCCGTACTTCTCCATAGTAGTCCGCGATGTTGACATCAGCATCGAAGAGATGGACATCGTTAACCACGCCACCTCTGTAGATCTGAAAATCCACAAAATCTGGAGGATCGTCTCCAAGAAAACCAACAAACTCACCCCGCTAGTCCGCGTTATTTCCCAAACCATCGACACCCTCTTAAACTCAGGCCTCAACATCTTCGGCTGCCACCACCCACACCTGTCCAGTGCCCAAAGTGCTTCATACTTGCGCACAGCGCCTCCGAGTGCAACAAAAAACCCATTTGCCCCACCTGTCCCGACAAACATGCACCCAATAAGTGCCCCAAAACCGACCCGCAATGCCCTTTCTGCCACGGGAACCACCCAGCATGGTCCCGGAAGTGCCCCGAGTTTGAAAAACTCACTGTAACCCCTGAGACCCCAACAATCCCGACCTACATCATAAACCCACCACCCGAATTCGCCGACCCTGTCGACCCCCTCGACGACGCTCCCGAACCAGTCGAAGTCAACGTATCCACCATCCACGTAAAAGCCCTCATAGCCTACACCACAAAACTCCTCTTCGACCTCTTCCCCCACGAAAAGTCCAAAACCCAGTCCGTCATCAAAGACGTATCCCAAGCCATCTTCAAAATAACCCCACAATTCAACCATTCAGGACACCGTCTCTTCATAACCTTTGACCTTTAATGACCACAAAACCTAACATGCATGTTCCCCCGCCCCCGCTGCACGTTGGGCCACCCACCCAACGTGCAGCCCCCCATCCCCCTCTCACAGCCTCCGAACCGCCCGCACGACCTCAACTCAACCCACATTAACATTTCAACCATCAATGTCAACTGCCTAACCTTCAAAGTAAATGCCGTCAAAAACCTTATCCAAACTGACAACATCCATATCCTTGCAATACAAGAAACCAAAACCAAACGTGAAATTAAATTTCCCCACTTTGTAAAATACCAACGCCATTCTACGAGTATCATCCCGAACGCACGCGGAACGGCCCTCCTTATCTCCAGAAAATTCCCATCCGTCCAACATGACCTTCCACACAACCTCGCAAATCTTCAAACCATCGCTGCCAACGTCTTAATAAGTAACATCTCAATAACCATAATCTGTTACTATAATCCACCAAGTGAAACAATCTTCTCACTTCTCCTACAATATGCATCACAACTCCCCAACGCCATTCTAATCGGCGACTTCAATTCTCGACACACAGATTTTGGTGATACTGTTACAACTCGCAACGGCAGAAAATTAGTCAACAATCTGACCAACTACCCACTCTTTCGCATTGAAAATAAACAACCCACTCTCATCACCCACAACGGTGCTTCTATACCAGACCACATTACCATAACCGAACCTCTGATTCCGAAATTCAACACTCCCTGTTCGATCGGCACCACGGTCACCTCAGAGCACCTACCACTAACCGCCGAACTTTTATTACCCGCTCCACCCCAACCCGACAAATTCGTACTAGTCCACGACAATAAACACGCCGACTGGGCAAAATACAAAGAACACATTACCAAAAATTTGCCTCCAATTTACGAAACCCGCGGCACCGACGCGATCGACATTCAAATTTTGCAATTCACCGACACAATCACCATCGCTAAAGAACATGCAATACCCGTGAAACGCATACCGAAAAACAAACGACCACTTCCACCGCGCATCCTAACATTAATCAAACAGAAACGGAAAATCTACAGAGATTTTGTCCGAACCCGCGATCCACTTCTAAAAACACATTTCAACCGCCTAAACGCCCAAATCAGATGCGATATAAATCAGTTCCGGGAAGAAAAGTGGTCGGACACCTGCGTCTCCCTTGACTACCGAAACGGAAAGCAATTCTGGAACAAATTCAAATTAATTACCGGACAAAAAACACAAACATCAAACCACCTAATACAAAACGGTACATTTGTCTCCTCTCCCGAAGACCAGAGCAACACCTTCGCTCAAACACTTGAAGAAATCCATGAAATACCGCGACCCAAATTTCAATCAAGACCTCTACCACCTAGTCCCAAGAGAAGTGCAGGAATTCCGTGAGCAACCTTTCCACCCTCTAGCCCTCCTAAACATGCATGTTAACCAAGACGACGACGACCTGACAGACATAATGTCCGTCCAAGAAGTCGAATCCTATATCAAAAACCTTAAAAACTCCAAAGCCTCAGACCCCAAACAAATTAAAGCCATTCTTCTCAAAAACCTCCCACAAACAGCCCTCCAAGCACTAACCACCATTTTCAATAACTGTTTCAACGCTTCGTACTTTCCGACTTCTTGGGAACAAGCCTCTACCATAATGATTCCTAAACCAGGCAAAGACCTCCACAGCCCTCTTTCTTATCGCCCAATCTCACTCCTAAACATCATGGGCAAAATTCCCGAAAAGATCCTAACAAATCGCCTAAAAACTTTCCTAGAAACCAACAATATCATTCCCCAACAACAGTTTGGCTTCCGCTCTCAACGCTCCACAATGAATCCCATCTTAGAACTCTATACTGATGCCTCCCGTTTTGCCAACCTTAAGGAGTGCACAATCGCCGTCTTTCTAGACATCGAGCGGGCCTTCGACAAGGTTTCGCACGACGGACTCATCTACCAAGTCATTAAACGCCAAATCAACCCAAAATTTATCATGCTCCTAGACTCGTTTCTACATAACCGTTGCTGCCAGAGTCAAAATCCACAAGACCCTCTCACAACCCGTCAACATTAGAGCCGGAGTCCCCCAGGGCTCCGTTCTCTCCCCATTAATTACACCATTGCCCACAAATTAGTAAAAAAAGAAGACATATAAACGCAGAATTAAATTTAATTTAACAAAATAACAGAAACAGACCATGTACGATATTTTTTTAATTAAAACAATAAAGGAGGCTGTTGTTGTAAACAGTGTTTTTCATCATTTGATTATAAGTTTGGCAGTTAATAAACGTTTTCACGCGAAAACAACGCCGTTAACTCTTACAGACGTCTCAAAAATTGTCGCTTTGATCGAGGATGATCGTAATCAGCGCTACAAGACTGGCAAAGACATGGGATTTATTAGTGACTGAATTAAATAGCGTACCAAATGGGGCACGCAAAACAAAGGGACTATGAAAAACTGTAAGCATACTGATTTTATTACTGTCCAACTAATTTTCAGATAAATTTTCTTCTAATTTAGTTTTTAACTGAGTGGAAGTCGAAAACTAGAAAGAAGGTAAGGTAAGGTTACAAGTTAATTGAACCATGGCCAACTTCATCAATATACACTAACGTGTATATATGGCCGGTCCATTTTGCCCAAAACGTTGTTCCTGTCTAGTATTCCATGAAGTACACTACGTAGCGCCATCTTCGTCGATATTGACAGCCTTGTTTTTAGTTTCTTATTGGGAAAATATTTCGTATATTAAAAAATGTACCAAATGTAAGCCCCGCCCACCCACCCTCTCTCAATTGTGATGATTTTTTTTTACTCATCGTGAGCCGAGGGCTAAGCTTAGTTGCAAAATCCTCATTTCTCTATAAGAAATTACCATGTGAAATATGTTCTTAAGAGAGTAAAATTTTGTAAAGAAATATGGATTTTGCAATTAGGCTCCACCCTTCGGTCTGACAACGAATAAAAAATTCATCATAATTGAGACCGGGACTATTTTTTAGTTACATATAGTTTTCTTTGAACAATATACAATACACGCTAGTGTATATTGATGGAGTTGGCCATGATTGAACTTAGAAGATCCAGAAGAACTGGATCCTAGTTACCAAGATGACAAGCAAATAATGTCATTTAATCTTGATGAACAAGGGTTTCTGGTGTCTGTATTGGACATAGATCTTGAGAATACTGGTGAGAAGCCTAAAAATGAAGAAAACAATCTCCAGACGCTATTAGTGAAAGAAATTAATGTCCAGACGCCATTAAATGAAGATACGCCAATACCTGAAAAGAAGAATATCCAGACGCCAATGCATCAAGAGAATAATGGGGAGTTGCTCATGCATGAAGAAGAATCATTGGAAGAAGTAATAGGGAATAATGCAAGTGAAACCAACAAACCAAATAAAAAAGCTGGTCATCCTGGAATCAAAAGTTGTAAACCAGGAAAATTGATTAAGAAAAAGAGATACACGTAATCTACAACACAATTAGAAAAGGCCGCTGAAATGTATTGCTGCTCTGGTCCGAAAGTGATTAATCCGGGAGGTAGATCCAAAAACCCCAGATGCAATGTCCCCGGTCAGTAAAAAGTGGAAATCACTGAGAGATTATAATGTAAATCGGTATGCAACAAATCCATTCAAAAAATACACTTTCCAAAGAAAATTATTTAAACATTCGAAAATGTGCTAAACAGCGAAGCGTAAATTTGTACCCTTCGTATGCTGAGGTATTGGAGGCAAAAAAATTATGCTATCCGCCAAATGTAAAAGTGGAAGAAGCAGGGGCTTCTGTACCACTACAAGAACTTCTGGATCACACTACCAAAAGATTATTAAGTGTGATTACACACATACCCATTCAGCCCACAACATATGGCGAATTTATTTTTAAATGGGGATGTGATGGTAGCTCTAACCACAGCGAGTTCCAACAAAAGTTTTCAAGTAACAACGATGCAATTTCAGATGCAAATCTTTTCTTGTTTTCGTTCATCAATTTGAAATTCATCATAAAGAATGAAAACAACAATTTGGTCGTTTGGCAAAATGAAAGTTACAGTTCACTGTAGACCAATAAAATTTTTATACAAACGTGAAACCGCAGAAGTTACGAAAATCGTAGAGTATTTACAACTGTTGAAGAAAATATTGAGTTCTGATTCACATTTTTAGAAATTTGTTTCTTTATTAGTTTTATCACAAGCGGTGGATATAGTTGTGATTGCTTACTGACTTTTAGAAAATTACTTTTTTATTTAGATTTTAGTATTGTTTGGATTTATTTTTAGATTTTTAGAAGATAAATTTTAGTGCAAAAAATGGAACACCTTATTAAAGATTTTGGTAACACGTTTACATTCATCGGGAAAGGTAGAGTAGTTTGCAATTTCTGTTCTCAAAACATCAAAATGCGAACCAAACAATGTCTTCGAAGACATATAAAGACCAAAAAGCACTCAAACAGCGTGGCAGGAACATCAAATACAGAGTTTTTTGGGGAGTTATGTAAAGCGTTTATTTCGGTAAATATACCATTACAAAAAGCTAACCACCCTGTTTTGAAACAATTTATGAAAAAATATACGGGTCGTAATTTGCCCGATACGTCCACCTTAAGAAATATTACGTCGAAAAGCACTGACAAAACGATTTGTAAAATAAAAAACAAATTATCTGATAATTATATTTGGATTAGCGCGGATGAAACAATAGACATTAAAGGTAGGTGTGTTCTCAATGTTATTGTTGGTATTTTGCATCGAGACATACCATTTTAATTTCAACACAATTTCGCTCTAGTGTTAACGTTGAAGAAATTGCCCAACAAGCTGTGGTAAACATTATCAACCCAGACGTTTCAAAAATATTATTTTTTGTTTCCGATGCTGCTGCCACAATGTTAAAAGTAGGACAACTTCTCAAGCAAGCTTTTCCAAATGTCTTGCATCTAACGTGTTTTGCACATGAAAATCACAGAATTTGTGAATTCATTCGGGAAGAGTTTCCAGACGTAAATAAATTAATAAGCGGCTGCAAAAAAAAAGTTGTTGAAAGCTCCACCTAGGGTAACGTTATATAAACAACATTGCCCTGGCTTACCCTTGCCTCCTCAACCAATTATAACAAGATGGGGTACGCGGTTGGAAGCAGCGTTGTTTTATGCTCAAAATTTTCTTTTATAAAATCTTTTGTTTTACAGTTACCTGATGAAGCGGTCAGTATAAAAGAATGTAAACAAACCTTACTAGCACACGATTTGCAAGAACAAGTGGAATTCATAAGCACCAATTTTAACGACATTATACCTACAATAAAATTTTTCGAAAAACAAAATATTCCAATTCAGTCTAGTTTTAACAAAACTGAGGGTTTATTTGAACAGCTGAAAGGAACTGATGCACCAATAAGTACAAAACTAACAAAAAAAAAAAAATTCTATAGTGGCGCGTAACCCGAATTCCAACAATTTGATTTAATGCATTTACTTGTGATGCATTGTGTGCAAAATATTCGGATTTGATTACCATTTTCTCTAATGCACCGGTAACAAGTTGTGATGTGGAAAGATCGTTTTCCATGTTTAAAGATGTTTTAACGGCAAAAAGAAATTATTTTAGAGAAGATCATTTACAACAGTATGTGGTGATACAACATTTTAATACAGCTAGAAACTCTCAAAATAACAAGAATTCTTCAGAAGTTGGCGCATAATCTTATTTTGTGTATAATTACTTAATTATTTTTTATTATTTATTTATTTTTATATTTATTTGTTACATCAGTTTGCAAACACGCGACGACGCTTTTAGAACTTTTGGCATAGCTTGTGCGCAGAGATTCTACAACGCTGCCAGCATTCTTTTTCCTAATTTAGAGGACCACCCACTCGAGACGGCGGCCATCGATGAAGGCCATTTATATATTCTTATTAAACAAATAAATTAATGCCTACATGAGAATAAGAACGTTTAATTTGAGCAAAAGACTTTCATATCTTGCTCCAGGCACTTCTGTTAGACATGGGTACACAAAATTGGTACTGTTTTCGCATCAATAAATATAAATTTAAGTATAATTATGTTTATTTATTTATGTAAGATGAAATATATTTTCGTTGTGATTTATTATTAGGTGATTTTAATTAATGATTTTAAACTTGCCGCTAAATAATCAAGCAATTGTCTAGGAATATCAAGTTCTATTAGTGTGTGATTATGTTGGCAATAGTTGACTGATAAAATGGCTGATTTCAATTTTATTAAGGATTTTGTGTCTGCGCAAGTCGAAGCTCATTCTCCCTATCCATATCTCTGTACTAGCCTTATGAATTAACGTGTTTGTTTTAATTTTAGCTTCATTTTAAATCACTTCATTGGGTCATTCGAGGAAAAAAATCATTGAGACACTTTTTCGGCCAAAATGACCCTGCTGGTAGAGAAATGCCCATGTTTATTTGTTCGTATCAGTTTTAGCAATTTTAACTTTTCTAATGTGTAGGCGTTTTTGTTTGAAGCAAAACTCCTGCCCGCAAGATTCACAACCTAGTGATGATACTCAAGCGCAAGAAATTGAAAATTGTCCCCTGGCGAATCCAAGGTTCAATTTTCAATCTTAAGGGGGGAGCGGTGTTGTGAAATATCCTGTTCGATTCGACAACTTTAATTTAGTCGTTAATTTACGCGATGGAAAGATATACTCGGATTCAATCAAGTAAAATGCTGCGTAAAAAATACAGACTAGGTGGGAATTCGTGCCGTTTTTCAAAATACAAGTGAGCAGTTCAATAATACATTTACGCCGTTATTCGAATCTGTTACGAGTTTCGTTACCAACGGAAATCAAACACGACATCATGCACCACATCGTGACCAGAGAACCACCAGCTCACTGTAAGCCCAGACGCCTCCCGCCTGACAAAATGAAAGCTGCGAAAGGAGAATGTTCGTGCTTTTCATTCGCCGTGATTCCGCTTTGTTGGGTGGCGAGAATAAAAAACAACACTTGTGGTTTTTGTTGATTTATTTACACGGAACTTACTTCGGCAACGGACACGAGACAACAGATGAAGTATATACAAAATACGGGCCTTTTATACCCAAAAAGGGAGCCGAGCTACCTGTTCTTACAATGGATTTAACTGTACATTTTTCCTAGAAAGGTAGCGCACCTGCAACTACTGTACCCTTTCTAATGGGCTACCTAACCTTCCTGGAAATATACTTTCCAGAGAATTTGAAGAAATGCTAAA
Source organism: Zophobas morio (assembly GCF_036711695.1). Lineage (NCBI taxonomy): Eukaryota > Metazoa > Arthropoda > Insecta > Coleoptera > Tenebrionidae > Zophobas > Zophobas morio. The sequence continues at coordinate 13,558,003 of NW_026972122.1, forward strand.
AGCCGCTACCAGCTGCCTAACGCGTAAGAAGATTTTCTCAAGCCTAGACCTGATCAAAGTGTACTTTCAAATTTCGGCAAACCCGTCAGACAGGCCCTAAACCGCTGTGACAATTTTGAATTCGTCAGGATGCCAGTTGGTTTAAAGACCAACTAATTTTCGTACTAAAATTTTAAAACTAAATTTTCATACCCAAAACTTGGGACTAAATATGCTTCGTGTTTGTCACCAACCAACTAAATTTAGTGCTAAATTACTAAAGAGCACCTAAAGAGTTAAGTACATGCACATGCGCACTTCATGTAAAGTGACTAAGTGAGTTCATGGTTATTGTGTTCATATTTATTTCATATTTTACATTAATACTAATTTATTATAAAATATAAAACGGTTAAGCTGTTATGGACGAAAAAGATGTGCAACTGTTAGGGGCGGCGGCAGCTACGATATGTATAATCAATGTAGTAAATAATAAAATTACCAAGCAAAATAGAAAAAAAAATATGGGTTCGAAAGTGGATAAACCGCAGACTCGAAGGGAAAGGAATTTTGCATATGTTAAATATGGAATTATTAACGGAATATCCTTCATCATATAAGAATTTTTTACGAATGAATAATAGTTGCTTCGACAAATTATTAAGAGGAATAGAAGGACAATTAACTAAACAAAACACAGTTATGCGCCAGAGCGTGTCAGCCAAAAGCAAGTGCGTATACACATATTCTTCATATTCTTTAACATTAATTGCTTATTACTTTATAGGTTAGAGGCCACTCTGCGTTATCTAGCAACAGGTGAAATATATCGTTCACTTAATAAGCATTCACGTTCGGTAGAAGTAGCTAACAGAAACTTTTCTGTGGTTAAGTTGCAATCTTAAGATCACTATAAACTAAAGATTGGCATCAACTGTCTAATTTTCTAATTCAAATGTCAAATCTGACTTGTGTGGAAAAAACACAGTTTTTCTAGTTTCAACACGCTTCGTTTCAAGAAAATCCTTAAATACAGCGTGGAAACAATTTCCACAAAAGTAGTCACAAGAAAGCCCATTTTAAAGGAAAAGAGACAAGAAATATTTCGTGGTTATCAAAAAATTACAGAGAAAAATGGACAACGCTTGAGTAAAACGGAAACAGTTAAACTGGTGGCAGAAATATTTTCCGTAAAGTTCGCTGATGTTGACGAGTGATTTTCGAATTTTAAAATAATACCGATACAATGGCGCCGGTGCCGTTAATATTATAATCAGAATCAGAAAGACGACTGCGCAGATTTATATACCTACATGCTTTGTTGGTTCCACTCTACAATTGGTTTTTAAGTTTTATATAATCGTTATTGTTTTGTAAGAGGGAAAACATTCGGCTTTGAGAATAATTGTACGTAATACACGTATAAATTTAGGCTTCCGAAGGCAAAGTTTTTCACATTTTAAACACGTTATAGCTACCACGCTCCCAGAATCAAATTTCTAAGGCGGTATCTCCAATTGCGTGATAGTGATGAAGATTTACTTTTCATTTCCTTGGATGAGACATGGATATATCAAAACGGATCTATGGTAAAATTGTGGATTCATGATGATGACATCAAATCTTGTCCTCCTAAAAAAACTAGTGAAGGGAAAAGATTCACAATTTTACATGCGGGTTCCTCTTTGGGCTTTTAGAGGGATGTGATTTTCTCCTTGATTGAAAAATAGATTCAGCAGATTACCACAAAACCATCACATTTTCGATGTTTGACATTTACTACGGGTTACATGTCACATTTTTGATACCTACTTTCTGATACATTATACACTAGAACAATTATGTCCGCAGTTACACAGCTTAAAAAAAAAAGTTACCAAATCTAGTTACATCTACCGAACGTGAATTCCTTATATGTATAGTACCCGGATTCATGAGAGTACAATATCGAGGTTTATTCCTGAAGTATGCTACGCAATATATGAATATCTGAAGATATTATAAACAATTTATTTCAATGCTAGAAATGTTTGTTATATTTTAAAAATTTTAAACACCGACTGATTAATCTACTTGGCTAGAGATTGCAGACGGCTTTCAACGTTCCTGGCAATTTCCTAACTGTCTAGGTGCTTTAGATGGTCGTCACATAAACTTCAGACCACCAATTTCAGCAGGTTCTTATTACTATAATTTTAAAGGTAACCATTCGATTGTGCTCTTGGCAATGGCAGATTCGGCATACAGAATAACATGTTATAATGTGGGAATAAATGGCACGATAAGTGATGGTGGAGTATTTCGAGAAAGTAGTTTGTCAAAAGCACTAACAGTAAATTGCTTAAATCTACGCAAAAATAGGGCTCTCCCAGACCAAACAAGTAAAGTGCCTTATGTTATATTGGCTGATGATGCTTTTCCGCTCTCCACCAGAATCATGAAACCTTTTTCCAGCCGTGGTCTTTCACATGACCAAAAAATATATAATTATAGACTATCACGGACAAGAAGGATAATTGAGTCAACATTTGGTATTTGAGCAAATAGGTTTAGAGTTTTGTTACGTACCATAAGTTTAGCACCTGCCACAGTTGAGATTATAACTCTTGCTTGCATAGCACTACATAATTTTTTGGCAGTAGAAAACTGGAAATCATACACAGACTTGAATGAAGCAAATAATGAAATTGATCTTTTAAGAAGTATCGGAAAACAAGGAAGTAACAGAAGCACGATTACTGCAGTTGAAGTACGGGAGGAGTTTAAAAAGCATTTCAACAGCTCTGAAGGCGCAGTGGAATGGCAAGAAAATGCAATTCTTAGACATAATATGTAAATACATATTACAAAAAAAAGTTCTCTTGCAAAGTATTAAAAGTTTTTTATTTCATTTTTTTTTAACTTTTCTCCTAGCTTGAAACAATATTTGTGTAATTACTTCCTGAGTTTCAAGAAATATCTTATGAATCTCTACTATACCCACAGAGACAAAACAAAAACAGAATCTAACAACCGGTATAACAACAACAAATAATCTAAGTGTTTTTTAGTGTAAATTAAAATAAAATGGACAAATATTGTAAAGTAATTTCGTTCATAAAGAGATAGCCGGAAGGATACGTGACCAAAAAATCTAATGTTTTCGAAAAGCATGAAATAGAAAAATTTATATTGTGTAGTCGTTAAATTCTTAAATTTAAATTTCGCGCCACAAGATAACATAATTTCGCGTAACAAGATCACGAAGTGTTATCGTGCGCTGTGAGCTGCGACTCCTTCTTCGTTCTCCAGTCGTCGTTGTAGTAAGATGTGTCCGTCAATATATTTTTAATAATTTAGAGTGTTCAGATGCCGACCCTGCACACCATGTATAATTCCGCTAAAGTCTCCTACAAATTCAGAAGTGGGATTCGAAGATTCGATTTGATGGGATTCGATTCGATTTTTATGAAAAATTGGGCGAACAGCGAGATCACCACGTGTTTTTAAGGTTATGTTTATGTTTATATTTGTACAATGACCACCTTGGGCGAGATCCCCGACATTCGGAACAATATTAAATCTGCTTCTGTGAATGCTGTGAAAGCCCTTCACAAAATTATATTTCAAGAAGATGCAGGTAGGCAGAATCGAGGAAACTTAAAAAAGTCCCTGGATTCAACTTCGGTGTGGATTCTGACGAATTTAAGAATAAAGTTGCTTATGCGGAGCAAAACATAGCGTTGGCTAATTTGATTGCGACGTGGAATGTCATAAAATTGGACTACTCTGGTGAGAAACCAATGCGCATTTGTATGAGTCTATCGAATTTGGAGACTTTTGTTGTGGAAAACGAGGCTAGTGACGCAGACGAGGATGAACAATATGATGAGGCGGAAGAGGAAGACCAACAGCCCCCCCGCAGTAGCGCCCCAAAGGTTTACTTTAAGTTTTAGAGACGTTGAAGACGCTCTGCGCACATTCGATGGAAAGAGCTCTTATCCAGTTGAGAGGTGGATTCAAGATTTTGAGAAGACTGCCCTTTTATTTGGATGGGATGACTTACAAAAATTAATTTTTGCAAAAAAATCATTAAGAGGTTTGGCTAAAATTTACATTCAAAGCAAAACAAACATTGGCACATGGGGTAAGTTGAAGAAAAAACTTAGGAGTGCGTTCGGGAAGAATATAAATAGTGCTAAGTTGCATCAAATGTTAAGAGAACGAAGTTTACGGAAGGGTGAGGAAGTCCACGAGTACTTTTTAAGGATGAGGGAGTCGGCAAGTCAAGGAAGTGTAGATGTTGAGGCACTTATTCAGTACATTGACTAATAAAGTTGTTTTATATGGTGCTAGTACTTTACATGAATTCAAAAAGAAATTGGAGATCTACGAAACCATTCGAACCAAGACCACCCCACCATTGACGAGAGTGAATAGAAGGGTGATGGCAACAGAACAGCTTAGGGAAACAAATTGTCAGTAAGAAAGCGTTACAACTGCAATTCAAGTGGGCACATAGCAGTACACTGCGTAAGGCCGAAGAGGGAAAAGGGCTACTGTTATAAACAACAAATGTCCATCGAAACCTGAAGTAGGACGTTCCACCACTCTTATCCTGAATACAGAGCGTCCGGGACCATCAACTATGCTGATTGACGAAGTGGTACCAGCAGATGAACCGAAATTATGTTATTGAATTTATCACTAAATACGTCAAATACCAATCTGTCAATTTGTCAGTGCTCGATTTTGAAATTCAAAGTTGAATTTAATAAATGGAAACTCCTGCACATATTCAAAAAATTGCAGCTAAAGCAAATGCAAATTTGTTGCTTGCAAAATCTGCAGGTTGATATGAAGTGGAAAACCAAAATTTTATTAAGTGGTGCGAAAAAAATGAAATATTAAGCGAATTTTCAGAGACTTGGCTTATTTCCAAATTAAATCGGAAATGATGGAAGGTCTCCACGCTGTGAACAATGTATTCGATTCTAAAATAGTTATTTATATATCAAGGGAGCAAAGTGAAACATTTCATTCCGCGGATTCAGATTGAGGTCCGACGCGTAGCGGAGGGGCTTAAGAATCCGAGGGAGGAAATGGCACTTTGCTCAATTGATATATATGTATATAATTTTTTCTATGAACGAACGTTTAAAATGAATTTTATAAAAGTTTAAATGAAAAAACTTACCGCAATAAACTAAGTCATCTTGATAGTTTCTATGACAATTTTCAAACAAATAAAAAATTAAACGCATTTGAACAAAGCGTCTCGTGAATTGCAGTTTTGTGTTCCTTAAAACGCATTAATTTTGGAAAAAATGGAGGATTCGCATGAAAGTAGTGGGTCAGATGATAATTGTACTCCTCCGGATGTTTTAGAAGCAGCAAGTTTATAAATTTATAAACGTAATTTTTGACAAAAATGTACTTTACCTGCCGACGGGAGCCAGTAGTATTTAACATTACTAGCACGGTCAAAGAGTTTTTACTGGCGGACACAAGGATATGACTGGCGAGCGGCAGGCGCCAGTAAAACCCGTTACCTTGCGTGTATTGTTGAATATTTTATTTGTTTCTCACTTGTAAATAAGTATCTTAAACTATTAAAAACTCTAGAAGGTCCGATATTTGAAAAAACATCATATGAGCTTTAGACGTATTGCCTTGGAAACGTACGTCAGCATGGCACTTATTGTGTTGTCTAGTTTTGTCGTTTAGATTTTTCGATTTATCGTTTTCGATGTATTGAAATGAGTGTGGCGCAAGCTATATTACTGAGGAAGCAGCAATTGTGACTGAAAATTTTCCTGAATCAACTTTGGCTGTCATTTCAACTTATAATAGTTTAAAATAATATGGAAGATGACCCTATTTTCAGAACGGGGACCATTAACCCAACAATCAGTGCGGATCACGTAAACAGAAAATGGGAAAACCTGGTAATTGCTTTGAACTCGACTGGCACTGGGCCTGCCTTGGCAATTTGCGAATGGAAAAAGGTAAGTCTGAAGTTACATAATTAAATAAACTCATTTATTAGCAAACCCGATAAAATTATATAACCGTCAATGAAATACATTAGTAACATTTTGTGTTTTACACAAAGGAAAAGAACTGGAGGAGGTCCTGTCAGCAACATCAAACTGACTCCATTAAAGGAAAGGGGATTGTCAGTGTGGGCAGAGTAGCAGTAACAGGCTCCAGAAAAATTACGGTATGTGGTGGTTTACAAGAGCATGCTGCCTCTTCTGACACTCCTGCCACTCCTGATAGAACTCCTACCACAGTACCTGAAAATCAAGGCGCTGAATCAATAGAAGAGGAAAATGTACCTGAAGTAACAGAAGTAGGAAAAAATGATAATGCAGTTCGCGAAAAACCTGAAGTTGCGGGTTAGTCAAAATTTAATACAAACCAGCCGAATTCGATTCAATATTTCAAAAGAAAATAAAAAAAAATCCCTTGGCAAAATGTAGAAAATTCATCGTTGAGATCTGTTGGCCAAGACCTCTTGAAAGTGTATGAAAAAGCTGTGAATGACACAAATAATACAAATAACGATATTGAAAGGCAAAAACTTGAATTACAGAAACAGCAGTTGGATCTAGAAAAAGAAAAATTTCGGTTTGAACTAGAGATGTTTGATGGCAAGAAACCAAACCCCAGGCGTTTTCTCTTGGCCGTTGAAGCTTACGGCCGAACATTACATTTGAAACGAGGTCAGCTGTTGGATGTTGCTTGCGAATGTCTGAGAAGGAATGCTCGGCAGTGGTCGACAATTTACAAGAAAAATTGGAAGAGTTTTGGTGATTTCAGGTGCGATTTTCTGAAGACATTTTGGTCCATAAGTCGACAGTTAGAAATTCGCCACCAAATTGCCATGGCCCGTTATTGTAAGGAGAGAGGTACAATGTTGGCCCACTTCTCTTACTACGTGGATTTGGCCAGCATGCTGACGACGCCCTTGCCTGAGACCATGTTAATTTCCGAAATAATGCGCCATTTCCCAGAACAAGTGCAAATTTTGTGGGCGCTTCAAGGGAAGAGGACAGCAGTGGAAGCAGCTGAATTCCTGCTGGCTCAGAATGTGACGTATCAGAATCATGGTACCTAAGTAGGAGGGGCAAGGAACGCCGCAGGGAAACCCCGGCAGACGCCCAAATATCGACCAATCGTCGGGACCATCGAAACCGAGTGAAGACCGACGAGAAATGCACGATAAGAGATACAAGCCATTCCCGCCCGGAAGATTTGGCTATCAAGGGCAAAATCATCAGTCCAATCGTTTGTGGGTTCGTAATCGAAATCTCGATCCGCAGAACCGACCACCGCGCGGTGAAAACCAGGGGACAAGCAACACGTCGTCGGGAAATGAAGCCGGAGCACGGGATCAGGTCTAACCGGCTCCATGGTTTCTACAGGCCTACCGCCAAATTCTCTTAGAAAGAGACAGACATCTCTGTCACTACAACATCCGAAAACCAGCAAAGTGTGTGCGGCCTTTGAGAAATCAACGGTAATCGACGCCCTATCCATGTTCCGCAAAATATCGAGTGCACGGCCAACGAAGAAGCACATCGTTCCGGAAGTAAAAATCCGGATAGGAGAAGTATCCATTTTGGCGCTCCTAGACAGCGGAAGTGAAGTCAGCTGTATTTCTGAAGGAACATGGGGGCGACTAATCACCGCCGGTCGCAAACCGCCAACGCTTTCCGTAACGTAGGTTCACATCCGGGGAGCTTTAGGACAAAGAAGCTGTCCGGTAGTCCTGCAATGTCTGATCGAATTTAAGTTTCACGATCAAACATTCTCCGTTGCTGCACCGGTAGTAAAGAACCTCATAAGACCAATGTTGCTGGGGACGGAGTGGCTATCTGAATACGAGGTGCGAATAGATTTCGCTGATAAAGTTATGCATTTGACGACATCAAATGGAAAATTTTCTACGAGCTTCCAAAGTCTGCAGGAAGTAAACCCCGAGCCTGAAGACTACGTAGAAGACCTGCTTTGCACTACTGCCGTAGAGAAAAGAACAGAGAGAGCGAGATCTGATTTTCTTGAACCCGAGGAAGCGTTACAAGGCAAAGTAGAGTCGCTTCCGATACCTTATATCTTCAGAACACGTTTAGTTCGACTGCTGCAAGAATATCACGTGGTATTTAGCACTCGACCGGGTCGTATTCAAAAGTACGTCCACACGATTAAAATGCACGATACGAAAATTTCTGAAAAAGACCGTACCCAATTCCGTTTCCGTTGAGGCCTGCCGTTGACGCCGCCATCCAGGAAATGCTGGACCTGGGGGTGATTAAACGAGAGGCGTCACAATATGCAAGTCCGATAACCGTCGTGCGAAAGAAAGATGGCAGCGGTCGTGTTTGTCTGAATGCCCGAATAATAAACTCCAAAATGAAGGCCGACTGAAACACCTCCACCGGCAGAGGAATTGTTGCGGCGGTTTCATGGAATCCAGGTAATGACAACTATTGATCTGAGGTCGTCTTATTAGCAGATCCCCTTATCACCTGAGAGCAAACCGTAAACGGCTTTTCTGTGCAATGGGCGCAGCTACACATACCAGGTACTACCGTTTGGACTGAAGACAGCTGTAGGGTCATTCAGTAGAGCAATGGACGTAATCTAAGGGACAGAAGTTCGAAAATTTGTTGTAAACTATATCGACGACCTCCTCGTGGCTTCGAAGAGTTATGAAGAACCCCTAGATCACTTGAAACAGGTGTTAGGGAAGTTAAAATCAGCTCTATTAATTTTGGAGAAAACCCATTTTTTCCAAAAAGAAGTCACTTTTTTGGGGCATATTTTATGTGTAGAGGGCATCAAGGCGGATCCAGAAAAGGTGGGGGCCATACGAAACTTTCCTGTGCCAAAATTCTGCGTTGTGTTTAAAACATGTTCTCCCATGCGGTATGACACTACTTTGTAAAACGAATCTGGAAATTTAGTGGTAAATTTTGTAAAAAGAAAAAAAAACTAAAACATTAGTGCAATTGTTATTAATAAGACACAACGTAGGGTAAGTGAAATTTTATTTTGTTTTGTTTTAATTTGCGACAAATGACGATGACTATAACTTTACAATATTCGATTTTTTTTTCTGTTGTCTCCGTGAAAGAGACTTGGATAATTTCTGTTTTCCTTCATTTTGAAGAATAATTTGTTATCTCACCACAGTACCGAAGAATTTTAGAAGACAAGAACGGCACTGGTGGTAGGGAAGCGTCGGCATCAGGTCTGACTCCACACGAGGATCGAGGAATAACCGTTTGGGGGAAAGTTGTCATAAGAGGAACCCCAAAGGTTCAATTTACTGGTAGTTTGCCATTGGTTGCCATTGAGACAGATCATCAAAAGGAGCAAGAGCAGGTGGACTGTGAAGAATTAGATTTGGAAAACGAAATGACAGCTGCGCAAGTTGTCTTAGAAAATGACACACAAACGGAAGAAAACGAACCACTGCAAGCTGATAAAGTTTCAAAGGAAGGCAGAACTATGCCTTCAACTGTAACCACCTCCAGCAATGTCAGTAGGAACTGTTACAGGCAACCGTCTTATATAAGACCCCTTACAAGACCTCTTCCAAGCAGACGCAGTAGAGGAAAACCAACAATGGCCGCTGTGGGCACGAATATGTTGGAAACACTCAAAACTGAAACACAAAAAATAGCTGAAGTGGAGAAAGAAAAGTTGAATTTGCATAAAATTCGATTAAAATTTCAAATTGCAAAATATAAATTTGAAAATCCCAGTTTTGTTTTTGATGAAAGTTTCTAGTTGCTGTGATCAGCTTTCCTTTCTCGATCTCTACTGTTTTTTTTTAAACAATTGACATTTTGGAAAATAGCTCTTCAATGTAACACTACGTATCTATTAGGATTAAATAAATATTTTGAATAATTAATTATTAATAAACCATTTTCTTTTACAACACCACCTATTAATAATTACCTAAAATTATTTTATATATACTTCTTGGCCAAGTTGTAGTATAACCCAACTGATCGGGAGCAGGTCCTTGTGGTATTTCTCTTGTTCGTCATTATATATTAGTATGTCTTCTTCATTCATCTCTAAGCCTGCCCAAATGGCAATGTCATGAAGGACTGCTTCTGCGTAATTGATATAGGCAGCCTTCTCAGGTGTATAATGCAAGACCCTATGTTTTAATAAGCAACGAAAACGTCCTTTTAAAACACCATTAGTCCGCTCAATAAAGTGGCTTTGTGTGCATTATTATATGCTTCTTCAGGTGTATTGGGTTGAACCGCGGCAAATGGGGTAAACAGCTAGAGTTCAAGCCCATACCCACTATCACCAATTAGTCGCGATGCGACATCTCCCCTTTGAAATCTTTCGCGGAGGTGGGTTCGAATATTATATAACCTCCCTATAGCCGCATCGTGTACAGACCCTGGATATCGAATCGCAAATAAGCATCACATTGATGATGTGATATAACTTTCTATTAATGTACTGTGCGGTGAATACTTTAAGAACTGAAAATGTGCAAAATAAGGTACGATTTGGGTTGCAATACTTTGATGATATGCAGATTACGTAATTGACCCACACTACTTCGAAGGCAACTTAACAGGAGACAAGTGTCGACAATTTTTGGAAAATGATTTACCTCTCGACCTCCGGCAAGAGCTGTGGTTTCAGCAGGGCGCGGCATCAACTCATTATCAGAGAGTCGTTAGGGAGTATCTTGATGAGACGTTTGCAAATAAGTGGATTGGCAGAGGCAGTGTGAATGCATAGCCCACTCGTAGTCCCGAGTTAACACCTTTAGATTTCTTCCTCTAGGGGGTTGTAAAAGAACAAATTTACCAAGTTCTATTCGTAATTGTACAGATTTAAAAACCCGAATTAGAAATGCATGTGCTGCAATAACTCCCGAAACACTTGCCCGCGTCCAGTTGTCTTGCGTAAACTGCAGCGAAATGTGTGTTGCGTAAGAAGCAAAGCATTTTGAACAGTACTTAGTGAGTGTAATATAACCTAAAATGTTAGCACTTGCAGTTTATTGAACCTGACTAGGAAGAAAGGCATCTCTACCATCCTTTAGGAAGAGATGCCCCAATTTGGTACAGTAGAGATGCTCTATTATATTCAATGCAGGATTAGCAATAACAGATTTCAGTTCGTAGGTTATACCAATGGTATACAAATAAAAGAAAATGTCCTCAAACGACAAAGTGGAGCAAAGCTTCATTAGTTGCCGTCGTAGAGGCTGGCCAAATAAGAATAAATGAGCGACAATAAATTATGGTATTCCTGCTAGAACACTGCGTCTTGGGAGATCTAAGAACAATATGGAAAAGACATGTTAACGCCCTTCATCCCTATTTGGGGCAAAAAATTAAGAAATTGCAATGTGAAGACTTTGGTCCGAACCGAAACGACTTACGATACATTGCTTATAAATTTGCTGTAACTTTGAAAATCCCTCCTGATTTCAATGTGGACGAAGAAAAAGCAAGTTATGACTGGCTACAGTCATTTTTACGACGCAACCTTACACTTTTAGTGAGAAAGTCTGAGGGGACATCAATGACTAGAGCTGAAGAAATGCGGAAAGTAGAGTTGAAGAGTATTTTCCTACCTATACTATCGTCAGTATTAGAGAAAACAACCTCTTAAATAAACCTGGACATTTCTTTAACACAGATGAAACCAATAACGACCAGTGGAAAAGGAAAGCAGAAAAAAAGAAAAATGGTTGAAAGTGAATCTGAAGGTGAAACTAACTTTGAAGAAATAGCTCTGGAAGAGTCTGATGGTCGCTACGATAGTGATAAATGCGTTCGTTGTGGTGACGAATACAATAAAACCACCAAAAAAAGATGATTGGTTACAATGTGTCTATTGTAAAAAATGGTACCACGAGTGCTGCAGCAAGTACTTAAAACTTTGCGAGCTATGTGGTAAAGTACTAAATAAGAAAAAATTGCCCTAAAGTTAGAAATTTGTTATTTTTGTCGATTCACTGTATATTAGGTTATTTTATTTCTTTCATTCTGAGATTGGACATTCACGATCAGCACAGCATTAATGAAAGTACTGAGATTGAGACATGATTTCCCAAAGGAAGTAGAAAATAATAAAGAAATTGATAGTGATGAAGACAACGATTCAAAAATCATAAAAAAGCGGAAGATTTATGACCAAAAATTCAAGCAGACCTGGAAAGATACTTTCAAATGGGTGAAATAAAAAAAGCGAAACAGAAGCAAAATGATGGTAGGACCTACGTGCGCCAAAACGGTCGACCAGATTTGTTTATTACTTTCACGTGCAACCCAAAATGGATAGAAATCACTAATCCGTTATTGCTCGGTCAATCATCCAACGATCGCTACGACATAACAGCTAAAGTGTTCAAGCAGAAACTTAAAGCGCTCATGGGCTTCATTGTGAAATACCATGCCTTCGCAGAGTTGACATGTTGGAAAACACCAAGAAATGTTAAGGACTTTTGCATTAGATTTAGAACTGAAAGACAAGGTTATGTAATCTTCACACTCGAGTGTCACTGTCCGGCACAGGGACTTTACAAAATTGACAATATCATTAATAACATGGAGACTAAATTAAAACTGTGATTCACATATCTGGTTTAGTAATTTTCTTGTTCTTGGAAGTGAAATAAGTATTATGAGATTTAGTGTATAGTGTAGGTACCCATTTAGTTTTTCTAAAGTAATTTTTTCCACTTCTGGAAACCAAGATTCCACTTTTCGAAACCAACGCAATACTTCGACTCCCGAAGCTTCCACTTCTGGAAACCACCTCGATTATGAAGAAGACTATTTTGCCAGTTGTTCACTAATAACTAGACAGCGGATTTCTGTCGGGCTACGTCACGATTTTAGTGGGGACGCGCTGCATCGCCGGGACTCAGTAGCGGGTCATAGGTAATCACTGAGTTTAATTGTCACTTGATTCCATAAATACAATTAACGATTTATTAATCAAACGGCTAACTAAATGAGAACTGGAATTAACAGCAGAGTGCAACGAAGCAGCGTTATTCTAATCTCAAATAAACGAAGTGCAGCCGGTAACTGCAATGAATTCCCCTCCCGTACGAGCCGTACCGAGTTTGGCCTTGTCTAGCCCGACAGAAATCCGCTCTCTACTAATAACACAAGAAAATAGTAGACAACAATACGAAGTAAACGACGATATTCTATTTCAAGGTGTTAGATCATGCTTGGTTGCAAATACTTGCTTGCTTGCAAAGCCAATTTTTATTTTCCCCACCAAGAAAGTCTTAATGTGATAATATTTGTTGAAAGTAAATAATAATTTGTATTTTCGCGGGTTTATGTATGTTTAGGGAATTTTACTTTCATTCTGTCAATTGTCAATTACAAAAAGTTCAGTTCGAAATGTAATGTGAAGCAATGTGTAACGTTCATTATTTTTCAATACTTCGCAAAATTAAAGGCGATTTGTGAAGCGACTAGCCACACGGCGAAAATCGACCCGTGTAAATACCCCCTAAGGCAAATTCACATTAGCAACTTATTATTTTTTATTATCATTTTATTAGTAGTAGAAAATAACGGATCCGAGTGAAGAGGAAAGATAGCTGAATCTGCACAGAGATGTAAATCCCGATGATTATAATCTTCAAGACGTTGATGATGACGGATGGTCAAGCAGCAGTAGTACGGAGTATGTACCAAATAGCAGTGAATCTTCTAGTGAGTCGGAAAGTGACTCAGAACTGTCAGGACATCAGGATCAGGAATAAGAAGTTTATCAACGACATAAATCCCCGGAATTGGAGTCTACGACTAACGAGGTTCCAAATAACAATGAAGAAGAATGGGAAGATGTGGGAGACGACATTCCAGATTTTAATTTTGACGAAACTACATCAGGCGTACAATTACATTTTGAAAACTTGTCCTCAGCATATGAGGTATTCAAATATTTGTGAACTGATAAGTTATGCATTTGCTTATTTCGCATACTAACGATTATGGTAAAAAATTACAATTTTCAAATAGACCTCATCGTAAAAACAGCAGAAGTGCTGTGTTCAAAGAAACTAATATAGAAGAAATGAGACAGTTTATAGTGCTTTGTCTTCTTCAGGAGCAAGTACGTTTTCATGTTTTAAGAAAAATGTTTTCTTACGATCCCTTATCCTATCAACCAGTATGTTTGAATACAATGTTGGGACGACGTTTTGAACAATTGATACGTTGTTACAATTGCACTAATGAAAGACAACGTAGACCGTCTGAACAAAATTAATTTGTTGCTAGAAATACTGATAAAAAATTACCGACGTGCATATTCGCCGAAGGAAGCACTCTCATTAGATGAATATTTGCTTTTACACCGAGGTAGACTTAGTTTTCAGCAATACATAACAGGGAAGAAGGCCAAATATGGAATAAAATTTTATGAGCTGTGTACTCCCAATGGCTATAGCCATAATATTGAAATATATAAACGTAAACAAACTTTTGAGGCTAAAGATTCACAGACACCTAAATTACATGCTTTGGTTTTGAGACTCTTAAAACCATTTTTGGATAAAGGTCATCATCTTGGGATGGATAATTACTGTAACACTACGAGAACTCTACGCTCCAATAGAAAGGGCAACCCAAAAGAAATTGAAAAAAGGGGAACATATGTACATGGAAACGTAAAGGCAAAGTGTATGTATCAAAATGGCGTGATAAGAGAGACGTATTATGTATAACCACAAAGCTTCAACCTGGATTGATAGTAATTCAAAATGCACATGGTAAAACCATTGTGAAACCCAAAGAAGTGGTAGATTATAATTTGAAAATGGCAGGAGTCGATAGAAATGACCAACTTGTATCATGTTACAGTTGCCCGCGGAAATCAATTAGATGGTACAAGATAAAAGAACTGTTAGGAATTTCTGCCAACATCAAAGATGGAAGAAAATTAGTCAAACAGGGTGCGATGAATTGCACTCGTTCGAGACAAACTCCTACGCAAACTCCCCCTGAACCAGTTCAACACTTTTTAGGAAAAAATCCTCTTCCAGAAAACTACTCCTGAAAAAGTTTTTACCTCAGGTGTGGTCAGTGTGCAAGACAAGGCAAAAGAGGTCAAACTTCATGGCGCTGCCACGGTTGCCCAGTTTTGCTCCCATTATGCCAAGGAAAATGTTTCGAAGCTTACCACAACAAATAAGACTGTTTTTTTTTCTAAGTAAATTTTATGTTATGTGAGAATAAAAAAAAATAAAAAAAAAATTTCTGTCGGCAGCGACCACAACTACGAGTAGTTGTACACGATACAATTCGATGTAACACCAATCTTTCACCAGTGACTGCAGCAGTACCAGTTAGAGAGTCTATATTCTATCCTAGTCCTACAGATCTAAGTAGAAAAATGTAGGAGTATATCATTACGAATATGTAAATATATCAAAGTTCTTATTGTGTAATGTCGGTTTTTTTTCCAAGGAACCAGCACCACTACGCATCAGACTCCAAATCCTGAAAGAACTTCTGGATGACATACGTTATTTGAACATCGATCACTGCCAGCGGGTGGAAATGACTCTGATCAAGCCCCAGAGGAAGATTATTTCCACTGGTGGCGTCATCTTACCTGTGACGGGCATCTATATAAGGCTTACTTGAAATGGGGGAAGAAAATTAAGATTCAAATGCAACTTGTTACAAAAAAAAATGAACAATATGTTACAATAAAGTGTTAATCAAATTTGATTAATTAATTGATTTGATTTCTTTTTTAGATGGCTATATTTTTTATTCAACCTGAGCCAACATTAGCCCAGGTGAAAAGGGGGAAACGATTAGCGTTTTATGCTGCTGTAATGTTGAAACTGGGTATTTATCCCCATATTTAATTTTTTAAAGGAAAAAATAAAAAAGTCGAGTGGCACGATAGAATGCCTCCTGGGTCATGCATAGCAACGTTTGAAAAGTCAACTTACGTCAATGCTGATATATTTCTTGATTGACTAAAAACCCATTGGTTCCCGAAAAATCCGTCTGGCAAGATGAAGCTGCGTCTTCAATCAATTTAAAACTTAATGCTGATAAATGCAAACTAATGTGCTTTGCACCTAAAAAACTCCGAATGGCTATTGCTAATAATATAGATATTAGAATTGGAAATAAGAAGCTGCCTGTTTTGCAAACTGTAAAGAACTTAGGTCTCTTTATTGATGATGATTTTAAATTTAAATCTCATATTTCGAACGTCATAAAAAAATGTTATTTGGCGCTAAAAATGCTTTATTCAAATTTTTTAATTTTGAACTTCAAACTCAGGAAAAAATTGTGTGAAGCGTTAGTATTATCTCATATTAACTACTGTTTTATAATATACTATCCATTTCTTGATTTTGTTGACAAAAATCGTCTTCAAAAAATTCAAAATAACTGCTGCCGCTTTATTTTTGGGTTGAGGAAATATGACCATGTGTCAGCCAAAATTCGTGAACTTGGGTGGATGAAGCTGGACATAGTATTTCAATATCATTTAGCAGTTTTTGTATATCGGTTGTTTAAAACTCCATCACCTCCGTATTTGCGCAGGAAGTTTCGCTCAAGACAAAGTATTTTAGATACTAATATACCACTAAGGAACCTTCAGCAGTTGTCAATGCCAAGATTTTTTACCTCTATTTTTTGTAAATCATTGTCATTTAACATTATTAAGTCTTACAATAAGTTTAATTCTGAATTGCTGTACTGTACTTCTGTGAACAGCTTTCGGAAAAAAATAAAAAACATTCTGTTGCACTCGGAATCGTCATAAATTTAGCTATCTGGGACGCCCATATTTGTAGATATATATCCTGTATCCAAATTCTTAATATTTACTGTTAAATTATTGTGTGAATTATATATTTTTGTTGTGGTTATTATATACATATTTATATTATTATTTTCTTCATAACTATTGCATCTCTAAGTTAATTTTATTATTTTATTGTTTTTGCATTGAATATTTATTTTTTTCACTAGCAGCCAGGACGCATGCAAATGTCGACTCATTTAGTGGTAGCAAATTCAACTTTTGCTACCACGGGTTCAAAAAGAAAAATTGAGGTTATGTACGCAATGTTGATGTGAGTATTTCTTAAAAAATGAACAAATGTGTGCTACAAACATTACTTGAGTATACGCATGGTAGTTGGTAGACGGTAGAAGATAAAATGATTAACTCAGCGACAAGAATAAACGGTTTTCTTTGTGTTGAAGATTTGGATCAAGTTTGACTAGAAATCAGAACAAAATCATGTTGCGTCAAAAAATTTAACGTTTATTTTTTCAGTTTATTGTCTTATGGTTTCTACTAGTGAAAAAAGTAGTATATTAACCACGGTTGCAAAGCCACTTCTAGACCTCGCGCTTCAGAGCCCTCGACGCTGCGCGTCTCGGGTTCTAATTTGCGCTCGGTTTAGAATGCTTGGCCTTGCAACCTTGGCTAATAATATACTATTGTAAGGTTGAGTGGAATAGCCTATGGCTAGACTCCGCCTAATCATGTATTATTTTAACATGAATAAAGTCCTATGTATGTATGTGTATGTATGTATGTTGCTAATACTAGATGGACATTCAGGGACACACAACAAACCTAGAGAATCTTCAATTTTAGAAGAACACAGAAGTATATTTTTCTGTTTACCACCACACACTACACAGTATTTGCAATCTTTCAGTAGGACTTTTTTCAAGTCATTAAAAAGCAACTTTTCCAAAGCATGTAGATACTTTGTTAAATGTCAGCCTAATAAAAAAACTAAACCGATTACCATTTGGAAAACTTTTGAGAGAAGCTTGGTGGCAAGTCCGCCAATGTTTAGAATGCAGTATCAAGTTTGAAGTCAACCGGAATAATGCCTTTTAATCCTAGAGCAATTCCTGAACATACTCTCTTGTTAAAAGTTTATTGTTAGTTGCAGAAGGTACTACTGGAGAATCTACTCAACAAAGAGATTCGCAAGAGTCAGGTCTATTCATCGACAAATAGTTTCCCCGGATCCAGATTTGTCTTTTGAACAATCTGATTTGCATCCAGCAGTTTTATTAATTAACTAATTAAAAATTTACAAAACACGATACAAAAAAATCTGCTTTACTAGATAATATATAAGTACTTCAGACAAAGCATTAAACCTAATTTCGCCAGTGCCAATTATTACACCTGCAGTGAAAAGGGTTTGTCGGCAACTAGCTACTGGTGTTTTGTCCTCAAAAAAAGGCAGCACCAAACCAAAAAAAAAAAGATAAAAATCTGATTAACAAAAAAATGGTCGTTAAATCGTCCAAAAAGTACAAACATCAGAAGAAAAGTTCCTTTTCAAAATCTGAAGAGATTACATTCATTGAACGATTATGACGGTGCAGACGGACGACTTAGTGATTATGAAAATGAATGCGTTGGATGTGGTGAAGATTTCTGTATTAAATCCAATTATGACATTTTATTGAGGCGCATTTATATGTTACCATATGATAGTACTTACCCTACACGGACATTATAATATATCTCACACCGATATTTCGCGTTCTTGGGTCCTATGGTTGAAGAAAGGTGATCAGCTGACGCCTGATCTGTCGTCTCAGAGAATCCTTTAATCTCGAGTAAGGCCAAAAACGGCTAACGTTGAGGAACAACTTCATGAAAGTTTAGAATAAGTTGATGGGAGTAAAGGACTGCTTAGGTTGTTGGGCCCTGAACCGGAAAGTTCCGAAGAAAATTTAGTTCATAGTTGCGAATAACTGTTTGTTAATGTCCGAGTACTATTTAAATGCCTCATCGAAGAAACTGTTTCTGGATGGAAAACTCAAAATTAGTGAATCGGATTTGTTTTACTTAAATTTTGTACCAATTTTACATTAGAAATTGTAATTTTAAATGTAGAATATTTTATTTTATTTTTAAATTTTTAATTATGTTAAGTTATGATTTTTTCTTTTCAAAAGGATCTGTCAGATCCAGCCCGTAATAAAATGGAAGTGATTTTTACCCGTACACAGAAGAGTTAATCAGAACTAGGGAATACCAAGTTTTTTCTTTTCTACCAAAAATATGTGAAAAGAAAAAACTTTGGGATCGACGATGATTCTTAACTCAAAATTTAACCATTGGAAAAATTTGCAAATAGGAGATCTACCTTGTATATCACTTTAAATTGACCCCCGTATCTGCACCGTCTTGAAAATCAAAGCCATTTGAGTCAGAACTGTATGACATACGTTCGGGGCAAATTCAGTGGTAAAAGTTAAATTTAAATAATAAATTATTAAACACCATCCGTTCGGTTTTGTTTAATATCCAAATAAGCAGTAAAAACACCAGTCTTAAAGCTGGGGCTATAGATTTGCGTTTGTACGTTTCCGTTCGTCCGTTAGCCCATCAAAGAGCTAAAAGCTTAAAAGTTATGGTGCGTCACATTCTATCCGCTAACGGAAAAGTTAAGCGAAGTTTTTCCGTTTGTACGCTTCCGTTGACAGATCGTAGTTGTAAATGGGTTTTCGTTCTCGCGGACGTAGATAAACCAATCATAGGGGCCGATTTTCTTGAGTAGTACCACCTTTTACCGGACCTGCTAAACCGGAAGCTGGTAGACCCCTTAACACACCTCTCCTCATCTGGATTCGTGTTAGTCTGCTCTGCACTACGAATTACGACGGTGGCAAAAACCTCTGGCTATCACAACCTGCTGGCAGAATATCCAGAATTAACGAGAGCACCACGCCCGGGAAGTGAAACGTCCAGACCCGTAACACATCACGCAGACTGCCACCGGAGAAACTTAAGGCTCTCAAAGCTGAGTTTCCGCCAGCCCGTTGCATCTCATGCAGAAAAAGAATCCGGAGGAATGGCATCCTTGTGGAGATTATCAGAGACTGAACGGTATAACAATTCCAGACAGATGTCCCATACCGCACATCGAGGATTTCTCGTCCGGACTAAAGGAAAAACAATATTCTCCACAATTGACCTGGTACGTGCCTACTATCAAATACGAGTGGCCGAAGAGGACATCCCCAAGAATAAAGTGTGTACGCCATTTGGGTTATTCGAGTTTACGGTGATGACCTTTGGTTTCAACAATGCAGCACAAACTTTCCAGAGACACCGTAATACAGTGCTCGGTGATTTAGACCTTTGTTTCGCGTACACAAATGACACTTTAGTTCTCTCAGTGAACCCAAAGGAGCAGGTGCGACATCTAAAAACTCACTCTTTTCGAAAGAATGAGACAATATCAAATCGTAGTGAATCCGGCAAAGTGCATGTTCGGGACAAATGAAGTAGAATATCTAAGACATAACATTTCAACTCACGACCGCGAAAGTGACAGCGATAAATGACTTTTTGAAACCGCAAACGGTGAAAGACTTGCGTAGGCTTCTCAGCATGATTAACTTTTATCGCCGTTTCGTAAAAAATGCCGCATCTATCGCGGCCCCGCTGCACGTGTACCTCCGAAACTCCCGAAAAAACGACAAAACACTGTAGTATAGTGTCAATAAAATGAGTAGGGAAAATTGTTAACGTAGGGGAGACCGGGGCTAGTTGGCTACAGGGGTAAGTTGACTCGGTGGCAATAATTAAAAAACATCGTAACAGAATTCTTTTAAAATTGCACTGTGTCATGCTGACATCTGCTTCCAACTGTATAAAACTCTATAGCATCGTAGAGTCGGTAAGTTAGAAAACACAGCAACTTCTTTGTGTTTGTAGTCAGTGAGTAAATTTCGTCTTCCTTAGAAAAGTTGCTAAATTTTAAGATCTAACGGTATTTGTTTAAATAATTTTAATCAGGTAAGTAGTTCAAAGTGTTCTCAATGTGATACATTGATACAGTATGCAATAATTTTTCAATTGTTGCTGTAAATTAGTCTTCAATGTAGTAAATACTCCAGGGGTTAGTTGGCTAAGTCATTAAGGGGCTAGTTGACTCATTGAGCCAAGTTACCCCAGGAGGTTTAAAACATAGTCAGGTTTAAAAAACCTTGTTGAAGTGAACATCTTTGATTGGCAGACATGCGTAACTACAAAAGAAAGACACAACGAGCAAATGTTCCACCGGATATTGTAGCACAAGCCGTAAAAATAATCAAAAATGAGAAACGATCAATTAGAAGTGTAGCAAAAGACTTTGATATTCCTCCTAGAACATTAACAAGGTACTGCAAACAAGCCACACTAGGTCACGTTCTTCAGCCTGGTTATAAAAAAGTTAGACAGGTAAGAAATTTTTTAAACACCTAGGTAGGCATATACATACATACATACCTACCCACTCTTCTGCTTCTACAGGTGTTCAGTTTAGAACAAGAAAATAACTTGAAAAAATACTTGCAAAAAGCGTCGGATATTTATTACGGACTCACTCCAAAAGAAGTTTGACAGCTTGCCTTCCAATATGCAACTGCGTTAAAAATAAAAATACCTGAATCTTGGAAAACAAATAAATTAGCAGAAGACTGGCTCTCCGGGTATTTGAAAAGAAATGTGGAGCTTAGCATAAGAAAACCAGAGGCTACCAGCTTGGCAAGAGCTTCAAATTTTAATAGAACAAATGTTAACCGATTTTTCGAAAATTTAAAGACAGTGCTAGATCGTCTTAAGCTTGAGTCCGGGGATATATGGAACATGGACGAGACGGGAATAACGACTGTGCAAAAACCGGACAGAGTGATTGGCCGGCGTGGGTATAAACAAATTGGAAAGATTGTCTCGCCTGAACGAGGAACGTTAGTGACATTGGCTTTAGCAGTTTCCGCTACGGGAAATTCTATTCCACCTTTTTTTATTTTCCCTCGAGTACACTTTAGAGATCACTTTTTAAGAAATGCACCACCAAGCAGTGCAGGAAGTGCAAATCCGTCAGGCTGGATGAACGCCGAACATTTTTTTGCTTTTGTTAAACATTTTGTTAAACATTCAAAAACATCTAGGGAAAGGCCTTCCCTGCTTATACTGGATAACCACGACTCACATCTGTCCATAGATGCTTTAAATTATTGCAAAGAAAATGGAGTCACGGTTTTATCCTTTCCACCTCACTGTAGCCATAAACTACAACCATTAGACAGAAGTGTTTATGGGCCGTTAAAGAAATATGTGAATTCTTCTTGCGATGCATGGATGACCAATCACCCTGGCCATACGATGACTATTTATGACATTCCTGAAATTGTAAACTCTTGTTTGCCTCTTGCTGCTTCTCCTGCTAACATAAAAGCCGGATTTGCAGTAACAGGAATTTTTCCATATAATGCGCATGTGTTTCAAGATGAAGAGTATATGCCTGGGTATGTCACAGACAGACCGAACCCAGAAAATGTTCAAGATGTTCCAGCTAACGTGACCATTGAAGAAGATCCAGCTGAAATAAACTTTAGCGAGCCACAACCTGGTCCCTCATCTCGCAGATCTCCATCGAATACCCCCCCACCTCCTACACCAGAAAATATACGACCGCTACCAAAAGCAGCACCAGAAAAGCTAAAAAGTACTAGCAGAAAAAGACGAGTAACAGCCATATTAACAGATACGCCAATTAAAGACACATTAGAAGAAGAGCAGAAAAACAAAAGGAAAAAAAACAATAGTGGAGCCAAAGAAAAAGGAATAAAGAGAAATGTCTTTAAAAAAAAAAAAAAAAAATGAAAAGCGTTAACACTAAGAAGCATATAGTTGCTGACGAGGAAACTGATTCCGATGAAGAAGATACTTTCTGTCTTGTATGTTTAGATAGGTTTTCTAACAGCGCTTCAAAAGAGAAATGGATCCAGTGTACTGAATGCCATATGTGGGCTCATGAAAAGTGCACCGATGGTGATAATCATTATGTGTGCCATAATTGCACATCTGACGAAGATTGACATTTTCAGTCAGTAAATTAGAAAAAATTTTGTGTTTTGCTGTTTTTGCTTTTTTTACCAAAGAATAAACCTTGGTTTTTGTTTTATCTATTAATAAATTTTCTGTGACTTAATTATCTATCAATTTAGTCATATGCCAACATGCCTCTTAACATGCGCCTACTTGCCCCGACAATGGGGTAATTTGGCGCAATTGCAAGGCGTTTTAAAAAAATCAAAACAAATTTTTACATAAATGTAGACGTGGTTTAGCAGTGTCTAAATGTTGCTGGATCTTCCACCTTTCTTCTAACACTGATAAACCTTCCATAAACGGTTTCAAAACGGAAATAAAAGATCTAAAGTAAAAAGTGCGCCAACTAGCCCCGGTCTCCCCTAAGGAATATATATAAGAGGTGATTGTACAGTTGGATAGTGTGGGTTAAGTAGTGTTAGAATAAAGTTCTAGAAACGCAACCTGCGTTTCTGTGACCCTTCCCCCGTACTCAGTACCTAAATGTAAGCAGAAAACAAATATAACAACGACATCTAAAAGTTGGATATTACATGGCGATCCTGCCAGGATCCAGGATTCCAGGATAATTGAAACTGAAACCCGTTGTCAGAGGAAAATAAGACATGGGCAGTAAAACGTCGAAAGAAGAAGTCATAATTGCGCAAACAACAAGCGGGGATGCGACCATAACGAAGACGGATTGGATCTTAATCTGTTTGACGGTTGTGTTGGTAATTTTATTACTATGGCTGGGAATCAAAAAGTGTAAGAAAATGCTAAGAAAAGTGGTACGTCAAGAAATCCAGAAGTTCATTTAAAATTGAAATATAATGGAAAATATTTTGTTCAAAAATTTTATGTATTTAAAAATTTATCGTGTTCAACAAATGGCATTATAGGTAAAAATTTTCTGAAAAGGTTTAGAGGAGTTATTGATTTTGAAAAGGATACTTTACTTCTGTCACATTTTAATAAAGAAACTATAATACCGTTACGTTCTGATAATGATGATATTATTGCAATTCCACCGCGATGTGAGTTTGTTTTTTGGTTATCGACAAAAATTAAAGAAGATTGTGTTATTGTGTCAAAAGAATTAGGTCAGGGGCGGCTTGTCCGATGAGGCAGGTGAGGCAGTGCCTCACCAATGAATTTTGCGCCTTATTCGTATTTTTATTATTTTTTTCCGATACATTTCTGCCCATAATTTGTGTTTCTTTTTTAAAATTTTAAAAATAAATATGTTACATTATATTGTTAGACTGTTACTCTTATCTAGGTGGGTACTCGCTGCTCCCTTAATTAAACAGCGCGCTTCAACACTCGACACAACATGTATTTTCTGATGCGAATGCGAATGAGGCCAACTTGAAGCTTGCCTCTACAGTAGATGCAAAAATGACCTCCGTTAAAATGTAAGCAACCTGCAGTACATTCATAAGCGCAATGAGTTGAAAAAAGATAAAATTGAGGCTAGCCTCATTTCCGTGCTTGCAATAATGATAGACGATAATATATGCGCGCGCAGCATGTGCGATTGTATGCACGGTGCAGTTGCAGGCGAATTCAAAATTAGGCAGTTGACTGTTTTGTGATAAATTTGTGTGTGAATAAATTGATTCAAAATTTCGGGAACAGAATTTTGTGTTAAGCGTGCCTACGGTTGCGTGTGTCGAGTCAGTGCTTTGTGATTCTCATAGTTTGATTTCGGTATTCGAGATTTAAAATTACTAGTAAATTTTATTAAATCGTAATTTTTTTTACGACAATGGCAGTTCCAGAATCCAGCAAGGTGCATGAACTCGGGTGCGAGGTAACTCTTACTGCCCATTCACAATGGACATAAGACATAAGAACGAGCGCATAACATAATTTACGTTTTTGGTCTGTGTCTGGCTTATGCTTATCTACGTTCACAGTGGACAGAGTGAACTCTGTAAGAATTTTTAAACTGCGCAAACGCAGAACGGAATAACTCCTGGCTAAACATAGAAACGGCTAACCTCAAACTGAGTCAATCAAAATATCTAACCTACAATTTCATACGATATTCGAACTTGACAACTCGCAGTACAGAACAGACTCGCAGTGTGAAGCTTTGATTATAATTTATATAATATAATCAAAGGTGTGAAGTGCCAAGTGCCAACTGTCAAAGGGAATTCAATAGCAGCATTCAAAAGTTCCTAGATTTTAACATAATTTTGACATAATTCGTGCACAAAGTTGAACTTGTTTCAACTTTGTGTACGCACACAAGGATTACATAAAACGTTCATAAGCATAAGAATTACGTTCGTCCACTGTGAACAGGGGTACACGTTTTCCATCGTTTCAACTTTATGTATTTATGTAAGCTTTATGCACTTGTTATGCCTTATGTCCATTGTGAATGGGCACTTAGGAATACGAATGATGTGGTAGACTTTTTGATAAATAATTGTGTTTTTTCTACTCTCACCTACGATGATAAACTCTATGTTGTTAAGGAATTAAAACGGCCGGTTCCAGATTTGAGTAAATCGTTAATTAACGTACGCGTACGAGGAAAATCAAATCGAGCATTTAATAATACTTGGTATAAAAAGTACGACTGGCTTACCGGAAGTATACAGTTGAATAAATTATTTTGTTGGCCATGTATCTTATTTGCAAATAACAGCGAAAAAGTGTGGTGGAAAAATGGATTTTCCGATCTTAAAAACTTGTCACGTGGTTTAGCACTGCACAACAAAAGTACAGAACATATTTCTTCAAACTGTAAATTGGCTCTTATGAGGAACAAAAAACAAAATATTGCTACGGTTTTAGATAGCGCACGCAAAATTGAAATTGAAACTTATAATCTTAAAGTTCGGGAAAACCGCCAAATTTTAAAAAGTTTAATTGAAATTACAATGCATTTATGTATGCAAGAGTTACCGTTTCGAGGGCATGATGAATCAGAAAATTCTTCAAATCGTGGGAATTTTAAGGAACTCGTTACGTTAGTTAGTAAATTTAACCCCGATTTAAAAACTTTTTTGCAAAGGGACAATGATATTAGGTCTGTTTTTTCTGGGACGTCAAAAACAATTCAAAATGAATTAATAGATTCTATTGCATTTGTTTTAAATAAGAAAATAGAAAATGAAATATCAAAATCTTTATTTTTTTCTTGGCAGGTCGACGAAACCACAGATATCAATTGTCATTCACAATTATCTATTATTTTTCGTTATATACATGAGGGCTAACCTGTTGAGCGATTTATGGGATTTTTTGATGTAAGTTCCGGACGATCTACGGAAGAACTATCTCAGCTTTTAGTAACTAAATTTGACAAATTTGATTTGAACACTAAATTAGTAGCTCAAACATATGATGGAGCAACTGTAATGTCTGGCGAATTGAATGGACTGCAATCAAAAATTAAATCTGTTGCACCACAAGCATTGTTCACTCATTGTTACGCACATGCTTTTAATTTGGTTTTAAGTGGAGCCTGTAGTTCAATACAGTCAATTAGAGTTTTCTTTGCAACTTTGTCAGGATTTTCCTCATATTTTTCAAAATCTACGAAGCGCACCCATGTCTTGGATGAAATTTGTGGCCGGCGCCTGCCCACTAATGTAGTAACTCGCTGGAATTTCACTTCTCGTGCCGTTTTAACTGTTCACAATAATAAGGACAAATTGTTGGAGGTTTTTGATTTTATTATAAATAGTCGTGAATTTGACGATGCTTCTATAAGAGGAGCGGTGGGTTTAAAAGGATTTCTGGAAAATTACCAAAATTTATTTTTTTTAGAAACTTTTGTATTAATTTTTCAACAGACCGATACCGTCTTTTCTATTTTACAAAGTAAATTTACAGATATTCTCAGAGCCAGGAATTTGTTGTTAACAACATTAGATAAATTACGAGAATTTAGAAGCAGTGACAATTTTTTTAACAAAATTTATGAGAAACTTGACATTGCTAATTTACCGCCCAAACGTCGCAAAGAGAATGAAATAAACGATAAACAGCAGCAACTAAGGCAAATCTTTTTCGAAATTCTTGATATTATAATTAATCAAATACAAATTAGATTTTTTGACATAGAAAAATTACATTTTTTTGATTTGCTTAATGTTTCTAAATTTTCATTTTTTGCTAAACAATTTCCCGATGAACTCCTAAAAACGCTTACACAACAATATCATTTTTTCGACATGAGTCAGTTAAAAAACGAATTGATTGTTTTATACAATAATAATATTGTAGACAATTGTACTACTCCTACTGAAATGTTAGCTTTTTTCCACGAGAATAACCTTCAGTCCTGCATGCCACAACTTTTCAAATTATTTTGTGTCGCTGTTGTCTTGCCAGTAACATCTGCTTCCACAGAAAGGAGTTTTTCGACATTAAAAAGGATAAAAACTTATATAAGAAACACCACTGGGCAGGCGCGATTAAGTAACATGGCCAAAATTGCTATTGAAAGGGAATTTATAAAGTCTCAAGATAATAACTTCACAGAAGAAATAATAGATCATTTCGCGGAACAAAAAAATCGCAGAATTCCCTTGATCTTTAAAAAGTTTTAAAATAGATTCACAGTATTTATCAATTTTTTTTCGTTTTGTTTTTTGTTATAAATTATCATATTAGATTTATTTTATGTTGTATTTGTTTTTTTTTTTATATGTTTTATTTAGAGTTTATTTTAATTTTGTTTTTTGTTAGAATTTATATTTAGTTTCTCCTGACTATGTTTTCCTTTCCTTTTGTCCTGTCATTCCCATCCTTTCCTGGCAAGAGTTCTCTACACCTCCACGTTGGTTCTTGCTGGACAGTTAAATGAGTTTACAAATTTGTTTAACGGACTAAGTAGAGTCTATTTAAGTATCCTTGCATTATTTATATTTTGGCGCGTTTTGTGCTTTGCCTCATCAGCTTTTCAAGTCATGAGCCGCCCCTGAATTAGGTTCTGAAGTCTTTATTGCCAACAGTATTGTTAGACCAAAAAATGGTAAAATTCCGGTCAAAATTCTCAATACAAGAGAAACTGAAGTATGTTTGAAAAACTGTGTACCTGAGTTGCAAAGATTATGTGAATATAACATATGTAAATTTGAGAGAAATACAGTTCTGGCTGATAGAGTAGAAAATTTATTAAATTTGTTAAACTTAAAGTCGTTAAATCCACAAGAACAGAAAACAATTGAAAATATTTGTGCTAAATACGCTGATATATTTCATTTACCAGAAGATAAATTATCGACTACTAATTTATATAAACAATCCATTAAACTGAAGGATAATACAAGTTCTATTTATGTCAAACCCTATAGGATTCCACAAACACAAAAACTAGAAATCGAAAAACAAATACGTAACATGTTAAAAGATGATATAATAGAAGAATCTAAAAGCGAATATTCGTTACCACTTCTTCTAGTTCCAAAGAAAAATGATAAAAATGGGGAAAAGAAATGGAGAGTAGTTATCGATTATAGGTTACTTAATCAAAAAATTGAGGACGATAAATTTCCCTTACCGAATATAACAGATATTTTAGATTCATTATCGGGAGCGATATATTTTTCTCATTTAGATCTGAGTCAGGGATACTATCAGGTAGAATTAAAACAACAAAGTCGACCTTATACAGCTTTTACTACAAACCAGGGGCAGTTTCAAATGAAAAGGTTGCCGATGGGTTTAAAAACAAGTCCCAGAGCTTTTTCACGACTAATGACAATAGCAATGTCTGGTTTAAATTATGAAAAATGTTTTGTCTACCTAAATGATTTAATTGTATTTGGAAGAAGTCTACAAGATCACAATTCTAATTTAATTAAAGTATTTAACAGGCTTAGGAAAGTAAACTTGAAACTTAATCCAGTAAAATGTGAGTTTTTGAAGAAAGAGATTCTTTATTTGGGACATATTATTACATCGAATGGTATTTTACCTGATCCTAGTAAAACTAAAATATTAAATGAATATCCTATTCCGACAACAGTTGATGAAGTAAGACGATTCGTGGCATTTGCTAATTACTACAGAAAGTACATACCAAAATTTGCTGAAAGGGCAGCACCCTTAAATCAACTTTGTAAAAAAAATGTAACATTTGAATGGTCTAAATCTTGTCAACAAGCTTTTCTAAATCTTAAAAATGCTCTTACGAAACCTCCGGTATTGGATTATCCAGATTTTTCAGAAAAAAATGAGTTTATTTTACAAACTGATGCATCTGGGATAGCAGTTGGAGCTATTTTATCAAATCAAAATAGTAAACCAGTAGCTTACGCCAGTCGAGTTCTAAATAAAGCCGAATTGAATTACTCAACTATAGAAAAAGAGTTATTAGCTATAGTCTGGGGAGTGAAACATTTTCGACCATATCTGTATGGTAGACGGTTTAAAATTTTAACTGATCACAGACCACTGGTATATTTATTCAATCTTACCAATCCCTCTAGCAGATTAACTAAATTTAGATTATGTTTGGAAGAGTATGATTTTGTTGTCGAGTATGTGAAAGGAGCAGATAATGTCTCTGCAGATGCTTTATCACGTGTGAGTGTGTCATCGAATGAATTGAAAAGTATGAATGAAAATTTGATTGCTGTGATGACAAGAGCGCAAGTAAAAAAATGTAAATCCAGTGACCAGAAATATGACAATTCAGAGATTACTGCAAACATACGGACTGATCACCCGAATATTGTAGAAGTACTCAAAAAACCCAAAGATTGTATTGAATTGGTAGTTAATCCTAAGGCAATTTCCAAAAGTTTTGAGAAATATCACAAAGAAAAGATTGGAAATTTTACCTATATTCCTGCTGTGTCAACAATTTATACAAACCTAAAATCCCGATCGGCATCAGCGCGAGACGAGTTGTCGAGAGATTTAGCGTTAATTTGTAAAAAATTTGATATTACAGAGTTGACAGTTTTAAAAAATAATGATAATGCGCATATTATAAGAGACCTAGCTAGGATATGTAATAATGAAATGAGCTCACAGGGTACCCAAAATACAAATAAGTTCAACCTTCCTTTTCCAAGGATTTATGTTGTGTCAGGAGCTCAACGTGTATTTAATAAAGATGAACAAACAGTAATTTTAAATGATTTCCACTTACTACCAACTAGTGGTCATGCAGGAATTAACAGAATGCCAAATAATATTAAAAAATATTACTTTTGGCCAGGATTAAGTAGAGACGTTACGAATTTTGTAAAAAAATGTGATAGTTGTCAAAAACAGAAATTTAGTAAACATATAAAAGAACCAATGGTAATTACATCTACACCATCTTCTTCGTTTGAGAAAATCTATTTGGATATCGTAGGCCCCATAGAAAAAGATTTATATGGTTTTAACTATATACTCACACTGCAATGCGATTTAACTAAATTTGTAGAAGCGTATCCATTAAAAACCAAAGACACGATAACAGTAGCTAAAAATTTTGTAGAAAACTTTATGTTACGGTTCGGAATTCCGAAAGAAATTGCTTCAGATCGGGGTACGGAATTTATTTCATCAACAATGTCTGAAATTTGTAAACTATTGCATATTAAGCAGTTGCATTCTACATCTTACCATCATCAGAGTATAGGGGCACTTGAAAATTCTCATAAAGTTTTAGGAGCTTATTTGAGAACGATGACAGAAAATAAAACGAGATCATGGAGTACATGGCTATCTTATTGGTGTTTTTCTTATAATACTACAGTACATACGGAAACAAAGTACACTCCTTATGAATTAGTTTTCGGGAAAAAATGTAAAATTCCTAGCAATTTAGTTAAGGAAATCGAGCCAATGTATAATTTTGACGATTATTCTAAAGAATTAAAATTTAGGTTACAGAAAGCACATCAAGATGCACATTGTAATTTAGTTGCAAGTAAACTTAAACGGAAAGATAAGTACGATAAAAATGCTAATCCCATAGTTTATAAGAAAGGTGATTTAATTTTAGTGCAAAACGAAACAGGTGATAAATTAAGTGTTGTGTACAACGGTCCTTTCGAAGTTTTAGAAGAAGAAACACCAAATGTGAAAATAATTAAAAATAGTAAACAGGTAACAGTGCATAAAAATAGAACAAAATTATATCATAAAGATGACTAACGCTATGCACGGCTCACGTTGCATGTAGTGTAGCATGTCTTGTAAAGTCATCAAAAGAAAAATTTTTAATAGTAATAGTTAGCGTAGGTCATAACATGTTTAGATTTAATTTAAACCAAGTTTCAGAATGAATGATTGTGCGAATGGGTTAGTTTTAGACAAAAATTACATCTAAATGTTACTTAAATGTAATTTTTTTTTTCTTGTCCGGTAGAGGTGTAGTATAGTGTCAATAAAATGAGTAGGGAAAATTGTTAACGTAAGGAATATATATAAGAGGTGATTGTACAGTTGGATAGTGTGGGTTAAGTAGTGTTAGAATAAAGTTCTAGAAACGCAACCTGCGTTTCTGTGACCCTTCCCCCGTACTCAGTACCTAAATGTAAGCAGAAAACAAATATAACAACGACATCTAAAAGTTGGATATTACAGTATTACAATCAGTTGGACTATAAAGGCAGAAGAAGCGTTCATCAAATGCCAGAACGAGTTGTCGAGTGCCGTGCTGCTAGCTCATCCTTCGGACAACGCCTGATTAAGACTGACTACCGATGTCTCAGATACCGATAGAGATACTCGGGAGCAGGAAGTCGAAGGCAACTGGCAACCCCTAGGATTCTCCAAAAAATTCACCAGCACTCAAAGAAATTACTACACGTACGACCGTGAGCTATTTGCAGTATATGAGGTCATTAAGTTTTTTTGCTACATGGTAAAAGCGAAAATTTTCAGGGTCAGAACAGATCACAAACGTTTGGTTTACGCTTTCAGACGTCCCCGAGACAACTCGCCAACTCAATTTTATCAGCCCATTCACGAACAAGATCGAGCACTATCTCGCATTAGCGAAGTTTGCACTGCAACAGAGACTGACCCAGAAGAACTTGCCCCTGCCCAAGAACAAGACTCGGAGCTGAGAAAACTACAAGTCCTGATACCAAACCGAAGCTAGAAAACCTCACGCCCACCAACTCGAATACGGAGATCTTGTGCGACACATCAACAGGAAGAATACGCCCATACATACATATACAGTGGTATGGTGCATTCCAAGTCACACCCGGGTGGTAAAGCTACGTTCAAGGCGGTGCAAAAAAGTTTTGTGTGACCACGCATGGTACGCAATGTACAAAAGCTTGCGCGCGAATGCTTACCTTGCTAACGATCAAAGGTAAATAGGCATATAAAAACACCTCTAAAGCATTTCGAACTTCCAGAATACTAATTTGAACACGTGCACATCGCAGGAACACCGGTACTGCCTCACGATGACAGACAGGTTTACCCGATGGCCAAAAGTAATACCGATGACACACATGACAGCGGAGACGGTGGCGAAAACCTTCTACACAATCTGGATTGCGCGTTTTGGTTGCCCCCATCGCATCACCACTGACCAAGACCAACAGTTTGAGGCCACGCTGATATCTTCCCTCACAGATCTTTTGGGTACTAGACGTTGTCGAACCACACCGTATCGACCGCAGTGCAATGGGATGATAGAAAGGTGGCATAGAACTATCAAAGCAGCCATCATGTGTCACGAGACCAGTGACTGGTAGGAATGTTTAATTTTTATCTCGTAAAACAGTTGCATAAGCTACCCCGAAACTTACTGCTGTAAGGTAACTAACATAATTTACTGAGCTATGTCAGTCATGGGTGTGAAAATCTGCTTCAAAACTTAAATAAAAAATATAAATAATATTTAATTTCTTGTTGCCATCGGGAAAATTAAATGATATAAAAATATTCACAACTTCAAACTTGACATACAAAACACGACCAACAAAATTGTCAGCGAAAAATCAGTTATGAAATTTTAGGAGACATTTTTGATGTAAGTCAAGTGTCAACGAAATTTTTATTTATTTATTAGAAAAATATCCTAAAATGATAGGCACCATTGACTGTACTGAATTCTATAAACAACAGCCTTCATCCTTGATTAGACAGAGTCAATGTTATTCAAATTATAAAAGCACCACCACTTTAAAATCATGACAGACCCAAATGGTTATATTTTATTTGTTTCTCCATTATTTGGAGGATCAATATCTGACAAACAAATAGTACTTGTCAGTTGATTAATGCATGGACTAAAGAAAAAAGTTACATACAAAGAGATAGAAAATGGCAATATCATCTTAGCCGAAAAAGGTTTTAATGCGAGTAGTTTGGTCGAAAAATAAATAT
This sequence comes from Zophobas morio, assembly GCF_036711695.1. Classification (NCBI taxonomy): domain Eukaryota; kingdom Metazoa; phylum Arthropoda; class Insecta; order Coleoptera; family Tenebrionidae; genus Zophobas; species Zophobas morio. The sequence continues at coordinate 13,591,195 of NW_026972122.1, forward strand.
TGAAATAAACATTCCAACATACCATGTTACTGGTTACTGGGATGCAGTTTTCACCACGCAATGTGGAATATATTCGCAAAATCGCTCACGTACGTGTGCATGTTAACGAGCCATACGTAGATTAAAAAGTTTCAAAATTTTAACAAATAAAATTCCAATTTCACTAGTACATTTTGTGTTGAACAAATATATATTTTGTATGTTGCATACTTACAAATCTTAGATTCCCTATTCGTAAGTGAATATATTTATATAAATTATTCAAAAATACAAAGCAGACGACTCATTCCGAATCTATATAACGAACCGCCTTAAAACCACTCTCCAAACTCAATCCAACCTTGTTTGTGCATTCCAAAATTTCTTGAAAAGCCCGAACTGTGTACAGCAGACTGCCCCCTACACTATACATATGACTGAAGACCTGCATGTTCACAACGACAAAAAAGAGGACTATCTTTTCCTTACCACCTAAAAGCCTTTTCGACGGGCAACCAAGCAATTCATTAGCCGTTGAATAAAACACACAATGAGTACGTTTACAGCAAGCGCTTAATCCGCGACGTAAACACCAAATTCGACCGAAGTGAGTTTAGTCCTTATGCTGTAAACGCAGACCAAGTAGTGGACTAATAGATAGATCAGATCCATGATACAATAAATACCAGGTATGATATTGCGCAGGTACGGAGTGGGAGAGTGACGTCACTCAGAGAGTAAACACAGGCATTTCGCGCGTATTTTGGGACGTTTTTCTGTATTCCACGTGCCTTTTAGAAAATTAGGGGGTGCACGTTATTTTATAATGGTTTTATAAAGTTACAACGATGCCTTGTGTCGTTTTTGGGTGTAATAGCGATAATCAATCAAAACATTTTCGGAACGACAAAAAAATTTATTCGTTTCCAAGGGACAATGTTACAAGACAATTATTATGGGTTATTTTTTGTTGTCGTTCGGACTCTTTTACAGTAAAAAATGCAAGAGTGTGTTCGCAGCATTTTAGTGAAAACGATTTTGAGCGAAATTTGCAACACGAACTTTTGAATTATCTCCCTAAAAAAGGTTAAAAAAAACTAAAGTCTGGAACTGTGCCTTCGTTATGTCTTCCTAAAAGCAAAACAATCAAACTTAATAACAATATGGGGTATAAAATTTAACATGGAGATCCCGATGGCCACTTTTAAAAATGATGCACACACACGGTTCAATAGTAGGTACATTATTGTATTTATTTTTAGTAGTTATTAAAAATTCTTATTTTTAAGTTCAGATTATGTGGTAAAATGTTGTTTTTGTCAATTGTGTCGAAACCATTTTTTGTTCTATTAATAATAGATTGTTTTACAAGTAGTAAAAAGTGGTCGTTTTAATGGAAGGTTTAATTATCGAAGGGAACGAAAAAGAAAAAACACATTTTTCTTATGTGTTGAACATGTTATCTTTTCGTGTACTCAGTTTTTCAAAGTTTAAAACAGAATTTCTAAAGTAGATTTCAATATGCGATAATTATGTTTGCGTTAAATGTAAACAATTACCATAACAACAAGTATGTTCATGATAATCAAATAAAAACGTAAAAAGCAAAAAATGGATAATTCTGAAGATCTTGGCATTTTCAGATAATCTGCAGAAGCCATTGCGAATGTAGTGCCCGTAAAATAGTAGGAAAAGTATGAAAGGTGTTACAAATACTTTGATGAATGATTGAGAAGAACAAAAAATTCAAATAAAGCGGACGAGACATCAGTTATGTTGAATGGTTGGAAAAGTGTTACTAACGAGAAAACTAGCACTTTTTATAATTATCTCCAAATTAAAGGCGCATTTTTCTATTGAGTACACGAAAAATAATATTAAACGCGAAATTTTAATTTCTCGCACACGATAAAAATGTGTATCAAACTCCCTTAAATTCGTTTTTACAATTTAATTCAGACAGACAGGGACGTAAATTTATTTTTCCGGTCATTTTATGCAGCGTTATAAATATAATTATTAGATTATAATATAGAGGTTGTACATACAACACACTTTTTTAAATACATAAAGAATTATAACAGTAAAAATTAAAAATATTAGCGATTCTTCATGCTTTTATGTTGAAATTCCAATAGTTCTACTCTCTGAGTGACGTCCTGCGCGAACTGGTCTCATTTTGAGCCGCACGAGTATCATATCTTGAGAATTATTGTATCATGGATCAGATCCGTGTGGACTGACCTAAATAGAAATGGGACGGGTAGTAACTATTCGTCAGAAAGTATTCGGTAGACGATGAGACCCGAACTACCGAGTATCCGAGTTGATTCTTCAATGATTACAAACCATTTACGAGTTGAGACTGATGAAACCATTTCGAGTATAGATTCTAGATTCAAATACTAAGGGGTCAAGAACTGATTACCGAAATACCGACCTCTTAAAATGATACCTAAATTAAATACCCTTACTTTTACACTTCGCTTTCAAGTTGAAAAGTTGAACATTGAATATAGAAATAAGAATGAGTTAAAAATAAAGCGGCCTTTTGTTACTTCGGACCGAACGCTTGATTACTCACTAACAAAAATTTAATAAAGTAACTGAAGGCGTAATATTTTTAAATGATTTAATGGAAGTTACTTATTACTGTTTTTACCTACAAAATCTAACAAAAACAGCCGATTTGGTTTTGAGAAGTAAGAATAAATTATGAGCAAATTAACTTTCGTACATTACTGTTACAAAAATGTCTTCTCTTGCTGAAAAACGCCTTAGACAAAAAATGAGTGCAATTTGGCAATATTTTACAATAAATTCGGAAAATACGGCTAAGTGTGGTTCAACGTCGAATTTGAGTAAACATTTAAAAGCGAAACATCCATCAGCTCATGTTGTTTTTTTTTTGAGGAAAGAAAAATTAGATGCACTGCTTCCAGCTCGCAGTTATAAAAAAAAAAACTAAATGGTTTTTTATGTGTTCTTTTATTTATTCACTGAAAGATTTTATCTATATTTTACTGATGTGGCACAAAGATAAAAGTTAATAATTATTATTTCCATTTTTTTTAGATTCAAATGTTTTGCGGCATCTACATCTTCTGCCGAAATTTATGATGAACCGGCGTCTGCGTCCACGTGCACACCTGCTTCCACAAGTGCCACTTTACCATCAACACCATTCTCTTTGGATCAACTTTTAACGTCCAAAATTCATTTGCAGCCGCGTATAAGTTCGTACATTTTCAAACCACTCTCGATTGTGCGTCAAAAAAGATCAATGAGGCTGTGTTGGACATGAACGTAATTTGCAACCATTTTCATTCGTGGAAAATGAAGGTTTCAGAAAGGTAATACCAGTATTAGAGCAATCTTTTATAATTTCGAATAGAAAAACTATACGAACAAATTTTTTGTGCCAAAAATAAAACGCTACTGTCACATTGTTAAAAGAACGTCTCGTAAACAGTAAATTTGTCACTTTAACAGCAGATGGATCAACTTCTACTAGCAATGACAATAATTTGACAATTACTGCTCACTTTATTACGGCGTAGTTGCAGTTCGAAAGTACTCTTTTGGGATGTGTATACGTTTTAACGAAAGGCACACATCAAGCAATATCGCAAATGAATTAAAAAGAATGGCAAATTCGTGGGGCATTACGGAAAAAATGTATGCAGTTGTCACGGATAATGCTGCAAATATGCGGCTGTGCGTGAGACAGGTTGGGCACACGTACCTTGTTTTGCACATACTTTGAATCTGATTGTCCAAGAGAATTTAAAACAAATCGTCGAAATTCTAGAAAAGATAAAATCGTTAGTTGAATACTTTCGTCGAAGCCCCATAGAAATTTTAAAGTAATTTCAATGCAAAAACAAATGTCGCCAAATTCGCAGCCAATCAAATTGAAAAATGATGTTGCAACAAAATGGAACTCCACTTATTTAATGTTCCAAACACTGTTACAATTACAAGATCCAATAACAGCAACCATTGCTCTATTAAACAATCCTGTGAATCTCCCAACAGAACAAGAATAGGATTTAATCAAAGATGCCTGTCATCTTTTGGCTCCATTTGAACAGTTAACTCGGGAGATGTCTGAAGAAAAAAGGTTACTCTATCTAACGTAATCCCCGTAGTGAAAGAACTAATATCCATAATTGAAAAAATCAGAACCAAATTAACTGCGGACATTAGGAGAGTCACGACACCGCTGATGGTTTGCTAAAATCTTTGGGTAGCCGCTTTTCGAATACTGAATCAAGTTCATTATTGAGTAAAGAATCTTTTCTGAATCCACGATTCAAGAAACAAAGTTTCTCTGCGGACATTTTTTCCAAAGAATTCGTGAAAAAATACAGGCCGATGTGAAGAACTTAATACGCTATAGCACGGAGATCAGGCAGGAAGTCAAACCCCAGATGAAGAATTTTTAGACTGCAAGCTCTTCCGTTTTTGCAAAATTTTATAACCTGCGAAAGCCATATTGTCCCAGACCTAACGCGTCAGCGCTTTTTGGACGTTATGTATTGTATGTATTGTTCTATTATTGTTCTGTTCAGTTTTTTGTATTAAACATGTTCCTTCGTAGTTCACGAAACTCATTTCTCCACACATCGCAACGAAACTTTAAACAACTACAGAGTAAATGATCTAGAGGAACGAGGACCTGAAATATAATTATTCGATCAAACGAACGTACCTGTGAAGTTCGATCGTAATTACATGAAGTACCTGGATCCGAATAGATTACTCCCACTCAAAAAACCCTAAAGCTTGGGTTTCCAAGGGTAGCGGTACCGGAATATAGCGGCCGTAATGTGGCGGTGAATGACGTCACATAAAACGTGCACATACATTCAAATCTGCTTGGATTTTTAGCTGACGGTGAACGTCACCGCTCTACTACAAAGCGGGACCGTCATGTTTTTGGCGGTCGCTAGTACGGCAGCAAACACTTGTTGCAACGTTTTTGTGCTTGTGCGGTGGTAAATTTCTTTTCCCAAGATGTCGTGGAGCAGTGAACAGGATGAAATTCTGATTGATTTTGTCAGAAATCACGAGATTATTTTCAATGTAAAATGCAAAGATTATCGGAAGGCCCAATTGAAACAGAATCTTTGGGCTGAGATCGGTCAGACATTACAAAAAACAGGTACGTAGATATATATTTTTTATTAACATATCTGTTTACATATTAATGCATAAATATTAGATGAAGTATAATCCGGACGTTCAATGCTGTCTGTAATAATTATTCTGCCACTCGACAGCGCCTGCTCCATTAAGGCTCTTCCTTACAGTCATTAAAATCTGCCGAAATACGGCAAAACGCCACTTCCAATATCATCCTTACTATAGCACTTGAAGACTTGTGCGACATATCTATTTGTTCGTGATACAAAAATCTTCATGGAAATAGTTTTTATATTGCATTAAAGGCTTCCGTTTTTTTAATAAAAAATAAAAACAGAAAAACTTATTTTTCTCTTTGAGCCAAAACTATAACGTATCTTGGCTTAAAAAAATCTGACAGTGTAGATAATATTATTGCTCACCTGGGGCTAATAATTATTTTTTCGTTAAACTAACCATTTTTTAGTTATTGTTGATTGAAGCAAGACCTAAAAAGGGCATTTTTTCTAAATGTAGGCAACCAAACATCTTCTTTCGTCAAGAACGAGCCAAGAAAGTGTATGATTTACGATAGGGGTTGGCCACTATTGAGAGATTATACGGATTTAAAACCTTTGTTGAGAAAATATGCAAATGAGGTGACCGTAGTGTGTTCTACCTGAAGGTTGTGGAATCGTACAATTATGTAGGAGTATTATATTAATCTAATTTCAGAATAACAAATAAATAACCGAGTTTGGATTTTTTACAAAACTGACTAACTTGTTTCAACAGCTATAATTACTGCTGATCCCAAATGTGAGATAAATTAGACAAATTTTAAAATTATCAATCACTGAAAAAGAAAAGAATAGAACAACTTTTTCCAAAGCACACAATGAAGATTCGATTATATGTGACACTAATAATCCAATGTATGTGTTGAATTACTTACATATCTTTATACATATTATAGCCTCTTCTAAATTTAAAAATGTATATAAATTTTTTTGACTGAGATAGAGTATAATAAATATAATGATACAAAAATAAATAATGGTCTGTAAATCATAAATCTTTTTTTATTATACGACGAAGCTGCTGATTTCGACTCCATCGTGAATCAATAATTTCTGGGAGCATGGCTTTTAAATAAAATTTTTCCAAATAATTTTCCATTTTTTTTTTATTTATTTATTTGTTATTCTGAAATTAGATTAATATAATACTCCTACATAATTGTACGATTCCACAACCTTCAGGTGGAATACACTACGGTCACCTCATTTGCATATTTACTCAACAAAGGTTTTAAATCCGTATAATCTCTCAATAGTGGCCAACCCCTATCGTAAATCACACACTTTCTTGGCTCGTTCTTGACGAAAGAAGATGTTTGGTTGCCTACATTTAGAAAAAATGCCCTTTTTAGGTCTTGCTTTAATCAACAATAACTAAAAAATGGATAGTTTAACGAAAAAATAATTATTAGCCCCAGGTGAGCAATAATATTATCTACACTGTCAGATTTTTTTAAGCCAAAATACGTTATAGTTTTGGCTCAAAGAGAAAAATAAGTTTTTCTGTTTTTATTTTTTATTAAAAAAACGGAAGCCTTTAATGCAATATAAAAACTATTTCCATGAAGATTTTTGTATCACGAACAAATATATATGTCGCACAAGTCTTCAAGTGCTATAGTAAGGATGATATTGGAAGTGGCGTTTTGCCGTATTTCGGCAGATTTTAATGACTGTAAGGAAGAGCCTTAAAATAATTTTTGAATAGTTCACGAATTTGTATTGGTGAATGTGGTGCCCGAATGTTATTTGCTACCAGAGGAATTAAGTTTTCTTCAGGTAGTGGAAGCGGATCATCAAAATTAACTTGATTAGGAGCAAGAACCTTGGATTCTCGTAAAATATTATATAAAATGCAGGCACAAGTAATCAACTTGGCGGTAGTTTTTGGAGCAGTGGCGATCGGCTGGAAAAAAATTCTAAAATAGCCACATAATATACCAAAAGTATTTTCAGTTGTTCTCCTTGCTCGAGATAGTCGATAGTTATATACAGCTTTCAATGGATCAATTTGTGATTGCCTTCTCGGATAAGGTTTCATCAAATTTGCATGTAAAGCAAAAGCCTCATCGCCAACAATCACATGTGGTACCACATCACCTGTTCCCGGCAGTGTTTGTGGTGGAGGAATATTAAATGTGTTATTAAGAATGTTTTTTCCAAATGTACTCTTCAAGTAAATTCCTGCATCTCCTTCTCTACCATAAGAACCTATGTCTACTGCTACAAATTTGCATTCTGCATCTACAATCGCTAGCATAACTGTTGAATAATATTCCTTGTAATTGAAGTAGATGGATCCACTGTTTTTGGGTGCCTTTATTCGTATGTGTTTTCCATCTATGGCTCCAACACAATTTGGAAAATTCCAAGTAGACATATAAGTATTAGAAATTCTTCGCAAATGCTCCATTGTTGGTGGTGGCATAATTACATTAAACAAGTTATTGATAATGCTGTTCGCAACTTGTCTTATAATGAAACTGATCCATGAATGGCATATTCTAAATTGAAATGCCAATGATCTAAATGACTCTCCAGTTGCTAAATACCTGAAAAAAAAGTTGGGCTGTTAAATAAAAAACAATTCTGCTTATAGCTGTCGACTGCTGCAAAAGGTGGGCTTATATAAGGGACTACTACATAAGACGAAGAGGAAAACCAGGCACTGGTTCAAGTGGTGATGCAGCAAAAAAGAGGTCTGATTTGCTGTCATTTTTAGACAGCTATTCAGTAATAAAAGCAAGGTTTGTAGAGTCTTGAGGTACTACTATTATACTTAATACTATAAATTTTAGCACAATTACTAATATCCCTGGTCGTGAGGTTGTTTCTGTTACAACAGAAGATACGGACACCGAAGAAAGTCAAGCTACACAGGAGTCAGTGGATAATGAAGTAAATTACGCAAACCATGGTGCCGAAAATGACCTGCTTCAGGAAGCAGATGAGGACCGCGACCGCTGGAAAACTGTGCCTAGTACGCCGCAGAAATGTAGGAAGAGAAAAAGTTCTGATGAACGGTTGCAGTTGCTTAAAAAAATAGCTGAGAGACAACCGACACCAGCAGTTGCAGAGAAAGATGAAACAGAACTTTTTTTTTGTTCTATGGCAAAGATTGTAAAAAAGCTTCCACCATATGATCAGGCACAATTAAGGATGCATATTGGAACATTGGTCGGTAACGCAGAGTTAAAATATTTGGAGCAGCAGAGTCTAATAAGTCCTTATCACAGTCCATCGACATCAAGAGCAAGTGCCAGTAGTTGTGGTGATTACTTTTCCAACGCATCATTTTCCCCTGATGAGTCAAATACATTTACGCCACTCTAATAAAAAATAAAAATGTACCTACCTTATAAATAAACTTAGTTTTTGTTCAGGCGTTCTATTGCATGGTTTTGACGTAATATCATCTTTGATGTAGTTTAGAACGTAATCAAACAACACTGGAGTTAAGCGAAAATATTGCCTGAATTTTTCTTCGTTGCAATGCAGGTGACGACAGATTAAAATTTCATATGCACCTTCTGTTGCACGGTTTTTGAATATATCAGATTCTTTTGAACGTTTTGACTCCTCTTCTGATGACTCTTCATCCTCCAAGACAATTAATAGTGCCAAGTCTAGATCATCCATCATTATAAATCAGAACACTCCGAAGAACGTAGGGAAATAATTTTTAAATTAATTACGGACCGACACCGTCTTGTTAGTTTACATCAGTGGTCACCGTCACAACAACCGTCTTTTTGGTCAACGCTACGTGACGTAGTTCACCGTCATATTACGGCCGCTACATAACAGTACCGCTACCCTAGGAAACCAGAGCTTAACTGGTCGCTTTGTCACCGTTTATACATATACTCTCCCCTTTCTCGCCCCTAGTTACGATGTACACTTTAAATTTAATGACGCTGCAGCCGTGGTGCTTGTAGTACCCCAAATAATACTACAGAGTAAATGATCTATTTGGAACGAGGAGCTTCATGTAATTACGATCGAACTACACAGGTAAGTTCGTTTGATGAAATAATTTAATCGGAAACCTCAACCATTGGATGAATTAGCCATATGGAAAGCTACCGAATTTCGCACGTTCCTATTATATTTTGGTCCTAGAGTATTACAACAAAAAACTTGGTCTTGCAGTATACGGACATTTTATGCTTTTGCACTGTGCTGTTACAATTTTACTTTCCAATAATCACATTTCAAAATTTACTGTTAGTACCAGCGAAATGCGTAAAGCCAAGCTTTATGGACAAGAGTATATTTAGGAAACCAATACTAAACTTAAGTGAAAAAGTAATACAACTCCTACTGTCATTAGAAACGACATGCCTAGCGGACAGTGGTTTTTCAGCTTTTTTAGCAGTTTGAAAGCACTGCTAAATTGTTTAACTTGCTTCAGCAGCTATATTTACTGCTGACCCCAATTAGGAGATAAGTTAAACAAATTCAAACATCAACACCACTCATTGAAAAAATAGAATAAAATGAAGCATTATCATAAAAATTAGATTCTATTTGACACTAGTCATATGTATGTGGTGAATTACTTATGTACCCTTATAATCTCTAAATTAAAAAAAAGCTTGTTACATTTTGGATCCATAATTGGAACAAGAACAAAGAACGCTTTTTTTTGTGAATGTTAAACAAATTACATTCGTGTTTAAAGCCTTGTGAAAAAACATCCATTCTGTGGAAGCTTGAATGGATTTCAAAATTAACAAAGTAGATAATTTGTAATGAAGATGATGGAGACACTAGGGTTTTAAAAAACATTCGAGCTACACAGCCTTACGAACCCAGATATTTCATAGAAAGAATAACTGCCAGAATTCTGTTTTAGCACAAATAAAAAAATGACTGACCTACAAATTCATGAAACACGTTTTGTTTTAGAAATTATGTTGTGCTTATGTTTTAAAACGACCACGTTGGGTAAAATTCAGGACATTTGGGATAACAGCAAACGCCCAACTTTGAACTGAGTTGCGGTTCGTCAGTTTCTATATATTCGATGAAATTTCTTATTACGTATGTTCTGTCACATAAACCAGTCTATAACAAAGTTTTAGCGCAGTTAATGCCAGAGTTAGTACGAAAATTGCAAAATTGGTAGAAATAACTCAACATCAAAGATGAGATGTTTGAAACACGTCTAAAAAATAAAACTTTTGCTATTCCTGACACAATGGATATTGCTAAAAGCATAAGAAACAATATGCTAAATGGCAACCATATAGCAAAAAATAGTAAGTAATGGCAGTTCTTACACAATTATTTCATGTCAAGATATAATAAATCAAACAAAAAAAATACAAAGCGTAGAGCAGTCACAAAACTAACAGAAACGTTTTCAAAAAGTGAGAGTACAATTAACACAAACATTTGGTCATTCTGTGGCTTCAGAAACGCGAACAGCTAGAAAAAGAGAGAGAAAGAAATAACAAGTCCAACTGCGGCAGATACAGCAGATTTTGTAAATGTCATGAATAAAGTTTTTGATTGTTTGAACAGTCGAAATTTATTTATATGAGTCTAGTCCATGTAAGACTGCTCCCTTAGATAAAAATATTGCTATTCTTAAAATATTAACGGTGGTTACAAAAAAAGCTGTCACGTTTATATAAAATTAATAATAAAACAAAACCACCATGTATCGATGGGTAGGTTCACGCTGTAGAAGGCATATTACAATTATTTTCAGACGAAAAAGATGCAGAAATAATGTCTTATTTATTAACTAATAGACTGTAAGTTATTTCCATTTATTTTTATTTATAATGATTGTGAATAAAATACGCCTGTTGACCTCGACGCTACGCGTCTCGGTCCAACAATCTGGCGTTCGACGGTAATGAAACACTTCCCGCCTCGGTATGTAATATACTATTGTATGCTGGCTCCAACCGTGGTTTTGTGGACAACGCTTTGCTTTTGTCAGCAAAAAATGTCAAAGATGCGACACTAGATTATCACGATAATATGACGGCTGAAATGTTTGAAACATGGTTTGATAAACAGTTGCTTGCTAACTTACCCTCAAACAGTGCGATTGTGTTAGATAACGCAAGTTATCATTCAGTGCAATTGAAAAAAATACCCAACACAAGTTCTAAGAAAGGAGAAATTCAAAATTTCCTTACAGAACATGGTTTATACTTTGAAGAAAATTACACAAAGGCACAATTATTAGAAGTGTTACACACTCGAAAATTTGAGAAACAATATAAAATAGATGCTATGCCGCGAGATCGTGGATTTAGGGTGATTAGACTTCCGCCGTACCATTGTATATTTAACCCCATCGAACTAATCTGGTCGCAAATGAAAAATAATATAAGAAGGAATAATACGGCACCAAAATTTAGTAGTGCAACAATTAATATAATTAGGGAAGAAGCTTCCAAAATAACTGCCGAAACGTGGGCCAATTGTGTACGACATTCCATAAAAGAAGACCAGTACAGGGCACGGTTAATAAACCCTTTAATTATTAATTTAGAAGAGTCGAGTGATGATGACAGTGACTATTTCGATCAATAAATAAGCAGTAGTAGTTAATAAGTAAATAGTTGTGTATGTCAAAATTCTAACTAATTTGCTGTAATAAAAAATGAGTACAAAGTTACTTTGTTTTTACCTAAAATAAAAAAATCGAAAGGCGTAGTTGTCGGTAAATGCAAAACTCAGTCCTGCCCTGTGCCTTTACCAGAAAAGGTATTTTCAGGTAGGTATCGGTGAGCGGGTTTAAGACATCCGGCTGTGACGGCCTATTGAATTATAACGGGGAGTCAAATTGGTGTGAAGCCATAAACGCCTTAAATGTTTGAGTCCAGTCTACCTACAGACGAAATTTGAAAAGTGTTTAATCACACCGGTGTCTTTGTAATGCGGCTACATGTGTGCGAACACTCAACTTTGTAAGGCAGCTGCCGTCTGAAGTGCGGCTCGCAACACCTCTGGAGGCGAGGTTTGGACGAGCTAGTTCTCTCCTAATTTAATGTCATATCATGTGTAAGTCAGTAGTTGAAGACAGATCGTTGCAATGTAACCATCGAAGAAAATAAAAATAAACTCAAGTAAAAATACAGTCCGCTTTTTTATTTTGAAACAACCAACAAACATTTTTGATCCTTCGAGCCGGATTGCGAACTAGTGCAATTTAAAAGTCGTGCCAGTGTAACATTAAAACAGTGGGCAGCAGTTCTAGTAAGGAAACACCACTATGGGCTGGTACAAAAATAACGACGGAAGCAGTGGGCAGCAATTCCAGTGAGGAATCACCACCACGTCGTGAGTTTCAAAACGATTCGCTGTAATTTCAAGAAAGGTCAGTCCAATCTTTTTCCTTTAATTTAAGCAAGCTTTTGTAATAATTATTATCGGCTGAAATATCACAAAGAACATCGCCATCGCTCTAGGTAAATTTACGTTTTTTTTTTAATATTCATTAAACGTGTCATCAATATGAGTACCGTAGAAGAACTAAAAATCCAGCGTAAGCAGATTAAGGGAAGTATAACGCGACATGAAACCGCAGTAAACCGCTTTAAAGATACCGATGACGTTTTATTGTTGGAAATTCGTCTGGCAGAGTTGACTAATCTTTTCAAAACGTACAATGAAATACAAGGAAAATTAGAAATGTTACAAGAAGCTTCTGACGAAAATTACGCGAATAATTTAGAATCAGAAAATGATAAAGAACGCGATAAAGTCGAAACGCATTACTTCAACTTGGTGAATAAAATAAAATCAATTCTTCTAACACTCCAACTGGATACTAGTGGTGAAAATAATAAAAGATGTGACAGCGTCTAGGTCGCAAACAATAATTAACATCACAAAAACGGTGTAGATGCGCAAGAATCGGTGATTAATTTGAAACCACTTCCCCTACCGACCTTTTCAGGAAAACACACTGAGTGGATTAATTTTTATGAGTGTTTATGCCGTACAAATGATAGATAGGTTACCATTAGGAGATGGAATTTTCAGTGAATTTGAATTTTTAAGCCCTGAGATAGCATTGAACTCCAATAGGTACTCTCTAGCTAGTTTAACAGAATTATCAAGACAATTTCAGACATTTTTTTATTCAAATGAATTGGCTACAGAACGGCGGAATTTACCATATGCTTTTAGTGATATTGAACGGCAAAAGTTAACAAAATTACCTTGTGATGAAATGTGGTCTAAAATTTATGAATCCACAAATTTTGCTGGTCAACATCAGTTTCATAATTTAGGTATGTTGCCCCAGCTGGTTCTGTCTTAACCCCACTGTAATGCAGAGGCCAAAAGATTTTTTTCAATTGTTTAATTTACAGAAATAGTTTTATTTTCAGCGAGACCGACAATTGAAAATTATTAAAAATATTTTTATCATTATTATGTCGTGGACATGGATTTTAAAATCATCAACTGACGTTCAGTTAACGTTAGTTTTCTCATAATTTTCTTCGCGATGCGTAACATCGGTTGCGAGCCACTGGTCTGCCGTGGTCCATACGCAGCGCATAAATTTCAACCGCCTAGCCCTATTTTTTTTTTTTTTGTACTACACTACATCTATCCAAACTGATATACATGTCCTTGAACAAATGTTGATGACGTCATCGCAAAAATTTTTTAAAATGCTTTAAAGGAGTAATAGGCATGCCGTTGTCACGTTTCCGATAGCGAGGGAAGTACTGTCTAAACTCTTTAGACCAATTGTTTAATTTAGTTGTTTCAAAAGTAAAATTTTTACTCACTATTTATTATTATTTCACTATCAATTTTCGGTTGTAGGTACTATTTGCAAACCTTAAATTAGCATTTTTTGTAATGCATGGACCAAAATGCAATGCTACCTTTTTTGAAACCACTCCAACTATGTTTTTTTACAGATGCTTAAAAAACTCTCTTCAAAAGACTTCCACCTGGACTACCTCGTCCTTCGGGATCGTAATAATTCGCCTTTCGAGAAATATCAGATATGCAAACAAAACTTTACTCATCGCATCCTAATTTCAAAGGCGGTAATCAGAAGCGGAATGTTCGAATTGAACTTTATATATGGTCCGTCCAAAAAAAGCACGAACCTGGGAATCAAGCGAAAGAATGAAAAAATAATTTAAGTCAGACCAACTCTGCTACAGAGTGACAAGTAGTTTGCGTTTATAAGAGAACTTTTGATATAAAAATATTCGTATTAGTGTTTTACCCAGGTAAGTCTATAGACATTAATTTTTGTTAAAATGATAAAATACAGCAATTTTTTAGAATTACATTGGTTGTTAATAAGAAAACTATCATTAGAAGAATTAGTAGGCCTAGAAAAATAAAATATATTGCCTAATTAATTAATTAACTTTTATATAATATTTTCAACATTTCAATCAAAAATGAGAAGAGTACAGAAGCCATATGGATATAGGAAAAAAAGAGGCAATATTATAAATTATTTTTTTCACTAGTGGAAACCATAAGACAATAAACTGAAAAAATAAACGTTCAATTTTTTGACGCAACATGATTTTGTTTTGATTTCTAATCAAACTTAATCTAAATCTTCAACACAAAGAAAACCGTTTATACTTGTCGCTGAGTTAATCATTTTATCTTCTACCGTCTACCAACTACCATGCGTATACTCAAGTAATGTTTGTAGCACACATTTGTTCATTTTTTAAGAAATAATCACATCAAACATTGCGTACATAACCTCAATTTTTCTTTTTGAACCGGTGGTCGCAAAAATTGAATTTGCTACCTCTAAATGAGTCGACATTTGCATGCGTCATGGCTGCTAGTGAAAAAAATAGTATATTAACCACGGTTGCAAAGCCACTTCTAGACCTCGCGCTTCAGAGGCCTCGACGCTGCGCGTCTCGGGTTCTAATTTGCGCTCGATCTAGAATGCTTGGCTCTGCAACCTTGGCTAATAATATAATATTGTCTCAAGGTAATTAAATGAGTTATGTACTGGAATTTCAAACTATTCCGCAATATCTATTCTCGAAAAAACGAGAAGCTGTTGAGACAGAAACGACGTCAGACTCTACTCTACTCTCTGATGATGTCTCCTGAAATATTGGCACTCACAATTTTAACGATTGCAACAACATTACTGTCACCAGTTCTTCTAACGTTAGTGATGATGTTTTGCAACAAGAAGAAATGGCTTCATCATCTAATCAAAACATAAACGGTGAATCAATGTTTTGTAATGGTAAGTGTAAAAGAAATATATAACAATTTTACATAATTACATTTTTAGATACAATAGAAGGGAATCGAAGCATTGACAACAGATATTTGTTTCTCCCCCTTATGACAATATGCAGCCATAGACGAAGATTAGGATGCACCTTCCAAAATATAATTATTAAAAAGGAGGCAACGAAGGGATTCATATCAAAATTTTATTTCCATTGCCAAATGTGTTTGGAAATTTTGAAATAAGTACCCAGCAGCCTACCTCATACAATCTAAATAACGCCGCTGTCAATGGAATACTATCTACTGGAGGAGGATTCCACAATTTAGAGAAATTGATGTCCCTTGCATGTCATCAGGATCGTATACAAAACATCATGGGGAGGTTGAGAATTGTGCGCTTTTTAAGGGTAATCTTAAAAATCAATTATCACTTATGGTACATTAGAATATATGTATGGAAGTAATAGAAAAATCTACTTATTTTCCATACGGTTTAAAAAAAGTTCTACGAATCGAGCAAAATTGCTGATTTAGAAAAACTCGCGTCTAGAGAAAAAGTATCACAGAACATTAGACTCCAACGTATGCGCATACGCTTCGGTTGTGTCATGTCAGTATCAGCTGTTTGCGCATAGCATCCATAGCGTCGTCTTCGTTGATTGGCAATTACGTTGTTTTTGTTTTTGAAGTTTATTTGATTCTTCTACTTTTAGGTAATGAAAATGGCTTTTTACAGTTGACGTCAGTTCTACGGAACCACTCAATAAAAGTCAAGTTGGTAGCGCTGTCATCTAGTACTTTACGCCGAACGCAGTTGGTAGCATGTGAACGTTTGACCAGCGTTTGGCGCACGGCGCATGTTGACAAGCGCTTTAACTCGTTGCGGTTCTGATTTAAAGCATTTTGACTTTCTGCGAGAAAAGCAAAATGAATAACCAAGAAAAGCCACGAAGAACATTGTTATCCCAAAAATTAAAGACTGCGGCAATAAAATGTTTCCGGGAAATTGAAAGTCTGTGTCCCACAGCTTCCAGGAGAGAACTTGAAACAAAAGTTGGGAAAATATTTTCGGTAGAGTAGTTGCATTTTAACAGTTTTTTTTCAATTAGATGTTATTTTTACATTGTGATAATGCCGGAAAAAAGGTCGATTATTACGACAGTTCGGTTATAACGACATTGTCACACCAGTCCCATGATTGTCGTTAGAACCGGATTCCACTATATCAAGAAAACATTTATATAATTGTAAGTTAGTGCAAAATATTTTAGGAGTAAATTATGTAGGCACCTACGCAACAAAATTTTCGGAAAATGTATTAAAAAATAAATAAAACGAAAGACGAAAAATAAAATTAAAAATATTCGTGTCGCGGATTAAGACTCTGATTACGAAGCATGCGAAAATGAAGTTGTAGAGATTGAAATTGTTGACGTGCCAGCTGAAAAATATCAGACACTCATGGCAGATTTTTTAGAGGCAGTCGATAAAACCGATGTTACAATCATTCCACATATTACAATAGGTCAACGCGACAATGATGAATGGGACAAGCATAGAAACTGTTACAGTTTAAAGTAAAGCGGACGATGTGCTTAAAATAAAAAGCAACTAGCTTAGGGATTTTTAGTTTTGTTATGTTAACTTAATATATAAAATGACAGATAGCTAACCATATACCTAGCCCACGTGTTGTTAAAAGGAACTTTATTCCAAATAAAATCAGAATTAAGAAGTTAGTCTCAATAATAATAATTATAACCTTCCAAACTTCAAAAAAAAACAACAGACCAACTGCTAGCAATTTTGCTAGAGTGATCAAAATGAAACTTAGACTATAACAAATACTGGTAAAGTTTTATTAAATAAAGTTGGTCGTTCGAAATTTTAAAAACTGTCCAATTCACTCCTATGGGGTATTGACAATGAAGAAGTGGCAAGAGAAAAATTTATACAATCTGCAGGGTTGATAGTAAATTCATATGGGTTTTTTGTTGACAGAAAAAAAAATGTTTGGGGCGTCTCCAGATGGTTCAATTGGAGAAGACTCCTTAATGGACAACAAATGTCCTTTTAATACCAGAAAAGTAATTATAAAAGTAACTATAGCAAACAAAATTATGAAATATTTTGCGGTAGACCCAAAAAATAAGAATAAAAGTTTTAGTGGTCGACAATGCATCATACCACAACGTGACCACAATAAAAAATCCGCATGCAGCTGCGCACAAGAGGGACATGATTGAATGGCTCCAGCAGCGAAATATTTACCATAAGGCCGAAATGGCCAAGCGTGAATTATATACAACTATACAACAGTATAAGGTGTTTCGATTACCTCCCTATCATCCAGAGCTAAACCCAATCGAGAAAATTTGGGCCTTGAGCAAAACCTGGGGCGCTGGTAGGAACATTGACTGAGGAAGGTCATCCGTTGAACAATTAACGCGTCAACAGTTTGAACAAATCACAACAGAAAACTGGGGTCATATACTTATGTAACCACGTAGATAAAATTGTGGACGAGTATATGACAAAAGAACATATATTCGATGAAATATCCGACGAACGATGATTTGTCATCAATACCGGTGATTCGGATGAAGATGGTGAATGGAGTTCAGACGACGACGGCGACATCGATGCAGAACAACCTACTACATCCAACGGAGAAATTGTTGGTATTGAACCACTGTTAGAATATTTTCTTTAAATTAAATACATATGTAGAAGTAAAATATAATAAACTTTCATGGGTTTCCCTATGAATAGAGACAGCCTATGCTTTTCGGTCAAAAAAATTCTCGAAGAAGTTCCAAACGTTACTCCTTTTAAAGATAATTATCCCCGCCGAATATCCTTTGAAAAAGTTATGCAAAGACATTCAGAACTTTCACAAAAACAGGCAGAATATATTAATAAAGCTAGAGCACTTGTTACCCCTGAAAAAAATAAACAAATTGGTTGAAAGAAACGGAAACTTTTCTGGCAGATAATATGGAAATTTTAACTGATCCATACCGAGTTTGGAATTTAGATGAAAGAGCATTTTCTTTGAATCCCAAACGAGGTTTGGTGATCTCGAAAAAAGGAAAACATGCATACTTCACCTTAGGCAATAGCGACAAAGAAAATTTAACACACTTAATTGCAGTGAATGCAATAGGAGATTTTGGTCCACCGTTAACAATTTATAAATGCGAAAGATTACCCAGGTGCTTACGCAAAGACTGCACCAAAATCGTCGGGCCTAGGCAAGTCGAAAACAAGCTGGATGACAGCTGAATTGTTCATAGATTATTTTCAAAAAACCTGATAAGATGAACTTCTCGGCTGCCAAAAAATGTGCTCCAATCTGGTCATTGTTAACTTACAGGCTATTCCTCATACTGAAGGAACCAGAGCATATTTAAAATTAATGAATTTCGTTCTATCAGCATCTTTGGATAATTCGTTAGATCTGTCAGTTCGACTGTATCGAATATCGTAAACCGTATTTTTTCTTCGAGTTTGGAGACATTGGATCAAACGGTCCAAAGAATCAAGGATAATTTTCTAACGAACAACTGTTACTTATGTATTTATTGAACTTAACGCACATAACATTATCAAACACATTTCAAAATTTAAATATTCAACCACATGGTTTGTTCCAGATATGCTTAATCTGACTGATTCGAGCAGTCAAACTTGCGAAAAGCTATTAAGCGCAGCACGATCAATGACCTCGACATTTTCCACTGTGATTAACTTTAGTATCAAAGACTTAATGCATCGCATTGATAGAATCGGAGCTATCAATTCTATTAAAAACGATTTGTGTGAAATATTTTCATTTCCAGGGGATGAGAAAAAGGGACTTGGTAAAACAATGGCTCGATATAATGAAAGTGATTTCTTGGAGATAAATATTGAAAAAACAGTTCTGGGGCTTTAAATCAGGCATTGTAGGACACACAAATTTTCGGAATTACTTTGAAATCCGATGAATGGAAATATATTGACATATCCACTTGCAGTATTCACTTTGTTGCCGGAACAGACGGAATTGAGGAACAAGAGATCGATGAGGAGGTTCAAGTTTTTGAGGAATACCCTACTGTGGATATATTTGCTGACATTACAGGAAATTTTGAAAAAGGTGACGACGAGGGTGATGATCTTCAACTCAAATTTTATACAGGTAAAATTTCAGAATTGACAGAAAATTGTCCATTTGTTAGAGACAATTGAAGGGTAATAATCCGAAAATTGTCAGGAAAACATCTTTGTGCTAGTTTTTAGATGAGAACTCGGGTAAAGTTAGTACGGATACGCTAAGACGGTTTATAACAAATGCAGAAGGAGTAAATCAGAGAAAAAGAAATAAGACAGATAGCAATAGTAAGAAACAATAAAAAATCAAGAAAATTTATAAATCAAAAGAAGATTCAAATTCATCCGAAGATTTGCCAGACGAAAATATAATTTACGATGATTCCACGGATACAGAGCAATTCTGTTGTGATGACTCCGCTGCAAATGAATTGTCTAAAATCGATAAAAATTCGAAACAAGAAATATACTTGGAAAAGTACTATTCCGTCTACTATGAATCAAACTGATACATTGGTAGTTATTGAAAAAACTCAAAAAGACCATTACAAAATGAATTAAATCACTTTGTGTGGCCAAAGCCTGAAGATGAGCACACCACAGAAAAGAAATACATCTCATACGGTCCTATACGGTTGAATGAAACAGATTTTTTGAACATAACAAAAAGTATAAAACAATGAAAAGACTGATAAGCGACTAAAGTTGCCGAATTGTTTTTTTACAAACTTGTTTGCATATTAAAAGATTGATTGTACTTTTTCTTTATAAAAATAAATGATGCATTTTTATTTTTGTCATATTTTTTGATATTGAAGTTTGTTTTTGTGTTCAAGTTTTTCTAAATAAAAAATTAATTAACACTTATTAAAAATCTTTCCTGTAAAAGGTCCTTGATAGAAGTTGTAAAATTTGGTGGAATTCTACTCGTAGGGTGGTTTTTACCAAATATTAACGGATACACGGATCTAAATTTCAAAAATTGTGTTAATGTGTTAGCTAATACCACAACGTGTGCACTAGGGAACTCTAGAAAAATTAAAGAATTTGATCCTCATAAGTTGCGTTTAGTATAGGTATAGGCGCAGATACTATAAATTTGTTAAGAAGTATATAAAATATTAGAGCATTAGAGAAAGTATAGGAAGGACACCCCAAAGTGTGAAACTAGACAAAGAAGTATAAGAAGTATTTGCGAAATATGGGTAGTACCGAAGAAATACTAGGTATAGTACACAAATGGGAGAAAATATCAGGAAGTATGGATTTTAAAGGAAGTAGTGTAAACGTTCTTGATCAGTGATTTATCCCTCGACTACATCTAATTTGTATTAGTTTTATACTTAAAGTATTATTTTTTTATTTGTTTAAAAAGTTTTATATGAATGTTTTCTATCAATAAATAATTATAAAGTGTTTGTACAATTTTTTTCACATTGTAGCTATACGATGTATCGTGTGGCCAAAACTTGCTCATGCTGGTGGCCACAACAAGTACCAAAGTGACCAAAACTGGTGAAACTAACATCCAGCAATACATTCGAATTTTTCTACTACAAGACATGGTTCTATCTTTTTTTAATGCATTTCATCTTATTCCTAAACCATATACGAATACAATGTTATTACGAAGTTTTCATTCAGTTCTTGATTCAAAATTGTGGATATTAAATTAATTTGACCATCACAATGCATGGGGATAATGACGCCAATAAAAGGAGCGTGCCGCTAGTGTATAGTGGGCTAGAAACATCCAGAGTTGCATTGAATTTATGATGTATGGTTTTGTGGGTCCAACCTTCATGGTTAACTTTGAAATACCAATAAAATTGTATTGAGTACTGATATAGCGTAGTAACTGTACGGATGCGAACAAAATCGTTCAGTGCGTTCATCAGAAATTAGTAGAAACAGGAGAACGTGCTCCAGTAAAGGAGACTGCAGAATTAACGGGGGTTCCCATGCAAACAGTAAGTAGAATTGTTTCCACTGATACAGAAAATTTGCAACGAAAAAACCTAAACGGGAATCTATTTTGGATCGATTAGACAATTCTCAAAAAGAAGTATTTCGGGTGGTGGTATATGACATGTATCGGACGAAAG
Source organism: Zophobas morio (assembly GCF_036711695.1). Taxonomy (NCBI): domain Eukaryota; kingdom Metazoa; phylum Arthropoda; class Insecta; order Coleoptera; family Tenebrionidae; genus Zophobas; species Zophobas morio. The sequence continues at coordinate 13,612,802 of NW_026972122.1, forward strand.
AAAGTCCAACCTCGGCTGTCATTTTATCTTTCGCCGTTACGTTGCCGTTGACGTTGGGTTCTCAACCAATCAAAGTGAGGTGGTGTGCAGTGCTGTCAACTTGAAAAAAAATTCCCTGAAGTTGGCGGGACATTTTTCTGGTTGACAGCACTAATTCCACGAAAAACAAATTTTGGTAGAGATAATGAGGCCCACTAATATTAAACCATTTAATCACCTCTTCACCGAAACCCTCATATTTTAAATACCTGCCATCATTGTAGCTTTCTGTCGGTGCTTGTGTATTGTTAAAAATAATAATTCTCGGCGTTCAAACCAATGAGATTCCACGAAAATCAAATTTAAAATTTAAATCCTCAACCTTTCTTCTAGAACCCACTCAAATACGGCAAATGTTGAACATAAATACTATTTTCTTTCGTTCGTTTTAGTGGTGTAGTCGTGTTCAAATTTGGTTTCTGTTTTATACATAGTTTTTATATTCTTCAGTTAATTTAATTTTAATTTCTGCGTAAACACACAGAATATAGCTGGGAGAACCTAATTAGTACTTTTGTCGCATCTTGGTTGGCTTCATTTCACTTATTAAAAAAACAAAACTCGTTTGAAAGTACGCAATGTTGACGTGAAAACGTAACCTCACAATTGGATTTGACAGCTACGGCCTATGGCAACGGAGTTTATAAATGACAATTTTCAGCTCTAGCAGCAACGTCAGCGGGAACAACAACTGCAACGACAACTTCAACGTCAACAGCAAGTTTATAAATCCCACTTAAATGTTGCTATAGAAACGAAAGATGATCTTTTTATCAGAGGCGTACAACGAATTTGGACATAAATTTTAATAATAATTTTTATCTCTAAAAGAAGAACACTTTTACCTGAACTTTTTTTAACTTTTAGCATCCATACTTCGAAACCAATTGCCGATTTTATTTTATACGTAGGTACCTACCTTTCAATAACACGCTGTATAAAGATTTTTCAGCGGAGTATCATTGTGACATGGATCACAAACTATTTGCAAAATGGTATGTAATTCCTAATTTAGAAGATGCGTCTGTAATTGTTATGGACAATGCGAGCTATCACTCAAGACTAGACAGAAAAGTTCCGACAAAAAATTCAAGAAAGGCAGAAATTCTTGAATTTATGATGCAACATGAATAAAGCGACAAAGACAGTTCTACTGTCTATTGCTGCGGACAGTGATGTTAACTGCGAAAAATCTTACGCAGTGGACACTATAGCAAAACAACATGGCCACACTATCTTGCCACTTCCTTCGTATCATTGCGTGCTAAATCCCATTGAATTAGTTTGGAGTCAACTGAAACACTGGGTACGTAAGTCTAACATTACACCTTCATTAAGTTCGTCGGTTGTGGAAATAATTCGCAAAAAAACGAGCAGGCACGTAACCAGCCTTTTATTTTGGAGGGGCCCAGCCCTGGTATCAGTTGTATCGGCTAATTGCTTAAAAAAATTATCGACAAAACTGTTCACAGCAGTATCGCTTTACTCAAGAGAGTTATATTACAAGATAAGAACGTAAGATTACTCATAGCTAAAATGCTTTACTTTTAAAATTAATTTAAGGGGGCACCAGGGGTGGCACAGGGTTTTTCTGGGGTGGCCTGTGCCCCCCCAGGCCCCCCTTTGGTTACGTGCCTAAAAACGAGAAAATTGATTCCATACTTTGGAATAACTGCATCAGGCATGTTATTGATGTTGAGGACAGGTTCTTAGTCAATAAGCCTTTCCCAGAAATAATTATTCATGTAAATGATGAGGACAGTGACACTGATGATGAAACTTTTGCCTGTTAATAAACACACGTGTAAGTACTATAAGAATTTTTTTTTACTTTCCACTATACTATTTTCAGAAAATTCCAAAAATTACCAAAACAGCAGTAGTTGCAGAAAATAAATTGATACTTGTATATAAAACAAGTATCAACAACTCAAATAGTGAATAAACAATGTAATAAATGCAAAATTGAAGTTGTGCATCCATTTATCCGTTGCGTGAAGTGTGATGTGATGTATCACAAAAGTTGTTTACAAGTGATGCAAAAAAGATACAAGAAATGCACTGTGTTGTCTGATAACGAAATGATTTGTGATCACCATGGAATTGAGCAAGAAAGCCCTGTAGTCCAGGATATCACCGCTTTTTTAAACAGTGGTAACTTTTTCAATGTACTAAATGATTCGATTTTAAGAGCTACAGCTCCATTAGTTGCTGAGGTAGAGAAACTTAGACAAGAGGTCAACGACCTCAAAAGCAGCAATATTGATTTAGTTAGGGTCTTAACTGATTTTTCTCAAAAACACAACACTATGAGATATCCATCTTCGACATATGGCACGATACCAGAAGTGTCTGCTGTTAGAAGCTTCAAGAATAGCCAACAGTTAAAACAGCACAGTCATCAAAAGTTAACAACGTCTACAGAAACGAATAATCACGTGGTTGGGAACATAGAAGAAAATCACCGAATAGAAGAACCCAGTCAACATAGGTTAACTACGAAGTCAATTGAAACAAGAACTTCATTGTATCGTTTAAATCAAAACAACAATTTTCCCGATGCAACAAAAACTGAATTGTCTCCCTCATGTCCCAATTCGTTGAAAACCTCTACTAAATCTTCGCTAATAATTGATACTGTACCTATAGTTGATGATACCAAGAGTACTACTAGTGAAAAACAGACATTAACGGTCGACACTGTACAGGATGATTTCCATGAAGTTCTTTCTAGAAAATTCAAAAGAAAATTTCTACGTGGTAAAGCTAAGTTGCCAGAAGGGAATACATCATTAAAAGCGGCACCAGGTATGTCTCATATCTATATTGGCAATGTGGAACTAAATGTTAGATGTGAAGATTTGGTTGACTATTTAAAAGGCAGGTTTCCTAATGAAGAAGTCATCATTAAAGCTCTACCCAAACGTGAGAACGCTAAAAGTAAAGCTTTCCAGATTTCAGTGGCTAGTGAGTTGTACACTTCTCTCATGAAGGAAGAAATATGGCCAACTGGTATTATAATTAAGAAGTTCCATTTTTTATCAGGAAAGAAAAAAGAAACAATAACCGGCGGGAATGCACAGATGAACAGAACTCAGCAGAAAGAAACAGCACTTTCTCAGTTTATTACCAAAACACAAGAGGCATTAGAAGCAAACTGAAGGATGTATATTGTGCTGTTTTAAACGAAAATTATTGTGCCCTAGCATTAAGTGAAACGTGGTTATCTCCGGAAATTCAAAGCAATGAAGTTCTTGACAGTAGATACGTAGTGTACAGAAATGATAGAAACAGTGAAAACAGTAATAAACAAAAAGGTGGTGGCGTCCTGTTGGCAATCAACAAGAAGTTTAACTCCATGCAATTGACTTGTGTTAATTCCCACGTCGAAGAAATTTGGGTAAAAGTTTCACTTCCTAATAAGGATCTCGTTATCGGCTGTGTTTATATTCCACCTAATTCCGTATTGTTAAAATATTCTGATCATGTTCAATCTCTGCAAAGCATATGCGCTATTCATTCTAACTGTGATATTTTAGTGATAGGCGACTTTAATTTAAGTAATATTGAATGGATGCAGGTACCTGACTTTGATGGTCTGCTTCCTACTAAAATTTCAAGTGAAACTGAGACGTGTGTTTGCGACAATTACTTCAATCTATTTTTTCACCAGTTTAACAATGTCAAAAATTTCAAAAATGGAGTCTTAGACTTGTGCTTTTCAAACTGTAATGGAGTTGAAATATCACCATGCGAACCTATGTCAAAGCTCGATCATTATCATCCCACCTTTATAGTTAACATAGATACCTGTCTTGGTAGTCCATTGTTTAGGACAATGGAAAGCTATTACGATTTTAAGCGTGCAAATTACTCTGAAATCTGTATGGCCTTATTCAGTATTAATTGGTTAACGATTTTAAACTGCTCTAATGTGGACGATGCTGTCAGCATCTTCTACGCTAATCTACAGTCTGTAATCAATATGTCTGTGCCGGTTAAATATAAACATACTAAAACCTACCCCAAATGGTTTAACAGCGATATTATTAGACTTATTAAAGAAAAAAAAATTGCGCATAAACGATATAAACACACAAACAACAAAGTTGATTACTTAACTTTTGATGCTCTTAGAAGGAGTTTTATTTAAGCAATGTGGAAAATGATCTCAATGTCAATCCAAAAAACTTTTGGAAATTTATTCCAAGTAAAAGTCACAATAGTTTACCTCTACCCTTGACGCGCTAGGAAGGGGTTTGGAAATACATTCTGTTTATACTGATCTCAGTAAAGCCTTCGACAAAGTAAATCATTCACTATTAATTCAAAAATTAGAAGCCTATGGAATTTCAGATAGTCTATTAGACTGGTTTTCTTTTTACTTGTCAGGCAGAACGCAACAAGTGAAAATCGGAAATTGTCTTTCATGTGTACATAGCGTGCCTTCGGGGGTACCTCAGGGATCTATACTGGGACCATTACTGTTTTCAGTTTTTATTAATGATATTGGGGACAAATCTAAGTGCAAATTTAGCCTATTCGCAGACGATCTAAAAATCTTCAAAATAGTCATAAACACTACTGATCAGAAAGAACTACAATCTGACATAGGCACGTTAAGTAACTGGTGCAAAACTAACAAAATGTTTCTAAATCGTGACAAGTGTTTCATAATAAATTTCAGTCGGAAGAATGACCCATCACCCCCACAGTATAATTTAAATGACTATCCGATAACAATTAAATTTTTGGTGAAAGATTTGGGCATATTATTGGATAACAAGTTATCATTTATTCCACATTATGATTATATAACCAACAAGGCCAATAAAACTCTAGGTTGCATCAAGAGATATAGTAAAAATTTTCATAATATTCAAACTTTTAAAAAGCTATATCTATCGCTTGTTAGATCAAATTTGGAATATGGATCCGTCATCTGGGCACCTCATTACTATTTTCATATTGATAGAATTGAAGCAGTATAACGAAAATTTATTAAATACTTACAGTACAAATTACCCCTACAGATTAGTGATTACCAGACGTATCTAAGTTACTTAGGATTGGCAACACTTATAGTTAGAAGAGAATACAGTGCTATCAACTTTGTTTTTAAATTATTAAATAACTATATTGATGCTTCAGAAATCATTAGTTTAGTCAAATTCCATGTGCCTCAATACCATGCTCGTAACGTTCCGTTATTCAGTATAAGCAAGGCTAAAACTAATTACTTGTTATTTTCACCAATGAATACTATTCTTGGTTCGTGCAATAAATATTGTGATCAGGTTGACTTTTTCAAATCTAGGTCTGCAAACTCTTTTATTCTTTTACTCATTTCCGGTATTCTTTTGAAATATTAATTTTAATGCTGGAGATAATTATTAGATATACTCAAACACAATTTGGACACTGTAGTATGGGAATAAAAACAAAAAAAATATTCTTTTTAAGCGTACGTAATAAATATTGTACAATTTGCGACGCATCAATCAATGAGAGTTTAAAAATAAATCTCACATGTTCTAAACATTATAAAGACACTTCTACTGCCATGGAAGTGGACGTTGTTTTAGAAGGATTTAGGAAATCTGTATGTATGGCCTAATTTATGGCAAAATAATATCCGACGGAAACAGTATAGTGTCTACAATAAATTACTGTCATCAGTGTCATTAATTAATATATATCATCTGTATGGTCCATAATTTCATATTCAAAAGATTGAATGTAAGAATCATATTATTCGCAATTACGTATCCACATTAACGGAACTAAAAAATAATGCGAATTATTTGAAAAAACAACCGACATTTTAAGCGTTAAAATAAAAAAGTTAGGCGGGGCAGTGAACTCATCCATATATTTCATTTTGGACAGAAAATAAAAATCATTCATTCGAAGAGAGTGCTTACTAATGTTACTTGTGTTCGAAATTACAATAATTCTTATTTGAACGAAATTTACTTTAAATTATAAATATATTCTCTCCCGGAAGTGAGCACGGGCAAGTGTATCTTCCCTCGCTTTTATAGCAGAGAGGAATTTTTAAGGTAACAACGTACATAGCTGAAACTGAAAAACTAAAGCTGATAAAAAAAAATTGACTTATGTATTTGAAATTAGGATAATATATGTACTCAACAACAACTAAAATTTTTGATGTGGCAAAAATCACTCATACTGTGACTGACAATGCTACGAATTTTGGGAAAGCTTTTCGACTCTTTGGCAATACTAATACAAGTAATACATCAGTAATAGAAGACTATCACACCAGTTACTGTTAGTGACACTTCAACAGCTATTGATAATGAGGATGACAATATTGATGACAACGATTTACACATGGACGTAATTGATGTTGGATCCATATTATCATTACATAATAATAATGAGAGTGAAACTGAGGATTTAAATGCCATTATATTACCATCTTATACAGGGTGTCTCAGAAATAAGTACATTAATTTTAATCAGTTATAGAGCTCATTGAACTCAACAACTTTTTTTAGTAGAGTTTTGTCAAGAACTTTTTAATTATCAAGTTAAAAATTGTTAAAGTTATACCCCAATTAAGGTTACCCGCCCATGGATCCTCAGTCACCCATGGACACTAATAATTATTATAATTAATAATTTATGGTCAAAAACAGTTACTAGGATACGTATTTTCCTAATCTTGTCAATGTGACAAACATTTAAAGAGAAATTGAAAATCCTGCTCCCTAATGGCGTACGGAATTTCATCAGCCCAAATGTGGGTGTTGAACACCTTCCCTCGTGTAACCGACCTCATCAGTTGATGGTATAAGAGATACAAAATTTGTTTGTTCGTTTATTTTTCTATTAACCTACAAAAGTTTTGCCTACGTGGTAAGTCTGTTAGTTTCAATAACTGAACTTTCTGGTCTTGAAAGGGGTACATTTGTTCTCTGAGTATCCTCCAAATACTACTCTCCGATACATCACACTAGACAGTGATACGTGCTAGTGCCCGGTGGAGCTTCGACATTCTTCAAAACAGCCTCTTCAATATTAGCAATTCTATTACTACGTAACTTACCCCGATCCTGAGGTGCCGGTTTAAAAGATCCGTACTCTCGAAAATGCTGCAACGTTCTTAAAACTGCGCACATTTGGCAGACGATTTGGGAGGCTTTCTGAAAAAATTCGTTGGGCGCGAGTGCCGTTTCCCCGAGCTTCACCGTACGTTAAAACGATATCGGTGCATTCCAGATTTGAAAACAATGCCATTTCAACACATTTCGTCTATAAATTAGAAATCTGTGCCAAACAAACTTTAAAGAGACAACGTTTAATAAAAACATTGACAGTATTGTCAGTGACAAAACGGTTGCTACGGTACCTTTTTCATTGTTGTAGTGTTGCTATTATTTAAGTTATTATTTAAGGTAAACATAGACGGCTCGTGAATATATGGGTGGGAAAATTCGAAATTCGACTTGAGTTTTCGAAAAAATGCTAGATAAAAAAGTTGTTCCGTTTCACGAGTTCTGTTACTGGTTAAAATTAATGTACTTATTTCTGAGACACCCTGTATATCCTGTTGTGTGCACACTTTAAATCTAATTGCAACAAAAGATGCAAACACGCCATTGCAAGCGGATGGTTCATATAGAAAAATATATAGGACTTCTTTTGCCAAAATTCAAAAATTTTGGAATTTGCTTAGCAGGAGTACTGTTGCAGCAGATAACGTAAAAGAAGTATGCAACTGTACCTTTCCGGTTCCCAATGCTACTCGCTGAAATTCAACCTATGATGCTGTAAAAAAACTTTTAACTTTTAAGGATAAACTTGGACAAGTGTTTCAAAAATTGGATTTAGCAAGCCTCAAAATTCAAGAATGGAATTTTTTACAAGAATTTTGTAAACTGTTTGAAACACTAGCAATTTCTATTGATAATTTACAGGTATAGTTTCATTTTATTATTTAAACAATTTAAATATTTTTGTTTTTAGGCAGAAAAGTATTGCTATTTAGAGTGTGTTGCACACACTTTGACCATATTGCGAAGAAAATTGTTGTCATTAACAGATCTCAAATACTGTGCTCCACTGAAAATTGTATTGATAAAAGGATTAGAGAAACGATTTCCTCACATTTATAATTTACATTCAGTTTATATTGGCAGCCATTTCTCACCCGAAATTTTAAATGTTGTGGGTTCCAGAAAGATACCGTGAAGATGCAAAAACTTTGTTTCTGTCGGAGTGTCAGGCAATGAAAACTACAACCTCAGGACAGCGCATCCAACAGCACGAATTCCGTGTCGGAAAACGAAAATGGGGCCTTTTATAATTTTTTTGTGGATTCTGCCGAGGAAGCGGTACAAAATTTAGCGAACAGTGATGCGATGGCCTATTTGCCGGAAAAAAGAAAAGATTGTTCAGTCTTGCATACCTATGCTACAGTAAAATGTTTATTTTTTAAATTTAATACCACAATCCCTTCTTCTGCACCTGTGGAACGGGTGTTTAGTAGCGGAAACCAAATTCTGACACCAAGAAGAAATAATTTAGGTGACAATACGTTCGAAATGTTAATTTTAAAAAATTCATTAAACAATACATAAAAAAAATAGTTATAAAAAAATACATAAAAAGTTTTCAGTTATTCTATTCGCCAAAGCTTCAAAAAGTATCTGTTTTCCTGTATCTTGTATCTAGATACATTTCGAAAAAATCGAAAACAATCTCTATCTAGATACTTTTATCTTCCATATATCTGTATCTGTATCTAGATACTTTTAAAAATATCTGTCCCCAACACTGCCTACGGGCGGCTTTAAAAGTTAGGTCTGCCAACTACAGTTTCCAGAACTATATACAAAATTTTACATCACAATTTGGTCAGTGTCTATAAGATCACAGGTAGTTACAAAATTTTGAACCGTAATTCGGTAGAGGATTAAAAATCCACCGCAGTTCGAAGAGGCCGTTATGGTTTGCTATATTATAAAACTTCATTTGTCAGGTAGCAGTAGTTTAAAAGTTAGCAGCTGCTCGTATCTTGTGAACTTTTCCTGGTACAGTATGTACTAAATATTATAAGTAGTGTAGTTGGAATACATTTATAAATTGCAGTAGGTAGGTACTTGGAAGTAATGAAGTGTCTTTACATCTAAAGGAAATAATTTCTGAATTTGCAACTGACATTATCGAGTTGAGCACTTTCGTAGAAGCTATCAACTCCTTGGTAAAAGTAATAAGCAGGGCCGGTCCTAGTATTTTTGGCGCCGGAGGCAACATTTTCAAAAGCGCCTATGTAGATGTGCCTAAAGGGTTTTTTGTAGGTGTTATAAAACAAATGAAACATTTAAAACAGGTTTTATTTTTACAACTAACAAATAAAAAAAATACCTACATAGATAATTATAAAATATTAATTTATATTAATTTTACGGGTTGAATGATTTTACGAGGGTCTATTTCTTTGGCAATGTCTTTTTCAATAGATATAATAGCGAGGTCGTTAAGCCTATCTTGTGTCATTGTTGACCGAAGGTAATTTTTTATTATTTTTAATTTAGAAAAACTTCGCTCTGCTGAAGCGACTGAAACTGGGATGGTCAGTAAAAGTTTTAGGACAATTGCAATGTTCGGGTACAATGATAATATTTCGTTTTTGTGCAAATAATTTAGAACATCTATTGGTGCGAATACACTGGGTGGTAACAACAAATCTTGTAACTCCCTATACAAATCGTTACCATCAACGTCTTTATTTTCTTCATCTGTCAATGCCAGTTGAAGGTCCATACAATTTTTTAACAACTCATTTGGTGGTATCTCTTTTAAATTTTTAAAATTATATAAAAAGCTAAAGAGCTCACAGTGTTCCTGAAGAAGCTGAAACCTTTCTGAAACCGCATTTATTGCAACATCTAAAATTACATAATAAAATTCAATTTGGAATTTTTTTTGGGGATCTATAATATTTTCATCTTTAGCCTCATAATTAAAATTTGGTTTTATTTTACGACTGCGTAAAGGTAAATGATTTTTAAACACTGGTTGAATGTCCAGGTTTAAAGCTGCAGCATTTTCTGCAGCGGCCTTTAACACTAATAAAAACTCACTATCAGATCTCCATTGAACTAAATTACTCTTAATATCCTGTAGGAGTCTCAAACATTCTAAAATATTTAAATTTGGTTTTTGTAATAAATTACTAACAACATGTATTTTATAAGGAATTCACGTTCGGTAGATGTAACTAGATTTGGTAACTTTTTTTTTTAAGCTGTGTAACTGCGGACATAATTGTTCTAGTGTATAATGTATTACTGGAATGTCAGAAAGTAGCTATCAAAAATGTGACATGTAAGTAAGTAAAGGTCAAATATCGAAAATGTGATGGTTTTGTGGTAATCTGGTGAATCTATTTTTGAACCAAGGAGAAAATCGCATCCCTCTAAAAGCCCAAAGAGCAACCCGCATGTAAAATTTTGAATCTTTTCCCTTCACTAGTTTTTTTTAGGAGGACAAGCTTTGATGTCATCATCATGGATCCACAATTTCACCATGGATCCGTTCTGGTATATCCATGTCTCATTCAAGAAAATGAAAAGTAAATCTTCACCACAATCACGCAATTGGAGATAGGTACCGCCTTAGAAATTTGATTCTGGCAGCTATAACGTGTTTAAAATGTGAAAAACTTCGCCTTCGGAAACCTAAATTTATACGTGTATTATGTACAATTATTTTCAAAGCCAAGTGTTTTACCTCTTACAAAACAATAACGATTATATAAAACTTAAAAACCAATTGTAGAACGGAACCAACAAAGCATGTAGGTATATAAATCTGCGCAGTCGTCTTTCTGATTCTGATTATAATATTAACGGCACAAACGCCACTGTATCTGTATTATTTTAAAATTCGAAAAACACTCGACAACACTAGCGAACTTTACGGAGAATATTTCTGCCACCAGTTTAACTGTTTCCGTTTTACCCAATTTTTTGAAAACCACGAAATATTTCTTGTTTCTTTTCCTTTAAAATGAGCTTTCTCGTGATTACTTTTATGGAAACTGTTTCCACGCTGTATTTAAGGATTTTCTAGAAACGAAGCGTGTTGAAATTAGAAAAACTTCGTTTTTTTCCACACAATTCAGATTTGACATTTGAATTAGAAAATTAGACAGTTGATGCCAATCTTAAATTTCTAGTGATCTTAAGATTGCAACTTAACCACAGAAAGGTTTCTGTCAGTTACTTCTACCGAACGTGAATGCTTATTACTTAATATGTTGTACCAAATTTCTACAGAGCAAATAAATTTAAATGAAATGATTTTTCGGGCTAAAGATTCTGCAGTGACACGAGATTTTAGATCTTTATTGTCTTCTGCGGATAATTTCAACAATGAATCGTATATGTCACCCAAGTTAAACTTAAACGGCTTGATAGCATCAATTCTGCTTGACCAACGTGTTTCTGATAAAGGTTTTAAAGTTAAATTTGAAACATGTTTCAAAAGTACATTCCAGCGAGAAGTTGATGCAGATAAATAAACATAAATTTCTTGAATAAGATTAAAAAAAGAAATTCCTTCTACTGTCGAAGAAGCTGCATCATTAACAACCAAGTTAAGTGAATGATTGGCACAAGGAACGTAAAAGGCCCTCGGATTTAAATTTTTTATTTGCTGCTGAACTCCAACATTTTTGCCCCGCATATTCGCACCATTGTCATAACCTTGCCCACGAATGTCATTAATGGACAAACCAAGCTCTTTTAATTTTGTTAAAACTGCTTCAGTAAGTCCTACTCCACTGGTATCGTGAACTGGGAGAAAACACAAAAAATGTTCGTTAATTTTATAAAAATTATTTTCGAAAGTTACAAAACGAATAATTAAAGTCATTTGTTCAGTATGACTTTTATCTGGAGTACAGTCTAAAATAATGGAGAAGTATTTTGCTTTCAAAATATTTTGGACAATGATTTTTAACACTGCATCGGATATTAAATGTAATAATTCATTTTGGATATTTTTGCTTAGATAATGATTTCTACATTAGTCATTTTTTATTCTTAATAGATGTTCAGATAGTACTTCGTCAAACTTTGAAATGGCTTCAATTAATTGCAAAAAATTACCGTTGTTGTTATTATATAAATTGTCTGAATTTCCTCTAAAAGCTAATGACTGACCAGCTAAATATCTTACAATAATAATTAATCTTTCCAAAACATTTTCCCAGTGCCGTTTTTCGGCGTCAATCAATTTTTCATGTTCACTGTCTATAGTTTTTTGTGTTTTCAAGCGAAGCGCCAATTCTTTCCATTGTTTAAATGCTGTTGTATGATTTTTACTGATCTCATGTCTTTCTATGGCACGCCCAAGATTTTACCATTGGCAGAAACCGTCACTACACCAATTGTTGTCACTGCTACTATTAAAAAGTTTGCAGGGAAAACAAAACACTGCGTCTTTTTTTAAAGAGTACAAAAGCCACGATCTTTCAATTTTTTGGTTATTGCACAGCACTCGTTCATAATAATTTTCACTAAAACGCCTACCATTTGTTAACGGAAATAAACAGTCCCTTTGTTTAACTTGAACAGGTCCTTTTTTTACAAGTATTAATCTTATGTTATCCGTAACCTCTGATGGCCATAACGACGGATCATCAGAAATTTCCGTAATTTCTAATTGCGTTTCTGCAGCTACTTCCTCCAGTGGTTCTTCTGCTGCTATAGCTGAAGGTGATACGGATACCTCCGAAAATGTGGGAGAAGTCGAAGGTTCATCGTGAATCACTTTGTCCGATGGTGGAAGTAAAAATTTCTTCAAGGAACCCTCTTGTTTTTTTATTTCTGCTTGTTTTGCAATTTTTCTTTTATGGTTATCCCACCCAGATAATTTTCTTTTCATTCCAAGTCCGGACATCTGTTAATTTCAGACATATTTTTTTAATTTCTTATACACATTCAGTGGGCGGATGTAATTTTATATTTTGAATTTTATTTTTCTTACCTTTGTTAAATCACTGACACTGAAAGAATTCACGTTATAATACAATGTTATTAAAAGAAAGCAGAAATGAACGACAATCTGGTTTTTGTTTGTTTCGTATGCTTGCAAAGACAAGACTAAACTGTGACTAAACTTATTTTGCGAAAATTCGGGGACAGAACATGTGTTTCTCCCCTAAAATAAAAAGTATACATTACCAAACAAAGATCCCGACAAATGAAGTGTTTATTTATTAGTGCCTAATATATATTGGGTCTCGGTGTCTGACAGTCCAACTTCCGGTCTTGACGGCCAAGGCGCCAGGCTTTTACCCTCAGGCCGGTTTAAAGCATAAAGATATCGCTTACATTTTAGCGAAGGCGTTTACTACCCGATTCCGAAATCTAGACAAAAATGCATGTTTCAAATATTTTCAATAATTTAAAATTGAATTTAGCCACATTTGGCGCCTGTTTCAAGTTGGCGCCTATGGCAAGTGCCTCCTCTGCCTCCCCAACAGGGGCCCTGGTAATAAGTAAAAATACGACATACCTTTATAGACACGTGCATCTTCCAAAATCACAGTTCCAAATTTTTTGCATTAAACATCCACTATAAAGATTGCACACAGTTCCATCACCATCACACACTGAAATTAAACGCCAGAATCCTATAATAATAACAACTGTAATGAAAGTTCCTTCGCCACAGGTTTACTTCGTTGTTTTACGCATTAACAACACTTCAACACTTGACAGTTACACCGGCGAAAGCACCGAAACTGCACATGCTCAAGGGGTGAACAAAATACGGTAAACACCAACACCTGATACTCAACGACGGAACGGAAACTTGAAACTTGAAACTGAAGTACTGAACATCGAAATCGACGAATGACGAATGATCGAATTGGTTCTGTTGTATCACCGTTGCGTCTTGCGCATTGAGTATTATGAAGTTTATTGTGCACAACAGGTAGCGTCACGCATTCACGGAACCACGGCACGGAACCTTTCCAATGACGTATATACAGACCCATTTTTAACTCTGAATGCTCTGAACATAATGTACACCGCAATCCACAATGCATAATGTCCCTATGTTCAATCTGAAAAATAACACATCAATGTATTGGAAGTATGCAACCAATAATACATAAAACTACGTGTTAAAAGAAAAGATTGGTCTAGTATTTAGACAGTACTTCCCTCGCTGTCGGAAACGTGACGACGGCATGCCTATTATGTTTTTTTTTTCATTACATTATTGTAGCGGAGCATTTTAAAAAAAGTTTGGATAGATGTAGTGCACCATGTAGTGTAATACTAAGAAAAATAAGGCTAGGCGGTTGAAATTTATGCGCTGCGTATGGACCACGGCAGACCAGTGGCTCGCAACCGATGTTACACATCGCGAAGAAAATTATAGTAGAAACGTTTCTGTTGTATACAATAAAATTTTACAATGTCATTACGAGGGGTTACCTAAGCTGTTCACTCACTGAGTGTCCCACCGCCTTGGCATGGGCCGTTTTTGTTCAACCAGAAGAAGGGTAACTAAGAATCGCTCGGGTTATTGGTGTTCTACTTGTCCGGTTTTCAAGTTACAATTTATGGTGGGTATGAACCGCTGTGAAATTAACTGGCTTAAACCATCATAAAATTTTATTGTACACAACAGGAACGTTGTCACTGTATGAGAAAACTAACGTTAGCTGTACGTCAGTTGATAATTTTAAAATCCATATCCACGACATAATAAAAATAATATTTTTAATAATTTTCAAGTGTCGGTCTCGCTGAAACTAAAACTATTTCTGTAAAATATTAAAAATGATGCACAATTGGAAAGCGAGAAGCGGGTAAGGCAAGGATGCATCGGGCGCACTTCAGACGGGTATATAGGATGAATAAATTTCGACCGCCCAGCTTTATTTATAAACAACGACTTCATAGCAAAACGCAGCCGTGCGTGATGTTTGACGTCCCGCATGCTGTTGAATACGCCAAGGTCATCAAAAGAGGTTATGAGTGCAAAAAATTCATTTACAGCACATTATCAACGGGAATACATTACATCGGAAGAATGTCACGTAGACATTTGTTTGATTTGAATGAGTTTATCGCCCCAAAACAGATGACTAAAATTATTCATAAGCCTCCATTGAACAAAATATTCTGAATGTTATTATTATAATTCTTACCTTATCATTAATTTATTGTTATAAAGACGAGCGTATTCTCACATTTTCCAGAAAATGGGGTGGCTCGTTTTTAATTTGATTAACAATAAATTAACTGATTGATTAATTTTTTTGAGTCACCTGTTTAAGCAAATCTAAAAAATATGAATGCAATGATTAAAAGTCTGTTCAAATGTTGCACATTTGCGAAAGAATTTATTCGGCAAAATTTGGAGATGCCGTAATCAATTTTTTGGGGTTGATAAACCAATACATTTTCATTACAAAGTTACCATGCTTACAATAACTACAAAACGTCAAGATTTCAACGCATTCAGTTTTGCAATTCTTGATTTAATCAATAAAATAAATTGACTCAGTCATTAGTTTTTTCCACACACCCCTTAGAAGCAAATCTAAAAAATATGTATGCAGTGATAAATTACAATTATAGACTCATCATACTTTGCACAATGCACATTTAAGATAGCATTTTTTCGGAAAAATTTTGGGCTGGCGTGATCAATTTTTTAAGGGGGGGATGAGCAAATATATTTTGATCAACAATTTACCATGCTTATGATACCTTTAAAACATCTCCAAGATTTCAAAACATTAATTTTTTGAGTCACCCTGTATATTCAAATAAAAAATATGAATGGAATGATAAATTACAAGTACAGACTCATCATATTTTCTACATTTTAGAGAGGATTTATTCGACAAACTTTTCAGGTGACGTCATCAATTTTTTGGAGGGGACAAGTAAATATATTTTGAACAAAAACTTATCATGCTTATCATAAATGTAAACCATCTGCAAGATTTCAAAGCATTCGGTTTTGCAGATTCCAAATTAAATGTCAAAATGTTGTTTCCTAATTTTGATTTTTTTCCAAAAATCTGGACGTTTTGGGTAAAATCTCAATTCGGATCATAAACTACATTTGTAAGACTATGTTATTTGATACAATCTAAAACCCATTTACTATGTAGAATTTTGACGTGACGTCATCACATTAGTGGTGGGGATGATTAAACAAATTTTGGTTAGCGTTTTTCCATCTACATCCTATCGTGACCCCTAGAGGACGAAGAAATAGGTCTCCCGTTTCCATCTGTCTGTCGGTCTGTACGTTTGCCCGTCTGTCCGTCTGTCTGCCGTCCCGGATTTTTATTAGACAAATAATCTCCGAAAGTACTGCGCCGAGTGTTGTCACATTTCGTATTTATATTAGGTATATCATTTACATGTTACATGATATACCTAATATAAATACGAAATGTGACAACACTCGGCGCAGTACTTTCGGAGATTATTTGTCTAATAAAAATCCGGGACGGCAGACAGACGGACAGACGGGCAAACGTACAGACCGACAGACAGACGGAAACGGGAGACCTATTTTTTCGTCCTCTAGGGGTCATGATAGGTCGATAAAATGTAAATGTTGTCAGGGTTAACGAAGGCATTGAATTCTCTTCGGCATAACATAAGATTTTTAATTGTATACTTCTTCAATTAGGACATAATTTGATCTGTTTCTCCAGTGTAATTTATCATTCCATTAATATTTTTTGGATTTGCATATACAGGGTGACTCAAAAAAATTAATGAATGTGTGAATATATTTTATTTATTTAATCAGGAACTACAAAACCGAATGCTTTGAAATATTGGAGATGTTTTACAATTATCATAGGTATGGTAAATTTTTAGTCAAAATATATTCCTCATCCCCCCCCCCCCCTAAAAAGAGATGACGTCACCTCAAAATTTTGTTGAATAAATCCTATCTTAAATGTACAAAAAACATAATAGGCATGCAGTCGTCACGTTTCCAACAGCGAGAGAAGTACTGTCTAAACTCTTTAGACCAATTTTTTATTCTGATTCTTACGTTCCCATAAATTTAAAAAAATAGGTAGGATATAAACATTGAATTAAGAACAATTTTATTGTAGCTAGTCAAGTAACGAACTTTGTAGTCGTGCTTTAAAATTTAAAAAATACGAGGTTAAACCACTTGTTGCAGAAGATCTTTAAGTAATAAAATGTCATATTTTTTTTTAAGAAATTATTACCATATTTATGGTTGGTTTCTTTACGTTGTGGTGATGGTGACCGAATTTGAATCAAATTTTCGCGCTGAAATTAATTAACAGCGGCGCGAAACCACATTTGAATAATTTGAATTTGAAAAAAAATCAATCAAAAAAATCGTTAAACATAGGGAACCATGTGGACGTTAGCGCTTTGCGGGTGGTTGGTAGCTCGCCAGGGGATGTTTTAGTTAGAGGGCGGTAGAGTAAACAAGATAGCGGCACGGAGAGAGCATGGTGAAAGCGTCATGATTGTTTGGTTCGGTGTTGTGTGAGCATGGTGAAAAGGACGCTGTAAGTTAGCTAGGTTAAATTAGTTGGTTTGATAATTAATAAAACGGAGGAAGCCCAGTTTTCCCCAACCCGCGCAGCTAATTCTTGCGGCTTTCTAATCAGAAAAGTGCTAATTTTCGACCGACGCTACACGTGCTGTAAATTTGTTTTATTGTTTGTAAATTTACCTATCAGGTTAGGATTTTAATCGTTAACTGGTGCTAACACAATTTAACAGACACTTGCTAGGAGATTTCATGAAATTCACTTAGTCAGGATAACACCGCTTGTTTACAAGTTATGAATTCTAATACTTAAGTGTTACATTATAACACTTCTTAATTCTTCACACGAGATTGCTAATAATTCATTTATTATATCGCGAACTGGCGGCGGCTTAAAATAATTTCTTCCCTTAGGCAGTTATCATCGTTATCATCATTACACCACCGAGGCATTTCCTCGCAACATTAAAGACAGATTACATCACCGAGGCATGTCCTCGCAACGTTAAAGATTGATTACATCAGCAAGGCATTTCCTCGCAACGCTAAAAATTAGATCACTCAGATGTTTTTTCCTCGCAACGATGACTGGATATTTTTACTTATTTATCATGTGTTTTGTTTGGGATAAGCAGTTCGCGATATTATAAACTCTCACACCTAATTGTTTTAAGTAACCAATCATTTGGATCAAGACATAATTTAACATAATGTTGAACTCCAAGACGAATTTTTTCAACATAACATTGCCACGGCACATACAGCAGTACAATTCTTTGATAATATAGTGATAAGTTTTTCGTTTCCTGAGTACCCCCCAAGGTCACCAGATTTAACCCCTCTGGATTACTTCTTGTTTGGTCATCTAAAACACACTATTTTTAAAACTTCTATTCACATCATAGAAAGAACTGAAAGACAGAATTACCGAAGAGTGTGCTCGCATTATTCTGCTACACTACAAAATGTATTTGATAACATGAAAAGACGTGTCAATTTGTGCATACAGGAGAATGGATACCATTTTCAACAGTTCAGTATTCACAAATCTGCAGAAGTTATTTTCTTTCACTAACTTTTCTAGTTTTCAACAAGCAAGAGCTAAACATCTATGTTAACGGAATTTAGTTTAGAAATAAAAACGAATGAGTTCTACATATGCATGACTTCATTACCATGAAATATGTAATTGACGGAAAGCAGATAAAAAAAAATTGTAAATTTTTTAAAAAATGTATCTGATTTTTTTGCCATAAAACAAAAAAAAAACTCTACAAAGTTCAATATTTGTTATTTTTGATGTTTTATTTACTTTTGTAAAATAATATTTTCTTAAAACATTTTCTGCGTTTCGTTTTTTAACACATTTTTACAAAGTAATGGTATATCTAATATTTTCGAGCCTCACGAAGTTATTTCATTCATTATGCTTTTCTGAACATTTTACGGTAATTTGCGCTTGTGAACATTAGTCAGATTATATAATAAAGCTAATTAAAAAAAAAAATGCAAAATCTGAAATATAAAAATTACTTTTTCCTTGTTTTTTTTTTAAGTAGTGAATTTACGTACGCACGTGGGCCATTATTCTCCATTTGCAAATTTAATAAGATGACTCTAATAAATAAAAAAGTTAATCAGGGTGTCTTATTTTAGCTAACTTACCCTGTATTCTCTTTAAACATCACATTTCATGTTCACATCTCACTTACCACTTTTAACGGTTTATGAGGCAGTACGATATTCTGCATTGCCAGTCCTCTATTATGTGACTAAGTAAAGAAACGGTTGTAAAAAATAACTATATTTTAACAAGTAATGTAATTTTTACATATTTCAAATACTACAAGTTCAATAACAAACAAACTAAATGCACTGGTAAAAAAATGGATCAGATCAAACAATCACTTGAAGTTCATTTCCATTTTATTAAAAAAAAAAATTATAACAACTTCAAGTTCATGCCAACTTTTAGTGACATTACAATATTTTACATTCGTTACAGTCGCGTTACAAAAATAATAAAACTAACACGAACATGCTTTCAACTCTTCACTATTATCAAAACTGGGAGTCGGAAAGCAAATACATTCAACAAAAGAACCACACAAACTTAATGTAAGTTACTGACGTTCGGTCAAGATATAGTGGAAGTCTTTGACACGAATGTCATTTCACAAGTTCACACACTTGGAAAGTTGCACTGAACTAAAACCTAACTAGCATTGTCTTTTCTAGCGGTGGTGGGTTTAGTAACAAAATCAGTTCTTAGAGAGGATGTTTACATCATTCCGCCCATTCCTCCCATACCTCCCATGCCACCCATGCCACCTGATGGAATTGGAGGTTCTTCTTTTGGAATTTCAGTGATTACTGCTTCAGCGGTGGTTAAGAGGGATGCAACTCCTGATGCGTCAATTAAAGCTGTGCGTACCACCTATAGAAGTTATAGTGAGAATACAATACAGTACAAAACGAAAGAAAAATTAGCTACCTTCGTGGGGTCAATAATGCCTCTTTCATACATATTGACATATTCATTGTTTAGTGCGTCGTAGCCATAGTCTCCTTGTTGTTGTTCAACTTTAGCAACAACACTAGCACCATCCACTCCTGCATTTTTCGCAATAGTCATGCAAGGGACTTTGAGCGCCCTTTTAACGATTTCAATACCTATAAAAATATACCTAAAATACGAGTTATTTGTCTAGTTAACAGCTTACCAATTGTTTGGTCATTGTTTGCTGGTTTAATATTATCTAAACTGCTTGAGCACCTGAGCAAAGCGGTGCCACCTCCAGGGACAATTCCTTCTTCTACGGCTGCTCTTGTAGCATTCAAGGCGTCAGTTACTCGGTCCTTCTTCTCATTAACTTCCACCTCACTGCTACCGCCTACTTTCAGCAATGCAACGCCGGAAGCCAATCTGGCTAATCGTTCTTGCAGCTTTTCTTTTTCGTATTCTGAGGTGGTATTTTCGATTTGGTCTTTGATTTGGTCAGCGCGTTTAGTTATATCATCTTTTTTGCCTTTTCCTTTTAAAATAAGTGTGTCATCTTTGGTTATTACAATTTCACCAACTTGGCCAAGGTCAGAGAGTTGGACATCTTCTAGTTTGACAATGTTGGCCTCATCTCCAAAGACAATGCCACCGGTTGCGATTGCCATATCTTGTAGGGTAGCGTTTCGATTGTCTCCAAAGCCTGGAGCTTTAACAGCGGCGACTTGGAGACCTATGCGTAATCTGTTGACGACAAGGGTAGTCAAGGCTTCACCGTCAATATCTTCAGCTACTATTATTAAAGGTTTCTTTTGCATGTTTGCTAACTCTAAGGCTGGGACGATGCTCTGAACGGATGAAATTTTCTTTTGGCTGAGCAGGACCAAAGCCTCTTGATATTCCACTTTGGCTCCTGTTTGAAATTACAATTTAGATATGGGTCTTGATTTGATATTTCTTTTGAAACATTACTATCACATTTAAATTTTAACAAATAATACATACGCCGCGCAATGTGCCATAAAAATACCAATATTGTTGCACTCACTCTAGAATGACAATCCACAAATTAGAAATTCAAAATTTTACTTTAAGTTCGATTGTTTACATTTGAAATTTGCTCTGTTACAAACTTAAGACATAAAACAAGGTCTTGATGAGTTTCCTTGACCAAAGGGTAAACAAATTGTTCACTTTATACAATAGACAGTGAAGCCACAAAAATGTTACGCATTTTTGTGGACATTTGTGTTATAAGTGTATTATAACAGTGAAGTGTGAATAATATTAACAATATTTAGACTGTCAAAATCTGATCACTTAGTGTCTTCAATTTACTCGGTAAACATCAAGATCACCACGAAAATTGTGATGTTAAACAGTAATTTTTATTTTATAAAGCAATTTTAACTTTAGGGGAACTCGTATAACTGAGAAAATCCTAGAAAAAATAGTCATTGTTATTAAGAATTCCCGACGTTGTAACAGAAAACGTGACCGTGATTGCAATAGCGCTGGCAATCGAATAGCGATGAGCATCACTTCCGTTATGCCGAAGCCTGGTAATTATAACTAATAAAGTGTATTTGACGCACAGTTAATTTCATATTTTCTCGACGTTTCATTGTTCTTAAAAGATGGAAAAGTAAGTTTCCCGTTTTCTGTCGTCTGTTGTACAACAAAAAACATGATAAATCTCTAATCTGAATATGTTTATCAAATATTATAATTTATCCAAGAAACTGGACTTAAAAGGTTTGTGAAGGCGTGAGAAGATCTATCTAAACAACTTTAGGCCATTTTTTGGATTTCATTCCAAATCTATTAGGGTACATTTTAAAAGGACGTCAAAAATTGAATATTAAATACTGGAAAAATTGTATTGAAAATGGACTGGGAAAACGTGGATCGTTATTTTGTCATCAAAAATTAATGCCACATTACTAAATACCAGTCAGACTTCATTTGAAGAAAGTAACTATAATTTTGTTGTCCTGTAATCATTAAAAAAACGTTAGCATCTCAAATTTTTTTTTGATTAATCAATGCTGGTATCTTGCCAAACTTTGATTGTATAAATTTTATTTTATTTTTTTTTTAAATCATCCGTATACGTAAAGTTAAAGACATGAATAATTTGAAACCATAGAAAAAGCTGTCACAGGTACAGATGACGTCTTTTGGACGGAAACGATTCGTTTGCATACATTATGAAACATCGAAAAAAAATTACGACATTTGTCAAAACTAAAAATAAACACCATAACCGGTTTTACAGTTATTTTTACTTCCCGAATAATGCTAAAGAAAAAAAATGGTCAAAGGTTATTTCAACAGAAGTTCCCTCGCCCCTGAAGTGTATTTCAGCAAATCCTGATTCTTTGAAAAAATAGTAAAATTTTGCGATTTTTATTTTGTGATAATCGCCATAAACTAAAAACCAATGGCGTAAATAAGATTCCTATAATCCCTGAGCCGCAGGGACGCAAATTCCAAGAGGGCGCGATCTGAACAATATGAAAAATATTTAAAGCCAACAGGAAAAAATGTATTCTCAGTAGATGCTTAATTTTGGATGTTTTTACTTCGAAGAATTTGACCATTGGGACGTTTAAATAACAAGCATTAGCGGCGGCATTTGTGTTAAAAGAAAATGAAATTTAATTGATTTTGTCTCCTCAAAATAGCGAAAAGGAGTAACTAAATAATTAATTAAGCTGTAATGGAGCAAAACGATCCGAATATTATCGTTAGTGAGGAGCTGTTGTTACAATAATTATTTAGTAGTTATTAAATTTTCGAGAGTATGGAGTACAGTTCTTGATATGATAAAAAAATAAATAAATAAATGGAAAACACCGATAAATGGAATCGAACCGCCGATCTTTCTGCTGCAAGCAAGGCTGAGCACCACATGTCGATCGGGCATGTCTTTCACAGCTACATACGTGTTATGTAACTTAGGAAGAATATTTAATGGTGGGGACAATGAGTCAAATTTTGGTTGTTTTACCATTTATACGATATTTTTAACATATATATGAAATTTTACAATAAACGGTCTGATGGTTTTGGAGATTTTTTGTTTAATACAAATTTACATAGACAGCAGATAGACCGAAGAAAATAGGAGACCTATTTTTTCTACTCAAGGGCCATGAAACGTCAAGAAAACAAAAGTAGCCGTTCGTCAGATAGATCATATTACAATAGTTCCCTAGCTTACGTTTTAGAAGTAAAAAGTTGATCTGTTTAAAGAAAAGTAGTTTTCTTTTGGCCAGAAATGTGCATAGTTTTCTGTCACTTTTTAAAATTCTTATTTTCAAAGTGTAAGCTAAGGAAGTATTGTAATAGGCTCGATCGGGCGACTGGTTACTTACTTTTATGCTTTTTCGACGTTTCATAATTTCCGTCCACCCGTCTGTCTTTAATTAGACAGACAATGTTCGGAACCACCGGACCGATTGTTATCAAATTTTACATATGTTAGGAATATCGTGTAGATGGTCAATCGCTAACCAAATTTTACAATAGTTCTAAATGTCGTTTAAATTTGATAAAATAATGTATTCCTGCACTTGTGGTTTACGAATCCGTGTTCATATTTTACCCCAAACATCAAGAATTTTGGAAAGTAATCAATCAAAACTGGTTAATCTGTAACAATTTAACTTTGGAAGTGGAAAACCGAATGGTTTGAAATCTCGCAAAATTTTTAAGGTTATCGTAAGCATGGCAGATCGTTATCAAAACTTTATCTCCCCCTCCCCCTAATTGATGACATCATCTTCAAATTTTGCCCCCCACATTTCATAAAACATTATGAGTCTATTCTTGTTGTTTATCAATGCATTCACACTATTTTCACTTTATGGAGGTTATCACAAAAAAATCATCAATTACAATTTTATAATTTTTCCGTGGAGGTAGAATGACCTCCATTCGACCTCCATGAATTTTTCAAAGAAGCGGGATTTGTTGCACTGTACTTCATCCCGTTTGCACTTTTAATCACCTAATATGTTTTGTTTAATTTGACAGATTTATTTGCAAATATGTATAATTAAGTAAAACAACGTTAATCAGGTGATTAACGTATGTTTTATTTAATTTGGGCGATCTGCACACAAATCTGTCAAATTAAGTAAAATATAACTCCAATCAGGTGATTCAAAGTGCGGTGCAAACGGACATTAATTACTTAAAAAAAAAAACCGGCCACAACCCACTTCGTGAACAAACATGATCACATATCCGTCAAAATACTATTATTACAGAAGGTTAAACACAAATTACTATATATAAAAAAAAAATTTGTAAAACTGTAGATGCAATCTTTGGTTTTAATTCTGAAACTTACGACGCGACCTAATTTTTTACCGAAACAAAATTTATATTAAAAAGGAAAAAAAAAACTGTTCAAGTTCAGCTTCAGTCGGCTCACATTTTTAAAGATTCGACATTCTAGAAGACTGAACTCATTTCTTTTGCACATTTCCGACACCTAATCGATTAGAACACAAATCGATCAAGCTCTAAGATGTGCCAAATCAAAAATAACCACAACCTGAATTTTAACTTACCTTTTGAGGTGTTAACAAAGTATGGTGAAATATATCCACGATCAAATTTGAAACCTTCAATGACTTCCAATTCATCATTTAAGGTCTTTCCATCCTTAACCGTGATTACTCCTTCCTTCCCCACCTTTTTCATTGCATCAGCAATTAAGTTACCCACAGAGTTATCACCATTGGCTGAAATGGTAGCGACTTGACATATCTCTTCTGGCGTAGTAACAGGTTTTGATAACGACTTCAATGTTTCAGTAATTTTTTCTACAGCTAACATGATTCCCTTTCGAATCTCCACGGGATTAGCCCCCTTGCCAAGGTTCTCAAAACCTTCTTTGGCAATTGATCGAGCCAACACTGTCGCTGTAGTTGTGCCATCACCAGCTTCTTCATTTGTGTTATTAGCCACGTCTTGCACAAGTCGAGCTCCAATGTTCTGGAATTTATCCTTCAATTCCACGCCTTTGGCGACTGTAACGCCGTCTTTCGTGATTTTGGGGGAGCCCCACGACTGCTCTATGATAACATTGCGCCCCTGAAACGAATTATGCAACACTGTTTGCTTGATGATTAGAATGTTACCTTTGGACCCATGGTCACCGCAACGGCATCTGCTAGCACATCGACCCCTTGGAGCATTAGGGCTCGAACTTCTGGGCCGAAACGCACATCTTTGGCGTACCAGCGCTGGATTTGGTGGAGTTTGTTGGCTTTAGTCAGAGCCACTGACCGCATGGTTGATGGTAGACGATACATCTGAAAATTTGTTTGTGAATGTGTTATGTATCCGCAGAATATGAAAAAAATGTCAAAAGTGGATTCAGTGAAAATTTCAAACAAATACAGAGCCTACTAATGATAAAGAAAATGGCCGGGTGCGACATAACCTTCAAAGTTGGTGGACTGATTTTACAATTTTTTTAGAATGTGGAGATGGAATGACTTAATTAAATATAACGATTAAGTTTTAATCCAGAATTTGTTTTGAATTAATTAACACCGAATAAATTTAAGGAATAAAGTGGTGGACACGTGTATCGCTGACAAGATCTATACATTTTTAGCACAAAACGATGGTTTAACATAGTTTCTTTTAAAGCGATTAAAGCAGAGCATTTATGGAGCAAATAACTGTTAAAACTTACCGTTGAAATTGCAATTAATACCACAAATCCGCGAAATAAAAACTACGATTTACCGGCTCGACCGCCTGTACGCACGTTTCTAGAAATTCTAGAAAAAGAGAGAACGTGAGACGTGAGTGGCAAAGAGCGCCTAATTTGAACGGAGCCTCATAGATGGCGGAGTCTTTGGATCTTTATTCTCCTTTGTTCGAAATAGTAAATATTTCAAAAAAATTGCTCCTGCGGCATAGACGAGCAGTTACTTTGTTTGTCGTATATATTTTCAAATTAGATTGACCTTTGTTTTAATTTACTCAAAATGACCGGCCCTCGCAGACACCGTCATGTCAAGAGAAAAAACGTGAAGTGTAAAATAATTTATGTCTTGGTTAACTGATTAAATGTAACGTTATTGTTATGATCCATTTGAAATAACTATGTTATAAGTCAATAACTAAATTTATTGGGACAAAAATTAATAAGAACTGGTCGGCAACCATCAATACAAACCTTAAATTCAAACGAAATTAAATATGTAATTGAAAACGACAATTAAAATAGATATAGTTTCCCCAGTCCTAATTCGGTTTTATGATAGTACCCCATTGTGTAAAAGTTAGGCTCCTTAGCAATAGATTACTACTGCGGGTGATAGGACAGTCATATACAGGATGGTTAAATCTCTGTTTATGACTGTCCCATCACCGGCAGCAGTAATCTGTTGTTAAGGAAGTTAACTTTTACACATCATAAAACTGAATTAGAACTGGGAAAATTGAACATATTCCATATCTCCAATATCCTACACAATCACTACCATAGTTTATTTTGCCCTACGAGCTTAAATGCTTCTAGTTTACAAAGTACATAATTTTCTTTATAAAAACTAAGAACATAATTTCTTAATTATTAATAATAATGTTAGAGCCTCTGGCGGGGACCTGTTTCACCCATCCCCACCCGTAAGGGTGGGAGCCAGAGCCACCCCCACCTTGGAACACAGGGTAGCATTCATTCTTAATTCTTAACTAATTCATACACATTCAATTCTCAATTCTCAATTCGTAACTAACATTCAACTATCTCGACCGCACGGTCATATAATATTCTATACTTACCATTCTTATTTATCATAACACTTGTCACTAGCAATATACATTTATCTTACTGTTCGCTGGTCTTATTCATTTATACAAACTTCGACATGGTCCTTCGAGCCGGATTAGCGACAGAATAACAGTGGTAGTGATAAGTGTAATTCTCAACATATCATTCATCGGCTGGAATTCAGCAAAGTAGTTATCAAAACATCACCCAGAAATCATCCGCGCAGTGTTCAACTATCGGTGACGACCGCGAGTGCTGTGCAAAATCCTCAAGTATCATTCAGCGTCAGCCAAGATAATTCTATCCAGGAATCCAGAATTCCAGGTAAGCTTTAATTCTGTTTGGTTGGTGTAATACATTATTCTCGTACTCAAGATGGTGGTAATCCAAGACAATACTTTTGTTAAATTTTCAATTCTTCTCAGCGAAATAGATTCACATTCTAATTTTATATCAAATGTTGCAAATCATCAAAAAAGAGGCCACTTAAAGCGTCGATATGAAGACGTACAGCGAATTTATTCAGAATTACAAATGCTTGTAGTTCAGCATAAATCTGAAACAATAGTAGTCCCGAATGACACGAGTAACACGGAAACGATCAAACCTATAATTTATAATATCAGAGAAGTGCTAAATTATATTCAAAAAATATCCGAATTATATAAGGCTCTCATTGAGAAAACTATTCCATTGTGTACTTTCTCGAATTCATGCAAGATAAACAATAACGTACCAACCACGGATCTGGAAAAAACTTGTCAAAATTTAAAGCCTTTAAAGGTACACAAATTAAGAAGTGGAGAACCCATCAAAATTCACAAAACCCATTTCAATGCTCTACGTAAATTGCGGTTCACTATTGGTAAAAAATCTCCTCTTGATTCCGTTATTTCAAAAACTCCTAGTGTAATATCAAATCCTTCAAAATTTCCAAATTCAACACCCAATGAAGAGAAAAATAATCTTTTTAATGATTGTTACAACTCCAAAGGCGTATCTCAAATTAATTTAGATAAAACTTCTAATGCAGAGTCATCTACCGCACTAGACAAAGTAAAAAGTCCTCCAGTTAATTCAAAAAACTGTGGCTCATTGTTAGTCTGTAACCAATTTAAAATTAGGTCGCAATATTTATGTGAATCCGTAGACTCAAATATTAAAGACAACACGTCAAACGTAGCAATACTCGACAAGAAAAAACATTCCGAAAATGCTAAACCCAAAATAACAAGTCATTTCAGTAAAAACCCACCGGTGCTTCAAAATACCGCGCTGGGGTTGATTCTTAGCGGCAGTTTTGCATATGTAAAAAATAATACTTCCCATCATCACAAAATTAGTTCAGCCCAAATTATTTCTCGGTTCTTGGAAGCTGAAACCGTCAAAACCGGAAGTAGGTCATTAAGCAGAGGGTTTAAAAGCGATCTTTGTGCAACCTCTTTTCAGTATACTACCACAGGTCATTCACCCGATGGCTATTTCATGGTCAAACACCCCTTTTCGGAAAATCAGCCGCGGTTTACACAAATGCATCCAAAGTGGCTATTATCAGTCGAGAGGAAGTTGGGGCATTCCACAGTCCCTTATTTCGAAAATCTACCTAAATTAGGAAATTCCCCAGAACTCGCTCTCCAATTGCTATTGTTAGCAGAGGGGCATAATCATAAACGTAACGAGGGTTTTATTGTCTCTCAAAGGAAGTACCTAGACCTTGTACACCTGAAGGTACTTAAGGAAAATTCCTCAAATAATTCCGTTTACCTGTCACACAATTGTATTCTAAATCCCCACATTTCTTCCAATAAACTTTGCGAGGTTGTTGACCGTTCCAATCTTAGTTCAAAGAGTTTAAATATGAATCGCCGGAGTCATAACGAAATTACTGGTAAAAACCATCTTGAGGGCGAGGGCGTGTATGCGCTCATTGTCAGAGTTAAAGCCGTCCTGAATTCGCGCCTTTCGAAGCATCTGTCCAGCGACCGCAATAATTTGGTCGCATTTATACCTGGCCAATGCCTCTTTCGGCCAGCCATCAACGGGTCTCTCAGGAAAAGACCACGCCGTCGTTCCCATCAACCGGCCATCCCTTGGCATCTCATCCACGCTTACCATCAACACTTCTGGAAGTCGTGGTACCTCGAATATTTGACCACACTGAAAGGCAGGTTAGGGTGGCAAAGGCCATCTTCCAACGTTCCAGGAATGGCAAGATGGGTCCTCGTGAAGGAGGAGAAATTTCCGCGTCTACAGTGGCGGTTAGGACGCGGCCCTCCAACATCATTTTGGAAAGGAAGTGGTGGTGTGTGTAGTGTCGGTGAAGTGCAAAAGATAATTTCGCAATCGCATGCATTATCATTATATTTAACCAATGATCTAATAACTAATGGATGGAATGTTGAGGCGCGTAATACCGCTCGCATGCGGTGACAACTAGAGAGAGAAATAAACATATCTACAGTGAGTGTTGTTAGACAAGGCCAACACGTATCGGTAGGCAAGAACGAGCTTCGGTGCCGTTGAGTTAAATAGGAGATCATGTAAAAATGATTTTAAAATTCAACTTTGTTGTCGTTTTTTTTTATTTTGTAGGACACTGTATATACATACAATACAAAATGAATATAAACACACAATTTATTGAACAAAATTAATTTTGTGTATACCTGTCTGATTTTATTAGGAACTTGATTATTTCTGCGGTTTTCATAATTCAGTCTAATAATAAAAAAATACGTAAAATTACATAAACCAACTGGACTACATGATTGTTAAGTGGATCTTGATCCAAAATGTGGTCATTTAAGACATTAAACATATTTCTGAAATTTAGTAATCTAATGGTTTTAATTGTAAGAATATTAATAACATTCGCTGAAATATTATATTTCATAGTTCTGAAAGTGGTTTCAGCTATCTTACAAACTTTGATGACATCAACTGATGGCTTTGTAAGTTCACCTCTGTTTTTTTAAATTTAGCAGTGCCGAAAGGGTTTCATTGGGTCTCATTGTTAGTCAGTTTTCTAGGCCTTGTTTCATTTTTTTTTATGTTTTGAAAAATTCTCAGTTGTTGTGTGGGATTAACAGAATTTATTAACTGCCGAAAATTCTCATTTTTAAAATGTTTGCTAGACACTCTTGACGCAGACGTCCGAACAAATTTATCTCGTTTAAGTGCAACAATCCATTGCTTTCTTAGCAACAGATTTGTCGGAAAACTGAAATTAAATTAAATAAAGATTGTATGAAAAAATTATTCAGCAGATATCTCACCGATGAAATGAAATATTACAGCCTTTGTGATGCCGCTCCTCGCATCCAAATGCACAACAAGATGTAACCATCGTGAATATGATTGTTATTATTGCGATTGTAAGAAAACAAGCACTTTAGAACTGCACAGAAATGCCACACACACCAGGAAGCGAGTAATTAAAAGTAAATTTTAACTGGAAGTTGCTTTGTTTTGCCTACCGATTCGGACCTCTCAAATGGTCACCGTACCCTCTCTCTCTAACGTCTCTCCAGTCTGAGATCTCTATGTATTTAACCATATTGCATACATCTTGTCAATTTGTTATATACATCTCATTATTGATTTATTTTGCTATGTTCTATGTAAGTAGTTAATAAATGGGGCTGACGTCACACAAGCTCCGTGTAAATCTTATGGACTTCCGGTCTACTGAAACGGTATCGCTCTCCTTGTCTAACACGTGGCGTTTTTGGATCCCTGTTTGTCGTCTCGCTCTCGCTTATTGTTGTAATGGAGAGGTGTGTGTGGTGCGCGCGCAGGATGGAAGATGGCGCCACCGCTGTATCGCGCGGCGCTCAATTTTTAAATTTATGAAAAAAAGTTTTTTTTCCTCGTCTTTATGCGGGAATCGAACGTCGTCCGATCTCGTGCTAACCGTCACCTCGGCATCTCGACTATCGCAGGGACCCTGAATGGAGCGTATTGTCAATCGTATTTATGCGTGTGTGTTTGTATGACCTCGAGTGGAGGAGGGGCCGCCGAGTCGGCCTTTTCCTGCAGCTTATCACACACGGTGCAGTTGGCACATTAAAATTTCGCATGCACAGCGTATGGGAACTAAATACTATTTTAAAATAGATTGAATATTTAATAATAATAATAATGGTTTTTATTGCGATTTTATTTTTAAAAGGGTCTATACAAATTATAGGTAGGAAGTCATGTTTTCATAGTTACATATATTGACTTAAATATGAATAGAGCAGTAATTCGTTTCTTCAGCTTTGTCGTTGGATTAAGCACTCTGGGCATTGGTTTTTCGTTGAAGGTGGTCCATCTTTTACATCTTCATGGCAAAAATTATAATGTTCTACACATGGCAAAGAATCCTTGATGTCTCTATCCTTTGTATAAAAATTAGGTAACATCGGAAAGACGTCTAGCAGCTGAAGAGGTTGAAGTTTTAATAATTCGATTTTTACTATTTCGCGTATTTGTCGGATTGTCTCTTCGAAATGAATAGCTCGTTGCAAGATAGCGTCTGGACTTTGTGCCATCTTAATAGATACTAACGCAAATCTTCTGTTGAAATCCAGCTCGTCTGTTGGTTTTTAGGTAGTCCCAACCATTTGACAAATAATTTTTTTCCTTTGCGTCGCAGTACTTTTTCAATGAGAAAGACATCAATGTTTTTCGTTTTTTGTAATTCTGGCTCATAAAAAGATCCCTTAATAGGTCGATCTTGAAAATCTCTCAAAACATAAGTTGTAGGATTAGTAGCGTTTACTTTAGAGATTTTAAATAATTCAGTACTCCATGAAGGTTTATAACCAGGTTCAAATATATGTTTAAACTTACTGACACGAACTATATCTCCTTCCTTGAATTTATGTTTAGTTTCAGCTTTTGGATTAATACCATATAATTTAATTTCATGAGCGTTTTGTTTATTGATGTCTATAGGTTTTTTTCCAGTTATGCGATGTCTTGTCTTGTTATATTCTGCATTAATATTTTCTAATTTATTAGTCCAATTGTATGAAGCAGTTAAAGTAAATGAACGATATAATTTTGATTTGATAGTCCTAATTACACGTTCAACTATAGCCGCCTTTTTTACACTGTACGTATGATAATGGATAATCTTATTTTTCTTCATTAGATCAGAAAATTGTGCGTTAAAGAATTCTTTACCTTGGTCGGTTTGTAAGAGCGTGGGTTTTCTTCCTTTGTTCAATATTGATTCCATAGCTCTACTGACATCAGATGCGGATTTTGTCTTTAAAGGTCTCATCCATAAGAATTTAGATAAACAATCAATAACAACTAAGACATATTTATAACCATGATTTTCTTTTGCATAACTTTGAAAATCGGCTAAATCAGCTTGCCATAGTTCGTCAAATCCATTTATAACCGTGTGTCGTCTTTTAAAATTTTTTCTCGCAAGTTTAAATATTTCGTCTACCACTTGTTTTTTCGTGTCGGTTACAGTAACATTTTTACTTCGAACCATCGTGTATAGTACGAGGACAATGCTCAATTATTATTATTTTTATTGGGCGTTTGTTTATTCGTTTTGCGATCTCTTTATTAATTGAGATAAACCCCTGAATGTGGTTGAGGTCATTTTGACTGCACCGCTCGAGGTTGCAGTCTTTTAATCTTTTCATCAGGCACAGGATCCTTCTGCAATCGTTTCAATCTATTAGACAATTTTTCGTAGTCAGCTAACATCTTAATCCACTTTTTATCGATTTCATCAACGGTAATGGTCATTTGATTATCTAGATCAGATACTTTTTTGCTTAAATCTATTTCAGCTTTCAAAAAAGCTTTTTTCGCATCTGTCAAGACACTGCCGAATTTATCGATTCGTAAAATGGCATTTTCGTGAAGTTTATCGGCATACTTTTTGGTCGTTACGTCCGTTTCTTCGATCGGATCTTGAACATTGCACAATTTACGATTTTCCATGTCGAAATTGCCGTCTTCAGTGTAGCGTATTGTATTTCTTGGATGTTCAAAAAGTTGTCGCTTTCTGTATAGTCTATAAATTGATGATGATGATGAACGACCGAACTTGTCGACACTCATGATTAAACTAAACAATAACATGAAGCTCTCGTAATTCTTCTTCGATGTTTCTAATTTCATTCAAATGACAATCACTTCCTGCTTTTTTTGCAGCATGTAGCAGGTTGAGCCGTTGTACCAGCTCATTCACGTCATCCCAATAAACATACTCCACAGGATAGTTATGAGAAATCTTATAAGCACCACCCCCTTTTTTACTAGATGTGCTACTAGTAGTACTACGCGTCGAGATTCTAGTTCTCACGGGAGTGATTTTAGTAGACTTTTTAGGTGATTTTCTTTTTTTCGGACTGTTTGAGAAAAGCGGCTTTATAACGTCAAGGAATTTTAAACTTGTTCTTTTTTCTTTTCGAAGATTTGTTCCTGCTCGATAAACATTTGCACTTTCCAACATTTGCTTATAATTATGAAAATCATTCTCGGTTACTATGTTCTTGTCGATGTTTTCGGGTGTATTAAATAATAGCTGATACAATCCTTCAGTACCCGTGAACGATTTATCATTGAGTGTAAAATCACTATTTGAGTTAATATGCAACAACGAGTCACCAAAGTAAAAGGTATTGGTAGCTGGATTTATGACTGGTCCAAATAGAGTGTCGCCTTTCTGTAATAATGTTTGCATAACATATAATTGGGCCACGTCAGGAAACTGTTCAATAAAGTTGTTTAAAACCTCTTCCGTAAATTGTTCATTTTTAACTTGTTGGTTCGTTTTTTCTCCTTCATCATTGTCATCTTTATCGTCATCTTCGTTCGTCTCCTCGGGTTTTGCTTCAAATACCTCTTCGCTCATAGGTAAATGTCGTTGAAACAACAAGTCCTTGCGATTGCCTTCACGTCCATAACTTTTGCGACGTTGTCCGTTTGATTCGAATACTTCAGGAAATTCTGTTTCAGATTTAGCAGTAGTACTTCTTGTTGGTAGCACTTCTTTGAGTAGTGGTAACTGCTCTTGTATTTGTTGCAATTTATCTAAATGTTGGCGTTGTTGGTTTTGCTGCTCTTGATGTATTCGTCGTTGTTCGAGAAGTTGTTCGAAAGCCTGCTGTTGTTGTTGGAGCTGGTTCTTTTCTAATTTCATGGAAACTGTCTTTATAGGCTCCACTATAGGTTGAAATAGTTTATTTAGTGATTCATCATGCTCTTGTATTCCCAACTTCAAAGCCCTATGTTTTGTTCTAATGTCATCAGATATTGCAGTAAGGCGTCGCTTTAGTTTAACGTCGCTCATGATACCTATTCAAATTGAAACTGGATCGTTGAAATTAATGTTTCTCTCTTTATATCTTAATGAAACTGTCAAATCCTTTTCGATATCGTCCGCTATTTAGATTGTTTTCTTTACTTATTACTAAAAATCCAAATTTGTCCTTCCAACATTCTTGACAAATTTTGAAAAATTTATCAAACGTCATGTCTGTACCCACGTGATCTCGATGAACATGTCGCAGATTCATTTCATCTTGTTGTAGTAATATTAAAAAATTTGCGTTGTCGCGTATCAAATGCTTGGGAATCCGAGTATAGGTCTGACAAAGATAGAAGCAATCTATATTTCTGTGTCTACCCATACAAAAGTAGCATCTTATAATATTTTGCTTATCACATGCTACGTCATCAAAAACGAAAATCGAATTTGGTCTTGCATTAAAAGGATCCACAATCTTGGCGTCTTCATCGTATGGGAAATATCCTATTCCTTTGATTGATTTTAAAACCGTCTGCAGCAGCTGATACTTTTGTTGAAAAAGCGATTTCGAATAAACATACACATTTTCAAACTTCAATCCGTTTTTATCAAAAATCAAGGATAGCAGAATATTAGTTTTCCCAGAACCCGATGGTCCTGCTATAATTGCACGAACGGTATTAGGAAAGAGTTCCCCATGTCGTGATGGTTGTAGTTTTGTTTCAGAAATATCGTGATTCTTCACTGACAGGATCGTGTGCTGCTTAACGATCTTCATTGTTTATACTAACATAAATATATATACAGTGTTCGTTTTTATAAAGATTGTTCAGTTCAATGTTAGTCATCAAAGGTAAAGGACTTGTTAACAGTCTCATTAACAAATTACCTGTCGAATTACATTTACCTGGTTATCAATATTGCGGTCCGGGTACTAAGCTTGCGAAGAGGCTTGAACGCGGCGACCCTGGAATTAACGAGCTAGATAGAAGTTGTAAAGAGCACGATATCGCATATTCACGAACTAAAGATCTGAAAGAAAGACATAAAGCAGACGAAATTTTAGAAAACAAGGCTTGGGCACGTGTCAAAGCATCAGACGCTTCGTTAGGAGAAAAAGCAAGTGCTTGGTTCGTAACGAATGCAATGAAAGTTAAAAGAAAGTTAGGGATGAGTTTGCAACTACAAAGAAAGAATTCGAAGAAGAAGAAACCGCAGACGCAAACAACTCTTCAAAAAGCTGTGCTAAAAAAATTGAAGAAACAAATTAATGACGTTGATGATGTGTCGACCTTATTAAAAACAGCCCGTGTAGCGGTGAAAAAAGCTGGTGGTAAAAAACGCATTCGAATACCACGAATAATACCACTGCCTAAAATAGGTGGTATACTACCAATTTTACCTGCAATATTTGCTGGTTTATCGGCTATAGGTGCTATCTCAGGAGGGGCCGCAGGTATAGCTAAAGCGATTAACGATGCTAAAGCGGCGAAAAAAGCGTTAGAAGAATCTGAACGACATAACAAACAAATGGAAGCTATAGCTATAGGTAAACAGGGCGATGGTTTATACTTGATGAAACATCTCAAAGGTTATGGACTTTTTCTCAAAAAGTTTCGAAAAAACTTCCAATAAGGCTACCCAAAAGAGCACTCACGGACTTTGATCTACGGAAGTACGCAAAACTCTTAAACATTCCACATTTTCGAGACGTTTTCATGAGAGATGATCTGCCAAAAGATGGTCCTCGAAAACATGAATCTGGTATTGTAAATTTGGATTCAAAACATGGATGTGGAACTCATTGGGTAGCCTATAAGAAATCGAACAATATTATACGATACTTTGATAGTTTCGGTAATCTGAAACCGTGTTCAGAGCTAGTAAGTTATCTAAATAATTGTAGAATACTATATAATCAAGATAAATACCAAAATCTAGGATACAATTGTGGACATTTATGTTTGCAGTTCTTGATTCAATAAATTTGTAAGCAAAACTAGTTTTTTATTTAGTCATGAGTCGAACCTTCACACTAAAAGGTCACGGTAGCTTCCTAGAAGCTGATTTATATCCACCTGTGGAATTAAATCCTAATTACGATTATTGTTTGGGATTAATAGGATTATTCACATATAATAGCATACCTAACGTCGAAACCGGAGTAAATGATAAACTTTATTATTATTATTCTTCATCGTCGTCAAACTCGAAAGAGAAAGAAGATGTGGATCTAAAGAAATTAATTATTCCGACAGGTAGCTATGAAATAAGCGATCTGGAACGTTACATCCAAGAACATATCAATGGATCGACTAAAACATCGAGAGATCAAATTTTTTCGTTGAAACCGAATAATAACACATTGAAAGCAGAACTACAAAGTATCTACAATATTGATTTTGGTAAAGAAGGGACACTAGGAAATTTATTGGGTTTCTCTAAAAAAGTATTAGTAGCGAATACAAAACACGAGTCTGATATGCCTGTAAATATTATTAAAGTAACGTCAATTCGAGTGGAATGTAACATTGTGACAGGTTCATTTTACGCTGGCCTACCTTGTCACACCCTCTATGAATTCTCTCCAACAGTAGATCCTGGATATGCCATAAATATCGAACCAATGCATCCTTTATATTTGCCATTAATTAACAAAAACGTCATTGATAAAATAACCATCAAACTGATCGATCAAAACTCAGATCTCGTCAACTTTCGTGGTGAAGAAGTAGTGGTCCGATTGGAATTAAAAACTATTAATGGGTCTTACATTTCGCAATAACACACGTAATATAAATAAGAAGTCATTTAGGATCGCATCTTTAGTTGACAGATATTCGCCAGTGAAGACACTATCACCGTACAGCGTTTACATTCTACGTTCCTTGGGTTACAATGTCAGAAATTTTGGATATCTATCAATCCCCCTCAATAGACCAAAGCGTAGATAGAGAAGAGGAACGTACTTATTATCCTTACGTGCAATCGTTTAATAACAGTGATGAGATACAAATTGACATTCATCAACCTGATGCATTTATTTGCATGAGTGATTCGAAACTTCGCATTATTGGCGAACTAAAAGAAGAAGCAACTACTACAATACCTGTTGCTATAGAAAGTGAAAAAACAGAAACCCCTGTTGCTGGAGAATGTAAATTAACAAATAATGCAGGTCTTTACCTGTTTGAATCCATAATTTACTCTTTTAATGGCAAAGAAATTGAAAAAATAAGAGATCCTGGTACTACAACAACCATTCATAATTATTGTGCTTATTCAGCAAATCAGTCTAAGAATCTTATACAAGCCGGTTGGAATCCAAATGCAACAGGCCATACAATACTTACCCAAGACGAAAAAACCAAGAAATTTGAAATATGGGTGCCATTTAGTTATATTTTTGGTATATTCTTTTACTATAGAAACGTTATGTTTGGACATCATTCTATACGACTTGTACGCAGTCGCAATGATGATAACGCGTATATGGTCACTGGAAGTGCAAAGAAAGCAACCATAAAAGTGCATAGCGTGTCGATACAAGCAAAGCACATTTATCCCAGCGACAAAGCGAAAATAACGCTATGGCCGAAAATTCAAACCGATAAACCTATAACTATAGGTTACAGAAAATGTGAACTTCATGAATTACCAAAGTTAAAAACAGGCACTGACAAAGAAATTTGGAGTATTAAAACAACGACAAATTTGGAAACGCCCAGATACATCGTCCTCGCATTCCAAACAAACATAAAAGACAATCATAAAAAAGATGTTGCGAAATTCAGCCATATTAACTTGAGAAAATATCAAGCATGGGTGGGTTCAAGTGTTTATCCTTATGCAGATCATAGTCTCGATTTTACATCTAATCAGTATCTATCAGCATATACGGCATATATGAATTTAGTGCAACAGTTGACTGGAAATTCTGCTGCCGATCCAATAATTGACTACTCTACTTTTGCCAACACACCTCTGTTTGTAATTGATTGTTCAAAACAACCTGAACCTCTGAAAGCGTCAGTGGTAGACATAAAGTTAGAATTTGAAAGTCATGAAAATTTTCCCGAATCGACCAAGGCTTATTGTTTAATTATACACGATAAGATAATTGAATATAGACCTAAAAGTGAAAAAGTGCAATTCTTAATATGAAAAAAAGTGTTAGTTTCTCTGAAGCACCTCCAACTATTCATTATATGTGTCATTGGTCATACGCTTACTCTCAAGCCAGAAGAGGTGATAAATGGATACAATGTGCTGCAGATAGAGATAGATTTCGTTTACGTATTCTGAGGACTGAACAAATTTTAAATCCTGTATTAAAAGTTGAACACAGATCGAAAAAATTTATCAGTCTTGGTTTGACAGTCTGAACAAGATGAAGTTTCTGGTAATAGATATGCAGGGATTTTGTATTCCTGAATTTATACCGAAGGAGATGACATTCACGGATGGTCGGTATGTAGCGCATTATTGGATTAAATCACTCAAGCCGTTTAAAGATCTTGATCCGAAAATTAAAAAACATATACGATGGTTCGAGAACAATCATCATCATCTGAGATACAACGACGGCATCGTAGATTCTAACGAGGTCCCGAATATTTTATACAAACATATTATACAGGATCAAGTAGACACGGTCTATGTAAAAGGACACATCAAACAACACTTTCTCCAATTCAACCTTGGACAATATAATGGAATTCGTCTAATAAATTTGGAAAACACACTGGACGTTCCACACCTTCTTCAGTGTATACCGTACAATTGTACGCACCACATAAACGGACAGAAAACAGCATGTGTATGTAGTTACGAAAATTGTAAGACTATATACAATTGGTTGATTGGAAAATTACCTTAAATAAAATTGTTTGTGGAACTTAATATTGAAGTTTTTTTTTTTAGTTGACATGTGCAGAGTTTTTGTTATCTTAGAAAAAGTTAGTACTTACGGTCTATTATTTTATCAGCTTGATTCAAATGAACATTTGTGTTAGTTTACGTTCAGCCATGGACGAAGGTGCTTGCATTTCAAGCATGCATCGTGATAAAAGTGCTAGTGAATACACAACATGCGATTGTCCTACTTTTGCGAAAGCAAGAAATAACGTTAACAGCATCAATTTCGATTCCCGTACTATTTCGATAGATGATGACTTTCCGTTACTTGATCGAGACGACGAATTAAATCATGAGAAAAATTCGATATTTGAAGAAAAATATGAATTGACGAATCCCTTATTTCGCATTTCTACTGGCTTAAGTGTTGTGCTAGATTTTTTACATGTCGTAAAAATTCTGAACTGGCAAAATCGTTGTGTAACATTTACTACAGAAAACTGGAAGTGTTTTGTGCAGTTTTTGAATATTTTAATTAAAATACATTTTGAAACATCGAATTTGGACTGTGATGCTCCTAAGAAATTTCAGTTCGACGGTTTCGAATTGAACATTGCAACATCACATGATTTTTGCAGTGGACCAACAGTCATCGAATTGAGAAGAGGCGATACGGTTTTACATTTAGGACCAGCGCTTTGCCGTGAAATCATAGCATTAGACGAAACAATATGTTATAGATTAAAATTCTTAGAAGAGTTACAATTTTGTAATTTTTATAATAATATGATTCGTTACTTAAAATATGTCCCACCTGAAAAAATTTATTATGCTACGACTGCTAATTTACACTGCATGAAAGAACTGCTAGCACAGCGAAGTTTTAAGGTTTTTGCAGATCTCGCATCAACCGATTAATATTAAATTTAGATTTTTGTTAACATATATATATAACAAATGTAATTTTCAAAATTACCAGCACGGAAAAGTTTCAAGTTTTTTTCTGATCTCGCATCGAACGATTAATAATAATTATTAAATGTATTATTTCAGCGTTTTTCCTGCAGACATGTACTATTCAAGAATTTGTAGGCTGAATGATAAAATAAATAAATGAATAAAAAATAAATAAAAGCGTCTTTGTTTTAATTCCCTACCACAATAATGAATAACAATAATAATAGAGCTATCTATTCATATTCGCGACTCACTTGCGTGCAGTACCTACGTGTGAAATCTTAACTCTCATATCAGCGAAAATATAAAATGGCTGCTAGTTTGAATGAATTGAACAAAATTGGGAAATGTGAAACTAAACCGAAATTAAATCCCGATGAGCTAAAGATTGGTGAGAAATACCCGATTTGTGATGTGAAAAAAGTTAAAGGAAAATTTGGTGATTGTGTCCTTGTGGAACTCGAAGAAGGTGTCATATTTTTACCAAAAAGGATGGCAGATAATATGTCCGATGACTTGATCGAATCTATCCATGAGGACGTTCTTTGTTTGGCTTTGGTATATCATGGCACCAAGGACACTGGAAAGAGCAACCCAGCGCATCTCTACGAAATCGTGCAGATATAAAACAGCTCGTAACAATATAATTATTATCAATTTATATTTAATCAGCATTATTAGTGTTAGTACTTAGTGGTGTTTTTTTTTTTCACAATGGAATCAGCTACAACAGAAGTAATCGAGAAAATGATCGATTCTGTTACCAAAATGATGCAACTGTGTAACAACAACGTCCAGAAATTAGAAAAAGTGTTAAAATTGAATCGAAAAAATCTACGAATCGTGAATGGTGTATTGCGAAATTCTGACTGTGTTGGGGAAAAAAGAAGATTGGAAAATTATTTAGCACGTATCAAAGGATTAAATTTACATATCGAATCAAAAATCGAGAATGAAAAAATTGGATACGGTAATAGTAAAAAGAGAAGAAACAGTAAGGTTCGCTGGATAGAGGTAAGTTTTATTCATTCCCCTTAGTATCAAATAAGAAACATTAATTTTACTTAGGTAAAATCAGCTTTCGTCGGTCGCGTGAGAACAGGAGCAGTT
Organism: Zophobas morio; assembly: GCF_036711695.1. Lineage (NCBI taxonomy): Eukaryota > Metazoa > Arthropoda > Insecta > Coleoptera > Tenebrionidae > Zophobas > Zophobas morio. The sequence goes on from NW_026972122.1 coordinate 13,653,905, forward strand.
GTTAATTTAGATGAGAATCTTGTTGATATTCGTCGATTTTTTCACGACGCCAGCCCGTTAATTTTTTCAAGAATCACAAATATTCTCAAAAAGATGACAGCGATTAAACTAAATTTCGAGATGTCTTGTGAATACATAATTCCATCGACAGGAGAAGTGTCCCTGAAGTATTTCAACACACCCAACACTATGATTTTATTATCGACCGACATTCAGAAATCTATTGACGATTTAGCTGGAATTATTCAAACCAAAGTAAGTTATTTAGATTTTTTTTTTCACTTAATAACAAGGTATGGTATTATTACAGATGGAAGAATTCGCAGAATCTAAATCTGGATGGAGTCTACGGAAAATATGTCAGCTAATGGTTGCGTTCAACAAGTACACTCCAATAAACGGCCGAATCTACATACCGTTGCCAACAGAATTGAAAAAGAAAGGAGGCATTATTAATATAATGAATACTGATCGTCTTTGTTTTGTATGGTCGGTACTTGCAAGTCTTTATCCCTGTAAAGATAGTAATTATGAACGTACTGATGCCTATCCGCAGAACTATCACGATATATTAAATTTACGTGGTGTACAAATGCCTGTTCAGTTATCAAGCATTCCTAAATTTGAAGCTCAAAATTCTAACATATCAATTAACGTGTTCACGGTCAATGACAAAACGCATGAAATTGAAGGTCCTATATATCATACAAAAAATGTAAAAAACCATCACATAAATTTATTATATTTAAAAAAGACTCGATCCAAACATGGCCATTATTGTCTTATTAGCGACTTAAGTAAAGTTTGTGGAAGAAATATTTCGGCTCATAAAGCGAAAATGTTCATTTGCGATAGATGTTTAAATCATTTCTCCCTTAAATCACATTACGAGTCGCATCAGCAGGATTGTAAATTATTTTCTCCAGTTAAGATTACTTTACCTGATGAATCTAGTGCTCATTTAGAATTTTCAAATTACAAAGCGCTTCTTAAAAAAGGTTTTGTTATTTATGCAGATTTTGAATGTTTGTTAATTAAAGGTAATGATCATCCGATGAAATATCGACATATACCTTACAGTGTAGCATTCACGAGTGTCTGTTCTTTTGACAATAGTTTAAATACATTCTTTAGTTATATTGCCAGTTCACCAAATGATCAAACACCGGCTTCTTGGTTCATTGCAAAACTTCAGAAAGAAATTAACAAAATGACGCAAATTCTACGCTCGCGAGATTTGCCAATGTTGCCCCTTTCGGACGAGGAAAAATTAAAGTATAATTCGTCAATGGAATGTCCTATCTGCGGTCGCGTTTATTGCGAAACCAATCCAAAAGTCCACCATCATGATCATCTTACAGGGAAATATATAGCACCGTATTGTCAAAATTGTAATTTACAATTCAAAAAAGATTATAGTATACCCGTTTTTTTACATAATCTTAGTGGGTATGACGCTCATCTTTTTATTGAGGAATTGGCTCGTAGTAATTATGTCAATTTGGTACCATTAAATATGGAAAAATATATTGGATTTTCGACTTATTTCAATCAAACTCGAGTTACATTTTTAGATTCATACAGGTTTTTATCTTCGTCCTTAGATTCTCTTGTTAAAAATCTAACTCCCGATCAACTTTTAATTACAAAGTCATATTTTTCTAATGTAAAAAATTTTCCATTGTTAACACGAAAACAAGTGTTTTGTTACGAGTACTTAGATTGTTGGGATAAATTATCGAAAACGAAACTGCCTGAAAAACATTATTTTTATAGTAGTCTGCACGATGAACACATATCAGACGAAGATTATGCTCACGCTAAACTAATATGGGATGAATTTTCTATTAAAAATTTAAGTGATTACGCCCTGTTTTATTTGAAACTCGACGTATTGCTTTTAGCTGACTGCTTTGAAAATTTTAGAAATCTGACTATGAAGTATTATGGACTCGATGCTGCCGGTTTTTTTACAGCACCTGGCTTATCATGGGCTGCTGCTTTGAAAATGACACAAATTAAACTCAGATTATTCACAGATATCGATATGACCCTTTTCATTGAAAAAGCTTTAAGAGGTGGTATATCACAATCTATATGTCGATATTCAAAAGCCAATAATAAGTATTGTTCGTCATATGATCCAAATTTGGATACTAAATATCTAATTTATTGGGACGTATGTAATCTTTACGGATGGGCACAGTGCCAGAGTTTACCATACGATCATTTTAGGTGGTTAGATAATTTCGAAATTGAAAGTCTAGATATAAATACATGCTATGCAAACACTGCTGATAAATGTTGTATTTTAGAAGTTGATTTGGAATATTCGCAGTCTCTTCATGATTTACATGAACAATTACCATTTTGTTGTGAACATCAGATGCCTCCTAATTCGCAAAATAATTCAGAGAAATTATTATGCACTTTATGCGACAAAACTAAATACGTAATTCATCTTGAGAACTTAAGACAAACAGTGCATTTCGGTCTGAAAGTGATAAAAATACATCGTGTTTTAGAATTCTCACAAAAACCTTGGTTAAAGCCATATATAATGTTCAATACTGATTTACGAATGCAAGCCAAATCTGCTTTTGAAAAAGACTTTTTTAAATTGATGATAAATGCCAATTATGGCAAAACACTGGAAAACGATCGAAAGAAACGTAAAATAAAACTAGCAAACAATTGGTTTACCGCTAGAAAATATATCTCTTTGCCAGAATTTAAGTGTTCGCAAATTATAAACGAAGATTTGGTTGTTGTTGAATTGAATAAAACAACTATAAATTTCGAGAAGCCGATTTACGTAGGATTTACAATTTTAGAATTATCAAAAACGTTAATGTACGATTTTCATTATAATTTTGTCAAAAAAGACCTATCAAATTGGTTCGCTTCCAAATTATTATATATGGATACCGACAGTTTCATTTACGAATTTACAACTTTACGTAAAGAAGATACAACCGATATTTATCATATAATTCGAGATTACGCATCTTTGTTATTTGACACTTCAGATTTGCCTGTGGATAATCAGTGGGGTATTCCACAAGTGAATAAAAAGGTACCAGGAAAATTTAAAGATGAACTATGTGGTAAAATAATGACGGAATTTGTATCGCTTAAATCAAAAGTGTACGGCTTCAAAATCGACGGAAAAGATAGTAGCGTTCGAAAACTTAAAGGTGTTGGTAAAACAGCCATAAAGCATATTACGTTTGATGACTTTTATAAATGTTTATTTAATGAAGTAAATCAGAATTGCACTTTTAATACAATCCAGTCGAAAAACCACCAAGTTTTTACCGTAAAAATTCATAAAAAAGCACTCGATTCATCGGACAATAAACGATATATATTACCCAATAATGTAGTTGAAACTTTGCCTTGGGGTCATTATAAAATTGTCAACGAATGAAAAATATATAACTTTTTTTTTTCATAAGAAGCTGATTCTGTATGTGTTGAAATATTTTCTTTTTTGTTATGATTTATAATACATATACCTGTAACCTATATTATCAATAAATAATCAACAAATTATGGAGGTTTTTTTTTCTCTGATTTGTATGTTATAAATGGTGCATGCGAAATTTAGAAACACCACATACACTTCCTGTACACGGCCACACCCTTTGTGTTAAGAAAATTTGGGGACGCTCATTTGAAATATTTTGGTTCATTAATAAATTATGACCGTATTTAATGAGTCATTCCCTTGATTTTCCTAACACAGTGGTTGCAGGAAAAGGCCGACTCGGCGGCCCCTCCTCCACTCGAGGTCATACAAACACACACGCATAAATACGATTGACAATACGCTCCATTCAGGGTCCCTGCGATAGTCGAGATGCCGAGGTGACGGTTAGCACGAGATCGGACGACGTTCGATTCCCGCATAAAGACGAGGAAAAAAAACTTTTTTTCATAAATTTAAAAATTGAGCGCCGCGCGATACAGCGGTGGCGCCATCTTCCATCCTGCGCGCGCACCACACACACCTCTCCATTACAACAATAAGCGAGAGCGAGACGACAAACAGGGATCCAAAAACGCCACGTGTTAGACAAGGAGAGCGATACCGTTTCAGTAGACCGGAAGTCCATAAGATTTACACGGAGCTTGTGTGACGTCAGCCCCATTTATTAACTACTTATGTATTCATATTTGTACCATTGTTATATTCATTCCCCATATTGTTCACTCGTCGTATTATTCATTGATTTGGTACATTATAATTGTTGTAAATTTACTTTTAGGTTTATTGTAAATATTGTGTATTCGCTGATATTGTACCAATGTAATTTGTCTTAAATATCTTTTTTTTTTAAGTTTAATGCGTTTCTTCATGTTCATTGCTTTCTGTAACAATATCCATCCCATTCATGTAATTTCATTTGTATTTATCATTCTAATATTCCATATAGTTTATTTTTGGTCTTAAAACAATGTAATTGTTTCAAGGCGGGGGGTATGTTAGAGCCTCTGGCGGGGACCTGTTTCACCCATCCCCACCCGTAAGGGTGGGAGCCAGAGCCACCCCCACCTTGGAACACAGGGTAGCATTCATTCTTAATTCTTAACTAATTCATACACATTCAATTCTCAATTCTCAATTCGTAACTAACATTCAACTATCTCGACCGCACGGTCATATAATATTCTATACTTACCATTCTTATTTATCATAACACTTGTCACTAGCAATATACATTTATCTTACTGTTCGCTGGTCTTATTCATTTATACAAACTTCGACAAATAATAACAAATAAACAATCTTTCTCCTTTATCCTATCCCATCCTTTCTTTGTCTCAGCTTTACTCTGATTCCTTTCATAGCCTCCTCTTCTTCCATTTTCATTCAATATTTCTGTTACACTCTCTTTCTTTAATTGCCCCACAGCCGTGTAGATGTGTCCTAATGTTTCTTGCGCTTATCCGCACATGCTGCACATTATCCCCTCTTTCGTTCATCAACGAAAACCTATTACTTCTTTCTTCATTTCTACACTCAAATCTTGCAATTATTTTTTTTCCTTCGTTCTTTCTCTTTTTAGGCAACTTTTCACTGCTACTATCCTTACATAACCCCATTGTACCAGATTCCCTTATATACTCTCCATTCTCTCTTGCTTATCTGTATCTCTATCATGCATACACAACTCTTCTTTCATACTCGTCTCCATTTCTTTCTTTCTCTCTATTCCAGCGTCTCCCAATCTTTCATAATAATGTCGTTTCTCTACTTCTGTTTTTTTTTCTCTCCAACATTTCATTAAACTTTACTATGTACTTTGCTTCCGGTGTATAGGTAGGTAGGTACTCTTAATTTCTCTATCTTACTTTCTTCTCTCACTGTATAGCCTGGCGTCTCTGTCCTAAGTGTAACCCGGTGTGCGTCCCAACAATATTGATGTGTGAATAAACAAAATAATTGCTCTTACCTTTTTTGGCGGCGTTGACACCAGGTCACAGAATTCACTATTGAGTTCGCGAACTTCAAAGAGGGGTTGTAAAAAAAAAAAGAAGAAAACTACAGAGTAGTTTCGACTAGCCTCCTTTATTCTTCGCACACGTTATGAAATTAACAAACAAAACAAAAAAAAAAAGACAACCTTAAACTACATGAACACTTTGGATTAAATTAAGAATTTAACACAACTTTACACAAAAAAAAATGCAAAAGATTCCTGAAAAGCAAAGATCAACCCGCAGGAGAATTTCCCGTCCGACCACTTCAGACCCGAAACAGTAACTAAATTTTCTGACAAAATTTTGAAGCCAAGTCGTACCTTTCCGATTAGAGGGGGTACTTCTTAGCCAATCACCTCCTTTCAGGGGTGGTTTCGCGCAGGGGTTTTTTCCCACAGCTTTGGCCTAAAAGAGAGCAATGACTTGGAGCGGTTGGTCTGTCGGCAAATTCGTCCAATTCCTAGAAACATCCTTCCCGTGCCATCGGCTTACAAACATCGAACATAAAAATACAGGGGTACTCCGCGGTCATTGACAACGGTGAGAAGTTCGCTCGAACCCTAATAAAAATTATCCCAGTTTTGAAATTTGCCGACCAGTTTCTTCGACCCTTGCTCGAGGCGGCAATACAAAACACACCTCTACAAATCCGAAAGAGAGACAATCTGTCCGGCCGAAACTAAAGCTCTTTTCTCCAAAAACTTATCTACTATGTATAATTATTATCAAACCTACATTTAAGGAAAACCATCTATCCCTACGAACGAAGACTGCATATCTGGTGCTTAATGGCTTCGATCAAGAACGTTTCAATTTTATACCTCTAAACGATGGGATTCCACGTTATTGCTGGGGCCCATTGTATAGAGTGCATCAAACCAAAAACGTGCTCGGTCTATGGGGATTTTTGGGAACTTAGGTACGAATACGAATGAATATTGCGGGGTGATTTAGGAATTCAGGGTAGTAAGATGGGACGGCGTAATAAACCATTATTCAACAGAAATGACATCTTCGTTTTCTGGAAAAGTTCCCATCAGAACAAATGCGACAGCTGCCTCTAATAAACGCGAAAAGAGTCCATCCGACGATGCGGTGGTTTGCACGTGTTACATAAGCCTTAATATCCACCTCAAATACTTTTCCTGTTCTGCCTCAATCTATGCATATTCCTTCCTCATAACTCCACACCATACGTTAACACACTCATAATTAAGCTATCAAACACCTCATCCTTCTTCGTACGTCATGACCAAACATTCTCTCACCTATATCCACATCTTTCCCGTTATCTGTATTGCTTTTACCCTTCTTACTTTTACATGTGCTTTTACCGTGTTACTTGCTGTAAACTTAAATCCCACATATTTAAATTCATTTACGATGTTTACGTTTTGATCTTCCCAACGCCAGATTTTTTCTTACATTTTCTATCTTTTTTATGATGCAACATGCCTTTTGTTTTTCCTATATTTACTTCCAGTTTTTTAAAAGTATCTTTGCATTTTTTTTTCATTTCGTTCTTCCATTGTGTAAGACTGGACTGAAACATTCAAGGCCGTCGTCCCTGGCACGTGGCATGGTTTACATTTACTAAGTTTTATGAAAGGTCGGCTGTAAAGTACTTTAAACGTCAAACCCATAAACGTCTTAAATGTTTGAGTCCAGTCTACTGGTATATCTTCGCTAATAGTGTTTTTGTCTTTCTTTTCTTTGTTTATGTACTGTCCCACCTCTTGCTCTGATTTTAACTTCGGTGTACTTCGAGACCAAATGTTTAAATTTAAGCTGTAAGAAATTATTAAACCTGTAAGAAAATATTAACACCTTTCCGTTTTCGAGTTCACGATGTTATTAATTTAACAGATCATAATACTTTTCAAAGTCCTTTCTCTCAAAATGAATCGGTGTTTAAGATTAGTTTAAAACTCATTAATGAATTATTATAAATCTTGAGTGAGAAGTTATGAAGTGTGGATTATTTAATAACTTACGTATAAACATGAAGCACTTTGGATATATCGCTATTAAAATAACTTGATTCTGAGTAAATGAATCTTTTGCCATGTATTTTACGAGAATATTTACATTATCTTATACTATTAAACGAGCAAAGTTTGTATATATATATAAATATATATCTATATATATAATGGGTTTCTCGAAAACGGCTCTAACGATTTCGATGAAATTTACAGGTTGGGGGTTTTTTGGGTCAAGAAATCGATTGACCGTAGTTTTAACTTCTGAAAATTACAGCTTCATACATTTTCAGCAATTTTCAGGCAGTGAATTATATTTGTTGCTAGGCAACATCAGATGACACTACACGAACACGAGACTGTTTTATAAGAGAAGTTTGGGTGACAGTCTGACAGTACGTTTGACGTACCTTTTTATCTTCAATTGTACGTACCGAAACATACTCCACTGTATAGAGGACGTTAAAATTCACCTTCTGAGGTGAGAAAATTTACGGAAAACTAAACAGTAAACGGATAAAAGGCACACGAAAGAGCGTTGAATTGAGGTTATTGTCAAGCATTCATTTCAGAGGTTCCACGGTCGGAGTCAAAATGTGATTGTTTTCCGGGATGGGACCGTGTTATTTGAGTTTTTGGACTCAACGTTTCGCACACTTTCGTAAATGGCATTTTCGGGAGCAGGGTTGAGATTGAGAAATTAGGAATAGCCCAAAAGAGCACGGTAACTCAGTATGTTAACCACACCAGAGGCGAAACTCTTCTGGTAGTAAGAATGTGGTTGTGACCTTTTTCTAGAGTCGAGAGAGAGAGAACTAGGAAAAAGAAAAGAACGACAGAGAGAAACTTGGGTAACAAATGAGATTTTAATAAATGTCAAACAATAATTCCAGTTTTCTATTCTTTAATCTCTACATGTCACTCATCAGTATTTAAAACAAAGACTGCTTATGGAATTTCTTTTTTAATGTGTATTTTTAAGTAGCGCGTGTACTTCAAAATGCATACTATACGCATCTGTATCTGTCCTAATCTGATCTAATACTACCAAACGAGCCGAGTGAAGCTCGGTCAACCAGATATTTATTATTATAATTGTTAAAATGAACTGTGAATATACAAATAATAAAACAAACATAACACGTGTTGACGAATTCGCCAAAGTTTCACATTTCAGATCAGAAAATCGCTAATTAATTAATCCTTAACTAATTATACTCGTTGAAGGGGAGAGTGACTTCGACTGTGATCAATGCGAGGTAAGCTCAAATTTCAAACAGAACTTGACCTACCAATTTTAAATCGTGTTTACACTCACAACATCAAAACAAGAGGTGCGGCCAAGAGACCCTTTAAAATCTACCTGTGCAACATTCCAACTTAAGGGTGGCCTTTTGGCAGTCTCCCTAGCGTGGGATTGACTACACATAGTCCGGTCAAAATAGACATTTCAAATAACAAAAACTCCGACAGAGCTGAATTTTGGTAGAGACCTTGGGAACACCAGTAGAAATAAAGTGGCAAAAGTCTCCATAGATCCCATGTGTGCTAAAAAAGTTATTCAAGGTCAAAAGTCAACATTTTTGGTTTTTTGGATTTTTCTCGAAAACGGTAAGTTGTATCAAAAATATAGTTCAAACAAAAATTGTAGATCATAAAATTATCTACAAAAATGATTCTTATACTTTTTTCCTAAGAATCACCATTACCAAGATATCGCCGTTCTAAAAGTTGAAGAAGTTGCATTCTACATGATATGCACACAAATTCCACGTATATACATAGTCAGACTCTTAATATAACTAAAAATGCCATTCGTGTCTCTTACATGTATAAAATAACTATAAACAATATAATAAATAACTACTAACAATTCTGAGCATATACACTCAAAAGAAACTCAATCCCTTAGTCAGCCCCTTCTACTATCGACTGATAAAATCATTTAATTTTTAAAATCTGGAAAGGCCCAACAGCGAGCAGAAATATATTCTTCAAGCAGTTTATCTTTTTATCCAAAATGCCAAAACCATATTTTATTTTTACATGTAATAACCGGCTGCGATACTACATCAGCACTGTTCAGAAGGGGTAAAACATGAGTGCTGAAATTACTTGAAAAAAGGAGTTAACTGATTGCGCTAAAGTATTTGAAGAAATTGACGCGTCTCCTCAAACGATAATCACAAAAGGAATTCGCTTTCTCCTTACGGTTTATGGAGCTCCAAAAAAATTAGTTGTTTCGACAAGTATAGATATTTAACTTAAAAAAAAAGAAACAAGAAACAAGTACAACTGGCTTGTCTTCCTCCAACATGGCTTCTGCTCATCAACATTTGTATCGAGTAGGTATACTATCAAGTTCAGACATGGCTAGGCTATCAACTGAACCCCGAAGACTGGGGTTGGAAATTAACAGATAATACTTTGGAACCGATTCAAACTACACTCCCACCTGCTCCGAAAAAACTCCTAAACACTATTTTTTGCAATTGCAAAAAAGGTTGTTGTACTAAGTGTGGCTGTAGAAGAGTAGGGTTGTTGTGTTCACCAGCGTGCACTAATTGCCAAGGTCACTCTTGCTCGAATGTTCAATGGAATCCAACAGACGAAGTTTCATGTGATATCGATGAAGAGACAACTGATTCATCTTCAGTTGAACAATTTATGAACATCCAGCAAGAAGAAGAGGAAGAAGAAGAAGAAATTGAAGAAGACATGACTGTTGAAGTCGAATTTGAAGAGTATGAATCAGATTAAAATGTTAACAGAAATTAGAACCATAGTTTAAATCAATCAACTATATCAATATCAAAATTAATAATCATCATGAAGTAATTGCAGTATTTTCCCATAAAACTCCGTCATAACGATCGTAGGCCTACTGGGGAAACCACGTTAAAAAAAAAACGCGCCAAGTACACTACATCACAGGTGGTGTGGAAATGTGTGCATATCATGTAGGAGTAGATTGTAACTCCTTCAACTTTTAGACCGGCGATATCTTAGGAATGGTCATTCTTAGGGAAAAAAGTATGAGCACCATTTTTGTAAATAATTTTAAGCTCTATATTTTTGTCTCAACTATATTTTTGATAAAACTTACCGTTTTCGAGAAAAATCGAAAAAACAAAAAAAAGACGTTTGACCTTGAATAACTTTTTTAGCACACATGGGATTTATGGGGACTTTTGACAATTTATTTCTACTGGTGTACCCAAGGTCTGTACCAAAATTCAGCTCTGTCGGAGTTTTTGTTATTTGATCACTATTTTTATGTCTATTTTGACCGGACTAACATTTTTGGAATTATATTTTTAATATAACAGGAGTAGTTCTTATTTTCTCAGAAATTTAATTTTTCACGTCAGGACACCACACTAAATATGTTTACATTATTTGTGATACAGGGACTTTAGTGCCATGCAGGATTCATGAAGTCGTAGTTAGATCTATTGCTACGGAGATTCTACGACAACTGGTCGCAAACAATTGATCGCGCGACAATTGATCGCAAGCAACTCGTCGCAGCACAATTGGTCGCACGCGACAATTGATCGCAGCGACAATTGATCGCACGTAAATTGATCGCAGCGACAATAGATCGTACGTAAATTTATCGCAGCGTCAATTGATCGCAAGGTAAAATTCATCGGGAAGTATTTTCTTTTATTAAAACTAAATATTTTGTATTCTGAATTTTAAGTTGCAATAAATTTAGCAATCAGGTAAGGTGTAAATATCGAATTAAAAACAATTTGAATATAGATAAGTGACGAAGTTTATAGTTGCACTTTAAAAGTTAAAAATACGAGCGTAAACACCTTTTTACATAAGATTTTTTATTAATAAATTGTCATTTTGGTTATTTTTTTTAAGAGATTGTTACTATTTATCTCGTTGCTTATTTTACCTATTATATAATAGGAACTAGCTTCATTAGTACTTTTTAATTATTATTATGTAACTAGTATTGTACTGAAGAAAAATTCAGATGTACCATATGTGGGTGTAAAAAATACATATACAGGGTTAGTCACGAGAAAATTATTTTTGAAAATTATTTTTACGCAACCCAAAATACGAATACCCTGTACCACTTCATACTAACTGAATTTAAAATGAAATGCTTAATTCATGATTGCTTTGAGTTTGGCAATGTCATTTTGACAATTCTGGAAAAGGAGGTTACGCGAGTGTCCATGGTGGTACCGCAGCCAATTGGAGATCTCCGCTGGCGCCGCTGATAAGTTTGTCAGGGCTTGCTTCGAGTGCCTCTTGATCTTTTGCAACCGATTAATGACGAGAAAATTATTTCTAAAAATTCATTTTACGATAGATATTTCTGTGACGTGTAAAACAGATCTCAGATCTAAAAAAAAGGAAGAAATAATTGGTTCGCATTTTTCCATGATCTCCTACTACGGGCTGCTACCTGATTTTATTCTTCTCCGCACTTTGCATCCTAGAAAAATTTACAACATGGGTTAGAGAAGCCCACCTACATCCGGCAGATTAGGCAAATAATTCTGAATGAATAGTCGGCCTTCCGAGTGAAATGCCCCTCAATAAACTTTTCAAACTTCCCAAGCTAAAAATTAGTTACGCCATTGCGAATAACCACTACTCAGTGGCGTCGTCATCCTGGTTGTTTCTACTTTTTAACGGTATTCACTGTTTGTATTACTTGTTACTCGTGATGTATTGATTGATTTAAATATTTTAAATAATATTAATGAATAGATAATATAAATCTGTTATCTGCGTTGTTTTATTCAATAATTTTTATTCCATGAGCCGCTTCAAAAAAAAAAAAAACTGTACGTCACTGTCATCGGCAGTATTATCTGGGTAATGAGGGGTACTGTTTATGACACTTTACCGGTTTGGCTCGAAATCATCATTTTAAGTCTGGCACTTTCTCCGTATGAGTATATTCTTTGCTCCATGGTCAAAACTAATCTTTTTACGATCTTGTTTACACAAATGGCGTAAAAGTGGAGATTGGTATGTAAGTACTTAGCAAAGGGAACGAGATAAATTATTCATTCTTTCGTATCTACAAGCGCCTTATTAACAGTGTGACCGTTCAAAAAAGTTCTGAATGAAAAAACATCTTTCGTTTTATCATGGACTAAAGATAATCCAGAGCTAATTTGTAGTGAGCAAAAAATTGTCTGCAAAGAATGCAATAAACTCCAAGATTAATTGTTAATATATAAATTCAAATTTCTTTGCACCAAATTTAGTAAAAAATATATATATTTAAATTTTTAAACTATCAAACGTAATGAAAATAATACTTTTTCATTTAAAACTGTAACGAGAGTTTTTTTCACGATTTATCTATAACTTTTTAATTTGACAGATGTAATAATTTTAAAACCATTTTTTATTAAAGAAAAATGACGTCTAATACGTTTTGAAAGCTATTTTTTTCACTCGTTTAATTGACAAACTTTAAACTTGTGAGAAGAAAAGCTTGAATCACTTACTTGAGCGTCTAATCAATAAGACGAATAATCCAAATGAACATTACAGTAGCGTACCGACGAGAAGTGTCGGCATTAAAAAAAATATTTTACAATATTTTCAATTTTTTGCACTTTGGTTTAGTCGGAAATGAGCCTAATAGTTACTGTTTTTATCGAACTCGTATGTATTTATTTTGACACTTTTTTTAAAAATAATGAAATTTTTGAGAATATAGCACATTATTTTATTTTCCTCATTGATAACAATTACTTATTTCTCTATAAACGCTATCATTTTTCGCCTGCGATCAATTGTCGCATGCGACCAGTTGTACTTGCGACGAATTGTATTGCGATTAATTGTGACTGCGACCAGTTGTCGCTGCGACCAATTGACGCTGCGATCAGTTGTTTGCGATCAATTGTCGCGCGACGAATTGTGCACGACGAATTGACGCGGTACCTGCTACGGATGTAGAGATGTGAAATTACAATATACAAGTTGAGTTTACAACAGTAACAAATGTATTTTTGATAGCGTTTGATAGCGAGCGTAATCGAATCCATCGGGCGACTGAACTTTCATGTTTTTTCGAGGTTTCATGACCACTAGAGTACATAAAAATAGATCCCCATGTCCGTCTGTCTGGTTGTTGGCCATCTGTCCGAATTTTTGTGAGACAGATGATCTCCGAAATTCGTTTTTTTACAGATTTAAACATATTGAAAGTTTTTGTGGTTGACATTTTATTTTGTTTTTCTTATTTGCAAACAGTTTCAGAGAGAAATTGTATTTAACGCTTCAAAGAACTTTTATAGTAAATCATTTTACTCCCGCATTTGTGAAGTGGCAATTATTACTATAATAAGACTCTTAAATTATACGTGTTTGCTGAAAAAGATATGAAATAACTGTGTTGCCCTAAAAGTACTTAGTTTTTGTTAAAAATGAGTAAGTAGTCATTATCGAACACACATCCCTATCATTATCGAACACACATCCAGTTTTTGTTAAAAATGAGTAAGTAGTCATTATCGAACACACATCCCTAATGCATCTGCGAGTTCTTGTAGATCTAGCATTTCTTAGGTTATCAGGTGTGTTATTGAAATAAAGGTTGTTAGTTTTAAATTAAGACTATCCTAAATTTTTAGTCACATGCGGTTGTCGGTTATAGTTAATATATTTATAATACATTTGGCTTATAAAAACATATTTGTTATGTTTGTTAACAATGTGAAATTTTCTTATAATGATAATGCTAGGATTTTAGACACTGATGGACATTTTTTATTAGACATTTATTAAACCAACACACTATTCCAAGTGTTACACAAGTAGATTATGTGGATACTACATTATAAGTAGAGAGCGGATTTCTGTCGGGCTAGACAAGGCCAAACTCGGTACGGCTCGTACGGGATGGGAATTCATTGCATTTACCGGCTGCACTTCGTTTATTTGAGATTAGAATAACGCTGCTTCGTTGCACTCTGCTGTTAATTCCAGTTCTCATTTAGTTAGCCGTTTGATTAATAAATCGTTAATTGTATTTATGGAATCAAGTGACAATTAAATTCAGTGATTACCTATCACCTGCTACTGAGTCCCGGCGATGCAGCGCGTCCCCACTAAAATCGTGACGTAGCCCGACAGAAATCCGCTGTCTAATTATAAGACAATATTCTTGCAATAACAACAAAAAAATGGCTGCGCCAGAATACATATAATCGTATATAGTGTTAACATACACACAATAATTAGATATTAATCAGTAAAGAGTAACTTTGGACTTAGAATAAAATATAGTTTTTAAGTACTATGCCCAGGACGTATTTGACTCAACTAATTACAAACTAATAGTGCTTGAAAATATTTGTTATAAGTAATTATTTAAATACTATTATAAAGTTTCTTGTGCTTATAAACAAATAATCGTAGACCTTGTTTATAAAATCACGACATACTCTCTCTTCTTTAAATTGAAAGGCAGATGTTGGTGAATCCTTTGTAAAAGATAGTGACAACAATTACAAATAAAATTAATTGTGAATCCAGTTATCTTCTACAGTTTTGTAATCAGATCTATATATAATTTGTTAATTACACTATATATACATATAATACCTTAATATGAATGAAAATAGATTTATAAAAATAATTTTTACGCATTACAATAATTTGACAACTAAGAAATACTTGGTAGGTACTGAAATAATTCTATGTCAATTAAGTAAATTAAGATATCTACATCTATCGCATATTTAAGTATTTAGTCTAAGCATCATTAATGAAAATTTTCTTTAATGTGCATACTTAAAATTAGGTGGACGGATTGCTGGACGCAAATTAAGAGATTCACTACTCCCTTAATTAAAAAAAAAAAAAAATAAAAAAAAATAAAATAAAAATAAAAACCAAATTAATCTAGTTAACCTATGAAGTAACTTAATATATGTATGTCTAAGAACTAGCATGAAAGTGATGTAAAATGAGACGTTACAATACTTAAAATTTGGAAAAGTAATATTTTTGACAGCCGGTTATGCAAAAACTTTACACTAATATAAATTGGGGCGTCCTGCATTTTTTGCAAAACTTTAGTTTTATAGACGCTGATTTCAATATTTGTGGCCAAATTATAATTTCGCTGAGTATTACTATACACTACATTTTTTATTTTTGGCAATGTTTATTTATAAAGCTACAGCAAAATAATTTTAGAAACCCAAAATTGCAGTGCTTTCAATTCGTTAGTATTTTTTATCACTAATATCACAAATTTTGAAATCATGCAGTAATTAATTTGAAAATAATCTCTGTGTGATTCATAGTGTTGAACTACGTCATCTAATATTATAGCTGCTCTAAGGGCTAAACGTGTCGTTTGCAATCACAAAATATATACAAAACCTAAGCTATAAATACTAGTAAAACCCAGTCTATGTTAAAACGGAATGTAATGTATGGAAAAATAACTATCAACTAATAAACAGTGCAGTGTTACATGCATCGGGTGACACAAAAATCATTTTATAGGCGATATCTTACGAAGATATTAAAATGTGATACAAGCCATGTTCAGTAAGTACTAGGGGCTCGCTAATGGCTGCTTATTTTGTTGCTTACTTGGTTTTTACTAATTCCATTTAATTATATCTGGAACACACTGCCTACAAAATCAAATTTAAAACACCCTTCTCATCTAATTGATTAAAGTTTAAACTACATCTGTGCTAAATGCGGCTAGCAATAGGTACGACTACGAATTATTAAATATTAACTCCTAGTTATTACATAAGGTACATATAATATATCTACGAAATATTAAAGCTTTAACCAAAAAACAAAAATTATAAATGCACCCCTGACTAACTCGAACAAATATTTAGCACAGATTGAAAGTTCTGAAAACGGTATTTGTCAGAAGTTAGTAAAGGGTGACAATTAAAATGTAATTTGTGTGATAAGTATTATACATAATATAAATCAGTGCATTACATAAAGTTGTTTTGGAAGTTTAAATTAATTTATTATAAATATAATATCATTATGAAAATACATTAATTTCAAGTGATGTACGAGACCGCCGAATAAACTGGAGATTACAAACAGTTATACATAAAATTAACTGTACCATAGCAGATCATTTTACACATCACTTACTAAGTTGATGACCGAGCAAGTTGTTAAATAATAAATACATTAGTGCTACACCCTGTTTAGATTCATCCTAGGAATTTTAATTCAAAATATGAATTTTATTTATGTTTTCATCTTATTCGCATTCAATTTTCAGCACACTGTTATCTGTAGGAATAAATATATTCGTGTAGATTTTTTAAAATTAAAAATAATGCACAATATATTTTTACATTTTCTGTTAGGTAATAAAATAACTTAATTTTGAATACATACCTAATTTTTTCATTTTCAGTTACATTTCTTGCAATTTATGTGATGTAAAAATTGATTTTCGCAAATTTTTGTAAAACTACCCCATGTAGGAATCATCTCAAGATGTATGAAATTTTGGATTAATAATAATCTAAGCATTGTTTGACACATACGAATTTAAACAAGAAAATGAGACACTATTCTTGTTAAACTACAATTTTTGAGAGGTTTTTACTAATTTTTTTTAATAAAATACTTTTATAACATGAGTAATAGTTTCTGCCTGTACAAACTGCGATTAAAAATTAGTGGACTTAAAAGCTATAACAGAAAAATCTAACAGGAGAAGCTTCTAGGATTGCACCGCTTCCCGACTAGCTCTTAAAATAGAGGAAAAGACAACGAAAACATATGAGATTATAACAAGCGCTATGTAACAGTTAAAAAGAATTTGGATTGGTTTTATTATTTGGACTGGATGACATTGCTGGATTATCGTAAGCATAATCCAAAGTGCTGTCTTCTGCGGGTCTTCTACTTATGGATGTAGTTACTGTGACAGGGCTGTTTCCAGAATGAGTAGATTCTGTGGGAATTTCTAAACGTAGTTCTGGTTTTTCATTGTTTATTTGATTAGCTGTAGCTGTAGGTTTGCTTTGAACTGTTTCTGATTTCTGAAATAAAAATATGTAGAAAATATGAGCACGTAAATTAATTTGCAGACATACTTTGGAAAATAATTTGTTTTTAATGGTCGCCAATGTGATATTTTTCTTCTTTTTCCATCTGTATAGTTGTATTATCAGTACTGTTGCTAAAGCTATCAGCATAAAACACACTAAAACCAGGGTAACTGTAACCATATGTGAAAGTCGCTGAACAGTTGCTAAAAAATATAGATTTGTGGTATATTCCTAATACAATAAAATTTTAAATACCTCTAAGATTTTCGTCTCCACTTTCCGTTTCATCTTTTAACTTGTAGCGGGCATCGTGGATGTAGTCTGCAAATATATAAATTTACTTCAATTAGTTATCATAGAGTAACAAAATTTTTATTTAGTGTGTACCTAAATATCATTTGCAACATTTAACGTGACTAAAGATCTTACGTGCTGCTGATAATATTCTGGTTAAGATTAAAATTCTGTTCATTTATAGTTATAGTATCAGTTAGATTAAAAAAAGAAACTATTTGTGTGAAATTTCTAATTCGTTATTTTACGTAGTTATAATAACAGGTTATACCTTTACCACTGGTTTTGTAAATGTTACCCATGAGTTTTATAATTCCATTTTTTTTATTGTTAATGTGTATAAAAATTAGTGTATAAAATAACAGATTTATTCCTTGGTGCTGGTGATTAGGACATAGTTATTAACTATAATTGTTCCAAATCAACTTCTTCAATTTGTTAAGTTTTCGAAAAGTAGTTATTATTATTATGTTTATTTGTACATATTCTAAACCTATCTTTACACACGTCACATAAGGATCCGACTGTAGTACCTCTTTTTAAGTAAGAAGGATTTAACTTTGTTTTTAAAAGTGTTTGTTTCTATATTTTAACATGCTTAGGTAACTTGTGGAATTTAAAGTCTCAAGCGGTTGACACTGCACCTACTTTTATTAACACGATGAAAGTTAATATGTAAGTCAGCACATTATCTGAGAGGTAAGTGATGATGATGAGTTTCATCACGCCCTTGGAAGTGTTCCTTATAAGACATATACTTACTTACAAGGGATACTAGAATATAGTAACACGGAAACGTGAGTACAGATAAAATCTGACAACCGTGCCAACAGTCTTCCCTGATTTTAATAATGTTCTGATAGCTCTTCTCAGACCAAAATGCTGTAAGTAATTGAGTGTCAATCAATTTTATTCCAAGAAAATGAACATAATGTGAATTATTAAGATTCGAGACAACGTATTTTAAAGAAAAGCATGCTCTCTTAGTTTTGGCATCATTTAGGATTAGTTTCTGATGAGGAAACCAATATGAAACCGTGTTCTTGTTTTCAGTAACTTCAGCACACAATGCCAGTGAGTCTTCAGAAGATTTTACAAGATTAGTATCATTTGCATCCAGTATGAGTTATCATCTAAGACCGAGACTTGCGGTGCATCTAAGTCTGTTGGCAGGTAACTGTTTTCTCTATCATTTAGATTTATCAACTGCGATCTTCCGGTAAGGAATGCGAGTATCAAATTTATTGAAGCTGCATTAACATAATGTTTCATTAGTTTACTTTTAAGAATGTCACTGGCAAGGCAGTCAAAAGCTTTACAAAGCTCACATTTCAGTACACATAAAAAGCTGTTATTATCAAGAGTGTGACATATCTCCTTAACGAGATCCACAATTATTGCTAACGTTGTAGACTTTGTTTGTTCTAAAACTTACTGAAATGAATGAAAAACCTTGTAGATTTCA
Source organism: Zophobas morio (assembly GCF_036711695.1). Classification (NCBI taxonomy): domain Eukaryota; kingdom Metazoa; phylum Arthropoda; class Insecta; order Coleoptera; family Tenebrionidae; genus Zophobas; species Zophobas morio. The sequence continues at coordinate 13,673,188 of NW_026972122.1, forward strand.
AGATAATGACAAAGCTGTGTCTGGAGTCCTTTCTCGAAGATTTTACTAACTGTAGGTATAACTGAGATAGGGCGATAATTGTATATGTTATCATTAACTTTTTGAGTACGGTTATAACTTTTGTCTATTTTAAAATAGGTCGGTAAATTCCTGCCTTGATACACTCGTTAAAAAGATGATTTGATGATTATACAATTTAATTTAGTAGACATTTACGTCTAGTGTTCAGAGAACACGAGTTATAAAATCTTAGGTTTTTGGTTAGATCTGAGACAACGTTTGTAAAATATTCGTTAAATTCATCCGGAGTGAATGGCATATTTGGAGATTTAGTGATTTATTGGACTCTAAACCGTCCGAGGATGATTATTATGATCTGACATGAATTTATTGTAGACTTGTTTTTTTTTTGTATATTTAACAAGTACTTTGCGCTCTTAGTTATTAACCAGATCAACATTTTTAATTAATTTAATATACAGTATGAAAGAAATTTAATTAGCCTCTTTTATGTTTCAGCTCATAATTAAATTAACGTTTATTTAGCAAGACTCTTTCTTTCATTACACGAGGTTGAAAATTTACTTTCATGGCTTTACTTAATAGAAAAATATGTTTTTTAATTTTTGATCAATTAATTCGACATCGTTATATAGGTAAAAAAAAGGGTATCGGATAAATAATGTTTGGTGTTTGGGACGAAGAACTCAATCGCATTTCAAATGTAATACTTACACAAACCTCATTTGACATACAACTGTTAAAACTTTTATGACTTAAGCGGCTTAAGCCAAAGCACCCTTATAAGTCAGACTGGCTATTGTAAGCTTTGTGGACCCGAACCGCAAGATTATTACTGTCCATTGTTGGCATAATGTAGATGTGAACTGAGTTAAGTAATACAATAGCCAGTTTGACTTATAAGGGTGGTTTGGCTTAAGCAGCTTAAGTCATAAAAGTTTTAACAGGTGTATGTCAAATGAGGTTACTTTGAGTGATCTTACATATTGCAATTACATAGCTTAAAAATATTTTTCACCAAAATTTACTAAATAATTATCTAAATAAGAATTTAATGTGTGCACTGAAATATACAGTATGTAAAAAATTTTGATACCTATGTAGGTCCATGAAAGACAATTGGTGTTAAAGTCACCTTTAACGATTATATATTCTGATATGCTATATCACTAAATAGATCAAACAACTGCGGCATGATATTCATAAATGTGTGAAGATCACTGTCTGGGAGCTTGTAAATAACAAGAACAACTAGAAGAGAAGAAGATTCTACTCCACAGATTTCAACAGTTTTTTCAATACTTAAAGAAAAACGATGTCTTTACTATTTACGCATACCTTATGCAGAGCTGTACAAATAAATATTGCAACCCCATCATGTGACTACTTTTTTCTGTAAAAAGAAGAAATTGATAAATACGAACAGTTATCTACAATTACATTTTCAAGTTCATGTGAAGTAAGCCCATGTTTTGAAACAAATTTTATTCCGGAGGCGCTCTATACTAAGATGAAAAATTAAAAAAATTAAGTTCTTTTTTGAACCACATTCAGTTGTGTAAATTTTCCTTTTGTGATCGGAAAAACTTGTCGACGTAGGTATTGGCGGGCCAAAAATCAGGGTTAACGTGTTAACATTGATCCGCATAACGCTGAGGCGCATTAATGGTAAAAACACATATTAATAACTTCTTCTTATTAAGATTTTCAGACTTCTTCAAGAAAGAAAAACATGATTCTTTCTCTTTACTCAACTTTTCATTTTTTCGCCTTTCACTTCTTGAAGATACCCCTTATGAAAGTATACGAAACCTCGAAACCTTTCTTAAATTCGACACGGCCCAAGCCCGGACAACCTCTTTAGTATCAACGGCTTTGGCCGTGAAAACCTCTGAATCCAATAACCGATTTAGATTTATTGTTGCTGCCTGAGCTAAGATTAACAACTTACTTACGACTGGTGAGTGTTTCCTAAAGTTCAGTGGACATTCGTTACATACTCATTTGATTTTGTTACTTCCGAAAAATGTAGCTAAAGATTCATTCACAACACTCTGCAACTCATTATGTTCAGGTAGTTTTTTGCCAGCGGTGGCATTTTTTCCTCCAAGTTGATAACAATAAATGTAGAAAATACCGTTCGTAAAGTACTAGGTACTTAAATTAGATATCAGTTCTAGAATTACCTAAGAAGTCAGTTATTAAAGTGAGAAAGAAATTACAAATTCATAGATACAAATACAGGGAAACTCAATACAACATCATTTTAGTATACCTACATAGTAGTATTTAAAAGTGGTTTAGATATTTTTACATCTGAAGATGGTAAATCAGTGGAAAATTCCACAACACAGTTTCCATTTAATAAAACGCATTTATTTTTAAGTTATGATTTGAATATCAGATACATCGTAATACCGTGTTTTCTAGAATTACAGAAAAACTTATTTGCGGCCAAACTGACTTAAAGAGCTTCTAGCAAAAATATTAGCATCGTAAATAGTGGTTAGTGTTTACATCCAAGCATACACTTAAAGCGTTTATAATTTGCATTGTATAAAATACATTATAATTGGATTCCAATATCGTTAATCATGAATGCCACACAGCACGTATGTATTTATAATCATAGTCAACGATATTTAAGAAACTGATAAACTATTGTAATATTTTTTTGCTTATCTTATCCAGGTTGTGGTAGATCTACTGCACATAACAATGTTTTACGCCTTATTGATACTGAACATGAGTAATGCCAACGTTGTTGCCAAAACATTAAGGTCTGTGAATAACAACATGTAATTAATCTGAAGGATGTTTTATCATTTATCCGCACCGTTTATAATTTGTGTGTACACTTTCGCTGTGAGGACGCTCAGATACCGCATGAGTGTCCAAAGAGTAGGTAAACATGCCTTTTGGCTCAACGACACGTTGAGCTGTACACGGGTAGTGTGCTGCTAATAAATTGTTGGGGGTTGTATTTCTGAATTGCCCAGCTTGACCCGAAATTCCGGGAGCAAAATCAAGTAACGTGGATTTCCTAGAAGACCAGGATCATGATTCTGGGTATTGTGATGTTTTCAAACAATGATTTTAATTTTGTTGTGGTAAATATACTTGATGTGACTAATCATTTAGTGAATGAGAAATAAGGTTTTCATATTTCTTACATCATTATTAATTTTTATTACCAAATATAAATAACATATTTTTTTAAATTTAAAGGGAGTAACAGAATACTTATTAGATTTTGCTATTAAAAGGACGTAAGAATACAAATTTTTAAGAAAATTTTAGTAATCCAAAAAAAGCACAGTCACTAAATAAATGGGCGGCTTTCGAAAATTAAGTAAATTAGTTTTAGGTTTATCATTACTTGAAGTACCTACTATAATAGATATACATCATGTGAAGTATAAAATTCCAGTTATAGAATTCTTGATGCTTTATTATTATTAGAATCGATGTCGTTTATTCCGTTCAGCGGGGTTTTCAGGTCTTTGGATGTTGCTAATTTCTCTTGCAAGTTCCAAACATATACATAAAAAGAGAGTGGAATCTGAATGTACAAACATTGTTGAAAACATTTTTTTAATAATAATAATAAGGACGTTATCTGCAGTTACAACCTACCACTTCACTGCACTAATTGTGCGTTTATACATATTTTTATAAAGTGATAATTTTAAATTGTCTCTGGTTAATCAAATCATACCACTTGTTACATATTTAGAACACAAAATAGTGGCCGCTGAATCTCCACAGATTATTTGAAGACGGTCCTATAGAATTTTGTTGGAATAGGTAGCACAAATGGAACACTATGGGACAAATGGCAATAAACATAATATTTTTCAAAACTTATTTTTAGAGGTTCACCCATTTGATATATTATTTTCCAAGCGAACATATAAATAATCAGCTTTTTCTAGTGTTCTTGATACACACCACTTTTCCAAAAAATTACGTAACATATAACAATGAAAGATTAGTTAATTTTAAAATATACACGGTATTTTTATGATTTATTATACAAGATAAGGTCGTATAAGAAGATGAGATACTTTATCTAACTTTCGTTGAAAGAATGGCAATAAAATATACTACTTAATCAATATTTTATTTATAAGTATATAACTTGTCCTAAAACCTTGTATTGTATTAAACGGCTCTAAACAATCTTTTTTTTTTCATTTAAGCACTAGTAATATTGCAAATGATGTATAATTCATTTGTATTTTTTCTGTGTAACAGTTAGTATAGCAGAAATCATAATATTCAAGCTATCATTTTAATCTTACATTAGCAGTTAAAGTAAAATCATTTGGTCGAGCTAGTAGTAGAGTGAAGGACGAGTTCAATAATAGTTCGACAACGTAAATCAAACTCTCTTTTTATGAAAAATCATATTCTCGATCACGATTCGGTTAATATTTTCTTTAATCTTTTGATTTAAGTATGTACGAGATTATATTTTGAAAACTCATTTTGGAATCAGAATTCACTACTTATGAGAAGCACACTTTAATTCAAATAAAAGATATAATTAGGCATTCGTTAAATAAAATTATTCACTTTCGTTAACAACAAAATAAATAATCTCTATTAGGATACTTATGCTGATGCTCATCTTATTACTTTGTGACTTAATTTAACAAAACTTTTTCCAGACAAAAACTTATTTTGTATAAATCTAAAGAAATTTAATCCATACATTTTTTTCCTTAGAGAGAAAAATTATTATTCAAGTCTTCTCTCTATTGGCTATTTCTTTTATATTTGTCATTTTAAAATAATTTACATGTAATTTTGTAATAAATCATTTTATTGCAGTGCCGAAATATTTCATTTTCCCTTTATCACGTGGTCAGGTTTAACCCTCTTTGCCCAACTATATGGCTTGAGAGCGACTTGTCGCTCTCTTTAACAGGAGTCGATTGGATATTGTGCTCGGATAGCGAAAAGCTTCTTTAGTAGATCATTGAGTAGCAATTAGGCCATAACCGCATTAAAGCTTTCCTTGAAGTCTAATAATAATAGCTGTAGAAGGAGTCGTTTCTTACATTAAATTTAGAATTGTTGCTAATTTTTTGTAAATGATTTTGCCTGCGTTGTGATATCTAGCTTTGTAGGTGTTCAGTTGTGCAAGATGCTAAATAGGACGAAATTTGAAAGTTTTTCTTTATAAAATTGACAACCATCGTTTCTTACCTTGGATCTTAGGTACATGACAATATGTTTTTTTGTAATTTTTTTGTATTAACTGTATGATTTTGAATCGCAATTCTAGAGTAGGATATTTTTTAGCAAAGTTGATAGCATTTTCTTGTTAACATGCCTTTCGTCTAAATCGTTGAAGAATTTTTCATACAGTTGTTTTTGTTTTAGTTTATGAATTATGTTTTCCAAGGTGTGTGGGGTGTGCATTTTTTCGGTATCTGTTAGATTTACTTTTACTTGTGGTTTAAATCTGCTCCTATTAAATTAATTTTTATCTTAAAGATATTTTTGTTTAAGTTAGTTTTGGTCTGATAAGTGTGAGAAGATTGATAAAAACCTATGTATTTAGTTGCATGTTTTCGTTATTTCTCTTCAATGATTTTACTATTCTGTGTTACGTATTGATTTTTCGTATTTTCATCTTCTGCAATCATATAGTAAGCATATGACTTAGTCTATTTAATTTATTATTATTATTGTAACAGTTATTACTAAAACACCGTTCGTGATAATGGAATTAAAGATGACTAGCGTACAAAACTGGAATCTTTTGCTAAGAAATAATGAAACATACTTTACTAGGAACAGGATAATTATCATTATTTATACTTAAGTTATAATAAATGAATTGAAAGAGAAGTGGAAAAAAGTTGTCGGAGTCACGTAACAATGATTTTCATTTTCGTCTGTCAAGTTATAATTTTTTCGTTATTCCAATAATTTTTTTTGAAATGTTTTGTTTTGACGTTTTTCTTATATTATTTTACTGATCCTTTAATGCATATCTGTATTCTTACTTAGAAATCATTTTAAATGTGTAGTTATTATGCAAAAATCATCAAAACGTAGCATTTATGTAACCGTTATTTGTAAAAGCTGCATAAGAACTTACTGCTCCAATAACTATAGTCAATGCTTTTGCGAGTTATTTTGAGAACGTTTTTTCCACCCCGGCTTATGATAACTCCACTTTGAATAGTATTCTTTCAAATAATTCTTTGATTTCAATCACTAATGTATCAGAAGATATAATCTTAAAGGTATTAAAGCAAAGCAAGAATTCCTTCACGCAAGGAGCTGACGGTATTCCTAGTTTTTTACTTAAGGACTGTGCTATTGTATTTGTAAAACCCTTGTTTAAATTATTTAATTTGATTCTGACAACTTCTACATTTGTAGAAATGTGGAAAATGGCTTGTGTTTGCCCGGTTCTAAAAAAAGGGGATCCTACTGAAATAGAGAACTATCGTCCTATTTCCCTTATATGCAATTTTGCAAAAATATTCGAAACAGTCCTATACAAAAGTATTTACCCTTGCATAAAACACCTAATTTCAGATCATCAACATGGCTTTATTGAACATAGGTCCACTGTGTCCAATTTGGCATGTATCAGCCAAGTCGCAGCTTCTGCTATTGACAACCATGGTCAATTGGATGTTATCTATATGGATTTTCATAAAGCTTTCGACCAAATTGACCACCACTTACTGATTAAAAAGCTAGATCTTCTTGGTTTTTCAAACAATCTTCTTCTGTTATTCCAATCATATTTGCGAAATCGAAAACAACGTGTTAAATATCAAAATTTTTTTTCCAGTCATTAGATTGCCACATCGGGTGTTCCGCAGGGATCGAACCTAGGTCCACTGCTATTTTTATTATTCATAAACGACATCACGGAAGTCATAACAACAAATAAGCTTTTATTCGCAGATGATTTAAAAATATTTTGTCAGATTAATAGTCAGGAGGATTGTAACAAATTACAGCTTGATTTAGATTCCCTTACAACATGGAGTGACAACAATAGATTAAAATTTAATAAACGAAAGTGTTATATAGTTACCTATACCAGGAAATCTGCCCCTTTGATACATAGCTACTCTATAAATGGTACTATATTGGAACGAGTTGGCAAAGTTAAGGATTTGGGCATATTATTTGATTCCAAATTAACATTTAACTTTCATATAGAAGAAATTGTTTCCAAATAGTTTAAGCTGTACGGATTCATTTATCGGAACTGTAAAAACTTTAAAAATGTTACTGCATTAAACACATTATATTTTTCTCTAATTAGGTCTAGGTTAGAGTAAGGCGTCTTAATTTGGTATCCTATTTATAAGGTATATATGCATCAACTTGAATCCGTACAAAGAACCTATCTTAAGTTTTTGTCCTTCTTGACTGACGGGCAATATCCAGAAAGGGGATGTAATCATGAATTGTTGTTAAGTAAATTTCAATTTTTATCATTAGCAAAGCGACGTAACATTATAGTAGTAAAGTTTTTGTATAAACTTTTAAATAATCAAGTTGACTGTGCGTGGCTTTTGGCCAACATTACTTTTTGTTTACCTAGATTAAATATGCGCCATGTTCTTACATTCTACTGCTGTACACCAAAGTCAAATGTTATGGCTAAATCTCCAATTTCAATTATGTGTAGGACGTTTAATCGAATTTGCCATTTATGTGACATAAGTTCTGACACTTTGCAGTCGATTCTGTGCTGTGTTGTTAACTTAGAGTGCTGGAGTATCTGATTCGATTTTATCTATTGTTTTTTTCTTTTTCTTTTTTTCAACAGTATTAATTAAGTTCAAACCGGCTGATAGACTAAGAATTATATTTAAGTTATTTTTCTTTGTATTCGCACGTATAGGTTTTTTTTTCAGTTATTTTAATATATATATATAAATTTCCTGTTATTGGGTGTAAATCCGTTGGAAATAAAGTAATATTATTATTATTATTATTATTATAAGTTATCTAACCAAAAAAGTATGCTTCTAATAAATATTTTTTGATAAGAATAACAGTAATAGCCATGACGACTATAAGTCTCAAGTAATTTACACAACTAATAAACTACAGTATTTTTTATATTTCTTACAGTTAAAGTTAAATATTTTACATGCTTCATCGAAAGCCACTGTTGTACCTACATCATATTTTATTGTTTATACACATTTTTTAAAAACTTACATAAATATGTTATTTGTATAATCCATCATACTTACAAAAGTTTGTTAATATTTCCAAATTTTTTCGGTTACTGATTTACTTTCGGTACAAATTTATTAATGTACTCAAGAAAGACAAATAAAGAAACTTAGCAAAATCTTTATATACCTTGTACTAATTTATCAATATCGAAAATAACGTGAGCCGACAACAAAAAGCTCCCTTTAATTAGCACTAGATTTGGCTGTCTTTTCCATTTTCTAAGTCTGCTACACCCGTTAAACATATTGGCAATACTAATCATGTGATTAACTGGCTTATCATTGTAGTCCTCTTCAAGGTAACCTAACCGCAGCTAGATCTCAGCGAGACATTTTGATAGATTTTATACCACAACTTCACGACGATGAGATACTATTTATGGAACACCTGTCAACAATAACAGAAAAAAAATTATGCTTAGAACAAAATAGGCAATATTTTCAGTAATCTAAGTTAATTTTATTGACATAATAAAATTAATTACTTTTGTATCAATTTTCCTTGTAATTTACACTTGTTTTATTTTTTTATCTTAGGTGTATTAAAAAAGTGCCCTCCATGTTTGTTTTTACGTTTGTCATTTGTTGATACTTTTCAGTATGGTTTAATCACCGACGTGCTAAATCCTTTCCAAGGATGACTCGATTACAAATTGTTCACCTGATATTTGCAACTCTGCATGTTGAAACATTGTATAATGCTTTGATTTTAAAATACACAAAATCTCACAACATAATAACCATAGAATACTATTTAATACTATATTTAGATTATATTATGTTTACAGTGGATATAAGCTTTATTATAATTAACTAAGGGCTGTGTGCTTTAGAAATGTTTTAACGTGATCCCAAATAATCTCAACCACTCTTCGTACGGTACAATACCTTTTCATCTATTTAATCCACTTGTCTGAAATAAATTTCGGGGTCAAATTTTGTTTGTTGTATGCTTCCACACGGGCCCGCCTAGAGAGATGTTCACAGAAAAACAAAGTCAGTTCCAAAGTAATAGCCATAACATTTTAAAAATTAAAAAATAAAGTGGTGATTTTGAGCAACTCTGATTGCTTCACGAAAATGATATGTTTAATTTAATGAAAGACTTTTAGAACCACTTTGAAATTCTCACAATGATATTCGTTTTTTAGCATTTTGGGTGTTATTTGTGTCGCAAATTATGCGACGTGAACCTAGGCGAGATATTTTAATTAAAATAGTAGAAGTTTATTCATGTGCTAAATTCTATTACAAGGCTCTTCCTGGTGAGGTTTTAACAAATTTATTTTTCCATCGTGCCAGAATTTTTGTATAAACTCCCTATAAATTGGGTAAACTACCGTAAACTACTCACTGATGCTTGGCTATGTATAGTAAAACGTTTATGTCCATCAGGATCTACATATAAGATAAAAACACAATTTTTCCTCGAAAATGTTTGGTGGATAATACTGTTGTAAAAAATTAATGAAGCGAATCGTCGACTTCCGTTATTTAGATACACATTTTCGAACAAAATATGATCTGTGAGAGAAAAAAAATCTGTTAAAATACTGAAACAATTTTCGTATTTGGTGGTAAATCTTTGAACATTCATGCTCATTTATGAAATATGAAATTACAAGGTAAGTAAATTTTACGAGCAGTAAAATAACTCCATTTAGGGAACGTGAATTTACAAATTCAATAAACTTCAGGAGTAATACAATAAAGTGGAGAAAGATGTTGCGATTAGATACAAGTGAGTTTTAACGTCGCTCATCATCCTTTTATTATCTGCTCTCGTGATTTTTTTCTTCCTTTAAAGTAGTTACCATTAGAGCATGAAAAAAATCCTCGTAGCTCTGCACCAACTTTTATTCATAATCAGTTAGTAACATACAGTTTTGCTGACACCTCAAAGATTATAAAGTGAGCAATTCAAGGATACACTTTTCAATCAGTCGGAAAAGCGTGAAAGCGGTCAGTATAATCAACTTAAGCAGTCAGAAATGAAACCGTTTCCAATGTATCGCGGCGCCACTGTCGAGTTAAACTATAAATGACAAATTAAAGTATCTACAGTTAATTTAATAAAATGTCAATTCTGCAGCGCATACTAAGTGTTAATATTTTACCTAAATAAACGATAATTTCTTTATTAATAATAACTATAATGTTGCTAGTTTCATTGAATGATTGTAAATAAAATAACATGCAGATCTCAGCAAAAGTACGAGTGACATTTCTCTGAATGTAACATTTATTTTCTCGAAATGTCAAACAGCATTCGCGTTATAGTTTACTGACATGGTTTTAATTTCTTAATATAGTATGTTCTCACAAAAAAGAGACAAGTAGAAAGATAAATAAATAAAAAGGATAATAAAATTAATAGCAGCTTGCAAAACAATGTGTAAGTAATTAACATGGAATATCTGTGTGAAGAAAAGTAATAATTATACTTTAATGCAGTTAATGTTTAATTTAACTTAATAAAATGCCCAAAACGGCATGTTTTCGTTCACATGTAATGACATGGACATGTGATCTAAAATTGCCTCCATAAGCATCTATATGTGGATGACTAACAAGTCAAATGTAGGCAACGAACTGTTGTTGGTATCTCTGGATTACGAAATAATGGTGGTATTTTATCTTGTCCCAAAATCCCATTTTGCTCCACCTTACTCTAAACAATTTTCTTTTTTTTTCACTCAAAAATATTAAATTTTCAAGACTAGGTAAAAAGTGATTTCTTTTAATTATTAGAGACAGGAAAAAAAAGTTAAAGACCAATGTTGTACGACTTTTTATAGATTATTAATTAAACAGAGTGTTCTGCTATGAGGAGCAAAATAACAACAGAGTGTTTTTTTAAACAACCTTATATATTTTTCCGTGTTCTGATTGATATCTTTTTAAGCTTTACAAACATGTTTTATTTTTTAAATCCAGCCAGCGTTGCTATGTTATTACACTTTGCTTTTATTTTTTAACGATGCAAAGCTTCACGAAAAATAGCAGCAAAATATATAATGTACAACATCGCTTTAGATAAAATATTGAACTGTAGATGTAACGTAAAATGAAATTAATAATGTGTGTGTTAGCCATATACATTAACCGGAACTTGATTTATAACTTCCATGTCGGCTATTGCAATTCCTATTAAAGAAATTTTTAACTGGAACCAAGCGTTTTTTTTTGGTTACATAATTTAGATGATAATGCAGCTTTTCCAGAAAAAATACATAAATGTGATGTGTTGATGATTTTTACTTTTATTGTGTTCTATGCATTGTTTGTATATTTCAAATTAGTGCAACAACAGTTTTATTTATTCTGCAATAGAATAAATACTCTACTTTGACAAAGGTTGTTAAATAATCGCTTGTATCAAAACTGTAAACAATCTTAATTACTAAAGTTTGAGTAAACTTATTAAAATAAAATGCAGATAGGATCATCATATACTAGGTTGTATCCTGTTATTCATCAAACAATATGGTTTTTATTTTACAATATTTTAGAACTTGTATCCGCACAGTCTTTTGCTTTTTTCTTATAATTTCATTTGGTTCACCAATATCTTATTATAAACATAAGCTTGCTGTATACCAGAACTATTTTCGTAGGTATTTATCATTGCTAAAAGTACTGAATGTTAACACATTGCACCTCGAAATATGTTTTTTTTTATTTCCGACGTTAATAAGAACTGCTTATTTAAAGTGGTTTCTAGTTTACTTTTAAATTATGAAAATGTGTTTTTTCTTTTTATTTGGTTACTTATGGCTAAAATTTATGAATATTTATCTGACAATACATTAATAAAATGTTGAGGTCAGTGACTCAAAATAGTTGCACAAAATGTTTAAATAAATGTATTATTAATTAATGCGAAGCTAACGCTTTTTTCTAAGAAATAGTTGATAGAATAGACGCTATGTTGATAACACCTTATGCAAAATGATATTCATTCTTTGCTGTAAATGAATGTAGTAGTGTTCGTTTTTTAACCTACAATTTTAAGAATTAACGCGGTGTTGTTCAATTTGGTAGGTGTAATAAAAAAAATGACCGATTGTTATTCAGGAACTTTACGTAGTGATGAAACTAATAAGACTTGCAGTAAGAATAACAAAACACAACGCAATTAAAAGAGTTTCCAATGTAGGTATTTTAAAATGATTTCATAACAAAGTTAAGTAATAATGTAGAGTGAATTTAAATTTCAGTATATTTTAGGTCTTACAAATATTCTACTTAGAATACAGAACCTCCTGTAGTTCCGATTTAAACTCAGCAACTTTGATGTATATTCATTATTTTTATGCATATATTTCTTTGACATGTATTTTTATTTCCTTTTCTACCTTAGGATACACCGCATTGCAAGTTTGTATACATAATATAGGCAGTATCCTTTTTTCTTTTGCTTGAGTATATTTTAAGGACATATTATTTTTTGTGCGTAATTCTGCTAGAGCAAAAAAAATGAAAATATTCAGTATTTACAAGCTTATTAGTTATGACACGTTTATTGGTAAATGGAACAATATTTGCCTAATAATCTAATAATAACTTGGCAAAATGAAATACTCTAAAAAAACCATTTACTTGGAAGTTGTAAACAAAAAATAGTTAGTCATTATTTAGCAAATAAATATTTAATTATACGTCATCTTCATTAATTCCCGGTACAATAAATTAAAAAATTACCTTGGCATCTTTCCACACATTGGGTTTTATCATAGTTGTGCGTCGCATTGTTACAAATTCTAGAACATGGTTCGCAAGACGTATGAAATGGTGAACAGTATTCCTCCCTTGTGCACACTTTTTGCCCACATTTTGTTCCTTCCAGTGTAATGTTGCAGTGGACCACTGTGGCAACGTACGAACTAACAATTAACAACACAATAATATCACCACAACGTTTCATTTTTATTGCTTTACGAACACTGATTTTTGTACTTTTTTAAAAAAGTGATGTAAATGAATTGAAATTTTCACCGATTTTACCGCATTGTGGAAGTTTGAACAAGAGCGATAAACACGCGGAATTTTTTAGCCATCTTGGTTGGCCATGCAACAGGTGTATGTAGAAATGGTTGACTGAGTAACTTTGCCTTACCTACCTGTATGAGTCATTGTTCTCTTGCGTTTGTAATATGGTCGTTAAGGCAAGAGTACATAAGGCGCCATATTCTCATTGGTATGCTGTGGAACAGGTTCTTGCGTTTCCTCCTGGTTTTTGACTTTCTGCCGTAGGGAAAGTTAATTCCAGTCTAGCATTTTAAGCAATTTTTCTTTCATTATTTTTTAATGTGTAGGAAATACCTTGTGAATATACAAAATATTATGCTTACGTGCTTAAATAATTATATAAATAATTGTTCTTTATGTGAAACCAGTGACTTTCGTTGTGTAACAAATATTATAAACATTTAAACAAAGATGCGCCATCTTTTGATAAATATTATTAATTCAAGTAGTACACTTTATCAATGTTATGCAAATTTAATGAACTTATATAATGAGAAATATTTTGTTTGAAACCAACATAGCGGTAGCTGAAGCATTTTTATCCACTTACACTAGAAGCTGTCTTGATATGTCTTATTTTATTTATAATAAATTTAACAGTATTTTCTACTGACATGCTAAAACAGTGCAACAAAACGATATGGTTTACTTTAATTTATTCAGAACTGAACGTGACCATAACGCACAAATATTCTGTTTCAAATATGTTTTGACTGTTGACACGGGTTTAAAAATTAATCAGGTGAATCGTTAAATAAGTTAGTTGATTAATTAATTAATGACTTTGAAAAGGGGAAAATGGATCATTCTTATGATCGGTATATCCTACAATTCAGTCCTTTTTTTGTATCTTCGTAATTACAAAGAGTAAAAAAAATAATGATTTTGTACGTCTATGATATAAAAACGAAAATTAATTTACTAGTTTTATGGATGAAGAAAAAAAAAGTACAAATGTTTAGGTATTATAATGCATGCTAAAGTTAGAGTCCTTATTCAAGCAGATGAGAATACTGTTAATAATGTGCTACTTCGCTCAAATTCAGTCTTTACTGTCATATGGGACATGGGCCTAGAGCACTAACTTACAAAGAATAATTAATTGCAAAATAGAATCATATTACACGAGTAACTACTTGCAAAAATATAAAAAAGGGTATTTTTACTTTACCACACCTATTTATTTATAACATTAAATTCCGTATTTTTTTCCAATTTAACACCAATTGGAGTAATCATTGGAGTTTACCAGATTTAATCTTTTACAATCAGAAAACCGCTTTGTCGAGAAATCTAATAATCCCCTCGTGGTGTAAGTTATTTATCATCCTGCACCTTCAGTCAACGTAACATTCAACATCAAAGTCTGCACATTTCTGTGTAAATATTTAATTAAGAATAGTGCTACAATTTTAAGAAAACCAACTTCCCTCTTCTCTACAATATTTTTCTTTTCGTTGATATGTCGTGTTTTAATTCTTTTAATGGTGTCAATACTGCATGTTCAAAATTTTAGACAAATAATTTGAAATCGGTTCCTAAATATAAATATATAAAAGTATTTTGCGTCGTTACTATCTACATTTCAAGTTGTTTATTAGAGGCATAAAAAATGATTTCCGTGAAGTATATTAATTTTTTTGGTTGCCGAGAGGAAAAACATGATTATTTTCTATTAATTTTACCACTATTACAAGATTTTTTCAATATATATGTTTTCAGAGCATTATAATATGCTACATTTAAAAGTACGAACAAACTTAATAAATGAATAATATAATAATAAACTAAAATAAATAGATATGTTTTTGTGTACTAAAAGCAAAGTGAATGAATGAATGTATGTTTACAATAGATTCGCCCGCTATTGAATGGATAAAAAATATATAAAGTTTCGGTTGTTCCAAACTTATATCGTTTAAAGTCCTATAGAGTTCGGTATTGATTTCTTAGAACTTATCACATTTATTTTGTCGCAAACTCATTATTTAATAACTTGTGAAGAAAGACATATACTTTAAGCTACAGCATCTTTTCAGTCTCCAAAGAATATGTAAAATTTAATATATCAGTAATCAGTTTTGGGCAACTCAATGACAATTTCTCTGTATAGTAGAATGTAGCATACAGCATACAAAGTTTAATTATCTCTCAAGACAGTATCAGCGTGGAAAAGCATTCAAACCGAACTTTATTATACGTAATATGGCGGTTAATTCGCTGTTTAAAAATCTAAGAGAATTTCCCAGTTAATATAAAAAAGTGTAACAGAACGTGCTCATATCTATACCATGAGTTGTCTCCATCCTAAGAACTTGGAAAGTTTTTTAGTCTGTGTCATGGCAATAAAATCTTACTGCTACGCTGTCATTATTTTTCCTAATATAATAATCACAAGATTTTCCTGGCAGTGGCAGGAACATTTAATTTTTAAGATTTATAGCCGGCTGCTTTTAAGGATTCAAGCCATCATCGTTGATTAAAAGAAAAAAAAAAGAATTTCTTAAGAAATTTGAATTAATAGACAGTTAAGAATGTCTAAAAACAGTATATATTCCCCCGAGAGATGAAAGCTTTGGTTTTCCGTTAGTTGAGTTGAAAGCGTATTTCACTTGCCGCGTTAGTCGCGAATTTTCAGCAAACTGAACGAAACAAGACAACAGGAAATTTGTATTCGAATGGTAAGTGTTATGTTTCAATTTTTATGTTAATACCGAATTATATATTAATTAATTACACTGAAATTGAGCTTATAGCGGCGGTGTTTGTAGAATTCATTGCAAATTTCGTTTTCTAGCTTGTTGAAATTAATAAATTAAATGTCGTTGATGTGGGTGTGATGATAATGAGTTCCACATTGTGCTGCTGAATTTGATTTCCATCCAGATGTTGTTTTGATTTCTATTAAACTAAAGTTAATAATTGCAAGCGTAGTGGTGACGCTTTAAAACGTATTATTTGTTTTAGGGCAATGAACATTGAAATAATTTTTGCTAATTTTATACTTATGGTGAAAGAAAAGGATAATTTGATTTTTGTAGTAGGAATAGTCGGTGGAATTTTATTTTTCAAATATTACTATAACTTATCTGCAAGTTTTTGTTTCAGTTCACAATGCTATGTGTAATTAAATATATACATAATAAGAAAAAATGAATAAAATAATGATAAATTTTGCAACTATTTGATACCTTAGTTAAAATTCTTAGTCAGGGACTAAGCTGCTGTCTCGCTGTGATCAGTCACCTTATTGATAAACACAGTTATTTAATATTCAAAGTTCTGAATCAAGAATTTCAAGAAGAATAAAATTTAGTAAATAACATGAACATACTATACCTACATATTTTCAAATTTACTGTCAATAAATTAACTGTTTTCACTTTTTGATCATGTTATGTACGTTAATTGAAAAATGAACCAATGGTCACATACTAATACATAATAATATACATATTAATAAATTGTGGTGATGGTAGTCATTGCTATTGATGTATGAAGTTCTGATTTATACAGTTTCTGAAATCGTTAAATAAAACCGCTATAAATCTTTGAAGCAGCTGAATTGCAAACTGTACAAGTAAAGGTGGAGATGGATTGGAAAAAAATCGGTTTACTCTTTGAATATCTTGAGACTTGGGTCTCCACAAGATTTAAACTTCTAACACTGAATAACATTTCTATCATTCCCGAATGTATTGCTTTACGGACAATGCCCTAATCCCTTGAATTTCTGTGGTCTGAAAACGGAGCGCAATTCAATTGAAAGTTTCCACGCACCTAACTGCCTGATATTTGAGCAAAATTTGGATACGACTTTTTTTGGTATGCCTTGCTTTAGGAAACTTGTTAATTTGTTCCTCTGTTACTAATAAAGTTTCTTCGCCTTTATTTTAACGCTACACACATATCTAAATATGAACCTATATATGTTTTCTTGTGAGGGTAAAATAAAATGCGCAAAGTAAAATTTTCTGATTTTTTGAAAAAGTTAGATATGTCTTTCATGCTCGGGGGAAATTATGTCTAAGTAACCTTGGACCAATTTCCAATTTTGTCCGTTTTTGTATATCTGGGGAGAAAAAAATTGATTTTTTTAACAACTAGAGATTTATTGGGTCATATACAAAGTTTTCTGTAGTATTAATATAAATACTGCGCCAATAAATATTTAAAGACGATTAACTACATTTATTCTCTTAATTATTATTAGTACATAGTTTAAACTGAAAATCAAAATATTGTCCATATTTATCCGTAAGTCGTTAACAGACGTTATTACAATTTAAGTGCTGTGAATTATTCTTTGATTCTCCCGAATGAAGTGTTGAATCATTTTGTATTTTTTTTGACGAAACACGCAAAAGTTCATGTTTGTGTCGCCATAATTGAAACTGTCAATTTTATTTTGGCGTCTTTCCGTATGAAATAAGTAATATTTTATTCACATTATTTTGAGTGTGTTGTATTGCACATACAGCTAGATAAAAAATTAAACGATTGCTTGATGTTTCCATCGTTGTATATAACATAATCCGTAATATAATATTGCGTCTGAACGCTAATTTTATCACTTGACGAAACTTTTGACCGAATACCCGAGAGGCGCTGTCCCCTGGTGGTGAGATATTAAAGATATTGTTAAATGTCGAGATGATCTGCAGACATCTATTTCAGACTGTACGGAAATAAGTTTTGCCACATTTTGGGCGTTATCAAGTCTTAGTGCTTGTTTAACCACAACTACAAACCTGCATTTTTACCCTGGGTCCGTACAAAAGAGGAAACTTAATGCTATCCGTTTTTGCTTTTTGGCTAAACTTAATTCATTCAGTTTTTGTTTTTATACTTACATTGTTGGATAAAAATATGGGAAATAATTTCAATGATCTTGTGTGTTCTTTTTAAGTACAAAACGTGGGCATAATCTTCGGTTTCTTTTTATTGTTATTTTAATAAATAAAAGAGAAATGTTACACATCTTTTCGATGGTAGACAACACATGCCCACTTCATTTTTTTTTGTTTTCTGTTAATTACTTTTTGTACAGAGTTTCTATAAATGATTAGAGGGTCGAAGTAGGTCATGAAAGCGTACCGCCTATCACTTTATATGTATTTTACTACTTGTACAAGGACGCATGACAAATACACGCAGCTGTATAACTGGTTGCCTAATGATTCGTTTATTATGTCATTAAAAAATAAAACTTACACTAAAAATAAACAAATTTATTGCGGTTAAACATCTGAGTAAATGTTGAAAATGTTCACCATTTTGTTCTCAAGGCACATGTTCACTCTCTGCGTTATTTCCAAAAATCTCTTATTTCATGCTGTAACAGAAACTCTTAACTGCTGAGACAATTTTGCCAAAGATGACTCTTAGATACTGAAGGTCTTCCATGAGATTTCCTTTTGATGACACTACTAGTTCGAACAAATCTATTGATTAGATCTCTAATGTGTTCCTTGAATTTGCAAATTGGGGTATTTAGCCAGATATTCTTGCTTACAACCGGTTATAGAATCCACTCCCCGTTTCCTAATGTTCTGTTGCGATAATAAGACATAACAATGAAAAGTGTCTTGTTCTACAGAATAAACCATTTTCACGGTCTTTGCTTCCTAACACAAAAACAAAATTTTCGTACGCAAGCACCAAGATTCTTGAAAACTACTATTTTTATTTGTTGTTTTGAGCTTGGATCAACGAGAATTACTGTAATTTACATTTGAAAAATGTTAGAAGAATAAAAGCTATGATTTTAAATGACAGGTTACAAATAACACTAATCATAACATTCATAAGTGAGGCATAATTTCAGCGAAGCGGGATTTTTCAAATCGATGACCAACTAAGTACGTCCTTAGAAGCATTTAGAAAAACACTGTATATTTTCAGATTTTTGTTTCATTGTTTGTTATAGAGCTTTCTTGATTTATTATCACTTAGTGTTTGGGGAGGGGATATTTTTTCTCTGCATTCCTTAACATGATATTAAGTAATTATCGTAGATCACATAATAAATAGATACCAATACTCAAACTGAAAGCTGTGACTAGACATGAAGCTATCTGTTGTCGTTTTCTACGTCAAGGGGAGTAGTATAATGCTATCCTTGTGTGATCACCACATCTTCATCTTTGTTATATGCATTTCATCTGTATATGTCTATTTCACTTCCATCCTTGTATCGCACCAGCGCAACAAATCGCTTTTGACAGATGTTTCTTCTAACCTCTCTTTCGAGTTGTACAAAAAACAATTTTAGAATTTAGAACAAAGATCCTATTTTAAGTGATGTAGTCATAAAGGATCACAATTGCTGCCCAATAATTTAATATTCCTTTCGTTATCTACTGTGAATTATTTATAAAATCAAGCTGTTAACATTTTTCTTCCGAAGTTAGTTCAGACATACTTCCTAAAATTTAGGCGCGCAAAATTCAAATAGTGATCAGGCAAGGATAGCTTCATTGTAATCCCTCCATGCACGAGAGAGATGTGTGACAGGAGGATGTCGTCACAGGCTGTCCTAGGGAAAGAACACGGCATGGTGGTATCTATTTATTATATGATCTAAGGTAATTATTTACAAGAACATTGAAATTGTACGTGAGTTTTCGAGTGAACAAAAAGTAAATCAACAAATCAGGTATGATGTCATCAAATATTTAAAAAACTTAAAGTTTTGACACATTTAATAAGTGATTTATTTTCGATCGAAGTATAACATTTTTAGCGTCTTGAACTATCATGAGGGAAGAAAAAATTCAAAACCGTGAAGTCTACAATCTAAATTAGTCTAAAATGCAAGAATTTGGAAAATGAATAATTGAGCATTATCTTAAAATACGTACAAAAATTGCCGTTGAATTTGAACGAAATTCTTTTAAGACTAAGAGATATTTTAGGTTTCAAATTTAGCACTAAAGGTGGTATTCATACAGGCATTATTTCTTTCACTTTATAAAAAAGGCAGCTGTAATTTTTCCATTAAGAAAAAGACAACGAAAAGTTTTTGCACGTATTTACAAGTATATATTAATCAATAACTATAAAAAAGAGAAATAAAAACTATTGCAAATTCTTTTCTTTACTCTTAAGATTAACTCCTTGGTTTATTTTCAGCACCTCTATTGATTCACCTACCTGTAAATCTCTTCTACTTCGGAAGGGAAAAGGTCTCTGGAGGGCCACATATTGCATTAAATGTCTTTGTTAGACTGATCTGAAGCAACAGTAAACATCAAGAAGCCAATTTCGATGCACGTGACATTATTCTTTCGAGATGTGATTCCGGTGGGTCAAATGTAAACCTACACCTGTTTGCACGTGTATACTTTCTCGGACACGTGGCATTAGGTAATCCTTTGAGAACTAAATATGGGGAGTAAGAAAAATTAAGCTTATAATTTTCTCACAGGTTTAGATCATTGATTTTTCGTGTAAAGCTTCAGAATATTGCTCTGAAAATATAATTTAATATTAGATTACGAAGAAATTTTGGTTTTGCAAAAAACTGTTCAATGTAAATGTTGAATTTAAATAATGCGTTAGATCAGGTGGAATGATATTACAGGTTCGATTAATTAGTTAATTAAATAAACACCCACATAAACGATCAGGTAGCATAATATATTTACGTATGTTACATAAAACCAGGTACTTACTACAATGTTTGCTACAGTACACAAAATTTCAGATACATAATATTTCTTGAAACAACAAAGGTCTAAATATATGCATTAACTTTCGCTGCATAATACCTAACAAAACATCTGGGAGTCTCCATATCTTGCGATATCTTGTATTCAACCAAAAACCTCTAATTCATCGAAATCGAATGATCTTACTGAGATTTCAGCTGCAACTTGGAAAGTGGAGCTTCATTCATGAACGCGTATTTTGTTGTTTCGGTATGATCCAACATTCGTCTGCGTTGTTGTCAAACTTTAGTCCTGTATTACACGTTTGTATTTTACTTAAGATATTCATTTTTTACTTACTCTGAACTTAAGTCTCCTACTATCGTCGTATCTGTGTCGTCGTGCGATAGTCTTGCAAAATTATCTGCAGCATCCCTGTAATAAAAAATTGCAAAAGGCTGTTCTGTGTTGAAAGTGACAAGGTTAGAAAAAGCCAGTGTAGCACAAACAAACCTTGTAAACGGCTTCGTTTCCACCATCGTTAAAGCAGTAACAATGGCGGAATTGCGACGACCATTCAAATCACATACGCTTTGAACAACAAAGGCATTAGTGACACAAAGCTGAAATTTACACGAATTATTACTAAAGTTCTTACTTGATGTCCTTATCATCTGGGGATTTCTTGATCTGATTTAGACAGTGGCGGATCCAGTTTGAACTGTCTCTATTAAAATGAAATATTGAAACATATTACATTTGATTGGTGCAACATAAGATCTTATTTATTACGCAACATTGGACAGTCAGTTCTGTTACTAACTGAATTAACTGAATTAATTTCAATTTTAATAAAAATAATAATAAGCATCTTGCTTTTAGATGTACATATTTGATTTTGTTTGCAGTGATGTGGTAGGCCCTTAAGCATTTTACCTCCTCGTTTAACAACAGTAGCTTATTAATAATTCCCCAATGAAAATTTGCCAAATCTGTTAGATGGGGCACTTGCTCAAAATGCTAGAGAATTTTTTTTTCAAGACAGTGGATAGGAAGGAATGGACCAGTGTTATGGCCATCTCGCTCTTCGGACCTTATTCAATGCGATTTTTTTCGTTTGAAATAATTGGTTTATGAAATTCCCGTAAATACAATTCAAGAGCTAATAAATCGGATTGAGAATACTGCAGCGGAGAATGGTGGGAAATCCGGATATCATAGTCCGATTATAGCCGTCATTAATTCGGCGTGCTGAGGGATGTCTCGCCAATGGAGATCGTCAGTTTGAACAATTGATTAATCCGCTAATTTTATTTTTCTGCTGTTTTCGTGTTGTATTGCATGTATTTTTCAATTGATCTTCACCAGTTTCCATACCTTTCGACTTTTTATTTTGTATTGCCCTTAAAAAAACTTGTTTATTTATGCCAAAATAAGTTTTGTAATTCATTCGACAAAGCAAAAGTGTTTCTCATTTTTTATTGTTACTACAGTTGAATTAACAAAAAGTGCTGTGGTATATTCAAATCAAGAGGGACAATATGTTTCAAGTAAACATATAGATTCTGAGCTAATAGAGATTAAAGCCTAAACTTTCAATCATTTAATGGGTTGTTGGTTCTACAATGAATCATGTTCTGGTCTTGATGACTTATGTCTTCGTACAAAACTTCAAAAATTTTGCAACTCACCAACTCTCGTCATACTGAGAATCGCAGTATTAGTTTTAGTATTTTACTAATCTGCTCTATTTTTCCACGCAATTTTTTTTTTGGTAATTTCATATGATTAATAGGCAAGATATTAAAAAAAAATCAATCTTTAAATTGTCAATTTTGTTCTCTAGCGCCGGGATTTTTGTGATTACTGTTTAGGGCTTTTTGTTGTTAGGATTTAGTAAAATAAAAGAAGGGTTAATTTTTTTCTCATAATTTTGATAAAACAAATTAAGTTTTTCAGAATTTTTCGACTTCGTCAAATTTATATTTGACTTAACAAATATGTCAACAATAACAGTAAATACACATAATAAAACGATTATACGAAAATATATATTCAGTACCTGACCGGCACGAAAGACGAACCACGGAATATTTTTTTGAATATAGTATTTTATCGTGTTTACTGTGCTTATTTTTGATATTGTTTCTTGATCAGCATGTAAATTGAGGATTTTCACATTTGCGATTAACCTTAAATATATCTTTAATGAATGTTGAGTTTAATACTGTGGCGACAGATTTGAATTAAAATTTCGCGCTAAAAAGAAACAACGGCGCGAAATCGCATTTGAATAATTTGAATTAAAAAAAAAACAAAGCAAGAAAATCGTTAAACATAGGCAACCATGTGCAAATTTAGTGCTTTTTGGGTAGTTATTAGCTCTCCTAGGGAATTTCTGTGAGAGGGTTGGTAGAAGTTGATTTGGTGGCTAGAGGGTGAAAGGCGTCATTTTTGGTTTGTTTGTTGTGAGTGAAACCACGTTGTAAATTAGCTAGGTTAAGTTTAGTTGTTTTGTTAGTTAATAAAAGGGAGGAAGTTTTTGTTTAACGACAATTACATATTTTCTTGCAACGTGGAAAAGTACATCACCGAGATTTTGTGTTTATTTTATCATGTGTTTTGTTTGGGATAAGTTGGTTCACGATATAAACTCTCTAAGTTAATTGTTTTAAGTAACCAATCACTTGGATCAAGGCATAATTTTACATCACGTAAATTCTCTGTTCGAACCGTTGATAAAGTGTGACATAAATTTAACATAATGTAAATCCTTTGCTTGAATCATTGATCAAGTGTGGCAAAATTTAACATAATGTAAATTCTTTGTTTGAATCGTTGATAAAGTGTGGCATAATTTAACATCAGGTAAATTCTTTGTTCTGGCAGCGGTCATGTTGAAAGAGTATTTTCAAACTGAGCACATGTTTGAACTATAACTTTTTTAAAAATATTTACATTGATTTAGAGCGCGTTTAATTTGATTTCATTCAAAGTTAGGCAAGTTTTTTTTGTAGCTGACCATTAAGAGCGGTCTTCAACCGGGACAACTTAGTCGCAGCTTTTTTTTTTTTACAATAATTTTGTATTCTCCATATATTTTGTGTTATACATAGCGGTACTTTTTCAACGGGGGGTCCACCACACAAAGACAATGTAGGGTTCCATTTTGTCAGACGATCACAGCCAAGGCCAAATTTTTCAATTTTTCAATTTTTCGCGGGCTTTTCAAATTTTTTCACATGTCAATTTAAGGCGGGATGTTTGAGTTATCACAATATTTTCTTCTGATTTTACTCAAAATGAAACAGAGTTGGAAAAAAGTAGGTACTGTTTTATTATCAGTTCTCACTCGTACTTTCCATTTTTGTCAGCGTTGCTGGGCTTTTCAGAATTTTCAGTATTTGACAGTTTTTATTTATGGCTTCAAAATGTCGTTAAGTCCAGAAAATGTGACGTGGAATGCAAGGTGTTTATGCACGTTTTTTGGAAAATGGGGCGTACATCATACGTCACGGAACTCATCCCCATAGACAAACAAGCCAAAGAGATGACCGTTTTGTCATTAATTTGGTATTGAGAAATTGCCATATGACTTCTGTGGAAGCCAAAAATGAATTGCAGTACGTCCGGAATGCTTCTACCAGTGAACGTACTGTGCGATGAAAGGTTTGAAGAAACGAACTCAAATATGGAAGACCTGCTACTGGTCTAACGCTTTTCAGAGTTCACCGCGTAGCTCAACTAGAGTTTGCTCGGGATGATCAGTATTGGTGCCAGGATGTTCAGTCATGGTATGGGCTGGAATATCTTTGGAAGGACGCATTGAGTTCTACTGTCTTCCTAGACGGTCATTAACTGCCGTAAGGTACATAACGAAATAGTGTTTTTATGCACGATAATGCAAAGCCGCATGTAGCAAGAGTTGAGTTGGATTATTTGCATGAGCTTACATCCCACGAATGATTTGGCCGGCTCAAAATCGGACTTAAATCCGATTGAGTATGTTTGGGACAGCTTGGTAAAAGAGTACGAAATCGTGTACCTGCACCACACACTTTAGATGAGCTTCGGAATGTGCTTTTCGAGGACTGAGAGAATATCCCAAAAGAAGAAATAAACAATTCGTTGGATGCCCGGAAAAACCTTGCATACCAACATCAAAGTAGTGCACCCAAAATCGTACTTTATTTTGCACATGTTCAGATCCTTTTTTTAAAAAAATAAGGGCGCTCAGTGTATTTGTGAAACGATGTTATCAACTTTCTAGAGCAGATAATTGTTCTGGTTTCCAAACAATTCTGGAAGATATAATGATCGAGATTCTGTGAATATATGTATAAATAAAATTATGTTGTTCACCCGATATATGTATGACACAGAAAGGTACTTCAAGCGAAAATATCTTTGACTAAGTTTATTTTTCACAAATCCAAACAATTAGCGAAAACTTTAAACAGTAAAGCAGAATACTAATTTAATATTTAGAATAACCAAAAATAGAATAAACAATTCGAAACTATGTTTAATCATATAACCACATTTTGTTTAAAATAACTCTTCCAAACATAATCTGTCTACCTATCGCTCGTTCGAATTTCGAAATCTCACCGCTAAATAAAAAGTCCAGCGTGAATCGCCAATAGTGCTTTCCTGGCTGTTAAACTTTACCAATTTATTTCGTCCATGCCGGAAAAGATTTGCAGATAGGTATCACTAGTTTTAGCTGACCTATTTTGTATTCTTTACTAGAATGATCCTGAATATAATTTCTGGAATAAATTTGGATTTAAATTTTATGAAAGATATACATGTAACTATAATCTTTAATGTAAGATAAATGTTGGCCAATTTGTGACAAAAGTATAAAAATAATTAAAGAAATTTAAGTGTCTTTAGAAATGCAGTTTCAGTAAAGGAGGTAGGCATTTAAAAATATATTTTTATAGGTAAACTAAAATTTGTCATTTTAGGCTTTATATTCCCACAACCACTATTTCGAACAGAAGATAGTTTCATGCTTCCACACAAATTTCTTTATTTTAGCACGTGACAATAAGTAAGAATTCTAAAATTTTAGTTCTTTTTGAAATATATGAAGCATTGTCTGTAGTTTAGAGCTCAAAAATCAATTTTTTTTTTTAATTTCTACTTACTTTTCATTTGAGGGTTCTGACTCAGGAGCAGTCGATACCACGGTTAAATTTCTGCAAGGAGTGTAGTCGTGGTTTCTCAGTGACATATGTAAGTAAAAACTGTTCTTAACAGCAGTTTGTACTTCTCCGTTGAGAAAACAATACAATATGGCAACAAAGAAACCCTGGAAAGAGCTGAGAAAGTAGTTGGAATATGACCATAATGCAAGTTTCCATGCTTCCGTAAATCGATAATCTACCCAGAAGAAAACATTGGCAATTCCCATTAGTGGCAAAAGGAATATTGCAGCGCGCACTGCTTTTCTGGGAAAATCAAAACAACATTAATTAAAGGCAAATACTTACGTTAAATTGCAATGCAATTTACATTGAGAATCAACGTGTCAATAGTTAGTGTTTTGTAGGTAGCTGGTGCTGTTAATTACCTCATTGTTAATTGTTAATTTTCATTGTTACGAGGTATACATACATACGTAGGGTTCGTCAAGAGTGGAATAAATTCGATAAAATATTCAGGAATGAAATTAGGCATGTCGATTCTGTTTTTACGCTGGCTGTCAACTGGTTTGAGCATTTTGGAAACAAAGTTCAGCGAATTTGTTCCAGATTTTACGGACACACAGGGAAATTTAGTAAAGGACTCACCTCACTTGTTCAATTTCGCTAGTACGACTTTCTCGTAATTTCACAACTAATACTCTAATGATGTTTATCAAGAAGAGCAGATTGACCTGCGAAAATAGTAATAATTTGGTTATACTTACTAAGAACTCCTGAGTATTTGCATTTTAAAACAAAATATTGGCTTTTCGTCTAATTATTATTTATTGTGCCAAGAATTAACCTATGTAGTAAATGTTTCAACTATGTATAAAGTTTTGCATAAATAATTTTTCGGTGATGGTGTTTTCAGAAATATAAAAAATCTGGTTTTAGAAGTGTCTCCCTTATCTTATAAATAAAAGTGCCAAGACGATGTAGGAATAAATTATTGTTTTACCACTATTATTGTTGAGCGTGGACCTTCCAGAATCCAATAGTATGGTAGAAAGTAGTAAAATCCCCAACTGCTGGAATAAAAAAAAAATAAATTCAGCAAATAAATTAGCTATTTATGTGTAAACTTGTAAAGTTGTAATAAATTATTTTCTTACAACGGCAGTTTAGGTGACACAAATTTTACAATGAGGTCTATGTTGTTTCAAAATTAACGTTCAGTTGAAAAAACCGTTCAGCGATAGATCGAAAGAAATTTAATGCTTTTTCCTTTTTTTAATAATAATTTGTCTATTGCCTTAGCAACATTAACAGATGTCTCAGGAATCTCGTTGTGGAAGATATGCATTCTCATAAATTACAGAAACTCTTATAAATGTCCAAATTTTAATTTAACAAGCCACAATCTGATTTATTACTAAAAATATTTGATATCGAGTTTCTTCTGCTGTGCTTTTTATTCGAACTTTCGTCGTCTCTAAAGCAAAACTAACACCCGTATTTACTGTATTTCGGCAGTTAGGTTTTCTGTGTAAATAAGATTTATAGATGTATGGTATACAACAGAAAATAATTATTTAAGGAATGTCAAGTAACTGTTAAATCAATACACGTAATACAACACCATTTCATTAATAATTTTAATGAATAGGTAATTTTTAAGAAAATCATATATTTTGTGTATCTAATAATAAGTTGAAATATTAAATTATAATTGACAGCTAACACGTGAAAAAAATTTACTGAACATATTACCTACTGAAATGGTGTAATCAATGTTTTGTTGGAAATTACTATATTGCACTATTTTTTTGATATATACAATGTGACATAAGACTGACATTACTATCATCTTAGAGTTTAAAAAATAGAACAAAATACATTGTACTTTGTACTTAAATTCATTTTAAGTAATAACATTATTTTAATGATATAAACGATACCTTTTAATAAAGATTTGTTTAGTGACTCCTTCAGGCTGTATCATCAACTTTCTTGGAAGGATGTATAAATAAATTTTAATTACTGTTCTCTCATCATGAAGTCACTGCCTGTACCTCAACCAAATTTCAGCGAAAATTTAATTTTAGTTATGACTTTATAAATTTTATATGAAAAGATGACATTAATACAAGTTAGAGTTGACCTCATCAGTGTGAGGCGATGAATGTTAGCATTTAGTAAACTACACGAATTAGATATTTTTGATACTTTTTACACCTTTAGATTGCACGTTTACTTTTTGCAGTAAAAAGTAAACGTGCAATCGCGTGTTAAAAAAGAAGTCAAAACTATTTGTACATTGTGACAAAAGAGCCTGTTTGGTCGTAATTACTGTAACATTTTCGTTTTTGTGTATATAGATTTTAGTATAGATAATTAACTTTAGTTAACTTGTAATATTGGTATTAATTGTTGTACAAAATAAGTGCTAGTTTTTCTTGCTAGTTACTCCACCTACGAATTCAATCGAAACCGCAGCGAATATTCACTAATCATAGTTCAACGTTTAGTAGTGAATTTATGTCAATACTTGTTTTTCGGATTTTAAAGTTATGATGGTATTAAACCCATTCACCAGTTCTAAAGTTAACGTTCTCATCAAATTATTATTATTATTTTTCTTTTTATTATTATTAGTGACCCCCCCTACAGATAAACCAATTATTAGGGTGGTATATTAAGGCTAAATTAGATCGTTAAAAATGCATCATTAAATAGTTAAAAATTAATAGACAGTTATAGATGCGCATTTTTGATCTGGCGTAAACTACAATTGAAAATGTCAAATTTATTTCGATAATTAAGTATTATAAATTCTGCACATAGTTGTAATGGGCGAGAACACATGTATCTACATTTGTTCTAGAAATCTTAGTATAAAAACACAAAGGGTTTCGAATGTCTGACCGGCGAAGCAGAAAGCATACATTTTCAACTAAAGCATTAGAATTTACAATACCATTCACCAATTTAAAAAGAAAATAGAGAGACAAAGTTTCTCTCCTCTTTTCCAAGCTTTGAATGGAAAAGAAAACCAAAAGCTCACTTTGAGGAAAATCTCTACAAGGGTAATAGCCAAATCGTTTGAAATGGAGGAATTTTAAAAATTTTCTTTGTAATTTTTTAATTTGAGACAATGAACATCATAGCCTGGGGACCAAATAACACAGCCATACTCTAGTTTTGATCTAACGAATGAAGTGTATAAACTAAGGAGAGTACTATTAAGTTGAAAGCTTTTGCAATTACGAATGATAAACACTAACGTCCTGAGGAAAATCATAATGATCAATGAAGGATAATTTTTGATCAAATAGTAGTAGTATTAATTTATTATTTGCCTTACAGGCTTAATAAAATTCCCAGTAGGGGTACAAATTATCTTAATCTACATAATACACATAAATCACTAAATTAGTAAAATAAAATAAATATTCGAGTTTTATTCAATTTTTTCTGCTTGCCCACCCCTTGCCATAGTTCCCTTCTCTCTCTCTCTCTCTCTCTTTTTCTATACTATGCATTATATCTAGACATCTATATTCGATATTCTCGATCTGCGTTCTTGCTTATCTATATCCTTATCTCTTACACTCAGTTCTTCTTTCATACTCCTTCCCATTTCTCTCATTCTCTCTATTTCTTCACATGCATATCCCTTTCCTTCATAATACTTGTCTCTTTCGTTTCAAACATGTTTTCCCCCTTCCTTTCTTATTTTTTTCCAACATTCTTGCAATATTTTGCAATCACCTCTCTCACTAAACTTCACTTCAAATCCAACCGCCATTTTACCCGCTTCCACTCTCATTTTCTCCCTTTTTGTTTCTTCTCTCACTATATATCCCGGCGTATACTTTTCCAATCCCAATGACCATTTCATTCAAGTGTTTTTCTTGCACTCTCTCTATTTTTTCATATTCCCTCCATCCTCAAATCTCAGCTCCGTACATAAATGCACTATCAACTACAAACTATCAAGCATCATCATTCTTCTTTTATAATTTTCTCTCTCCTATTCCCCATACTATATTTTTGATCAAATATAATGCTCAAATTATAGAAAGAATACATTTTGAAGAGAAGAAATACAGTTCGAAGAAAACGGAATAATTCTTTTCGGCAGAGTTTTGTAAAAAGAAATAGCGTTTCCTGTGTGCAGGGAAAATTTATTTATAATAATGGATTAGAAAATGACGTTGGTAATAAATAGTGGTATGTATTGTGTATACCTCAGATTACATCTCAAATATAGTTAAAATTAGTGTTTAGGTTTTTTGATAATAAACTAGCTGACCCCGTGAACTTCGTTTCACCTACAACTTAATTTTGAATCTGCAAACCGAATGCTTTGAAATCTGGCAGATGTTTTAAACATCTGATAAGCATAATACATTTTTATTCAAAATAATACTTACTTCTTCCAAAAAATTGATGACGTCAGCCCAAAATTTTGCCAAATGAATCCTTTTTAAAATATCCAAAATAGGATGAGACTATACTTGTGATTTATCATTCCATTCATATTTTTTAGTTTTGCTTATAGGGGGTGTCTCAAAAAAAAATTAATCACTGAGTCAGTTTATTTTATTGATTGAATCAAGAATTGCAAAACTAAATTTTTAGATTTATTGCAGACGTTTTGAAGTTACTGTTTGACATGGTACGTTTTTAATTAAAATATATCTGTTTATCAAGCCCAAAAACTTGATGACGTCATCTCAAGATTTTGCCGAATAAATCCTATCTAAAATGTGCAAAATATCATCAGTATATTTTCGTAAATTTATCATTGCATTCATATTTTTTAGATTTGCTTTTACAGTGACAAAAAAAAATGTATGGATCACTCAATTTATTTTAGAAAATAACTCATTTTCCTAAGAACACGAGGTTAGCAAAAACAAATTAGTTTGTTTAAACATTGTTAAATTAACCCCGAACATGTACAATTTCTGAGCGAAAATATGAAAAATAATTTTTGCAATCTCATCGTGACGTACGATGACGCCACTGTCACGTGAGCCACCTGATAAAAGGTCATATTTTTCGGTCCTCTGCGTTTAGTTTTGATTTCGGTTTGGTGGCAGCAACATCAGAGTCCGTTTTGGCTTAAAAGTAGGGCTGTTTTCACGAATTTCTAATTTATATATTTAAATATTAGTGAAAATGTGTTTTATTAGTACTGTGAACACGAACGAAAATGGATATTTTTTCGAAAAGGACCGAAAACAGGGTAAGTTCGAGTTCAGTTTTAATTTATCGGATTCCGTGATTCGTTCACTCGACAATATTTAAATTTTGGGAAAATTTTCGAAACGATTGAAATCGGTTGATCAAAGCTATACATTTTCACGACATAAATAAATAAATTTTAAACATAATTAATATCATTTGAGGACCCGGGTGGGTTAGGTAGAATCGCGCTTGCCTGCCACACCTTGGGTCGTGGGTTCGATTCCCGCCCTGCTCTGGGTGTTGTGTATGTCCTCCGTTACCCTGTAATTGGGCCTCCGGCCTGTTGGGTAACGTTAATCAATTAAAAAAAAAATTAAAAAATTAAAAATCATTTATAATGTTTAAATATGATAAGCATCAATGTATGATAATTAAACCGAAACCCGTTGTCCTACAAGCCCGAAATTATTAAAAACAAATCAATTTGTTTAAACAATGTTAAATTATCCCCGAAAATGTGCATTTTCCCGGCCAAAATATGAAAAATAAATTTTGCAATCTCATCGTGACGTACGATGACGTCAATGTCACCTGAGCTACTTGTATAAAGGTCACGTGTTTCGGTCCTTTGTATTCAGTTTTAATTTCTGTTTGATGGCGGCAAGATCGTCGCTTCATTTCGGCGTAAAAGTGGAGCGTTTTAGCGAATTTCTAGTTTATTATTAATACATATTACGGAAAATATGTTGTGTTAGTGCTGTGAACACGAACGAAAATGAATATTTTTCCGAAAAGGACCGAAAACAGGGTAAGTACGACTTCAGTTTTAATTTATCGGATTCCGTGATTCGTTTGGTCGACAATGTTTACATTTTGGATAAATTTTCGAAACGACTGAAGTTGGTGGGTCAAAGCTATACATTTTCGCGATATAATTAAATAAAATTTAAACATAATTAATACAATTCATAATGTTCAAATATGATAACTATCAATATGTGATAATTAAACCGAAATCCGTTTTCCTAAGAACACGAGGTTAGTAAAAACAAATTAGTTTGTTTAAACGTTGTTAAATTAACCCAGAAAATGTACAATTTCTGATCTAAAATATGAAAAATAATTTTTGCAATCTCATCGTGACGTACGATGACGTCACTGTCACTTGAGCTACCTGATAAAAGGTCACATTTTTCGGTCCTCTGCGTTTATTTTTGATTTTGGTTTGGTGGTAGCAACATCAGAGTCCGTTTTGGCTTAAAAGTAGGGCTCTTTTTAAGAATTTCTAATTTATAATTAACAAATAATAGTGAAAATGTGTTGTATTAGTACTGTGAACACGAACAAAAATGGATATTTTTCTGAAAAGGACCAAAAACAGGGTAAGTTCGAGTTCAGTTTTAATTTATCGGATTCCGTGATTCGTTCGGTCGACTATGTTTAAATTTTGGGAAAATTTTCTAAACGATTGAAATCGGTTGATCAAAGCTATACATTTTCACGATATAAATAAATAAATTTTAAACATAATTAATATCATGTATAATGTTTAAATATGATAAGCATCAATATACGATAATTAAGCCGAAGCTCGTTGTCCTACAAGCCCGAAGTTATTAAAAACAAATCAATTTGTTTAAACAATGTTAAATTATCCCCGAAAATGTGCATTTTCCCGGCCAAAATATGAAAAATAAATTTTGCAATCTCATCGTGACGTACGATGACGTCAATGTCACCTGAGCTACTTGTATAAAGGTCACGTGTTTCGGTCCTTTGTGTTCAGTTTTAATATCTGTTTGATGGCGGCAAGATCGTCGCTTCATTTTGGCGTAAAAGTGGAACGTTTTAGTGAATTTCTAGTTTATTATTAATACATATTACGGAAAATATGTTGTGTTAGTGCTGTGAACACGAACGAAAATGGACGTTTTTCCGAAAAAGACGGAAAACAGGGTAAGTACGACTTCAGTTTTAATTTATCGGATTCCGTGATTCGTTCACTCGACTTTGTTTAAATTTTGGGGACATTTTCGAAACGATTGAAATCGGTTGATCAAAGCTATACATTTTCACGATATAAATAAATAAATTTTAAACATAATTAATATCATTTATAATGTTTAAATATGATAAGCATCAACATACGATAATTAAACCGAAACTCGTTTTCCTACAAACCCGAAATTATTAAAAACAAATCAATTTGTTTAAACAATGTTAAATTATCCCCGAAAATGTGCATTTTCCCGACCAAAATATGAAAAATAATTTTTGCAGTCTCATGGTGACGTACGATGACGTCAATGTCACGTGAGCTACCTGTATAAAGGTCACGTTTTACGGTCCTTTGTGTTCAGTATTAATTTCTGTTTGATGGCGGCAAGATCGTCGCGTCATTTTGGCGTAAAAGTGGAGCGTTTTAGCGAATTTCAATTTTATTATTAATACATATTAAGGAAAATTTGTTATGTTAGTGCTGTGAACACGGACGAAAATGAATATTTTTCCGAAAAAGACCGAAAACAGGGTAAGTACGACTTCAGTTTTAATTTATCGGATTCCGTGATTCGTTTGGTCGACAATGTTTACATTTTGGATAAATTTTCGAAACGATTGAAGTTGGTGGGTCAAAGCTATACATTTTCGCGATATAATTAAATAAAATTTAAACATAATTAATAGAATTCATAATGTTCAAATATGATAACTATCAATACCTATATGATAATTAAACCGAAATCCATCTTCCTAAGAACACGAGGTTAGCAAAAACAAATTAGTTTGTTTAAACATTGTTAAATTAACCCCGAAAATGTACAATTTCTGATCTAAAATATGAAAAATAATTTTTGCAATCTCATCGTGACGTACGATGACGTCACTGTCACGTGAGCTACCTGATAAAAGGTCAATTTTTCCATCCTCAGTGTTTAGTTTTGATTCCGGTCCGGTAGCAGCAACACTGGAGCTCCGTTTTGGCTTAAAAGTAGCACGTGTTCGCGAATTTCTAATTTATTTTTAATAAATATTAGCGAAAATGTTTTGTGTTACGAAAATGTATGTTGTTAATAACATGCATTCAGGACTGATAAAGTACGGCTTTGGAATATACAAAGTGCAGCGTTCATAATTCACAAAATACCCTATGCATCATTTTTAAACTACGGCGTCCAAATTTACAAAATACGGTGTCCTTCACCCATGCTATCAAACCCTAGTCCTCTCTTTTAATGGCAAGACGCACTCCAGACCTCCTCGTATTGTTTGGTTCTTGCTGGGCAACAGCAACGAGCGAGCACAGTCGCTCTTTGGCGGCAAACGTGGAGAAATTTGTATATTGTAACTTTTGTAATTGAAGCATTTTCTACTGTAAATTGTATGTGTTACTAACTTAACTTGGGTCTTGCCAATTTAGCTCCAGTGTTGCAAATGCTTTGTTTTCACGGTGCATTTGCTTGGGTTTTAATTTTGCAACAGTGCATTCTTTGGTTCCGAGACTGAATTCTCCATGTCGTCAGACGCTCTGGCCTGGGGGGGTTCTGCTGGCCCTTAGACGCTGGGTCATCATCCTAAACGGATGAGGCTCATCATCCTAAACGGATGAGGTCAGTCGGCCCTGTATCTATGCGGCGGCGTTCTTCCTTGGGCGTGTGAGCGCTGCGACCTATAGATTTCGTTTCGAGTTCCATCGGTGTGCTTGCTTGGATATTAATTTTGCAACAGTGCATTCTTTCGTTCCGGGTTTGAATTCTCCATGTCGTCAGACGCTTTGGCCTGGGGGGGTTCTTTTGGCCCTTAGACGCTGGGTTGCATCGTTCTTTGAGAATGAGGTAAGACGACCTTGGATTTATGCGGCTGCGTTCTCCCTTGGGCGTGTGAGCGCTGCGACCAATAGATTTCGTCCCGAGTTCCATCGGTGTGCTTGCTTGGGTTTTCATTTTGCAACATTCTCAATTTTTGGTGCAATTTCTTCCAGTGGTGTATTGGGTACTAACTTTGCATTTGTATTGTATCTGAATTGTATCTGTATCTGTAGTGTATTCTGTATTGTAGCTAGATTGTAGGTACCTGTATTGTATTTCCGTTGTATTGTACTGTATAACGTTCTATCCCTCATTAACAATTCCTAGCCCTCTCCTTGCCTAGCGAGATCTGCTGCAGACCTTCCCGTGGTTCTTGCTGAGCATCAACTATCGAGGACAGAAAATTCAAATTCAAAACCAGCAAAGTTTCACAAAAATCATGAAAATCGCTCGTTGGTGGCCAACGTGGAGCAAAAGAGACTTTTGTAACTCAACTAATTTTGTTAACTCTATATTCTTAAGGAATAAAAAAATATATTACATTTAATTTATTATTTATAAGGAGAAATTGTCATTTGCCACGCCGATGCTCATTTTTAGATTAAATGCTCACAAAACGCGTAAATGTTCAATTTGTGTCCGGGGAGATACAATGTTTGCAAGTAGATACACAGTACATCGGGTAGATGCTCAGGTATATAAGATTATTACTCTTTCTAGGTACTTCGTACTTCGAATATGAGTATCTACTCACTTTTATTCATACCACCCAATGTCTCGCTTCAATGTTTGATGATGTTGATTATGAGCACAACGCTGATCAACTTCCGTATCCGAATTATCCATGAAATAAATCATTGCGATTTGCACCTGAGGTAGACCTATGTCAGCTTGTCGTCTTCTCGGCATTGTAATGAACTTCATAAAACGACACAGAATTATTTTCACAGTCAATCAAATATGTAAATTTTGTCTTGAGAATTTTAAAATACTGAAAACTTCGAATTAAATCTTCGAATAACGGTAAAGTTTGAGGTTTTGTCGAAACCAACAAAGTGAATATAGGTAAATAGAATGGCAGATCAAAATTAATAAGAAACTTTCGCAATGCGTAACTAAATTCACTTTAACGAACACTTTTCTTAAAATAAACGACGTTTTTTGTTACGAAAAAACAAACAACGACTTGAAATGCAATAACACTTTTCACAATCGCACGGAAGAAATAGTTTTGTATGACACGTCAGTTAGGCGACAGGTCCGTCAGGAACGCCAACTATTCAAATTCATTCGAAGTGGCGATTCCCATGCAAAATTTTAATATTTTTTTTATCTTTTAGCCGTCTTATTTTTTATAAATTTTCTTACATATAAACCTTGTCCTGACAATGAGGAACACGTAAAAAAAAGAATCGTCCAATTCGGTGCGGTCGTTCTGAAGTTATGGGCGTACATACATTTCGGCGATTCATTTTTATTAATATAGATATGGCTTCACTATCAAATTCATGTAGGATATCAAGAATATCTTAGACAGTTTGAGATGGACTTAGATTTGGTACATAAATCCAGCAGTGTTTATCAACGGAGTGACGTTTGGCTCTAGCCCCAGTAAGAGGATTCTGATTGCAAGAAATACATTTTTTCCTAGAGTTTATCTGAGTATTTCTTTGCTGGTTGGATGAGACACGCGGATTAGATGCGACACCAGGTTGTGTTGTGTCATTTTTATTATAGGTCCTGACATTTGGAGACATGTTGGGAAAGTTTTTAAGTAATTCAGAAGAACGTTTTGTAGTTTCATCTGGGTGTTTATTGATATCACCAAGATCTTTCCCTGTTGCCTTAGAATTCTGACAATAATTATAACTTTCCACATCAGTGACATCTTGAC
The DNA here is from genome assembly GCF_036711695.1 of Zophobas morio. Classification (NCBI taxonomy): domain Eukaryota; kingdom Metazoa; phylum Arthropoda; class Insecta; order Coleoptera; family Tenebrionidae; genus Zophobas; species Zophobas morio. Next base: position 13,710,160 of record NW_026972122.1, read on the forward strand.
GGTTTGAAGACTTTGGGCGCGCAGTATTATCAGCATCTGAGCTAGTCGAAGATTCATCTTCACCATCAAGAACAATATCAGCTGATCGGCTGAACGTCGCGATAAGGATTTTCTCAAAACATAGGTTTTTGCAGCGAGCGGTAATCTTCGATTGTCACCAATTGTAGTTTTTTGCTTACGGGGTATTGGAGAAGCAGGGCATACTTTATACAACTCGTTTTTTAAGAATGTGATATCTTGCTGCAGAAGACTAATTAAAGTAGTTTGTGTTTCTATTAAGGACTTACAGTTGTTCATTTCATCAGATAATTTGGAGATATTAGATGAACAATTACATCCACAGGAAAAAGTCTTAAAGAAATTGTTTAAACAGACATTTACAGCAATTATTATTTCACTGCCCCGGTTACACTCTTTTTAGGTTTTGATGATTGAACAATTTGTTTATACACAGTTCTGATAACCGACGGAACGAGGTGCACACCCTGGTTGATGGTAGAGATATAAAATTAATTTAATTATAATTAAATTAATTAAATATGCTTTCAATCAACAATCAAAATTAATGTCGGAATGAAGCTAACATTGCTCCGTTTTTTTTGAAGGGAATAAAACAATTAGCAATAATTTGTTTTTAAATTAAAATTTTTAATTACATTTCAGTTGTTCGTTTCTACGATCAATTATTTTATTTGCAGCGGTTTCACGGCCACCAACGCTCACAATTTTTAGCTGTCCGTTGTTGTAAATCTGGTAAGTACAGTGAAACAGCTGCTAACGGTAAATCTGATAAAGTTATTAGTTAATTCAGTAACAAAAGTTTGTGCGAGCCAAGGGTTACAGTTCCTTACTTTATAGAGATTATCAGTAAACTCAATCGAACTTCTCTTATTACGGATAACTTTTTTTACCGAAAATGGAAAACACACAGTTTACGACAACACAAATAATAAAACAGAATGAGGAAGAAACAACACGAAATTACCATGACTGTTTCTTGTTAGATATTAATAAGTGTGATAAGTGAAAAGGATGTTTTTTAGAGCTATATGCACTTGAAACAACTATCCTAATTTCCTATTATACAATTAGTCAGTTTTGCACAAAAATGTGAGTTTAAACCAATAAAATACTGTACGTACATAAGTAGTTAATTATCTTTTTATTAATAAAATAAAAAAAAGGTATCCTTCGAGCCGGATTTGAACCAGCGACCTATGGATATCCGTTTCTTTGTTATTCCACTACAGTCCACCGCTCTACCAACTGAGCTATCGAAGGCTTGTTGCGCTGCCTCGCCATGAATGATAATCTCTGACACGTTCAGCACCAAAAATGATTGTTTCAATTGCGCTACAATTTACAACTAGAAACACTTCTGTTAAAACGATTTAGTAATTTAAGTATGCATTCAAGCGATTAGAACCCTAATATTAAATTAATAACAGTGTAATTTTTTATAAGAAGTGCACTGTTGCGCTTATTAATAAAGATATCCTCGGCGGGCATTAAAATTCACTTTTTAGGATGCCCATGTTGATAGCTTTTTCTACGTCTGTTGAATAATCCATGGACTATTATTAAACAGTTTTTAGTTGACAAAAGAAATTATTTCTCGCGGGTGACGATTCCAGTGAGTATAATTTTTCTTTCTATTGGTTTTTGTCAGTGAGTAATTATTACTCACGGGGGACGTAATCAGTAGCCACATCATTATTTTCGAAGTCTCAAACTACGCGATTATTTGCACGACCACGGGAACGCGGGATAGGAGGTCGCAGATTCAGATAAACCACTGCTACTACGATCCGATAATAACACAACGGAAGTCGGACTTTGGAAATTTTCAAGGCGGCGATGCTCTTGAATCGAAGCGTCGCTTAACTGTCAAAATTTGTTCCTTGTGTGTTGTGGTTGTGATATTATAGTATAAAAGTGTTAGAAGAGAGGGAAGTGGACGACAATGACAACGAAATGTCTTCCATACCGCCTGAAGTAGTAAAAGTAGCAAAAGAAACATCATTAAATTTGTTACCGGAAATATCCAGAAAGAAATACCAGCGGCGTACCAGGCTTTCATGGATTGGCGAACAAACAGGAAAGTAAAGTCCTTCTCTGAAAATGTCTTCCAGGCATATTTTGGAGAACTATCCGAAAAGTATAAACCGCCGTCTTTGTGGGCACATTATTCTATGTTCAGGAGTACAGTGGATCTAAATAATGACAATAACAGAGTAACTTACTTTAAATTGTATGTGCTACTCACGAAATACATAGTCAATATTTTTAAGAAAAAAAAATATTGACTATGAATTAAAATATTAATTGAGACATTTTTAAGGTTGCTTTAATCATGGACTGCGCTTGATGAAGGACGAAGATATAAAAGACATTGGATCTGCTTTTTTAGTAAATATTCTTCAATGAAAAACAAAAATAATTGGAACATTGACGGTACCAAATAAATTCTATATATGTAATTGCATAGTCTTCTTTTTTTTTACATTACCAAAAAGGGATTTGCGTACGGTGCAAAAAATTGGTATAAATAAGTTTAGTACGATGGGGTAACAAATAGCAACATATTTATCTCTGCCGAGTCCCGAAAAATACTCAGGACACTGCTTTAGAAGATAATGTGCCACTGCTCTTGAAGATGCTAATTACGAAAGTGTGCGAAACGTTCAGCCCAAAAACTCAATTAACACGGTTCCAATCCGGAAAACGATCATGTATTGATTCCGACCGTGGAATTTTATTATTTTGCTAAAATTTTAAGGAAATCAGTCTCTACTTCATTCTTTCTTATTAAGCAGTGTTCTCAAACATTACAACATTACAGAAATATAAGTAGGGTCTTATCTAGGGAACCAGTTTCAATAAGGGATTATTTAAAAAAATTCGAGAACCGTCATCAGTTTTTCGTATAATAATTTTAATATATCTTGTACATAGTAATTGTAACCACAACATCACGTTTCTGAGTTTCTGAGAAAAGTGAACACATAATCGAATCATGTATTCAGTTTGTTACATTTTCTGTAAGCAATTGTTTAAAAGTAGAAGAAGAATTGATAAAGTCGATGGAAGACGGCAAATAAATAAAATAATTTATAGACTATTTTAACTGAGATTAAGTTAATCACGCCTTTAACGAGGCGTTTGGCGACCTCTGATTGGTATAGAACCGGTCATGTGGTACTTGAATGCCTAATTAGTAATTACTAATTTAATCGCAATCAAATATTTAATCGAGCTTTCGTAAATCGGTTCTTACTAAAAGAGCACAGTACGAGTATGTTGCATAGCCCAAGTGAAATTTTTATACTAATTTTCATATGTGTAACGCGTGATTGTAACGTTAATAAGCACTACCTACTGCTTTAGAATTTCAAATAATTCAGATAATCCGTTTTAGATTGAATCAATAAAATAAATTTTTTCATTCATTTCTTTTAGAGACGTCTATAACAGATCTAAGGACAATGTTTGGCTATTGTAAACATGACCCGAAAACATAAGACAAAACGAAATCACTAGTGGGAGTTCTCCGGCATTCATGCGCAAACAATCGTATGTTCGATAAATGCAGATAAAAAATTAATAAATTTTGGCACCCTACCTTTTAAACACGATCATTGTAGATACCCACGCCGCTGTGAGGCTTGCTGGGACAGTCCATCCTATGTAAAAATATAATTTAATGTAGGTATCTGCTTGAAACACCGTAACAGTAATCATATTGTGAAGATAAAGTCCTTCAATGAACATCCACATGAACATTGCTGTTTTCGCATATTCCAGAAGAGCTGTGCAGGTTTTGTCAAGTCCAGGCTGCAAATAGAAGTGAACTGTGTATAGTGAATTGAAAAACATATATTTGGGGCTTTCACTTTGATTAATTCCTTCGAACGAACGAAAATAAAACCTTTTTAGCACTGAAGCGTGGCGACAGAATTTTGGTTGAAGCGATCTATTCTAAAGTATTTACGTAAAAGAGTCTTAGATAAGTGAAAAAATTATATATAATAACTTATGTACAACTACAGCTTATTTTGCCTTTCCATTTTCGTGAATATCTGTGCATAATTCAGTAACTTATAATAACTCTAACACATTTTGTTAGGGTAATAAGTGAGCATAAATAAGCAAATTATTCTAATTAAATGTGTCATCTATTCCGGTGCGTATAAGGGAAAGAAGCATAGCAATATAGAGCAATTTCATGTACCGTAAACGGTCAAAGATTAGTTTATAATTTCGAGACTCTCGCAAACGAGAAAGAAGCAGGAAATGAATAAAATAAGTTGTTTAATATGGTTTTGAGACTCGGATATGAGAGTACTTTGTGCAGTATACATTAGCAGAAACTTTATGAGGTCAAATTAATATCCATAAGATAAACTTTACTTAGAGCAAACCAAGAAGCCACTAGAAACAAACGGGAACTAAAATATGTATGTTGTTACAGAATTTGTTGTTACCATCATTATCGAATTTTTCTAATATCCTTGTTAAATCAGTTGAAAAATTCCTGAGAAACATTAATAAAGCACCATTTTAAGGGTTAACAAGGAATTTTGCAGGTAGTTTAATGCCAATATTTTTAAATTTGAAAAATTGCAGTCCGAATTTTAATGACTATGAGCTTACATGAATATTATAAGTATATTATAATATTATAATGAGATATTTTATCCGTATTCGTATTCAACCAGTAACTTACCACAATATTGTTAGTATATTTTGGTATAAACTGGCTTCTGAACGTCAAGTATATACTTAGACACACAAAAAAAAATATCAGTTTAACGTGACGACAATACTCGTTCTTATATCAGTGCTTCAAATGCTATAAAAATATGCGATCCCATTTTAGTTGTGACTTGAAAACAACTTGAAATTTCTATTACTATTGGTTGGAGCACTCGTGATGCTGACGGTATTACGAAACTTTTAAGTACTTACTTGTTGCAACTTTAGTAAATTCTGATGTAAAGTTTCAAAGTGTATATTTGACGATTTCTTATTTAACAACTGTTGGATTCTTGTATTTATCGTAATAAAATTATAAATTCGCCATATATGTTTCTCCGTGCTTTTTAGTAGTCATTGAATAATTATTTCTTGAGATAATATTAATCAGAATATTATTGTGGTTGATGTAAAAATTCATAGAAATGTTGAACATAGTGATCTCATTGTCAGTTTGATTAACAATAACGTCAAATTAAAAAAATCCATACATACAGGGTGGTCATTTTATCTGTTCATGCCTGAATATTTCTGCATAGGCAACCCACTTTATGTTTCATAAACAGCTTTGATTAATTTTTATTTTTAACTAATAGTGAACGCATAGATAGCAATGACCAGAACCAAAATTATGATAAATTATTTCTGTCAGCCAAATATTTTCAATATTCGGTTGCTTTAAAATGTTTTCGAATTCTGAAAAAAAACAGACATGCTATTAATATTGGGAAAATGTGACAAAAATTTTGATGCCACGTCATTGGTCCACATTTTTTTGAAGGAAATGTAAACAGAACTATGTATCTAAACTTTTTAAAGAATATTTTATCTGAACCGTTGTAAAATGTAGAGCTACACATACGAAGAATAATTTGGTTTCAAGATGATGGCGCTCCAGCTCATTGTCAGAGAGACGTTAGCAGCCCCGTAGCTACGGGGGGGCAAGATGGGGCTGAGCCCCCCCTAGCAGTTGTGGTTGCCCCCCCTGGAAGACTTACACATTATAAATTTCAAATTAGTAATAAAATTTCAATATAATGCCGATTGCCGAAGCATATTTGTTAGACCCACTTGCGCGCCCTTTATTTTCTTACAGGGTATGTTATTTGGCAATATCACCCTAACGTTGATGTTGACCATATATAAGAACGAACTTCAGTCATGTCACATTTTATTCCATAGCCTACTACGAAACATACAAAAAAATAAACTCAAACAAATTGGTTGTTACCTAGTGTTACTGGCCACTGCACGAATTTTTGGATGCAGTACAGCTGTTTGTGAATCTACATTCTCTGTTTTAACCAGAATAGATCGCCCGGCGCATCCAATGATGGATCAAAGATTGGCAAACTTGGTTTTTCTGGCTTTTGAAAAGTACCGTACCAATTCTTTGGACTTCGACAGGTTTTTACGAAAATTTAAGAACGTAAAAAATCGACGTTTACAACTGTTTTAATGCTCTTTCAAATGTAAAAACTGAGAAAAAATAAAGTAGTTATCTGAGTGTATTATTAAAATATATAGGGTGACTGCGAAATATATGCAATAATTTTAATCACGGCATCCCCCACCCTAGTAGAGTCGAAATATAGAAAAAACAAATTAAAAATCGAATGGGGCAAAACCCCCATGAACCACACTTGATACGAAGGCACTGAGCCACCTTGTAAACAGAATTGGAAAAACATTCGAATAAAAACGACGTAAACACTTTCAGTTTCAATTAAAAGTAAAACCGACTTTTTGCAGCTTATCATTCGTTCATTCATTTATTCATTCATCGTTAAAGGTCAGTGCGAAAATTTTATGGTAATCCTTCATGATGATCAACTTTTGATGTCCTTGCCACAACGATTTTACATTGTTCATTGGAACAAAAATAAGAGCAACTTAGAATGCTACTACCTTTTTACAAGAAATGTTGAAAATGTTGTCCTTGACTAGCCATACAGGAGTCAAAGCGTCGCAAGATGTTTGTTGATAGGTAAAAAACACCGGAGTAGCGGCTGCCACTTTCACTTGTTGTTGAAGCTCTGCAATAATTTCTGAACACAAACTAACTGTTTCGTCCAACGGATACACATTTATCGAAAACCGTCTCTTGAAATCGTACTTGTTGACGGGCATGTGGAGTTTCATCGGACAAAAAGTGGGTTACACAACGTGGACAATCAGTGGGCTCCAAACCCTGCACTTTCTCAACATGATATGGATAGGGCCGTGTTATTTTAATATAGGATGCACTACAAGCTGTGAAAATCCAACTTCTTCTTTCTGTCCTATCACGGCCACGATCGTGAATTTGAGGTTGAAGGTACCATGATCTCGGAGATGCTGTACCACTTATGCAAATGTTCGTGCACACCAATTACCATATCGACACACTCTACATGGGAAAACTGCACCATAAACCGATTTCACCGACCGGTCGATGATGACTGGCCCTTTTCGTGTTTTTCACGGTGCGAATAAAAAAGTGCCTGGTAAAGTCACTTTTTTGGTTCTTAATCCGAGCCGCTCGGTCCTATTCATTGTAGTATTTATGTAGGTCACGAAACATAACAATTTACACTTAATTTCAAATATTTTTTTCTAGACACTGCTACCATTTAGGACCGTGAATTTTACCCAGTGACAAAATCATATTGTGAGCTATTCCCCATTTTTTTTGCATGTATTTCGCAATCACCTTGTATATACATATTTACATGCAGCCCCCTCTGTCGACAAACTTGCCCCCCCTGAATAAGTTTTCTAGCTACGGGGCTGTAACGTTAGGAACAACTATTTACACATAGCCTTTGGACCAAGACTTATTGCTAGAGAAGAAGAGTACGCTTGGCCTGCATGGAGCCCTGATCTAACGCCATTAGATTTTTTCTTTGGGGGAAGGTGAAAACCACTTACGTGAAAGGATACGCCATGCAGATCTATAACTCCCAACATGTTAGATAGAGTTCGTAGAAATTTTGAACGTAGGATAGGACTTTGTGAAGATAGTTGAAGCAAGGATTTTGAACATTTATTATAAATTCGTTTCCGTTGTAATCTGATTATAATAATAAATTGAGTATTAATTTTTTCAATTTTGTCATTATTTGGCATTGACATCTTTGTAATTTTTTTTCTGTGATTGCTATGATTGCTTATATAAAAAAAATTAAATTGGACGAAGTCGTCTCTGGGGTGTTTAATATTTTGCCTATGCAAAAATTGTCAGGCGTGAACAGACAAAATGAACACCATGTATAACTCAGTACTCAATGACTATAACAATTGTTTAAAATGCCATTTTCCAGTTAATGTCTGTGAGATTTTAGTCTAGATAATTGTCTGATTTTTTGGGTTGCATTTTTACTTTGTCATAATTTAGAACTTTTATTTCGTATTCGGTTCTAGATATTTTATTGAGCCCTTCACAAAATAAATATCACTGTTAATCTCGAAATCAGGAAAAGATCAAGTTCTGACTACTGGCCATATATTTAGTATCTTAGTCTCGTGGTTTTTTCGCCCTATCGAGTATACAGGGATGTTAAGTTATCCAACAGTGATGGCGTTCGTTTCCAGAAAACAATAATTTCCAATACATTCGAATAGTTCATTGCAGCTGTCTACATTTGCAGTGGAAAAAATATAAAGTGCAATGATACTTAGTGTGCTGGAGCCTATGGTAATTTTAACGTTAAGAATATTGATTGGCATTTGAAATAAGTGATTTTAGTAACATATCTCTAGACATATATTAGGATAAAATTCATAGACTTTAGAGTTCAACCCCCTTACCCTTTGATTATTATTAGTCAGTAGATTGTCTTAGTGTGGATAACGGCGGCCAATCGGTTGGATTTTTATTAGTTTTTCATCCTTAATCACTATTTTCGGAATACTATAAATTATGTTCGCTTTTCTTTTTGCGTTCTCTTAGCTCTTTTCTGACATTATAACAAACGTACTGTTGAAACGATGTTAAGTTCTTGTTTAAGTATCGCCTGTCTCTTTGTTTGTAAATATTTTGTTAGTATTTCAAAAGCTTGGACTTGACTGCTGAAAGTAATTTTAGGTGGACAATTTTTGTTGACATCATATTTTCCTAGCCTAAAAAAACGACATAATCTCAAAATTCATATTACCATCAGTAATTACGTGTTAAATCTATTCACATTTTGTAAAGTCGTCAACTTTCCGCTGATTGGGTATCTCCTTATCAGATTTAATAACATTGGCAAGTATTAAATTGTTTGAACCTCTCTGTCGGCCTTCAAGTTCGTCTATCAATTCTTCTAAGCAATTTTTAGTCGGTTCGGAGTTACTTCTATTATTGTTTTTTAATTCATCTACTTCAGCCTTCAATATTGCGATTTCTCCTTTTAACGCACCCAATATTTTTACGATGTCACAGTTCCCACAGAAAAAGTTTATTTTTCTATTCTTATTAAGAAGACACGCTTTTTCGGCTTTCAAGATGCCGACACAGCTGGAGTGGATGGGAAGATAGCACATGTCACATAAGAGTTTATCACCGGGCCAATCGTTAGCACATTTGCTACACTTAATATTAGTTGACATCTTGAACAATTCACAAAATCTACTAACATTTGGGTGTAGCCAATTATTTAAGTTTACTTAGAGCAATAATCTGCACTTGCACGCTACGCTCGCTCGCTAGTATTATTTATCAATATATCGCACTGTGAGAGCAATCTCACGTAAGTCAAAATTTGCCGAATTCTTAAATTTATCATTAATGCATAAAAAAGTTAATGTAGTTTTAGTATATAAAAGTATAAACGGTTTTTAATAGTTGCGTAATGCTCAAATTCATCAAAATGTTTGTATTGCATTTCCGAACATTACGTGTGCACTTAATGCAAGATTGCCATATCTCAAAACTAAGTGAAATGCACGTAAGCTATGAAGCTATGAGATTTCAGTCGATGTTGATAATCTGATACTCCTACTAATTTAGGTACAAATTGAACACTACAAATGCACAATGTCTTCTGATATAGTTAAGAATTGACCGAAAACATGGAAATCAATTTTTCTTTGAATAGGAAAAGTAGGAAAGTTAATTAGAGCGAAATAAAAAATTTAAAATTTGTCAAAAATTCCGATGGAATTTTTTAACTTCGTATAGAAAGGAAGTATGTATATCTGAAAATAATAGTCAATCAATTCCCGAACATCACGACAATGGCGGCATCAGACTTAAATGAAAATGATTAAACAATATTTATGAAGGTCCTTTAGCAATACGTAAAAAAATACGATGGACTAAATCAGTTATGTATAAAAAAACGAATTAAATAAAATTATAACACATTTTATAACAATTTAGCCATAGTACACTGACCGGCAAAAAAAAACCGGCCACCCTGAAAAATTTCACAAAACGAAGCTTTAAAAATTATTAATTTAATTAGTGATCGTCATTTTATTAAAGAACCATTCACTATTGACATATAAGGTATAAATTAGCAAAAAAAAAAGAAGCTAATTAAACGCAGAATTAAATTTAATTTAACAAAATAACAGAAACAGAGCGACACTTTGAAAGACGTCTGTAAGAGTTAACGGAATTATTTTCGCGTGAAAACGTTTATTAATTGCCAAATTTATAATCAAACGATGAAAAACACTATTTACAATAACAGGCTCGTTTACTGTTTTTTTTTAAGAAAATATCGTACTTGGTCTGTTTCTGTTATTTTGTTAAATTAAATTTAATTCTACGTTTAATTGTCTTCTTTTTTGTGCTAATTTGTACATCATGTGTCAATATCGAATGATTCTTTAATAAAATAACGATCACTAGTTAAATTAAGTTTTAAAGTGGTTTTGCGAAATTTTTCAGGGTGGCCGGTATTTTTTGCCGGTCAGTGTAGATGTTGAATGAATTAATACTGTGATTGTTTTGTGTTTTGTTATATTTTTTTCATTACAATATGTTGCTAGTTTGCTCTTGTCTTAAATTTATTAAGACGCAAGCCAAAATATTTGGTATTGTGTAGCAGTGCAAAATTTCTTGTTTTCTATAACGAGTAGAAGGGTCTACTCTAAAGGAATAAAAACACGATTAATAATAGATTGACAATATGACTATAATGTATTTCGAAGCCTTTGGTATTTAAGATACAAATAATATGTAAAAACCATTGATCTAATAAAGGAGTGGATGGAGCCTTGTATACGTTTCCATACGCGAGCGAGTGTAATCAACAGAAGAATGAAATAGCTAGAGCGGTTATGCATCAGTGGGGAAAGGACGGCTGACCACGTATCACGTGCTGGGTGGCAAGAAACGCTTCATTTGAACGGGAATTAATACGTTTTCTTACGAATTTGTTCAAACAATCAATTATAACAAACGTCTGTTAATGAAGACTATATTTTTACAGTTTACGTTAAAAGAATGTGTAATGTGAAACAACAAAAATCATGTTAAGTGGTGGAGATAGTCTTTTAATAAAATAATATGTATACAGAATCCGCAATATATTACAAATTCAATTAGTACAATAATCTTCTACAAGTTAACTAATCTTGTACTGTATCTTCATTGGTAATTCTGAAATTTTTAGGATAAAAGTAATTAAACTTTCGATAAAAGTGACAGGGTGCCTAATTAAATTAAACGTATTAAATTGTGTGAAAATTTCTAAAAATCTATTTTCTAAATCCACGTACAAATAATTAAAACAATAATAATCAATAGATATAAAATTCCCTCTTTTTGTAGCAATAATCAGTTTTTTCGTAACTCGGAATGTTTAGGGAATCTAACAAAATTTTTAAATTATTTACGAAATCCTTCGTCTGTGTATGTGATTATTACCTATGAAATGAAACAGGATTGCTGTCTTTGCACGCTCTATGCAATTATACGCACAACACGATTTCACGATGTTTAACAAATGGTCCGATAAAATACAACTTAAGAAGACTGTAGACATTTAAATAAGGTAACTTGAGCCTAGAAAAAGGTAAATTTGCAAAAATACACCTTCAAACACCATGCGATAGCACGAAAGAAACCTCCAGAAACACAGTGCTCTGCAGTTTCGCGTCAATGTTTTGCCACTCAGAGAGCCCTATCTCTGTCCCACTGTGTTGACAACGCGCGTCTCTTTCTAAGTTACTTCCATATAATATTATTTCTATGATAAAAACTTGGGAATGTTAAATCATCATTACTCAAAACACGCTGGTTTTGAGTTGCGTGAGTATTGCTCTCACAGTGCGATATGTACATAGACTACCCTCAGGTAATTTTAGTACGTTCTTAAGCCCCATGAATCATTCTAAAAACTTATAATTCGTTGAACAACAATATCATAATAGCTGGCGATTTTAATTTTGTAGGTATTTAACCAAAAAAATAAATGTAGAGATAAGCTTTGTGACTTGATGAGTAGTTATGGCGTTACCACATTATTTAATACCAATCTAAAACACTGCCTAGACAATATATCTACTAATATTATTTGATTCATTTTAAAACAAAACCTGTTGACATCCATTTGTCTAATCACCTGGGTGTTAAAATAGAATTTTTCTTACCCCAATTATCTCATAGTAAAGAATAAAATAATTCGACCAATAACTGGAACGGGTAGATTTTCATGTTATCTATATGGTTTATGGATATATAATACTAACCAAAATGTATGTGACAATTTTAAAAAATTTGTAGATAGATAATAATAGTAGACCATGGAAATACTGCTTTTTCGGGAAAGGAATCAAAATAAATAATAAACGTAAAGTTATGTGGTTTGACGAAGGTCTAAAAACTATACGAAATACACGTCGTAGTTTAAGTATAATAAATAATGTGACTAAAACTGTACAATTTAAGGAACCAAGAAATCAATTAACAAACACTCAAATCCAAAAGAAAATACCTGCTACAACAAAAAAACCGTTGAACTACCAAAAAATTTAAATAAAGCATTATGGAATTTGCTTAATCAAAATTGTAGTTAATAGTAACGATAAACGTGATGACCAGCTTGACTACGAATTTCATGTGATAATTTTAACAACTAAGTATTTTACAAAAATCTAGCATCTCAGACCTTAAATCAAAACAGAAATAGCAATGGCTGTGTCCCGTTTGATTTACTGTCAAATATCTCTGTAAAAAGTAACGTCACTTTTATCTTCAGTGCGGTGTCATGTATTACTGTAAAGGAACTTTAAGTAAATTCATTAACTTATGGCGAGGAACTTATATATGTATTTCCAGACTGCCTAAAAATTTTCTTCTACACCACAAGTTTACAAAAACGGCGATATAAACAATTCCTCCAAATTTAGGCCCGTTTGTCATTCTTCCTGTGTTTTCCCAAATACTTGAAACAAAAATTGATCGAAAGTTATTTCGACCGAACTTTCCTCGTTTAATAAATTGACTGATTCATTATTTTTTTTTGGTCACCCTGTATAAGCAAATCTAAAAAATATGAGTGCAATGATAAGTTACAAGTACCTATAGTCTAATCATATTTTGCACATTTTCGAAAGAATTTATTCGGCAAAATTTTGAGATGACGTAATCAAATTTTTGGGGTTGATAAACAGATACAATTTGATTAAAAACTTAACATGCTTACAATAACTTCACAATGTCAAGATTTGAAAGTCCATATTTGGTTTTGCAATTCTTGGTTTAATCAATAAAATAAATTGACTCAGTCTAAATCTAAAAAATATTAATACAGTGTTAGATCACAAGTATACACTCATCATACTTTGTACATTTAAGATTAAGAAGAAGGATTTTTTCAGCAAAATTTTGGGACGGCGTCATCAAATTTTTAGGGGGGATGAGCAAATACATTTTGATTAAAAATTAACAGTGCTTATGATAACTTTAAAACATCTCCAAGTTTTTACAGTATTCGGTTTTGTAATTCCTGATTAAATCAATAAAATAAATTCACGCATTCATTAATTTTTTTGAGTCACCCTGTATATGCAAAACGAAAAATATGAATGGAAGGATAAATCACAAGTACAGACCCATCATATTTTGTACATTTTAGATAGGATTTATTCAGCAAAATTTTGGGGTGACGTCATTAATTTTTTAGGGGGGGGGATGAGTAAATATATTTTAATTAAAAATGTATCATTCTTATCATAACTGTAAACCATCTGCAAGATTTCAAAGCATTCGGTTTTGCAGATTCCAAATTAAATTGCAAAATGTTTCAAAATTTTGATTTTTTTTCCAAAAATCTGGACGTTTGGGTAAAAATTCAATTCGGAGTCATAAACTACATGTGTAGGACTATGTTATTTTATACATTTTAAAACCCATTTACTATGTACAATTTTGAAGTGACGTCATCACATTAGTGGTGGGGATGATTAGACAAGTTTTGGTTAGCGTTTTATCATCTACATGATATACCTAATATAAATACAAAATTTGACAACAATCGGCTCAGTGCTTTCGGAAATTATCTATGTCTAATAAAAATCCGGGACGGCAGACAGACGGATAGACAGACGGAAACGGTCGAGAAAATGTAAAAGTAGAGTTCATGTCAAAATTGGCCCCTGCCAACTGAAATACTAACATTGCTGCCAATGTTTCGGAATTGGCAACACAAAAATTTGCTTGAATTATTAATAGAATCTCTCCCACTATCGAGTTTATAGTAAGCAAACAAACAAACAAACAAAAACAAAAATGTACATAATTTTTGAATTATTATTAAACCAATAATAATTTGCAGTTTCACAGTACTACCCAATTTCGTTGCCTAGAAAATTTAATTACATATAACGTCGTCATGGTTATCAGCAGCTCTCACCACAGCTTGAAAATAAATCTCCAACATATGGCAAAGGTAAATGAAGAAGCAAGCAGAAATGAACCTTCAATGTAAATATATAAAGGGATACGTGTTTTACTAAAAATAATAAATAATAAAATAATAATAATAATAAGTTGTACTTGCAAAGTAAAATTAATTCTAAAACGTGTTAAACATTTCATTGAACGATTTCTTGCTGTTCACTGTTTGAAAGTAATGATATTAATTCTCTAACTCTGATTATTATGTGTGTAAATTGAATATACCTTACTTCGTCTTAATACCAACTGATACTTTTTTTAACTAACTTTGATATACAGGCTGACTTTTTTAAGCTGAAACTTTCAAATATCTCGAAAAAATGTACAGAATCAAAATTTAATCATGTCGTGGTGGAACCACATTAGTGCTAAAATTAGTTCCTCTCTCCCTTTTCTTGTAGGTGAGGCAGGGGTTAACTTCGACACCTTAAACGTATCATTTGTCTGAAACATTTTTTCGATTCGTGATAGATGACACTGATTTTTTCGATTTCGCCTACTGACAACCTATACATACGAATCAGGAATACGTCGGCAATAAAAAATACCACGTTTTATGTAAATTCTTGAAATTCGTCGTTAAAAAAGTTTATTTATGTTGCAAAATTCGAATAAGTTGGAAATTGTTACCTTTAGAAATGTAAATGGCCGTCGAATAAACTACTTTTAGCGTACCCCAGGAACAAGGATGTAGGCGACGTAGTTTTCTATTCCCTTCGGGGTGCCTGAGTGGGTCACCTTGTCTTTCACATATCAGGTTACTTGATTTAGGTGGGTCCCCTCTTCTCTCAGGGTGCTTGATTTAGGTGATTCCCTTCACTTCTCACCTATCAGGCTGCTTGATTTCTGTGAGTCGCTTGGCCTCTCACTTATCAGGGTGCTTAATTTACATGATTTTCGACGCCTCATTATCTTTCAATTGAAGTAAGTGCTTAAATTGATGGTCTTCGAATTCAAGGCATTTGAATGTACACTGAGAAATGTGTCTGCTTGAATTTCGATTCAAGCATTTCTGATTCGCTCAGTCATATTCACACGTATTGTTGGTTCTGATTTGTAAAGTTTGTTTTTGAGATAGACCCACAAAAAGAAATCTGCCGAACTAAGATCTGGTAATCTAGCACGCCAATTTACCGGACCAGCTTTACCGATCCAGTGAGCATTGAATTGAAATCACATGTGTTGAAAGCATATGTTCTGTCGCACTTTTAAGCTCAAGTTTTCAAGTAATGTTGGCAATTCATTTTCCAAAATGTCTGGGTACATTTCACCTTCCAAGTTGCGTTCAATAATGTAGCGAGTCACTTTGGATTATTTATAATGAAAACTTGATATTTTTTACTGTACACGTATTGCAGAATTGTATGCATACGTTCTCAGTAGGAGAAATTGAAAAAATCTAATTTCGTGTATTACATCGTCATCTGTCATGAATATAAAAAAATGTTTTAGAGAAACCCGAGTTAGTTTCAGCCGTAAAATCCGAAACTTTAATAAAAAGTCGGGGTTCCTATTTAAAATTCAAAGTTACTTCCCACCTCACCAACAAGGAGGGGCGAAGGGAACTAGTTTTTTGCACTGAAGTATTTCTCTCATCGAATGATTAAATTTTGGAGCAGGACATTTTTTGTAGAGTGCTTATTTTTCAAGATATTTGAAAGTTTCAGGTTAAAAAATCACCCAGTATTATTAATTACTAGAATTGTCTTTCTGCGTTATTCAGTTCAGTGAAGCAAAGCTTTTTTCCTATTTTCCTGAATCGCAACAGTTTTAATGAAAATCATTACTTTGTTCTTTTTACAAACGAGAAGGGTTGAAATAAAAGAAAATGCTTAATTATTTAAAAAAACAGTTAATACTTCATTTTTAATTTACTCGCCATGAGTTTCATTCTATCCGACCTAAATTCAAAGCGAGTTCATGAGTTCACTCGGCTTATACCAGCTAATTCCAATTGATAATAGAAGATGAGTTCAGTGAGGCAATTAAAGCCTAATTTGAAGCAAGTAAAATTTGTGTAGACAAGAAATAAATTATTCGCTGATTCCAGGTCAATTTTAATTAGCAGTCCTTTTATTGTCATTTTGACATTAACAAAATTGCTGATGAATGTCAGAATCACTACTATTAACGCGGTAGATGCATTTAAAATTTAAATTCAAAATTTGGTGTCATTTTTGATTTGTATGCAATATTTTACTTCCCGAGCGTAAGCAAAGGAAGTATTGTAATCGAGTCCGTCGGCCGACTCTCTACTTTTACGTTTTCTCGATCTTTCATGACCCCTAGAAGACGAAGAAATAGGTCTCCCATTTCCGTCTGTCTGTCCGTCTGTCCGTCTGTCCGTCTGTCCGTCTGTCCGTCTGTCCGTCTGTCCGTCCGTCTGTCCGTCTGTCCGTCCGTCTGTCCGTCTGTCCGTCTGTCCGTCTGTTGTCCCGGATTTTTATTAGACAGATAATCTCCGAAAGTACTCGACCGATTGTTGTGAAATTTTGTACTTATATTAAGAATATCATGTAGATGGTAAAACGCTAACCAAAATTTGTCTAATCATCCCCACCACTAAAGCGATGACGTCACTTCAAAATTGTACATAGTAAATGGGTTTTCAATTGTATAAAATAACATAGTCCTACACATGTAGTTTACAACTCTGAATCGACTTTTCACCCGAAACGTCCAGATTTTTGGAAAAAAAATCAAAATTATAAAACAACATTTTGAAATTTAATTTTTAATCTGCTAACCAGAATGCTTTGAAATGTTGCAGATGTTTTAAGGCTATAAAGAGCATCATAAATCTTTAGTCAAAAAATATTTGCTTATCCCCTCCAAAAACTTGATGACGTCAGCTCAAAAGTTTGTGGAATAAATCATATCTAAAATGTACAAAATATGATGAGTCTGTACTTGTGATCTATCACTCCATTCATATTTTTTGGATTTGCATATACAGGGTGACTCAAAAAAATTAATGAATGCGTAAATATATTTTATTGATTTAATCAGGAACTACAAAACCGAATGCTCTGAAATCTTGCAGATGTTTTAAGGTCATAAAGAGCATAATAAATGTTTAGTCAAAATATATTTGCTTATCCCCTCCAAAAACTTGATGACGTCAGCTCGAAAGTTTGCCGAATAAATCATATCTAAAATGTACAAAATATGATGAGCCTGTACTTGTCATTTATCACTCCATTCATATTTTTTGGATTTGCATATACAGAGTGACTCAAAAAAATTAATGAATGCGCAAATATATTTTATTGATTTAATCAGGAACTACAAAACGGAATACTCTGACATCTTGCAGATGTTTTAAGGTTATAAAGAGCATAATAAATGTTTAGTCAAAATATATTTGCTTATCCCCTCCAAAAACTTGATGACGTCAGCTCGAAAGTTTGCCGAATAAATCATATCTAAAATGTACAAAATATGATGAGCCTGTACTTGTCATTTATCACTCCATTCATATTTTTTGGATTTGCATATACAGAGTGACTCAAAAAAATTAATGAATGCGTAAATATATTTTATTGATTTAATCAGGAACTACAAAACGGAATGCTCTGACATCTTGCAGATGTTTTAAGGTTATAAGGAGCATAATAAATGTTTAGTCAAAATATATTTGCTTATCCCCTCCAAAAACTTGATGACGTCAGCTCGAAAATTTGCCGAATAAATCATATCTAAAATGCACAAAATATGATCAGTCTGTACTTGTGATCTATCACTCCATTCATATTTTTTGGATTTGCATATACAGGGTGATTCAAGAAAATAAATGAAAGCGTAAATTTATTTTACTGATTTACTCAGGAACTACAAAACCGAATGCTTCGAAATCTTGAAGATATTTTAAAATTATCATAAGCATGGTAAATTTTTGATCAAAACGTATTTGGTCGTCCCCCCTAAAAAATTTATGACGTCACCCCAAAATTTTGCTGAAAAAATGCCATCTTCAATGTGTAAAGTATGATGAGTCCATACTTGTGATTTATCACTACATTAAAATTTTTAATATTTGCTTATACAGGGTGTCTGAAAAAAATTAATGACGGAGTGAATTGATTTTGCAAAACTGAATAAACTCAAATCCATAAGGTTGTAACCACTCCCTAGTGTAAATTTTAAAAAATTATTCAGTGTAAATCTGTCTTTTAGTAGCCTGGTGACATATCTGGTGACCTGTCAATATAATGTCAGTTCATTCATGTATTCGCGACACATGATTACGTTCGACTTCACTGCAATTCTTGCACTCCTGCACAGGTTATTTCATAATTATCATTGTAACTTGTCGCAATATTGTAAAAATTGATAAACAATTTTCAGTGAAAACAGGATAACCTGAGTCTTCATGGTAATTATGATACAAGAGCAACGATAAATAGAAACGTGTTTTATCTTTCATTTGTAGAAAGAAGAATGCCACCTCCTGTAATTTAGACTTGCAGTTGATACGTTTACGAATTACGATAAAATGAAGCCAAAAATATTGTGGTCACGAATGAAATCAAATGTTGGGTTGGTAAAAAAACAAGGTGAATTGATTTATTTATTGTTGCTGCTTCATAAAAATTACTTTACAGATGGGGAATAACTGAGATATTCAGAATTTGTTTAAATTATTGTACATGAGTATACGTGATAATTATATGTGTGGCTAACTATGATATGATATGACTCGAAGGACCAGCTCTCTCGGCTGAAATGATCAATTTCGCGAGCAACACCAAAATTGTCTATAATGGGTAGATCACCTTAATTAGTCGCAACGGATGACCAATTTTTCATCAAAAAAATGGGACACCAACAAGTCTTTAACGTTATCTTTAATAACTCTAATATTTGGTACTACTTATTATTTACAAAGTGTACAAGGAATTTGGTTGAAGGCAATAGGTCTGGCTATGCTCCTCCGTCCTGAGGATTTTAGTGGTAATAATGAACAAAATGGAACTTCACAAAATTCAGAGGCTAAAATAATACGTATGTTGAAAATAATTTGACTGCTTATTTAAACTAACTGTTACAGGAGTGGTTAGAAACATTGGGAACACATAGACCAAATAACCAAAAAGCAATTATTTTTCTGTTGTTAACTTTCTTAGATCTGGATCCCATGGATTTTAATACTCAATGTAAAGTATTTAAACTTGCTGTATATTCTGGATGTTCTTTCGCAAAAATAAACAAATCCTGAAGAGTAAAAAACTCATTTTTTTTTGTTTTTGTCAAATATACGGTAGGTTAGATCTTTAAATTCCAAATTTGAATACCACTGCGATTTTTGTTTTGGTTTCCACTTTGCTTCTTGTAACGGTTCTCCAGATTGGTGTTGGGTTATAATTTTGTGGGCTTGACATCGGGAACACTATGAAAAGGATACGAATTAATGATAAGTTTACAGGGAAAGTCGGAAAGTTTATGCAGTGTTTGAATTTAATGAGGGACATTTAGTTGTATTGTGTAGGATATAAAGAGTGGGTATAAAACTTGAAAAGACAATGTTGTACTAAAAAGCGAGATATACACTTTCAACTTGAGGTAGTTAAAACTAAAAGTCCTTCGACAGACCACCGTGTTGTAATAACATGGAAAAAGTTCCGAATGTCGATACGTTACTCTCATAGTATAGTACTCTCTTTCCATGGTATAAGAATAACTACATACTGAAAAAATTTTGCAAGCTTGAATTCAAGTTCTCGGGACGATGCTTAGGGATAAGCAAGTTTCAATTCATTGTGGCAGTTGGCAAGTGCCATTTTCATCTGCTTATTTATCACAATATGCCGTGTTGGTACCATTTTTCAATGATATGGTTTAATAACAAACTGTGAGATATTTAAATAAAACTCTCTCATGCGTAATTGTCAAATTTTGACACATGCGCCGTTACCAATCTGTTCATGTGAAAAACACCATTGGCTGTAATGCCAACCTTACAATTTAACGAGTGGTTACAACCTTATGGATTTAACTGTACTTAGAAATCTTGACGTTTTGAAGTTATTGTAAGCGTGGTAACTGTTTAATCAAAATGTATCTCTTTATCAATCCCAAAAAAAATTCATTACGTCTTCTCACAATTTTACTGAATAAAGTATATGATCTGACTACACTTGTAACTTGCATTCAAATTTTTTAACTTGCTTATACAGGGTCACTCAAAAAAAGAAATGAATCAGTCACTTTATTTTAGTGAATAAATCAAGAATTGCTAAACTGAATATTTTGAAATTTTGCAGATGGTTAAAATTGATTGTGAGCGTGGTAAATTGTTAATGAAAATATATCTGTTTATTCCCCCGAAAAAATTCATGACGTCATCTACAATTTTTGCCAAAAAAGTTTAACTCAAAATGTGCAAAATATGATGAGTTTTAACATAAGCAACTGTGGCCTGTGGTTTAGTGGAGGTGGAGTGTGCAGTGCAATTAGAAGTTCCGGTAACAGATCCCGGCACTTCCAACTTTTTTCGCCCATCAAATCAAGAACAGCACTTCCGATTTTCGCAACAATAATGTTATAATATTTATTTATTTGTTATTGTGTGTTCGTGAATAAGCACCATAAATAGCAAATGTTGAAATTTTTTTTTGTGATCGGAAGAATATCTCTTAATCATTTTATATATTGTCAATACATGATTAACTTCGACTGTTAATGTTTATACATCGAGAGAAGCAGAGAAAAAGTACATATGCATTTGCTTCAGTTACGCCACTGACCGTGTCATTTCTTTATCGCACGTTGAGACATAGTTTATATAAACAAACTCCCAGCCATAGCAAAAAGCGGAAGTTGGAAACGACGAGCGGCGCGGGGGGAATCACTTGTTTGGGTGGCGAGACGAAACAGTTGCGATTGCGAAATGCGAAGCCAATTCGAAAAAAACTGTTGAAGAGTGAGTGTCATTGAGGATATATATCTCCAAATTTTAAAAATTGGACCAAGTTACAATAATTGTTGCCAGGTAAGTGCAGATATTTTGGATTTGCATATACGGGGTGATTCAAGAAAATAAATGAAAGCGTAAATTTATTTTACTGATTTACTCAGGAACTACAAAACCGAATGCTTCGAAATCTTGAAGATATTTTAAAATTATCATAAGCATGGTAAATTTTTGATCAAAACGTATTTGGTCGTCCCCCCTAAAAAATTTATGACGTCACCACAAAATTTTGCTGAATAAATCCTATCTAAAATGTACAAAATATGGTGAGTCTCTTCTTGTAATTTGTCATTCCATTCAAATTTTTTCGATTTGCATATACAGGGTGACTCAAAAAAATTAATGAATGCGTAAATTTATTTTATTGATTTAATCAGGAACTACAAAACCGAATGCTTTGAAATCTTGCAGATGTTTTAAGGTTATAAAGAGCATAATAAATTTTTAGTCAAAATATATTTGGTTATCTTCTACAAAAAACTGATGACGTCAGCTCAAAAGTTTGCCGAATAAATCGTATCTAAAATGTACAAAATATGATGAGTCTGTACTTGTGATTTATCATTCCATTCATATTTTTGGATTTGCATATGCAGGGTGACTCAAAAAAATTAATGAAGGCGTGAATTTATTTTATCGATTTAATCAGGAATTACAAAACCGAATGCTTTGAAATCTTGGGAATATTCTAAAGTTATTATAAGCATGGTAAACTTTTGTTCAAAATGTATTTGTTCATCCCTCCTAAAAAAATTGATGACGTCACCCTTAAATTTTGCTGAATAAATCCTATCTAAAATGCTAAAAATATGATGAGTTTGTACTTGTGATTTATCATTCCATTCATATTTTTTAGATTTTCTTAAGAGGTGGTTCAAAAAAATTAATGAAGTCAATTTATTTTATTGATTAAATTAAAGGCAACACTTATTATTAGTATTACACCCCAACCAACCCAATTTGGTAGACAAAAAATTTGTTAAAGGAAAAACTCGGTTGAAACATAAGGGTAGCATGCTTATTTACATCGACTTTAACATTACAGACCTGCATTTGTTTTATGCGTTCACTTGGTTCCGCGAATGTGAAATAGACATGTTTATAATCAACCAATTGTGAATTTCACCGTCAAGAATTAAAATAAAACCCAATGTTTTATATAATAAGCGGAAGTCGAAGCAATAAAACCGATGGTCGTTTTGTTTACAGTTTCTCTGTTTGACTCTCAAGTATGCTGTTACGCCTGTCATCTTAAATTAAGAATGTTTATACATACACGATTTTCAGCTGCCTGGGATACGTATACGTGAGTAAATTGTTTCGTTATTTTATTGATTATTACAAATCAATATTCAAAACGACCCAATTCATTTTCCCGAAAATTTGAGAATATAATAATTTTATTCTTAGTATTACACTACATCTATCCCAAACTGATATACGTGTCCTTGCAAAAATGTTGATGACGTCATCGCAATTTTTTTTTAAATTCCCACTACAAAAATGTAATGAGAAAAAACACAATAGGCATGCAGTCGTCAAGTTTCCGACAGCGAGGGAAGTACTGTCTAAACTCTTTAGACCAATTTTTTTATATCCAGTTTGATCTTCTTGGATAATGGTGTGAACGCCATTTGTAAATAATTGTAAGTCACAAAAAATATATTTCCTTCGGTAATACGTAATCATTTTGTAAATCAGTAACATATACAAAAACAAACTTAAGTAGACGATATGATTTTATTTTTAATAATAGCTATAGTTGAGTGGTTTAGGGTTTAGGCCAAACTGCTTTTTTGGAATATCTTTAACACCATTTGGAACTATTGTATTTTCACTTTGTCCTACTTTATTTTAAACGAAAAAATAACATGTGCCACGTATGTAGTTGCAATATGAAGTCAAAGATGTTGGTATACAAATAACAAGGTATGTGTTATATTTGTTCAATAACATATTAATTAAATTTAATATTATACGTTGCCACCAAAAGTTGTAACGATCAACCGAAACTAATAAAGATATCAATAACTTTGCAGCACACAAATACTGATCCACCAAAAAACACCGAGCAAGGGAAAATCCTTTAAGAAACTTGATGCATAAATTCAAACGTAAAGACCATGAACGTTCAACTTTTAATGTAATGTTTTACTTTCCCCTTCTGTCTCACGTTGTCTCCTGTTTTTCTCTTAGGAATTTCTCCTACACATAATTTTTGTGTATTCAGAGAGAGATGCTTTTTGCAATGCAAGGCTTTTTGTGGAGCGTTTATTCCACGGTTCCACTGTGTTAAAACGGCGTGAAAATGAGATCACGTAGAAAATGCCTACAGTAGTTTTGATTTTCAGGAAGCGGTGGTCACTGTGATAGTATTTTTAACAATTCGGTTATTTGCTTCATTGTGGCGAACGTTTGAAAGCAGTTGTTACTTTGGAGTGTTCGTTGCACGGAAAAATTAAATTTGTATTGATTGCATTCCGACTGCAGGATTATTTATAAGGATAAATATAAAAAAAACACTAACCCCATGGGCGCTCCCGAACAGATGAACCGATTTCAATGCGTTTTTTTTATTTTGTTTAAAAATTAGTTTCATTAGGACGGTTCGTTTTTTTGTTGATAATCATGTTAGCCATTTTTAACTTTAAAGCCTTTGTCTGTCAGTGTATTCGTCTGTGGCACCGCAGCTCGCAAATGACCTCATTTCTCTGAGTGTTTTTTAAGTAAGAGGGTGGTTTGATGAATAATATGGTTCGCATAGTTTTGAGGAGTGTAATAAAAAAAGTAATAACTGCATAAGCAGACTTCAAGTAGGGTTCCCATTGATTAGGCTTCTATAACTTCATGTCATTCTGTTAGTAATTCTTCGTTTAGAAATTAATTGAATGGTGGGTAATTTTTTAAAATTAAGAAAAATGCAATTTGTGGTGTGAGTCATTTCTTGTATGTAATATATATACAGTGTCATTAAAAAAAGTTGATGTCGTAGACAAATAAAAAAATTATAGCATGTCAAAACACATGTATCATGTAACGGTTATCATAAATAAAAGTTATCAATATCAATTTTTTTAAATTTTCCAAAGAAGCGGGATTTGTTGGGCTGTACTTCAAAGACGGGAGAAGTCCTGTCGAAATAACCTTCGATCAACTTTTATTGTAGTGCGTATATGCATTTTTTTACTTCCTGAGCGTAAACCTAAGTATAGTAAGCGAGTCCATCCGATGAATGGCCACTTTTATGTTTTCTTGAGGTTTCATGGCCCCTACAGTATCAAAAAAGGAGTCTCCAATTTCCGTTTGTCTGTGTGGCGCCTATGTCCATTTATATTTGACCCATAAGCTTCGAAACTAGCGGATCAATTGCGTCAAATTTTGTATGTATGTTAGAAATTTCATGTAGATGATTAAACGCTAACCAAAATTTGTCTACCAACAAGGTGGTGCCATTCCCTCAAAATTTAGTTTTAATCACAATTACTTTACAAAAATGATTCTGCAATATTCGCTGCGTGTTGTATATAGCATAACCGATACCACGCGCGCATGCGAACAATCGCGTTGTAGCTTACTTGGATTGCGGCATGAGGAGGTGACTAATCTCTGTTTTCCAAGCGTTCGCAGAAGATTTGCACTAGTGAGTTCGAATCTCATTCACATCCTCGTTACATCTTTTTTTTTTTAATCAAATCACGTTCACTCCATTTACTCAAAAATTACAGTAGTGTCACCCCGCCAATAATTTTTATTACACTAACAGTTCCCCACGTAAAATAATTTTCAGACCGTTTTGCTGTATTAACTATTAATCAGTCCACTCCTCTGGTTTAAGGAGACAAAAATCAATCAACTTTCATTTTCTTTTATGCGGCTGCTGATGCTTGTACGTGAGTAGTAGAATTCTTTCGAAGTATAAACATAAATTCTCTAAGCTAACCATCTTACTAAGTTCATTTTCTCGTTGGTTATATACATGAGAAAGTAGTCTGCAAGAATCGGCGAGGAAAGAAAGGAAATCAGGAGTTAAATGGTAAGTGTTGCTATAAGTATAAGGCTTTAAGTATCGGTCTATCTTATTTCTTCAGTTCTTTTAATCTAAAGTGATATAACAATACGGATGTTAAGGGAGAAGTAGTTGTATGGTACAAACGAATTAACAAATTAATAAATATGTTTGCTTCAATAAGAACTCAAACGTTTTTATCAATGTTAATTATTTAAAAATTGAAAACATTTTTATATTTGGGACATACTTAACTACAACTACACAAAGTTCACTAATAAATCAACAAAACGTTTCAGACTATCATTTTAATCGGAAACAGTGGACTTCAATTATTGAGTTTATTGGAAAGTGATTACTGAAGTTTCGTTAAATTAACTTTAGAATATTCTTAATTTCCAAATGTAGTGTAGCAGGGTTATTGACGTGACAACGTCTTATAAATCGATGGAGCCGGCTGCACGCACGAAAAAGCATGACTCATGCGGCGTTACCTCGCTCTGAGGCGTCCCATGTAAGGCTTGAAGTGCAAGCGAGAACGCGGAACGAGCGACAAAGAGGCACAATCGGCCTTCGCGTTCGGCAGCGTTCGCCATCCGTCTCTCTCCTACTTGAGTGAGCGATGCGTCTGCGTGGACAGCTGCTATATTATAGTACATTGACATGTTTTGGTCGAGTATCAAGTGCAGTGAAAAGTGAATGTAGTGTCAATGTTTTCAAGACACATTAAACTAAAAAAATTGACATAATTGTATTTATGCGTATAAATAAATCTAACTTGATCAATTTCATTGTGATTTCTAATTACCTCCTTCTCTATATACATACAAATCTATTAAACAAATGAAATTAAAATTTTCTTTTGAAAAATGCTACCATTCCATCAGTATTTTCTTAAGACGTTGTCACGTTCAACTATCGTCAGTAAACCGACTTTACAGACAACCGATTTTTTTTATTAAAATTTAATTACTTGTTTTCTGGACATTCCGTTTATCTGTTTGTTAGCAAATTTTTAGGCAAATATTCTCCGAAACTCTTTTTTTTAGTGTACTTTGAGTCTGTTATGTAGATTTTTTTCTATTAATCTTCACCAAGAATCGCGTGATGTAAATGTAAAATTTTGCTTAGAATTTATATTGTGATTTGAAAACATTTTTTGATTAGTATTTTTAAATCTTGTTTACCTACTTATTAAACCTGTGCAATCTTGAATTGCATCGTTATTAAAAATTAGTATGTATAAAGTTGATTTTAACTTCCATAGTATTTTTCTTTGTATACACAAAAATTTGTTGTGTTTTTTGTTGCTGTGGGTTCGTAAATGAAGATGAGGGGATTCGCTAAATTGTAGCAGAAGACGAAACCTAAAGGTTAGAATTTTGCACTCATTTTAAATTAAGTGTTATATTTTAACATTTTTTTATTTTTTATGAAGTCTACTTTGATCGATAATTTTGTGACGCGTAATAGATGATTTCCGTTGGAAATATCAAGGATGAAGAAAACTCTTCCTTTGACATAGCTCTCTAAAAACTCTAATTTTGTTAAATTAGAAAATTGGAATAACCTTGAAATGTTGCCGACTTTTAATGAGGAATGTCATAAATCAAATAAATATTCATTACAAAAAAACAATCAAAATATCAAAATTCCATTAAAAAAATAAGTTGTGCATGGCTTCTCAAATACTGTTTATAATTTCATCAAAAGCAAATTGTTTAAACAAAAATGAATCGCATTCGATGCCACAGTCCGCCTCAATGAGCGAAATTAGTATAGTATAAGTTTATTAATGATTTTCTGAAAAGTGTAACTATTTCGTCATCATGTTAATTTTGCTATATTGTTTGTAAATTCACGGATTGAATTATGACTGTTCATAAAATAAAACGTGGCGGCGATTAACTTTTCATTTACTGCATTTACACTAATCTTAAAAAAGTGTTGAAAGAAGGAATAGTGAGAATTGTGATTTATTCTAGAATTATTGTACATATGATGTAATCTTGATGATCTCATTTTGATTTGGTCATTAACTAGAAATAATGCATAATTTAATAATGTAAATTCATTGTTGTTCGAAATTGTTGACACAATGTGGCATAATTTAACATCATATATAATCTTTGTTGTTTAAAGATGTTACCACAGCGTGGCGTAATGGAAATGTGTTTGCTTTGCAGTTTCAGAAATTCATTTAATTAACTATTACCTATCATCAGAACTTCGTACAAATTTTAGAGGAATGCGGTCACTAGTATAAAAGGAATATCCACCTAGCACTTGCCAGAACTTTTTAATCAACAATACCTAAATGACCGAGTTGAAGGTTCAAACTAAATTTTGGTGGGATGTTTGGGTTATCACAGTATTGTGTATTCTGGCTCAATTTTATAGATACGTAAAAATATATAGTCTTGTTTATCTGCACTTCAAAAACAGGATAGATATTATATAATTGACACTATTTTTAGGTTACGCTATTGAAGAATAATTAATGAGTAATGACATATCGAGAAACGGTTCTTCTTGGCTTACCCTGGATATAATTGATTTATGTATTAAAAATTCGTTGTTGCGTGTCACGACAAAAAAACTTTATTTGTGTTAAATTTTACACGTGTAAATAGAACCGGTATGCTTAATTAAGCTTTATTAAAGCTTGAGCCATTTTGGTAATTACTCAAGCAAATACTGTGCAAGATATTATCCCCTCTCAAGAATAATATTTCTTGTGCCTGTCAGTCGCAGTTGTGTATGTGAAAGGAAAAATCATAAGATAAAACGGAATATCAGCAGGATAAATTTGGAAATGATTGATGAAATAAGTCTTGTACTCACCGTATGTTCGATTATTCTATCTTTATCATTAAGCTCCTGATCGACATATTTAATCAAACGAAAAATCACCTGCAAGAGCGTAGCGAAAAACAGATTCTTATGAATCGTTGTTCGATTATTTTTTAAAACCCTAAAAAGTATTTCATTATTTGAATTATTCTTCTATAAAAGAATTACCTGTATTGGAAAAATATCAAAAGCGAGATGATCAGTGACACTAAAGAAAAGGATAATCCAACCATCTCAATTGTCCTTGTTGTTCTTATGATCTAAAAGGATGAATTATTGAAATTATTAAAAAGTAGATGCTCATTTACTCGCTGTGCATTGAATCAATCACATATTTTTAATGAGGGATTTTGAGAAGAAAATATTAACCTGCGGACACTCTTTGATTTGGTCGCACATTTTCATAATATCGATTAATTGAGATGGTAAACATCTTTCGTAATGTGTGTAACCTTTCTCTCTATCTTCACCTTCCCAGTTTCCATCATCCCTGCAAAGTCTGTACGCTACACCTGCAAAGAGCAGTGGATTTGTAAAGTGCTAAATGGCTACGTGGTGAAAATACCTCCATCAATTACTCCTTTCACGTACGGACAGGGCAGTGTAGCGTTTTGCCCAGGAGGTGTAGCAGGCCAGCAGAGGTAGTTATCGAAAATAACTGGACACCAGGCTGAAACCAGACAAATTATATTTAGCTGTTATTATGAATTTATTCTTTAGATATTGAAAAATAAACCCGAGAGTGTAGGTATAATGTATCAAATATTAGTACGATGGATTTATGTTTATTATCTTTTAAATTGATCTTGTGTAACCATCAGGTTATCGGATATTTATGCCGAAGGATAAAGGTTCGACGTAGGCTGAAATATAATATACAGTTACGCACCAAAAGTTGCACGATTTTAACTAAGCTTACGCGACGAGCTTTTATTTTCATTGTTGAATGAGTTGTTTAGAAAAGCAGAAAATTCTTTTACATTTCAGTACATTCATTCTGTTCAAAATGCAGCAAATTACAAAAAGTTGGTGTAAACAATCAATTCAACTAACAAAATTTTGACAAAATTATGTTCTTATAGACAGCTTTTACATACGAATGTTCGCGGCAAGTATAGAAAGAGTATATACAAGATAGTGCAAATCTGTGATTTTTTCCGTATCTGTGTTGTCAATTGATCATCTGTAATGCTTATGAGTATTCTTTGACAGATAATCTCATTCTCAAAATAGCAAACCATGCTTTGAAATTTTAGGTTTTATATTATCTTGAAGATTCCCTTGCCACGGTCTATTCATCTCCCCCAAGAAAATGATGACGTCATCTCAAAATGTTTATTGTACTTTTCACGCTTATAGTTACATTAATATCTGAAAAAAGCAAACAGTTATTGTGAGTGCGGAAGAATCATCAGTTTGAAAAATATAAATAAATAAAACAATCTAGTTTGAAAAAGAAGTTTGGCTTTTGTCGACAATGAAAATAAAATTTTATGACCGACTGTACTATAAATATTTATAATAAGAATTTTCTTTTCTTGAACTAGCTTAGTAGGTAGATATTTTTATACCTTGATTTCCATATTACTTAAACTAAAATTGCATTTACCATTTTAATGGTGAATAAAACTGAAGTTATAAGTTTCAATTTATTGTTTTTTCATTAAATGTCAGTAGGAGATATTTATGTATTCAGCATTTTTTAAATTTTACTGAAGTAATATTTACTGAGTAAGTAAATAAATATTCATTTCAAAAAAATAATTGCATGTTAAAATATAATGCTACAGACTCTAATAATATCCATCCTTCAGCCATTAGTATCATAACATCTTTTCTTAAAAATCGTTCCCAACGAGTCACTACTGAAAATTCTGATTCTGATTTTTTACCAATAAATAGTGGGGTGCCTCAAGGGTCTATCCTAGGTCCATTCTTATTTCTAGTTTTTGTGAATGATTTGCCTGCTTCTTTGAACAACGAAGGGACCGTACTATTCGCGGATGATACGACCATTACCAACAGAGGAAATGACATCAAAGATGTGGTACAGAACAATATTTCAACTCAGAGATTGGCCTTTGATTGGCTTCATAGTAATGGACTGGCTATAAATCAAAGCAAGTGTGTGCAAATTATGTTTACTCTCAAACATGTTCCTGATGCAAGCTTGCTGAACATGAAAATATACGAATTCACCAATTTTCTCGGGGTCACCTTTGACTGTCAACTGTTATGGAAACAACATGGTGCCCAACTGTGTAATAAGTTATGTAAGAATACTTTTATCATTCGCAATTTGGTAAATTCAGTGGACGAGGGAACTATACGTTCATCTTACATGGCATTATTTCAATCGCACTTGCTGTATGGCTTGTTACTTTGGGGGCACGCGAGTATTCGTCATGAAGTGTCTGCGCTCCAGAGACGTGTAGTTCGAATAATGTGTGGTCTCAGATTCAGGGATGATTGCAGAGATGCATTTAAAAAACTCAAAATCATGACGTTGCCTAGTTTATTTATTTATCAATGTCTTTTGTACATTAGAAAACACATCAAAGAGTTCAATGCTCACACTGATATCCATCACCATGATACAAGGAACAAAGATAAAATTTATTTGGAAGCCGCGAGATTAACAAGGACACAGGTGGCACATAAATACCATGCAGTTCACTTCTATAATGTGTTACCTACTAAGTATAAAAATCTGGACTTAAATAAATTTAAATTCTTTACTAAAGATTTGCTGTGCAATGGAGCCTTCTACTCTTTTGAGGAATTTTTTAGCTATTTCAGTATGTAAAATGTTTTGTTATTTTAATGTGTGAAATTGTGATAGTTATTTTCACTATGTATAAAACTGTATTTATTTTTGACGTTTGCAAACTTATTACATGTATTTGTAATGTGAAGTGAAGCATGAAAATAAATTATTATTATTATTATTATTATTATTATACCATATTCGTATTCGTTATGTAGTGTACTTCATTTGTAAGAAAAGTTTTTTTATAATTATTTTGATTTATATAACAAAAACAAAAGCTTTCGAGAACGTTTTACTGCTATATCTTAAATAATTTTGTGGATAGTTTTGAGGCTTTAACTTTCTTGTATGTTCTTAAATGACGCTATTTTCATTTATATAAATAAATCAATGTAAACTATATTTCTGCGCCCTGCAGTTTCAGGATTTTAAATGGAATGACCAATAAAAAAAGTTATTTAGAAATACAGGCGAATAAATATGAAATTTTGGAAAAATTAAAATTTGCGAATTTTATTTATCTTTTATGAAAACCCATATAAGTTAAAATAAAGATACTTGCAGGCCGTTAAAGTACAGGTAAAGAAACATGCTATACTTTTGCAAGTTTTCAGAGTATTTAATTTTGTAATTTCAAAATTAAATTGTAAAATTCAACAAGGACTGATAAACCACAAGTACAGGAATACCTTATTTTATACAATTTATATAATAGGAGTATTTATTATTGTAAATTTTGGAGATAATGTCATACCATTGGTGGGGATGATTAGACAATTTGTGGTTAGCATCTTACTTACAACTTCATTAGCAAGTTTTCACACTGAGAAATTTTTATTCTTCCAAATTTTACTTCACTCATTTTTCAAAAGAACTCTGACGCGTAGTTACGTTGAACATCCAGTAGTCATTTCTCACATTTCTTCATCGTAAAGGTTTAAACAGATAGTTAAAGGCACTAGGTAAATGTTAAAATGTTATTGTAACACATATTCGTATCTGCTTTTGCTTTGCTGTCACATAGTCTTATTTACCAAACTATTACTGTTAAATGTAAAATTCACTTCAAAGTCAATCACAAATCGTAATGTTTTTTCTGGTACGAAAACATATTTTTTTTGGTTTAATTATAAATAATGTCAGTCGACAATATGTTTGTGATAAAAATTGTTTAAAACCACGGTTGTATGTGTAGAGTATAGTGCCACAACGGCATCATTCAAGCGACGCACATTTAACTGATGGTTTCATCTCGTTTGAATACACGAAGTTCTGAAATAAATCTACCAACGAGTTTATTAGAACCAATGATCTAATAACTAATGGATGGAATGTTGAGGCGCGTAATCCCGCTCGCATGCGGTGACAACTAGAGAGAGAAATAAACATATCTACAGTGAGTGTTGTTAGACAAGGCCAACACGTATCGGTAGGCAAGAACGAGCTTCGGTGCCGTTGAGTTAAATAGGAGATCATGTAAAAATGATTTTAAAATTCTTTGTTGTCGTTTTTTTTTTATTTTGTAGGACACTGTATATACATACAATACAAAATGAATATAAACACACAATTTATTGAACAAAATTAATTTTGTGTATACCTGTCTGATTTTATTAGGAACTTGACTATTTCTGCTGTTTTCATAATTCAGTCTAATAATAAAAAAATACGTAAAATTACATAGACCAACTGGACTACATGATTGTTAAGTGGATCTTGATCCAAAATGTGGTCATTTAAGACATTAAACATATTTCTGAAATTTAGTAATCTAATGGTTTTAATTGTAACAATATTAATAACATTCGCTGAAATATTATATTTCATAGTTCTGAAAGTGGTTTCAGCTATCTTACAAACTTTGATGACATCAACTGATGGCTTTGTAAGTCCACCTCTCTTTTTTTTAATTTAGCAGTGCCGAAAGAGTCTCATTGGGTCTCATTGTTAGTCAGTTTTCTAGGCCTTGTTTCATTTTTTTTGTTTTGAAAAATTGAAAATGAATGGTACTGCGTCCTTTTTTGAAATTCTCAGTTGTTGTGTGGGATTAACAGAATTTGTTAACGGCTGAAAATTCTCATTTTTAAAATGTTTGCTACACACTCTTGACGCAGACGTCCGAACAAATTTATCTCGTTTAAGTGCAACAATCCATTGCTTTCTTAGCAACAGATTTGTCGGAAAACTGAAATTAAATTAAATAAAGATTGTATGAAAAAATTATTCAGCAGATATCTCACCGATGAAATGAAATATTACAGCCTTTGTGATGCCACTCCTCGCATCCAAATGCACAACAAGATATAACCATCGTGAATATGATTGTTATTATTGCGATTGTAAGAAAACAAGCACTTTAGAACTGCACAGAAATGCCACACACACCAGGAAGTGAGTAATTAAAAGTAAATTTTAACTGGAAGTTGCTCTGCTGTTTTGCCTACCGATTCGGACCTCTCAAATGGTCACCGTACCCTCTCTCTCTAACATCTCTCCAGTCTGAGATCTCTATGATTAGAACAGCCTTTCGACAGCTAAGTTGAGTCAAATAATTAATGTTTGCTTTAAACTGCGTTTAACATCAAATCTATGTTGATACAAGTTAAGGCGATGTTTCAAAGCTAAATATTAAAATTTAAGCAGAAATATACTCTTACGTTTGTAGTTCATATTTCATAAGACGCTACCGAGCTTGTGACACCAGTTCACTGATATTTTACTTTGTAACTTTTTGCAAAAGATTGTATTTTTATACAGGGTGCCGCATCTAAGTTTGGACGTAGGGAATTGGTTTTTATTCTATAATGTCTCCTCAGATGATTTTACTATTGAGTGATGCATTTGTGGAGGTAACAGTGGCAAAAGTGCCCTACAATAATCATCACACTGGATAAAATAATTCAGTTTGAGTTGTTGAGTGATTACTGAGTGAGGTACAGCGAGTGAATCCTTAGCTTGACGGGCCTCCAGGATGTATTACGATGCTGCCGATGGAGGTGTTTAGGAAGACGAGCTGCGCGAAGGGCTTCATCTCGGGCTTTTTGGATACGGCCTACACCCGTAGTCAGAGATGCTCGTTTGACGTGGTCGCGCACTACGGCCAGGAGTTTCGTGGAGGGATTCATGTACCAATTTGTGTATTTATACCGTTTAATGTGTCTTACAATAATCATCAGTTTGAGTTGTTCAGTGATTCCTAAGTGAGAATCCAGAGATAATTTCTAAATACACTTTGACATTTCGATTTTCCGTGGCTAATCCAAAAACGAGATCCTCGAACTGCTACGGAACGTTGTACGACAAATCGGATCGAGTGCTAATTTCAAAATATGATTTTTAAGTGAATTCGCGCAATACAACGATTTGAAAAAAATACTGGCAGATAGCCCTCCTTTACTTCCACGAATACATCACTCAATAATAACTTTAATGTCATCTGGGGAGATATTATAAAATAAAAACCAGTTCCTCATGTTGATTCCCTATATCCAAACTTGGATGCGGCAGCCTGTATTGTGTTACCATTTTGCTCCCACATTTTAAATTTTATGTGTAACCTGTTAGTATAAGCAACATACAGCATAAATGAAGTACCTACTTCTTCATTACATGGTTTCCATATATTGCAACGTTTTTAGTATCGAATCATTAGCTGTTTTCTACTCACACCAACTAGGCGATGAAATAAATTTCATAAACAGACAATTTTATTTCGGTTTAGGTTTTTTTAGGTTTATAACTGTTTTCAACAGAGTAGCTCATATAACTATTGAATTTGATTTCACCTTGTTCTACAATGATTTAACGTTTTTCTTGTCCTTAAGGTTACTAGACTCGTGAAATAAAACATTTTTTTACTTCCCAAGCGCAAGCAAAGTAAGCCTCGTAATAGGGTCCATCGGGCGACTGCCTACCTTCATGTTTTCTCGACGCTTCTGTTTATCAGCTGTCTGCCGTCTGTCCGCGTTTGTGTCGATTTTTTATCACGCTTTTATTAGCTTGGGTTGTATGTATCTATGTATGTATGTAACGGAATCTTTGAGCTTAATTTTCATCGGTTTCTAAAAGTCTGATCATCTTGAAACTTTGCACACGTCTCAAGGATCGATGACAATGCAATAATTTGATAACAGTTTCCCATTATCCTTATTAGGACCGCCAGGATTTATAAATTCTTTTATGGATCCTGTGTAGTGGAGTAAAAGAGATAAAGCTAGCGCGCGATCTGCGCATGCCTGTAGTATCTGGTTTACTCTTCGTTGTAATAATTATTGTCTTGATTAAAATACAAATAACGGATATTAAATGAAAAAAACAAGAACGGACTTTTAATTAACTAAACGTGTGCAAATAAAATGGCTGATCGCATCTTAATTGTGTCAGTATATACCACGGTTATCTCTCTCCGTGTCGATTATACCGATCTATACCGATTATTTCTGTTTCAAGGACAATTTCTGCATAGCTTTGGTTTTACAGTCGGTAAAGAAGGAATTAATTATAATTAAAACATATCTAATCATGAATTCTCACCAACTTAAATAAAGATAACAAATTTTGATTCAGAAATACAAACATGGAGGAAAATTAACTATTTGGGGGGTAAAACTAACCACAATGATGAATTGTGTCCCGTTGGTCCGTGAGGGCGATTGATTTCGAACTAATTCCCGTTGATCGATCATACGGAGACCACTGAGTGGTTCTTCCTAGAAAAATCTAAATAAGTAATTAATTCCCCAATTTATGAATTTGTCGCAGACTAAAAAATGAAAAATAAATAATAGTTTAAAAAACTAAAAAAACACGCTTTTATTGCTAATCGAACTAAAAACTAGAAAATAATTTTTAATGACAGAGTTTAATATTACAGTAGTAGAAGATCAAACAATCAATCATAATAAATCACCTCAAATTAAAATTATAATAAAATTTAAGTTATTAACAGAATAATTCAATTCAGAGTAAAAAGCGTGGGGTGCATTTTACTGCGGTTCATAACTATCCTCTCATAGATAGTTGCCAATAGAATGATTGTAATATTTAAAATGTCAAGCACCCCACGCTTTTTACTCTGAATTGAATTATTCTGTTAATAACTTAAATTTTATTATAATTTTAATTTGAGGTGATTTATTATGATTGATTGTTTGATCTTCTACTACTGTAATATTAAACTCTGTCATTAAAAATTATTTTCTAGTTTTTAGTTCGATTAGCAATAAAAGCGTGTTTTTTTAGTTTTTTAAACTATTATTTTTGTTATACAGATAATCTCCGAAACTACTGGATGGATAGTTGTCAAATTTTGTATTGTCACATATCGAAAAACTCACTTGAAATATTTGCATACTAGTTTACCTGTATATTAACAATCCACACATACATATATTAATTTTAGCTCATAGGGGTCATTATTAAAAATACAATTCTCAGAGTTAACTTTTTAAATTTTTTGAAGCTGTTTGTTTGACTTAGGGAAGAGGGAAGTTCTGTCGAAATAACTTTCGACCAAATTTTTTAAAAGACTCTTTTTACTTATCAAATTAAAATATAATACACAGTTTTAAGGTGGCATGCAATTATTTAAAAGAAAATTTTTCGAAGCCTTGTTTTTAATTTAAGATGGTGCTTTTTTTTAATAATGGACTAGATTATGATAAATTATATTACAACATTTTTAGCATAATTCGAAAATAACTCATGAAGGAGGTGATAAAATATGGTCCAACTTTGGCAGGTTGGCGTTTAAAAAAGTCGTTTTATTTATCAAGTCTAACAACATTGAGAGTTCAAAGAAGGAAGTAATAAAAAATAATGAACGAGAACAGAATTTTACTAGAACGCACGCACATAAATTGTGTACGTAAGGAATCTTTTCAGAGTAAACGATGAACGGAATTTGATCATACTTCTCATAAGTAAATTCCAGTTTTTTTTTCTCGTGTCTGTCATATACGATATCACGAATTGAACCATTTTAATGACAATTTCGCTTTGTGTTGATACAAGGTTGTTTTTATAATATGTATACAATATATGTATATTCCTGTCGGGTTTTGAATCCACTTTGAGAGCATTCAAAGGAAACTTTACATTTTTTGAAAATGAAAGCGTGTGGAAAATCTTTCATATTTGTTACATAATGTCCTGAGTCTCGAGACATTTTTATGAGGATATGGAAATAATTTAGCAGATTTTTTCTTTTATATATTTTTAGTTTTCCTCTTGTTTGATTATTTGATTTGATCATCTAAAAATTTATAGTTTATTTTGTTTAAAGTATTTTTTATTAACGGTTTTGTTTTATTAAGTATTTTGAGTCACTTTGCATAAGCAATTCTACAAAAATGAAAGTGTTAATAAAGCACAAATACACACTCATATTCTGCAAAATTTATTAATTTTTTAGGGAGAGGAAACACAGTTATATTTTACTTAATGTTCAGCATATTCCAAATTCCAATTTAAAGTAGATTTATTAAAATTCAAAATTTCCTCTGTTCAGCATCAGATATTCAATAGGCGGTCCGTTTTAAATGAAAGATATACAAAATATGTTATGTTTCAATAAAAAGCTTGCAGATACGCTTTTGAAAACAAACATTGTTTTAGATTAACTTCGCTACTTTCGGCTGAAATGCATGGTAGTGTTTTCACTGGGTGACTAAATTTTTGCATTCTCAATTATGTAAAAACTTTCTTAACTGTTACATATTTCTACTTTAGTTACACATATCTTATTGTGCTTGTTCATAACTTTATTCGAAACGTAAAAATATTTCATTGGATCTAATAATTTCAGAAGCTGATAGAAATAATTAAAAGTAAATGTTTATGCTTGGTTTTTCTGTTATGTACATAAAATGGCGGCAGCTTTCATTCTGTTTTTACAAGACATAATTATAACCCATAAATCATAAATTAATGTGAATGGGTTTTTGCGCAAATGAATCTATTTCAGAAATTAAAAGTAGCCATAAAGTAATTGTTTACATACGATTTAAATAATTTTAAAATCTAATCTCCTTTTAAAAGAAATTTTTTTATCTCAATGTTGCTAATTAATTTGCATGAGTTAAATAGTAACAGGTATACAGTTCACGTATGTTTATCTTTAAAAGTGATAACATAGCTTTTAATTTTGGTATTATCAAGCTGAAAAGTTAATGAAAGAAAATTATATGTTTAATGCTGCGGTCACAGAAAAGTTAAAAAAAAAATTAAATCTAATTGCCGATAATTCTGTCAACCTAATTTGAAACAGATAATACACGACACTGCAACAGGTGATCCGTGAGGTTAGGCGGAGAGCTCATTAATTATGGCCACAACAAAATGGTCAACATATTCAGCATTTACTGTAATTTATTTTAATTTCATTTCATTATAATCTTGTTAATTTTCGTTATAACTTCATACTTATTTTATTAAAAAATATCCGCCATTATTGCTTTTACATTTGTTATTTTTTGTCATTTATTAATGCGGTTTGATTACCGACATGCAGAATCCTTTCAAAGGACAATTCGATTACAAATTATGTATCGCCCGATTCAAATTGTGTGCAGGGTACAAATATTACTAACGACAAGTTTCATTGCGCTCTGGTGGTGATAGAATTTGAATAGATTTGAATTATTCATCAAAACAATATTTTACTTTTAACTATCATAATATGTAAATTTCAACACTGTCGAAATGAAAACCAAAATTTACGTTACGCTACTTTCTCAATTACGTTTTTTAATTCAGCTAACGATTTGTTTCGATGGGGGGAGGGAAGGGGAAGAAATTCTGGCAATATGTTATTATGTAAAGTACAACTTTGTTTTTACCATATTTTGTGAATTTGGGGTAACTTATTCCGGCTGTTACTACTACTACAGTTAACTGTGTTTTTCCGGTCTTTGCCATTTATGAAACCATACATATGGTGAAATGTCAACATTTGCGTCGAGACAGGATGCACAGAGAAAATACTTGCGTATGTGACAGAAATGTTTTACGCCGGATATTTAACCAGTGAAAAACGGGTATACATCTAAAAATTCTGTGAATAATGTTTTAAAAAAAATATCAACAAGTCGCACACATGCCTTCGCTGTGGTTTGTTAGTTAATAATTTCCTCTATTTCTGTTAAGTATAAAGTTAGAAAGGTCTTTGAAGTAAGAGTTTATTTAGTGCGGACGGCCCTTTGACCATAAATCAACAAAGTGGCGTGATAGTTAAAATTTAATTGGAAAAAGCGCAGTCAATGGGAGAGTAATACCAGAAATCTTATGTTTGTAAAACTTTACAGCTGTGTAGTGCAAGTTAAATTTAGAATGTGTATAATAAAGAAGATTGCACTAGGTCATGTTTTATGCAAGCGCATTTTAGTAACTTGCTGCCACCACTCGACGACAGTCCTTCGATTAGTTTATTATCTTTCAAAGAAGAAACTTGGGGACAGCTTGATTTGAAATTTTTTAAATGTTGATGTTTTACATTTTCAAAGAGAGCATAGGTAGGTACACATTTTAAATTAGTTCGCCCTTTCACAGATTTAAATACTAGAAAAAGTGAGTATATTTTATGATTATAAATAAATAAAACAATCCTAACAAAATTATTGCATTGTAAATAGAACCTAAGTTCAGATCAAACCACAACTACCACATGACAATTTATTTCGACGTGTTTTGTGCCACAAAACTCGATTTGTGTACTGAACTGCTGTTTACGTAGGATTAATGAAAATTCAGAGGCTGCTGTTTCGATTCCGGTGCTGCTTTTCAGTGGGAAATATTTTTATACTAAAGAGATTAATTTTAAGACTTTCAAAATTCAGATATATGTTGTTCCGATTACCAAAAGAATAGAAAAAAAGAAGAGAGTAGGAGTAGTGACGCATATTCCAACAAATTAAACTAAAATATTATAAATATTTATTATTTGGTTAGCGTTTTATTATCTACACGATATTCCTAATATACATACGAAATTTGACAACAATCGGCCAGATAGGTTAGAAGATTCTCTGTTGACCCAGACGCGGGCAGATGGCAGACAGACGGAAACGGGAGACCTATGTTTTCGTACTTTAAGGGTTATAAAACGTCGAGAAAAGATGAAAATAACCAATGGACTCGATTACAATACTTTCTCAGCTTACGTTCGAGAAGTAAAAATCTATCAACACTACTTTAAATCCATCATCAACGAAGGACAAAAACGATGCATTAAAGGATCCTTTGGTTGCAAAGAACAATTAATCGTAAATTCCATCATCTGTGAACAAGCTAGGAAAGAAAACAGGAATATATGTAGGTATAAGTTTTGGCGATTATAAGAAAGCTTATGATTCATTTCCGCATTTCTGGTTATGAAAAATTCTAAAATTATACCAAGTTGCTAAAATATGTGCTCTTCTCAAATGTTCAATGGAATTTTGACAAACCACCTTTCAAATAACCTTAAATAATAATCAAACAATTCAATCAAATTCAATAAACAGTTATAGCACTTATTCAGTATGCTAAAAATGTATTTATTCCGCTCGAATGCAGTCTTTGCTATCATATGAAATATTGGCCTGGGGTATAAGTACTAAATTACAAAGAATATTCAAATGTTTCAATTTTTTCGAACAGTAATCATAATGAGGACTATTTTCGTAGGAAGATATTCTATGTTTACGAACATAGTCTTCTTTTGGCGACAAGAAACTGAGAATATGT
Organism: Zophobas morio; assembly: GCF_036711695.1. NCBI lineage: Eukaryota > Metazoa > Arthropoda > Insecta > Coleoptera > Tenebrionidae > Zophobas > Zophobas morio. The sequence goes on from NW_026972122.1 coordinate 13,751,114, forward strand.
TTAACTATCTTGTTGTTGAAGAAAACTCTATATATTAAAAAAAACACCCACCCGCCCCGATCTCAATTGTGATGAGTTTTTCATTCCTAATCAGACCGAAGGGGGGAGTTTAATTGCAACATCAATATTTCTCTAAAAAATTCTACCCTTTTAAAAACACACAAATTTCATATGGTAATTTCTTGTAGAGAAATAAGGATTTTGTAGCTAAACTCCGCCCTTCAGCTCACGATGAATAAAATATTCATCACAATTGAGAGGGGGTGGGTGGGCGGGGCTTACATTTGGTCCATTTTTATTAATATACGAAGTCTTTTTTTGCCGACAAGAAAATAACAATATGTTTAACTATCCTGTTGTTGAAAGAGAACTATATATATTTAAAAAAAAACAAAGATTAAACCCCACCCACCCGCCCCGATCTCAATTGTGATGAGTTTTTCATTCCTAATCAGACCGAAGGGCGGAGTTTAATTGCAACATCAATATTTCGCTACAAAATTCTACCCTTTTAAAAACATACAAATTTCATATGGTAATTTCTTGTAGAGAAATGAGGATTTTGTAGCTAAACTCCGCCCTTCAGCTCACGATGAATAAAATATTCATCAGAATTGAGAAGGGGAGGGTGGGCGGGGCTTATATTTTGTCTCTTTTTTCTTAATATACGAAGTTTTCTTTTGCCGACAAGAAACTGACAATATGTTTAACCATCCTGTTGTTGAAAGACAACTCTATATATTAAAAAAAAAAAACAGAAGTTAAGCCCCACCCACCCGCCCCGAACTCAGTTGTGATGAATTTTTCATTCGTTGTTAGACCGAGGGGCGGAGCGTAATTGCAAAATACATATTTCTTTTTTGGTTTGAATGAGTTTGTCTTCTCACAGAAGAGGAACCCATACGATATACTGCAGGAGTAGATACTACAACAAATTATTTGCAAAAATGTTTTTAAAGAACTGAAGATTTTCACGGTACTGTATCTATTTATTTATAACATTTTAATATATGTTAAAACATATATCTTCCAGTTTCGGAAAACCAATTTTAGCCATAATTTTTCAACAAGAAACAATATTTTATTAGAGGTTTGCAAACATAGAATATCTTCCTACGAAAATAGTCCTCATTATGATTATTGTTCGAAAAAATTGAAACATTTTGTGAAAATAATTTTACTTTATGATGCACAAACAGCCATATAACTTTGGTCTTAGGCTTTTTTCTATCTTTAATAATTAACGAAATATCGAATGACTAACCTAATAAAAATATTGTCTAATAATAAATGCATGTTTCCTTGCCGCAGGAATTTCCAGAATTAAGAGATATGAAATAATGGTGAATCCGCTAAACGCATGCCATCAGAGTCAGAACCCATTTATTTATGTATGTCAGCTGCTGAAGAAGTTTAATATTATCAGTAACATTGATTTTAAGGAGATTATTGTAATTAGTAGGTATAAGCTTGTTATAATACATGCAAATTTGATTTGACGTTGTTTACGAATATTAGCAAAAGCTACATAATCACCTTAGCTGTCGCTCAGCTTGTATGTATGCAATTGCTTTTTTTAAGTACTTCATCCTGGAAGTAAACCAATCAGGAAGCTAGACGCACGTTTCGTGTATAGCGGCACAAAAAAGTAAATAACGAGTTTTATGTACGTAACTATGTATAAAATAAGCACAACACTACATTAACATCACAATTATTGGTATAGTCACTAAGGATCTTACCGCAGTCAATACTATTACAGAATTCGTTTATCTTGAAGTAGTCAGCGGCACAGAAATGTATAATACTTTTTTAAAAGCTCTGGATCTGGTTACTGCTAACAAGATTAACTGAAAAGCTAAAAGAGGATGACAGATATCTAGCTTGAACTATTAGTGATAGATTTTATTAATTTGTGAAGCAAAACTATTATAGACAAGTTTACATTTAGAAGAATTTACGTTACAAGGAATCAAATAATTAAGAGAGTTATCTTTAACTACCGCTGCGACAACTTATAATCACCAATAACTGAGTGCTAAACTCAACTAAAATACCATCACCTATAGTTTTGACGCTGTTATCATGATTTCTGTCTTTTCTGGACACCGTTACTTTTTATCAAAAATATAGTAAAATATAATAAATGTTTTAGTGTCTGAAATGTACACAAGAAAATATCTATGTGGATGTGTTAAACAATTTTTAGATTGTCGTACCTTAAATATAAATTCGAAACATTTTTACAAACATTATTGTTGTTTTCCTATATAGAGGTAAATATACTATAAAGTTAATAACTTTATCACTTGCAGTTTCTCGGTTCTGTACCATTTATTTTAATCGCAAAAAGTATCAAGTTAACGATAAAATGTTTGACAGTCGCTACTGTAAAAATTATATTTGTAACGCCAAACTTTTGAACAAAATTAAAGTATAAATGGCTCCATACACTAAAAATAATAAGCAAACAGCACGTTTAGTGTTAACAGCTATAAAAAACCTAAATATGGACGGTGGTGCTACTTTGAAACATATTAATGGATACATAAAAGAAAAATACCCACAGTGCCAGAGTACTGAAACACAACTGAAAAAAGTCATCGATAAAGCCATAGCATTTGGAGCACTAAAGCGAACACGGAATAAGTACGTGTTGGGAGAAATTTTACATTATATTGTGAGTGCGCGAAGAAGAAGAAAGAAAAGTCGCGGTAGAAGGCGTCACAGAAAATAGAAGTTGTATTTGAAGATGGTGTTTATTTTAAAATTTGTAACTAAAGAAAATTCGAAAAAATACGGTGTTTTTTTTTTATTAAAGTATCAGTAAGTAGAAAAGCTGTTTTAATTTCAACACACTTAATTACAGATAGGTACATACCAGGTGTAGGATCGTTTTTTGAACATTGGAATTTCAATAGAAATTTGAATATATTGGCTCTCCTAATTATTTTGGAACAAAACATTAGATATAAAAATACAGAATTAAAAACTGTAGCTACGTAAATACCTTTTTATTTATTTAATTTGTAACACCTTATGGTATTGAAATAAAAAGAAAACACTCATTAATTGTGATAAAAATGTACTAAGCATAAAATGTGACAATTCACTGACAGTTCATTAATTTGTAACTAATTACTGAATTTTGGGCCATTTCATCTTGCAAAGCAGTAAGAATCATTATTTATTATACTATAAAGGAGAAAGCTAATTGAGTAAAATGGTACTACGCCGAGTCGTCAGTTCATGAAATTTCAGGAACTTTTGCAGCAACGTACCTACCCACGTCGACAAATTCCAGGACCATCGATTATCGAAAAAGTCCTGCAGTAGTTTGAAAAGGAAGATACTGTCAACAAATATTGTAAGTGCCAGCAAAATAATCATTGTGCTAGTGTAGAAAAAATTGAAGCTGTTCTTCTTAGCGTGGCCGAAGACGAATATGTGTCATTGAGAAAAATGGGAAAAAATTTGGGAATACATTTTATAACGTTTCACGAAAGTTTAAAGAAACGCGTCCAGAATTTAAATCTTATACCGGGTGAAGAATCGTTTTTGGTACATAGGGATTTTACATGTACAAACATAAACTTGAAAATATTAAACCGAATGCTCTGAAATTTTCCAGACGTTTTAAGGTTATCGCAATCATGGTAAATCGTTAATCAAAATTTATTCGTTTATCCTCTCCCAAAAAATTGATCACGGCATCTCAAAATTTTGCCTAATAAATAACCCTCCCTGGAATATGTAAAATATTATGACTCGATACTTGTGGCTTATCAATGCACTCATAATTCTTAGAATTACTTATGTTTGCAGGGTGACTCAAAAAATCAATGAATGAGGCAATATATTGTTACGTGGGCTTAATAAATCCTTGCAAAAGAAAAATAACTTTATTTTTCTGACAAGAGAGTACAATTTTTTTTTATTTCATGGGTATCTTGTAACACTGTCCTTCCCTTAATTATTATCGACGTCCTCGTCGTGTTTACTATAATACCACAACCGATCGCTATGAACTACTTTAGGTCTTCCCTGTTCTCTCTGAATACGGTAGACCACATCATTCAAGCATTTTGTACTTCGTACGGCCCTTCCCAGTTTCTTTGAAGTTTAGAACTCCTTCCCCTACGTCTATGTGGATTGTATAACCACACCTTATCACTTTCTTTATATTTAGGACAATTTGCTCTAAAATCATATCTAGCTTTCATGCGGTCGCTGGTTAATTGTATTTGATTCCTCGCTAACTCATGAACTTCCCGAAGGTTTCTCTGCAAATCGCTGACCCATCCTGAGCTGATATGACTATTTACATTAGGGGAACCGCCAAGGACCAAATCTACAGGAAGACGCAGTTCCCGGCTCATCATCATTTTGGTCGGAGTGTACTGTGTAGTTTCGTGAACGGCCGTCCTATATGTCAGCAAACCCAGTTGAATTTTTTGATCCCAATTTTTCTGATCTTCATTGACGAATTTCGAGAGATAGTCTAGAAGTGTTCTGTTAAAACGTTCCACCATACCATCAGATTGGGGGTGTAAAGGAGTCGTTCTTGGTTTATAAATACCCATAATCTTCATTGTTTCGCGAAATACTTCGGATTCGAAATTTCGCCCTTGATCTGAATGGAGCTCCTTGGGAACTCCAAACCGTGAGAACACATGGTCAACTAACACCTCCGCGATGGTTTCAGCCTCTTGATTTAGTACAGGCATTACTTCTGGCCATTTTGTAAAATAATCCATTAAAACAATAAGAAATTTGTTTACTCGCTCGATGACAGGCAGAGGACCCAAAATATCTACGCTACTCTTTCAAATGGGGACCCGACATTAAATTGTTGCATTCTGGCTTGATTGCGAGTACTTGGTCCTTTTCGAGAATTGCAAACGTCACATGTTCTACAATAATCTTCCACATTTTCTCTACATCCTACCCAATAAATTCGATCCTTAACTTTTAAATAGTTGAAGTTTTAGTTACCCCCAATTGTCCACCGTAATCGGTGCTATGTAACTGCTTGATTCGATGATGAAGTTCGATTTGTAGGGCGAAAGGTACCATCAATTTCTCTTTAAATTCCCTACTATTCGCGTTCTCCCACAAACGATACAGTACACTCTCCTTAACCATCAAGGAGTCCCATTGCGCCAAATATGCTTTCATAAGTGGACTCATGTTCGATACCTCCTGAAAGGACGGCTTGTAATTACTATTTTTCCATTCTATAATTAACTTTAAAAACGGATCTTCGAATTGAGCTTTTCTAAAGCCTTCAAACGACAATTCTTTTTCATTAAGTTCAAATTGTACAATTTTTGTAACATTTACTTGGACATCATGTTTTTCTTCTTTATTGCAGTGTTTACAAGTTTCCTCACAAGGTCTTCTCGATAGAGAGTCTGCATTAATATGACTTTTTCCACGACGATGACAAACATCAAAGTCGTAAGTCTGTAAATACTCCAACCAGCGGGCAGTTTGTCCCTCCGGATTTTTAAAGTTCATCAACCACTGAAGAGCCGAGTGGTCTGTACATACCACAAATTTTCTTCCAAATAACAAAGTATGAAAGTTACTTATGACCTTTACTACAGCATACAATTCTTTTCTTCTGAGCATGATGTAATGTTTTGCTATAATAACCAATTACTTTTTCCAAACCATCCTGCTCTTGAGACAGAACTGCTCCAATACTACAGTAACTTGCATCTGTGTCCAAATAAAATGTACCTGTCTCATTTGAATGTGCCAATATCGGAGCCGACGTCGTGTTGGTGCCTCGATCCACCGTTTTCCTTACAAAAAACCTTTTACATTGAGAACGTATATGGCTTTCCTTTCCACACCCCCGACAACGAATTACATTGCTTGGAGAATTTTGAATCAAACGTTGAATATTGGCAGCCTTTACCTCATATTCCTCTTCAGTTTCAACCGTTCTAATTCTCTTAGTCAACCGAGTCGCCTTTATTGCAGATTCAATGTCAAGTACTTTGACCAAGGCTTCTTGCAAAGTCCGAGGACTGGATAATCGCACAATCTTCTGAATTTCAATATCCTCTATACCCTCTACGAATTGTTTTGATGCGACTAATAGGCATCTTGCACGTTTTTGAGTAAAGCCAGAAAATGATTCAGCAGAACTCATAAAACAAGGGTATTGTTGTAAAAAGTGCATGGGATTATTCATAGTGTAGCAATAAATTATTAAAAATTAATATTTAAATCACGCGCACTTTTGGGCGTGACGTCATAAGCCATACATTGTTGCCAAGTCGAGGATGTTTCCGTATTAATATAGGGACTTTTTATGGTCGGCTGTACTGTCAAGTGCGGCTCTGCCAAAAAAACAGCGTTGGACAAATAGCGCGCGATTAAAAAACTGCGACAAAACAGCGCCGAGACAAAAAAGCGCTGTAAAAAATGGCGTAGGACAATATCATTTAGAGTCTAAAGGGCGCTAGGACAAATTAACACGCGACAAAATAATCTGCGACAATTAATAGTTACCTATTAATTGTATTATGTATTGTCTTATTACTATTAAGGTAGGCATATAGAACACGTCAGAAAAGGGTAGACAAGCGAGAATGATGTCCTGATGTGAATATTAATATGAATATTGACGTAAATGTTAAAAATTACCTTTACTAGCCCAATAAAACGTCTCAAAACGGTAATACTATAGCCTCCAAATAGATCGGTTATGAATAAACCACACAAAATCAACTTAACTTTATTTCACAACTAGAAACAGACTATTCAAAAATTAAACAAACAATAAACGATTAAAGTGATAAGTTTAACGCCACAGATTTCAAATAGTTTTCAACATTTGCAAATGAGTACTCCGAAACCAATAGGTTCAACCGCTTTTTCAGCTGAACATATTTACAGTTGGCCGATTCTCAAACTCTCATTCCCGATCTGTACCTCGCCATATGCATTTCTATAGCACTTTGTTCCCTGTCTAATAAGCTTATAGATTTGAGGGTGTTGGCAATCCAAAGAGTGTTTGAAAGAGTTGGGCCAAGCTTCTAACTAGTTGTTCGTCCTTGGTCCGTTAACATTCGACCAAACATATTCCAGATGTTGATATCGTACCTAGACCTCAAATTATGCATTCGTTTTCCGACGTAAGTTTTCTCCCAATATTCTACTAAAGGTAGTAGTTCATGGGGAAAATTTTCATCGATAATCTCCAACGCAAAATGTACGTCCCTTTCAGGTACAAATGCGAGAGCAAGCAACATCTTACATCCTATTCTGACTTCGCTGTTGTTCCGTTATATGGGTTTGCTGAATTTTTCGCCATAAATTTTGGCGTAGATGAAAAAACCGCCGACGGTTCTTGCTTGCCCGAAACACCTTCTGACTGCACTCAAAGATGCTATTTCGAAGTCCACGAAAACTGTTACTGGGCCCAAGTTTGGTTCCACTTCCAGTATGCTTTCGAAAAATTTCATGTAAGTTTGTTCTTGCTTGTTGGGCAATAGACCGAATATCACAGGAATCGCTTTTCCGTCTATTATTACGTGCACGGTAAATAATTATTGAAATAGTGGAGACGAGGTCTTGAATGTACCGTCGATCGCCCACTGGCGAAACTCCTTTAATGTGTCCAAGTTCGTTCTGGTGCCAAAAACAAGAATTCTTCGGTTATCTCCCAAGTCTGTGTCTAAGAGCAGAAAATTTTCACCTCTTTCCGAAACCCTGTGGTGTTCTTCAATTACGACTTCCTCTCGGCAAGTAAAATTACCAGAGCTTCTCGAGTCGTATGTCGGTAAGAGGACTGCGGCTTCTTCGAAAGTACCTCCGATGGAGGTTTGAATTATCTGCCTTGGTTTTGGAAGTTTCTGCCAATTCCCTCATAGATTGCCTCACCCTTCCGACTTCTCTCTTCGCCGAATCTGAGCCGTGACTATGAGCCGTTGTTGAAGTCAGTTCACTTGAATTTTCTGACACTAGCAATCTCCCTTTCCATCCTTCTTGAGAACACCTCCAAGAAACGGAATGGATGTTCTCTTTGTCTTTGCGGTAGCGGTAACCACCATAAAGAATATTCTTCCACCTTTTTTGTGATTTCGCAAATTCCATGACGGGCGTTTGAAAATTTGACAAAATGAGAAAAACTTTGGATTGGCACAAACCTACTACAAAGCTAAAAATGCTGCGCTATTTCATGGCGCAATAAAATGTCCCAGCGTTATTTAATCCCGTGCTGTTTTGTCTCGGCGTTTTTTTTTCCATATTATTTAATTACTGGGCTTTTTTGTCTCGGCGCTCTTTTGTCGCGGTTTTTTTAATAGCGCGTTATTTTGTCCAGCGCTCTTTTTTGGCAGAGCCGACATCGTAAAATAGGTTATACAATTATAAGAGGTTATGTATGACACGTACATAACCTCAAGTTATGTACGCGTCATTGAAGAACAAGTTCTTCAATGTTGCCATGTTCAGCACTGATATGATTGGGCTATGGCTTATGACGTCAGAGACCAGGTTCCGCCTTTAAAATAAAACTCAAGAATTAAGACTCTGGATATTTTTTACAATTTTTTTTTTTTCAACTTTTGTTGAGGACTTTAGGTTCTATATTACATAGGGAACACTTGCACCAATTTTTATTAAAATTGGCAGTTGAGTGCAAGTACCCTATTCCTGCGTTTCCAGTGGGGAGTTTACAAAAACTTTTTTTGCTAACGTCTGAACTTCATACGCGTACGACGTAAGATCTTCGTTTAGACGCTGTGTTCTATTTCGAAGTTGACCATACAAAAGTTCAGCTAAATGGGCATCACCAAATCTCAGTTCTAGTGCTGATGTGAGCTTCTCACAATTCAGTCGATCTTCCTGCGGCAAATTCTGCAATACATTCACAGCTGAATCCCTTATCATTGGCGCCAGTACATTAACCTTCTCTGAATTGTTCCACCCATTTATGTCGGCTATGATATTGAACTGAGTGAAATATTCTTCCCACGAAGCCTTACCGTCATATGGATTTGGTTTAATAATGATTTTATTGCTCGCGTTCGTTGACATTGTCAATGGATTGACAGATGTGTTAACCATTCTCAAAGCTTCGAGTTTTTTATTAAATTCTGCTTCAACAGTAATTAATTTATGGTCTAACTTTGAAATTTCCTCTGTAAGACGTTCATTTAATACGGCCATTCTTTGTTCACAAATTTTAACCAGTTCTTCGCTCTGCACCCTAATCTTGTCTTCCAAAAGATTCTCCATCTTAGTATTAATTTCAACCTTAAGAACTTCTAAATTGTTCCTCATTCTTCTCATCAGTTCGTCCTTATTTTGACTCGTATCTTCTTGAATCTTCCTCATCATTTCCATTAAATCTTGAAATTGCGATGATTCATCTCCCGTAGCCATTCTTCTCGTCAGCGGCATCAAAAACTTTTGCGAGAATCCCACTTCTGACACCAATTGTTACGTGGGCTTAGTAAATCCTTGCAAAAGAAAAATAATTTTATTTTTCTGAGAGTACAATTTTTAATCTTATTCTTCTTTTTTTATTTAATGGATATCTCACGACTCACTCCATGTTGACGAAAATTTGAGAATACAATACTGTTATTATTAGTATTACATGCATCTATCCAAAATGATATACGTGTCCTTGCAAAAATGTTGAATACGTTATCACAAAATTTTCTAATGAGAAAACTCACCTGAAACAGACGCCTAGCATGCTTCTTTACCTTTACTTTAACGTTACATATTATATCTTTATTTTGATTTATAAGGGTTATCAAAATAATAAAAGTCCCAAAATTAGATTTTATAATTTTCTGAAAAAGCTAGATGTGTTCTCCATTTACCTACGAAATTTTCAAAAATTTGATTTTGCCAATTTATATTTTTTTATGATAACCTTTATAATTATGAATAAAGATATGTGTGTAGTAAACGTAGGTAAGCTATTCGCATATTTTAAGTGAATTTTTTCATTACAAAAATTTGTAACGGCGTCACCAATATTCTAGCAAGGACCCGTAGACAGATATATTTGGTGGCGAAAATAAAACACTCATAAACGCCACAAAATAGAATTGTCAGTATCTCATGTGTTCTCGACGTTTCATGTTCAAGAGTACGAAAAAGTAGGTTTCGCGTTCCCGTCTGTCTGTGTCAATTTTATATGTGTTATTAAGAATATCGTAGATGGTAAAACGCTAACCAAAATTTTTTGAATCATTTCCAGCAACAATTGGGATCACTGTTTATACTATTTCCATTAACAGTTGAACTTACTTTACAATTTAAAGTAAAGCACTTTATTTTACAGGTTACCAGTATTTGGTTTGTAACAATTAACTCTTTGTAACGGTCGTTCAAATTAATCAATCACTATAATCCATCTACGCTTACCTAATTCATCAGTTTATTCTCCCAACAAGCATCCGATTTTGAGAGTTACTGTACCATTATCTACATATACAATGCTAATGGTGTCATAATAGACAATAGGCAAATTCTCCTAATATGTTGAACATTGCATAATATAATGCAGCAATTTGCGGTTGTGAAAGTAGCAATAAATGCATGTATGTTGTTATTGTGTTACATAATAATCTTTATCTTATCTTTCAAGGTTCAAGAGTTGATTGATGCTTTTAACAATTGCAAAATGTTTCGTTTGACATATGTATCTTCTAAAAAAACGACTGTTTATTTTTGAATTGTGCAACAGATTGCTCTGTTAGTTCTGATGGAGTATTCTGTTTTGTTTTAGAACATAATTTTCATAATGTCAATTGGTCTGAAGATTTGTGATTTCAGCAATTCAGATAACTTGTTAGGTGAAAAATAGCACTTTTTATTGACGCACACCATTTAGAATTACTAATGATAAATCAGTTTATAGGTCAGTTTTTAGAATATTTTAAATGAGATTAAGTTAATCATGCATTTAATGAGGCGTTTAGCTACGTCTAACTGGCGTAGAATTGGTCACGTGATACTTTAATCCCAACCAAATATTTAATTGATCTTCTGTAAACCGGATCTAAATGTTTTTGTGAGAAGGTCAACTGATAGTAATTATCATAATCCTATAGATTTGCATACAAACGACATGCATCTATTTCGTTTTTTTCCTTTTACCGTTAATTTTGTTCTCCTATCAGAGAATGCAGCTCTAGGACGTAGTGGGAATATTTCACCAATTTTTTCATGTTCATGTTTAGGTATACTATCTCGCAGATTTAGACCACTCACAATTCCATATTTCTGTTTGACTGTAAACACCTTGTTTAAAAATAGGCTGAAAAATTAATAATATATTCTGTATAAAGAGTTCTTTATTTTTTCATCCTTTAAAAAGATTAAATTTGTTACTAAAAAATATAAAACCATTTTTTTTTATCTTTACATGTTTACAACAGCAAATAAGTAAATAATATCCATTACATAAGTCTAAGTTTCCAAACTTTAATGCGAATGTTTTCTGTTAAAAGCCAGGCCTTGAGAGGTCATCGGGATTTAATATCTTGTTCATGATTCGAGAAGTAGTCGAACGTGAAAAATTGTGAAGAATTCTAATAGGAGCATCTTTTCTTTGTTGGATAATATGATGGATCACGAAAAACTATTAAATTATTATTTATCGTAAAAAATAGTTAGGATACGTAGATAAAATGTCTAAGTGGTTATTTAACGTTTTTTATGAAAGAACAGAACATTTATCTGTCAGCTAGAAATATGTGTATGTTAATGTATGCAGAACGTTAAGTTATTGAGTTGTCTTTCTTGGTTTAATTCTAGCTTGTAAAATATAGAATGATACAACCTGGATAATATTTTAAAAATGAACTTTAGCGCTGAGAAAAAGTACAAAGCAAGGTCGCGAAACCGCGGCATTTTAGCATTTAGGGAATTGGTAATGCAGGTAATCAAATACAAAAGGTTCACTTTTTGTTTAGTGAGTCCAGTGAAAACACGCTTGTTAAAATTAAGGGTACGTCTAATTTAGTTTGTAACTTTACAAAACGGCAATTCTTTAAACAAAAATGAATCCTAATGGAAGCCACTGTCACCCTCAACGAGTGTAATTAGTGCAAGACTAGTTAATTAGCGATTTTCTGATCTGATGTTGTTTCGTTTCATGCAGACTCGACCGATATCGGGTTTCGCCTCGGGTCGTACCGCCCTCAACCCTCGAGGGGCAATCTGGCCACTCAAGACATATGTGCCTTTAGTTCGTAGGAATAACTTGTAAAGAACGCTTGTTTTGTTACTGTCTCAATATATACGCTAATTTAAGTCAACTGCGTATTTCTTTACTGCGAACTCATACCGACGGATAGTAACAAACAGATGTGTTATAAACACTACGCGGGAATTTGTTTCACCGCTGCAATCCCCCAGTTGAAGTAAGGTGTGTTTTACGGCGAGTAGCGGGGACGCCTTGATCTGGTCCACAAGGTCGTAGCCAGTGCGTCGCTAGGAGTGTTTACAGCTAGTAAAAAAACTACTTCTATATTACTATATTACTTCAAATAATAATACTTGATGCCCTTTTTAATTTTTCAACCACAGGACCACAGATTTGTGATCTTGAAATGTTATATTATGTTGAAATAGACCAAAAGAAAAATATATTTGTAATCAAACTATCGCCGCGACAGCACTGGTTCTAGCGTATGAGATACAATTCCGCGCGTTGGTTATGAAACTTTGGTGAATTCATCAACACCTCCAATTTTGGTTTTATTATATTATTATTATTAATTTATTATACGCTAGATTTTTCTTCATGGTTCTAATACACTTTGGCTAAAATAATGGAAAATGTTCTGGTAAAACACAAGGCAGGAAATCTATTTATTCCCATCTTATTTTAATTAAGGATATATCTTACAGTTATAGTTGATTTTATTTATTATACATATTATAACACACTTCATAACTTCTCACTCGAGATTTAAAAATAGTTGATTTATGACATTTAAACTAATCTTAAACGTTGATCCATTTTGAGGGAAAGGAGGACCTTGAAAATTTTACGGCTTAAAACTTGAACATTTATTTTCCGCTTTCGGGCGAAGCGTTTCCGAGAACACCTTATTTTGATTTCACCATATTTAAGTAATTTGTATCCGTTGTGTTTATTTTATGTATGCTTTGTTTATGTAATGTGTAAAGTAAACCCCACACTTTCGGTCCACGACGATGTAATATGTGAGGACTCACTTTGATTTAACTATTAACTTGAAATAATGCATAATTTAACATAATATATATAAACTATTAGGTAGGAGTATTTTTCTTGATAAAGTGTGGCATAATTAAATGTTGCTTGCTCCCTTCCAGATAATTCTAGTACTCACTCAGTTGTCGTAAGTTCAAAAAATTGGTGTAAAGAGTTTTACTTCCCTCGCTGTGGGAAACGTGACGACTGCATGCCTATTATTTTTTTTTCCACATTACATTTTTGTAGCGGCACATTTTAAAATAAATTGAATTAATTTTTTCAATTTTGTCATTATTTGACATTGATATAATTTTTTTCTGTGATTGCTATAATTGCGTTTAAAAAAAAAATAAATTGCAAGAAGTCCTCTCTGGGGTGTATAATATGTGGCCTATGCAAAAATTGTCAGGTGTAAACAGAAAAAGCGAACAGATAAAATGAACACCCTGTATGGTACTTGTAATTTAAGAGAAATAGCCATAACACTTAGCTACCTATAGACGTGACGGTCAAATACAAACGAAACTAAAACGTGGTTTCTACGAATTGCAATAAACGTATGACAATGCGGTCCAGACTTTTCTGTTGCTCTGATTTCCGTTTAGTGAATAAACAAACACTACATTTTATTTGGTTAATTATAACTTGTGTATATCTAGGGGAACATCCCCTAGCCTCCCCTAACTACGACCTTATGAAACATCGAGAAACGAGTACTAAATTGACCAATGGACTCCATTACTGTACGTCCTTAGATTATTCTTGATAAGAAAAACAACTTGAAAGGGTTTATGTTTATACATCGGTTGAATGTCACGAAGAAATTAGTTTGATTTACATACGTTCGACCCCTCAAAACAGAGGAACAAAACAATTAACTAGTTACAATCGACAAATTGTTCTGAATATCATTATTATAATTCTTATTAAATAAAGACGTTGGTATTTTCACGTTTTCGAGAAAATGGGATGACTCGTTCTTAATTTGATCAATAAAAAATATGAATGCTATGATGAATCACAAGGAAAAACTCATATTTTGGACACTTTGTGTAGAATTTATCCCGCAAAATTTTGGGATAACGTCATCAATTTTTTGGGGGAAATAAACAGATTTATTTGGATTAACAGTTTACCAAACTTACCATGACTTTAAAACGTCTGCAAGATTTCAAAGTATTCAGTTTTGCAATTCTTGATCTAATCAATTAAATTAATTGACTCAGTCATTAATTTTTTTCAGACACCCCGTATAAGCAAATCTAAAAAATATTAATGCAGTGATAAATCACAAGTATAGACTCATCATTCTTTACACATTTAAGATAGCATTTTTTCAGCAAAATTTTGGGGTGTCGTCATCAATTTTTTAGGGAGAATGAACAAATACACTTTAATAAAAAATTTACAATGCTTATGATAAATTTAAAACATCTCCAAGATTTCAAATCATTCGGTTTTGTAATTCCTGATTAAATGAATAAAATAAATTCACGCATTCATTAATATTTTTGAGTCACCCTATATATGCAAATCCAAAAAATATGAATCTAATGATAAATCACAAGTACAGACAGACTCATTATATTTTGTATATTTTTGGTTGGATTTATTCGGCAAAATTTTTAGATGACGTCATCAATTTTTGGGATTGATACACATACATTTTGATTAAAAAGTTGCCCTGCTTACAATAACATCTGCAAGATTTCAAAGTATTCAGTTTTGCAAACCTTGATCTAATGAAGAAAATAAATTGACTCATTCATTAATTTTTTTGAGTCATCCTGTATAAGAAAATCTACAAAATGTGAATGCAATGATAAATTACAAGTATAGACTGATCACATTTTGCACATTTAAGATAGGATTTTTTCAGCAATATTTTGAGGTGACGTCATCAATTTTTTTTTAGAGGGGATGAGCAAATACATTTTGATCCCAAATTTGTCATGTTTAAACATCTCCATGATTTCAAAGCATTCGGTTTTGTAGTTCCTGATTAAAGAATAAAATAAATTCACGCATTTATTAATTTTTTGAGTCACCCTGTATATACGAATCCAGAAAATATGAATGGAATGATCATATTTTGTACATTTTAGATAGAATTAATTCGGCAAACTTGTGAACTGACGTCATCAATTTTTTGGAGGGGATAAGTAAATATGTTGTGATTAAAATTTTATCATGCTTATCGTAACTGTAAACCATTTGCAAGATTTCAAAACGTTCGGTTTTGTAGATTCAAAATTAAATGTCAAAATGTTGCTTCCTAATTTTGATTTTTTTTCCAAAAATCTGGACGTTTCGGGTAAAAATTCTATTCGGAATCATAAACTACGTGTTTAGGACTATGTTATTTTATACAATTTAAAACCCATTGGTCTAATGGTAAGGTAATTGGCGAAAATTCATTCTTTTATGTTTGTTATATCAAAAGGGAAAGTGTTTTCGCCAATTAGTGGATAAAAATTGATTGCTGGAACGCCTAGTAAAATTGCAAAATTGTTTAATTTAAGAAATATTTTTATGCGGGGATTTCATTTTGAAGATTCGGCTTAATTCTCCACATCTTAAAAATACAATTAAAATTTGTTGAAATTGTAATATTCATATAAATTAAATTTGATAAAAATGTCTAATTTTATTTTTCCTCTAGGGACGTAACAATCTCCACTTTTACCAGTTGCCAGTGGCAACCTTCGCGTTTAATAAGATACCGTTACGATTTACGGGAATCAAATTGCCGTGGGTAAAAACTCGCAACGAATTATTTATTTAAAACTAAATTACACAAATATGCATTACTGTATGCAGTAAAAGCAGTTTTGAAAAGAAGAGTTTCGATCAGATGTTTAAAAAATAGCAGCAAAACTGACCAAAGCAATCTTAATCCGGCAGGAGTATGAAAGACGACAGAAGTGACAACTTAAAAAGATGAATGAATAAAGTTCTTCTACTTCCAGTTTTATTTCTTTATTGATTACGTCGTGTATTAATATATATCTTGACTAGAAGCTATAAGCGATGTAATAAAAAGTAGGTTAATTAGCTTCATTTCAAGTAAAGATTTGGAACTTAACAGCAGATTCAAAATATTCAGATTCGATTTAGATACAAACACTCTTAATTAGAGATTAGAAAAATAATCTAAAGAAAAGAAGATATTAAGAATATTATGGCCAGGAGACCTCGTTTCATACCGCATCTGTGTGAACAAAGCTTCACGTCTTTGTTGATCTTAGATTATTATGGATATAATTATTTAGTACGAATGATGAGTCTACCAGTCGTTCGTCTGTGATCCGTCTGTCGGTAGTCAGTCACCACTTTGTTTGTGGACTATTTGATTAAGTATATAATTTCTGAAACTACTGAACCAATGGAAATGAAATTTTAAATCTTTTTTAGTAATAGCTTGGTTATGGTTCCTGCAAAATACGAACATACCAGTTTTTCATTTCCGCTCATCTGTCATCTGTAGATAATTTTATTGCACCGAGAACTTTTGAAACTACTTACTACACCAATTAGAATGGCATTTTTCCGACATTATAAGCCTACGAAATTTTGATAAGGAACTTTCAATGATTCACGAATTACAGAATAATAATTCAAAATATCTTTAGTTAAACTTATTTCAAAGTTGAAAAATAAAATGATTAAATAAATATTTATTGCAAGATATCCCTCCAGACACGATCTTCCAAACGCTTTAATAATATATTTATACTCGTATTTATACAAATTCGAAATTCATTTTATCAATTATCTCATAGGAGATTTATTTTTAATTTGTATGAGAATTTGTAAACATCATAACGTTATGATTAGTCTCACATCGTGCATACCAAAATCAATATATTTGTTATTTCCATCAAATTTTAACAAGGTCACCTTGAAGACGCTTTAAATAAATCTGTATTTAAATAGTTGTCATTTACTGTATCGACTGTCTTAGAAACGGTATTTTCATTCATTTCATTTTACTGTCCAGAAAATTTGGGAACACTAACATTGTAAGCAATGTCAGATGTCAACATTATATTTGTTCCAACTAGAAAGTTGATGACAACATTGTAGAAAATGCATGGAATGTTGTTGTTTTTGTATTGTTGTGCTTTAGGCAGCTTGTTATATTGGAGTTTTGTCAATATTATTTATTATAAGGTAATCCATATTCGTTTAAATCGTGCACAAATTCACCACCAATGTTTTAAATAGTTTATTTTGTCATGTTTAATCGTTATTGTTGATTTTAAGCTTGTTTATTGCGTTTATTTTAATTAAACAAAAATTTGGTTTGCTTATAGATAGAAGTTGATATTGTTTGATCCTTAGTAAGTTGTATTACGTATTAATATGACATTGCTAAGTAAGTTCATTATAAATTATAACATACTGAATCAGTTAATGGATGAAAAAAATGGGACAGATTCGGAGATTTTCCTTTTTCCCAAACTGCCCTAATAATAATAGTACAATTTAAGGGTATGGGGACAAAAAATCCGCACTTTTTGTTTAAAGAATTTTAATAACGTCAACAACAAAATACAATCACTAAATTTTATGTCTTGAAAAAAGGAGGTTTAAATAACGAAATCAGCACCATGTCGACTAGCTTGACGAATTTTGGTTTTGACACGCCTCACCATATGTACATATACTGTAGATGGGATCTGCCGTAACTTTTGTCTTATTCTCGCCTTCAGTTCATCAGTTGTAGAAGCTTCCCAGCCTCCACTGTATACCTCTCGCTTTAAATGTCTCCAAAATCTTTCGATTGGTCTAAGTTGTGGTACATTTGGGACATTTCGTGATTTTTCAATGTATTTAATTTGTAGCTCATTATAAGCCTGGATAACGCTGCCGGCGTAATGGGCAGTAGCCATATCGGGCCAAAATATAAATTGACCGTCTGCATGCTTATCATTAATAAATCGTCTTAAACGAGACCTTATGCAATATTTTTCGTAAATTTGAGCATTCACGGAATTGCCAGAGGGGCAAATATACGCGGCCGAATGTCCTCTGGGAGAAATTGCAACCCATACCAAAACCTTGGAAACAAATTTCTTCTTCCTCTTAAAATATACTTCTGTGTCCACTACTTGACCGCTCTTACAGTAATAGTGACGATTCCATCTAGCGTAAAAAAAGATTCATCATCTATGATTATTTCCAATCCATTTGAAGGTGCAAATTCGTTTTCACTAAGTTGTCTTAACTTCTTTTTTTGTTCAGATTTTTGTTTATTTGTATATTTTGGTGCTGTTTTTCGCACCTTACGTGAGACCCCTTCCTTCTTGAGAATGTTACTTACATATTTCTTGTCAATTTTATATTTACGACCTAATTTTCTAAGGGAAACACCTAACTTTCCATGAGCATCTGCAACGAGGGACATTACCTTCTTCTTCGGCATTTTCTTGGCGGGTCTTCCGGAACCAGGTTTTCTTGTGATGCTTTTTGAAGAGTCCACGCGTTGACAAATATCATAAATGGTTCGTTTCGGCACATTCATTGCATAAAAATGATTTAC
This sequence comes from Zophobas morio, assembly GCF_036711695.1. Lineage (NCBI taxonomy): Eukaryota > Metazoa > Arthropoda > Insecta > Coleoptera > Tenebrionidae > Zophobas > Zophobas morio. The sequence continues at coordinate 13,769,887 of NW_026972122.1, forward strand.
AGTAAAAGATTTTTTCAGATGGTGATTTTTGACGTAAAATTCGGCAATTATGGCACGGCGTTCATTTTCGTTTAAACCTTCCATATTATTAATTTTGGAAGTAACAAACGTGTGCTCGATTTTAGAGTTACTGTGACAAGTGACAAATAACATAATGACCGCATTTGTCATTTGGTCACAGCACGCTTTGTTAAAAGTGTATTAAAATTTGTGCGGATTTTTTGTCCCCACACCCTTATACATTTAACTTATTGTAGTGAAAGTAAAGTGGAGTGAAGTGAAGTAAACTGAAGTGCATCGGTCGTAACTTGCAAATTTTTATGTGCCATGTGTGGTTCAGTTTGAGTTTAGTAATTGCTGTGATAGAAATAATAACACCTAAAAATTGTTGTACTCTAAGGTTTTTGACGTTAAAAGTTAATAAAAGTTGTAACACGGCCAAGATACTAGTGAATTGTGTTTGCACATCTATTTTTATGAGAATGTGTGGCAACTACTTAGATATATTTCGTCATTTATGATGGAAATGAACTATAACTATTTTGGGTTCTTTTTATCAAAATCTAAATTCCCATTTGTACTAAAACTGGTGGAATTGTTGACTGTCGTAACGCCACCACTTGAAGATTCCGTGAATGATGGATTTTTTCAGCAGAATTCATTTTATTCTGCAAGGAAGTGCCTAGCTCGTAGATACGGAGTTTAATTTCTAAACCCCATGTAGCTTTACTGAAATAATATCTGCACGAGCGTCCGTTGCGCTTAATCTGTGAAAGCTGTGGCCGCTATATTTTTCTGCTTCTTTTACAAATTCATAAAATGCGCCAGTTACAGTAAAATATACTCACTGTTTGTTTTAAATGGATTTAGTAACTAGTATTTTTGCCAGAAATGCTTTGCTTAGATCCTCAATATCGTGCATCTTAGCTCCTATAATATATTCATTGTTGTAGACCTCAGCATCGAGTAGACCTTACGGCTAGGTGGAGGATTTATATTTCTTAGCTTACTCGGAGAAGTATGACAGGATGTTTTCAAAAAATGAACTTGTATTTGTAGTCTTAGGGTGGTTAATTTTATTAGAGGGGTAATCGGGGGTGAAGATGGAAAATACAAAACATGGATGTTTAATTGAACGACAGCCAATTGAGAAAACCGCTACTTTGTTCATGGCTGTGAAATGCTCAATTTTATTGTGAGCATGGTAAATTGTTAACCAAAATATATCTGTTTATTCCCCCATAAAATTGACGACACGAAATCACAATCACAAAATTTTGTAAAGTAAAAACTCATTTGAAACACACGCGTAGCACGCTTCTTTACATTTACTTTAACATTACATACATGTTTATTTCAACTTATAGGGGTTCTCATAAAAAAATAAAATTCGCAACATCAAATTTTATAGTTTTTCGAAAAATGTTGGACATGTTCCATTGTACTTCAGGTGCGAGGAAAGTTCTGTCGAAATAACCTTCGACCAATTATTTTATATATCTAGAAAAGTTAAATAACTAATATTAGCAGCTATTCCACAACGATATAAAATATCAGTCTTAATACTGTTACGTGGCTCTCTACCGCGACTACGCTCAACCGGGAAGGCCGTGGGTGATGGTACAAAAAAAAAAATAAAAGATTGGAGCCTACAATTAATTAAATTTATTTAGAACGGGGGAGGTGAGTGACTGTGTGACTGAGTACAAACTATCGATCTAAATATAAAAAAAAAACCTAAATAAGTTACTATTCTAACCCTATGAGTACTTCGCGTCCGTACCGCAACAGTGCCGTTCCTGGCGGTGGCGAAGATGCCGAACGCGAATATACTTAAATAATAAAAAAAATTCAAGAAAATAAAATAATACCTAATACCCTATAACTAACGCCTCTCCTTCTTTCCGGAGTCCAACACGGCGTCCTCACTTAGAAAATGGGGTGGGGCGGGGCGGCTAGTTGACCTTCGTCCAAACTTCACACAGAAAAACCTTTCCACGCCAAGAGCGCAAAAAGATGGCAACACGTAGAAACGAGGAGGGAAAAAAAAACCAATGGTAAAAATAAAGCGAAGACGAAAAAGAAAAAGGCCTCTGATGGTGTGCGGCCTTAAAGTAGATTTTCGGGGGTCTCAAAAACACAGGACACACGTCCTCGTTCCCAAATGCGGTGGCCTCAAATCGTCTCTAACGCAATTTGGAGAAGAGTAATGCCACAACTGGCTAAAATAAGGGCTCTACCTCCAAAACTGGCCCCTTCGCACTGGATACCCTGAAAACACTTGCACCCGTTCCCAACGACTCGAAAAATCAAAATGGAGTCCCTCCTGTTTTTTTTTTTCCTTTCTGTGGCATGCGCGGTCTGAAATACCCAAATTGATTGAGGGAGGGGAAAATATCGATACCCCGAATCAATGAGAGCTGTCAACTAACCTCACAAACTCATGTAAATAAACAAAATCAACCAAAATCGTATCATCTCCCCTTTACAAAAAAAAAGAAGTTTCCTCAGAAACTTACCCCTAACGGCCCACGTGAAAAAAAAAAAAGTTGATTTTCTTAATAAATAAAGAAGAAAAGAAAATAATGGAAAAATAATAAAATAATAGAAGAAAATAATAAAAAATGGTGAAAATCGGCGGACTAGAGATCCTCGTGCCTATCAAGCTTTAAATCTTGGACATGCCAGGCACCAAGATTCACCCTGGTATCATAATCCAACAACTCGTAGACACCTGGTGTCACCTTCCGATGAACCACACACTTGACAAACTTGAGTGCTAGTCCGGCCGCGAAACGTTCGCCCTTATTTGACAAAACCCGATTCCTTTTCCAGACTATCTGCCCGGGGTCCAAGACTAATGGACGTCTTCGCAAATTGTAACGGCTCGCACTATCTAAATAGGCTTTTTCAAGTCGTTTCTGAACATCGACGTACAGTCGAAACAGTTCCTTTAGGTGGTCGTTTAGTTTCTCTCGCGAATCACACACAATCTCATCTTGCGGATGCGGGGGAGTCAGCTTGTGGTGTAACTTCCCTGACAAAAATAAAGAACGTCCAAAGTTAAGGTACGCAGGACTATATCCGGTCACCTCGTGTACGGCGGTGTTGATGGCAAACGCGATCTTTGAAATATTCCGGTCCCAATCCTGGTGCGTATCTCCTGTCAAATAGCTACGAACAGCCGTCTTCACAACCCGGTTAATACGTTCACTAGGGTTTGCCTGAGGGTGGTAATTGGCGTTGAACGTAATTTTGCAATCATAAGATTCTACCATCTTCCGAAAGACATTACTAACATACTGCTTGCCGTTGTCGCAAATAATTAGTGATGGAACACCAAACCGGAGAAAGACATCGTTTTCCATATGCTCGGAAACGACAGTACCTAGAGCCGATTTCAACGGAAATAGCAACACGTATTTAGTGAAACAATCAGCTACAATAAGAATAAATCGATTACGTCGACGGGAAAGTGGAAACGGTCCCATAATGTCCGTACAAATCAACTCCCATGGCTTCGAGACAGTGCGATGGCCCATTTGGCCATAGGGAGCACGTTGCTCCGGTTTTTGTGCGGCGCACACCTCACAATTTCGAACGTATCGGGCGATATAAGTGTTCATTTTTGGCCAATAGTACAAGGCCGAGACTCTCTTCTGCGTCTTGAAATATCCTAGATGTCCGGATGTAGGAGAGTCATGGTTTTCTACCAGTACAGCTTTACGTAATGAAGGAGGTACTAACAATCTCCAATCATCGTCCGCACAGTAGGACGGCGACCCACCTTTTACTGATCGGTAAATCTTCTCGTCCCTGACACAGAAACGAGGGTACTTCTGCGGATCTGCCCTAATTCTCTGTAAAAGCGATGTATACCAAGGATCATGATCAGTAGGCTGAACATCAACGGCGTTGATAGCTCGGGACAGTGCATCCGGTACTACATTCGACTTCCCCTTTCTGTGAACAATTTCAAAATCATATGCCTGTAATCTCAAGGACCAACGGGCGAGTCGTCCCGACGGATTTTGTAGCTTGTACAGCCATAACAACGAGAAATGGTCGGTAACGACTGTAAAACGAACGCCCTCCAAATAAGGCCGAAATTTTTCGATACCGAACAAGACGGCTAAACACTCCAACTCCGTGGCTGAATATTTTGACTCCGCGCCCGTGAGAGCTCTGCTCGCGTAGGCGATTACTTGCTCTCCCTCTGATCCGTCTTGACTAAGGACGCACCCCAATGCCTGACCAGAAGCGTCACATTGCAACACGAACGGCCGACTGAAGTCCGGAGTGGCCAAAATAGGAGCCGTAACCAAACACTCTTTCAATGCCAAGAAACCTTCTTCCGCCTCCGGGGTCCAAGCGAAAACACATCTTTTCCGCGTGAGGCGAGTCAACGGCGCAACCAACGACGAGAAATTTCGAACATAACGACGATACCATGAGACAAGGCCGACAAAACGCCTAACTTCCTTTGCATTGGTAGGCCTGGGATAATTGAGCATGCACTCGATCTTGTGGGGATCCGTTCGGATCCCATTTGCATCCACGATATGGCCTAAATACCTCAACTCCGTCTTTAGGAACTCGCACTTCTCCCGATTCACGGTGAGACCGGCGTCAACTAGTCGTTCAAAAACTTTCCGAAGAACCTCCGAATGCGTCGCGAAATCGGGTGTCGCCACGATTATATCGTCTAAGTAAATAAAAGCCCATGGTTCCAAATCAGCACCCAAAGTCGTATCAACAAAGCGCTGCCATGTAGCTGGAGCAGTATGTAGCCCGAATGGCATCCGTCTGAAATGGAAAAGTCCCTTCCCAGGAACCGTAAACGCTGTCACTTCCTTTGACTCTTCGGCAAGTGGAATTTGCCAATATGCGCTTTTTATGTCTATCGAGGAAAATACCCTGGCGCTATGCAATCGATCTAAAATGGTACTAACATATGGTAGAGGATACGCGTCCCTTTTACTAACCTGGTTGACCTTTCTAAAATCAATACAGAAGCGGTATTCATTGTTGGGTTTCTTCACCATTACAACTGGTGACGACCAAGGTGACTTGGATGGTTCTATCACCCCTAATTCTAACATTTTATCAACTTCAGCGTTAATTTGTTGTTGGATGTAGGGAGAGACAGGGTAATAACGCTGTTTAATAGGGGAATGATCTCCTACGTCGATAACGTGGACCACATTTTTCGCACAACCCAACTTCGAACCCATCTTCGTAAAGAACCTTTCAACCAACTTGGAAACATCCTCGCGCTGCTGTGGCGTGTCGCCACTAGACCCTTGGACAGCCGCAACTCCCAGCGAATAAGAATTCGACGCCACTCTCGGAACAATATCCATGTCCTTCCAAAAATTTATACCTAAAAGTATCTCCGTCGTAATCGAAGGGACAACAAGTACCTTAAGAACCCTAATGCGTGAATTTAACTGGAGGGGAAGATCGATAAAACCTAAAACTTGACGAAGACTACCATCAGCTAACGAGACATCCGGATGTTCTTGTAATTGCAAGTTGAGAGAACGAAGTTTTTCCCAACCGGGACCTCCGACAATGGTGGAACTTGATCCTGAATCCAATAATCCAACTAACGCAATCCCTAAAACTGAAACTCGTAAATAAGGCCTTGGATCTCCCGATGAAGCTAAAAACTTGGAATTCACCGCCTGAATCTCATCTTTCCTGCACTCTAACCTAACAAATTCCAACCACGTTTTCCAAGAATCATCCACCGGTTGTCGCTGCGAAACCCCTAGCCGGTGTTCTAGTGGTTTCTTTGTCCGTTTCCCGATAGTCGAGCTGCGTTCCTACATTGACAAGTGGATGTAGTCACGTCTCGTTTCCCGCATTTAAAACAAAATCGACCATTTCGTGGAGCTCGACACTGGGAAAAATAATGACCAGAGCCCCTACAATTCCAGCAAAGAATCAAACCAACGGATGAAGTTTGAGCCACCATTCGAGACTTGACGAGAGTAGGCCCTGCTAAATCCGGTTCTAAGCAGGATGCTTTCGGGACATTAGGCCGAGGAGCCGTCGCCAAAATTCGTACGGTCTCTAATTTCTTGCAGGTGTCCAAAAGTTGATCGACACTACTGATGTCAACCAAACCGATTCCCTGAATCAAATATGGGGCAAGGTTGCGTTGCAAGACGCGTAATTTCTCTTCCTCTGAGGGTGGGACAGATAACCGATTGAACAAATTTTTCAAACATGCAAAATAACTCCCCACACTCTCATTCGGACCTTGCATTCGTGTCCTAATTTCCTGCCACAATTCCGTCGCATAATCAAATGGGAGAAACTCTTTTCGAAGCTCCCTAACAAAACCCGTCCATGACAGAACCGACGTTTTTACCGAACGATACCAAATTAACGCCTGGTCCTCCAGGAGATCAACTATCGAGTTGAGCAGTTCGACCTCTGAGACGCCTCGCGCAACTCTAAGCTCTTCCACCCTCTCTAGAAAGGCATTAACGCTCATCCCCTGTTTATTTCCTGAAAATTTCAAGCCCCATTGGCAAACAGGAACTTGGTGCTTGTGGATATTTACGACCTGCGCTCCCAAAAGTGGAACCGTCGGCGGTTGCACGTTTGGGTCGTTTGGCTCTACCGTCGCGTCCAGTTTAGAATCAACTAAAACTTCAATGCTGCCCAACTGATTGAATAGGTTGGTCAGACGATCTGCCATTTGAGCACGTTCCTCCTCCGTTAACCTAAGCCTAACTCGACTAACGCGTCCGTACAAGTGTCTTAACTTAGTCTCAACATTTCGTTCCTCTGTGCTGTTTTTCGCAATAGACCGCCGACTTTGGACAAAACCGTAAAGTTGAGCTATTTTCTCCGTACAAATCAGCATCTCGGTTTCCACAACTAAGCGAAAGGTCGGGCTAAAAACCAAGTCGCCAAACTCTTCCGTTCGTATTAATTCCGATAACCTCCTTCGCATCGCCCCTACGGTTTCATGACCAATGTCGTCAACCCCTCGTACCGCCAGCTCATACAAGAGCTCATCTCGAGTGAGCCTATGAGAATCCATAGCTTAGATATATATGTATATATATAGGACGCAACTTAAGATTACCTCAACCCTAAAAATTATACCTACTCAAAAATCAGTTATCACCCAATCACTACAGTCAGAACAAGCCCCACGTTCCGGGCGCCAAATTAATTGTTACGAGGCTCTCTACCGCGACTACGCTCAACCGGGAAGGCCGTGGGTGATGGTACAAAAAAAAAATAAAAGATTGGAGCCTACAATTAATTAAATTTATTTAGAACGGGGGAGGTGAGTGACTGTGTGACTGAGTACAAACTATCGATCTAAATATAAAAAAAAACCTAAATAAGTTACTATTCTAACCCTATGAGTACTTCGCGTCCGTACCGCAACAGTGCCGTTCCTGGCGGTGGCGAAGATGCCGAACGCGAATATACTTAAATAATAAAAAAAATTCAAGAAAATAAAATAATACCTAATACCCTATAACTAACGCCTCTCCTTCTTTCCGGAGTCCAACACGGCGTCCTCACTTAGAAAATGGGGTGGGGCGGGGCGGCTAGTTGACCTTCGTCCAAACTTCACACAGAAAAACCTTTCCACGCCAAGAGCGCAAAAAGATGGCAACACGTAGAAACGAGGAGGGAAAAAAAAACCAATGGTAAAAATAAAGCGAAGACGAAAAAGAAAAAGGCCTCTGATGGTGTGCGGCCTTAAAGTAGATTTTCGGGGGTCTCAAAAACACAGGACACACGTCCTCGTTCCCAAATGCGGTGGCCTCAAATCGTCTCTAACGCAATTTGGAGAAGAGTAATGCCACAACTGGCTAAAATAAGGGCTCTACCTCCAAAACTGGCCCCTTCGCACTGGATACCCTGAAAACACTTGCACCCGTTCCCAACGACTCGAAAAATCAAAATGGAGTCCCTCCTGGTTTTTTTTTCCTTTCTGTGGCATGCGCGGTCTGAAATACCCAAATTGATTGAGGGAGGGGAAAATATCGATACCCCGAATCAATGAGAGCTGTCAACTAACCTCACAAACTCATGTAAATAAACAAAATCAACCAAAATCGTATCAATACTTCACGTATATATTTTTGCAAAATATATAAATGTCAAAATTTAAATTAGTACTGTATTTTTGGATGATTTAAAGTTAACTTGCTGATTGGTGTGGAGTGATGAATTTGAAGTGGCACATGATAACGTAAGAAACGAATCATAATATATTTATTATTTCATAATTCATAACCAATCTAAATTTAAAATTTTAAGTATAGGTTGTTATAGTATAATATATGTGACTTATTATTTTATTTATCCCTTCTTACTCATTCGTGCAGCATTAAAAGCATATAATAACTCGTTAGAACTCCCAACAGCATTGTGTTATCATAAACTAGTCAATTAAATTCTAATACCATTTAAACAATACAGAAAACATAAAATTTAGTAAAACATGTATTCATAAATCAGAACTTTGTATTGATCAAATATTAGGCCTGCAATATTGTTTTCACAAGAAACTGCCGAATCTGTTTATTTATTTTGAAATTTGTTTGTAATCGTAAAATTTAATTTATTTCCAAATGCTATTTTTGACTTCTTTATTTCACTTTGTTTTCTAAACAAACTAGAAACATGCAAATATAACTTCCGTAATATTAATAAATTAATTGGATATAATTTTGTTTCAATTTCCATTACTAAAATAAATTCAATAATATTTTAGTAAATAGACACAGTTATCAATAAACAAATAGGTGATCTAAGTCAATCACCATCAACTACAATGCAATTAACTAACACGAAATTGTTTACACAAAAAAAACTTAAATTAGTATACAGAAAAATCATCATCAATTTCAGTCATAACCAATCACACGAAGGAAAATAAAATGTTGTAACCATTATAAGTTTAAGTTTCAGTTTGCTAACTTTATTCCTAAAGAGGAAAGTAACCATGAAATGCAGTTGAATTTGGAATTAGAGCAAAGGTGTAGAAACGTCACTTCATACCGCAATGAACAAACGAAATTCGGCAATTTCTGTAACTTTGTATTTTCGATATTATAGGGGAAAAGAACGCACATAATATGTAGGTAATAATATGGACGAAATATTAAACTGCAAATAGACAAGTGTGCTACACATATAAAGTGAAATCATTTAAAGTACATTCATAGATTTTTTTGAACATTGGACTTCACCATCCTCACAATAATGTAAATTTAAAGTTTAAATATTGAGAAGCCCTTGGTGTTGAAGAGTATTTTATACATATATGCACACTGAGATTCAGCAGTGAAATTAAACTTTCGTTAGACGCCTCATTTATGTTCACAAGCACATTGCAATTGTCTTAATCCAAGTAAAAGTAAAAAGCACAAGCAAGGTAAAAGTTATAATTTTCAAATTTAACTTTTATTAAACATAGAATATGAATCATATATTACAAAAAAAAAGATCAACTTATAACGGGATAAGTGCAAATCTGTGTAAAAATGTAAATCTGTGTGGCTTTTATATGTTTTAATTTAGTCAGAAACCGTAACGTACATTTTCATTTCAAATAAAATCATCGACACATCGTGAAAAATCTTGACCTGGACGGTGATACATCTACTACATAAAAGCAGATTTATGTCTGACGTTTTTATATCTATGCGTGTCCGTGAAAAAACTGCTATATATAACTGAAATTTTAATTTAAAATAATACTTACACTCATTATATGGGGAAATATTTTCGTAACAAGTTGTGTTGTTCATAACAGCTCTGCAACAGCCTGTAAATGAAAGCAAATATTAGAACATCCGAAGTATATATCATCAAAGTAATTACATTTTTTCGCTGAAAAATTATATCTGTAATGCATTTAAAATGCGTACCCACTTTTAAAATACGGATGTCAGCGCTTTATAATCAAGATCCGGAACACTCGCTGCTAACTTATACTTCAAAATGAAAAGTGCTCTGCAACGTATATAACGACCATAAAAGGGTGTGTTTCAAGTTATTCGTGTTTTAGCCGTTAATTCCATCTTTGATAATATTAACGACGTTTTACCCAAGTGTATCTTAAGGGAATATATGGAAAGATTGCTCATAAATTATTTATAAAAAATTGGTCCAAGGTTATTTCGACAGAACTTCCCTCGTCCCTAAAATGCAATAAATCAAATCCAGCTTCTTCGAAAAATTTTAAATTTGTTTATGCGATGGAATCGATTGCTACACATCCTTAGCTTACGCTCGGGAAGTAAAGAAGCTGTCAAATCTAAAAAATAAAAAAGTTAAACTTGAATTTAAAGCTTGTTGTTATTGCTGAGAGGTCATTTTTTCCAGCTGGTTATATGCATTAAATATATTTTACATTGTCCGTACTTGTGCAAAATATAATTTTATAATTTTTCAAAGAAAGGCGATTTAAAGGACGTGTGTTTCACAAAAAAATTGCAAATCCCGTGAATACTGCTTAGCAAATCTACAAGCGAAAATAGTAATAAACGACAAACGTTGTTAAATCCACTTGAATATTATTAATTTTAGCTTTCATTCCATTTTGATGTTCCAAATTCATTTCGTCTCGACTAGCGGGGTATATTAGAACTGTAAATACACAATTATACATATGTGCGGTTAGTACAAGTTAGAAATATTGATTATTAATCGTAATTTATATAGAAAATAGATTAAAGACAATTATTATTGTTTATTAATAAACCGATCGGACTGGAGCGCACGCTATTGCAAAAAATACTTTGTGTACCTTCATTGCTTGCAAATATCTTGCATTATTCATAAATCGAATAACGTAACTATCAATAATTATCAAGAACCGGCCAGCGTTATGTTGCGAAATTTACAAGTTCCAACACATACTGATCTCCAGGGGGACGAGCTGTTACATAATTCACCGCATCATCCTTTAGCATCATATTAATTTAACTAATGATAATTTTCAAAGTCATTTCTTGCAAAATGGACCAACGTTTAGGATTAGTTTACATGCTATTAATGAATTTTAAGTTTATTTTGGATTTTTATCTTTTTTTCTTAATATGTGTAGTCATCTTTTCACAACAAGAGACTTAAAACATGTCTCGAATGGTAAATTTGTATAGAGAAATATCGATTTTGTAATTACCCTCGAGTGAAACATTGATCACGGTTAAGATCGAGGGCGGGTGGGGCTTATATTTTGCTTTTTTTTCTTAATATACATAGCGATCTTTTCATTTCAAACTTAAAACATGGTTAAAATGGTTTTTGCAAGGAAATATAGATATTGCAACTATGCGGTGGAGTCTAATTGCAAAATCGATATTTCCTTTTACAAATTTTCCATTTTAAACAAGTTTTAAGTTTCATGTTGTGAAAAAAAATCTGCACATATTAAAAAAAAGACAAAATATAAACCCCGTCTCAATTGTGATGATGAAAACACCCAGTGTAATGTTGTGCTACGAAATATTTTTGAGTTTTATTTATTTTATTCACTGCTAAAATAAATTACTAGTGTAAGTTATTCAGTACAGTACCTCTAACAAAAGTTTGTTAAGTACATATCATTATCATTAACATTATTCCTTCAAAATTACAAGGATGTTTAATAAATAACTCTGACCTGGACTTAGCGCATAAATACTTACGTTCTTATGTTCTAATACTTCTCAAAGGCCACGTTAGTTGAAGCGGAATGAATTTCCAACATCAAAAAGAAATGAAAGGTAAAATAAAATGTATTCAAGAAACGTTAATCATTTGTGTTGTTAATTATGAATATTTTTAGACGACCCCCTAAAACTCGTGTACATAGTCGGATATAAGATTTTTCAGAACGAACACGTTAAGTTAATATTAAAACTTTTACTTTGCATCATGTCCCTGGTTTTACTCGTCCAGACTTGTTTGTTCGTGTCGTCACCAAATTTTCTAAAACTAACTAAATATGGATTAAACTTTTTCCAAATGGCTTATGTAACATACTTTAAGGGAAGCTTTTAGAATTCTACACGTATTCTTCTAGGCAGCGTTTGTAATATTCGTGCATTTATACATAAATAAGTGGATTGACGACATCATGAGTTCTTTTCCACTTTGGGACATCGACACAGCTGGCGAACAAATCAAAAACAAAATTAAAAAGGAATCGAAAATAATTCAAACTTACGTCATCTCGAACACTATATCGTGTCAATTCTGGGTCAGTTTAATGTTGTACTCCCAGTTGACTACCCTTCCACACAGAAATGATGGTCTAAATGGATGCTACTGTATGTTATCATTAATAGTTTACGTGATAGATTTTGCTATGTTAGGCCACACATATCAATTTCTGTACGTAACTCAGCAAGTGAAATTTCAAATGTATTTATTCAACAAGTACGTCGAGGAAGTTTGTCGTATGGATGAAGAAGAAACAGAGGAAGAAAATTTAGTAGATAATCAAAGATACCAAGAGGAAGTCAAACTCAGACTTACTCTACTCGTTAGAAGACATTGTGAATTTAAGAGGTACGAGTAAAATTTCGTCTCTAATAGAGAAATTTGAAAAAAATCTCTCATACTGTTCCCAGATGGAAAACTATGTGTCTGCATGTAATACGCAGGTTTATAATACCATTTAGTTTAGGGGCTGGCGTTCTTTTATTTATGGACCTGTATGCTTTTTTGGTATGTATTATCTTTAATATTTGGAGACTTTTACTAATAAAATACCACTGCCAGACTAGGGAACAGTTACCATCCATAGTTGTATGGTGCAACGCTCTTTTTACCCTCCAAGCGACATCCGCGTTTATATGTACAATAACTGCAGGCGAAACTTTACAAGACGAAGTAAATTTATACCTGTTTGTATTTTTTTCTTATTGTTAGTTTTCCAGTCTGACAAAACGTTCACCACACTTATGCTAACAAAGTGGTACAATTTTAATTGCAAAAATAGAAAATATTTTCTACTGATGTTGTGCAACAGTTTGAAACCTATAAACCTTAACTTTTCAGCAGAAATTGCCATTAACTACAGTCTGGGAATGGCTGTAAGTGTATTTTCAGAAAAGGTCGAATCGCTGATGTACTTACTGATTTCTGGTTTGTAGATTGGCAAACTGGTATACTTGGGAGTTTCAGTTTTCTTTTAAGAATAATCGTGACAGCTCGTGTTTGTCATTTATGTTCTCACGATATTATTTTAAGACTTCTAGCACCTAAGACCAAGTGATCCTAGAGTTACAGTATACAAATTCTGACTACTCTTGCAAAATTTTTGCAAATGTTCCAACTGCGCCACTTTCACTACCCAGATGCTCGTTATGAATCAAAATTAACATTTTATTACAGACGACTGCTTCTTCTCGTCGACGCCGCCGGAAGAAGAGAATGTTGATTTGTAGAGAGTGTATTACAGTAATAGGTTACACCTTAGTATGTATAATTTTCGAATGAAGTAGAATTATTCTCAAAATTAGAGTTTTTATTCCTGAAACTGCTTGAATTTTCAATCTTTCTACATTTTATTTTTTCGATTTTTCTGTTTTTCGAATATTTGTTCCATCGAATTTTGTAAGATTCGATCTTACAATTTGTTTCTGTTTCGATTTTTTTTTTAAATTATTCAATTTTTCAGTTTTTCCATTCTTGATTTTTTCAATTTTTTTACTTTTTATTTTATCAATTTTCGTTTTTTCGAACATTGGATTCATCGAAATTTCGATTTTTCGATATTTGCATTTTCCGGTGTTGTAATTTCGAATTTTAGATTTTCCAATTTTTCGTTTTTTTTTAGTTTTCGCATTTTCGTAAAACTCGGTGTGAAATACGAATTTTTTGAATTCTTTGAAAATTGCGATATTTCAATGGGCAATTCTGGAAAAACTACAAAACTGCAAAATTTTGAAAAAGTAGAAAATCGAAACATTGAAATTCAGATACCTTTAAAAATGGAGAATTGTAAAGAAAAATTGGTTTATTTCAACAGAACTTTGCAAATATTTTATGTAACCCAACAAGTGAAGTTTCGGATGTACTTATTCAACAAGTACGTCGAGGAGATTTGTTGTAAGGATGGAAAAGAAAACGAATAAGAGAATTTAGTGGAAGATGAAGAATACCAAGAAGAAATGAAACTTAGACTGAAGCTATTAGTTTAGGCAGTACTTCCCTCGCTGTCGGAAACGTGACGACTGCATGCCTATTATGTTTTTTTCGCAGTGGATTTCAAAAATTCGGTTTTATAGTTCCTGAGTAAATCAATAAAATAAATTTACGCATTCATTATTTTTTTTACTCACCCTGTATATGCAAATCCGAAAAATATGAATGAAGTGATAAATCACAAGTACAGACTCATCATATTTTGTACAGTTTAGATAGGATTTATTCGGCAAACTTTCGAACTGACGTCATCAATTTTTTGGAGGGGATGAGCAAATGTATTTTGACTAAACATTTATTATGCTCTTTACAACCTTAAAACATCTACAAGATTTCAAAGCATTCGGTTTTGTGGTTCCCAATTAACTCAATAAAATAAATTCACGCATTCGTTAATTTTTTGAGTCACTCTGTATATGCAAATCGAAAAAATTTGAATGGAATGATAAATCACAAGAAGAGACTCACCATATTTTGTACATTTTAGATAGGATTTATTCAGCAAAATTCTGTGGTGACGTCATAAATTTTTTAGGGGGTACGACCAACTACATTTTGATCAAAAATTTACCATACTTATGATAATTTTAAAACATCTTCAAGATTTCAAAGCATTCAGTTTTGTAGTTCCTGAGTAAATCAGTAAATTAAATTTACACATTCATTAATTTTTTTGAGTCACCCTGTATATGCAAATCCAAAAAATATGAATGGAGTAATAGATCACAAGTACAGACTCATCATATTTTGTACATTTTAGATATGATTTATTCGGCAAACTTTTGAGCTGACGTCATCAAGTTTTTGGAGGGGATAAGCAAATATATTTTGACTAAACATTTATTATGCTCTTTATAACCTTAAAACATCTGCAAGATTTCAAAGCATTCGGTTTTGTAGTTCCCGATTAAATCAATAAAATAAATTTACGCATACATTAATTTTTTGAATCACTCTGTATATGCAAATCCAAAAAATATGAATGGAGTGATAAATCACAAGTACAGACTCATCATATTTTTACAGTTTAGATAGGATTTATTCCGCAAACTTTTGAGCTGACGTCATCAATTTTTTGGAGGGGATAAGCAAATATATTTTGACTAAACATTTATTATGCCCTTTATAACCTTAAAACATTTGCAAGATTTCAAACCATTCGGTTTTGTAGTTCCTGAGTAAATCAGTAAAATAAATTTACGCATTAATTAATTTTTTTGAATCACCCTGTATATGCAAATCCAAAAAATATAAGTGGAGTGATAGATCACAAGTACAGGCTCATCATATTTTGTGCATTAGATATGATTTATTCGGCAAACTTTTGAGCTGACGTCATCAAATTTTTGGAGGGGATAAGCAAATATATTTTGACTAAACATTTATTATGTCCTTTATAACCTTAAAACATCTGCAAGATTTCAAAGCATTCGGTTTTGTAGTTCCTGATTAAATCAATAAAATAAATTTACGCATTCATTAATTTTTTTGAGTCACCCTGTATATGCTAATCCAAAAAATATGAATGGAGTGATAAATCACAAGTACAGACTCATCATATTTTGCACAGTTTAGATAGGATTTATTCGACAAACTTTCGAGCTGACGTCATCAATTTTTTGGAGGGGATAAGCAAATATATTTTGACTAAACATTTATTATGCCCTTTATAACCTTAAAACATTTGCAAGATTTCAAACCATTCGGTTTTGTAGTTCCTGAGTAAATCACTAAAATAAATTTACGCATTAATTAATTTTTTTGAGTCACCCTGTATATGCAAATCCAAAAAATATAAATGGAGTGATAGATCACAAGTACAGGCTCATCATATTTTGTACATTTTAGATATGATTTATTCGGCAAATTTTTGAGGTGACGTCATCAAGTTTTTGGAGGGGATAACCAAATATATTTTGGCTAAAGATTTATGATGCTCTTTATAGCCTTAAAACATCTGCAACATTTCAAAGCATTCGGGTTAGCAGATTCAAAATTAAATTTCAAAATGTTGTTTTATAATTTTGATTTTTTTTCCAAAAATCTGGACGTTTCGGGTGAAAACTCAATTCGGAATTGTAAACTACATGTATAGGACTATGTTATTTTATACAATTTAAAACCCATTTACTATGTACAATTTTGAAGTGACGTCATCGCATTAGTGGTGGGGATGATTAGACGAATTTTGGTTAGCGTTTTACCATCTACATGATATTCCTAATATAAGTACAAAATTTCACGCCAATCGGTCCAGTACTTTCGGAGATCTGTCTAATAAAAATTCGGGACGGCAGACAGACGGACAGACGGACAGACGGACAGACAGACGGAAATGGGAGACCTATTTCTTCGTCTTCTACGGGTCATGAAAGATCGAGAAAACGTAAAAGTAGAGAGTCGGCCGACGGACTCGATTACAATACTTCCTTTGCTTACGCTCGGGAAGTAAAAGATTTATAATGTAAGTTTTTTTGGCAATAAGTAAAAAATGTTGAATTTTCTGCGTTGCAGGGGTCTTTGCTTTTATCTTATTATTTTTATTTTATTACTTCCCGAGCGTTAACAAAGGAAGTATTATTATTAATATGATTTTCTTGATTTCTTCGTTTTTATAATCCATACTATTGATTATTATTATTTACATATTACAGTATTCACCTACATTTATATTTGCTGCTTGGAAATTCTTTCCATCTGTGCCTTGTAAGTACGCCACTCTTAGGAATTGTAGTAATTAATAGTAGCAATTTTATTTGCTTTACTGCACATATTGTTATAGACACATCCTATATCCCTAATATGGCTTGAATAAATGTATTCCAATAATTAAATTCCATTTAATTAATATCATTCATTTAATTAAAAGGGGGAATCAAATCAAAACAAGAACGTAAAAATGTTTATTTGTTCTTCATTTGTAAACATCAATTTACCAAGTCACTGTATTCAACATGAAAATGTCACTTAACTGGCTAGCCAGTAAAATTTTTACAGCCCTGCTCGTGCTCATACAGCCATGTATTTTAAACATTTAAAACTATTATAAGTTGAAATGACATCCAAATTGATTCAGGTAAATTTGCACTCACAATTGCTGCTTCCTCAGTAATATAGCTTGCGCCACACTCATTTCAATACATCGAAAACGATAAATCGAAAAATCTAAATGACAGAACTAGACAACACAGTAAATGCTATGACAAGTGCCATGCTGACGTGCGTTTCCAAGGGAATACGTCCAAAGCTCATACGATGTTTCTTCAAATATTGGACCTTCTAGAGTTTTTAATAATTTATAATAGTTATTTACAAGTGAGAAACAAATAAAATATTGAACAATACACGCAAGGTAACGGGTTTTTACTGGCTCCAGAAGGTGACTGGCTCGCCTGTGGCTCGCCAGAGATATCCGTCTGTCCGCCAGTAAAAACCCTTTTACCATGCTAGTAATGTTAAATACTATATCATATTTCTGTAAAAATTTTACTCGCATTTATCCTTCTTAATGTTATTGTCAGATACTTCAAAGGTGGTCAGATAAGCTTAAGGTCTTTAAAACGTACTCTATTGTGTGGGCTATAAATTACAGCTTACCGCCTCAGCTAATATTTTGGGTTGCCTAACTTACCAAAATTTGCCTCAAATGCATTGCAGTTTTTTTACAATAACTAAACGAAGTAAAATTTTAACAGAAAACGAAAAATGGCGCCTAAAGTAGAAAAAAATTCTCGATCACCTCGATATTTTTTAAGAGCACACCGAGGTATAGTTTTCGCTAAAAATCCGCTCGGGTTTTACGCACTTTATTTTAAAAACCGCTACGTTTTTTAAAAAATACAAGGCTCTTCCTTAAAGATTTTTATGTCATGAGCACGCACATGTATCGCCCTGCTCTTCAACTGTTAAAATGAAGGCGCAAAATGGGTCGGCGTTTTGCCCTATTTTGACATCTTTTAATGACTGTGTGGAGGATTAGTGAACGCCCCTACTCTGACCGGAGTTAAAGTTCTCCGTCTTCAAGTTTAAAACTTGGTTTTTTATTTGCCAAACATGATAATAGAAATTTTACACTTTTAAAATTGAAATTATAAAGATAAAATTTACGAAAATAACAACATCTCCTGTGAGATGTAATCAAAAGTTTTGTTGAAACAAAAAATGATATGATATAATCTCCTTTGTCGAAAACAGAAATAACGTTATGAATAAAAGCAAGTACAGCCGATTCAGTGGATAAACCTTTTCTAAAACCAAATTACTTTTTGGTGAATAGTTTATTTTCACTGAAATAACAACATGCAAAGAATTCATTAAATTGGTCAGAAGGATATTCAATTCAATTTATCTTGGGCGGTACGGGATTAATTTTTATTTATCAGAGACCACATAGCATTCGTTTCATTTAAATTGTTTTCCATTCATTTATTATTACCAATTGTATAGCATCCTTTATAGCAGCGCTATTTTTAACAAACTAAGTAGAGTGAGTGAGTGAGTGAGTGAGTGAGTATTGTTATGAAATAAACCCATACGCCGCCACGGTACGACGCCTATGAGTTCTAGTATATACCGCGACGATGACTCATTGTCCGTGACGGCCGCCAGAGAACACCCTAGAAGCGGATGTCGCGAAGAGTGTTCGAGAATACGCCTATAAGCGGTGACGGGGATCTTTGAAAAGGACCGCGCGGTTGTTTAAATGGGAACCACCGTCGGGAGCAGTTAGTGTAGTCCAGACAACGGGAGCTGAATTCAGTTAACAAGTCGACTACAACGAGCATCGAGAAAACCCAGTGAAGTTGCGCCGGAATTATTTTGTACATAATCGCTACGTGATTAGACGTGTAAATTTGAGATACTAAGAAATAAATTATTGAGTTTAACCCACGCCGATTTTAATACCCGTGCATCGTAACAGTATTAAATAACAAACATTTCTTACTTCGAAGAAGTTAGAAAGTTGACAAAACTCAGTGGCGCTTAAGAAATTTGATTATTTAATTGTATCCTGTAAGTACAAGAGTAACATAAAATGACTTTAGTTTGCAACATCAATAAAAGAGACTCGACACGATCATACAAACGGAATAGATTTTATATATTTTCGCGCGTTAGATAAGTAGTTTGCTGAGAAATTCACCAGCTGGAGTTTCCATTACGTAAGTAGATGTTGTCTTGGAACAATGTGATGCATTATTTTAACAGTTTTTGCATTATAGAACAGCATAAAAATGTAAGTAAAAAGTTTAGAGCAGAGTGTTAAGCTGAGGCCTAGTTGCTGTAGCAATATTTTTACTTTAGCGTTTGTTTATGTTCGCATTAATAAGCTAGACCGTGCTCGTAGGAAAACGATAACTTAAGAAAATCTGCAAAGTACACTTTATGAGAATTTTAGGATAACATGTTATTTTGTGGTTGAAATGTAAAGTACAAAACTCCACAGATTTGCTTTGTTTTACCTTGAATATAGGCGTAAACATATGTATGCTGTAATTTGATTGACGCTGCATTCAACCAGCTCATTCTGAGTTTAAAATACCATTATATACCACAGAACAATAAATTCTATTCATTAAGTCTAATTACCATAACTACGAAAATATGCAGATATATGTATTTCTTTCTGAATACATCACATATTCAAATATGTTTAAACAGGGTAATAATCTGTTCAAAGTTAAATAAATGCTGTCACAATTTTTTCCCCATATTGACGTATTTGTAGTGTGGGATCATGTTTACTTTCTCAAAAATAAACATATATCACGTAATATTATTATCGGACAACACATGATACTTCATTTTTTTTTAATTAGCGCGATTCTATCTGATTTTCGACGGATTGCGACTTTTCGGATAACGTTCGTTAGTGTTATCAAAATCAAATTGGTAGATGCTAGTAAAACTTATCTCATTTAACCGAACAAAAGTAAGTAAATGAGTAAAATGAAATGCAGAATAAAGTAGCAGCATGAGAGGTTTTCATCTCATTTTGGCAAGTTTTCTCGGATTTTTAATCGTAATTTTCTCATTCGCTGGTGGATCTTGTGTCGAGGAACTGATTTTGCATCTTAGCGACAAGGGAATGCACTAGATTTCGATTGCCAATTATTATTTATAGTTTCATCAGTCTGTCTGAAGCAGAATTATTGACTCTTTTTACTACTGATAAGGTTTTTGCACCGGTGTGAGGCGAATGTTTGTGGCTTTTTGACCATGTTCACTTCACGTAAACAAAATTACGGACAATTCGATTCATTTTTGTCGAAAGATTAGGTTATAATAGTGCCAACAATGCCCTCATGACAAATTACGTGGCAGTTATAAGGGATATGGTCTTGTCTAAAACAGTAGGAGTATATTGTTTGATGAGCGTAAAATGTAGACTCGTTTACAGGTGTAATATTAATATATATTAATATAGTCCCTTTTAGGCAAATTAAAATACTATATACTTTATCTCCAAAACTGCAATTAAATAACTATAAAATAGAAAGGGAAATCAGCATTTTGTGGACAAGGGTCTGCGTACTTGTTAACAATGTTGTTAAGGTCTCTAATTATTGAAAAATAATAATAATAATAATAAACTTTATTAATTTCCAGAAAACATATACACATGTATCAAGAAAAATCGTCAATATTGCAAATAGTCAATAAATAAGTCTACAACATGATTGTTTGTTTGTGAGTTAGACATCACAAAGGAACTCATCTAATGTATAATACTCGTAGCTTCTTTTTAATAGGAATTTTTTCACATTTAACTTGAACAAACGTGAATTATTTCTCTAATCTGTTTCCAATTCCAAATGCGATTTTTCTTCAGTTGTAATAGAATTTTCCCCAAAAAAATGTTTGTAAAATATCAACTTTTTTTCTATGAACATTTAACTAACAAAAAAATATCTCAGAACCAGAAAGAAAAAATTACGGCTGCCATTTAAAAAATCTATGATCCATACATAGCACCGGGTGATGATTCGCTAGCTGATATAGGACCCGATAGCCAACTTTGATCATTTAATGATCAAGATTGATATGCAGATATGTACTCTCCCTAAAGTAAGAATGATTTCATTTACGAAAACCGCTGTAGATTTGCTAACAATGATTAAGAAAAAGTGAACTGGCCGGGTTTATTTTTTGGCCACTCGCTTGTGCAAAAGAACGTGCCCAGAAATATTATTTCAAAATACTCCTCAATCTTCCCGTCAAAAGATTTTCTGCGACGCCATGGATAGATATTAAGATTCTCAAACTTGTTACAATTAACCGATCCTTATGGCGAGCTTTCACGAGAACTGGTTTTGAGAGTGATGGTGCAGGGACCTGTCCTGGGACCATTGTTGTTCATAATTTATATCACCGATTCAGCCTGTTTGCTACGTTCGCGCATGACATTAAGCTATACATATAATGTAAGTAACTCTAAAACATTACTATACTCTCAGGATTGAATTAAGAAATTACTATTAATGTGTCACCAAAATTACAACGAAATTGTCAATATTGTTGAAACCAACGTAAAGTGATGAAGACAAAAAGAACCTACTAGTCGTGCCCTTTGAGGATCAACCTGTGCCTAAGGGATTTTATATTTCATTTTAAAATTTGTGTTAATTGACCGCCTATGTGGGTAGTGTTCTTTATACATTACGTATCTGAAATATCGCTTTCACAGGTAAGTGCTTTAATGTACACACGCGGGTTTTATTTAATTATCTTATACTGGCATTCAACGCAATGCTGGCATTAGTTCATAAATTATCCACAAACAAAACGTCAAGAACACGTAGTGCGTTCAGTTGATTGATTTATCTATTATTATCAATTAAAAAATTGGTCGCGGGTTATTTCGACAGAACTTGCCTCGCCCCTGAAGTACAATAAAACATGTTCAGCTTTTTCGAAAAACTACAAAATTCTTAACTTCTGTAAGTTAAAACAAATGTATGTACGTAATTTTAAAGTAAATGTAAAGAAACGTGGTACACGTATGTATGTTTCAAATGAGTTTCTCCTTTACTAAATTTTGTGTTGACGTCATCAACTTTTTTTGCAAGGACACTTGTATTAGTTTGGATAGGTGCAGTGTAAAACTAATAGCAACACTATTGTAGTTCCAAATTTTCGGGAAAATAGAGTTAGCCGGTCCCGATTTAATCAATAAAATAAATTCACTCATTAATTATTTTTTTTAATCACTGTTTATAACCATTTCTTAAAAATATCAGTGAAATGATAAATAATAAGTAAAACTCATCATATTTTGCACATTTTCGATAGGATTTATTCGGCAAAATTTTGAGATGACGTCATCAATTTTTAGGAAGGGATTAACAGATACATTATAATTTGATTACAAATTTATCATGCTAATGATAATTTTAAAAGGTTTGCAAGATTTCAAAGCATTCGGTTTTGCAGTTTATGATTTGATCAATAAACTTGTATCGGAATTCTAAAAAATATGAATGGAATGAGAAATCACATGTGTAGACTCATCATATTTTGCATATTTTAGATAATATTTATTTGGTAAAAATCAGTTTGCAAGCTTTCAGAATATTCGGTTGCAAAATATTGTTATACAATTTTGATTTGTTTTACAAAAGTCTGGATAAAAACTCAGCACGAATTCATAAAGTGGAGGATGTAAAATTTATATAACATTTACTATTGTAAATTTTGGAGATATCATCACAATGGTAGTGGGTATGATCACTATCAGACAAATTTTTGTCAGCATTTCATCATCTACACGATATTGCCAATGTACATACAAAATTTGATAACAATTGGTTTCGCAGTTTAGAAAATTATCTGATAAAAGTCGACACACACGCGGACAGACGGCAGACGGTAGACGCCAGACGCCAGACGGCGGACAGACAGGCGGAAACGAGAGACCTATGTTATCGTATTCTAGGGAGTCATGAAACGTCGAGAAAACATAAAGTCGAGTCGCCCATAAGTTATTGTTAACTTTTATTTTTTAATTGGAGTCGTCTCGCTTAATTTTTAATATTATGTATTATATTCAAAATATGTACTCTCGTAAGGTTTAATCTAACGAATTTGGTAGATATGAGAGGCAATGTAGTTCTGTATCCATGGTTTATTAATCTACATTTGCTTTCAATTTATGCGTTTGGTTAAAAAAAATCTCACTTTTGTAGAAAGTAGTTTTGGATATAGCTTAAAAAAAGTGTTTGGCGCCTGTTTTAGCACTCGATAACCTGTGTTTTAAAGCATCCGATAGGCGGTGTCCTCGAACCGAGAATCATTGCAAACATCGGTCTACTGCAGAACTCCACTCCGTAGAAACACTTTACACACGTCACAGAATTATTCCGAAAATTACGACCAAAATTATGATAATAAAAACTTTGCCTGGCACGCCATCTAACCTCAACAAAACGTAAACAAATCGTCATGTTCTGAACGACTGCACATTTTCTTGCGCACATTATCTTCAGAATGCCGTCTAAAATGGTCGGTACTGTACAGAAATAAGTTTTGCTACAAGTCGTACTAGAACTGCAATATCACAATTGGACCCATCCATGGAAAACCCTGAAGGTAAATAAAAGTTCCGTATGATTTTCTTAGAACAAACTTAAAGAGAAAACTAACGTTCTTGTAACATGCACTCAATTTGCAGTAATTTAATTTCAAATAGTATTTCGTATTTTGTAGAAATTCATAACGAAATTTTACTAATTTAAGATGCAAACAAATCTGTTCTTAAAAGAAGACCTAAGGAATAGCATAGCATTATTTTTGTTGTATTCAAAATAGTATATTACAGAACGAGTTTCATAAGGCAAATATTGAGGCACGAATTCAAGTTTACAGAACGAGCGGCGAAGCCGCGAGTTATATAAAGGATGAGTGCCACAATGGCCTTATGAACGAGTTATTTATACTATTTTTTTTCTACCGCGCACGTTTTTTCGCAAAATTTAATTGAAATTTGCGTTTTTTTAAATCTGGGGAATTTTGTAGTGGTTGGTGATGGGTTGGTCTGACACTAACCACGAAATATTTGAGGTTCGAATTTTCACAACAACAACTGTAATTCGAATCAATTCGAGTTTTTGTAAGTTAAAATTGGTTAAAATCTCTTGTAAAGAAGTTAGTGCCTCCCGAAATATGGGAAATTTTAATTTGACATTTGCCACTGACATTCACCTGACATTTTTCGTCATGGCTACCAATCTTACCGATCTGAATTGAACCAGATCTATTTCAGAACACCCTTCCGCTTTGACGTCATTTGGGTGCTTTAATAGCTCTATTAGAAAATCAAAAAACGTGCGCGGTAGAAAAAGGTTGTTTTGAGCAGGCAAATAACACACATGTTCATTTTTTAAACTCTTCTGAGCGCATTGTCAATATCTTTCGAGGGTATTTGTAACATCTTTCGATAACTCGCTAGTATGTATATAGTACCAATAATAATAATCAAAGCCAACTACCGATGGTTTAAAATTAAAGTAGTAAACTCTGGCTTTTGGTTATCTGGTTTTAGAAAGCCTATGTTTACTTGTGAGGTTAAGGTTCATAACTTCTTACAGCATTTATGCATTTTGAATGTTTATGGAACTATTTTGAGCTCTTGTTACATTCAACTTTCAATCACATAGAGTAAACTGCATTCAATAGACAATAAACTTAATGTCAGAAATGCAGCCGATTTCGTAAATTTTCAGGTTACTCTTGTATTTAAATGAGTACCTACAAGTAAAATAAAGCTGTCCTCCTTAATTCTAAAATCTACATTGTTTACGAATTCACTAAATAAACATTAAGAAACGGCGCTAAGTGTGATTAATGTTGACTGCAAATGAGGTAAATATTTTCTTGACGAAGCGAACTTTTATGTACACAAAGATGCAAATGCATTAACGCAGTATTTCGCTTAAACTGTTTAACTTTGAAAATAAGGTAGGATTATCTGTCACCGTTTGTTCCGTACAAATTTTATATGGACTACATATTTTCTTTACAGCGTTCATTTCTATTAATATTTTATACTCTCCAGAGGGTACATCAATCGATTTTATCGTTGTTTTATGCAGTTCTGAAATTTGAGAAGTGTTTACGACCCCTAAAAGCGAAAATCAACAACGTGAAAATCACGGATATGTGATCACATAAGATGTAGCGAGGAATCTCCTCATAACAGGAACAACCAATATCGACAAAATTAAAGAAAGTTCAGTAAATTGCTGTGGCAAAAATTTTGTGGCGTATTAACACGTCGAATGTGATATTTGTCACTTCTACTGATATGAATTAATGATTTTCGGTAAACAAAACCCCAAATCGGTCTCCTAGGGTTCATGTTGCTACAAAATAATTTATTTTCGTTGGACTAATTAACAAGGAGTTATAAATACGGAGTCAATAAACTTGAGTTTGGAAGTTTTGACAGCACTTATTAAGTTTACGGTTCTACTATACACCTGTATTCATTAATTTTACAAACATATTTACATTTATTACGATAACATGTATATCAAACATAAAGTTATTATAGAACATAACGATATATTAATTTAGAGGTGCGTTTAGTTTCCTTGTGTAATTAATTCTATTCCCTTATCAAGAAGTAAAAATGGCAAAATGAGGGAATGCAATAATATATAATTTTTTTTTCTACCTTGCGTTCTTAATAAGTCTATTACGATACGCAATCCCGTGTCGTAATAAATACACTAGGTGCTATAATAATTTCACTAAACGTAGTGAAATTTATTTTTTTACTGTTGTCATTACGGACGAGCTAGCTGCTAGCTGTTATAACTGTCTATAATATTTTTTCATAGCCGCCCTTCTTACATTCTGCAAATCTTCCCAACTTTCGTAAAATTCCCTAGATTTCGAAATCGAAATTTCATAGTTTTGTTTAAAAAGGCGCAAAGTAGAAAAAATACTGTGTGATACTTGTTTATAAGACATTTTGTCGCACGCACGGTTTTAGGACAGTCCTCGCGTGCGACAAAATGCTTCTTATAAAACTCGTATCATAATATATTATTTTTAATTTAAATGTTTTCAAAACAATATCATTAAATAAAGTTAAGCAACTTATTTTAAACACATTGCAATTGTGCATAATATAATGCATATTTATTAATAAAGTAGAAAAACTTTCTCCTACTTTATAGTATTTTCAGACATCCAAGTCGTGACAGTAGTGACCACCATATTCGAGAGCCTGCGGCTGGGACAAAAATCGATATATTGTAAATCTCAAGCCTTTAGTGTAGGTTGTATATTTCTAGAGAGCGGTCAACTTGAATGCATGGCGTTTTAAATTAATCAGTAAATTGCTACTTATTTCTTATTCAATGATACAATCAGTCCATTATACCAAAGTTATTGAACTCTATTATTGTAATTAATCAACTGCAACGGATTTTCTCTCATGTTCTTTGCGTTAATCAGGATTATTTTTATCCAAAAAGATCCAAAAACATTGACAAAGCTTTTGCAAATCGTTACTAGGTTGATTCTAGTTATGTGAAAAACCTTTGATCGGACATTTGGTAGGTTATTAATTATTAAATTATGTCCAATACCTTGGCTTCAGTGCTAAAACTGTGAGGTGATTAAAATCTTTTCTTTCTGATCAATGAAAGCAATTTGAGAATAGGGTCATACTACTCTACCCCATTTATGCTTCCATCCGGTGGTCCCCAAGGTACTCATTCTGGTCCTAGTCTCAGTACTTATATTTATTAATGATGAGCGTTTTTAATGAAGAAAGTATTCTTTTTACTGGTTTGAGAATAGTTTGTCAAGCTAATGAACTAGTAAATAGTGTAATAATATATTTAATAATAATATTAATAATATATTTAACTATCCAACGGACAAAAGCTGTCCTTTTATGATAAATACAAAAATACAAATTTAATCACATACTCAACTCTATACTAATAAAGTACAATTAAAGAGAAAGACAGTTATATAAACAATTACAAGACATTTACAGATAGCAACAAATATTTCTTACATCGATTAGGGAAAGATCTGAAAATATTTATAAAAATGTCAACTTCATGTTGAATCTGATTGTAGGTCGAACATATATAATTAATCGGACAATGCATGTGATAATTCGTTCTCACAAATGGTACATTAAAAGTCCTTAGGCTCTGATATTATTTGTATAATTTTCAAGTCATCCGCATATAAAGATATATGACTAGAAGAACTAAAGCTACAAATCTCTACAATATCATTAATGAAAATAAGAAATATCAACGGCCCAAGATTCGAACCTTGCGCGACACCGCTGAAACACTTAAATGGATCAGATATAACACCTTTGTGTTCTACATACTGTTCTCTTCCTACTAGAACAGACCACAGCAACTTAATTAACTGATCACAGAGACCATACGTTTGAAGTTTACTTAACATAATACTTTGTCAAACGCCTTTGACAAGTCAGTATACGCCACATCTACCTGAAGGTTTTTGTCAAATGTTTCAAACACTATTTGAGTGAATTCGCACAAGTTCGTGGAAGTTGATCTCCCCTTAAGAAAACCGTACTGATAAGAATTATTAATCATAGGTAGAACATGATTATAAATTTGGTCTGATAAGATCATTTCAAACAATTTGGCAAAGTTACTAGATATTGGTCTGTAGTTTAAGATATCTGATTTATCTCCAGCTTTATGTATCGGACAAACCCTTGAAATTTTCCATGATTTGGGAAAGATCGCTGTTTTCAAAATGAGGTTAAATAAGTGTAGCAAAGGTGAAACAAAACAACTTATACAATCACGCACCACAAACGCTGGCACATTATCATTACCCATAGTTAAATTAGATTTTTGTCTACGAGCAAACTTCATTATGAGATCTTCAGAGATGACAAATTTATGTAGGACATTCGTAGACTCAAAGTTATTTTGACAGATTTTACTGAAACCATCACAATTATTAGCACACACTCGAATGTTACCGTCACAGTCACCATCACATTTGTCATACGCTTTACTAAAGTATGCTGCAAAGCCTTCAACAATTTCAGACGGGGTTGTTAGTTCTCGATCATCAAGCTTCATTCTTCCTGGGATTCTTGTGACTTGCTTTTTACTATGAATATACGATTATATGAACTTAGGGTTACTTTTAATTCTATTTTCGGCTGTGGCTTTGGATCTATTATATTCTCTGCGTACATTACTTTTAATATTTTTACTGAGAATTTTAGCTTTTTCAGCATAAATCTTCAATCGATTTTTCTTGTATAGTTTTCTATATTTATTTCTTGGATGGAAATCAAAGTCTTCCACTAACTTTATATTTTGGAACACAATTATCAAATAACTCATAGAGTTTTTCATAGAAATAACTAGTAGCTAACTCCACATCATCAAATTTCATAAATTCATCCCAGCTCAATTCGCCAATACATCCACATAAAATTTCTAAATCAGCCTTTCGAAAATTATACCGAAAATTAGAAATATCATTTCCAGATGCTATAAATGAGGGAGTGGTTTTTGTGGAGAAAGAGAGCTGGATACATAAGGCTGGATGATGTTTATCCTCCACTACAAAAGGAAACTCATTTTTTAAAACTATACAATGACAATCTTTAGTTGACATGACTAGATCCAGAAGCTTGCCGTAGTGGTTTCTTACTCGATTTTCTTGTTTTAAAGCATTAAAATTCATAAAATTGGACAAAAGATTACTGATGGGTTTAACACTGCAACATGGCGTTGCGCTATAAAATACCTCATAAAAGTATGGGATATTAAAATCACCCGTAACAAGTGTATATTGTGACAAGTCAATAGTGTTTTCAATATAATCTAAAACAGTTTCATAGCAAGTTATGTTAGTTTCTGGTGGAAAGTAACTAATGTATCATGTTGTAAGTAACGTATTATGAAATTACTACGTTATTATCAAAGTTAGGCACTGCGGAAGTGATGGGCAATCCATCAGACAAATATTGAAAACGACCGCGCGATGTACGGCGAAAAATTTGGCTGGCCGACTACAATCTCAACCACGTCACAACCTCAGTGGTTTGATACAAATCAAGATAGGATTTATTTGGCAAACTTTTGACGCGACGTCATCAATTTTTTGGAGGGGACAAGTAAATATATTTTGAATAAAAATTTATCATGCTTATCATAACTGTAAATCATCTGCAAGCTTTCAAAGCATTCGTTTTTGCAGATTCTAAATTAAATTGCAAAATGTTGTTTCATAATTTTGATTTTTTTTCAAAAAATCTGGACGTTTCGGGTAAAAACTCAATTCGGAGTCATAAACTAATAAGCATTCACGTTCGGTAGAAGTAGCTGACAGAAATTTTTTTGTGTTTAAGTTGCAATCTTAAGATCACTAGAAATTAAAGATTAGCATCAACTGTCTCATTTTCTAATTCAAATGTCAAATCTGAATTGTATGGAAAAAAAACATAGTTTTTCTAATTTTTTTCCAATCTCAACACGCTTCGTTTCAAGAAAATCCTTAAATGCAGCATGGAAACAATTTACACAAAAT
The DNA here is from genome assembly GCF_036711695.1 of Zophobas morio. Lineage (NCBI taxonomy): Eukaryota > Metazoa > Arthropoda > Insecta > Coleoptera > Tenebrionidae > Zophobas > Zophobas morio. Next base: position 13,799,635 of record NW_026972122.1, read on the forward strand.
TAGTCACGCGAAAGCCCATTTTAAAGGAAAAGAAACAAGAAATAGTTCGTGCTTTTCAAAAAATTCCAGAAAAAAATGGTCAATGCTTGGGTAAAACAGAAACAGTCAAACTGGTGGCAGAAATATTTTCCGTAAAGTTCGCTGGTACTGTCGAGTGTTTTTCGAATTTTAAAATAATATCGATACAACAGCGCTGGTGCCGTTAATATTATAATCAGAATCAGAAAGACGACTGCGCAGATTTATATACCTACATACTTTATTGGTTCTGCTCTACAATTGGTTTTTAAGTTTTATATAATCCTTACTGTTTTGTAAGATGGAAAACACTCGGATTTGAGAATAATTGTACGTAATACACGTATAAATTTAGGTTTCTGAAGGCGAAGTTTTTCACATTTTAAACACGTTATAGCTACCAGAATCAAATTTCTAAGGCAGTATCTCCAATTGCGTGATAGTGCTGAATATTTACTTTTCATTAAAACGGATCCATGGTAAAATTGTGGATCCATGATGATGACATCAAAGCTTGCCCTCCTAAAATAACTAGTGAAGGGAAAAGATTCACAATTTTACATGCGGGTTGCTCTTTGGGCTTTTTATAGGGATGCGATTTTCTTCTTGATTCAAGAATAGTTTCAGCAGATTACCACAAAACCATCACATTTTCGATATTTTGACATTTACTTACTTACATGTCACATTTTTGATACCTACCTTCCGATGCATTATACACTAGAACAATTTGTCCGCAGTTACACAGCTTAAAAAAAAAGTTACCAAATCTAAAGTCGCGATCTTTTCTATAGAACCACTCCCTAGTGTAAATTTTCAAAATTTGTTTGGTGTAAGTGACCTTGACGGGTTTCTGGGGGAAAACATATGTGTCAAAAATTTGACAGGTTAGATGGCCCCATTGTCAATGTAGATATTTTATTTTAATAAATAGATGAACAGAACATTCAGTCTGCACGGGATACAGTGCGGCATAGCTGAGGGCAACCGAAACATTCGTGTTGTACTAGTTTCGATTGCCATGTCAACTATCGCTACCAACTGCGTTCGGCGTAAAGTACTAGATGACAGGGCTACCAACTTGACTTTTTATCGAGTGGTTCCGTAGAAATGACCGCTACTGTAGTTACATCTACCGAACGTGAATTCTTTATACATCTGTAGGATTATGTTATTTTATACAATTTAAAACCCATTTACTATATATATAATTTTGAAGTGACGTCATCACATTATTGGTGGGGATGATTATGCAAATTTTGGTTAGCGTACGTGTTACCATCTACATAATATTCCTAATATAAGTACAAAATTTCACAACAATCGTGTTGCAGTCACTTAGGACTTCTTTCAGTATAAATAAGTTTATACAGAATGTCTTAACGGTCTGTAAATGTAAGATTAGGTACGCTTTAATTGTAGGTTATTGAAAACGATTCTTTGCAGCAATTAGCACAAAGCCTTTAGATACTTGTTTCTTAGGTTTCAAGATGCACGACTTTGTCTTTCGTTGTTATCGTATTATATAGATTCATTATTCTTTTATGAATTTGTGTTTCCAGTCTACTAACCCTAGATTAATTTATTTAGTTATTTATTTAAGCAGTTAACTTACTAACAGAAAACCTACAGTCGTTTGAAGCTGCTTATTACCTGAACATCTGTATAAAAGATAATGAAAATATATCTGATGAATGATGATATATCGTTATAAGTTCTAGAAAATGCATAACTGATCAGAAAAAAATAAAATTATATATATAAATAGAAAACCAAAATCACGAAGCACTTTATTGTTGAGGTAGTTTTTAATAAATGTAATAACAGAATATACTGAAGCTAGAAATATATCTGAAAACAATACGAACGGAAGGTTGATTTTCCAGCAAGAAAATAGGAAAACATCGTTTGTTTTTTTTAATTAAGGAATAAAAATAATTATTTAAACAATATTCTTAGATATGCTTTCCTAGGGTGGACCTCATTTCGTAAATTCGTAACAGTGGGTGTTCCAGCAAGACCAGTTTCCAGTCTACAGAGCAGATGTGGTTCAAAACTGGCGTCGGGTAGGAGCTTCCCGACTTCATTAGCCACATTATGGACTGCAAATTTCTCGAACTTCTCGGTATAGTCAGTGCTTGAGACAAACGTGTTTCTTCTTATACCAATATTGACAGTTATAATAAATGTTGCACTTCAAAAGACTTGGCGTACTCTTAACGAGAATTACCCTTTTGACTTTGATATAGGTGTGCCTCAATGAAAATTTCACCAAGTGCCGCTCGTTGGATACCGTAACATATTGTATACTTGACTACAAAACCGAAATCGCTCACTGAGCCTAGATAAAATGCGTTGTGTCCGGTTATTAAACTGAGTGCGCATTTTGAATTTTTTGAGTTTAGTATTATGCCTCTATGCATCACAATCACAGTACAAAAACTCGCAAAGAGGACTGCATACATGCGGATAAATTTAATAATAATATTTTGTGATTACTAGAGTTGAGATAAAAAATTCAACATTTTCATCTACATGCATTACGTTCATGTTGCAAATAATTTTCATCTAAAAAAACACTTTCAAATGAATAGAAAACTAACGTACCGCTCGAGAAAGTTTATAAAATATTAGGTTTTAGGTTTGTTAAATTTATATGTTTAACTGAGTAATTTCTTTTAGACTTTACTTTATTTATTTGTCCTATAATTGGTTATTCCGTTGGACAATAAATACTACTATTATTATTATTATAACTGTGTAATACAGTTACGTTTCCAGAATCTACGTCCGCTGTGTTTCTTCTATGCCTCAAATATTCATAGACATGAAAATATGATACAACTATAATTTATACAGGGTCGCTAGAACGTATGCAAACTGTTAAATATCTTGAGAGCCAATTGTACAAATCACCTGAAATTAGGTATAGGGGTAAAACAAATTGTGTTCTAATAATTCGTCAAAATTTTTTTTTTACTTCATTTGTTTTCAAGATTCAAGACCAACTTGATTTTTCTTAAATGACATTACCATATAATTAATGCATTTGTGAATAGAGCTTTTTTTTTTCTAAATTCACTGAGGTAGCACAATTATACGTTCGTTCTGATTGAAATGACAAAATAAATTATTTTAAATAAGACTAAATAAAAAGATAATATAGTTGCTTTTGAAAATCATTTTAATTTGATATGTAAGGTGTTTCTTGAAAAAATGGTGCTGGATAAAACAAATTCACACACAGCGTCCAGAAAAACTAAATGTTTGGTTACCATGTAATTGGTCCTTTTTTTCTTAATGGGAATTTAAATTCTGAGGGATACTTAAGGTTGTTGCGGAAACGTATAGTGCCTAGACGTAGAGAATTGTTTCCCAATTACCAAAATCTGGAGTTACCAGCAGAAACTATTTGGTTTCAACAAGACAATGCTCCACCCCATTTTGGACGTCAAATGCGACAGTACTTAAATGAAACTTGTCCTGGCAGATGGATATCCCGAAGGGGTACTGTTGAGTGGCCTGGCGTTTATTTCAATAGACCGCTTCACATTGAAGACTTACAGGAACGCTTACGTAACGAAATCGCTAGATTTCGTCCAGAAATTCTCATTAACTCATTAGAAAATTTTATTCTGCTTCTTTTTTACTGCCAGGAAGTAAGTGAAGAGCATTTTGAGCATCTTATATAGAAAACAGAAGTTTAATTTTGGTTTCGGTTGTTATCGGTTAATTTATTTAATGATTGTTTAATAATAATTTATTTTGCCATTTTGGATTTATTACTCAGTCAGTGAGTATAGAGTTATGGACAAGTGCGGGGCTAATGCTCCGTCTTACCCCTCACTTCACTTCATCCACAAACGTAATAGTGGATAGTGGCTCTCCCTCCTTTTTTCTTGTGAACTACGTTAACAGTAGTCTGGACGAACACCAACTTATCAGACTTGTGGCCAGTGCGATTACGTTAAAGCAAAATAGCCCATCCCCAAATGAACGGTGGACTGGTCAAAGGTTTTTGTCCAATTTTAACCAAATTTCAGCTTTTCTTTAATTATTATTATTGTTATGATAAGCACATGTTGACAACATGCCAGTAAATCCCAATTTTTGGAGGATGCCTGGTGTATGCGTTTAAATTCATCCTTTATTTAAATAAAAAAATGAACGGCCATTATAGTAGATATAGTTATTATGATATTTTTATTATTTTTCAGTTTTTCGACCGTTTTATATTTCGATTTCTCAATTTTTCAACTTCTCGATATTGTAATTTTTCATTTTTAAAATTCTAGATTTTTCGATTTCTCGAGTTCTCAGTTGTTCTATATTTTATTTTTTTTATTTTCCCAATTTTTAAATTTTCGATTTTTCAATTTTTGAGATCCCGAATTATCAATTTTTTCATTTTTAACTTTTCGATTTGTCGATTCTGGCCTATTTCGGTTTCTCAATTTTTCGATTTTTCGACTTGTCGACTTTTCGACTCCTCGATTTCTCCATCTTTTGATTTTTCGATTTCTCGATGTCTCAGTTTTTGAATTTTTCGATGTTTCGATTTGTCGGTTTTTGATTTTTACTTTTCGATTTTTCGGTTTTTCTGTGTTTAGATTGTTATATTATTCGATTTTTCAGTTTTCCAATTTTTTTTAGTTTTCGAGTTTTGATTTCTCGATGTGTTGATTTTTTAGTTTTTCGATTTTTATATTTTAGATTTTTCAATTTTTATTTTTTTTTGATTTTTAGATTTCTCCATTTTTCAGTTTTACGATATTTTAATTTTTCAATGTTTTAAATTTTAGGCTTTTCGATTTTTCAGTTCTTCAATATTTTTTAATTTTTCAAATTTTGACGTTTCAGAATTTTCAGATTTCCGATTCCTCAATTAATCTACTTTTTTCCGCTTTGCTTTTTGAATTTTTGATTTCTCAATTTTTCAGTTCTTTAACTTCCTAATTTTTGAATATTTTGTTCAATTTTGTGATTTTTCAGTTTTTCGACTTTTTACTGTTTGAATTTTCAATTTTTCGTTTTTTAAACTTTTAGTTTTCAGTTTTTAAAATATTAGGTTTTTCGATTTCTCGACTTTTCAGTTCTTCTATCTCAATTTTTCAATTTTTGGAATTTTTAAATTTCTGATTTTTCATTTTTTTTATTTTTCGATTTTCCATTTTTTTTTATTTTTCGATTTTCCGTTTTTTTTTTTAATGTTTCGATTTTCCATTTTTTTTGTGAGTATCGTTGGTGATTTTTAGAAAAAGCGACGGTTACGGTTTTCAGATTTTATTTAGTTCCTTTTACTGTTTGAGAGTGCCAGGGAGAAGAAGATCGAAGGGTGTTTGAATGGTCGACAAGTAGGCTCGGTTTGAAATAGGTGGTAGTAGGTAAAGAAAGAGTTTAGAAAATTCTAGAAACGGAAAGAGAAAGTATGTAGGAGCGTAGGGCAGGTAGACGAAAGATAGGACGTATTTACATTTGTACAAAGATTATGAATGCGCTCAGGCAGAACACCTGATTTTGTGGGAACGGTTGTTCCTACATTTTAATTTTTCGATTTTCCACTTTTTTAAAATTTTTCAATTTTCCAATTTTTCGATGTTTCGAATTATTCAATTTCTCTGTTTTTAAATTTTAATTTTTTTTATTTCTTTATATTTAGACTTCTCGATTTTACAATTTTTCGATATTTGAATTTTTCAAGTTTTAATTTTGCCATCTTGGTTTTTCGAATTTAAACATTTTTCAATTTATAGATTTTCCGATTTCTCAATTTTTTCAACATTATCAGTTTTGGGAACTTTTCAATTTCTTTTTTCAATTCTGAACGCTTAGAATCGACATTGGCATGAGCGCACTCTGGTCTGTGGATCAAACATGCTCCCAGGCGACGACTTATTAAAAATTGTTATCGCTAATTCCACTAGAAGTTTAATATTTTGTGCGAAAATGGAACACTCGAATGAAAATATTTGCCGAAATGTGTTTGCCGAATTTTATACAGACCGTATGCATTTAAAAAAGCCCTTCACATTTAATCACTTTTTCCAAATGGGGATATCAAAAAGGACAAATTATAACTCTAGAGAATGGTAATTCGATAGAAAGACAGACAAGAAGTGGAATTCCAGCAACAAAAATGGCCCAGAAGAGGAGAGAAGCCTTAATCAGTCAGAACCACGGCAGTAACCACGTATTGAAACATTATAACTAGTAATTTAGTAATATAATAGTGTAAATAGTGTGTCCTATTTTTAACATCCATACTCACTAACCACGGTAAACTTGGAATGCCATTTAGAAATTTTGAACAGAAATTTAAAATCGGCAAAAAGTACGTTACTAAGGGAGAATAAAATCATATTTGCAAAGCGAAAATCAATTCCCAAATGTTCAGAAAAACAAAAATTGGAACAAAAGCAAAAATTAAAAAAAAAATCTGAATCATTACACTGCCAACGTTATTGATGCATAAATGACTTATATAAATATTCAGTTTATTCCTAAGGACATAAATGTTCCGAACGTCCCTCAACTGCGACCAATTGAACGCTTTTGAAGAAATCTAAAGTGGAATTTGTGTGAAAAATGTAGGGTAGGAACCCTTCACACATATAGAATTAAGCAGTGTGTATTGCTGAAAATTTGGCAGAAAAAATATTGGCTTTCACAAATTTAATGCGCCGCGCCGTGTTAAAACAAAAATTTATGAAGCAAGTAGATATGTTGCAAATCGTACTCTATAAAGTTGTTTTATAAATGTTAACAGTTGCATTTTTAATTCGTCATTCAATAATAAAGTTATGCTAGTTTGAAACTTGCGCAGATTTTTGGTCCCCACACCCTTATTTGATTCGAGTCGCAAAGTGTCAGTAATTTTCCGCGCCGTCCGACTTGTTAAATTTCAAACTAAAACGGCTGCAAGAGCGATTCACTTACAGTAGTTGTGTTGTACAAGCTCAGACAACAACCCGTAAAATGGTATTAGTAACAACCATTGAAGGTTAGAGGACTTTTGTCGCATTTTGGGGCGCCATCTGACCGCCAATATTAATTCACTGGTACGCATAAGGATACGAGGTTGCCGGTCTTTTAAATACATAGTCACTGACTCAGTTTTACTCTTTTTTTTTCTCTTTCTTTCAGTATATGTTGGTGTATCTCTTAAAAAAGTAAAAAATCGCAATAACTACTAATTTCAAATGTAGAAAATACTTAACAGAAAGGTAAGAGAACAAAAAAACAGAATAGGTGTAATATCGATATTTCAAAATTGTAACCCTTTATTTTTTATAAACACGTTGTATATTACGACAGAATTTTATTTCTACGACAAAAAAGTGCGTACCTTTATTTATCTTTCCACAAAATATTGTAAAACATTTTAAAATTTAAAGAAACTTACAATATAATAATATTAATAATAATAATAATAATATTAATACTTTATTTTTCTACAGGCTTAAAACCCAATTACAGAAAAATAATAATTAAGAAAAAAAAAACAAATCATTCTATAAAAGAAAAAAGAAAAAGCAAGTCATTCTAAAAAAAGAAAGTTCTATCCTAAATTATTGAGTTAGCTCGATAACCTTTTTGATTGTTTTTACAGAGTCAACGGCAACTTCGTATTGAAATTTCAAATATATACACTGTATATATCTCGTGAATAACCCTGTATATTATACATGGTTATTCACGAGAAGCTCCACACAAAAATTCAAGACGCAACCAGAAATACAATTTCAAAATAATTTCTTTAATATTTCATACCATTTAAAAAAAAAAGTAAAACATAATTATCTATTTCGTGTAACAACTTTGATGTAGCGTCAGAATACAATATTAAAACTCACATTTCGTCAGCATTGATGCAGAGTGGGTTCAAATGACGAAAGACTGATGCGAGGTTGACATATGGTAAGTGATTTACGGTTATGTATCGAACATTAATCGTACAGGAGATTCCCTGACGAGTTTTTGTATTGAATTTGTTTGTTTTCAATTTTAACCCAATAATTGACTTCCAAATTATCAAAATCAAACAGCTACACGAACACAAATGATATTAAATATCAACGACTGCTATGTGGATTGTGATGTTGGTTACATTTTGAATTTTTCAGGCGTGGAGCTTCTCGTGAATAACCCTATATACAGATATTTCATTCAATTATTCGAGAAACAGCTATTGGAATTACAAGTGGCCTTGTTTCCGGATTCTACTTTTTTTAAATATTTTAGTGATTACAGACTGTACACAGTAATGTAAACTAAAGCTTTTAGTTTAGGGACTCCCACATGCGAGAAGGTAAAAAATGACTGTTAAAAATTAAAAAAGCAGAAAAAGACGACGTACTCTTTGTTGTACTATTATACTAAAACATGCACCACGTTAGATAAAATATGTAGTGGGTGTAGCGGCAGTCTTTCTTAAGTATTTAAGGGTCTGCGTGATCCATGCCACAATAATTTATCTAAATGTTCTTTTGTATCCTACTTTTTAATCTAATAGACAAAAACCTTTTAGTTACACGCAAAGAAACTATAGGTATATTTTTCGTCTCAATAGTAAGCTGCGGAAGAAATGTAATCTGCAATAGGCGAATACCTTTTACGAAAATGTCAGGTTGTTCCTCTGTCTGTCTTTTTTTACAAGAGTAATTTCGAAACTGCTGTACTGATTGCTGCGAAATTTTAAGTGTGTGTAATGGGGATATTGCATTCTGAAAAGGTATTGAAAACACCGTAGTAGCCAATCGCAGCACTAGCTTTAATCTTGACGTCTACGTAGTAAAGTGTTAATTAAAGTGTGTAAACCAGTTGCTAGTTCTTACAATAAGGGAAACATTAATAAAATTTTATTGATTCATCCCATGCAAAACATTAATTACAAATAAGTTTCTCAAAGAATTTTGAAATAAATATTAATTAAAGCAATTTTTCAAGTGAGAACGGACTAGTGTTTCAGTTATATGGTTTTAGTTTTTATAACTATGTACAGAAGCTGCCAAAAAAAATCCATGTATCGAGTTAAATTTTTTGTCGCAAGTCTTTTTCTAATTTTCCTGAACTTCGCAGAAGAGTGTAACGTTAAAATTACTATCTATGTCACTGTGAAGATTACTCTTTAAAATGTATGCAGCACTAATTGTATTTTAACAGCGAAACGTGTATTTTTCTAAATAAATTTAAAACAATCACGCATGTAACTTGTTTGCAAAGGAACGGAAAATTAAGTTTCGAGTGTTTCTTACTGTCCTCTTGTTGAAAATTTTATTCAATTACAGCTTTTGTGGAAACAGTATGTGTACCACGATAAACTTCATCTAACAACTGAAGTTTAAACTTGACGAGAAGCGCAACGGGTAACAACTTTGCAGCTTTAACCTTATTGTACTGTAATAAAATCGCACGTGCGTGTGAAAATAGTTGTTGTAGTAACAAACTTTAATAAGTTGCCATTATCCAGTCTATAACACGTTCATTCTGTACAAAACTTTCTGCGTTTGTAGTCAATTAGTTAGTAATTTTGGTAATTTATGCGTAAAGCCATTTAGTGTATAATCTGCAGAATGCAATTAATTAGATTCTTGTTTACTAGATTAAAGAAAGTTTGAGATATATACTTAGAAAACTTTTAATCTCTTTCATTAAAACAGATTGAAGAGATAATTATTCATCTTTGAAAGGCAGTCATTAGTTCCCTGTCGTGTTTTTTTTTATTAATAATAATTAGTTTCTCTTTTCTATGCTTGTTTCAGAATAGAAAACTTGCTACCGTTATTAAACTTTAAGCTTTTTTAATTTTATGAACAAACGATCGTTCTAATGTGATGGTCGTTTGGATTGAATCTGATCAAATTCAATGGAATGACATTAGTAAGATATAAAAGATATTGATAGTGAGCAATGTTCCATTTTTTCGCAAACATTGTGCACTTAAGAACTGTAGTAACTACAAACGGAGGTTTTCCGTAAAACAAAAGGGTGACGCCAATGCTGGCAGGTATACATATATAATTCAGCTTGGGCGGGGGGCTGTGTCCGGGAAAGAGCTGTTTGCACCCACTTGTTGGTTCAGTTATTAAACGCGCAATGTTTGCCACAAAATGAAACCCATCTGTCACTACCGACATCTTCTATAATTCTCTAAAGGGAATTTTACCTGTTTGCAAAAGAGCAACAATTCATTAATTTCCACTATAGTTTACACTATTCATTACGCACTAAGTAATATAATTTATTTAATATCAATAGTATATGTTTGATGCAATGATAGTTTAAGTATTTAATTAAGTAATGTAAATTTGTGCAAGATCAATAATTGTGGAGTTAGCATACTAAAGACACCATAAAACTGCTTGTGCTGCTTATAACTTTTGTTTGTTCGATGACTTCGATGTTAGTGAATTTTTGCTGTGTTAAGTGTATTACGATTAGTTGTTTTCTACAACAAGAAGGTATTCCATCGCCTAATCATTGGAAGTAACTTTGTACACAACAATTGTTATATAATTGTGACTTATACATAAAAGTAGGCATTTTGCTGATTTTTTCCAAGTATCTTCAAACGTTAGATTTTTGCCTATATTTCGCACAAAATATTTTTGTATATTAATAAACATTTTTGTCCTGTTGGTGTCATCTAAGACAATAATGTTCGAACAATTTCCCACGTAAGGATTTAGTGAATTACCTCAGTTTGCGACGGAAGTTACATAATTGTGAGGGTTGTACCAGTATGCAGGAAAATATAATAGTTGTTTGTTAGAGATTCACTCGGTTAATGCCGTCATAAAATAATTTTATAATGCTGGAAGTTAATTACATACCTAAATAGCAACACCAGTAGGAAGTTAATATTCTACCACTATGCTCAATTAAATTCATCACAATAGAAAAAGTACGACCCTGTTTGGAGCTTCATAGCAATCACACTTTAACAGAGGGATTCGTAATTTATGCTTTTCGGGATTAGAGGGTTGAGCTCTTTTATTTTGATGCTAAAATTTTATTAATATGCGTTTACCGCATTTGTACTTGCCGTTTCTTTTATTGGTTGCGCTTTATATTTTGCTCATGGTTTATTCAAGAATCTTTTAAATTATGGACTGTTTTTTATTGTGCTTAAAATATTCAGATATGTTCACAGAATCGCGTTTATTGAAATTTCGTTAGTTTTATCATTTTTACTTCCCGAGCGTAAGCTGACGATGTATTGTAAAGGCTGCTTTCATGTTTTCTCGACGTCTCATGGTCCTTAGCGTACGAAAAAATAGGCCTCCCATTCCTGTCTGAATGCCGTCTATCTGTCGTCTGTCTGTCTGTGTCGGTTTTTGTTTTGCAGATAGTAAAATGCTAACCAAATCTAATGCTGCTAATAATCCCCATAAAAATGTGACGACGTCACCTCAAAATTGTTTATAGTGCATATATGTTATTTAAACTTTATAAAATAATATATCTACTGCTACCCTGAAGTTTAACTTCGAAACTGTAAAACCGAATGATCTGGAATCATACTGAGGTTCTATTGTACGTTTAAAGTAGATTATGGAAGCGTGCCGCCTATCAGTTTATGAGCATTTTACTAAATGCCCAAGGACTCACCACAAATACCACACGCATCTGTATAACTTATTGTCTAAGTTCTTCATTTCTCATTAAAAAATAAAATTAATTCATTACAATAAAAAGAAACAAATTTATTGTGGTTAAACATCACAGTAAATATTGGAAATGTTCACCATTTTGTTCAAGGCATATGCTCACTCTCTTTTGATTTTAAAAAGGTTCTATAACATCCTTTCGTCAATGTCTTGGACCCACTGTGTGATGTGATGTTGCAAAAGATAATTTGCGGATTCTGCTCGAGTCTTCTCAAATCGTCAATAACTTCCTCAGATACTGAAGGTCTTCCAGGAGATTTCCCTTTGTAGAAACTGTCAGTTGGAACAAATGTGTTCATTACATCTCTAATGTGAGCCTCTAACGATGTTTCTTGAATTTGCAACTCAGGCTAGCTATTCTTGCTTACAAGCAGTTATAGAATCCACTCCCCGTTTACGAATGTCCTATTGCTATAATAAGGCATAACAATCAAAGTATCTTGTTCAACAGAGTAAAGCGTTTTCACGGTCTTCCCTTTCTAGCACAAAAACAAAATTTTCGTACCCAAGCACAAAGAGTTTTGAAAACTACTGTTTTGTTGTTTTGAGTTTGGATGAACGAGTATTACTGTAATTCTCACTTGAAAAACGTTAGAACAATAAAAGCGATGACTTTAAATGACAGGTTACAAATGACATTAATGATAGGTGAGAACTGTCATAATGAGGCATAATTTCAGCCAAGCGGGATTTTTGAAATCTGTGGCCAACTACGCCCCTAGAATAATTCCCAACAACCCTGTATAAACGTTGTTAAGAATAAGAATTATTTATACCTTACAAAAGTACAACGCTGATATATCATTTTTTTAGGCTGGTCAAATATATATAATTATATGAAACATTGTCTTGAGTACAACATAGTAAAGTAATTTTAGTGTACGGTGAATGTAAATATTTATATTACTAACATGGACATAAAAAATCAGTCACAAATACATACATATATCAAGATCTGAACAAAAATGTAGAAATTCCTCATAACTGTAAAAACAATGAAGTTTCATGTAATTTTTGCTTTGGAACTACTTAGTTGGTAAAGCATCTAGTAATTTGATTGAGTTATGATGTAGGTACATCGTGGAATTGTAAATGTAACAATGAATATGTGAATTACCTTATTTAAGAAGTTACTGTTATTTTCGTAACCAGAATAAACTAAGAGATTGAAAATATGTAAGTTAGGCAAAGGTTGTATTTTAAATTTTTGAAATAGCGTTTCGCAGTGAGTTTTTTGATTATAAATGTGGAAAATTTTTTAGAAGTTTGAGTCCTTGTTCAATTAATTAAACCGCATCACGCCTAACTTATCGCCAGAAGGGCCATTCGGGCTGTGGCTTTGATTGAAAATGGTCACATCCAATGCTATGTGGTCAATCTTCTGGGCGTAAATCGTTCGACCATTTCTAGCTTAATGCAGAGGTACCATGCAACTGAAAGCGTGACTAGAAGACCAGGACAAGGTTGTAAACGCGCGATGTGGTACTGAGCCTTCAGACGGTAAGAAATCGTTTGCGAGAAGTTGATATGCGTCCAAAAAGTACTTGTGAAAGTCCCCTTGCTCAGCAGGGCACAAAGTAATGCGCTTAAATTTTGCGCGAAATAATGAACCTTGGAATACAGGGGCTTGGAGCAATATAATGTTTGCAAACGAATCTTGATATTGTCTCTATTTTTCAAATCGTTATATGCGGATGTAGAGACGACCCGACGTGCGGTATTTGCCTATCAATATTCTTCCACAAGTGAATTTTGGAGGAGGCTCTATAATGTTTTGTGGTGACATCTCCTACACCGAGCATACTGAATTCGTGGCACTACCATAAGCTCGTTTAACAGCTGCACGGTATGTTGCCAATATTTTGGAACCACATGTCATGTACAGAGTGCGTGAAGCTTTTGATTAAATCGACCATTAAATTTTGTTTAAAAAAACTAGAAGCCAAATTGGTTTTCCGTAGCAACATTGTAGGATTATTTGCGGACTATTTTGTATGAATATTATAACGGATTTGAGCCGCAAAAACGTGTAGCTAAGTAAGGTATTCCGCGGGGTAACAATCTTGGCCTGCTACTTTTTCTAATATTTTTTATGATCTACCACCTTTTGTGTACAGCACAGTTCTAGTTTTTGCCGACTCATCAAAATTATGTTTGTATTTCAGTTCTTGCCTCTGATGGAGGGGTGACGTACCTCAGCGCCGCGCCCTAGGCCGACTAATGCCGTTGAAAACGTACACGCTTGGCCGACCTGGGCCCCATGAGGTCACCTTCACATCAGCGGGGGTGGCGCCTTTGATCGACAGGCGGCGGTGCTCGGGCGCCAAGTTACTCTCCAGATCACCGGAGTTGCTCTAAAGTCAAAGACATGGATCTCCTGGTGATCCGCGGAAACAAGAAGTAACACTCCGGAAATTTTTCAACTTAATAAACACTTGCGGGTATAATAAAATAATTACAAATAAAAAAAAACTAAAGAACAAAGTCTCTCTGGGTTCTCCTGAAGATAACTTAATTTTAATTAAATTCATACATTTTAAAATGCAACTCCTGAAACCATCATGATGTTCTCCATTAAGTGTCACCTTAATTTTAACTTTATCTGTACTTACAAATTGTCCAAAATAAATAAATGCAACAAATAAATTACAGATTATTTAACGGACTAATTTAACAATGATAGCCAAATTTTTTGAAATTCTTGAAACGTGATTAACAAATGCTAAATTATATTTAAAAAAAATACGCGTAGCAAAACAGAGAACAAGTAGTGTGGGAAGTTATGTGTAAATAACTTCAAAGATTTTTCTCAGTTCAGTTATAAAGTGAAAGTAAATAAATGTTCGCATTTACTGTTAAAAGTAGCGTTAAACTTCACGACAGACAAACCTCTTCGGGATCAAAAGAAACCATTTGTTGTTTGCTTATGCATACTTATACACTGGATTTATTTTAAACTAAACTTTATTTTTGGTAGCAATTTTCATAAAAGCGAAAGCATTAGACAACACAACGCTGTCGACGGAATTTCGATCGTTTCATATCAACTGAATATTTCGAATGTGGTGTAATTCGATTGAAATTAACTGTGATTTTTTTAGTGTCGTAATTCCGCCACAAAAAACATTGGTAACGCTTATTTCGCTCGCGGCGGAGTGTTCATCTCTTGAATTGATAAGTGAAGCAAAGCTGTTCATCATTAAACAAGACATACCTCGTGATTTTGAAAAGATTTATCAGAACAAGTTAAATCTTTAATTAACGGGAGATTCGAAGTTAATACGAGGGATTCTCCCATATTTGTTTTATATTACTAAAGCGTGCTGAAATACACTGACGGCACGGAAAACGGGCCACCTAATATTTTTCTTAGTACAGTGCTTTGTAATTTTTTAATCAGTTTTTTTTCATGTTGTCTATTGAGTAACACTTCTGGAACCTGGTTCTCGTAGACAAACAAGTCAAAGAGATGACCGTTTTGTCATTGATTTGTATTGTGCAAAGAAGGTTTGAGGAACTCTCCCTTTAGTTCGAATACAGTTCGCTCAGGATCATCAAAATTCGTACTAAAATGACTGCAGCTACGAAATGTTTTCCGACGAGTCGAGGTTTGATCTCATTTCTCCTAATGATTGATATTGAATTTTTATCGTTCTATATTAAAGGATCTTAATTTAAACTGAATTTTGCATATTTTCGGATCTTTTTTCTCAAAAAATAAGGGTGATAATTAAAAAATCATTTGAAAAAAATCTAACGAATTGTGTTTATTACAAACTATTAGCAAACAAAAACGCATTTATACTATTTAGTTTCATATAATTATAGTTTTGTCTCTTTATTTAAAATCTTGACAAATTTATATTTATACTAAATTGTTCTTTCTTTCTTAACATAATGGTAACCATCAAGATAGTAATAGAAGGAGCTACTCCTAGTTTTCTTTATATTCAATATGTAAATATACGTTTCTTATCTAAAGTGCTTTCATATGAGTACGCTCCACATACGATCGTTCGATAGTTTCCCAGATGTTTCTTAAATGTATTTCCATCAAAGAAAACACAAATATATAGACGACAAACAGATGGAAACGGGAAATTTACATATTCGTATTTTGTGAAACACTATGAAAACATCAAATTTGATAATTTTTAAACGATTATTAAAATAGTTCCCTCAGTTATTGCTGAAGACCCGAAAAATTAGGTGATCGCCGTACTCAAAAGTGGCAGATACTAACAGCATACATAGATATTAAAGAATTAAACGTCCTCATTGAAGGCCTATTTTTGACATATGAAATAAAAAAATATTACGATCAGAAATTTTGCTGGATGGTCTGTAAATATATACGGGATTAAAAAGAAAATTTGTGGTAAATAAAAACAAAATGTAATAAATCTGATATCAACTCACTTTTTATTTATTCTTGATTTAGTTAATTTTTATTTGAGTATCGGTGGATAGCCGATCTTTCATTGCCTCGTAAAAGTCAATCATTCAACCCCTACACATAGAGTTTTATAGCCATTTGCATTATTACTACACGTATTTTATTGCTTATTTGATTTGCGTCAACTATCGCAGCTTTAGTGCCAAACATTTACTTTGGGTTATTTCCTATTTCACAAAATCCTGATTCACACAGGCAATTGTAATCAATAATTTGTACGTCACTTGAATACACATCGTACGTTGTACATTTTTTATTTTATTTAAATTAAAATAATTTTATTAAATAATTAAAATTAAAATTAGTAGGCCGGTTTGCGACAACACTAAATTAAAAACTAAATATAGACCAGTAGGACTACTTTTTTCCAAGGTTTGGCAGCATACAAACAAGAATGAAAAACAAAAATATTTTATTTACAAAAGTTAGCTACCTTGTTGACTGAGGCATGATGATTGTGCGGCTTCCTTATGCCCTCCTCATAGAGGATGGCCGTTTATTCGTTTAACCAACTTGTCAAGCTGTCCTCGTTTGTATTGAATTCCTGCTCTGTTCACCGATTCATTTGATCAAACACATGAAAATCACAGGGCGCAAGTTCGGACTGTGCGAAAGAGAAACGATCCTATGGTAAAATCCAGAAAAAACTCTATTGCTTGCATATTTGTAAGCAAGCTAGTTACCACTTTGTTATTTTTTACTATATTTGTTAAGTCTTAAAGATCAATCATGTATAAAAAAATAACTCTATTGTTTAAACACGATTTAATCTTTCGGTAACGTGAAGCTGTATGCAGATTACTAAAATTAGTGACACTCCAGTGTGCAATCATTTCTGTAGTTTTGATTACGTGTAGAGTCAACGGTCTACGGGTCGTATTGAAAATGTTTATACGTAAGTTTCGGCACCCGCATATGATTTTTCGGTCGGCTGACGACCGCTAAAAGAAATGTCTTCTGAGATACGATCACTTTGAATACGAATCTCATATGTTATTTACAGAAATACCTACCTTTGTGTGTAATACCGCATCTCATCGCTTAATTTATAGTAAAATATATTTCTTTAGTTAATCAAATAAATAAGCCAAATATAAATTGATGTCCAGATATTACTTTTATTTAATTTTAATGATTGAGAACCTATAATAGTAATATTTACGTAAAATGGAAAAGGCTGCACATTTTTGTATCCAATTGTGTTGTATTGGAAAAAACTGAAATATGGATATTTGAAATGTTGTTGCTGAGGATAATTAGCTACATTTTGGTAGCGTTTTACCATCTACGCGATATTCCTAACATGCATTCAAAATTTGACAACAATCGACCTAGTAGTTTCAACTGTACAGAAAAACAACATATAAATTAATTTTTTAAGATAGAATCTTTCATGTATTCTTATGTTCTGGTTGTTCTCCGCTTCAGGTTTACAAGATATTCCACTACGATGTTGCAAAATCATAAGACTCCTAAGGAATAACTTGGCAATTCGCAAATGTTTAAAAAAACAAATTTGTATCTGATGTTCAGTTGAAAAAATCATCAGGTTGATTTTGTTTTTTTTTTTAACATTGTGAACCATGTGTACAATAAACCTACAATTTAATCGATGGCAGCTGAGACAGCTGACTACGCGGCATAGTAGACCTGAACCTCACTTTTCGTATAATAATATTAACTCTGTCAAATATCAATTATACACAACAATATGCATTAATAATACACGTGTTTTTCGCTACGTTCTTTTCGATCAAGAGAAAAACAACGCCTACTTGAGGTCTTTTTCAACTGGCCACCTGCCATATTTTTCCTCAATAACAGGACACGTTTTATAGTATTGACAGTAATTTAGTTTCTGCTGATGGAGAAGTTGCATTTTTTTTGTTTCTATTTTTAGTAATACTCCTAATAATTAACGAGATATCTAGCAGCGCGCCTTGAGAGATTCCCCTTTTAGCAAAATAGTAGCATACAGTATATTACTATATATGAACAATAAAATTATGATAGCCGTTGGAGAGTGAAACAAATCATTTGAGTGCATAACAGCCATAGTTGGGAATGTAAATATATTTTAAAAGTTTAAAATGGAAAGCTAGTTAACAAAACAGAAAACCATAATAAAAAAGCAAATGCCATACAACATCACCTTCGTCAATTATTAAAATAAGCATGGGCGATTTGAAATAATGGATCATTGTTCTAGTAACTACTAAATGTTTTTTTCTACTTTATTCTTATGTGTCTAATTATGTATTATGCATTTAAAGTAAGGTTAGGAAGTATGTCAAAAGCTTCAACACTGTTGCTAGTATTTTCAGCTACAATTTAAATGACGAATTTAATACCAACCTACTTTATATCCTTACGAAATTGTAATTTTATGAATATTTTAGTACAATATTTTGTTGCAGTAATTAATTGACACTGACAAATTAAACTTGTTGTTCGCTTGCTAAAAAATGTACCCGATAAATGAAGTAGAAAACTCACAACCAGCTCGAAGTAAATGCCTGTCAGACTACTGACAGATAAAAGAATATACCATGGAATCAGTTTGTCCAACATGAAGAAAAAATATCAATGTCTACTTTACATCGAAGAGATCGTACGGCTCTACGAAAATTGTTATCAGATTAGAGGATGGGGGGTGGAGTCGTTGCTCTTTCTTTCAGGTTCTTTTGATTAGATCTAGGATTCCATCGATAGCACCGAACAGAGCCCATCGTGCTGAGTGATTTTCAGTGTTTGGTCAAATTAATCAAGAGGTGGCTGAACCACAAGATGCTAACCGATATAAGGAGGATATAGGAAAGCTAGTGTCAGTCTAGACAAATGTCTTAGTCGAAAATCTAATTTTGTACAAAAGTTGCCCCAAAATATACTCAACTTTTCTAGTTAAAACATACTTGTTTGCTTTTGAAAAAAAATTGCTCTCAGCGCTTTAATGATGTTCTATGCGTCAGGTATCTGTTTAATAGACTCTACGAGGTGACGCTTCTAACCGAAATGTAAAATAACCACTCCAATATCAAGACGAAGACGCACCGGGACGCCACAATAAAGATCATTACATTCATTACATTATATTTCCTTCCTTAAGCTTGTCATGTTTTATTTCATCCGTTTATTCCGGCTCGTAGCTTGAGAAAAGATCGATTTTTGGTGATTAAAATTAAAAAAGAGAAGCAGGTAAATTAAGGGAGGAAGACGAGGATGCCCAACCAGAGGAATTCGAAATATTAAATTTATCAGTTGTCAGATTTGTCTTAGAAGTTAACCGAAACGAAATAGTGACACTTCCTACCCATCTCTGTTCGATACTACTTAGGTTTTTCTCAGAGGATATTATTATTACTACAGTAAAAGTTTATTCGGATGCCGACAGGTAATATGTATCTAAATCGTTCCGATTTTTACTGGGTCAGATAAATAAACGTTCACATGAAATTTTTGCGTTCACTTGTTTAATTACTTAATGAAACGAGAATATATCACGGTTGTTAAATTTACATAAACTTCCTTCATCCCTGAAGTACAGTCGGACAAGCATCGTTGTTGTAGTACAAGTAAGGAATGCTCTATTGTTCAAATGGGATTTTCTGAATAAAATTTTGTGATGGAGTAATTAAATTAGGACCAACATATAAATGTCGATATATAAACAGGGTTGCTAAATATTTCTAGAAAGGTTTATCAGAACTCCTTGAAATTTGGTATAACTATATGTAAAAGTATTTAAACTCCATCCTGTGAAATGTTATTGAAATTTCCATCGATATTTGTTTTGGAGCTATAACGCCAACTTGATTTTTTTTTAATGGCACGGAGGGTCAGACTTAATAATTTTTTCTGCATTCAGTGATGTAACTGATGTCTTTCTTTATTTGCACTAAAAAGTAAAACAAAACATTAACTTGATTCAATGTGGAGAATGTGAAATTTATTCGGCCTAGGAAATGTTGTCTTTATCTGCCATTAGTTTTTTACCACCTGTGCGTTGATAGAAAAATTAAATAAAAGTTAATAATAATTGTAAAAATCACACACTGAAATAAAACAAAAAAAATATTTTTTAATATTTTTCCAAATTGCATTATGTTAATATTTTTTTACCTTTTACATATTACAGTTGACACCGCTTAATATGATCACGGTTAATGTTATCAACCGCTTAGTGTGATCAAAATGGCTTGGAACGGGCCCACGCAATACCTATGCATTACAATTTTTCCGTTTATTGTGATCAATATTTCGCTTATTGTGATCAATCTCGCAATTCTTATACAAACGGGAATTGCTTTTTTGGAGAAGCGAGACGACTGAAACTAGTATTGTGTTTTAATGAACATTCATTGGTCTCAAAAGGTACATTCGCTTATACCACTCACTTTATACAACCACAATCAGTGATCAAAAACAGACTTAGGTAATCAGCGCATTTTCGACTTTTGAACGAACGAACTCTTTCTGTTTTAAATTTGAGTAGTACTTATGTAAAAATCTTAGTTTATCAGAGAAAAAAAAAAATTCTCAGCCCTTACTTTCTACAAGAACCAGAGGAAATCGAGGGTTCCTTTCTCAGAATGGTAACCAAAATTTAAAATAAATTATATAAAATATAATAAAAAATAAATGTTTATGTACCTTCATCTATCAGCGTAATAATCACTGTCTTGTTCATGATTTTGTTTTGTTTCGAGTGTTACTGACTTTGATGGTGGGGTTCGCTTATTATTATCAGTCGGTTAGTGTGATCAATTTGTCTGAGTCCCAAAGTGATCACATTAAGCGGCGTCCACTGTACTTATATTATTTTAGAAAATTACAAAAATCTTTATTAGTCATGCAACAGTAATGACTACAAATTCTTTTGTTCGACATTTTCATTATTTCAAAAGTTCCCTTTACTGCCAAGATGTTGTAAAACTGTACCAACTGCGATATCTTGTAAGTTTCTGTTTCTGTTTTCATCTGATACACACTGTACGCAGGTAAAGGCTGTCCGCACTTCTTAGAATTTTAGGGG
Source organism: Zophobas morio (assembly GCF_036711695.1). Classification (NCBI taxonomy): domain Eukaryota; kingdom Metazoa; phylum Arthropoda; class Insecta; order Coleoptera; family Tenebrionidae; genus Zophobas; species Zophobas morio. Next base: position 13,820,810 of record NW_026972122.1, read on the forward strand.
TGGGAACGTATACCGTTTTGTCATATTTTCGGTACACAGCAAGGAGAAAATTCCGTTACTCCGCCTCCTATTCGCGGATTTCTACAATCCCATAAAAACTTAGATATAAAATAAACTGGCAAGCACTAGAACTTCCTGGTTTGAATGTTTTGAATTCAAAACGAGAACTTTATGAGAAAAAAACTGAATAAATTTATTACGGGTAGATTTTTGATGGGAAGTACTCGTAGTATTTTTTATTAACAGATCAGTTTGAACCAGTGAGTAATAAAAAACTGACGAATATTGACATGTTGAAAGGGGTACAAGACGAAATTCCTCAGTCAAATGTATAAAAATTAATACAACGTTTGTGTTTGTGTAAATAATGAATCATATTCCCAGATATTTAACTGTTTTTATGCTGCTTTTCAACTTTCATTTTCTTGTTTATTGACTTCATATTAATAATAACTTATGACCGGTTACATATTTTCCATATCCGACATTATTTTGTAGTAAATTCGGCCACATTGTATACTGTAACACTACACCTGGTTGCACCATCTAGATAAACCCTGTTACAATACGTCCTTAACTTACGCTCGGGAACAAAAAAATATAAATTTAAAATACAGTAAAACTTATGTATGATTTTAAATAAAAAAAAGAAAGATTACAAATTACCAGCAAAAAAATAATATTTTAGAATACATCTTAAAGTTCATTTTAGACCGTACAAAATGTTCTGTAGGTACACACAGTTATTCCAAACATGATAATTGATAAATCACTGATCAGAGCTCATGTCGTAATAATCAATGTTGGTTTTTTTTGCACATAATGTAGTTTCTGAATTAATAAATCCATTTAATTTTTTTTGTTGTCTGAGAATTTTATAATAAATTATAATACTACTGATTTTGTTATTAAATATTTATTACACATCTCCGAATATTCCCCGAGTGTAATCTAGGAATGTGTAGTAGGTTACATTTGACAAGTGTGTACGGTGAAATTCGTTTTACAATTACTATGATGTGAACACCAAGATGTTAATAAACTTTTTCGATTTTTCCCTCCCAAAATTCCATGACGTGATTTACAATTTTTTTGAGTAAATTGAATTGAAAATGTGGAAAATAATGCGTTTTCTACCTGTCGTCGATTCTTTTCTTCTTTTTAATCATACGTATGTCGGCTTCGGCTGATTATAAAACATTGACATAATTTTTATGTCTTTGATTTCCACCAAAGACTCGATAACAATTTTTCAAGAAAGTTCAAAAGTTAGGTTTTACAGAAACATTAGTTGTTTTCTAAAAAATTAAAAATAAATACATATTATTATTAATGTTAAACAGATTTATTTGTGCTTCAATGTTCTATCTAAATAATTTTAAAAAAATTTTTATACTATATGTATTATACCTACTACACAGTAATTTTTTTTCCACGCTGGCCCATAGGGATTTACGTACTAGACGGCACCAAATATGTGTATATAATATAGTTTAAAAAAATCCATATTCTATATGGGAATTGGATTATATATTGCACCATTTGCAAAAACGGGAACTACAAAACGTAAACAATGGTATCATGAGTAAAATCCAAGTAATAATTATAATCATTAATCATAATAGTGGACTACCATGGTCAGTTGCACAACATACAAACACTTTTGCGATATACATAGCCGCAATGATTTTATTACGGAAGAATTATACAATCGATATAATTAAATACAATGACGACAATTTAATATTCCTGGATTGGGACAAACTTGTAGACAATAGGCGAATCCAGAATACAGAGGAGGTAATTAAATTTGTGTGCTACAATTATTCCAAAACTTAACAATTGTTTAGTGCTGCCAGACACCATACATAAATAATTTACAATCAGAAACGTTTTATCCTAAACCTACTGTTAAATATTCTACACAATGTAACGTAGGCCAATTTTGAATGTTTTGCTTTCTGTAAAATCGATATTTTAATCGAGCCCAGTTTATTTTGCGATATTTGAAAAAAATAATTTTACTCCTTTGATATTCAAAACAGGTCTTTGGTTTGGTTAATGGCAGGTTGTTTAACAATAGTAGGATTGCAAATTTTAAGCGAGAATAACTGGAAATCTGGGCCGTCAATGATAATTGAAAATATTTGCGTATGCGGGTTATCGTAACAAAAAATTAAATTTGTAAAAAAAATATTGATTAGTCGCCTCTACAAAAGGACTAATCTAAAGCGAAAAAAATGTGCCTTGAGATGCGTTTTTTGCATATTTTTTTGAATTGTTAAATAGGGTGTTTCAAAAACTGATGAATGAACCAGTTAATTTTATTGATTAAATAAAAATTGGCTTATGTAATTTTCCCAAAAGTTTGTGGCACAAAGCTACTGTTTATTTTAACATATATTTATCTACGAAAGTGAACTTGTTTGACTGTGCTTCAGTAGTGGATTAAGTTCTATCTAAATAACTTTAATAAATCAGTTTTTAAATAAGTATATTCGGTGCTAGTACTTATTAATGTAAGCAAAAAACTGAATTAGACTATACTCGTAAAACTCTCAAGAGACATTATTAGGGGGCGAATCAATTGAAAATGCCGGATTTTTTAAAATGTGTTTAACATAGTTAAAAGCAAAAGTTACCAATGCAATGTTTAGGTTGTAGGTTTTCTCCTCTATTTTAAAGAAATTAGCTTATTAAGTTCGCCAAATTAAAAATATCTACTTTACCACATTATAATACTTTCCTCATCAGTAGAGAAGCATAAAGCATTAGCTTAATTTTCGTACGAAAAAAAGGAAATCAAATGAATTGGAAAACCAGTTTGAGTAATCAAGGATTCAAATGAAAATTTATTCCGCTGAATTCTCCATACGTCAAGTAAATTTAGGAGGTGACTGTAAAATCCATCAAACATCATTCGAAACGAGTCGCAGGTGGTCGTACGATAAACGAGAAGCGCAACTTTATCGAATATATCTCGTCAATTTGCACCCCCCTAAAGTAAAATCCGTCAAATAGGGCTGCTTAGGATTATGATGGTTACGATTTCAAATGCTTGTAAGCTTTTGGGGTTGCTTGTACGGAAGTATCAAGGGTTTTGCGAATCGGACATAAAATATGTTCGTGTACACGTGATTCATAAAACCTTTGCTCCTTTTAGACAAATAATAAGAGAAGAGGTCAGGGCGTAAATTAACATGAAAAACGGTTTATTAATGACTTCCAAATTCCAATAAACAGGAAGCAAATGGTAACTATTTGCTGAAATATATTTTACACAATTACACAGATGTTTTGGAAAATGTCGGCCAAAGCAGAACAGCTAACAGAAAAACTTTTGAATGACTACATATAGGACTTCAAGAGTTTGTCATGGACGTATACCAAGAAATGAAGAAGCGGTATTAAATCTTGTGGAAACCAACCCAGACACCAGTATTAGAAGAATGGCGCTTGCTGTTCATATTTCTCCTACTTCGGTCTAGCATGTATAAAATACTTAGTTATCGCTTTATTTAACGTACTTCGGAATCTCAAGTAAATATTTGCGAATTCAAGGCCAAGGTAAGTATTTGTATTGATGAGGCTGATACGTGTTTTATCTGAAAATAACTTTGAGGTCGAACTTAAGAGAATAAAAATAATAGCTAAAAACAATGGTTATTCGGACGAGATCATAGATAATATGTTAAAAAAGAAAATTAAAAAAATCACATCAGCATTAATATATCCTTTAATTAAAGAAACCAATCAATATAACATTTTAACTCATTTTGGAAAACTTTCTATTAAAACTGCAAAAATACTGCAAAATGCAGGCTATAAAATTTCCTTCCGTACCAACAATTCTTTACATAAATTAATAAACAATAGTAAAGACAAGTCACCTAAGAAATCGAATTCTGGAGTTTACATGCTAAGTTGTGGTGACTGCCCCTTAGTATACATCGGACAAACAGGGAGAAAATTTGAGGAAAGGATAAAAGAACACAAATCAGCATTTGTCAACAAAAAATCAAATTCTACGTACGCGAACCACCTTATCCAAGAACAGCATAATTTCAACGACGAATTCAAAATTTTACACATAGAAAATAAAGGAGCAAAATTAAACGCGTTAGAATGTCTGGAAATAAATAGGTACAATAAATTAAATACACTAATGAACGACCAAACCGAAATAAACAAATCTCCCTTACTTAACATAAATTTTAAAAACACCATTGTTAAATCAGGTATAAATTCAGGAATAGCTCTGTAAAACCCCAGTTTCTCTTCTGCCTGAAGACGGTACTGCGTACCGAAACACGTGTAGCAGTGACTACAAATATATTATTTAAACTCTGAAAGTTTTTTTTCATTATTATTAAAACCAAGGTAAGTAGTTCTGCTTCTAAGCTATTTCTGAAGGAAGGTATTTCTCGTCTACATTATTTTTGAAGTTCAATTATTTGAACTCTCAGGGCGTCCTGTCGCAACCATTGTGAGAACGACCCAAACTATTTGGATAGCAGTAGATGAAACTACAAATTCTAATATGCAATACGTTGCAAACATTAAAGTGAGAAAATTATCCGTAGAGGCAGCTGGAACACCGCATCGAAAATATTGGAAAAAAGAAACATTGTAACAGTGGCACGTTTTATTAGTGAGTCGTTAGGTAATTGTATTAATTATTATTAGAACAATCCATTTTTCTCGGATCGATTTAAATTAACTTCAACTTGCATTACTGTTCAAAGTGCATCTTAGTAACGTCAGTCAGATTGGTTATATTTACCAATGTACGGTTGCAAAGTTGCATTAACGTTGTTGCACAATTTGGGCAAATTTGCAACTTTGCTATGTGGGAAGGTCCTAAGTAATCTGAACTTAAATTTGGTCTGTGATCCAATTTCTGTGTTTATAACTCGTTCGAAGGTAGAAATTGTTCGTGTGATTTGTCTCAGTCGGTTTCGCCTCCTTTGGCAAACTTTATACTCCTACGATGTAGGCTACTTTCGACACTAGTACGAAAACTGCTTTGTGCGTCTTTGTTTTATAAAAAATAATAAAGAAAAGTGACACTTTTCTCATTAACAACACTTTTCCAGTTAGCAACCAGCCACCATCACCGTCTCATCCGCTTCATATGTGCTTTTTCAACTAAATTCGCAAATGCTTCTTCAGCTTCGCCAAAAATGCCAAGATCTTTAGAATTATTCATTTTTTACATTTTTTTTAGCATATTTACTTGGTTGTTATGAACACATTTGTTATTATGGTAATTATGTAATTTACACGAACATGGTTACAGGCGCGGATACAGGATTTCGTTCAGGGGGGGGCAATTTTTGTGCAATTTTACCTATCTACCAGAAATTCGTTTTAAACAAAAAAATTATAAAACTTTAGCTAGTATACTCTTTTTCACATAACATGGGTGACATTTGGTTCTTTTCATTACACGTATAGTATCCTAATTAATTGGGAAAAAGGTGTGTTCGGATTAACGATTTGTTCGGATCAGCAATTTTTCCAAAAATCTGAAAGGGAATTGAATAACAACTTCGTACACAACTGAAAACAAACTTCAAGAAATAAACCAAAATTTTATTAAACAAAAATTAAAGAATTCTTAAGGAACAATGAATAATAATAGATACATTCTAAAAAAATATTACTCTGTGACCATAAACACGCTATCTTTTGGAATAAACACCCCGGGATCTATACCCTGAAATTTTTCAGAATTTTTAGATAAATTTTTCAAAAATGAAATTTTCCATTATGTATTCGTATTACCTCCATTATGCAAATTTCGACCCATTCTCGACGATTTTCGAAATTTAACTAAATATTTTCTTGTACATTTTGGACCTCAGAAGTCACTTCTGGCTTCATTTCTTCGATAACTTAAACCATTTGTCCAGAATCGTTGAAATATCGCAATTTTTAAAAATTTCGAAAAATTCGAATTTCACAGCGAATTTTCCGAAAATATTGCTCCGTTACCATAAACATGGTATATTTTTGGAATCAGCACGTCGGGATATATAACTCTGAATTTTTTCAGAATTTTTAGGAAATTTTTTCGAAAATGAAATTTTTCTCATGCAAATTTCGACCCATTTTCGACGATTTTCGAAATTTAACCAAATACTTTCTCTTGTAGATTTTGGGTCTCCGATAACTTCATCCGTTTTTCCAGAATTAGTTAATTAATTCAGTGCTTTGAAATATCGCAATTTTTAAAAATTTCAAAATATTCCATACAACATATGCAGAAAGATCTTGCGTCATTTTTGGAAGTAGATGCATGTTTTCAAGTTCAGATCGGATTGCAAAGTTTTTGTTCGGATTAAAGAGGCATCGACTTCAAATAGCCTCTATTCGGATTACTGCATGTTGAGACAATCGTGAGTTCGGATTATAGAGGTTGTACCGTATTTACAAAATGAAATATGATTTCAAAATTTTGAAATTGGTCAAAATAAAGTACCTCGGTCGTGTGTCAGGGGGGGGCAATTGCACCCATTGCCCCCCCCCTGGATCCGCGCCTGCATGGGTATCATTAGTGAAAAATTATTTTTGAAATTCTGTTTTAAACTTTTGAATACTGAGTACACGAAAAAGTAGCATGTCCTGTGCGTAAGAGAAGTATGTTTTCCAAACTCGTGTAAAAGTTAATTAACTCACTTCGGTCGTTAATTAAACCTTTTACACTCAGTGGAAAACTATCACTTTTCTATTCTTATTAAATCGACTATCGTGTATTATTGTTAATAAAATATAAAATTATAAAATTCACTGTGTGTTTTTACCTTTTTCGTGTATACTTCTAGTAACAAGCAAACAGTAAAACAAAAAAAAATCTAATAAGGGACTAAAAAAAACATCCTAAAGATGAGCAAATTCCAAATTCCTGAAACCCCTCAGACTGAAAGTTTTGAGTGGAAATCGAGTGACAGCAAGAGCATATCGAGTCAGCGGAAGCTGTGCGAAACTTGAAAAGCTGAATTCGACGGGTGGTACACGTAATTTTATTATCAAAGGGATAGGTTTAACTTTAATATTTTGAATAGTTGACATTCCGCTTGGTAATTGAACATGAATTTGGCTTTTTACTTCTTGATACTAAGCTAAGGAAACATTGTCATAGGGTTCATCGGGCGATTGACTACTTTCATATTTTCTCGACGTTTCATAACCCTTAGAGAACGAAAACTTAGTTCTCCTGTTTCCGTTTATCTGTCCGTCTATCGTCTGTTTGTCTGTGTCTATTTTTATTATACAAATAATTTCCAAAACTACTGATCCAATTGTTGTCAAATTATATATACATATATGCTAGGAGTATAGTTTAGATGTAAAACACTGACCAAAATTTGGCTAATCATCCCATCCAACAATTTGATTATGTCTTTGATTAAAACTGATTAATTAGCTGTAGCCACAGCGGTGTGCACCTAGTTAACCTAAATTTCAGTAATTCATCATTTCATTAAAATAGCTATGATTAACTATGATGGTGCTTACAACGGAATATTAATTAATTGAAAGAAACTAATTACAATTAGTCATGTTAAGAATACTATTTAACCCATTATTAATTTTTGTCAGCAATATATCATGCACTGAAAATGAAATAAAGTGTTTCGATGTGTTTGTGGTTTTACCTCAAACTTTGTTATTTAATGTAAAAAAAATGCGTTCCTTCTCAAAAATATAATGTATGAAATCGCTGCAATGCCAACATCATTGTTTTCGAACTACCGGATACTTAGAGTGTTCCAAAACTATATCCTAGTAAAAAGTGAAAAAAGAATATCAGGTATCAAACAGTGTTAATTTAGTATATTGAGAGCTAACTCTATTGCCCTATCCTGTCGCCGTACTAGCACAGAAACACAAAGTTAGATGTTTAAAATTCCAATTTAAATTTCGTTTTCAGAATTCATGAGCAGAAGAACACAGGTGAAAAATTAGTAAACAATTGTTTAGTTTTGTTTTCCTGCAAACATTTTTTTATATATTACGTTAATACTTCTTGTATCTTCCCCTACTGTAAGCATGCCAAACGTTTGTAACCGTGAAAGTTTCTTTATTATACTTCAATTTATCATATCAAATAAAACTTCGACTGTGCAAATGAGAACTGACATCAATCTGGAAAATAAATTGTTCCGTTATATGCATACTTCTGGTCCCAGGTTTCAACACAAAAAATATTACAACGTTTATAATTGGAATGGATGTATTTTTCTCTTCAGTCATTATTCATTAAAAAATGAGGTTTATTTGTCACGAGTTATGTAATAAATGGAAGGCAATAATTGTAACATTTGTAAATTTCATTTTGTATAACTAACTACTTTTTATAAACCCTAAATTTTTCAAACGAAATGACAATATGAGGTCTTATTATTATTACACTGAAAAGTTCTAATTAATTTCTACAGTTTTGTATAAGTATACTAAAAAGTAATTGAATGCAATATGGTACTCGTACTTCATAAATCATATTTGAATTGAGATCCCTTGTCTTGTATACGTAGAAAGAACTTCATTGATAGAATGATGGAATATGTTGTATATTGTAATCGTAACAAGAATAAATTAAATACCCTTTACATTTAAAGCAATTATAACCCATCTTTAATCGAGTATATGGGAACTCAAAGAAAAAAAATCACAAAATAAAAGGGGTTTTGCATACGCAAAAAATGTTGAGACATGAGGGGTAAACATGTTTAGACAGAGTGGATTACTCCATAACATAAAATCCAATATAAAGCATCGTTTACATAAATATATTGGCCTTGCATGTAGAGCACTAAATCTAAAATAACATTTGCATTATTATTAGCTCACTACTTAACCATTCATCACAACAGTAGTACAATACGACAAATTTTTAAAATGCAGTTTTAATACTTATTCTGTTAATTTTATGACACTCCATTTACCGAAATTTCAAAACAAAATCAACCATTAACGTGTTTTTTACGGTTTATTTACTCCTATATATACAAACCGATGCGTGTGATTTTCTTTTTCAAAAAGGTACCAAACGAAAAATATTAGCAGCGTTTTCTTTAGAACTATTTATTTATGTTATCTCTTTATCTATCAGTTGTCCTCAGTTATTACTTATCACATACGGTCAACGTCAAAATGGTCTTGTTTTGACATATAAATACAACATTTTTAGAATTAATATTACACAATAGCCTATGAGGTGATCGAAACTTTAAATTATTCCAATTGTGCACTTAACTCATGTTTTTTTAAATATAAGTTACTCCCATAGGTTTTAGGTTTATTCCCTTTGTTCAAATAATGTCATAAATCCCATACATTTTCCTTATAGATATTTACCTACAAACGTTTATAGGGATCCGTTATCATCTCTGATTATTCTGTGTAATTTTCATATTGGCTGTGATGCTGACACTAAATTTATAAGTATACATAATGCAAAAAAATCAGAAATCACAGCTTAATCTTTTCGTAATTATAAACAATTAATTGATTGTTAGTATGTTGTTGTATTGTTGACTATTCTACAAATTAAGTGGTAATTCTACTCTAACAAGGTCATATTAAATGCAATTATTTATTACACAGTGTGTTTACAAATTTGTGTCACACTATTAATCCTAACCTTAACAACATAATAATAGACTTTCGTGAAGCAGATCTCTCCTTTTTATATTTTAAAAACACTCTATTTTATGTAATAAAATTATACGCTTATAGCATAGAAATAATATTATATGGAAGTAACTTAGAGAGAGATGCGCGTTGTCAACACAGTCGGACAGAGATGGGTTTCTTTGGGTGGCAACACATTGGCGCGAAACTGCCCGGCAATGTGTTTCTGGGAGGTTTCTTTCGTGTTCTCGCATGGTGTGTGAAGGTGTTTTGTTTGCAAAATTACGTTTAGTGGACTCAAGTTACAATTATTCAAATTAGTAGTGTTCTTAGGTTGCATTTTATCGAACTATTTGTTAAATATGGTGAAATAACTGCACGGAACGTGCAAACGGAAGCAAATTTATTTCATTTCACAGGTAGTAATTAATGTTGTATACAAACGAAGGATTTCGCATAATATAAAAATTTTGTTAGATTCCCTAAACATCCCGAATTACGAAAAAAATGGATTATAGCTACAAAAAGGGAGGATTTTATACCTACTGAAAATACTCGTATTTGTGGAAAACATTTTCTAGAATCAGATTTCATAATCCATTTTGGTAAAAGACAATTGAAGAAAGATGTTATTCCCAGCGTCTTTAATTTTCCTGAACATTTATGCAAAAATAAAAAAAACACACTTACTTTACTCATTAATCAATATTATTATTTTTTAACTCATTTTTGGTTATTGTGTTAGTTAATTGTACGTGAATTTAAAAAATTGATCTTGGTAGAGAATTCACACAATTTAATATGTTTAATTAAATTAGTCAAACTGTTAGTTTTTCCGAAAGTTTAATTACTTTTATCCTAAAAATTCAGATTTCCAAATTTTAGCTTGAAAAAACAATTATTGTACACTATTAGATTTCGGTAACTTGTAGAAGATTGTTGTATTAACTGAATTCGTAATGTATTGTAGATTCTGCACACATTTCATTTTATTAAAAGAGGATTTCCATCGCTTAACACGATTTCTGTTATTTTAGATTATATATAATTATAATGTAAGCTGTGAAAATATAGTTTTCATTAATAAACGTTTGTTATAATAATTTGTTTGAACAAATTCGGAAGAAAACGTATTAATTCCCGTGCAAATGAAGCGTTTCTTGCCACTCAGCACGTGACACCCAGTCAGCCGTCCTTTCCCCACTGACGCATAACCGGTCTAGCTATTTCTCTCTTATGTTGATTACACTCGCCTGCGTATGGAAACGTATACAAGGCTCCATCCACTCCTTTATTATATCAATGGCTTATAGTTAGTAGCGCACGATATCGAACTGTTGTCAAATTTTTTATGTGTTAGGAATATCGTGTAAATAATAAAATACTAACCAAAATTTGTCGATCATCCCCACCAACAATATGATGACTTCACCTCAAAATATTTAATAGTGGTACGAAATAAACCCATACGCAGCCCTGGTACGACGCCTATGAGTTTTCTAATATAGTTTCCCCAGTTCTAATTCGGTTTTATGATGTGTAAAAGTTAACTTCCTTAACAATAGATTACTGTCGGTGATGGGACAGTCATAGATAAGGATTTAACCATGATACTGTATAATGTTAACGGCCTGGTTAAATCCTTATTTATCACTGTCCCATCGCCGGCAGTAGTAATCTATTGTGGTACTATCATAAAACCGAATTAGAACTGAGGAAACTATATGTGCGACGATGAGTGCTGGTGACCCATTATCGGTGACGGCGGCGTTCGAATAGAGAAAAATCTGGATGCGATGCCTGAAGTCTTGATGGCGTACTCTAGAACAACCTCGAACGCGGCGAACCCAAACGATCGAAAAAAATGTATGAAGATTTAAATAGAGACAATGTCAGGACCGGGCAGTCGACTCCAGTCGTTGAGAGAATATGAAGTAAATCAAAAACGGCTCAATCCATTTTCTCAAAAATTTGAGTATAAAGTATTGTTATTAGTAGTATTACACTGTAACTATTCAACTTGATATACGCGTTTTTGCTAGAATCTTGATGACGTCATCACAAAATTTTATAATGAAACAACTCACTTGAAACATACACATAGCATACTCTTTTACGTTTACTTTAACACTTTATACATATCGTTATTTTAACTTATAGGGTATATCATAAAACAAAACAAAATTCGCAAAAATAAATTCTATAATAAAGCTGTATTGGATTCGTTTGTACTTCTGGAGCAAGGGAAAAATTCGGTCCAAATAACTTTAGAGCAATTTATACAATTTCGTTAATGACTGCGAATTTCTTAAATTTGCCACTACTCTAAATGATAGTGAGAAACTAACATGAAACGACCCAAAGATATTACTTACCGTAGTGCATCATGATTAAGCTTGAAATATAACTGTTTACTTGACAAATATCAAAACTTGGCAGCTACCATTTCAGCTAATCACCTGATGTTTAAACTTCCTCTATTTGTTTGTCTGAGAAACTTCATACAACGCATGATAATTATAATCCTAATTTTAAACAAATCATTGAATAATTGGGGAATTTATCACAATCAAAATTAGTGTAGATATAAGTAAAGAGCCGCAGTTTTTTTACTCATATTGGATTGTATAACTGGGAATTTTCCAAGTACTTTTTTCCGGAAAGGGTAAAAAATTTCAGTGGAAAAATAAATACAAATACTTAGGTATTATCCACGCAGTTGTAATAATATACCTTCTATATTTATTATATTACATAGAGTAACGTTCAGTTTTGAAAAATAATATTCTGTTTATTAAAGAACATGTTTCGTTAGCGTTTCGTTATTCAAAAAATAAATTACATATTTCTGTAGGTGTAGGTAGGTATTTGGTTGTCATACCATGTAGATAAATCACCTATTAACGATATTTGTAGTTCACTTGACCCGCACAGTTACGAAACTTCAATGAAGGTTTCCGTTATTCGGGGTGCATAATTTGTAGGCAATATTAATTTCACAACATTAATTAAATCGAGTTTCCAAATTATTTCAGAATAAGGGAAGTCAGAGTATACTTTTAGAAAAGAGTTATAAATTATTGTATGTAATTCAATAACTAAAATCCGGGTTCCCTAGATTTTGTAATAGGTAACATCGTTCTTAATTATCGATATCGACATAGGATAAAATTTAATCTTAACGATATATTGTAGTATAGAACAGCAACACTGAATATATTATTATTCATCAATCATCAGTAACAACAATGACATTCCACTTTCATTGCTCCCAAATTGTGCCTCGAAGAAAAACTTTGTCATTGTCGTATGTGTTTACAAGAGAATACATATTATGTTGTATTGTCTTGAAAAACTTTGGATTATGGTACACTCACAAGGTAACCACGTTACACACTCGCTAAACATAGAAAATGATAAATTATTTGTTTGTATTCCATCATAACTAAACATTTTTTTCTGACATTTGATAAAAATATATAAAAAAAATGCTCATTAATTAAAATTATATTTAATAAACTGAATGTGAAATGAACAATAAACAAATTCATGTTGTTGGATATAAAACATTGATGTAGGGGAATTGGATAATAAATTTATCACCATTTTTTTACGAAAGAATGTGCTGAATCTAATTACACTTTTTGGAGAAAATTATAAAATTAAAAAGTAGATGCTAATCCAAAAATTAAGAAGAAATATTTATAAATTACAAATTTATTTTGATTATTTTAATGTACCAAAGATTGTATTTTATTACTTTTCACGGCGTCAAATGTAACAGCCCTTCTGCATTTGACCATTTTAACCTCATTTTATTGCTTTCATTGTAATTTTGAATTAATCGTGTACAAGGAAACGTCTAGAAATGATAGAATAGAAACAGTTCTGCGGTAGCCAATTGCTAAATTTTTGTGGCAGAAATAAACAAGTTTTTTTTTATTTTAAGAGCAATACAGAATAAATTAAAATTCGAAAAGTATGGAAATTGGTGACGATCAATTAAAAAATTACACACAACACGAAAACAGCATAAAATAAAATAAATAAATTAAATCAATTGGTCAAACTGACGGCCTCCATTGGCGAGATATGCTTCATCACGCCGAATTAATGACGTCTGTTATCAAGCCATCATGTCGGGATTTCCCCTAACTTATCGAGACCGTAATGGGTGACGATACTGTCGTCGTTACATTACATTATCGGTGATTATTGTGTCAAATTGTGTCAAATAGTCAGCCATTTAGCCGGCATTTCAGATTCCTTTCGCTCCCGATGTAAGCGCCACCATATGCCAGTTTTGAAAGGGGTGGAAGAGACTTTAATAATGAATCAACGAAGACGACGGTGCGTTGTATTTTTAATAATTTTATTTTAATGTCATTCGTTCTTCGTATCAACTGTCGGCCTTTATGCTTTTTAACTTTTGAATTATTCCATTTACTTTCGAATTCATTGTAAAAGCTGTCTTTTTCAAGACAACTTGTCTCTCTCAAGGTTTTCGTCAAAGTAATTTTTATTTATTAAAGTTATTTTGACGTTATATTAGGTGGGAACGTATTGTTCTAGTCTTATATGAGGGGTAAACTGTTGAATACATAGGCAATGGTTCTACCGTTGATACGATAGTTTGAACAAGAACGGTTCCATTCAGTGTCGTTAAGGAACGAGTAGCTCAGGCATTAAATATTAAGAATATACAATTTCATAAATACAAAAACATTTCTCTAAAAATGGAATTTTATCCCCTCATTGCATTAAATTCATCAAATGAGGAACTATAAAAGAAAAAAAATTTACATGTTAGCAGAAGTTCGTTGAATAGGTTATTTTACCTATGTTAGATTTCAAATATAAAAAAGATTCTAATAGAACATACCTAATTGGAAAAACAAGCGTTGTATTGTTAAGGACAACGTTTCTTAGAAAATATGTTGAAATTTAACTGCCGTCTCACCCAGACCGGTAATACTTATTTGTTGATGAAACGTGGATATTTTTAAAGGAATATCCAAGAAAATCTTGGCAAGATAGCAGCTTCAAAAATGGTAAAAGACTTGAAGGCAATAAATTCATTGTTCATGCAGGGGGAGAAATAGGTTTTGTAGGTGATGAGAGTTTAATTTTTTCCTCTAAATCAAAAAACCAAGATTATTATAGTGATATAGATGAGAGTAAGTTTCAAAAATGGATGTAGGAACAGTTACTACTTCTTAATTTAGATGAGCTTTCTTTAATAATTCAAGAAAATGCCTCATACCATAGCGTTTTACGGAGAAACAACCCACAACAACAACCCTAAAAAAACATAATATCGTGGTTGCACAAAGAAAATATTGAGTTTGAAAACGGTGGTACTAAAGTTGAATTATTAAACATTGGAAAAAGAGAAGGAGAAGAGACATATAATTGATGAAATAATAAAGAAGCTTTAGCCATGAACTACTCAGGACTCCACCATATCAGTGTGAATTTAATGGTATTGAAATCATATTATCAACAGGGAACCGATATTATGACAACCACGTTGGCAGAGATGGTCATGGGGACCAAAATGTTCTAGATACAAATGAAATAATATTATAGTGGCATAGTGCAATGGTTACTGAAGAAGTCGAACTAATTATTATCAAGTTAAATTATGACAGTGAAACTGAAAGTGACAGTGAATAACTGATATTAATACTCCAAATAATATTACAGATCATTATTATATAATAAAATAAAGTACTCCTATGATGTTGGTATGAGATTGTAGGTAAAGTTAAATAAATATGTAACTGTTTCACAAGTTTTGGGATAACTGACTTCAACAAGTGCAAGCAAAAAAAAAAATTTTATATATGCAAGCAAAAAATATACTCCAGTAAACATGCTGTTTACTACACAATAATTAAAACCTCATTAGTGAAATTTTGAGAAGAGCAATCAACAATCAGATCTGATTTTATTTATGACTTATTAATATTCTTATTTTAAATTGTTTTACTAATTTAACTAAAAAGGGCAGCAGAACTTATCTTAGTAACACATAACACTGATAATAATAAATAGAACAATAAAGAGAGCTATGTTGTTGCAAATAAAGAGCAAATATACTAACTATACTGGATTGGACCGAAATTAATCAAATGAAATAGCCGGTGTTCAACGAAGCTTGACAAGAAAAAGTTCAAACGCACGACCATAGTACTGCAAAGACACCCACGTCGTAGCAGTTGTGTATGGAAGCCGGAAAAAGGAATAACGGAATGAAAATCATGATGCAACTATTCGTAAGAGCAAAGAGGAGTAAATAATTGTCTAAGAAATCAATTTAGAAAAAAGCTAGTATGTCATCCTCCAACTTGCGAAATGAAGATGAAGTGAAACAATTAACAAAGACGATGGAATATGAAACATAGAGACCGCCTCAAAAGCTGGACGGAAAGACAGAAGTAAAACGTAAATATGGAAACCGGTCAAAGAAATTGGAATTTCGACAATTCAGCAGGGCATTATTTATGTTTATTAATTAATCGCTTAAGACGAACTCGATCTATGATATACGGTTATGATCAGGGAAAAGAGAATGTCTTCGAAGCGTTTTATGGTTACGGGTTTTTGATAGGGATTATAAGAATTAAGAGTAGAGCAGTATTACGTGAGACCGCATGCAATGCAATGATGAGTAAAGCGAGGATTATTATTTATTATGTATGTGCAGCGTGTTAGAACCGGTGGAATATCGAAAGATCTTCCGTTAGTCGGATAGAAACAGGACAGAAAAGGGCAGTGCCTTAAATAAAGTTTAATGTTTAGTTTGTTACAGAATTCAAACTGTTAATAAACTCTTTGACTTATAAAAATCACTTTTACTTTTTGGTTTGATCTAGCTTCAATCGGTATACCTTAAACAAGGAATAATTTTTCCCGGGAATTACTTATCATAAACAGCAGGATTAGTTTAAAATTTCACGAAATTTATATGCGTTAAAATATTTTTTGTATACAAATTTTTATAATAACAAATAAAATTTACACTTTGTGACACGTGGTTATTTTTCTCTGCACATTCTTAAATTTCTTTCAAGTTATTATAAACGCAGAAGTACCGCAGCCGATTTATGAAACAATTTATAGCATATTTATTAAATAACGGAACATATGTTAAAGTAATTTATCAAAATGGAAATACCTGAATGCATTATTTACTATGTGCTTCTACGCGAAAGTGTTATTAGGCTTTTCACTGCCTGCATATTTTATCCGAACACCTATTTACGAAGCGATGACTGCTTTACAGTGGTTAAATAAATTATGCGGATGATCCATCTTTTATTTTCGCGTCGTAGAAATGTGGATAATATTACAGTTTTACATTCTTTTATATTACAGTGTTTATATAGACCTGACAACTCACTGACGGACTCTGTTGTTACCTACTCACTTAATATACCGGGAAATTTTAACTTTATTTCTGCTCAAGATTTTGTCCTGCAGATTATGCAAAGACACGGATGTTTTTTCACTTAATGCTGTTAACCGGATGTGCTGAATACGTAGTCAATAATTTTTTATTTTAAGTTTAAGTCTGGACGGAATTAGCGGAGTTGAAATCAAGTTGTATAAAACATGTTACTATTTGATGCTATTTTTTCTTACTATGACTGTTAAATGTATGTAAACACATAAACATTCCTGCTGGCAAGGTGATAAGTACGATTTACTAGATCCATCGATTTAGTTCACACATTTTGTAGATGTGTATAGACGGGCAGTTATCGCACAAATATCAGAGAACTTTTTACCCAACATGATAAATGTAGTTAATATTATTTTTGCTAACATTAAATAAATATCATAATTATGAATCGGGTACTTCATAAAATTTAAGATATTAGCTCAAAATACCACACAATATGTTAATTTAAAGAATCCCTATTTAAATTTATTTTTCATTATCAAAATTCATTAAATATTTGGCGAAATTAATACATCAAAGGAATGGATGTTGTGCAAGTTATTCTGATGTCTTACATCATCTTGTTTTTATTTGTACAGATAAATAAACAAAATAAATACGTTTATGTATGCAGGAAACGAGTAACATAAAAGGTTCAAATTTGAATATGAGTCGAAAATTTTAATTGTAAACCATGCCAACTATTCGCAACATACAACGGATTATCATGAGTAAATTAAATAAAAATAAAACGAATTGAACACGACCAGTTCAGTTCGTCAAACAAAAATTATAGTTCACTTGAATCGTAGAGTTGCAGTTTTTGTTTTGTCAGGTGTAGTGTTCGCAGGGCGTGTTTCGTAATAATTGGATGGACGGACGATTTGATCTTGTTCCTGTATTGATGTGGATGTTGGAGTATGCATCATTTATAATGTCAAAAGTTTCCGTCGTTTTTGCTCAGACTTGTCGTGCTAAATTTATCATGTAGCTGAACATCAAAGCATCATTTAAAAATGGTTTTGATTCATTTAATATTGTACCTCGCTTCCTCTACCATAAATGTAGTACGATGATCTGCTGTACCTAATTCTCTAACTCTTTTTCGTAAAATTATTTTTTTTTTCTACTTAGGTATATAAACTAAGGATTTTAAGTGCATGGCTGTTTTCAGAATTATCCTGTAGGATGTGGTGACTACGACTTAAAAATATTTGATTCGCACAAAAAAAATAAGGATCGAATATCTACATTTCGTTTCACACAATACAATACAAAATTGGTGAGTGAAACATTTTTGTTGTGCATTTGGAACAAAGTAACTACATCCAGCATTGTTGTGGAAGATGCTACCTTATAAAACAAATTCACGTTCAATGTAATTCAAAAAGTCACATTTTTAAGTGACTAGTTTTCACTTTATAATGGACTAAAATTACAAAAAGGCGTTCTTAAAACAAGAATGAGACTGTTCTTCAATTATAATCGAGACTTCTCTAATCACCTTTAAGATACCACTAAACTGCAAATTACTGTTCCTTGGGCGTAATAGGCGTCAGTATCTGCCTTACTTCATTTTTGAATAAAATAAATAAATATTAACTAAACTAACCAGTTTGATTAGAACAACGTACTTAAACAAAAAAAATGGTCTAACATTATTCAAGCAGAACTTCCTTCCTCCATGAAGTTACAAATTAACAAATCCAGAAGAATAAAATATTTTTTTAAGATAATACCTATAAATTATATATTGAAAAATGATGTGGACAGTTCTTAATTTTTGATTTGATTTAGTATATAGAAGTTATAACTATAAACATTCTGTAAGATTGTGCCAATATAAATCGCAATTTTCAACTAGGAATTTATTTCAATCATGTTTGGCACAGTTTATGCCAAATTTGACCGTCTAGACGCCCCCCTTAATACGACCAATGTTTTTTTCTAAAACATCAGCAAGGCTTAATAATTTTGGAAACTAAAAATCATAATAAATTAAAAAAATACCCAATTATTTTTAATCAGAAATGTGAAAAATTTTGAAAAACCTACGTAAAACAGCAATTGCTCTTAAAGTAAAATAAAATTCTCTAACTTCGTCTACTAGATTATAAATTACTTTGATATTTTTCCGCATTAATATTGGTCGATATCAAATTTCATACATCTCGTGCACCGGGTGTTCAACCTAAAAAGTCGTCTAGTTGGTGTTGATTTTTAATCAATGGCAGCTAACGCGGAACCTTACCTCACTTTTTCGTATATTAAAATTAAACCTTGTTTTATTTTTAAAGCTTAGTCGATAAAAGAAAATACAAGTAATACTATAGATGTATGGAATTATCGTTTATTTGTTTTAAAGTTATAGCAAAAAACTTTCAGTATTACAAAACATGTCGAAAATGTTGTCCATTTAATTCAATGCACGATAGAATTCTCCTCTTAAAATTTCTACAAATTTCCTGAAGCATAATAGACAAATTCACCTAGTCAGTGATAAAACCAATTACAAGCTCACAAAAACAGAACTGAAAAGGGAATATAATCCCAGAAACCTCAGACAGAATTCAATTCAATACACGATAGAATTCTCCTCTTAAAATTTCTACGAATTGCCTGAAGCATAATAGACAAATTCACCTAGTCAGTGATAAAACCAATTACAAGTTCACAGAAACAGAACTGGAAAGGGAATACGTTTTCAGAAACCTCAGATAGAACAAAATGCAACAACACAACACAAAGTCTAATAAAAGGTAAAGTCTAATTAAGTATTTTAGAGCAATAACCACAATATGAACCAATATATAGAAATATTCTCTCTAGATTCCCCCAGTACCTTTGTAGCAAAAAGCATTAACTGTTTCAACAATTACTTTGCAAAAAAATGTAAACATAAATAAAAATTTCGATGAACTAAAACTTAGTACTTTACCACAACTGGATTCCAACTTTGACGTAATAGTTTTACTGGCAAATAGACTAGTCAAACTTATATAAATTAAATGGGTACAGTGAACCCTAGATATGTTAATGCTTAGTTATTACAACATTATGTTTTAGAAGTAGATCTTAGTTATAATAATGTATCACTGGTTAAATACCTGCACTTCAGAAAGGATTTGTGCAAACAGTTTATTCATGGAAAACCTATAAGGTTCGAATACAAAGTTTGGAGCGCTAACACAAGAAGAGGGGGTACCGCGTCAATTCGTCGCGCACAATTCGTCGCGCGACAATTGATCGCAACACAATTCGTCGCAAGTACAACTGGTCGCATGCGACAATTGATCGCAGGCGAAAAATTATAGCATTTATAGAAAAAATAAGTAATTATTATGAATGAGAAAAATAAAATAAAGTGCTATATTCTCAAAAATTTCATTATTTCTAAAAAAGTGTCAAAATATATACATACGTGTTCCATAAAAACAGTAACTATTAGGCTCATTTCCGACTAAACCAAAGTGCAAAAAAGTGAAAATATTGTAAAAATAATTTTTTTAATGCTAAAACATATTTCGTCGGTATGGTACTGTAATGTTCATTTGGATTATTCGTCTTATTAATTAGACACTCAAGTAAGTGATGCATGCTTTTTTTCTCACAAGTTTAAAGTTTGTCAATTAAACGAGTGAAAAAATAGCTTTCAAAACGTGTTACACACGTCATTTTTTTTTTAATAAAAAATGGCTTTAAAATTATTACAACTGTCAAAGTAAAATTTATGGATTTATCATAATCAATAAAATCGTGAAAAAACTCTCGTTACAGTTTTAAGTGAAAAAGTATTATTTTCATTACGTTTGATAGTTTAAAAAATTAAATATATATTTTTTTAAATAAATTTGGTGCAAAGAAATTTGAATTTATATATTAACAATTAATCTTGGAGTTTACTGCATTCTATGCAGAACATTTTTTGGTCACTACAAATTAGTTCTGGATTATCTTTAATCCGTGATAAAACCAAAGATGTTTTTTCATTCAGAACTTTTTTGAACGCTCACTGTTAATGAGACGCTTGTAGGAACGAAAGAATGAATAATTTATCTCATTCCCCTTGCTAAGTACCTACATACCAATCTCCACTTTTACGCCATTTGTGTAAAAAAGATCGTAAAAAGATTAGTTTTGGCCATGGAGCAAAGGATATACTCATACTGGAGGAAGTGCCAGACTTAAAATGATGGTTTCGGGCCAAACCGGTAAATTGTCATAAACAGTACCCCTCATTGCCCAGCTAAGACTGCCGATGACAGTGACGTAGGACGTACCGTTTTTTTTTTTTTAAGCGGCTCATGGAATAAAAATTGTTGAATAAAACAATGCACATAACAGATTTATATTATCTATTAATTAATCTTATTCAAAATATTTAAATCAATCAATACATCACGAGTAACAAGTAATACAAATAGTGAATACCGTTAAAAAGTAGAAACAACCAGGACGACGACGCCACTGAGTAGTAGTTATTCGCAATGGCGTGACTAATTTTTAGCTTGGGAAGTTTGAAAAGTTTATTGAGGGGAATTTCACTCGGAAGGCCGACTATTCACTCAGAATTATTTGCCTAATCTACGTAGGTGGGCAGATGTAAACTGCGGGTTTAATCTTCTCCAGCCCATGTTGTAAATTTTTGTAGGATGCAAAGTGCGGAGAATAGTAAAATCAGGTAGCAGCCCGTAGCAGGGTCATTCATGGAAAACTGCGAACCAATTATTTTTTCCTTTTTTTTAGATCTAAGAGCTATTTTACACGGAATTTTTAGAAATAATTTTCTCGTGATTAAGCAAGGTACTCGAAGCAAGCCCTGACAAACATGGATTAAGCATTTCATTTTAAATTCAGTTAGTATCAAATGGTACACGGGATTCGTATTTTGGGTTGCGTAAAAATAATTTTCAGAAGTAATTTTCTGGTGACTAACCCTGTATATGTATTTTTTACACATATGGTACAACTGAATTTTTCTTCAGTACAATACGAGTCACATAATAATAATAAAAAGTAAGTTTTTAGTTGCGTAAGTACCTATACAGGGTGACTGCTAAATAAGTGCAAATATTTTAACCACGGCATCCCCCACCCTAGTAGAGCCGAAATATAGAAAAAACAAATTAAAAATCGAATGGGGCAAAACCCCCATGAACCACCCTCGATACGAAGGCACTGAGCCACCTTGTAAACAGAGTTGGAAAAACGTTCGAATAAAAACGACCTAAACACTTTCAGTTTCAATTAAAAGTAAAACCGACTTTTTGCTGCTTATCATTCGTTCATTCATTTACTCATTCATCATCGTTGAAGGTCAATGTGAAAGTTTTTTGGTAATTTTGATTCTGATGGATGTTTGGTCCTTGTCACAACGATTTTAGATTGTTTATTGGAACAGAAATAAGAGCAACTTAGAATGCTACTACCTTTTTACAAGAAATTTTGAAAATGTTGTCCTTGACTAGCAATACAGGCGTCAGAGCGTTGCAAGAGGTGTGTTGATAGGTAAAAACCACTTTCACTTGTTGAAGCTCTTCGATAATTTCTGGACACTGTTGATTTCCACAAACGAACTGTTTCATCCAACCGATACACATTTATCGAAAACCGTCTCTTGCAATCGTATTTGTGGACGAGCATGTGGAGTTTGATCGGACAAAAAGTGAGTTACACAAGGTGGACAATCAGCGGGCTCCAAACCCTTTACTTTGTCAACATGGTATGGATGTGGCCGTATTTTTTAATGTAGGATGCACTACAAGCTGTGAAAATCCAACTTCTTCTTTCTGTCCTATCACGGCCACGATCGTGAGTTTGAAGTTGAAGATACCATGATCTCGGAGTTTTTCTATCACTAATGCAAATGTTCGCCCACACCAATTACCATATCGACACAATCTGCATGGGAAAACTCCACCATAAACCGATTTCACCGACCGCTCGATGCTAACTGGCCCTTCTCGTGTTTTTCACGTTGGGATTAAAAAAGTGCCTGATAAAGTCACTTTTTTGGTTTTTAATCCGACTCGCTCTATTCCTTTCATTGTAGTAATTATGTAGGTCACAAAACAGTCCAGCGGCGCGTACAACAATTTACATTTAATTTCAAATAATTTTTTCTAGACACTGCTACTACTTAGGACCGTGAATTTTACCCAGTGACATAATCATATTGTGAGCTATTCCCCATTTTTTTTTTGCATGTATTTCGCAATCACCTTGTATTTCTTAGATTTCCCGGTAACACAAAATTATTCTTGTCGCTCTAACAAAAGATTTTGCAATATATATTTACAATACACGTAAACCTTTCTCAAACCCTGTAAAAGATCCGCTGCAATTTACGAGGGATTAAAATAAGTATTATATCCGTCCAGTGGAATTTACATTCACTGCCTATGGATACTCTAGATGTATTATTAGTTCATAAATTTTATTGTTTGGTGATATGTACTCGTATAAAAATTGTTGTTAAAAATATGATTTTTAATCTAGTTAAGAACAATAAACACTTTTTTTTTATGTTGAGTACTTATTATAATGAAGCTAGTTCCTATAATATAATAGGTAAAATAAGCAACGACATAAATAGTAACAATCTCTTTGAAAAAAATAACCAAAATGACAATTTATTAATAAAAAATCTTATGTAACAAGGTGTTTACGCTCGTATTTTTTAATTTTTAAAGTGCAACTACAAACTTCGTCACTTATCAATACTCAAATTGTTTTTAATTCGATATTTACACCCTACCTGATTGCTAAATTTATTGCAATTTAAAATTCAGAATACAAAATATTTAGTTTTAATAAAAGAAAATACTTCCCGATGAATTTTACCTTGCGATCAATTGTCGCTGCGATCAATTGTCGCGCGATCAGTTGTTTGCGACCAGTTGTCGTAAATCAAAGAGGGTATCAGGTGAATTGCAAGATTTATCAAGGAAAAGATCCTAAATGGACCCAAAAGTGGGAAAACATATTTGGAGAATGCGCGTTATCATTTGTAACAACGCTGAGTGAACTACCTGAAGAAAAAATTTTATTCAATAATAGCAAAATTAGAAATTTTGAAACCAAATTCAATTTTATATCAGGGTTACTCTTTTAAGTTTAAACTTCACAATCTGTCTTAAAAAAAATTTTTAAGGTCCATAGTTCACGCGTCGAGTAAGAGTCAAGTACTGTACAATGTAAATACTTCTTAGATAGTAGTCGGTTGTGGAATTGACCCTTTTTCTGTAAGCAAAGTGAGCAGACATTATATAAATTCCAATGATACAGAGTGAGACAACATCGCGCAGGCGAAGTCAGATTTTTGGAGCACCAAGTTAAAATTAACCAATGAGCGACAGATTACGCATGTGTAGCCGGTTGCATTCTGTCAAAGCGGTTTGTTGTCACAGCACAGTATAGATATCAATCAGTAGAGACAACTCGCTGTTTTTACTGACCCGTTTTCATGGGTGGTCCTTTGTCTTGTGAGCGTATGAGGGCGCGCAACGCAAAGTACTTCTCTTTCTTACACATTGGGACATTGAACTGCGGTACTTTTGTTATCTAGTGACGTTAATGCGAATTGTGAAATATTTGAAATTTGGCAGTTTAGTTGCATTGGTTTTGATGATTTAACTGCCCATTCACAATGGATATAAGACATAAGAACGAGCGCATAACATAATTTACGTTTTTGATTTGTGTCTGGCTTATGCTTATCTACGTTCACAGTGGACAGAGTGAACTCTGTAAGAATTGTTAAACTGCGCAAACGCAGAACGGAATAACTCCCGGCTAAACATAGAAACGGCTAACCTCAAACTGAGTCAATCAAAATATCTAACCTACAATTTCATACGATATTCGAACTTGACAACTCGCAGTACAGAACAGACTCGCAATGTGAAGCTTTGATTATAATTTATATAATATAATCAAAGGTGTGAAGTGCCAAGTGCCAACTGTCAAAGGAAATTCAACAGCAGCATTCAAAAGTCCCTAGATTTTAACATAAGTTTGACATAATTCGTGCACAAAGTTGAACTTGTTTCAACTTTGTGTACGCACACAAGGATTACATAAAACGTTCATAAGCATAAGAATTACGTTCGTCCACTGTGAACAGGGGTACACGTTTTCCATCGTTTCAACTTTATGTATTTATGTAAGCTTTATGTACTTGTTATGCGTTATGTCCATTGTGAATGGGCAGTTAGGCTGATCTTCCGGTGTAATTATTGCAGTTAAGTGTAATTTTCACACAGACATTTTAAAAAGCGTTGTTCACGTTTTCATAGAACCATTGTTTACTGTTTTTTTTTTTTTTGTAAACAAATTAAATGTACATATATTAGCATTTTCTAATAACGTTGAATTTTACAACCATTTACAGCCATCATGAAAAAGAAATTAATGAAACGTAAAATCGTAATCAGAGAAGCGGGCCACATCTAAATTTCAACATGGCATCCCTGTTATAGGGCGCTTAATTAATTATTTATTATAATAGACTGTGTGGTTTCTAAGATCAACTAGTTATAAAATGTTATTGTTATTACACTATTTTTAAGTCTTTTCCAAAAATTCATTTGCACAAAGTGTAGTAAATTGTGTACACGAATCAATTTTAAAATTAAGCGTTTGTGATCCTTTTTAAATTAGGTGGCGACATCTAGAAATATTTTGGACAACGACCACCGATGACGGCTTAAAATTCGGGTCAAAAAGATCAAAGGTGCCGACACGAGTTGTCCATACTGACTGTTGTCTATACTGTGGTCACAGGCCTTTGCTCTGCTGCCGGAGTGCCGGATACTATTTCCAACGTGGTTTTGAAGATGCGTGCGCACGGAAAGTCACGATGGAAGTTTTACGATCTTACAGGAAAAGGGTCAGCCTACTTTTCTGGATGTACACCAATTTTACTCTAAATTGCTTTGTATGTTTATTTGGTTATGTGTATACGTACAAACAAAGCGTATTTAAAAAACAATTTAAAAATTATTACAAACAAGGTAACCCTCGTTAAACTACTTCGATGAAAAAACACGAAGGACTAACCATACTAAAAAATGTTGGAAATATATATCACGCAGCACTAAAGTGCATAAAACCAGTTTCAAATAAACACATATTTATCGTTCTTTTCACCTTTTCAACAACTTCTGCAACATTCTTTGATTGATTTTATCGAATAACATGTAATTTCTTCCTGTAATTCCCTTATTAAATTATTAAGTTGTTCTTTAAACGCCTGGTTTTTCAAATATGAGAATACTGAGAAATACAATAGCACAATCAGAATAACTCATTGTAGTCCCCAGTTCTAAACTTTTCCAAGCAGCGGATTCTTGCGACTCTTGCGAGTAAGGAGCCAACCAGCCATTCCAATTATGCACCTGATCCTCGCGTTGCAGCAATTAACCTTCAGGTGGCGGACTGTGCGCTACAAAACAGGATTAGTTTTTCCTTCAAATTCACGTGTATCCAGCAGCGTTCATACTACACATTATATATAAAATGGAAAGATAATACAATTACAAAGTCAGTTTTATGGTACAAAATACTGAGAGAATAATAACTGTTAAAGTACGTAGTGTTAACTTAAAATCCTCAGTAAAGGCAGCGAGGACGCGCTCCGATGGACGAATTGAAGGTTACCCGCACAGGTCCTCTTTCTGCTTATTATAACTGTCATACAATTTCTATACTACAAGTGAGTTCATTATCATATAAGACGATAAAGGGTGTCTTTAACCATCGAGTGAAAGATGTTAATTCTCCAGTGACGATAGTCATTCATGACTATGAGAGAATTATCTTTCAGGAGAAGTTAATTTCCCTTTATTGTCGTGTATAACATTCTGTTTTTTTATAGCATAATGTAAAGATAATATGAAAAAATATTTAAAAATTTAAATTTAAATATAATAAAAAAAAGAGTTGAAGTTTTAACTCAGCGTTGTCAATTTATATAAATTAAACACGTATACGGGGTGAAGTCATTAATTTTCTCTTAAAAAGATAATAAAGGTCAAAAATATGTTGCAATTGTATTTTTTGACAAAATTATGATTAATGATGATAATTGGGTAAATTAAAGTAAATATCCATGTATTGTCAATTGTTGTTTATTATAAAATATACTTTTTTTATTTTATGGATCACATAGAAATATCATAATTAATTTATTATAATTATATTGTATAAAAAAAAATAAATAAAGTACAATGTGTAATTTACCAACTAAAGTAACAAGTAAATATTTACAAATACTAGAGCAGTATTTATAACTTATTTGATTTAAAATACAAATTACTGTTCAATCATAGCGTTATCGCCTTCGGTATCTTTATACTTATCATTTAATACAGTTATTAGTGGCATATGGTGACTGAAATGAGTGATATAAATATCCGTTCTTAAATGAGTAATAAAGCGTGTGAAAATGGCATCAATTGTTGTACCTAATTTAGTCGTTGGAACAGTCAAACGAACACATTTTATTAAATAGCTCGATCAGGCCCACGCTACTCTCGCGCTCCCACTCCACTCGGCCAAACTTCGCTTGAGTCGAACTACCGCTTTGAAAAGGATGTGCCGCCCGTCAACGCGTAGGCACACTAATCGCCTCACCGCAATACACCTGCATGCAAGAATAATTCGTCAAGCAACTTCTGCACTGTTCCGAGAGTTGTATATGCATCACTTCTGCATCCTGCGGGTCGTTGTGGTCTTTGATACTCTTTAAATTCTGACAGTGGGTGTAGGTTGTGTTCTCTTAGAGCATCCTGGGGGTCCTAAGAGACGGAATCAGCACCACTCCCTGAGGCGTTTCATGTACATATTCGACCTCGACACCGACACCGAGTTCGAGATCCAACTCGACATCCTATTCCGGCGCGCGGCGTATACGTGTTCTATAATACGAAACGAAAGAAGTTAAAACTCCAATAATAATTTAAATATCAAGGTATATTTTCATCGTAGTACCTAGTAGGTATGAGTTGCTATTGAGCTTGTATATAAACTTTTCATTTTTACAAAGGTGGATGCAGAAAAAAATGTGTGAAAACGAATTTAAAGATGAAAAATTCTCGTCGAACGTAGAGTAAGAAGCGTTAGAAGCAGTAGGTAGTTTTGAACATTGACACGAAAAACGGCTAAAAATAAAAGAGTTTGTTTTGTACTACAATTCTGGGAAATGTACATGTTATCTGGTTGAAATAAAACTTTTGGAAATATCCAAGGAAGATTCCACAAGTGTACATAGTAAACGGGTCTTAAATTGTATCTAATAACATAGTCCTACACGTGCAGTTTTTGAATTTTGAAAAAATTATATAAAACCATTTTGCAATTTAATTTTGAATCTGCAAAACCGCATGCTTTGAAATCTTGCACACGTTTTAAAGTTATCATAAGCATGGTAAATTTTTGATCAAAATATATGTGCTTGTCTCCCCAAACAATTGATGACACCTCAAAATTGTGGTAAAAAAATGGTGACTCAAAAAAATTAATGTATTAGTCAATTTATTTTTATTGAATAAATCAGGAACTTCAGGGCCGAATGCTCGGAAAACGTACAGACGGTTTAAAGTTATTGTAGACATGGTAAATGGTTAATCGTCATCCCAAAATTTTGTAAAGTAAAAACTCATTTGAAACTTAAACGTAACACGGTTCTTTACATTTACTTAACATTACATACATATATTTATTTCAACTTATAGGGGTTCTCATAAAAAAAATTAAATTAGCAACATCAAATTTTATAGTTTTTCAAAAATGCTGGATATGTTTTATTGTAGTCCAGGGGCGAAATAACCTTCGAATAATTTTTTGGCACTACATTTGATTCAGATGCGGCGGATGGCTTCATTCACGCACATGCAGTTTAGTTAAGCACCAATTTTCAGGATTTTAATTGTCCTAATCGACTATAAAACAGCGTATAGTTGATATGCGTTTAAATGCGGGATTACGGCATTCATTCGTGCCGTAATCGCTTGCATTATAAATTAATATTCTCATCATAGTGTGGCGCTCCAAGTGAGCGGATGTATAATTGCTTACTGAACTAACTTTCTAGTTGCCAGCCCAAAATGGGCCCTAAAGTTAAGAAGCAAGGACCTACTGGTTTGGGTGATTTAACAAGTGTCGTCAATCAATGTTTGCTTGATTTCTTTAATCAGTTTACGTTGAACTGTGGTGGTGCCACCAGTTGTGCAACCGCTCAGGAAGAAATCACCAGCTGTAAGTCTCTGATTATGGCTCAATCGGCGTTAATACATCAGTTGCAAAGTGACATAAAGACTCTAAAATCGGAGGTACTGCAAATGAGAGCAAATGGAGGAAAGGGCCTTAATACCCTTGGATATAGTGGCGAAAATCGAAGATTATCAATCACGAAAAATGATACCAAAGAACCAGCGAGTAGAAGCTGAAGTTCACTCTAAACAGAAAGACAATGAAAAAGATTTGGAGTTAGTGATACCAAAAAAGAAATCAAGAGCTGTGAAGAGGCCGGAAAATAAAAATAAAAATTATGTAATTGGTACAAACCAATCTGAAGAAACTTCTAGCACTTTACTAGTGGCACCAAAGAAGGCCTTTTGGTACGTTTCACGACTCAGACCTGGTACTACGGTCCAGCAAGTAGTCGATTTTTTAAATCCCGACTTCCCTGAAGTCAGATGCGAACCCATTGACTCCAAATATCCTCAACATTACTCATCGTTTAAAGTAATTGTCAACTTGGCCAATAAAGACAACATCATGGACCCCAATATATGGCCTCAGGAAACTTACGTTGCCCGTTTTTTTCACAGAAAAGCCAAGACAGAAGAAGGAGGAGGGGTGAATTGAACTTTCCACCCACAAACCCAGAAAGTACTATATTTATGAAGATCAATAATAATCAAAACGTAAGCTTTCATCAATTATCGGTAATTAACATATTTCTTCTTAATGTGCAGTGTTTAAGTAATAAGGTTTTACAATTAAACGCTTTCTTACCTACAGCGGAATCTATTGAGATATTATGTCTAAATGAGCATTAGTTGACAAAAGATCAGATAAATGCTATACATATTGACAATTATAAATTTCTCTCCTACTACTGTAGACCACCCAAATGACATGGTGGGGTAGGTATTTTAGTACAAAACTCTGTTGTTAACAGTAAATCATTTTCTGTAGATAGCTAGTGTGTAAATATCCATTGTGAACTAGCAGGGATTACAATAGGTAGTACAGTAATTGTAAGTATATATAGATCCTCTGGCGGAAATTTTGATGTATTCACTAATATCATCGAGATGCTGTTGAGTAGACTGATCAAAAGTAAAAACTACATTATCAACGCCGGTGATTTTAATGTTCAGTTTAATACTTCACAAGAGCAGACGTGTTATCTGATAAATATTTTTAAATAATTTATAATTTTTAAACAATACATGAGAATACAAGAGACAATGCATGTCTGGTCAATATTTTTACAAATATCCCTAGTAGAAACTACATCAGCACAGTTTATGAACCATGTTTATCAGATCATAAAGGTGCTTGTCTGACTTTCATCCCCCCGCATTTTGTACCAACAAATAAGTGTATAAAGGTTTCTCAACCAATAACTAAACAGGGCCTCTTTTCACTATACAACACAGTAGAAAATATATACTGGAATTTATTGAATGACACTACGTTAGACTGCGAGCAGTGTTTAGAAATATTTTTAAATAAATTGTTAACCAATATGAACCAGTGCTTTCCTTTTATCAGGAAAACTTATCATAGCAATACTAAAGAACTGAAAGTAAACTGGTACACTAATAAACTAAAAAAAAATGCGTAACACTTTAAGAATACTCCATGATCTAGTGGTTCACAATCTTATTGATAAATAAATCCTTAAAGCTTACAAGAAAGTGTATAATTCCGAACTTAGTAAAGCTAAAAAAATGTCTTATGATCAATTTATTTCAAAAATCTACTAATAAATGTAAAGCCATGTGGGATGTAATTAAGTTAAATAGTAAGAAACTTGCAACAGATGTAGATATATCTATAACTCCGACTGAATTCAATGATTATTTTGTCAATTTACCTGCAAACTTGCTTAGCAATAATCATCGTGTCAACTCTAAATTCACTGACTACTTGCCAGAAATTAAAACCAAAAATTTTGAATTCAGGGAAGTTACTTACAATGAAGTTAGAACAGTCATTAGTAAAATAAAAAACACAACAAGTAGAGACGCGTTTGGGATAAATGCAATACAGTAATTAAAACATTGACAAATGTAATCCTGATACCATTAACAAAAATAATTAGTAAATCCATTCGGGAGGGTGTGTTTCCTAACAAATTGAAAGTTTCGAAAGTTATTCCAATATATAAAAAAAATGACCCTTCTGTTGTTTCAAATTATAGACCGATATCTCTCGTACCGATTATAGGTAAAATATTGGAGAGCATACTCAAAGTGCAACTTAATGATCACTTTGAAACTAATGGATTGCTACATAATTCGCAATTTGGTTTCAGGAGCAATAGATCAACAACACTGGCTCTAAACTCGATATGCGATGATATTTTATATAACTTTGAGGCTAAGACTTACTCCTCATTGCTAAGTTTTGATCTAACCAAGGCGTTTGATTGTGTAAATCACAAAATACTTTTGGATAAACTTAAACATTATTGTGTCAAGCAAAATAGTATTCAGTTACTAGAGTCTTATTTAAGTAACAGAACTCAGTTTGTGTTTTTTAAAAATAGTCCTTCTTGCATTAAGTTTATTACAACAGGTGTTCCTCAAGGGTCGGTCCTTGGACCGTTATTGTTCCTAATTTATATAAACGATCTCCCCAATTGCATTAGTATCGGTAAAAGTGTACTTTTTGCTGATGATACGTCAGTTGTAATTAATAACAAAACATATGATCGACTACTCCACTTAACAAGCATCGTTGAAACGGAAGTAAACTGTTGGTTTGCTGCTAACAACCTTTTGCCCAACAAGCAAAAAATGCAAAGTATAATATTTTCTCTTTGTCCTTTGAAAACGTACACAGATCCAATATTATTTCTAGGTTTGAAGCTAGATGCGTACCTAACGTGGGAAGCGCATATACAGTTTCTTCTAGATAGATTATCGGATAAGCTATTTTTTCTCCGTAGGCTCAATGATATTGTTTCCACTAATGTTTTGGTTACAGCGTACTACGCGTCAGTACATAGTATCATCTCATACGGTATCCTAGTTTGGGGACATTCAATGCAGTCAAAAAAGATTTTGGCCTTCCAGCGAAAATGTATCAGAGTAATAGCTGGAAATTACTATCGAGATAATTGTAGACCTTACTTTATCAGATTGAAGATATTAACGCTCCCTTGCGTCTTTATATTCCAATGTTTGCTTTACATTTATAAGCACATGTCAAATTACACCACTTATGAACACAATTATTCAATTAGAAATAAGCTAAATATTAAACCTGATTTCCTTAGATTAAGTAAAACAAGAGACAGTTCATTTTATTATTGTATTAAATTCTACAACGTGTTACCACAAAGTATACGTCAAAGTAACTTTTTAACTTACAAAAAATTAATCAGAAAATGTTTAGTTGCTAATGCTTTCTATACCTTCGAAGAATTTTACAATTATCGTTTCACGCCTACTTAGGTAAATAACTTTAGTTTATCTCTGTATAATGTATACAATGTCATTCATACACACATGTTAAGACGAGTGTAAATTTTATCAAATATTGAGCACAATAAACGTTATTATAACATCATAATATACTGCTAAAAGAGTGTATGTATGTCTACATGCAAATTAATAGTGACCACACAACGCCGATGATGTGGTGCTTTAATCATTATTAAATTCAAAAATAATTTCCCGTGGCAAATTCCATTCAAAGACTAATTTTAATATGATTTAAAATTTTCCATGTACAATTAAAATTAAATTCAAGCTCACATCTCCATTCACGTGTACTGCAAATTCTGCACGTTGTACATGCAGTAATGAAATTATTGCGCATATTTAGGAAATATAAAAAATATTTTAATAAAAATACGAAGTTAAGTAATATCTTATACACAAAAATTGCATGTTCTCAAATTTAACTGTAAAAATCCTCTACTTTATTTTAAATAAACATAAAACACAAAAAATGAAATTTCTTTCTCTCTTTCACATAAACTTGTTTACTCATAAATCAGGAAACGTTCCCTTAAAACATTTATTAAAAAAATATTTGATAAAAGACCATATTATCCTCTTGGTGAATGTTATTTTTTGTGTTGCATGAATAATTTATCATATTTTATGTAATGGTAAATTTGCATAGAAAGGCTAAGGACCGGCTGAAGTAAATACATGAAAAACGGAAATCCATTCAGCGGAAAGATTAAATTTTTTTCGGAAGGAAATTTTAACAAATAGGTGGAACACCTGTGATTTATGATAGAAGAGTATTAACTTCTAAGAACTTCTTACTACAGTGGTTTAAAAATCGGCCGAAACTCATTTGTATAATACGTGCAGAGTATTTTATCAATTTCACAGTGTAGCTATTATTGATGTCTACCTGTGGAATTTAATTTTAAAAAGACAAAACTTAATCTAGTCGAACATGAATATTGAATTGAAATTGAATAATCTACAAGTGCAAGTCGTAAGATCATGAAGTTTACGTCTCATGTGTGCGTTATCTTAAGCTCGGCGTATGATCTGCCCACGTTTCGCGTTAATTAGACTATGTAGAAAATTTTGATGAATTTTTTGTGTATGTTAATCTTTGAGTGTTTTTGAACAGAGAGGCGGATTACACATTTTAAAGAGCTGTGGTGTTGCATATATTTGACTTTGGCTTTTAGTTTAATGTTAATAAGCTTCATCTACGTAATTAACATTCTTACCCTTTCTTTGAGCTAGTAGGTGGATACAGAGCAAAATGTAAAGAAAACCTTAAAAAAACGTTAAAAAACAAAACCGTAGACACTACATGCCAAAGCTCGCAGATTACACTATTGCCATGTAGCGTTTCTGACAAAATCAAATTATTTAGCTTAGTTTCTCACAAAGTAATTGATGGTTAATGTTTAGTACCAGATGACTTATAAAAATCCAGCATTGCCAGTATTACGTCTAGATTCTTGTCTCTACCAGATACTAGACAATTTTAGATATTGGTTGTATGGTTCCAAAAGGTTAAGAAAAAACGTGTTAGAATGAAAAACGCAGTGAGTGATTTATTTTACTAACGCATTTGTTGCATATTCACATCAGTAAATAAAATAAAACAAATAAATACTTCACGAAAGAGGACTACATTCATAATATAAATTCAATAATAACTGACATTCAAAATTTTTGTCAACTAAGGCATGACGTTTTGTCTTAAAAACATCCGTGCCAACACTAAACATCCTTTCCGCTGCAGCGCTAGATGGAATTGTCGTGGGGCAACATGTTACATATTTTACCAAAAATTGAAGAGCCGATTCTTCTGCGCCTAATTTCATTCCACTCTAGGTACAAATAAAAGTTCGATGCCAACTGCAATAATTTGTAAACAAAAATTTGCATTGGTGGGAGATTCCAAAATATCTTATTGGTTACTTGTAAATCTATCGTAAATATTAGTCCACCGAAAATTACCTGCGGACGCAAATCTTTTAATCTTTAATAAAAAGGATGTTCCTAAATACTTAGAAGGGGGCTACAAAATAATGTAAACCTAAAAGTTTGTCTTTAATTGCCTTTTACTTAGCGTTGTGACTTGCAGATTAAATTTAGAAAACCTTAGAGGTTGGACACTCTTATAAAATTTTATTGTCGGATTCTGTGGGCTCTATCAGTTACCTGTTATAGATTTGAGTGGACTAGAAAAATGGCTAAAGTTTGTTTGACTATCTACAAATTTTAAATATTCTGCTCCTCTTTACTCAATTATTTATTAAGATATTTTATTTCTGTAAAGCGCAATGGATTTTTTAATACAATATCTACTAATGTACCTTTTTGAAAATTTAAAATTGATCCATGAATAGCGAAAACCAGATTTCATACTCATTACAATTTTAACGCGTTGTAGTTTTTTTTTTAGACAATAAAATTTTAAAAAAGCGGAAAAGTAGTCTGGGTAGGGTTTTTAGGCTCATTTCAACGGTGTGAAGTTTATTACAATCGGACGTGTACTTTCGGCAAAACTTGGGCACAACTTTATATGATGTATTTACATATGCTGGAATATGCTTTAGCTCATCCTTAAAATGATGAAGAGCTTATATATATTATGGTTACCTGGTTTCTTAACAAATTCTGTGCTTAACTTCTTAGCTCTAGTATTTTCTGGCAATACTAATATCATAATTATTTGCACGAAGAGCAAATTCTGCATCCTATATGTTATTCAATGCATTTAGACACCCTTCACGAGATACATTTCTGAAATTGTTTAAGTCGTATATACGGCCAATTTTGGAATATGCCAATGTTGTGTGGTCACCAATTTTACAGCGGGATAAGGAATTGCTGGAAAAAGTTCAAAGAAGGGCTACAAAAAAGGTATTGGGCTATAGAACACAAAATTATCAAACCCGATTAAGATGTCTAAATCTTACATCATTGGAACAACGACGGAAGAGGGGAGACTTGATATTGGTTTACAAGATTTTTCACAATCCAAATATGTGCCACCTCAGAACCCTTTTTGACTTGAATGCTAACCAATTGCGAGGGCACGTTTACAAATTAAAAAAGCAATCATTTAGAACTATTGTTCGAAGGTTTTTCTTTTCTAACAGGGTGTTTGATGAATGGAATAATTTGCATAGTGAAATCGTAAATGTGACAAGTGTTAATATGTTTAAGAACAAACTGGATCAGTAACTCTACTTAGGGAAATCTATTTGAAGGAGCATAATAGGTCTCTGACCTCTGCTCCATTTTTTCTAATAATAATAATAATAATAATAATTCTCAGGATGCCAAATTTAAAAATTCACATCATTACTCTAGCTGTGACTTTCATATTGAACCATGTTCCAATATTGACTGTATGTGTCCTGAACTATCTTATTATGACTTTAATAATGCTAATTATGTTGCAATTAATCAGTGTCTTTCTGAAGTCGCCTGGTTGCCGTTATTCCTTGGGAAAAAGGTCGGTGTATGCGTTGAGATCTTTTACTCAATTTTATATGGATTGTTATCTAGATTTGTCCCTATTAAGTATTTTAAACGTTCTAAATTTCCTAAATGGTTTTCAGCCGAGTTAAAAAAACTTATTTATTTAAAGAATCAATATCATTTTAAATACAAATTAACTATCAAGAATTTAAAAATTGTAGACATTTGTGTAAGATAAAATCAATGGAATGTTACAATAAATATATGTCGGATACAGAAGTTAAGATAAGATCAAATTCTAATGATTTTTGGAAATTCTGGAAAAATAAGAATAATATGAACTCCATTCCTAATGAAACACATTTTAATGATAGAAAATCATCGATCCTAAAAGATTTCACTAATTTCTTTGCAGATTATTTCAAATCTATTTATAAAGTGAATAAGCCAAATACGGGTCTCTGCTGAATCGAATTTTAATTTTAGATATATTTCGGTTTCTGAAGTATTCGATGCTATATTGCAACGCGCGGAATTAGGTATATCTTATACGCTAGATCCAGTGCTGTCGCATCGATAGTTTGATTACAAATATATTTTTCTTTTGGAATATATCAACATAATATAACATTTTAAGATCACACATCTGTGGTCCTGTGGTTGAAAAATTAAAAAGGGCATCGACTATTATTATTTGAAGTAATATAGTAATATAGAAGTAGTTTTTTTATTAGCTGTAAACACTCCTAGCGATGCACTGGCTACGACCTTGTGGACCAGATCAAAGCGTCCCAGCTACTCGCCGTAAAACACACCTTACTTCAACTGGGGGATTGCAGCCCTGAGATAGAATTCCGCGTACTGTATATTAGATTTAAAACCTAATAAAAGCCTTGGTCCGGATAGAATATCTGCAAAATTTCTTTTTAATACATTGTTCAGTATAACTAAACCGATACATATATTACTTAATTTATCTTTGAAATATGGACATTTCCCTGAGATTTGGAAAAACAGTTTTTTATTGCCAATTTTTAATGACGCCAATAATTGTAGAGGAGTCTGTATACAATCAACAATACCAAAAATGTTCGATAAATTAATTTCTAGTCAACTTAAAGTAGCCTGTAAAAAGTTAATAGTGTCGTCTCAACATGGTTTCTGTCAAAGAAGATCGACTACAACTAATTTATTGTTATATCAGAACTTTATTATAAACTCGTTGGAGAATGGAATTCAAGGTGATTCTGTGTACGCTGATTTCTCGAAAGCTTTCGACAAAGTCAACTACAAAATCTTGTTGTACAAACTGAAAGCTATGAAATTTAACGGTATGCTTCTTTCCTGTATCAACAGTTTTATTTCAAACAGAACACAATTCGTTAAAATAGGCGGTACAGTCTCAATTCCAATTTTCAGGCATACCACAAGGTTCTCACTGTGGTCGTCTTCTTTTTACATTATATATTAATGATATTTGTAAAGTAATTAAGTCTTCTGAACATCTTCTTGCAGATGACATTAAAATATATAAAGCAGTTTCGGACATCGATGATAGGATTCAACTACAACTAAATCTGGATAATATTTTGTCTTGGTGTCACATCAATGACATGGATGTAAATTTTGACAAATTTTATGTTATAACCTGTTCTAGATCACATGCACGGATACAATTTAACTATAGTGCTGCCACTGTGTTGATTAAGAGAGAGAGTCTCGGAGGTTCGTGATTCGGTGGTTATTTTTGATTCCAAATTGAGTTTTGTTCCTAATGTAACTGACTGTAAACAAATCCATAAAAACATTAGGACTCATTCGTTGATTGAAGAAATTTTCTCTGGATACAGTGGATAAAGTTAATCTTTATTTAGTACTTAGTAAATTTATTAGAATTAAGTAAAAATATTGATTTAGTTTAAAAGTGGAATAAACAAAGACTAATTTAAGATATTTGTTTTAATTTTCCATCTCAAAACTTTTCGGCACTACACATATTATAAAACTTAGCATACCCGCTTTGTCCGCACTTCCTCTAACAACCAGTTCTTCGAGGCCGATTGGTATGAAGGGAAACATACTGTTTAAATCCTAAATTTAAATAATAATTTTTTAAATTTCAATTTCCTCTTTACGCTACCAATAACGAGCTCAAGATCAACGAGGCGAATGTAGAAGGTTAAAACATGGATATTGCAAGCACCAGAACTACGAAACGCTGACCATCGCAAGAGCACCGTCGCCGTCGTCAGCGTTACGAAGACAGCGATAATGGAACAAAAGAAAGTGCAAGAAACTGGAACCCAATACAATGTCATAGCTCTTATTATCTTTAGTTTAGAACCACCCATACATTGTAAATATGTAGTTTTATATAAGTAAGTCAGGTTGTTTTCAATAAATTAGTATTAAGCTTCATTGGTTTTTACTCACTCCCCACAATTCTAGCCCAGAACTGTTCACATACAAAAGTTGTAAATAAATACATAAAAATATCACAAAAATTGCTGGGAATGGTTCGCCAATTAAGAAATGACCTGGGGTAATTGGTCATTCAAATCATTGCTCATAGGATTTGTGGGTCGGGAATTTATGCACGGCTGTTTAAATAGGGACCACTGTCGGGAGCAGGTTACTTTATTCTTATTTAGGAATCGATTAATGAGTATCAGTCGAGTTAGAATTATTATTCGATACTGCATTTTCCCAGTGTAATTAGTCCTGTAAATTTGTGGTAGTGAGAAATAAATTGTTGAGTTTTACTCACGCCGATTTTAAAATACGGATCATCGTAATAGCATTTTAAAATATCTTACTAGGAAATAAAACACTAAGTATTAAGATGAAAGCTGGAAATTAGGTGGACAGAAAATTCCTAGGGGGTGCCTGTTTTACATCTCAAATTGGACCAGTCCTACCATGAATTACAATAATAATGCATTTTTTGCAAAAGATCAAAATTAGGGAACTCTCCCCTACATTATTTAAAGACTGCGATTACAAAAATTCAGTTAATTTATCCATTTTATTTCTAGTACTTCACATAGTTCGTAACAATGTTTGAATACCTACATATTATGATAATACACATGACTGCGTCTTGCCATGAGTCGATTAAAAGCTGATATAAATGATGCAGTTGTTTAATTCTTGTTTATTAATTCTAAATTAATGGCTTTTGTAGAAAAACATACGAATAGACAAATATGACTTGACATGGCGTTTGCTACGTCTACAACTTTCTTTGATTAGCAGTGGCGGCATAATCCACATCGCTATCCGAAAAAGAGCGCGTAGGTTCCAATCTCGAACTGTGTCCCATGAGCTCATCAACGTAAACATCTCTACGAATTATTTTTGCTGCCTCTAGATATTGAGATCTGAATTGTAAGGCCAATTCATGCAGGCACCCAGTCGCAGTAAAATTATCTGGTTTGGTCTCGTCAGTTAAAATGGTTAAACGATAGGTCTTTTTTTAATTTTATTTGTGTCGCGGTGGAAAATGTCTTGGTAGTCCACATGCTCGAAATGCATTAGTAGTATCATGCGTTACATTTTTCTGATGTCACCATTTAAAACATATTTGAAAGTTCGAAACCGTGTTAATATTGCAAAAAGTCTTCCTGTATTGTAAGATAGTCGGCCATGGTAAGACCGGCTAGAAGATTGTCGTTGAGAAGAGTCCACTTTTTGTTTTTGATGATGCGTTGATACGATCTTAGTTGCATTTGTTTTGTTTATGGTTTGTTTACATCAGTTTGTGAGGTTAGGGTTGACAGCTCTTATTGATTAGGGGTAACGATATTTTCCCCCCTTAATCGTTTGGTTATTTCGGACCGCACATGCCAGACAGAAGAGAAAAAAAAGGAGAGGACCCCATTTTGAGTGTTTCAGGTTTTTAGGGGTTATCCAGTGAGAAGGGGCCATTTTTGGAGGTAGATCCTTTATTTTGGCCAGTTGTGGCATTACTCTGCTCCAAGTTACGTCAGGGACGAATCAAGGCCACCGCATTTGGAAACGAGGACGTGTGTCCTGTGTTGTTTTGTGACCCCGAAAACCCACCCAAGGCCTTTTTATTTTATCTTGTTTTTTTTGGCGTTTCCTCTTTCTCCGTTCCGCCATTTTCTCTCTCATCGTTTCGTCGTCCTTGGTTTTGGAGGTTTTTGCGCTCTTGGCGTGGAAGGGTTTTTTTGGAGTTTGATCGAAGGTCGACTAGCCGCCGCCACCCCCCCTTTCTGAGTGAGGACACCGTGTTGGATTGCTCCGTAGAAATCTAGAAGGAGAGGCGTTAGGTATAGGTTAGAGACGTGCTAAGTACTGGAGGATGCAATTAGGTAGTATTTTTATTTTGGAATTAAGTATATTCGCGTTCGGCATCTCCGCCACCGCCAGAAACGGCACTGTTGCGGTAGGAACGCGAAGTAATTAGATTATAGATATAGTTGGATAGTAATTTATTTAAGTTTATCATATTTTTGATCTATAGTTCGATTTTAAATTGTACTCAGTCACTCACCCTCCGTTCTAAATAAATTTAATTAATTGTAGGCTCGAATATTTTTTTTTGTACCATCACCCACGCCCTTCCCGGTTCAGTATATTGCCGGTCAAGAGCCACGTAACAATACGCGTAATTTGATGGAAGTGAACTTGTGATTTTCGATCTCACCGAGAGAAGTTCTCTTATGTGATTCAATAATTTATCGTCGCGTATGACGTTTGAGGTTCGATTTTTTTAGAAGTTTCGGCTGTAGATTGCAAAATTGTTTGAATAATGCATTTTTGCGATTTGTGTCAAGAATTGGCGGATTCTTAGCAGAGGGCAATTTAATATATAAAATAAGCATCCGTTGCTCTATCTGTCGTTAATTTATAATGATTTTCGTCCCTAAGTTCTTCCTCGGTCAGCCCTGTGTAAACGGCTCCGGCGCCGATGAGGAAATCAACGTGTTTTTTTTTATTTCAACTGAAGCACATCCACAACGAAGTAATTAACGCAAATCAACTTGTGATAGCTCACAAAACGTAGAGTCTACTAAAAGCTTATCGTCCTATATGACCAGGTGTTTTGGATCTATCTATTCATGCTAATGGCAAATTTTCGGTAATGTGTTTAAAACCAAAATGTTTGTGCC
This sequence comes from Zophobas morio, assembly GCF_036711695.1. Lineage (NCBI taxonomy): Eukaryota > Metazoa > Arthropoda > Insecta > Coleoptera > Tenebrionidae > Zophobas > Zophobas morio. The sequence goes on from NW_026972122.1 coordinate 13,862,188, forward strand.
TCAGCGCCCTGTCAGCTCTATTCAGCCACGACAAAGCTTATTACAGTACGATTTAACGATTAAAACCTCTACCCGAACCCAAACACACACAAACACCCAGCGGCTAGACGCGAATGGAAGCGGCGACCCACGGCTTCACGGTCAGGTGCGAATCCCTCACACTCCGCGTCCAAAATTGAACAATTTACGTTTGCTGAAAATTCCTCATACCGTTATTTCAGTTCTACGTTCACCGAATATTTGATATTAGATTTGGTTTTGCCGATGCCACTAATATTTCTGTTGACTGGGTTTTGTTTTAAACCTAATTTTTTGCATAGCGGTGCAGTAATATAATATTCATGTTGCCCGGTTCTAAAAAAGCTCTGCTTTGAATGTATTTGTTTTAGTTAATTTTTATTAGTATCAGAGCTGTTGATTAAATTACAGTATCTTTTAAATTGAGCATTGAGTAACTCACAACTGAATTCACGTCCCGAGTTTTGCTGTTTTCGATGTTATGTTTCTCTCCGCATTCGCGGTATCTTGAATTTGAAAAACAAGTCCGTGTTTCATAATTGACTCGAAAACAGTTGCAACATAAATCTAGTTTTTATACAGACACTATTAAAAATTGGCTCTTTGATGTCTGTCATGAAAGGCTAAAAGTGTCACTTGATGAAAGTGGTGTTAAAAGTAATTCATGCTTGCAAATATTTATGCAACATTTTTTCACATCTACACCCACGTTGTTCATTTCGTTTGTAAAAATTAATAGGAGTAATAATTAAGCGTTTTTATTGCTTTTTACAGTAATTGTATAACAAATAATATTGTATGGTATTTATGTTAAAAGTGGTTTTATTTATTCTGTTCCTGTTTTTTTCGCACAAAATAAAATCTCATTTTTAACATTTACACAGGCTCACTTCGAAATATATGCAATAACTGTAACTACGGCATCATGTACCGTAGTAATGTGCAAATACAGAAAAGCAAATTAAAAGTCGAATGGAGCAAAACCCCCATGCACCACCCTCGATGCGATGCCACTGATCCATCTTTTAAACAGGAGGTGGAAAAACGATCAAACAAAATCCAAGTAAACACTTTCAGTTTCAATTAAAAGTGAAACTGACTTTTTTCTGGTCAGAACGAAAGATTATTAGATGTAGAAACAAATGGTGGTCCTGAGAAGGACCAATTTTTGGTAGTGCTTCATGGTGATCGACTTTTTTTTCTGACGGATGTTTGGTCCTTGCCACGATTCCACGTTATTTATTAGAGCAAACATAAGAGAAACTTATAATGCCTTTTTACAATAAATGTTGAAAATGTTGTCCTCGACTAGCAATACAAACTTCAGCACGTCGTAACATGTTTGCACGGATACGTAAAAAAACTCCAGGAGTTCAATAAACTGTAGCGCTGCCACTTCCACTCGTTTTGAAGCTCTTCGATAGTTTCTGGACACTGTTGATTTCCATAAACTAATTATTTCATCCAACCCTATAGACAAAAATCACACGGATTGATACCGGGTGAACGCGGAGGCCAAGCTACTGGCGCGTTTCTACCGACCTACTGATTAAGAAAATGGTTATTTAACCACTTAGTTACTGACCTAGCAAAATGTGGTGGCGCTCCATCGTACAAGTACCACATGCGAACTCGTTCTCATCCTAGAAGCACTGCCAGATCTAGTTGTTCTTCCAACACACTGTTTAAAATCTCGAAGTACTGTACCGCGTTTAGTCTGTTTGGTAAAACATAAGGTTCAACTAAGCGGTTATTTACGATACCGGCCCACACATTTAGGGCCGGTTGCATAAACGCAAATCAAATTTAATCTCTGATTAAGAACAATTGTAACTATGATAATAACAATCGTTACTAGGGAGTTAATCAGAGATTAAATTTGATTTGCGTTTATGCAACCGGCCCTTATGGAAAACCGTCGTTGAAGTCGTACTTTTTGATGAAAACAGCAATACGAGTGAATCCTGCTTCATCCGTAAACAGAATGCAATTTAGAAGTTAGAGCATTTCGACATTGCTGTACCAACCATTCACAGTAAATTATACGACCTGGAAAATCAGTGGGCTCCAAAAGCTTGTACTTTTTGAGCGTGGTATGGATGTGGGCCTTGTTCTTTTAATGTACAATGCGTTACAAACTGTAAAACTCCAACTTCAGCTGCAAGTCGGCGAGTGCTGATGTCGAGCTCTTCTTCCACGCGTTCCGAAATTTGTTCTTCAGCTTGCAGTATTCTTTCGGTCCTATCACGGCCACGATCGTGAGTTTGAGGCTGGAAGGTGCCATGATCTCGAAGATGTTGTACCACTGATGTAAATGTTCGCGAATACAGAATTGCGCGATTTAGAAACTGGTCGATCCACAATTCGCGGGCCAACCTGGCGTTTCCATCAGCCACAACATAAACCATTACCTGAATTGGAAAAAAATCACCATTGTCAAAGACGTTAACCGAACACAAGACGGCAACCAACTGATACATCACTGGTCCTTATCGTGTTTTTGCACGTTGCTTATCAGTGCGCCGTTTTTTTTTTGGTTCTTAATCCTAGTCGTTCTATGTCATTCACTGAATAGTAGTTATGGTAGGTCAATAAACACTACCAGTGGCGTGTATAACAATTTATATTTAATTCCAAATAATTTTTTATAGACGTTGCTACTACTTAGGAACCTAAACATTACACAGTATAATAAATCTCATTGTGAGCTATTCCCATTGTTTGGAGTTTTAACTCCTTTCTTTTCGTATTATAGAACACGTATACGACGCGCGCCATAATAGGATGTCGAGATCGAGCTACGAGCTAACGTTTTTCCATACCGACATCCGACGCCGACACCAGTCTGAACTGAGTCTGAACATAGGCATGTAACAACGCGCTATAGAAAGAGATAGAGATAAACTGGTGCGAATGTGTAGGTAAGTGAAGACGAAGACAAACACGTCGGAGGTCACCAATGTAGGTAAGTGAAGAAAAAATATTTCCTGCTCCCGTTTGCCGGGCAAGTGCCTTCATCACTAGGCCAGAAAGCGTTTGATCTTTACTTCGCTTAACCAGCCATTATCGTGCCGCCGCCGCCACAAATGGAATCATAACGCGCTGAATCGCCAGGACTCAGTAGTGGGTGATAATCACTGAATTTAATCATCACTTTTTCCATAAATACATTTAACGAAAACGTAATTAGTAAAATGGCTAAGTAAATGAGAACGGGAGTTAACAGCAGAGTGCAACAAAGTAACATTATTCTATTCTCAAATAAACGAAGTGCAGCCCGTAACTGCAATGAATTCCCATCCCCTACGAGCCGTATTTTTATACAATATTATTGGAGTCGAGTTTTAGAATAATTAATTATGATATTTCTGTATGATAAATTAATAAAAAAAAGTATATTTTATAATAAACAACAATTGAAAATGCATGGATTAACCCATCATTATTAATCATCATTTTGTCAAAAAATACAAATGCAACATATTTTTGGTTTTTATTATTTTTTTCAGAGAAAATTAATGACTTCGCTGCGTATACGTGTTTAATTTATATAAATTGACAACGCAGAGTTAAAACACCATCCGTACATCCCTGGGTCGACGCTTTCTTTTTTTTTATTGCACACATTTCGAAATCACATATATCATAAATAACTAATTTTACAGCAATTAGCAACTAGTGTTATACAGACATTAAAAATCGGGGGCGTAGTTTACGAGGTAAGCGCCAAATATTCTCGGCCTGATATATTTGCGATTGCTCGTCGGGAAATTTGTACAACTCATAAAAGACTAGAGGGTCCCCGCAGTATGTGTGTAAAATTTCAAGCCCCACGGCCCATTAGTTTTGATACATTTGAGAAGTAAACTTTGAAAAATTATGGACTCATCATGCATGTTTAAAATTGAAAATCGAACGGCAATAAAATTCTTAGCAAAAAATGAGATTGCTCCAAAGGATATTAAGGACAGGATGGTTTTTGTGTTTGCTGAAGCTTGTCCTTCATATTTTACTAAAAAAATGATCACAATTATTTCGCATGGGGTAAGAAACCCTTGAAGACGAACCATTTTTCCAAAAAAATCATGGCCACAATTTTTTGGGTCTGTGAAGGCATGTTGTTGATTAATTTTAAAGGACGAAATACCACTGTCAACGCTACATATTATGCTTCCTTATTGCATAAATTACGAGAACATCTTTGGGAAAAAATGCCGAGAAAACTAACAAGAGGCGTTCGATTGTTTCATGACAATGTGCCCGTTTATACCGCTTGTCTTTCTCAAGCTGCTATAGGGGCTTGTGACTTCGACTAACTTGATCACCCACCCTACAGTACTGACTTAGCTTCGAACGATTATTAACTGTTCTCTAAGTTAAAAAAGCCTTGCAGGGAAAATGTTTGGGACGGATAAAGAAGTGCAAATGGCAGTACTACATCATTTTAGTGATAAAGATTCAAATAGTTTTTTTAAACGGATAGAGCTGTTAGTTGAACGTAGTTTTGAATGTATTGAAGTTAACAGAGATTATGTTGAAATATAAATATTTAATTTTTTTCCATCAGGTCTCTTTCTTTGTTAGGCCGAGAATATTTGGCGCTTACCTCGTAAATTCGAGCCACTGTAGGGAACGTGGATTTAATAGACCGAGGTTTGTAATTAAACTGTCTATGAGTAAGAAACACGAGTTGGCTTTAAGATTTTTTTCTGCAGCCGAAAAGTTTTTTAGCAATTTTGTAATGCAAAAGAATGTTAAAATCGTTAGGAATGCGATGGGAATGTAGTGGGTGTTGTGGTTAATAAAAAAAAAAAATGTCAACTAATTGTGTAGAAGTTATGTCTGAAACCGTTCTAACGTCTATTTTGCGAAAAGCTAATGAACTGCGAAGTAATTTATAACCCACTAAGTCTAGACATGCATAGGAAAAATTGTACGAAATATTTAAGAGGCGGATGGCGGACGAAGGTGTTAAAAAAGTGACGAAAGAAATTATTTTAGCATATTTTTTAGATGAAGGGGAGTTTGTCGCTTAATTTTTGCGTTGACTGTCTACTTAATTCCCTGCAATATTTAACATGTTTTCAGTCACAAAAGTTATGCCCACCGTCTTTGTGGCCAGAATATAACGTCAAAGACAACCTGGGTATTAAAAAGTTGGTGCCATGATTTCATAATTGAAAATTTTGAACGTTCATTAGCGTCAAAAAAATCTAACGACGTCTCTCCGAATGAAAAGAAAAACATTTAAAGTTATATATATTTTTGAAATTATAATTAAATCTTGTAGTTTATCATATTCATACTCGATATAACAAAACGGTAATATAACAGCACGTCAATCATCAAGCTTACTTTCTCGGGTATAAACGCCCGTAGCCATTAAAAACCGATCCAATAATATTTGTAAATGCTTTTATCTCTGGAAAAAAACAATGTGCTTTAATTTGTGTGCTGAAACTGTTAGTTGTGTTTTATTACTAGCCTCATATTTCCCTAAGCGAGAAAATAACGGGAGCTTTTTTTAAAACTTAATGACTAGAGTAAACGCATTCTGTTCATGGAAAGCACATTACAGAATGACGATCTGGGCTTTTTGACGTTCTGTAATTAAGCGGATTATGTGGTATAAGTAACTAATTAAAAACTTTTGTTACCTATGTGGACTATGGATTCACACAATTATGATTCCTCCATAATAAGCAAACAAACAAATAATTGCGAATTCGCTTCTGTCTCCACGTCCTGTGTCATCCTCCGTGTGCGGTTATTTAATTGTCTCGATTAATGATAAATTTTACGACAAATTTATGGAGACACATTACGCTATTAGTCGCGCTATCTACCAATTTTATAACTGAATCTAAGCCAAAAATGGGTATCATTGAAAATATGGTCGTGACGAATTATCTCCACTTCAGGATACACTTAATTGTTACTATTAGATTTTGTGGCTGTAACCAGGCACTTCGTTGTTATATACCATTCCACTTGCCTAAACACTTGTTTTTAACTTACAAATCCTACAAAAATATGTATGTATCCACTTTAATCCCACGTTAAAACTTTCTGAATTATAAAAATAAAACGAACAATAATAATTATGTTTCTAATTTTAGGTAGAGATTCAAAAAATAATTCACCAATATTTTGTATAAATATTTTGCTTAAACTAAACTTAATGTTGATGGAGCTCTTTATGAATTTTTGTTTTGATATTTTATGACAAAATGAATGCGTACGTTTTCTATTTTTTTTAACTTTTCAAATCTGAACATTCATTAACGTATTCTTACCGAAAAATAAATCCAAACTCAAAAGTATAGAGTATCCATACTTTACAGGAATGCAACAATTACACAATACTTATTTTAGTGGATAAATAATGACAAGTGGGATTAAACGAAGTATTTAAGCTTTTTGTTTAAAATAAAACATTGTTTCACAATTGAGCAAAATCATTTCCTCTGACAATAAGGCATACATTTATAATTTCTGCGGTGTAAAATTCTCAACGAGAAAAAAAAGGGAATTCAAATTGTAATTTCTCCCTACTGGCGAGACAGTTCAGATCTGAATATGCTTTGAAGGTAATCATTCCCCTTGCGATGTTTACTTTTCTTTCACATTTTCAATCTGCGGCAGGAAAGTGTCCTAGTTCACAATTTAAGCAGCGCTATTTATTCACGATTTCGACGACCACGTTTGAAACTTAACGTTGAAACTGCAAAACCGAATGATGTGAATTCTTGCAAATGATTTAAGGTTATCATAAGCAATCGTTAATCAAAATCTATCCGTTTATCACCTCCAAAAAATGATAAATGATATTCATAATACATATATAGAATTTGGCAACAATCGGTCCAGTCATTTCGAAGATTATCTATCCAACAACACGGACGGCGGACAGACAGACAGATAGATAGACAAACAGTGAAATTTTTTTGTATTGCAATATTTATGAACAGATAAAACATAAGTATGTACACCCGCTTTGTCATGGTATCAGTTAAATAAAATTTTACTACACAGAGTGTTTAGTAATTTAGAAGAAAAAGAGTACGATGCAGTAACAGAATAGAATTAAAAAAAAATTGAAATATCTATATTTCGCAATTGTCAGAAGCTTATTGCCATAAATATTAACCTTTTATTAATACAGTACACGATAATTAAGTGCAAAGACCATAATTTCGATATTTCCGCCTGATTTAATTTTTTATTAACATAATGAAATAAAATGAGGGAAATGAAACATAATAGATTTTGCTTACATTTTATTTGTGGGTTTATATTGGCGATCCAACAAAATATCTCTTTAGAATACTTACTAGTTTAATTATTATTTCCATCAACGACCACATGCGCATCAACAACAAATGTAGTGCTGAAATTTTTTCTCTTACCTAAAAAACTATAAGCCCTCTGTGTACCAGAGTACAAGAGATTACATTACAACTATTTAATTTAGTAAGTGTTCAAAAACAAATTTTACCCGCAGCATTGTGCCATGTTATTTGTGATGTATAGTGTGAACAGATTTTAATTAAAATATGGCTATTTTAAGCAAAACAATAATGTAAATAATTGGAATAAATAACAATGTACAGTCTACGATTACTACCAATTAAAATAACGGCAACTGATGATTTATTTAAAACGAATGTAGGTAATTAATAGAAATAATTAAGCATAGAAATGAATTTTACCATTTTACCACCGAGACGATAAAGAAAATCTGCGAATAAAGTGTTAGTTCAGTAGTGACTGGAGTCACGAACGGGAATAGTTTTCAGGAGCATGTAAAAATACTAAATTCCTCTCAACCGGGAATAAAATGATACTCTATTTCCCGGTTTTTTGTAATAAAGTGGTATTCTATTCCCTAGGGAATACAGTAAGAACAATTGAAATGAAATACCAAATTTTAAACACATTTTTCGATTTTTTCGGAAGCAAATTGGATCTTACATCTTTAGCTCTTGCAGTGATGGCCAAAGATATATCAAACTCTTCTCCGATGTTCATTTTTTCCATTTTTGAATCATTTTATTCATAAAATTAACTACAATTGAATATTTCGAGTGTTTTTTTTGACACACAACAAACTCGTTTCCTTGATAACTGTCAGCCCACTTTATTTAAATGTGTCGGCAACGCGCAGTCATCATTTTCGTTTGTAATTTATTGTTAATTTAACCGGTTGGGAGGAAAGTTTTGTATGCATTTCTGGAATAAGCTTTCCCTCGACTGAAGATGCCCGAGCGACCGAAGGGATTCATATGACAGTTTTATTTTGAGTCGATCAAAGGACTTTTTAACACCTTATAGAAAAAAGCTTTAAAACTATTCGAATAAACTTGCGAAATATTTTCAATACACCGCACCGCATTTCTTCAAACGCAAACGTGTTGGCCACAAATCAAATACATGCGGTTTCATTTTGTTTATTTGGTTTCATTTTGTAACCTTAACGAACAATAGAATAAACAGTAGATAAACGATTTCTTTAACCACCGGTAGGTAAAAGAGTTGTACTAAAAATAAGGCCAAATAACCTACTTTTAATAGCTGGTACAAAATAAATGATGTTTTCTAGATTACAATTAGTCCTAAAATAGAACAAAATTTGTAATAATTTAATAACTTTGCATTTCAAACTACAAATACTGAAGTACTTAGTTACTTTGAACTTCCGTAACTGCAAATAGCCTTACGCTCCAATTAATTAAAATTTTGTAATTAAGTTTTGTCATTTTGAGTTTCCTTTCTGAAGAAGATTAATAGGTTTGTCTTATAAGACTGATTCTAAAGCAGAGAGAAATTGCAAGTTATTATCATACTAATGCCCACATAACAGTTAATATTTAGCCTAAAGAATTAAGGCGCTTTTCTACACTAATGTAATTTTTCTGTGCCTTTTAATGATTTTTATCAAAAATTAAATCTAAGTTCGCGCACTAACATCATCCACTCATAAAATATGCTTCTTTCGTTCACAGAGGGAAAATTAATTGTATTCAAACCTTTCAGTCCTAATCGCAGCTACATATGTAATAATGCTATATCTAATATAAAGGGCACAATATTTTTACGCCCCGAACTAGGGTACCAAAGAGTAGGTACATTTAACGAATGGTTAATTTCATATTGTCATAAGTTTTCCTAGCTTCTAGAAAAATTAGGTCTCCCGTTTGAGACTACATGTGGACTGTCGTCTCCTGGCGATTTCATTTTCAGAAATAAGTACAAAGATTAGTGACAAATTTTAGAAATAAACCGCTAACAAAATTTGTCTAATTATTGTTTTGCTAAGTAGAATATGCAAAATAGTATGGTTCTACACTTATGATTTATTAATCCCTCTCTATTTTTACCTTATATATGCCGTAAATTAAAAAAAAAATTGTACAACAAAATGTTACTTATCAGTACAGTTTAAGTCAGAGTATATATACAACCGATTGCTCTGAAACTCTGCAAACGTTTTAACGTTGTCTTAACATGGTAATTCACTAATCAAAACACATCTATTCATCCTTTCCAGAAACCTGATGACATCATCTCAATCATCTCAAATTTTAAACCTCACTTGACATTTAAGTGTGACCATAATCCTTTAATTGTAGTTTAACAATGTACCCATATTTTTTAAAATTCTTTATATCGATGTGTCAAAAAATTTAAAAATGAAGCGATTTATTTTACTGTGTCGTTAGTGTTCTAAGTAATGATTTCATACGAAAATTTTATTACGAAAACCCACCTTTTTTGAGTTTAACGTAGGCACATAAGAATTTACGTAAAAAATATCATTTATCTAAAAAACCAAAAGCTCTAAATTTATTATTAAAAAGATGTAATTTCGCTAAAGATTACTTTATAAATTAGCAGCACCACATTTTTGTTGTTTCAATTTAATACCAGCTTTTGTATTTATATTCAAATGTTAATTTTTTTTATTTTTACCGCATGAGAAATTCAGGTTCTGGTTAAAAATTTTTGTTTTATATTCTATAAATAGTTCCAAACTTTTTATGTTCGCTTGAATTATTGATTCTAATACTTAATTTATTAGTTTGTATTGAGTTTTCTCATGAATAAATCACTTTTAATCTGAAAAGCGTTAAGTGAATAGAGCTTCGCCTCTATTCTTTGAGTTGTTAACTCTGTCGACAAAAGAATCTCATTGTTGGAAAAAGTAAAAAGTACAGTTCACCCAGATTGCTAAAGAATTTCGGAGAACCGACGACGTGTGTCTGAAACGTAAAAATGTCAAGAATATTTCATATTTAAAAAAAAAAATGTTTTTGCTAAGTATTTTTAATGTAGTTTTAATTAAACGTGTTCATAAACCACACGTGTAGGAATATGTTATTTTATACAATTTAAAACCCATTTACTATGTATAGTTTTGAGGTGACGTCATCAGTTTGTTGGTAGGGATGATTAGACAAGGTTTGGTGAGCGTTTTACCATCTACATTCATAATACACATATAAAATTTGACCAATTGTTTCCTTGATAACTGAATACTGAATAAGAATTTCTTTCACATTAAAAATTATCGAATACTTTTTATTTTACTCCATCTACTGCTTACTCTTTAACACACGTTGGCATTCATCAATTTGGATAGATGCAGTGCAATACTAATAATAACAGTACTGTATTCCCAAAATTTTGAGAAATTGGAGTGAGCCGTTCTTGATTTAATCAATAAAATAAATTGCCTCATTTAGTTAAGAATATCGTGCTAACCAAAATTTATCTAATCATCTTCACCAACAATTAAATGACGTAAACACTTTCTTTTCGTAGTAACTCGTATTTACACTTTATAACATAACATACTCCTGTATTTGTGGTTTATGAGTCAGCCTTGACTTTTGTCACAAATACTTTACATTTTTGTGCGCATAGCTGATATTTGGGTTACGTGCACAGCGTCTGCCGGTAATAATTAATTAGAAGAGCGCCCATTTAGTGGCTCACCCTTTATAACAAACCACTCGTTAAATTTGCAAATCGCGTAGGCCATTTTTCTCTTAACACAGTTTACGAGAGCGTTTAATCACAATTTACCAATTAAAGTGCCCTTTTAGTATCTGTAATGCCAACATGCATACAAACGACCGAAAACATTAGTTTGTGAGTTTTTGCCCCTGTTTTTGTCGTACCAGTAGGAACGCATTATTATAAAACCCCACTTACTGACATGTTTTGCGCGAAATAAAAATCACCTTTTAGTTACACGGTTTCTTTAATCGCACAAAATTTATAAATTGCCGGTCTCTCGGGTCGGCACGTCTTTACCCTCTCGATACTTCTCGACGACTCCCCGAGAGCATGAAATAATAAAATTAGGTAAACTACCCTAAAACGGGTGGGAGTAGGGTGGACAAATTGGCTACGCCCAAACCCCTGTTCAGGTAAACTGAACATAGTCCCCCCGTTGAAGTACTAACTTCAAGGATGACCTACTTATTAAGATAAATAATACATAATAATAAAGAAACAAAAATGCCTAATTAAATGAATACATGTCAACTAAGATCATACAACAGGAATTAAATTAACAAGAGTAATACAATAATAAAATGTAATATATATACGGGCTCAAATTTCCGCACTGATCTCTGCACTATCCCGTTTCTGGTTCGCACTGACACAGTCCTTATTTCACCATCGCGACCTGGATGTACGATTTCAACCCGACCGAAACACCAACACAACGGGGCCACGTTATCCTCGTGCACGATGACGATGTCGCCCACATCAGATTCGGCAAGTGACGTAAGTGCAGTACCGATCAAAAAATGGCCAGGGGTGAGTACGGATAGATCGTCGGGATTTGAGGATAATGGGAGTTATAGGTTGAGAGTTAAGGCACGCCTCGATCAATGTCAAATAGGTATACATTCCTTCATATGTGAACAATGACTGCCCTACAACTCGGTTTACATGATATGTAATGGTCTTAATGCCTGCTTCCCAAATTCCACCAACGCGAAGTGAGCGAGGTGGGATAAAATGCATCAGATTTAATAACACCGAAATGTATGACTCGTAATTCGCAGTTGGCTCCCTTAGGCCAATATGTTTGTCTAGTAACTGCTAAAGTCGCTTGCGGTCCAGCATGTAACTGACGCAAGTGTGTCTGTAGTACAATTAATTTTGTAATATGGTGTAATTTTGGAATAACCAAGGGAATTTTTTTATCAAACAAAATATTTGCATTGACGAGTCTACCACCCACTCGTATTAATAAATTATCGTCTAGAAAGGGATTTAATTTGATTAAAGGACTAGATTTTGGTAAGGCATTACCTTTTACGAGACACTTGAATTCCTCAGGAAATGATTCCTGTTGGACTATTTTAATAATAACGTTAAGACTGTTATCAATTTTCTTTACAGTTAGTACGCCATTTACACTTTGTCTATATCTGACTCTGTTGTAAAATCGTAAACAAAAGGCTACTACGTTAATTAATTTTGAAAATGAGGAGTACCTTGATAATAAATCTGATGGTGATTGACCTTTATTGTGTACTACTGCATTTGAATAGACGGCCTGACGTCGTTCTTCAATTTCGAAAATAATATTTTTTAGTACCTTAAGATCATTCGAATGTGTGACATTTTCACGTAATAAAATTGGATATAAATAAGAATGGATTTTTGAACCAACTAATAACTCGTCATTCAGGCTTTTCTGATTACATGATCTAAATGATGCATCAAACACAATACGTAATTGTGGCGTGGTACTTTCTTTAAGAACACCGTGGTGTGGTACATAATAACTACGCGGATTATCAATTTCGTCTTCAGGTACTTGTACCGCATGACCTTGTTGTAAATAATTTGTAATTACTGCCGAAAAGGATAATTTAAAATTCTCGTCCTTTCGGAATTTGCATTCTAATGATTTAAAACGTTTTATGGCCCCTTCCCGAGAAGTACCTAAGTTTGGGTTTTCCGCCTTGAACGGAAGTGGTACCGAATACCTTCCCATTTCTAAGCGTTTATGACCCTTCATAAATTTCTTTTCGCATAGGATTTCGTCGGCCGATTGAGGTTTTACGGAAGTTTTAAATTCGTCTAATTGCCAAAACTTTCCAACCATCTGTTCTAGGACGGGTTGGACATAATAAGAAGAACCCTGTTTTACAACCCCCGGATTATCTCCATGAGCATTAACCACTACCCAACCGAATTTAGTTTCCTGTATAATAAAATCCTTATTCAAACATCTCCGATTAGGCTCTAAAATTTCGAAGAAGGTTTGAGCACCTAACAATAAATCTATCGTCCCTTTGACATGAAATGCGGGATCTGCTAATTTTATGTGGTGCAGAAACTCTAAATTAGCGATTGAAAATGACGTGGATGGTAAAAATTCCGAGATCTGTGGCAAAATAACACATGAAAGGTTCAAATCATAATGTTGGTAATTAGGAATAATTTTAATACTTGCTAATTGTGAGGCATTAGTATTACAACGGTTGACACTAGCGATTGATAAAACGTTCGGTTGTGATTTAAGATTTAATAATTTTCGCTCTGAAATAAAATTTAATTCGGAGCCGTTATCAAACAGTGGCCGCACTTGAGGTTTATTTCCAAATTTGCCATAAATTTGTACTTGGGCTGTTGGAAGTACTTTACTAAAATAAACTTGTTGAGAATTTGCCTTAAGAACAATGGATTGATCTGATTCGACTTGATTATTTTCACTGCTCGTACTTGGTATTTCGTTTGGCTCGGGATTGTCTACATGTAACAACGTATTGTGATGTCCTTTACAAATTTTACAGACATACGATGATTTACATTCCGTAACTTTATGACTGTTCTGAAAACAATTAGAACATAGTTTTTTGGACCTCACGATCCTTAACCTATCTGTTACCATTAGGTTAATGAATTTTGCGCAACAAAATAAATTATGAGGACCGGAACAATATGGGCACGTTACCGATCTGTTTGAATTGGTATTTAAATTTGTTTTCTTGTTTTTATTTGTTGATTTTGCTGCTACTCTAAATGTTAATTCTGGCAGTTTTACATTAACAGCGCTATTTTGAACGATAGGAATATCATATTTTTTTGCAGATTTGGCTGAATATTTGGCTTCCAATGCCTTTAATTCGCACACAACGGTATAACATTCCTTGTCAAAAGTGATACACTGATCTGCCGTAGATGTTTGTTTTAAAATAATTTCCAGTTCCTCAATTTGACTTTGAATGTTGAAAAAATCGTCATACATTGACCTGGTTCTAGTCAAATATTCTTGTATTATTGACAAACAAGTTGTACTTTCTTTAGATGACTTTAAATCGTCTATGAAGTTTTGAGCCATAGTTAATTTGCGTTTTAGCGCTCCCCGCCTCATATTTAAACCAGAAAGTTGTTCAGTAGTCATTGTTCACTAATGATCCAACGATAATCTACTTGACACTGATACGAAATACAGGACTAATGAAAAAAGGAATGAACTGCACTTACTGGTTGTCGTCAGATGTCACGATGCTCAAGATTGCCTTGGACGTGAAGCTGCTGAAGAAGTCGTCTACGCTTTGTGGATGTCGTCGTTGGATGCCACGATGCTCAAGATTGTCTTGGACGTGAAGCTTTTATCGACGATACAGGCGAGAACAGTACCACTAATTCCGCGAGAAATCCGGCTCGAAGGACCAAAATATTTTGCGCGAAATAAAAATCACCTTTTAGTTACACGGTTTCTTTAATCGCACAAAATTTATAAATTGCCGGTCTCTCGGGTCGGCACGTCTTTACCCTCTCGATACTTCTCGACGACTCCCCGAGAGCATGAAATAATAAAATTAGGTAAACTACCCTAAAACGGGTGGGAGTAGGGTGGACAAATTGGCTACGCCCAAACCCCTGTTCAGGTAAACTGAACATGACAAAAGCATAGAACTTCAATTTGTAGTGCTATAAACTTCTTACTACTAAAGGATTGTGGCTTGTGTAAATCTTATGGCACAATAAAATCAAGATTACCGGAAATCTACTATAAAATAGCTGTTCTCTATTAAGTTTAGAGAACAGTTCAGTCTATAAACAATTATTAATGACATTAGATTTTCGTAACGTTATCTGAATGGTGTTAAACAAATGAAAGTATATTTAAATAAGATTATCTCATTTTAGATGACATTAATTACTTTTTTCTTTTATTATTGTCTTCTAAAAATCTTTATTAATAAACTACGTTGTTTTTTCATTAAAATTATATAGGTTGGCTAATGTTTACCAACCGATCTCTTTTACTGTTAGCATAACTTGGGACGTTGTTTAATCACCGTACTTGTGTTTATAACATCGTATATTATGACTTTGACTTTTATGTTCATCAATTTTTCTTGTATTAATTATTTATATGATTTTTACTTATTAAAATAAAAAATGCAGACATTAAAATTTATGCTGCTACAACGAGAAACTACAAGTACTGTATTCGTGTTTTAATCTGCGATTCATGAAGCACAGACAAACAAGGATAAAACAACCCCTACAACCGGGTTTATGTAATAATCTTGACTTAATTTTCTAAAAAAATATCATGAAAATTTACTATTGTTAGCCCATGAAACAGCATGTATATATTTGACCCTATCGAGGCAAACAGAACTTTATCCTCCTCTAGCGGTGTAAATAATAAATATTCCAGAGATGTAAGACTCAGTGAGCAGAACACAAAGGGTGGTATGATGTTCCCTAGGGTGAAGTCTTTTATTGAACAATCTGCATAAAACCGAAAACTGTCCAGAATAAGAACATACGGAATTGGACTGACAATTATTTTAGTTAAGTTTATTATTAGTCTCTGAAGCAAATTAAATAAACAGCCGTTTGTTATATTACCTGCTATTTGTACACTAAACAGGAAGCAAAAATTAAATAAAATATACAAATATAATACAAAAATGTAAAACTGGCAGCATTTTCTACTGAAAGAAACATCCCATTCATAAAAAAATGTTTTTCAAAGACACACATGTGTGTTCAAAGAATTTTAAAACAAAAAAAATTCAGACTTAAATTATTATTAAAAAAAAGGCAGGATGTATAAACTTTATTGATTAAGATTAATTTAAAATGTAAATACCATAACAATTCTGAAAACGGACTGACTCAGAAAGATTTTTAAAACCCATTATCGAAATAATACAGAGAAGTAAACAACATTTTCAAAGTACATAAAAATCCCATTACCCCTGGGCTTCAATTTAAATTGCATGTTTTTGATCCAGTGGTTATCAAATTGTTCTGTTTTCCGAAAATTCATAAACCTGGTAAATCCATGCGTCCAATTGTTCCTGGAATGAATAACCCATTTACAAGGTTTCAAATTTCTTAACAAAACGAATTTAATAACTTGCCAGTCAACCAAGTTTTGCTATTAGAAATTTCCTGGATTTCATTAGCCACATTAAAGACATTTTTTTGAAAGATTGTGAGATATTAGTTTAGTTCTTTTTACTTCCAGATCGTAAGCTAAACAATGAATTGGCGGTTTTGATTTTTTCCCTGTATCCGAATACCGCAAAACTCGGTCTATTTCGAAAAATGGTTGAGCCAAAACGGCTTGAAACAACAAATAATCAAAGAATAGATTCAACTAACCAACGTCTGGATGAAACAGAACATTTTTCAATTCCCGGATAAATTTTCCAACATCATGAAGGAACAGTTCTGGTTAAGTTATTATTACCTTTCATGGCTTCCTTTTTCATGAGTCGATTTGAAAAAAAAAATGCATTATTTTGCTCGAATATAAGTAAGGTTCGTGGATGGATTTTTTCTATTTTCGCTACAAGTAAATGTCATACGAATGAAGAGCGTAAGCTAAGGAAGTATTGTTCGAGTCCACCGGGCGACTGGCTAATTTCATATTTTCCCGATGAATCATACCCTCTAAAGTACGAAAAAATGGGTTTCTGGTTTCCGTCTGTCCGTCATCTGTGTGGATTTTCGTTAGATGTAGACGGTAAAACGCTAACCAAACTTTATCTAATTATCGCCAAAATTGATCATCATCTTAAAATTGTACATAGTAAATGGGCTTTAAATTGTAGAAAACAAGTATCGAGTTTTTACATAAGGCATCCAAACTTTTGAAAAAAAAATCAAAATCGTATAACATTTTGCAATTTAATTTTGAATCTGCAAAACCGAATGTTTTGAAATTTTGCAAACGTTTTAAAATTATCATAACCATGGTAAATTTTTAACCAACATAGATGATTGCATTGCAAAATTTTGCCTAATACCTACGTCCTACCGAAAATGTGTAATATATGATGATTTATAATTGTTTTCATATTTTTAGAATTTCTTATACAGGATAACTCAAAAATATTAATAAATGAGTCAATTTATTTTATGGATTAAATCAGAAACTGCAATGTCGAATGCTTTGAAATCTTGCAGACGTTTTAAAGTTAACACAAACATGGTAAATTTTTAATAAAAAAAATCGGTCTAACCATCCTACCCCTCGTTTTTCCTTTAGATAAAATATATTTAATAAAAGTAATCACTCTCTAATTTTGTGTTGATTAAATTAAGAATGAGTCACCCCTTTTTTTTTTGAAAATGTGAGAATACGGACGTCTTTAGTTAATAGTGATTAAATAAGAACTATAATAATAATTTTCAGAATATTTTTTTGAGTATGACTTAATTAATAATTTTAGTCCTCTGTTTTGACGCGATAAAACTCATTCAAATCAAATTAATTTCTACGTGACATTCTTCCGATGAGAGGGTGAGTCAACAAGCGCGCGTTCCTCGGTATTTCATTAATTTTTAAAAACAGAAAAGCTCAAAGACTAAATTGTACGGTTCTTTGAGAACTACACTCTAAAATTATTATGCCACGTTTTTCCAATTTTTTTGAAATTTTTTGCCAATTGTCCACAAAAAATTACAGTAGCGTTATTTTTAAAATCTGTGTTACAACATTTTGTAGAGAGATAACAAAGAAAGGTACACACTATGTTTTGTACAAGTGAATTTGAATTTTCATATACAAAGTGTTTACAAAAATTAATTATTACAATTTTCAAATATCGATATTTCAGTTTTTCCAAATATATTTTGTACTGCATCTTAATTTTATTTTTTGTTCTCTTTGGTTTTTGCTAAGTATTTTCTATATTTAAAGTTGATAGTTGCTGCGATTTTTTACTTTTTTAAGGGACATATCGCCATTTTAGAAAAAGGAAGACAAAAAATAGAATAATAAAAATACACATGTTCCATTTAAAAAAACTTAAGAAGCATGCTGCGCATTTTTTTCAGGTGAGTTTTTCCATTGCAAAATTTTTTCAAGGACACGTATATCAATTTGGATAAATGTAATACTAATAATAACAGTGAAGTCATAGTACTGTATTCTCAAATTTTCTGGAAAATGGACGGAGTCATTCTTGATTTAATTAATAAAATAAATTGCCTCATTCATTTTTTTTTGACTCACCCTCTATAAGTAATTCTAAAAACTATGAGTTAAACACAAGCATAGTCATAATACTTTCTATATCAGAGAGGATTTATTAGGCAAATTTTTGAAATGACGTCATCAATTTTTTGTGAAGGGACAAAAGAATTAATTTTGGTTAACGATTTACCATGATTACAATAACCTTAAAAATTTGCAAGATTTCAGATCATTCGGTTTGCCAATTTCAAAGGTAAATTGCAAAATGTTGCTATACAATTTTGATTCTATTTCCAAAAATCTGGACATCTAGCACGGACACATTCATCACAAGTAAACGAGTGTCTTCTTTTATAAAATTAAAAAAAATTATTATCGTCATCTCATTACTGGTGGGGATCATTGGCCAAATTTTGGTTAGCGTTTTACCATCTACATGATATTCCTACTATACATACAAAATTTGACAACAATAGGTCCAGTAGTTTTGGAGACTACATGTCTAATAAAAATCGACAGAGACGCCAGACAGACAGACGGAACCTGGAGATCACTTTTTTTAGCTCAGAAAGTGAAAAGCATGCAAAATATGCATTTTGTCGAGCAAATAATTAATGTAGGCGTTTGATATGATCTATTTCAGTTATTCCTTGGGAAAGAGGTATGTGTATGCGTTGAGATCTTTTACTCAGTTCTATATCGATTGTTATCTAGATTTGTTCCTATTAGAGATGTACCGACTGCAGTCGGCCGACTAGTCGGTTTTGTCAAAACCGGTTAAAATTAGTTTAATCGACCGAAAATTGGTGTCAAAGTGTAGATAATCTTCCGCTAGTTACGATTCTGAAATCGCCGTCACGATATATGGTCCAATAAACACGCAGAGCGAATTCAAAATTTCCAAAAATTTTCCAAAAAAGTGGTTAAAATTGGTTAAGTATTGTATAAACTGCCCTAAATTGTGTTATTCTTTATTTTTGTACTGAGTTACTACAAAAAATTAAATGTTAAAATTATCCAAAAAAATTTAACACATTTTTTGGAAAAAAAAGAAACTTCAGTTATTCCTTTTATTAAAATAAAACAAGTTTTTAAGGTAGTCAGAGAAATAGAAAAAAAAAACCCACTGTCTGTTGCATTTATAAACAGTCGGCCGACTGTAGTCGGTACATCTCTAGTTCCTATTAAGTATTTTAAACGTTCTAAATTTCCTAAATGGTTTTCAGCCGAATTAAAAAAACTGATTTATTTAAAGAATCAATATCATTTCAAATACAAATTAACGAATGACTATAACGCTTATCAAGAATTCAAGAACTGTAGACGTTTGTGTAAGATAAAATCAATGGAATGTTACAACAAACATATATCTATTGGATACAGAAGCTAAGATCAAATTCTAATGATTTTTGGAAATTCTGGAAAGATAAGAATAATATGAACTCAATTCCTAATGAAACGCATTTTAATGACAGAAAATCTTCGAACCTAAATGATGCAGATTATTTCAAATCTATTTATAAAGTAGATAAGCAAAATACAGATTTCGCTAAAATACGGGTTTCTGCTGAATCGAATTTTAATTTTAGATATTTTCGGTTTCTGAAGTATTCGATGCTATATTAGATTTAAAACCTAATAAAAGCCCTAATCCGGATAGAATATCTGCAAAATTTCTTATGAATACATTGTTCAGTATAACTAAACCGATACATATATTATTTATTCATCTTTGAAATATGAACAGTTCCCTGAGATTTGGAAAAATAGTTTTTTATTGCCCATTTTTAAGTCAGGTAAAAGAGATGATGTCATTAATTATAGAGGAGTCTGTATACAATCAACAATACCCAAAATTTTCGATAAATTAATTTATGGTGAACTTAAAGTAGCCTGTAAACAACATGGTTTCTGTCAAGGAAGATCGACTACAACTAATTTATTGTTATATCAGAACTTTATTATAAACTCGTTGGAGAATGGAACTCAAGTTGATTCTGTGTACACCGATTTCTCGAAAGCTTTCGACAAGGTCAACCACGAAATCTTGTTGTACAAGTTGAAAGCTATGAAATGTGACGATATGTTTTTTTCCTGGATTAACAGTTTTTTTTCAAACAGATCACAATTCGCTAAAATGGGCGGTACAGTCTCAGTTCCACTTTTACTCACATCACGTGTACCACAAGGTTCCCATTGTGGTCCTCTTCTTTTTACATTATTTATTAATGATATTTGTAAATTGAGTCCTCTGAATAACTTCTTCTTGCAGATGACATTAAAATATATAAAGCAGTTTGGGACATCGTTGATAGTTTTCAACTACAAATGGATCTGGATGATATTTTGTCTTGGTGTACTAATTTCAATGACATGGATGTAAATTTTGACAAATTTTATGTTTTGTTATAACCTTTTCCAGATCACATGCATGAATACAATTTAACTATAGTGCCGCTACTGTGTTAATTAAGAGAGACTCGGAGGTTCGTGATTTGGGGGTTATTTTTGATGCCAAATTGAGTTTTGTTCCTCATGTAAATTTGACTGTAAACAAATCCATAAAAACATTAGGACTTATTATTTGTTCATTGGAGGAATTTTCTCTGGATAGAGTGGTTAAGGTGTATATTAGTTTAGTCCGTTCTTCCCTTGAGTACGCTTATATAGTATGGTCGCCCCACTATATAACTTATATTAAATTAATGGAGAAAATCCAAAATAAATTTTTGCGTCATTGTGCATGGAGAATGGGTTTTCGTAGGGAAGAGTATCTATCTTTGTGTAGTATATGGCCTTTAAGAAGTAGTCCCTTATTTTGGTGCAAACTTCACAATACTAACTACGGATTTCTCTCTCCAAATTCAAGATTAGCACGTGAAGCAAACTTCTATAAGAACGAAATAGAGTTGTTTGGGATATCAAACGCAACACTTCAGAAGAGTGCTACATGTTAATTTTTAATTTTTCAATTTGTAATAAATTAGTGATGAGATTAGTGATGAAGTGGTTTAGAATTGTATGATATGTTTTTATTTAGTACTAGTTTAGTAGTAGAACTGTAATTTGTTGAATTTTTTATTGGGTATATCCCGTAATAAAGTATTGTTATTATTATTATTATTATTATTATTATTTTCACCTCTAAGAAATACTTAAAAACTGGAAAAAATGTTAAATGTACAAGTTTTCATTTAAACATAGCAAATTACGTTTACAACACTCATTTTTCAGAATACGTCTTTCTTAAACATTATTTTCTAGTTAAACTAAACTACTTTTTCATTCCTGGAAAACACCCTCACGTATATTTTTTTAATGAAGATTTATGTACTAATAAATATAGGTGATCAACTTTTTGCCCAAGATTTTATTAATTTCTTGTTTATGATACAAAATTATACATAACGTTACCATCATCTCAAAATTTCTGGGAAATTAAAAGATATTGTAAATAAAATAATCTGGTTCGTACGAATACTCAACAATTTCAAAAACACATTGCTAAACCACAAGTGATCATATGATACCAATTTACACAATAATTTTCTAACGTAATGTATATTGGATAACACATGACAAAAGACAGGCAATTTACAATAACATCAGTGTTATTATTATTATTTTTAACATGAAGTAAAAGAGGAGTTGAATTTCCCCATATGTAAATTGAATATTTCGGTAATTTTTCAATGAAAACTAAGTAAACAGAAATTTAAACGTTAACATGTCACGTGTAAATGCAATTTGTTTTTCAACAGATTTATGTAAATTGACCAAATTTTATTACCTATTACATCTCACGAACGTTTACAATTCTGTATTAATATGCATACAGAATAATACCATTTGATTTCATTCAACATGTCAATTTTGCTATTAATTGCAGTGATTTTGAATTTGCCCTTAATAGCTCTTTTAAAATAGGACATTATCCATTTTAAATTCACATTTTAAAATGTTAGTAATTGTTTTATCATATAGTAAAAACAGTTTAATACTAAAATTGTTATGCTAATCAATTTTGAAAAAAGATTTAAATACAACAAAAAAAGCAAATTCTCACAGATGGTAGCCTAGCCTGAAATAACAATTAAGCACTAAACCATATGTAAAAAGAGATGGTGAATTTGTATTATTTTGCAACCCTACGCAACAAAACATTTTTATGTACGTATTTAGAATCCACAGAAAAAAATTCATGTGAACAAAAAGTATTTAATTTCTTTTAAAGATTAATCAATTTAATAAAACGAAATGTGCGAATGATACTTGTATCCTTGCACTGAAATTGCGATTTTATTCAGCGAATTGAATTTTGAAACTTCGCTTAAAAGAAACCTATGTCATCCTGAAGAGTTCATGTCATTTAAACCTCACATCTTTGAGGGATATTACTTTCAGTTCTAGAGGAGTTCCCTCGAAGAGGTCAAATCATCAGTTTCATGACTTAACGTTGAGAAATATCCACAATGGTTTCTACTGATTTACATTAAGCAAATATTCCTTTAGATAATCCAGTTTAGGATCTGTTGTCGTGCATCAGAAGTTGATCTGCATTAGATGTGTTAGAAGGATGCGTGCTTTGTTTATTATGAAAACGCATTTTCTAAATTCTTCCCTTAAAAAAAAAACCGCTACGCAGAAAATCTCGAGTTTTAAAAATGTGTTGTAGAATTACAATGAAATATTGTATGGATTGGTAGTTATTTAATCTGCAGTATAATTTTTGATCTTTGTTGAAACTGGTGGTAAGCATTACATCCCTTAATATAATATCGCGCCAGCAATAAATCGTTCCGATCGAGCGCTTCACAAAAGAAAACGAATTTCCATTTCATTGTGATTAGAATCACACCATCAGTTAAAAAAAATAATAAGACGGAAACGATCGAGAAATAGATTGGTTGTGCTTTATTTTTATTTACGCCTCGGGGATTTTATAGTAAATAAGACGCTGTTTTCTGTTTGGTAGAAATCCTTTGCACAATCTGAAATGAATTGTTTGGGGCATCCTCTTATCAGAAATTCGTTTTTTATTTCTCTGAAATATTTTCCATATTTGACGTGCGTCATCTTGGATTTTTGAACACATTTCGTCATTCTAAAATACAACTTGATCCTCCATCTAACATTTTATTGTTGCTCGCCATTAATGTCCATAATTTGAATTTTTCGTGAATATTATAATCTTCGCGCTTCTATTAATTTTTGCGGAATCGTCAATCGCTACATTGGTTTAAAAAACTGGTCTAAGGTTATTTAAACAGAGTTATAGAATTATTTTTTATGAGATGACAATGCCACCTAATAAAATACTGTATTTATGAAATTTTTGAAAAATCAGTGAAGTCATTTTTAGTTCAATCAATAAAATTTGATGCAGTCATTAATAGCTGTTAACATACCTAGGATGTAAAGAATGCCATAACCGCCGCAGCCGGCGGTTTGAAATTCGAACGTTTAGCGAAGATTTTAATAAGACGGCTGAGGCATCCGTGGTGTGTTCAAGATTTAACCGGGTTCTGCCCATTTTAATCCAATAATCCAAAAATTAATTAAAAAATAAATAAATTTGGTTGATCACGTTTCCATGATATATTTCGATGTCATAGTTAAAATTTGTTGTTTATTCAAAAAAAAATTGTGAACAGAATTAGAAAAATGATGGATTTAGGCGACGTATTGTGCGAAAAAGTTAAAAATGCAACCAGTTAAGCATTAAACAGTTTAAATAAAACCGGTAAAGTTACTTACATTTATTGCTTTTCACATTCATTGCTTTTCAATTCCTTGACAAATGTTGTCAATTGGCAATTCGGTAAGGTAATATATTACCCTACCGATTTTACATACAGGATACAGTTATGGCTTTCCAACCAGCCAACTTTTATAAATGTAAACAGGCATTTAATAGACAGAAACCGGTAAAATTTTTAATAAACTATTTAAACAATTCTAAATATATATATATATATACTACTAAACACAAAAATAAATTTTTCTAAATTTAAAAAATATAGATAACACTAGTCCGAGTGCAACAAAAGAAAGTGGCGCACGAGGAAATCGAATCATTCCGCGCTTTCGCCCTTACAGCGGCCGTGCTCTTATACTAGTGTAAAATATTATTTCATAATTGGGTTTATTTTGGGAAAATTTAGATGGCTAGGGTAAAAACTCAAGGTGGACCACAAGTGTAGATGTATGTTATTTACTTAATTTTTAAAAACTAAATAACATTTACTACCTAAAACGTGACTTCATCACATTGTTGGTGGGATTGATGACCAGTGATTTTAGCGTTAGTAATTCATTACTGTTACAGCACGACTATCGAGTTTACTATAGATTAGTGCCCTTACACTGGTATACGAGTAAAATATTCGGTTTTCCGCTTCAAAATTTAAATTATGTATAAGACGTCGTTATACATATTTTTTTTTGTGAAAATCTGGATGCGTAGGTAAAAAATCAAGGCGGACTCGTAAACTACCAATAAAAGACTAGGTTATTTTATAAAATTTAAAAGGCATTTAATAAAAAAAAAATGAGAGGACGTTATCAAATTGTTGGTGAGTAGTCAAATTTTGGATACCTCTTTAACATCTACACGATGTTCCTAAGTTACATATAAAAAGTTTTACAACAATCGGTCCAGTAGTTTCAGAAATTTTCTGTGTAATAAAAATCTACACAAACGGCAGACGACATGCATATAGTTGGAATCGGTATCATACTTAGGCGATATGAAATGTCGAGAAAAAAACATGAAAGTAAACATTCGCCATTACAATACTTCCTTATCTCACGCTCATGAAGTAAAAACATGTCAGGCTATTAAGTTCCAACAAAATGTGGTTAACAGAATTTTGAGATGACGTCGTTAAGTTTTTGGTGAGGATGATCAGACAGATTTTGGTTATCTTAAACACATAATTATACATTTTCCAAATGGATTCTATACAATACATCCCGAGCGGACTCAACAGAGGTAGATTACGCTTGGTAAAAATTAAACAGTTCTTTTCAGACTTCATTAATATGTATTTTCACACTGTGATAAAAGTTTTTTTTTTTTGAACTTTTACTTAATCAAATAAAAACTTTTTGAAACCGTATTTTCACTTGATGTGTTAATGTCATGAATGTACGTAATATTGTTGCATTTTTTACCACTGCTGAGACAGGTTGTCACTAGAAAATTATCTCCTGTTATCGTGTAGTGCTCTTTAGTGATTACTAAAATTCTTACATTAAATACAAAATATGCAATACTTCTTTCAGATATTGTTTGGGAATCGAGAGTAAAAATTATTAATTTATCATTTCATTAAAGGGGATTACCTACTATAGAATTAAAGTGGAAAGAGATAAGATAAATTCTAATATTCAATAATAAAAAAATATATTCTGTTAATAAACCCCTTCGTTAAACACAAAGCGTCACTAAAAACTTTACTCGATAATTGATTGCATAGGCACCGGAAGCAATAAAAGCATCAGATTTCGTATACACAAACATTTAGAAAACATCTCTTTGATACGAAATTTGAAACAGTGTATTGAGATGATCTATGCTCACCACTGTGACCTACAAAATCGAATCGAAAACTTTCCTCACCCATAAAGTACAGTACATCTTACTCAGATTTTTTAGAAAAAATATATCTGTAATATGGGTGTACTGTTAAAGTAATAACAAAAAACCATGCTGTGCGTGGATATATACTTATATCAATTTAGATAAAAATGTGCAATATTAATAATAAGCGTACTGTGTTCCTAATTTTTTTTTTGGAAAATTTGATGAGTCGATTTACCATGCCTAGGATAACCTTAAAACGTTTGCAAAACTTTGCAGCATTCGATTTTGCACAAAATTAAAGTGTACAATGTTGCTATACCATTTTTAAGTTTTTCCAAAAATCTGAATTACTAAAAGGGTATGTGTCCACCCATCACTTCCTGTGATGTGGAACGCACGTTTTCAAAACTTAAAAGTGTTTTAAGCGATCAAAGGTGTAAATTTACAATCGAGAATTGCTTTTGTAACTCATTTTAAATACCTGAGTTAATATTTTATTTTTTGTTAAATGCGACTTGCTTTAATTTGATCACCATTTTTTTGCGATAACTTAGAATTAGTGGACGTAACTAAATCGTTTATTTATTTAATCTTTTTTTTGTTTGTTACACAAAATATTTATTTCTATAATGTTTTGTTTAATGTTTTATTTAAATATATATTTTTTTGATGTATGCTTTTTCGTTGAGCAAATATTTTTTCCTCCAGGTTTTTAATCTAAACTAAGATTTTTATAAAGTATTTCGTCAATTTTGGGACCTAAAAATGTCTCCTTTTATTCATTTTTTAACGACCTAAAATCCGAATCCTAGTCATCACATTGTTGGTGGGGATAATTAGACAAATTTTGTTAAGCGTTTTATGATCTACAGGATAGTCCCAAAAACACATAAAATTTGACAATATTCGATCCAATTGTTTCAGAAAAATATTTGGAATCATGAAATGTCTTGAGAGTATGATAGTATTCCATTTGTCGGCTGGATTCTGTTACAATACTTCCTTAGCTTACGCTCGGGAGCTAAAAAGCTTCCTTTTGTATTGAAATTCTACCTAAAACATCCGCAAGCTTTTATACTATAATCAGTTATCAATTTATCATACTAAAATTTACAAAATATATCAAAATGTAAATAAGTAGTGCAGAAATTGATAACTTAATAAGTATATCATTTTAAAAGCAGTAGAGAAAAATTAAAACTGGCTCATTTCATCTCACAGGAACAGTGCAAAATAACCACAAAACGTCGAGTGTTCAAACAAGGTCTACATATACATTTACAAAAAATTAAAAGAGTCAATAATCAGTTAATTAATCCATTTACGGATGAACCATTTTACAAAAAACAATACACACATCTACATTTAATTGGCAGGTTAAAATCAAGAAGCTCACGTTTATTGCCCACTCACAAGTGATATTTTTTGTTTGTTAAATGTTAATAAAATTAAACTTTTTAGGGCCAATTTATTTAACATTTAACTGAGATTAAGTTAATCACGCCTTTAACGAGGCGTTTAGCGACC
Source organism: Zophobas morio (assembly GCF_036711695.1). Lineage (NCBI taxonomy): Eukaryota > Metazoa > Arthropoda > Insecta > Coleoptera > Tenebrionidae > Zophobas > Zophobas morio. Next base: position 13,889,805 of record NW_026972122.1, read on the forward strand.
TCTGATTGGCGTAGAGTCGGTCACGTGCTACTTTGATGCCGTGTTAAAAATTTAATGGCTATAAAATATTTAATTGAGCTTCTGTAAACCGGGTGTTAATGTCATTATTTCATTTATAATCTCTATTCAGATATAATTATGTTTCTGTTTTTGTAACTTCTCATCTTTTAATTAAAAAAGAAACGTTGTCACGTATTTTATGCTCATACATTAAATTTGGCTGCAAGTGAATAAACACATAACGGCAAACATCTTGCTAAATCATAAAACCTTTTAAAAATAATTTTTACATACGGAACGTAAGCTAAAGAATAATTTTAATAAAGTCTTGCTGTCTGTCGTCTGTCTGTGTCTCTATGTTGATTTTTATTAGACAGACAATCTTCAGAACTACACGTCAGGTTTTATATGTGCGTTGGGAATATCGTGAAGATGGTAATACGCTAACCAATGATCCACACAACAATGCGTTGACGTCACCTCAAAATTTAACATAGCAAGTGTATAAAATAACACACTCATACACTTGTAGTTCATGAATCCGTCTTGATTTTTTACCCAAGACAATAACATTTTTGAAAAAAAAATAGAATTATATTTATAAGAACACTCCAAATTAACTTTGAAACTAAAAAACCGAATTCGTGTATGCCCCACCTCAAACTGATGAGGTCATCTCCAAATTTACTTGAAGCGTGTGCATAGCATGTTTCTTTAACTTTACCTTAACATCACAGACATATCTTTATTTTAACGTAAGGGGTTACCACAAAAAAAGAAAAAATTGGTCTAAAGAGTTTAGACAGTACTTCCCTCGCTGTCGGAAACTTGACGACTGCATGCCTATTATGTTTTTTTTTCTCATTACATTTTTGTAGTGGGAATTTAAAAAAAAATTGTGATGACGTCATCAACATTTTTGCAAGGACACGTATATCAGTTGGGATAGATGTAGTGTAATACTAAGAATAAAATTATTGTGTTCCCAAATTTTCGGGAAAATGAATTGGGTCGTTTTGAATATTGATTTCTTATAATCAATAAAATAACGAAACAATTTACTCACGTATACGGCGCCGGTGTGTAAAATCTAGAGAGCGGATTTCTGTCGGGCTAGGCAAGGCCAAACTCGGTACGGCTCGCACGGGATGCGAATTCATTGCCGTTGCGGACTGCACTTCGTTTATTTGAGATTAGAATAACGTTGTTTCGTTGCACTCTGCTGTTAATTCCCGTTCTCATTTACTTAGCCGTTTGATTAATAAATCGTTAATTATATTTATGGAATCCAGCACGTCCCCCCCTATAATCGTGACGTAGCCCGACAGAAATCCGCTGTCTAGTAATATGAAGGGCAACTGAAAATCGTTTAAGTATAAACATTCTTAATTTAAGATGACAAGCGTAACAGCATACGTAAGAGCCAAACAGAGAAACTGTAAACAAAACGACCATCGGTTTTATTGCTTCGACTTCCGCTTATTATATAAAACATTGCGTTTTATTTTAATTCTTGACGGTGAAATTCACAATTGGTTGATTATAAACATGTCTATTTCGCATTCGCGGAACCAAGTGACCGCATAAAACAAATGCAGGTCTGTAATGTTAAAGTCGATGTAAATAAGCGTGCTACTCTTATGTTTCAACCGAGTTTTTCCTTTAACAAATTTTGTGTCTACCAAATTGGGTTGGTTGGGGTGTAATACTAATAATAAGTGTTGCCTTTAATTTAATCAATAAAATAAATTGACTTCATTAATTTTTTTGAACCACCTCTTAAGAAAATCTAAAAAATATGAATGGAATGATAAATCACAAGTACAAACTCATCATATTTTTTGCATTTTAGATAGGATTTATTCAGCAAAATTTAAGGGTGACGTCATCAATTTTTTTAGGAGGGATGAACAAATACATTTTGAACAAAAGTTTACCATGCTCATAATAACTTTAAAATATTCCCAAGATTTCAAAGCATTCGGTTTTGTAATTCCTGATTAAATCGATAAAATAAATTCACGCCTTCATTAATTTTTTTGAGTCACCCTGCATATGCAAATCCAAAAATATGAATGGAATGATAAATCACAAGTACAGACTCATCATATTTTGTACATTTTAGATACGATTTATTCGGCAAACTTTTGAGCTGACGTCATCAGTTTTTTGTAGAAGATAACCAAATATATTTTGACTAAAAATTTATTATGCTCTTTATTATAACCTTACAACATCTGCAAGATTTCAAAGCATTCGGTTTTGTAGTTCCTGATTAAATCAATAAAATAAATTTACGCATTCATTAATTTTTTTGAGTCACCCTGTATATGCAAATCGAAAAAATTTGAATGGAATGATAAATCACAAGAAGAGACTCACCATATTTTGTACATTTTAGATAGGATTTATTCAGCAAAATTTTGTGGTGACATCATAAATTTTTTAGGGGGGACGACCAAATACGTTTTGATCAAAAATTTACCATGCTTATGATAATTTTAAAATATCTTCAAGATTTCGAAGCATTCGGTTTTGTAGTTCCTGAGTAAATCAGTAAAATAAATTTACGCTTTCATTTATTTTCTTGAATCACCCTGTATATGCAAATCCAAAAAATATGAATGGAGTGATAGATCACAAGTACAGACTGATCATATTTTGTACATTTTAGATATAATTTATTCGGCAAATTTTCGAGCTGACGTCATCAAGTTTTTGGAGGGGATAAGCAAATATATTTTGACTAAACATTTATTATGCTCTTTATGACCTTAAAACATCTGCAAGATTTCAGAGCATTCGGTCTTGTAGTTCCTGATTAAATCAATAAAATATATTTATGCATTCATTAATTTTTTTGAGTCACCCTGTATATGCAAATCCAAAAAATATGAATGGAGTGATAGATCACAAGTACAGACTCATCATATTTTGTACATTTTAGATATGATTTATTCCACAAACTTTTGAGCTGACGTCATCAAGTTTTTGGAGGGGATAAGCAAATATTTTTTGACTAAAGATTTATGATGTTCTTTATAGCCTTAAAACATCTGCAAGATTCAGAGCATTCGGTTTTGTAGTTCCTGATTAAATCAATAAAATATATTTACGCATTCATTAATTTTTTTGAGTCACCCTGTATATGCAAATCCAAAAAATATGAATGGAGTGATAGATCACAAGTACAGACTCATCATATTTTGTACATTTTAGATATGATTTATTCCACAAACTTTTGAGCTGACGTCATCAAGTTTTTGGAGGGGATAAGCAAATATTTTTTGACTAAAGATTTATGATGCTCTTTATAGCCTTAAAACATCTGCAACATTTCAAAGCATTCTGGTTAGCAGATTAAAAATTAAATTTCAAAATATTGTTTTATAATTTTGATTTTTTTTCCAAAAATCTGGACGTTTCGGGTGAAAAGTCGATTCAGAGTTGTAAACTACATGTGTAGGACTATGTTATTTTATACAATTGAAAACCCATTTACTATGTACAATTTTGAAGTGACGTCATCGCATTAGTGGTGGGGATGATTAGACAAATTTTGGTTAGCGTTTTACCATCTACATGATATTCTTAATATAAGTACAAAATTTCACAACAATCGGTCGAGTACTTTCGGAGATTATCTGTCTAATAAAAATCCGGGACAACAGACGGACAGACGGACGGACAGACGGACAGACGGACAGACGGACGGACAGACGGACAGACGGACAGACGGACGGACAGACGGACAGACGGACAGACAGACGGAAATGGGAGACCTATTTCTTCGTCTTCTAGAGGTCATGAAAGATCGAGAAAACGTAAAAGTAGAGAGTCGGCCGACGGACTCGATTACAATACTTCCTTTGCTTACGCTCGGGAAGTAATAAAAGTAGAAAAATCAAATTTTATACGTTACTTTAAAGGTCATGGGGTATATGTAGATACTAACTATGGTACACATGTTCATGGTGACTACAAAATAACACACAATCGTTTATATTTTTACTTCCCGAGCGTAAGCAAAGGAAGTATTGTAATCGAGTCCGTCGGCCGACTATCTACTTTTACGTTTTCTCGATCTTTCATGACCCCTAGAAGACGAAGAAATAGGTCTCCCATTTCCGTCTGTCTGTCCGTCTGTCCGTCTGTCCGTCCGTCTGTCCGTCTGTCCGTCTGTTGTCCCGGATTTTTATTAGACAGATAATCTCCGAAAGTACTCGACCGATTGTTGTGAAATTTTGTATTTATATTAAGAATATCATGTAGATGGTAGAACGCCAACCAAAATTTGTCTAATCATCCCCACCACTAATGCGATGACGTCACTTCAAAATTGTACATAGGTAAATGGGTTTTCAATTGTATAAAATAACATAGTCCTACACATGTAGTTTACAACTCTGAATCGACTTTTCACCCGAAACGTCCAGATTTTTGAAAAAAAAATCAAAATTATAAAACAACATTTTGAAATTTAATTTTTAATCTGCTAACCAGAATGCTTTGAAATGTTGCAGATGTTTTAAGGCTATAAAGAGCATCATAAATCTTTAGTCAAAAAATATTTGCTTATCCCCTCCAAAAACTTGATGACGTCAGCTCAAAAGTTTGTGGAATAAATCATATCTAAAATGTACAAAATATGATGGGTCTGTACTTGTGATCTATCACTCCATTCATATTTTTTGGATTTGCATATACAGGGTGATTCAAGAAAATAAATGAAAGCGTAAATTTATTTTACTGATTTACTCAGGAACTACAAAACCGAATGCTTCGAAATCTTGAAGATATTTTAAAATTATCATAAGCATGGTAAATTTTTGATCAAAACGCATTTGGTCGTCCCCCCTAAAAAATTTATGATGTCACCACAAAATTTTGCTGAAAAAATCCTATCTAAAATGTACAAAATATGGTGAGTCTCTTCTTGTGATTTATCATTCCATTCAAATTTTTTCGATTTGCATATACAGGGTGACTCAAAAAAATTAATGAATGCGTAAATATATTTTATTGATTTAATCAGGAACTACAAAACCGAATGCTCTGAAATCTTGCAGATGTTTTAAGGTCATAAAGAGCATAATAAATGTTTAGTCAAAATATATTTGCTTATCCCCTCCAAAAAAATGATGACGTCAGCTCGAAAGTTTGCCGAATAAATCATATCTAAAATGTACAAAATATGATGAGGCTGTACTTGTCATTTATCACTCCATTCATATTTTTTGGATTTGCATATACAGAGTGACTCAAAAAAATTAATGAATGCGTAAATATATTTTATTGATTTAATCAGGAACTACAAAACGGAATGCTCTGACATCTTGCAGATGTTTTAAGGTTATAAAGAGCATAATAAATGTTTAGTCAAAATATATTTGCTTATCCCCTCCAAAAACTTGATGACGTCAGCTCGAAAATTTGCCGAATAAATCATATCTAAAATGTACAAAATATGATCAGTCTGTACTTGTGATCTATCACTCCATTCATATTTTTTGGATTTGCATATACAGGGTGATTCAAGAAAATAAATGAAAGCGTAAATTTATTTTACTGATTTACTCAGGAACTACAAAACCGAATGCTTCGAAATCTTGAAGATATTTTAAAATTATCATAAGCATGGTAAATTTTTGATCAAAACGCATTTGGTCGTCCCCCCTAAAAAATTTATGATGTCACCACAAAATTTTGCTGAAAAAATCCTATCTAAAATGTACAAAATATGGTGAGTCTCTTCTTGTGATTTATCATTCCATTCAAATTTTTTCGATTTGCATATACAGGGTGACTCAAAAAAATTAATGAATGCGTAAATTTATTTTATTGATTTAATCAGGAACTACAAAACCGAATGCTTTGAAATCTTGCAGATGTTTTAAGGTTATAAAGAGCATAATAAATTTTTAGTCAAAATGTATTTGGTTATCTTCTACAAAAAACTGATGACGTCAGCTCAAAAGTTTGCCGAATAAATCGTATCTAAAATGTACAAAATATGATGAGTCTGTACTTGTGATTTATCATTCCAATCATATTCTTGGATTTGCATATGCAGGGTGACTCAAAAAAATTAATGAAGGCGTGAATTTATTTTATCGATTTAATCAGGAATTAGAAAACCGAATGCTTTGAAATCTTGGGTATATTTTAAAGTTATTATAAGCATGGTAAACTTTTGTTCAAAATGTATTTGTTCATCCCTCCTAAAAAAATTGATGACGTCACCCTTAAATTTTGCTGAATAAATCCTATCTAAAATGCAAAAAATATGATGAGTTTGTACTTGTGATTTATCATTCCATTCATATTTTTTAGATTTTCTTAAGAGGTGGTTCAAAAAAAATTAATGAAGTCAATTTATTTTATTGATTAAATTAAAGGCAACACTTATTATTAGTATTACACCCCAACCAACCCAATTTGGTAGACACAAAATTTGTTAAAGGAAAAACTCGGTTGAAACATAAGGGTAGCACGCTTATTTACATCGACTTTAACATTACAGACCTGCATTTGTTCACTTGGTTCCGCGAATGTGAAATAGACATGTTTATAATCAACCAATTTTGAATTTCACCGTCAAGAATTAAAATAAAACCCAATGTTTTATATAATAAGCGGAAGTCGAAGCAATAAAACCGATGGTCGTTTTGTTTACAGTTTCTCTGTTTGGCTCTCACGTATGCTGTTACGCTTGTCATCTTAAATTAAGAATGTTTATACATAAACGATTTTCAGTTGCCGTATACGTGAGTAAATTGTTTCGTTATTTTATTGATTATAAAAAATCAATATTCAAAACGACCCAATTCATTTTCCCGAAAATTTGCGAATACAATAATTTTATTCTTAGTATTACACTACATCTATCCCAACTGATGTCCGTGTCCTTGCAAAAATGTTGATGACGTCATCGCAATTTTAAATTCCCACTACAAAAATGTAATGAGAAAAAAACACAATAGCCATGCAGTCGTCAAGTTTCCGACAGCGAGGGAAGTACTGTCTAAACTCTTTAGACCAATTTTTTTTTTTAGCTTTACTTTTACGGTTGTTGAGATCAAAATAAAAGCATAACTAAGTATATAATGTAGACTGCGAAAATTTTTAACAGAAGGATAAAAGCAAACAAAAAAATCATAGATGACGTATTTTATTAAATTGATATATTGCTGAAATATTTATTTTATTTCTGTCGTTTTTGTTTATTTTTTCTTTTCTTTAGAAAATATTAATAACTATTTATTCTTTATAAAATACGGAGCTCTATTGTGGTTAGGGTCTCGTCTCTGAAATAAATAATACGCCACTGACTAACAAAATTGTTAAATAAATACAGCTATTGTAAAGAACAAAAGATATTTCATTAACTTGAGGCCTTTGAAAAGTTAAATTCAAGAAAATTTCAACAAAATAATAAAACTAAACAAAATATGGTTCATAAAAAAAGCGAACATCCCAATTAAGCATTGTTGCAAAACAAATAGTCGTGAAAAAAACCTGATGTGTTTTGAAAATAAAATCTGATGTTTCGGTTAAACATACATTCATATGATTATTTGTTACGAATTAATTGATTTGTTATAAAAATTTAATGTCGACATGAAAGGGGTTCGCTGTTAAGAATTAATTGGCCGTTTGATCGTGTTTTCCACTTTCGGCAAATATTCGGATTAAAGGTTAATTAGAAAACTTTTGAACAATAGTTTATCTTTTTGGGAAAAATCGATCTAATCACGATAATGTTAAACGACGACGCTATTTTGTTGCGTTTTTTAACGATGATAGGGCACATTCATATTCATTGAAACGAATTCAAGAATTCTTACTTAACAGGGGTAATTTACGTGAAAATTAATGCATAATTTAGTAGCGACAGATTTAACGTTGTAAATGTTTGAGGTAGATAATTGCATTTGATTTAGCATTAATTTAGTAAGACATTATTTGTAAACCTTCTAAATATTTTTAGTTTGATTATCAAAAGTTAATTACGGATTATGCTAATATAAATGTTAAAGTTATATTTCACTCCTTGTTGTTTTCAAGAAGACTTTATTTGTAAAGTTATAATCCTTGAAAACTGTCTTACATTAATTTAATTAATTACTGCAAAGGTGTCTATAATTTAAAAATAACTAATATATTTTACAACATTTTTTTACGTAAATTAACGAAGCGGTACATAAAACTTACGTATAAACAGCTCCGAAAAGGTCCAAGTTGTTGTGAAGTTTCAAATCTCCTTTTAAATTTACGCGACTTCGCCAAATTTTAAACGTACTTTTGTAACTCCGAGGGATTACATTCCTCTGGAATAGCCACCGAACCTACTGACGATATCGGCGCGCACCGTCTGTTTTGAACTTAACATCCTCTGGATTAGAGCACTTCCTAAACTGTCAATCTGGCATGCGCTTAACTTCTTTGCTAAAAACGGATATATGGGACTTTATACAAATATGTGTCTCATTTCTTTTGTTGACGCGTACATATAACATAATTTCGCTGCATTATTATGTTGTACAATCTTATTACGTTGTCCGGACAACCTCGTAAAATATACAATACGTAAAAGCAGGAGATACGAATTTCATTAACGCTGGATTTCTGGCTTGCCTCAATTTTATTTTCAATCAAGGAGTTGTAACTAATGTGACTCGATCTTGAAATGTGTGGCAATTAGTAACTTTTATGAAATAGAAATATATCTGTGTCCTTGTTATGCTCCGTCTTTTCGACAGCAGGTATTTTTTGCTTCCAGGATGGCGATCCTGTTACTGTCATTTGGTCATCAATTGCCTTGGTGGTAACACGTCTTCCACGACTGTTTGCTGGTTACCGGTGACACTTTCTCGTTGAATAGGGCTGGAGTTACTTTGGGACTGGAATAGTGTTCTTTCCGGTCCGTTAACTCGATAATTCTAGTACAGTCTGTCGTAACCTCAAATCGTAAACACATCAAACTTTCGTTGACAGTTCCTACATTTGATAGCGAAAATTACTAGCCTCGCGCTATCTTTGTTTAACACATAGGTTAGGTTCCTCTCTGTCGAATTCCGACCACAGGCAGTTTGCCGTACTTTCTAAAAGTAATAGTAGATCTAGTGACTTTAGTTGTAACTGCTGATTTGCTGATACCAATTTATCGGTAAATTTCATTTGTTTTCTGCTAGGGTTAATTTCTTTGTGTTGGACGGTTTGGCAGCGGAAGAGTCTGAGAGTCAAATTTGATTACAGTTTAACGATTTTGTCCTTGCTTAATTTTACGCAGTACAGACTAATTTCAGGCAATAGTAAATTGTCTGTGTTTGATAGCAAGTTTGTAGGTAAACGATGCTTAGTTAACGACGTAACAGGAGAATTTACAATTAAAGTGATGTGTGCTTGAATTGGGAGTATGAAAAATTTTCAGTTTCGTATTATGTTATTCATAAATGTTGGAGTTTATTTTAGGTAGATAACAGTTTGATAACTCTGACAAAGGAAGGAAACTTCTGTTCAGAATGTTATAAATCAGTTACCCTGAACATAAAGCCATTTCGTAACATTGTTTGATTTAATTTATTTTCTATACCCAGCATTTCCATTTTTATAATGTAGAAAAAAATTTGAGCAGTTTTGCTCCCACAAAACATTTCCTTTTCTTTCAAAAAGATTATAATAAATACAAAAAAAATGGTCTATTGTTACAAATATTTAGAGAGAACTTCCCTCGCCCCTGATGTACCATCAAATAAATGGAGTTTCTTAGATAAACTCCGGAATTTGATATTGTTAATTTTATTTTCTTTACAAGAATCCTATAAGTTAAAATAAAAGAGTTGAGATGACTTCATCAAATGGGGGGAGGCAGATCAATTTTATTAACAATTTATTAGGCTTACAACAACCTTATTAAAACCTTTGCAAGATTTCAAACCATTCATTCACATCAATTTTGGTTACAGTTACACGACATTTCAAAAATATCTGTAAAATTTTATAGCAATCAGTCCTGTAGTTTCGGAGGTTATCTATCTAACAAATATCAGCACAGACAACAAACGACAGACAGATATACCATAGACAGACGGAAACGGAAGACCTATTTTTTCATACTCTAGACGAAACGTCCACAAAATATGAAAGTTGTTCTGCGGTTGAACCCTATTACAATACAATAGTCTGCTTACGGTTGAGAACTAATATAAAGACAAACGATGAAATGTAGTAAGGTACAAAATAAATGTAATTTTATTCATAAATAATACAGCGCCTTAATGATTCATATTCGTATGTATATTCAAGTGGCACTGATTTATTCTGCCTCTTTTAGAGTTTGTAACTACCATATGAACAACAAAATTTTGCTGTGATTAATACACGTAAGCTTATCTTATATTATTATACATATATTTTTCCAATAAACATTAGTTCTGTATTTGTCATCTTCCGAGTGCGATGATTTGGAAACGGGAGACTTTTTTTCGTGGTCTAGGAGTCATGAAACTTCGAGAAAACATGAAATTGGCAAGTCGCCCAATGGACTTGATTACAATACTTCCTTACGCCCCGCAAGTAATAGGAATTATATAACTGTTTTCCCATACTTTTGCAGACCTGCATTCATTTAGTGACGATTGCAATAGCATGAGAAATTGTGAACACTCACATTTTTAAGAAAATGCTTGGAAACCTATCTGGACCATAACTGGAAGAGGATTTTATTTCGAAAATGTGTTCAAACACCTTTAAACCATTTTCATTTACTTCCATGTTCGTAACAAAATTAAGGTTAAAATTGCTGTTGTCCTTTTCATATACAAAAGAAAAAAACTGAGCTAATAAGTTAGAAATTTCTTGTCCTATTTCCTTTGGGCAACCACCTCATTTATTTTTATCTTTGATAAATTTGCGAAAATATTGAGAGTTACTCGACAAACTGTGGTTAACTTTAGTTAATTATGATTTATAGAGGTCTTTATTAACTTTTTTGCATTGATCCCTCAACGATTTAAAATAAAGGTAATCCTCAATTGTGCCCGATTTACGAAAAACTGAATGACCGAATCAGATTTTTTTATTCTGTATTTCATCCTCTAGGATATGATGAACCATTCAGTATAGCAGTTTCTATTGGAATAAATCTAGTGATACCATCGAAGCGAATATTATAAAAAAACTAGAACTTTATTATCCACATAAAGGTCAAGAATACAACTACTTTCTCAATCCACAGAGGTCAGATAGTTTAAACTGATGATAATTCCCATTAGCAAAGTCAAATATTTGACTTTCAGAAGTGAGAAGGAAACCATAAAAATTAGAAAGAGACCACGATTACGAAATATCGTGGAGACTGTTATCAAAGATGGTATCAACAGCGACATTAACTTGTAGATCAATGATATTTGAAAATTTAAGATAAGGAAAAAACACGATTATTCTAGTTCTAGCTAAGATAAAACTGATTTTGATAAATGACATTTCCTCTTAGAAAATTAAAGGGGGGGGTGTGCCAAAATCGGTTTTATTTTAGCAGGTACTAGCCCCCCCCCCCCACCCTCCTTTTTCTTGGAAGATATCTCATTTGCCAAAATCAGTTTTATCTTAGCAGGTACTAACCCCGCCCACCCACCCTCTCTTTTCTTAGAGGGTGTTTCAATTGCCAAAATCCACACCTACAGAATGGGTGGCTGGCGCTAGTAGTTGCTAACATAAGACTGATTTTGGCAAATGACATAGCCTCGAAGAAAAGCGAGGGTGGGTGGGCGGGGCTAGCACTTGCTAAGATAAAACTGATTTTGGCAAATGACATAGCATCGAAGAATAGCGAGGGTGGGTGGGCGGGGCTAGTACTTGCTAAGATAAAATTGATTTTGATAAATGACATACCCTCTAAGAAAATTAAAAGCGGGGGGTGCCAAAAATGGTCTTATTTTAACAGGTGGTAGATCCACCCACCCACTCTCTCTTTTGGAAGGTATCTCATTTGCCAAAATCAATTTTATCTTAGCAGGTACTAACCGCGCCTACCCACCCTCTCTTTTCTTAGAGGGTATGTCATTTGCCAAAATCCAAACCCACAGGGTGGCTGGCTCGCGCTAGTAGTAAGACTGATTTTGGCAAATGACATAGCATCGAAGAAAAGCGAGAGTGGGTGGGCGCGGCTAGTACTTGCTAAGATAAAACTGATTTTGATAAATGACATACCCTCTAAGGCGGGGAGTGCCAAAAATGGTCTTATTTTAGCAGGTGGTAGATCTACCCACGCACTCTCTCTTTTCTTGGAAGGTATCTCATTTGCCAAAATCAATTTTATCTTAGCAGGTACTAACCCCGCCCACCCACCCTCTCTTTTCTTAGAGGGTATGTCATTTGCCAAAATCCACATCCACAGGGTGGGTGGGTGGAGCTATTAGCTGCTAAGAGAGGACTGATTTTAGCTAATGAGATACCCTCTAAGAAAAGAGAGGGCGGGAGGGTGGGTCGGACTAGTATTTGCCAAAATAAGACCGATTTTGCTAAATGACGTATCCTCTAAGAAATGTAATTAAATTATGATAAGAAAAGACACTAGACGCTCTAAAGTACTTTCAAATTTTTACTCAAAAATAGGTCTGGTCAGAATTTTCCAAAAATTGAACATTGAACATTGAACATGAAAGTCCCTCAAATTGCTTTAACCAAAAAAATCTCCATGGGCTCTCAAAATAATACACCATGGGTACCCAAACACTGCAGACTTTTTCAAATTCGTAAAAAATAAAACACTAATAAAACTTCAAAATATTTTTTCCACTTCATCCAGCAGCAAAACACCAGATTTCTGTAATTTTATCCGAAAATAAAAACCAAGGGACCTAAAATTAACTGCGAACATTTTAAACGTAGGCTTTTGAAAATTTTTGACAATTTTTGATACGTCAAACCATGGCCGACTAGTATAAAGATTATGGCCTGTCCAAAGGAATGTCAAAGGTACATTACGTGCTGCCATCTATTAATAATTCAAAAACGACAAAAGAATTATTAACACCTTTTGAAAGGCACAAAGGCATTCATACCGAAACAAACCACCATTACACGTTTTGAAGTCCCATAATGTCAAGTCAAATTAAAATTTTGCTAAATTATTAAGTGTAATTATTAATAGATGGCAACACGTATCGTACCTCTTGGACAGGCCATAATCTTTATACTAGTCGGCCATGGTCAAACATCGAGAAGTAAAAATGAATAAATAGAAATTAAAACATCATAACAATCCTTCGAGGAACCTACGATATTATTATTAGTTACTTTATTCTCGTCCTAATTGAGAAAGCAATGGTTCAAATCTCCAGCGATTATATAGTCGCTCTCTGGAAATCGTCGATAAACAGACTTTAATTTGGCACAGTGATCACTGTAAATATGAAAATCAGCTGCAGTAGGTGTATAGACACCACCAATGATTACGCTCAAAATATGAGTATTTCTACTGATACTATACGTTTTACACATTTTGACAGTGCATAACAAGGGATGAATTAAAAGTTTTATTAACAGCTATTAATACACCACCGTCCCACAATTTTGTACTAGTGTTGATATTACGATCAGCACCATAGATGTTACAGTTTTACAACAATAGTTTAAGATAAGATATTTTGTCACAGAGCCAGGTTTCAGTGTGTGGCGATTTTGAGGTTCTCCGGCCTTTTTTTTATATTGGGGGGTCCTTTGGGCGCCAGCTGGGTAGTTAACCCAACAAGGAAGGGGACGAACGGACAACAGACTAATTTTCGGTAACTTTATATTAACGAACGCCCTTCGCGAAATGGTACCACCTCTACGATCTTACATGCTAAGTACTTCCCGCAAATTTACGTAAGCTCTTTCCTGGTGAAGCACTTCGGAGCGATTCTCTTATGTTCAAAGCTCCCCTAGGAGATGTTACCATAGTATGGGACAGCAACGATGGAGACGGCAACCAACCACGAATCGACGAATATGGGACAGTGACGACGGAGACGGCAACGAACCACGAATCGATGGGTATGGGACAGTGACGACGGAGACGGCAACCAACCACGAATCGACGGCACCCGTACAAAGAACCTAGTTCCTCCTTCTATTTAAATATTCTAGGCCAAATAGGGACTCACCTAGCTGTTCTTGGTTCCTTATTTTGCCAAAATCTCGATTTTCACAGCAATTCACTTCGCTCAAAAAACGCTCTTCACCTCCTCTTTTTCTCGCCGCCCGTAAAAACCGACCCCACTCTTCCGCGACCTTGCTCACCGAGCGCGCTTAGATTTAAAAATCGTTACACCCCCTCAAGTTACCAAAAAAAAAAATTTTTTTTTAAGAAATGAACATAAATTGAAACTAAATAAAAATAATCCAAAATAAGTAGAAATGTAATCCATAGTACTCTTACAGTAAAAATATAAATGTCACAATCAGGTTTGTTTCGAAAAATCCAAATTAGGTTTCAGGTATACCCAGTCAAAATCGGGAAAATTTAAAAGAAACTTCTACATTCAGTCCACCATGCGCTATCTTTCACGAGATCATCCAGACTTCTCCTATCACTCCGTCTCATACATACTTATTTCTAAACGTCACAATCGGGAAATACTTAAGCGTCATCACATGGCTTCAAATCTTTTACATGCCAGCGTCCTATATCTTTGCCAGATTCGTCGGCGAGTTGATACACCAAAGGAGACACTTTCTTTGTTATGACACATTCTATGAATCTTGGAGCTAATTTAGACGAAAACTTCTTAGAGGCGTCAGACAAAACGTAATTTCGTTTCCATACACGATCACCTGCATGGTACACATCAGCTTTTCGACGTCTCAAATTATAAGAATGGCAATTCTTCTGGTAGGCTTCTTTTAGTTTCTTTGTCACCTCCTTATAAATTCGGTCCAGGTTTCCTCTCTTAGAGAGATATTGAGTGACATTCTCTTTATTAAGATCCCAGGAAGTAAAATCAGAAGGAACCTTACCATAAAACTCACCTCTGGAGGGAACATATCGGCCAAAATTTATAAATGTAGGGCTCAATCCGGTGGATTCATGCACTGCTGTTCGCAAAGCGAAACCGATTTTGGATAATTCAGAGTCCCAATGCCGATGATCTTTACCTCGCAAATAAGATCTAATTGCGGCTCCTGCAACTCGATTCACGCGCTCAACGCTATTCACTTGTGGATGGTGGCTTGCATTAAACCAAATTTTTGATCCATACTCAGATGCAAATCGTCGAAACTCATGGGATGTAAATTGCGTTCCATTATCACACGTCCAAATCTGAGGTGCTCCATAAACAAGTACGACTTCATTCTCTAAGTAAGAGATAATGCTTTTATGATCTGCCTTACGCAGCGGATGAAGAAGGATATATTTGGAAAAATAATCTGAAACCATCAGAATATAACAATGTCCTTTAACTGAACGAGGGAGAGGACCTAGAAGATCTACAGAAACAATCTGCCACGGACACCAAACTTTTTTTGATGACCCCATCAAACCAGGAACAGACATAGACGACATTTTTTGGGCAGCACAAACCTTACATTTCCTGACGTATCTTTTGATGTCGGCCCGCATTCGTGGCCAATAGTACAGTTCTTGAACACGACAAAATGTCTTAAACACACCCAAATGAGAAGCAGTCGGGACATCATGACAACTCTCTAAGACCGCATTCCTACGATGCTTGGGAACCACGACTTTCCACGCCGGAACCAGGTCATTGATTTGGGACAACTCCGGGAGGTGTTTATATAACGTGCCGTTTTCAACGCGCCAGTCTGCAAACTGCGTAGGTTTCGACGTAACGTCCTCGATCATTCCACGGTACCAGAGATCCTTTAAATTATCTTCCGCGTCAAAGTGCAACAAACAAACTTGAGGATTCTCTATTGGCGACCGGCTTAACGCATCTGGCACTACATTGGAAGCTCCTTTACGATGTTCTAAATAAAAATCGAACTGCTGGAGTTTAACAGCCCACCTCGCAAGTCTCCCACTCGGTTCCTTCAGATTATGCAGCCAAAGCAGGCTATAATGGTCTGTCACCACCTTGAATTTAACACCTTCCACGTAGGGTCGAAACTTCTCTATTGCAAACAGAACAGCCAGAAGTTCTTTCTCCGTTACTGTGTACTTCCTTTCAGCATTGGTTAAAGTACGGCTAGCAAACGCAATAACAACTTCTTTGCCCTCAACATCCTCTTGACTTAGAACGCAGCCTAAACCTAAATCCGAAGCGTCGCACTGGATGGTGAAAAGTTTCTTGAAATTCGGAGCTGCCAGAACGGGCGCCTTAACTAACTCTTCCTTAATCTGTGTAAAGGATCTCTCGGCTTCCTCTGACCAAATAATCCGGTTGGCTTTCCGTTTCCCTTTTATAAGTCCGGACACAGGTGCCGTGAGTGCCGAAAAGTTAGGGATGAACCTTCTATACCAACCTACTAAACCAAGGAACCGCTTAACTTGTGTCACAGTTTCAGGTCTTGGAAACTCTAACATAGCCGAAACTTTATCCGGATCTGTACGCAGACCATCTTTATCTAACAAAAACCCTAGATATCGCAAAGAATCCCGACAAAATTTACACTTATCCAGGTTTATAGTCAAGTTAGCGTCCTTCAACCGTTTATAAACTTCTCCAAGTATATCTAAGTGTTCTTGAAATGTAGGGGTGGCAATTATAACATCGTCCAAATAGACAAACACAAAAGGCTCTAGAGAAGGTCCAAAGATCGTATCCATCAAGCGTTGCATAGTCTGAGCTGCATTACTGAGACCAAACGGTAATACGTTGAATTCAAATAAGCCTCGAGATGGCACAACAAATGCAGTTTTCTCGCACGAAGAAGGGTGCAAAGGAATCTGCCAAAACGCTGACTTAAGATCAATGCTAGAAAGATACTTCGCTCCTGTCAACATATTTAAAATATAATCAACTCTAGGCAAGGGGTAAGCATCTGGTTTTGTAACTGAATTGAGCTTTCTGCCATCGAAGCAAAAACGCTTCTCACCATTAGGCTTGTTCACGAGCAACACAGGAGAAGCCCATGGACTGGAAGATGACTGGACCACGCCTAACTTCAGCATTTGATCTAGTTCCTTGCATAAGTGCTCCAACATGTAATTGTGATGCCTCTGCTTGATTGGGGTGGCATCTCCAGTATCAATATGATGCACCATCTTTGAAGTACGACCTAACTTTGTTCCTTCCTCCCATGACAATTCCTGAAATCTGGCAAGGACTTGATTAAGTGCTTCCCGTTCGGAAACAGATAAATCCAACAGCGATTGAACTTGGGTATTGACAGAGATCTCTGGCAGTTTATTATGTTGCAACAGCGACAAAGATGAACCGTCCCTATCGACACAATACATATTTTTACGGTAATTCACCTCTAATCCAAACTGACGACAAAAGTCAACACCAAGAATGCAGCTGTGTTTAAGCGATGGAACTAACCACACCTTTACTAGACCGAAATGACCATCAACTACAACTGGAAGAATAACGTAACCTGCTACTTCCTGTGGCTTTCCTTCAGCTGTATCTATATTGGGTAACGGAGGATCGTGAACTGTCAGGTTGAATTTCTTCACCCACTGGATACCATCCTGGCCAAAAACTGAATTGGTCGCGCCACTGTCGAGCAAACCCGTAATGGAAACATCCAAGACTTGAACGGTTATGTATGGCCTGTTATCATTTTCACGTTTTGCTAATAACGTTTCTAGCCATGCAAAATTATTTTCAGCGTCTGACTTCATACCGATGGACTTACGACTATGACAAAAAATAGACTGATTAGAATGATGACAGGAAGTTGACGGACACCCACGCCTAGACGATGAAGATCGATGATTGTTATTTTGAGTAGGGGAGTATTTGGCACTGACTCTCTTCTTATTATTAAAGATGCTAGATAATCTATTGGACTCGCTATGAGAATTGGAAGGATGGCCGTAAAAATCTTCAACAACTCTCAACCAGTGTTTCCACTCTTTGGAAGGGCAGCCACCAAATTCACACGACAGGGAGTGCCGACCGTCTCTCACTCTCTGTCGACGAACTAGTTTTTTGAACAAGAGGGGCAGTTTGGTCTAATAAAACCTGGTCTACCACATCCTCTGCAAATTGGACGTTGGCGACGACTTGGACAGTTGCGTGAAATGTGTCCCGTTTTTCTACAATTATAACAGGTAATGTCTGAAACTGCGGCGACGCTGGCACGACGTGAGCTGTTAGAAGGACCTGCATGTGGAGCTTCAGCTAAGTTATACGCCAAATCAGGTTCTAGCAAGGCAACAGAGCGTCTAGGTGGTGGTTGGAATCGCCTTTGTTGCTCGAAAGAACTTTCTAGAGTACGGCAAATGTCTGCTAACTGACGAACACACTGAATGGACATTAGTGCTAAGTGATCTTGAAATGCTGGCAATAAATTTCTTCTTATGGTCTTAAGCTGAACATCCTCTGTAGGAACTTCTGATAACCGGCCAAATAAATTCTGCATATAAGCGATATATATCGTTACTCGTTCTTGTTGTCCCTGAGTACGGTTTCGAATCTCTCTCCATAGGTCATCATCAAAGTCCGAAGGAAGAAAATCTCTTCTCAACGCAGAGACTAATTCCTCCCAGGAATTAATTGAACCCCGTACAGATCGGTACCAAACTAAAGCTTGCCCTTGGAATAAGTCCACAGCAGATCTAAATAATTCTTCCTTTGATGTACCGCGTGCAATCCTTAGCTCCTCAATTCTCTGTAAGAATGAACTGACTGACTCCTGGGTCGATCTACCGTCATAAACAATACCCCATTTGTACACAGGCATACTTTTTACCGTCTCCACAGCTCTCGACGAATTGTCTGTCCTACCTACAGTCCCTACAACTCTGTCAACATCGCTGACCTGCTCCATTATTTGTAAGCGCATCTCCTCCAAGGACTCTACTAGAATAAGGTTATCCTCCTTGTACGCCTTCTGGTCATCCTTATCTTCACCGACCTCGAATCGACGAATGCGACCCATCAAATGGTTGACCTTGGTTTGAATTCGTTTGTCCATATCCGTATTTATCCCGTCATACACACTTAACATTGTGCGTAGTTCCGCGATGCTCTGGTCCACCTCTGCCTTTTCTAAATCAAAATCGAAATTAGGTGTACTATATTGCAAATTCGGCCTGTTCATGTCCTCTCGTAACTTCCTTCGAAGATATCTTCTTTTGGTATCATGATCCAGCCGTTCCGGGTTGGCGGTTCCCCTTATTTTTAATTCATGATTAAGCTCCGACGCTTTCAAATAATTTGTTTCCATATCAAAAATCGAATTCATTTTGAATCAGTAATCGAGTACTCCAAAAAGACGGGAAACTTAAATGAATTACTATTAGAGTACTATACTGACATACAAAAATGTCTCAGTTGTCCGTCCTAAGGATAAGGATGGGTAAGTAAAAATTAGAACCCCCACTCGATAGCAAACAGTAAATAAATATGACAGAAGCGCTACTATTGCCCCACGTGTTTGGGCGCCAAATTTATATGTGGCGATTTTGAGGTTCTCCGGCCTTTTTTTTATATTGGGGGGTCCTTTGGGCGCCAGCTGGGTAGTTAACCCAACAAGGAAGGGGACGAACGGACAACAGACTAATTTTCGATAACTTTATATTAACGAACGCCCTTCGCGAAATGGTACCACCTCTACGATCTTACATGCTAAGTACTTCCCGCAAATTTACGTAAGCTCTTTCCTGGTGAAGCACTTCGGAGCGATTCTCTTATGTTCAAAGCTCCCCTAGGAGATGTTACCATAGTATGGGACAGCAACGATGGAGACGGCAACCAACCACGAATCGACGAATATGGGACAGTGACGACGGAGACGGCAACGAACCACGAATCGATGGGTATGGGACAGTGACGACGGAGACGGCAACCAACCACGAATCGATGGGTATGGGACAGTGACGACGGAGACGGCAACCAACCACGAATCGACGGCACCCGTACAAAGAACCTAGTTCCTCCTTCTATTTAAATATTCTAGGCCAAATAGGGACTCACCTATCTGTTCTTGGTTCCTTATTTTGCCAAAATCTCGATTTTCACAGCAATTCACTTCGCTCAAAAAACGCTCTTCACCTCCTCTTTTTCTCGCCGCCCGTAAAAACCGACCCCACTCTTCCGCGACCTTGCTCACCGAGCGCGCTTAGATTTAAAAATCGTTACAAGTGATAAAAATTAGTTCTACACATTAACATTAACCTTTGAACAAAATTCATTAACTTTAGCATACCTCCAGTATTCTGGTAATCAAAAGTAATTTCTTTTTTAAGGAGTGTTAGGTATGACCCCTAGATTACGAAAAAGTAGGTCTCGTGTTTCAGTCTGTCTATCGTCTGTCTGTGTGAATTTGGTTCAGACAGATAATAATCTCCGAAGCTACTGGACCGATAAAAAAACAAATTATGCATAACAACATCTTATAATTTAAATTTCGACATTTTATACCAGTATAAGAGCACTAACTTATGGTAAACTCGATGGCCGTGCTGTAAAAACAATGAATTACTAACGCGAAGCTCACTGGTTCAATTGGCCCATAGGATACAATTTTTTGTATTGATCAAATCAGGAACAATAAACCCCATTTTGTGAAAAGTTGAGAATACAGTAATGTTGCGCGCGCCTATACTTAACAATAAAAAAATAAATACTATCTCAATATCAATAACAGAAAATATGAAAGTAGCCAGGTCGGGCAATAAAAATATTAATGCATAAGAACCTGGACACATTTTGTAACTAACGAGCTTTCTCCAAGGATCTTCTAGCTACTTGAATTTTATTTTGAACACAATCTCAGTATGACTCTTTACTGTCATATCATCCTCGATCCATCGCAAAATTGCAAAACTCTGTCTGTAAGAATAGTCTAGGTATCGTTTTGTATCATTAACACATTTACCGATATTATAATTAATACACGATTACCTGTATTACAATTTGAGAGCCGCATACTGAAAAACTTCCAACAAATCTCAAGTAAATTGATTACAAAACTAGTAGAAATAGTGAAAGTTTCCTCGGATTTGTTCACTTGTGTAGGGAATTATTATTAATGTACTCGTAGATGCAGTATGCAGTTAATCTATATGTTCATTACGACTTTTAAATTGCAACAGCGAATATTGATTGTTTATACTGTTTCCTTTAGAAGTTTGCTGTTAAAACAACTAGGTCAGAAGATATTTATACTTATTTAAATTCACGTGTTATAACCCTACGTATCAAAATCAATTCACTACCCGATATGTACACGTGATACACAACAATGAAACTGCATTGAAATGCTGTTGAAAATATAGGAATATTTTTTCTTTAAAAACCATTTTACTCCATGTAATCGAATTTACGCTCCTCATCAGAGATGATGGACAAGCAGCCGCTTATTAACTTCAATATATACGTGGACATTACCATTATCTAACTTGTCACTAAATGATTGATTATAATAAACAAGCTAGTCTGCGACCTCCGTTGTTTAATAAAAACTTTAATATTAAAAGCTATGTATACTTATTTAGATCGGAATTCGGAACATTCTTACAATTCGTTTCTTGTATTTCAGCTATCGTAAGTAGAACTAATAAAGGCAAAAATAGAAAATAAGAACAGAATTTTTAATCGCATAACTTAACAATAAATGGAACTGCCAAACAACTAAACATTTTCCAAAAATTTCATCATAGCAATTTTTTGTATACTTGTAATTGGTAATATGTACTGTTAACTGTATATGAAATTTTGTTTGTACATGTTTTTCACTGTCATGTATTTTGGACTGAAACTTTGTGTAGCTAAAATATCGTAAATTCTGATAGACAAAGACCAAAATTATAAAATAGTATATTATTATATCGAAGAAGTTCTATAAACGCCTCTTTAGACACGAGTTTATTTATTCATGAGCGGATCTGAGCGAAGCTAGTGTTTACAAAAAGAGTGTGTCGAGAGTTTTATAAACGTGTTACGTACTAAGCTTGTTCTACGAGTGCGAATTAAAACTTTAATTATACAAGTTTCGAAAGTACGAAAACAAAACGTTTTCCGAAAAAGTATCATTCGCCTTACTTACAGCAGCTGCTGTTTATGCTGCACCTTCGATTTCCGGTGAAGTTCCTATGAAAATGTCTTCATTGTTAGTAATATTTGCATACACATTCGTTAAACCGTATTAAACAATGTACTTACTTTATATATACTTTGTATTCCGGTGTTTGCGTTGATATACTCTCGACTTTAACCACAAAACTGAGTTATGTCGAGAAATCTGGGCCACTACATTCAATCCATCTATTTAGATAGATGTTATCCAAATAGTGTCGAATATCAAGAATATAATGAAGCAGCGCACAGCCTTATTGAAACGGAATGTGATTCTTACATAGGTTAAACTGGAGTACAGACTAAATAAATCGGTGTTACGAAATTCCAAATAAGTATTTCCACACAGGTTGGTTTTAAAAACAAAATTTATTCTATTTTAATGTTTATTTGCCAAATCAGTCATTATAAAATTAGCTGCTAATTTTTTACTAGATAATTTTAATTATCGCAAGTAATATGTAAATAAATAACCTTCATTGTGCCAATAATAAAAGTATTTACAATAGTTGAAAACAACTAAACTCAAAAACATGAGAATATAAATAATAAAAAAAAAGCATAACATACCTATTTTATGTACAGGGTTTCTATAAATGATTATAGTTTCGAAGTAGGTCATGAAAATGTGCCGTTTCTCAGTTTTGAACTTTACAAAATGCCCAAGGATGCATGACAAAGACCACACGCATCTGTATAACTGGTTGTCTAAATGCTTCATATCTTATTAAAAAATAAAACTAATTCATTGCAATAAAAAGAAACAAATTTATTGAGGTTAAACATCACAGTAAATGTTGAAAATGTTCACCATTTTGTTCAAGGTACATGCTCACTCGCTTTTTAATTTCAAAAATGTTCTGTAATACCCATTGTTCAGTTTCATGTTGCAACAGGAACTCCTGACTGCTGAGGAAATATTGTCAAAGATTGCGGATTCTGTTCAAGTCTTCTCAAATCATCAACAACTTCCAAATTTCCCTTTGTTAACATTGCCTTTTCGAACAAATCTCTACATCTCTAATGTGAGCCTGTAATGATGTTTCTTGAATTTAAACCACGGTTTTTGGCCAGATATTCTTGGTTACAAGTGGTTACAAAATACAAACATTCTTCGATTACAAATGTCGCATTGCGATAACAAGGCATAACAACATTTCATTCTTTTTTAACACCGATGTTCCACTGATACTTTTTATCTAAACGTGGTAATAGTCGAATGCTTTCGAAATATAAACATAAACTGTCGAAGTTAAAGATGTCCTGAGAATACATTTTCCCCGTTGGTTATCTGCTTTAAATATATTTCATACCGTCCGCACTTGTTCGGATGGCGCCCCCTTAGAATTTGAGTACCCCGCGACGCAGGGGATACGGGGTATTATTTACGCCACTGATTTTTACTTTATGGAAGTTATCATAAAACAAAAATCAGTGAAACGAGATTTTTTTGGTGGGCTGTATTTTCAGGGGCGAAGAAAGTTCTGTCGAAATAAGCTTCGACTAATTTCAGTACCAGCCCTTGGTAGGGTCACTCGTCTATTACATAATGACCAGAGTTAGGCACAGCCGAAGTGATGGGGAATCAATCAGACAAATATTAAAAATGACGGCCCGACGTCAGGCGATAAATTTGGCTGGCCGACTGTGGCGTTTAATGCAATTGAGGGTTTATCTGATCAAGATCATCACGAAAATTGTGATGTGGGACAGTCATTTTTAATTTTTAAAGCATTTTAACATCTAGGAAAACTCGTATAACTGAGGAAAACCTAGAAAAAATAGTCATTGTTATTAAGAATTCACGAAGTTGTAAGCCACAACTGCAATAGCGCTGGCGATCGGACGGCAATGAGCATCACTTCCGCGAAGCCGAAGTTTGGTAATGGCTAATGACAAAGGATTACTCGAAACCCATTGCTTGTTCGTCTTAACATATCCGCATCTGTTATGGTTCATTTGCAAAGTAGCGGCACTTACTAAATCAAAAACAGTTATATTTCCAGTGAGTCCCAATACGAGTACATTTATTAATACCATGAATATCCAAGAAACAAATCTTCGCAATATTAGTATTAACTGAATGTGTAACGTATACTTTTAAAAAGATTTTATTATCCGCCGCAATTACTTGGTATAAAAATTTACAACTTGAGCTGGGGAAGATTAGCGGTTTATATGTGCCCTCCTAACACCAAAAGATTAATATCTTTGGAACGTATGAATTATGGCTGCACACACTCGATCCACCTACCATGTACTGTCTGATTATATGTATTTAACGTAATTAAGTAGTTAGTAAAATGTATTGTCAAATGAGATACACAAAAAAAGTTGACCTGATTACAGTAGACAAAAACTCTATTGTAAATATCAAGAACCAGCATCTTTGCATTCCCAAGAAAGTTCTGAATCACTTATACGAGGCTGAACTGAATTAGAATTTTATGTACCATCTTTTAAAAGTCATGCAATAATTTATAATTGCTTTAGTTCTGGAATATATTTCACAGATGCAAATATTTCTTCAACGAGGCTGAACAGAGTTTCATTTCATTTATTAAGATTTTCGTTATAAAATATGTAATAAAAATCGCGCTAATATTGAAAGTATATCTTTGTCTGATTTTAGTATGACTAAAAAACGTTCCTGTACTGATATTTTTATTCACGTTTAGCTTAGCTGTTTATAAGAATTACAAATAAGAGCATTTTTAGGCATATTTCCTTGCGAAAATTCGTAACGTGATTCGATATAAAAAATTCGTGATTATATAGGATTTCATGTAACAAGATTAGGATTGCGGGACTTTTCTTTGTACAATAGAGACTGCGGATTTAGCAATAACAAACTATATGAACATAATATGAAACACAGATTTTGCAAGTGATTTATTCAAGACCACCCATTATATTTTTTTCTTACAAATAATTGGAGATCTATTATGTTAGGCGATCGGGCAGAGGTCTACGCCTGTTATGCCCGCGCCGTCGTGTTAGTGGGAAGTACCCAATATTTCTATTGGGAGCTGTAAATGTCATATTTAATTTTAAAAGCCATTGTTGATTGTGAACTGACTATTTCTTCCGGCAAAGAATTCCATTGCTGAAAAACTCTATTACTCAAGAAGTGCTGCCGTACCGTAGTCTTAAACTTTTCTTTAGCCAATTTAAAAGAATGTCCTCTAGTAAGAGTATGTGAACTAAGTATGAAGAGCTTGTGTATCGGAGACGACTTATTGGACATGGCTTGAAATGTCGTGATAAGATCACCTCTTA
The DNA here is from genome assembly GCF_036711695.1 of Zophobas morio. Taxonomy (NCBI): domain Eukaryota; kingdom Metazoa; phylum Arthropoda; class Insecta; order Coleoptera; family Tenebrionidae; genus Zophobas; species Zophobas morio. The sequence continues at coordinate 13,915,283 of NW_026972122.1, forward strand.
CGCGTCTATTTGATAAAGTTAGAATTTTCATTATTGCGAGTCTTTCATGGTATTGAGGCCGTACTCTACCAAACGGTATTCTTGTAGCCCTACGTTGGACAGATTCAAGCAAAAGGATGTCTTTCTGTAAAATAGGCGACCATACACTGTTCGCAAATTCTAGTAAGGGTCTTACAAATGTTTTATATAATTTGGCAAAGACAATAGGACTACTTTTTTGGAATGCCCGTCTCAGAAGGAACAGTGTCGAATTGGCTTTTTTACTGACATGTGCGATGTGCTGAGACCAAGACAAGTCACAAGTTACCAAAACACCAAGGTCACGACAACAGTCAGAGGAGACTAATTGTTCACCGTTCATGTAATACGGCATTCTGGGATTCTTATTACCAATGTAAAGGACATTACATTTATCGAAGTTAAGTGGGAGTAGCCAGTCACTGGACCATTTTTGAATGCTTATAAGATCTTGTTTAAGAATTTGATTTTGTGAGCTTAAATTATACAATTTGGTATCGTCTGCGTACATGGAAAAAGGTGATATCAAGCTACTCTTAAGATCGGCAGTATAGGCTATAAAGAGTAATGGTCCCAGTACCGAACCTTGGGGAACTCCGCTCATAACCTCAAAAGGACGGCTGTAAGCATCTCCCACTTTAACTCGAAATGTTCTCTCAGAAAGAAAAGAACCAATCCATTTTAGCAGGTTTCCTCCTAAGCCAAGATGTTGAAGCTTATGCAACAATCGACGCTTAGGGACGCGATCGAATGCCTTGGAAAAGTCTAAATACACTACGTCAGTTGAGTTGCCTGCGTCTATTTCTTTCGTCCAATCCGATAGGCAGCAGAGTAAATTTGATTGAATAGATTTACCGGGAAGAAAGCCATGCTGCTGGAAGGGTATTAGTTGATAATCCACGAAGAATTTAATAACACGGTCGTAAATAATAGACTCCATGACTTTGACAATCAGGGAGGTCAGGCTTATGGGTCGATAATTGGTAGCATCAAATTTGTCTCCCTTTTTAAAGATAGGCCGCACAGTTGCTGTTCTCCAGTCAGCAGGTAGAGAACTAGAATTAAAGGACTGGCTCATCAGAATGCTGAGAGGATACGATAGAACAGATGAACATGTGGTCAGAAGTTTAGCTGTGATTAAATCAGGGCCAGGTGACTTTGACACCTTCAATTTATCTAATTTTTTACGGACAGCGTCACTGGAAAATAGAACATCATCGATAACAGCTGCATTAGGTACTCCAAGGATGCTAGGCATTTTGTCATTGGGCGGTTCTTGTACGAAAATTTTTTAAAAAAGATTTGGCAAATAAGTCGGCTACCTCAATATCACTATTAACCACTGTACCCGTGTCATCTTTTATCCGTAAATTAGTTCCAACTGGGCCGGATAATTGAGTTCGAATGTGTTTGTACAACCGCTTAGTGTCTTTACTATCAGCTATAGATTTCTCATAGGTTATTCTGGCTTCTATAATTATAGTTGACAACCGATTTGAGAAAGACCTATGTCTCTTATAATCAGCCTCGAGACCTGCTCTTTTGAATGCACGCCATAGAGCTCGTTTTTTTTTAATTAATTTTAGGATAGAGTTGTTGATCCAGGGCTTTTTAGAAGAACGTTTAACGAAAGAGGTGGTTGTGTGTTGTTCTATCTGAACATTAATAACATTTTTAAACGAGTTCCAGTTGTTAGAGACTGAAGGGTCACTCAATAAATTATTCCAGTCGACCTTATTTAAACACCTGCATATAGCTTTATAATCTGTAATTGACCTCTTAAATGTGTCAATCCTCTTTTTAGAGGGTATAGAGCATATCTGCAAATCCACCTTTAATGTCACGTGGTCTGAGATGCCAATAGGAGGGAGATAATCTAGATTGGATAGTGACGTGTTGTCAGAAGATAAAATGAGGTCGAGGGTGGATGGACTTTGACCAGTTCTGTATCTTGTAGGCTTGGTTACAAGCTGTCTTAGGCGGCTGTCATTAAGTAAGTTTACCAGAAGTTGGGCAGAATCGCGGAATGACAGACGATTATCTAAAGGCCATTTTAGTTCACTTAGGTTAAAGTCACCAAAGAAGAATGTGTTTACATAGGTGTTGGTAATGTTAAAAATTGAGTCAAACAGAAACCTACTATCGTGTAACGATGACGTAGAAGGTCTGTAGATACAAGCTAGAACGAAAGTGGAAGACTTGTTATAAAATTTTAAGAACATGGATTCAATGCCTCCCGTGTCTGCATCCAAAGGAATCACCACGAAGTCAGCGAGTATTTGATCCAGTACGTAAATACAAACACCACCACCCTTTCTCTCAGCTCGGTCCTTTCTAAATAACGTGTAACCATTTAAAAAGGCCATCCCACTAGGTATCGAGGAAGTCAGCCAAGTTTCACTCAACATAATAATTGAAGGACATTCAGTAGCAACTAGAGCACAAAACTCGTTATATTTGGCCATTAGTGACGCGATGTTGGAGTATACTAGTGAAGCAGTGAAATATTCTGTATTGTGATTGAATGATAATATTAAAAGAAGACAATGGTATTCGCACTCACACGTAGGCAAGAACCTGAAGAAAGAGACCTTCAGAATCCCACCAATGGGAGGGCATGAAAAATTAGTCGACAGGTTTATGTAAGCTGCCGGCCAAGCCAGATAACTCGGTCGGTACATCGAGGCGCAAATTTAGGGTTCCTTCAGTGGCCTTCTTAATTTTTCTTTGGATCTTACGACACTTATTCTTAATTCCTTTGTGATCAACAACTCCGTATACGTCGTAAAGCAAATTGATTACGCCTTGAATGTCTTCCGTATGTTTGTGGATCAATGCTAGTATGTCGCTTTCTCCCGAGGAGCTATTCATGAAAGCAACGGTTTGATCAAAATTTAACGGGTAGGCGACACTGTTCTCTATCAGATCTTTGGCGGGTTCCAGTAAGTCCTCTAGTGGCGTCAAACTTTCTGTGGATTCGTTAACTTTCTGCTTTTTTAAGTTAGATTTCCCGTTATTATTTCCCATTATTGTAGACAGATCTAAGGGACTTGCCTCCGTTTCAGCCGCGTCGTCTGTTGTTTGACGTTTTCCTGCCACAGTTTCACAGAGTTTGCTAAAAGACGCCTGTGAATTATCATTTAACACTTCATTCGGACAATCGTTTGCAAAATGACCAACCAATTTGCATTTAAAGCAAACATCATCTAACGTGAAAAATACCCGGTAGTTAGTATTTTCGTATTTTAAGACTATCGAGGATGGTAGGTCGACCACGTCATCAGGTTGAACATATATCTGTCGGCGGAAACTTAATACATGGGCATATTCGTCACTCTGCATTCGTGCCCTGAGAAAAGACATTTTTGAGACAGGAGTAAATCCAAAAGTTTTAATTTGGTTTTCAAAAACAGTGTGAGGGATGGATGGGCAAACATTAGAGAGGATAATGCGACGTGCTGGATTTAACAGCCGGCGCACACTGACTGATTGGTCTTTAATAATGATAGTTGGATGATTATCAACCACTTCATCTACCCAGGATTTAGCACTGAGGTAAATACATACACGATCTTTTGACATCTTAGAAGCGAACAAAACATTTTTTGCTGTCACTATATTACCTATAGCAGCAACATAATCAATTAAAGTTAAGCCATCGGTAGCGTTAAGAACTACCGCTTGCTCTTTCGAGGGAAATTCAAAACTGGCCATAATGACCAAATTTATATATCACAGGATTAAACCCGTTTGCCCGTGAAGCAACTGCGGCGAGCCGCAGTCACTCGCCTCGACCCTGCTTATAAGAACTTATCAGTGCTTGAGTGTAAGAAAACTTGTTGGTGATAAAAGGAACATCCGAATTAACAAGTATTGCTCCACTAAGGAGAATATATAAGGTTCCACAATTTACAGGAAGCTGTGTACTAAGGTTGTTAACAGCCTGCCGCAACCAAAAACAATTAAATTCAGAAAGATCTCACCAAATATTGCCAACATGACTTTCCTTTATTACTTTCTATAAAACAAAGGCACACTTTTTTATTGAGTACATGGAAAACATTAATTCTTTTTTTTTTTCCAAACGTCAAAAAAGGTCCGTGCTTTTTATTGTTTTTGAAAATAACGTAGGTAATTTTGTTATAAAACTTTTTTTTTTTTGAGTGTTCAAATTCATTTCATTATAAAAAACCGCATCAACAACACTGAATTGTTTATTGAATTAATGATATTTATAGAAGATCAAACGTAATTAAAACTTGGCTAATCATCACTACACACAGTTATTTGTTTTTTTCGATTTTATAAAATAAAATCCTCCTGCATTTGTGGTATATGAATCTATGTCGAATTTTCACCTTAGACATCCAGATTTTTGGAACAAAAAGTCAAAATTGTGTAACAATATTTTGCAATTTAACTCCAAAACCGAATGTTCTGAAATCTTGCAAACGTTTTCAAGTTACCGTGATCATGGTAAATAGTTGATCCAAATTTATTCTTTTACGTCCTCCCAAAAACTGATGGCGTCATCTCAAAATTTTGCCAAATAAATCTTCTTTGAAGTGCATAAAATATTATAACCTGTGGTTTATCAATGCACCCATACATTTTTACTTTCAGAGCGTAAGTTAAGGAACTATTGTAATCGAGTATATCGGGCGACTGGTAGACCTAGAACACGAAAAAATGGGTTTCGTACATGGTAAAACGCTAACTCAATTTTGTCTAATCATCCCCACCAATAATGTGATGACGTCATCTCAAAATTGTACATAGTAAATGGGTTTTAAATTGTGTAAAATAACATAATCCTGTATATGTAGTTTATGAATTTGTGTTGAGTTTTTACCCGAAATGTCCAGATTTAAAAAAAAAAAGAAAAGTGTGTAACGTTTTGCAATTTATTTTTGAATCTGAACTGAATGCTTTGAAATCTTGCAGATGTTTCAATATTGTCATAAGTATGGTAAATTTTTGATCAAAATATATTTGCTTATCCCTAAAAAATGATGACGTTACCTCAAAATTTTGCCTAATAAATCCTACCTAAAATGTGCAAAATATGATGAATTTGTCCTGTGATTTATCATTCCATCCCTATTTTTTAGATTTGCTTATACAGATGGTTCAAAAAAATTAATGAATGAGTCAGTTTATTTTATTACTTAAATCAGGAACGACTCACTTCATTTTCCTGAATATGTGGGAATATAATATTGTTATTATTAATATTATTTTGCACATAATCCAAACTGATATACGTGTCCTTGCAAAAATGTTGATGACGTCATCACAAAATTTTATAAACTAAAAACTAATTTGAAACATACACGTAGCACGCTTCTTTACATTTACTTTAACATTACATACATATTACATATGTTTATTTAAACTCACAGGTGTTCTCATAAAAAATAAAATTCGCAAAAATAAATAAGTATTATAGTTTTTTATAGTTTCATTGTGTTTCAGATGTGAGTGAAATTCTGTTGAAACAACCTTCGACTAATTTTTTTATTTTATTGATTAAGTCAAGATTCATTATTAATATTATTATTATTAATATTATTATTAATATTATACTTTGAGCTGAGGCAGTGCCTATTAAGCTCACGATTTTACTAAAACAGAGAAATACAAATTGTAATCAGCGTAATTTACAATGGCGACAATTTATTATCTTCTGTTAATGTAGCTTTGCTTTGAATGGGTTGATACTATGAGAATTAATAGCGTTTGCGGGTAGGGCATTCCAGGCAGTAAATACTCGATTACTTAAAAAGTTTTCTCGGATCTTGCTTTTGTACTGATTATGACGCAATTTTAAACTGTGACCACGAAGACGTTCGTCACTGTTGATGTTAAATAAAGGTGACAAGTCGACCGCAAGATAACCTTTCAAAATTTTAAATGTCCAGACTAAATCGTTTCTGGATCGTCTTTCGGACAGAGTGCAAAGTGCTAGTTCTTGGAGCCTCTGAGAATACGGAAGGTTATGTAGGCTGGCGACCGTTTTGGTTGCGCGTCTTTGAGCTCGCTCTAATAATTCAATGTCTTTTTGTAAGAAAGGACACCAGACAACAGATGCGTATTCCAACTGAGGTCTAACATAAGATTTATACAATGTCAGAAATGACTCCTTCGATAGACTTTGGAAGGCTTTTCGAAGCAGATACATCGTAATGTTTGTTTTTTTAACAGTTTTTAAAGAGTGGTGCGACCATTTGAGGTCGCTTTGAATCGTGATACCAAGGTCTACATACTTATCAACCGCTTTGATGAGATCGTTGCCAATACGATAGTTTAAACATGGATTTTTTGCACCCAGATGAAGAATGACGCACTTTTCTTTGTTAATAGGAATTAGCCACAGATCGCACCATTGTAGCACAGTATTTAGGTCTTCGATTAGGATATTATAACTACTATTGGGATAGTTAAAAATTTTAAGATCATCCGCATAAAAGGCATGATCTGATTTTAGAAGACGACTTAAATCAGATATATAAAGAACAAATAAAACAGGCCCTAGGACGGATCCCTGAGGAACTCCAGATTTTACAGCATAATTATTGGACAATGAATCACCAACTCTGACGTAAAAGACACGTTCAGATAGGAAAGCGGATATCCACTTCAAGAGATTACCCTTAATACCTAACTCTCTCAGTTTGTGTATTAGCCTTCGATGAGGAACTTTGTCGAATGCCTTTTGAAAATCTATATAAACAATATCAACGGAATCACCACGGTCAATAGCTTTGGTCCATTTATCTAAACAGTATAAAAGGCATGTCTCAGTGGAACGACCAGGGAGAAAGCCATGTTGTTCGTCAGGTACTATACCTTCATGAATAGCAAAATGAATTATTCTTTTACACAAAATTCGTTCCATTAATTTACAGCAAACTGCAGTCAAACTTATAGGACGATAGTTTTTACGATCAGTTTTGTCACCTTTTTTAAAAATGGGTGTGACAGAAGATTTTAACCAGTCGGACGGTAAAGAAGTTGAAAGTAAAGACTGGGACATTATGTGAGCAAGAGGCTTGGCTAATTGCAGAGCATATTTTTTTAAGAAAGAACCACAGATATTATCAGTACCAGGGGCACTATGTTCAGAAAGGTTCAATAGCTCACAATAAACTATGGCTTCATTTATTTCTATAGTATCAAGATACGATGATGTCGGGGGAGAATTAGGTACATTTTGAGAGTCTTCACTGGTATATGTACTGGCAAAAAATTCTGCTAGTATTTCAGCCGATTCAGAGTTGGATTTAGAACAATGACCATCGTTGTTTTTTACAGTAGGCAAAGAAATTTTCGAACACAGTTTGCGTTTAGTATATTTATACACTGCTTTTGGTCCTCTGTTCAACAAGGAATTTTCATAAATTTGTCTGGCCTTATTTAAATCTTTGCTTAGTATATTGGCAAAACTGCGGTGCAACTCAAAATCTTCTGTTTTCTTTGTCAGTTTATATTTTTTCCACAATTTTCTTTTATACTTAACCCTTCGCAGTAAATCCCCTGAAATCCAAGGTTTTGTACTATTCGAATGCTTGACTTTCGTCTTACTGTTGTTAGCAACTACACTATGTATTGTGTTTTTGAATACATTCCACAAAGTTTGTACTTCAGAAATAGAGTAAAAGGCTTCCCAATTGAGGTGGTCCATGACAAAAGAAACTTGATTATGGTCGATTATTTTGTATAACTCTTTCCTGTGTTTTGAAGCTGTAATTAGAGTTATCTGGATATTAGATTCTATTACTGCATGATCAGAAATGCCTATTGGAGAGGAAATGTTAATATCAGAAAGAAGAGTAGTATCATTAATTAGAATTAAGTCTAAGAGTGACGGGGTATTACCAAGTCTAAATCGAGTGGGTTCGTGCACTAGTTGATTATAATTAGAGTCAAGATACATTTCTACAAAGAGTGAATTCGTATTATTACCTTCTGGTATATATGTAATGGGCCATTTAATATCTGGCAGATTAAAATCTCCACAGACAATTAAGCAACTATAATAATCGGAAATTCTCTTAAGTTCATTAATTAGTAGTATATCATCTGCCAGTGAGGTGGTGGGTGAACGATATATACAACCTACACAAAAAGAAACTGTTTTAAAAGATATACAGAGAAACAAACACTCAATAGTAGATGAGGTAATATTATGATGCATTTCAGAAATTCTAAAATTATGAAAATCAATTTTGTTTAGTAAAATACATACTCCACCTCCATTTCCTTTTCGATCACAACGATAGATATGATAATCACTATATATATATCGGATATAGCTAAAGATGAAGTTCTGTTATTCTGTAAATATAAATTTAGGGAGTTTAATTTTGCCATTATTGATGCGATATTTGTGTATGCAAAGGAAAATTGTTTTAATTCAGTTACAGTTTCAGTTTCATTAGGTAAGGGCTCACCTGGGGTATTAGTATTCGAAGCATTTATATATTCCAGTACACATGTTGATGAGTTTGTAAGTAATTGCTATTGCCGTAGGAAATTTTCTTTTTTAAATTGATCTACTGCAGCTTGATATACAGGACATCTGTTGTCCCATGCGGCATGATTTGTGTTGTGCTGAGTGTCACTATCTTTTCTTGCTTTTTTACAGTTGATGCAATTGAGAGTTTGAGCTTTACATTCAGATACAGAATGTTCTAACCCGCACTTCGGACAAGATTTTGGCTGCCGACAGTTTCTTGAAGAGTGATTGAAGCCGTTGCAGTTGAAGCAGCGAACAATATCAATTGCGTCGTAAGCATAACAGTAGTCGTACCCAATGAATATTCCTCCAGCTTTCATGATGAGATCGTATGTAGATTGATCGATTTGTAACACAGCTTGGTATACTTTGGAATTCTTTTTTGTCGGCCACTGTTTTAGTAGCTTACATTCAGGATGATAGTTCAATGAGAAACTCTTACTTTTCACAGAATGTTCGAGAAAATTGATTAGTTCAGTTTCGGGGTATTCCTGAGATAGCCCGACAATTTTAATTCTGGGTTGCACACCTTTAATTTCGTGGATTTCATAGTTAGCTCCTAATTTATCAGTAGCACGTTTTTTAAAACGATCGTTTTCTTCCTTAGAAGGAAATCCTATCAGGACTCCACCACTTTGCGTATTTTTAATTTTCGTGAAGGATAACTGGGATTCCAAGGGATTTATGTTGTCTCCAATGTCGGACTTAGTAAGAGTTGTAGTTTGTATGATATTTTTTGGCTTAATGATGACTGCTGGTTGAGTTTTGTCTTTGAGGATTTTCGAATATGATGGGACAGTTGCACTATCCATCTCAGATTGATGTAACATTCGTATCTTTTCATCAGCGATCTTATTAAAATCAGTTTTCAGTGTATCAAACACACTATTAAAACTATTTAACATTTCAGAGTGTTTGTCCTCAAGAAGTTTGTTTAAACCTGTGTGGTCAAGATAGAAACATTTTCGGACACAATCGCTGCACTTCCACGATAAACCAGGTACCGAATTTAAATATTTCATAACCGCAGTAGTGATGTCAACACATTGGGAATGAAAACGCTTGTTGCAGATGCCGCTGCAAGATACAGACGGTGCCTTACCGTCAATAACTGCAAGGCACGTACCACAAGGAGTAACCATTTTCTAAAGCAAGCTGAACTCACTTGTTTTTCTTTCGAAATAAATTAATTCTCCGCATTTGCCCACCGCTAAAAATCAAGGTAAAAATGAGCGATAGCTCACCACACGGCGTCCGTGGGTGTAGATAACACCGTTATCTCCGAGCAGAAAAAGAAAATACCGCTTTGATCTTATAATTAGACAATTTAGAAAAATTACTGTCTTACCACGCAATACAGTATTACCAATCCTTTGACTGCTTTATTCTGTATACAAATGAGAAACAATGGGAGCTCACAAACACACGTCTGAAGTCGCGCGATTCTCGAGAAGAATTTATTCTGACAAAATTCATAAAAAATCTATTCACTCTATTTTTTCGCAAATTCGAGAATGCAGTACTGTTACCATACTATTTATATTTATAGTAGGAACTAACAAAATGTACATAAAATCCAACACAATTAATTATAATGATGACTATTGATGAGCATGAAATTGAATTTTAATGGTCGCCAACTATGACAGTGGAATAAAAAATTGTCTACGTTTTCATGAATTACATCAATGAATAAGTACTTATCTTTGAATTTTGCAGGTAATAGCTAATGAATCGTTGTTTTTGCCTCATCCAGTACATCGCCCATATCTACTCCGAAAAACTTGAATTTTACAAATTTTGTGAAACATTTATTTACACTGGGAACAAAAGAAACAACTTTCTCCATCAACAACCTTCTCAATAAATGCAAAACTATTCTATGCCTATGCAAAAATAATTTTATTTGATATACGGACTAAATTGTTAATTAAGGTTTTGGATAAAGCATTGTATTCCACTCGTGATTAAAGCAGTATTATCTACAAGAAAAAATCCGGGACGGCAGACAGATGGACAGACAGACAGACGGAAACGGGAGACCTATTTCTTCGTACTCTAGAGGTCATGAAAGGTCGAGGAAACGTAAAAGTAGAGAATCGACCGACGGGCTCGAAGACTTCCTTCGCTTACGCTTGGCAAGCAAAAAATAACTAGCTCGTCCTAACTCGTCATTGGTTAGCATTTCTCTCGTGGACAGTATCCAACTTTCACTTGTACAACAAATAGCGATTAATTCACTTACCTCCGTCTTTAATAATAAAAGTGGATCTTTGTTACAATTGAACACTATCTGTTGCGAGTAGAAATCCGCATGAATACCCATTACCAACTCAGAAGTTTTGGATGTGTTATTACATGAATAATCTACAAATACACTGAATCAATGGCGTAACACACTATGGAAATAACTCCTATTTCATCAAATTACAATAAGAATTAATGAACACGATCGTCGTACTTAAAAACAACGACAAGGAGTTATACTAATTATCTTCCACAATATAATATAACTAAAGGACAAAAATGCAATAGATAATAGGAGACTTACCGTCGGTGCTCCATAAAGGTCATTTTTAATCAGCTTATTTGATGATCATCAAAGACGGAACATTGGGTAATAAAAACACTGTTAAAGTTTACACTGCCATCAACAGTTTAATTTTAGTAAAGCTATAAAGCTTATCTCCATAGTTGCAAATACAAGCATTCATCTCTGAGAGGACATCATGTTGTAAGCATACGTAAATATGAGCGGCCAGTATCAGTCAAATCCGTTAAATTTTATCTGGTTATTTGAGGAAATGTCTTAGCGTCTTTAGAGCTTGACTCAACACCCATCCTCCACTGAGCTGAACCGCATGACGGTGTTCAAATTCGATGATTTTTAATTGATGTGTTTCAGGACTTTCAAGATCTCATAAGAAACCGTCTGACCTAATGGAGATTAATGGATCCGATTCACCAGATTTTATAAATACTCTAGACAAAGCAATATCTTAGTCCTCCAGAGAATGGAACCAAATCTAGTCGTCACTACGAGAAGTTTGGATTTGTTATCGGACAAGACACCACTTACTCCAGGACGAAAGCATGTTACCGAACTTTATCCAGGAAATAACGGCCTGTGTTAGATTGAACAACAAGGATTTCATGCGAACAGTAACAATTTTACGCATTCTGTCAAGTGTTCGGAAGTGAAATAAAATTTAATTCCAAACATTATACAGCTCATTTAAGATCACTATTCAGCATATAATTAAATTTACGAGTGGTTGTTACAACAATCGTGTTATATATTGGAACCGATCTTTCAAGGAACCCGAAGTGTTAAGACTATTAGACGAAATTTTCCTGCACACACGAATCCTCTCATCTGGGAATGCCTATGAAACTCATGTCATGCACAGTTGTATTAAAGTAGTTGTACCAGACATACCGTATTTTTAATCTGAGTTTCGGTGACTTACCTAACATTCGTAATCAATGAACTTTGTTGGTCGTTCAAGGTTTGCACACAGCATTTGCTCCAAATGCATTAGTCTAACTCACACAAAGTTAAAACTTTTGATTATTTAGTAAATAGTTTAAAAAATGGAGAAAAAAGAAACACATGAGGCAGAATAAATGGAGCGGCGTATAAGTTATAACATAACACACGCGGGGTTTATGAACAAATTCACGTGTGGATTATGAATTTATAAAACATTTATGAGATAATTGAAAACAATGAAAATAAAAGTTTGTTAAATTACTCTTAATATTAACGTTAATATTAATATTTAAATTTATGAGTGTGTTCTTATCTGAACGGTCTATATTACTGTTCAAAATCTGCACATTATTATCCAATGCATTTAATGGAAATGAATTAGGTATACCTGTTGCATCAGATGAGCAGGAAGCTACACAATTTGCTTCACGTGATTCCGCTTCCTCACGTATTTTTCCTGTTTCTTCCTGGATTGTTGTTGATGTGTTTCCCCGAATTTTTTTGGCTATGTCGATTTTATTTGATAAAACTTCCTCTATAGTACCGGGTATTTCACCTAGGATTTTCAGTGCTTAAGTATATCTCATTTATTTTTCGGCCGATTTTTATCCAATTTTGTATTTACCTTTATTGAAGAATGCAGATTACGTCCTGTAACCATTAGGGGTGTATTAATTGAAACGTTTGCCTTCTACTTTACGATGTATTACCTAAACTAACTACAAAACTAATTATATTGGCTTGGTACTTACTTAGTCATTATGCTCGTGTTCGGCAGTCTTGAAGGGACACACACTGTTACAGTCTCGACCTTCGTCCCGTCAACAACACCTTCAAGTCCCTAACTCTAACTGTAACTAACTGTCCTCGATTTGCCACTCTCCAAGTTCCTTCTGCTGGCCCAAGCATTTTGCAGTTTCTTTGCGAATTACCTGGTAGTTGAAAATTTTGAAAGTATTACGTTGAAACAAAGTATTCCGTGGAAGAAAACTTTGGAAAAGTTTATTGCTCTTCAAAATCATTTATGTATAAGCATCCTTAATTTAAGACAACAAGCGGTAACACTTGTTGAGATTGTACACGTGAGAGTCAAACAGAGAAACTGCAAACAATACCGATGGTCGTCCAGGCTTTTTTGTTGCTTTGACTTCCACTGAGTATTCCATGCATATCGGTTAAGAACCAATATGATTGGTATGTAGGGTGGGCTTTTCGCGGCAAGCCACAGTAGCTCGGCATCCCCATTGGGTCAAAAAACGGTGTTTTCAACCTAGCAAACCATAGTTACGATCATGTAAACAAATTAATTTTTTGACATTAGTAAAAAATGGGTCCATTTGCCAACAATTCTTTCGTAGAAAGTGAATTAAAAATACAGAAGAAAATTGTTTATAATTATTGCGCTTTGGTACTAGCTGCATGGAATCGTCTTGCAAAATACAATTCATAGGATGAATATTTTTATAATTCAGACTTTTATTAGCAAACTCATTTTATGTTGCGCTCATTAAATACCACACGTTGCTGCGCAACTCGTGATATTTCCATCGCAACACAAAATTTGTTTAGCTAATAAATCGTCTGAATTATCAATAGTAATACCACTAGGAATGGAAATATTATCGATAATTTTTTTATGAAGCACGAGTGTCTGCTGTTGTAATAATTCCCGACTGCGAAGCAGGAGGGAATTAAACAGCAGACACGAGTGCTTCAGAAGAAAAATTATCTGAGAATATTTCCATCGCGTGTGGTATTTTATATGAGAATTTGCCGAAGGAACCACCGTTGATGAACGGCACTTTATTATATTCAACAGTTCTATCAAGTTGCCAATATAGTTAGTATCGATGGCAATGACACGTAAACAATAATTTTATTAAAAGTAAAATAATTTACGTACGAGAAAAATGTGCACTTCTAAGAGATTTGGAAGTTCCTGTTTTCAAACTATTGATGAAGCAATTATTAATTCTATCCCAAAAAATACAAAAAAATCAAAAAAATCTGCGTGGAAACAGTTTAATGCCTTTTGTCAGGAGAAAAATTATGTACTGGACCATCAAAGATCCATTGAAGAAATCGCCAACATTTTGAAAGATTGGGGCTACAATATGAGGCGTAAGAATGGTGAGGAATATAAGGAGTGTGTCGTAAAAACGCTTTGGAATGTAGTTGCCAAAGAAGTCCAAGAAATGTACGACTACAAGTACAATATTAAGTTCAACCCTTTTTCTGACTCAACGTTTAACGAAGCAAGAAGGGCTCGTGATGCTAAACGAAAAACTTTGCAAAGTTCATTAAAAAAAAGAAGAAGTAGTTCAACAGTTCTTTCTGGTGATGAAATACGAAAAATGGTGACAGCTTGGAACGAGGACACACCAGCCGGTTTACAAAAGAAATTCTACCAAATTTCAGCGTATGAACTTGCATGGCGTGGTGGGGAGGCGGCTAATTGTCTACTCCATTACTTTAAAATTGAAAAAAATAATAAGGGAGAGGAAACTGGCAGAATAGAATGCAATTCGGTGTTTTCAAAAACTACACAAGGAGTTGCAAAACCCTTGGCCAACAGTAAATGGTTAATTGCTAACAAGGACGACCTAAATATTTGTCCCGTAAGGTAGGTTTCATACAGCCAAACAACTCCAGTTGCGGTTTTCATGGTATCTATTTTTTATTTAGATTGTTCAAGAAACTTTCGTCAAAACGGACCACAAATATTACTACGGAGAGATTTTTTTTAACTCCGAATCCGCAATGGCAAAACGACAACTCCCCATGGTACAAAAATTGTCCTGTAGGCAAGAACGAAATAGGAAAATGGACCAAATTGGCAGCAGAAAAAATTGGTTTAGACGTATGTAACATCAATATAACCAACCACTCCAACAGAGCTACGGCTGTGTCACACCTGGCAAAATCTGGACTTGACGAACAACAAATTATAAAAATTACAGGTCATGCTAGTACTAGTTCACTGGCGCCTTATTTGGAAATTGACACAGAACACCATGAACAAATCATTAAGAAAATGCGTTTGCAAGAAAAGGAATCGAACACTGTCGTATCTGCAACCAATGAGCTGCAAGCGAAGGCGTCTTCTAATAGTACCTATAATTATAATAAGTGTACTTTTATATTTAATTCTGACAGTTCAAAATAAATCAACAATGTTTTGAGTTATTTGACTTATTGACATAAAAAAATTATCGCGATAATTTTTTACGCCAAAAAAATTTTCGAAATAATTTTTTTTCTATGAATCTGATTGGTCGAATTTTTAAAAATAAAGCGTTTTTATTGGCTAAAACTACCTGAGGTAAATTCTCATATATAATTTCCCAAGTGCGAGGAAAATTATCAAATAATTTCGAAATGTCAAACACGAGTGCTTGCTGGGGCATTTAAAAGTACGAGTGCACGTAGTGCACGAGTACTTTTTGTATGCCTCAAGAAGCACGAGTGTGTGACTTTTCGAAATTATTTGATAATTTTTCGAGAAAGAGGGAAATTCGGTTAGAGGATTGCATGATGATATAGTCCAGTCATTTTAGGATAAAAAAGGGATCAATCTCGGAATGAGAGATAATAAGCTGAATTTTTGTATATACCTTAATTTTGGTGTTTTAAAAGTTGTGTCAAAAGTCTCATAAAATCTCGTGTCTGCGTCGTAAGTTATTCAAGGTCAAAGGTGAAGAAAAACAGTTTTTTGCGATTATCTCGGTTTCTATTGCTCCAATGATGTTAACATTTATTATCGTAATTGTAGAGCACAAAATTTGGGACAAATTTTATTTGAAACATTTTTTCATGCGCTCAATCGTTTTTGAGATAGAGGGCAGTGAGCGCACAGCGCTCATCCATACGTACTGTAATGCAATCATCCATGAATATCTATGAATACTACCTTGAATTTTGAAAAATTTGTATTATTTATCAATTAATACATTGTATTTAAACATTTTACATACATATTTTCAACATATTCATTGAATAATACTTACCTACTTTGTGTAATTAAAAACGCATTTAATGAAATATTTATTGTATATCTCAATTTATTTATATCTTTAAAATGTGTAAGGTTTTAAATACTTATTTTTCTATCATGATTATAACTGGAAGGTCTGGAAACAACGATTCAGGGCACCGAAGATGATGACGATGAAACAGAAATTCCCGAACGTCCAGAAGATGACGGTGAAGAAGAAGAAAATTAATACTTTTGTTCTTTAAATTATTAAAGATTTCTAGATTTTCACTGCAATTCAATTTCAATTGTAAGAAATGTACAGGTACTGAACAAAGATAAAATTAAAATACATTAACTCGTTTTACTTCCTTAAATTTTTACTTTGAAAAAATTAATATAACTTTTAAATATGTAATAATATAACAAGTATAATATATTATCTAATATGTAAAAACTTACACATTTGAAAGATAAAATACTTAGTTATTTTTCTACTTAAAATCTACTTTCAATAAATTAAGATATACATACAATAAGTATTTCATTTAAAGAGTTTTTAATTCCACAAAGTAGGTAAGTACAATTATCATTAAATGAATGTATTGAAAATATGTAAAATGTTATTAAATGCAATGTATTAACTGATAAATTATAATACAAATTATTCAAAATTAAAGGTAGTATTCACAGATATTCACGGTTGATTGCATTACAGTACGTATGGGTGAACGCTGCGCGCTCACTGCCCTCTATCTCAAAAACGATTGAGCGCATGAAAAAATGTTTCAAATAAAATTTGTCCCAAATTTTGTGCTCTACAATTACGATAATAGATGTTAACATCATTGGACCAATAGAAACCGAGATAATCGCAAAAAACTGTTTTTCTTCACCGTTGATCTTGAATAACTTACGACGCAGACACGAGATTTTATGAGACTTTTGAGACAACTTTTAGAACGCTAAAATGAAGGTATATACGAAAATTCAGCTTATTATCTCTCATTCCGAGGTTGATCGCTAATTTGACTGGACTAATATTTTTGTAATTGAATTGAAATTAAAAAGTTGGTTTTGATCCGCGGTTACCATGGCACTGATGCTGTTTACTTTTTTCCTGATTTTTCGCCGTATTGTCAACGGTAGAAATACGATAATGAATAAGCGATTTAGTGATAAATCTTTATCAGATATTGGAGATAGTATTGTAAGCAGTGTTCCGCAGAATACAAGAAAATACATTCTTCTGTGTGGAGTCAGTTTGAAAACTTTTGCTCTGAACGGAATTATATTTTGCAAGCAAGTACTACACCTGAAGAAATCAGCAATATCTTAATGGATTATGCATATAACATGAAGAAAGTCGATGGATCAGACTACAAAGAAAGCTGTGTGAAAACGATGTGGAATGTGACTGCAAAACTTGTCCAGGAAAAGTTTTTCAACGAATATCAAATTTCTATTAATCCATTCAATGATTTATGTTTCAAAAAAGCCCGAAATGCTCGAGACTCCAAACGTAGAGAGCTGCAGGCACAAGCTGATAAAAGAAAAGTTAGTTCAGTAGCACTAACAGAAGAAGAATTAATGAAAATCAAGAATTTGTATTTAGAAGAAAATCCCGATGGATTGCAAAAAAAATTCTTTTTTTAGCCTCTTATGAATTGGCATGGCGAGGTGGAGAGGCAACGAATTGTTTAATTAAACATTTTAAATATGTGACAGACAACAATGGAAAAAGAACAGGACGTATTGAGTACAATTCGATTTTTAGTAAAACAGCACAGGGAGGTAATCATCGTTTGGAAGACAGCAAGTGGTTAACAACAAATAAGGCTGATCTTCATATGTGTCCCGTACGTGTTCTAACTTTACTGTTGTCAAAGAGAACCCCGAATATAACCTGCGAGAGACTGTTTCTAACTGTGAATCCATATTGGAAAAAATCCAGTTCCTCTGCTTGGTACAAAAATACACCCATAGGACGTAACGAAATTAACAAGTGGACGAGATGTGCTGCAGAAGAAATAGGTATAGACACGAAGAAAGTTAAAATAACCAACCACAGTACCAGATCGACAGTTGTTTCACATCTCGTCAAAGCCGGAATTAGTGAACATCAGCTCATTAAAATAACGGGTCATAAGAACGCAACTTCGCTGAAACCTTATCTTAAAGTGGACCAGGAACATCATAAAAAATTGTGGATCATATGCAGGGTCGCACTGCTACACAAAATGCTATTGTGACAAGCGGAACTTTTTCTTCTGAGGGTGCAAGATTGGAAAGTGAAGAGACAGCTAACAAAATTGTCTACAATAACTGCACATTTCAAGTGACGAGTTGTAATAATGTAAATTTTTAATAAAATTGTAATAAATGTTGTCTAAAACACTTGCAATTTAATTTTTGAAATTTGAATGTCAACTTTGACAGCGCTGATAATTTTTTGAAGTTTTCAAAAAATTTCCACTTATTAATTTGAGCTACAAGCGTGTTATCGATGTCAAAAAGCAACCAGAACCTCAAAATTATCAAATAATTCAGTATCACGTGATCAAAATTCAGTGTTCTTATTGGATCAAAAATATCAAAATGCAATTATCGAAATAATTCTTTTTCTATGAATCTGATTGGTCGAATTTTTAAAAATAAAGCGTTTTTATTGGCTAAAACTACCTGAGGTAAATTCTCACAAATATTCATCCTGCTCATGGTATTACTATTGATAATATAAAACATTGGATTTTATTTTAATTTTTGATGGTGTAATTCACAATTGGTTGATTATAACTTGTCTGAACCACATTCACGGAACCTAGTCAGCGCAACAAAACAAATGCACGTCAGTAAGCGTGCTACGTCGATGTTTCAAACGAGTTTTTACTTTACAAAATTTTGTGTCTCTCAAATCGGGTGGGTACAGTGTAATACTGATAATAACAGTGTTCGATCCAGTGGCTGCTCCTCGGGGTGGGCAAGGTGGGCAATTCCCACCTTATTTGATTGTTTACGATACGAAGTAAAATATTGATTTTTTTCTTTTTTAAATTATTTTATATGTATACACAAATAATTATCGTCATCAACATCATTTCAACCAACGGATTTTCTTCATTACATCCCGCAGTTTCCGCAACTGAAAAATTGCAGTTGCAAAAAAGTGCATCAGATCTCGGCGTTATACGGTTGCTGTGAGGATGGGCTAGTCGACCCTGGTCCACCCTCTTGATTGTAAGCAACGATATACCTACGTTCGGTTTTCTATTTACGTGATTGACTGCCCATTCACAATGGACATAAGGCATAACAAGTACATAAAGCTTACATAAATACATAAAGTTGAAACGATGGAAAACGTGTACCCCTGTTCACAGTGGACGAACGTAATTCTTATGCTTATGAACGTTTTATGTAATCCTTGTGTGCGTACACAAAGTTGAAACAAGTTCAACTTTGTGCACGAATTATGTCAAACTTATGTTAAAATCTAGGGACTTTTGAATGCTGCTGTTGAATTCCCTTTGACAGTTGGCACTTGGCACTTCATATAAATTATAATCAAAGCTTCACATTGCGAGTCTGTTCTGTACTGCGAGTTGTCAAGTTCGAATATCGTATGAAATTGTAGGTTAGATATTTTGATTGACTCAGTTTGAGGTTAGCCGTTTCTATGTTTAGCCGCAAAGTCATTTAATAGATAAGGTTGCCACATTGGGATGCCATATTGATACGTCACAAGGGGCTCTCAAGTGGCGCGAAAACTGCCCGTTTTAAATACTCGAGTAACGCACTAAAAACGGAAACTTTTAATCAAATGACCGCTTCTACTTCGCAAATTTCAATCCTGTGTAAAGAACAATTTAATAAACCTCAAGAAAAATGTTTTGCTGCCAGTAGAACTTGAAAATAACAAATGCGACACTATTAACTGATTTTTTTTATGCAAAAAAATCTGAAAATCTGCATTTACTGGTTTACTTTTTCCTTTCTAGTAATATATCAAAACATTTCATTTTAGCTTAAACACAAATAAATTTAATTTAAGGCAAAATAGGGTTACACGAGTCGCAGTACTAACACCAAACGTCAGAATTAGCGGTACAGATCGTACAGATTAAAGGCATCAGCTGATCGGTCACACCAACTCAAAATTACAAGTTACTAAAAATTCCCAAGTAATACCAACCTCATTTTGACGTCATATGGGGCTGACACCTCTCCTCCCCCGTAAGCGATTTTGCCATAGATGTTAAGGCCAGTCCCCACGTTTTCTCAGAGGAATTTTCACTCTATTTTCAAAATGTAATATCTCCATTATTAACAGATCTATAGTTTTCAAATTTTAAATATATGTTGTCCATAACTTTCTTTATATAACGCAAGGGCAATTTTGTTAAAAACAGCTTGTGATCATATTATTTTTTTAATTTTAGTGAAATTTTTGCATAACGTATTTTTAAAAATCAATATTTCAGTTATTTATGAAAATTTTGGAACGGGGTTGTCACCACTGTTTTCAGCTTCCAAAACTTGAGAAATTCTACGAGGTCGATTTTTGACTTTATTTGTTGGGACTGAGATATAGTAAAAATAAAAGTTAGCAACTTCCATGATATACGCTTTTTTTAACTGTGTATCGTTTCTAAAAAATAAAATCGACGATATGTCTCGTATGATTTCTGGAGTTTTGTAAGCTGAAAACAGTGTTGAAAACCGTGTTCTGAAATTTTATTTAATAATTGAGATATTGATTTTTAAAAATACGTTATGCAAAAATTTCACTAAAATTAAAAAAATAATATGATCACAAGCTGTTTTTAACAAAATTGCCCTTGCGTTACATAAAGAAAGTTATGGACAACATATATTTAAAATTTGAAAACTATAGATCTGTTAATAACGGAAATATTACATTTTGAAAATAGAGCGAAAATTCCGCTGAGAAAACGTGGGGACTGGCCTTAAATTAAGTTAGGTACCTAGATACCCGACTACCTAACCCTACGCTGCAGAGAGAAGTGAAGCTTCAAGGTCGAGTGGCCGCCATTTGTCAGAAAGGCAAAACATTGCTGTCAATGTATGATCGCTTGGTAATATATTAGGAAAATAGTGCTAAATATATGCTATATATATGTATATATGAATTAAAGTATAGTTCCAAAAAGTGTTGGTTTATTAAAAGCGAAATATGCCGGCATCGTGTTCCGCATTTGGGTGTACAAATCGGTTTAAACCAGGAGGAAACGTCCAGTTTTTTGGGTAATTTGCGGTGGGTTGCTAAATCGGTTTATCTTTTTATTATGTGATTTTGTCTTTGGATTTCCCCTGAAAAATGAAAAGCTCTTGGAACAGTGGGTTAGAGTAATGAAAACAAAAAAATTTACACCAACAAAAGCCAGTAAATTGTGTAGTGACCCTTTCACTGAAAGTGATTATTTGGTGCGTCCTGGCACGTATTTACTGCTTAGGTATTTTTTTTTAATTTTAATGACTTCTGATTTATGTAAGAATTGGAAAACTATTTTAATTATTTTTCCTCAATAACGTAACATTTGTAGTATATTTTAAGTTATATGTACTTTTGTTGTATGTCAGGATTGGCAAGCTAACAATAAAATGTGCACCTGATTTCCTTAGAACAAATAAATAATATTTTACCCTTACTTTCACCATTACCGTAATACGATTCTACAGTATTTTGCCTCTTTGACAAATGGCCGCCATAGGCTTCACTTTACGCGACGCAGTTGCGCATCTAGTAGAGTATAAGGTTAAAATCTATGGATTTTGCCCACATACTCGTTTATGTGGTAACCTGTTCTCTATTAACTAACCTTGGTTTAGCCGGGAGTTATTCCGTTCTGCGTTTGCGCAGTTTAACAATTCTTACAGAGTTCACTCTGTCCACTGTGAACGTAGATAAGCATAAGCCAGACACAAACCAAAAACGTAAATTATGTTATGCGCTCGTTCTTTTGTCTTATGTCCATTGTGAATGGGCAGTAAGAGTAAAGAATTCTAAACGCACGTCTTTGCATATCCGTGTTTTCTTGCTTCAAGCGGGGCAGGATGCACTAGCGTCAACGTATATCTCAAACGCTGCAGAATCGGATCTCTGATATTCGATTCAAGGATTCAATAAATTAATTTCGATTTTTTTACTACTTTTGAATTGTAAAAGTATAGAAGTAATTATTTTTATTACTCTATTGAAATATGGGTAAGGTGGTAAGGAAAATAATGTTATGCGAAAATTCTTGAATATTATTCTTAGAGAAAAGAGCGACACCATAATAATTAATAAATACTTTTTCATATCAAATGAAGATTTGTAATAACCATATTCTTGTATTATGACACCGTGTAAACTTTATAATGAATTATAAATTTAAAAATCCGAATAACCAGTGATGAGAATAAGTAATATATTTATTATTGCAGTACGCATGTGACATGTGTATTTTTTTATTATTACATATGCATTTTTGTTTCATAAAGTGAATGCTTTGTTAACTGTAGCAGAGTCAACAAACTACGCTTAATTTATTATTTAATTCAGACTGTCCGCACAAGTTTGTTACGCGCTTCGCTCTAGGATCGGCAAATCCACCCTGAAAATCGGAAGTACTCGGCATGGTTCATCCTCGTCGGAGACACGACTCAATTGAATTCAGTCAGAACAGAAACTGCATGCTGGATAATGCATTTAATTATAAAATGTAGCTTATTCAAGTTACCAAACGTTTAGGCGGGTACCAAAGTAGGTAATTTTTAGCAATTTTTTTTAATGGCAAGTCCGACTGCAAGCTGTGCAAATAATATTAGAGAGGTGGTAAAGAAGGTATTAAAGAGAGACATTGAGTTTTTGTTTTTAATAAATTAAATCAGTAGCATGGAACTTGAAGTTTAAGAATTATTTGTTTATAAATTAAGATCATGCCCCGAAATGAAACAATTAGTCATCACAAACTCTCGTGGCAGTAATAAAGGCTTTAATCAAAATTGGAATAATAAGTATCACTTATTGGCTGATCGGTAGTGAAACAATAAACAAAACTGTTGGAATTGTCTGTTATTTAACATAAAAGTAAATTACAAACACTTTAGAATTCCACAAGAAGAGCGATATAAAATATATCGCTACTGCTTTACACAAACATGACCAATCTGAATAAATGAAAATTACTTAGAAAACGAAGTGAAACTATAGAAAATTCTCTTAATTTCGGCGTTTATTCGATATGATAATTTTCTTGGCTACACAAAAACATACATTTCGGGGACAAGATGAATCGCAAATTTCTCTTAAAGTAAATTCGATGATAAATTAAAAAGTTTTTGGAGGAGTCTTTGGTAATTAGTGGTCTTTCTAAAACCAATCAGATCGATTATTTTAGAATTATTTTTGTTTTATTTGTTATTGTTAACTTTGTTAGTATTTTGAGAATTTATTTTTTATTTCATTTGGCATTTTTAATTTTGTTTTTACAATGATTTTCCAAATTGCTGCTTTTTCTAAGTGTAGCTTATCTCAAAGGTTTAAAATTTAACGTTTTCTCGTCATGTTATTTCAAAATCTTTACATGTTGGGATAATTATTTGAGTTTATAGTTCTATAAGCTCCTAACAAATCCATTTATGTGCTGAACATTTTTTTGCTCCTCTTTCCTCTTCTAGCAAGAGTCTTCGACGTTCTCGTTGGTTCTTGCTGAACGACATTGTAAGTATTATTTATAAAATAATATATATGTAATATACATAAAATATTTGTTATATTATATTGATTGACATGCAACACCAAAACAAAAACACGTTCTCACAAAAATGATCAATTATATATATGTATACCTATATATTTTTTTCATATATGTTATAACCTATCAATAATTCTTTGCCCACCCATCAAAATTCACCACGAGCCGCCAGTGGTTCTATCTCCAAATTTTCGGGAAAATGGAGTTAACTATTCCTGATCTAACCAATAAAATAAATTGACTCATTCATTAATTTTTTTGAGCGACCTGAAAATATGAATGGAATGATAAATCACAAGTACAGACTCATCATATTTTGTACATTTTAGATAGGACATATTTAGCAAAATTTTGGGGTGACGTCATCAATTTTTTAGGGGGGAGGGGATGAGGAAATATATTTTGACTAAAAATTTACCATACCTAAGATAGCTGTAAAACATCTCCAAGATTTCAATGCATTCGGTTTTATAGTTCCTGATTAAATCAGTTAAATGAATTCACCCATTCATTAATTTTTATGAGTCACCCTGTGCAAATATGCAAATCTAAAAAATATGAATGGAATGATAAATCACAAGTACAGACTCATCATATTTTGGACATTTTAGATAGGATTTATTCGGCAAACTTTTGAGGTGACGTCATCAATTTTTTGGAGGGAATCGGTAGATATATTGTGATTAAAATTTTATCATGCTTATCATAACTGTAAACTATCTGCAAGATTTCAAAACATTCGATCTTGTAGATTTCAAATTAAATGTCAAAATGTTGTTTCCTAATTTTTTTTTTTCAAAAATCTGGACGTTTTGGGTAAAAACTCAATTCGGAGTCATAAACTACAGGTATAGGACTATGTTATTTTATACAATTTAAAACCCATTTACTACGTATAATTTTGAAGTGACGTCATCACATTATTGGTGGGGATGATTAGGCAAATTTTGGTTAGAGTTTTACCATCTACATGATATTCCTAATATAAATGCAAAATTTGACAATAATCGGTCCAGTACTTTCGGAGATTATCTGTTAAATAAAAATCCAGGACGGCAGACAGACGGACAGATGGACAGACAGAGGGAAACGGGAGACCTATTTCTTCGTCTTCTACAGGTCATGAAAGTCGAGTAAAATGTAAAAGTAGAGATTCGGCCTACGAACTCGATTACAATACTTCCTTTGCTTACGCTCGGGAAGTAAAAAGGGATGAAAGCAGTGGCGGCTCGTGAAGTTTTCTTCAGAGGAGGCTCAAATTTGAAAACCAATACTTTTTATATCCTTCATTATCTGAATAATTTTTTTGTCATGCTCACGAAAAGAACACTATAGATAAAATATTGCATCGATTAGTCTTTTCAAAATTGCCCTATTTTCACCAACTTTCTCGTTATAGTTCTCAATATCCCTCTTATGAGCGGAATCTAAAGTAGTAGAAGAAAATATGTGTTCCTGTGATTTTTCATGCCTTTACACTGCACATGTTGCTCATTCTCGTTAAGTATAAGTAATATTAATATGCCGATAATACCAGCTGTTTTTAACGATCAGAAATAAAACGCAAATAAATGATATAAAAAACACCTTAGGCTTTACGTAGGTACTAAAGCCTAAACACCATTCACCACTGAATAGGGAGCACGCGAAACCACCTCAATGTTTTTCCAATTTACACCCGATCGCGCGAGTTAATAAGAAAGAGATTAAAAAAGTCTGTGCGACTTGATCTGAAAAGAGATGCACTAGCCGGAGGCTAGCGGCCTGAAGCGGCACCCCGATGAACATTTTAGCCAATGCAGTGCTGAATGACTATGCGTCAAGGTTGCGGTCTCAATAGTAAGATGCATTCTCGGCGGAGGCTAGCTTCTACGGCTGAAGCCAAACGCGGAGTGGTGTGAATTATGATTTAAGGGCGCAAATATAATTTTTTTCGATATTTTAACCTGATATATGATGAAAGTAAATTAAATCAAACAAAATATTCTGAATAGTAACAAATGTCTATAAAAATACAAATTCTTTCATCGAAAAAATTAGAGGAAGCTCAGCTCCAAAAAACAGAGGAGGCTCAGCCTCCCCTGCCTCCTCTGAGGAGCCGCCACTGACACACACAGATTTGTGGCAAAACAATCAACGGCCTAATTTTGAATACTCCTGCGAATGCAGACTGCATTGCAATCGCACGTTCCCCGCGCGCAAATAATATAGTTGTCCATCTCTTTTGCAAGCACGGAAATGAGGCTAGCCTCAATTTTGTCTTTTTTCAACTCATACCGCTTATAAGTGTATTGCAGGTTGCTTGCCTATTAACAACATGATTTCTATATATGCTGTAGAGGCAAGCTTCGAGTCGGCCTCATTCGCGTCACAAAATACATGTTGTGCCGAGTGTTTAAGCGCGCTGTTTAATTAAGGGAGCAACGAGTACCTACCGAGATAAAAATAAGAATATAATTTTCTATATTTATTTTTAAAATTTTAGAAAAAAGACACAAATTATTGGCCGAAATGTGTCCGTATAAAATAATAAAAATCCTAATAAGGCGTAAAATTCATTGGTGAGGCACTGCCTCACCTGCCTCATAGGACAAGCCGCCCCTGGATGAAAGCCAAGTTTTCGCACTCTTTTTGGTTCACGAACACTACCGGTGTCTTCAAATAATTTAAGCACATGTTTAATTCTGAATTTGGTCAGATTTTCTTCTGGAAACCGTTGCCTCAGAACTCAAATTGCATCAAGAATACTTCTGCGACATTGTCCATACACATAGTTTATATGTTTTCTCAAAAAATTGCAATTTCCGGCATTTTAAATGAAGCACAAAGTTGAAACTTCAAAAGTGACAAAAATGCGAGAAAATTAGTTGTTCCGTCAGGGTTGACCAAAAATTTTAAGGTAAAAACATGCAAACGTTTTCATGGCTAAGTTTGTTTTCAACGCTTTAATTAAAGTTCTTTTTTTTCTGCCACTTTAAGAGAAGATTTCTCAAGGAGAAATAAACTTTTCCTAGTTTTCTTCCAAGGAATACTTTATTTCAACGTAATACTTGATTTTATTCAAAAAATTCAACTAACTCACGTGAAATAATAAATTTAATATTAAAGATTATAACTTCATGCATTTACATTGTTACCTTCATCATTCCTCGTATGAAGCTGTAGTCAAAAACTGCCGAACATGTTCTCTTCTCTAGAATTTTTATTTTCTTTGGTTTATACAGCCTAGATTCACTTTTCAACAAAGTAATCAGCTTGTTGTATTTACTGATATCTAGGTTTCTATGTACCTCCAACATTAACTTAAGCATGGAAAATGTTGTCCACATGAAGCAGGAGTAGGTTTTCTTAATTTCATCTCCTTGTTTTGTAGGTACCTATTAAGTTTAATATTGCTTCTTGGGCGTCTTCTGCTTGTTTTGGAATTTCCATTTGGAAATGGAAGATTCTCGTTTTGTTCCATTTTTATAAACAGAAAAACAGTTTCACTAAATTCACGTTTTGTTTATGACATACTTGCAAAAATAAGCAGCAAAGAGAATAGCACTGTAGCAACCATTCCACAGTAAATTTCAATTTTTGACGTCTTTTCAAATCTGACAATTTAAAAAAAATCAAACTTTCATGAGAATTAGTATTAGAAAACTGTTCAATTGAAGAAAAAGAATTATAATAGTGATATCAATAGCCAGCGATAATTTAAATTTAATTTGTTATTGAATGAAATTGTTTCCTTCTCAACCAAAAGAGGGTAACTAGTAAATAGTAACATGTATATGTTCTGTATTCTGTTATGTATGATTTATATCAAACACTGCTACCCTAAAACTATACCCCTAAACAAAACAAACAATACATTTTTATAAATATAATTGAGAACAATATGTGCCCAGCAGAAAATGAGCCTACAACTTAAAACTGTACATGGTGTTACTTGGAATTGCAGTTTTACAAAATTTCAGAAATCCACTATTAATAAAAAGCCATCTTGGATAGTCCTATTAGGTAAAAAATTCATCTATTTTGCGAACTTCCAGTCATAAATTACATTCGTGTTGCCGTTTTCGGAAATACAATACAGACTTCAACAAAACAAAATTTTTGTTATTCCGAAACAAACGATAAACGATCTTTTTAAATTTACAACAGGCAGGTAGCTGTGGTGATCCCTTTACCTTAAGGCAGAACCTCACCTACCCAGACTCTATGTCAGAAATAAGGTAAAACGCCATTCCCCATTGGTGTTTCATATGAGCATTTGACGGAGTGGACGATATCTATATGTGTTTCTCACGTAAAAATCTCTAGAGTAGAAATGTTAGTTTTCGAAATTTTGTTGTAGTGGTAGTTTTTCTTTAAAAAAGTTACAATGTATAATAGGAGAGTCATTTTCCATGAAGATAATACAGTATTTTGATATAAAACATAAATTGACTTGTAGAGAATTTTATTGTACATTGAGCTGAATTTGTTATTTGCGTTTAAAATTATAATTTTTTAAATTATAGCAAAAAATGAAAGAAACAAATTGCCAATTTTGTTAGAATCAGGCAACCAAGTATACAGACTCGAGATGATATATGACATTTCGGCGGCTGTAATCTTAATCGGATAAAACAGTTGTAAGAAAAAAAGACAATTAATTCAAAACACTAATATTTGTGCATAGGCTGTTGTAAGAGAAAGGAGATCTGTTGAAAGTTGTTAACTTGAAATGTGAAAATGTAAAAACTTACTTTTGCCCTATAATATTTCAAGAAGCATCATTGAATTTCGTAACAAAACCGCTCGTGAAATTTTTATCGACTAACATTTTTTACTTTTAATAATTGTCAAATTTTCTGTTAAACATCATTCAGATAATAATGCAACCTCCAATTACAATGAGTAAAAAAATTGAAACAAGAAAGAAACCAAGAAGAAAATCGAAAGTAAATACGTAAACAGCCACAGAGTTATCTTCAAAAATGTTAAAAAGAAGATTTTACAAAAAAGTGGTAAAAAGAAACAATTGACAACTGTGCGTCTGGTAGCTACATTCTTTATTTAGTGTTTTACATGAATATATTATCTTTACTTTCTAGTGTTAAAAGTTGCATATTTCCATTATTGATGTTTTTCAATTCAATATTGATTAATTTCCACATATGAATTATTTTAATTACATTTTTCATTTACAACAGATCCATACGAACTAAATATCAATTGCATCAAATACATTTTAACTTTCGATGCAATAATAATAATTTACTTTTGCATATGAAGTATTTTAATTGCATTTTCCACTTACAACAGATGCATGAACTGACCATCAATGTCATTGAATGAATTATAATAACATAAAATTTATGTAATATGGAATAAATAAACACCATTTGAATAAATTTTATCTAATATATATTGCTGCTAATGTTTACAACAAACATAAGCTAGCATAAATACAATTAAAATCTGAAATTTAACCTGTTCAAAACCTAGTGTATTCCAGTAAAATAACAACTACTCCCTAAAAATTTCACACTTTTTAAAAATACCAAAAGCAACACTAACAAGAGTTAATGTTAATTTATTATTCCGTTTATTCGTTAGTGATTTCTACTAAGCAACTAAGGCATGAAATCATTTTATTGGTACTAGTACCTACGATGTTTATGAGAGAACGAATAAACCCTGTAGGTAAAGGCATATGTAGCTTATTGAAGGGCAGCTGGTAATTTTTTACATTGTAACGACCCTACGAAGTTATGACTTAATTAAATTCTGGAACATTAGGAAACGCAACTTACAACTGGCACTGGGCACGATCTATGAGGTACTGCAATTTGTCTCTGAAGTTCAAACCAAAAAGGTCCCAAATCTTTGTTAAAGAAGTCACACAAATCTGATCTTGTAAATTTAAATAAAGGCATGTATCCAGTACCCGTTGGTGAGTATTCGAAAGTGGCATTCATCTAAACAAAATAATCAGTATTTTGAAGTTTGTCAAAAGGTGTAACTTACTGACTGATCTTGTCCAAAAGGTGTGTTAACAGTTGCTGTAATGTTGACGTACTGTAAATCGTTACGAATTCTAGACATAGATTCGAATTTAATCGGATAATCGTAGTCCAAGTCGCACATTTGAAATTTCCGAAGCCATACATTTTTTTTACTTTCTACTTCATTGTTCGTAAACTACATTTATAATAAACTTCAGTCATAAAATTGAATTAGCTAAGAAGTCAGCACTTACTATAAAAAGCAAAAACACGAACGAGGAGTTCCAAGAGTGCATTGTAACGACAAAATTCTGCAAAGGCACAAATTTCACTAAAATCGTATTTTTTTATCGTAATAAGATTATATCAAAGGTCAGTCAATGGCAACCATGTACTAATTTTTTTTTACATAATTACATTTTAATGAGCTTGTCACTACAATGTGCAGATCTAATCGATACGATTTAAGCGGTAACTGAAGCAGAACAGCATTTAGCTGTCACTTAGTGTTTCTGTTTGGCTTTTTAATGCGAATCAGATAATTATTTTCGTTTTTTTATTATTATTTTCTGACACACTATATCATTATATTTTTGCAAACGTTATGTAGGTATTGGCCCAATTAATTTCATAAATAATAAAATTCAATATTTTTGCCATGTAGTGAGTTTAATGTGCCAAGCTGGATTAAGATTATACGGGCAGGAGATTGATATTAATTTTTTTATTAAATGGTTTGTTTGCTCAAATATTCATTATTATAATTGACACAAAACAATAGGTACACTATGTTTTGTTTATATTCGGTAAACAAACATGTAGTTCATTCCATTGTTGTTGTTTATTTTTATTTCATTGAAAGATAAAAAATCAAAGCGTAGAAAAATAATTCCAAAAATAGTAGAATAGAATAAAAACTGTTTATTGTAAAAAAAAACTGTACAAAAGCAAAACCGGTAAGAGACATTCTAACCTATACGAAAATTTATAAACAAGACTACATATACAAAAATCAATTTAAAATTTCCTTATGTTGACTTTAACTAATGTATCATTCATCACAGGGTGTCTTTTTTATTTGATACAACCCCCGTAACTTTTTTATTTATGAAGGTAGGTCATTTCTTTGGAACAATTTGTACCCTACTAGAAGACCTTTTTGATGGTAAACACATTCTTTGATTTTCACTTCCGGTAACACCGAAAATGATATCAACTTTATATTGTTAAATAGAACGACTAGTATATTTTTGAATAAATGAATCTTTTGCAGTTTTTGACCACAAAAAATCAAAAGCAACGAATATTCCAAAATTAATAACATAAATGTTATTCGGTAAAGTACATGGAAAATTAATATTTCTTTATGAAAATCTAGTAGCCTGTAAAATTAATAACTACGTTTTCATTCGCATAGTTCCATTAAATTTAAATAAAAAAAATTTAAATGCAGACCACTTCAAAACGAGAATTTATTTTTTGAATATTCCGAATGTTTTTTTTGTAAACGTCCAGAATAGCAGAACAGGCTAAGAATTAAATTTAATTAAATATAACAATAGCGCAAGTGTTCCTCTCAACAAATTTTCAAAAATGTCTTCAGTTTGTTTGATGTGCATTTCTGTACATCCATGAATGTCATTCGCTGTAAACTGTGGGTTTAATATTATGCAAATCTCTGACGCCTTGTTTCAAGGATCTTTGTATCTCCATTCATCAAAGTAAATATTATCTTTTATTAAACACCAAAGGAAATTAAAGGGGTTCAAATCAGTGAATCTTGGAGGCCATCATCTTGGGCTCCTATTCCGCATCCAACCGTCTTGAAACATTTCTGTTAAACAAATATCCACATTTCTAACTCTAAATAATCTTCTTCCATTTGGCGCAGGCTACGTAAGTATTTCTCGCCCTTCAGGTTGACATGAAAACAGTCTGGTCCTTTTACGATAATTTTTACCACGTCAACCAATACATTAAATTTCCAATCTTTGGTTTTCCCTTAGCTGAATAAATGCAAATTTTCAGCAGGCCAGTAATGAGTATTGTGTCTATTGAAAATATCTTTATTGGTGATGCACGAAACTTCCTCGCTCCAAATAATCTTTTTAAAAAATAATTGTACTTCTTGGCTTCTGATTAGTAGCTTCTCTGCAAATTTCTGTCGTCTGGCAAAATGTGCTGCTTTAAGATGTTGATGATTTCCATATTTAAATGGGCATCGACCATTTTTCTTCAAAATACGATTAATACTGCATACTGCACCAGGAAATATAAAAAAATTTATTTATTTTTCAAGCAACTAGATTTGAATTAAATAGATAGTTTTTGACTTATTGTACTAAATAATTTTTTTATTATTAATTTTAGAGGGGTTGTATTAGTACATTCAAGCAGTTGGGTGGCTTGACGATTAGAGGAGGGAGAAAACACCCTGATATGGACTTGGGGAAGGTACAATGGGTCCAAAGGCGAGGCCTAAGTGCCGATTGGCTTCGGTCAGCACTCAAAATTCAGAATCCAGGGGTTGTATCAAATAAAATAGACACTCTGCACATAATTTTCGATAATTTTCTTTCTAAGTTTCCTTTAATACGTAAAACTGTCTAGTACGTTATTTACTACATATGGTAAATAGCAATACGATGACACAAATTGATACGCTTTGTAGAAAAAAAATACTACATTGTTGATTTGTATATCTTAATTCTCTTAAATGCTGACTATCCAAATATTAAGTAAGCGAGTTTACATTTTAACATGGATAATGTTAATAAGACCCAAGTTTCTGACAGTACTTAGACTATCAAGTTTTTCACTAGATGTGTATATTTTTAAGTCTCTTTAATACTTCCAACAAAATATTTTTACTTTTCCTTAAATTAACACGCAATATGTCCATACAAAAATTTCAAACAATTGATTTCTTGGATACCCAAAGCATTTTCTTGCAACTCGAAACTTAAAAGTTGCATGTGATCAGCGAATATATGTAGCCTATAGAATTTCAGCACATGCTGTATAAATGCAACAAAAATAAAAAATAGGACATGATCCGAAATGGATCCTTGTGGAATCTCACTGTCAATGAAACCCAAATAGCAAATGGTAACCATGAATTAAGTTTATAAGATTATCTAATAAGCACACTTCGGCATTGCAGAAGTGATGATGATTGCCGTCCGATCGCCAGGGCTATTGCAACAATGACTACTTTTTCTCGGTTTTCCTTAGTTAAGTATACGACTTCTCCTAGATGTTAAAATGCTTTAAAAATTAAAAATGACAATTTTCGTGGTGACCTTGATTAGATAAACCTTGATTTGCATCAATCGCCACTGAGGTTGAGACGTGGTTGAGACTACACAGTCGGCCAGCCAAATTTATCGCCCGACGTCCCGCCGTCGTTTTTAATATTTGTCTGGTTGATTCCCCATCACATCCGCTGTGCCTAACTCTGCTAATAAGTAATAAGCAATTCATGACAGAGAATTTTCCGAGTGATGTGACTCTGGCTGGTTGTAGTGCACGTAGTATCTTTTAAGTGGCAGTTGACAACCCCCGATTCATTCATTGAAGAGTTGAAAGCAATCGTACTTCATCAGACAAATGACAGTTTGTCCGTAAGGAATTGTTAAATCTTTCTCTAATAACATAAAACACTAAATTCATAAATCCTTTACTTCGTATCGCAAGATTTTTTTTTTCCACAGCGAGGAATTTATCATCAGCATTGGCGATATCAGTTGGTGCTTGCGATATAAAGCAGGTCATGTTCACATCTAATAATAAGGCATCTAAGTACTACCTACATCATATAGTACTTACTTTTTTTCATAACATCACAACAACGTTTACTTTTCCAACTCAAATATTGTTGATGATTTTATTGAAAATCAGTCTAGCATTAAATACAATGAGTTAAACATTCGACGCTTAATAACTCCGATTCGCCACGTAATGCTGTCTAATTTCTGCCCGTTTATCCCCCATGAATCATTATTGGAAAACTCTGTGTTACGGGTGGGTTTTCAATTATTGTCTCGTATGTCCTTCTTAAGGCATTTGTCACATCATAAGCTTCAGAAGACATGTTTATGCTAATAAGGACGATGCAGTAAAGTTTCCAACTCCCATACTCATTAAATTCAATGTGACCACTTATCGAATATTCACATCGTGTTTCCCTTGTAAAGCTGCAAGTCATATAGCCAAAGTATACCCTAATAATCAGGGTTAGTCAGCGTGGAAGTGATGACGACTGCTGAGGAATCCACCAGACAAATAATAAGTACGCCGGCGCGACATCAGGCGATAAATTTGGCTGGCCGACTGTGCAGTCTCAACCACGTCACAACCTCAGTGGCGTTTGATACAAATCAGGGTTTATCTAAACAAGATCATCACAAAAATTGTGATGTTCACCAGTCATTGTTAATTTTTAAAACATTTTAACATCTAGGAGAACTCGTCTAACTGAGGAGACCCTGGAAAAAATAGTCATTGTCACTACGAATGATCGAGATTGTAGCACAAAACGTGGCCACGATTGTAATAGCGCTGGCAGTAGGTCGCTGAGTGCGAATGACGCACCACTTCCACATTGCCGAAGCTTGGTAATAATACCCCCAAGCTACATATACCTTAGCCCCTCCAGAAAATTCGCTAAGAGGGCAGAAACCAAGTAACGCAGTTTTAGCTAGAAAAATTTTGAAAGCAGCAGTGAGTGTCAAGCTAAAGCATTCGAATTTCCTCGCTCTAACCAACAAATTGTGGTAGTTTTAATAAAATAGAATCTGAAGCCTTTAAAAACCATTATGCTGCTGGATCGCAATACGATTAACTTTCGTATGGAAAATGCAAGTGGATCTTCGGATTCGATATCAGTCGCTAAGGAATATACAAATGATGGATCTCAATTTACGAATATGCTTAGCTCGCGCTCGAAAAGTAAAAATGCATCTAAATAAAATCAAAAAGAGTAAAATGTAGTTTATTGCATTACTTACTTACTGGTCCCATAACCTCTTCTGCCTTAGATGTACAGATAAGTGCATTTTAGCACCACTGCGTTGCAATAATCAAGTTATCTTTCTTGGTGATTTCAATGTTCCTGAATTCATAACTAGGAGTAATAGTGGATTTAGTACTACTTTGAGTATATTTCAGAATTTCAACAACCTACAGCAATTTAATACTGTTGTAAATAGATATGGAAGGCTCTTGGACTTGATATATTCTAATCTTGAATGTTCTGTCGAAAATGCTATCTGTCCGTTGGTCGACGAAGATTTCCATCACCCAGCGCTTGAGCTGAATCTAAATTTCCAGTCTGGCAAACCTCCCAGCTCTTTCCGTATGAATAATAGTGTTTCGAACTACAATTTCAAGAAAGCGAACTTTCCTCTTCTCTATGAACTAATTACAAACGCTGATTGGTCCTTTTTGGAAAATATTAACAATGTCAATTTAGCATGTAAAAAATTTTATGATAAATTGTACAGTCTTTTTGATTTATCTGTTCCGAAATCTATTTATCGTGATCGCCGGTACTACCCACCTTGGTTCTCATCCGAAATTATAAGCAACTTACGCCTTAAGTGGTCTACATACAAACAGCATAAAAAACTCAGAAGTGACCAGTCCTATCACCTATTTAATACTCAGCGTGCAAAATGCAAGAAACTTATTAAAGAGGCACACAATCACTACCTTTCATCTATAGAAAATTCAATCATCAATGATCCGAGCAAATTTTGCGCTTACATCCAAAACAAAAAAGGTTCTACGCGTATCCCAGGAGTCATGTGTTATAACAACGAAGAAATCTCAAATCCTGCAGACATTGTTAACGCCTTTGGCAATTACTTTCATAGTGTTTTTATACATTCTACTCCCATCGACCCAGCTTCCCTATCACTTCAACAATGCGTCTTCAATAATACCGTTTCAGTCAATGAGATCTCCGTCGATGATGTTCGAAAACACTTGCAGCGATCCAAAAATTCGCAAACTACAGGTGTTGATGGTGTTCCCAGTTTTCTCCTACGTGATTGTGCTTCTGTTCTTGCTGCTCCCTTAGCTAAAATTTTCAATCGGATGTTGCAGTATTCAACTTTTCCAGATATATGGAAAAAAGCCTTTATATGTCCAGTACTTAAAAAAGGCAAAACCAATGACGTTACAAACTACAGACCGATCTCTTTGCTGTGCAATTTTGCGAAAACTTTCGAGTCAATTATTTACGAAACTATCTACAATTCAGTCAAACCTTTTATCTCTTCATATCAGCATGGCTTTATGGCTAACCGTTCAACGGTCTCGAATCTTGCTGTTTTCTCCCAGTATTTGTCGGATTCCCTGGATGATAAATGTCAGGTCGATGTAATATACACTGATTTCCAAAAAGCTTTTGACAGGATTGATCATTACGTTGTACTGGAAAAGCTCAGCCGTTTCGGTTTCTCCGAACCACTATTAAAATTGATTCAATCCTATTTATTTGATAGAGAATTCAGAGTTAGATATCGTAATTTTACATCTGTTGCATTTGTACCCACTTCGGGCGTGCCACAGGGTTCCAATCTGGGTCCATTGCTTTTTCTATTGTTTATCAACGATCTTGCTGAATCTGTATCTTGTAAAAAGTCATTGTTCGCTGACGATTTCAAACTCTTTTCAATCATCAATTCAGTCAGTGATTGTTTTCTTCTCCAACAAAATTTAAACTCGGTGACCCGCTGGTGCGACAGCAATCGTCTCCAACTCAATATTTCCAAATGTAGAGTAGTCTCTTACTCAAGAAAACAAGACATTATCACCTACTCGTACAATGTAAATGGTATTCTAATGGAGCGTTCACAAACATTCAAAGACCTAGGTGTAGTTTTTGACAGCAAACTTGCTTTCATTGACCACATTAATACAACCGTTAACAGTGCTTCTAAAATATATGGTTTTATCTATAGAAACTGTCGTCGCTTTTCCAATGTTGAAACTATCAGATTATTGTTTTGTTCGCTTGTAAGGTCGAGATTGGAATATGCTTCCTTAATCTGGTATCCTATTTACGATGTACACTGTCTTAGTTTAGAATCGGTTCAGAGACGTTTCCTCAAATTTATGGTGTATCTAGAAGATGGTATTTACCCTCCGAGAGGTTGTGAGCAATCCCTATTACTGTCGCGTTATAATTTACTATCATTAGAAACTCGTCGTAATATAATTGCTGTTAGATTTGTATATAATCTTTTTCATAACAAAATCGATTGTGCTGAGCTTCTCAGCCAATTCAACTTACTAGTACCCCGTCTAAACTCCAGACAACAGATGTTATTTTACGCTAACTTTAGCAGAACCAATATGTCTATGCGATCGCCTATTATAATTATGTCCAATTTATTTAATAAAATTTCACACTTATGCGATATGAACCTTGATTCACTTCGACATATTGTTTCATGTGTTATAAACTTAGAATAACTTTTTTCTCCTCCTGCATCTGCCTATCTCATTGTTCAGATGTATATTTATGTCGCAATGAAGCATGTTTATTTCTGTACTATTAATAGTTGTACAATTTATATTTTGTTAGTTTAGTACTGTTACTACTTATTTAGTTGATGTTTATTTGATCCTGTAAATGGGTGTCATACCTGTTGGAATCAATAAAGTTATTATTATTATAATTATTATTTTATTGGAGAGACACATTTTTAAACAAGTAATTTGATGATGATGATGATTATATTACGACTGTAATAATTCCTGAGACGATAGTTATTTTATACGCCATATGCATACATTTACAACACTGTACTGTCGCTTGAACAAGAGTCAAAAATCCGCAAAATCTAATACTACATTTTTTGTTTACTTCTCTTTAAGTAATTATATTTCACCGATGACCTACACAGTTTTGTACTGAATGTACGGCGAATAAACTTATTAGTAATATTATTATAGTATAATTCTGCATGTCTACTAAGCACCTATCACTATACACTATTTTCTCTGTTTAGGTTATATTCATTAAAAAAGTTTACGAAAGGTTAGTTTTTACAGAGATTGCATCACACAAATTTCCAAATAGTGCATACCACGTGTACCGACGTCACTTCCCCAGCAGAAGTTAAAATCAAGGTAATTCGCAACTTCTGACAAACAGCAAAACTCTTAAAAAAGGGAATAAAAGAAAGTTA
Source organism: Zophobas morio (assembly GCF_036711695.1). Lineage (NCBI taxonomy): Eukaryota > Metazoa > Arthropoda > Insecta > Coleoptera > Tenebrionidae > Zophobas > Zophobas morio. Next base: position 13,953,224 of record NW_026972122.1, read on the forward strand.
TATAAAAGAGAGAATCACGGTCAATTAAATTGCAAAGTTGAATTTTGTAAAACGATTTACGTAAGAAAGAAGTCCTTAAAATGTGACTACTTATTCATTGTAAAAGTGTTATAAAAGTTGTGGGATTGTATAACCACTGGCACTGGCTGCAATATATGAAAGCGCAGATCAAACTGCAATTTAAGCTTACCCTACCCCACAACAGTAAACTCATAATATGTATTGTTAATTATTATTGATTGTGAACCACTTAATCTTGATAGTTTTTTCTTTGTATAAATTGATTTCCACATTTATAAAAAAACCATTATCATATTAAGAGCCAGTTTACACAAGCTCAATTAAATATATATTTGATTGCGATTAAATTTTTAATGGAGCATTAATGTACCACGTTAAATGCGTGATTAACTTAATATCTGTTAAAATATTCTATAAACTGGCCCTCAGTTTAAATATTTTAAAACAAATGCACGCATAGTGATAACGAGAGTAATGATTTACTCGCCACATTACATATACAACATACGTTAATGCCACGTCAGATAAACATACAAAAAATAGAATATGTAAGAAAATATAGCACTGCTTTGATATTTTTCTTACATTGTTTTAGTTCTAGCGTCCGGAATTTTAGAAGCAATTTATTGTAAAGGTGTATGTTTAAATAATTGCGTTCGGAACTCTGCAGTTTACAACGAGGGGGACTAAGTTCCCTCCTCTGGTATCATATCAGTGCAGGTCCAAATGTATGATAATAGTTATTTTGCTAACGTAGCGTAGCGTAGCTAAATCGTATCGTCTGATCGTTGAGTAGTCAAAAAGTATTGTGAACGCTATTATTTAAACATAAACAAGTTTTGCGCAAAACATTTGTCAATAACATCTAATTGTGTTATGTTCTGTGTGTTGAGTTGAAGATGGAAAACAAGATTCGTCTAACGATTCTATTCCTTCGGATATAGTGGCTGAAGCAGAGAACGCAATTCAGGACTTAATACCGACAAAATCCAAGGACCGACAAGGCTTATAAGGAATTTTTAGAATGGTGCAATGAGAAGCATGTAAAGAAAGTTTTAGAAGTAGATGTATTGACCCATTTTAACAAAAAAGCAAAATAAGTGAAATCTTCGACAATGTGGAGATATTATTCTATACTAAAACCAACAGCATCAACAGCATTGACATAAGTACGCTTCCAAAATTAATTTCATGTTTAAAAAGAACAAACGACGGATACAAGGCAAAAAAATCTGAAAAATTTACTCAAACTGAAGTTTCCAAATTTTTAAAGAGGCAAAAGACGACAAATATTTAATAATGAAGGTAGAATTTCAAATTTTATTACATTCTTAAACAACTGAATTAGGTTGTTATGATTTTGGGGATATAGGGGGCTTGTTGAGCTGATTTGAATGACATAGATTTAATATGTGATTAGATATGCAGCTCTGCCTCCAAATTACATTAGACGCCAACGCTCTTTGTGTTTTATCAAGCAGGAAAATGCAGAATACAACCTGTGGGCATAAACACCATTGTAAAAATTCCCCAACTCATTGCAGAATATTTAAAATTAGAATATATTAATCAGTACGCAGGACTTTAGAAGGTCGCCAGCTTCCATACTTGCTGATATCGGAGTTGATACCTATAACAGTGATAAAACGTCATGGAGCGCGGAAGTCCACGTCCGTTGCGGAAGGCTGCATTGAAGATTCGACGGAGAACAGAAAAAAAAATAGCTAGTCAGATTTTCGAAGACAATCTTGTACTGTCACTGATAAAAGGAAACTGAAGTTGGACCTGAACAATCCAGAAGAGAAAGCAGTAAATTAATGTTAGCAAAGTGTTTGAGACGAAAATCACAGAAGACAAAGATCGAAACAAAAGCAATGAGAAAAATAACTACATAAATTGTCCTTTTACATTTAATATAAATAGTTGTATCATTAACATTAATCAATAAATCTTTGAAATTTACTTACATTTTACTTCCCGCACTAGTGCGGAAAAGTATCACTTTCCTCACCGGGTTGCTAGGTTATAGTGTTCAATGTATGAAACATTAGTTATTAACCTGCCTACTTTTTTTTTGAAGTTTAAATTATCTAATCAAATGGGTTGAATTCCCCCATTATTGGATACCCTACACCATAAGTGAATGAAAATTGGCATAGTAGGCCGTATGAAACAACCTTTCGTAACTGTCGTAACATAAATATTTGGGTGTCAAGTTTCTTCTTACAGAGCGTATCTACGGGCCCCTGCCATTTCAATCCATCATCTAATGTGATTCCCAGTAAATTCACCGTCTTATTATAATTTATTTTATTGTCAGAAGTTGTAATCAAATTTTGAATTTTATTCCTATTTAATTTGAGGCAATTTGTTGTAAACCATTCCTCAACCTTATTCTGTCTTGTAGTCAAGTAATAAGTTAATGTCGTCGTGTGACTGAATAACCGTGTGCCATCAACGTAACATATACAGTTAATGGGAGCTAGATAATAATTTAATAAATAATGTCATTAACATAGGTGACGAATAAGAAGGGTCCCAAGACGGACCCTTGTGGCACACTAGATTCAACTGACGCTAAATCAAACTTTTGACCATTGATTTCAATAAATTGTTTGCGATTAGATAAGTACGACTTAAAAAAATTAATACAACACCTTTAATCCCATAGAACTGCAACTTGTTGGGTAGTAATTGATGAGACACGCAATCAAACGCCTTAGACAGATCGCAGAGAGTTAAAGAAGTTAACTTGCCTGATTCAAATGCTTCAACGACATGCGCTGTACAATGCTAGTGACCGCTTGTGTGGTTGAGCAGCTCTGACGAAAGCTAAACTGGTTGGTATGTAAGATTTTACTTTTACTTTCAAGTAGCAACTCAGGGTGCATATTTTGAAATTTGATTGTCTCATGAAGTTCCTGTATGAGAAGGTCTTCTTGCTATATGATGTATGAAAAGATTCTTCCAGCCATTTCTGTGTTTTGCAAATTTTCGACATCCCAGAATTCCACGTCGTCATAGCAATTAACGCTACACATTTAGGATGATAGTTGTTGTTACAATTTGCACATTTAACAGCGTCAACAGCAGTTTTTTTCACTTTTTGCAGTCATTTATACCCAGAATAGCACTCGTATTTGTTTTCCGCCCGCCATCTTGGTTGTAGTGAAGCAATCAGTAGCGTGTGCAAAAGAAAGCACGAGTGGAAAAACAACATTAATCCTCTAATTATGATTAATTAGATTTGTATCCATGACATAAAACAATGTTTTTGCGGGATAGCAAAGAGGACGACATAAATTTTTATATCAGATGAGAAAATCCAAACATTTTATGGAGTAGTATCTGAGGATCAATTTTATCGAAAGCCTTTGACAGGTCCGTGTAAATTATTATTATTATTATTATTATTATTATTATACAAATCGATCGGGCAGAGGCCGAAGCCTGTTATGCCCGCGCAGTTCAGAGTGTTAAATACAGGTTACATACAGGTTAAATACACATCTAAGTACTAGCGACATCTAGAGTATCATATCTAATTTTAAAACTAATGACGGAAGGACTGCTCACTGTTTCGTCGCGTAAAGAGTTCCAGTGATGAAAGACTCTGTTGGAGATAAAGAACTGTCGGATTGTAGTTCTAAGAACCTCTCGAAGCAATTTAAAACGGTGCCCTCGGGTTCTTTGGTCGGTATTTAGAGTGAATAGGTGCCAAATTGGAGACAGCTGATTCGTCAACGCCTGGAAGGTGACAATTAAGTCGCCTCTCAGGCGCCTTTGAGTCAAACTGGTCAAATTCATAAGTGACAGCCGTTCGGAATATTGAGGACGTGTTCTACCAAACGGGACTCTTGTTGCTCTTCGTTGTACAGATTCCAGCAGAAGTAAGTCTCGTTGTAGAATGGGGGTCCAGACAGCGTTGGCAAACTCAAGGATGGGCCTCACGAAACTTTTATAAAGTTTAACAAACGTGGAGTAACTGGGTTTGCAGAAAGCCTTGCTTAAAAGATACAGCACAGAATTAGCTTTTTTAACAACACGTATGATGTGTTGCGACCAAGAGAGATCTGAACTGATGGTTACCCCCAGGTCCTGACAATAATCCTTTTTCTCCAATTGTACGCCACCAATGCTGTACGTGAACTTGGGATTGTGTTTTCCAATATACAGGACGCTGCATTTTTTAATATTAAGAGGCAGAAGCCAGTCATGAGACCATTTAAGAATAGCGGCAAGGTCCTGTATCAAAAGCGAATTGTTGGTGCTGGTATTGTAAAGTTTGACATCGTCTGCATACATGGCAAAGGGGGATGTTAAAATGTTCTTTAGATCGGCGGTGTAGGCCAAAAAAGTAATGGTCCCAACGTTGACCCTTGTGGTACTCCACTCTGCATCTTAACTGGTCTGCTGAAAGAATCACCCACTTTTACAGAAAACGTACGCTCGCTGATGAAAGACTCGATCCACTTGATGAGATTTCCACTTATACCTAGACACTGCAGTTTGTACAACAAACGACGTTCGGGGACCTTGTCAAACGCCTTGGAAAAGTCTAAAAAGATGACGTCGACAGAGTTGCCACGATCAACCTCTCTAGTCCAAATCGATAAACAGGTGAGAAGGTTCGATTGGATCGACTTTCCGGGGAGAAAGCCATGTTGCTCGTTCGGAATTAAGTGGTGATCTATTAAGTATTTAATCAGCTGGTCATATATTATCGATTCCATGATCTTACTGACCACGGAAGTAAGACTAATAGGTCGGTAGTTACTTGCGTCAAGTTTATCCCCTTTCTTAAAAATTGGGCGGACGGTGGCAATTTTCCAATCAGCAGGCAGAGTACCGGAATCAAAGGACTGCTTCATAAGAATACAGAGTACTTCGCTGAGAGTATCAGCGCAATTATGCAAAGTTTTGGCGGTTATGAGGTCGGGGCCAGGAGATTTGGATACCTTTAATTGCTTTAATTTTTTGTGGACGACCTCTGTTGTGAACGAAATGTTAGAGAAGAAATAGGTTTGCATATATTATTCAGCTTTGGTAAGCAACCTGAGGGTTCTATCGTGAACACGTTAGAGAAGGCGTCAGCGAAAGTATCCGCTATTATTTTATTATTATCCAGTACCTCCCCGAATGTATTTTTGAGCCGCGGAGTGGAAACAGGACCGGTAAACTTTGTTCGTATGTACTTGTACAATTTTTTAGCGTCTTTAGCTTCGGCTACGTTTTTTTCGTAGACACACCTAGCTTCTTTGATGGCTGTCGACAGTCTGTTAGAAAACTCTCTGTGAATTCTGTAGTCTAATTCAGAGCCGGATCTTTTATATGTACGCCACAGGGCTCGTTTTCTATTTATTTGTTGAAGAAGCCTGCCATTAATCCATGGTTTAGTTGATGATTGTTTCACGAAAAAGGATTTAGTGTGACGGTGAAGGAGACTCTGTAGAGTGTTTTTGAAGGTGCTCCAGTTCTTGACAATAGATGCATCAGAAAGTAGCGTTTCCCAGTTTGTTTTAGCTAAGTCATTGTTTACTGCCCGGTAGTCTGTTACTGTCCTCGTAAACGAGACAGTCCTTCGTCGAGGAGACTGGCAGATTTGTAGATCTATTTTTAGGGTTGAGTGGTCTGAAATACCAATAGGAGCTAGATAGTCAAGATTTGTCAGGGAATGGTCGTCGGAGCAAACAATCAGATCAAGAGTGGAGGGGTTTTGGTTAAGTCTATGCCTCGTGGGTTGAGTTACTAACTGACGTAGATGACTATGAGTCAGAAGGTCGACAAAAAGTTCCGAGGAGGGTTTGTAACTGCACCTAGGATCAATAGGCCAAGTTATATCTGGCATGTTAAAGTCACCGAAAAGAAGTAGTGTTGCATAGCTGTCTGCTAAATGGGATAGAGATTCTACTAGAATTTTATCATTGTCCACGACCGAGGACGGAGGTCTGTAGATACACCCCAGCAGAAGGGTAGTGTCTTTATTTGATAATTTGAGAAATAGTGACTCAGTACCAGGTGTCTTTGTGGGGATATTGCTGTCATGAAAGGTTGAAAGCACTTCGTCAGCTAAGTATATACAAACACCCCCCCCTTTACTGCCTATTCGGTCTCTGCGAAAGAGCGTATAACCGTTTAATGAAACCATCCCGTCAGGTATAGAAGAAGTCAACCAAGTTTCGGCTAATAAGATTATGTCAGGCTTGTCTTGTTGGATTAAGGCACAGAGATCATTGTACTTTGCCATAAGCGAGGCGACATTAGAATAAACTATTTTACAAACGTAAAAGTTGTTGGGTTGCATTGCAAAATCTTTATTAAAAAGTGAGATCTACAGGTTCGTTTAGTAACCGGTTAAGATTTACAGTACCGGTCTTAGTCGCGTTAATGGCTTTCCTTATTTTCCGCTGTACTTTTATGCATCTGTTTTTTATGCTTTTGTGATCCAAAACCGTGTATATTTCATACAATTGATTGACAATACCTTCTGCGTCATTAGTGTACTTATATATTAGGGGTAAAATATCCTTTTCGCCATGCGCTTTCCCCATAAACTCGACCGTTTGGTTGAAGTCAAGGGGAAAAATATCGTGTTTCTCGGTGATTAGTTCTCTTGCAGGCAATAAAAGGTCAGACATAGGGGTCAAACTTTCAGTGGAATCACTTGCCTTTAGCTTTTTTGACTTTCCGTCAAGAGAAAGATCAAGAGAGTTGGGTTCTGAGGTTTCTTCATCGTCATCATCAGTGAGAGGGCGCTTGTTGCTGCTAGCAGGAGCATTAAAAGAGTACAGATCAGTCGTTGTCAAGGCCACCGGGGTTGGGGCGGAGAGTGGATTTGGAGTAGCTTCAACAGTTAAATTAGGGCACTCGTTCGCGTGGTGGCCAGTTAATTTACATTTAAAGCAAATGTCATCGTATATAAAGAAAATTCGATAATTGGTGTTCTCGAATTTAAGTACTAGCGAGGAGGGTAACTCAACTGTGTCAGATGGTTGGACATATATCTGTCTTCTGGAATTCAATACATGACTGTACTCTTTGTCTTCATCATCTAGAATAGCAGCTTTCGTGACCGTCATTTGGGATAACGTCGTGAAGCCGAAAGCTTTGATCTGGTTTTCCAAGACTCTATTAGGAATTGAAGGATAAACATTTGAGAGAATGATACGACGCGCTGGGTTAATTAAACGACGTACGCAGATCCCTTTATCCTTTATGCTTATTGATGAATGGTTTGACACCACTTCATCTACCCAGAATGTAGCACTAAGGTATATGCAAATACGTTCTTTTGAGAGTTTGAAAGCGTAGATAACGTTTTTTGGCGAGACAATCTTACCTATAGCTTTTACGTAATCGGTTAATGTTAAGTCCGCAATAGCGTTACAAACTATCGCTTGTTCTTTTGTGGGAAATACTAGCGAATCGCCAGTCATTTTAAATAGAAGTGTGGCTGTTATATGTAGAAAAACTGAGGCGACAACTGCGACGTACCGCAGTCATTCGCCTCAAACATAAAAAGGTTGGAAGGCTGCTTATCGCAGTAAACAGAAAAAGCTAAGCGATAAAATACTTTAACTATTCTAGACTGCTACTGATATTATATGAAATTATCCCACAGGGGAGACCTGACCCCGTGCAGGTTGAGAAAATTCCCTTTGTTGTAAACAAAATAAGTAAATGTCCTAAAAGTTAACAATAAATGGAAAGAGCTCACCAAAACGACCAGGCTAAACACAGAGAAACGAGAATAAACGTCCGCACTCGGTGACCGTTCACTCTGAATTTTTATTACATTATTAATTACATCAAGTTGGCTTTTAATTTATAAACGTAGACGAGCAAGAAATACAAAAGAACAATCCTGAACTACGAAACTGGGTATTTGGTCCAGAGCCGGAACAATTTTTTAGTTTCCCACTAGCTTTGACTATGTTGTCATCCTCCGTAATTTTAACATTAATACATTTATTACAAGTACCACTGTTTAAAATGTCTCCAAATCTCCAGTATGTCAATTTTCCGGAACATTTGCCAGAATGACATTTTTCGCCCACAAAGAACGCTCAACTGACTCACAGACGAACTCCTCCCTGGCAATAGGCGTTATGCTAGACGTATTATTAAGTGTCTTAATGTCATGTAATAGTTCTTCTATAAATGAACGAACAGCTTCAGTACTGCCACAATATTCACTCTCACAACGGTTACAAAGAATTTTGATACTACTGAAGTTCAAGTTCAAATAAGATGAGCTTGATCAACAGATAAACCAATACAGGCAAAACGCAAATGAAGCCTACAATTAACACGCTCTGCAAATTTAATGATTTAATTGTACTTAATAATAATTAACAATAATAATAATTAGTTTGTACTCCTGCAAGAAAACACATAGCCGTAGTATTTGTACAACTGGAAATCATTTACTATTCTGGATTATTACTGCAGATTAGTCCCTCAGGGTAATGTCAACACATCCCGCGAACCTTCGCTTAAAAATTATGTTTTTAAAAAACTCTGAAAGAATGTTAACTAATTCAGCACGATCTCAAACATGGGTTTTTCAGATCTTTTATATCTGAAAACTCACCGCAATACGTTCAGGCTTTCCTGAACAACCATTCAACTTTAATATAATAATAATATAATAACATGCTTCAATGCGTTTAAGTGAAAAGAAATGAAAATAATTAATAATTTTCTGGAACGATTGGTTTTTAATTATGCAATAGGTTCATATGATGCTGTTTTATGTCGTTAATTAGATTATGTACTTTACCTATATGACTTGACTGCTCTTCTAGCTCTTCTAATTTTTTTTTTTTTCATAAACTGCTGAGAACTAAAAACTTAAAGAAATTAGATATATGATATTCTCGAAAAAAACCTCCTCTAGTACATCGTGCAATTTATTTGTAAAATAATGATGTTAGCTACGCGGATACGCCAACGCATTCCTTGTTTAGTTTTACAGTTACTGTCAAATAACTTCTAATTGAAGCGACAAATAGCTGCAATGCCAACATCGTTATTTTAAAAATAAATTGCGTTGTCTACTAGAGGATTTTTTTATTTCGATTATATATTACCGAGTGACTATTAATATTTATGATGTTTTTCTGTCGGGCAACATATTTAAATTTTTTTGTGGCATATCTGATCTCAAATTGAAATTTAGTGTGAACTGTGTACTGACATGATAACATTGCTACCGACACTTCAGAATTACCAACACAAAAATTATTAATAGTTACCCCGTATTATTAAACATACTTTGCTGTAGTGTTATAATTTCTTAAGGCGTCTTTATTTGTTCTTACTACCAACCGCTACATGGTTCTTGTAAGGTATTCAATATATTTTCAGAATGTAATATTTCCAACATTGGCAAACTTATTTTTATGAAATTTTAAATGTAACTTGTCCATAACTTTCTCTACAATTACACAAGGGCAGTTTTTTCCAAACCTGTATCATCATCAATCTTCTTAAAATTTTGTTGAAATTTTTCAACAAGTATCTTTGAAAATTAAAAATAAGTCAGTGAAATGGAGAAAGAAGATGGGGGGGATAAATTTAGCTTTCTCCTAGTTTTATGAGCAAGCAGTAGTCCCCGCCCACCCACCTCTTCTTCGTTCCAGTGACTTCTCTTAATATTGTTCAGTCCTAGCTTAAAAGTTTTTGCCCCGCCCACCCGCCCTTTTTTTCTTAGAAGATATGTCATTTACCAAAATCAATCTTATCTTAACAAGTACCTGCTAAGATAAGACTGATTTTGGCTAATGAGATACCTTCTGAGAAAAGAGGGCGGGTGGGCGGGGCTAGTACCAGCTAAGATAAACTAATTTTGGGAAATGAGATACCCTCTAAAAAAAGAGAGGGCGTGTGGGCGGGGTTAGTACCTGGTAAAATAAGATCGATTTTGGCAGATGACATACCCTATGAGAAAAGAGAGGGTGCGTGGGCGGGGATAATACCTTCTAACATAAGAGAGATTTTGGCAAATGGGATACCTTATAAGAGAAGAGAGGGCGGGTGGGCGGGGTTAGTACCTGCTAAGATAAAACTTATTTTGGGAAATGAGAGACCCTCTAAGAAAAGCGGTGGACCTAAATTGAAGACCAGGGGCCTATTCCACCATTCACTTTGCAACTTTGCAGTTTACACTTTACACTTTTCAAACGTACTTTGCGTTCCACCACACCCATCATAATTTATTAAGGTAAAGTAAAATGAAAAGTGAAAAGTATAAACTTTACGTTATGTTTTCTAATTTTCTGTTCCACCATTATAAAATTTTAGAAAGTAAAAGTGCAAAATTTACTCATTTTGCAATTTAGACGCAAAGTGGTCTATAAACCTTGCGTTGTCAAAGTGATTGCAAAATGATAAGAAGAATATTGTTTTCAAGCGATGAATCTAGTGAAAATGAAGATGAAAGACCGCCAAGACGAAAAATATATAAAGAAAGGGTACATTTTACCACTGAAAACGACTTTGATTTTAAAGAAGCATTCAGGTTAAATAAGGTACACGTGAAGTATGTCTTAGGCAAAATCGGAGCTAGGTTAGCCCCTGCAAATAGAAGAAACCATGCTCTAACAGCGGAGCAGCAACTATTGTTGACACTACATTGGCTAGGGAATGATGCCTAGATGCATGAGATAGCCATCATGCACGGCGTAAGAAAATCGACAGTTTGTCGAAGTATTAAGAAAGTTGTCAACATCATCATTGATACAATGTTTCAAGAGGAAGTTAGATGGCCAGAAAATACACAAGACATTGCCATGGAATTTTTGCGCAAAGGTGGATTCCCATGTGTCTGTGGATGTGTTGATGGCACCTTAATAAACATCGATAGCCCTTCTAATCATGAAGAAGTCTACGTTGATCGCTATGGCGATCATTCATTAAATGTCATGATGATATGCGGCCCAAATAATTATTTTTATGCAGTTAACGCAAATTGGCCTGGAAGCGTCCACGATTCCAGAGTCTTTCGAAACACCGCAATTTATAGAAGGTTTGAACAAGGATGGAGGCTTTTTCCAGGAGCAGTCATTTTGGGTGACTCAGCTTACGCAACACGACCGTGGTTGATGACTCCTCTCCACAGCAACCCTGGTGCTGAAGATGAAAGGCGGTACAACAACGCCCATAAATTGACACGGAAAAAAGTTGCAAAGTGAATGGTGGAATAGGCCCCAGGTAACTTGATTATCAAGGCCCAGCTCTGCAGGGATTGTTAAGCCGATCGATAAATTGCGGACCAAGTAAAGGATTAGTACCTTACACCGCGGGGGTCGCGGTCGGGTAGATCAGGTACTTACCTACTTATGATTTATGAAAATTTCAGAATTCGGTTCTCACTACTGTTTTCAGCTTATAAAACTTTTCAAATCGGAGGAAAAACTCTGACTTTTTTGTAAGAAATAAGACATAGTAAGAACTGCTTATGTTGAAAAAAACTACTTATTGTAAATTTTTGACAAAAAGTTTTTTTTCCGGTGATTTATAGGTACAATAATAATAATAACAACTACTGTGTTCCCAGAATTGAGAAGTTTCAGCCGCTTTTTATTTAATAGATAAATTACAGTGCTACATACTAATTAAAATTAATAAATTTTTTGGGGCATCCTGTGTAACGATGCTGAAAAATACGGCTGTAGAGATAACCCACACACGCGTAGACGTAATTAGTTCTTTAAGGTAAACGAACGAATTATTTTAGACTGTATGTAATATAATATAGAAACATATTATTTTATAACATTTAAATAAGATCTAGCAAAATTTTAATATTGCGTCATCATTTTGTTGTAAGCTATCAACAAACAAATTTTGGTTTTTGTTTAGCGTTTAACCATCTAGATTACATGATAGTTAGTTTTAAAGAAGTAATCCCATTGTGTAAGGAATTTTAGAAATTCTTTTCCCACTTTTCTTGAAAATTTGTAAACATACCTAATATACACTTAGCATATTTTCTGAGTTTTACATGTCAACATGTGTTTTCAAAAACTGTAAAATTATAAAATAATAAATCCCGTTATGTGGTTCTTGGTTAACGACTACAAAAAGTGAAACTGTAAAAGCATCATGTAAATGTAACCTATTTTTTACAGTTGAATACAGTCTGCTATATTCTTTTCAGTCACCCATTAAAGCGATACAATTGCTTAGAAAATTGCAGATTATTATTCTTACTGATGTCTCACAAATCTGATGAAAAACATAATAACGAATTAAGCAATTAAGTATTGTATTCTAATACAAACGATGACGTAAAGTACAACGAATTCGTAAATATGTTTCCCTTCGTTTTGTCCGAATGAAATTTTCCATTGTGTAACTAATTAAACAATTTCTTGTAACTGGCAGTTGAATTGACGTACCTACCTAAGTTGTAGCCACGTGACTGGCAATCACGTTTTAACTTGTGTGCTGGAATTGCTACTTTGAGAATGTTAGTTATGCAACGATCGACACTTGTAAGACATATTTCCAACAAAGCATTTTATTACATAAAGAATTTCTGATGACTAGTTTTTTTATAAGTAGCACTCCAAAACGTGAATACATTTGCAACGGTAACCGGTTCATAAATATCCACTGAAACACAAAAACAACGGTCTTAGCTGAAATGCAACACAAATTTAAAAATTAATTACATTTTAGTTTTGATAAAATCCAACCTAACTAAAGCATGTGTAATTTGCTGGCAGTAAAACTTGAGGTAGTTTGTCGTGACTTTTGAAAATCATTCAAAGATTGCAACCTTTCGTTCTTTTCCAGCACTTGAATTTCACTTGTTCAAGTATCCACCCTTGTTCCGGCACTTATGTTCCTCCAACTTCTTTAAAATCAGTCTAACATGCTTCCCTTTTTTTCTTTTGAAGCGCACCTAAATTATACTATTGTGTTTGTCCTCATTGATTTTTGCTTTAACCGATGTGTCTTTTATAACTCGCCCCTTTACTTGGTATCCTGCCTTTGTTTTAAAACAGTTCTTTTTTTAATGAATGACCCATATTTTGACATCTTAACATATCTCAAGATAATATTAAAAAAATAAATTATTATTTGCTTTTTCCATGAGCCATGAAATGCAAAGAAGTCGTAGAATTAGATATTGCAAAGTGACCAGGTTATAAATACTTATCTGCTAATGCTGCTAGTAAAGTAAAAACGGAAGCAAATTTTATCTTCTTGTTTGACATAAATGACCTGAACAGTGATAACTGTTTTAATTAATGTTACCAATTAATCGAAAGAAATAAATGCAGATATTCTTTTTCAATTGAAATGTAGCTTGTGTGGCTAACGCAATAAGCTACTAAAATAATACAGAAATAATCTCGAATTGGTTTATGCGGATGCGGAAAATCATTACTAGAAAAGAGAAGCACACAACCCTCGAGTTTTCTACCTGTAAACTGAGATTTGTCGTGAACACTTTTTCTAGTGGTTTCATAATTTTGCAAAATCATAAAGTATGAAAAAATAGGTTTCGCGTTTCCGTTTGTATGTCATTTGACGATTTTTATTAGACAAATAATCTCCGAAACTACAGAACTGATTATTGTAAAATTTTATGTGTATTAGGAATACCGTAAAAATAATTAACCAAACCAAAATTTGTCTAATCCTCCCCACCAATAATATAATGACGTCCCTTCATTGTTTTGGGTAGTTAAGGTTACCTACCTAAATTTTATAAAATAAGATGTTCCTGTACTTGCAGTTTATGAGTTTTTCCTATTTTTGTTTGTTATTATTTTAATTTTTATTGTTCAGTATGTTTCGTAGTAAAACTGAACCTCAAACACACAATACGAACCATACGAAATATGGCTCAGTGACAAGCACACTGGCTTTGCATTTGAAGGGTCTCCGGGGTTCGATCTTTGACTTTCCTTTTTTTTCCAAAACTATTCGTGAATCTTCTGAAGTTAAGTACTTGTTCACAATGTAAAGGGATCCTGAAGCTCCAAATTAAATATTCTTTATGAATTTTAAAGGGGTTATTTCTAGAATTTTTTTCATAATTCATGTTTAGATCAAATCAAATAAGAACATAATTAATTCAATCTTTTTTTACGAAAAAAGCATTTTAAAAACTGTTGATATTCAGTCCATTTGAGAAAATTGTAATATTCTTCCTTCAATAAAACGTAACTCTTTCGAATGTCAGTATTTTGTCCGCATAACTTAAACATTAGTAGCAGGGATGGAAGCTGAATAACTTTTTTTTATATTTATTATAAATAAAATGAAGGATTTTTCATGGAAGAGTAAAAGAATTACTTTTGAAAGTCTTTATTACAAACATTTTTTAATCAAAGTTTACTTGTGTTATTTGCTACGTTTTAAGAATGTTTAATGCAAAAAAATCGTAAAGGTGGTTTAAAAATTCGTGTCATTCTATATATAGGGCTATTCAGCTTAAATAACGAATTAGAAATGAGCGAATAAGCAGGAAACGTCAAAGTGTCCGGTCTGCAGAAAGTGTTGACAACGAAATAAGAGTTTTTGCCAGCGTTGCCTAAAATCCCCACATTTGTCAAGAGGCAGTCGCAGTGGAGACCAGGATAAGTCAGGCTTCTGTATGTAAAATTTTAAAGAGGAACAGTTCCCGTCCCTACGATGTGTACGTGGTTCATGAGCTACGAGAGGTTGATTATCCTCGAAGATTGCAGTTTTGCTAATTTGTTAGAGAACAACTTGCTACCGATCCAGGCTTTGTCGCATTAATCTTCGGCCTGCCAGAAGCCCTGACTTGACTCCTGGTTTGTTTTTTGTGGGGAACCATTCAAAAAAGGGTTTATCAAACTCCTTTTGAAGATATGGATGAACTGCAAAGACGAATAACTGAAACGTGTGCATCAATTAGTCCAGCAGTGTTAGAACGTATGAGGCACTCATTTATTGTTAGAGTAGAAGCATGTGAGCGAAACGGGGAACACATAGAACATTTGTTGTAGTTACTTTATTTTCTTAATAATTCGTTTCGTTATATTTGACAAAAATTAAATCTTTAATGTAATGCGTTTTAAGTACTGAAACAAGTTGCCTTATGGATTGAATTTGAAATATTTGAATTTTACATCACAAATGAGACGCATCACTACTAGGATTTGTGTTCTTTTTTAAAAAGAACTGAATCAAGGAATACGCGACTAATGTATTTTAAGTTGCAGACCAGATCACACTAAATTGGTTTTTTAAGCTGAAAAACCCTACATACGTATTGCATGTGTAGTAATTACGTGGTGGACACATCGCAAATCAACTTTGGACTTAGTTAGTTTAATCTAGTGTACCTATATAACAATGGCGACTGGTGTGTGTGTGTGTCCCAACTTACAACGTCTACAAACACACTGGACATGGTAAAATGATAATTTTCAATATTTAAAAAATTATCCCGAAATTTGTGTCATAATTATCGAAACTAATTTTTTATCTCGCTCCACTTGTATAAAATGTATCAAAACTTACATCCACTTTAATTACATCTAAAGATGTGTGTCTTGGATATATGATATGTTCAAGATATATTTTTGCTGATAAACGCCGGTGTTCATAAATTTAGCATTTTTTGAAGTAATTTATTCTTTCGTGTTTAGTCTTCTTCAGAACCGTGTATGTTTTACATAGTTTTTCATAAAACATGATTTTCTAAAACTCTAATAATTCTAAAAAACCTTACATGTTAGTTCGAATGTTTTTGTACTATAAAAAATTATGAAATAATTCAACTATATATAAATATTTTTTACTTCCCGAGCGTAAATTAAGGGATTATTGCAATCGAGTCCATCGGGGACTGGCTACTTTTTCGATGTTTCATGACCCCTAGAGTATGAAAAAATAGCTCCTCCATCTCCGTGCGTGTGTCTGCCGTTTGTGTCGATTTTTCTTAGACAGATATTCTTCGAAGCTACCAGACAGATTATTGCCAAACTTTATGTATGTTATGAATACCGTCTAGATGGTAACACTCTAATAATAACCAAAATGTGTCTGATCATCACCACCAACAATGAAATGTCGTCATCTCCAAATTTTACAATAGTAAATGTTAATTAAATTTTATAAAATAACATTTTCCTACAGTTTATAAATCCATGTTGAGTTCTTACCCTAAACATCCAGATTAAAAAAAAAACAAAACTGTATAACAACATTTTACAATTCAACTTCGAAATTGCAAATCCGAACTCTCTGAAATCTCGCAAACGTTTTAAAGTTATTATTAAAGCATGATAAATCATTAATCAAAATTTATCCGTTTCTGCGAATGGTTCGAAATTTCCCAAACGTTTTAAAGTCGTCGTAATGAAACTTCATCTATATTGACACTTTACCCCAAGGTGCTTTATATTTATACTAATTTACGTTTACATCATGTTAATCAAATTTTAAAGCAGGTACATTTACTTTTCTGTAAAATCAAATAATGAATGCGATATTTCGGTTTTGCGGAAAATAAATCCAACTCTCACTTGTTGTTTCATTTACACTTTGTAACTGGACGCTGGCAAATTAAATTTGTAGTCATAAAGTCGGTTCGGTGCAAATGATAACTGTTTGTGAAACAGAAAGAGTTATTTTAATTTAAGGGTACAATTGTATACATTGTGTTAATTTATGACTTCTAAACCTATTCTAGGAAAATAGTGCAAAAGTGATTTTTGACTTCCGGTCCTTACCTAAATATAGTCACAAGACGCATGAGAAAGGATTGTGAACTGACATTGAACTTACACATAAGTTTCCTTAACTGAAACTTGTTCTATGGGACATACTTAATACGACAGACGAATGTTTACAAAAGGTCAAAAGTAAGTGTGAAAGGATTCAGCCAAATTTGATTACTCAGTCATCCACTCAAAAGGGAAATAAGTCTAGTGATTATAATAATCCTAATAAAATTGCACAGGTGTCTACATCAATTGGGACACTAAAATACCGTGAACTCCATTATTTTTAATTCGAAGAGAAAATTTTAATTTGGTGTACAACACAGATGAAAATTTTTGGTACCAGGATACCGATAACAAATTATAACTTTTAGTGCCACTGTATACTACCTTGAAAATCCGCTGTAATTACTATGTATATCGGGTGTAGAATCCTTTTTGGAACACAGGAATTTTACATGTCAAAATAGAAACTTGAAAATATTGACCTCCTAAATTAATCTTTATTCTTTTTGTAACACCTTATGGTATTGAAATAAAAACAAAAATTCACGCTGAAATACACTATCCAACAAAAAAACCCGGACACCTGAATATTTGTAAATTTACCCTAATGTTTGAAGTTTAGTGTTATAAGTTTTTTACTTTTTTTCCTGATTCCACGTGTTCTAGAATAAAGTTATGTTTTCTGTTAATAAATACATTAATGATTTGCTTTTTGGAATACTTATGGATTAGCTAAAAACTTACCTTCACGGCCCACCAGACCGTCTCTTTTGGATAGTTTACATTTGTTGCAGTCTGATAACAATGTATTATAATTGTCCTCCACTCCCAAATGTATTCGCATGTTGCTATTTATTTAGCTCCTCAACAACATGGTTTCATTTAAGGGAAGTGAACTGCAACCAACTTAATTTTAAACACGCAGTTTTTAGCTAAATGATTTAGATAAATGTAACCAGATCGACTGTATTTACATGGACTTTTCAAAAACTTTTGACCGTCTGAATCATAGGTTATTATTTTCTGCATCCTTAATTCTACTTTTTAAGACGTATCTTTCGAGAAGATACCAACATGTCTACCACAATGGTCACACGTCTGATAAGTTTGTCCAGGTTTCGGGTGTTACTCAGGGGTCTGTCATGGGACCATTTATGTTTAATATATTCATCAATGATATTGTGGTGACCGAATTTAAATCAAAATTTTCGCGCTGAAATTAATTAACAGCGGCGCGAAATCACACTTGAATAATTTGAATTTGAAAGAGGAAAAAAAAATTCAATCACAAAAAAAGAAATCGTTAAACATAGGCAACCAAATATGCACGTGGCGCTTAGGGGTTAGTTTTACATGTTTAGTTAGAGGGCGGCTTGGTAGACAGAGGGCAGCATGTTGAAAGCGTGATTCATTATCTTTCTGTTCGGTGTATAGTAGATGCATGGTGAAAAGACGCTTTAAGTGGTTTGGTAGTTAATTAAAGGGAGGAAACCTTTCTTTAACGACAATCAATCGTAATTTCTATGATGACACAGTTTTCCCCAAACCGCGCGGCTAATTCTTGCGGCTTCTAACCAAAAAAACATGCGATCTTTCAACGCGCAACACGTGCTGTAAATTTGTTTTATTGTTTGTAAATTCACCAATCGAGTTAGTTTTTCTTAATCGTCAGCTAGTGCTAACACAATTTAACAATCAGGATTATTTAAATAAACCACGTGCTAGAAGATTTCATGAAATTCATTTAGTCAGGAAAACACCTTTGTTCTTTATTTACGAATAGGTTTCTTGATGCATATACGTAAGTGTTACATTATAACACTTCTGAATTCTTCACACAAGATTGCTAATAGTACATTTACGCCAGTTAAATTAACAAAATTCATACTGCGAACTGGCGGGGGGTTAAAATAATTTCTTCTCTTAAGCGGTTATCATCGTTATTATCATCGTTATCATGATCACATCACTGGAGCATGTCCTCACCACGTTAAAGATTGATAACATCATCGAGGCTTGTCCTCACAACGCTAAAGAATGATTACATCATCGAGGCTTGTCCTCACAACGCGACAGATTGATTACTTCATCGAGGCATATCCTCGCAACGCTAGAGATTGATAACATCAACGAGGCTTATTCCTCGCAACAATAAAACTAGATCACCGAGACGCTTTTTTCCTCGCAACGATGATTGGATATTTTTGTGTCTGTTTATTATGTGTTTCGTTGGGGTAACCAGTTCGCGGTATGCTAAACTCTGAAAGTAAATTGTTTTTTTTTAAGTAACCAATCACTTAGATCATGGTATAATTTGACATAATGTAAACTCTTTGTTTGAATCGTTGATAAAGTGTGGCAAATACTTATTAATCTAATGTAAATTATGTTAACTTTGCAAATTTTCACCTCATAAAATATTTCTCTATCTCACAATTTTAACTTCAGTAATTTTCTTCGTTGTATAATTTTAATTGAACGTAAATTTCATGCTCTACAGTTTTAACCTCACATAATATTTCAATTGGCACAAGTTTATTTCTCACCAGATCTTTCGTTTTTCATAAATCTTTACTAGTTTTGCTTTGTAAATACTTTGTTGATGAATGTTTCTATCATATAAATTATTTGATGTCCAAGTTTGATCTCAAATAAGAATTGTTTGTTGTTGAAAATTTCACAAGATTGTATGGCGAACTTAAATGTTGTTTATTGCTCTTTTGAGACTTTAACACTTGTTCAGTTGTTATTAATATCAGAGTTAAAAGAAATTGAACATTTAAAAATGGAACTGAGGTTAAATAACCCTGAAAAACGTAGCAGAAGCGCAGGGCGCGGCTCCTAGTGGTGGTCGTCGGGATTTATCGCGCCATCTGTACAAGGGTTGCAGGCTTTGAATAGATTCAGTGGGGAATGGTCTGGACGATGAGGTGTTGTCAGCTTGACTTCACCCCTAGTTTTCGACCGAAACGGCCTGGTTAGGACGGCATGTTCGTAATGGAGGGATGCTGTGCGGTAGGTTTGCCGATAGATAGAATCACCGTCGCGGGGGACACCAGCCCGAACCGGTAGCCCCAAACTCCGCTTATGTTAGAACGCCCCAGGAATACTTTTGTTGTGCTCCTGTTAACTGCCGTAACTTTAAATTTGACGCCACACGCCCGTAATAACTTGTGTATTTGCATCCAGTTACTTTAATTCAGATTTTACGTTGTTTTTATTAAATTTGTGATATTGAACATAAGATCACATAAGATTCGTAATAATTGAGGAGTAGGCCATGTCAACGATGACATTTACAGTAAAATTTTTGACGAAACTTTTTAAAAAGGTCAATAACGTAAATTTTCTGTTCTATAAACTTGTGTTTATTACAATACCTTAACATGAAGACAGTAGTGCCAAACGTCAAAGGCAATATCTTTGACATATCTTAAATCTCGATTAGATATTTATGTTCAGTTGTTAAAGTCCAAGTCAATCTATTACAAGCAGGTATGCAACCAGCTTAACATTGTTCCTATGTTCAGAGAAAAAAAAAACCTCACGGTATAACTAACTGGTCTATCAATAATCATCTTACTGAATCGAGACAAGTGTGTTATTGAAACTTTTAGCAAGAAAAGATTATTATTTGATTATAATTTGGATTGATATGTTTTGTAAAGACCGGAGTTTGATTGTGATCTTGGTTTAACATTTGATAGCAAACTTATTTTATTGAAGATCTTAGACAGATTCTAAATTAGCATATAGATCCCTGGGATTTGTCATTCGAAATTCTAGCGATTTTCTTGATGTTTGTACTACTGAGTCTCTCTATTTTGGTTATGTAAGGTCTCGACTGGAATATTGCTCTGTAGTGTGAAGCCCACTTTATAAACAAAATGGGGTTTACCCTCTTAGAGGTATTTCGAATGGCATGCTTTATGAGCGCTTTGACGTTAAAAACTTGGTAGACAGAAGCGAATTAGCTTATGTTAGATTTTTACACAAAATTATAAACTACAAATTTAAGTGTGAAGGTTTGGTAGAAATGATAAAGGTTAGAATTCCAAAGAAAAGCTTAGGACAAAATACGATTTTTGAGCACAAATTTTCAAAGATCAATACACTGAGAGCTGCAAGTTTATACCAAATGCTGGAATGCTACAAGAGAATAGAGAGCAGCGTCGACATTTTCACTTATTGCAAAGTATCAAAAATAAAGAAATATAGCATTTAAAAAGAAAATGGCCTCACGATTTTAAGCTGTGAAATCTAAAACGTCTTATCACTAGACGTCTTCTATTATCTTATTCTTCCTCGCTTCACCTGTTTCTTTTAAATTAGAGATACAACTATACCTTTTGGTAAGCCTGCTAAGAGGACTCAATAATAACATTATTAATTATTATAATAATATATATTATTATTATAACTAATTCATCTAGAAATGCTATAAATTCACCTATTGCTACGATAGGAGGAAAGTATATGCAAAACATACTCACTTGTATTTATTTATCGACGTCCTGCCGTCAAGGTTAAGATTAAGGCGTATTACAAAAACACAAATTCTTTTTATTTAACACAAGGACTTTACTTTTTAATTTACAATTAAATAACAAAATACGACTAGCACTCTCAAGCATTTGGAGTATACGTTTTTTCACAATGGAGAAGATTTGCGGATACTCCGACTGTTCTAAATTTGATGAAACAAAGATCCATTCTATAGAGATTTCACGAAAAACATGTGTCTATTTTTGAATTTAAGCTTTTTTAGATGACTCCAGAATCCAAGAATTTATTCTAAAATCTAAGCTACAGCTGGCAAAAAATGGAAACTAACGCAGAATGTCTCTTCTTCTAAATCTATAACCATGTAGGTAATTATTTTTGAATATGTCGCGGAGTCTCGCATACTCATTATGACTGTTTGAACGTTTTCACTTCTACTTGCTTGGTTTCAATTCGGAATCACTTCTAAACTTTGGTATAGTAGCCTGCATAGATATTGTAGCCGTCCATAGAGTCGAAATTTGCGAATAAAAATAAAATAAAACCGGTTTAAACGGAGCCGACGGTGGCTTGCAACTTCTGACGTCACTCTGGCACACGTTGCACAGAGACGTATTTAATATTAAATGTCATCTTTTCCGCTATGATATAATCTGTTTCATTTCTTAGCTCAATCTCGTCAATAAAAACGAAGCTCTGTTCACTGTACACAAGTTGTGGTATGGTATATTCATCATTGCGGAGGTAGGTGGAGCGAAAAATCTGGTCATCTTAGCAGCAAACACGGCTATAAACTAGTCCACGTGGAGTGTTTGTTTCCTGTCATATTTTACTTTGCTTGAACCAATTCCGTTGCACCAAACGGTTATTACACTTGTTGAAATACATTTTCAAACTTCCATCTTTCTCGGTTTCGTAGCTGTGTGACAAATCGTTTGTCGTAGATAGAAAATAGTAAGATTACAGTGACTCTAAGATTTTGTGCAATCGGCCTTAAATACACCCCTGTGTGATGCGGCGCGTGCAGTTTTTATTCGCAAATTTCGACTCTATGGACGGCTACAATATCTATGCAGGCTACTATAACCTCATTAATTCCCAAGAGTTACAATGTAGTCTTCCTTGGTAGGATCAGGCAATCACTGTGTTAGGTACACATACCGGTATTGTGATTTATGCAGTTCTGAAGAAACAAAATGTACTCAAAATCATGATCATCCCTTTACTTCGGAAGGAAGGACATTAAAATTACTTTAATAAATCTGGCATTTAATGGGTTAGATTAAATTCTGGCCTTCCATAAATAGGAAAAAATTGTGGGGTGGAGTTGATCAGCACACGTTACACGAAGCCCAAAGAAAAACAAAAAAATTCACTCACTATTCACAATCAAATGCAGAGTTGCCAACAATACTAAATTATTTGACTACAGTTAGAAAGAAAAATGCTGCTATGTAACAATATAACATTGTCTACAATTCTACAAATAACTTATTGGTCACATATACGAGTATTTTATCTAGATCAATTAAATATCTATAAAAACTTTTTTTGTAAACCAGACCGCAAGGTTGGATCTTTACCCTTTATACTTCAAGTTAAAGATGCACCCCTACGGTCGAGTTTAGGTGTATTACTCCTATTATGACCGTCTTTGTGGAGGTATTTGATTGCATAACAATGGGTCCCTGCTACGTAAATTTGGTTTTATGATTTTGGCTTTTCCAAATCCCTCATTTGAGAAGAAAGGTCATCTTATGAACCAAATTATTATTAGTCTTACTCGCCACTGAGGATTATTGTTTTCCTATCATGGTCCTTCGAGTTTAGACACCGTAGCATAAAATTGGGAGAAAAAGAACAGTGTGAACAAGGAGTAGTTAAAGAAAAAATGGCACCAGTTTATTAACAAAAAGGCCATAAATAAATAAACAAGTTTGGTTTTAAATATTACCTAAATACATAAAGTAGATAACAAAAATAAATCTAAACCTAATAGCAAATCATAACAAAACCATTAACAGATATGTACAACCTCTAAACAATTAATTTTAACAAAATTATGAACTATAGCCTTTGCCATTTCTATTGAAACACCACTTGTTAATCGTAAATTTGGCAACGTTCATATTCAGACAATTTTCTAACTAAAAGCCGTCGTCAATCAACTGAAAGCTGATACCAATTGCTAAATTTTAAACAAAATCAACAGGTGCTATTTCAATAGAAATGGCAAATACAATATGTGAGAAGAATGTGAATACCAGTTGTAGTTCAAGAAGTATTCGTGTAGATTTTTTTTATTTTCCTGGATTGTATTTAATTTCGACCTGTTTTAACAATTAATAGAGTTCTTAAATAAATCAGAGTAATTTAGGTCTCTTTGAAGTTAGGGTCCGTACTGTGGAAACAGTTCCACCATGAATAAATTCCTTTTTTTAAGTCTGATAAAATTGTGAGGACTGATGGATACTTTAACAAATTTTGATTTTCAGTTTCTTCAAAAACGTTTCTTTAAATATACAGAGAACGCGTAAACAAATAAAGTTGTTAAATTATCAGTGAATAAACTAGGTCCATTTTTTTCTATTTAAATTCGGATCTTTAGATCAAACATACTCTACTTAATACTGGAAGACGAAAAATAATTCGATAATGACAATATAAAAAATCAGACATATAAATTAATATTTTAGCAAATGTTTATTATTATTAGTTATTATGCTTTTTTTTTGATATTTGTTTGATGAAAGTGTTAAGATATACAAAACAGTTTCGAAAAGATATTTGCTAACATTTTTACTACATTAAAAATGTTCGCTTCCAACCAGATTCATTTTCAAACTAATATTAGGAGTATCATTATACAACTTTTTTATGGAAAGACAACGGACTACCTTATTATATAATTAGGTGACTTGCATGGTAAGTAAGCAAGAAAACTCAAACAGTATTTAAATTATGCTTTTCTGACGCTGTTGTTTTATTTTTGCCAACTCATCATTTCCAAGTACGTTAAGTTCTACATCGCATGATGGTATGGATGTGAAAAACTTAAAAATAAAAACATTATTTATAATTGTACAACAAATAAATACTTTATAACTTTGTTTTGACAATTTTGGGATATTCCTTTTGTTCTAAAATATGTAATCAATTTTGGATCTGAATTCGCTAATGAAATCTATTGATTATTTATTTTATCTTTTGATTATTTAACTGAAATATCACACTCAACTATATCTTGGAATTGTCATAAAAAATCTTCAAGTAATTTCTTATATGAATACTGTATTCAATCTGTGTTGGAAATCTGGTATATAATATTCTGCTGACGTTTGTTTCATATTTACTTCGAGATGTTTCTCCAATCAACTTGGGTGCCCTTCTGATAATTTCTTAGATGATGATGATCATTTTCCAGTCAATATTCTTTTGAAATTATCACATAACATCTTGTATAAAATCATGATAAAAAAACAAATTATCCGCTTCGATTTTATCTCAAAAAATCTTGTAAAAATTGTCATAAATTTTTATCTTCAAGAATATATAATATAATTTTGCCTATTTTAAATTTTTCAGCTACCTTTATTATTTAAATAGAATATTATGTCCTGAATTTCATTTTCCTGTGTTAGATCTGTGCTAATTAATCGTAAAATTATTAATTACATATGTAAATGAATATAACTGTAAATTTAAAACCCGAACGTATACCTAGTGTGAGTTTATTCTTGAACAAGAAGAATAATGCAAATTAAATATTAAAAAAAAACATTAGATCATTAACAAATGAGGATGTGTGGTGCAGAATTCGTCATGAAATAATTTTACAATTTTTTCGGTTGACTGACGAATCTAAATTATTCACTGGTGACAATTTAAGTTTATTTGTCTACGTGTTCTCTATTTATACACAGAAAATACCTTAAAGAGACTGATTATCAAAATTTGTTAAAATATCAAAATGTTTTTGAAATTTTTATGCCTACTTCAAAAACAAAATTTATTGATGATGAACAGTTTCCGCGTGCTCACCTAATTTTAAAGACAGCAAAATTACTGAGACTTATTTAAAAAATGTAGTAATTTTTAAAAAGACCCAAAATTAACAAAAATCTAACGTCTATCAATTTTTTGTAGCTTGAATAATGTGATTAGGATATTTTTTTAAATCTATACAATTACTCCTTGTTCGTCTTAATTTTGCTAGTTTGTTGAAGTGATTATACTTATTACAAAATATTGCAACAATTAAATAAATAATATTTTAACAAAGGAATCATTTATATATGTATCAGCCATATAAACTTCCTAAGTCAACAAAGGTACCTTAATAAAAAGAATGTGTACAAAATCCCATGCCCATTACAAATTTTTACTTCCTTTTTAAAAATGCTACTGCCTTAAATCTAAACTAATTTTTACACCATTTGCTGATTTCAACACTGACTCCGCAGCCAATATCAAAGTATGTTCTGGAGTAGACGGTTTTAACTTGAATTTCCGAAGTATTTTGGAAATTGTGCATTTCATTTCCAGCATTGCGAACTTTTGGCCTTAAAAATAGAAAACACAGTTAAAATTATATAAGTGCAGCAACAACATATCTAGCAGTTTTGTAACTAGGTATAAGTACTTATAAACCAAAATGTCTCATTTTAGCCCCTGCTGTGTAACCGTAGGAGGTACACTTTCTTCACTGATCAATATAATGCGGCTAAAATCAGATTTAAGGAATCCAGACTGCACCTTTACACTTTTATTAAACTGTATTATATTTATTTATTTAGTACATTAAATGGGTTTTAAATTGTATAAAAAAACATAGTCCTCCACATGTAGTTTATGACTCCGTGTTGAGTTTTTACCCGAAACGTCCAGATTTTTGGAAAAAAGATCAAAATTATAAAACAACATTTTGCAATTTAATTTTGATTCTGCAAAACCGAATACTCTGAAATCATGCAAATGTTTTAAAGTTATCATAAACAGTGAATTTTTCATCAAAA
Source organism: Zophobas morio (assembly GCF_036711695.1). Classification (NCBI taxonomy): domain Eukaryota; kingdom Metazoa; phylum Arthropoda; class Insecta; order Coleoptera; family Tenebrionidae; genus Zophobas; species Zophobas morio. The sequence goes on from NW_026972122.1 coordinate 13,979,484, forward strand.
TGTATTTGTTTATCCCCCAAAAAATTTATGACGTCACCTCAAATGCAATCTTAAATGTGCAAAATATGATGAGTCTATACTTGTGATTTACCACTGCATTCATATTTTTTAGATTTGCTTATACAGGGTGTCACAAAAAATTAATAACTGAGCCAATTTATTTTATTGATTAAATCAAGAATTGCAAAACTGAATACTTTGAAATCTTGCTGACGTTTTAAATTTATTGCAGGATTGTTAATCAAAATATACCTGTTAATTTCGTTCAAAAAAATTGATGTTGTCAACTCAAAATTTTGCCGAAAAAATTCTACCCCAAAATGTGTTTTTACTTGTAATTTATCGTTGCATTCATTTTTTTTAGATTTGCTTAAACAGGTGGCTCAAAAAAATTAATGAATGAGACAGTATGTTTTATTGATTAAATCAGGAACGGTTCACTCCATTTTCCCAAAACATTTTGGAAATACAATACTGTTATTTTTAGTATTACACTGCACCAATGCAAGTTGATATACGTGTCTTTGCAAACATGTTGATGACGTCATCACAAAATAGTATAAAGAAAAAACTCAACTGGAAAATGCTGGATGTTTCAGTGTACTTTAGGTGCCAGGGAAGTTCTGTCGAAACAACTTTCGACCAATTTTTTTTAATGGTATGATATATCAAAGATGACTTTAAAATTGTATTTTTGGTTGAGTCTTGAATCTTTTAGGTATGGAGCTTCTCGTGAATAACCTTGTATATTAAATAGTAAAGACAATTAACACAATTAGTGACGTGGGAAAAGTGCTATTTCTTATTAATTATGTTAAATTTTGATACACGACATTTAACTTAATACTACCAGTAGTACTGCTATAAAGCAATTAACTGTCAGGAAATTTATCTTTTAAAATGGTTCTGATTTGGTTCGAGGTTCGACAGACTATTATAAGATACAAGTACTAGATTTTGACCTTTCTTTACAAAGTTGCACCTTATTTTTAATATGAGTAATTATTTCTGCAAATTCTGTAAAAAATACGGTATAATGGAATAGGATCGAATTTCGACATATTTTTATACATATCTAATCTACAATTGTTTAGCATTTTCGTAGATTTTTCATTGTAGAACTTATTTTCTATAACGTTTTGAAGTAATGTGATCGGCCACTTCAGGTGAAACGGCTTGTATATTTATTTGCTCTCAATTATATTTTTACATTCACTGCAAGCTAGTGAATGTTATCTGAGCATTATATTTTGTTTCTATTTATGTTTCATTTAATATTTTAAAACTGTTGCGCTATTGCTGCTTCATCCTACAACCACGGTATGATTATGCAACCAACATTACTAGCAGGAGCAACTCGATCGTTTCAAAATAAATCTCCCGTTATCATTTATCACTGATATAATAATAATTAATACCATGGAAGAGAAACCAATAAATAGAAGGAAATTATTGTTGAAATGAAATCTTTTAATGATTCTTGATATAACAATTAGGGCTCTTAACGATCCTAGAAAGTACATTGTTTTCTAATAAATGTCAAAGCTTTTGTCACAAAATCCAATGTTATTCAATGTATCTTGTCACAGAACTGTTTATGGATCTAATTTTATAGTCCCAAGAAAATTTAACTTTGCTAATAATAATAAGTATATATATATAATATCGCGTTATATTGAATTCCTTAACGTTTCGTGTTATGTCTTTAAACATAATGATCTATTATTATAAATATGTGACTTCAACTACCTACTTTGTAAAATGATTCAGCCGCGAATAAAGCATTATTATTAGTAAAGTGTAAACAAAACTTTTAATTCTGTGAACACTGTTTGTGTTTATGTTTCTGACCAAAGACTTCAAATACATACAGTGGAGGTCAAAGTAAGATGGGACTATGGAGGCAGAATGACAGAGGAGAGCATGACTTGTTGAACTAATGTTAAAGAAATGTCTGTAGCACAGGGCCTAAACTACTGAAGCTAGAAACATGAAATTTCGACAGTAGGTTCCTTTTGTAATGTAAACACCCACTAAGAAAGGATTTTTATAAATTCCACCCCTAAGGGTCTAAAATAAGGGATGAAATTTGTATGTCTCGTGAGTTTTTAAGTTAGACGGGTTTGTGGGAGTGCGAGGGAAATGAGTATTTATGTTAACCCTATCAGAGGATGAAAAATAATGTGTCCTAATTGTGAAATTCACCCTAGCGAAGCTGTGTGTAAAAGCTACTCTAAAAAATACTTCTAGCAACATAAAAACTTAAGTAAATTTTACTGTTACTGCTTTTATATTCTATGTTATCATTTTAAAACCTATTTCTGCATCTTTTTTAAGTATCCACAGGAATTTCCCTGTTAAGTTTTACACTCTGTATGATACAATATTTCAGTGCATGTGATAAACACGCTAAGAGAAGTCTTTTGCTTACCAATACAGTTCCTAGGTCCAGCACTAAATGGTATATAGGCATAGGGTAATTTTCCATCTATATCAGCAAATCTGTCAGGATCAAACATTTCAGGGTTTTTAAAGTACTTGGGATTTCTGTGAATACCATAGGCAAATATCATAAATGTATCCCCCTGAGGGACCTTAATGCCATCTGCGGAACAAATAAATAAATTTATTCCTACAACTCTGTTTAACAACCCATTTAAAACCATACCATAGTCCACTTCGTCCGACGTTTCCCTACCATATAAAGGCACCGATGGATATAATCTCAAACTTTCCTTAATAACTTGCTCCAAATATTTCATATTTTGTAAATCTGCATACGTAGTAGCAGATTGTTGTTTACTATTAAATATTTCCTGTTGTTCGATAAATACTTTTTCCTAGAAGAGAACAGACTAAATAAAATTTATTAACAGCGTATCGTTAAATACAAAGTATTTACAAATGATTGTCTATCATAATACCACAATTTTTAGTTTAAAAGCAATTTTTTTGAAACTTGAAGCTAATTGTAAATGGTAAAATTTTTAGCAGGCGGCAAAAGTTAAAAATTGCTTTGATGGAATATACACTTATTTAACTTTTACTGTACCTGAACGTGCTCATGATTTGCTAAACAGAATAATGTGAAACTTATTGCTGACGCTGTAGTATCGTGGCCCTGTAATATAATAATTTTTGTAAATCTGTCACACAGTTCATCACTAATTACTTGCTTCAAACATAAAAGTATCTACTTCTTCTCTTATTTCTTCTTGAGTTAGAGGTCTTCCATCTACTTGTGCGCTCAAAAGTATATCCAAAAAAGTTTTTCGTTTCTTAATTTCGAATTCATCATCTTCGACCGTATTGGTCTCTTTATTTTGTAACTTTTCTAATTTTTGTGTAATAATAGTATTCGATTTTTCATGTAAAATTTTCAATGCTTTTTTTTGTGAGTAATAGTTTTTCGTCAAAGGATATAGGAAATCGTACATCTGCAGTGGGGAGAGACTTCTTTCGACAAGAATGCGTGTCATAGCTTTAACGCTTTGGACATATTCAGACTGGTCATCATCTTGAGCGTTTATCGTCACTCCCATTGTACTCTCTGACAAGTGATTTAACAAATGTTAATTAAATTGATTGGTGCATAATTAAAATATTTACCGCAAATTATGTCCAAAGTACATAAAGTTACGTAAGGATAAACATCAACAGTTGATTTTCCTATTTCTCCTTGTAACTTTTCCACTAACTTTGTGCCACATGTTTCAAATACACCAATAAAGTCCTCTAAAATTTGAAAATGAAAAGCGGGTGTTAAAATTTTCCTATGTTTTTTCCATTTTACCCCTGTAAAATTAATAAGTGAAATATATACATTGAAAAATTACACAATAGTACCATCGCTAGTTAACAAACCGGTTCCCAACCAAGGTTTCAAGAAATAATAATCATCGGATTTAGTTAATAGTTTTATGCTGCTCAAAATACATTCTAAAAATTTGTAGTCAGATACTATTAGGAATTTACGTACTGGACCAATTTGTATTTTGTATATTTCTCCGTATTTTCTCTCATACTTATGTAAAGTGTGCAACAGTTCTAAAATTAAAATATTTTTACCTTGTGCCAAATTTCTAATAGGTACAATCGCGGCCACAGAAAAATGGACAACTAGTTTTGATACACACTTCTAAATTGTAAAATAAAAGATAGGATTTAATCAATATTTTGTCTGTCAAATGAAATAATTTTGACAAAGGTTAAAAAAATAATAATAACCAAAACTTTGTTATGTCAAAGAGGTCCAGTTTTCTATAGCCGCAACCGTACGTTTTTACCTGTTGTTGAACCGAATTCTAAAGCATTGCCTAAAATAGGAAGCGGTGGTGGTCCTGGAATGTCTTTGTAATATTCTTTATTTTTGTTAAATTGTCGCGTTAACCACAACACTAACACTACAATGCACACAGCTAAACCTATATCAGCGAGTATGGTCATTGCTTAAACTTGAATGGAACCAAGACTTGAGGAAAACACAGCGAAGTGCCGAAGATATTCCCGCAAGGTCAGCAAGAAACTCATGGTTATTTGTATGCGTATAGTGTATGAATACAGATATCCACCATTTTAACTTGCCTTAATTATTATTGTTTATGGAAAATTAATTGCATATGAATGTGTTACGTAGAATACCCCTGATCGTGACCGTATACCACGCAACTGATACGACATTTATAGATACCCAATGGAAATTTACGTTTGCTTAATTGCCAACTGCTGATTACTGCATGTACGCATTATAAACGACCTTACAGATTTTTTCATTGTTTCACCAAATCACAGATCTTACAATTTAAGAAAAACGAACACCTCTGATCGTGACCTTACACCACGCGACTGATAACACATTTTTATAGATATCAAATGGAAATATTGCGTCTGTTGAATTTCTGGCTATTTATTAATGTGTATGTGGTCTTATAAATTTTTTATTGTTTCACTAAGTCGGAGAGATAGTACAGTTTCAAAAAAATCCGGGACGGCAGACAGACGGACAGACAGACGGAAACGGGAGACCTATTTCTTCGTACTGTAGAGGTTATGAAAAGTGGAGAAAACGTAAAAGTAGAGAGTCGGTCGAAGGACTCGATTGCAATACTTCCAATAAGTACAATAAATGACATCCGTTGGCTCGTTTCTTTCTAATGATAATGACCAGTCGTTAAGGCATCGACGTAGGCATGTAACGGTGGACCTGCCAGGTTATTAAATTACAAAAGAATTCTTTAAATAGAATTTCTATCTTATTCTTTTTCACAAACGTTTCTAGAATTGAGTGTTTTTTTTGCTCGAAAACGTTTTAATCGGCTATAAACTGTAAAGTATAAAATTGTAGACATTTTGGAAGCTTTAACTAACTAAAGCCTCCAAAATATACAAGTAGGGCGAATGACTTGATGAATCATTTGCCTTACTTACATTTTCCATTCTGCTTCCGTTTTCTGTCAATTAACTTAGTTCCCGACGTTTGTATCTGTGGTTACAAACTATCTGAGAATAAATGGGTAAATTTAACTATATGGGAGAAATACGACAAAATATGCGTCATCTACACATATTTAGGGGTTCAAATGTAAACTTAGGTATAATCACCCTGTCAAAACAAGTAGCAAGAACTTAAGGTGCTGCATTTTTTGTTTACATTTGCTCATTTGCAACCAGTTTTTAATACAATAATTTCAATAACGTCGTTTTAATGAGAATTACCAAGACCACGTGTGGGTCTTGACTTCGGACCTTTATTTGAATACTCGATCACACACTTTTTTAGCCGATTCATTTTGAGATCGATTAATTCGCATTCTAATAATTAACCCGTGAAGACCAACGATGTCAGTTTTCAAGGTTTTTGTGTGGAAAAAAAGTTTTGCTAGTTAATATGGAAACGCAAAACCGTTATTAATTACCCCTCTTTAGCTCATAATTTTTTTTTTTTGTTTCAACAGTCATGGTTGTTATATTCCTAATAATTTATTTCATAAAAAAAAATGAAAAAAATTGAAATTACTATCACCTAAGGAATTAAAAATTATACTTTTTCAACGTAATAAATATTTATTTCTGTTTTGACTTTAGCTTTTGTCGTGGTGGAGCTGCACAGTACTCAAACCAGATCTATACCTGCAAATAAAATGTAGTCTGCATTGCAACTCTAATAAGTCAAAAATACCTTTCGTCGGCTTCGTTACTCTTAAGTATTAGCACTGCAAGAAAAACAAAATTACAAAAATGTAACAGCAGACAATAAACAATAAGTAGTTAAGTGGTAATCATGTGTTCATTTTGACGTGACAACGTCTTATAATTCGATTGAGCCGGCTGCACGCACGAAAAAACATGACTCATGCGGCGTTACCTCGCTCTGAGGCGTTCCATGTAAGGCTTGAAGTGCAAGCGAGAACGCGGAACGAGCGACAAAGAGGCACAATCGGCCTTCGCGTTCGGCAGCGTTCGCCATCCGTCTCTCTCCTTCTTCCGTATGTTTATAACAGCCACTATGTACATCCCATCATGGAAGTTGATACCGATATACCAATTCTTCTTTGTGGCGACTTCAACACAAATGTGAAAAATGACGAAACATTCATCAAATTCATGAAAGACATGTTTAATGTCGATTGTGCATCAGACGTTAATAACTCAACAACACTAGGAGGCACCACCATCGATTTGACTTTTTCAAGACACATTAAACTCGAAACACTCCCTTTCATTTCCTACTTTTCCTATCATCGTCCTATTCTCAACAGAATAACACAGATTGTAAGAAATTAAATATTACACATGTTTAACAGTTGTAAAACAATTGCTCAACGCACATTTATACTTGTAAAAACTATTAAATTGTAAAAAAAAATTGACATAATTGTATTTATGCGTATAAATAAATCTAACTTGATCAATTTCATTGTGATTTCTAATTACCTCCTTCTCTATATACATACAAATCTATTAAACAAATGAAATTAAAATTTTCTTTTGAAAAATGCTACCATTCCATCAGTATTTTCTTAAGACGTTGTCACGTTCAACTATCGTCAGTAAACCGACTTTACAGACAACCGATTTTTTTTTACAAAATCATATATGGTGTACCTATATACCGGAACATTGTTTTACTTTGAACATATGAAAAGACGTATGAGCTTAATCCCTATGTTCAGTTTTAAAAAACATACATCAATAGTTGAAAGTTTGCAACCAATGTTACGTCTGCCTACTTGATTAAAAAAAACACTATTGTCAACTACATATTTTACAAAAATATAAATATTCAGTCCGTTAAATCACCACTAAAGAAATCGAAGAAACGATGTTTTAATTAATGAAGAAAAGAAGTTAAACAAGTTATGCAATATGTAGAAGAAAATTCAATCTCTACAAAATACAGTATATGTACAGGCTGAGTCAGCTAAAAGGAGATAACTCGCATAATTTTTTCATTTATGAAAAATTCAATAAATTAAGAATATTTAATAGTGAAGCTAATAAAGCTAATTCCTTACATTTTTTGTCTATAAAAAACCTGCCAAATATGCAAAATAAAAAAGTTAAATGGTATTTCTGCAATATACCTTCTTCCATTACTTTTTTTAAACAGTGAACTTACGTATGCACGTGGGCTGTTATTCTCTCTTTGCAAATTTAATATCACTTATTACTTTTAGTTAATAAATAAAAAGGTTATTCAAGGTGTCCTATTGTATTTTCGTTGCGTTGATTTTTGTTTTTTAAAACTGAACACAGGGATTTAGACCATAGCTACCTTTATATGTTCAGAGATAAAAAAATGCCCCGGTATTTTGTTTCTACAATGTATTGGACTAGACATGGGTGGCGTCTCCACGCGGTTCATGGAGTTACTGTCATTACAGAAATACTTGGTATTTGTATACAATAAAATTTTACAATGTCATTACGAGGGGTTGGCCAAGCTGTTCCTACCAGCTTGCCATGCGTCGCTTTTATTCAACCAGAAGAAGGGTAGCTAAGAACCGCTTGTCCGGTTTTTAAATTGCAGTTTATAGTGGATATGATCCGCTGTCAAATATAACTAGCTTAAAACCCTTAAATGCATGAATTTTTATTTTCTTCAAAAAAAAATGTAATCCGTTTACAAACTCGAGAACAATAATGAAAAAAATATTTAAAAAATTCTATCAAATATTTTTTATATGAAAAAACTAAAAAATGTGCAAATGTGATACATTATGCATTTAAATACAAAAATTCATTTGATATGATACGTTTTAAAACAATTCGATTTTTGATTGAAGCAGAGATTTACTCTACATTTGTTGCAATGCACATAAGTTAACCCTTTGCAGCCAGGAAATTTGCATCGTCCTCTGTTTTCTATCCATTCCGGCCAGTGGTCAATTTTGTTGGTCCTGACGTCGAGAGGTGGAATTATAGCAGCTGGATTTCTTTTTTTCTTTAGTCCCAGAGACTCTTGAATCCCTCCGCTTGGACGGCCTCTTTTGGCTGAAGATTTGTCTAATCTGCATAGGCACTGTGTGATTTCACTTCTAAATTTTTTTTGGTTACTGGGTTGTATTGTCTTTACTTTCCCACTTCTTTTATAAAATAGCCAAGCATTGACCACAGCTAAACCAAATGATAAAATATTCGCAGATACCATTTCTTAGATTTAATTTTAATCCTGTGACGTCCAATGTGGCTATCCAACGCGTCGACGCCACCCATATGTTTATTGTAAATTTTTATTATTTGAGGGCAGTTTATTTCTATATGCTCTTTCGTTTTTCTATCAAATCTTTTGACTGGGGTTTCAGGAAGTTGACCACAAAATGAGGACATCAAGTGTACGATTTTGTTGTCGTTCCATGCTAAAGATGGTACTTCCACAGATTCAACATCTGTCACATATTCTACCGAGGTACCTCTAGATTTTTTTTTTGAGTTGAATTTCCGATGGTAATTTACAGTTGGGTATTCTGTTACGCCTTTATTGTCCCTAAAGGTAAAATTTCTTGTTTGTGAAGGTATATCACAAGATCTAAAGAGGTGTAAAAATTATCAAAATAAAGTTTATCTCTTTGAAATTTTGGTATATCTCGGTCTAAGCGAAGGACAATATTAGCGCTTGCTCCTAAGTCGGGTTCGGCAATCGGTCGTGTATTCGGATCATTTTCATGGCCCGTATATATCTCAAATTTATATGCATATCCAGACACTCCACATAAAAAAAAATAGTTTATATCCCCATTTGTGAGGTTTATTAGGTAAATACTCCTTCAGGTGATGTCTAGTTTTAGTTGCACAAATCTGCTCATCTACTGATAAACTCTCTTCCACAAGTACCGACAAAAATTTTCGTTGTAAGTAGTTTACCACTGGACGAATTTTAAAAATTTTGTGGTGTCCAGGCAGTCCACGTGGAACTTGTTCTGTATTGTCGTTGAAATGTAGAGCTGATCCAAGTTTTTGAACCCGTAATTTCTCCCCAGTAGTCCCTTACATTTGTGCAGTATGAAATAGAAGTAAAAATGCATATACCAATAAATTTTTGAATGTCTTCTTTAGTTACATGTTCTGGTTTGTTGAGGTTACTTTGAGTGCTATGTGTAGAAGATTTCGAGCAATTTCTTCCAATAAGTCATCCCCAAAAAACTATTGAAAAAATTGGTATGGAGTTTCTAGTTTAATTATTTCGGATGGAAGATTCTCATTTCCCAAAAATGTTTTTTCAGTATCAGAAAACGTTAGGTTGCCTCGTTTCCAAATAATATTTCTTTTTTGATGTCATCTTGTGTTAGTGTTTTTTCTAGAAGTAGTTGCTGATGTTGTTTGATCATTCAAATCTTCTGGCCCTTCGCTTATATCATCATCTGCAGTAGTATCATCAACATTACTTCCGGTGACAGAGTCTTCATGATCTTGAGAATTATCCAAATAGTCGTCTCTATTTGGTTCCCATTCGTCGTCACTGTCGTTTTCATATTCATCTTCACTTTCCATAGGCATTTCAATTAATTCTAAATTTTTTAATTTTTAAATTTTTCGTACCACCGACTCATCTAAAGAAGAAGACAATTTTGCCTTAGTACGCAATGTATCATTTATGTAACAAGTCAAAAAACGTTGGTGGCAGAGTTGTTTGCCCGTAGAATAGTCCATAAAATGGGTTTTTGAAATGTATATACCTACCGTTAATCGGAAACAATTTTAAAAATTTATTTCTTTGTTACGTGGAACCACAATTAGTTTACAAACATTGTCAACTGTGATGCGGCAGCCATTGCACGTTCCAGTAAGGTAAAAAAATGTAAAAACAAACGCAAACGTACAATTTTTTAAATTGGCGCCATGAACGGTAATTGTATCAAATGTGTAACACGTTTTAGTTCTTATAACATCGCATAGATGGGTCAACTAGTTTAAAAATGAAGATGTATCATATATGATACGGTATGCACTTAAGGGTTAAATCATCAAAAAAATGTATTGCATACAAAAGGAACGTTGTTGCTGTATATTTTCAGTGTCGGCGCAGTATACTTTGCGCCGCGCTGAAATCAACCGGCTGCCCTCAGTATTCAACAACTTAATGGTTCAATTCAGGCTTCAGGCTTACGTATTTCTCTACGAAGTAATACTCGAGGAATTGTTATGTTCACATTAGCTTTTTCGTAAATACCGTTTTTGGGAATTTCAAAGCATCGCTAGTCACACTACATCATGGGCACCTGCCAGACAACCTAGAACAGGGCGATGCATGTAATTGGACTATTATCTGAAGTATCTTTTGCGTCGCGCTCTGGAGCGGTGCAAGGTTACAACCTTGCGGAACGTAACAATTAAATGTACGAGGATGGTCTGAGAAATTCGCCGCCTGTCAATGAAAGAACAGATTTATAAATTTGAAACTATTTTTATTTTTCTACATAATCTTCCTGGAGCGTAATGCACTTAAACCACCCATGCTCCAATGCCATTATACCCTCCCTACAATGGTTTTCTGGAAGGTCTGCAAAATAAGCCTCAACAGCTCAAATCGCTTCAAAATTAGACCCAAAACGCTGCCCACCTAGGAATTTTTTGAATTTTGGGAATAGATGGAAGTCCGAGGGAGCCAAATCTGGTGAATAAGGTGCATGTCCCAACAAGTCGTACTTTAAATCTCTCAATTTTCCCATTGCAATAACACTTTTGTGCACAGGTGCATTGTCTTGATGAAAAATGATTTTTTTTCTATAAACCGGGTCTTTTTCCCCGAATTTTTTTATCTAATCTATCTATCTAGTAATAATAATATTCCCCCGTTATTGTTTTACCTTTTTTCAGGTAATCAATAAGTAAAATTCCTTTAGCGTCCCAAAAATTCAAAGTGATAGATTCATTTTTTATCACTGAGTCCGAGAATGTCTCAGACCATCCTCATAAATAAATAAGATCTGACGGCGTGGTGACGGTGATTTCGAAATAAATGCAATAATTGTAAGCACGGCATCCCGACGTACCGTATTAATGTGGAAACATAGAAAAAACAAATTAAAAGTTAAATGAGGTAAAACTCCCATGCACCGCCTTCGACACGATGCCCCTTATACACGTTTTAAACAGTGGGTGGAAAAACGTACGAATAAAAACGATGTAAACACTTTCAGTTTCAACTAAGACTCTAAGCGCCCTCTAGCGGATACTACGATGAATCTGTTCACAGCAACCAGGGTGGTAAAACGAGAGGAGGGAACATAGTTCGAAAAAGCGCCTGATGCCGCGCTTTCTACTGGGATCATAAATGGCTCTTCCTGCTCCTCCGAGAAAGTGGTTGTTCCAGTGGCGTGCTCGAAAGCGCTTGTCGGGAGGCTAGACATACAATACAAAAATTAACATGTAATAAGTTAATGGTATTGATTAAGTACATACATATATTTAATCGATGTTAATGATAAAAGTGATGAATGCGTAAGGGTCAAAATCTTTTATTATTTGTTACCTGTGAACCCATTCGCTACCAAAGTACACCGCCTCTGATCCTCTGCTGCGGTCGGTTGTCACCGCTTCCGATGTATTTAGTACGGCAAGGGTCACAAATAGCTGTTGCGTGGCTCTTTTGACGGTGTTTCTTTACATTGCTTAAATGCAGTAAGCGCCCTCCGGTCATCCTACCTCCACGACAATAACCACGGCCTCCTTGATGGAAAGATAGACTTTCAGTCTATTCGGCCGAGGTGCAAAATTGTTATAATTTTATTAAGCTTATGTTTCGTTTTATAAGGTAACTTGGATGCAAATAGATGCCAGCTAGAAATTTTGCTACTTTTCATCAATGAATTTGACGATTTTGAACTTGAAAATGGTTATTTTCAACAGGATGGCACAATCCTTCATAGTATGGGAAAAATCTAAATTTCCTTTCTCAATTTTTTGTTGAATGAATTATTAAGCGAAGTGGATCCATCAATTACCCTGTTAGATCTTTCGACTTAACCAGGGGATGGAAGTAATTCAGTACTGTAGTTCAATTCTTTTTCAAGTAATGAGTAATTGTAATGCATCACTTTTCAAAAAATGTAATGAGTAATTGCAACGAATTACTTTTTTGAGTAATTCAGTCACTTTTACAATTTCTTAAAATGACCAGCTGCAGTATAAAAGGTTGTCATAACCGTTCAGAACACGGAAAAATCTTTAGAAGCATTCCGCGGAGATCTTTTGCGCTATCCCAACGGAAGACTAAACTAAATGCTGGCGAACTTCCAAAACAGAGGCGAGTATGTGGCGAGCATTTTGTAAGGGATCACTGGATAATTTTGGACAAGAAAGAACAAAAATTATTTGATTTTTAGTAAAATCATTTTAATTATTTCTTCTAAATCTTGTCCACTTGCGACGCTACTGTGTTTTTGACATTTATTTAACAGAATTTTGGATCAAAAATTGTTGTCATGTGTCATCGTTTGCTCTACCCTTACTATATATATGTACAACGTGTTTCAAAATGATTTTCATCCAGTCGCCTGGTTGCAGCTTTTCATCAAGGGAAAGATAGGAGTTGAAGCGATTTCAAAGCTAACTAGATGAAAATCATTTTGAAACACCCTTTACTATATAGGTACACTAGATAAGTCTGTCATTCTATCAAGAAGGCCAGGACAATAACCAGTGACATTAGCATAAAAATGTCGTAGTATCCAAGTTGTTAAAAATGTCAAGTTTATTGGTTGGGTTCTGTAGCGTCTTTTTAAAAGATAAGAGGAAATATATGCAAAGACATGATACAAGCAGAGATTTGTTTATTCCTAGATAGGATGACCGTATGCTAAGGCAACATACGTTTTGGGATCAACATGTGTAGGTATCATGACTTTTTCTGTCCATTTTCTACGGCATGAGAACGCAGTAACAAGATTTTGTAGTCAATTTGCGGATTTTGCACATTAAAACCGTTGTGCGCAAGTCCGTCTTATTTCAATCATACTACTTATACAGACGTACAAGTCAAATTCTTTTATTTTTACTAGTATCAAATCTAGTGTTTTTTTTACAAGTTTGAACCTCATCGAATTTCAAAATAAATTCGTAACACAAATATAGAAGTCTTTTTTTCGTTTTAAATACTCAACAGATAGTATAGAAATAAATAATAAACGTTTCCACATTTTCTGATAACAAAATGTGTTGCCTATTAAAGAACTGGACTGTATCACTTTTCAAGAATTTTGGAGATGTGAAAGATAAAAAAATTAACAATATACGAAAGTGGTAAATACATCATTTTGGTTAATTTACCACTTTCGTATATTAATAATAATATAGCAAAAGAAAGCGGGCAAATATATTCGAAAAGATCTTGTGTGTGTAATATTTTCATTTGGGAATTGGTTATGTAGTTTATATAGACTACCTACTTTTCTTTCTCCACTTCTTTAAAAACCGAGCTAATTCCCTGTATAATATATATTAGTAGCAGTATGCCAAATCATCGACCAATGACAACAGTCGCTCGACTTACATGAAGGTAACACTAGTGGATATTACAACGAGGAAGAAAAAGAATTAAAAGTGTGTCTGCACCAGTCTCACGCGTCCGTTTTGGGAAAATTTATAAGTGAACTTGCAACAACCTTATTTACTTATACAATTTATCTTGTGGTGGTGTCCCTACAATTTTGGGTTTTAAAATAACCTAAATTGTGATTTGTTTTAATTTTCGCGAGCTACTTTCAACCTAATTTGTTTCGTCAATTATTTAATTCGGGAATTAAAAAAAATCATCAGGTATTACTGCTCACTTTCTGCATAGAAACTACGCATCCTGGCAGAAATTCTCTAAGCCATCACAACTTTAGGACACACCCACATACAAGCAGAGTGGTTGCCGGCCACATCTGCTACAGATGTAATGACGAATATTCTTCATATGTTAACTTTTAGCAATTACCAAGGAACCTACCCGCTATTAATTCTTGTAATTCTAGTATAAGCAAATTCATAATCTCCCACTATATTTTCTTAAATATCTACTCCAGTATTGTCAACAGTTTGACGATTAGGGCAAAACAATGGCACTGTGGTTTTAAACAGAAGACCGCAGTGGGCTAAGAAGTAAGGCCTAAGTATAAACTGGCTTATCAGCCCAGCCCTCCATAAAAAACCGATGATCCAGAACATAACTTTATTTAGAAGAACACGTATAAGTAGAAATCATTACACAATAGCTAAAATTTTTCTCTTTTTCTTAAACATATGCTAATTCCATTGGCCGACTTGAGAACAGTCTCTGCCACCAGCTGTAAGTCATGGTGCGGAACTGCAGGTTGAAGTTTAAATTCTCTAATTATTTTCGAAATTACACTTTTCATCTCCAGCATTGCAAACTTTTGTCCTAAATATTTATTGTTTATAAAAAGTAGGTATTTAAAGAAATTGTTACCGATGCAGTTGCGAGGACCAGCACTGAACGGTATATAAGCGTATGGAAATTTACCATCAACATTTAAAAATCTGCTTGGATCAAACGTTAACGGATCCTTAAAATAGTCTGGGTTTCTGTGGATACCGAAAGGAAATAACAATATCGTAGAACCTTTGGGTATGCAGGTATTTTCTAAAAATAATATTTCACAAATAAATGATTGGATAAATAGGAATGAGATACCGTATTCTAAATCTACATCCGGCTGTCTACCAATTATTGGAACTGATGGATAAAGTCGTAGCGTTTCCTTAATTACTTGTTCCAGATACTTCATACTTTGCAGATGGGCATATTTGACATTAGGCTTTCTGTCTCCTTCAAATATTAGTTCTTGTTCTTCAAATACTGATTGCTGAATAAAGTAGGTACCTAATATGGTATACGGTATGATTTCACTAGCTCACCTGAACATCAGGGTAATTGGCAAGACAGAAAAGCGTAAAGCTAATAGCCGAAGCTGTAGTATCGTGACCCTAGAATTGTTTTACTTGTATAACACATATAACACATACAGAAATAGAGACCGCAAACATGAAAGTATCAACTTCCTCTCTTATGTCAACCTTACTTAACGGTTGTCCATCAACGGTAGCCTCTAATAGCAAGTCTAGAAATGCTTTCTTTTTTTTGGTTTCAGAATTATCGTCTTTAGTGTGTCCCTGTAACTCTTGATATCGCTTGTTAATGACACTATTTGCTTGTTCGTGCAAAATACGAATCGCTCTCTTCTCTATATGGTAATTACGAGTTAACATATAAGTCAAATCAAGCATCTGTAAAGGTTGAACTGCTCGTTCGATGATAATTCTGCACATCTCTTTCACACTTTTTACATATTCTGAACCAATATCATCCTGAGCGTTTATACTGATTCCCATTGTAGTTTCTGAAAACAGATCGCAGTTATTAATATAATATTAATTGTACGTAAATAAATGATATAATTTCCTTGGTTGACCCTTAGAGCTAGTACAGCAGTCGTAGTGCAGCCACAATTATTTTTATAAAAGTATTAACTCTACTTTCATTTATTTCTTTTATCATTTCTAAAAAGATAAAGACTTTTTAAAAACACATACCACATATAATATCTAGGCTGCATAAGGTAACAAATGGATAAATGTCAGTACTAGTTTTTCCAACTTCTTCTAATAATTTTTGAACAAATTTATCTCCACAAGTCTCAAATGTCTCAATAAAATTTTCTAGTACTTGAAAATGGAAAGCTGGTGTCAACAGTTTTCGATGTTTCTTCCATTTTGGACCTGAATCAATTTGATTAATAAAATATTTTTTAAATTAAAAAAATATCTAATACTTACCACTGCCGATCAACAAGCCGCTACCCAACCATGAATATAAGTATTGATAATCTGAAGATTTTGTTAGCAATTTAGTACTACTCAATATAAACTCTAACATTTTATAGTCAGCTACTAATAACACTCTTTTTATTGGTCCCATTTGCATCTTAACAAGTCCACCATGATTTTTGACATATTTCAACATAGTGTTTAGTATAACTAAAATGTACAATAACTATTTTAAATCTCTTAAATTAAATACTTTACTGCAATTCAATTTTTAGCAACAAAAATGTACCAGTTGACAAACTCTACAGTGCTAAATATATCGTTAAATGCGTGACCAACTTAACCTAACTTAAAATATTCTATAAACTGGCTTTTATATCTTAAATTAAGACAATTTCTTAATTATTTTTTAAGATATCAAATAATAAATAAATCAAACTTAATACCTATTACGCTGAAAGTAAAGAAAAAACGAAGTCGATGGTATTAAGAGATCATTGTCAAATTAAATCTTCTACAACATTTAAAGATAGGTACCTGTTTTCTAAACACCCCGTACTACCTTTGCAAATTTAAGAGTCAAAATATTGTAATGATGAATCCTGTCACTTGAATTTAAAGGAAAACTATCATCTAGGGTATGCACACGTAAACTTGAGTATCGAGAATTTGCAGAAATACAACATAATAAAAATGAAATTTTGTTAGAACCATAAACTTATATCGGGCAAGTTATGTCCTTTTTTAATACAGGTTAAAACTAACAACATTTAACAGGTGTGTTTGAAAGTATTAATATTTACGCTAATAATCGTACTGGTTGGTAAAACTAAAAAAAAAACAAAAAATAGTACATATGTATAGTAACGTAAATACGCACCCATCACGCGAATTTCTTACTTTGAGCGTTAATTTTCGATTTACATTTGATTTTCTCCGTGTGTGTGCATAGCAACCTAGACTGTATATGTGAACCCTCTACATATTATAAGCATACCTGCCGAGGATGTGAAGTCTAAAGCGTTCCCAAAAAAAGGTACTGTAGGTGGTCCTGGCAAGTTTTTGTAATATTTTTTGGTGTGACATAAGTGAAACCACCACCAAAATACTAATATTATCATTCCTAATGGAAGAACAACATTTGCTAAAAAACTCGTTTCCATTTCTTCTACTGTATGTTCTCCAAACTCCAAACAATTTCCTACAATAAAAATTACATACTCGCATATGCAACGATTTGTATACAACTATCTAAATAAATAGCACAGGAAACCCATCAGCTTTGCATTTTATCAGTGACTATGTATGTAAAAAGACCGGCAACCCCATATCCCTAACAACCTTCAATGGGTGTTACTAATACCATTTTACGGGTTGTTGTCTGAGCTTGTACAACACAGCTACTGTAAGTGTAACTGTTTTAGTTTGAAATTTAACGAGTCGGACGGCGCCGAAAATTACTCACACTTTGCGACTCGGATCAAATATGAGTGTAGGGACCAAAAATCTGCGCAAATTTCACATTAGCATAACTTTATTATTAAATGACGAATTAAAAATGTAATTCTTAACATTTATAAAACAACTTTTTGGAATACAATCTCCACCATATCAATTTGCTTCACAAATTTTTGTTTTAACGCAGCGCATTAAATTTGTAAAAGCCAATATTTTTGCCTGCCAAATTTTCAGCAATACACACCGCTTAATTCTACATGTGTGAAGGGTTCCCACCCATGTTCACATAAATTCCTCTTTAGATTATTACAAAAGCATTCTATTGGTCGCAGTTGTGGAACTTTCGGAATATTTTTGTCCTTAGTAATAAACTGAATATTTATGCATAAATGACGTTGGCTGGGTAATGATTCAGAAAAATTTTACTCAAAGCTAAAGTAGTCTACAGCGAATTAAAGTTTCAAAAAATTGTTTATTCAATAGTTAAAGTACGTACACCGTTACGTCTTGGTCTAATTGTATTTTTTTTAATTAAAATATTTTAATACAAAATAGGGTTTCGGTAAAATTAATAATATAATTAATTTTTGCAAGGACACGTACATCAACTTGGATTGGTGCGGTGTAATACTAAAAATAACAGCATTGTATTGCCAAAATTATCTGCAAAAATGAAGTGAGCTGTTGTTGATTTAATCAACAAAATAAACTGACTCATTCATACATTTTTTCGAGCCACCTGTTTAAGCAAATCTAAAAAATATGAATGCGATGATAAATCACAAGTAAAAACTCATCATACTTTGCACATCTTTGGTAGAATTTATTCGTCAAAATTTGGAGAAGACGTCATCAGTTTTTTGGGGGGAATAAACAGATATATTTTGAATAACAATTTGCCATGCTTACAATAACTTAAAAACGTCTGCAAGATTTCAAAGTATTCAGTTTTGCCATTCTTGTTTTGGAATGATAAATTACATGTATAGACTGATCATATTTTGCACATTTTAAATAGGATTTATACGCCAAAATTTTGAGGTGACGTCATCAATTTTTTGTAGGGGATAAGTAAGTATATTTTGATTAAAAAATGTATCATGCTTATCATAACTTTAAAACATCTGCAAGATTTCAAAACATTCGGATTTGCACATTCAACATCTATGCTCACTGATTTTATTTATATATATGAGAGAATTCATAGCGGCGTTGTCAGTTATCAAAAACCTATTTTTCTTAGTTTTTTAACAGTGATACAATCAAACACTACGAATTGTAACAATAGTCGTCGTAAATGAGTATACAGACAAAAAGGAAATCTTTTCTTCCCTAATACATTCAAACAGTGGTGGCGTTTAGGTCGTGCTGGAGTCCGTTGTGCCCAGAGGCAATGTTAGTCGATCTCAAAATTTATTTTTTTATGATAATGCACGACCTCACCATGATTGGAACCTGTTTTCCACCTTTATCTCCCGTCCTTAATCCAATTGAACATGTATGGGACTTCCTGCGACGCCGCAGATTTGATATATCATATCCGTATTTAATTGTAAGCAGATTAGTCTACATTTTTAAATTTTACGTGATTTTTTCACTATTACGGAGTGGCATTATACATTTTTGCAATGATAGCCATTACTCACTCTGAAGATTTGATTCACTCGCCTAGCATTGTTTCACAAAGGGCGTCCTCGGGAATAATGGCTATTACACTTTTTGGGTAGGTAATAAAGAAAGATTTTTGTTTAACAATATAACGACATGAATACAACCACAATTACATTGCTAGAATCAGGTGTTTAAGACAAAAGAAACGTGCAAATTAAAAGATATAAAAATTTAAGGAAAAATTTCTTTTACAGTTGAACACGAATAGCTGTGGAAAGGTAAGGGACTTTCCATAAATTGTGCAAATTCATGTAAAAAATCACATCAAATTCTGCCATATAAACTTTATTGTTATGGGATGGGTTTTCTACGCTCTCAGTTCAAAGTGGGACACAGTGTACGTAGCAAATGTTGTTACCTCGGTGGGAATTGAACCCACACCTCTCGCATTCCGGGCAAGCATCCAGATCACTAGACCACGAGGCAACTTATCTTTTCTCCGCTTACCGACGTGTTATTGTGCCGCCACAACCTCATGAATACCTTTCCGATTCGATGGTAGTCAACGTTTAATGGAGTTATAATACTTTTAAATATAGATATAATAGTAATAAATGTAGAAATACGCCCTAGAATGACATTGATCTTCGACCAACAAAAAAGCAGTTTCAGTGCTGGTTTGACCTAGGAATTTCGGTTGGGATTCGCCAATTTGTTTTTATGAATTGTAATTTGTGGCGGACATTCCAATGCGCTCCGCTAGTACCCTGTCGAGGGCGCCACCGTCATCAGAGGCGGTACTATCCTACTCCATACGCACCCCATCCTGGCCACCCTCGCCCTATTGGTGGGTTACTACGCAGGCACCCCCACGCATCTCAACTCTGCCTATATAAGGGCTACCGCGATCACTTTTTATCTCCACCTTAAGGGCTGCACTGTCTAGGTCTTTTTCTGGTGTTCACTGCACAGATAGAAGCGCACTTCAGTGTCCACCATTTCCACCTTAAGGTTTGCACTGTCTAGGTTCCCTTCTGGTGCTCACCGCACAGATCGAAGCGCACTTAACTGTCCACCATCTCCACCTCAAGGGTTGCACTGTCTAAGTCCTCTTCTGGTCATCACAGGGCTGCACCGTTTTCGGTCCCCTGCACCATGTCAACTCCGCGTTATCACCAGGGTTGCACCGTTTTCGGTCCCCTGTGCCGCATCGCCGACGTCTTAATCAGGGTCGCACTGTCTAGGTCCCCTGTACCTCATCACCGACGTCGTCATCAGGGTAGCACTATCATCCCCTACGACGCTTCGAGTCCCAGGAGCCGCCACAATGACCGCCGAGGTTGCCGCCCCTTCGAGAACCCATACCCATACTTTTGAATTGTATTATTTTTACAAACAATAAAATACTGAGCTACCACAAGTTCTAATTAGGAAATAAATGCTTCGTAAGTATGAAGCACTTTAGATACGACCCTCCTTGCAAACTCACGCCGATGTCATGAATTCATAATTCCAGAATTTTACATTTTGGTACAATGTGTGGTTAATGGGGATTTCACAGTAGTATTAGCAGCCAAAGCAAAGAGTTGTGAAGATTGCAGAGTTCCCTACTGAAAGATATCAACATTGTTTACTTTCGAAAAAGAAAATGATATATTTTGTTTGTTAATGCCTATAAATAGGTATTAATCCAAGTTGATCAATTGTCAGACTTAGGAATTATCATTGATAACGAATTAACTTTTGTGTCACAAATATTGCAATTGATAAGTACCACGTTGAAAACTTCATGTTTTATTTTTAGAATTGCCAGAGAATTTGATAACTTATCATGCATTAGAGTTCTTTTTTATGCATTTGTGCGTTCAAATTAAGTGCTTTAGATTATATAATAGTGTTTCCAATCAAGTTATTAATATACATATTTCATTTCAAGTTTCAAACAAAGGCCAGCCGCAAAAAATTGTTTGTGAAATATTTGTTTTATTGTTTTTTCTTATTACTTATTTTTATTTTGTTGGTTTTTAGTTTTTAGTATTTAGTAAATTTATCAACACGTCAAAGTATTGTATTATTGTAGCTATGTCCAATATGGACAGAATTGTCGGATGGAAACAAAGTTTATTATTATTATTATTATATACGGAAAACTAGACAAAACAGATTTTAAAGTAGACTAAAGTGTTATAATCACTTAGTTTGAGCATCCGAATAAACGACAGTTTAATGATGATATTGATAACACGTAAAATTGTGCTATAATTTTCATAGTTAAAAAAAGAAACGATTTACCTAACAACCTAGACACTACTCAAATACAAAAGTCAAACTGTTTTGTCGCTAAGCAAAGTTCTTCAATACCAAATTACATAGTAAGTGTCCACTTATCATTAAATTCCTGTTTTTTATATTTATTTTAATACCTCGCGTTCATAATCGAGCTATTAAAGCACCCCAATTAAGTGCTTTAATAGAAATTTGAGTCCTTTAATAGAACTAGTATAATTTACGTTTTCAAGATGGTAGTTATTACAAATGTCATTATCAAATAAAAAATAAAATTACAGGTAGTATATTTATACTTAAATTAATTCATAATTTTATTCAGTCATCACTGATGAAAAAGTGTAGTTCCAAAGTTAACTTTACTACAAAAATCTAATGGAAAGCTATATACCTATTTACAAAAAATGAAGTAAAACAGTTGGTGAAGTGGTTTTATTTTATAGGTGAACGGCAATTCCAGCTAGTAAACTATTGTTACATTCAGTACAATTATTTAGTATTTAAAAAAATTACCAACGAGTGACCAGGTAGCAACCGATACAATTCTTTTTACTTCCCGAACGTAAGCAAAGGAAGTATTGTAATGTTTTGAAATCTTGCAGATGTTTTATCTTCTCCAAAAAACTGATGACGTCAGCTCAAAAGTTTGCCGGATAAATCCTATCTAGAATGTACAAAATATGATGAGTCTGTACTTGTAATTTCATCCCAATCATTTTTTTGAATTTGCATATACCGGGTGACTCAAAAAAAAACAATGAATGCGTAAATTTATTTTATTGATTTACTCAGGAACTACAAAACCGAATGCTTTGAAATCTACTGCGAAAAAAAAACATAATAGGCATGCAGTCGTCACGTTTCTGATAGCGAGGGAAGTACTGTCTAAACTCTTTAGACCAATTTTTTAGATTTGCTTAACAGGTCGCTCAAAAAAATTAATGAATGAGTCAATTTATTTTATTGATTAAATCAGGAATAGTTTACTCCATTTTCCCGAAAATTTGGAGATACAACACTGTTATTATTAATATTACATTGTACCATCCCAATTTAATAGACACAAAATTTTGTAAAGTAAAAACTCGCTTGAAACAAAGGCGTAGCACGCTTATTTACATTTACTTTAACTTTACAGACGTGCATTTGTTGTGTTGGGCTGACTAGGTTCCGTGAATGTGGTATAGACAAGTTATAATCAACCAATTGTGAATTACACCATCAAAAATTAAAATTAAATCCAATGTTTTATATAATAAGCGGAAATCGAAGCTATAAAAAAGTCCGGGCGACCATCGCTATTGATTGCAGTTTCTCTGTTTCACTCTCACGTGTAGAATCTCAGCAAGTGTTACCGTTTGTTGTCTTAAATTAAGAATGCTTATACATAAATGATTTTGAGTCGCCTCTGCTAACACACGCGGCATACGTGAGTAAACTGTTTCGTTATTTTATTGATTATAAATCAATATTCAAGACGATCCAATTCATTTTCCCGAAAATTTGGGAATGCAGTACTTTTATTTTTAGTACTGTACATCTACATCTATCCAAACTGACGTGTCCTTGCAAAAATGTTGATGACGTCATCGTAAAATTTTTGTAAAATGCCCTGCTACAAAAATGTAATGAGAAAAAACATAATAGGTATGCAGTCGTCATGTTTCCGACCGCGAGGGAAGTAGTGTCTAAATCCTTTAGACCAATTTTTTTAAAAAACATCCGACAATTCCATAAAAAATCGCTCAAAATCTAGCACATCTAAGAACTATAATTACAAAACATAAGATTCGTAAGTTGTGCAGAATATGTTGAAAGAGAAATAATATGGAAAATACAGATACAAAAATGAATCAAACAGAAATTAATTTCTATGAAACTTCAAAATATAACGTAGATGAACATCATTTACAAAGAGGGTGAAATTTGCACTACTGCTATGATTCCAGCAGATTTTTCCTGAACTGATCCTATTCCTTTTATTAAATAAGGGCTGAAGTCTAAAGTGATAAGGCATACAGAAAAAAATCATTATGTAACCACATCAAATGTAACTATGTAAAAATTCTTTTCGGGGGTTCATCTTCTAATTCGTTCAGAGAAGTTCAAGAAGGAAGAGAGAGAGAGAGAGAGAGAGAGAGAGAGAGAGAGAGAGAGAGAGAGGGAGAGAGAGAGAGAGAGAGAGAGATCGTGATAACTGTCGAAAATGAAGAACAAAACGTTCAAGGTGACAATATAAATATTGCAAAAGGTTGCTATGTTATTGTTCAGTATCTAGGAAATTATATATATTATAAATAAACAAGATAATAATGAAACTTTTATAGAAGTAATAACCCTCAGTGGATTGAATCACTGGAAATGGCCTGCCAACATAAATGAAATGTACGACGCAGAAAATGTGACGAAAATTATTTTCGCGCTATTACCTGTCAATGGAAGGGGGATTTTAATGTGTCAAAATAATTATTCCATATGATAAGATATATGATTAGTTAACGTGGAATTCGAGCAGTCCCTTGGTGTGTTGTTAAACAGCAAAAATGTCTTAATATGTTTGTAGCACACAAGGACACAAACTCTACTCAATAACTTGATAAATAATAATGGTACTACCAAAGAAACAATACGATTTATGTTTAACTGAATCAATTATTTCACCGATTACTATAAATATCTACTGCTCTGATAATATTTATTTGCAGTAAAAGACGAGTTTTGAGTATATGCCTACAAACTAAAATTTTGAAAGTACATACATCCCACGCAAGATTCTACCTGCTACTGACATTCTGTTGTTTAGGAATATTTGCACCTTTATTATTGTCCATTCTTCCATCAAAGCGTGAAGAATATTTTTTTTTAAGTTTCTGTTAAAAAAGATATAAATAAATGGAAGAACAATGGAAAAAGTTATCAAAACTGCACGCAGCTTGTGGAACAGCAGCTCTTTTTCTAATAATAAATATGTGGTTAAATTCATTACGAAATTTAAAAATTCTTACACTTATTAAAATATGTTGTAGCAACTTGCATGTATTAAGAATTACTTCTTTGTCTTACATCTCACTCGGGATAAGCACGAAAAATCTTCCACCTACAAACGAGCACTACACGCCAAAGCAAGTGCCACTGACGAATAGACAAACACGAGTGAGAATGAGCGAGACCGAGAAGACGAATTGCAGATTATCGTGCATACGCACCGTATTTCGAGTAGGGCAACGTGTACAAGGTCAAGCCAATTCACAGACCCATAGGTCCCGCACCTGTGGATTAATAAGCCAACGATGAACAAGTATTTTCGGACAAACCGGTGTTGTTTTAAATTGCATCATGCGAGGTAGTCACAGTAAACTTCCAGTATACGTAAACAGATCTACATTGTAAGTGATAGTTAAGGGAAGTGTTGCAATAATTATTTTCATTGGCAAATTTGTACCATGTTTATGTTGGCATTTACGGCTCGTAGACTAGGGTAATTAATTACTGGACAAATACTATGTTAAATGTCTCCATTAGCAGGCTTTCATTTGTTACAGTCGATGGCTCAGTGACTGGTGCATCGATTTATTTCATCAATAATTATTATTCAGGATCACGAACGATTCAACAAATTTCCCCTAAATTCCTGCAGTAATACACACCATGCAGGGCTGTCATAAATATTTCCTACAACCAGTGACATGTTACATTTTAAAATGTTACAGATTTGCTACTTCTGTAAATATAGTAAACATTTTACTTCCTGAGCTAAGGAAGTATTGTAGGGTGAGTGGTTATTTTATATTCTCTCGATGGGTCATGGACCTCTGGACTGGAGTGCGGATTCAGTTTGTCGGTCTATTTGTCTGTTCTCCGTCCGTGAGGATTTTTGTTAGACAGATAATTTCCAAAACTACCGGACCGCGTGTTGTCAATGTTTAAATGGGTATTATAAATATCACGTAGATGGTAAAACGCTAACCAAAATTTGTAAAATCATCCCCACCAACAGTATGATGAGGTCATCTCAATATTGTACATAGGTTTTAAATTGCACGAAATAACATTCTCCTGCGCGTATAGTTTATGAATACGTGTTGAGTTTTTACCCAAGCACAGTGAAATTAAAAAAAAATTGGTCTAAAGAGTTTAGACAGTACTTCCCTCGCTGTCGGAAACTTGACGCCTGCATGGCTATTGTGTTTTTTTCTCATTACATTTTTGTTGTGTGGAATTTTAAAAAAAATTGCGATGACGTCATCAACATTTTTGCAAGGACACGTATATCAGTTGGGATAGATGTAGTGTAATACTAAGAATAAAATTATTGTATTCCCAAATTTTCGGGAAAATGCATTGGGTCGTTTTGAATATTGATTTGTTATAATCAATAAAATAACGAAACAATTTACTCACGTATACGGTGCCGGTGAGAGGCAACTGAAAATCGTTTATGTATAAGCATTCTTAATTTAAGATGACAAGCGTAACAGCATACGTGAGAGTCAAACAGAGAAACTGTAAACAAAACGACCATCGGTTTTATTGCTTCGACTTCCGCTTATTATATAAAACATTGGGTTTTATTTTAATTTTTTACGGTGGAATTCACAATTGGTTGATTATAAACATGTCTATTCCATATTCGCGGAACCTAGACAGCGCACAAAACAAATGCACGTCTGTAATGTTAAAGTCGATGTAAATAAGCGTGCTACCCTTATGTTTCAACCGAGTTTTTACTTTAAAAAATTTTGTGTCTACCAAATTGGGTTGGTCCAATGTAATACTAATAATAAGTGTTGCCTTTAATTTAATCAATAAAATAAATTGACTTCATTAATTTTTTTTGAGCCACCTCTTAAGAAAATCTAAAAAATATGAATGGAATGATAGATAAATCACGAGTACAAACTCATCATATTTTTTGCATTTTAGATAGGATTTATTCAGCAAAATTTAAGGGTGACGTCATCAATTTTTTTAGGAGGGATGAACAAATACATTTTGAACAAAAGTTTACCATGCTTATAATAACTTTAAAATATCTCCAAGATTTCAAAGCATTCACGCATTCATTAATTTTTTTGAGTCACCCTGTATATGCAAATCCAAAAAATATGATTGGAATGATAAATCATAAGTACAGACTCATCATATTTTGTACATTTTAGATAGGATTTATTCAGCAAAATTTTGGAGTGACGTCATCAATTTTTTAGGGGGGAAGAGCAAATACATTTTGATAAAAAATTTACCATGCTTATGATAACTTTAAAACATCTCCAAGATTTTAAAGTGATCGGTTCAGTAATTCCTGATTAAATCAATAAAATAAATTGACACATTCAATAATTTTTTTCAGTCAGCCTGTATATGCAAATCGAAAAAATTTGAATGGAATGATAAATCACAAGAAGAGACTCACCATATTTTGTACATTTTAGATAGGATTTATTCAGCAAAATTTTGTGGTGACGTCATAAATTTTTTAGGGGGGGACGACCAAATACATTTTGATCAAAAATTTACCATGCTTATGATAATTTTAAAACATCTTCAAGATTTCAAAGCATTCGGTTTTGTAGTTCCTGAGTAAATCAGTAAAATAAATTTTGCGCATTCATTAATTTTTTTGAGCCACCCTGTATATGCAAATCCAAAAAATATGAATGGAGTGATATATCACAAGTACAGACGCATCATATTTTGTACATTTTAGATAGGATTTATTCGGCAAACTTTTGAGCTGACGTCATCAAGGTTTTGGAGGGGATAACCAAATATATTTTGACCAAAGATTTATGATGCTCTTTAGAGCCTTAAAACATCCACAACATTTCAAAACATTCGGGTTAGCAGATTCAAAATTAAATTGCAAAATGTTGTTTTATAATTTTGATTTTTTTTCCAAAAATCTGGACGTCTCGGGTAAAAACTGAATTCGGAGTCGTAAACTACATGTGTAGGACTATGTTATTTTATACAATTTAAGACCCATTTACTATGTACAGTTTTGAAGTGACGGCATCGCATTAGTGGTGGGGATGATTAGACAAATTTTGGTTACCGTTTTACCATCTACATGATATTCCTAATATAAGTACAAAATTTCACAACAATCGGTCCAGCACTTTCGGAGATTATCTGTCTAATAAAAATCCGGTACGGCAGACAGACGGACAGACGGACAGACGGACAGACGGACAGACGGACGGACAGACGGACAGACAGACGGAAATGGGAGACCTATTTCTTTGTATTCTAGGGGTCATGAAAGATCGAGAAAACGTAAAAGTAGAGAGTCGGCCGACGGACTCGATTACAATACTTCCTTTGCTTACGCTCGGGAAGTAAAAAAACTATTTCTACGTAACATTCTTCCGATGTATGGACATAAACACTTCAAGTTGTTATTATTGCTGAGAGGCCATTTTTACTAATTGAGCGTAAACTAAGGAAGTATAGTAAATAAAGTAATCGAGACTGAGTCTCCCCTTAAGAAATTTTTGCCTTCCCTAGACAGTAATGGAGTCCATCGGGCAATTTGGTAGGTTCATATTTTCTCGATATTTCATAACCGCTAGACAAGGCCGCAGCTAGGGAGACGCTAGGAGATGCTGAGCCTCCCCGGGATCTAGACAAGTTGTAATTAACCAAATGTGAATTACAACATCGAAAATCAAAATAAAATGCAATGTTTTATTTAATAAGCAGAAGTCGAAGCAATAAAAATTGGTCTAAAGAGTTTAGACCTCCCTCGCTGTCGGAAACGTGACGACTGCATGCCTATTATGTTTTTTTTTTCACAGTAGATTTCAAAGCATTCGGTTTTGTAGTTCCTGAGTAAACCAATAAAATAAATTTACGCATTCATTATTTTTATGAGTCATCCGGTATATGCAAATTCAAAAAATATGAATGGAATGATAAATTACAAGTACAGACTCATCATATTTCGTATATTCTAGATAGGATTTATCCGGCAAACTTTTGAGCTGACGTCATCAGTTGTTTGGAGAAGATAACCAAATATATTTTGACTAAAAATTTATTATGCTCTTTATAACCTTAAAACATCTGCAAGATTTCAAAACATTCGGTTCTGTAGTTCCTGAGTAAATCAATAAAATATATTTACGCATTCATTAATTTTTTTGAGTCACCCTTTATATGCAAATCCAAAAAATATGAATGGAGTGATAAATCACAAGTACAGACTCAACATATTTTGTACAATTTAGATACGATTTATTCAGCAAAATTTTGTGGTGACGTCATAAATTTTTTAGGGGGACGACCAAATACATTTTGATGAAAAATTTACCATGCTTATGATAATTTTAAAACATCTTTAAGATTTCAAATCATTCGGTTCTATAGTTCCTGAGTAAATCAATAAAATATATTTACGCATTCATTAATTTTTTTGAGTCACCCTTTATATGCAAATCCAAAAAATATGAATGGAGTGATAAATCACAAGTACAGACTCAACATATTTTGTACAATTTAGATACGATTTATTCAGCAAAATTTTGTGGTGACGTCATAAATTTTTTAGGGGGACGACCAAATACATTTTGATGAAAAATTCACCATGCTTATGATAATTTTAAAACATCTTTAAGATTTCAAATCATTCGGTTTTGTAGTTCCTGAGTAAATCAGTAAAATAAATTTAGGCATTCATTAATTTTTTTGAGTCACTCTGTATATGGAAATCGAACAAATATGAATGGATTGATAAATCACAAGTACAGACTCATCATATTTTGTACATATTAGATAGGATTTATTCGGCAAACTTTTGAGCTGACGTCATCAAGTTTTTGGAGGGGATAACCAAATATATTTTGACTAAAGATTTATGTTGCTCTTTATAGCCTTAAAACATTTGCAACATTTCAAAACATTCGGGTTAGCAGATTCAAAACTAAATTGCAAAATGTTGTTTTATAATTATGATTTTTTTTCCAAAAATTTTGACGTTTCGGGTAAAAACTCAATTCTGAGTCGTAAACTACATGTGTAGGACTATGTTATTTTATATAATTTAAAACCCATTTACTATGTACGAGTACAATTTTGAAGCGACGTCATCGCATTAATGGTGGGGATGATTAGACAAATTTTGGTTAGCGTTTTACCATCTACATGATATTCCTAATATAAGTACAAAATTTCGCAACAATCGGTCCAGTACTTTCGGAGATTATCTGTCTAATAAAAATCCGGGACGGCAGACAGACGGACAGACGGACAGACAGACGGAAATGGGAGACCTATTTCTTCGTCTTCTAGGGGTCATGAAAGATCGAGAAAACGTAAAAGTAGAGAGTCGGCCGACGGACTCGATTACAATAATTCCTTTGCTTACGCTCGGGAAGTAAAAAAGTCTGCTACCATACATGGTGGACCTGATTATATTGTTTCCTTTTGTTGATTAAATCGAAATTCAAGAACGACTCACGACGATTCAGTACCATTATTCTTAATATTACACTGCATCTACTTCTCTAATTTAAAATTTAACCTTTAATAAACATATTTCGTGAATAAAACAAACTATTCTTATTTCAGTTAACTTTATAGCAAATGCTCCCATTTAAAATGTTTTTTCTTAAACAAATAACCTTTTTGAAATTTCCCGAGAAATTTGCTAACGAAATTAACTTGCAAGTAGTTTAAAACATAATACTGTAAGAAGAGACTACTTGGCAACATGACTGCAGTTAATCGCATTCAAATGTTTTTTTTAGTCAGATAAACTTGTTTACAATTTCTGTGGTTATTTAGATTAAATGGTAGTTATTAATAATTCGCCAGACATTGCACTTCAAAGCTGATAACAACGTAGATATGTGAGTATGCTTATCTTATTTCTAGAGTTGCCACATTCACCATTGTTAAAAAGAGGAACAATAAAGCATTATTTATAACTTTTAACAACTTCATTTATTAGCCAAAATTAATATACTGTTACGAAATAAACCCATACGCCGCCCCGATACGACGCCTATGGGTTTTTCCAGTATGTGTGTCGATGATGGGTGATCGACGGCCAAACGGCGCTCGCTAGAGTGATGACGACCCACAGAACAATGCAATCACCCACCTATGATGGTCAAACACCGTGGTCATTATACAAAAATCAGTTTGAGGCAGCAGCGACAGCGAATCTTTAAGAGGAAGAACAGAAGGCTATAGCAGCCCTAGAGATACTTACTTCAACCCCTGTCTGACGAAGATGTAAACAAATATAGTGCCTTAACTACTGCTCTAGAACTGCGATTTGGGGATGAACATCTAAAGCAAGTTTTTGCCAGGGTAGTCCTACGCTTTGAAGAAATGAAGAGTTCAAACTGAATCAGCGTTGTATTAAAGCGAAGCCTGCAGGATTGATCGTTTATCAGAACTGCAAACACTGCGACGAGGTTGAGCAGCTGAAAGCACGGTCAACCGCAGGAAGAAAGCAGTTGTAGAAGATGGTAAATGGACTACAGCTCGGTGTAGAAAGAACCAGAAGGAAGACGAGGATATTGGGTCGCTCCTCAAATAGAAAGAAGATGGGATAGAACGAGCTGGCTGGTCGGAAATATCAGATGAGTCACCTTCTTTCAAGGCATTATGGTCTCAATGGGACTCCTTGCATGTCGAGAACGGATTGCTGAAGCCTGGGAGAGTCCGGATGGAAGGCATGTTACTATGCAGTTGGTGGTTCCGGCCACCAGAACCAAGGAAGTAAATCGAGAGATGCACAATGGGATTTCTGGTGCTCATTTTGGAATCAACCACCGATGCAACCACACAACGTCGGTTCGCCTTTTAGAAGAACCGCAGTAGACGTAGCAATCCCCTTCCAGTGATCGAAAAATAGAGTGGCGAGTGATGGAATGAAGACATGTTACGATCTTCGGGACAACTCAGTAGGATTTCAGGCGGGAGATTTGCTATAGCTTTATAACCACCGAAGAAAGAACTGTCGTGTCGAGGATCAACGAAAGGAAAATGAAGATTGTTCACTTAGGCCGCCTCATGAAGTACCACAGTGACACCGTTGACGTTTCTGATCGGGACGATGAGAATTAAGGAGGGGGCAGTGTTACGAAATTAACCCATACGTCGCCCGATACGGCGCCTATGGGTTTTCCTAGTATGTGTATCGATTATGGGTGACTCATCGACGGCCGAGCGACCCTTGCTAGAGCGGAAGTCGCGATGGATTCCAGAAAGACCCCGATCGCACATCTAGAAGGAAGTATGAGTTTAAATAGAGGCCACCTTCAGGAACGAGTCAGTCGAGGTAGTCCAAACAACGAGAGCTGAATTCAGTTAACAAAACCCGTTGTGCCGGAATCATTTTGTAGATAAGCGCTCTGTAATTAGTCGTGTAAATCCGAGTTACTAAAAAATAATTGTTGAGTTTAACCCACGCCGATTTTGTTCACCGTTCAACGTAACAATACATTCAATAACTTCTGACCAAAACACATACAATAATTACTTTCTCGAAATGTGCTGAGTACCACACAAGTGCCAAAAGTAACGACTGGCCTTAAAAATATTTTTATTTTTTTCTATTTAATTTATAAATATGTACTCAATGAATGCAAAAACTAACTCTCATTGAATTTATTTTCACATAATGTTCATCATATTAAGTGTGGAGATAATTTATATGATAAAGAGAACAAGAATATAACAGAAAAGACGATAGTGCAAAACTTTGATGAATCAAAGGATACCAAGGAAACGAAAAGAATGTAAAAGCTGGCAAAACGACAAACACAAGCTTTCGGCACCTTTTTTTGTGAACCTGAGCCCACAGTAACACCCTTTTCGCAGTTTCAGACCATATGTTGACGAAATATTACCTGTCACTACCTAGGGTGCATCTGTACAATCTGGTAGAATTTCTCACGAATCACCAGTTGTTCAGCAACCACCCTACGGACAATAAAAGTTTGCGAACTTCATTGGTAGTAGTAGTACTAGAATGGGCAACATTTTTGGTGAACGTCCATCTCTTCTAGCTACAAGGAATTCATACTCGGACGAATTTGGATTTAGAAAGAACGATTAAAAACTAAAGTCTACATATTAAATAGCGTATCAGTTCAGAACACAGGCTTATTTATGTAAAATTACAAGAACACGTACTAGAAATATTTAGATAGAAAATTCTAACATGTTGCCCTTTTATTTAAACTTATCTTGATACCATTATTCGATTTGAGAACTGACTCCGCCATCAACTGTAAGTCATGTTGCGGCACTGCAGGTTGAAGTTCAAATTTAATTTAATTAATTAAATACCGTATTCTAAATCTGTGTCCGGCTGTCTACTAATTAGTGGAACTGATGGATAAAGTCGTAACGTTTCCTTAATTACTTGTTCCAAATACTTCATGCTTTGTAGGTGGGCGTATGTAACCTTAGGCTTTCTATCTTCTTTAAATATTAGTTGTTGTTCTTCAAATGCAGATTGCTAAACAAAGTAGATAATATGGTATGTATATAGTATGATTTCATTATCTCACCTGTACATCAGGGTAACTTGCAAGACAGAAAAGTGTAAAGCTAATAGCGGAAGCTGTAGTATCGTGGCCCTAGAATTGTTTTACTTGTTTAATACATATAACACAGGTATATAGGAATAGAAACCGCAAACATAAAAGTGTCAACTTCCTCTCTTATGTCAACCTTACTTAACGGTTGTCCATCAATGGTAGCCTCTAATAGCAAGTCTAGAAATGCTTTCTTTTTTTTGGTTTCAGAATTGTCCTCTTTAGTGTGTTTCTGTAACTCTTGATATCGCTTGTTTATGATACTATTTGCTTGATCGTGCAAAATACGAATCGCTTTCTTCTCCATGTGGTAATTACGAGTTAGCATATAAGTCAAATCCAGCATTTGCAAAGGTTGAAGTGACCGCTCCATTATAATTCTGCACATTTCTTTCACACTTTTTACATACTCTGAACCACTATCATCCTGGGCATTTATACTGATTCCCATTGTAGTTTCTGAAAACAGATTGCAGTTTATTACTGCAAAAAGAACAAATGGGTAAAAAAAATAAATACTTTTTTTGTTTGAACTTAAAGCTGATATTCTGTACAACCACAATTATTTTTATAATAGTTATTTATTATACAAGCGGTTAAAGTGAATGTTTAATGAGCGGTCAGTTTAAGGCGAGAGCGGCGTATGCCGCGAGCGCCTTAAGACCGCGAGTGTAATACAAAATTTTATTCAATTTTGACAACCCCAAGTCCAAAATTGTGAAAAAATTGGTGATTCAAAGTTCAGACTCGAGAAACGTCAGAATTGACAGCGACCAAATAAAAGTTTTATATGCGTAGAATTTAGTGTACAATATCAGGTGTGTGTGTGTAGTATGTGACTCTGGCGACGGTGTTTGTTTATTTTAAACAAACTAAAATTATCGAAAAATTGCAAAATCATGCAAGATTCTAACGACACTTAAAGGGGTCTATTTTGTAACTCTTAACGATCTCGCTAGAGCATCGTTAACTTACGATAATCGTTCCCATAACGATTTTGGGACTGATAGCGATTTTGTAACATCTATCGTCTCGTTACATAGCGATCGTATCGTTAGAATGTCATCGTTCCGGAACGATAGGTTTCAGCTCACCGTTAGAAGTGTCAGAACACGTTAGAAAAGTATTTATACAATGAAGAGGAACGTTTTGGTGCAAATATGGGTAGAGAAGGTAAATGTAAGTAATTAATGTATGTTTGGATTAGGTTGATAACTTATTATATATTTTTTTTACTGCAGAGACAGAATCAGAAATTTGT
Source organism: Zophobas morio (assembly GCF_036711695.1). Taxonomy (NCBI): domain Eukaryota; kingdom Metazoa; phylum Arthropoda; class Insecta; order Coleoptera; family Tenebrionidae; genus Zophobas; species Zophobas morio. The sequence goes on from NW_026972122.1 coordinate 14,013,924, forward strand.
CTCGGGTCTTAAGAAATGTAAACCACCCCTTGATCGTTCGAGAAGAAACCTTTAGGAAGACCTACCAACTGTAATGGGAAGCGGCGAGAGACACATTTCCAGAAATACTGCCTCAGAGTTCTGTATTATTCACCAGAAGTTGCAGGAAAAATTACATACTCATGTGCTGTTTCACACAATCTTACGCATAAGAAATATCGAAAATGACGAGATCAATATTGTCTATGACAAGGAGAACGATAATAATGAAGAACTTGAATATGAAGAACACAATTTACTACATGAATGGCATATCACAAGAAATAATTTAATAATACAGCATTTTCAATAATGTATTTATTATTTTTTTTACAACATAATGAAATTATTAAACAGTTCCTCTTTCACATAGTCTTAAATTTCTGGCCTTCTTTCAAACATTGAATTTCCAATCTACAAATCTCTGGAACACACAGTGACGTTTACTTACCAGGCAGTACATTGTAATTAGAGTGCCCTATGTTATATTCTTGGTGTACTAAAAAACACAGAGGTTATGGTTTATTGTGTAACAGTATTTATAAAGATTAAACATCTCAGTTCTCATAATTGATTGGTCATGACTAAACAAGATGTTCACTTTGTCATAACCAAAGTGTTGATGTAAGCAGAATAATTGCTAATAGTTGTACGATAAATTATAGTAAAGTACACATTTTTAAAAAGAGTGTTCGGGAAATTCATTAATTACACATACCTCTCTGAACTGCTGAACACTTTTGTGGTCCTCCCACAGAATTTAGTTTTGCTACCAACCCTTCCCATATCTTTTCTAAAAGATCTGGCTTGTCCGCTACGAACTTTTGGGCCCTAAAATCTACATTACCTTCTAACTCCTCCACATACAACTCATGTTACTCTTGGGTAATACGCTGGGCCCTTTTACGTTTTTCCATTGCTCCCGTGAACGTATTGTAAACTTAATTTCGTGTTAGTGTGATTATTTTGATGTTTTTCTTTTATAATTATTGTTTACTTACATGTTATAAGTTCAAAAATTTGTCCAAACTTCAATCAGTAGCAAAACAAATGTCATATGTCACAACAGAGAACAACGTAATCTAGACGCTACACAAATTTAAATACTACCGATTCTAAAAACATTAGATTCATCGTTCCGCTAACGATTTCAAAGCTTTACGATTACGATAGTGTTTATAAAATTGGAAATTTGTACAATCTCGCTAAACTGATTTTACGATTGCTTCTAACGATTATCGTTTGGGAACGAGATCGTTCCGGAGCGATAAATTACAAAATAGACCCCTTTACTCCCAGAAAAGACCAGGGACCCTACTCTTGACTTCGCTGAGTTTTCTCACTGGTGACAAAAGTCATGTGTTTAATTTCACTAATTTGAATAAGGGGTCTATTTTGTAATTTATCGCTCCAGAACGATCTCGTTCCCAAACGATAATCGTTAGAAGCAATCGTAAAATCAGTTTAGCGAGATTGTAAAAATTTCCAATTTTATAAACACTATCGTAATCGTAAAGCTTTGAAATCGTTAGCGGAACGATGAATCTAATGTTTTTAGAATCGGTAGTATTTGAATTTGTGTAGGCTGTGGATTACGCTGTTCTCTGTGTGACATTTGTTTTGAAAGTTAGTAAAATTTTGTGAAGTTATAACTTATAGCATGTAAGTAAACAATAATTATGAAAGAAAAACATCAAAATAATCACACTAACACGAAACTCAGTTTACAATACGTTCACAGAAGCAATGGACAAACGTAAAAGGGCCCAGCGTATCACCCAACAGCAATACGAGCTCTATGTCCACGAGTTAGAGAGTAACGCCGATTTTAGGGCCCAAAAGTTCGTGGCAGACAAGCCAGATCTTTTGGAAAAGATCTGGGAAGGGTTGGTGGCCAAACTCAATTCTGTGGGAGGACCACAGAAAAGTGTTAAGCAGTGGAGAGAGGTATGTGTAATTAATCACCCAAACACTATTTTTAAAAATGTGTACTTTACTATAATTTATGCTACACTTAGCAATTATTCTGCTTACACCAACACCTACCCTTGTTTTAGATGAAGTGAACATAGTGTTTACTCATTATCAGTCAATTATGAGAACTGAGAAGTTTTATGTTTATAAATACTGTTACACTATAAACCATCACCTCTGTATTTTTTAGTACAACACCAAGAATATAACATAGGGCAATCTAATTATAATGTTACGTATGTCTGGTACCCAAGTAAATTTCACTGTGTTCCAGAGATTTGCAGATTGGAAATTTAATGTTAGGAAGAAGGCGAGGAATTTACGACTGTATGAAAGAGGAACTGGAGGTGGAGAAGCTGCTGCAGGTACTTTAACAGACCTGGAGCAGCGACTCCTAGGTATTACGGGGAAAGTCGTTGTTGCGGGGTTGGTTTCGTTACCTGAATTAGGTGTACCACAATGTAAGTATAAGAAATATTTGTTTGAAAAATGTTGAACAATAAAACAAAGACACATTATTCGTGAAAAATATGGCACGAGTTCATGTGGAAAAATTTTTTTGGTATAGTTCAGCTAAAGATAATAGTGCATATAGTGTTTTGATTGGTTAAGTAGTTTTTAGAACATTATCTTCTAACTGCCCATTCACAATTGACATAAGGCATAAGAACGAGAGCATAACATAATTTACGTTTTTGGTTTGTGTCTGGGTTATGCTTATGTACGTTCACAGTGGACAGAGTGAACTCTGTAAGAATTGTTAAACTGCGCAAACGCAGAACAGAATAACTGCCGGCTAAGCATAGGCTGTGAAGTACCAAGTGCCACCTGTTAAAGGGAATTCAATAGCAGCATTGAAAAGTCCCTAGATTTTAACATAATTTTGACATAATCTGTGCACAAAGTTGAACTTATTTCAACTTTGTGTACGCACTCAAGGATTACATAAAACGTTCATAAGCATAAGAATTAAGTTCGTCCACTGTGAATACGTTTGCGTATACGTTTTCCATCGTTTCAACTTTATATATTTATGTAAGCTTTATGTACTTGTTATGCCTTATGTCCATTGTGAATGGGCAGTAATACTTTGGAGTCGTAATCGTATTATGTATCTGTATCCTTTACAACAGCGTTCTTTCAATATTTAATTACATTTTTTTAATAAAGTCCTAGGTCATGGCAGTGAGAACAGTGTAGACTTTGATGATCCCGGTGATCCCATTGAAACCGATACTTTTCCCATACCTGCCTACGATACACCTCCTGCTGCCCCACCCAACGTCATTCCTTCGACATCCAAAGATAAACCCGTCCCAAAAAAAATATATAAAAATAAAACGTTGAGTTCGTCACTAAAATCAGTCCTGGAAAAAAATGACGGAACTTTAGAAGAAATTAATAACAACTTAAAAAAATTGGTTGAGTTAAAAAAGCGGGAAGTGTTATTAAAAGAAATGAAATTTAAATTAAAATATCCTAGTGTAAATTTTGATGTTTTGGACAATTCTGTTTAATAGTTTAATTATTTTGTTTTAAAAAAATAAATATATTATTGAAAATGTTGTAGTATTAAATTATTTCTTGTGATGCGCCCTTCATGCAGTAAATTGTGTTCTTCATATTCCAGTTCTTCATTATTGTAGTTCTCATTGTCATAGACAATGTTGATTTCGTCATTTTCAATATTTCTTATCCGTAAGATATTGTGTAAAACAGCACATGAGTATATAATTTTCCCTGCAACTTCTGGTGAATAGTGCAGAACTCTGTCTTTGAGCAAACACCTAAAATATGATTTCAGCAGACCAATACAACGTTCAACACAGTTCCTCGCACGAATATGTGCTTTGTTGTAACGGCCCTCTGGTGTATTATCTTCAGCTCCAATGATAGGGGTCAAAAGAAACGGTGCTAAAGGATACCCTGAATCTCCTAAAAGCCATGTTGTTCTATCGCCCTGCATATGGTTGTTTCTCATAATTTCCTTAACATTACTCATCATCCAAACGGCACTGTCGTGAACTGACCCGGGAAAACGAGCATTGATATTTAAAATTTTCAAATTAGAGTCGCATATTAGCTGACAGTTTATGGAATGACTGTTCTTTCTGTTCACATACACTCTGCCAGGATGAACAGGATGTTCTGCAGGAGGGGGAAAAATAAGAATATGAGTTCCGTCAATGCATCCCTCTATACCGGGAAACCCAAATTTTTCGTAAAATCCCGCTTTCACGGCGACAGCCTCTTGCATATCTCTGGGAAACTGTATGTATCTTGGAGCAATTTCCACTAAAAGGTTTGTTACCTCCTTCAGAGATTTGCTGACTACACTTTGCGAGACGGCGCAGTGTTGATCTTTGCCCACAGATTTTTGGTAACTTCCTTGGGCAAAGAAATGTAAGGAAACCATAAATCTTACAACTGACGGAGTTCTTGTTGCCCTCCTTCCTCGTTCCATTCGCGGCAGTATTTCTTGAAATACATCCCTTGCCGCTTGCCTTGACAGTCGGTAGGTCTTCCTAAAGGATTCTTCTGGAACGAAGAAGGGGTCGTTTACATCTCTTAAAAACCGAGACAAATTTCTCATTCTGTCCCTGCAGTAAAAAAAAATATATAATAACCTAATCCAAAAATACATTAATTACACTTACCTTCTCTCTACTTCTACCAATATTTGCACCAAAACGTTCCTCTCCATTGTATAAATATTTTTCTAACGTGTTCTGACACTTTTAACGGTCAACTGAAACCTATCGTTCCGGAACGATGACATTCTAACGATGCGATCGCTATCTAACGAGACGATAGTTGTTACAAAATCGCCATCGGTACCAAAATCGTTATGGAAACGATTATCGTAAGCTAACGATGCTCTAGCGAGATCGTTGAGAGTTACAAAATAGACCTCTAAGTGTCTACTCGTGACAACCTGTGAGATGATAAATCTCAGCCAATGAGTTATTTCACCAAAATATGTGGCAACGGAGTGGGAATTAAAAATGTATCGAACAAACGAGAAGCGAATAATTGACAAGTGACAAATTTTTTTGAAGTTCGAGCGCAAAAACTTTTAATTATTGAATACAATGAAAATAACGGAAATACAGAAAGACATCTTGGTCAAATTTGTGAAAAGTAATCCAGGTTTGACGTCTGGGAAGTTTTCTCCAACTTTTACAACAAAAAAGACAGAAGAGTTTTTGACAACTGGTGTGCGTGCTTCGGCTTGTTCTTCTTGAGGCCCATGCACATCGTCATCAAATAACCTTTAAAATAAGTTTCTGAATTATTATCTAGACGATTTCGGTACTATCACGAATATTAATTTCTCCCAAATCTTCAGGCGGAGGAATGTTATTTTGAATGCACAAATTGTGAAAAACCACACAAGCGTTTATAATTTTTTGCACTCATGATCTTTTTTGATGGCTTTCGTGCATTCACCAGGGTGCGGGAGTTCGAACTTTCCGCACACGTGCATTTTAACTTCCCGTTGCCATGGTAACCTTAAAATACTCGCGTAGTGTCAACATTGTGATGTGTTGACGGCGCCATTGTTTATAAATAACTCACAGTTAATTTCTTCAGTTTAAAGGTTTATTCGTTGCAAAAAATATTGTACACAACACGTTCGTGAGCCTGCTTCCCGCATTCACGCAAATGCGGCACTCCCTTCGGCGTGCCGCAAACAAGCGTTCATGCGGGAAGCAGGCGATCCCGAACTAGTTGTGTAAATTACTATTTACAAAATAAGAATAGTGTATAAAAGAAATACATCCTAAAATGTGAAAAGGTGAATGAAAAAAAGTTTTGACGGCTTATTTGACTAATTATATTATCAAATAGACTTGTATCAGTCTTAAAATTGTCGATTTCAGAGCTTAACGACGATGTCATTAATCGGATAATCGATATCTGTAGAAAATTTCGTATAGAGTGTTAAGACAGCTATAGATTGAAATATAGCAACATCGCAAAAGTGTACGTGCATGCTTGTCAAACATACACATAACCTAACCATCTTCTGACTAGGACTAGAAATTGTTGTATTGTTATAGGTACGGGCAATGTAATAATATAATTTGATTAATTTGCTTTGAACCATTTGTGTATCGTATATCTAAACTTTTTAAATTTCCAACAAGACAGCCAAATGACAGCGAGTACTTCCTTTCGACAAGCGTTGTTGCCTTGTCGTGACAATTTCTACCGACTCTGTTCTAATTGATCCAACATAATTTCAGGGAACATAAAGAAGCGTCATAGTTTAAATCAAATAACGATTGAGACACAGTATGTTGAGGACTCCTCAATTTGTGTTGTCTAAACTAGCAATAAAATTAACTAGAAGAAATGTCATAACATTTTTAACGGCGCCTTTTACTTTCGACAAACTGAGACCAGATTTACCAGAATATTAAAAGTTGCTTAGGACTGTTTTCTTCACTTTAATTCAGGTCAAACGGATTACAATTATTTGTGAAACAAGTTTTTAATTGGCATCGACTATTTAAATTTGGTCCTTGCCTTTGGTAGTTGGGGATTCCAATGTCAAAAGGGCAAAATCAGCCTGTATGTCACATATATATTAATCTATGATAATTTCGTGCAACATTTGAAAAACCAACCTCGAAAAAGTTGTGAGTAGACTATTTATTTTCACTTACATTTTCTCAGCAAAGTCAACCTTATTTTCAAACAAGAAAATTAACTATAATTATATTTTCTTTTCTGCCTGAAATTTCACATGAAAATACTAAGAAAAATCTTCTGCTTGTTTGTAACAAGTACTGCGTCTCAAAATAAATGCCACTGACAAATCATCAACACGAATGGGAATGCAGGAGACCACAAGTTGCAGATTACAGTTGCCCACACACCGTGTTCAGAGCACAGCAACCTATACAATTTCTAGTCAAATCACAGACCCATACACACTTGTTTTCGCGCGACGTCAATAATAATACTGGTTTACAAATTTAAACTTGTTTTCATATCCAAAAATAAAACAATTATTTTTTACTTTTAAATTACTTACTGATAACAAGTTCAAAAACGGATAATCTTTATCACGTCAGCTTTTTCATGAATGCAAAATAATGAACTTTGCTTTACGTTCACGTTAGTGTTAAACTGATTCATGTTAATGCACCATTGTCGCATAAAAAATGTCTTCGAGATCGTGCAAAGTAAGTTTTGTTACGTTTGTGGTAAAATTAAAACACCTAAAGCGGGAAGACCTATTTCAAATATGCTTAAAAAAAGGTATCAAGATTTTTGGGACAAAATATGTTAGGGGATTACTGTTGGTCTATTATAAGGAAAAATAACAGTAGGTACTGTCAACAAAAGAAACGCTAGTGTTTATAATATATACTGGGTGTTGCTTTTATTTGATACAACCCCTGTAACTTCTTTATAAACCTGTAGTTCTTTGAGCAAATTTGTATCATTTTAAAAGATCTTTGTGATGCCAAACTCACATTTTTATTATCAGTTCCGGTAGAAAAATCAAAAGCAACCGATATTCTAAAATTCAATAAAATAGGCGAAAAAATCATATTTATTGATGACAATCTAGTAACTTGAAAAATTGACACTTATGTCATTTCTTTACGTAAATGATGTTTTAAAATGATTCAAATTTGCGCAAAGAACATGTTCATATTTAAAAATAAAAAATTACAGGAGTTGTATCAAAGAAAAGAAATACGGGGTAAATAAAAAATAATTTATAAACATATAAATATTTCAAAAACCTGACGTGATGGATTTTTTCTGCTTTCAGATTTGAATTTCCCGAACCCAAATTCGTTGGATTCAACTATTTTTGTTTTTGGATATAAAACCTTTTAAACTGATAATTAGTATCGAAGCGGTTGGCTGGCACGTGGGCAGTGGCGCTGTTTAAATTTCCAAAAATGGTAATTATAAAAAAGCGAATCTGAACACCACTAGTCGGTTGAATACCACTTCAGAAAGACAGCAAGTGTACACTGAAACCCAAATTGAAGCATCCGAAGCATTATTATTGAGTCTATCAAATGTTCCGCGCAGCCTACTGATTTACAGCGCTGCGCAAAGTATACTACTAAGTATAAGCTGTGTTACTGAAAAGGTATATTTTTCGCCACGTTCTGTATATTTGATGGTTTACTATGTTGTAGACTTTCATTTTTTAAATTGCTTACAATGATCTCAGTAAATGTTTGGATCCATTTATTTTATGGATTTTTTCGAGAACGGTTGAAAAAATGTAAAATTTGATGCATATACCACATATAACATATTAACGTAGAAAGAGTATGGAATTCCTGTATTTTAGATTTGGAACATACGGAAGTTTTTTTCCCATATTAAATGGAAGTTACTTAGGTGCAGCAAGTTATTTAAACCATTTATTAATTGTCTATGTAAGTATTTGTGTACATTGACGATACTCCATTTTCACATCTCTATAATATTTTTGGGAAGGAAAGTTAAAAAATCTCCAATATAACTTAGGGAACGGTGAAAAAGAAAAATAAATATATGTATTAATTAATTCATTAAATTTATGAGCAAAAAATTTTTCCGAGAAATTACTTTTTCGCCATACGTATGTTGCATTTTTATAACGAAATTTAGAAATAGAAAGTCAGGTTTACAATAATGTGTCGTTTCTAGGGTTACATCAGAACTGTAATATTACTTACACGCCCATGGTCTTGTAATAAGCGAAAAAGGTATAAATACCTAGAAATGAAAACTTTTAAATTTTAATTTATTTTGTGGTTGAGTGGCCTCATAATTCCCGTTTGACGCATCGGAAATCATTCATACTCTGTCACATTACGGCACGATTTCAGATTATGGCACAAAGATGATGCCATGGCGACGGGTTGGAACACCTTAATGTGACTCGATCTTAAAGTGTGTGACAAAGAGTAACTTTTATAAAATAGAAATATATGTGTCCTTTTTAGGCTCCTACAGTCGATCTTATTATGCAAAAGATGGTACAGAAATTTTAAAGAATTTATGCCTCTTCTAAGTGTCGAAGTAAGAAATGTAATACGTTTTCTCGACCTTTCATGACCCCTAGAGTACAAAGAAATAGGTTTTCCGTTTCCGTCTGTCTGCCGTCCCCATTTTTACTAGACAGATAATTTTCGAAAGTACTGGACCGATTGTTGTCAAATTTTGTATTTATATTAGGAATATCATGTAGATGGTAAAACGCTGACCAAAATTTGTCTAATCATCTCCACTAATAATGTGATGACATCACTTCAAAAGTGTTGATAGTAAATGATAAATAAATGGTATAAAATAACATAGTCCTACACAATACATGTAGTTTATTACTCTGTGTTGAGTTTTTACCCAAAACGTCCAGATTTTTGGAAAAAAATCAAAATTATAAAACAACATTTTGCAATTTAATTTTGAATCTACAAAACCGAATTGTTTGAAATCTTATAGATGTTTTAAAGTTATGATAAGCATAATAAATTTTTAATCAAAATATATTTGCTTATCCCCTTCAAAAAATTTATGACGTCGGCTCAATATTTGGCCGAATAAATGTTATCTAAAATGTGCAAGATATGATGAATCTATACTTGTGCTTGAGATTTATTATTCCATTCATATTGTTTGGATGTGTTTATACAGGATGACTCAAAAAAATTAATGAACGAGTGAATTTATTTTATTGATTTAATCAGGAACTCAAAACCGAATGCTTTGAAACCTTGGAAATGTTTTAAAGTTATCATAAGCATGGTAAATAATTTTGATCAAAATGTATTTGTTCGTCCCTCCCTAAGAAACTGATGACGACAAAATATGATCAGTCTATATCGTCTATATTGCAAAACTCAATGCTTTAAAATCTTGTAGACGTTTTAATGTCACTGCAATCATAGTAAATTGTTAATCAAAATAAATCTGTTTATTCCCTCAAAAAATTGATGACGTTATCTCAAAATTTTGCCGAATAAATTCTACCCAAAATGTACAAAATATGACCAGGTTTTACTTGTGCTTTATTTATTTATTTATTTGTTTATTTATTTTATTACTTCCCGAGCGTAAGCAAAGGAAGTATTGTAATCGAGTCCGTCGGCCGACTCTCTACTTTTACGTTTTCTCGATCTTTCATGACCCCTAGAATACGAAGAAATAGGTCTCCCATTTCCGTCTGTCTGTCCGTCTGTCCGTCCGTCTGTCCGTCCGTCTGTCCGTCCGTCTGTCCGTCCGTCTGTCCGTCCGTCTGTCCGTCCGTCTGTCCGTCCGTCTGTCCGTCCGTCTGTCCGTCCGTCTGTCCGTCCGTCTGTCCGTCCGTCTGTCCGTCCGTCTGTCCGTCCGTCTGTCCGTCCGTCTGTCCGTCCGTCTGTCCGTCCGTCTGTCCGTCCGTCTGTCCGTCTGCCGTCCCGGATTTTTATTAGACACATAATCTCCGAAAGTACTCGACCGATTGTTGTGAAATTTTGTATTTATATTAGGAATATCATGTAGATCGTAAAACGCTAACCAAAATTTGTCTAATCATCCCCACCATTAATGCGATGACGTCACTTCAAAATTGTACATAGTAAATGGGTCTTAAATTGTATAAAATAACATAGTCCTACACATGTAGTTTACGACTCCGAATTCAGTTTTTACCCGAAACGTCCAGATTTTTGGAAAAAAAATCAAAATCATAAAACAACATTTTGCAATTTAATTTTGAATCTGCTAACCCGAATGTTTTAAAATGTTGCAGATGTTTTAAGGCTCTAAAGAACATCATAAATCTTTAGTCAAAATATATTTGGTTATCCCCTCCAAAAACTTGATGACGTCAGCTCAAAAGTTTGCCGAATAAATCCTATCTAAAATGTACAAAATATGATGCGTCTGTACTTGTGATATATCACTCCATTCATATTTTTTGGATTTGCATATACAGGGTGACTCAAAAAAATTAATGAATGCGCAAAATTTATTTTACTGATTTACTCAGGAACTACAAAACCGAATGCTCTGAAATCTTGCAGATGTTTTAAGGTCATAAAGAGCATAATAAATGTTTAGTCAAAATATATTTGCTTATCCCCTCCAAAAATTTGATGACGTCAGCTCGAAAGTTTGCCGAATAAATCATATCTAAAATGTGCAAAATATGATGAGTCTGTACTTGTCATTTATCACTCCATTCATATTTTTTGGATTTGCGTACACAGAGTGACTCAAAAAATTAATGAATGCGTAAATATATTTTATTGATTTAATCAGGAACTACAAAACGGAATGCTCTGACATCTTGCAGATGTTTTAAGGTTATAAAGAGCATAATAAATGTTTAGTCAAAATATATTTGCTTATCCCCTCCAAAAACTTGATGACGTCAGCTCGAAAATTTGCCGAATAAATCATATCTAAAATGTACAAAATATGATCAGTCTGTACTTGTGATCTATCACTCCATTAATATTTTTTGAATTTGCATATACAGGGTGATTCAAAAAAATAAATGAAAGCGTAAATTTATTTTACTGATTTACTCAGGAACTACAAAACCGAATGCTTCGAAATCTTGAAGATATTTTAAAATTATCATAAGCATGGTAAATTTTTGATCAAAATGTATTTGGTCGTCCCCCCTAAAAAATGTATGACGTCACCACAAAATTTTGCTGAATAAATGCTATCTAAAATGTACAAAATATGGTGAGTCTCTTGTGATTTATCATTCCATTCAAATTTTTTCGATTTGCATATACAGGGTGACTCAAAAAAATTAATGAATGCGTAAATTTATTTTATTGATTTAATCAGGAACTACAAAACCGAATGCTTTGAAATCTTGCAGATGTTTTAAGGTTATAAAGGGCATAATAAATTTTTACTCAAAATATATTTGCTATCTTCTACAAAAAACTGATGACGTCAGCTCAAAAGTTTGCCGAATAAATCGTATCTAAAATGTACAAAATATGATGAGTCTGTACTTGTGATTTATGATTCCATTCATATTTTTGGATTTGCATATGCAGGGTGACTCAAAAAAATTAATGAATACGTGAATTTATTTTATCGATTTAATCAGGAATTACAAAACCGAATGCTTTGAAATATTGGGAATATTTTAAAGTTATTATAAGCATGGTAAACTTTTGTTCAAAATGTATTTGTTCATCTCTCCGAAAAAAATTGATGACGTCACCCTTAAATTTTGCTGAATAAATCCTATCTAAAATGCAAAAGATATGATGAGTTTGTACTTGTGATTTATCATTCCATTCATATTTTTACTTCCCGAGCGTAAGCAAAGGAAGTATTGTAATCGAGTCCGTCGGCCGACTCTCTACTTTTACGTTTTCTCGATCTTTCATGACCCCTAGAAGACGAAGAAATAGGTCTCCCATTTCCGTCTGTCTGTCCGTCTGTCCGTCCGTCTGTCCGTCCGTCTGTCCGTCCGTCTGTCCGTCCGTCTGTCCGTCCGTCTGTCCGTCCGTCTGTCCGTCTGCCGTCCCGGATTTTTATTAGACAGATAATCTCCGAAAGTACTCGACTGATTGTTGTGAAATTTTGTACTTATATTAAGAATATCATGTAGATGGTAAATCGCTAACCAAAATTTGTCTAATCATCCACACCACTAATGCGATGACGTCACTTCAAAATTGTACATTGTAAATGGGTTTTCAATTGTATAAAATAACATAGTCCTACACATGTAGTTTACAACTCTGAATCGACTTTTCACCCGAAACGTCCAGATTTTTGGAAAAAAAATCAAAATTATAAAACAACATTTTGAAATTTAATTTTTAGTCTGCTAACCAGAATGCTTTGAAATGTTGCAGATGTTTTAAGGCTATAAAGAGCATCATAAATCTTTAGTCAAAAAATATTTGCTTATCCCCTCCAAAAACTTGATGACGTCAGCTCAAAAGTTTGTGGAATAAATCATATCTAAAATGTACAAAATATGATGAGCCTGTACTTGTCATTTATCACTCCATTCATATTTTTTGGATTTGCATATACAGAGTGACTCAAAAAAATTAATGAATGCGTAAATATATTTTATTGATTTAATCAGGAACTAAAAAACGGAATGCTCTGACATCTTGCAGATGTTTTAAGGGTATAAAGAGCATAATAAATGTTTAGTCAAAATATATTTGCTTATCCCCTCCAAAAACTTGATGACGTCAGCTCGAAAATTTGCCGAATAAATCATATCTAAAATGTACAAAATATGATCAGTCTGTACTTGTGATCTATCACTCCATTCATATTTTTTGGATTTGCATATACAGGGTGATTCAAGAAAATAAATGAAAGCGTAAATTTATTTTACTGATTTACTCAGGAACTACAAAACCGAATGCTTCGAAATCTTGAAGATATTTTAAAATTATCATAAGCATGGTAAATTTTTGATCAAAACGTGTTTGGTCGTCCCCCCTAAAAAATTTATGACGTCACCACAAAATTTTGCTGAATAAATCCTATCTAAAATGTACAAAATATGGTGAGTCTCTTCTTGTGATTTATCATTCCATTCAAATTTTTTCAATTTGCATATACAGGGTGACTCAAAAAAATTAATGAATGCGTAAATTTATTTTATTGATTTAATCAGGAACTACAAAACCGAATGCTTTGAAATCTTGCAGATGTTTTAAGGTTATAAGGAGCATAATAAATTTTTAGTCAAAATATATTTGGTTATCTTCTACAAAAAACTGATGACGTCAGCTCAAAAGTTTGCCGAATAAATCGTATCTAAAATGTACAAAATATGATGAGTCTGTACTTGTGATTTATCATTCCATTCATATTTTTGGATATATTTGCATATGCAGGGTGACTCAAAAAAATTAATGAAGGCGTGAATTTATTTTATCGATTTAATCAGGAATTACAAAACCGAATGCTTTGAAATCTTGGGAATATTTTAAAGTTATTATAAGCATGGTAAACTTTTGTTCAAAATGTATTTGTTCATCCCTCCTAAAAAAATTGATGACGTCACCCTTAAATTTTGCTGAATAAATCCTATCTAAAATGCAAAAAATATGATGAGTTTGTACTTGTGATTTACCATTCCATTCATATTTTTTAGATTTTCTTAAGAGGTGGTTCAAAAAAATTAATGAAGTCAATTTATTTTATTGATTAAATTAAAGGCAACACTTATTATTAGTATTACACCCCAACCAACCCAATTTGGTAGACACAAAATTTGTTAAAGGAAAAACTCGGTTGAAACATAAGGGTAGCACGCTTATTTACATCGACTTTAACATTACAGACCTGCATTTGTTTTATGCGTTCACTTGGTTCCGCGAATGTGAAATAGACATGTTTATAATCAACCAATTGTGAATTTCACCGTCAAGAATTAAAATAAAATCCAATGTTTTATATAATAAGCGGAAGTCGAAGCAATAAAACCGATGGTCGTTTTGTTTACAGTTTCTCTGTTTGACTCTCACGTATGCTGTTACGCCTGTCATCTTAAATTAAGAATGTTTATACATACACGATTTTCAGTTGCCCCTGATACGTATACGTGAGTAAATTGTTTCGCTATTTTATTGATTATTACAAATCAATATTCAAAACGACCCAATTCATTTTCCCGAAAATTTGAGAATATAATAATTTTATTCTTAGTATTACACTACATCTATCCCAACTGATATACGTGTCCTTGCAAAAATGTTGATGACGTCATCGCAATTTTTTTTAAATTCCCACTACAAAAATGTAATGAGAAAAAAAAAAGACAATAGGCATGCAGTCGTCAAGTTTCCGACAGCGAGGGAAGTACTGTCTAAACTCTTTAGACCAATTTTTTAGATTTTCTTAAGAGGTGGTTCAAAAAAATTAATGAAGTCAATTTATTTTATTGATTAAATTAAAGGCAACACTTATTATTAGTATTACACCCCAACCAACCCAATTTGGTAGACACAAAATTTGTTAAAGGAAAAACTCGGTTGAAACATAAGGGTAGCACGCTCATTTACATCGACTTTAACATTACAGACCTGCATTTGTTTTATGCGCTCACTTGGTTCCGCGAATGTGGAATAGACATGCTCATAATCAACCAATTGTGAATTTCACCGTCAAGAATTAAAATAAAACCCAATGTTTATTATATAAAACCTATGTTATTGCCTTAGATGTCGTTATTCGATGGATCCCGTCTTCATTTCCACCTCTCTATTGAAATCCTGGATCACTTAGAAAACGTATAAATAGTTACATTATCTGTTCAGAGAACTTTGTGCACCATATCTCATCTCGTTCTTATCTTCTAAAATATATTCAACATTATTTTCGGTAAACTGATAAAGTTTATGAAAATCACGAGTATAATTGTTTACTATACTTTTATTTGTACCTTCCATTGGAGTTATTTTTCAAGCACTGAAAACTTGAAAACCAACATGACGTATGACGTTATGAGGATAACCATGGAGATTAACGTCCATTATTCTGTTGTCATCACAGAAAATCCCTAGCCTTGTTATGCAGGGTTGCTGGTTCTTTAATAAAAAAAAGTTTACTTGGGCTTGAATAGCAAACCCTTCTGGTTCGGCATACAAGCTTGACTTTTGAGCCAATTCAATGACATTTTCTTGTTGATGTGACTTCCGTCTGGGTATTTGAAACATTTTCTATGCAGCGGTTTTTGTTTCAGCCCACTTGTTATATTGTCTACTTTGTGGGGTATTCCTTCGGTATTAGAAACATTTAAGAGTGTTTAGTTTTTGACCTTTTGATTATTTAAAAAGAATGTGTTAGCAGTTGAACACAGAATTATTTACTGCTTTCATTAAATTCTTTCCGTTTAACTGTGTCTTCAATAAAAAAGAATACCAATGTTCGGGTCTGGTTAATATATTTTGCATCTAAAATGCATAGTCAAAATGAATGATGTTCCGCTACAAAGAATATGACATTACATGACACTTGTCCTTGTTTAATACTTGCTTATTCCGATCGCACCATCTTGTAAATTTATTAAGTCTGAACTGGAGTTTAATGCACTCTTCAGCTGTAGCAATTGTCTGGGATATTTTAACTTCATCATCATCAGCATAAAGTGAATAGTTTACATTCAAGTCAACAGTTATTTATATCGTCAACAAACAGTGAAAAGAAGAAACACTCGATGTAACATAGGTATATATATATAAAGCCAGAATTGTGACCAAAGGAATGAACACATTGTTACCTGTTTCGTATGCACGACGCAAACAAGTGAACCAAGTTAGGTGTGAAGCTAAGGCGAATAATGCTTTTTAATTGAAACACCATGGTCCAACTTATTAAATGCTCTAGTAAAGATATTTTAACGTCCCTTTGTAACCCGTCGTCAATTCGTGATTGTGGAACAACTTGGATGAAACTATGTTGATGCTGTGAAGTAGGATGTGACTTCTGAAAATACAGGGTGAGTATTATAATAACGGGACCCTGACCAATTTTCAATGCAACACAACATACATCTATCAGTTATTACGAGATTCCAAAATAAACACATACGTTTTTAGGATCAACGTAGGTACTCTCCCTACTAGTTGTCACTGTTTCTGAAAGACGTCAATCAAAATTTCACAAATAAAATATTAAAAAAAAAACACCAACATATTAATTCAAAGAAATGTAATAAATAAATTGAACAATTAAATAAATTTAACTAGCGTAAGTACTGTTCAAAATGCCTTCCTTCCTGCGCAACACACAATTCGATGCGATTTCAGCAAGACAACAGGACGCGGGCAAGTGTTTCAGGAGATATTGCAGAACCTGCATTTCTAATTCTGGTTTTTAAATCTTCACAATTACGAATAGGACTTTGGTAAACTTTTTCTTTTACAACCCCCCAGAGGAAGAAATCTAAAGGTGTTAAATCGGGAGTACGAGGGAGCCATACATTTACACTGCCTCTGCCAATCCACTTATTTGCAAATGTCTCATCAAGGTAGTACCTAACGACTCTGTGATAATGAGGTGGTACCCCATCCTGTTGAAACCACAGCTGTTGTCGGAAGTTGAGAGGAACATTTTCTAATAACACCGGAAAATTATTTTCCAAAAATTGTCGATACCTGTCTCCTTTTAAGTTGCCTTCCAAGAAGTATGGGCCAATTACGAAATCTGCAGTCTACAATAATACCAGCCCACCCATTTATGGAATAAACATTTTGAAAATGAGCTATTCTGATCCAGTGTGGGTTATTTAGGGAGTAATAGTGACAGTTGTGCCGATTAATAGCCCCGGTATTGCCAAATCCTGCTTCATCGCTGAAGAAAACTTTGAATAAAAAATTGTTGTCCAACTCTAGTTGTCTTCTTCTTTTAGATCTTGTACTAATGTCACATGGTAAGGGTGGAACTTATTCGCTCTTAAAATTTTTTAAACAGAAGAATGAGATATCCCTATCTGTCGTGCTATAAATCTTTGGCTCACATGCGGGTCATTGCCTACGGCTTCAATTACAGGAATTTCATTTTCGACACCAGTAGCAGTAAGTCCTCTATTTTGCTAAAAATTTGGTCGGATGGATCTCGCCTATCGGGATATCTTCTTTCATAGAGATTTGCTGCTGCAGTGGCATTTTTCCGCATTATCTAAAAATCAAAATCATATCGACTTTTTCATGGTTCGTGTACCCTCATCTTATCGCGAAGACTAAAAACTTATCGGAGCTCAAAATTGAAAAATAGAATTATTGCGAAAGTCAAAATTAACTACCAGGTTAATGTTTGTCATGTTTGAGCATTTTATAAAAATGAAATATAAAAAGAGTTACATACGAGATATGTATTTTGTGTTGTGTTGAAATTTGGTCAGGGTCCCGTTATCATAATACTCACCCTGTATAACTACTTGTAAATAATTGTTTAAACAAATTTGCTACAATTCTTCTCCTTCACATGTAGTTTATGAAACAGTGTTAAGCTTTTACAAGAGATTTTTGAAAAAAAATATTAAAAGTTTGTAACAACATTTCGCAATTTAGGTGTGAAATTTTCAAACCAAATACCTTGAAGTTTTGTAGACTACCAAAAATTAATGACGTCAACTAAAAATTTTTGGCGCGAAAAACCTAAAATGGGCAAAATATCATGAGCGTGATTTAACACTGCATTCATATCTTTTAGAATTGATTAAACAAGGTCACTCATAAAAATTAATGAATGAATCAGTTTATTTTATTGATTAAATCTGGAACTGCGGAACGGAATGCTTTGAAAGCTTGCAAACGTTGTAAACGTGTAGTAAGCATAGTTAATTTTTGGCCAAAATATATCTCTTTCTCCCTCTTAAAAAACTGATGACGTTATCTCAAAATTTTGCCGAATAAATTTTATCGAAAATATGCAAAACATGATGAGCCTCCACTTGTGATTTATTACTGCATTCATACTTTTTATTGCTTATGCAGGATGACAAAAAAATTAATTAATGAGTAGTTTATTTTATTGATGAAATTAAACCGAATGCTTTGAAATCTTGCAGACGTTTTAAAGTTATCGTAAACATGGTAAATTTTTAATCAAACTATATCTGTTAATACCCCCAAAAAATTGATGATGTCATCTCAAAATTTTGCTAAATAAATCCTAAATGTGCAAAATTTGATGAGTCTATAGGTATTCGTGATTTATCGTTATATTCATATTTTTTAGAATTGCTAATACAGGGTGTTAAATCAGAAACAGCTCACTTTTGCACCCTACAAAAATATTGATGACGTCATCATAAAATTTTGTAGAGAAACAACTCGTTTAAAACATACCCGTAATACGCTTCTTTAAATTTAAATTAACATTACATACATATATTTAATTTAACTTATACGGTTTTCATAAAAAAATAGAATTTGCAAAATTGAATTATATGTTTAATTTTAAAAATTGCACTTTAGGGGTGAGGGAAATTCTGTCGAATTAATCTGAGATTATTTTTTTATAATTATACCTAAATTATATAAAGCAATATTATCACTATGTTATTCAAGCGGTTAGTTCTTGATTCTACTAGACTGACTTAGATCTAATAATATTGTATATAGTTATATCTAAATACATCACTCAAAGTAGGCAAGGCGACTTGATAGTAAAACAATTAACTTTGAAACAAGAGTTGTAATCAGGTAGAAAGACTCCGATAATAACCGGTATATTAATATTATTTAACAGAAATTGAAATTTTTATCACAATCGTAGAACTTTTACTTTGAAAAGTGCCTCTGTCACGTTACGGGAATGCATTATATATATTCCTAGTGACAAGACAATCAGATAAAGCTAATGGATTTTGCTGTTCTATACTGTTAGACCTTTTACCTGCTGTAATACTTGTTCTCCTACCCAGTCGTAATACGGTTCAAAGTTTATTTTTAAATGTTTCTGAGAGAAAACACAGTTTGTAAAGTAGCTGATAAATTGTCTTTTTGTATGATCTCAAAATAAAACAGTATTGAACAAAAACGTATTTTACAGCATTTTCATTCCATGCATATTTGATTTCTCTGAAATTCTCATAGAATGGAGTACCTAATGTCAAGTTAATGTTTGCATTACATAAGTATATTGTATGTATATATAAATTAAAAATGTTTATCTTTTTAAGAATAAGTAATGGTTCTTTGTTGAAGCATCCCTGGGGCACGTTCTGCCTAAACAACTTCAGACCAATTTTTTTCATTCTATTAAAAAATATTAATGATGTCATAACACTGATATTTATCATCAGCAAAAGAAATTTCAGAATTGCTGAAAGATTCCATTCCTGAATTATTCTATATTTTACCAACACCTTATGTGTGTTTGCTCCAGTGGCGGCTCGTCAGGGGGGGCCAGTTAGGCCAGGCCGAGTCTGTCACCGAACTTGTCAATTTGCGATATTCATTTTTATTTTAAACGCAAGAATATAATTTAAAGCTATTTTGAAATCACCTGATTTTACTGTTGTTATTATTTTTTTAATTACAAAAAGCGTTATCTAATTTATTCACTTTCGTTCGGAAGCACAAATCGTGCCGGGAAGTTTAAATATTTTTACTGCGAGGAGCAGCAGCTGAGGCCGGCCGACTACAAGAATAAACGTCGAATAATGTCATATCTGCTATCGCTCTCTGTTTAGCGGAATTAAAGAGAAATAGCTATGAAGACTGATACGTGTCTGATACCCTCTGATTAACGCGCCTGCAGCAGTGATTGGTCAAATGTCTGCTAAAATCGGCCGGCCTTTTGGCAGTACATCAAGTTGTTATAGCGCTATCACCTTCTGTTTGTATAAGTTAGAAGGCAATAGCGATGAAACCGTACAATATTACGTTTCATCACTCCACTTCTGCCGTGCACTTTTCCATGCGGTTCCCCACTACCAGCACCGGCCGGCCGCTGTATGTATATTGTGAATTTCTGCAGTCTTCACGTGGATGAAATTGGTTTAGGTTTGTTTCTAATTTCAGTAACAATGACAACAGTTAGTAAGAGAATTAGTAACTGATTTAAATTTTGATGCTGTTACACATCTATTAAATAATGACTTTCGACTTTTAACATACGATGATCAATTCCTGGGATATAAAAGAAATGACCCGTTCGGAGCCGCGCATGCAACATTTAATCGAAGCACGAAGCAATAATAACGTCAGCTCCGGTGCAATAGCATATTAATAATTAATAATTAATACAGCATGGTATGAAAATTATAAATGGCTGACGGGGAGCAAGTCAAAAAACAAACTATTTTGTTGATATTGTTTAATTTTTGAATATGATGTTGACAATAAATTCAAAAAAACTTCAGAAAAAGAGTTTTGCCTCTGGTCGTCTGGTACGATTGACATATTGAGTTACCGTGCTCTTTTGCCATCTTCCTAATTTCTCAACCCTGCTCCTGATGATGCTACTTACGAAAATGTAGAAGCCTCCGAAATTATTTCTGTCTTTAATTTTAATCATATACCTACCATCCACATCAGCATATGTTGAACGCAGTTTTTCAGCTTTAAAGCGAATTACAAATTTTACTAGAAACTCCATTAGTCAAAATCGATTATCCAAATTATTCGTTTTAGCAATAGAAAAAGAAGTGCTTACAAACTTAACGGAAGATCAAAAGTTCTATAATCAAGTAATTGACAACTTTGCCAATACAAAACAAAGACGCATTGAATTGGTTTATAAAAATTTCTAATTTACTTTTTTAATTTTGTTTTTTACTAATAAATAGTTGTTGACGTTTCATGTTATATTTTTTGTTAGAATGTGTTACTTTATAACTTGAATGTTATTTTCATTTTTATTTGAGTTTATTGTCGTTATTTTATTATTATAGATGGCTTATATTGTATAAGTATATGCTTTACTTTATACCTATTTGAAGAATATTTTTTATTTTGTTTTACCAAGTTGTTAGGACTATATGAATTAACACCATACAGGAAGCAAATTATAGATAATGACTGACTTGAGGTCCCTGGTTCTTGTATTCTATGTCTTAAAACTTTGGGTTACTCACTGCTGGCCGACCCAACCAAAATAGTCACGAGCCGCCACTGGTTTGCTCTATAGTTTAGGTATCCATGTACTAGTTGGACAATAAAACTAATTTACTTCCTCTTGTCTTGTTAAAGCTCGTTTACTGTCGTCTGGACTAACTCGGTAAATTAGCCTTTACACGCACCCTGCCTGTAAAGCGTTACCGTGGCAGCTTTACAGGCACCTTGCCTGTAAAACGTTATCATGACAGCACTGGAATCAAACAAACATTCGCTGCGTCGGTCTTTTTCTTAATCTCACTAATACTGTGCTAATACTAACGTTAAAATCACCTTCAAACTCTTCATCTTCATCGAATTCCACAATTAACAGAGCTCAGAAACAAAATTAAACTATTTAAATTATTAATCGAATTTACAAATTGACAGTCCCGTTATTTTCAAACAATTCAATTTTCCATAGTTACCGGAGCAAACTATGAAAAATAACTACAATTTCTATGACTGTAATTTCAAGTAAAATTTCTAGAGATGCCAAAGTTGTTCATTTTCAGGATTTTCAGCAAGAGAAAGTAAAACGTTGTACGCGGCTCGCTTGCAACTAGCCTTTACTGGGCTCACCGGATTACAGGGCTCGCTCCTACGTCGCTCGCCCTGCAAACATTCCGGCTCGCCCGTAAAGGCTAATTTACTAAGCTTGCCACGTAAATAACTATTATTATTATTGTTTGGTTGATATATATATTTTACGGACTCCTCTAATCTGTCGCATTATTATCATTCAAATTATTTAATATTTTCAAATTTATTTTCTTAATGCTACACTAATTTTAATTCCGTTGGCCGATTTTAAGACTGTTTCAGCGGCCAATTTTAAAACGTGAGTCGGTGTTGCTGGTTTTAACTCAAATTTTCTTATGATTTTGGAGATTGTACTCTTCATTTCAAGCATAGCAAACTTCTGACCTGGAATTTCATCATAACTTTTATTAACTATTCATTGTCAATTTTGTCTAACTTGCCAATGCAGTTCCTAGGTCCCGCGCTGAACGGTATGAACGCGTATGGTTTTTTACCATCGATATCGTCAAATCGGCTTGGATTAAATTTTTCAGGCTCTGGAAAATACATAGGGTTCCTATGAATCCCGTAAGCAAATATATTTATGGTTACATCTTTGGGAATTATTATGCCCTCTAGAACAGAAAGTAAGTATAATCTGAAATATAGAAATTTGTATATGCGTACTATATTCAACAGGTTCATTTGTTTTTCTTCCATAGAAAGGTACAGTTGTGTACATTCTCATAGCTTCTTTAATTACCTGTTCCAAATATCTCATACCCTGCAAGTCTGCGTGAGTTGGAGAAACATGTAAGTTTTCTCCAAACAAATCTATTTGTTCGTTCAAAACTTTGGACTAAAATAAATATCATTTTTAAATTTACATGATGAAAAAATACTAAAACCATATTTACTTGAACTTCAGGATGATTTGCTAAACAAAACAGTGAAAAACTTATTGCCGAAGCCGTCGTATCATGGCCCTAACACAACAATAAATATAACTAGTAAATTTTATAGCTAAAATATAAAGAGTAATTACCTCAAACATGAATGTATCGACTTCCTCCCTTATCTCTTCTTGAGTAAGTGGTCTTCCGTCAACTGTAGCGCCTAGTAACAAATCAAGAAAGGCTAGTTTACGTTTAATTCCAATGTTATCTTCGTCTTTTTCATCATTAGATTGATCTTTTAGTTCGTTACGTCTGCTAGTTATCACACTGTTTGTGTGGCGGTGCAAAATATTAATGGAATCTTTTTCTGTGTAATAATTTTGGCTTAATGGATAAGTAAGTTTACACATCTGAATTAACGAAAATGATTTCTCAATAATTATTCTGCACATTGCTTTGACGCTTCGCACATAATCGGATTCATCATTCTGTTGAGCATTGATCTTAGTTCCCATTGCGGTTTCTAGAAATTTAGTTATGAAAATGTGTTATGACATTCTAATTTATATATACCACAAATTATATCCAGAGTACAAAGAGTAACAAGTGGATAAATATCAACACTACTTTTACCAACTTCCTTTTCTAATTTTGTAACCAGCTTCTCGCTACCCGATTCAAACACATCTATAAACTGTTCCAAAATTTTAAAATGAAATGCGGGGGTTAAGATTCGTCTATGTTTTCTCCATTTGGGTCCTGACGAAAGAGGATAATTTAAATATATATTTTTCTTATAAGTAACGTATTATTCAACACACCTTTACTAGTTAATAAACCCGTGCCTAACCACGGTTCTAAAAAGTTATAATCATCACTCTTGTTGAGAAGCCGCGTGGAACTCAGGACACATTCAAGAAAGTCATAATCAGAAACCAATAATGATTTGTCTAATGGACCAGTGTCGAATTTGACTATTCCTCCGTAATTTTTAGTGTGCTTCATAAAAATATCTAGAATCTCTAAAAAAAAACTAATTATTAACAATAATTATAAAACAACTTCAAAAATATCGATTAAAATAATAAATAATAAATAAAACTAAAACCAGCAGCAGAACTTAATACTTTAGAATCGCTAATAAATAAAGTGTAAACATTAAAAAGAAACTAAAACAATGTCTCCGTCCGCATAAAATTCTAAAGATGCATCAAAAGAAGACTTTTCAGCATTGCTGAGGTAATCGTGTACCTTATCTTTTAATATTTGTGATCTACCTATCTCTACTATCTACCAAAACAAACTAACCTCAATTTAAGTCAGCAAAACACGATTTCAAATACAGATCTGAAGCTACTAAACTCCGAAACATTCTCATACGGAAGGCAGGAAAAATATAAAAAACCTCTACATAAATAGCCTTCCAACGAAATTTTAAAATCAATGCATTTTTTTTAAATACTACATAGCAATGAGTCCTGGCAATAAAACTAAAATATGATAAATAGTGTAGATTGATGAAGCTGATATTGTCTTAATTACATTCTTGTTGTTATTGCTATTGCCATAGAAGCACATTTAAAATAATGTTCAGTTTTAACTTTTAATTACACCGTATAGAAATTTAGACCGTAAAATCAGGAGAGAAATAGAACATTTGCTCTCTAGGGAGAGAAATAGAACATTTGCTCTCTAGGGCGAGAATTAGAATATTTGCTTCCTATGGAGAGAAGTACATAAACAAATTTAATTTACTAGTAGGAGGCAACAAATTCAGTACAGCAGCTTCAACAGCATCACGAATTTCTTGCGGATCTTTGTTTTGCATTTTGATCGAAAAAAAATCGCAGTTATTGTTTACAACGTTTTTTTGATGTCATGACAAAGGCTATTATGATTACCATTTTATTAATCATATCATCTTTTATCAGTTGAAAGCCCAGCTTCGCCTCGTGTGCTAAACTGTTTTTTCGTTGGATAAAATTCACTTTTATTCACTTATACCACAAAATGCTATTACAAGATTGACCTGTAATTTCGAATATTTGCAGCATCATCAGAATTATTAATCGCGCAGACTTTAGCTTGTTTCCAAGTATCTAAAAGATATGAGCTGTCAAACATTTATTGAAAACAAAGGTCAATTCATCAAGAAAAAAATCGTAACAATCAGAACATTATATAAAAAAATGATAAACATAATTTGTGGCTACTATATAAGAGCGTTAACTGTTATTGTATTATACAAGAGGAACAATATTACACCCTATGATTTTTTAAATTTGACACAAGTGAAGGCCCTGGATACAGAAAATCTGAAAAACGTAGGGGGTAGTTTAATACACTATAACACTGTTATATCACAGCAACAAATTCTGTTCTCATTTTCTTATATAAGTAGTTGTTATATAACATTATTATTATGCTGATGTTATATAACTGTAATACAAAATTGTTTTGTAACGTCTTGCAAACTTTGTTATTACTTTGTTGCAAAACATTAAAATAACAACAATATAACCTTGTTAGATTTTGTTGTATTACTCTTACAGTTTGTCTTGCTTGGGTAGGTATCAGGTGCAGATAAGAATTTTCATAACGTAATGTTCAACGTTCAATACGACAACGAGCATGCTCTGATTCGGTGTTTCTGCTAAAGCTAACTATTTTCGGAACATACATATCAACATTTTTAAGTGTGGCGTTTTATGTGGAAACAATTATTTACCTTATTGCTTACCTGTTGTAGATTTAAATTCCAACGTATTGCCAAATATTGGCAATGGAGGAGGTCCAGGAAAATTTTTGTAAAAATCATTGTTTTTGTTCTTCAGACGATAATACAGTATTAACAAGCTTCCTATTATTACGGAAATAAACACTTCCACTATTGTTACCATTTTAATACAAATAGAGTTAACACCAGTAATCTGTTGTAGATAAGCCACGCATAAGAAACTGAAATTTTAGTGATAAACCCAAAATATAACTACGTGTGTATTTTATGAGATAAAAAATCCCCACCAAGCTGAATTTAATCGAAAATATTATATATTGAGTGCGAATGTATTATTATCGGTAAAAACTGCGACAAAGAGATATCAAAACATTATGTAAGAACGAGTCACTGTCACTTGTAAATATTAAATTATGCGTAGTTGTTATTTTTAATAATATAATATTAATTTTAATAACATCCAAGATAATTTTTTTGTCGATGTGCGACAATTACAATTTATTTAGCAACCAAATGAATTAAGTTTAAAAATATTATTTATGTATTTTTGCAGGTGTAAAATATTGCAAGTCTATATAAAATGTCACACACCACATCTTCTATAATGTACTATTGTAACAGGGTAGATTGTTTTTAAAACCCGTTCAGTTGATAACTGTCTTGATTGTGGGTACGTTCTGCTAAAAAAATTGTCAGAAATTTTGAACGACACTTTAGTGTTGAACATTTAAAGAACATTTTTAGAATTTCGGGGTTTTTCAAAATTTGATACAAAAACATTCTACAAAAAAGCTATAATTTAAATTATTGGAAATAGCCAGAAGGTGGAACAGTGTAAAGATAAAATGAGAACACTTTCACTAATTCTTTAATTTATAACTTAAATCAACTTTCTGTCTCTCTTTCTGCATAACTGTTGTTTTTATACTTTGCGAACGGCACTACCGAGCCTCTGAAAAATCCAGTTTTCTCGCAAAATAAGCTATTAGAAGGTACAAGTAGCACAATTTTGTCGCACATTTTAAATGAATTGCCTTCCAGGGAATTAAAATGATGTAACAGCTTTTATTTGTTACTCACTTGTAAACATCAATTTACCAAGTCACTGTATTCAACATGAAAATGTCACTTAACTGGCTATAGCTATAGGCTATAGGCTATAGTAAAATTTTTACAGGCTAGCCAGTCAAATTTTTACAGCCCTGCTCGTGCTCATACAGCCAGGTATTTTAAACATTTTAAACTATTATAAGTTAAAATGACAGCCAAAATTGATTCAGGCAAATTTTTACTCACAATTGCTGTTTCCTCAGTAATATACCTTCCGCCACACTCATTTCAATACATCGAAAACGATAAATCGAAAAATCTAAATGACAGAACTAGACAACGCAATAATTGCTATGATAAGTACCATGCTGACGTGCGTTTCCAATACGTCTAAAGCTCATACGATGTTTCTTCAAATATTGGACCTTCTAAAGTTTTTAATAGTTTATAATAGTTATTTACAAGTAAGAAATAAATAAAATATTGAACAATACACGCAAGGTAACGGGTTTTTACTGGCTCCAGAAGGTGAGTAGCTCGCCGGCGGCTCGCCAGTCATATCCTTCTGTCCGCCAGTAAAAAACCCTTTTACCATGCTAGTAATGTTAAATACTATTTATTAGTGATCCAACGAATCCTTTTATTTTCACCGTCGATTGTTGAAAAGTAGACAAGTTGTTTTATTTAATGGTTTACACACCATATTAGCATTTTTTAAGGACACCCTATGTATTTTTACAAATTTGAATACTTTACGAGAGAAAAAAAAAACAAGTTACCAGAGCTAAGACTTTTCTCAAGATATTTACAAAATTTCAATATCTCTATCCTTTCTCAAGATATAAGGCTGCGGATTATTAACTGGGACACCGTAAAAGTAGAATTTAGCGATTTTTATGCAGTCAAGTCTTAATTTTGCAGAATTCGATTTCATGGTTTTATGTTACATTTTGACATATTTTTGCTTCCAGAGCGTAAGCTATTAATAATAAGGTTCATTGGATGAATGGCAACTTTCATGTTTTCTCGACGTTTCATGACCCCTCGAGTACGAAAAAGTGGTCTTCCCTTTCTGTCTGTCTGTCTGTCTGTGTCTATTTTTATTATGTTTACTAAACAAATAATCTCCGAAACTACTGGACCGATTTTTTTTGTATGTATGTTAAGAATTTCATGTAAATGGTAAAACGCTAGCGCTAACCAAAATTTATGTGATCATCCCCACCACAATGAAGTGACGTCATCTCCGAAATTTACAATAGTAAAATAAATGTTATTTAAATTAAACTAGAACCTTAAATAAGCCCTAATGCGCAGTCTTCCGCCAATAAATCGTTGGAGCACCTGCATCATCTTATATCATATCAATGTCTTATATAATTATAGTTTTCAACACTTAAATGCTTTCTGCTTAAACACGCAACTGTTTTATTCTCCCTTTCATTTTTTTTTGTTTGTTTTCATATCAGTGATTATAAAATATTGGTTCTACATTATCGTTAAATTTATGGATATAAAAATACACGATACAATAAAATCACTGCCTTAGACACAGACTAATTTTAACTCCATTTGCAGACTTTAAAACTGCTTCTGCTGCTAGCTGTGGTTGAAATTCAGGCGATGCTGGTTGCAATTCAAAATGCCGAAGAATTTTGGAAATCGTACTTTTCATTTCCAGCATTGCAAATTTTTGTCCTATAAAGTTATAAATATAGAATTTAAAAAGTTTGTTACGAAAGGTACAAACCAATACAGTTTCTTGGACCTGCACTGAAAGGAATGTAGGAATAAGGATGCTTGCCATCAATTTCTTCAAATCTGCTTGGATTAAACTTCTCTGGATCCTTAAAGTGTGTTGGATCTCTCTGAATTCCAAAGGCAAAAATCATAATTGGAACTCCTTTTGGTATAGAAATACCATCTAAAATATATTTAAAAATATAATATATATGAATTATACACAAATCTAAATTTTCATACTGAGCTCAATTTCTTCGTCTGTTTCTCTGCCATAGAAAGGTACCGATGGGTACAGTCTCAAAGTTTCTTTAATAACCATTTCCAAATATTTCATACTTTGCAAAGCTGCATACGATATATGAGGACTTTTATGTTCACCGAATAATGTTAATTGTTCTTCATATGCTTTTTTCTAAAATAATTTATAATTTAAATGCTGTGGCGTGCTGTACCCACATAAATAATCCGCTAAGACTATATTTGGGTACGTACCTGTACATCAGCATTATTTGCCAAACAATACAATGCAAAGCTAATTGCAGACGCTGTAGTATCATGACCCTAAAATAAAAAACAACAGCGGTTAAGTAAGCAACTGGTATTAGGATATCAGTAAACACGTACCTCAAACATAAATGTATCAACTTCCTCTCGTATTTCTTCTTGTGTAAGTGGTCTTCCATCTACTGTGGCTTCCAAAAGTAGGTCTAAAAATGCCTTTTTGTTTTTGTATGTTGTAATCTCATAATCGTCAACACCATTGACGATATGTTCATTAACCGGAGCACTATTTTTTTTCTTGCTAAGTAATTCTTCGCGTCTTCTTCTTATCACATTATTAGTATGAGTGTGTAATACATTTAAAGCCTTTTTTTGAATGTAATAATTTTGTGTAAGTGGAAATGTAACATCCGTCAATTGCAGTAAGTGGAATGAGCGTTCCATTACAATTTTGCACATAGCTTTCACACTTCTAACATATTCTGAATTATCATCAAACTGTGCATTTACTGACGTCCCCATTGCACTTTCTCAAAAAAGATCAAATTACTTAATTAAATTCTTAAGCCACGTCATGGCGCAAATTTACTTACCACAAATTATATCTAATGTACACAACGTCACAAATGGGTAAATATCGACACTATTTTCACCTATTTTGTTACGTAATTTTTTAATTAATTTATTTCCATTTGATTCGAAAACGTCGATAAATTGCTCTAAAATTTGAAAATGAAAAGCTGGTGTCAAGACCCTTCGATGTTTTTTCCACTTTGGACCTACATTTATCTCAAAATAAAGAATTCTACAAAATCGTTATAATCTGTTTACCGTCACTTGTAAGTAAGCCTGTTCCTAGCCAATGCTTCAGATAATCATATTCATCCGATTTGTTCAGAATTTTCGTGCTACCCAAAACTACCTCCAAAAATTTGTAATCCGAAATTATTAGCAATTTACGTATTGGGCCTAGGCAAATTTTGAACACTCCTCCATATATTCTTGTATATTTTAGTAAAACATTCAACACATCTGCAAACAACCAATAAAAGTCATAGGAAAAATTATTCGCCACGTAAATATTACCTGCTGTGGATGAAATTTCAAAAACATTACCAAAGAAAGGAACGGGCGGTGGTCCTGCGATTTTTTTAAAATACCCTTTATTTTTGTTTATTAGCACAATAAACCATATAATACAACAAATCACTAGGAGTGAAACTAATAATGCCCCAAAGGAAACCATTATGTGAGGTGTACTTTAATCTGATTTGATTTTTAAACAGTAGCAGCTTTATATAAAAATATATTGTCAAAATTATCCCAAACAATGACGATTACCATAAACTGTAGGTCAAGGCCCACAATATAATGGTGTGTTATCAACGAAATTAATAAAGCTGATATTAATTTATTAAATATCAGAGTTAGTGTCTATGCTTATGTAATATTCGAATTTATGTTGAAATTAATAAAAATATTAAATGTTTTTTACTTCTCGAGCGTAAGCGAAAGAAATTTTGGAAATAAAAATGTGGATCTTCCTCGTTTTTCTGAAGTAACTATTCACAGAACGCAATCTCTTTTGGAGTTCCTCCAAACCAGACAGTTTTGGTCGGCGTGCTGAATGTAGAGTCTCCTCCAGTCCAGGATAATATTGCAATTCCATAAGTCACTTTTGCTTTCTTTGATGTCAAGTACTTTTGTATACTAAGTATATATTATCTTTTAAGCGAATCCATCGGCCGACTCTCGACTTTTACATTTTCTCGACCTTTCATGACACCCACAGTACGAAGAAATAGATCTACCGTTTCCGTCTGTCTGCTTTGCCGGATTTTTATTAGACACATAATCTCCGAACGTAGTGAGCCGATTGTTGTCAAATTTTGTATTTATATTAGGAATGTCTTGTAGATGGTAAAACGCTAACCAAAATTTGTCTAATCATCCCCATCAATATTGTGATGACGTTACTTCAAAATTGTACATAGTAAATAGGTTTTAGGACCTGCAGCTTATAACTCTATATTGAGTTTGTATCCGAAATATCCAGATTTTTTGAAAAAATTTCAAAATTATAAAACAACACTTTGAATGCTTTGAAATCTTGCAGATGTTGTAAAGTTATGTTGAACATGATAAATTTTTAATCAAAATACATTTATTTATCGCCTCCAAAAAATTGATGACGTCAGCTCAAAATTTTGACGAATAAATCCTATGTAAAATCTACAAAATATGATGATATGTACTTGTGATTTATCAATCTTCAGATTTTTTGGATCTGCTTATATAGGGTGACTCAAAATATAATGAATGCTTGAATTTATTTTATTGATTTAATCAGGAACTATAACACCGAATGCTTTGAAATCTTGGAAATGTTTTAAAGTTATCCTAAGCATGGTAACTTTAAAACATCTCCAAGATTCCAATCAAAATATATCTGTTCATCAACCCCAAAAAATTTATTACGTCATCTCAAAATTTTGCCGAAGTAAATCCTATCTAAAATCTACAAAATATGATGATATGTACTTGTGATTTATCATTCTTCAGATTTTTTGGATCTGCTTATACAGGGTGACTCAAAAAAATTAATAAATCAGTCAATTTATTTTATTAAATAAATCAAGAATTGCAAAAATGAATGCTTTGAAATCTTGCAGCCGTTTTAAAGTCACTGTAACCATGGTAAATTGTTATTCAAAATAAATCTGTCTATTCCCTTCAAACAATTGATGACGTCATCTCAAAATCTTGCCAAATAAATTCTACCCAAAATGTGCAAAATATGATGAATTTTTACTTGTGATTCACCTCAGCATTCATATTTTTTATTGATCAAATTAAGAACGAGTCAGCCCATTTTCCCGAAATTGTAAAAATACAAACGTCTTTATTTAATAAGAATTATTATAATGATATTCAGAACATTTTGTCGTTTGTAGCTTACTACTTAATAATTTTGATTCTCTGTTTTGAGAGGACGAACTCATTCAAATCAAACTCATTTCTACGTGACATTCTTCCGATGTATAAACATAAAAATTTGTTGTTTTTCTTATCGAGGATAACGTACAGTGATGGAGTTCCGGCAATTTGGTACTTTCATATTTTCTCGATATTTCATAACCCCTCGACAAGGTCGTAGCTAGGGGGAACAACGTTGGGTTTATGTAATAAGAAATGCACTGTAATACGTAAAGTTGTTGTATGATAATAAATAAAATCTGCATGAAAAAGGTAAATGACACTAATTAGTATGATTTTTAAAATCATTGTCTTTCTGTAGTCACATATTTTTAAAATGTTGTTGAAATAATACATGAAATTTATCAAATTATTTGAAAAAAGTGTAATGTGAAAAATATAAGTAGTAATAGCAAACTAAGTTTAGATGCCTGAAAAATGTATAAACAAAAAAAGAAAAATTGATAATATACAAGTGTCTAACGTGATAAAGAAAATTAAACTGCAAAATACCAATATAAAAATTGTGTTTAAATTCTAGGAGGAAGAATGTGAAGGTCCGTACTTGTCAACAGCTATTGCTATTGCAAAAGAGTTAATCCCCTGCCGAGTTCTCCGTCCTGATTAGGCTTGTTACTGAGAGATACACGGCGGGGTTAATAAACTAATGAAAGAAAAAGATCTTTCTGAACGAGTGCTGAATCATTTCTCAAATATTTTCAAATCCGACACAGCACATTAGGAAGTACGGCAACGTACCCGATCCACTTTGGGGTACTGCAAACCATGGAGGAAAGAATATACAATTTTCATTCGTCCATGCTGTAAACTACCCGCAAAGTTACGTTCCAGATCAGTCCATAAAATTCATATATTTCTAGCGCAACTTTATACATATTACAAGTACCTAAGAAATATACGTCGTATTGTGGATAAGAAATCCACAATCACAGGTCAAAATATAACCTCACAGGAAACAAACACCATTTTACTGTAAAGATACATCTAAACAAATAATTGAATTAATAATTTCAAGTATTTAACAGACTTTACGTGTTTTGAGATATGAAAACTTCGTAAACTAGAGACTAAAGTATTGGAAGTATCTACTTTCATAGTTCAGTACGTCGAGATATGAAAAGTATTTAAAATACTAGGTGAAATACTTGAAGTAAAGTACTTGGCAAGATCAAGTACTAAACTCAAGTACATTTTACAAATACCCCAAGTATCAAGTACTAAGTACCTAAATGTAAAACTAGGTAAAAAATACTTAAAGCATTATTTCAAGTACTTTTACTGCAGTAGTGAACAGTTCTGCTTTTATTATTTTAATTATTTTGGAGGAAATTATTTTTTTCTTTAAATTCTCTACTGCGCGCGTTAGAATATTCTATTTTCTACTAATTGCCACCTCAGGCTGTTCTTCAAGTTCAATAATAAGTTTAAAAAGTGACACGGCGGTATGTCCGTTTGCGCCCGTATTTTGCGGTCCCTCCGATGTAGCCTTAAGTGTTTAATCATTTAAAGAACAGTTGTTTTATTCTCCACTTCATTTCTTCTTCTAGTTTTCATACAATTGTTTATAAAATTTAGCTTTATATTATTGTAAAATTTATGAATATTCAGAGAGATGGTTTGTCTTAGTTTAAAATAATTTTTTATTAAACTTCACGTCGACAAAAGGTTGACAAAAGCAATTTGCAATGTTATCAAAGGAAATTAAAGCTTTTTTGTTAGAATCTTACTTCAGAAATGGGACAAAATTGGAAAACGGCGATTTTGATTCATTTTTATGTATTTTAAAAGTAGGTGTCATAATTCTAATTTTAAAATGTCAATTTGACATTTAGTAAAAAAATTTAAATTACAACAAACCGCTTATCGTGCACGGTCAACTTTGACTAATTTCATTTTCGATCTTGCGGTATAACAATTATAAAAATGTATGATACACTAAAATTACTGCCTTAAACACAGACTAATTTTAATTCCATTTGTAGACTTTAAAACTGCCTCCGCTGCTAACTGTGGCCGACATTCTGGCGATGCTGGTTGCAATTCAAAATGCCGAAGAATTTTTGAAATTGTACTTTTCATTTCCAGCATTGCAAATTTTTGTCCTACAAAGTTATAAATATAGAATTTAAAAAAATTTGTTGCGAAGGTACAAACCAATACAGTTTCTTGGACCTGCACTGAAAGGAATGTAGGAATAAGGATGCTTGCCATCAATTTCTTCAAATCTGCTTGGATTAAACTTCTCTGGATCCTTAAAGTGTGTTGGATCTCTGTGAATCCCATAAGCAAAAATTATAATTGGAACTCCTTTTGGTATGGAAATACCATCTAAAATTTATTTTAAAATTTATATATAAATTATACACCAACGTCGATTTTTGTACTGATCTCAACTTCTTCATCTGTTTCTCTGCTATAGAAAGGTACCGATGGGTACAATCTCAAAGTTTCTTTAATAACCATTTCCAAATATTTCATACTTTGCAAAGCTGCATACGACATATGAGGACTTTTATTTTCACCGAATAATGTTAATTGTTCTTCATATGCTTTTTTCTAAAATAATTTATAATTTAAATGCTGTTGCGTGCTGTACCCACATAAATAATCCGCTTACACTATATTTGGGTACGTACCTGTGCATCAGCATTATTTGCCAAACAATACAATGCAAAGCTAATTGCAGACGCTGTAGTATCATGACCCTAAAATCAGAAACATATTTTATAATGATGATGGTGAGTATTTAACAGTACATAGTTAAATGTATGAAATAGTAAATTTATTATTTCAAAATACCTATAGTTATCTACTCGTTGGTTATATTCTAATATCTTAATTAACATTACTTTACTGTATTTTACGCCTGTCAAGTAAGCAGCTGGTATTAGGAAGTCAGTAAACACCTACCTCAAACATAAATGTATCAACTTCCTCTCGTATTTCTTCTTGTGTCAAAGGTCTTCCATCTACTGTAGCTTCCAAAAGTAAGTCTAAAAACGCCTTTTTATTTTTATATGTAGAAATCTCATAATCACCAACACCATTGACGACATGTTCATTTACCGGAGCACTAGTTTTTTTCTTGTTAAGTAATTCTTCGCGTCTTCTTGTTATGACATTATTAGTATGAGTGTGTAATATATTTAAAGACTTTTTTTGAATGTAATAATTTTGTGTAAGTGGAAATGTAATATCTGTCAATTGCAATATATTAAATAAGCGTTCAATTATAATTTTGCACATAGCTTTCACACTTCTAACATATTCTGAATTATCATCAAACTGTGCATTTATTGACGTCCCCATTGCACTTTCTTAAAAAAGATCAGAGTATTTAATTCAGTTCTGAAGCCGCCACATGATGTAAATTTACTCACCACAAATGATATCTAATGTACACAATGTTACAAACGGGTAAATATCAACACCCCTTTCTCCTATTTTTTTACGTAATTTTTTAATCAATTTATTTCCATTTGATTCGAAAACATCGATAAATTGCTCTAAAATTTGAAAATGAAAAGCTGGTGTCAAGACTCTTCGACGTTTTTTCCATTTGGGACCTACATTAATCTCAAAGTAAACAAGTCTACAAATTCAGAAAGCTGTTTACCGTCACTTGTAAGCAAACCAGTTCCAAGCCAGTGCCTTAGGTTATTATATTCATAAGATTTGTTTAGAATTTTCGTGCTACTCAAAACTGCTTCCAAAAATTTGTAGTCAGAAACCACTATTACTTTACGTATTGGTCCCATGCAAATTTTGAACAGTCCTCCATATTCTCGTACAAATTTTAATGTCACATCTAATAGGTCTTTAACAAACATTAATAGCCATAGCAAAAATTTTTGCCAGGTAAATATTACCTGTTGTGGACGAAACTTCAAAAACATTACCAAAGAAAGGAACGGGAGGTGGTCCTGCGATTTTTTTAAAATACTCTCTATTTTTGTTTAGTAGCACAACAAACCATATAATAGAACAAATCACTATGAGTGAAACTAATAATGCCGCAAAGAAAACCATTATGTGTAAAGTGCACTACAATTTAATTTGATTTTTAAACATTAGACGCTTTATATAAAAATATATTGTCAAAATTATCTTAAACAATGACGATTATAATAAACTCTATGTCAAGGTCCGTAATATAAGCATGTGTTATCAACAAAATTAAAAATAATATTAATATCTAAACATTAGTGTTAACGTAACTGCAGATTGTACGTGACTCGTCAAAATAGCCCCGATAAAATAGCCTCGTCAAAAAGGCCCCGACAAAATAGCTCATCGACTGTATAGCTCCCGACAAAATTGCTCCGTGACAAAATAGCTCCCAACAAAACAGACCCGTCAAATTAGCCCGGTATGAAATTTTTGTAGATAGAAAAAGAAATTATTATTAATTTTTATTTCACAAAGTACAACTGCCGACTATTCACCGTTTTTAGAAAAATATAGAACATTATTTAGTAAATAAGTAATTCTTACAAAAAGATAATTTATAATTCAAATGGTATACCTAATATTATAAAACATAAGCAACGAATGCTACTTAGAGCTGTCAAATCAAGATTTTATTGAATAAATAATTATCACTTGGAAAACTTGCAAACAAAAAAAAGATATTAGTTATATAATATAGTTTTTTTTTATTTAAAGAATATTGGATAAAATATTGTAGAACACACTGAAAAAACAAGCCAACAATACAATGTAATTTTATTATAAATGTAGATAACCATATAATAACAATTACAAAGTTAAGTGTAACCCAATATTTTATAGATAATCAAGGGACACGTTGTATGTTTGCACCAACTGCTTAAGCCTACGCCTTAGCTGTACATATTTTGCTTTAGAGTCTTGTGGTCTTCGATTTACTTTTTTAAAACGCTCGATATCTATTTCCACTTTATCTTGTTCTTTCAAAAAATACATGACGAACTTAAATAGTGAAGGATCGAATCGATTGTTGAATAGCTCGGTGCCAAACTTCCACAGAATTATTTGTTCGAGGAAGATCCTGGATGACGCGTTGATGTACATTTCACACATCTATGGCGAACTTAGATGTACTACGCCTGTTTCTTCTAAACCGTCCAATAAAATTATCTTCCCAATAATCAATAATATCTTCGCACCGAAGATGTTGCATAATTCTTCGAATATTGTAATGACATCAGTCTAAGGTACAAAACTTAAAGCTAGCATTTTTACATTACGACATTTTTTATCGCTTTGTGCAGCTAAGTTAAACTCTTGCACTTTTCTCCATAAACACTATGCAAGACGAAATAAACAGCCCAACACGTTTGTTGACGGAAATACAATGGATACTGCATTTTGACAAGCCTTCTCATAGTCACACATCACACTAAAGGATTTAAATCCGGTGCAATTTTTAACAGTCTTTTAAGCACTCTAGTAGACGAACCAGTGACTGCTTTGCTTTAAAGATGGAACATTTTCATTGGTAGCAAACATGAACATTCGTGTCTTGTCATCGCAGCCAGAATCCCAAAGTAGAAAATCCTCGTTTCGCGATATTTTAGTTACACTATCCGGAATTCTTCTACAGTTCTTGGATTACTAAATGTAATTGCATGTGAATCTTTCCTGCTCAGTTCAGTCATACCTTCAGAAGCTTCACACGATGGAAGATTGCCGCATCCAACATCATTCCGGCAGTAGAATTTACAATTATTTGTTTTGGTTTTTCTACTATTTCTTTCACTTTTTACTTCATATGAGAAATGTTTTTTTTTTAATTTCGCCTTGTTCCGGACTTAATGAGTGATTGTGTTCCGTAACAATGTCAATTAAATCACCAAGTTCCTTAATACTTCCTCTGCAATTCCTTAGAACACATCTCCAGGAAGTACTCGAATCGCCATTGACTTTTGCTTTTCTGTACTGATACCCATCGAAAAGTACTAATATGCCACCTTTTTGGGATACGATTTTCTCCATTTCAAGTTTGAAATTAAGATGGATGAAGAACACCACAAATTTCTTGGATACTACAAAGTCACGATTTGAACTAGTGAACGACACGACTAACACTGAACGGGTGCTGACAAATATTTTTAAATACTAGTCTTTTATAACTATTTTGGTGAAGTAGCTACTTACTTAAATGATTTAGAAATCTGCATAAACAGGTCAGCTCTTCTTCGAATCTCAGGTCATTTTAAAATCAACTTTTATAATATGAAATTTTCAAAATTTGGATTATAATTTAAAAACATTTCAAATAAAGAATAAAACGATAATTAATTACTTGGAACTTATTATCGAAGCAGTTGAATTTACGTTCATCGTGGTACTTTTGCACGTCCCGCGGTCTTTTATTTTCATGTTGCTGCATTGTATTAAAGATGCGTCAAATGTGCGCACAAACTATTTAAATTCAATATCATAAATGCGTACATTACGCAGTTTAACTCCAAGAATGATCTGAATGTGAAAACAACCCTAATCCATGTGGTTTTTACAGTTAGTAAAATTATCAAGGTTCGGTTTCTTTCACCCCCGTTCATAGATTACTTTAAACAAATTTTTTTTTATTTTTTTTTATAAACGGAGAGTAGTTCAAGCAGTGCCATTGATAAAAAATATAAAATTGATTGGTTTTCTACAATTTCAACTTCATTTCATGTTTCAAACAGGAAGTGTGTAAGTATTTCAAATTCTGTAAGATTATACGACATCAGTAAAACTAGTAATAAAGTAATTAAGAGTAACGCATTTTTGGAGCCATCTCTAGAGTGCATGAAAAGAGTAACAGATAATTCTTTTCATTTGAATCAACTGATCTGGGACCGGGTTTGCAGCACGTGACAGGGGCCGATAATATTTACAACTGTGGATTTGCCCACATACTTTCGGTTTAAAATTACTACCTGCCTAATCATGTTTTTCGATAAGAATCTATTTTCATTAGAAAATACATAGTTTCGGCCTTTCATGTTGCAATACATGACTGTATTTTCTCCACGACCAGAAAGTATAAATAAAAAACAATTAAATCCGAGCAGAACAAGTTATTTATTTAAACAATGTAGCAGAGCTTCCAAAGCGCTCCGCTAGTACCCTCTCGAGGGCGCTGTCCTCGGCAGCATGCTCACCTCCACTGGAACGCACCCCGCCTGAGCTGCGTCACTACGCAGGTACTCCCACGCAACTCAACTCTGCCTATAAAAAGGCCAGCGTGGCCACTTTTCAGGCAGATGGAACTCCACCATCTCCACCTTAAGGGCTGCACTGTCTCGGTCCCCTTCTGGTGATCACCAGGGCTGCACTGTTTTACGGTCCCCTGCGCTACTTCGAGATCATCACCAGGGCTGCACTGTTTTACGGTCCCCTGCGCCGCTTCGAGATCATCACCAGGGCTGTACTGTTTTACGCCCCCCTGCGCCTCTTCGAGATCATCACCAGGGCTGCACTGTTTTACGGTCTCCTGCGCCGCTTCGACGTCGTCATCTCCAGGGTCACACTGTCCAGGTCCCCTATGCCGCATCGCTGACGTCGTCATCTCCAGGGTCGCACTGTCCAGGTCCCCTGTGTCACATACACCGCCGCCGTCATCCCCTACGACGCTCCGAGTCCCAGGAGCCGCCACCATCCTCGACGAGATTGCCGCCCCTTCGAGAACCGATACCCATACTTTTTAATTTGTATTACTCTTATTATCCATAAACCGCTGAGCTACCACAACAATTATATTACACTGAATTAATATTAATATTTATAGTGTTTGAGCAATTAGTAAAATTAAAAATTGGTGCAATGAAAATATTGTCCGTAATATTTTTCAAAACAGATTGGTTTGTAGACTTAACAGATTCAACAGTAGTGAAGCAGGAAGAATTGGAAATTGAGGGAAAATCTACTGACGAATTAGACCCAGTAATTGAAGAAACTAATTGATTTGCTACATTTAGTCGATTTTGCAAAGAATTTTCAATGCAGCCTTGAGAAGGTTTCCAGCTTGCATGCCTTTTTAATGCTGTAATCCGCACCTGACTTTACCAACGTAGTCGCTGAGGCACGGCGGAAAAAGTGACCTGTTTATTCTTGTGGATTTTCTAAATTCAGAAATGTGGCAATTTATTTAGGCATATTCCCCAGTTTGTTAATTCCAATTACTTGTCGTGTACATTTTTTTTTTTTTTGGAAATTAATAAAAAAATTATCAAAAGGAACATCACAAGGTCTCAGAGCCCAATATTCCTTTACAATATTATAAAAATCTCCTGTGATTTTAAACTCTTTTGGTTCTCTATTTTTTGTATTAGGAATTACAATTAGTAGTCCGATCCCAAATCTTTAATGTTGTAAAGCTCATTCTTGAGACATGCACCCAAAATACCAATGACAAGAACGACCCAAAAAAAACATTTTATTAAAATTGCTATTTAAATTATAATTTTTATTACCTTAATAATAATAATAATAATAGGACTTTATTAAATAAAAGGCGAAGTCTAGCCATAGGCTATATTCCACTTAACCTTAGATTTACAGGGTAATATAACTAACTAAACAATTTGTACATAAAAACGAAATAAAAATCTAGACAGGAGTCAGCTAGGTAATGATCAAATTAAACAATTTAAACTAATTAAATCTAAATTAATAATCCATAATTAGAACTAAATTTCTACAAATAATAATAATAATAACAAAAAGCTAGCAAAAAGCAATAGAACCACAATCATAAATCTAAGTCTAAGCATTAACCAAGTACATTTTAATTTTTTTCCTAAAACATTAAAATGTACTTGGTTAATACTTAGATTTAGATTTATTTGTAGCTAAATACATATATCTCATTCGGTGCATTTTTTAAGAATTGGTTGATATTTTCTTCTGTAAAAATCTTCGATTTCTTAGCTACATGTTTTTGTGTGGACTCGGAAAATCTTAATACTTTTCTACAGGAAAAATTTAATGACTTGGTAGGTAGTTTAAAAGATACTTTTGCTGTTCTAAAAACGGATCTTTTAAATGACTTTACGAAACGTTCTGTTGGAAATGCTGATGCCAGTGCTCCAGTTAAATATGCTGATATTATAAAGAATAAAAGTAAGCCAGCAGTAATTATTGAACCGAAAAATGTTGAACAAAATTCTCAGCAAACTAAATCGCATATTGCTTCCACTATTAAACCATCAGAATCAGGTATTCATATTTCGCAGGTAAAAACTGTCAAACGTGGTGGAATTTTAGTTGGGTGTTCATCGACTGAAGATAACTCGCGGTTTAAGAAAATTGCTCAGGAGAAATTGGCAGATTCATACATAATTAAGGAAGTTAAAGGTATTTATCCAAGGGTTAAGATTGTTGGTATTACTGAAAAATACTCTTCGGAGGATTTAGAGGAAATTCTCGATCATGTTATTAGAATTAATTCAGATATATTTGATCCAAATTCGGTCTGTAAAGTTCTTAAATTTTGGCCCACTAAGAAGAAACCTGATGTTTATCAGGCAATTTTACAAGTGGACAAAATATCTTATGATCGTTTAATTTCTTCTGGTGGTCTATTTGTAGGCTATGATTATTGTTATACATTCGATGCTGTTGAACTTAATCGGTGCTTTAATTGCAACAGTTTAGGTCATTCTTCTTACGTTTGCACTCAGAAAATTTGTTGTCCTAGATGTTCTGGAGATCATAATGTGAAAAACTGTACTGCTGCTAACTTAAAGTGCATTAACTGTGTCAAATCGGCGGAGAAAGATAAAACAACCTTAGATACTGGTCATGCAGCGTGGGATACTAGGTGTCCTACATACTTAAAAGCCTTAGAAAAACTGAAACGAGATTTGCTTATGACATAGCAATTAGAGTCTAACAATATTAATAATTTATACATATATTATCAAAATGTTTGTAGCATGAGATCTAAGGTAAATGATATATATGCTGGTGTTACTAGTGCTGAGTTTGACGTAATTTGTATAACTGAGACTTGGCTTGACCCGTCCATTAATAATTGTGAGTGTTTTCCGGCCAATTATAATGTTTTTCGTGCTGACAGGGATTTTCAGAGGACTGGGCGTAAGAGAGGCGGGGGAGTACTTCTGGCTGTTAATAATATATTTAAGGTTAAAAGTCTGGATTTGTCTGAATTTGATAAGTATTGTTTAATAGATATCGTTGGTTGCAAGTTAAGTAATCAAGGTGATCATGTTTACATTTTTGTGGTCTATGTTCCCCCAGCTATTCCTATAGAAGATTTTGAGTCATTTTTTGAAACATTTGGTAATTTTTCTCTGGAGTATACGAACGTAGTTTTAATTGGGGATTTTAATGCAGTTAGTTTTTGCAGTAATGCCATAGATAGGAAATCCAATGGACTTCTTCAAATGTCTGCGTTATTGAACTTGACGCAATTTAATAGTGTACCTAATAGTGACGAACATTTTCTTGATTTAATTTTTACTAGCTTAGGGGAGTGTGCTGTAGCACATGATACTTGTCCTCTGGTGGCGGAAGATAGATATCATCCTGCACTAAATATTAATATTGGTCTGAAACATCAATCTTATGTTAATTTTCCAATAAGTTCGGAGTCAAAAATTTACAATTTTAAGAGAGCGAATTTTTCCTTATTGTATATTGATATGTTAAATCTTAATTGGAATTCACTATATCAGATTAGGGAAGCTAATGATGCATGCGGATATTTCTACGAGCAGTTGTATTCC
Source organism: Zophobas morio (assembly GCF_036711695.1). NCBI lineage: Eukaryota > Metazoa > Arthropoda > Insecta > Coleoptera > Tenebrionidae > Zophobas > Zophobas morio. The sequence goes on from NW_026972122.1 coordinate 14,056,648, forward strand.
ATATTAGATAGACATGTTCCGTTGGTGAAGAGTAAAAAATATAAGTATCCAAATTGGTATTCTGAAGAACTTAGAGGAATGCTCAAACTAAAACGAAAATTATTTAGGAAGTACAAACGCAGTCATTGTGACAGTTGGTATCATGAATTTTCTTCTGTTCGTAGAACGGTTAAAACTCTCATTTGCAGAGACTTCAAAGATTATATCAACAGAGTGCAAAGTTCTCTTCTGTCAGATCCAAAATTTTTTTGGTCCTTTGTAAAGGAGAAGAAAGGTCGTACGTCTATACCTAACAAAGTGTACTTAGATGATTGCTGTTATGATCAACCGAAGGATATTGTTGATGCGTTTGCGAAACTATTTTGTTCTTCATTTAATTCGACTGCTGATGACCTAGCACCTCTTGGCATGAATTACATTAACAAAATTAAGAATCTATGTTTTAGTATTCAAATTACTGAGGATAATGTTCATCAAGCGATTAATAAGCTGAAAAATAGCTCTGTTTCTGGAGTTGATCAGATACCCTCTTTTTTTATAAAGGACTGTTCAACTACACTCTTGAAACCATTGTGTTATCTGTTCAATCTCTGTGTTAAAAATGCCAGCTTTCCTGATATATGGAAGGATGCCAGAGTAACTCCAGTTTTCAAATCTGGTGATTTTGCGGATGTTCGAAACTATCGTCCTGTGTCCATTTTATGTAATTTTTCCAAGGTTTTTGAAAATATATTGCATAAACAAATGTATTTTAACATCAAAGATATCATTTCTACATATCAGCATGGTTTTACTGCTGGAAGATCAACACTAACCAACCTAACGTGCATGTCTCAGGCTATTGCTGACACACTTGATGAAAAAAAACAACTTGATGTAATATACACAGATATTTCAAAAGCTTTCGATAAAATTAATCATAGGATTCTGTTAGGAAAATTATCAGCTCTAGGCTTCTCAGATTTGATGGTTAAATTTTTTTCGTCTTATTTATCTGGGCGTAGAAATTTTGTGCTATATAATGGTTTTAAATCGGACTGTTACACGGCTACATCTGGAGTTCCACAAGGCTCTACCTTAGGGCCTTTGTTCTTTCTGATCTACATTAACGATGTTGTTGATGTGATTGAGAATTCCAAAATACTTATTTTCGCTGATGATGTAAAATTATATCTTAAAATTAATTGTGTTGAAGATTGTCAGTTGTTGCAGAATGATATTGACAAAATACAATCCTGGTGTTCGTTAAATGGTTTACCCTTAAATAAGGAAAAATGTAAAGTGGTTACGTACAGCTTATGTTATCAACCCTTTCGATATGATTACGGTATTGATGGCATGATTATGCAAAGAATGTTGACTGTAAAGGACCTAGGAGTCTGTTATGATTCGCAATTTTCCTTTCGTGAGCAAATAAATAACATAACAAGTAAAGCAGGTAAGATGCTCGGGTTTATTATTAGGAATTGTAAAGAATTCAGTAATATTTCTATTTTAAAAACTCTGTATTATTCGCTGGTTAGAACTAGATTGGAGTATTGTTCGTTGGCATGGTTTCCTTACTATAACTACCAAATAACAGTGCTTGAAAATGTTCAGCGTAGGTTTTTAAAATATTTGTTTTATAAGGATGAGAGAAGATGGCCAGTGAGGAACTGTTCGAACGGATATTTACTTGAAAGATTCCAGTTTAAATCACTGTATTGTAGACGTATTGGTAGCGCACTTGTTTTTCTATACAAAATTTTAAATAATATTATTGATTGTAGTGATCTACTCAGCAAACTATTTTTCTTTGTACCCAGAATAAATAGCCGATATGCTACAACGCTATATTGTAATACACCGAGGACCAACATCGGAAGAAAAGCTCCATTGTATATTATCTGCACATACCTGAATCGAATCGATAGAGATGCAGCTTGTGATATATTTTTTTGTACATTAAGGAAACTGTTACAAACTGTGAATGAAATTTATGTTTAGTTGCATTCAATTTGATTAATTTTATTATTAAGTACTTACGAATATGGTGTTAGTTAGTTATCTAGTTAAATGTTAATTATATTTTAAGTTTGGGAATTATTTGTCCTGTAAATGGAACTATTGCTCTGTTGGACAAATAAAGTATTATTATTATTATTATTATTATTATTATTACATAGTTATCACAAGAGCGTTTTAAGAAAGATTTTAATTTTTTGTACCTTGAAAGATCGATATCGTGTTTCACAATTATCGCTGCATTAGTATTGAATATATTTCCAGAGAGTGGATGATTTCCATTTTTTTGACAAACCACCAAAAAATGTAATTAAAACATTTTCGCAAAAGGAATCAGTTTTCTTTTCTTGTTGCCAGTTTCTAAAGAGTGCATCATACTTTTTTTATTCATTTCTCCATTTTTGTGACAGAAGGTTCTGGATTATATTATTTACATAATTTATAATTTCAGGTGGAATATTATCAAATTCCACGTCTGATTCACTCGATTGTTCACTCATTTTTAACAATTAAATTAAAATTTGCTCTCGAAACAAGTAGGACGCCGCACTTAATCTGACAGTGACCGTTTTGAAATTCATGGCAATCTACGTACCTATGTATTTCGTTGAACATAATTATAGAACGAATATTCTGTCACTGAATAATTGTAGAATGAAAATACTAAGAAGCAAGTGTTTCAGAATAAATATTCTACTTCAACAGTGAGAATTTTTATTTTCTATTATTAAAAATGATTTTGGAATTATTGAATTCACTAATGGTTGTGGAGAAAAGGATTACCTAACAAACTAAAATTTCCATTGAAGAAACAAACGGTTTTAAGAAAATCAATCCAATACCGTGGTAAACTGAACTATTTTGCAAACCCGCACCTGAACGACCACTCAGTGGCGTAACAATCAAACTGCGGGCCTGTGTTCCACAACACTGTGGGGCCCCTAATGAACAGCGAAATAAAAATATTTAAAAATACGAGTATAATGAGTAAAGAATGAGTAGATTACAATTTGCGCTAACGTTTTATTAAAATCATTCTACCTGAAACATTGAATTAAAAAAATAAAATACAATAATTACCTGAAGACATATAATTAAAATATATACAATATTAGAAACTAGCCGACCCGGCAAACGTTGTTTTGGCATTTCTAATGAATATTTTGGTACATAGTTAAATAAAAAATTAAATTAAAATAAATACATACATAAAAATTTATCGTACGACAATGATTATATTCAACAGCCATCTTGCAACCTGCAACCCTATTGCGCATCTGTGGACGAAAGCAAAGATACTCATATCGTTATTAAAAAATGGGGGTTGGTGGTAGAAGGGTCAAAATTTAGGGTTATATGTATTTTTTGACGCCAAATCTTAAAAAAAATAAAAATAAAAAATGTTGTCTAAAAAATAAAAAAAGTTTGGTGGGTCACCCTTATCACTTAGGGGTTTAAAAAATAGTTTACTAGACCTACCGAATATACACAAAAAATTTCATAAAAATCGGTCAAGGCGTTTCGGAGGAGATTGGTTACAAACACTGTGACACCAGAATTTTATATTAGATTATTTTAGAAAAAAATTGATTACCATAAAAAAGGTTATACTGAGTCGACCTTAAAAGATTGACGTATGCTGTCGCGGACTTTTTTTTAGAACTTTTAGAAGGGAACAATTCCATCATACATGATTTTTATGTAACTTTAACCGTTTAATAAGCAGCGTAAGCAACGGAAGCTGTCAAAGGACGAATAATTTTCCCGTTTTTCCGATATTTTTCATTGCTGCTCCGCTCCTATTAATCATAGGGTGATGTTATATAGCCTATAACCTTCCTCGATAAACGGACTTTCCAACACAAAAAGATTTTTTGAATTCAAACCAGTAGTTTCTGAGATTGGCGCGTTCAACCAAACAAACTCTTCAACTTTATAATATAAGTAAGTATAGAAGTATAGAAGTATAGATAAAATGCCCATTTTTTTTAATTTCAAAATTGTTTTCTTCTTGCTTTTCAATGGGCACAAGTTGATACAAAATTTGACACATCTAAGCTTCTAGCAATTTGATTTCCATTTGAGAGATTTAATGAAGGTAATCTGCATTGGCTCATTGTTTCTTAAAAAATGTTTAGTCATTTTTAATTTCGAAAAAGATCTTTCCGCTGAAACCACCGAAAGAGGTATTATAAGAAAAGTGAAACATGCTGTGATAATTTCAGTGACACTAGTACAGGTAGGTCATTCTGTAATAATTTCCCAGTCCAGTTTTTTTTCTACTTAAAAAATGAGTTTTAACATACGTCAGATATATTTTATTATTCCAAAAAAGCACCACAAGTACAAAATTAAAATAGTTTTGAAAATACGAAAATTTTCATAAAACACAACTGAAACTGATTTTTTTTTCACGTTTTATTACAGCATGAAGTTTCACTGTAGAACTGAGGACAAAATTTAAGTATTTTGTTGTCTTGCATCATAAATTAGTCATACTTTTGTCGGATAAAGATTGGTAATTTACTACACGGGGTGTTAGATTTGCTACAATGGGATTGCGATACTGCGACAGGTTTATTACAAACAGATGCTGCTGCATTTTCGACCGCCGGTGCCGGTCGCTAAAACCCGAGTTTATTGAGTCTATGATATTGAGATGCCGCCCTTTGCAGCAAAAAATTCGTAAATAGCAATCGACCATCGATCCTGGGATTACCGCACATTTTCGAATTTTTTATTTCAGGATGTAATTTGGGCAATAATATAAAAAAAATCTAATAAAAAAATGTTCGTGTGACCGGACCGGGCCCCTTGAAGCAGCGGGCCCGTGTTCCGCCGAACACGTGGAACACCGGTAGTTACGCCACTGAATTTCGGAATTACTAGAAAGAATGTATAAAATGTAATTAACTCGTATTTAATTAAAATGAAGTTTCAGTTCTTAACTGTTAATTATAGAAAAAGTACTAGTTCTAAAAAAGTAGCTTTTCATGAAGAATAAAGTATGTTATTGTCTTGAAACATCAACAGCTACTTCCAGTAATGCATTTCGTAATCAAGCAGAAGTATATAACACGCAAATTAATTTGTATGACTTTTAAAAATATTTATTCCTAAGGTCAAATCGTGAGTTATACAGATTATAAAATTGAATCTCTCAACTTGTTGTGTTATACATGACACCACTATTAAAAAAATTCCATTGTTATTTGTTATTATATAAATACAATTGTGATTAAAATAAAACTTTTAAACCAAATTGAAAAAAAATCTAATCGTGAAACAAATTGCAAAACAATAATGTACATGAAATAAATAAAAAAAATAATCTTTATTGCCTTACAGATTCAATCCAATTACAGAACAATTTGCATTTAAATAAATAGACAAAATAAATATAATATCATACACTAAATAATAATGCGAAATACACTGAGACTTCATATCTTATAATAAATACCGCTACATAGATCGATTTAAGTGCGCAACTAATTTCACGGAGTAATGATGTGTTTATATCACATAGGTGCGCTATAGAATTGAAATGAAAAGCCATACTAAACATGGGAGATTTAACAAGTAAGTATATTTGTATGTAGATATTTAATCGAGGAATCAAGATATTAAAGAGGGATAATAAGTGTCGCCGTAAAGTTTGCCTTCTCAAAATTGTATACCTTATCCTTCACATTTAGGTACTGGAAAATTACGAGGCTTAGGGACTTTCAAATTCATATCAATATTTAAAGACGGATGGTGGAAATCTTCAGAGACTAATGGATATGTACAGCATTACAGGGGGCATTAGATATATATAACTAAATCTAATATATGATTATTTAAATTAGATATAAGATTACACTGTTTGAGGCCATTATAGGATAAGAAATTATTGATTAGTTCAGATTTTGAGTCCCTTATACTTAAATTATTCCAATTTGAAACATTTTTTATTTCACCCATTTTTAAGATTTTTTTTGTCGATAATATAAAGATCTAGAAGTTCAAAGAAATATTCGAAATCAGATATGAAAAGATTTGGCGGTATATAAACCATTATTATATAGGGTACCGCATCCAAGTCTGGACATAAGGAATTAACATGGCAAATTGATTTTTATTTTATAATATCTCCGCAAATCACTTTAAAGCTATTATGTGTGATGCCTTTGTGGACGTCGAAGAGGGCTATCGGCCAGTATTTTTTTCAAATCGTTGTATCGCGCACATTCACTGTAAAAAGATTTTAAAAATCGTATTTTAAAATTCGCGCCCGACTCGATTTGTCGCGAAATGTTCACAATTAGAAACATCATTGTCATTAGACAGCCAAGTTTCGGGCAAACCGATACAATCAAACTCACAAAGAGTAGCAGCAGGATAAAAACTGTGAACTTTAGTTCTCAAACCGCGTACATTTTGATAGTATTTCGGAAGTAAAATTGTGAGGAAAAAGATCATGTTGAACAGGAATCGACTGATATATGCCAATGCCATACACATCATGTTTTAGTTTATCAACAGTGTATTGGTAAACGTGACACTTATTATTGTCCGTTGCTGCATGTTCAACACTTATGTCTTCTTGATTGGTTTTTGACTTCAAATTTACGCATTTCACACAACAAAATTTATTAGCATTGCAGTCTTTAACACGATGCTCTTTACTACATCGAGGACATGAGATTTTGCTCTTGAAGGACTTTGATGAATGGTTGTAGCCGTTGCAGTTAAAACAAGGTGGAGCTTCAAGAGCACAGAAGATTGAACAGGGATCTAATCCAGTAAGGCAATGACCAAAACGTAAAGTTTGTTTCTAAGAAGAAAGATAAAGTTCAGTTACCTAATGCTTACCTTTTTGTTTTAGTCGGATAGATTTTCAAAAGCTTACATTCGGAAGTTTCGTTAAAAATGAACTCGTTTTGATTTCTAAGATAAGTTAGTAGATGATAATAATTCATAATAATTAAACATTTGTAAAGTTAACTCCAGGGGCTGTTTTCATATTGGGCTTTTCCACCGTGACGTTATTTGTTGACCCCACGATAACTGAAGAATCCATTATTTTCGTAGCAATGTTTCAACATATCCTTCTGCCACGCTATCCGATCTCCAGCCTCCAACCTCCATAACGCTTGAGAGTATGCATATCGGTCTCCGCATCTACCAATAATGATGCCGAGGATCTACGAAAACAATGGCCAATATAATTCTGTGGTTCAGATAATTCTTATGCAGGAGCGATCTTCTTTGCAATTTCTCCAACTGCATTTATTCCTAACGGTTGCTGGTTACCTTCCCTGTAGTTTCTTACGAATCTATCATGCTTGGTCTGAGTGGGACCCAAATCCTTATATTTTCAAAATAAATCCAAGCAACTTATTCCTTGAATTTTTCCTCTTGTTATAGCAGATTCCCGCATAATTTCAGGTTTTGAATTCGATAAGGTGTTCCTGATAAATTCTCCTTCGTCTCTAACGTCTCGTGTTGGCAAATTTGTGGTTTCGCGTCTACAAGCACCAAAAACTCAGACTATCAAAACAACCGGACACTATAATAAATTTGATTTTTTTTTATCGATATTTAATTAATCTAATTTACCTTCATAAATAAGAAATCCTAATCATTAATTTCCTTAAGATATTGATTTATCTCTTCTTTGGCAAAATTAAGGATTTTCTAGGTCGGTAACCGTCTGATTTCTGCTTCAAGAAAGCCACAAACTGATGATATTTACTAGTATCAATATTCTTCTTAATCCACACCAACGCAACGCCCGCAACATGGAATATCGGCACCATAAGGAGAATAGTTTTAACTTCTGTGCTTGTTCAGAAAAACAGGCAAGGACCACCTTTTCAGAAACGTCATCAATTTTCTTACCTATCACCCCTTTTTCAAAATATTTGTACGCTCGTAACGCTCTTTACATTTAACAGGGACTAACGTATCGATAGCAGATTAAGCAGCCACTTTAATATCAGAAGGCAAATTATCCTCTCTATCTCCTAATAAAATAAATATCTATTAGTTTTATATTCTTTACAATATCTATTCTCATTTTAGAACGCAAATTATACGCTAACGAGAGAAAGTCTACCTGATAGATTGCTATCACAGTCCAAGTCCCTCTCACAGTATTTCGGCTCTAGATTATTTAATTAAAGGTTATATAGATATTTTTCCTATATTCATTAAGAAACTATTTTTATGTAAACAAAACATGCTCGTCTCGAGACAACTTTTTGCGTATAATTGCCAAAACAGAATGTAGGTGTCCACGCCCTCTAGTGCTTACGTTAGAAAGAGTGGACGCGAATTAGAGAGGTATTTATTCAATGCGCGACAGTTGCTCGATAGAGGTCGCGTCAAGTCTATGAATGAAAACCAATGTCGGAAGCTTGGATAGGTACATAACATAATACAATCAATTCCATACGGGAAACGAACGGGTGGCTAAATCTTCTTGAAACTTATAACAATGTTGTCGAGAAACTGTTCACTTTTAGATAAGCTTAGTTAATGTTTCAAAACAAAATTTTAAAAAAAAGTTACACTTTGAGAGAGTTTGAATATAGTTACTTTGCCACAATTACAGTGTAATAAAAAATTGAAACTTGAGTGTGCCCTCTGAAAACTAACACTAGTGTAATCATTACACCACAGACTATATACAACAAACGACTTCTTTTAAATGTATGTACGTTTTCTCATTTCGTCTGAGTAAATAAACTCTGATACATACTCACAATTTCAAATCTGTTGGTTTCCCTGAAATTTTAACTCTAAAAAGTGAGTCTGTCAAAGTGTTTATGCATTTTAATTCTTATTTAATACTGGAAATTAAAAAACGAACTTACAACGAACGTTCAAAATGATAACAATTATTTAAAAATAAAATATTATATGTAATCGCACTTTAAACGTTTTATTAAACTTTATGTTAGTCGCTTATTTTCATATTGGTTTTCACTCAGCAAATTAATTAGCGACTGCTTACTGCTGCTGCTCTGAAAAACTATTAATAACTTTTTTTTATTTTCAGCCAACTATTTAAAAAAGAAATTTTAAATTTCAAACATCCTATTCAATATAACGATCAACTAAACTGAAGAACATTGAAAATAAATATTTAAAACATTTGATGGTTACACCCATGATTATATAGAAATAAATTATCACAATCTTACATTTTATGAATTAGAAATCTCGATTTCGTCTCGTTATTTGTAAATTAGCATACCCGAAGTGAAAACTTCTATGGATCACGTAATTAGTTGGAAGTAATATACGTTGTATAAAAATGTATGTTATATGAAGAATATAAATGTTATTGCGGTTGATATTACGTGGACACATCAGGAACAAGACTTTTATTATAAAATAAAATTATTAATTTTCATTCGTATACTTGTTAAGATGTACAACAATAATGTATTTAGGTCCATTATTGCACTGGTATTTTGCTACTTTACCCGCAAAGTACACAACGAACTTCATGCATAGCTGACTCCCTGACTCACTCGGGTCCGCAGCTCGAATTCACCCGAATGAGCGTTTCATCCCGAAACCTGACGGATCAGATTTATTCACTACCCACGGAAAAAGCCTATCGAAGTTTTCACTTCAAAAAGTGCGCGGTGCACCCAAGGAACTTTTTCTTTCTGTTTATTATAATTAATGAGACATCGAGGAACGCGCGCTTAGGGACTCAGCCTGTTTATGCGCTATTACACTAGACACTAAAACCACTGACTACGGTTTGGGGTGTATATTTTAAGTGAAAGAGTGATGGCATTTGTTTCTTTTTTTTTAACATTAAATGCTAAACAATAATTTCAGTATATAGAAATGAATTCTTCTGTAATTATCTGGTCGACTGTACGCTTGAATGTGTATAGTTGGAAAGCATCAGAGCATCAGATTTAATGTTATACCAACATTAACAGTTTAAATGGACTTTTCTGACTAGCAAAATGCGAAATGTGGGAGTTGCACACAGGTGACTGAAAACTTTTAGCGTGAGTGTCTAATTCCTGTCTAGCCTCTTCTGGAGGCAATTTTTATAAAAATATAAAAACAGTTATGTGAGTGATCGTGGCATTTATTTCAGCATTATGTTAGCAAGAATCAGCTTGATCCCACAAACGGGGACTGACACTAGTAAGTACGAGGTAAGCGCCAAATATTCTCGGCCTGACCAACAAAGAGACATCATGCAAAAAAGTTAAATATGTATATTTCAGCATAATCTCTGTTAACTTCAATACATTTAAAATTACGTTTAACTAACAACTCTATCGCTTTAAAAAAATAAATTTAATCTTTATCACTAAAATGATAAAAAAAAACGTTTTACCCACAAGCACTAGAGAACAGATATTAATCGTTCGAAGCTAAGTCAGTACTGGGTGAGTGATCAAGTTACTCGAAGTCACAGTCCCCCAAATTTTTGTATCAGACTTGATGACGTAAGTTCACTGTTGTTTGTTAATTGTTATATAGATTGCTGGCTTTTCTTTTGTCGTTAATTCTAAAATAAGTTGACATACTTACTTGCTTTAATAAATGTACCGCCCTACAAGATACTTTTGAAGATTCGTTTATTATAAGTGTCATTTATGCTAAGTGTCTTTTATCTCCATAAACCTTGGGCAAATTCTACATATGTATATTTATTACGTTACGTCATAGTTTTGCTTTCTTATAGGTCCCTAGCTTATTTTGCTAAGAATGTCATTGACTGATGCTGATTGTCAAGAAATAAATGAGGAAAAGTTTTTAATAACTTAGCAATTTATACATAAAACAACTTGTTACATATCGTTACACAACCTTTTTTATTAGATTTCATATTACTTACATGGTAGTTTATCTAAGGATATTGTGATGTCAAAATGCTAATTAAAGAAAGATTAGACTATTTCGTGGACTTGTTATGTAGTTAAGGTAATAAAAACCAAGTGTCTGTGTTGACAATAACCATGTCATCTGCAGGGAGCAGTCATACAATAACTGATATAATTTAATACACATGTAAATTGGTAACATAGACGATAAACAAAGTACAAACAAGAATGGATCCTTGTGATCTTTTCGATGAGTTTAGTTGTGGAATGAATATTGATCATGAATCGAAACCCTTCAGTAAGATTACTCTAGCTCCAGTTGTTAAAAATAATTTCTTAATAGCATGCCTACCAAAGTCTTCAGTTCGTTGTAAAAGGGGTGCAGAATTTGAAACTAGGTACTCCGCCACATTCCCACTTGGGGAATGCGAAAGTTAGGGAGATGCGTGGGTCGGCAAATACGTTTATCTCATAAAGAGCCTTTGGCCTGGTCGCTGGCCCAGTGGGGTATTAAAAGTCCGGTCCTTCTAATTGATCTGATCTGATTGGATTCAGTCTGTGAAGGTTGTGAGTTAGCCTTACCCGTATAGGAGTCGAAGAGACAGTGCAATCTTTTAGAATGCACATTTAGGACAGTTGACGCGAACATACAGCCCCCATGTCTAAAAGGTCAACAAAGCCGCCTCCATCCAGGCCACGTACCACGAGGTCCACTAAATCTCGAAATGATGCACTGGCCAGGTCGACCAGTACCCATTGAATTCAGGAGTGGGATGTCCTGCATCGTACGGTCTTCACGGACCAACTCTACTCACAAGGGGTACATAGAAATCTAAAAACGTCTAACCCGATGCAAAGCACTTGTATTCGGATGAAATTCTACCTGCGGGTCGAGGAGGTATTCAGGTAGTATGATGTCTAGAGCAAATTAAGTCAACAGTTTTGGGGTTGATATTCCAGAGAATTAGTTGCTCTTCTCGTATACTTCAAAAGGTACAGACTGGGGAGCGGGAGACAATGAATCTCTGGAACACTGAATCTAAGGCTCTAGCAAAAGTTTACTACTCGAGGTGGTGACCCCTCGACAGACAAAGCTTGGTAAATGGTATCTCGGCGCGGGTTCCAAACCGCACCGCACGAGTTGGTGTTGGACTTGAGCGAGTTGTGAAAAGTTTCTTGGGGACATCTTAAAGCCGAAAAACGAGAAAAGCGGGAGCTTCAACTTTCAGGTATATCGTGATGTATTTGGATACATTGACTTTTTGAATACACCAACTTGAAAAGGAGGTAGTCTCATTTAAAATCGAAAGTTATCTCTATTTTTGGTAGGACATACTTATACTCTGGCCTGGCTCCTTCGGCTCTGGGAAACTGGGGCTAGTAAGCGTTACCTCCGTAAGGGGGACGTGAGAAGGGTAATATGATCCTCCGGTACTGTTACCGGAAGGACATACTTTGTGGGACAAAGAAGCGAACACACAGCCTCTCTTGCTCAATGTTAACGCCTACCTTCGCATGTTACAGGCTGTTTAAAACTAACGGGAGCTCTGGCGGGGGCTCACCCAGGCCTTTAGTCTCGCATAGCTGAGTTGAGAATAGGGTACCGGGTACTTTGCCAATTGGTCCCGGCTGTTGACAGGCTCTGGGGCGGCAGAGGAGCTGAGGAAGCCAGCGGCACGTGTGGGTGGGGGGAATGTTCGCATCTGGACACGGCAGAAAAGTGAACGACGGGCCAAGGGGGAACGCGCCTCAGTAACCGCGGGTCGAGGAAGAGCCTCATGACCGGGCCCGAGCCAGATGTGGAGTAACTCGAGCTCCCACGACTGGTTCCCGAGTGCACGACGAATCTTAGTCTAGAAATTAGTAAGTGTTTAAGAATGAAGTCATTTACCAGAGGTTCTCATCCCCTTGTTCATTATTTTATAATCAATGATTCGAAACCACAATGTCGTTTTCGCCACATGGTCTACTGGTGCCGGCTTTCCGAGCACTATGAAGTTGCAAAGTTACCTGGAATCACCCTATAATTTGGAATAAACTGTCATCGCCATTTTCATAATTATGTCATCATGTTGGTTTCCTAATCCACTCAGTCAACATACACACCTTTGAATTCAGTTGACCACCGCGGTGGTCAATGCAACGGTGATTTAGCCAAGATATCTTTTTCGCGATCTTCGCCAATCTGCTATGTCAAGTGCCTAAGATGTCACCACCTGGAAATTCTTTAAGAATCCAGGTATAACATGGTATCTATCAGGCTAGGTTTATCCATCTCCGTTTATCAGCACTTTTACTATCAACACTTTTGTTCTACTCAACTTGAGTAAGATCCTGTCTAAGCAGCAAACCATAATCAGGGTGAGTCACTAAGCGCGCGTTCCTCGATGTCTCATTAATTATTAGCAATCGAAAAAAAAGTACAATACGGTTCTTTGAGGACTATACACTAAAATTATTTTTCAGTATACAGAGCGTGAGACGTAACATACAACTTTGTTTTTTGAATGAAACACCCTATTTTGATTGGGTTCCCCTTAGGCTTTACAACCACAGTTTATTTTTAAAATTAAGTTGCGACGTTGCCACATTATTTCAATCTTCTTGAAATTTCTTAGCATTGGAAAGGTTCACAAAAAAATCACAGTAGGGTTATTTTTAAAATTTGTGTTACAACATTTGTAGAGAGATAAAGAAAGGTACACGCTGTTGTGGTATAAATGACATTAAATTTTCATACATATACAAAGGGTTTATAAACATGTTTTAATTATTACAATTTTCAAATATCAGTATTTCAGTTTTTTCAAATAGAACACCCTACATTTTATTAGTGCATTAGAGTAATGGCAAAAAGGTCAACGGTAACAACCCTACTTGCTTCACGCAATATATTTCAGAGTACTTTATATTAACGCACGAGTAAATTGTACATTGATTTTCAAAAGGCAGTCATTACATATTGCTTCAAAAACTGCATAATTGAGGTTTTGAAGTCATTTTGAGGTCATAAAATTTTCATTGATGTATTTAATAAAATCATACCTAATCAATCGCCAACACTATGTTGTACACTATCGAAATTACGTATGATCAAGATAATTTTATCCAACACCTGGAGTACCCAGGGGTCTAAATTGGGTCCCCTGCTATTTTTCCTATTCATCAACGATGTAGTCAATTTAATTTCGTCTTGTAAATGAATCTTAAAATGTTCATCAAAATCAAAGATATAGAGAGTTTGAAAGCTCTCGAAAAATCCACAGAAATGTGTGCCTAAAGTTAATTAATGATTAAAATTCACTGACTTTGTCGTTCTAAAATTAAAAAGTTATCTAACAGTTGGCACTATGGCATCACTGGAAAACATTAAATACTCGAAAAGCGGAGGTGTTCGTGTCTTTTATCGTTTCAGTTCGATAACAGTGCTAATCAGAAATATTTTTCTCTTTAAAAAATTCAAAGTTTAATTTACGATTCGCTTATTGGTGTTACGTAACATTACAACTGTAGTGTTTACAGTTTCAAAATCTCAAAGTATTAAATTATCATTGTTGTTAAATTTATCATTTTTATAAGGTCATATTTTGCATAAATAAATAAAATCTCTTCTTTGCCTTATATTCCATGCATTATTTATGGTCACCCCAATTTATTTCTTAAAATTAATCGCTTCATTTAGATCAATTATATCAATTACGACCAATTATAGCCAGAACCGTTTAATAAAAACCATCATAAAATAAAAGAGAAACTTTGAACAATTTAACCCTCACGTCCAGCGAGCATAAGCAATAATCAGCAGTAAAAGATCTCAGTTTGTTAGGGTTTTATGGTTCAGTTAATATTCATATTTTTCATAAATTAGTCCAGACAAAAACAATGGGTTCTTTGTAAAAGGTTAAAAGATCGAACTCGGGTCAACTCTCGCTATAAATGCAAATACTGCAACGAGCATGATCATGCAATAATTATTTTTAAGAACTGCTCGTCCAATCATAAGGTCAAAAATATAAATTTCAACCAACAATAGGAACATTTTAGTTTCTTTACAGCCGAATATATGAAGTCGACAGTTGCAAGCAAACTGAAACGAGCTTTATTGCTCCATTACTCACTTTTTTTCACGATATTTCATACAATATAGTTTAAAATTAGTTGGATGACCCATTTTCAGCCCATGAAATGTGCTTCCTCATGACAATTGATGAGTCAACATTATTATCATAGCCTATTTGCTATTTGTATGCAATCTGCTACTGACCACATAGAGAGAATGTGCCAGAAGAAGTGGATCAAAATTAAACACAGTTTATGGTCGTCTTGTTTATTTTCAATTAAATGTAATAATGGATTTCAACATAAATTTTCTGTCATAATTTAAAAAAGAAATAATATTGCTGAAAATTTTATTTGTACAACTCACAGATAGAAGTGTGTCTATCCCGTTTTCTTTAACGCGGATGAAACAAAGTGTAAAATGTTTCGTTTTCCGTTAACTATTGAAGACTATATAAACAAGATATAATAAATGAGTGTTTTCAGAAAATATATGAATGTGTAGATAAAAATAAATAAATAATCAAGGAAACTAAGCATATGTAGTTATTAGGAAATCTTATTTATTACATTTAAAATTTATGAAACCCTTTTCATTCTGATCCTTTATAGAGTATTGCTATTTTATATATATATATATATACAGGGTGTTAATAAATGGGCTATGAAATTCATTTACTAGTGTGTCGCTTCATTTGACTTTTTGATAAATTAATTAATTACTTAGTTGACAAACTTTGAGTCAAATCTTAATGTTTATTTTTTAAATCATAAAGGACAAGCAATATGTAACGAATTTCGCCTACTTTTTACTTCACGAGCGTAAGCTAAGTTTTATTATAATTCCGTACTAATTTTGTTCTGTACGACAAAATGAACTGAAACTGATTTATAAATTACTGGTCTAATATTCTGTAAAATTTTACACTAATAAACCACAGGTGTAGACTCATGACATTTTGCATAATATGGGGGATAAACGGATAAATTTTGATTAACGATTATCATGTTTACGATAAACTTAAAACATTTGCAAGACTTCAGAACATTCAGTTTGGCAATTTCAAAGTTAAATTGTAAAATATTGTTATTTAGGAGTACTTTTATCAATTTTTTCTTTACAAAAATCTGGATCTCTAAGATAAAGACTCAACACGAATTCATAAATCACAGCTGCAGGAGTATGTTATTTAAAACACGTTAAGCGTCAAAGCAGACACCGGTGCCTGACCACTGCTTTCCATAGGGGGCCAGAGCGGTCACCAGTGTCTGTTTCCTATTTCCTACTCTAGGGCCACTCAGACAAATAATTAGGCATTATAGAGCGAATATGTGTCTGCCATGGCATGTGCACATTTGATCCCACAGTTAGATTGGTGGTTGCATATCTCAGATTAATTTTACAGAGTGTGTACGCTATATGTGTCTGCTGTGGCCTCCTTTTTTGTCTGAATTTTTTGATATGTTACTGGGCCACGGCGGACACATATATTTGCATAACAAGGAAACTAGGTGTCCGCCGTAAAAAAAAGTGTCCGCTATTGTGACCGCTGTGGCCTCTTCATAGCTTAGAATTGTGTCTGCTCTATCAGACTGCTCTGGCCCAGTCATGTAAAACATGCATAAAATATAATGCAGGGCCACAGCAGACACAGGTGTCTGTTTTAGTTTTTTTGAAAAATATGGTACAAAATTTTCGAATTTCAACAAATAACCTATGTAACTACATATAAAATTTTATGTAAAATACGTACCTGCCAATGGCCCTATGACGGTAACTGCATGATTTTGGCTTGGCGCTTAACGTGTTAATAAATCCTAAATAACATTTATTAATGTATATTTTGGAAATGGAGTCATCCTATTGTTAGTGGAGATGACTAGCCAAATTTGGGTTAGTGTTTTCCCATCTAGACGATATTCCTAATAAGTACTCTTATAAAACTTGACAATTGATACAGTAGTTCCGGAGATTGTCTGTCTCACAAAAATCGGGCCTGTCGGGAACAAGAGAATTTTATATTCATAAATTTTATTTTTTTTTCGACTGAAAATGCAATAAACACCTATCTGTTTTAAATCCTTATAATCGTAACTTATTGAACTGTCAAAATCAATTGAAAAATATATACCTAATCGACAAACTTAAAAAATATACGTTTGCGTCGCGACACTGATGTCAGGTAGGTATATGTAACATTTGTAATGTACTGAATTACGCTTCCCCTTCAGGCTACAAACAATAATGTTTACAGAATTTCAATATCTCTATCCGTTTTCAAGATGTATTTTATCTAGGAATGCAATAAAGCGTTCACTTGGTAAATCATTCAGTTTTTGTAGGATTTTCTGTATAAACAATCCTAAAAAAAAAAACAAAAATAGATTAAGAAATTGCATGTATATGGCATGCGATTCTGCACATCACTATCAAGTAAAATTTACTTTGTAAAATTTTAACATGACGCGATCAAGTTTTCAGGAAGGTTTTATATTTTATGAGTTAGGACTAACAGACAAATTTGAAATCTTGGTCAACATTTTACCACCTAGACGGGAATCCCAAAGTATATTTAGAATTTCACATTTAAATTTTTATAAAAAAAATAAATAAACAAACTAACCAGACATAACAAATGAATCAACTTAAGACGGTGCAGTATTTATTATGCGTCATGCGTTATGCAAAATGATAAAGATTCATATCTGCCAATGCTGCGTGGTAGTAAATAAAGGCTGTTGTCTCAAATGTCACTCATATTTCTAAAATAATGTGCTCGCTTTGCTTTTGCAGTGTTAATAAAAATAGTTTGCTAACAAAAAATTAAGTATAAGTGGCGAAATTTTATTTACTGAAACTGCATTAAGTACATTTTCTCGTTCATGTACAGTAAGTAGTGGTCGTCATTGATCTGTCTACAGTTTGCATCTGACCTATTAATTTCCACTCTTTGATGTTTACCAGAAATCAGATTGCTTAGAATACCAAATTGTAATTGTTTACCATGTTTATATCACAAAAATAAACTGCTTCCAGTTTAACTAGAATTTCAGTTTATTTGCCTTGGAACCGTGCTGTGAGTCGAATGCAATATTGTAAAATGGATCTCTGCAATATGATACAAAATGAATCTTTCATGTTTCAAATAACGGACTGGCCAGACTAAACTATAACAATGGCGAGAATAAATGTCTAGATATTTATTTTACAAATATAAAGCTGTTGTCATTCAATTTTAATGCTATAGCAAAATCGTAAATCTGAAAACAAATCATAATTTATTTTTGTGAACTAGTTTATGACTTCACCGAAAAAATATTATGCGGATCTGTGAGTCTAGACAAAACTATTTATCTGAATAACCTGCTCGACATTCATGGCCTCATTTACAAAAAAAATGTCATAATTTATTTTTAATGGCAAAAATGGTTACGGACGTCAACTTATGTTATGAAATTAATTTTTTTGTTACCGTCTCCATTCTTTTAAATGCGTGCTGACGTAATTCTTACAGTACCACAACAAAGTAGAATATTTTTCTGTTGGAAATTTTAAAGTTGAAAATACATCTGAGTTCAACAAAGAACCGTTGGTAAACTATTTGGAAAGAAATAAAACCACCTGTTGGCAAACTCTTTGTGTTGTTTTTCTTTAATTTAAATCTATTTAATTACGTTTTGGAATAATGTACAAAATCAAAACAGCAGCCGTCGGTTGGTTGCCTATCTAATTAATACATATTTCGTTTCTTCTGTTTCCATGTATTTGCTAAAACCGTGTACATTCAAGGGATGATATTGATATTACAATTGTGTGCAAAATTAATATTAGAATTTGACGTTATCGATAAGTTGTGTTCTGCATTGGTGCAAAATTTTAATTATTTGGCTACGGCAGAAAACCAGATGTGTCGGTTTTTGTCCTCGTTTAAATAACTTACAACATACGTTACTGAAACTAAGAGGGTAAAATTTGTACGAATTATTTTATTTTAAAACATCATATAATTGACACTTATAGGACATTGTCACCGGAGTTTAAGTCTCATTGCTACCACAGCGTGTTTGAGCGGCGTATAAGTATTACTTATACTTCGGCGGAGTATAAATAATACCTTTATGTGAAAATCATTGCGGTTATCAACCATCGTAACCACAGTAAATCAATGCAAGGCAATTTTTAATGAAGCAAGGAAACAAAAAATAATCGTTTCAAAAGAATATTATAAATAAAATGTTATACTGTAGTCAACATTTCAACATTCTGTTCGATTGTGGCTTAAGTAATAATTTTAGTCCTCTGTTTTGAGAAATCAAACTAATTTTTATGTGAAATTCTTCTATAAGCATAAACACTTAAAGTTAAAGCTTTTTGTTATTTCGGAGAGGCTATTTTTTCCCGTTGGTTACCAGTTTTAAATATATTTTATATTGTCCGTAATTGTACAATTTGTTATTTATGCCGCTAGTTTTTACTTTATCGCAAAATCTAATTTTATAATTTTTCAAAGAAGCGAGACTTGTTGACCTTATGCTTGTACTGTAACAGTATGTAATATCGCACCCAGCAGCGGGAGTGGTTAGGCTTTTCCGCCTCCTCTTTGCGGGTTCTCATCATCCCATAAACACTTTGGCATATAGAATACAGTGTACAAAGTGTAAAATTTCCTGGGTTGAAAGTTTTGATTTCGAAAAAGAACTTTATGAGATAATGTATATACTCTATAGTGATTTTTTTTTAAAACCTGAATAAATTTATTGAGGGTAGATTTTAGATGGGAATTAGTTTTTCTTATTAACAAATCAACTTGATCTTGTGAGCACATTGTATACTGTAACACTGCATTTGGTTACACCAGAACAGAACCATAAAAAATGGTCCAAGTTTATTTAGACAGACCCTGTTACAATACGTCCTTAACTTACGCTTAGGAAGTAAAAAGTATAAATTTGACATACACTAAAACACATGCATGATTTTAAATAAAAAAGTGTGATAAGCCAAACATTCCGCCTTAAACTGACATGTGAAAAAAATAATTAAAAACCCGCGAAAAATTCAAAAATTCAAAAATTTGACCGTGGCTGCGATCGTCCAACAAAATGGAACCTGCGTTGTGTGGTGTGTGTGTGTTTATTTTTTTTTGTGGCGAAATGCGTTCAGATGCAAGTGGTAGACCCCAAGGTTGGACACACAATTATTTAATCCTCCACTGACAAAAAAAAAGAAAAGAAAAAAAAAAGCTGCGACTAAGTTGTGCCGGTTGAAGACACCTCTTAATGTTCAGCTACAAAAAAAAACTTGTCTAACTTTGAATGAAATCAAATTAAAGGTCCTAAATCAATGCAAATACTTGAATATCACAAATTTAATAAAAACAAAGAAAAATCTGAATTAACGTAACTGGATGCAAATACACAAGTTATCACGGACGTGTGGCGGCAAATTTAAATTGTGTCAGCCAACAAGAGACCAAAATTTTAATAAAAACTGTATGCAGCGGCAGCGGCACCAGAGCGCTTTAAGAGTGTGGCGATCGAAGTCTATCAGTTTCATTCTAGAGCACAACAAAATTACCCATAGGGGGCGAAGTTTGGGGCTCCTGGTTGTGGCTGTTCTTCCCCCACGACATTGATTCTAGCAAGCACTCCCGCCATACAATCTCGTGAAATTTTAAACAGCAAAGAATTCTTCTCTGACATTAAGATTGGACATCAGGCAATTTATATGATGGAAACATTGATCAACAAAATATTTACATGAAAAAAAAGACTAGCAAAGATTTACAAAAACGAAAGATATGGTGTGAAGTAAAACTTATGTAGACAAAAAAAAATACGTAAGGTTAGAAACTGGAGAGCATGAAAATTTAAATTGTATAGCAAAGAAAATTAGTAAGGCTAAAATTGTGAGATAAAGAAAAATTGTATGAGATGAACAATTTCAAAGCTAACAAAATTATATGAGGTTAATATTTTATGTCCATTCGAGTTATTGATTAATTTTTAAAAAGTGAAGTTATTCAGTTGCATTTTGGGCCATCGTTTTACATTCCCCCAAACAAACACAAAAAAAAACATAACAGGCAATCTGGAGGCTCAAAATGGCGTCGGACGAATGCGTCGTTCAAAAAAATGCATCAAAAATAAATGTCTCCTAGAAATGCGATCAATCCTGTGGCGCTGTGCAAATAATGGTCTAAATCAAAAGAATAAAACGCACGTCCCACATGACCCACAATGTTGTTAATTCGTTCAGTAAGATTTTACAGTTTAAACATGTGCTCGGTTTGAAAATACTATTTGAACATGGCTGCTTCCAGAACAAAGAATTTACCTGATATTAAATTATGCCACACTTTATCAAGGATTCAAACAAAGAATTTACATCATGTTAAATTATGCCACACGTTATCAACGATTCAAACAAAGAATTTACATTTTGTTAAATGATACCTTGATCCAAATGACTGCTTACTTAAAACAATTTGTTTTGAAAGTTTATATCGTGGACTGCCCCCAGCTTATCCCAAACAAACACATGATAAATAAACAAAAATGCATCCGGCGTTGCGAGAACAACTTCTCGGTGATGTAGTTTTCCAAGTTGCGAGAAAATGTCTCGGTGATGTGATGATGACATGATGATAACTGCTTAAAGGGAAAAATTTATAATTCGCGTACCTCAGTCCACGATATTATGAATTCTACCATAATTTCACGCTCCTTTTTCCAGAATGGGACAACGTTAGATTGATTTAACTGCCGTAAATGAACTATTAGCAATCTTGTGTGAGGAATTAAGAGGTGTTATAATGTAGCACTTAAGTATAAGCATCCAGAAACCTGATTCATAATTTAATAAATAAAAGATGAGTCCCGACTAAGTGAATTTCAGGAAATCTCCTAGCAAGTGCTTTATCTGTACAAATCTGACGGTTAAACTTGTGTTAGAACCAGTTAACGATTAAAATCCTAACATGAACTGTGATTAATTGTCGTTAAATAAAGGCTCTCCTTTTTTTCTAACTACCAAACCGGCTAAACTTAATCTAACTTCCTTACCACATGCTTCACTCACACCAAAAACAAAAAAACAGTGACGCCTCACGACCCGCTACTAAGCCAGCCACCTTCTCACTACCAACCCTCTAACTAAAATCCCGTAGGAGAGCTATCAACTACCAGAAAAGAACTAAACGTCCACATGGTGGCGTATGTTTAACGAAATTCTTTAATGATTTTTGTTTCATATTCACATTATTCAAATGCAATTTCGCGCCGCTGTTTTTTTTTCAGCGCGAAATTTTAATTCAGATCTGGTCACCACAAAAGAAAAATGAGAAATTACCAGCAAAAAAGGTGCAATTTTATGTAACTCGGGAGGTACATCGCCAAGTTAGTGGATATCTATAAATCCTAAAAACTGAAAATTTTTTATTAAATATTTATACATTTAAGAATATTTCCCGAATGTAATCTAGGAAAGTGTTGTAATAGGTTCCATTTGACAAAACTTAATTGAATCGTAGACTGATTTATATTACTTATAAGAATTGTCACAAGTTACTTTAAACAAGAAAATCCGAGCAAAAACTATGTACGATTCTTAAAAATAAGTACTTTGAATTTTGAAGCAAGGCATCGTGAAAAGCCCGATAGATATTTATCCAATCTGAGCAACACAAATTTGTAAAACATATTTAATAAACAGACGTGGATTTCAAAACATTACCACCAACGAAAATAAATATTACATTTTTTGTACAGTTCACTTTATTAGTTGGAATTTTTTTTACATTGTCAGCAAAACAGCGATAAATATTGAAATTCGAATGAATGAATGAATCAATTTATTAACAGCTCAGTTACAAGCATTTACATTTGCATGTGAGAAGTAGTCAATTACGTAATAAATGTTTAAATGTATAATCCAATTCCATTTAGTATTTATTACAGATAAATCTCTAACATTATATAAACACAATTCTGTTAAAATTTCCTTGCTGCCTTCGAAAAGATCTGTTCATTATTTAGTTTACTATATTTTTGAGTAGATTACACTTTTATGCTCATAATTTGAGGACACTAATAAGTGATGATGGGGAATTACAAGCTGGTCTTTATAACAAGTATCGTGTTTATGTCCTATTTCTCAAACATACCTACCTTCACGATTGCCACATCGCGGCGAATTGTGAGACATCGCATAAAATCTGTAAAAGCATATTTGAAACGAATTGTCGGCAATGCCTTGCTCACATATGAGACGCTATTAAAGATTGCCACACAGATTGCACCATGCATCAATTCTAGATCTTTAACACCTTCGTTACACGGTTTGTAAAAAGGACTTTATTGTTTTGAGTTCTTGTCGAAGGTAAGGATATAAAGTAGGCTTTTTTTATTAGAAGCCCACCTGTTACTTTGTGTTGGTAACATAAATTTTCCCCTGCACATCTAGGAATTTTTGTACAATGGCAGCGGCAGAACTACAGACTGTTGATGACACCTCTCTCAAATCAAAACAGAATTTTATGCAAGCGCCAAGAAGATTCAAAATTTCGACATGCCTTGGAAAAATAAAATTGTTTTCGTATCAAGACCTGGGTTAATGGAAGCGTTCCAACCACAGACTTTAAAGTAAGAACGCTAGAAGATCCCGCGTTTACAGATGTCACAAAGTACTAAAAATTCTTAGCTATAATGCCACTTATGTGATTGGAAGAAAATGCGACGTTGCTGGATTTAGAAAAAAGGTACTTTAGTTTACTTTCTTGCAACATTTATGACATTAACTAGAATTTTGAGGTTCCTGGTAGAAGGGAAATTGCAATCCAATTTGCTTGCCTTTTCATGTACCGTGAGCACAAATTATGTTTATAATTTTCTTAAATATATTTATCGACGAAAATATCTCTTCTGTGAAATAAACTCCTCTTCCGGTGAGAAAATTCTGTGGTTAGGTGGTTGCCAAGGAAAATAAATTTTATACATAGTAGGCGACGTGGTTAAACACCAAAATAATTTTTAACAAATGATGAAAACATCCAAGATTTAGTAAAAATCTGTACTCCTGCAAATACCACAGGAACAAAAAGTAGTGTTTCGAAAAATTTCAAGAATTTTGTACTAGACAGAATTATGTTCTGGATGCCAAGACTGGGATTGTACAGATCGTTAGCATTATGTCCAAACTTGTGTCGAATAGATGGTACCAAAAAAATACAAGAAAAATATTTTGAGAATTCGAGAAAATTCTAGATCCATTTACGAAAATTATCTTGATAACAAGGGTGTTCCAAGGTGTAGAATCTTTTATAACCTAATTTTTTCAAAGACTTGTCAGGATGGAAACCAAACATCTTCCCAAATAGCTAATGCCTAATTTACAAGACTCTAAAAGATTCTCTCAGACCCTCTAGAAAATGATCAGCAAACGTGGATAGACATATCTTTTGTAAAAACTATTTTTTTGAAACCATCTTGGATCCCCTTGTTGTAAAAATCGTCTAGTTGACAAGAATAACTTAATACACAAATACCGAGAGAGTAATCAAAAACACGATCAAAGACAGCTACGGATTTTTGAAGATTTGTCTTTGATAGAATATTCGTCCTGTCATATTACCGTCAGTTTGAATTCATCAAAAACAAACTTTCAAAAATCCATGGCTATTTTTGATCGTGTTTTTTATTGTTCTCTCGTAGATGGGCGTCAAAAGTAGGTTTTACATAACACTGTTCAAAATTACGAATCATTTGGTCAGGACTTTGGTTATAACTTATAACACATATGAGCAAAATCGGAATATGAGAAGAGCATGAACTTATATAAATTTTCGCCTATTCGCGAGCATCTTTAAAACCATATCTACGGATTAATAAAGATCATTACATGAATATTCTAACGAAAATTCGACGTTTTTCAGAAAATTTATGAAAGCATTGTTCTCAATTTCAAAGGATTACAAAATTAAACGATAAATGGTCAAATATTTTAAAGAAACTAGAAAGGGGGGCAAAATTAGGTATAAATATATAAATAAAAAGCAAAAGGAAGTTGACCTAAAATCAACAAAAATTTTTCTTTTAAATAGCTTGTTGAAAGTGCCTTGGCTTTAATAACTTATTACACATAAATGATAATGTATGTAATTATATATGAAGCATGGCTCACAATTCCGTTAAAAACATTCCGAATTTTTTTTTGTGAAAAAAACATGTTTTATGTAAACATTCAGACGGAAAATTTTTAAAATAGGTGAAGTAGATGTACAGTTTCATGTATATAAAAATTATTGTTAAATACTTTAATTAACACCTAAATATTACATCAAGATAAAATGTACTTATTTTCCCGAGTAAATATTGATTCATCACTTTTTTGTAGTAGAATGTTGCTATTTACACCGAATTTAGTGCATCTGTTTGTTATGAAATTAGTAGACAACATAATACACATACCTACTGGAAATAAGTAATTATTAAAGAGTCAAGAGTTAATTATAGGTGATGTCAATAGTAACACAGGTTTGCTCGATACTTTTGAAAATGAGATATATTTAGGAGGGTTGTAATGTAAAACCACAATTTTCTATAATTAATTAGTCACCAGTTTTTTAGATACATTATATTTTATTAAAACTGTAGATATTTCGAAGATGTGCTGTGCTTTTCTAGAATTATTCACTGTCACTTTCATCAATTCATCATGCATCTTTTTATTTGTAAAACATGGTTCGGTAAACATTGCATGTTAAACAAAAATAACGTAAAATTTACAGACATTTTAATATTAAAAAATGAATTAAACTTAACAAGAAAAAAGGAAAACTATATGAGACAATTCTTAAACAGAACAAGTAAATTTGTAAAAAAACAAGCACGCTTTGGAAGGTCATTAGAAGCACCCGTCAAATTATCTACATCATGTAAATAATAAAGGTGGCACAAATTTGTGTAGATCATTTTAAAACATTCTACTCCCTTATTACTGGTACAAGAAAATACCTATTTAGAAGTTCTAAATCCTTTTAGTTAAAAATATATTTAACTAAACTAAACTAAAATTGCCAAACGAACATTTCTAAAGTTTGAAGTTTTTGAAAAAAGGTTTCAGTTAAATACTTGCTAAACTACGAGCAAATTCCAAAAACCAGCCGAAATAAAAAAAAAATAAAACAAGGAGGTTCCACAAACTCACAGATTTATTGAGAAAACGCTTTGATCACTAAAATATTTATGCAAATGTTAAGTTCAGATGCCATTTTTCACAGTGAGTTCGATAAGCTAGAAAAATGTATGGATCCTTCGTAAATAAAAAAATCCTTATTACGCTGCGTTAGGAATCTTCATTCATGGTAACTATGCAGGAGATGTTAAGGCCACAAAAAACACGACATGGAGATTCATTAAGCCCACACTTATTCCAGATTTTTATGTTGGATACTAAAAACTTTGTTTGTAAATTAAAAAAATTTCAGTAGGATTTCACTTCCCACTGCGTTTAAATACCAATGTTAAACTGCTAGTACATGCAGACGATCCTCTAATATCAATAGACTTCCTGCAATAGACTTCCTGGTACAACGAACAGCGTTAACACGGTTTTACAAACAATAGTTGATAGTGAAGGATGTCAAAAATTGTCAATTTTAGAAAAGCAAACTCTATGAAAATCTAGAACGATTTTTTTTACGGAGATACAGCAGCTGAAATAATAAATCAAATCAAATATTTAGAAGTTCAATACTCAATTTTAACGACCTGTTCGAAACTACACAAGATCGAAAACAAAAAGCGAAAATAAGCACGGCAGCTGTACAGGAAATTATTTTTGCTAACAAAGTCGACTGCTGGGAAGCAGCAATAAAAATACATTCTTTAGTAGCGACAGCTACACTTACTTATGGATGTGGTATTGAGGACAGGTATTTAAATCTTGAATTAAGTTTTTTTAAGGAAGTATTATGCTTACAACAGACTACTAAACTACTTGGTAGCTGTTGAGTTTTAATGACAAAAATTAAACGTGACCCTTATCACTTATCACAACGGGTCTGGATTTTGAAAGACAGTTAAAAAGTGAAAAGCTAATATAAACTAAGTTAAAGATAATTTTATAAAGTTTTAGAATAAAACATTTTAAGCTTCTCAAATGATCGGAGCAAAATATTGTTGAGAGCATAGGGTAAACATTAGAATTTTTGAGTTCAAGTAATCCTTTTATTAGCAACACAAATATTTGCATAATGTTTAAAGAACTAATAATTATTAAACATTGTATTGCTCAATCAGAATGCGTAATTGACTGCCTCCAACCGTACTAGTGAAGAGCTGTACATATTTATAAAGTTACGGGTGGCGAAATTTAGGTACTCAGTGTGTTTCTGAACGCAGCACCATTTCTTCTAACTCAATGGAACAATGAACTATTATTATAAGAACATATTTAAGAAGGGCAACCACTCTTGTTGACTATTTAAAGAAAACACAGAGCAAGAGAATTTAACCAAAGTTGATCAGTCGTTAAGTTATTTTATCATGTTAAGTACTCTTGAATTCAACTACTCAAGACAAAATACTGCATACTTAATTTACTCTTAGCGCAAGCTAATGAAGTATTGTAATAGGGTTCATCCGACGCATGGCTCCTTTTTTCACTTATGTGACCCCTAGAGTACTAAAAAGTAGATCTCACGTTTCCGCCTGTCTGTCATCTATCATCCGTCTGTGTCAATTTTTATTAAGACAGATAATCTCCGAAACTACCAGCCTGATTGTTGCCAAATTTTATACGTAAGTTATGAATATCGCGTCGATAGTAGAATTTTAACTAAAATTTAACTAATCACCCGCACCAACAATTTGATAATCCTATACTTGTAAGCATCCAAATTTTCGCAAAAAAATCCAAATTTTTTTGTTGATCAAATCAAGAATGATTCACTCCATTTTCTCGAAAACTTGAGAACAAAGTCATGTTACGCCCGCTTATATTTAATAATGATAAATTAAGAATTACCATAATAACAGTTACTTATCGAAAATGATATTTGGAACCTTTTGTGTCATTTTAGCTTAATTAATAATTTTAGTCGCCTCCTCTGTTTCGAAGAAACAAAATCATTCACCGGCGGGGCTCTTGTCCGGGAAGTAACTGTTTCCACCCACTGGCTGGTCCAAGCCATTCAAAAACTGCACAGTTTTTGTGACAAAGTTGAATTCTAAGGAGATCAAAACTGTAGTCTACAGATTTTTATTGCGTTGTCTAAATGTTTATCGGTAGAAAACGTATAAAATCATTCAAATCAGGAAGCTTGCTGGTACGTAGTTAATGGCTGCATTCTTTCGATTTATAAACATAAACAATCGAAGTTAAGCATGATAATACTTTTTTCCCCTTTATTATCTGGTTTAAGTTTATTTCACTTTGTCTGTACCTGAACGAACTGCTCCCTTCGTGGTTTGTAGGGGTCGTCATAAAAAAAAAATCCGCAAAATATATATTTTTTTTTATTTTATACATATGTTCGAATGTACTTCAGAGGCGAGGGAAGCTCTGTCTAAATACCTTTAGACCAATTTTTTTCATTAAAACTAAGAGTGGCTGGACTGGAACGAATCTATTTTACGTGTTCTCTAAATGTCATATTTCACCATCTTTTTTGGATCTTTTAATTTTGTATTGTCCTTCAAGAGAATGCTTTCATTTTTTAAATAGTGCGCTTAGGTTTAATTTATTATTCTGAAACTTGCTTAAGAGGTTCAGAAATATTATAAGTACCTAAGGTATGTACAAGATTCTGATTGCGTTTCACAGAAACGCCACATTGACGTAAATCGTGAAGTTACGACAAAACTTCTCTCAAATATATACAATTTTCCGACATTGTACAATTTAGTATACCATATCTGATTACAAGTAGGTAAATCGATGTAGTTTTAGAAATGTCTGGAGTAAGTGAAAATCCGTTTGAGTCTCCGCATTGAAAAGATTACTGCCTGTGATTACTTACCTACCTGAAAAAGAACACAAAAATACGACCATAAAACGGCTCTCATGTACCTAAAACTGCCGAGTAAGATTTTTTTTTGTTTCGACAATTTTCAGAAGGAGAAAATAAAATTCTTCTTCAGAAGTTTTTAATGTTCCAATCTTGCAAAATCACTTGCATTCACATTAGCACGCCCCATTTTGCTGCCCATTGTCGATTTAAGTGCCAACAACATTACCGCATGCTGTCCTTTCCACAAGCCGCAACAGCTTGCGTGTGAAACGGAACTGAGTTGCACAAGGTTTTGTTCTCATCTTCGTGAAGTACTCTAGAACAAGTTCGAACTGGAAAAAATCTAGACACAAATAAAGTTTTCTAAAGTATTTCATAATATTTGTAATTTTCAAAATTTGAAGAATGAAATGTCTTCAGCTCCTATAGGTGGAAATGTGATTTCTGAAAGTAATACCCATTTACTGTCTTTTAGTTTGCAGAGTAAAGTGTTACACGTTGCACTACAGTCCGGTTTATATGAAATTTGCATACAAATTATACATTACTAACCTGATGACTAACAAAACCAAGCTAATTATTAGAACTGATTTTTATCATTTCAATTCTAAATATTTTCACAACTGCTGCAACTTCGTATGGAATTGTTTTTGATTCTCTTCTAATTATCGACCAACTTTCTTAAAGGTGCATAACTATATTAACATTATTGCTTTTATAAAGTTGTTTTGAAAAAATTCTTAAATGAAACGATAATAATTTTGATGGCATTTATATACACATCTTGCACAAATCCGCCTCTATTTTGTGTATTGAAACGAATGGTTATCCAATGATCATCCTGTGGTCGTTCTTAGAATGACAGTTGCGGTGAATAAAATCACAAGTTTCAATACCATAACCATGTAAATAAATAAGGCAGAAGCATTTGCTTATTTTTACTACAACAACAAAATTTAACACCTCAGCAACAATAAAACGAATATTTGTTCAAGGAAAATTCAACTAGAGTTAAAAGTGCAACAAAATTTCTGAAAGCAAATTTAAACGCCAACACAGTAAACGGTTTTCAATTTTACTTTAATCTGCGTGGAGGTTTCTATTTCTAGCGCTAATTTGAATGTATTGACGTAATGGCAATAATATTTTTCTTCTTGCGCTTTTCCTAAAAATTGCACATAAAATAAATATCAATGTTACGTCAATATCTGTTTTTCGTCGTATGATTAAAATATATATATATTATTTTTCAAACTGGTTCAGTACTGTGAAAAATTACATGATGACTTTCGAGAATATAAATGTTGTTTATTTTTCTTCCAGTTAGATCATTTTAAATTAGTAAATTTTGGAACAGATTCCTTAAATGTATGGTACTCAAATTTTTTGTGTCTCTGTGGGTAAAAATGAAAAATAACCATAGCCAAGAAAATTTGGCATAGAAAATGACAAGATGTTTGACAGTTTTCTATTTTGCACAGGGAACTATTATTACTTATTAACGTAAAACTGACCCAGAGAAATCAATTTTAGATGGAGATTTGTAATATTTCTCTATTATTAGAAAATTGCCGTGTGTTAAATTTAAAGCCTTAGGATATTTGTTCTGAAATTAATGAAACGAAAAAAGCTATAGAATAAACATATTTTGTGTGGATCCATGACATTTTGATAAAGGCTAATTTTGTTACATTTCTCGGAGGAATTTATTTGAATGTCGATGTACAGATTCCAATGGCTGTACAAAACCGCTTAATTCAATTGCAATCAAATTTGATATATGCAAAAGAATAGGGCAACATTTCCATTTGATCGGTTTTTAACGGTTAAATTAGGATAATAGCAACATATGTTTGTTTGATTAGATATGATAAAAAAGAATTTGTGTTTTATTTGCTGGCAAACTGATTTTGACTCATGGGGAATTTTATAGGAGAATTCAATGATTGTAAATAATTGTCGATATTTATTTTCATTCCGAACTGTGTGAGAGAAAACTTACACAAGAAAAAAATGTGGAAATTTTACAAGACGCTTTTCGAACCACTTCTAATTTATTTATTTTTTGCATCTTTTAAAATACATAATGCGGAAAAAATAAAACTCTAAAGAACTGACTGTTAATATTTATCTAGTAACCACGCGAAGTATTTATGGACGTTTAAAACATTAAAGTCAGTTCACAAATAATAATATTTATCATCAATTGCGTTATCAAGTGTAAAAAAATGTTGTTGAATGTGTGCTTGTTTAAGTAAATATATATCAGCTATAAGAGACTTAACATCTATACAACGAAAAAGAGTAAAAAAATATAGACAAAAAAAGATATGTAATATCAAAATAAATACAAGGAAAATAATTTTATAACCATAATGTTATACAGGGTGGCCCAACTAAAACGAAAGGACGGGACTGTAGGTGCTGTATTTGATTGTGTGAAAAATGCTTGAACAGGTCGATTTTAATTCAAGGGGGATGTATAACGTTACTATTTTCGTTCTTTTACCTTCACCCAGAAACGACGGGTTGCTAAGCAGTATAAAGTATAATATTATATAATTTTAACCCAGACAGGCGAAAGATCTTTGACTTATCGGTTTTATTAAGTATAAAGGGTACGTATATGTTTGTATTGAATTGCCTTTTGCAAGCTTCAAAGAACAATTGACATTTTGAAGTTTTCATGAGGATAGTGTCGAAAAAGTGTACACAAATAATTTAAAATATCCTGAAATATCTAAAACGTTTCTTTTTTTCATGATAATATTCCCTATATCTAAGTTAAAATAAAGAATATAGTGTAGTGTAAAAGTAAAAAAATTCATGCAGGTTATTTTCACAGAACAGTGTATAATAACTATAATAAGTAATTTATTTCAAGCAGCCCTTGTAATTATTAGAGACTAAATAGGCAACAGAATTTACTGTAGAGCACGGATCGTTTCATCATTACTATCTTAAATGCAGTCGGATTGACACCTAATTGACATATGATTTTCAATCACCGTTAGTTTTTAACGTGACACTTTCTACACTCCAAAAAACGTCCAAAGTCGCCCAGGGTAATCACTGAGCTAGCGAATATCCTTATGCAAGGTCCGCTTATACAGGGTGTTGATATATGATTTACATCTAGTGGACTATGAAATTTATTTATTAATATGCCGGTTCATTTGACTTTTTGTTAAATTAATTAATGGTAGCTATCAAAGTTTGAATCAATTTTTAACGCGTATATTCTTTATTTCACAAAGAATACGAAAAATGGATTCTAAAAAAAATAAATTTATTGTCAAAATCTATTTTCGGTCTGGTCGAGAAAATTAATGAAGAACAGCAATACTTAACTTCTGCCGGCAAAAAACTGTGTTTTTGGAAAGCGGCTCAGAAATCAGAAATAAAGTAGGATTGTGCTATATCAATGAATTCAGTAAAAAAGCCCTATTTAAAAATGAAACAAAAAAATTTTTTTTGACGAATAATTAGAGCACAACTTCTTGTACACCCATACCTAATTTCCGTTGATTTATACAATTGGTTCTCAATATATTCAACTGTATATACAATGTTGTAACCAGAATTTATTTCTGAGCACAGAAATCTTTAACTGATACGTGTATAATTACGAGTACCAAGTGTTTTAAAAGACTCCACGCTATAATAGGCTTAAATTGGATCTAACGTACGTATCATTCAACTTGAAATTATTCATCAAATTACCATGCATTGTATATAGTTTTGCAGGCATCGCACTTGGGAGTGTAATGAGCTGCCACTTTTGTCTTGTGGAAAAAAAAAACAGGAAAAAATCCTTGTAAACGTAAAATTCTTTTCAAAATTGACACGATTCAAAAACCGGATATTGTAACTTGCAAAATCTATTTTTACATTTTTTTACGATACTCGGAGTAAAGGAGCATCCCACATTATACATATAGTGTAATTATACTTAGTCAACACAGTTTTCAGATGACGTCATTAAGTTTTTGGAAAGAATAACGGAGAAGTTTTTATTTATAATTTACCATTTTAACGACCATCTTAAATCGGTACTAAGTTTCAAAACAAATGGATTTGGCACTTCTTAAATTGTAGAATTTAGTAAATTAATATAATTCTATTTTTTTTTTCTAAAATCTGATGAGTAGAATATTGTATATAGTCGTAGATCAAAATTACAGTAAACTTCGCTAAAAGTTGACGAACTGCATGGCGATGGATATTATAACAAAACTAATCTGTTTTTTCTCAGAAAGATTTATTGGCGTTGTCATCATTTCATGTATAATTCTCGCTCTGATTAATTATTGTTATTGTTATTGAAAATTCTGGCCTGGTTTATAACAGAAAACTTACTGTTTTACAGGCATTAACATTTTTTTATACTTATATACAGGGTGTCTCAGAAATAAGTACATTAATTTTAACCAGTAACAGAACTCGTGAAACGGAACAACTTTTTTATCTAGCATTTTTTCGAAAACTCAAGTCGAATTTCGAATTTTCCCACCCATATATTCACGAGCCGTCTATGTTCACCTTAAATAATAACTTAAATAATAGCAACACTACAACAATGAAGAAGGTACCGTAGCAACCGTTTTGACACTGACAATCATTTTTATGTCAATGTTTTTATTAAACGTTGTCTCTTTAAAGTTTGTTTGGCACAGATTTCTAATTTATAGACGAAATGTGTTGAAATGGCTTTGTTTTCAAATCTGGAATGCACCGATATCGTTTTAACGTACGGTGAAGCTCCGGGAAACGGCACTCGCGCCCAACGAATTTTTTCAGAAAACCTCCCAAATCGTCTGCCAAATGTGCGCAGTTTTAAGAACGTTGCAGTATTTTCGAGAGTACGGATCTTTTAAACCGGCACCTCAGAATCGGTGTAAGTTACGTAGTAATAGAATTGCTAATACTGAAGAGGCTGTTTTGAAGAGTGTCAAAGCTCGACCAGGCACTAGCACGTATCACTGTCTAGTGTGATGTATCGGAGAGTAGTATTTGGAGGATACTCAGAGAACAAATGTACCCCTTTCAGGATCAGAAAGTTCAGTTATTGAGACTAACAGACCACGTAGGCAAAACTTTCGTGAGTGGGTTAATAGAAAAATAAACGAACAAGCAAATTTTGTATCTCTTATACCATCAACTGATGAGGTCGGTTACACGAGGGAAGGTGTTCAACACCCACATTTGGGTCGATGAAATTCCGTACGCCATTAGGGAGCAGGATTTTCAATTTCTCTCTAAATGTTTGTCACATTGACAAGATTAGGAAAATACGTATCCTAGTAACTGTTTTTGACCATAAATTATTAATTATAATAATTATTAGTGTCCATGGGTGACTGAGGATCCATGAGCGGGTAACCTTAATTGGGGTATAACTTTAACAATTTTTAACTTGATAATTAAAAAGTTCTTGACAAAACTCTACTAAAAAAAACTTGTTGAGTTCAATGAGCTCTATAACTGATTAAAATTAATGTACTTATTTCTGAGACACCCTGTATAATGTGATACAATCGTCAACTACACGTAGTCTCTTTCACCATTTTTTCCATGTTTTTCTCTTTTAAGATGATACCAATTCCTTCGTCCCACGTCTTCCTAAATATATTTCTTGTACCTATCTTATAGGCTGCCCACACTTTTTTGGTTGTCTATCATTCATTTCTAATTTTGTTCATTAACTTTACGTTTGCAACTCTTCTTAAATATTTACTTCATGGTCCATTTCTTAATGCATAGTATAATCGGTCGGTTATAATTATTATCCATCATACTTTTTCGTTCGATCTATTACCGTCCAGTAGCGGCTCGTGACCTTTTGAAATGGGGGGACACAATTTGATGGATGAGTTAAATATGACGATATAAAACAGGTTGTTATTACCAATTAGTAGACGAAATTATGTGACGGAAATAAATACAAAAATTGGCCTAAAGAGTTTAAACAGTACTTCCCTCGCTGTCGCGAACGTGACGACTGCAAGCCTATTATGTCTTTTTTGTATTACATTTTTGTAATTCTTGATTTAACCAATAAAATTAATTGACTCAGTCATTAATTTTTTTCAGACACCCTGTATAAGCAAATCTAAAAAATATTAATGCAGTGATAAATCACATGTATAGACTCATCATTCATTACACATTTAAGCATTTTTTCAGCAAAATTTTGCGGTGGCGTCATCAAATTTTTAGGGGGGATGAGCAAATACATTTCGATCAAAATTTTACCATGCTTATGATAAATTTGAAACATCTCCAAGATTTCAAAGCATTCGGTTTTGTAGTTCCTGATTAAATCAATAAAATAAATTCACGCATTCATTAATTTTTTTTTCACCCTGTATATGCAAATCCAAAAAATATTAACCGAATGATAAATCACAAGTACAGACTCATCATATTTTGTACATTTTAGATAGGATTTATTCGGCAAACTTTTGAGCTGACGTCATCAATTTTTTGGAGGGGATATGTTTTGATTAAAAATTTATCGCGCTTGTCGTAACTGTAAACCATCTGCAAGATTTCAAAGCATTCGGTACGTACCTTTCAATAACACCCTGTAGCTTAATTAAATTATCTTTTATTTTCTATTTATGTGTATGTATGTCTACCTTCTGTCTGTGCTTCTAATAGTATGTTAAAGAACGAGTTTCATAAGGCAAATATTGAGGCACGAATCCAAGTTTATAGAACGAGCGGCGAAGCCGCGAGTTATATAAAGGATGAGTGCCTCAATGGCCTTATGAACGAGTTATTTATACTATTTTTTCTACCGCACACGTTTTTTCCCAAAATTTAATTGAAATTTCCATTTTTTTTAATCTGGGGACTTTCGTCGTGGTTGGTGATGGGTTGGTCTGACACTAACCACGAAATATTTGAGGTTCGAATTTTCACAACAACAACTGTAATTCGAATCAATTCGAGTTTTTGTAATTTAAAATTGGTTAAAATGTCTTGCGAAGAAGTTACGCGTCCGGAAACATGGAAAATTTTAAGTTTACATTTGCCACTGACATTCACCTGACATTTCTCGTCATGGCTACCAATCTTACCGATGTAAATTACACCAGATCTATTAAAGAACGCCTTTCCGCTATTAACGAACTGCTGTGACGCCATTTGCGTGCGTTAATAGCTCTATTAGAAAACCAAAAATCGTGGGCGGTAGAAAAACATATTTTTATGTTATATTTTCAAAAATAAAGAATAACTCAAGAATATTTGTCTCCATTGATATGTAGCTTGCCCATTCACCGCTCCTTAGTACAATGTCATCGAACAAGTCCGACAGACTGGTTACATCTCGCAGTCAGTGTGTATGACAGTACCTTGTTAAACTTTTATAACCGCCAAATCAACTGGCTAATGTAAACTGCAACAAACAAATTTCAGGTCCATTTATTTACGAAAATACCAGAAAAACCCAAATAGATGTTCAGATGTTCTTAGACTTTCGCCAAACGGAAATCATAAATAAATTTTATTGCCGCCTAATAACCCATTTACGGCGACCTGTAAGAAATGCTGACTACACAATAACAGACCTAACTTCGGATTTACCAATATTTTAAAAAAAGAAGCCGATCAATTTTTTTCAACTGACAAAGTAAAATATACACAAATTTGCATACTTATGCTCAAGCCGACAAAATATGCAGTAATTAATTAACGTTAATCAATTTAAAAAATGATAATACAGATACATGCCGTGTGCAGAAACGTTTTTGGAAAATAAGCATTTTGTATGTACGAGGATGGTCTGAGAAATTCGTGGCCTGTCAATGAAAGAACACATTTATAAATTTGAAACTATTTTTACTTTTCTACATAATCTCCCTGGAGCGTACTACACTGGGACTACCGATGCTCTGATGCGATTATACCTTCCCTACAATGGTTTTCTGGAAGGTCTGCAAAATAAGCCTCTACAGCTTCAATAGCTTCAAAATTAGACCCCAAACGCTGTCCACTTCGGAATTTTTTGAGTTTTGAGAATAAATGAAAGTCCGAGGGAGTCAAATCTGGC
The DNA here is from genome assembly GCF_036711695.1 of Zophobas morio. Classification (NCBI taxonomy): domain Eukaryota; kingdom Metazoa; phylum Arthropoda; class Insecta; order Coleoptera; family Tenebrionidae; genus Zophobas; species Zophobas morio. The sequence goes on from NW_026972122.1 coordinate 14,093,634, forward strand.
GAATTGGGCGCATATTCCAACAAATTGTACTATAAATCTCTCAATTTTCCCATTGCAATAACACTTTTGTGCACAGGTGCATTGTTTTGACGAAAAAAAATTTTTTTTTTGTAAACCTGGTCCTTTTTCCCGAATTTTTTTTATCTAATCTATCTAGTTATTGTTTTACCTTTTTCCAGATAATCAATAAGTAAAATTCCTTTAGCGACCCAAAAAACTGATGCCATAACCCTTCCGGCCTATGGAACGGACTTTGCCTTCTTTAGCGCTGGATAACCAGCTTCTGTGTAATGTTTAGATTGTTGTTTTTATTCTGGCGTAAAATGGTGAACCCAAGTTTCATCCATGGTTACAAATCTTCGCACAAAATCAACTGTATTTATTTTAAAACGATCTAAACTGTGTTCCGAAATTTTCATGCGAATCCGTTTTTGACCCATCGTTAAAAATCGCGGCACCCATCTTGCATAGAGTTTTTTCATATTCTGTTCTTGGTGCAAAATGTGACCTACCCGTTCTTTCGAGATGCCGATAGTCTCAGCTATTTCACGAACTTTTACTCGTCGATCAGATAATACCATATCATGCACTTTTCGAACGATTTCCGATGTTGTCGCAGTTTTTGATTGTCCCTCAGGTGGGTCATCTTCCGTGCTTGTACGGCCACGCTTAAATTCGGCAGCCCATTTCTTAATGGTTGAAAATGAAGATGAAGAGTTCTCATACACCTTTAAAAACTTTGTATGAATTTCGGTCAGTGTTAACCAGCTTTAACAAAAAAACTAATTACGGCCCGATACTCAATTTTCTCCATTTTGCGGAATGTCCGTAACACGTAGGTTTCAAAAATCGATTTGAAGAAAAGTTTTTGAGAGAATCTTTAGCAATTGACAATGTAAGCTCATAATAGATGTGCCTCTTTGGGAAAAAAAAATCAAAGTGATAGATTCATTTTTTATGGCTGAGGCCGAGAATTTCTCAGACCATCCTCGTAAAACAGAAATTTGAAAAGATTGGTTCTTATAATTATTTTTTCTACCGCCCACGTTTTTTGGTTTTCTAATAGAGCTATTAACGCACGCAAATGACGTCACAGCAGTTCGTTAATAGCGGAAAGGCGTTCTTTAATAGATCTGGTGTAATTTAGATCGGTAAGATTGGTAGCCATGACGAGAAATGTTAGGTGAATGTCAGTGGCAAATGTAAACTTAAAATTTCCCATGTTTCCGGACGCGTAACTTCTTCGCAAGACATTTTAACCAATTTTAAATTACAAAAACTTGAATTGATTCGAATTACAGTTGTTGTTGTGAAAATTCGAACCTCAAATATTTCGTGGTTAGTGTCAGACCAACCCATCACCAACCACGACAAAAGTCCCCAGATTAAAAAAAATGCAAATTTCAATTAAATTTTGGGAAAAAACGTGTGCGGTAGAAAAAATAGTATAAATAACTCGTTCATAAGACCATTGAGGCACTCATCCTTTATATAACTCGCGGCTTCGCCGCTCATTCTATAAACTTGGATTCGTGCCTCAATATTTGCCTTATGAAACTCGTTCTTTAATATACTATTAGATCAACCCGTAAATACAAAAGTCATAGAGAATAAAAAACACTGTCTAACTCATTATTTACTCTTTTTGTAACATATTAAGACATTGAAATAAACAGAAGAAAAAAGAATTCAAGATTGGTGTTAAATAGTACTAGTCATGACATGCGTTATCAAATAAAATTCATTACTTTGACATTTTATCGATTGATTAGTTTAAATTGATTAGTCTGATTTTGGGCTTAAAATCAGCTTTAAAACATGCTTTATTTGCAACTACAATCATTACACTAACTTAGATTAAATGTTTAAACACAAGAACAGGTTCAATTTTTTCTACATCAGTACTTTGACACTTGCAGAATTTGTTTACACTATTGATTGTCTTGGAATTCGTAGGTTTGGGCAAATTGCTGCAATTGTTCCTGAAATTTCCAGTACAAATTAGTGACTGTCAATGAATTGTGACATTTTATAGCTAGTACTATTTTATCATTATCACAAATCCCGAATTCTGCTTTTCGTTTTATTTCAGAACCATAAGGTGCTACAAAATAAATAAAAAACGATTTAGATACAGTTTTTTATTCTCCATAATTTTTTTATTTAATATTTTGCTCTAAAATAACTAGGAGATCCAATATTTTCAAGTATTTGTTTTTACATGTTAAACCCGTATGTTCCAAAAAAGATTCTACACCCGGTGTATAGGACTAAAGTATTTATTTGTCATATGAAAAATACGGGACATTCAAATTGTATGCAATAGTCCACTCTCTACTCATTATTACGGTTTGGACTTTTTGTATCCAATTACCATTTTCACAATTTTGTTACTACAGTTTTTAAGTATTTCGTCCATATATGAACTAAAAAGTAATGGATTCTGCGTTCCACCCTGTCGCACTCCTTAATATCTCACAAATTTACTGATTTGGTAGTTTTTAACAAATTTCTATTTCTTTTTTACAATGCTTGTAGTGCTTCGTCCACATCAAATTTTCTTTGGCCATTCGAAACGTACTGCCTAGATATTTTGTAAAGGGCGTTCTTTATATGCAGCACAGTTATATTTATTTTAAGTATTTCATGTTCATGTCTGTTACATTTCGTTTAGAAAATATGGGATTTTGAACGCAATGGTCCCTTTTAAACTATTTAGACTAATTTTGTATTTCCTTTTATTGATTTCTCGAGCGTAAGCTAAGGAAGTATAATAAAAAACTTTCATGTTTTATCGATGTTTCACGACCCCTAGAGAAGGAAAAAATATCTGCCCGGTTTCTGTTTACCGTCTGTCTGTTGTTAGTAGCCCACAACTACAGGACAGATTACTGGCAAATTCTGTAAAACTCACATACTTGTGGTTGATGACTCCGCCATGATTTTTACTTACCGAGCATAAGCTAAGAAAATATTATAATATAGTCCAACAAGCGATTGGTTACTTTTATGATTTCTCGACATTTCATGACCTCTAGAATACGAAAAAATAGGTCTACCGTTTCCGGCTGTCTGTCGTTTGTTGTCTGCCGTCTGTGTCGATTTTTGTTAAACAGATAATCTCAGAAACTACTGACCGATTCTTGTCAAATTTTGTATGTATATTATCTTATATGGTAAAACGCTAACCCTAGTTTGGCTTGTCATCCCAACCGACAATTTCACGACGTCATCTCAAAAGGTTCTTCATTAAAATTGTTTAAATATTATACAATAATATGCTCTTACACTTGCGGTGTATGATTCTCCTTGGAGATTTTCTCTTACGCATCCAGATAGATATTCGGAAAAAAATCACAATATAACAATTTACAAGCAACGCCTGCCAAGGAGATCTGTGGCGGAGCGGTTAGGCTCTCCACACTTGTACTAGTAAATCTATACTGGTTTTATTTACAGGGTGATTTCGAAATATATACAATAATTTTAACCACGGCATCACGTACCGTAGTAATGTGGGAATATAGAAAAAACAAATTAAAAGTCGAATGGCGCAAAACCCCCGTGCACCACCCTCGATGCGATGCCGCTAATCCACCTTTTAAACAGTAGGTAGAAAAACGTTCGAATAAAAACGATGTAAACACTTTCAGTGTCAATTAAAAATAAAACCGACTTTTTGCTGGTTATCATTCGTCCATTCATGTATTCATTCATCGTTAAAGGTCAATGCCAAAGATCATTAGATGTAGTGTAGTAATGGTGGTCCTGAGAAGGACCGATTTTTGAAAATGCATCATGGTGATCGACTTTTTATTCTGCCGGATGTTTGGTTCTTGTCACAACGATACCACATTGTTTATTAGAACAAAAATAAGAGCAATTTAGAATGCTACAACCTTTTTACAATAAATGCTGAAAATGCTGTCCATGACTAGCAATACAGGCTTTAGCACGTTGCAACACGTTTGCACGGATACGTAAAAAAACTCCGGGAGTTCTACGAACTGTAGCGGTTGTCACTTCCATTCATTGAAGCTCTTCGATAGTTTCTGGACACTGTTGATTTCCATAAACTAACTGTGTCATGTAATCCCACAGACAAAAATCACACGGATTGAGATTGGGTAAACGGGGAGGCCAAGCTACTGGGCCATTTCTACCGACCCACTGGTTAGGAAAACTATTCAGTTACTAGCCTAGCAAAATGGGGTCGTGCATAAGGTTCAACTAAGTGGTCATTTACGATACCTGCCTACACATTTATGCAAAATTGTCCTTAAATCGTACTTCTTGACGAGCGTGTGGATTTTCATCGGACCAAATGTGAGTGTTGTGGCTGTTGAAAACAGCATTGCGAGTGAATCCTGCTTCATACACTCCTCGACAACTGATTAACCTCAGCCCCAATTTTCTATATTTTATCATAATTATTGCTGCTTTTTCAAAAATGATTACTTGAGAGCAAACAAAATAAAGTTATTTACAGATATGCAGATTTTTTTTGTTTCTAAATTAAAGATTGAAACGTATGAAAAGTATGGGAGAAATAACCATGGTGGAGTAAAAACAGCGACTACTCCCAGAAAAAGGCGAAACATTTTATGTGGAGCGTCAAATTCTACTCCAACAGCAAGAAAAATAGGACACTCTGTAGGTAGTACAGCAAGTGTAAGGACAATTCAAAGGATAATAGAAGGTTGTCAACATCTAAAACGATGATGCCTAAGAAAGAAACCCAATCTAACAGCACGCCATAAAGCAGCAAGATTAGAGTAAATATATGCTAGAAACCGTATGGACTGGATCGACCAGTGGCAAGAAGTAATTTTTACTGATGAAAAACGGTTTTGTTTGGATGGTCCGGATGGTTTCCAACATTATTTCCATGACATAAGAAAAGAAAAAAAATATTTGTCCCGGCGTCACAACAGAGAAGGAGGAATAATGATATGGGGCGCTGTTTCTTTTAAAGGACCCGTGCATATGGAAATTTTAAATGGAGTGCAAAATGCCCAAAAGTATCGAGATCTTCTTGCCACAGCAAAACCCGTTATTGAAGATGTCATGTAAGGTGGAGAGGGGGTTTTCCAGCAAGACCATGCTGCAATTCATACGGCAAGGCTGGTGCAACAATGGTTTAGAGAAGAAAATATTCAAGTCTTAGAATCGCCAAGCAATTCTCCAGACTTGAATATCATTGAAAATTTGTGGGGTTGATTATCAAGAAATATTTATGAGGGAGGACGACAATATCAGAACACTGAAGCATTAGTAAATGCAATCAGAGCAGCTTGGGCCAATATGCCAATATCCCACAAAGTTTCTTAAATTCCTTATATCGTTCACTTCCAAATCGCATATTTGAAGTCATAAATAAGAATGGGTCCCATACTCATTATTATTAAATGTAATTTTGTTATTAAATAAAGTTGTTAGTTTATGATTCTTTGATAAACAGCGAAAATTTTACTGGTGAGGTTAATCAGTTGTCGCATTTTTATTAATAATTTTATATAACAAATTTTTTTCTTTAACTAAGAAAACATAAACAAAATTGCAATATGCGTAAATAGCTGTATTTCCAAACGGTAAATACCCTATTTGTTAAAAAATACTGTCGCCATCTGGTTTAATTTAATTTCAAAGAATTTTTTTCTAGACATTGCTACCACTTAGGAACGTGAACTTTACACGTGACAATACATTTTATTGTGAGCTATTCCCAATTTTTTTATTGTAAATATTTGAGAAATAAACCTGTATGAGGACTCACAAAAAAGGAAAATTTCGCATAACCAAATTTTATAATTTTTCAAAGCAGGATTTGTTGTACCGTACTTCAGGAACGATGGAAGTTCTGCCTAATAACATGATAAGATGATTTTTTTTAATATTCTTAATATTGTGGGGCAAATAAAATTGCTTCCAAGATTTATAATGATATTTGGTATTAAACAAAGAGTACACGTCTCAAAGAAGTGCATTTTGAAATACATAATTGAAAATACAACTAACAACACCGTCCTATTAAATCTGAAATTTGACATATGGGGAAAACAAAGATAGACTAATTTATATCCAACTGCAGATTTTGGAAGGGTTTTGATACCACCGTGGTTTTGACGTTTCAAAACGTTTTAAAGAGAGATAGTAAACTCAAATTCTACAAACGTTAATACAGCGTGTTATTGAAAGGTACGTACAAAATAAAATCGACAATTGGTCTCGAGGTATGGGTGGCAAAAGTTAAAAAAAGTTCAGGTAAAAGTGTTCTGCTTTTAGAGATAAAAATTATTACAATTTATGTACAAATTTGTTGTTCGCCTCTGATAAAAAGATCATCTCTCGTTTCTATGGCAACATTTAGTCTTGACAAAAGTTTTGTTGTTACAGTTGCTAGGATTTACTAAAATAAATTAATTTTACCTATTTATCCTTCAGTAGCGTCTAAAAAGGTTGGATAAAGGTTAATTTTCCCCTTATAATTTTGATAACACAAAATAAGATTTTCAGACTTCTTAGGCTTCGCAAAGGACTGTCAATTTTGTTGTACGTACCTTTCAATAACACCCTGTATAATTGACTTCATTTGTTTTTGCTTGCGTGTTCCGTGATGACAAGCTTGACGTTCCCTGAAGTTTTAACGGCATAATATGAAAATCACCACTGGAGTTTTTTTTTTGTTAGAAACTGAAATCAACAAGTGGTGGTTTTTTAAATTTGGCAAAAACTATAACATGAGGTAGAAAATTGTCGCTACCACAGCACTACACTAATAAATATCTCTTATCAACTGCAGAATAAATTGAGGTATTTTTCCATAAATTTGTCTAGTACGTCACCACAATGTTGATAACGACCTTTAGAGTCCTGTTTACTTTTATAGTTTATGTGGATATAGTTTTTCAAATTCTTTCTAATGCAAAATTGTAACAGATGTGTGATACTCATTACTTTACTAGACACACTCACAAATATGCAGTTATGCATGAATCATGCATTTCACGTGTAATTCTAGCTGTAATAATGATTATTAGTTCAAATTCTTGGCTGCTCTATTATAGAATTTTTTTGCCTTGGAGCCATTTTTTTTAAATGCATCTTAAAACTGTTTCCTTGTCCTCACACGAACCTGGACTTCTCTCTGTTGCCGCTGCAAGTGACAGCATCGGGCTACCACTCGTTGTCCTCCGAACAAACCGCAACAGCTTGGCGTGCGAACGCGAATAAGTTGCACAAAGTTTCCATCTCCGTCGCGTATTCTTCGGCAACTCGGAGAGTCGTCGGCCACCGGCTTGGCACTAGCAGACGACGACACAGACGTCGCCTTGCGCATCGCCGACCAATACAGAGCGGTCAGGGCGAGCGGGAAGCAGCAGCACATGTGTTTGCGAGTTTTGAAAGTTCCACCGGCAAGCATTCAGTGTTGTGCGGCTTGTGTGTTCGGACAGCAGACAACAGCATCTTGGTCCAGCCAAGTCCTCTGAACGCGCACAGTGCAATGACTTATTCCAGTTGGTGAGTGTGCCGTACCGATCTGTAACGTCATGGGTGCCTTCAAAGACACCCCCAGACTCCTGTGGTTGTGCATCTTCGCAACTTTCTTCCTTACTGTTCTCGACCATGCGGTGGATCAGGTGTCTGCTGAGTCTAAGGTGGGTTTTCTGCTTACCAGCGATTTGGCCTTCCAGCGGAAATTCGCATAAAATTCCCAGTAATTTTGCTACACGAGCAAATATTACGCTTATTGCACAAAAATGAAAAAAAAAATGAAGCGAGAAGATCATCACCATTTTTATTATTATTCATATTACAAACTTGCCCCATTGATCAATACTAAAAAACTATGATACATTCAAATGTTTAACTTCTTTATTGTACTTAAGATATGTTTTTCTCTGTACGACCACCGCCCCAACATTATTATTATTATTGCGAAGGAATTTTGCAGAGCGATGCCCGCAATTGAGCAATTCGACAAAATGCAGCACTAAACGTGAAGATTTCTGAGTCAACGCGTTGTTGGAACCGTGGACCGCAATTTTATTTGGTTCAATCGCGTTCAATTTAAGTAATTATAGAACATTTGCCGGCTGGCCACGTGCGTCGAATATTTGGCTGCATTTGTCCAGCGATGAGATTTGAATTATGATCTTATTAAGTAAGGCAAGATCTCGGTTATCTGCTAATCCCTTTATCATCGGTGTGTGCTGTATTTTTCGAGGTATTTTTATTTACATTCTGGATTCCAACAAATGTCATTTCGGGCTTGATTGTTCAGGGCACACGTAATTATATACCCACTGGAAGAATAATGAAGCAAATTACGGCAGATCATGCATAAAATATGATCCCTTGTTTTGTAGTTTACAATAGACGTGTTTACAATAGTCGTTTTTGTGGGTCTGAACAAAAAAGTAAAAATCGGGGGTAAAGGTATTTACAAAATGTGGAACGATTTGGAAAGCTGAAGATAAGTTTTTCTGTTTTTTTATGTTCAAAAATGTATTTTCTTAAGATCTGTGCACGCGTTGCATCTGTTTGGTAACTAACTATTTGTAGTTCTTTTGTTTTTTAATATGCAATAAAAACGGTTTTATAAAAAATTTAAAGTTAAAAAATTCTTTCGTGTTGAATATAAAAAAAATGTTAACTAACTTATTATTAATATTCCTTCGTATTTTTTAAAATGCTTTATTTATCATTGTGAAAACCTAGAACATAAGTAAGTATTTCCAGTTGCCAATTTCGCTCCTGAAAAACATTGCCCTGTATTATTGAAAAAGTTTTATTTCAGCAACAAAACTAGATATTGGAATCCTCTAATTCATTTAGACGTTTTTTGCTGTGGCTTCAAACGAGGCAATAAATTTGTCTGTTTTGAGAAGTCAAGACAATAGTGAATGCAACAAATTTTCCAGTAGTTCTCTAAATTTGATCTTTGATTAATATTTATTTATATGTCAAGGCTGAAGGTGCAATTTTGTGGACCAGAGGCTTAGAATATTTAATATAAATTTGAGCTTCGAGCGTCAGCGAGACCTATCTCAAATCTTATGCATGATCGTTTTAATTTGTGTGAAGAATTATAATGTACGTGTTTATCTAGTGCTCGTCAAAAAGTCAATTTTCCGTCTTGGATGACGTATGCATAGCAACTTCTCGACCGGTGAGACAAAAATAAATATATAATGTCCTCTTGTAGATACGTTCTTATCTTGTTAATATAATCATACTAGCAAAACAGGCACACCTAAGGATTTTCCAGTTTTAAAAAGTCATATTATACAGTATAAAAATTAAGAAAAAGATTATCCAGCATTGAAATTTCAAATCGTAAAAGCAATTTACACATTTAAACACCACGTGGATGGAACGATTTTTTTAAATAATAAATTTTAATGTCGTTTGTACATAATCCTATTATTATTTATTACTGCGGTTTGTCATTCCTATTTTAAGCCGCTGTCTATCTACCACAACACAAATGTATTAAAAAGAACACATCAGCTGATGTGGTAATAAATAACCAGTTAGATTCATTGTTATCTTCAAAAAATTCAACCTACTGATTTCCATTATGTAATCTATGCATCGATGTTGCAAACAGCTAAATTAAATTTGGGCGTATTGTCCAAAGCTAATGATGATAATATGATTTTAAGTAGTTACCAAATGTTAAAAATTGAAAAAGTCACTAAAAGTAAATTTGGATAACGCAAAATATGATTGAAAAAACTCCTCTAGTAGGCCGTGTATTTTATTGAAATAATGATGTTGGTAATGCAGCTATTTCACCCTTTGTTTGACAGTTTATTTCACAGTAACTGTCAACGTGAAGAAGCACGTCATTATTTTAAAAGTAGATTGCAAAGCCTACTAGAGGAATTTTTTTCCACCACTTTGCTATTTGGAGATAAAATTTTCAGTAAAAAGAAAAACAAAAATAAAACAAAAGCAACATAGTATTAAGTAAATAAATAATTAAGATTATAATTAATATATTTCCCTATCAGAATATTGATAACAATTTTAAAAATAAATATGAAACAAACAGCCCTAAGAAATGCTGTAGAGTCAAACTCCAGGAATTGAAGTTTGTATAAATAGCTTTACACTTTATAAACGTCTTTTGGATAGTTTTAATTTAAATTTGTCATTCTAAATCAGAAAAAATGCAGATTCGCTGCTTTCTTTGAAGTTGCACAGTAAAACAGTAAAAATGGAGGAATAAATAAGTATGAAATAAATCTAAATATTCAGTGCTTGTTAATACCAATTTTGGATGACAAATGCATTCATCTCTGCTACTCAAAAAATAATGTTTGTGTGATTCGTTCGACACTATAAAAATAACTGTTTTATCTAAAATCACTGTTTTTGCACTGAAATATATCTTATGTAAGTATAATAATTGCTTAATCTATACATACGGAAATTTCGAAGAATTTTCTAAGAATTTGGCGTTGTATAGTTCATTACTACCTTGTTTACTAATAATACGTTCTCACTTATTCTAGTTTCCAGAGGAGTAAAAATATGCGTGTTGTTGGAGTTTGACATTAATAGGATTATTTTATAAATAAGCAGTAGTTTTAACATTCAGCTTGTCTTTTTTATGTAGACCAGGAATAAAACTTCCTTATTCTCTACTTTTTTAATATAGAAAAATTCGAAAATTGGACAAGTATTCTTACAACAGTTATAAAGTGCTACCACTGTTATTTTACATTTCTGCAAAAGAATAAATCAAGTTATTACTCCAGTGTACCTTATGTAAGTACATCATTGAAAATTAGTAAAATACATTTTTTACCGTAAACAGTCATCGGTTACATTTTTTTGTTGTGGTTTAAAAATTCATGACATGCATGTGCCGGATCCTCCCCGAAAACAATTTATTTTTCTGTATTTTGTTTTTTCATTCAGTACTAGATCGATTAAATTTTACAAGTGAGTGAAGTTTGCAATGGTTTAATTGCCAGCACACCCCTATCATTATCCACTTCTTCCATTCTACCTCTCCACTTCCACAATTTGAAGCTTTTTACTTGTGCAAAATAAGATAATCCTTTTAGCCAAACACAACAGACTACGCGTCTGTTCATTTTTTAACTGAGATATTAACAAATATGCAAAATTTCCGGAAGATTGGCAAATATTCAAAGCGTGGATTAAGTTTACGATTAGAGAATATATTTGTCCAAGCATAATCTAATTTTAATCAGAATGGGTTTAGTCAACTTTCTTTTGGTGGGATAATGGATTCTTTGATGAACTCGTTAGTTTAAAGAGCCCTTGTAATAATTTAAAAAATTTAAATGGTTGAAATTTTATTGTGGGCTTAGTCGATCGATCGATCTTAATAATCGACCGATAAGGTAATGGTACATGATGGTCGTTTTGATTGATGTTTAAGTGACCCTAAATTTTGAGTCAGACAGACATCGATCAATTAAATTTAAAATTAATTTGGAAATGGTGAACAATAGTTTAAATTATTTCATGGCTTTGTGAATGATTTATGAGAAATTGAGCCATGTAAAATTTGTTTAAGCAAATTGAGAAATTGTGTTTTTAAAACATATAAATCTCAAATTTAATTGCACCGGCAATTAAATTTTTGCACTCGATACTGCAGGCTCTATTTATAAAGGAGTTTTATGCAATTTTTATGCGTTAATTTTTGTACTATTTTGTTTAGACACTGATGCAAGAAACGTTTAAATTAGTTACGACTACTTTTCATACGTAAAACAAATGATGATTTTTTTTTATTTTCAATGTTTGGTGTTGTTTTAAGTTTTGAATGTGTTTACAAAGGAATGATAAGACACAAGTTATATTTTGAACACCTTTATTACTTATTAATTTGTGGAAAAGTTATAAAAATTTTAGTTGTCACAGTGACAACACAATATGAAATTGACCCTGAAAGGTAAGGGGACAATAATTTGATCGTTCTGAACGTACCACAGGATAGTCCTTGCTTTTGTGCCTTTTGTGGATTATATGAATTTTCCGGTTTATTTTACCAGCAATCTGGCCCTTGATTCCATTGGTTCAATAGTAACATTTAGTCTCGCACATCACGTATCGGAACTGTCATGTTAAGCAAAGGCGGATAGTTGTTTCCAACTAACGAATTGACTTGGGAAAACTCTCCATAAGTAAATTCATAAATTGGGGGGTTGTGCGGCAAGCTGAAGAGCGTTAGTGTATCGAATTACATAGGAAGCAAATTCACAACTTTGATGTAATTAAATCGGAGCTTCCCATTCTCATAATTTGAAAGTTCGCTCTGTGAACTTTGAGCTATGCATAGATTTTTTTTCTAGTAATGTAATGGACAGTTGCATTAATATTAGTCGAGTTTAGAGCTCGTCATGACTACTATCTGATAAACTTACTAGTGAACCGATACAGCTAGAATGCTTAACTAAAATTTTAATTGACTCGGACATTCCCTTAAGTTTCGGAATTTCCTAACGTCATGGGCGGATGAAATGATCAAGCTCCGACCTATTTTTGGTCGACATGGTAATTGAAATTTTTTAAATCTTATTGCAAGAATAATACACAGAACTATGTTTAGATTGGACCTAATAAAATTTTAATTACATTGTTGACCATAAAACAGTTTCGTAACGATGTAAATATGAGTTTATAATGTTGAGACGAGGATCAATGATTTTTATTTTAGTATTTCCAGTCTGTATATATGCGTCATTTTTTCCTATACCCACCTGTAATTACTAAATATCAAATTTATAAAGCATACAAAGTGCAATTACATCGACTTTATTATAAATTTATATAAACCTGTTTGTTAAACTCAAAATTATACTATACGCTGGCTTCATTTACAACTTTTTTTATTTTCATAGGTTACGTCACTCAAGGTAAACAAATATTTAATCTGGCAACGCGGGTATGGAGACAATTTTAGAAAACTGTAGAGTTGAAAGTACTGTCGATAGAATTCCCATTATTGTGGCAGTTGTTCGCATTCTGTGTTAATATTTTTATAAATAAATGTTTATAAAATGAGTACCAAAAGCGGAGTGGGTGACTTCTATCAACATTTGTCTGATATGACGATGACTAACGAGTGTTCTTGACAGACATCCTGAAACGAACGTGTTCTCCTTTCTTGATTTTGTCAACACCAAGTCCCGTTTTAGCAGGTTATCACCAAAAACTAAACGAATTGAATAAATTTTGAAGCAGGAATTTTGATGTTCTTCGGAGCCTGCAGTTAGCTTTGAAATGCTGTTTGTGGCTGTTATCTCGCCGGTTATATGATAGGAAAATAAATGAGAGGATGCTTTTTCTCTTTGTTCTTTCAAATCTCTGCAAACCATTATATTTGTTATTACACACATTTGTAACTATAGGTACTTTGGTAATACAGTGAAAGATGCAAATACAAAAGTGAAAAGTAACGTTACTAGAAAAAAATTATTTAGCTACGAATTTAAAATCGTAATAGCCTTACGCACGAGACAGACAGTGTACACATGAAATTGTGGTTTTGTTAAAATCTTAGTCTGTTTTTTCTAATTTTTTAATAGTTTTATAACGTTATAATATAAGTAAACTTAGTTTTTCGTACATTTTTAAATACGCAGTACAAAAAAATAAGATCGCCATGTTATTATAGTATAAGTGACGAGTTTTATAAGTGTCGCTTTAGGCACTTGTTGATTTAGACACGACTGAAGCGAGTGTTTAAACAGCGAGCGTCTAGAGTGTTTTATAAACGTGTTACATACTACGTTTTTTTTACGACTTCAGATTAAAATAATCGAAATTTTGAAATTTATTATCGTACAAAAAATAAATAACATGAATATTACAAAGTCCATCCCCCATGTCAAATAATTTTTTAGACTTTTATTATAATTTTTTTATTGTAATTATTAATTAATTTAATAATGTGACCTACATAATTTTAAGGTAAAAAATAATAAAGAAAACATCAAATTTGTATATAACATCAAACAGAGAACTCGGAATTCGAATAATACGAAGGGAAATTAACTTTGGATTTTGCTTCTTTAAATTATTTGTTTATTTAAATCTGCAAATTTATTGTACAGGATCTTTATTGAAATCAGTGGTTGTAGACACGACGTTAACTTGTAATGTTAAATATTTAAAAGAATTGAACTGAAAATCCTCCCGCATAACTTCATTTTGTATAAAATTTTTTGTAAGTCTGGAAATCACAAACAGTAAGGTCAATTTACACGAGCAAAATAAAATTTATTTTAACACCAGTTTATCAAAAAGTGTAATTAATTGTCTGCATGATTTTATTTTTCATTTTTTTTTCAAATATCTTATAACATATATTTATACTTTACGATATTTGACACACTATTACATTGCACCCATTGCAAAGAAAAATTACCTTGAACTGGAAACGTAATAATTGTCTGGTATAAGGCTTTCAAATTGTGTTTATATTTTCCATAAAACTCTTAGTTCTTATCGTGTCAGTCAGATAAGTAATACTGCCCACAGTGTTTGAGGGTCTAGAGATATAGTACACAATTTAACAGATAAATATTAATTATGTTAACTTTGATGTAATGTATGAGTAACAACCAGTTCTCGTAAGGCTTTATTAATCTGAATGTTAAGTGGCGGAAATTTCGCATGAAAATTAATTTATTATGAAATGTTTAATCCGTTTGGAAAGATAAGAACTTTTGTTTTGTAACTGTATAACAGTTTATACTATCGCATCATTATTGTGTCTAACTTTATCATTAATTTTGATACATACACCATGAAATCTGAATCAGCTGTGTTTATGGAGGTCTGAATTTGCAGAAATGCCACACAAGATAACTATACTACATAAGGTGTATATTTTTAGTTTCTTATATTTAACTATATTTTACATTTTGTATATACTGGTAGAAATAGTGGTCTAGGAAAAAAAAAATGTCTTCACTGCATTTTGCTTACAACGATTTCCTTGTTAAATGCTGGAATGGAATTTTAAAGGTGTCGACAAGTGAAACACAGAGTCTAATAGAACATTGGCAGCAGATTTCATAATTCTGCTGCGTATTGAACTGTCTTGTAATGTTTCTTTACAAAAAATTTTATTTTGAATTTTTTGCACTTCAGAACTAAGTGCAAGTTGCAGACCATAAGATTTAACCTATGTCGTTATGGGAACGCAGCGTCTTACTACGTTCGAATAAAAGCGTAAGAGTAAATGCGAACATCTTTTTCATGTTTTGCTGTCTGAATGTAAATTTGATTTAAGCCAAATAAATTGGAACATTTTGGAACTTGAAAGCGATTACATTTTTAACACGGCGTGAAAGTACCATGTGACCGACTCTACGCCAATCAGACGTCACTAAACGCCTCGTTAAGTGCGTGATTGACTTAAACTCAGTTAAAATATTGTATAAACTTGCCCCTACTATTAAAATTTTTACAAATATGTAAATTTTTATATTTTTTGTTTTCTCTTTGGGGTAAGTTTATCGTTATCATGTTTTTTAAATCTAAATCACCTGTTATTTAGCTCTGAAGGTGATAACAGTGGCAGCCGAAACTTGTTAGTCAACTTTTTTATTAAAAACGTATTGTTAATGTGGCGTCGACCTAAGGTATTCAAAACTTCCATGGCCATGTTGAGAAAAAAGTCGAAACTTTTAGATTTAAAAGGATTAAAGTTTTCGTTCAGTAGCCTGATTAGAATTTAATTTTCGGGCCGCTGTTTGTCATTTTCAGTGAGATTTTTGATAAAAGCACAAAAATAAATCGTAGTAGAAGCCGTCTGTGGACTAGCACCTAAAATTCGTCACATATTTTATTTAAACTAGATTTTTATGAAAAATCGTTATTGTGTTAAATTTGTATTCAGGTAGCTTATCATCAGGACACAGCACCTGTTGAAGAATAAAACTTGTTACAAACTTAAAATATCAACTAATCTTCGGATTTTTTAAATGTCAGCGCTTAATAACAAACTGCAATTTCGTGTACTCTTTTAATTTGTGGAGAATTATTGTACTAATGAATTGTTTAAATTTACGTCTCGTTTCTGACCTTCGTGTATTGTATGTCCAGACCACTAGAACGGTAATAGGACAAAACAAGCTTAGCTTACTGATATTATCTTCATGAATAAGTGGCAAATATTTATTTTTTTAGTAAACGAATCAATTGTGCGATCTTTTCAAAACTCATCTCAAGCGCTCCGAGCCATAATGAGGATTCAAAATTGAACGAGCCACTTGACTTCTGTCTGTTTATTTAACGTAATTATAAATAAAGTCGTTTTACCTGGACCTCTCCTACGGCCAACAATTAGATCTCGGATTTCCAAGCGCCTAAACTAAAAATAAAAACCTTCAGTGAGTGGGCGTTCATTGTGCAGGATGCCAGCCCGCAAGACTTGTACGTACGCTCCTTGCTGTCGACTTTCCAATAAATCAGAAACGTCTGCATCAACTTTACACAATTGTCTCCAAAGAGACTCTTAGTGCTTCAAACTTACAGATCGTACCTCTCTGTATACCCTGTATGTATAGTAACTATATCCGAGGCTTACTTTAAAGCACCTCCAGGGAAATCTCATCTGTTGCTTATTGAAAGCGAAGCATCAAACTGATAAATTCATGCGAATATAGTTACAAAAAAACCGTATCTTCGTGATGTTTTCAGACAAACTGTTATTATTCAGGCAAATGCATTTAGCTGGATTGCTCTAATAGGTCTAGTGGTCCAGGTTGTATCTTAATTTAACTGTGAATGATAAATGAAAGAATCAAATCCCTTTTTTGATCGATAATAATTAATTGTGAAATATTTTTAAATCAAAATTCCTGCATGAAATGCTGTTGCTATAGAGATTATCTGGCTTTCGTTTCATTATACTGGTTTGCGGATATTCTTTATGAGTTGGTTGGTTCATTTTTTCCTTGGCTACTCCGGACGAAGACCCACCCAAGACGATTGCAATCTGCAGGTGAGACTAGCGGGCTTGATTTGTAATACCTTGACAATGACTCCTTTGCAGATTTGCAATTTAATACGGAGCTTAGGAAGGATTTTGTTATAGATAGTCACTGTTGAATTGATTTATAAAAAAGGTTTATTGTACGTAACATAATCAAATCATCAGCACACTCAATGAGCACGTATAATACGCAGAAAAAATATTATTTCGCCATTAAAAATTATACCTTTTTGTGCTGGACATAAAACAGCAGCTATACTTCACCAACATTAAACCGATAAAATATATTACATTTTTTTTATTAGAAAACTTCACAACAGTCACATAATAGGGTTTTTTATCAAGAACTCAAAACATTACGCAAATTTACTTATTCAAACACAATAAAAATTTTTTTCACACTTTTGTGTGAGTTGAAATTTACAGGTTTGTTTGTTTGTTTTCGATCGCAAAAAATGTACGGAAAGATGGGGCAAGATGGAGTACCGAAGGCCATACTTATTGAAAACAAAATTGATGTGCAAAATTGTAATGATGCTCTAAATGCAAGATACAATTATTTTTTCTTAAACATATTTGTTATAAAGATATCCTGCATCTCGTGAAATGTTTGTCATCAGAAGGCCACAGATAAAAACGCAGAATAGCATAGTTAGTAAGTATAAATCAAAATTAAGTCAACCGGTGGCATTTTGGATTAATTGCTCAAGATAATCTAGTTATATATTGGCGTCAAGCAGAAGAAGTATAAACTGTGCTGAAGGAGCACATTGTCATAAAATTCCCGAATGCATAAAGAAATTATTTATTCAAATGCGTCGTCACATGATTGCTTGGTTTTAAAATTTTTTGGCAGTTCCGCAAATAACAAATGGGGCCTCTATCCACAAAACAACAATTGAATACCACAATTTTTGTTCAATGACATGGATAAAAACTCTTTAAACGCTGATAGTGATAATTTAAAAAAAGAAGTTTATGAAATTTCACGAATGTTCTGAAAAATATCACTGAAAAAAATTTACATTACATTTTAGTGGATCTGATATTTAAGTCGTCTGTTCAATAATATCTGAATAATAGATAGTTCACATTACTAATCATGAAATCGCAATTTCAAATGACAGTTACAAGATACAAGTTCCCTCTGCTTTGAGCTCTAAACGTCCCTAATGTTAATGTTGTTCTATTAATTTTTCTCACGATTTTATTGTATTTTAGGTAGTTAGGAACAAACGTTGACCTGAGCAGCACATATTTTTTCTTAGCCTTTCTCAACCATATTTTCTTTGTAAGCGTCTGTGAAGAAGTTATTAATTTAAAAATTCTTTAGCTTCTAAAATAGCATATTGATCAGGATTAATTTTTCAAACAGTTTTTTGACATGGCGAGTTTTTGATTAAATTCGACATACATATATAATTTAGAAGTACTTATAACATCCCATATTTTCTCTTGTATAATTGACATAATAATTCATGTAATGGTATAAACAATTCGAAAAACTATCACCTCAGTATGGACTTTTCGATAAAGATGATTCATTTTTGCGTTCCGAGCCTAAGCTAAGGAAGTATTGTAACAGGGTTCATCGGGGAATGGGTACTTTTATGTTTTCTCGACGTCTCATGAACCCTAGAGTATGACAAAGACAGATAATCCTCATGACACTGGATCGAATGTTTGTCAAAGTTTATATGTGATTTAAGAATATTGTCTAAATGGTAAAATGCAAATCAAAACTTTTCTAATCATCTCCACCAACAATTCGATAACATTCCCATATTATTTTATCATTTTATTATTTTTTTAAAAAGCTGGATTTGAGAAGGGAAATTTTGTCTAAATAACTTTGAACACATTTTTTTGAGCTAAAGTTTCTAAAATTTCAGAAGGAATTTTATTATCTACGTATATACAGTTTAATACTAGTATCACAACCATACTGTTTTGAAAACTTGAGGATAATTAGTCATTTTTGACATAATCGATAAAATATAATTTTTAAAGTGGTTTTGCGAAATATTGCAGGGTGGCAGGTTTTTGACGGTCAGTGTGTAAACAATACTGAAAAATGAGTTAGCGTAAAAAGTGGTATTTTTACGAAAATATACTGCTACGAACTGGTTAATTTTTCAAAAGTATGCAAAATAAATTGTTCTTAAATTTACTCCACTTGTACTGTACTTCAAAAATTTCATAACATTTTTCTAAATTTAAGATTTTTTTATGTATCGACATAACTAGATCACAAACAGGAAAAGTTTTAAATTTGCGAAAAAATTCCGTATCCAACATTCCTGTCTAATGTGACACATTTCAACATCGACAGGACTGGAGAAACAAGTCTTAAGTGTCTTAGTATGTTCCGAATTATCAATGGCACCAAAGTGTAGATCACGAAATGTCTGAGGAATGCCGTTTGCTATAGTGTTTTGCGGCTGTGAAGAAGTCTCTTTTTAGTTCGGTATTTTATTTATCGGGTACTAACTTAAATTTGGGCTCATGAAAGACGTGAGGAAAAATCTGGTGTCTGAGCGTTTTACTAGTTGACATTTGTAAATTAAACCGAATAATTCACCTCATACATACTCACAATAAATTTTGCAACATTGTATAAATTTTAAATATAGACACACACTGCACTGTGTGGAATATTCAATATTCGACAAAGAACACTATTTTAGAAGCTTTGTTCTTAAATTGTGTTGAAGCTTCATTCGCCTGATAGATTTTATCTATCCGCCGAGTATCATTCTACTGCGTAGAGAAAACGATGTAATTGCAAATTCCTCACTCACTAAGTTTGGACTACAAATAAAATTTATTTATTGACTTTGTATTTATGGATATAGAATCTACTTTCCTAGAAGCTAGATTTAAAAGTATTTACATTTAACAGTGGCGGTGATTGTGGTTTACGTTTTAATTAATCTTTACAAGATTAAAAACGGGTTAAAAAACACTTTGTACTCGTTTAATAACTCACCTAATTTCGTTGCTCTTTCAAGAGTTTATAAAGTGATGTTTATAATGTTGGAAAAATGGTAGGTGCCATAAATTTTCTACAGACAAAAGTTTAAACATTACTGTCGTAAAGTTGGGAAAAGAAGGTCATATCTTTTAACACACTGTGCGCAAGGTATGACGGGGTTTTGTTAATTGAACTTTTTTAAATTATAAAACTCATTCCTACGGAAATTTCACAGATTTTACATATTTACTCCAACGATTGCAGATATACCATAACTGTAATCAATAACGTTTTACTTGCTAATGAGAGACACTATTAAAATTAAATGTAGTTATTTTAACCTTACTTTAGCAATGATTATTACATTGTTAAATTTACTAAAATTATCGCAATTCGTATTTTTTGTTCCTTCCAACTTCTAATAAGTTTTCGAGTTGCGACATTTTTGTGTCGATGTGAACTCGACTTCAAATAAAAGTGCTTTTAGCAGATCAACAAAGTTCAGACGGACATCAATCATTATTATTATACTTTGATACAGGACGAGGCAACATTAAGTCAATATACCTTCAAATTCGTAATGGTCACAAAAGTATCAATGGTCGATTAGGCAACGTTAATATTTTATCAAAAATTAGACCACGATTCGATCGCCTCTATTAATGCTAATAAAACTTTTATACATGTGTTATGTCTGCATTGACATTTGTCGTATTTTTTCAGTAAACGCGGTTTTAGATAGTTTAATAAAACGATATGTGCTCTATTGTTGCATTAATTAATCATATTAAAACCACCTGTTACGGACTGCTGTTTACACAATTTTAATAAGGTAAAATAATTTCAAAAGGTCTAAAAATCTCTTGGAGTGTTTGTAATACTCTACTCGATTTACATGGAGGATTTCAATCGATGTAAATCTATTTTTTTTATTTTATCATCTTCAGAACAAAGGAACAAAATGCAGATTGCTGGATAAGTTTATCAATGAACAGATTCGCGAAAACTGTTCTTCTGGGAAAAGATAATGATATGTTTTGACCTTCTTTGATATAAAATTAGCGATACTGCTACTGTCTTTTGTAGATATTTTTTTATGTTTACCGCAATTTATTTATGTCCATTATCTTATCTCTGGTAGGGAAAGTTCAACGCCTTATTAACTAATATGTTACATTGCTGTATGAAGTTGCCACGTTATGGAAATATGATGCGCTTACCGTTTCGTTTACTACATAATTTAGCTTTAAATGTTTTCAAGTTTCTGTGATTTTATATTTTGAATGAAAGTGTTTTTATGGATTGTTTTCTGTCTAAAGTTCGACTGGAAAATATTTTTATGTAATGAGTAGACTATGAACGCTACCGAACATGTAACGTACCTCAACCTTTGTCTTATTGAATTATTATACAAATAACGTCAATAAATATGCAAAAAAATGTAGAAACTTTTTATTACAAAGTAATCAAGATGGAACGTCAAAGTTGTTAATTTAACTTACGACACTCGATGAAAACACAAATAGAAAGAGAAACACATAGGTGTGTAAATGTGTCGTTTTTGGGTAGGTAAGAGTATTACAATTTTATTGAAATTGCAATCATTGTTTCGCCGTGTGGATTTGAATTCAAAAGAAATTAATTATTTAATCTTCGGCAATTTACCTGTTTTACAAGTACTTTGGTAGTAATGTTTCTGCAATTATTATTAATGTTTTTGGTAAGCATCTGTCTCGAATTATCGAAAAACGATACTTTCTGTAAGTAAAATTCTAGAAACAAGTTTTTTAGGTCACGATCTTGTCGTTTTTTATGTCAAATACCTACTACATCTGTTGGATGATACAGCGACTCTGTTACTATTTAGACGATATTCCATAGACGCAGACTTTGTTTATGCTATTAAATTAAAAAATCTTTGCATGTGGTTTATTTGAAAAAACTATAATGTCCCCGTATAATTTAAGACTTATTTATTTTTGAAAATATAAAATCTTATAACGAAAAATAATAAAACAGATTGTCAGTAGTATAACACTCTTTATTAGTTTTCTGTATACAACTGTTTGGTAATACTCCTTTACGACAGAAATATCGTGTAAAATTTTACTTACGGTTATTAAAAACAGGAAAATTATTTAAACAATGGCTTTAATGCTTAATTTAACTTTATCCGTTACCATGCAAATTTGATTAACTTATTGCAACAGCAAAAGAGTTGTTTCAACTTTGATAAAAGTTTGGTTTACATGGGTTTTGATCTTTCGTGTTAACTATTGACAATCGCACGCATGGTTTTATGTGCACGGAAAAATCATTCGAAATGATTAAATGAACGATTGTGAAGTGCACTGATGGCGTTTGCATCTATGTCACCAAAGGCTCTCTGGTAGAGTGTATCACCAAATTCCGGCATATAGCCTACTACTTGTATTACTGGTGCCATGTAAACGGTCTCACTCTTTTTCTCATACCTTTCTTTTTACCGATTCCTACTCAGTTCTGTCAGCTCTTCAAGAAGATCCCCTGACTATTCATAATTCTGTCCTCCTTGAAATCATAGATCATTGCTTCTCCACAGTTTTAAAATCGTTTTTGTTTCCGAATTAAAGTTTAAATGTGTGGATCTCCGTGTTAAATTAGCCAGAAGAGAATTAAAAACCATTCTCTGTCACAATGGTCACAATGAGTATACAGGGTTTTTATAAATGATTCTAAGGACGTAGTTGGCCATGGATTTCGAAAATCCCGCTTCGCTGGAATTATGCCTCATAATGACAGTTCTCACTTCTTATTAATGTCATTTGTAACCTCTCATTTAAAGTCATCGCTTTTATTGTCCTAACGCTTTTCAGGTGTGAATTACAGTAATTTTCGTTGATCCAAGCTCAAAACAACGGAACAATCGTTTTCGAGGCTCTTGGTGCTTGCGTGCGAAAATTTTGTTTTTGTGTTAGGAAGCGAGCAAAATCTGCAAATATCTTTAAGAAGAATGTCTCAGCAGTCAGGAGTTCCTGTTACAACATTAAATTGAACAATAGGTCCAAAGCATTGATGAAAGGATGTTACAGAACATTTTTGAAAATAAAAAAAAAGGAATGAACATGTGCCTTGAGAACAAAACCGCAATAAATTTGTTTATTTTCAAACGTCATATAACTGACACTTATATGACGCTTTCACCGGGGTTTAAGTGTCATTTCTATGACACCGTGTTTGAGCGGCGCATAAGTACTACTTATACTCCGCCGGCGTATAAATAACACATTTATACTCCGCCGGAGTATAAATATGTGAAAATCATAGTGGTTGTCAGCCATAGTAACCATGGTAATTGAAATCAAAGCAATTCCTTAATGAAGCAAGAAGATAGGAAATAATCATTTAAAAAGAAGATTAATCGTTTGAAAATAAAATATTGTATTTCATTCGGAGTTTAAGTGACTTCATGTGACTCGTATGGACTTAATTCGCCTCGCTATCGCTCGGCGTTTAATCGTCCATACTTCGTCACATAAAGTATCAATATCTGGTTGACCGAGTTTCACTCGGCTCGTTTGGTAGTATTAGATCAGATTAGGACAGATACAGATGCGTATAGTATGCATTTTGAAGTACACGCGCTACTTAAAAATACACATTAAAAAAGAAATTCCATAAGCAGTCTTTGTTTTAAATACTGATGAGTGACATGTAGAGATTAAAGAATAGAAAACTGGAATTATTGTTTGACATTTATTAAAATCTCATTTGTTACCCAAGTTCTCTCTCTGTCGTTCTTTTCTTTTTCCTAGTTCTCTCTCTCTCGACTCTAGAAAAAGGTCATAACCACATTCTTACTACCAGAAGAGTTTCGCCTCTGGTGTGGTTAACATACTGAGTTACCGTGCTCTTTTGCGCTATTCCTAATTTCTCAATCTCAACCCTGCTCCCGAAAATGCCATTTACGAAAGTGTGCGAAACGTTGAGTCCAAAAACTCAAATAACACGGTCCCATCCCGGAAAACAATCACATTTTGACTCCGACCGTGGAACCTCTGAAATGAATGCTTGACAATAACCTCAATTCAACGCTCTTTCGTGTGCCTTTTATCCGTTTACTGTTTAGTTTTCCGTAAATTTTCTCACCTCAGAAGGTGAATTTTAACGTCCTCTATACAGTGGAGTATGTTTCGGTACGTACAATTGAAGATAAAAAGGTACGTCAAACGTACTGTCAGACTGTCACCCAAACTTCTCTTATAAAACAGTCTCGTGTTCGTGTAGTGTCATCTGATGTTGCCTAGCAACAAATATAATTCACTGCCTGAAAATTGCTGAAAATGTATGAAGCTGTAATTTTCAGAAGTTAAAACTACGGTCAATCGATTTCTTGACCCAAAAAACCCCCAACCTGTAAATTTCATCGAAATCGTTAGAGCCGTTTTCGAGAAACCCATTATATATATAGATATATATTTATATATATATATACAAACTTTGCTCGTTTAATAGTATAAGACTTAAACTCCTAATAAAATAAATATCTATTATTTTTATTGTACGTTTTATATTTTATAATATGAGATAAAGCATGTAGGCAACCAGTTATACCGACGCGGGTGGTATTTGTCCTGCGTCCTTGGGCATTTAGTAAAGTACATATAAAGTGATAAGTGGCACCTTTCCATGACCTACTTCGACCCTATAATCATTTATAGAAACCCAGTGCCTTTCGTTCTACCAGTTCCTATAGCTAAACATTTGTCATCTCCCAACCCTGGGTGTTTTTCTTAACATCGTATGATTCTTTATGATCCAACACGTGAGAACCCTTGTTCATCAATATTATTACTCTAATGGCTTTCCTGTTCCATCTGGTCGTTAGCGAATATTTTAGCAACGGCCAATTTTTGCAAGTCTACAAAGTTGTCTACATCTTTCTACAAACCTCTGATTTTAGGAGTTAGTCTTCTTATCGAGTTCATCTATTTATCTACTATGGTGTTAGCCTTTTCTCTATGCGATCTACTTGTCGGTTCTGGTTTCTAGATTGGTTGTAGTAAGTAGATAGAACTGGGAAGTTTTTAGGCCAGGTAAGAAAAAAATCAACGTTGCAAATTCTAAAATAACTAAGAATCATGTTATAAATATTTATAATAAGTGACTTTGTTAACCAAAAATAGTTTTAGAAATAAAAAATTCTGATTTTTTTTTGTTACCTGGCCTTTTGACACCTGTTGATTATAGTAGGTACTGGTGTTAGAGAGCTCATTACAACACGATTTTTCGTTTTGTGAAAGAGATATTACGTTATTATTTAAGAAAGTAGGGTTAGCATAAAGGTACAATAATCGAGTAACATAAATCCGGAGGGTGGTCGAAGCGTGTGTATTTCGAAAATTCATACAAGTTCGCGAGTTCTATTAGCAAGTTTTAGCACATAACATAGGATGGAAGTCTCGAAGGTCCGACGATTGATGATCCATCTTTGTATATCTAATATTTCTTGTTACAAATGAAGGAAACTGTTATTCTTACGAAGATCAATAAAACGATGGAGCAAATAAATCGAATATTACCATTTAAAGGATTATACGCTTCACGGATATATTCTGCGATATCACTTATTAACGCTGAAGTTCCCACAGAAGTAGCAAATGACATGATCAATTGTAGGATGTTGCTAATACCATTGAGTGGGTTTATGGCAAGTTATATAAAGAAGAGACTTTTAAAAGTCTGTTTGAAACAAATATCATGTATAAATAGGTCATTTTTACTACAAGGTGATTTCAAAATATGCAATAATTTTAACCACGGCATTACGTAACGTAGTAGTGTGGAAACAAATTAAAAATTGAATGGGGCAAAATCCCCATGAACCATCCTCGATACGAAGTCAGTGATCCACCTTGTAAATAGAGGTGGAAAAACGTTCGAATAAAAACGATGGAAACACTTTCAGTTTCAATTAAAAGTAAAACCGACTTTTTACTGCTTATTATCTATCATTTGTTCATTCATACATTTATTCATCGTTAAAGGTCAGTGCGAAAGATTTTTGGTAATGCTTCATGGCAATCGACTTTTGATTCTGATGGATGTTTTCTGCTTCATCCGTAAACAAAATACACTTTAAAAAGTTACACAACGTGGACAATCAGCGGGCTCAAACATTACACTTTTTGAACATGTGACCTTGTTCTTTTAATGTACGATGCACTACAAGTTGTGAAACTCCAACTTCAGCTGCAAATCGGCGAGTGCTGATTTGTTCTTCAGCTTGCAGTATTCTTTCTGTCCAATCACGGCCACGATCGTGAGTTTGAGGTGGAAGGTACCATGATCTCGGAGATGCTGTACCACTGATGCAAGTATTGGCGCACACCATACAGGAGTACCGTATCGACACACTCTGAATTGGGAAAATTCACCATAAACTAACTCCCGACCGTTCGATGCAAGCAACGGATCATGACCGTGAATTTTACACAGTGACATAATCGAACTGTGAGCTATTCCCCATTTTCTTTGCATATATTTGGCAATCACCGTGTATAAAGGGATGGATAACAGATATAGAAAACAATGTTTTCCGCAGAGAATGAAGGTCTGGATAACTAGATGGTGATGCAATAGTAAAACAAAGGTTTCATCAATCGCAAAAGGAAACAGCAAAACACAACTAAGCTGGAATGTAAAACGTCGTACAACTTTGTGACCTTTTGCAAAGCGTTAAAACAAAATTATAGGAAGAAGCAGAATAAGAAAAGACAACCAAAAAATCTCACTCGTGTGTTGCTCAAATTATTGCAGAAATAGTAAAAAGAAAGGATATAGTAAGAAAGAGCCAACAGTCATACTGAAAAACATATCCCAGGAAAAGGATAGCAGCTGATTCGACTACAGAACAAAACAAGAGAAACGAATTGAGAAAAAAAAAATCAAAGGAACGTTAGAGAAACACAAAAAAGAAAATTATTGATTTTTTTAATTTTCAAAAAAAAATACAAAAACTACGAACAAACCAAATGATCTGCAAAGGTACTGAAGATAATGTACCAAGGAAACACGGTAAACGATGGACACGAGGAATATTTCATGGATTTTTGTCTGCGGATCTAAATGACACAAAAGTGTATTATAACCTCAAATTCATAGATTACGAAGCCTACAAGTGGAATTACAATAAAATAAAATCACCAAAATCGTAGACATAAAATGTACAAATTGTAATGTTCCTCCTTACAGTCACTAAGACATGTGAAAATCAGGAAAAACGACTGTTTCAATTTCATTTATCATCCTTACGGTAGCACTTGAAGACTTATCGACATATTATGCACAATACGAAAATTGACGGGACTAATTCTTGCATGAATTAGACGCTTTCGTTTTTATTTTAACTAAAAATCGAAAATGTTTCTATTGAAGACAAAACTATAACATATTTTGCCGTCTAAAAAACTAACAGTGTAGAGAATGTTCTTCCCCACTAGGGACTCATATTGGAATAATATTTATTTGTTTTGTTGAACTATCCATTTCTATTTTACGGGCGTAAGCTGAGGAAGTATTGCGATCGAGTTCATCGAGCGACTACCTACTCTTATGTTTTCTCAATGTTTCATAACCCATAGGATACGAAAATGTGTAGATGATTTATAACGCTGACAAAAAATTGTCTCATCATTCCCACCAACAGTAATATGACGTCATCTCCAATTTTTACAATAGTAAATGTTATTTAAATCTTAGAAAATAATATACTCTTTCACTTGTGGTTTATGAACCCGTGGTGGGTTTTTACCTAGGCATCCAAATTTTTGTAAAAAAAAAGTTAAAATTGTTTAACAACATTCAATTTAACTTTGAAGTTGCAAAACCCAAAGCTCTGAAACCTTGCAACGTTTTAGGGTTATAGGAAACATGGTAAATCATTAAGCAAAATTTATATGTTTACGACCCCCTAAAAACTGATGATATAATCTTACAATTTTGCCAAATAAATGTTATTTTAATTTTATGGCATAACATACTCCTGTATTTGTGATTTTTGAATACATTTTAAGTTAGATATGCAGATTTTTGGAAAAATATTTTACAATTTAACTTTGAAACTGTAAAACCGAATACTCTTACTCATCGCAAGCATAGTAAATCGTTGATCAAAATGTATCCGTTTATCCCCTGCCAAAGAAGAAGAAGAAATGAATTGCTTATATAAGTGTTTCCTGAAAATTTGAGGGTACAGTGCTTTTATTAATAGTATGATGCACTTATTCAAACTGGTATGTGTCCTTGCTAAAATGTTAATATTTTTATATGGACAAACTCACTAGAAAGATACGCATAGCATGCGTGTTTACTTTAATAATGCACACACATTTTTATTTTAACTGATATAGGTCATTATCTAAAAAAAATAAAATTCTCAAAGTTAAATTTGATAATTTTTCGAAGCTGCATTTGTTGACTGTGCTTTAGCAACAATGGAAGTTCTGTGTGCCAAATAACCTTCGACCAATTTTTTAATTATTGTTGATTAAAGCAAAACTCAAATAGCTCATTTTTTATAAATGTAGGTAACCAAGGTACTAAGTTGCACGTGTTGGTTCTAAATCTACAATAATTACATCACTTTAGCGAGGTAATCGACATGAGTCTAGTAACACTGACTTGGAAATTTTCAAATCGGTACATTTTTGACAAAAATGTGACCATGCCAGACTTATAACGAAATTTCTTTTTAAAGATGACAAAGATTTATTTCGCGTAAATACCTTACTTTTATAATTTTTTAAATATTTTGCAAAAAGTATACGTGCTTGAAAAAACACATATTCGTAATCAGCAGAAAAAAAGTGATATTTTCATTTCTGATGATCATAAAAAAATTTATTTTGTAGACCACTGTTACGATTTGGACGGAAACTAGAAAATTAAAACAATGGATATTGGATATATCTATATAAGTCAGGTGACAAATTATAGACCACCAAGTCTTGTTGGTGTAACACAAAATTGTGTACCTCTCAGACAGATCTATCGTATAAAACATATTTTTAACAAAAAAATCGAAGAGAAAAATATTAAGCATTTTATATCTTTATTTTAGAATACTAGATGACATTAATTTAAACTTTGCCATAATAAAATTAGGATTCCCAGACTACACTAGTGTGATATGTTCAGGTTGGTACTGCTCAAAGTGTCTAAATGCAAAAATCAAATCTTCTACTTCTACTTAACGTACACCGATTACATCTATGAGTGTAAACCTTAGACGTCGACGAATAAGAGTCGATCACTCGTATGCCGAAAAGAAAAGCTTTAAGCAAAGAATACCGTTCAGTGCAGAACGTCGATGGTAAATGTATGAAAGAATACAACCAATTTTAAACTGAACAATCTAATAACAGCGCCGACATTGAAATATAAACAGTCAAGTTGACACGGTTTTCTACAATTTGATACACCAACTTATTATTATTAAAGCTTTATTAACTGAGGTAAGTGTATTTTTAGAAGCGAATAATTTCAATTCCAACGGAAAATAGGGTATAACGTAGAAATTGAATATAGTTTTATGTCGATGCTATGTGTATAGCGTGTATAGTGTGATATCACACTTCTTGATCTACAACTGTTAATCATGGATATTAATAATTATATGTATAATTAATAAGTAACAAATAACTGTAACTACTTAATGTCATACCTAGTAGTCGTTTTTACTAAAAAAAAAATGTTTGCGTGCTCCTCATTTTGGTATATTTCGGCTTTGAGAAAGTCAGACCTGAATTGAAAATCGTTTGCTCAATTCTTAAATAATCCGGCTACATGACCTCATATTTAAAATTAGCGAGTCTAGTGAGGCGATTCTTACTGATTTTCGCTGAATTAAATTTTACTGGTTGCTCGCAAGCACAATTACATTTTGTGTGAAAATGATATTTTATTTAAACTGTGTACTCGTATATCAGTTTCCGAATTTTCTATTTATTTTCCCTTCACCACTACTTCTTTGTTTCTTTAGGAAAAGAACAAGTATTAAAATCTGCTTAGATGCTCTAATTTTTTTAATAAAAAAATTAATATTATATTGATTGTTATAGTTATAACAGGTTTTCATAATTTCAGTGGTTACAATTTGTTTGTTATGGAATCCTCTGCATTGTTTCTCTTGAAAATAAATGATTTCGTTTGGACTATGCATACCATGATATTAAACTGGATGTTCTAATTAAAAATCGCAAACAACGTCAAGCATACCCTTATTTTATTAAAATCTACATATATTTCTATGTAAAGGCATTAATAATATTCAAAATACTGTGTTAAACCGTGTAAAAGTAGTGTAGAAAATATGCGAAATGGAGAGTACAATCCCAAAGATTACGAAAAGAACCTCCAGTGTTGTTTTTTGTATATTTTAATTAACCATTACCTTACACGCTGTTAACTTTTATCTAAACATAAGGGGTTTTCTCTTTAAAATAAGCAAAATACCACAGCCGCGATATAAAAGGAAAATAATGGAACTTGTAATCATAAGTTAATTGAGACGGGTTATGCAAATATTATGCTGCCATTTCTAACGTGGGTTTCCATTATATGTAAAAGACGAAGGGTGTCAATAATGGAAAAAGGGGTGTAAGCATTCGCTCGAGAGTTTTACTTCATGTTTTCTTGACGTTTCACAATTTGTGCAATTCTGTTTCCGTCTACACGTGGCATGACAGCCAAATGTCAAAACTTGTTTATTTCCAACACAAATTTGATAACGTTTTCTTAAGATTTTACCAAGTAAATTTTTAATTGTGATTTAAAAAGGCAGCGATGTTTTTAACTGTACGATCTTGAAAAAACTGAAATGAACTTTTACAGCTTGTCCGATACCTACGCAAGAAACTTTTTTCAAATTCTTCTAATTAAAATTGAAATTTCAGAATGAGTTGCAAACAATTAAGTAATTATAAATTTTCTAAAAAAATGTGCCAAACCAATAATGTTAAGCATAACAATATTCTTATGGAAGTATCGTTATACACTATAAATCAACAAAAATGCTAGGATTTATATAATTGATAGTTCACTTTCATGGTCACCTCACATTCATGAATTATGCATTGAACTGTCTAAAGCTCTCTCTGTGGCATCCAAACACTGCAGTCAGTCAATTGTGAGACAATTATATTTTGCATGT
The DNA here is from genome assembly GCF_036711695.1 of Zophobas morio. NCBI lineage: Eukaryota > Metazoa > Arthropoda > Insecta > Coleoptera > Tenebrionidae > Zophobas > Zophobas morio. The sequence continues at coordinate 14,124,795 of NW_026972122.1, forward strand.
ATTCAGTCAATACTAAAATACATCATCCTTCAGAGGGGATCGGCTTCCTGGTTTGAATTGCAAAGAGTGCGTGCTTTATTTGCAAAAAAAACCTGTTTAAATAATAAAAAATTTAAAATACAACGAGTCATGTAATATAGCATTTAAGTCTTTAGAGATATTAGGTAACATTACCTTCTTTATATATTTATGACAAATATTGTTTTGTTTTCAACAAAAGGGACTGTTACTTTAATATCAGAACCGGTCACCAGTATCCTACAAGGCATAAAAAAACGTGACAAAGTTATTTTTCAAAACAACACTCTACATCACACAAATTTTATAATGCTCTTTCGGACGAAATAACAATGCAATCCGTTATTAAAGTCTGAATAATCTGAGAATAGCAAACATTAGTTCATCACCGGCTGCGCGGACCTTGATTGTCGTTGGCGTTGGTGTTTTACATTTGGGGAGCGGCTATTATTATTTTTTTAATAATTATTACCTCTTAAAAAGTTTTGTCAAAATACGAGACCTGAAAAGAACTGATTTTTTTGACAAAACAACAAAACAGACACAAAAACACGCTAATAATAATCCAAACAAACCAACGAACGTCACTGGCTCAGCTATCCTACCTGCAATTTGAAAGTGGACTCGACTGGTCGTGTTTTTCTCTTCTGCGCAGATGACGTTACTAATGACGACATGCTATTCTCAGATTATTCGGACTTTAGTATTTTTAAGAGGCGTCTAAAATCATCTTTTATAATGTATCCGATTATTTATTATTAATCATTCAAAAAGTTGATTAAAATTCATTTGTTGTGATATTATTGTTGTGCAGCCCAATTGCTCTGTTAACTACTAAGGCGCGATTTTTTAAATTTCGAATCTAGTTTGGCTTTGGAATAAAGATTCTTGCCGTTGTTAACTCCAGTTTTTCACCTGTTCACGTTTTTAGATTAGATATTACCATGGGTGCCAATAGAAACCTTAGGCGATACTCAATTTTTGCCACCAAAAAACTGTCTTATGTTTCAAAAACTGATTTTTTTTCTTCAGTTCTGTTTACGGTTCTCTAGATGTAAACCCTTTATTAACACCCTGTAAAATGATATAAATCACAAATAAACCTACAACAACATGAACATGAACAGAACACAGCGTGAAGTATTGCTAGAAATATACTTATTACTATCATTCAGACAGTTATAAGTTATCAAATTAATCAAAAACAAACTGCAAGTTCTTTTTTTCTTAACCGAAATCGTCAGTTAATCTACCAACTAATTTTTCACCAGGGCCAGTCCCTACGTTTTTCTATTGTGTAGTGTTGAACACAGTTTCAGAATGTAATATCTTCATTATTACCAGACTTATTTTTATGAAATTTTAAATATATCTTGTACACAAATTTCTTTATATAACACAATGGTAATTAAAAAAAAAACAGTTTACTATGATCATTTTTATTTCGAAATTTTTCATCACGTATTATTAAAAATTAATAGGAATGTCTCAGTTACTATTTATGTAAATTTCGGAACGCGGTTTTCCCCTGCAGCACTCTAAATACTACCCAAGAAACATTATCGAGTTTTGCCGGAAATGAGAAACAATAAAAGTATTATTTTTTCACCAAAATCTGATTCTATTGGATCTCATTTCTGATAAAAAAGTCAATAATGTTTCCTGGGTAGAGTTCTGTAAACAGAAAACAGTGGTGAAAAGTGCATTCCGAAATTTCCCCAAGTAAGTAAGATATCGATTTTTAAAAATACGTAACGAAAATTTTCGCCAAAATCGAAAATTAACAATGACACCTTAAGTGTTAAATGCATAGGTTTCATTACCAATAGTGCCAACGTAATATCACAAAACATGAACTTGATATCAGCTGCAAAGGCAAATTTTTGCCTGGCATTGCTGATGTAATGATTATGATTGACAAATAAACGGCGTCATTAATGACGTCTAAGCATTGATCGTTGCCTCGATTTTATCAGGAAATTGATGCAAAGATCTCAGGGGACCGTCACCCCACTGCCTAGAAGAATTTCAACATCTATTGTCTTATCTAAAATGGTTTAACTTTTAATGCTATGTGAGAATTATTATCTTAAAGCTACTACGGTTAAAAAATAACATAATTAAAGGAAATGGATACTAACAGATCCGAGTTGATTTAAATAAATTAAAAATAAATTACGTACGAATATTATATTAAGTAGAATCTTTAACTCTTTTATTTTTCGGAAAACTTAAGTTACCGTGTAAAAATTCGTTGTCAAAAGAAACATAATTTAGTGTGTATTTTACAGTTGGTTAGTAAAAAAACATGTTCTTAGACACAACTTCTTCCGTCCCGGAAGAAAAAAAAATGATCTTATACTGTTTTAATTTTTTTTTGTGAAAATTTGGACGCCTAGTGTAAAAACTCAAGGCGGATTCATAAACCACAAATATAGGAGTGTATTATTTTATACAATTTAAATGGTATTCACTAAGCATAATTTTGAGGTAAGGTCATCAAATTGTTGGTGGAATGATTAGACAAGTTTCGGTTAGCGTTTTGCCATATACAAGATTGTCGTAACATTATATGATCTGGCAGTTTCGGGAATTAGTTGTCTAATGAAAATCGGCACAGATGGCAGACAGACGGAAAGAGGAAACATATTTTTTCATGCTCTTGATGCCACGAATCATCAAGAAAATTTGAAAGTAGTTATACACCAGATGCATCCTATTACAATACTTCCTTAGCTTACGTTCGACTAGTAAAAATCTATTGATAAGCTACAAATAATGGATAAATAATTGATATACCATTATAATTTTATTAATTAACCAGTAGAGTTATCTTAATGAATGTCTAAATTTTCATGTTTTTGAGGCTTCACAGCTCGTAGAATATGAGAATATGTATCTAAGTTTATCATTTTCATCTTTTTGGTTTGTGATCTATCTTTTGAAAATACGTTTTTGTGAACAAAATGAATACAACGCTAATTAAAATTTGTCTATTCATTGTCTCAAAAAAAAACTTAATCCCACTTTTTAAAAATGCAATACAATTGATTTAATAGTTAACCGCTATTTTTAAGTTCATTTAAACTAACACAGAAAAACAGAAAATAGAACTTTTCTAAAATTAATGTTTAAATTTGTTAACGTATTCCGTGAATAGTTTCTGCACTGTTTTAATGTCCCTGACCGAATAGCAGTCAGTGGAGTAGATAACGCTTCGTTGTAGCTATTTTTATCACAATGGCAAAGACGGATTTTAAATATAATAAAAATTCATCAGATGTAAGCGTTGCAGTCTTCGAAATGGTTGGTTTTATTTTTTCGAAATAAGGTATTCGTTTAAATATCGGAGATATCTTCAAATAAAAAGCGAATACACTTCCTTTACCAGTTTATTACTTTGTTAATTAACTTAACCAACCTTCACCATCGCCAACTGCACCTCTTCTACAAATTTCTCTTAATTTTGAATCTGAAACCAGTTATGCAAGATCGAAGGTTTACATACGCGTTGTGTAAGCCTCTTTCAACGGTTACACATAATAAAAAAGCAAAAGGCATACAAAGCGCTGAAGTAAAAATACAGCTTGTCCCGAAGTGCCGAATTACATAATAACGGAGACGTGAAGAGGTACGATGGACCATCAGGTAATTTCCAGAGTTACATTCGGCGTAAAATGGGCAATTTTAGGGTCGAGGGTTGGCACTCAATTGTGAGTGTGGTGTTTGGTGAGCAACAATTGCTTCCTTTTTGCAAGGGGGAGTTCCGATCGTCGCTAGGTCCTAAAATCTAGTCAACATGTTCAGGTGCGTCAGCTTTTGGGGAGGCGCCGGTGACGAACGTTCAACGGATTATTTCACTTTATCTAGATGACTCTTTTAGTTTTAAGCATGACTTCAACGACGATCGTTAACGTTGTTCTGTCGATGATTGTTTAGGCAGTAAAGTCAAATTTTTATTCGAAGCCAATCTGTCTAAAATTAAGTAATCTGTGCATATGAATCCATGCAAAGTAGGTGAAAGTTTCCTACGAATGTTCACATCTTTCGTGCAAACTTAAATTACACGGAGATTTTTAAACAGTTTGGTTTTAGACTTTTTAAGATCAAATCAGTCTACTACAAACAAGAAATATTGTGTAGAAAGAAATATTAGTAAAACTGGCTTCAAATTTGCGAATGTATTTAAAGTCTTACAGATAAGTCACGCTCCATCGATTCTTTGAAGTCCATAAATTAAGGTAGGTTAAAAAAATAGTTTTCTGCGGAACGAATTTAGTATAATTTAATCAATTAAATTTTAAAAATAGCTCTGGAGATCAGTAAGCTGTTTTGTTAAATTTGATTGCGCAATTTTTTTTTCTTTTATAGTGCTAATTTATTACCTAATTATCAATTCAGTAGCAAGTACATGAATAACTTATCCCTGTAGACATTAATGTGCATAAAGATAATGACAGTAATTTTCTTAATACCTTATTTTAATTTACGTAATACTGAAAGAAAAGGTGTTTATTATTGCTAGCAATTATTGGGTTTGAAGACCTTTTTACGTAAGATTTTGTTTTATTTTTAGCCCATTTTAATCGTTAATTAACTTGGTAAAATAATATGAGGAATATTTCCATTAGCTGTTTAAAAAAGAGCATATACGAGGATATTTTGATAAATATTTAGCTTAGGTAGTTTCGTTACTATAGCAACTAACAACAACTGTAAAATTTGACTACGAAAAATCAATAACACTAACGATTAATCATTAGGTACCCATTTTTACAAGGGTTAAATGATAAGGACATTTACTGAGATAAACACTTAGCGATCTCTGAACTAACAAGAAACCGTAAAAGTTGTCTAAACGTGTCCTGTTTTTGCAGAGCAATGCGTCAATATTTTTATTTTCAAAATGTTTTTTTGTTTTGTGGTTGCTTAAAAATTTATCAAAATATCCTGGTAACTCAAAATTTACACATTTTGCTTTTACATGGTTGCAACTGATAGATACACTTTTAATTTTTTGTGGAAATTTTTATTACATAAATAATCTCCGAAACTATTAGGAATATCGCATAGGTGGTAAAATGCTAACCAAAATTAAGCTTTAATTCGAAATTGCTTAAAATACATTTATTTAGAGAACTTGTGAAATAATTTTCTGTCGTTGATTTGTACATTTTGTTAAAATGTTTCTATGTCAAAGTTGGAAATTTTGATAATAATTGAGAACGTAAAAAAGAACAAAACAAAAGCAGTCAAAAATGTTTGTACTGGTTTTTGAAATGTAACCGACGCTTGCTTTGATAACGGGCTGCATTCAGTTGAAATAAAAATGATGTTTACATGCTAGATATTTATTGCTTGGAATTAATAATGTTATATGTATATATGTATATAAAATAATAAATAAATCCACATCCGTATATTTTATGAACGGATAAAAATAATGAAATTTTGTAAACACCATTGTTTTTAGCTTCATGGCGGAAGCTTCGTTTAGTACATTGCAAATATGACGCACATATGGCGTCGCTGTATTCCTTTAAGCTGCAACGTATTCTGTTTTGACGCATTTTGATAGACTGTCGTAGAAATAGTGCCAACGCATTTACCTACCACTCTACTTGACCAACTCATGACTCATTTAGACTTTTAGTTTATTCCGTTGCCATGGAAACCGCACCTCTAGTCGCTGTATTTGGCTGGAATCGGGTCACATTTGAAACAGTGACCGCCAACAGTAATTCAACTACGGTAGTTCAGTTTCATTCTCCGCGTGTGAAATAGTTTAATTTTAAATAAAAATAATTAATTCAATTGAATATTTGAAAAAAAATTGTTCTGAAAAATTTAGGGAGAGCCAGCCTCGATCTAATGATAAAAAGTCTTCATGACAAAACGACAGACTTTCATAGTTATTTTAATAGACGCATGATAGGTACATGTTTGTGAATGTGCGGTTGTGAAAAAAATAATAAATTGTTTGTTTTGTATGTCTCCTCTATAATAAGTTAAAACCAAAGGTATGTGGACACACGTGTTTACTTTTATTGAATGTTTGTGTAGTATTTATTTCCGTCACACAATTTCAGCTATTAATTGATAATAACAGCCTGTTTTCATATTTCAAAATATATTAATCACATTGTGTCCCCCTATCTCAAAGGGTCAAAGCCGCCACTGTTTTAACGTAAAAAATCTTGAAATGCAACAATTTTCTTTGCTGCCTGTCAAAATTGTTTCAAGTTTTTAATTCTGAAAAGCATTTATTAAAAAATCTGACAGTTCGAATGTATGACTAAAAGACCTCTTTTTAAAACAAATATCATTAGTTGCTTGTAAAATAAAGTGGTAGTCTTTTATGTTACTTACCTTTATTTTTTACATTCATCAATTTACAATTAATTTACTTTAAATGCTAAAATACGTGTAATCGATTGTATGGAAAATCACAATTACTAATAATTAATTGCCGCTACTGATTTATGCTTGTAATAATTATTAGATTATTAGAGAGTACTACGCGACCCAACGAAGATTGCATGTAAAGTCCGGCAAAAATGCAAATGACTCGCTACCCTTCTAACTCTCCAGGACCGTATTTGTTCTCTAGTAAATGCATTCCAAATGCGTAAAGGTTTTATTGCATATTGCGGTCTAAAGTACTAAATACTCTTCATAAAATAATTGACAGCGTTTGCATTTATCTTTTGCTGGACTATACTCCACTATTAGTAGATGACATAGATTTACAGTTAGTAATTTTTTTCTTGAAGTTGTTCTTAATCCAGTTATGAAATGTTTACAGCTCTTAATTAAATCTCCTGCAGTATAAATAACCAATACATAAATAATAATAATTCATCCAATTACAGGTATGTCCTGTGAAGCTTTATAATAATTTACATTTAAGTTCTAGAGCACGCAGAATTTATTGCAGTGATTTCACCGTAAAGAAAAAAAGCGCAGCACGTACAGCAGGCATGCTTTCACACAGTAATAAACGACCAATTCTGTTTTTTAAATGAGATTTTGTGTTATTATCTAGCAATAAATTTTGCCTGACAATATACGTATATCCAAAACACTCGTGTTCCATTAACGTCGAACTTGGTGTTGCTCAAAATTTTAACTTAAATTGAAGACTTTCATATATTTGTAAGTTTTTGAAAAAAATCCCTATAATAGGTCGTTATTTTTTATCGTCGTTCGGTTGCATTTAACCAGCGCTATCGTTTCGATTGTGCTTAATATTGGCGGACTTTTAAGAGCTTGTCACATCGGTAGAAGCGATTCAGTGCAAGTTGTCATTCGATAAAACGGCTATTAGCCTGACCGCGTAATTTATTAGGCTCATTTTATCAGTTTTTTATTTGGTTTTCGTGTCGTTTTACCTGTTTATCGAAACAAGTACAAATGGAGCTACGTTGCGAGTGAAAGCATCCGGCGAACAACGAAATTAAGTGATTTGGCGGGCCACTTTCGAGCCGGCGTTTACATTGTTAAAAGGCAAGTGGAGTATCTATTCATGTAAGTGCTTTCGGAAAACGTGTTACTTTTCGTTTCGGTACTCGTCAGAGATTATCACATTGATTCATAATGTGTCAGCCTACGAGTTTAGTTCGAAGTTTATCGTCTTTATCGTCTGCTTCCCATTTTACCGACAAAACGCCTCAATTTCAGGAAAAAAAAAAACGGTACGGTTCTATAATAAAACATTTGTTGGATACCTTAAGGCGCAGTTCATTCAACTCCCTTCGGTAATTTTCGACTTGAATGAACCTTATAAATAGATAAACACTTAAGTCTTCACGTAATATTACCCATCATATTTGAGTTATTTTATCTTTGAAAGATTTAAGGTGGACCGAGGTGACATTTAGCGCTATTTTGGTGTGTGATAAGATTTAATTCTTTCTACTAATTTTAGTCATTGTTTACCCACGCGTAAGGTACCTACGGAAACCTTGAAATCTCGAAGATATGGGACATTTTTCATGTTTATAACCCTAAAGAAATGTCACTCACACCTACTGAACTTTTCAAACGTGGGTGTACACACAAGAGATGTTGTGTGTAATGTGTCTTATCAATTATTTACTTTGTCGTAGTCACATTCTTTGAGACGACTTGAAAACGAAATTGGTTATTTGAGAATAGGCTCTTGATCTGAAAAATATTGCTCAAGTAAGATGTATATTGTCATACACGTTATATCACGTTTAAATATGTTTTTTACATACATACAACTAAAATAAAACTTCATTTTAAAAATTCTTTCAGGTCTTCGTTTCTGTTTAAAGAAATGATAAATGTTGCAGTCGGGAATTTAAAGCTACGAGATGAAGCTGTTGTTGAGATGAAAATAATTTCGAGAGTGTAGCCTGATGTTTCAGATTTCATACTCTGTACTTTAAGACTACCTATTTCCATTTTAGTGTTTTCGGTTATTTTACGCATATGATGCGAACATAAGTACCTATATTTAGTTTGAAGTTTCCGAAGAACCGTAACGTGTTTGTTTACTATCAATTTGAATTAAATTGAAAATTTTAGATAACATATCGATATAAATAGGTATAAATTAGGTATAGTTTTACAATAGCGGCATGAACTTGGTGGAATAAAGGCATATGTATTTTTTGAAAGAGCTTTACCGTGAACCAATTTCAGTATCGGCTTACACACCGGGGGGTATTTACTTATTAACAAAAATTTGTTTAATATATAATAATTGCATTGTAACGACGTCATTAATTTTTTCATAGGAATAAGTAATTCTAACAAAATTGAAGATATTTTAAGATGTCATCAATTTTCCGGAGGAGATACGGAACTGTTTTTTAACTTGTAAGTGGATGCTAATATCTTATGAAATATCGAAGAACTTTGTTTCGTAATCTGTGCAGGATAAGGTAATATATGATGTCCTTATATATTTTTAGGACGGGCCGTAGGTATGTATGCATGAAATGAGATAAATTTATGTAACAAAGTTTTGAAATGACCTGATAAATTTGAGAGGATGAATAATAAACAAATTTATTTTTTCGTTATTTATTTATTTCATGATTATCTGAAGGTACGGCGTAAAATTTTCAAGTAACCGGTTTAGCAGTTTAGAAGTTATAGATATCCAAGGGACGGACAGAAGAGTGTAGGAGTTCCGAAATGAAACATGATAGATATTACAACATCATCAAAATGGTTTCACTATTTTCAGCTTGAAACCACAAAATAAAACAATTTGTGACGTATGTTATAGTTACTTGATGTTGCAGTTAGAGGAAAATGTACGCGTTTTTTAATAGTTTTACGCCCATATATTCAGTTACAAGTTCAAAAATTGTTGTCTCAACGAACAATCTTCAAGTTGGCACTGGACAACCAAGCTGTCTTTCTCTCCGTCTGCTATGTACTCGCTTGCTGTTTCAACGCCCGCCTGAGGACGTTTTTTTAATGTTCGTACATTTTAATAGCAACAAAAAGTGAAAGTCGTACCTAATATAGAATTTCAGCAGATACTTGCAACTAAGTACATGTCACTGGATTAAGTGATTCGGTGAATGAAGCCTGCAGATCAGTTCTATTTTTAATTTCATTCAATAGCAACTATTTAACCTGTGTCAGGCTTAGAAGCAGTTTGATTTAGAAAATATAACCTACAGGCGCACCAATTATTATTATCGATAAAGGAAGCTTTCTTTGAATTCTTGAAAATTGATGAATTTCGTGTTTTTTGCGTATGTTGGTAAGAAACGAACAAAATTTTAGGTGTACCTTAAGATTATCCGTGTGACTTGGAATCAATTTTTGATCAATTTCCTGATTTGTCATACATAATAGCTAGTGATTTTAATTTGCCTTTGTTTGATTGGAATAATTCCATATCCGTAGAATATTCATTCTACTTGTGCATTTATGAACCTTAAGCAAGTTAATAAATAACATCCCGAACAGCAGAGGTGTATTTCTGGATCTTATCTTTACTAAAACATTAGTAATTTTGAAGTATCTCTTGCCGTGGATCTTATATTTCCCCAAAACTTTCATCACTCTCCACAGCCATGGTGTGTGTCCTCCAAATCTGTTTCACTTTTATCATCCGAAATGCACATTTTTGTTTTTCTAAAGGTAACTATGATCTTTTGAATATAAGTATATTACGCATAAGTCTTTTGGGAATCCTACTTAGTTGGTCGTAATTTAGATGAAAAAGTAGCAATATTTTATGATATAATCTTTTCAGGTTTCCAAAAGTATATTCCAGTTAAAGTTATTAATAATCAAGGACCTAGTTACCCTAGATGGTTCAGTAGTGAACTCAAAGTCTTTTGTAGAAGAAAAAGAGCAGCTCATATGAACTATAAGCTAATTGCTAAGTATGAGGAATATTTATGAGTCTGTACTTGTGGTTTGTTTTAAAAGAGGCAATCTATTTTTTTGATCAAATCAAGTACGACGTATCCCATGTTACTAAAATTTTGGGAATACAATATTGTTATTATTAGAAATTGATGTAGATACGTCATTGGCATACAAGGCGAAGGAAGTTTGGTCTAAATAATCTTAAACCATTGTTTTCATATTCTACAGCTCATCAAATGTTGAGAAAACATGAAAGTAGTCATTTGCTTATGGTCGCGAAGTGAAAAAGGTTTCATGTTCTTGAAATAAACAAAATTCTTTGGACAACTTAATTTAATCTTAACGTGAAATGTTAAAGCTCTATATTTTGAGTAAAATATGTAATTTCAGCAAAATTTAAAGAACCATTGTAAAACCGCGTCTACTTAATAGATGAAACAAATTAATTCGAAGTACGTACGATATCTTAAAAATTATAACCACACTACTGAAGGACAAACTGGATCTCGAGACGTATTTATCACTAAATATTTACTTAATTTTTTTTGAAATGACATCATCAACTTTCGGGAGCGATTACGTAAATAACTTTTAATTAATATTCTGTAATCCTTAAATCAATGTTAGCGTCTTATCAAAATTTCTTAGAAATTTATACTACGTGATCTCTGAAACAAACTTCAAAACATTTGGTATGCCAAATTTACAAACTTTTTTTCAATAACAGGCATGGGTAAAATTATAAAGTGGATGGTTAATCGAGAGGTAAAGAAGTTTTGTTTGTGATCACTGGCGTAACTAAACATACATGTGCCCCCCCCCCCCATGTTTAAGAATAATAAAATGATAATTATAATCATAGTCACTTACCCAAAATAATATTCTCCTGTTTTCAGGAGATAAAATCAATCAAATTTCATTTTTTTAACACAAATGTAAACTTTTTATCTGCCACCATCACTTAGTCAACCAGCATCTGCACGTGCTTAATAGTCGAATTCTTTCGATATATGAACATAAAAAGTCGAAGTTATCAATTTACAATAGATAACACAATACTCTCCACTTATTATAAAATAAATAAAATAAATTTAAACTCAATACAGAAAAAATAATAATAAAAATAAATTAATGTGCAGTCTAACTTAAAACAAATGGTAACACCTGTCTTAAATTTCGTTTTGGAGGAATCAAAAATTGAAATACTACTCGTTCTAGAAAAATTATTTACATCTACCATCATTCTTCGCAGCGGGTGATTATGAGCCAAGTTCGTTGTTGCTGTATCTATCTTAAAAACAGTGCCTCAATTAAGGAAAATTTCCAACTGCACAAACGCCTTTAATCCCGCTTCTGCCCTCACGCAATTCAAAATAAATATATTCTAAAGATCTAAACAAAAATCTGAAATAGTCATAATATAGACACTACTACATATGTCACTATTTATAGGTACATTACAAAAGTTTGTGTGTTGTCTTTCCAAAACAGAGGACTAAAATAATTAATTAAGCCACAATCGAACAAAATGTTCTGAATTTTATTATTATAATTCTTATTTTGTCATTATTAAATAAAGACTTACGTATTCTCACATTTTTGAGAAAATGGGGTGACACGTTGATCAATAAAAAAATTGTGATGACGCCAATAACGTAAATAATGCTTGTCATAGCACAAAAGAAAATTAGTCACAGCGCATTACCAATGCAAGAAAAACCAAAGTGATAATGATAACAGCTGTGAAGGCAACACGGCTCCGCAAGTACGACTGATAAATTTTTGTTGTGCACTTTTTCGAAATTACTGAATATATTGTTTCTCGTAATACAACTATTGACAGCAGGCAGTACAAAAGAAAGACAACCTAGGAGATATGCGCTATCAATATTACCATTAAAATTAAGCCATGCAAAACACAAGCGTGAGAAATACGTCGACGAACACTTAAGTGGTACAATTCTCATTTTACCCATTATCCAACTGTAATCATTCTTAACATGACTGTGATCAAATTTAAATTCGACAGCCCTGAGAAATATCTTTTGTACTTTTTCCAGTTTGGCACAGTCAACATTATAACTTGGGCTCCACACGGACGAACAATAATTAAAATGGGATTGAACCAAAGAACAGCATAAAGATTTGATAGCCAACGATGACAAATCTTTGCAATTCCGCCAAATAAAATCCCACATTTTCAAAGCCTTATTAGATATAAGAAAAATGACTTTTAAAAGATAAAGACGTGCCAAAAATCACACCCAAATCTTTGATTCCAGAAACACGAGCAACGAACTGATTTTCTAGTTGATAATCAAAATTGATGCTTGTCTATATGTTACAAAATGAAACAGTGTAGCATTTTTTGAAATTCAACAGTAACCAGTTTCTGCTACATCGTTTAAATAAATTTTGTAAATCAAGTTGCAAAAGTTGCGCATCCTGAATACAACGAATGACTTTAAATAGCTTCAAGTCATCAGCATAAAGCAGATAGTTCGAGTGTTGAAAACAGCTTGTTAGGTATTTATAAATAGAGGAATAGAATAGATCCACAACGTGTACCTTGAGGTACACCTGAAGGAACTGAGAAAGGAGCAGAGACAAAGTTGCTAATAAGGACCTATTGACTTCTATTCAATAGGAAAGACGATAACCATTTAACTGTATCATTTTTAAAGTCTAATTTATATAACTTAGATATTAGAAATCTATGACTGACACGTTCAAATGCCTGTGCAAAATCCGTATACACTTCGATAACGTTGATCTTTTATTACAAAAACCCTGTTGTTTAGTTGATGAGGATATCCATTGGAGCTGCTTAATTACAATAAAATCCAGTAATTTAGGAATCGCAGACTGATTGCAAACACCTCTCAATGTAGTTATCAACCATATTATTTTCCCCAGATTTAAAAATGGGTATAACGTAACTATTCTTCCACAACTCAGGAAAAACGCCTTCTGGTAACGAAGTTTTAAATAAAGTCAACAAAGGCAAGATTAGGCTGTATTTGTAATTTTTCAACACAATGTTTGGAACACCGTCCGGATCACAGTTATACGTTGATTTCAAATTAGAATTAGCATCAAATACATCAGAAACCTCCACTCTCAAACCAACATCATTTACCTGCCCAAACCATCAGAATCACAAACAAATATTCTGCCATCATCAATTGTATACCTAAACAGAAGAAAAATATTTTGCAAAAACATTACATATTTCGTTTCCACTTTTAGCATACTGCATGTGTAGTTTCATTTCCACTGGATATTGAATATGTTATTTAATATCTCTATTCTTATCGCGAACAAATTTCCAAAAAAAAAAATTGGACTGTTCAAAATGCTGCAGTCGACATCAGAAATATAAGAAGAATATAACTGTCTGGTCAGCTATTTACATCGAGCCCTTGGAGATTTCAAAAATAATATTGCACATTTTCGATACCATTTATTCCTCAAAATTTGGAGATGACGTTATCAATTTTTGGGAGGTCATAAATGGATAAATTTTGATCAAAGATTTACCACGCTTAAAACAACCTTAAAACGTGTATATTTCAGGAATATTGTCGAGGTAGTAAAACGGCAATCAAAATTTGGCTAATCCCGATCAACAATGTCATGATGCCATTTCCAAATTTTGCGTAGTAAATATTATTTAAATTTTTTAACATAAGATATTCCTACACTTGTGGTGTATTAATTCGTCTTGGTTCTTTACCCTAGACATCCATGTTTGTAAAAAAATCAAAATTGTATAATTTAGCTTTGAAAAACCGAAATCTCGCAAACCTTTTAAGTTTATCGTAAGCATGGTAAATTATTATCAAAATTTGTTCATTTATGTCTCTCCAGAAACACTGATGACGTCATGTCAAATTTTTGCCAAGTAAATCTTATCTAAAATGTACAAAATATAAGTCTATGTTTGTGGATTAGCAATGCATTCCTATTTTTTAGAGCTGCTTATACCGGGCGATTCAAAAGATGAATAAGACAATTTATTTAATTGATCAATTGAAGAGTGGCTCACCCCATTTTGTAGAAAATTTGGAAATATAGTGATGTTATTATTAAGAGTACTTACTGCACCTGTCGAAATTGATATAGGTACCCGTCGTTTTTAAATGTCGATGACGCCATCACAAAATTTCGTAGTGTTGGATAGTAAACTATTTTATTATTAATATTAGAAATGTTCTAAATTTGCAAATCTGATTCGTCCAAAAAAGTCCAAGCCATTCATTTTCTTCACCCACAGTTTCTTTCAACAACTACATAAATTTTTCAATACCCAGTTCACATAACTGTTTTCATATTTTTACGTGTGTACTATTTTAAATTTAGTAAGTTCTAAGTAATTTTAATTAATACGAGGCGTGTGCAGGGTACGTCTGCTGCCGCCGTTGTCACACACAAGATATAAGCCACTTTACTTTTTGTATCCAGGAACAGTTGTTTTGGACACAAGCCATGTTAAATTGGTTAAAAAATCAAAAACAAAATCTTTTACAGGCTTCCGAAGCGATAACCTTGCACTTCGCTACCTGTAGAAATATATTCAAAATATTTAAATAGTGTGGGTAGAGGTGCATGGGTGAGCTAGTTTTAATCTTTTGTTATGAATAAATTAGCTAACATTGGTTGACTGTTTACAATGATATTTTAGTTAGTTTATAAATAAAATCTTCAATAATACGGCGTTTCTAAAAATTATGAACCAATTGAGACGATAATAAAAAAAAACTTAATTCACTTCTAAAATTTTTTTGGCCTTTGTGTACAATGAAAGTATCGAAAAATTTGACTTACCGTGCTATTTTTTGTGTTGGAAGATATAATGAATATTTATGTATTTTGAAATTTGCACCAAAGCATAGACTTCCCAATAAATAACTTCATCGTGTTACCACAAAATTATAACTTAAATTTGTTTAAAAATTAAAAAAAAAAATCTCGTGCGCTTGGTTTCGGTTGGTATTCTAGAACATCCGTTGTATGTACTTTTTTCTTGTATTATCGCTTTTAGTACGTTTTCTTTATCACAAAAGTAATTTTTTTAAACTTATTATTTATGTAATATCGTGCCGGATGTATCAGGTTTTGCTGCTCAACTTAGCTTTTGTTGCACAGACTGATATCCCATCTAATATGGGAGTTCGTAAAGTAAAACAAAATCTCAGACATCCGGTATTCATTAGTAATTTATTTGTCCAAGCTTCTTCATTTTGTAGGAGGTAAAAATGATGCAAGTAATAATAAATTTTACAACATAATTTTGCAGTAAATTTTATTAGACATTCAAATTACCACTCATAACGTTTTTTGAATGCTTGTCTGACTAATTTACATGTCGTAAATGCTAATCTCGATAACCATACACCCTTAGAATACATGTAATGAAACCTTTACTAACCAAGTTAGTAGCAGCTGTATCACCGAATGTCATCTGATGGTGCATTATATGCGTAGCGCTAAGATAACATCTACACAGAAAATTGTTCCTTCTTCAGTGTCTGCCTCAGATCGCCTCAGAGGCGGCGAGATAGTAATAGTGAAGTAATTAGTAATTGAAAGTTGACGTTTTGGTCGTAACAGTTTCGATACAGGTCGTCGTCCATACCTGAATTGGAATCCTGATGACATTCGATGTAATTAAATTTATGAAAATTAACCTAATTTGATACATGATTTATCACCTTACGTTTACATATTTATCGGACAGCGAGTTGTAAAACAGGACAATATAGCTATATTGTTAGTTTTATCGCTTTTAGTTAAAGATCGGTTTGCTTTAAATAAATTCAAGTTCATTAGGTGAATCATTACAGCTAATTATGTAAACGAATACTAATTATAATTCCGAGGCAGTCACGATAATTTTGATAAGATAAGGAATTTCAGTTGTTTTAATTCTAACAATTTATTGTCTTGTTCTTGATGAGTTGTAATGTATTTTTACTGACGCGTACAAATCGTCCGAGATGGCATCAATTTAAGTTTGTTGGAAATTTACAAACAAGGTGTATTAAAATGTAATTAAAATTACTGCTTGTAAGGAAGGATAGTTTTTGATATTGTTTTCCTATTGTTTTTGTTGTCGCACATGTCTTGAAAACAACTATTTTCAAAGTTAATTGCGATAGCTGTTAGATAATACTAAAATTAAAATGCCCACTTACTTCACATATAAAGAGGGGAAACGTGTTGATTTACCCCTAGCAAATATTTGAGTTTGAAATACCCATCAAGAATTGGTAGAGGAAAGGCATTTGTTCACGAAAACGTAGACAGACGTAAACATGAAATTTCTTGTCGCGTATCAAACATTACGTTCACACAATGTTTTTGATATTTTTCTATTGTTTTGTTCTATTGTCATTACTACGTTTATTGTCAACAGTGTTATGAAATTGCTCTTTGCGTTCTTCTTTATTTAAAATAGTGATGTATAAATCGACTTAATTATATCAAAATTTGTAACGTAAACATTCGAGTTAACTAGTGTGGTCTCCGAAAATATTAAAATATTGGTCACTGAGGAACTCGTCATTTTTGCGCTCTCGCATGTGATCCCGAGGATATGAAAACGCTGCTGGGAAAAATCGTGGTTGAGTTATCGGTCGAATAAATCCCTATTGCCAATATTTAAATAAATTTAATATAATACAAACTTTTGTGTGGCTTTCTATTATTTCCGCATTGAAAACAGCTTAGGGGAAACTTTCAATATATTCTAAAAAAACTAAAAAAGTATAAAGCACTTTTTGATATGTATTTACACAATATCGAGGTTACATTTTCCTGCAGTTCGTTGTAGTGGTGATTTATGTTTTTATTTGATGCCTGTTTACTCTGAAAGTTTGTATTGTTATTCCGCTGCAGTTTATTCGTTACCTGTTTCAGTGCCCAATGAATACATAATTCACGTAATCAATTACAAGCCTTGATTACTTCAGCCGCGGTTGTTTAAAATTTGCGGGTTGTACAATTGTTTCAAGTATTTTAAATTCTGTATATCTTGCTTGCGAAATACGCGTTTCCGGGGACTGTTCTCCCACTTTTTATTTATCTGTCCATTCTTTAGAAAAAATTTCATGGTCACCGTGATTGTGGTTGCAACTAACGCAGCTATTTATCTAATGTGGGGTATTTCTTACAGTGTAATCTTCTGTTCGTCGTAAATTTTAATTTTTAGTAATCAGCTGCGATTCAAGCTATTATTTCTAATTACTTTACCGTAGATATCCTTGCCTTACATCCTGCAACAATAATTTAAAGATTTATGGTATTTTAAAGTAACTGTTTGCTTAAATCTGCTGTATTAATTGGAAGAAGTTGGAATAAATATTGTTTTGCAGTTTTTTTTACAGTAGAAACACCTTGCGGTGCAGTCGTTTTACGTACCGATGTAATAAGAGGTTATATTAAGATATTTTTTATACAGGTGTGGAGCAATAAACTGTAAACTTGTATTGTTATACTTCCTGTCATATACAAGTACTGCTCTTGTGAATACAATTGCTTCAACTATAAGTTAACTTTTATACTTTGAACTAGCTGTACTGTTTTCTATTATGTTAACCCAGATTGTGGCGGAAAAGCGTCGAACAACGATGTTTAGGGTAAATAATACTACATGATGTGTGTGCGATTGATGAATGCCCTCTTTAAAGTGAAAAATTTGTTTTTAATTATCAAGTTGAGAGTATTATGTTACTAACTGGTTGCAGATTGCGAGAAAAAAAAACTTGTAAGAAGTCTGAAGGCTATAAATTTATAATTTATTAAAAGTAACTTTAACTTCGTAAAAAAAATATGTAGTGTTTTCTCATTATGTTAATCATTAATCATAAAATTATCCATTAAATATTGATTTTGATATTCAAAATTTTTTATTATTAGTTGAGCATTGTTTATTGAGGAAAAATATACCGTGACTTAAAGGTACTGTGGTAATTTCTATTTCCTACAAAACGAGAGATTCTCAGAAAGATCTTTATCGAACCTCACAATTAGCATAAACTCAAGATGGATTCATAAATCACACAATCATGAAAACATTTTATAAAATGTAAACAACATTGTAAGATGTTTTTTGAAGGGCCCAAAAAATAGTGGATAAATTTTGATTAACTATTTAAGGTGCTTCGGATAACCTTAAAACGTTTACAAGATTTCAGAGCAATTTTTTTGCAATTTCGACCTTAAATTGTAAAATATCGTGATACAATTTTGATTTTTTTTTCAAAAATGCGGATGCTAGGGAGAAAACTCAACACGGATTCATAAATTACAAGTAATATTACCAAATATATCTTATTTTGCTACCCTGTCGTCACTACTAAGGCAATAATGTTGGTAGACTGAGTGTCACGCGGTAATAGATAAGTCATTTATCTTAACACTCGGTGATTACCATTATTATTTGCAATTTTGTAATTATCACCGTGAGGTATAATTAGAATTACATATGCCGACAACATATTATTACTACAGACGATTAGAGAGGGTCCCATTGTATCAAACAGGCGAATATAGCAAGGAGGGGCTGCCTTGCAGAAAAGGAGAAGATTACACGGTTGAAAGATTAAGTTATATTCAAGAGTTAGGCAGAAGGGGTTCTTATAATAGCGGGCGTCAATATTTTTTACTTTTTCTCATGGATCTGTCATGAAAAAGAAGAACACACTTGGCGCCGCGGGCAAGGTAGAAAGATTATCCATGTTCACCATGAAGAAAGAAGCAATCTGTGTCGATCCCTAAGTGTTGGTTACCTTTGTTACTTATTTGTGCCATTTATTTCTATTGGTGAAAAAATAAGTAGATAGATGTTTGCAAGAAAGTGGACTAAAAGTATAGGTATACAACGGGTTAACATTTTGTCAAGTTTCTGTTTATGGTATTTCCGCATTAGCCGCAAATGTTGTTCATAATACATAATATTTAATAAGTATATCATAAATGGTTACAATGTTAGTATAGTCCAATTAAAGCATAAATATATACTGCAGAAAAAAAATGGTTTAAGGTTATTTAGACAGAACTTCCATGTTCATAAAAACAATCGAGCAAATCTAGTTTCTTAAATCATTTATAAAATTTGATTTTAGAAATTTTATTCATTTCTTTTATGATAACCTCTATAAGCTTAAATAAAAATATATGTGGAGGGATAAACGAGAAGTATTGCGTATATTTTAAGTGAGTTTTTATTAAGAAAATTTTGTGATGACCTCTTCAACTTTTTAACAAGGATACATATACCAGTTTGGACATGTACAGTGGAATACTAATAATAACAGTACTGGATTCCCAAATTTCTGATTTGATCAATAAAACAAATTCATTGTAAGCAATTCTAAAAAAATATGAATGGATGATAAACCACAAGCATAGGCTCATAATATTTTGTACTTCGTAGATACAATGAAATTTATTCAGCAAAATTTTGAGATAACGTTACTAAATTTGAAGGGGGTACAGATACATGTTGATTAATTTGAGAGCATCTATTTTAGAAATATCGAAGATGGTAAAACGAAAACCAAAATTTTTGTCAACATCCTTACCAAGGAATCGATGAAGTTATCTCAAAATTTTGCATAATAAATTCTGCTTAAATTTTATAAAACAACATGTTACTGTGGTTGATTCTTCTGCCTTTACTTGTTATTGTACCTACACATCCAGTTGTATCGCTTGATACGAAGTTTTTCTCTTATTTTCATGTAAGGAGGCGCTTGAAGTTTTTCACAGATATTAGGAATGATCCTGTATATCGATTTATATAATTTCAAATCAAAAATGTTTTATTAATGCAAAAATAAGTTTAACATATTGGACAAAACTGATGCAAGAAAAAATTTGAGTTCCCGAGCTCAAGCTAGTTTACAAAAATTTGTCGTCACAGTATTGTGAGAAGAGAAAACTTTTATATCAATTTTTACTTCCCTCTGTATTGACGAATGGCTAATTTCTTCTTTTTACGACGTTTCATAGTTCCTAGTTTGTAGGCGATTTTAGACAATCTCCGAAACTGCTGTTACTGATTGATGTGGAATTTTTGATGTATTTTAGGAAGATCATGTAAATGGTCAAGTGCAGGTCAAAATTTGTGTTTTCGTACCCATCAAAAAGTTAATGATATTATCTCAAAATCCTGCTTGATAAACTTTGTTGTTTAACTTAGATAATAGGAAACAAACTGCTTTGAAATCTTGCAGAGACGTGAAGCTTTTCGCAAATATAGTAAATACCTAATGAAAATGTATCTCTTCCAAAATGATGACGTCCTCTCAAAATATTGCTAGATAAATAATCTCATCTGAACTATCTAAAATATTACGTTATTACAGATGTGGTCTATCAGTAAAACTGTCTTGTCTAAATAATCTTGGATCAAATATTAAAATATGATTATTATTTTTTAATATATACTGAACGACAAAATTAAAAGAACACCAAGTAGGAGTCGTGATTTTGTAATGAAATTTCTCAATTTATACAGGGTACGGGTTTTTCTTGTGCCCTGAAGAAGTACAATTACATTCCCTGACAGGTCCAGGCCTTAACCTAATGATGTCATCAACACAATATAAAGTAGCCCAAGAGCTATAAGGTTATATGACCATCATAAAAGTAGTTGACCGCAAATAAATATCCCTTTTGTGTAGTTCGCACTAAGCTTACCGGTTGGCAATAAATCGTCTTTCTTGCTTAGATTATATATTTAGTGAAAGCCGCCCCTGAACGAAATAACAGCCGGTCGAGCTGCAGTGGACACGTAATTTACCACCCTAAAACCTTTTCTATTGTAAACAACTTAACTTCGACTCAACAGGATAATTTTATGATGGCCATATAACCTTATAGCTTTTGGACTACTTTACTTGGTGCCGAAATTCTCCCAACGGCTCTGAAGGGTGGGGTAAATTGGGTAGCTTCCTGCCTAACACATCCCAAACATTTTCGATTAGAGATATGTCAGAACATTTTGGGTGGCGACTCCTTGGTGTTCTTTTAATTTTGTCACTCAGTATATTTAAAATGTGTAGGACGAACAGGTTTGTTTTTACTTCCCGAACGTAAATGAAGTAAAAGACCCCTACAGTACGGAGAAATAAGTCTCCAATTTCCGTCTGTTTGTCTGTTCGTCTGTCTGTCCGCCGTCTGTCCAGATTTTTATTAGACAGATAATCACCGAAACCACTGGACCGATTGTTGTCAAATTTTATATGTGTATTATGAATGTAGATGGTAAAAGGCGTGTCTTTGTCTAATCATCCTCACCAACAATATTATGACGTCACCTCAAACTTGAACATAGTAAAATGTAAAGTTTTAAATTGTATAAAATAACATATCCTACACATGTAGTTTATGACCCCGTGTTGAGTTTTTACCCGAAACGTTCCAAATTTGGGAAAAAAAAATCAAAATTATAAAACAAAACTTTGCAATTTAATTTTTTTGAGTTTCTATATTATCAACGTTGATATTGTATGGAAAATTCTGTAAGATGAAGTAGTTTATGTAGAAATACTGCTTTCTTATTATTCATTAGTTGTTCATTTCTAGAGCTTCCAGGAAAGTTAATTTTCCATTTTTTCGTTCACAAAGCAAAATTTTTAAATTTTCGTTTTTTAAACTAGGATCAGCGCTGATTAGATCAAGTGTTCTTTTAACCTCTGTTCCAGTTCTCTCATTGTTTACGCCTATACATTTCGCTATACAAACAGTAAAATCGTTTGTTTTTTTTTTCTTCTTTTCTCGTACTGTAGAACCATTCTGTAACAAGAATGTTCTCATGTGTTGATGTCCCCTACATAACTTTATATCTTTTGATTTTGTATTTATCTTTGTTTCTACTTACTGCTTGACTTCATCTCCTTTTTATCACGCTTTTATTAGCTTGGGTTGTATCTATGTATGTATGTAACGGAATCTTTGAGCTTAATTTTCATCGGTTTCTAAAAGTCTGATCATCTTGAAACTTTGCACACGTCTCAAGGATCGATGACAATGCAATAATTTGATAACAGTTTCCCATTATCCTTATTAGGACCGCCAGGATCCTCGATCCTACGGAGACCACTGAGTGGTTCTTTCTAGAAAAATCTAAATAAGTAATTAACTCCCCAATTTATGAATTTGTCGCAGACTAAAAAATGAAAAATAAATAATAGTTTAAAAAACTAAAAAAACACGCTTTTATTGCTAATCGAACTAAAAACTAGAAAATAATTTTTAATAACAGAGTTTAATATTACAGTAGTAGAAGATCAAACAATCAATCATAATAAATCACCTCAAATTAAAATTATAATAAAATTTAAGTTTTTAACAGAATAATTCAATTCAGAGTAAAAAGCGTGGGGTGCATTTTACTGCGGTTCATAACTATCCTCTCATAGATAGTTGCCAATAGAATGATTGTAATATTTAAAATATCAAGCACCCCACGCTTTTTACTCTGAATTGAATTATTCTGTTAATAACTTAAATTTTATTATAATTTTAATTTGAGGTGATTTATTATGATTGATTGTTTGATCTTCTACTACTGTAATATTAAACTCTGTTATTAAAAATTATTTTCTAGTTTTTAGTTCGATTAGCAATAAAAGCGTGTTTTTTTAGTTTTTTAAACTATTATTTATTGTATAAATCATAAATCTATCTACGACAGCTTCAAATGTTCTTTTCGTATGCCTGAATGAATATAATGATCTAAACGCACTTTTCACTGGAAATCAATGCAAATTACTTCGATAAAATTATTTTTTTGTTAAAAACGCAATTGTACGACTATATTTTTTGTTTGGGAAACGCTTTTGGTGCTTTCAAATGTTTTCAAATTCAACCGCAAAAAACCATGATTCGAGTGCGTCAAGGTAGTATTTTCCACACAAAAATAATTGTATTATTTTTTCCATATTTGCCTCTACCTTACATACTCATACTCATAATGGGTGATGGCTGAGATTGCAAAATTTCGATCATGGCATTTTCTAACAATTAATTTTTTGAATGTTTGCACTACGATTTTTCGAAAAATGTTCGCAATAATTTTAATTAACCAAACGATAAAAAAATAAATTTAAATATGTCTTGATTTGATACAGAAAAAAATTGCATACTGGACTTTCTACAAAATAACATTTACTGAGAAACATTCTACACTTGAATGCAGATGTATTACCATACAGGTAATAGGTTTTGACATAATTGGATTGATAATAGATAATTGCGCACTTGAGAAGAAACATCCTGTATATTGTACTGATCCATCCTTATAATAACCAAGCATTATCCTACTCATATTTTTTCTCTTTGGTTTACAGTCTTTTAACTAGTGCCAATTTAAGCTTTTCTCATGTAATCACAGCTTTTTAGCATCGCTATTTTCGTTTTACAGAATTATACGTACCTAATTAAAACATACGATCGTGCTCGTCTATTGCTCAATAGACCATGATCATGGAATACGTTAGCAGTTAAAAACGTCATTAAGATCAGGTGACATAAGTTCAGCGTTTGCTCTTTTCAAGGTAATGAGGTCGTTGTCGCTGCATAAACTCTTGAGATAGTACCCTTCCTGCAACCAGGAAGAACGTGCAAATAAGATAGATGTTGTCAAGTTACGAGATTATTAGCACAGTGACAACGTAGACGACACAACATTTCGAAAGAAACAAGTGTTAAACTTGAACAATTTTTATTTTAATGAGTCACCAACATCATGAACTTTTATGGTTGAAAAGTGGTCAGTAATGCGTGGGTTTTCAGCCAGACAGAAATAAAACCAAAATCGACTTGCGGTCTGTAGAATAGCTCTTGGCGACACACAGTGTGAAGCAAATATGCTGTATGAATTTAATTGTGTGTCGACTTTTTAATTGCACCAATTTAAAATATGCACAAACATACATACGTATCAGTGGATTTAACTACTGTTTTATTTATATAAAACACGAACATGCTGTTTGTTGTTTTTATTTTATAGATACATCAGCGACGGGCAGATGTCAAAGGCATTTTTGATCCCTTATTCATTATTTATTGGCTTACATATGTCTTTACAAGTTCGAAATTTGTATCCGGATTATTTATAATGTATTGTTTTAGAGAAAATTATACAGTCTTATATGTTTCACCACACGTTTATTATTATTTTAAGCTACACCTAATATAAAAAGGTAATAATAATGTGTATTTACGTTCATAAACTGCACGCTATGTACTATTCGCACAAATTAATACTGTCTGCAGTGTGTGTAGCTATGAGACTAGGTATTTTTTCTGATATCTTTGTGGTTTATATTTATATTATCTAGGTACACATTTTTGTACCAATTTATGTAATATAATGCAATAATTTTTATATGACTTTTTTATTTACAAATTACATTTTCGTAATTTAGAAAAACTTACGTCCTTTGATTATACCTACATTTTTACATAACCAACCTCATTAAATTCCCAGTGTAAATAAATAAACTAATGATAAACAAAAATTAAAAACTAAATTTGCAGTTACAGTTTATTACAGTTACCTGATAGAACTTTTCGTTTTTTGAATGAATACTTTATGAGTTAGTAATTATCTAACATTTATGAATTTAATCACATTTGAGAATATTAAAAAAATCAAAAGCTAAATGCAATCCACTTCTTTTTTTGTTATTTAGATTTCTCATCTTTATTGCTTATAAACATTGGTTTGATATTACAATCTTCTCCAAGAACTGACTTTGATAATGTTATGCACACGATTAACTTAAATACATATAAAGATCAGTTCATTCAGTAAAAGCTTACATCACACTTTTATCATTAAATATATATTCTTTTGTACTAATACCAAGAGATTGTCTAATTCATAATTCTTAAGATACAGTAATTAATTCGCTTAAAAAAATATTAAAAATTTTAAGGATTAAACACATACGAATTAAAAATATTACGGGAACTTGGTATTTATGAAATTTGAAAATCGGCGTTTTTTAGAATTGTTTCAAATGGACGCTTACATTTTATATTTCTTATCTTTTTCTAAACTTTTTTTGACCTATGCATTCTCGCGTATTTGCACATATTATTTTTTAGTTGCTGGTCAGTCAACTTTTGGAAAATAGTGTAAAAATTGTATACTGTTGTCCCAATTGTGATTTTTATTAAATATTTTTTTGAAGACAACGCTTTAAATGAATTATTTCAATTGTGTTCTTTTGTAATACTGTGTGATTGTTGTGCAATTTTTACTTCTTAATTCGTAAACTGCCTTTCCACACTTTATCTTAAATCCATTGTTCTGAAAAGATCATGAACTGTTTTATTTTAGTTTTAATTATCTTATAACTTCTTCTCCATTTACATCTTCTAATTGTAAATTGTACATCCTATCAATCAGTGCTTTTAAAGCTATTTCCGTAAGTCTGAGTGGATTATTGTATTTCTCACCAATTACATTTTTTCACTCTGCTCCTTTTCTTATATTTTTAGTTTCAATGCATCGCGCTTCTTTCTAGTTTTGTATCCTGGAAGTTCAATTCTTATTTCACCTAAGTGTTTGCCTTTCCAAGACTGGCTGTCCACTAATTCTGTATCTTTATTAGTTCCTTTCAACATAGATCAGAGTATTAAGTCAATCAGAAAAATAACAATACCCTGATCTTGTTTTTTCATAATAACAGAAGAGAAAAAAAAATGTTTCTGTTACGAGTTCGATGTTAATTCATATTCAGGCATACGAAAAGAACGTTTGAAGCTCTCATAGATAGAATAGATTTATGATTATAATAAGGAGTCACAGGAAAAGAAATACGAATGTTAAAACAGACAGCAATAAACACAGAGAAAGACAAATAGAAAAAGTTAAGATGAAAGAGGGAATACAAATGATATAAATTTATGTAGAGGACATAAACACACAGAGCAACAAGAGAAGAGCTTTGTTAAAGAATGGTTCTAGAGAGCGAGAAAAGAAGAAAAACGACTTTACTGTTTGTACAGTGAAATGTATAGGAGTAAACAAGGAGCGAACTGGAACAGAGAATAAAAGAACACTTGATCTAACCAGTGCTGATCCTAGTTTAAACAACGAAAATTCAAAAATTTTGTTTTGTGAAGGAAAAAGTGGAAATCTGACTTTACTGGAAGTTCTAGAAATAAACAACTAATGAATAAGAAGAATGCATGAAAATCTACATAAACTACTTGATCTTATAGAATAGATTACGTCCAAAAATGCACGTTTAAAAGTAACCAAGAATATCGTCATTATGAGCACTTTTAACCAATTGTCTTTTTTTCCATTAACTATGGTACGATAAATCGACAATCAAATTGAACTCCTCCTGCTTAAAAATGGCAGGTTACTTTAATATCAATCAATGGGTGACATTTTGAAATTTAATGGTTATTGTTAAAGCGTTGGTCGTAAAATTAATAAATTCGTAATACCGGATACTGCAGGAGAGTCACACAATCTGAACCATCGTCCAAAAATAAAGTAGCGGAACGAAAAATATGTCATTCAAAATAAGCGCTATGAATGGTTTCTTCAAGGATAAACAAAAAGTAGTTTTTTATGGATGCTTTCGCTTTCGAATTACGTTTTTAGAAACTATTTTTAACGTTTGGATATTATGTAGATGAGAAACAAATTCAATTCATGAAGACTGTATAATTAAAAATCGGCATATATATTGCTGTTGTGTGTAGGTGGCTTACTCAATTAAAAATTATTCCAGCGGAAAAGTTGGAACCAACGCTGCATCCACCCCAGGGGGTACTATTCATTACAGATTTATTTGTATATAACAATAATGAATCCCTGCAGATGATATCACCGACTTTCCAGATACATTTAGCAGTGTTCTAATTTGTTATACAATTTGGAAAACAAATGATACCATTTTAATTTCAGAGTTCAGAGTCGTTGGCTTTTTTAGCTTTAAAATAGAAAAGTCCATCCCAAAAAGAAAGAGTGATTTCATTAGTCTTTTAAGCAAAAGACGAAAACTTAAATTACAATAATTTATAATATATTCTTAATTAATGTTTATTTTGTTATATTTTTATACATTCTTACTTTCTGAGCGTCAGCTAAGGAAGTATAGTAATCGAGTCCATCGGACCAATGGCCACTTTGATATTTTCTCGACGTTTCATAACTCCTACAGTACGAAAAAAGTAGTCTCCCGTTTCCGTCTGTCTGTCTGTCTATCTGTCTGTCTGTGTGTCTGTTTGGTGTCTGTATTCATTTTTATTAGACACGTAATCTCTGAAACTACTGGACCGATTGTTGTCAAATTTTGGATGTAAATGGTTAAATGCTAACCAAAATTTTGTTAATCATCCCCACCAACAATTTGATGACGTCATTTTAATGAACTATGTTTTGAAATATTTTGAGTGTTATACAAAACTATACTTTTGTACTTGTAGTGGACGAATCCGCTTTCAGTTATTTCGCTAAACGTTCAGATTTTCGCAAAAACATCTGCAAGGCATAATAACGTTACATTACCAACACGTCGTAATAGTTTCCGTGGGGCAGTGGCTATATCGGATAGTAGGTAACCTAGGGCGAATCCGTACGACCTGCCGTTGTGGGTTCGATGCTGAACTGGCCTTTTCCTTTTTTTTTCTTGGTTTGGTAATACGCTATGATTACTTTTTTTTTGTACTGTGACTAGTATTATCCATGTTAATGACGTCATCACAAATCTTTTATTGGTCAAATTCGGAACGAGTCACCGCATTTTGTCGAACATGTGAAGAATACGCACGTCTTTATATAATAATGATAAAATAAGAGTTATAATATTCATAACATTTTGTTCGATGGTAGTTTAATTGATACTTTTAGTCCTGTTTTGAGACATCAAACTCATTTAAATGAAACTAATTTCTACGTGCCATTCTTTCGATGTATAAACATAAATAAACATTTGAACTTTAGATTGCTATTACCTAGTGCTGAAGGATAAGCACTGCTATTTATCCCTCTGGTTTTTACTTTACAGCGGTTATTACAAAACGAAAATCGTATAATCAAATTTTATAATTTTTTTAAATAGCTGGATTTGTCGCCTTATTCTTATAAGCTTCGACCAATTCTTTACTGCTCAAATTAAGAACCTCGTTTTCTAGAAATGTGGAAATATTTATTCAATTATGACCAAATAAGAATAATAATAATCATATTCAAAACATTTTGCCCCATTGTGACTTAAATAATTTTATTAGTCTTCTATTTTGAGGAGCAACTCATTCAAATTAAAAAATTTCCACGTAACATTCTTTCGATGTATAAACATAAACATTCGAAGTTAAGCATATACACTGATAATAACACACTTTTTTCCATTGGTGATTTGCTCTGAATATTTTTTATATTCTCCGTTTGTCTGCGGACGGCATCTCCTTGGATTTTATCACTTACCGCCACTGGTTTTTACTATATAAAGGTTATCAGAAAACAATTTTTTTTTAAATAATTTTTCAAAAACTTCAAGGGCGAGGGAAGTACTTGGAAGCAACCTTGGATCAATATTTTAATTAATATTGCACGAAAAGGCGTAGCTTTTCTTTACCTTTTAGCGCAAATAAATAGCTATTTTACAACTGCTTCGAAACCTGTAATTTTTTTAAGAACTCGTATATGCGGAAAATTGGGCTAGTTTATCAAATAAACAATCGGTAAACCTGCATGTGACACAACATGTGTCAAGTAACAACTTTTAACAATATTTTGACATTCCCTTCAGTTCTTGGAAAGGGATGAATAGCCAGATTGACCTTGACCATCTGCAGTATATATAAAATGAAAGAAAAAAAAAATATATAAATCCTGAATTTCTTTACATGCGAATGTAAAGATCTACTCTGTTTGGTCATTTTTTTTTGCTGTAGACGTTAGATATTAATACAAATCATCTAGTGAGATATGCCAACAAGAGTACTGTTCGTTTTTAAACAGTTATAAACTTATAAATTACGACATTGTCTGCTGTTTGACAAATATTCTATAAAATATCTGTCATCACTAGGCAAATTTAGACCAATTGAAATTTAAATTTATGCCTACTTCAACCTATTATTCAATCGCTTACAATAAAGATAAATAATAACATAGAAATTGATTAAAGAATGTGTGAACTATTACATATTAATAAATGTGAGCAATGTATTTGTTAAACAAATTCATATTTAAAAATAACCAAGAGAACGTGGATAACTCTAATGTGTCAGTGTCACTCTCTTATCAGAGTGTGTCTTCATTAATGAAATCGCGGTTACATGATATAAAAACGAATACTTTTATCTTCGAACCTGATATTGCCACTGGCAGCTACTCCTCTACCGTCTAATCTGTACGAAATGCGCCCAGTTTGTTTACTCTGTTATTAGATATTCTCGTTTAATTTACTTAATAATAAAATTGCTTGTTTAAGTGGGTGTCAAAAGATTACATGGTCGGTTCCGCAGGACGCACAAAAAGCTGACCGTGTAATTTTCTTTTCATGTTTTTAGTCATGTTGTGTTCTAAATTTTGATGACTTAATCTTAGACTTTGTAAACATTAATTTATTAAATTATTGAACACATATTGTGCGGATGTAGTAACATTCATAAATTTAAGAGCCTTTAACCTACTTTTCGAAGATGTGATGCAATGATGAAAACAAAACACCAGTTGTCACAGAAAAAATTTACTGTCGCAGCTTCGTGTATGGAGAACAGTCAATATTTGCATGTCGTCTCTTCTTCTGAAGCTCAAAATTAGCTTGTCACTGAAAGTATAATGAACGATTAGCAGGTGCGGTGTTTTTACATTTTCAAGCTTGGGAGGCACTGTCGATTACCGATTAACGAGTGTGGACAATCCCAGTTTTGTACTGCGTAAAGGATTAGATTTATACAAATGTAAATGGAATTACGAAATATTTACTATTTTCGTAATGAAGATTAATAGGAAGATTTGTTTCAGTGTAAACCTGTTTGTTGTATTTGTGAGAGATTAAGAATAGGTCATAATTTTCTACAACGAACACTAGTGAATATGTACAATCGTTGTATAATAGTGTTTTCATTATTTCGGGGTGTGGTGGTTGTTTCGATACATTTCGTTTATTATTACCGACAAACATTTTTCGCAACTTCGTGATTCGAATAGATTTCATTTAAATCTAGGTGTGGGTTGTGCAATTTTTATTCAAAGGTTCAATGTTATTGTCAATGACATTTTTTGCCGAAATAATCAGTGCAACGACCTGTGACATTTGACATTATACTTTATTTTTGTTTTTAACTTAATTCACCTCGACGCGTCTAGATAGCATTTCTTTTTTTATTGTTAAATCAAACTAGTTTCCTTTGCGTTTCAACAATTAAAAAGTCGCTCTTAATTTGTTGCAAACGAGATTAGCTGCAAGTCACAGAGTTAAGTTCAATTATAAATTTGTTGCATAATATGTTGAAATAACAAAAAATGTGCCAAACTGGTTTCGAGTTTAGTGAATCATGTCTCTGGTTTAATTTTTTGTTGTTTTGTGATTTTCCAGGACTAGTATATTTTTTAAAAACTCATGACAATTTTAGTTTGTCGGCTAATGTTTATTAGCCATATTAAACAAAAGTGGGCTCTTTACGTGCGTAAAATTAGAGAAATTAATATTCCAATGATTCAGGATATGTTTTTAATGAATTTGAACATTTAATTTCGCTTCCAGCGCGGTTTGTTTATAGTTGTTCAAATTTAATTTTCTACAATATAATACTATATTTTTATAACCTATTGATCAGGAAAGTTAAATAACAATGCAGTTATTCATCGTGTAATCCCCGCAGTATTAAAAATAACCATTAGTGATCCGATTTTAATGATCCGTCATACACTGTCATATTGTCTGTTTTATTAACCCTCGACGAAAAAACGTTGGTTTAGTGACAATCAGTTCAGCTATTTCATCAGGATCGTCAGCTCATAAGTCATAATCATAAAACAGTTGGTGTATGGATCAGCTCGGTTCGCGTGAAGGTGGGGATAGCGCGTCGACCGTCGCAGTGAATCTTAACCAATTTCAAACTTTTTAACTTAATTTTTTATATCGGGAATTTTTTCTTCAGTTATTGTTGTCTAAAATGTTTGTAAGGAATTAGCAAAATTTGTCAGAAACCTATGGCATGTGGTAGCGGCAAGTAACATAAGTTAATGTTTTATTATGCTCTTGTTATCTGCGCTCTAAGATTAGAATGTCTCTAATAATCATACGTACGGATAATTATTTTAGATAAATGATACTTTCGTTTTAAATAGTTCACATGAATTGTTTACACCGAAAGTTTTATAGTTTACTGAATGTCTGCGAGAATATAAACACATTTATTTAGCACATTTTTGAGATTACGTCATTGATTTTCTGGGAGGATGAATGAAAAGGAGTTACATGAATACTTTCTCTAATATCGAATTTAAAAGATTAACAAGAACTTTTTGTACCAAACCCTGTTTATTCTGATCCGAAAAAGATTTGGAAGTATCTATGTATGTATATCCTAAGCAAGATATACTACGTATCATTTTTTCAAATAGACCTTGATTTAGTCTGCTATCTGTTTCTGACATTATCAGTTTCATGTATAAACTTGTCAATAAATTCACATCAGGTGATGACTCAAATCCCGAGCTTTGTGGTACGCAGCAGAGAAAAACATATTATTGGATATAGTGCCAAATTTGAACGGAAACTAATTCATCGAATGGTAGATTGCCCGGATTTGCTGTGAAAAATAAACTCGTTTTAACAATTGTCTTTCAACAACTTTTTCCTTTATGAACAAATTTATTGGGAAATGCACCTTTAACAATTAACTGTGACAAATAATATGAAGATCTGATCTATACATTATGTATAATTAATATTGTTATATTATTGAAAATTCTGTTGGGCAATGAAATTATTACTTATTATGACAATTCAAAGACATGTTATTTTTCCTTATACCGCATATGCGTCTCTTAACGAATATAGTAATAGGAGCAAGTTTAAAAAGCATTTACTATGCAAATTTTGAGGTGACGTCATCAAATTGTTGGTGGGGATGATCAGACAGATTTCGTTTTACCTTCTTTTACATGACCTTCCTACAAGACAACTAAAATTGAACAAAATCAGTCCAGGGCATTGAACGTATATAGATTTGTGTTGGTGGACAAAAGACGGCAAATAAACGGAAATGTGAAAATGATTTCATTACAATACTTCGTCAACTCCTGCTAAGGAAGTAAAATGACGTAAAATGTAATTTGTGCCAACTTCATCAAACATTGTTTGTTAACGTAATTTTTTGAATTCTGTTGGAACTTTTAACCCAAAAATTCAACGAGTTCCTGTCTTATTAGCGTCTAAAGTTTGTTAATTATTGTTAATTTTAGTGAAAAAAAAACAGAAAGCAATCAAAATATTCTTCTCATCATTTTTAAAATAGTTTGTGAAGAGTAGGTATACAAATGTATAAAATATTCTTGTATTATTTCAATTTGTTTTTTTTTTTTTTATAAATACTTAAAAATATTGTAAGACGATTCCTGGCCAGATAGCGGCTTTAGCGCAAATTATCAACAAATATTCATTATCAATGACGGTCAAACGGCTACAGCCAATTGCAAACTACAGATTCACTCACCCCTTACATGTGACGCTCTAGTACAGGTCCGGCCCCGCGACAATTCGGCCCCAATCACGAATATGAAAACAGACACACCTGACTTATCTGTCGCTAAGGATTAAGAATGGGGTCACTCACCGGGGGGTCTCCACCCCCTAGCCCACTCCTTGTCGATCAGCGGTTCCAACTCACGGCGTCATCTTCAGCGCGCAATCTTCTGATGATGTTGTCGAGTTATCTGAAATCGCCCTAGCCGTACAGTTTGGGATGTACTGCCCGCCCACAGCCCCCTCAGAAGGAGCGCTGTCTCGGCCAAAGTGGAGAGGACACCTCCACGTTCATACGTCACTATGTTTCCTCCAGAAACCGGGTTAATCTCCCAACCTAACCAGCAAACGTATTCTCTGTTGCATTCGGTTGCCACCACCGCCACCACCGGTCGGTCAACAGCCAGGACACCCCTTTCACGGCTTTCGCCAACCTGATGTGTCATGAGCCAAAGGCGCCCCACCTGAGTACGCCCTCAGTGCTCAGGTACATACCATGGTATCTGCCGGAGATTTTACGCGTTCACATTACTCTCGTGGCCCCAGGTTCACCCTAACCTGCCACCTTCTCTTATCAACACCTTAACACCCAACTCTTTGGTGTTAACACTCAACCCGAGTCCGGCCCTGTCACCACACAGCTGGGCCTTCACGCCCACCGCTATTTTACACACTCTCACGGACTCTCACTAACTCGGACTAACTGCCCTCAAAATACACCCTCTGCATCTGAGATATGTGTCTTAAGTGGGGGTTAATTATTAAATCTGATTGGTTTTGTCGCCTTAAAGACCTGCACTAAAAATTCCGCTTACAATATATTTGAAATTATGTTACGATTTTTAATTATCAAAAGTATTTACAACATTTTAGCGAACAAACTAAATTGTTCCCTAACTCAACACAACTAAGTACTACCTCATGTATAATTCTGTATTATTTCTAATGTTTTCTCGATTACCCTACTAGGGCACTCCTAATCCTAGGCGGTTAATGCATTCTACGTTTAAAAAAACTAACTTAATATAATATGTTGGTTGTAGAGTTTTTCATTCAGGGTATTATTGATTTTTTTTTTTTTGTAAATTAAAGTGGGTTGAGTCATATACACGAACAACCCACAAATAAAACTGTTGGAATAATAGTTTTTGTTTTTATTGATTAATAATTATGAAAAGTTGATTTATTTTATTTCATATCTGTATGTTATGTTCATTACTATTCGGTTATAATATTGCAATTGTCAGAAAAGATAGGTGAACTGAAAATGATCTGTGTGCCGTGTAGTTTTTTTTTTTTTTATATAAATAACTTTTTAAAACGAATCATATCACATTTACACAGACCCAATTATTAAAACAATGTTTCTGCACCGGTTAATCATCGACCGAAGTTAATGAAATCCATATATTTCAGTTAGTTTTGCTCTTTGTGAAACTTCGAATAACTGCCTGGGACTCGGAAGTTTTATAATATAAAATTGCCACACTTTTTGCATAAGTAATCGTAAGCCAAATGTTGTTAAGTCTGATATTTAGTTTTAAGGCAAGTTGGTTTCTCGTTTCTCCTCATTTACGTTATCTACACTTAACACTTCTAAATTCGGTTAAGCTCTTTTAGACTAATACTGAAGCAAGGGGTTTGAACTTTACACCAAATAAAGCTTCTATACATGAATTTAAAGGACGTATTGGCACACTCAGGGAAGATGAACCGGTTTCTAGAAGTGGACTTTGTAGCTAAATTTAACAACCTTTTTTGTTAGTCAACGATTAGAGCATTCATATTTTATGTTTTTGTGCAAACTCCATGTTTCTGTTACTCCTAAAGAATAACTAATCCGTTGTAGTTTCGCAACAACTTAGGTTTTAGAATGTCAAATTTAAAACATATTAAGTACTTCTTGGAATGTCGTTACGAAATATACAAACGTTTGTGTTGCTACCCATCTTAGTTATATTTTCATTTCTTTTTCAGGTGAGCTGAACGCTGGACGATTCTTAAGAAAGTCCCTGGAATTAAGAGTAAGTCTTTCGTTTTGTTCTGTGAACATAAAAATTACTTATGGATTTCTCGTGAAACTTGACGACTGGCTTTTTCTTGAGAGCATTGTT
The DNA here is from genome assembly GCF_036711695.1 of Zophobas morio. Taxonomy (NCBI): domain Eukaryota; kingdom Metazoa; phylum Arthropoda; class Insecta; order Coleoptera; family Tenebrionidae; genus Zophobas; species Zophobas morio. Next base: position 14,160,037 of record NW_026972122.1, read on the forward strand.
AGATGCAACAATTTATTTTTTGTAGTTAGTAGAGTTCATTGAAACCAATATAAATTGATGTGCTAATAGAAAACTATTTTCTGTAATACAGCCAGACGTGCTTGTTGTAAAAATAATGATTTGCAAACGTGACTCAACAAATTATACGTGCTCTCTATAAAGTCTGCTTTTGTGTGGAAGACTTCATCTCGTACAACAAAGGATTATAACGTGGTCAAGGATTTTTAACCCTAGTTTTATTCCTTTGTATTTTTAAAAAAGTTCGAAATAACTAAAAATAAAACAAGAAACTAATTATTGGTTACATAATCTTTCAGAAAAAGGCTGGAATCGGTATTATCATAAAAACGACAAAGTATTTTCTCTCTCATATTTGAAGAGTAGGTATTTTAATTTTTTAAGTGGGAACTTGTTTTATAGAGTAGTATTTTTTTGAGCTGGATTCAATGAAATTTATAACAGAGTACACAATAACATTTTGCTTGTTGTGCTTTAAAATAACACTGCCGTGTAAACTAATTACTACTAATTACTCAACAAATGAACTGATAATACAGTTAATTTAGTCATTGTAAAAAAAATCAATTCTAATTTTTAATTTTATAATTTCGTGTTAAGTCTGGAGGAAATAATAGTATCGCATCACTTTTATGACGTGTCTAAAATAAGTAATAGTTTAAAGATTGTTGATTTACATGAGATGAATCGTCTTTAGAACATCTTTTAATGTTATGTCCTTGTCTATGTGATGTTGTGAAAGTTGCACCTTGCTTGTTGGAAGTTCTAAAAATTAAAAACTTTTAGTTTCTTCTCCAACTTTGGGAATGTATTTTAATCCATGTTGTAGGTGGCACACTTTGAAACGTTCATCCTACGCTTGTTCGTATCGTTTTCTGGTACACTGTAAATTTAAATACATACATAAAATCTGTACGTATACCTAATGAGTTGTATTTTTATTTCAATCAAGAAATGTAATACAACTTTTTTTACATATTTTACTAACTGCTAACTTTCTTCTCCTTGCAAGCACGATGCAATTCTGAGCTTATTTTTCATTTATTTTGGAATTATAATAATTGCCAGTTAATATTTTGGTAGGAAATTGTTTTCATAAAGATTTCTAATATATGTAGCAGTTTATCGTTTTAAAGTGATCTGCTAAGGAAAATAAGTATGGTACCAAAAAACTTAAACTTATAATTGTTTGTTCAATTTTACAATTGTAGTTCAATTTATCTACAGTGTCAATCACTGAAAAATTGGTACACACTTACATCTGCATGATGTCAAAAAGCAAAACAGCATTTTACTGGTTCAAAATGTAAGACGTTAATTTTTAGTTCGCAGCCGAAGTTGTGGTTTTTCGGTTTAGCCATTTATTTCATTTATACCTAGCATATTAAATATTTTTGCACAACCATTTTCATGGAAAACTGAAAATAAAACAAAATAAAATTTAAACATTACGATGGTATTGTTGTCAAGGTGAGTGTAAACACTGTAATAACGACAACCATTTTAAATACACTGGCAGACATAAAAGCGCGGACACTCGAATTTTTTGTGATTACCTACAACTTTTGTAAAAAATATTCTAAAAAACAAAACATTAATGTATTCATTAACAGAAAACATAACTTTATTTTAAAGCATGTGGAAATATCAGCGTAAACTAACAAATATTCAAGTGTGTGGGTTTTTTATCTGGAAGTGTATTTTGTGGTTGTGTTAGTAAATAGTAAATAATGAGTGAGGAAACCTCGAAGACGTTGTTAAAACTGCATTGCGTTGAATATTGCAATAGCAACAACATTTGATTATTAATTATTTCAGCCACGTTTATAAAAAATCCAATCTATTTAGAAAATGGGTAATTTGCTGTAATTATGCTATTTGTTAAAAATAAAATTGGTATTAATACGTTTTCAGGACTAGTAGCTATAGTTTGTAAATTTCTCTTATTGATAATCAAAATGAAGAACAAACTTGTTACTAGATGTAGCTTAACATGGAGAAACAAAAATTATGGACGTCGATCTACTATATTTTTATGTCTTTACGTTAAAAATCTACACTGACAAACTCGTGAAAAAAATGAATTTCCCTCGCCCCTGAAGTGCAGCTTTTTCTAAAAATTGTAAAATTTGATTTTTCGCATTTTATTTTCTTTATAACCTCGATAAGTTAAAATAAAGATATACGTGTAGTGTGAAAGTAAAGCTAGTGAAATATGATATGCCTATGTTTCAAAACAGGTTGAGGTGACATAATCATCATTATCATGGTAGTTAATGGGAATGATTATATAAATTTTGATCAGCATTTTATTATTCACACGATATCCTAATATACGTCCAATATTTGACAAAAACGGTTCAGTAGTTTTGGAGATTATCTATCTAATTAATATCGACACAGACGCTAGACAGATGGACCCCTACTTTTTCATGCTCTAGGGGCCATGAAATGCGAAAAACATGAAAGTAGCCATTCGCCGGATGGATCCTATTAGAATACTTCATTAGGTGATGATCGGAAAGTAAAAATGTTATTTTGTCATCATGAATTATTGTTAAGTATATGATATAAAGGTTTATTTTATCCCCGAATGGTTAAAAACTTTGTTTCTAAATGTTATTAAAATTGTGTTCGAAAATTCTACGCCGTTTGTTAAACGTGACTGTCTAACCAACCATTAGAACCAAACTATGCAAGTATAAAAAAATTGTAAATACCGCTTAAACAAAGGTCCTGTGTTCTATGCATCACAGTTTATACACTTTTTCATGGCGGGCGCTATAATAAATCATAAAGAACTGTCGAGTAGTGAAGTGTTCTAAAATTATCGAATTATGTAATGTCTGTCTACTGAATTATAGTATGTATTAGTGGTACAGAACTCTAAATCTACCTATATCTGAATACAAAAAAGTTTCTGTGTAGGAATCTTTGGCTTTAGCAGGTCCGTTTGGCTTGGTTATTTATAAACATTTTCTATATTGATAACTCCACAAAACTCAGTAGATGTATTTATACTTCACGACTTCAGACTTCATTTCCATTGTGTATTACGTTTCTGGCCAAACACAAAATTTATCTGACCCTTCTTTTTTAAGTGGTTGTTATTGTGTATTGTGTCTATCGCGGAATAATGAATGAAAGAAGTGGTTTTATGTCGGTGGTAAATGTGTCTAGTAATGGCTGGTGTTATATTTCTGACGCTTTGTACCGCTTAAGCATTAGTGTGCGTTAAATACCAATTTGCATTGATGTGCTTTGCAGCGATTATGCCTTTATGCAGGAGGTGTTGCGTTCAACGTGTAATGGGAATGTTGTTAATAAGAGTGACTTTTATCTGCACAATTTAACAATTGCACTTCTATTAATGATATGCACGTGTACAAAATATTTTAATGAAACCATTATAAATAGCTCTTGTTGTGTGTGAAATTCCAGAGAATCATTTAGAATTGCTGATACAGGCTGACTTAAAAAAATTAATAAGTCAATTTATCTTATTCTTTAAATCAGGAAGGGCTCACTCAATTTTTCCGTTGATGACGTCATCACAAAATTATATAAGGTAAAGTAAAAATTGATTTGAAACATACGCTAGCATGCTTCTTTAGAATTACTTTAACATTACATACCTATATGTATATATTTTAATATATAGTGGTTCTCACAAAAAAATTAATAAAATTCGCAAAATCAAATTTTGTAATTTTTCGAAAAAGTTGTATTTATGTTTTATTGTACTTCAAGGGGGAAGGGAGTTCTGTCGAAATAACCTTCGACCGATTGTTTTTCTATTATTTTAGAAATAATTTCATTGCATTATAACGGGTTATAATAAAAAACATATTTGATATAACATGTTTGCTGGAAAGATTTTACAGTTGACTGATTGATTTTGGCATTAATTGACGTTTCATTGCAATTCCTACTAAATTACGAAAACAACGGAACTTTGACAAAACGGATTTCAAACTTGTACTTGTGACTCGTATGCCAAAAATTATTTCTTCTATAATTTACTCCATAGATCCTCTGGATACATTGTATAACAAATAATGCACTATTTTAGAAAATAATTTAAGTTACGATTATTGATATCATTAGAATGAAAAAAAAAAAAAACGCACACCATTTACGACTGAAATTAACAAGATAGTAATCTATATCTGTAATCGATAATAATGGAACACTTCAGACAACACAAACAATATGTAATAAGACATAACAAGGAGAGGTGTGTTACAATTATAAACCATTGCACAACAACAGTCTCCACCAACTACACGAGCGTCTGCTGTTGTTTAATGCAAATAATATGCATTTCCAAGTCTCTTGACCTTAGTTTTAGAGCACATATCAATGCTGACACATTACTCGCAGTAAATGTGGCTACATATTTCTTTGCTTAAAATTCACCTAGCTACAATAAATCTCTCCATGTTGTTACGTTTATGATTAAATCACTGATGTCTCTCTTTTAAATGTAGGTACATGGAATTCTCGTAATTCATGCTACAGGTAAACACACAGAAAGTATTTTTATATGATAACTGTAATAAATTGTTGAAGTCTCTCAATGTATCAAGTAATACATTGGTTGGGGTATTTCTAAACAAGTATTAGAAATTATCATATATCAACATTTTCACCAGTTGATGAAATACTTGTAAACACAGTATTGTGATGTTGCCTGAAGGTATATTATATACTTTATATAACTAATGATGGACATTGATATATGCTTATTCTAATGGCTACTTTTATGTTTTCTAAACGTTTCATGACCCCTGTACGTTTTCTGTCTGCCTGTCTGTCGTTTGTGTTGATTTTTACTACAGATAAGCTCCGAAATTATCGCACTGATTGTTGTAAAATTTTGTATGCAAGTATTTTAGAAATACCATGTAGATATGGTAAAACTCTAACTAAAATTTGTTTAATTTCCCACCAGCAATGGACTACCACTCATTCAAAATTTTGTACATCAAACATTTTTTAATTTTATAAAATAATGTACTCCTACACGTCTAGTTTATGAATCCGTATTGAGTTTGAATCTGAATTATGAAATTGTGAAATACACGCGTCGTGGAATACAAATTTAAGCGTATAAGTTTGACTTCAGATGCCATGGAAGTCCTGCCGAAAAAACCTTCAACCACTTTGTTTCACTTCAATCGACATTTCCTCGTCTCCCAAGTATAAGCAATTATCCATGTATGTTACAATGTATTTACCCAAAAATGAATGTCTGTGTTCGTCAAAATATATAGTTTTATTACTGGGCTGACGCTCGGAAAGCGAAAATATTTTTGTGTATTGCACGATTTTGATGTCATCTTACGTCCATACATTCGTATAATATAAAAGTTCAGAAATTCTCTTCATACAAAAAAAAATTACAAAATTTTAAGATCATTTAAAACGTCTGGTTAGTTGTGGTAGTAATGTGATACAACACGCATATAATTTTATGTGTTAAGTGCAAAGGTTTTGTTTTATTTGTTTACATTATAATACAGCAATTGTTTTTATGAATTCCTCGAAATCGCATTGACTGAAATTCTCAAAATTAATTTCGTTGATTGTATTTGTCCTTGTTGCCATTCGGTAAAGGACAATTACTGGGTTGCTGGGTTTATTCTTTTCAAGTGTTTAATTTTAGCTGTTTATTGTAGCTACCATCTGCCTTCAGATCATCTAGTGGAAATTTATAGTTAGCGTTCATTGTCAATTAGTCAGGGATGTTCACTCGAGTATTTGTTGTAATATGAGAAAAACTACGTTAAATGTCGGATTTAGGAATATTCTGCAAGTGCTTATATCCATTTTTAAAATATAATTGTAAAAATGTACATGTCTAAGTTACTGTATACTTTTTTTATCGACATTTTTTGTAATTTTTTGTGGCCAGATAATCATTGGTGCTTGTTTAAACAATTTAAACGTTGAAATATAAATTATCAAAATGATGAAATCAACAATGTTTTCAGCAGCAGTAGCTTTTCAAAATTGATGGATAAAGACTCAGTTTAAAAAGTCAATATTTGTTTAGATTATGCAATACTTCGGGTTCTTGGTTCACTTCAGGCGTACACTTGAATACTGAAGAAAATGTTTCTACTCGTAATCTAGTTCTACGTTGATAAACTTTGTTTCTTGGCAGTGGTATTTATTTCGTCATCGTTTATGGTTAAAGCTTTACATGGAAGTGATTGTTATTAATATTATGTTTAATCCGGTTATTATTAACCAACGTAATTAGTACCTTTCAAGTTTTTTGATATAAATCACGCTCTATTTAAAAGTTGCATATTCCGGTGGAAATATATATTGTAGATATACTAAGAACCAGTATTTTCCTTTATTTTCCATTTAAACGTGTACTGAATTAAAAAAAAAAAACTCAATATTTCCATTTTTAGTTATTTAAAGAAATCACAAAAAATATTTTCCATTTAAATCGGGAATGTTACGTTACCACAATCGTAAAATTGCAGCCTTCAAAAATTGCTTTATTTTAAGGCAATTTTGCTTTAATCTGCAGCAGTCCGAGAAATGTATTTTTCTAACGAGGACATTTTTTTTCAAAGCAGCTGATATAAGTTTACATTTCTTTTTCCATTAAAAAAAAATTGATTCTTTAGGTAAATAACAAAAAATAATGTAAAAGCGCGAAGATCCTAATAATAATAACAGTTTTAAGTATTTTTGTAAAATATTTTAAACGTTTGAGAACTATGGTTTAAATTGGACGTCTATGACGTTACAGTTTTGGCAGTTAAAAAATATGTCATTGCTGTATAATACATTCACAACCTTTTTAGACCGTAGCAAGCCATGGAAACCTAGGAACTTATTTGGTAATCAGCATTACTAAGGTTATGGATTGTGTCGGAAACCTAACCACTGTTGCCACCTTACACATCATCAAGAAATTTTATTTTTAAAATAATTAATTAAACATTCAGAACTCGAAAACTTTAAAACGACTATCCTCTGGCAAGATGCATCAAGTTTTAAAAGTTCTAGTCCTTTTTATGTACTAATACAATTCTACTTGCTATTCAAACTTCTCCAATAGTTCGTCGTGTAAATCTGAGTGGTCATTATCATCATTTTCTAATTATGATTCTGAATCAAATTACTTAAATAAAATAATGACTGGAGGTATTTTCTCAAACGACAAGTCAAGTCTTAATTGTAAACCCAACGACCAAAGGATAATCGCTTTGGTAAACTCATGTCTGGTTGAGGTACGTAAATGTTACATTTTCACTGTAGAATTTAGAAACTGAAGAAATTGTTAAAAAATTTTAGCTTCAACGACATGTTTTTGTTCATATAAGATTTGCGACTGTTTAGTGCCCTATGTAATATAAATAATAATTTAAAAACGTTTTGTTCTCCGTTGGTCAGTCTTGGTATCCAACAAAAAGAAAAAAAGATTTAAGTTTATGGTTGATGACAGCTGTCATCAAAATATCTAACCTCACTTTTTCCAGTCTAGTAAGTGAGGAGAGTACATTAAACGATATTTTTTTAAATTTATGTTAGAAACAGATTTGATATTACAATAAATGTTGAAAATGTTGCCCCTCTGCGTCAGTCCATCGTGTAAAAACCTTCTTTTAAAGTTTCTGAAAACATTTTCTAACATAATGGGACTGTTGTATATTTAATCTTCAGGCAGTTTAGTTCAATTCTTTGCTGTAAATCCTCGAGATTTTCAACCGGTGTTTGAAAAATTTTGTTTTTAAGATGCCACAAAAAACCAGAACCAGAACCAGGTGGCCAAGGAACTTCTGTATTTCGAGTAATTATGCGGTCGCCAAAGAAGTTTCTTAAGAAATTTAAGTTGTCCACTGTACAATGAATGTACAGTGGACAACTTGTTGAAAGGATCCGTTTTCCGATTCATTATTGTGCAACTCGTTGATAGAGGGCTCTAAAATTTCAGTTAGATATCTAGCAGTATTTAGTGTCCCTAGTAAAAAATGAGAGTTAAAACCGTTGTAGATAATTTTTTTATAGTTTACCTTGAAAGAATATTGGTCCAATGATTCGTCTTTGAGTAATTGAGGCCCACACGTCAATTTTTTGAGGCTCAATGGTTCTTCAATAAATTCATGTGGGTTTCCATGTCACCAAATTCTCGTATTTTGTGAATTTATGTAAACCATGCGTCATCACTAAAAATAATTTTTTCGCCAATCCTCTGTTGCTCATATTCACAAACCAATTGCCAAATTCTAATTTTCGTGCGATGTCTTGCACTGGTGTGATATGGTAAAGATAGACTTCCAAACTTTTTTCGAAAGTTTGTGGATAGTTCCAACCGAAAGATTAATTTGCTGATGTAATTGACGAATTGACGTTTTTAGCAACTTTTACCCCATTCCGAAAATAACTCTGAACCAGAAAGACTTTATGTTCTAAACTGTAAGCCATGACACCAAGAATAGAACGTTTGCTCGTTGGTTAGTTGTGAAAACAATATATTTTTTTTAAATCCGGAAAACAGAACACACGTAAAAGTAAAGTAAACAGCGAGACACAAACGGAGAATCGGACAAAGCGTATTAGCATAAACAACTTTGCTTGTCAAACCACTGTCAAATGTCAATTATGGAATTACTCATGCACATGCGTTTTTCGCTACCTTTTCTTCTACAAAAATGTCAAAGTTAACTTGATGATTTTTTTTTTAAATGAACACCGGTTATATATGATTTAAGGTGTCCTTGAAATCACAATATAATTATTTTCGATGTCGTTGATAAAAGTTCTTGAATTTCCTGGATCTTCAAAATTTTATATTCCGCTAGAGATTTGTTACTCCAAAAAATGCATCAACAATAACCTTTTTTTGGGATAATAATAAGTTATTAGTAATGTCGTAACTGTGTCAATAATCGATTTTCAAATTTATCATTAGAATGTAGATTCGTCCAGAACGTAAATAATTTAATATCTCCTCCGTTTTGATCAACGTTTATCGGTTTAAAACTGCAAGAGTATGCCAAGTAGATCCCCGATTTTCGTCTGTGTGTCATTCTGTCGCGACGTCAACTCTTTCCGTATTTACCGGTGGTCCCGCGCACTAGATCCGAAGTGCTACCAACTTTTAATTGTGAAGCAGAAACATTTTTTTGTAGAGAAATTGTTTCGTAAACTCAGCGGCAAAAGAATTCTCAACTCCTAGCAAACTCGTGGTAAGTTCATCGTGAATTCACAAATTTCGTGCCCGAATTCGTTGAGAACTTACAAAGAATTTATGAGTTCACAAGATATATGTTATGCATATTGTAAAGTTCGCGTTCGGGTTCAATCGAAGTGCACACGAATGTATACGTGAATAACCTTTTGCCTGCATTTCAATGTTTTCAGTTACTTTTACGACGAGTATGTGTACAAGATTGTTTTGTTCTTGATTGTTAACTTTTGTAAACGTTGTTTTGATGTTAAATAAGTATGTTAAGGAGAACTACCCTCCGGTGCTTTAATTATCTTTTATCGTTTTAATCTTGATCGGATAGAGTTATGACATGACACCGTTGCTTTACTTGTTTCCGTAACACAATCTTTTAATTTTAAAGTCATTTAATAACTTGCATCGTCTAGAATTTCATTGCCGACAGTGTTCGTCTGTAGTGATGAAAAACGTGCATCGCGATTGCCAGAGGCAAATTGTCTACCTCTCTGAAATGCATTAGCTTCGAAAACGTGCAAATCCGCTTAACTATATTTTCACCACCGACATTACGCAAATCATTGATTTAAAAATGACACGTTATGGAGTAATTACATTTAAATTATTACAATCCACAACGAGAAACTTTAGTGCTCGATTAATTTAAATTATTATCTTCCAGCCAGCACGATTACATCATTAGCACCTTATAAGGCGTTGCGTGATATCATTTTGGAAAAATGCCACGTGACTATAAATTGCTTGCAAACTAGTCCATATGCACTGATATTTCTCAACAACGTTTTGTACGAAACAAAAAAAACCTCATTGTTATGCATTGTCACGTTATAGACAGAAGTGGCACGTTCCAGTGACACTTCATTGAAGATTATTTGTCGCATTGCTATTAATGGCTCCATTGTGTGGCTAGGATTTTGTGTAAAATATTAAATAAACTTATGCAAGAGCGCAGACGTCACTTTTTGGGTAATGCATTCGCCCACACTTTAAAGGAAATAAATTTTTATAAGTTAGGCAAATAGCCAAACCCTACGTAACGCTTCCTTTTTTAGTACGAACGAAACCTGTACAAACATATCAAAAAGTCACGTACCCTGATATGTTTTCCACATTTATCAGCTTCCAGTCCCATTTAACATTTATGGGGGGTTTTTTAACACGATCTAGGTAAATCTATACAGAATGATTGTATATCGGGAAAGATTCACATCTCTCAGACCGGAAAATCAGGCCAGGTTTGTTTGAATATTTATCAGAAACAAAATGGAATCATGAAACATTCCTGAAGCCATCAATGGATGGATCCGACCGATACAAAATTAAATGAAATATTAAAAGGGGTTTTGTAATTCGATTTTACCGTCAAAAAACATGATTCTGACAATAGGTGAATTTAAATTCATGACATAGTTAAAGACGTCTTTTAAGATTGCTCGTCCACATAGCCTCTAGACAACGAAGTGTTAAACGAGTTATTTACAGGATTACGATTCAATTAGCAACAATTTGCATAAAAGCACCAAACACTGTTAGCGTTGACCTTATTTGAGCTTGACTGACTTTCGACGGCTTTTTATAACTCTTATCTCAGCTTTATGGTTTAGTACATTAGCACAACACGTAATATCACTATTATTTAAATAATAAAATGCACCATCTGCGGGAATAAGTTGTATGAAATCCAATCACGTTTCGCAATCATAACATGTGATCGCCTTATGAAATATACAATTCAACCATGTCGTTGTCGTGAAGAATGTACAACTTTTAGCGCCGAAGCCGATGGGTGCAACTCATTGTAAGCTAAATTTAGCAGCTGCAAAGTCCACTGATTTAATGGTATGCTATTTTTGTGTAATTATTGTAATTTATTAAAGAGTGAGTGAGTCACTATGGTGTCTGCAACATTCAACTGAAATTAAACCAGAGTACCAATTGCGTGCTCTACTTTTCACAAAGAAAATTACATTTAGTAGTATTGTTTCAAAGAGATGTTTTGAAATCTATGTGCTGTTTACATTCTATTTTTTGTTTTTCTACGATATATGATAATAAAAATTTTATTGTTTTCTTTGTAGTAAAATGTTTGAATATGATAAATGTTTTTAATTGAAAATTTTACGAAAAAGTGTAGGGTTGCTTATACACACTTCAGCTGAATAAAAGGTAAAAATGAGTAGTATAGTAAATCCTGCAAATAGCAAACGTCTTGAATAGCTGTTCGAGTCGGATCACTAAATGTTACGATTCAAATACTATTCTTGGGGAAGAATTTTTATTATTCTAGAAGAATTACAAAACTTTGCGTGATAGAGATATATTTATGTTTTACGAAGTGTTGTTAAAAGTCTTTCTAAAAAAGATTTATTTTCCCTTTATTGACATTTTTTGTAAAAATATGTTAACCGGCGATGCACAGCTTCTAGTTATGCATAATTTTTAAATTATCGAGGTCTGAACGTAAATTAAATATTAATTGCCCAGTATCATTTTCAAATATGCTTAATATAATAATAAGTTGTTCATTTGAAAAGGAGCAAATGCACCTAGGCAAGGAAAATAAAATTAAACTCAACAATAATCTGTCATATAATGAAAATAACATTAAAAATGCACATAGGGAGGTGAATCGTTTGCCAAATATGTTTTATTCGACAATTGCTTTTATTTTCAATTTTACTGAAACTGTTTACCAATTACTGTAAAAAAAGGCCCGTTGCCAACGGTAACGTTGGTAAATTCCTCAAAATTTCACTAGTGAGTTTTTACTTTACATGTTTTTTAAACGGTATAAAGGACAATACAAATGTACAATTATTTATTCTTTTTTCAAAATACAAATTTACACATTCAACAGTACTTATACAAAGTTTTGTGTACCGATACAGGCTCATTATACAGTAACAATGGCCTGTATAGATTTCTGCTTGAGATAGTTTCAGAAAGAAGGTACCAGTCGAGGTATACTTGATATAGTGTTGATTTCGACAGCTTGGATAGTACACTTCTGGTTTTGGTAATTGTATCAAGAACATTCACTGCATACTATTCTGTTAGTAAAAATTCTGGGTCTATGTGTTTTTGTGTCTTTTGTATCTACTGTTAAAAATTATACCTATTAATCCTACTATAAAACGATAGAAAATTAAATATCAAATGTAAAATTTGAGATTTAACGTTATACAATGAGTATGGCAGTTAAAGATCCCAAATTAAATAGTGTCAATAAATAAACTCGTTTTTGGACCCTCTTCTAGTTATCTCTTAAAAAACTTTCCTTGTTTCACTTAAGTCAATATCTGTTTCCACTCTTTTTCCGCTTCGCACTCAAGTTGCTGTTAATAGCAACTTACAACTCCAAATTTGTTTTTCAATATCAGCAATCAACATAATGTAATTTTCTTTCTTGGTTTTTTCGGGTAAATGCATAAATAATAACATGGTTTTTGTAAACTAATTACCTTTTTTTTTTGTTCAGCTCTGATGGTGGTACCAGTGAGTACCAAAACAGGTTCCACCCTCTTTCTATTATAAAAATTTCGTGGCATTCACTTACATTTTACCGTTTAGATAGGAATACTAAACATGGCTACTTCGAGAAAAAGATCCGAACTAATCAATTTGAGAATTAATATTTTAAAGGGTCAAAGTGCTTGTCGCAGACGACAGAAAAAAAGCTTATTGAACTTAACGTACAGCACAGTAAGCAGAAGTTTACGTAATAAATCGTCCTGTAAGTATCGCCATAAAATGTGATGGACTGTCGTCAATTTAATCTGGCCAGAATTTAATTAACACTACTTACATATCAGGTACACTTTACCTTGGAAAGAAGTAAATTATATAAAAGAGAAACGCTAGACAAAATACACTTAGACTGTAAGGAACTGGAATTAAATTTCACTAATAAGAGCTACATCATCCAAATTTTGGTTTTAGTATTAGTGAACAAACTCTCTATAGTTGCAGTATATGAAACCAAGTGTATTAAACGTTCTTCCTACTAAATTAGCAGATTCGTGTATGTAATGTATTTCTTTTTGTAAGTGTAGAACGGACAACTGATTTCTTCCAACTAGATGGAACACGAGATTTCAATTATAAGATGATTCGTGACGAAGTGGTGCCTTTAGAGCAAATAATCAACACATATTCATAATTATGAATATTCTAACATCTGCAGCTGGTTGCAATCTATAGATTCACTTATCCCTGAATTTGACCCTACAGTGCAGATCTGGTTTCGTGGGAATTATGACCCGCAAACATGTATATGAACATATACATCTCCTTTGTCATCTCGACCTTCTGGCCAATTTCTTGTTGGTCAGTCACATCATCTTAATTATGTTTTCCTAAGAGACCAGGTTGAGGTCCTAACTTACCCAGTCAACGTATGCACTATTGCTTTCTGTTAGTACCACTGCCACCACCACCACTTGGCATTTTCTGTAATTCGAAAAAATATTTTTGTACAAAATTTATTTAGCTCCACAATTAATGAGTAGTTCCTTTTTTGATTTGGACTTATTGCTGTTAAATAAAAAAATTAATACAAGTGTTAATTAATGTTCATTTTCGTAACACTGCAAAGCAGACATGTTCAAAAAGTATTAGTCTTCTGTTTTTAAAAATAAAAGTCCAATGTTTTTCAGTGATGTGGCAGTTACTTGTTTAAACTCCATTAATTAATGTTTTACTTCCCCAGCGTAAGCTAAGGAAGAACTGTAATAGGGTCCATCCGGCGAATGGCTATCTTCATGCTTTGTCGACGTTTCAAGACTTTTAAAGGATGAATAAAAAGATCTCCCGTGTCCTTCAATCTGTCTATCGTTTGTCGTGTGTTATTTAAATTTTATAAACTAACAAACTCATGCATTTGTGGATTATGAATCCGTGTTGAGTTTTTACCTTAGTGACCCAAGACATTTTTGGAAAAAGAAAACAAAATCGTGTAACAACATTTTGCAATTTAACTTTGAAACTGTAAATCGTTAATCAAAATGTGTCCGTTGATCTCATCCCAAAAAATTAATGAAATAAATTCTGTCTAAAATATACAAAATATTTTGAGTATATTGTTGTAGTTTTTTAGTACAATAATTCATATTTTGTAACGTAAAGGGATTAACATAAAAAATAAATAAAATTTGTAAAACTAAATTTTATAATTTTTCTTCGTGAGCAAAATTGTGTTCTTTTTAATCTGAATCAAAGGGACATGGAACGTGTGGGTTGTTTCACGTAGAGCCAGTCTTTTCACTGGTTAACTTTAACAGATGGTTATTTATTAAGGAAATCGATTGTGGCGCATTCGGTTGCCAGCGACTGAAAAACTGATCACTGAAAAATAGAGTTGGATGCATTTCCGATGAAATTGGAAGTAAGAATAAACCGTGGGAATCGGGAAATAAGAATTTTCTACACGGTAATAAGCCCGCATGGAAATATAATTTTCCCTTAGGTAGTCATGACTTGATAAAATTGCGGAATTGCGTCACTTTTTCGTGGACTAAATATCCTTGATCCTAAAAAATGCCAATTTTTCTTCTGAACTCAAAATTGTTGCGGTATATTGGTATGAGATTTTTAATTTACATATATGTATTTCTGCTTTCACTGATATATTTTTTGAGATTCAAAATCTTTGCATTTTATTACCTTACAGGATATGCATTATTTACGCTGTGCTTTTTACTTCCCGAGCGTAAGCAAAGGAAGTATTGTAATCGAGTCCGTCGGCCGACTCTCTACTTTTACGTTTTCTCGATCTTTCATGACCCCTAGAAGACGAAGAAATAGGTCTCCCATTTCCGTCTGTCTGTCCGTCCGTCTGTCCGTCTGTCCGTCTGTTGTCCCGGATTTTTATTAGACAGATAATCTCCGAAAGTACTCGACCGATTGTTGTGAAATTTTGTACTTATATCAAGAATATCATGTAGATGGTAAAACGCTAACCAAAATTTGTCTAATCATCCCCACCACTAATGCGATGACGTCACTTCAAAATTGTACATAGTAAATGGGTTTTCAATTGTATAAAATAACATAGTCCTACACATGTAGTTTACAACTCTGAATCGACTTTTCACCCGAAACGTCCAGATTTTTGGAAAAAAAATCAAAATTATAAAACAACATTTTGAAATTTAATTTTTAATCTGCTAACCAGAATGCTTTGAAATGTTGCAGATGTTTTAAGGCTATAAAGAGCATAATAAATTTTTAGTCAAAAAATATTTGCTTATCCCCTCCAAAAACTTGATGACGTCAGCTCAAAAGTTTGTGGAATAAATTGTAGGAGATGAAAAAGTTTAAACAAAAGAACACATTTTTTTTTTTTGTGTGGGGGCGTTACATTATTTCTTTACCAGTTATCCACATTATCAAGCGTCAGATTTTGATATAACATAAATTATAAACTCACTTTTAAGTCGTCAGTGTTGATAGCTGATTAATTACATTTATCGCCTGGTCAGGAGGGCTGGTGTCGAGGTGAATCGGTCATAACAACAATTATGCAACCTGAAAAATGTGATTGGGGATGTGAGCCATCGATCCCTAAAGTCAATGTGGCGAATTTGCTAATCGGGTATTACTTTTTAAATAGTGAGTCCGTGTTATTTTGACTTATTATCAGTCAGCAAGGTTGGTACTACTTTATCAGGAATATGACTGCTTTAATTAACAATTATTTCATCAATCAATGAGCTCTGTCCTAATGGTTGGAATCACACATGGTCCATACTGTCCGGTACAGAGTGTACAATGAGCACTAAGGGAAAACCGCACGAAGTGCTCACTCTCATACCGTCGTAGGGTATAGTACGGAGTCTACAAGGGGCGAAGGGGAAGGCCGCGCGACGCACCCAGCTCCTGCTACTATCCCAGGTCTAGTACCAAAGGGTGCAGTGACACCAAGGGAATAACCGCACGAGGTGTCCACTTTGATACTAGTCCTTTGACCACAGACATCAGGATTGATGTCCGCACCGTACCCGCAACAACAGGCACATACCCGCAACAACAGGTATTTCTTCGCCCGCAACAACAGGCATAAACCCGCAACAACAGGTCTCTTCGCCCGCAACAACAGGCATAGAGGCATCACAGGAAGGCGGACAGCCTAATCAAATTAGCTCGACATGTCAAGGCTCATTTCATCACTTTTACTATTTCAATATCTCTCAGGATTATGTTAACATTATTTGACAACTGCCTCGGTACCACTTATCAATAATCATGTCAAATGCAACAATAACAACAAGGAACGGACTCACCAAATCATAGTATATAATCCAATTAGCTTTTACAACAATTCACAACGCAGATTACACCTTAGTGAAATCTCACTCACATCACCCCTAAGACCGATAACTCAGTGATACACTCACCTCAACACTTTTTGATCAATCGTAACACGTAATGTCAAAATCGTCTTAATCGGTACGCGTCCGTTTTAAAACTGAAACCTTTATCCAGGCTTTTTTAGTTACACCCTCTCGAAAGAAACACAGCCAACCAATCAACCCCAATCTGGTCTATTTTCTTTGGGTCACACATGTGGTTTCTGTTTTTGCCTGCGACTGCGATAATCTCAGATTTGTTTCGCTCAAGTGTAGGTCGCTGGACCAGCCGCACCCCTGCATCGCAGGCCATTAGTAGGCGTGTGGAAGGACATAGGCCATTCCCTAGTTTCTGGGAAATATATATTTTTACGAGCCCCAAATTAGCATGAAACTCTTAACTGCATGCTTTTACACCTGTTGGACGTAAAGGCTTTGAAAACACCTTTTTTCGCGGCGATTTTACAATTCCAAAAAAAAATAATATTAAAATTTGGATCGAAGCTGACAAACGCATCAAAAGGTCACCTACCTTGTTTTGTTCAGCGTCCTGGGTTGAGGGTTTGTAGACCGCATGCACAAAGGAACCACGTGTCTAAGTTTCGCGACAACAATTCGCGATTGACGTCACACAAGATGGCAACTGCGTTCACTTAACGCCCACCTTAGCGATGTTACCTCTCTGAGGGTTTCTCGATAACTCTGTTCGATAACAGCGCCAACCCCAAGTACCGGGCCCTTTTGCTCGGTACTATGGCGCCTCTAGTGGAAAGTGACCAAAATACACTTGTCAGCAATCCGCGGGAAAACAAACAAAATCAAAACAAAATATTAACAAACTTCGAACCGGAACATTCCGCCCACCAAAAGAAAATTAAACAATTTTTTTTTTTTTAACGTAGGTTCCAGCACAATATAAGATTAATTGACAATCTAAAAACTAATGACTAAAACTAAATACAATATGATATACAAACTATTGACGAGGAAGCGGGCACAGCTTCACTAGAGGACGTGTGATCAGGCCGCTAGTGGTACGTACTTGTGCAACTCGCACTATGCCGTCTTTTCCCGGGTGCAGCGCGACAATTAGGCCAAGTTGCCACTGCAACGGGGCCACCGAATCACCCTTGATTACGACCAGCGTATCTACCGACGGTAGGTTATTCGACGTGTTCCATTTATTTCGTTGCTGCAATGTATGGAGATAACCCTGTTGCCACCTATGCCAAAAATCCTGGTGCAACCGTTGCACGAGCTGCCATCTACTTAGCCGATTTAACCGCATTGCCTCCAACGGTTCATCGGGAACGGCCACTAACGGTCCTGTGGTTAAAAAATGCCCGGGTGTTAGAACCGACAAATCTTCGGGGTTATCTGCGGAGACGGGACACAGGGGTCGCGAATTCAACACGGCTTCAATTTGCGCCAATACGGTACTAAATTCTTCGAATGTTAGGAGTTGCTCGCCTACCACGCGCTTAAGATGCGATTTGAACGATTTAACGCCCGCCTCCCATAATCCTCCCATATGGGGGGCCGACGGGGGGTTAAAATGCCATTTGATGCCGCAGCTACCGGCCGCTGCTTGCATATATTTCTGAAGCAGATTATTGGCGCCCACGAAATTTGTACCGCAATCGCTATAAATGTCAGTACATTGTCCTCTACGCGCCACTAAACGACGTAATGCACCCAAAAACCCTTCCGAAGTCAAGTTAGACACCAATTCCAGGTGGATGGCCTTTACCGCAAAACAGACGAAAACGCAGACGTAGGCCTTCAACCGCGCCGCACCCCGACGCTGTCCCATTGTAATGGAGAAAGGGCCAGCAAAGTCCACTCCACAGTGCGTGAAAACCTTTGCTTGCGTTACTCGCGGCCTCGGTAGTTCACCCATAAACGGCGTTATTGGCTTTGGATTTACGCGAAAGCATCTGTTACATCGTCGAAGGGTATGTTCGATGGCGCGTCGGCTTGACAGAATCCAAAATTCACGCAACAACAAATACTGTAATGTCCGGAATCCGACATGTAGGTGTGTCCGATGAGCGGCCTCTATGATTAGTTCGGTGAGACGGTGCGATCGCGGTAATAACAAGGGGTGCTTAGCTTCATAGGGCAATTCCGATTGTTGCAATCTTCCGCCGACGCGAATCAAACCGTCGTCGAGGAAGGGGGACAGTTTGCGGAATGGTTTTGAACATGTGCCATTCTTTTTCAATGAACGAATTTCATTGGCAAATACTTTACTTTGCACCATTCGCACAAGTACTAACAAGGCACGATGCAATTCCCTCCTGTGTAACGGTCCCGACTCTCTTTCCTCCTTTGGAATTCTTAAATTTTGAACAAAACGCAAACAGTACGCGATGATTCCCTCAATTTTTCGAAGTGACGAGAATCGATTTAATAGGATCATCGGCCATTCTTCGATCACGCGGCTGATGAGAATCCGTTGCCGGGCTTCAAGTTCCGTACCGGTAGGAACTTCTAAGTCGATTTGTGGCGGCCACTCAGTACCTGCCAACCATGTGGGACCCGCCCACCATAGCGGATGTGTAACAAGCTCCTGGGGGAGTAACCCCCTCGATGCGCAGTCGGCCGGGTTATCACGCCCGCTCACATGATTCCATGCCGACGGTTCCAACAGATCTTGGATGTGCGCGACCCGATTCGCGACAAAAGTGGCCCAACGATAGGGCGGCGACCTAATCCATGTTAGCGCAACTTTAGAATCCGACCACGCATACACCCTGTGTATGTTTAGAACACCCTTGAGAGTTTCACGGACGAATGATAATAAGTCGGCCGCTAGTACCGCAGCGCATAGCTCCAGACGTGGAAGTGAAACCGTCTTCAAAGGAGCGACGCGGGATTTTCCGGCGATTAGAGAGACCCGAATTTCTCCTGTTGGGCGGGATTGGCATAAATAAACCACGGCCCCCAAACCCCGCTCCGACGCGTCCGCGAAACCATGAAGTTCAGAAGTAAGGGCCCCATCATCAGCACACTGACGCGGTATTGAGACCTTACCCAATTCCGGAACTTGAGCCTGAAAGGAATTCCATAAATTGACAATTTCAGCCGGCGGTGTATCGTCCCAACCGATGCCGATACTCCACAGCGTCTGAATTAATTGTTTAGCCATCAACGTAAGGGGTGCGAGAAAACCTAGCGGATCATAGATTCGCGCAATTTCGGATAGAATGTTGCGTTTGGTACACGGACGATTATTGGGGGTAATGGTATATGAAAATATGTCTGCCTGTGGGCACCACTGAAGCCCTAATAGTTTAATCATTCCGGGGCTCTCTAATGGGAATTGGTATGGCCGTTGGTGGCTTGTGGGAACTGAGTTCACAAGACCTTGACTATTGCTCGCCCACTTGCGTAGCTCAAAGCCTCCCTTATTCAATAATTTGATTAATTGTTCTTGCGTCTCGCGTGCATCCTCGATAGATGATGCGCCCGCTACCACATCATCTACATAAATACATGACTTAAGTACCTGCGCTCCGAGTGGAAACGCGTGCCCTTCGTCCTTTACGAGTTGGGCCAAAGTTCGGATTGCTAGATAGGGGCTGGAGCACACCCCGTATGTTACGGTATTTAAATAATATTCGTTGATCGGTTGTTCCGGCGAAAAACGCCATAGAATTTTTTGGTATAACCGTTGAGATTCCGCCACTGCAATTTGCCGATACATTTGTCTAATATCGGCCGTAAAAACTATATTGTGTGTTCTAAATACCATCAAAAGGGCGCCAATGTCCGCCTGTAACTTAGGACCCACGAGTAAGACGTCGTTCAACGAATTTCCGTTCGACGATTTGGCCGACGCATCGAACACGACGCGAAATTTTGCATTATCCGGATCCGTCCGCGCTATGCCATGGTGAGGTATATAGAAACCCGCGTTTTTGTTTACTTGAATCTGGGGAATAACCGTCATGTGACCCTGATCGATGTAATCCTTCATAAATTCGTGGTATGATTGCCGAGCTAACTTGTCTCGAAAGAGGCGCGCCTCCAGGGCGAGGAAACGGCGCATCGCCGAATCAAACGAGCGACCTAAAGACGGCGACGTGTCTGCGAAAGGCAATTGAACAACATATCTCCCCTTGATGTCGCGTGAAATCGTCGACGTGAATTTTTCTTCGCACAAAACGTCCTGCGGGGCCGCCATAATGCGTTGTGGCACTTGCTCAAGCTGCCAAAAGCGTTTTAACGCCGCGTCTAACGAGTTATCTATGGACGTACAAAACGACCTGACCACGGCTTTCTGCTTATCACGTTTAATACCCCCAATCAGTACCCAACCGAAAACAGTATTTAACGCGGACGGTTCCTCGAGCCTACCTTTCTTGAAACCGGATGTGACGATTTGTCCGTAAACATCAGCACCTAACAAAACGTCTACCTGCTGTGGTGTACCGAATTCCGGGTCAGCCAATTCCAAATTGCGTAGGTGACGAAATTGTCTCAACTGATCTTGAGACACTGCCATTGTGGGGACGTCACCGCAAATTTGCGGCACAACTACCATCTCGGCCTTCAACGAGAAATTACGCACTAAATGCGACCTCACTTCGCATTTTAATACACCCGACGTACTGCTTGTCGACATTTGATTTAAGCCTTGAATAGGTACCACCGCGTTAGTTTGAGGAAGCCCTAAAACCTTTGCACAGCGCTCTGTGACGAAGGTGGCCTCGCTGGCAGTGTCCAAAAGCGCCCTAAATGCGCGGTATTTACCTCGCGAATCCACCACTATTATTCGCGCGGTCGCCAGCAGAATGAAACTTCGGGTCGGAATCGCGTTAGTCATAACTTTAACACCGTCGTCGGTAGATGGGTTTTCCACAACCCCTGACGCCTCTCCCGACTCTGCACTAGGTTTGGGGACAAAATGTAATAATGTGTGATGCCTACAATTACATACTCGACAGTTTACTTTAGATGGGCATTTGCTAACCGAATGTACCCTCAACAAACAATTATAACACAGATTTTTCTTACGCGCGAAAGTATGTCTATCCCGTGGCTCCATTTCTAAGAAAGCATCGCATTTCGTTAATGGGTGCTCATCCGAACAATTAAGACATTGTTCCTTGCTGGTCGGTGATCGCGTGACAAACGATGACGTCACGGGACGCTTAGCAGGTACGGACGATGCAGCTGTGGGTTTACGAAGGGCGGATGCGGAATTATGACCCATTGTCATAACGGAAGTTTCCAACGCGGTACAATGTTTAAGCAAAAATTCTTGGAGGTCATTGTAAGCAGGTACGGAATTTCCTACAATACTCAACTCAAATTTCTGTTTCCACGTGGTGTCCAGTTTTTGTAACATTAAATTTAACAAGGTGAAGTCCCACAAATCGATTTCATCGTACTGCTTCAACGCGGCCAAATTTTCCGAGAACACGTTTAACAAATTTCGCAACAAACTCGGCGAATCTCCATTCACTTTGGGTGCACTATAGATTGCTTGCCAATAATTCGTCAATAATACGCGCTTATTGTTATAACGCGCCACCAGCGCATCGAATGCGATAGCATAATTTGCCGCCGAAATCGGCAAATTTTTGATGACGGTAGACGCCTCGCGAGACAATGACGTCGACAAATATTGAAATTTTTCAATTGCGCTAAGATTTGGGTTATTGTGGATAAGCGACCGAAACAAATCATAAAATGTGGGCCAGTTTTTGATCTGACCGTCAAACGTCGGAATTTGAATTTTGGGCAATTTGACGTTGTTTGATGTTAAATTGCCCCTGGGTGCGGATGACTGCGCGGCCTCGCGATTTAATTCCGCTGCAACCGATTTAATTGAATACTGCATATCGTCAAATCTTGATTGCACCTCGTATTGTTCGTCTAGCTCCTCAGGGGTGGTGCATAATTCGACAATTTGCAACTGTCGCTGCTCAAACTGGGCAACAATATGGTTTAAGTCCGCAGCTCGAATAAAAAACTCTCCTCGTACAGTTTCGTGGACTCTGGCTTGTTGCGATAGATTCACTAAAGCCTCCACGCGTTTGATCAAACTAGCGCGTCCATTACTTAGTGCGGCGACGGTAGCCATGATGTACGCTCGAATTTAAGTATTTCGATAATTTGAAAATCAAATGAAAATGCGTGCTAATCACGCTTAGCAAAACTACAACAAATTTGTGCTGGAATCTACAAATCTCTCGTAATTACCCTGGATCCGGCTCGAAGGACCATATGTTGGACGTAAAGGCTTTGAAAACACCTTTTTTCGCGGCGATTTTACAATTCCAAAAAAAAATAATATTAAAATTTGGATCGAAGCTGACAAACGCATCAAAAGGTCACCTACCTTGTTTTGTTCAGCGTCCTGGGTTGAGGGTTTGTAGACCGCATGCACAAAGGAACCACGTGTCTAAGTTTCGCGACAACAATTCGCGATTGACGTCACACAAGATGGCAACTGCGTTCACTTAACGCCCACCTTAGCGATGTTACCTCTCTGAGGGTTTCTCGATAACTCTGTTCGATAACAGCGCCAACCCCAAGTACCGGGCCCTTTTGCTCGGTACTATGGCGCCTCTAGTGGAAAGTGACCAAAATACACTTGTCAGCAATCCGCGGGAAAACAAACAAAATCAAAACAAAATATTAACAAACTTCGAACCGGAACAACACCCCAAATATAAGAAATATGAAGAGAAACACATGTTAAGTACAAACCTATCTTACAAAATCATATCTAAAATGTACAAAATATGATGAGTCTGTACTTGTGATCTATCACTCCATTCATATTTTTTGGATTTGCATATACAGGGTGACTCAAAAAAATTAATGAATGCGTAAATATATTTTATTGATTTAATCAGGAACTACAAAACGGAATGCTCTGACATCTTGCAGATGTTTTAAGGTTATAAAGAGCATAATAAATGTTTAGTCAAAATATATTTGCTTATCCCCTCCAAAAACTTGATGACGTCAGCTCGAAAATTTGCCGAATAAATCATATCTAAAATGTACAAAATATGATCAGTCTGTACTTGTGATCTATCACTCCATTCATATTTTTTGGATTTGCATATACAGGGTGATTCAAGAAAATAAATGAAAGCGTAAATTTATTTTACTGATTTACTCAGGAACTACAAAACCGAATGCTTTGAAATCTTGCAGATGTTTTAAGGTTATAAAGAGCATAATAAATTTTTAGTCAAAATATATTTGGTTATCTTCTACAAAAAACTGATGACGTCAGCTCAAAAGTTTGCCGAATAAATCGTATCTAAATTGTACAAAATATGATGAGTCTGTACTTGTGATTTATCATTCCATTCATATTTTTGGATTTGCATATGCAGGGTGAATCAAAAAAATTAATGAAGGTGTGAATTTATTTTATCGATTTAATCAGGAATTACAAAACCGAATGCTTTGAAATCTTGGGGATATTTTAAAGTTATTATAAGCATGGTAAACTTTTGTTCAAAATGTATTTGTGCATCCCTCCTAAAAAAATTGATGACGTCACCCTTAAATTTTACTGAATAAATCCTATCTAAAATGCAAAAAATATGATGAGTTTGTACTTGTGATATATCATTCCATTCATATTTTTTAGATATTCTTAAGAGGTGGTTCAAAAAAATTAATGAAGTCAATTTATTTTATTGATTAAATTAAAGGCAACACTTATTATTAGTATTACACCCTAACCAACCCAATTTGGTAGACACAAAATTTGTTAAAGGAAAAACTCGGTTGAAACATAAAGGTAGCACGCTTATTTACATCGACTTTAACATTACAGACCTGCATTTGTTTTATGCCGTCACTTGGTTCCGCGAATGTGGAATAGACATGTTTATAATCAACCAATTGTGAATTTCACCGTCAAGAATTAAAATAAAACCCAATGTTTTATATAATAAGCGGAAGTCGAAGCAATAAAACCGATGGTCGTTTTGTTTACAGTTTCTCTGTTTGACTCTCACGTATGCTGTTACGCTTGTCATCTTAAATTAAGAATGTTTATACATAAACGATTTTCAGTTGCCTTTCATATTACCAGACAGCGGATTTTTGTCGGGCTACGTCACGTTTAATCGGTACTAATTCCATAAATATAATTAACGATTTATTAATCAAACGGCTAAGTAAATGAGAACGGGAATTAGCAGCAGAGTGCAACGAAACAGCTTTATTCTAATCTCAAATAAACGAAGTGTAGTCCGCAGTCGCAATGAATTCGCATCCCGTACGAGCCATACCGAGTTTGGCCTTGCCTAGCCCGACAGAAATCCGCTCTCTAGATATTACACACCGGCGCCGTATACCTGAGTAAATTGTTTCGTTATTTTTGATTATAAGAAATCAATATTCAAAACGACCCAATTCATTTTCCCGAAAATTTGGGAATACAATAATTTTATTCTTAGTATTACACTACATCTATCCCAACTGATATACGTGTCCTTGCAAAAATGTTGATGACGTCATCACATTTTTTTTTAAATTCCCACTACAAAAATGTAATGAGAAAAAAAAACACAATAGGCATGCAGTCGTCAAGTTTCCGACAGCGAGGGAAGTACTGTCTAAACTCTTTAGACCAATTTTTTACATAGGAGTTACAAATTTGACAAGTATATTTTTCCACTTTTCAAAATAAATACGAAAGTGATATGGATGTTCAGTGCGGTAGGAAAAATGAGTTGACCTTTTCAGATATATTTTTATTACCCTTAGATACCAAAGATTGGTAAGTTATTATTACTTTTAATGAGAATTAATAAAAAATCTTTTCAAATAAAAGCATCATAAAAAAATACGGGATTTTATCTTGTTCAAAAGTGCCCGCCAAAATGTTTCTCATAAATGAGGTTCCGGATTCAACAAGATGACTTTGGGCTGTCAAATTATCGGAGCTTTAGGAGTTACCCTTTAGGTATGACGACATATACGTACAAAGTCAAAACGAAAACACCTCATTATGATCGCTTGGCTAAGATTCACGCGACAAGCTATTTCTCAAAATCAAAAACCTTCTACTACATTTCAATAATACGAGCTTTGTGCTTATCGGACAAATGTAGAAAATTGGCTCGTCTCCTAATTGGAGGGATTTCCACCGTTTATTCTAGTGACAAATAGGCCGCTGACAACATACAACTGAGATCTAGCGGTATACATATTCTAATATTATTCAGTTTTTTGAAAGTCAAAGTCAGTGAAAACTTGTCCCGAAAATTTTCATTAAAACCTCAATTTTACGTTTTGTCAGAATCAATACAGAATCAATAGCATGGATACAAAATGAGATTGTCATCTGTACGAGATTTATGTGAGCATGACTGTACAATGAAACGACCATTTACTTTCAGTACTGTCAGTTTTATAACACATTGTGAATGTAATAACACCTGTGTATACTCGTATTTTACCAAGAGTTGACGTTTAATAATTATTGTATTATTTACGTCAACGTTTTTTCTTGGAAAAATCAAAGGAAAAGTGTTCTTAATTAAAACTAAAAGAAAAAATGCCACGAACAAAGTATCCGACAGGGTCTGAAGGCGCTTTATATCCAGTTACCCCAATTAATCAATCTGTATAAGCCAACTCTGTGGACGCCCGAGTCTGTTAAGTGTTGAGAGCTGTTATTCTTTCAGAGGATGTTTGTTTATCCTTTCAGGACTGAAACTGGAACCGTCATCTCTGCGCCACGAGCTTATTTTTATAGTCTCAAAACGTTAAACAAATGGCCGCGCACATTTTCTCTTGTTTTACAAATACGTCGTCGGAAGGAAAACTGGCGCATCCACCATACTTTCACACACAATTAGCGCTGCTCATAAAAGAGTGCCAGATAAATAATAAAAGACGCTACTCGCTTCTTCTTCCGTTGGAGAATTTTTAGAAGACTCCAATTTTCATTGCTTGTTAGTGTTGAGAATTGACATCAAAGTTAGCGGAGCTTTAATTGCACGTTACAAAGTGCAGCGGTACACTGAGAAAACGTTGGATCTGGCTTACATCGCACGGAAAATAAGATCAGATGTCGATGTACAAAAAAGTGCTTCACCGCACTTGAAATACGTGTATCTTGTAGGCAGGAGTTGGCGTTTAAATTTTTATCGTGCTAAATTTAAGCTTGATTCATGTTCACGAAATCTGGTCTCTCTGTGCCTCCGTAACACCGATTTAGAATAATCCAAGCGAAAGTGCAGACATGGTAATTGTAATTTGCTAAACTACAGTCTAAACATTGCGGCATCATTTTAGAGCGGATCGTTCACCTTACTGTGTATACAAAAATTGTTTATGATATAATCTAACTTTAGCAAGGTTGGATTTTATTAAACGGTTCGCCTTCATTATCACCATAGACGAATTACAAGATAAACATCTAGAAAAATTCTCAGATGAAATTTCAAATATTTACAGAAGCGAGTTTAATCGACTCGATAGAAGAAAAAGTTATTTATATTAACACGAATCTACACAGCATGGTATATGAATTAATTGCTAGTAGGTCAGTCATTGGAATTCGATGCTAAATTTGCGGACAGCGGTCATTTAAATTTAGCAAGCTTTCCAGATTTCGTATTAATTGAGTTGTTTCATTCTAAATATAAATGCCACTAATAATGACATGAATAATCAAGAAGAGTACGTCCACTCCGGAAGTTGGTTTATTTATAGGAAACAGCTATCAGTCATGACGAAACAAATTTGTTAAGATCGCCGCAAAATGTAAGAAACATTTGGTTCGAATTGCGAACACGTTTATCCTTTTCATGAAGTTTACACTAAGTAAATTGAAGGTCTCTACTCTGTTAAGTATGAGCATGCATGAGTTCATCTCATTATTAAATAACCATCTCGGTGTAAACACGGTGTTCTTTCTTATGCGGAAAAAGAAACTCAAAAACGTCGTAACTATTCTGAACCGTTACAAGTATGTACAGTACAAAAATACTGATGATTGTGTTAAAAATAAAATAAAAAATTCAAATAAGTATTTCAACTTATACTCCATACACACCTACTTATGGAAATTGTCGTATATGTTTCTCATCGAAGTTGAGTAATTTATGTACTTACAGATTGCTACTCGTAATTACATATCAAGTTTTGTTGGATGTATAATGGCTGAATAAATATAGATCAATAATTTTTGTACAATAATTTCGGTAAAATCAATTATAATCACATTAGGGAAAAATTAATCGTGATATATTTTTTAACGTAAACAACTTTTATTTCATGTAGAAATTGTAGATATTTAGAAAGCGAATCTCTTTAATCCAAATAATTATATTTGGATATCGTTGACTCAAGAGCTTCCAGGTGATGATATTTATTTATTATGTTTGGGGAATTTTATCAATGTTTGTACGAATCGAAATTTATATTTTACAATCTTCATTCAGTGAAGTTGTTTTGTTTGAGCAAAGTAATAAAATTAACATTTTTATGTCAGTGTAATTACAACGCATAATAAAATTAGTTTATCGTATAAGGACACTATTCCTTCAGGTAACTTTACGATCTTTTTAAAATCCATTATCTATAGTGATCATTTTTATTTACATTAGTACTTAATTGTTTCGTTCGTCGAGTACTTAATAGTTTTCGAATATTAGAATAAGACATAAAAATGCAAAATAGAAAGAAATTATTGTCGTTAAGAATCAGACGTCTACAGTTTTGCTTTTAATTATGATGTAGTATTATTTTTAGCAGAAGGACGTTATGAAACTGACATTTTATTCAATTTTATTATGTTGTCTAGCTGCATTTTACTGAATATATTATTATCTTGACAGAGGTTTTTGAATTACAGAAAGTAATAAAATTGTGTCGTTAATTATGGTCTATAACGACAATGATATTGTAGTGTTTCTACGTAAAACATAATAGGCGATTATCGGCACATGTAAATTATAAAAACCATAACCGCGATTTCTTATAGCCCACAATATAAATATTCTGGTTGGCAAATTAAGGAACATTCACGACTAGGTAACGGAATCTCGAAAAAACAAAAAAAAAATGTGACTTGATAAAACACATACGTTTCATAAATTACGAATTCATAATTTTGTCTCTCTGACACAAATATATATCGTTAAAACCTGTCAAACTTGGTCTTTTTTTTATCCAGAATCCTCGAAGTAATCCGTGATAGAAATATCATGTGTAATGTATTTCTACTCTGTATAGATGCTGACATTAACACACGTAAGCTTATCTTATTTCTTTTTTCCCATTTCTGAAGTTCACTATGATTTGAAAACCGACATCTATGTAGTCTATATATTTCAATTTTTGCCTATGTTTGATAATCGCAAATGAACATGTGTATATTATAATATTACTTACATTATTTCTTTTAGTTATAATAAGCGCAGCAATCTGAAAAATAATTCTCTTCTATTTTTGTTGACGATGACAGCTTAGATGTTATTGGCCGACTTTCTAAAAATAGCGTTTGTTTAAAATTCATCTCATATTTATTTAATATTTTAAACAAAAATCTTTTGCTTAAAATGCCAGTGGCAAATACGTAATTGAAATTATTATAACATTTAAATATTTAAAACTTCACCGACAGAATTTATATTTTAATTGTTTAGTTTAGTTTTAATTATTTAGTTTAGTCATCGTCCTCTAAAATTCGATTTTAACACAATTTTGTAACTTCAAATGCTTGTAAACGTAAACAGACCCTTTTATTTACTATAATTCAGTGGCGGCTTGTGACTGTCTGATGTGGTGAGGCGATGATAGAAGTTTGACAATAATAGTAATATTACTTGGTCATACTAGTTAGTAATAATAGAAGTCTTGCCTGAATACCGGTCATTCCCGGGTCAGTGGTAGGTCCCAATAATAATAATAATAATAACACCCATAACACATTGAATCAACAATGTTTTTACAAGTTAAAATTTTGTTGAAAGTAGCACTTTCTTGGAGGGATTCGGGAATAGTTGTTGTGTTCTTTTCTAAACGTTTTAAGCCCATGAAATTTTTAATGTGTACTTTGGAACTTTCATGTAATTTTGCACTTCGGATGAAATTCTTTAAATCGTTATATCCCGGGATGTTGTGTAAATATTACGGCAGAGCCATTTATATGTTTTGTAGGTACCAAGTTGATTTAAAAAACTTGGAGTACTGACGATTCTGTCGCTTATCAATGGAAGTTAAATGAATTAACGGTTTTGACTGCTCGATATTTAGCAAAATTTCTAGCTCGGTTCGCCGTGAAAACGGCGTTTCAAGAAGCAACATGACAATATCGTAATCGGGTTTCATTTTTCACTCACCTGTACCTATGAAAGAGACAATGACATAAAACACCAACACGTGGGTTTTTATTCACGTTCATGCTAATTACCCACGCACCCCGCAACCCTACCGTTCTGTAAAATAAATGGAAAAATGGTTTCATGAGTACGCCGAAATTGGCCGAGAAGCACCGAAGATATCGCCTCAGTTCCGAGCGAACGCATATATAGGAGTATAGGAGCCGAGCCATGGAAATCCGTGTCTGTGATTGGGCTTCGCTGGTTCAAGTGAACCGACGTTCTGGCCGCTTCAGTTAAAGAACTAGGGGCATAAATCGTACGGTATTCAACGAAAAATGTCAGCAGGAAGCGTAAAAATAAAAAATCATGTACAAATTTCCCATTTCAACATATTTTTGTAACTAAAAATGCATTGAAAACTCTTTTAATTATAAATTAAGTCAATCTGTTCTTAAGATATATGCTGTGAGGCGCCGCCTCACTTGCCTCATCTGACGAGCCGCCACTGCTATAATTAGAGCCATTTATGTTGTCACGGTTTATTACATTAGTCTTGTCGTATGAGGACTATTTTAACTGTTTTGTTCCGAAATGAATTTGTTTTCGTCATAAGGGAAATTTATAAATCATTACTTCACAGGTTAAATTCATAACCCACATAATGGAACTGTAGTCAGTTGAGTTATTTATTATTATTATTATATGTACAGGTGCTTTGTTTATAGATTACATAGCTTCGATTTTTTGAATGGAACACTAATTATTATTTTTGCATATTTATGTTGTCTGTAGTAAAAGAAAGAAAATGACAGTTCTTTAAACATATTTACCTTTTTCTTAGAAAAGTGGTCTTATTTAACGATGGAAGGTTGTGAGCTGACAAAAAATTTCTGATTGTTTTAATTTTAAACAAGTATGAAGCAGTTAATAATATTGGAATTTAAAGGGCAGTAACAAAGACTACTTTGATCTACGAGTATGTCGTGTATTTTAGTGCGAAATTTCTGTGTCAGTAAATTTTGTTTTACTCAGTTTGTTATGATTCACAAACTGTAAACAACAGAAAAGAAAATCGCAGATTCGGAACCATGGGTTAGTCTTTAAAATGTTAATAAGGATAAGGATGGGGAAACCATATTTTGAAAATTAATTTCCGTTTAAATGAAGTATCTTCCGTCTTTCTAAAGTAACAAGTAATAAAAAGTTTTATGCGAAATTTTAAGCTTTTGTTATTTTACAAAATGGCGGAAGATTAATAAAAAATTTTTATTCTCCGAAAGTTCAAAAAAAAAATTGTTATCGCGTTTTGCCAACCACGTTGATAGTTTAGACAAAACTAAAGCGTCAATCTAGAGAATGCCAACGTGATTGGTAAAAGGTGCCGACAACGCAATAAACGTTATAGAAAGATTATTAATTTAGTGTGCTGTATGCCGTATGTTTCTTTTTTGAATTCAATAGATCAACCGTTTTCGATTGATTCAGTATAAAATTGACGGGCGATAACGGAAGACACGCGATTTTTTTTATTATACATCCAGTCGCCCACGGAGGCCTTCTGGTCCGTTGAGTGCAACCTATCATAAGAATGTTGAGAGCTAAAAGAGTCCTGGGCCTTTAATAATGACCAGGATACAGTTTATAGGCACATCATGTGAATTCAAAATTTGGAAGTTTGTGTGTTCTTTCCTGATGCCAGCAAGTGTCGAACAGAAACACAGAATGTTCTGGGAGGGATTCATCGTCCTCCATTCTGCTTGGGCTATCGGAAGCCACGCATACAATTCTGAAATTTGAGAGAGTGTCACATATACCTCCTGTACATAAATCAGGTAAAAGGCGAAGGTATTTGGAATTGTGCTACATTCCTAGTTGTATTTACATATATTACAAATTTCCTATCCCCGCAGCAACATAGCTTAGGGTGTACCGCAGGGCTCGGTGTTGGGACCCTTGTTTTTTAATGTTTTACATAAACGACATTATTAACCAGGTTGATGTGGGATGCCTGTTTATGCAGATGATCTAAAAGTGCACCATCACATTAAGGCAGTGGAAGTATGAATAGCAAAACTATACCAAAAAATTTTCATCTATAATCTTTAAATATATAGCGACAAATAGCATATTATCATATCCTAATGTCGTACAAGATCTTGGAGTTATATATGACTTAATTTACTGAGCATGTCAAGGAGATAATAATAGCAACATCAAAAAGTCTGGAATTCGTAATTCGAAATACACGAAATATTAGAGATATCCATGCAGTGAAACTGGTTGTTTGGTTGCCCATTCACAAAATGCTTTCTTCTTCCTTCTTAAATATATGGTATTCAGGGAAGATGGTGTGGATTAATTTAACAGCTTTACGAGATATGACATCTGTGATAATCTTACATGACATCATTTCAAAGAAAGTATATTACGAATATTTGCTGATACTCACTAAGCTGAGGGTGTCAAAAAAGTATTAAAGATTACAGATGATTCTTGAATTGCCGTTTCCTAGATCTAACAAAATGAAGGCGTTCCCAGTATATGAAATTCGAAAAAGAGACCAAGAATCAAATTGAAAATTGACGTTTTTAATTGTACCAGTGCAAAAATAAATTAGTGTCAAAGTGCATATTATCGGAATATCAACCTATTGCAAACGTGGTGGTATTATATACTTATAAAAATTGTCCAAATTCAATTATATCTATTAGACAGACGTGTATTATTAGATGTATTTTTAGTTATTTCATTCTTCTGTGCACTGGTCCCTTAGTAATTTGGTTTCCTCCCGTTCATTTGTGAATTTTTTGTAATGCTCCGCTAAATCTTGTATTCAATTCTTACATTTCTAGACAAGCTTCGATGCGTGCTTGCTAGATTACAAAGTCGTCAGTGAAATTTGGGTGTCTGTGACGCCTTCGACAGGGAGTCGTTTGCACACATTCTGTCACACATTCAATCAAAATAGAAATTTCTGCTTGAGAGACACTGGTATGTCCAGTGATTGAGACATTGAGATTTTTCGCGTTTCAGTAGATATTCTCCAGAAACTGACAGATGATCCAGTGCCCTTGGGTCATGACTTCGGTTTGTTCCTTCCACTCTTTTCGTAAAAGTATTGTATCGTATCGGTCGTTCCAACGGGAAGTTCGATACTATCATTCATCCTGAAAATAGATGGAATTGGTCTCCTTTTGCCTTCCGGCAACGATCCTATTGCCCGTTCTCATTGTCGTGTTTTTTTACTGACCGGAGGAGACCATAACAGTGCGTTCGGGGCAAAATAGTTTTAGACTTTATCATCGAATCCCAGCAGATAACGGCATCGTAGAGGATCATCGATGTTATGACACTGGTCTATAAACAATGCATTATTTGGGATTAATTCCCAAGAAGTCCTCTAGGAATGCCTTTTGCCCAGACAAATACTTAGACGTTTCTCTGTGTATCCGCAGTGTTTTTCCAAAGATAATCGTCCCAGTTCCAAAAATAACATAGCTAGTTTTCTCTGGATTGACAGATAAGTCATTTAATCGACACCATTTCTCAATGAGCTCGAGTGCTGCCTTCTGGGTGAACTCCTTAGCTATATTGAGAAATATGGTTTTTACAAAGATTGCTATATCATCAGCATTTCCTTGAGTCCAGCTTCATGTAACTACCAAATCAAATTATCATCTATTTATCAAGTTCCAAAAAAGTAGGAATAAAACCTCTCCCTGCGGGAAACCCTTCGCAGAAATTATTTTAATTCATTGTGAACCTAGGTTCGCATTGTACAAAGATGAACATATGGATTGTCAAACGCGGTCTCTATATCCAATAATGTATCAAGTGCAATCCTCCAACTCCAACTCTGCCTCTATCGCCATGCCGATTTGATGCAGGTCCGACTTTCTCACCTGGTGAGCATGTTGGTTTGGGTGTAGGGGCATATTACCCCTCAAACCCTCCCGAACCTGCATGCCAATCAATCTTTTCACTGCCTGTAGGAAGAACGACGTTAGAGTGAAGCGTTAGCTTCAGCATATGTCTTACTAGGTTTAGGTATGGCGACAGCTCTTGCTTTCCTCCACCCACTGGGTAGGTAGCCTAGAGCGAGGCAAGTTCTAAAAAGTTGCAGTAGCGGTTTAGTAAAAGATTCTTTTCCCTTTTAGAAGAAATCTGGAAAACTTTCATCCATGTTCGTTGATTTAAATGA
The DNA here is from genome assembly GCF_036711695.1 of Zophobas morio. Lineage (NCBI taxonomy): Eukaryota > Metazoa > Arthropoda > Insecta > Coleoptera > Tenebrionidae > Zophobas > Zophobas morio. The sequence continues at coordinate 14,194,141 of NW_026972122.1, forward strand.
GGCAAAAGAGTTTATTGCCCATTTCAACTTTTTTGGGGTGATTTTGGAGCTAATAGGAGCTCCAAAATGTCTTCTTTGAATACCGTGAACGATGAGTACATAGTAAGGATTTTCTGAAGTCTTGCTGCTTGTGGAAGGTTACCTATCTTCCCACAGAGGTTCTTCGATCTGTCTCTTTTCGTGTGCTGAATTGCAGTTTTAAATTCTTTTTGAATACTATTATAGAGCTCCCAAGAATTATGTCAATTGTCAAGTTGGGTCCTAAATATATATTCCAAAGCTCCCAGCAGGCTATCTCATCCTACTAAGATGAAAGTTTGAGCCTTCCTTTTACGTGTCAGACTCTATTTGGTTGCCCCAGGACGTCCAGAACCTCCTTTAGGAGTCTCTGTCACCCTTGGACCTCTATATGGTCCCGTTCCGACTCTTCATTGTTTTCAGTGCTAAATCTGATGTATCGATGATCCGATGAACTCACCTGCCTCAATACATGCCACTTGACACATTACATGATTTCATGAGCCAATCCTACTGAGCTCAGGGTGATGTCACATTTTCACACCCTGAGCAGTTGTAAAAACTTTGCATTTGAATATTTACTTATTATTTACATATATTAAGATTGTAACATATTTTGCACTAGAGGCACACGAAAAATGTTGGCCTTTCATTAAAATAATCTGAATTCATTTTCATTTCTGCAACGTGCAGTAATCATAAGCAATCGTTATGGAATGATTAAAATGTAATGGGTGCATCGTAAAAATAGCAACGTTGTTTGCAAAGAATCGTAAGGAGTGTTTTCCACCTTCAATATTGTTTGCTAAAAGTTTGTAGCATAGCATAAAGCCACAAACAAAGAACAGGGTTGCACTGGATTTCGTCCATCATCCCAATGTAGTCCACACTTGAGTTTACTAAAGTAAGAACAGCGTGATTTGTGAACAAAACGTGAACAAAACTAAAGAACAAAATTGAATGTTTTGTTAAATTAGATAGTCGAACTAGAAAAATATCACAAACGCGGTTTATTTGTTTCAGCTGCTTGCGGCTGAATTTTAGATCATCATTTGGAATAATGATGTAAATATTGCATATTTATACTTATCTCGTCACTTTCATCTTTTTATTTACTGTTGTTTATGATGTTGAAATAGTTTCATTTTGTGCTTGATACTGTCCAGATCACGTTTTCAAATGAGTCGATACAAAATAAAGTTGATCAAAGGACGTGTGTATATTTTTGGCAACTTGAGAAATTGTCGATAAAGCCAGAGATTTAATAAAACAACAACAAAAGCTCAATGAGATTTCCCGACACATAGAGCTGTAAAAATGAATATAAAATTCGAATGAATGGAGTCGGTATTATTTATTTTTGTTGGTTTTTATTTTTAGCGTGTTACCTTGCTTTCAACCAGATAATCAGTAACATTATTAATAACCGATGATGTAACTATTTGACAACATGGTGACATTAACAGGTGTTTTGTGAAATTATGCAAGATGGTTTGTTCCTTTAATTTTACATCATCTCTTAATCTTTCTGATTAGACCAAAATAACTGCGGTTTAACACTGTTTCCTCTTCCCATATATCTATTCATTTTGTTATCACTTTTCTTAGAGACTAACCACTGACCTATTTACTACTAATCTTGGAAAGGAACTTGCTTTCGTAACCAGACATATTCTGTTTGTCTGCAGCATTTTAAACAATTGCGATTACAACTTTCTTACATGTGTTTGTTTAACAATGTTCTTCTCATTTGTTTATTTTTTTTTATGTGAAACATTCGGATATACCTACCTTCCTGAATTAATTCTTAAAGCAATTACCCTTAATTTATGGCTTTCTGTAACAACTTTCCTAATTTTAAATGCAACCACCGAACGGGATTTTAGGGATTTTAATTATGAATGACGTTTTCGTAGGAATGGTGATGGACATGTAAATCCATACGGACAATGTGCAAGTCGTGTAAACTAGTTATCTCTTGGCTCTACAGAAGGCTATACCAAAATAGTATTGTTAATATTAATGGTTAATGTACTCTAGTAGGTACTAGGGTAACAACTTTAATCAGTTCGTGTTTTGACACCATTCACGAAAACTGTATTTTTCAAAAGATTTTTTACTGGCACATCTATATCCGGAGAGTCGGTAAAGTACTACAACATTAAAAAAAACTATGCACAAAACTACAGGTGGAAACAATATATGCAGATATTTTAGCCAGAAAATTTTGCCGCTATTAACGATGTACTGTCTTACAGAGACGGCCCAATTATAGAGAAAAAATGTATCTCAAAGTGAGTTTTTTAAGTGGTTTACAAAAGAGTAATTTTATTAGCGACGGTTGGTTGTTTGCTGTCTTTGACTAGCTTTGATATGAGAAAATAATTTGTTTACATTATATGATGTTTTGTAATCTTAAGAAAAAATTAGGTATATAATGTATAAAAATTGCCCCCGAGTCTTGAAGTTTATCAGTTACGTCTAACTTGTTCCAGATTTCCGGTGTGTAATTTAAATGGAAGAAAGAAAAAAGTTTGACATGAGTTGCGGCATAATATTGTGGATAATATAAAAATAAACAAATAGGTTGAAACACTTCTTAATTTTTCTTTTTAAAAACGAACATCAATTCAGAGAGTTAAAATAATAAGTATGTAATATTGTTTAATTTTTTACCAACAAATCGGCACTAGTAAGTGTAGGTTGAGAACTGAAGTGTTTATATTTATATTACAGGCATAAACTATTTAACATTCACTTATTCCCTCTATATTGACATTTCCTGTATGCTTGGTGATATATTAGTTATTGATACTATAATACATAATGCAAAGTTGGGTCATCGTAAATACATAATGCATGCTGATTGGGACGTCAGACTAGTGAAGTCTTAGCCTTAGAAAGAAATAAAAACAGAAATAATCATCCAGGATTGAACACCAGTCTGACTGCACGTTAGTTAATTAATTTGAAACAGTATTACAGAAAGAGTAAATAAAATTATATTTTTCGAAGTGGGTTGCAATTGCTTTAGGTCGTGTTTACGACTACGTTATACAAGCATAATCTAAAATGTCTCGTTTTATTAAAGTGAATTAAAATGTTGGTGCATTAAGTTTTAATTATCTCTCTTCGCTTTATCTTTACTTAAAAAATACCTGCTATACCGTGAAAATTATGTTAAGAATAATAATAATCATCATCATCGAATACAATTCCTGTTAGCTGGGAATTGTAAAAACAGTCTCATTAATGAATACAAAGCGAGTCATAGATTTGAATGACAATGAATTGATTTTTTTTTATCCTGCTACCCTACATATTTAAGCCCCAAAACTTGATGAAACTTATTAAAACGAAATAGCTTAATTGTGCCAAATATTACGGTTAACTGTAAATGTTTAAATTCTAAGTTTAAAAATACAACGATAGTCTTATTATGTTACTCATGATAAGAGCTTTGGAATCAGGATCACAAAATAGATATTCCTAACATATTGGAGTGACCGTAGTCTGAAAAGGACTCGCCCAAAGAAAATGGTCTTTCATTAGAGAGACAAACGTCCGTTTTCCTATAAATATTTTTTTTTCTTAAAATGGGAAGGCTTTACCAGGCTTCATTATATTTTTTTGGCAACAGTAACAATTGTTTAACGACCTTTGTGACCATACTGTATTGAATTTTGATTTTGTCTAACTTCTCCTAGCGAATTATATTGGTGAAAAAATGATGTTATCCGTGTTCCAAGTCACTGTTCGCGTATTTTTTCGTTGTCGAATTTTTAACACTCGACTAGATCGGTATGCAGTTTTAAATTAAATGACGATAATCAATAACGAAGTCGAGATCATATCGACGTAAGTGAAACGAAATCGGGTCGATGAATGCTCATTTAATTTGATAGCGTGGACAATGCTCCTAGTTCCATTATATAATTTATAGCTGTTGGCATAAGATGACAAGATTAAACAATGGCCAGACAAAGGAATTAGCGAAAACCATATGTCATATTTAGCTTGATCGGGAGCGTCAAAGTCAATTAACGCAACGCAAAGTAAAGTCGTGCGTTACCGGACATTACCGGACAACGACTGATTTGCGAGGAAATCCATCTCATTGTGGCGAGTATTCCCGGAACAAGAATGACTTGTAAGAGCTTGAGGCGATGGATCGTTGATTAAAAACCCAAAATTAATGTCTATTAAACAAAGCTAGAAAATATTATAAAGTGTGATGTCTATTGACGATCATATTTTACTAATCCTGGCGTACAATTTTTACATAATTAAGTTACAATATAATTCTATATAATATGTGTTAGTTGTAATTCATTTCACCGGGGCATTGAGGGTGATCACATAAAGATCGAAACGTTCGCGAAATTTGTGTCTGGTTTCTTCAATGCCCAACCCATTAATTAGATACATCTACATTAATTTGAAGCTGTCATCTACGTCAATATTATTAATTGTATTGGCTCACAGTATACTGTCGAACAAAAAAAATCTTTCTAGGTCGGATCCTTGGTATTCCACTTCAGTGTCCATTATATTCTTAAAACTTCTCATCGTTTTGATGATGTACCATTGGTGATTGGTGTGTGATCTTTTTAAAAATATTTTGATTAACTTGCGACACTTCAAAACATTTTGTTTTCCTAATGTTTTTGACGGGATAGATACGGCACTTGGTATAGTAACTATTGTGACAGACACGTGTTCCATATGTTAGATGAACAACTTACCACCTTATCTCAAAATTTTGGGTACTTAGTTTGAAGATGTCTTCTCTTAACCTTTCACCATATTTTACAGATGGGTCAGATCACCTGTAAAATTGTTGTATAAAATATAGTATATGAGAATTAAATCATAATGAGTGACATTTTTGTCCGTTCAAAGAAGATAATATATATTTTACTATAAAATACGACAAACATGGACATGTTAGTATAAAATGTAGAATTGTAGACATTAATTTAAGTACCTATCCGAATTTTTCCCCTCTCCTCTGCATTGACAACATGTACCTACACCTAATAAATAGGTGGGCGTTGTCTGCTTTTAAAATGTATAGGATTCTAGGACTTATGCATAGCAAGTACTTTGGTACAGATCCCCTTTTGGATAATATTTATAACACCACTTCTTGTAAAATCAACGAATTGCGTAGCGAGAGGTTTGACCGACACTTCATATGTGGTTAAGCTTCAATAGAAAAAGCCTCGTTGTAGACGAACCAAAAAATTATAATTAAATTAATATTATTTACAAATTATTTTATAGATTAAAATCATTCTATTTCTTGACGCAACTAATGAATTAGTTAATACCAGCTTTTTTTCTTAATATTTCAAAATTGCGAAATTACGTGACCTGAGTAATTACGGCCCCGAAGGTAAAAGAGAATGTTAACTTATCTGTGCTGATGAAGTGACTGAAGGTTATTTTAAAAAATTAAGAGAAACATAATTCCTGCACCCTGTAGGGTAGGGTTGTTTTACTGAATTATGAATATTTTTTCATGTGTTAATTAATCATTATGGAGATTATAACAAACATAAAAAGAGATGTGGGTACGTTTAGAAATAAATGAGCTTTGAAATGAGATTTCACTCGACATATGCTCAGAAATATTTTGTATGCGCCATTTTGAAGTTTGAAAATATCAAGCATCGTCTAAAAAAATTCAGCGCAGACATCAAATTGAATGCAAAATGTTCACTTTGTTTAAAAATAGGTTGCAGATGCATATCTATAACAATTATAAAAAAAAATTGGTCTAAAGTTATTAGACAGAATTTCCCTCTCCTCTAATCGCAGTCCAATAAATCGTGCTGGTTTAAAAAATGATAAAATTTTATTTTGCGAACTTTTGTTTTTGATAACCTTTAAACATTAAAACAAATATATATATAACAGTGTAAAAAAGAAATGACACCCTACAAATGTGTTTTGACACTCTATATTTTTTTTAGATATTTTTGTAGAGCTCGTTTTTCAGAAGTCATAATAATGTGCCACATTTAAGCACCTATGCTACACTCATAAAGTACCCCTGTTATGACCTTCTTTGTTGAGGTATTTACTCACTAACAATGGTATCTTGCCATATACATAACGTTAGAGCTTGTGGAGGACTATATAAAATACTACCCTCTATTCCTGATTTTTATTTTTTCCAACTACTTAGGTCATTTTCGATTTTTATAGTGTAAAAAAACATGTATTCCGACATTTCTTATATCGTATTTATGTAATTTATGAATAGTACCTAAAACTAAATACTAGTACGGTTTTATAAAAAAAAAAAAAAAAACCAGCTGACAGTGACGTGAATGTCTTATTCCCATTCCTTTCGTAGATCTATGACAATCTGATTTTCTCATTTTGTCCAGTTTTTTTCTTTGGAATAAAATTTATAAAATGTTAATATGAATAGTAGACAAGCGTTTCTCCCTACGAAGCTTTGCCTTACTAATATACCGTTCGCTTTTCGTTTGTCAAATTAGCTTTCCTCATCGTTTTAACATCTTCGGGATTTGGTACAGTCTAACTTCAATATTTGACGTTTAATTACTGCTTGTGACAATTGAAACTGTTAAAGTGTCAGTAAGTTTAAAAAGTTACGTAATAAACTAAATACTTAGATAAAAGGTTAATACACAATTTCGATTTTTGTGTCAAAATTTCGATACCTGGGGGAAAACCTGAACGTGAATTCATAAACCACATGTATAGGATTATATGATAATTTATACAATTCAAATCCTACCAACTATGAAAAATTTTGAGGAGACGTCATCGGATTATTGGTGGGGTGATTGGGTAAAATTTGGTTAGCTTTTTACCATCTACACGATATTCCTAATAAGATCTACATACAAAATTTGACAACAATCGGTCTGATAGTTTCGAAGATTATCAGTCTAATAAAAATTGACACAGACGGTAGACAGACAGACAACAAATAGACGGAAACAGGAGACCAATTTTTTCGTACTCTAGGGGTCATGAAACGTAGCGGAAACATTAAATTTTTATGTTTTCGTTTAGAAGGTGTGCACCCCTCAAGAGGATATGATCATACATTGTTGTTGATTAGATTCAGTTTTAAATCCTTACTTACTCGGAGGAATATTTTAGTTATAACATTCTTGGTCAAATTATTGTCTAACAGTATAGATTGTCCATTTCTTTTATCCAGACTTGCTTATGTAGTTCCACGTAATAGATCTCGTCAACAATTAACTTTCTATGCACCCTACTGCAGAACTAATATCATGCGTACGTCTCCAATTGTGCTTATGACTGAGCTATTTAATTCTCCATTAATTGTGACATACATGCTGACTCGTTACTTAACATTGCGAAATTTTTGTCTAATATTCTAACATAGTTATAGTTATATATTTTTGTTTATTAATTTATACGTACTTTTTCAAAATTTTGTACATTGTATGACGTTCTTATGTTTTTTATATTCTAAAGTTTATTATTATTATTAAAGCAGCCATTTGCTGGTTGGTCCCTAATATAATAAGTAATTCTTCCTTAGCTTGCTCTCGGGAAGTAAAAATTTATTTAATATTCGGTGTTGTGCAATTTAACAACTATATGAAATTTGCTGTAACTCATGCAGTTATGGAATTTGATAAATCTAAAATTTACCTTCGATGTAGCTGATAAAAATGTTAATTTTTGAAATTTTTTTCTTTAAAGGTAGTGATAAATTGGTCCAACAATTTAGATAAAACAAGACTCCCCCCAGTGCAATGGCGCGAACGCGCTATACTCGCGTTACGGGGACCCTAACGGGGATGCCATGGAGATATGTTTGGATAAAAACTCAAGGCGGATTTATAAACTACAAGAACAAAAATGTTATTCTTTAAAATTGAATTGGCGTTGACTAAAAAATGTTTGAAGGGACGACGTTCCTAACATACATATAAAAGTTGACAACAATCGATCTGGCAGCTTCGGAGATCATTTGTCTAATAAAAATCGACACAGACGGATAAATGGAAACGCGACACCTAGTTTTTTTCGTACTCTGGGGTTCATAAAATCTCGAAATAACATGAAAATATCCATTTGTTGGATGAACCCGATTAAAATGCTTCCATAGCTTACACTAGGGACGTCAAAATTAATATACCTATGTTTTTAAAATTTTTGACTTATCGGACCAGTATAAATAGAGTTTGTAATAAAGTGCTACACAAACACAACGAAGTACCATGTTGGTTTGTATTATTTTATTGTTTTTAGTCATACCTAATCTGTTGAGAGTAATGTTAAAAGGAACTGCTTACTTTCCAAAAACACTGTATCAAAAAAAAACGGTAAAGAATGTGATTTGTTTCCTCAAATTTTATGATATTTTATATAATTCGTAACATATTTTTTTCTTATACATAAAAATGAATGTTTGCTTGTTTGTCCCATATGCGTTCGTAAATTCGACTATAATGAAACTGGTCAATTGTTGTTCACACGCCCGCCAAGGTTTTTGAATTAGTGAAATAATTATACATGATTCGTTCGTGTATTTTCTGCACATGAGGGCACATGCTTGTAGAATTGAATTGAAACAAATGCAAAGAGTGACATTTTGATTGCCGATTGACATTAGGTGATTAGTTAAGTTTGTTAAGTAGCAACGAATTTTGTACATCATAAAATTTGAAGGAGTACATATATTTAGGTTGAATGAAATTTGGCACCACGTTGTCACTTTAATGGTAATAAATACACTGATGTTGATATTTACAATATAAGATCATAAATTTACCAGAAAAAGCATGTTATGTTATACTTTTAAAGCGGGATATAGTTACAATATTTTTCCTACCAAAAATTATCAACAAAGAAATTCAACATTTAGAAGCTAGTAGTTTTGCGAAAACTAGATGTTAAAGAAATATTTAATTTATCAAAATATTGTAGGTTGAAATTTAGTGGCGGTGTTTAAAGTTTACCCTGGTTTTACCCTTACTTTATCGGCACACCGTATGTGCAAGAGAAACGTCGGTACGTTAAATGCTGTAGCCGACAACGAGCGATTTCCGAGTAAATCCATCTAATTCTGCCGGGAATTCGGGGCAAGAATGACTCGTAGGAGCGTCGACGCGACGGATTTTTTCCGAGTCAAAGCGCGCTCGAAAGGTTTACCCTCAATTTGTTATTTTGTATTCTGGCGATGATCCTCGTCCTTGTTTAATGCTAAAAAAATAACTGCGAATTTGCAGATGCTTAAAAGTTTACACAAACTTAAAAGTATCCAATAAATCACGCAAAGCGCCTCGACGTCAGCCTCATCAGCGCACCCCGAAGTGCTGGAGCGGCGTCATTTTATCACTTAACATGTGTCGTGCAACTTTAATAACTTTCCGTATAGTTTTTTTCATTGTGTTCCAGAGGTTGGCTAGTTATATTGATTCCAAAGTTTCTGGCTTGATGATTCTCTAAAGAGTTAAAGAGTGTAAAAGTTAGAGTGATAACATGAGGCGCTGCGGCTGCGACATCACATTGTGCTCCCAAATTTATAACACCTCTAATATCGAACTTCCGGAAACCGCAAGACTCGGCCCTAACCCGTTTTAAGTTGTCTTCGAAAAGCTAATTAAATCTGCTGTTGGATTGCTCGCTGGAAAAAGTTGTTATTTAAGTGCTTGCAGTTTTGGTGTCACATTCGGAGGGTGACTTAATTCCATGCAGATTATTTTAAGTGGGATGTACACAATCTGCAGACTACTGGAGGGCCCTTAAGTCTTTCTAATAGCTCTGTATTCAAACACGCTCTGTCGGCTTCACCACTTGTACTTTACCTGCAAAACTCCCTACGGTCGGAAAGTTGAAAAGATGTACACTTGTCTTTTCAGCTTTTTCAAAGACGCAATAAGTAGTAATGAGCCTGTCGATCTTGAAGCTGGTTCATTCATTCTGAATACTTTAATGTTCCAGAATCCACGGTATGCCAATAAGTTATACCCATGAGCTTACTCGTTTATGTTGTACATACCATGTCGCCAAAAGATCAAATTACAAAACTACCTCGATCAGAAATAAATTATACCCGAAATTTGCTAAAAAGTCTCTTTAGGAATGAAACTGTTGATAACACTTAACTTTCTTAAGAGTGAAAACCACTTCTTGAACGTCATCAATATTTTTGTAAGGACAAGTATCACTTTGGATAGGTGCAATACTAATAATAATAATATTGTATTCTTAAATTTTCAGGAAAATGGAGTGAGCCGTTTATAAACAATCACTGTCTCATTACATACTGAATTTCGTTTGTTCATGTTTATACTTCAAAAGAATTCACTATTAGTGCGTTTCGATGACAAACATCTGCGCTTAAAGAAAATGAAATTTCATTGTTTTTGTCTCCTCAAAAGGAAAGTAGAGGACAAATTTCATTAATTAAGCTACAATGAGGTAAAACGGACCGAAAAGGGAGCGTGCTATACGTATCTTTCAAGTGAGTTTTCCATTACAAAAATTTGTGATGACGTCATTAACATAGATAATACTAGTCACAGCGCAAAAAAAACCGCCAAGTTTGGCATTGAATGGCCAATACATAAGGCACAACTCCACGAAGGCTTACATCGGATGCTAGCGGTAAAATGTAATTACATTGTGTTAATTTTTTTGCGAAAAGTTGACGCTTTAAGAAAAAAATTCAAAGCGGATTCGAACAACACAAGTGGAGTATATTATTATACAGGGTGTTTCTTTTATTTGATACAACCCCTGTAACTTTTTTATTCTTAAAGATAAACCTGTAGTTCTTTGAATAAATGTATCATTTTAAAAGATCTATGTGATGGCAACGTCACATTTATATTATCACTGCCGGTAGAACCGGAAATGACATAAACTTTATTTTTTTTTATGGAACACTAGGTATATTTTTTCATAAATGGAAAGACTGATTTTTTCTAAAAATCAAAGGCAACCAATATTTCTAAATTTAATACTTAAAAAATTATTAAATAAAATACAGAAAAATTCATATTAATTGATGACAATCTAGTAGCTTGAAAAATTGACACTCATGTCATTTATTCATATAGGTGATCTTTTAAAATGATATAAATTTGGTCAAAGAACTACCTATATGTTTATTTTTTAAAATAAAAAAATTACGGGGGTTGTATCAAATAAAAGAAACACGTGGTATATCACTTAAATTATTTTGATTTAGATTTCTTTGATAAGACGTCATCATATTGTTGGTGGGGCTGATTAGCTAAATTTTGGTTAGCGTTTTACCATCTGTATGTTATTCCTAATATACATCAAAATTTGAAAACAATCGGTCCAGAGTAGTTTCAGATATTATTTGTCTAACAAAAATCGACACGACGGACAGTATAATGGTAAACTGCTAACCAAAATTTGGGAAATCATCCCCACGACCAATACGATGACGTCATCTCCAATCGTAATTCCTTTTTAATTTTATCGAATAACAAACTCCTGCACTTGTGTTGTATGAACCCATGTCGAGTTTTTAACTAAGACATCTAGATTTTTGAAAAAAAGTCAAAATTGTGTAACAATATTTATCAATGTTATGTAGTTTTCAAACTGCAAAACCGAATGCTCCGAAATCTTGCAAACATTTTAAAGTTATCGTAATTGTAGTAAATCGTTAATCAAGAGTTATTTGTTTATCCTCTCCCAAGAAATTGATGAGGTCATCTCAAAATTTTGTCGAATAAACCCTCTCTGAAATATACAAAATATAATCTATTACAGTTGGGGTTTATCAACGCACTCGTAGTTTTTAGAAATACTTATACAGGGTGACTAAAAAAAATTATGGCGGAGTCAATTTATTTTATTGATTAAATCGGGAACTGTACCTAGAACTGTTTATCCCCCTCAAAAAATTGATGACGTCATCTCATTTGAATTGGTTATACAGGATGACTGAAAAAAAATTAATGAATGAGTCAGTTTATTTTATCGATTAAATCAGGAACGACTCACTCCATTTTCTCGAAAATTTGGGAATACAGTCATGACACCTATACAGGTGTCTGAGATAAAACTTCGCGACCTTACGTCAACAACACGGAGAGAGATATTAAAATTACGTAAACGTCGTGGTTTTTGGCTTGAAGGGAGAAGTTTAATTTATTACATTGCAAATATGACACACATGACGTCGGAAAACTTGTTTTTTTCTATCACTTTTTTTTGTAATTTGACACAAATGTTTTAAACTAAATTATATCATTGTCAATTCCAAAGCCACTAAATACGGTTGAGAGACAACGTAAAATAAAACGCCAGTTTATTTTACTGTACTTACTGGAAGCTATCGTTTTGCATTGATTCTTGTGGAGAACCCTTTGAGACGTCGTAAGTAAGTAACTTCTTCAGTTAGTTGATTTACTGCATCCAAGTGTGTACCATAGTAGTTACACTTTCAGTAACTTACTGTTACTGTCTGAATAATTTAAAAGGTTTTATTAGGTTAGGGAAAATGTAAATTAAAACAAACGGGCAAAATATTTCAAACAAAACACCCGATACAACGTTCTGATTTCATAATGTATTTTGTTTTTGCTACTTTTATAGACAATATAATACCTATAGAGTCAAATAATATTGCTTAATTTAAATTTAATTAAAAAATTGTGAATTTCAGAAAAGCGAATGGAGTAGTTGCTTCATGCGTTGTTGTGATTAACCAGTGAAAAAAGTTTATAAAATTGTGATTATCTTTTGAAAAAAAATCTTATTTCTTGTATATTTTTGTGTTGATAACTATGTATAAGATGGTAGTTGCACAAAACTGTGGATAATTTAATTAACCATATCTCAAAGCATTCAAATGACAATAATTCACAGTAATCGAATAGTTTTCACTTTCTCACCTACAACGCGATTGTTCAATCTCACCATGTGTTTTACTAATTAAACTTCGAACGATTGCCACATGTATGTTCGAGGCCATTTGCGGTGTTGGTGGATCTTTAAATCTGAGCACATTGTATACATCGTAAAACATAGGTGTATAACACAATCAAGACAAAATTGTATTAACAAGACAATAATTAGTTTTTCAAAGCTTATGAGCACCTTTAATTTCTAAGTAGTATGGGTAATACGAGTGTGCTCGCTAATAACTGCTTTAATGGTATTAATAACCCAACATGTGCAAAATCGGTGTGTAGCACATGTAAATTGAGAAAGTTGCTATCAGAGTGATCGTAATTACGAGGAAACTAGAAACATACAAGAAACATCAAATTTACAATAAAGTGTTTTGATGTAGCATTCTCGTCATTTTTAAAGAAAACAGTCATTATCAAATTTTAAAATATTCCGTAAGAAAAATGTCGAGTCAAAACCTGTCGATTAACTAACTCGCTTGTGAGGACCACCCGCGCTACTCTCAATTCGCCTCTAGTTGAAATTTTTGCAGTTATAATTGGCCACACGTTACTTAAGTAATGGAGTTATAAACTCGTCCATCTCAATTACTAGCGAAGGCCACCCAGAGTGTTATTTCAGAGCAGATTTGGTAATGAAGACACGGTCACTTTCACTATTATTAAACATAACGTAAGTTGATTTAACAAAATTTAAAGCTGTGACTCATTTTGGGGTAACAGTAATGTGGTCGAAGTTGTCACAGAACTTGCTTTCAACAGTATGTAATATCAGCAACCGGCGCTATCGACAAGAATAAATCACAACTGCAGAGTTTTATTGTTGATTTATTGGTCAGATAATAAATATTAATTTGTGGTTGTTAACTGAGCATTAAACCGTAGTAAGCTATAAGATCTCCCATTTGCATACCTGTGTGTGAGTTCCATTTGTTACCAAATGGCGATTTTATTGCAGCTTTTCTATTCGACTTTTTGGAGCATTATAAATATTAATATGTCTCAACTGCCGTTACGCTTTTCTTTTTAAATTTTATACCCCCAATCTCCCTTATTCTTCATAACCAAAACATTTTTTGCTAAAGAGAAACAATTTTATTAACCTTCGTGAACAGATACCACGTTCATATAAAGTTGAGACATTAAAAGCTTAGACAAAAACAAATATCAAAGATAAAGCACAGGAAGCTGAGAGTCTGCAGCTTAAATGGAATGAGTTCGTTACTGCTGCTTTTTATACAATTTCGTAGTATGAAAGAAATGGTATGAATACATAAACTGTTTCCTTTGTTTTAAGATTACTTACGCCTCGTTATGCATCATTACTTTTGAAATGTTTTGCGAAATAATTCTGTGTCTAAATATTTAAACTCTGCTTCCAGTGTCTTAATACTGATGTAATTTAAGTCAGCAATGCAGTCAGTAAAGTCGACAAATATCCAACACTAAAAGATCTGTGATCGTACAACTTTTTACAATGCAGATCATAAAAATAAAATTATTATCATTATTATTATTGCAAAAAAAATGTGGTTACACAAAAAGCCCATAAATATGCTAATGTTTCAGTTAGTCATAAATATGGCATTCAGGTGTTACATTTTTTTTTTAAATTCCATTCTTGTAAGGTGAGTTGGAACAAACAACTCTTATCACAAACTATAAACAAAACCGATAAGTCAGTAATGTTTTGCCAGCGTAACAGCTTAGAGTAAGCTTTGACCTGAAACAGATTTGCTCCTGCTTAATGCATACAATTTAAATGTATTTATTAGAGAATAACTAAACAAGTGAAATGAAAAATTAGTTTCATTATAATAAGATTTAGGACTTTGAAGTTTTATGTATACGTACCAACGTTATTGAAAAAGCTGACTGAACTATCAACGTTGCATCATCTGTCAACAATTTAAGAGGAAAGTTCTTGTTAGGAGTTAAATAGATGATGCTGTAATTACTTATGCTGAATTAGATCGAATCTAGTAAAGATTTTTCATTGATGCGGGGCAAAAAGTGCCCCATACGATTTGTGTATGTACGTGTCATTGCTTCACTGATACATACTTTCATTTTTTTTAAGATTTTTAAACAGTACTAACACATCTTCCTACAGCGAAATTCTGTGTAGATAACAAACAAGTGTACTATATTCAGCTGAAGTCATTTTACTTTATGACCAAAATGTTTTTATAGTTCATTATATTTTCGTTGCATGATGGTTAGTACGTGACCGTGTCCAATTAAAACTATTAAATCTGCTGAATTAATAATTGATGCTTTTCGAAACACTGAAATGAGTTGGTCGTATAGATGTTGATTTTTTCTGGGTGGGAAGTGTTAATGACTTAAGAAATTTATGACTTTAGTAAGACCTACAAATAAAAAATGAATGTCGCACAAAAATATGATTGCTTTAGTCGAAACGCGGCAGGTGTCTATGATCTGCAATTAGTAGTAACTCTAAAATCCAAGAAATACGTTTTTGTCTTTCGACGAAAAAAATGGTAAAGTTGAAACGAAATATTGTTCACGGGTTGACAATTGCTAATTCAATTTAAGTAATGTGCTTTGAATTTAGGTTAGTCGATGTCACTTCCAAGGATAATTTGGTCACGATTTTTGTAGTCACATAGTGCAGTTTAGTATTCAAAGCTGTTGGCTTGAATTTTAGTAGAATATAACGAAAAAATGTTTTCGGCGAGCTTAAAAAGGAAGATGGAAGTCATTTTGCACTTAGCTATAACTATAATAGACGGAAAATTTTAACATTTGAAAGATCGTGTAATGAAATGAATTTTTGGTAGAAATGATGAAATGATGTTGATAATTATCTCCCTCATTTCTACTCGGTTGGATGATGGATGACGATGTCATGACAGGTGTACAGTGTGGTACATATCACCAATACAACTAGTCTCACAGCCAACTCTAATTCGCTTTATTTTCGATCACATGGTAGTTTGCCAAAGTATATCTAAATACGCGTATCTTTCAGTTGTTCTAACATAGCTGCTTGTTATCTTTAAAACAAATAATTAAATAAAAATAAAAATTATCCAGAATGTGAGAAAATGAGCATACGGGTGCATAATTATAGTTATAATATTGTTGCGATAATGTTGAAAAAATATTACCTATACAAGTTATGTTTGCCAAGGTCGGTCGTGTTAAACTCTTCCAGAAATTAAAAATACGAAGAGAATAAGTTAATTAATTATAATTCTTAAGATTTTTCACATTGCTAGTCAAGGTCCGATAACTAACTGTTTGATTTTATAACAGAAGTGTAAAATAAAAGCTCTAGATTTTTAACAACAGACAATGTTAAATCAACTTCTAAAGAAAGAAATCCAAATACAAGAATCAATTGAACCGTTATTTTGTTGCACTTTCAACTCCCAGTTCGGGAGCAGTTTCTTGAACATCTGTTTAAATAGCTCATTAATTTGCATAATTTAGCCACCGCAGCAGTATTAATTTGTAGTCGGGAAGCTCGTTCTCAAATAATGGCCAGTTTAAATGCCAGACTTAACACAAACTTCAAACGACGTGTTGTGAAATAAATTCGAGCCTCTCTGATATAAAATATTAAACAACTGGTATTATCCATCTAAAACGATTATTTTTTGCGGTGATGTCAGCGGCTGAAATCACTTTTATCGCCAAAATTATTCGTTAGAACCTTCGTGGATGTTTGGCTAATCTAAATGACGTTACGTCTCGACGCTTCCGAAACAATACAACTAATGAAAATGCGCAAACGAATGAAACGGATTAAGAGATAAATGCAACAAGTGTTTTTATTTTTGGAATGGAGTTTTAATATCCCGCCAGAGAGCGTTTTTAATTTGTGGCTATTCGTTGCGGCGTTATTTTTTTAAGTTACATTTTTCTGCTGACCATGTTTGGTCATTATTTTGGCCTGCGGAACATCTGGGTCTCTTCATTTTACTTATTTATTGTCTGAGCACCGCTTGATGAGGCTATTAACAATTCAGGTTACTTTTTGAGGGCTTTATAATCTGTCGGATTGCGGCTGTCGTCGCTTGTCAGTCAATAAAGGGGAGCTAAATGCAGAAGCATACATAACCGCTTCATTGAGATTAGGGTACAGACTTGTCGACAGCCGTCCCAGGGGTGCGAGACTGTTGGCTCTGGACTAATCCATCATAACTTCTCAACTCTGCTAAGATTCTTTTATACACATTTAAACGCCCAGTGCCGTAGTATTGCGCTTTATTCTGTCCATTTATCTTCCTAACATGCTATTCTTCCCATTTTATGCCTAATAAAAATGTAAAGCACTCCTTTTACATAATTTGTTTGGGTATTAAGTCTTTCATATGCTGCATAAGAAGCATACCGGGGCAGACACGTTAAATATGACGGATGCTTTCGGATTACAACTCTGATTTCCTTTTTTGCATTGTCGGTGAGTAGCGCCTTTAGAACTTCGGCGTGTAAACAGTCATTTATTTCTTTAGATACATGACAACAAAATGACTCACTTCATGGTGCAATATACATAAATATGCACAGACCATTCTGTTTATTGCACATTAAAAACTGATATGTGTGACAAGACCTCTAAATTCGCATGCTGTTGTCTTTAGGAGAAGTAATAATATCCATGATTTCGACTAAACGAAAATCAGAGGAAGCGGGAGCTTAAGCATTTTGGAATTAATGAACATTGCGACACATAAAAATAAAAAACTAGTGCTATGATTGGAACATGACATTTTACTACAAGTTCAGTGGTAAGGTAATTATTAATATCTAATCTGCCATCTAATTTAACTGTCGTCATCAATCATTTACATTATGAACGGGTTCTTCGCCGGGGTGCTTCCAACCTCTAGATTTTTCTTGATGAATGAATTTACGTCTTCCTCAGCGGACGAAATCCCCCTAGCTTTAGTTATCGTGAGGTACTATGTAATTATCTAGAACGTTCAGTTGTACAGTTTTCCATCCAGATCTGTTCGCTATTATGTTGCCACCAGGAACCTCAAAAATTCATGTATGCGCTGTTGCATTTTATTATCACGGTTGTGCTTTATCCTAGATGAATAAACCCTACTTATTTTTGAGAACACTCAATCACTATTGTTTACTCCACTTTCAGCACTTACTGTGAACTGCAAAGGTGTTGTCACAATTTCCCGTACTATCTTGTTTGAACGAAGGTACCATTTATTCGACGAAATATCTTTTTTAACTAAGGATGGACTGATTAATTTTGGGACTGTTAAATATTTGTGATGGTACACAATTGCTGATGAAAACCAAAAGATCATACAAAAGTTTCAAAACCTTTTTGGGACGTCAAGTGTTATGCTGGATGTTCTTTCACCTTCAGACATTTTGGTTTATAACGATATTTTTTGTAGCATACTATTGTTAAATACAAAATCTTTTTTCAATCCTACAAATGAAGTTTAGAAACCTTTGGCGAAATGATCGGAATATCGTGGAGTTGGAAAATCAAAACAATTAAATATTTTTTCCATTAAACCCAAGTCTGCAAGCCCTTTTCCAAGACGAACGAGGAGATATTTCAACAATGTCAAGTGATTGAAAATACTCAGCCGAATGAAATTATTTATATAGTGAGTCTTAAATTGTACCACAGGTCGAGTAACAACAAACTATTATTATTCTGACACCTGTTGGAAATATTTCATTATATCTAAAAGTTATCATTCATGTAGGTGTGTACAAAATTCAAATGTTAAAAAGTTAATACGAAAGAATGCTAATTGGTAATCACTTCATAAGTTTTACTTCATTTTTGCGTTGCTAGCAACTATTGACCCGGTGGCACAAACTAGCTAAATATCAATAAAATCTGAAAATTAAGTTATTATAAAAAATAAAATATTTCAGGTGTAGGTATACTATCAATAAATGTACTCGGAGGTTTAAAACTTTTAAATTTAACAAAATTTTAACGGGAACATGTCACATCTTTCAGAAGTTACTCAAATAGTCTTATTATATTTGTCAGTAACACCAGGCAGACTAGATCAGAGTGGTACAAAGACATGCGCCGCCTGAATCGATTGAATTTGTTAAAACTAGGAATATTTGTTGACATGACGGTATCAGCAATGAGAAAAAGCTGTTTTACGTTCTTGAAGTTTTAAAAAATTGAATAACAGTGGCAACTTTTTATGTTTTTCCATTTCAAATGAAGTGTTCTGATTGGTGAAAGAAGAAAAGTAATTCAAGTGAAATCATCGAAATTTTAACATAGCACGCGTGACTGAGTTGGTGGCGTACCCCATTTTCTTGTCATTATGTTACACCAATGATCATTAACTGTAATCAACAAATATCTACATGGGAATTATTGTCGAGCAATATTTTCTTTGTAAATATTGCTGGAAGAAAGTCAACAGACGTCGGTGAAGCCCACCCTTAGGGTTTATTATTTCCACGTATCACGGTGTTTACGTTTAATTGGCACGGTGATATACGACATTTTCCTAATTTAACTAATCGTGTCGGTAAGAATATAAATATTTGTATACCGATGTTGATGAGGAATAAACATGCCCAACAATAATTCCGTCGTTTTTATTTTTTTTTATTGATATTAATTTAGTAAAAAAACGAAGTAATTAGTTTTTACGAATTTCATGAGACTTCTATGTCCCTTAGATGAATTATGTCCCTTTTACATTTATAGAAGTAACTCCAATAATCCCATCGTTTGCCGTCATGACAGATAACATCATGATTACGAGTTTGGGGATCCTTTTGAACATGTTGTGAATTTGCGACGGTCTTCTAACTAACTTTATCGTACAACCTACAATGCTTGTATTTCATCTAAGATTCGATAAGCGCATTAACACGTAGGTATCAACAGAAACTTTACCTACTGTAAACATCAAAGCTGTCATAATTAGGCTAATTAAATCATTGAAACCGCCCGCCGTGTTTCACTCAGATACCTAAAAAAGTCAGTCTGAAGTAACTAGTTGCAGACAATTATATCGATATTATGGGATTTATCATACGTGTTATACACAGGTCTACAGAAAAAGATAAAACACTCAATTGCAAATATTATAGATTGATAATTTTTTTTTTCAATTTTTACTGGCTGTTCTGTGTTTTTTTTTTTTAAATACTGCGAACTCGACACTGTTCTTAATAATTTTGTTATCTCTAACGTGTACTTCATGTTAAAGCATCAAGAGTCACTTATATTTAATACACGCCTATAAGCTGCACCAACTATCTTTGGGTCTAGTATTACAACATAACTGTTCCTATGTCCACTTAAATTGTTTCCCTTTTTAGGCAACATGTGTATACATGAATATTAAATACTAAAACCAATTGTGCCTAAAGTCGAAACGTTAGGAGCAGTGTGACCATCTTGTCAACCAAATTGACAATATTATTTTAAAGGTAATTACCGACTACATTCGCTTTTCACCAGTCCACGTTTAATCGACACACATCGAAGTTTACAACAATGAACACAACCCAATTTAATCGTTGCTTCCGACCAGCATTCTTTGGTTTTTTCGATCAAACGATGCTAATTTACTCGGTACATACATTATCCCAATGAAAACGAACAATTTGATTTGCAAGATTTATTACTCATAACGACTGACGCAAAACAGAGTATCAGGTCCATAATTTACCAAACGAGAGGATGGGCATTTTATTAATTTCCATCTTTTATTTATACGCTATTGCTATCCCCGGGACACAATACATCAATAATAAAGACCATGCTGTGTTTGTTAAAGACTCTTTTTTTAATTCCGTGGTAGTGGGCAGGAATGCACTCATGCGATCATCTTCAAAGAAAATACAGCATGCTTCCATAATGAAGTCGGGAGGAGAATATTTTGATTTGTTTTATTCGTCGAGCACGGAATACTTCATACGCTGTAAAGATGAATGCTTTAATGTTTTTTCCTGGTGTCGTGGGAGATTTATTTTGTTTTGGTGTTAAATCGTAATATTTTTTAATGAGAACAGCGCACGTTCGATTACAAGGAAATCAGTACCAATAAGAGTATAAAGAGAAAAACTCAACTCCATATAATTTGTTGTAATAAAAAATGTGTAGCGTACGTTATGGCAAAAACGACCGTACAGAAAAAAAGTTGTTTGTCATTATAATTAGATCGTTAATAGTTCATTGCTATTCCTACTCACATAGTGAGGTGATTAATTTTATTTCATGAATTATTTTGATATAGTCATTCAAATATTTAGCGTAGAAAAAATTATTGTATTATTAAACTCAGTACTAAAATAAAAAACTAAAACTTTGGCATACACAAAACAAACAGTGTAGTTGTGTCTCAATAATTCCAATATCGTTGGCGAAACGAGTGAATAAAAACTTGTCTTGTGTTTTTGGAGGGTACGTTATAGGTTATAGTACATACTATCGCACGAGTGAAAGATTTCTTTTATGGTTCTTTATTTATTTAGGTTTTTACAACTACGTTTGTAGTAATTCATTTTGTAAATTCAGATAAACAAATATTATAACCAGACTTCGGCATTGCGGAAGTGATGATCATTGCCGTCCGATCGCCAGCAGTATTGCAGTCGTGGCCTATAACTTCGAGAATTCTTAATAACAATGACTACTTTTTCTCGGTTTTCCTCAATTATACGAGTTCTCCTAAATGTTAAAATGCTTTAAAAATTAAAAATGACTGTTAAGCATCACAATTCTCGTGATGATGTTGATTAGATAAACCCTGATTTGTCTAGGTGACTGCCCATCACTTTGAATGTGCCTAACTTTGATTATAACTGACCATCACACACGTAAAATATATAGGGTGTAACTTTTTGATTTGTGAAGATAGGTCCTTTGTCCAGTATATGTTTTAATAAATGAATTGTTTGCATTTTTAAATAAATAAAGAGGTTATTCAGTAAAATAGATGAAAAATTAATATTTCTTTATGAAAATGTAGTAACCTGAAAAATGAACAACCATATTTTCAGTGGCATAGTTTCATTAAATTTAAATAAAAAAAAATAAAAAACTCTCATCTACAAAACCACCATTAAATAAAACATTGACTACTTAAAAACGAGAATTTAATTTTTCAATATTCCGAATGTTTTTTTAAACGTCCAAAATAGCAGAACAGGCAAAGAATTAAATTTGAATACAACAACAAGAGTACAAAAGTACGTCTATTAATAATACCTTGAGTGACATTCGCTAAAAACTGTAGGTTTAATATTGTGCAAATCTCTCTGACGCGTTGTTAGAGTTCAAATCAAGCCATCTTGGAGACCATCTTATTCCATATCTCTTGAAACATGTCTGTTAAAAAAATATCCACGGTTCTCACTTTGTGAAGTGGTGCCCCATCGTGTTGAAAATGCAAGTTTTTGACGTAATCCAACGTTTCTAACAAAATTTGACAACAATCGGTCCAGCAGTTTCGGAGATTACATGTTTAATAAAAATGAATACAGACAGACAGAAGGAAAGGGGAGACTACTTTTTTCGTATTATAGGAGTCATGAAACGTCGAAAATACATAAAAGTGGCAATTCGTCCGATGGACTCGATTACTATATGTACTTCCTTAACGTATATGCTCGGGAAGTAAAAATTAGAATTCGAAGGAACTAGAAAAATTTGGCCCAAAAATTAACTCTTCATATCCTTTTATGTAGCAAAATGCAACCTTTTCAACAATTACTATTTCAGTTGGTTTCAACAAATTTTGCTTGAAATTGGTGGACCTGCCGTCCCCGCTGACTTCCTATTGTTAAAATTTGCATGATACATGATGGTACAGTGAGTTTTTCCATACATTGTTTTCCATTGTTATGACGTCATCATCAACATAGATAATACAGTCACAGTCACCAGTACAAGAGAAAAACCAGCGGCATAAATAACACCCCCTAATCCTCTGCGCCGTGCGGGCGCAGTTTCCAAAGGGACGTACATGTAAGGAGGATGTAAAATATATTTAAAGCAAATAACTAACGGGAAAAAATGGCCTCTCAGTAATAATAACCTGCTTAACTTCAAGTGTTTATGTTTATTCAACCAAAGAATGTCACGTAGAAATCTGTTTGATTTGGACGAGTTTATCTCCACAAAACAAAGGATTAAAATTATTATTAATTAATCGAACACATGTTCGAGAAAAACTAACCAAATTTTGGTCAGCGTTTTACTATCTACATGATCTTTCTAACAATATACAAAATTTGACAACAATCGGTCGAGTAGTTTCGGAGATTACATGTGTAATAAAAATTGATACAGACGATAGACAGACAGATAGACAGACGGAAACGAGAGATCACTTTTTCGTACTCTTGGGGTCATGAAACGTCAGGAAAATATGAAAATAGCAATTCGTCCGATGGACTACTTCTACTACTTCCTTAGCAAAAATAGTCTATTGGCTTCTAAAAAGGTCGTGAATATAATAAAATATATAGAAATCGATACAACTAAACGTATTTAAGTAGAAGTTTAACTTCAGTTTTTAGACACTTGATGTCCGATATCAAAATGCATTTCCATCTTAACCATATCATAACACATGAAATCAGTCTATCGTAATTAAAATTCTTAACAAATGGCATAAATTATTACCAATTACATCATGAAGTTCTAGAGATAGTTTATTGTAATTTTTGGCACTTCCTGAGGATGTTTAAGGCATTTAACAGAGTTGTTAGTTTAATATTTCAAAGTAGTAATTAATTATTGACGTTACTAGGACAACCTGCAAGAGCACTATTTCAGAATAGTTTTAAATTAATGTTTTATTTCATAAGTAGTTAGTTTCCACACTGCATATCATTTCATTCTAATGTCATGAATCCGTTTGAATATCTCACATTTATGTTGCTCATTCTATTTGTGTTTTATAATAAATAGTCTGGCAAGAATATTGCATTCAGATGCATTATTTCAAATGCATATATTTATCTGCTGAAGCAATACTTTACGTAACATTTCAAAAGATTTGTTAAAATTGAAAATGCGAAGCGACCAATTAGTAACTGTCTTTGTTACACGAATACAGTGCGAACGACTCATTTGAATTCTGAATGGGAGCTAAATTGGGTTAACTAAAAATCGTACAAAAGTACAGCGGTGCACTTTTGTAACCATACAATCTTGCGAATTCATTTCTTTTGGGAATACGTGTGCAAGATCAACTGCAGACATTAGACACTTAGAATTGGTTTAGAAGCGTCGCTGTAACACACATTATTACCTTTGAATGCAAAATGGTGCAAGAGGTATTTTGTTACTTTGGAAGCTTAGAAGGCGCACAACTTTTACAGTGCGGGATACAAATTACTACACATATGTATAACTTTGTCACGATGATCGATACCTGATATATATTTTTTTAATTTATATTTAATTTCGTGGGTTTGTTTTAGCAGTTATTTAATATAAGTTTAATTCGCTGTGGTAACAATAATACAAAACAAATCGGAACATGTACAGACTTGTGCCAGCGTCCCACTTTTGCATATTCCTATTTATTATAAATGAGAATGTGTATACCGTTTATTACACCGCTGGGATAGATTCTGGAAGAATTTGTATTTCTTTTGTGTCTAACAACATTATATTTCTTTAATACGTCTTCGCTTTAGAAGTTTCGTGCTGCTGTGGTCTCCAGTTTACACTCTGCGTCTATGTTAAATTAAAAACGGTACACGACTTTGCTCTGGGAGCACATTGTGAAGGAAAACCCATTTGTTTCCTAATTGGTTTTGTTTAGATACACCATTTTAATTTTGACATTGCGACGCATCTGTACATTGAATTCCTACCTGCAAGTGAAGTAGGTATTTAGTGCTTCTCGTTTTCACCAAGATATTTCTAGACCGGCCAGCCTTCCTTTCCTTAATAATAATTGACAGGGTACACAAAGCAGCTTCGGTTTGCTACCCTGTCAAAAGAAAATTCAAATAAAGCTAGACGTTGACCCACGAAAA
Organism: Zophobas morio; assembly: GCF_036711695.1. Taxonomy (NCBI): domain Eukaryota; kingdom Metazoa; phylum Arthropoda; class Insecta; order Coleoptera; family Tenebrionidae; genus Zophobas; species Zophobas morio. Next base: position 14,219,076 of record NW_026972122.1, read on the forward strand.
CCTACGTTGGTAATATTGATTTGAGTCATCTACCTGAGTCGTGTCAATAACGAAATCGCGTAATCCAGCTTGATGGTGTACAAGACTATAAAGCGTGATATGTGTACCCTTAGGAGACCATATAGACTGTTGACATATACAGTTAAGCGCGGAGAGTGGATCAGTGTCAGAACTACCCCAACCGTAGCTTTGTAAACCTCGTGAGGACGTTTTATTAAACACCTCCGTTCCCCAGTCATCTCACTTAATCTCACACGATAAGAAAAAACTTTATTAAATCAATGGATTTCCGTGGTTTTCCCGCTACAAAAATATTTATTTTCCGGCGCGCCTATTGCGAAATTAATTTTGGTGTTTACATCTTGAAGAATTCGTTCTGAGAGATTCAATACAGCAGATTTCGATTCGATTTGTCTGGCGAATATACACAGTCGAGCTATTTCCATTTTGCAAACAAACTAATGCCCCATTTCCGGTTCCTATGACATAGTTTCAAATGATGCCGATGCACTTGGCAAATAAATGGATCTCGTACCAATTTATACCACTCAGTACACTACATGTAAAAATCGTTTGCGTCCTATCCTATTTATGACTTTCCTTGTTCTATTTCTCGAAATAAAAAATGTGTATTGGTGGACCTAGTTTTCTAAGAAAAGTTGACATTTTTAACCTTTTCAACTTTTGCCACTTGTGATAAGTTATTATTACATTTTACACTTGTAAGAGCCGATTTAAGAAGCTCAGTTAAATATTTGATTGCGATGAAATTTTTAATGCGGCATTAAACTACCGCGTGACCGACTCTACTCCTCATTAAACTAGGTAAACGATTGTTTCAGTTTCTTTGTCTTTTTTTTTTATTTATAAAAATATGAATCTTTAAATTTCACGTTTGAATTCATTTAATGGACGAATAAGTAACGTTGTTTTTGTATTTTATTATCTATATGATATAAATGTTATAATTGATAAAATGTAAAATTGATTAACTGGTTGTAAATAATTAATTTGCCCTCGGATATATGGCTTTGTTTATGCATTGCCAAATCGTTTTATTAATTATAACATAAGACCTAAAATACAAAATTTTCCTTAAATGGAAATGGAGTTAAAATTTTATGTCGATGTGAACACTCATCTTCCGAAAAGTACAAAAAGAGTTACCAGAAAAAAAAAACAATGTTAAAAAATAGTGTTGCTACTTGTTGCATTTGTTCTCGAATGTTTGATTACTAATGCAAAACTACTGGTAGTAGATTTTTTACAAGCTCAAAAAGCTCAAAATACAAAAATTTAACGCTAAACCATAAAGTCGTTAACAGAATTTTCACAAAAACAACAGTAATGAAAAAAAATGTTATTTAGAATCTTAACTTTGTGGAATATTATATATATTTGTGTGTAAAGCAATAGATACACTAACTACGTCTAAAAATTTTATTTGTTAAGAAAATTATATCCTTATATCTTCTAGTGTTATATATATTATTAGTAGAAATGCAACGAATATTTGGCAACTATTCGGTAATCTGTGTATTGGTCACTTTTTCTAGCATACAGCTGAACACTGAATAGTTCACTATTACTTAGGAAAAACAGGTATAATAAAACACAATGTTTATGCTCTAGAAAATGTTTAAGAAGAAGAAAAACTAGTTTTTCAGCATTCATAAGGTTGTTAAAACTGCGCCTAGTATTCGTCGAATATTTGGTTATTCGATTAGACTTCGATGTTTCACTTATTACTAGAAATTCACAAATATACATATGAAAGCTTTTTACTTCCCGAGCGTAAGTACTGTAGTAGGGTTCAAGTAACGAATGGCTACTTTTGGGTTTTCTCGACGTTTCGTTGCCCCTATAGTACCAAAAGTAACTCTCACGTTTCTGTCTGTCTGTCGTCTGTCGTTGTCGATTTTTACTACAGAGATAATCACTGAACTACCATACCGCACCGATTGTTGTAAAATTTTATATGTATGTTAGGAATATCGTGTCAAAAGTAAAACGCTAATCAAAATTTGTCTGATTGTCCCCACTAACAATTTGATGACATCCCCTCATTTTCTTTTTAATAAACGCCATTTAATTTTTTTAAATAGTATACTCTTGTGATTTATGAATTCATCTTGGGTTTTTACCCTGGGTATCAAAATTTTCGAAACAAAAATCCAAATTAACATTTTAAACTTGTATAAGTGGCATGATAGTCATTATCTAATTAACATAGCGAGCTGCGTCTCCAGCTTGTAACGCCAAGGTCGCGGGTTAGAACTGCTTATGGTGTTTTTTTTTTCTGAAACTGACTGCTATTATGTTTTTAATTCATCACAAAAAATAAAATAAAATTTAATATTTTTTATAAAAGTACGATTTGTTGGACTCTACTACAAGGACGACCGAGGTTTTCTCTAAATAGTCTTGGAGTGATTTTTTTTGAGTTTTTAGTATTATTATAAAATGAAAAAAAAAATATGAATAAAGACATGATACTTCCAAAATTATTTTGAATAATGAAAGTTCGATCGATTTCATGAACCCAATACTAAGTAATATGCTTAATTAACAGTACTTAACAGCGCGTTATAGATTTGGTGTGCCATTTTTGAATTACCCTAATTAAATTATGAGAAAAATGTCTTCGTGTTGGAATCACCATTTTGCAAAATTTGATTGAAAACATCTGTTGAAAATTGTTTGCGTAGGGTTAACTTTGGATAACAATTAAATTCTACATTGTTGTGACTAATCTTTCTTGTAAAAAAAGGGTTTGAAACGAAGACGTCCTTACGGTTATTTGCAAATAATTGTCATATTTTGTGATATTCTGAAACTTAAGAAACCTTTGTGACATAGAATCTACATAGGTACTTAGGAGAAGTTAATAAGTTTTTGTGTATTGCCTTCAATAACTTTCTTTCAAAATACCTTTAAAGAACTTCAGACTGTTATCAGTCTGAGTTGCTTTATATCTACTAATTTACAAAATGGTTTACAATTTTTATTCCTGACTTATTGTTTTGCATGAATTTGGAAATCGCACACTCATATCGGGGCTTGCTGAATTTCATAAATTCATCCGCAGAAGTTTTATAATTTTAAATTCTCTACAGACCGTTAAACGCTAACCAAAATCTAATGACGTTGTCTCAAAATTTTGCTGAGTGAATCTTACTTAAACTGTAAGTTTTTTAAAACAACTGAAAATTGTGCAGCAAAGTTTTTCAATTCAATTTATAATCTGCAAAACTGATTAACACAATTCATCTGTTTGCTTGAAATTTATAGTATTTATTTGTGGTAAAATAAGTAATGTATCGGTATTTTTATTTAACATATAGAGATTATTATAAAAAATAAAAATTGCAAAATTAAGTTTCATAATGTGGATAAGAAATTGGAAATTGGTCTCGTTTGTTTGTACTTGGGGGGCAAGGGAGGTTAAGTTCTGTCTAAACAATTTCGGACCAGTTTTTGTTAGTTTTTTATACCACCGTGAGTCAGACATCAAACAAGCTAAGCTGAACAATGTAAATAATTATTTAGCGATATATTTATGACTTAAGTTCACAAGTGATTTACAATATTGGATTAACTGATAATAGTGATAATATAATTTTCTGCTAAAGAAAATCTGTACAAAAGGTTCATTGTTTGCCCAAAAACAAAATTTTTATATGTTTTTGTGCCGCACACGAGTTCGCAAACATTTACTTGTTTGGGTCATAAGCTCTTGGCTGAATATTGAATCAAATTTGTTTATGTTCTTTTTGAAAGCACAACACAAATACTTAAATTTACTCGTAAATAGTTCATTATCACTAACATTCAAATAAATAAACGAGTAAATGTTTGTCTACTGAATTATTTCTTTCATAAACTTGGAATTTTTTCACCTAGAAATTTTACCCAACTTACGTACCTAAGTCATAGTAATTTGTAATATGGTGTTTTTCAGTGCTACAGATGAGTAAATTGTAACAGAGGATATTCCAGACTAACATGTCACTATTTGAGGATCATCATTAGAGAGCAAGCAACATTTAATGCTTCTACCTTTTTTTTTTGAGTATTTTATGTTTATTTATACCATTCTAATAAATTCGTCCGGATTATTATTACTAGTTTTCAGAAGTCTCATGAAGTTTACTATGACGCGAGGATAATGTAATTTGTACTAAGTACGGTTAATTGATCCATTAGTTAGATTAATAATCCATTATTATCAACAAGTTAATCTTCAGTCAACTATGTGTCAGACAGTTACGTAGTTAAGATAATGCACGATAAATCATAACGTCTTGCAAGATATTATGTAAGTAACAGTTTTTGCCAAATTTTCTCTGGCATCATGCAGGAATTTCAAGCAGTGTATGACAAAATACATTACAATTATTCTGTCTGATAAATATTCACGTATTACACTGCATGTTCGCTTATTATTATGGTAGACTGGAATTACTACCCGGAAACTATTTTCTTTTATGCTACCCATTTGATTTATTTATGAACATAAACGTATTTGTGATTCCGTTAATTCAGAAGAGGGGGAAGTATGACCTGATAGTTCTGAATATTTCAGCACCAACTTTTAAATTAAATAGATCCGTGTTGGTAGATAATTATTATTAATAATTATTCAATACTTTAGTACAACCCCAGTATTCCATTTGGGCAGCTGTACTGCGTTGAAAATCAAACTAATGGACGATTACCAAAGAAGCTCCTGATTTGTCTTACAGGACCGAATTTATCTTTGTTAGTTGTGGCTGTTATGCCAACACAATGGTTTGTTTCGTTCTATGTATTAGTCACAATATGATTTCATTTTAAAGTTCAAATTCAGATCACGGTCGTTTTCTTGGCACTTGAGTGCATTTCCGTTGCGTTTACTGTTGCATTTTCGCAAGTAAATAAAAGTTTAGCTGTTTTTATTTGTGTTGTCGGCTATTTACAATTTGATCATTTATTGTTTCAGGTAAGGAATGTCGGTGGTTACCTCCACAGATTTCGCAACGAATTGTGTGATGAAGGGTAGTTGATCCATAGATACATGGAGTCACGCGTATTGGTTTTCGAGCATACGATATTCGCCATGTAATAAGGTAGAGTATACATTAACACAGAAGGGTATACGTTTCGTTGCTATTAAGGACTCCAATTAACTCAATTTGAGGCCACGCGTCCCCCAACAAACTTTACCCCAAGTTCATCCCCTCCCGTCGTAATCATGCAATTAAGAACAAGACAAAAGTTATGAAACAATCGTTTTAGGCCTCTTCCGTGCAATTTCGGAATTTTTAGTTAATTATCAACTCACTGTGAGTAGCTGTAAACATAATTAGTTTGGTTGGTGACCCGTATCTCAGTGTTTTATTTAATCTAATAACAGGTCGCAATGAATTTTTTTTATTTTGATATGGGTGTCGTTCAACTCGAAATTCATGTAAATACAATTTGGCTATTTTCGGCGACGACATAAAGCGACTTTGATAAAGCGTAACCACATTTCAGTACGATATAATTCAATTAGATGTCGCCATTAGTGTTTTCTATACACAACTTAACAGAGTTAGATCGGAAAATAATGGCTTTTCTTATCTGTGCGACCTTTACCTAACCTTGTTCGCAATATTTAATAAGCGAAAATTCTTACATCCAACGACTTTAATAACAATTACAATTCGTCATTACACATCAGCAATCGTAAAAGGGAAAATTGGACGCTGCTTTAATATCTGCACAATTGTGAATTTGTCTAGAAAACTGCAAACATTGCGCCACATTACAGTTGTTTATAGCATTGCAATAGAATCACTTTTTTTTTACTTCGCTTTGAAGTTTGTACTACATTTTACTTTTCATAACTCAGCAAGAAGTTGTTATTCTTCTTTCGTACGAGCCTCCAGTTGCACAGAATATTTAACGTTAGTCATACTTGTGGTTTGAATAGTCAATTGTTATGCAGTAGGATTTTTACTAACGTAAACCGATAACTAAACAAAGCATTGTGATAGGGTTACTTTAATGAATGTATAATTTGATGCTTTCTTAAAATTTCGCAATTCGTAGAATCCGAAAATTTCGGTTTCCTGCTCTTGTTTCTCTCAGAAGTTTGTATGTTGAAAATATTTTAAACGAGTAATGTTCGAAAGTATTATAGCGATTTCTTTGAAATTACAAACTTATTAGATTAGGTTTGTTTCGAGTAAATTCACCAGAAATTATTTTTTCTGGAATGAAGTTGTTAATTTGAGTGCAATTTTTTCTGTTGCTGAATCCGTTGCCAAGTCAATTTTGCATTTTAAAATATGACGAATAAATTATAATATAACCCGAAAATTTTGCCACACAACAGTAAAATGCGTTGAGAGTGTCTTCTGTCCTGACTACGCCGAGTTGTCACTGATAGTTTACTAAGTTGGTTTAATTGTTTGAAAATCACTAAATACTTAAGAACGATCGCAGAAAATGTTTTAGAAAATTTTGATTCATAAGTTACATACAACAAAAGTCTATTTGTAACCGGTTTGGAGACTTTAGAGGGATGTCTTCCCTTGATATTACCGATGTTTATGTCGGAATAATTCTTAATCTGACTTAGTTAAACCGGTTGTATGTGAACTGGTGAATGAAGGATTCACAATTTTTTGGAAGTTGTCAGCAAAGACTTCAACGTTTTTAACGTCATGAGAACAGTTGTTTTTACGGTTTTCAGTAATTTTTACCTCCTTTTGGAAGTATTAAACTGTTAACTAAATTACTCTGACAATTTCCCTTCATTTTAGAAAAACTTCATAAATACAAACCAACATAACAATAAATGGTGTCGGAAGTGGTGTAGCGGAAACTAAATTATTTATAGTTTGAGTTAGTTGGCTTATTTTGGTTTATGGTCGTAATTAAATCTTAAAAAAACCGATGCTCTTCTTTGTGATGATTTATTTTTAAAAAAGTGGGCGCTGAACTACCTACCAACTGGTGCCGATAGTGTACATTTCTGTATTGTACAAGCCCTGCGATCAGTTTTAGCAGTATTTAATCGGGGTAAAATAGATGAATTTGTGTTACAATTATTGTTGACGTAGTTTAAAAAAACACGGGTGTCAAAACTTCAGTCTGCAGTTCTAGGTATTTAAACTCAAGCAATTGGTAATTTGAATGAGGTACTGTTGATATCACTACTTTGGTTACATGTTACCAAAGTCTGCATATTTTGTATTAACAAAGACTTTGACGTGTTACCACCCGTTACCTGTTACCTTGAGGGTTACAACTAGGTCGATATTAAGTATCCACTAATATTTTTTATAACTGTAATGTTAATGACCTCGGAAATATTACCAGAAACCATATTTAAACAGTACATTGAACAAAGACAGGAGCGATGACGTCATTCACTGTCTAGAGAGAATGAATAAATAAAGTTTTCTTGTGCACTGAATATGCTATTTTTCCGTAAACTCATTTTATAAAAGTTTAAAACAGAATTTCAGAAATAATTTTTCATTTATATTAATCAGGTTAGCGTAAAATTACCCAATTACCATAACGACATGCCTGTTCATAACAACCAAGCACCAAGCAAACACGCTGAAACAAATCGAAAAAAAAGGGTCATTACAAAGATCTTGGCATTTTTGGCAAAGCTGCAGAAGTAACTGCGAATTTAGTACCTGTACTAGTGGTACTTTTCTGTATTATTTTCTTTAAAACAAAGAAGCACTTTTCTAGTGAATATATTAAAGTGTGTATTTTCCATGATCATTAAAAGTTAACCTGGAAAGCTCCCACTTTTCTTTACTTACTAAACAATGTACTATTAATCATCATTTTCTAATTATATATTAAATTCGGGGATGGTGTGGGGGATCGTAGAAAGAAAATTGGAAGAAACTTATCATGCTGTTTGATGGTTTGGTTAGAAGTGTTCTATTGTGTTGGATAGAGATTTGGTAGTGGACAGCGAGTTTGAAGAGGAAGAAAGAATGCAAAAAAGACATTTGAAATGGACAGCAGATCTTAATAAAGAAATACGGGGATATATAGGGAGGGAAGAAACGAAAATGGAGGGCAGGAGAGCCGTAAAGGACGAAGAGCAAGTAGAGGAAAGACCACACTGTCAGATGCTACAAGAATGCGCGAAAGAGAAAAAGAAGGACTACGAGCAAGAACTTTGGAAGATGAGGACAAAATATTACGAGTTGTTATTCCGGGAAGGAAATAGAAAAAGTGAGAAGTCAAGGAAAACAGATTTGGCAGAAGCTCTGTAAAAGAGATTTTGATATACAGAAACAGGAGGGCAGAGGAGAGATAAGAAATTCTAGATACCACGGTATGTACTTAAAGATAATAAGGGAAGTAGAGCCACAGTACTTTACCAAAAACAAGAAGAAACGAGTGATTATGGCCCAATTTGGATGCGGGAACGAAGAGAGAGATACTTAATTTTAGATTAGTGAGGAAGAGAGAGTATGCAGAATGTGTGATCAAGTAAAAGTAAGAGAGGAAAGCAGAGAAGTAATACTGACAGAAAATAGAAGGATATGTAGTTAAAATTCAATTATTATTATTGTGTTATGTTTTATTATGCACTATTGTATATTGTAAATGTATGAATAATATCCTATAATATTTATAATGTTTAGTGTCATAAGGGCTGGATCCCATTGAATGCCGGGGGAAAAATAAACTTGAGTATTTAATCATTAAATCAATGTTAGCATCTTGACAACATTAAAAAAATCATTTCGTCGATTCTTTGGCAAACTTGTTTTATATATAATTACCCTTGTGCGTATTACTAAAATTATGGAAATTTATTTAACACCTTTTTTATGACGTCATTAAGTTTCTGGAAAGATGAAAAGCGATTTATAGTCTTCGTAAAGCGTATGCATTTTCAAAGAAATCAGTGTTGTAGTTTCAAGTTTACTAATTTAACTAGTGATAGTTATTTTATTAAAGAACCATTTACTATTGACAAATGATGTATAATTTAGCAAAAAAAAAGAAGACAAATAAACGCAGAATTAAATTAAATTTAACAAAATAACAGAAACAGAGTGACAATTTGAGACGTCTGTAAGAATTAATGGCATTATTTTCACGTGAAAACGGTTATTAACTGCCAAACTTATAATCAAATGATGAAAAACACTGTTTACAACAACAGCCTCCTTTATTGTTTTATTTAAGAAAATATCGTACTTGGTTTGTTTTTGTTATTTTGTTAAATTTAATTTAATTCTGCGTTTGTGTCTTCTTTTTTTTTGCAAATCTGTACAACATGTGTCAATAGTGAATGGTTCTTTGATAAAATAACGATCACTAGTTAAGTTAACAATCTTTAAAGTGGTTTTGCGAAATTTTTCAGGGTGGCCGTTTTTTTTGCCGGTCAGTGTATTTTAAATAAGATTTACTAAAGAAAATTTTGAGATGATGTCAGTAATTCTGATGTCATGTTCTTACAACTATGTGTAAAATTTTGTAACAATCCGTGTAATAATTTTTAAATGTTTATCTCTCTGATAATGTGACTAACGTGACACACGACAAACGGACGATAGACAAATTTTAACGGTAAACGTATTTTTTCATACTCTAGAACACGTTACAGTATTTCCAACAAATACCTATATGTATTTCCTGCTGAAAACAAAAACAAAAATTAATAAACGTCTACTTTTACTTAAAAGTTGATTTAAGCAACATCCATAAAACTGGCAGTGATTTATTTTATTCATTAGATTAATGTGTGTGGTCAACTCGGGAAGTAAATTGCAAGAGGTCTAAAAGGTCAGAGCTATATGTTTATCGAAAATGAGCTGCAAAGTGGGGTCATCGATTACACTGACTTTTTTATCAAATCAATGTAATTATAATATCCTATAAATAAATATTTATGACAGTTTTTTGGCCATTTTTTTTATATTTTGTTGATTTAAGGTTAATTTTTATTTAATTTTTTAATATATTATATTTGTTTATATTTACATTACTTTCATTGTACGTATACATATTGTCCAGGTGTGTCTTTAGAAGTTTAGCAGAAAATGATATTAAAGTGAAATTTCCTTTAAAATTTTATATTTACTAAATCATCACTTATCATCACAAACATTTTTCACAAATATTTTAACGTCGATTTTATCAAAAGTACCTTTGTAATTTATGTACAACGGCAGTAAACCTTTTACTTAGTAAATTTAAAAATTTTTAAATAGAAATAAGTCTGAATTGTGGGTTTGAAGATTTTTTTTCTTCTTGTCTAGAGGTTTACTTCAGGCTTCGTTAAATAAATTTGTTCCATTTCATCATTTTAGGGATTACATATGTAACATATACGTATGTGTTGTATCTGTGTAATTAAATTAAAATATTTTTACAAATTTTAACAAAATAAAAAGTTGAAAGATTTTTCCTTAAATTTTATCAAGTAATTGATTAATTCGTATGATGTGACGGCCACAAATGTTGAAATATATATAAATTTTTATGTAAAAGTAAACGTTCTAAGTATTTTATTTGAAAGTACTTATTTTATTTCATATACAGGGTTTTTCAGCTAAGATCACTTTTAGAGTGGCAACCCAAAATATCGATTACAGTTTTTGGATTTCAATAAATATTTTAAAATTAATTTGGATTCGACTGTCTGATCCCGATAGAAATGTCAATTTGAAACTGTTGTTATTTTGACAGTAACTAAAAATGGCGATGCATTCGGTAACTGTAAGAATTGCCAGTTGCTCTGTCAAGAGCTTTTGATTACGTGATGGCGCGCCTGTTCATTATCGTCTCGTTACAAGATACCTGAGCAAACAATTTAATGATAATTGGACAGGATGGGATTCTACTCATCCTTGGCTTACTCGAAGTCCAGACCTCACACCACTGGACCACTTCTTATGTGAGGACATATTTTGGTCCGAAAATATTTCCGAAAGAAACGGAGAAGGTCACATTGAGCACTTATTTTGAGCTTTTGTAACTCTTGGTTTCAGTAGTTCAGCGTGCTTTCATTATAGTTTCCTTTCAAATTATCAAATTTAATAATATATTCATTTTATTAAATTTCTGACAGTTGAAAATATCTATGAAATTTACTTAAAGGCAAAGTTGCATTCAAATTAATTAAAACATATTTATTGAAATCCAGCAACAACTGTAATAGGTAGTTTGGGTTGCCGCATTAAAAAACTCAAAATGGCCACCTTAGCTGAATAACTCTGTATAATGTAGGTTGTTTGTGAAATGAAGACAGATATTGAGAAAAAGATCTGTTTCTTAAACAATTAATTGTATTGATACTGATAGTGTTTCATAAAAACAAGTTTTTTTTTACAACAGAGTAAATAATAATTTGATTCTGCCTTTGACGACATTGAACTCCTGGAGTTTGAGTTATATTCGTATAGGTACGCTCGTTAAAGCAAACTTTTCTTTGTTATATAGCACTTGTCAATCTACTTTCCCATTTAATATATATATAATTCTAGAATACTTGTTCAAAATTAAATAAAATCAAAATTACGTGGTAGTTTTGTAATCGTTAATTTCCAGGTGAAAATTAAGTTGTCTTAAAACAAGTTCTAGCAACCATATTGACGTACATTTTCCGTGAGGATAGTATTATACGCACGCAAAAAAATATTGGTCTTTGCCAGGATTTTAGTGACTTTGTAGCAAAAATTTTATCGTGGAAAACACAATTCGTCCGTCCAGTTGCGACTTCCGAACTGAAATCATTTCATGTGGTCCTCTGGAATTTTCAATATACCATTAAACTGAAGATAAGCCACTGGTGATATTGAACTTACGGTTTTTTTATATGTAATTTGTTTTGACTAATGTGTTTAGTTTAATAAATTTTTTTGTTTAATTTGTTCGTTTTTTTATTCATTTCGAAATTTGTTGATTGACCTCTATGTACGCTTTGTATTTAATGGAACCAGAAAAAACACATCAGCGCCATTCATCTTGGCGGATGCAATAAGTTTTATTTTTAAATAGTCGATAATTTGTTCTCTTCAAAAAGTTTCCTTGTTTTTTGAACGTCATTTAACCACTTCGATAACACATAACAAATTATTTTAGCCCGGGTCATCATAAATAATTGATGTTCTTTTTAAGAAGCAAATCTGTTGTTTTGGTTATAGACAGTTTTGTTTACATTTGTCGCTAATCTGGCAATGAATGGTGTGGCATGCATTCAAGTTCATTGCCTGTTTCAGTGTCCAATCATCTGTTCTATTTTTAATAATAGGCTCACAAGACAAGGTCTTAGCACAGTTTCAAATTAGGACTCCTTGGTTTTGCCTACAAATAGATTGAATTTATAGCGTTGGGAATCTGTGAATGTGTCATCTTAATCTGATATGTTGCCGAGTGCAATCTTTTACTGCAAATAAGTTCATAATCTATGCATTGTTCCGGAAAAAGCAGATTCCGACCTAAAAATCAGAACTTAACAAGCTCAGAAGCTATATGCTATATAAGCAGCGCTTTTCGTCGATTTTTACGTGAAGTAACGGTAATTTCTAACTAAGATCAATGTGTTAAGAAATTACATCTTCATTTTATTTATCGGTAAAAACTAATTGTTGATCCTTTGTTTTTACTTTGTTCTTATATGAACACTTGTTGGTCCTTAAATTTAGATAATCAATCGTTCACTTATTCGCGTGAGTCAAACATTTGTCGCCACTCTGTGCCAACATAATTTAACTGATTTATGCTTCAATATTCATAATCACCAGGCCAAACGAATGGAACGCTATATTCTGTTTCGGTGATTGATGAATCATAGTTTATGATATTTAATTCGTTAATTAATTGAAACCGAACATGGTTGAGTGAAATATATTTTACCATCTGAGTGAGTTACAAAATAATATAATCGTAAGATGTAAGAAGCTTGTATGTCATATAATTTGCACACGTTTTAGATAGCTGCCTACTCAAATGTAACGAAAATAACAGCAAGCATGAAGTAATTTCGTTTGAATCCGTGTACCTAAAGTCGTAAATAAGTTTGATTGGGAAATATAATATTTGAAATTCTCTTTGAAAAAAAATTGTTTATATAGTGTTTACCCCTTGTGGTCTCTCTACTGCCTGCGTAAGTTTTAATTCATTGTTATTTTAGCAAAATTAATTTATATTTCAAATAAAAATACATCTAGCGTACCCACGCTTCACATAAATGACAGACGCAAACAGAGAAAGTGAACATAACTTATGTATATTTATTTGACTTACTTTTTATATCGTTATTTGTTTTTGCTTTTATGTGTGTAAGTATTGCACACTTTAAAAATAAGCTTGCCAAAATTAAATCGATATTATGTAATTGCATGGTCGCATAATTTTACGAATCTTCTATACTTTTTATAATGTATTCAGTCAAATTTCACTGTGACTCGTTAAACTCATCATGTTTCTGAATAAATCTGTAGACTACTAACTGTTCTATGAGTTTGTCTTTGTATTTTGCTTCGTTGAGAAACAACTTATGATTTTTAATAGACTTTGCCGGACACCTTATTCGGAAAGTAAAAATCTTTTAGATTCACAATAAAGAATGTCATTACCTAATCCACTGAGTGGTATCTACATGAAATTATTACAACACGGAAATGAAATGTGAAAACTGATTTACCTGCCACTAATAATTTTTACGACGCATTCGGTGAACTGAGTACGAAGATGATTTTATGTAGTCTAATAGAAGACCTAGCATGTCTCAACGATCTGATATTCGAAGGACTATTCATTTTATTGAACTTCTTAAGAAATATTTTCATGCATTCTCATAAAACTTAGATCCACAATACGAAGTTATTTTCATTTAACGGTATATTTTTGCGGGACGTTTAGATTTCCGTAATTGCAGTTTAGTTGTTTATACTGGGTAATTTCGTTTGGAAGTTATGATTTTTCGCATTTATTTGAAGTAGAATATCCTGTGTTTTATTGTGTTTTTAAGCTTATACGTAATAGTTTTTATTGCATAATTATTTTTGTAGTATATTAAAAATATATGGTCAAAACGCCTTTTAGAATTTTTATTTCTACTTCCTGAGCTTGGTATGAAAAAAAGTTAATCCTATCATACTGAATATTTACCAAGAAATATAACTTAGTGTAGTACCATGATTTATTATAGTTACACCAATAACATCTACACAAACTTTCAGAGCAAAAATTATTAGAATAAAATAAAACTATTGAGACAGACGATTAGGTTTTAAAGACAAAAAAATATAGGATTTTTATAAAAAGAGAATAGTTATTAGGTGCAAATTGTTTTATATTGATGAGAAAATTATGCTTCAATTTTTTTTCACATTTAAGTAGGACATTAAAAATATGTGTATAAATATTAAAAGCAATAAAAGTACTCATTTTACGGCCTTCCATATCTGTAATTTTTCATTTAATGTGACACTATAATACAGATCCAGTCTCGCGACAGTCATGACCCCAAACATGAATATGAACATAAACACCTAATTTATCTATCACTCGTGATTAAGAATTAGATCACTCCTAGCCCATTCCTTGTTGATCAGCATTTACAACTCATGGTGGTGACGTTTTCGAGCTATCTGAAATCACTACAGGTTGAGAGCTACTGCCCACTCACACCCCTCTCAGAAGGAGCACTGCCATTTCCAAAGTGGAGAGAACACCTCGACGTCCACACTATGGTTCTCTAGAAACCGGGTTAATCTTCTAACCTCACCAGCCAATGCATTTTTTGTTGTATTCGCCATCACCGGTCGGTCAACAACCAGGACACTCCATTCACGGCCCAGCTAGCTGTGTGCTAAGTCAAAGGCGTCCCAATTGCGAACTCTCTTAGTACCCAGGTTCATACTATGGTATCTACAGGCGATCTTACACTTCAATACTATTCTTATGGCTATGTTCACTTGAACCTGTCATCTTCTCTTATCGATACTTTAACATCGAACACTTATGTTTCACTCAACCTGACTGAATACGACCCTGTCTGACTAACACACCGCCGCTGAGCAGGTACCACGTCCGCTATGTTACCACCGATTGCGTTAAATTTCACCCTCGGCAGCTGAGATATGTGTTTTAAATGACAAGGTTCACAGTTAAAATTGACTTTGTCTCCTTTAAGACTTGCATAAAAAGTTCGCTTACAGAAGTTATTAAATGATCTTCATCTAATGATTTTTAAGTAATATATAAAAAGATTTTCGATGATATCTTTAGTCCCGCCCAGAACATTTGGAGACCAAGTACTTCCTGAAGTAACTGCATTTTTTAGTAGGTGTTTAGTTCGTCAATAACAACTATACACCTAGATATTACAAGACCACATTTCCGCCAAAGTTACTCAAATTTCTAACATAACTATTACTTTATTAGTGAAGAATGATGTCCTTGGCGCCCCACCTATAGCAATCCACGCTTTGCTTAGGAGACACATCATTCTCCCGTCTTCGAAAGAGGGCATCTATTTGCTGTAACAATTTTTCTAGCAGTTTCTCTATCTTGTTGTTTTCTTCTTTCTCTGTTTCTGCTATGCTGACTTTGTAGCATGTTCTTGAAGAAATGTACCCCGCCTCCACTTCCAGCGCGCGAATCAAGGCATCAGATGATGTCTGATACCTTGATGGATGTAATACCTTCTTAACTTCAACGTCGGGAATGCCGTTTACGAAGGTTTCTGTCGCAAGCCTCTCTTGAACAGTTGGTGGTGTTTCGGAATTTGCTAGACGTACCATTTTTTTGACATCCGCCGCAAATTCTTGTGGAGATTCTCCAACTTTCTGTGTTCTTGTCTTCAATTGGTCGGCAAAAACTTGCTTTAGATAATCATCCCCAAATCGAAGTTCTAGAGCAGTAGTTAACGCACTATATCTGTTTCTTTCTTCTTCAGACAGAGTTTGGAGTATGTCTAGGGCTGCGCCTCGCAAAGCTATTACCACGGCTGTCGCTTTTTGCGCTTCTTCCCAGAGGTTCACCGCCGTTGCTGCTTCGAACTGCTTCTTGTAAGATGACCAAGGCGTCGTACTATCATAGATGGGTAGTTGAATTGTTCTGGGAGTCGACACCACATTGTATGCACCAGATGTTACTGAATTTTTTATTATTTTTGCAAATTTCTTCATTTTACTCTCCATCCGATCTTCCATAGATTTCATTCGATCTTCCATTTTGTTCTCCATTCGATCTTCCACAGATTCCACTGATTTTTCTAACTTACTAGTCACTCTTTAACTGACACCTTACTTCTTCTTTTACGTTTTTCATTTGTTCTTTAATTTCCACTATTTCATTTTTGTTTGCTTCCATGTCCATGTCAGTTAGGCTGGTGATTATATCATATTTTTGCTTGTCTACTTTTGCGTCCATCATTTCGATTTTTTCGTTTATTGCTTCTATTGTTGCGTTCATTTTCTCGTCTCCATCTTCTCATCCATTTTCTCTATCTCTATGCCCAGTTCTTCTTTGATTTCTTTATTTCTTGCGTCTATTTCTATGTTTTTTGCTTCCATTTTCTCGTCCATTTTTTCCTTTTTCGCGTTCATTTATTCGCCTCTTGCGTTCATTTCTTCCATTCCCCATATGCGCCCATCTGTGCGAGCATAGTCATCATCTGCTTTACTTGTTCCTCCATTTTCGCAGTTTGAGCTCTAGTCCCAACAGGCATCATTCTTCAAAATTTTTGTCCAAATTCAACAATTTATTTCTTAGTAACTCAAATTTACGCGTCGAATTTCACAGCGATTATGTACTCGTTGATTGAATCATGGATTTGACTAGACTCTACTCCCGTTGTCTGGACTTCACTAACACCTTCCGACGGTGGTTCCCATTTAAACAGCCGCGCGGTCCTTCTCGAAGGTCCGCGTCACCGCTTCTAGGCTTGTTCTCGAACAGCCGTAGCGACATCCGCTTCCAGGCTCTTCTCCGACCGGCGTCACCAACAATGAGTCATCATCGCCGTGCATACTAGAACCCATGGGCGTCGTACTAGGGCGGCGTATGGCGTTATTTCGAAACAATACATAAATACTTATATATTTTATATGTAGTGTAAATACGAATACCCACAGACCCCGGCATGATTATTTAGATCTGTCATTGCGTTTATGCTTTCATTGTAATAATCATGAACAATTGCAATAAACAAAAGACAACTGATCTTCTATACTTTGCCAAAGAATTGTTTGATAACACTCAATATCCGTTTAGCTTCAGACAGAGGGCTGAGTTTAAAGAAAAAGCATCAGAGGAAACGAATATACAGGTTTTGACTTTTCGAAGTCGAAGTATGAAAAACTGGTGTAAAAAAAAATTAAAGAAAATTTAAAACAGATTGTGAAACTTTTCACATGCCAACTGACGTTAACGAACTACGAAATTCTTCAATAAAATGTTCTAAGTTTAAGATTAAAACAAGTTATTATTTTCTTAGTACCATGCGTACTCCAATGTAGCATCTCTTCAAGTTTAGCGATGTTGTTGCATATGCTATGGATGATAAACCAATTTTCCAATTTTTTTAATGCTAAGGGAAGCGTGGTTATCAGCATTAATCACGGACTCTTTGGTATCATTAAATACAGTTTTCGGGAAAAATCGTGTCGAAACAACAGGTGGACTGTGTGTATATAGTGGCAATGTAAATTCTCTTTTCACTAAAGTTTATTTATATCAGTTCACTAACTCTTGAGGTAGCTTGTATTTACAGACTTCATAAATCTTCACCGTATTTTTTTTTGATGCCCTTGGTAGGTCCTCTCATTTGCTTTCTATTGATTGATCCACCACCTCCCACAGTCGCTCAGTACTTGGTCCCAGTTATTACACACATGATTTAGCAATTCACGTGTATAATTTTTTGTATAATGAGTTGTGCAAAATATTATGCCTCTACACCTGCTGCTCAGTATGTCCATATCTTTAACCATGTGAAGATTTTTGGAAAAAGATTCAAAATTGTACATCAAAAATTTTACAATTTATCATAAAAGTGCTCAACTCATGGCCAAAATTTGTCTATCTATCTCGACAAAAATTTGGATTTCGCACCACAGAAGTTTGCTAAATAGATCCTATAAACGTGTGGTTTATTAATCCACCCATATTTTTTTTTATATATAAAAATTTCTCTCCAAATAAATCCACATGAGAAAAATCTCTAACATACATCGGATACGCTTTTGAATATAAATATATCTACATATATGTATGCAGATGTCTAATCTAAAAATCCACGGTCTTATACCTTGAGAACGGATGGAGATATTGAAGTTCTGTAGATGCTATTGTTTTTAGCTTGAAGGACGAAGCTTAATTTAGTACACATGTGACACATACATGGCGTCGGCATCCTGACACAAACTTATATTGTTTAAATTGCAACATACATTTTTTTAACGGATTTTGATATTTGTAAATAACGGTTACACTTAGATATTTATTTCAGTTTCAGTCGTCACAAAAAAAATATCAATATAAAAAAATTAAAGTTGGTGAAATAAAGAACTTGTACTATATTTTATAATTAGTAAAATTTGTTTCAAAAGTAGTTATTTATATGCCTATGTTCGAACAGTTGTTTCATTCAACTTTACTTTTTTTTTGTTTATAAATTTTATTGTTTTATCAACTGAAAACAAAATACATATTTGAATGTTATATATTGTAATTGTAATTTAACATTCTCTCAAAATCTGTTAAAAAATATATGTTGCGATGTATAAAAATATAGGTCTGTGCAGCGATGTCGGCGCCATATATCGGTAATATTTGCAATTAAAAAAACATTAAATATAGAGTAGCTTTATATTCTCTCAGTATTTTTTTATTTCTCTTATTTTGCCCATAGTTTTTAATTAAACACAATGAGTTGTATCGAAGAACTAGCTTAACGTAATATCAAAGTCAAATCTGCCTTTATATTATCTAAGAACGTATCTAAATGATTCATCACTCGTTGGTTCTTTCATAGCTAACCCTTGCGTAGGCCAATTTGAAAAGAATTTGCGAGAAAGACGGAGATATTTTTAATGGTCTGGTTTAGGAACGCAGACAACATATCTGCCATTTGGACATAAAACAAGTTTGGTGGTGAAGAATTCTTCGAATTAAGGTGTATGAAATTCACCTGCAAAAAAGAGGACCATTCTTTAACTAAATATAATGGTTGGTCAAATGCAGTCTAAATAAAAAAAATCTATGCTGATCAGGAGTGTGAATTAAATAACAACTATCAAGTTTAAACTTAAATAACCACTTTAACAATTAATTAATGTTTTGAATGACTGAAAAAATACACAGTCTTCTGTGTTTTCCGACACGAATGAACGACAATTTAAAGAGTAGGTCTACATCCACAAATATGTCAACCGACGTGATGGACTACTAGAGTTTCGAAAGCTTTCATTGAGTTTATAATTTCAGAGTCTCGTAGTATTCTAAATGTTGGATGTTCGAGCAAATTCAGATAGATTATCTATATCTATACGTCTCACAAAACAATATTTTTAAAAATCAAACAATGGAAATACATTTTAAAATATGCTAAATAACAAGATGAATTCATCGCTTTTAAAATAACCATGTCAATAAAGGCATTGTTAAGTTTAAAAATTATCTGTTTCTACGTTCCAACAAGGCCACCATTTTCACGATTTAAATTGCATTGTTCTAGGTGTGCATAAAACATAAACGTTATGTATATATGAATTTAAATATAAAGATGACAATAAATCATGTGATTTAAACATCCCGTTTTATACGTTCGTAAAATTTTGTTAAAGGAGGCATCTTATGATTGAAAAAGGACTGACGACGACCGTCAGCTTAATAATAAATTGAAATAATAAGTTTCATATTATCTCTATCAAAGAGCAGATAGTTTTTTAATTAATTTCTTATAACTAAAAGATAATAATATATTGATATTATGTACGAAACAGAAATTAATTCATTGTTGCTAATATATCCCAGACTATAAAGTTTTGGCAGTTATAGTCTGCTGTTTTAAAGTGAATTATATTTTATCATCGGTCAAGCACCAGATTAGCCTTAATAAAAATGTTTAATTCGCAGCTGTTACGCTAAATTGCAAATATGCACACCTGTCCAACTCCTAATTTCATTTGAATAAAGATTAATGATGTCGGCTACGAAAAATCGCGATATTCGCGTTTATACCCGAATCAAGTTGAGGTCGTATTTATTATTCCACGTAAGAACAATGTTTTGAAATCCACATGTGTCAAAATACAGTAAGATGATGATATAAGAAAGATAAAGAGGGCCAGAATGGGAAACCAGCAACATCACATACATACACATAGCAGCAAGCCACTCGTGAATATTTAGGGTGTTATGATATCTATAGTGGCAGCACTGCAGATGTGAGGATTTCGGCTTACATACATATATATGTTCGCGGACGTGACGATTTATTTTTTAGGCTTTTGTGTACTTCTCCACTTTTATGTCTTTAGTCGCGGAGACTTTTTATATCGCAGTTTCATAATTTGAATCTGTTTAGTTATTTATTAAGTTCAATTATAATCTATAACTCATAATTTAATGACGTAATTAATATGATCTGTGACAAATAAATCAGTCTGCACAAGGCAGGCTAATATAAATATTGAGCAATTTGTTGCTGTAAGTATTCAAACTATTGTAGTGATATCTGTTATAATTATTTTAAAATTCAGAAGAGACGAATGATCATGTCATCTAGCTCTAATTATAAATACTGTGGCCGTGATTTAATAATAAAAATAACCTTTGTTGTATTTAGTCATATAAATATCCATTAAAAATCAATAATTTTGTTAACAATCCTTAGTTGTATCTGCGGTTATGGAATAATTGAAATTAATTATGTTATATATTGTATTATAATTAACGCTTATAGTTTGCATTACCTTTTAATCTTACGGTAAGGGAATGGTGCTTCAGTTGTACTAGAAGTGAGGTATTATCAAAAATGGTGTCGTTTTTAAAGCGTTTTTAAAACATTTTTTTTTCCTGCGAGCGCAGCATGGACATGTAATCAAGAGAAAATTTAAAACAAGTCAACAAACAATCACGGTTAAAATTAGATTAATTAATGAGACACAATTAAGTAATTGTTTCAATTTAGTGGACGTAATTTAATTTTTGTAGTGACCACAGAATTCATTTGCATAACGAATGACGTATAGATGTCTCATTTAAAATCATATGTCGGAAAAGGAGAAAGTAAAAAGTACATTTATTATGGACAAAGGCAATTTTTCCAGTTTTATTTTTTTTTCCGAAATTGCAACAGTGATTGTTGTGAAATTTTATGTGATTTAGGAATATCGTGTCTTCTCAAAATTTTACGTATTAAAATAATGTTGTTTAAATGTTATAAAATAACATATTTCTACGTCTATGATTTATGAATCCGTTTTAATTTTTTATCTTATATAAACAAATTTTTAGAAACAAAAATCAAAATACTTCAACGACATTTTACAATTTAGCTTAAAAACTAAAAATCGAATACTCTGAAATCTTACAGACCAGTTAAGGTAACCGTGGTAAACCCCTAATCCAAATTTATCTGTTTATTTCCTCCAAAAACGTGATGACGTCATCTCAAAATCTTGCTGAATGAAATAAAAATATACAAAATGTTATGAGTTTATCAGTGTATATCCATATTTCTTAGAATTGCTTGTAAACGTGACTTACAAAAAAATTATTGCATAAAGCAGTTTAATTTATTTATAAAGTCAACAACGGTTCACCCTATTTCCCTTACAAATTTGAGAATACAGTACCGTTCTAATATGTTGATGAGGGTCTCACAAAATGTTGTTGTGGAGAAACTCAATTGAAGCATAGCCATAGTGTGCTTGTTCACCCATACTTTAACAGTCCACAGAAAGTTTTGCTTAAATTTAGAGGCTTAAAAAAAGAATAAAATCAAATTTTATAATTTTTCAAAGAAGCTAATATTTGTTCAACTTCAGGGAAGACGGAAGTTTTGTATAATAATCTTAGATCTATTTTTTCTAGCGCATACATACACAGATTTCTTTAATCAGTTAAACATATCTTTTCGAACTGGTGCTAACTGTGGTTCCTAAATTAAAGTGTAATTCTTGTCATCACAGAATTTTTGGAAATTTCCCGATGCACATTGCTTTGATTCTTTATTTCTGATTAACATTATTAAATTTCTTTACGTGTGAATCGTAGAGACTTACTTTTTCAACTAATAAAAAAGGTTACGCCGCCAAATTTAAAACTTAAATTAAATATGTTCAGAAAGTTATTTTTCTACGTGTTTGAATTTTTTTGTTCACGAAATAGTGATCAAAATTTTCTATCAAATTTTTCAGATATCTCATGGAAGTTGATCACTATTGAAAATTTGACTTACCCTTTTGAGAATTTTTGGTCACTCATTTTATATCTTATCGTAATTAACTTTTCTAGGAACTGAAAAATTGCAATAATCGATCTTTTG
This sequence comes from Zophobas morio, assembly GCF_036711695.1. Lineage (NCBI taxonomy): Eukaryota > Metazoa > Arthropoda > Insecta > Coleoptera > Tenebrionidae > Zophobas > Zophobas morio. The sequence continues at coordinate 14,241,601 of NW_026972122.1, forward strand.
TAATTTTATTAGGAGTTTAAAAACAAAGCATAATCAAAGAAAAATTAAATTGTGTCTTTTTGACATTTAGTGGAGAGTCAACTGGTACTCGTAAAACTTATTCCATAGATTTTTATCAGAATCAGAGTATCCTTTCAAGGAAATTAAAAACTGTTCTAATGTTAATGAAAAAAAATAAATAAATAAGATAAACAGATATTTGCAAAATTTCAGAGCAGCCGATTTTGTAATATTTAAATTAGCTTTTAAAGTGTTGCAGAATTTTGTTTTTTTTCCAAAGATCTATATGTCTATGGTAAAAAATATAAACCAATTAATAAACTACAGAAATCTTATAAATAGCAGACAAATTTTGATTCGTGCATTACCATTCACACGATATTCCTAAAGTACACTTAAAAGTTCACGACTATTAGGCCAACACGCAACGATAATCAGACGGAAATGGAAGACATACTTTTTCATACTCTAGGAGTTGTCCAATGATTAGCAAACATGAAACTAGCCATTTGCCTATTGCAATATTTTCGTGGCTTACCCTCAGAAAATAAAAATCTCTAAAGTTTAGTTGCACAAATCTTCCCTCACCTCTGAAACTACAAGTTCAAATGCATGCTTTATTTAAAGTCTTTGAGTATTTGTTGCACATTGTAACTCACATTTAATTGGCAAATTGTTGACATGAAGTCGCGATTTTTATGTGAAATGTCACTGTTATTAATTTCATGTAACGTTATTGTGTTCCTAGACTTTTGCAAAAATTAGAAGATATTGAATACCTTTTCTTTGGTGTATTTTTCTTTTTTATTTAATACTATTTATATTATTGCTTAGAAAATTGTATCTTTGCTACTATAATTGAAAAGTTTAAGCAAATTAAATGTATGTAGTTTAAATTTATTGTTGCGTTTGGATTAAAAATTCTTATACGTGAACTGGAAGTTTTTCTTTAAAATAATGCAAATAAGTAATTGCTAGAGTATTTCGGTTTCTGTACTTTGGTTACTACTACTCCACAAAATCGACATATTTTTAACTTTGAGTTTGTTATCTTCTAAAATTACCTAATATCATTAACATGCTTTGGTCTTTTGTCCGATTTCACGAGTATTTTAATCAAGAGTATAAGTAATATAAGATTTTGAATATTATACATGGAATGCACATACCGGCTTGTTTAATGGCCTATCAACTCGTATTGATTTCCAGTTGAAGAAAGATTACAATCAATCTGTAAAAACATGGCATGTTTTACATGTACTTGTAAAGTTTAATCCAGCTGAAGAATTCCCGTAAGAAAGTGCCATAATTTGTCATAATTACCCGATTTAAAATTCACCGCATTGATAGGCATGAAGATGTGATACTTTACTCGTCAATTCACACCCCCGATCCTCCCTCTTGATCGCCGCCATCGCGACCAGAAGTGTGAAGTTGCCGGAGAATAGCGGTTGCGTGTCCTGCATACGAAAACTTCAACGGGGGTGTAACGGCTTGGAGCAGTCTTCTTGTACCCCCTCAACCACTCTGGATTGATCATATTAGTACTAAATTGCATTGCTTGCAGACTGTGTTGATGGCTTTTTTAGGTTTCGCTTACGATTTCTTCTAGAATTTATGGAAACATGGAATTTTAAAAGCTGAATGCCAACTCCGGCATCTTTCACAGGCTTCGTTAGCTGCCAGACTCAATTATATATTGTTGCTGCAACTTTAAAACTAATTTACTAATAAAGCCGTAGATGAAAGGCTGCTGATTGCCCAAGTTATTGTGTAATGCAATGCCAGACAAAATTCTGCGATTTTTATGAGTTTTACTGCCACAAGACGAATTCACAAAGAGTTTCTCCATATCTATTTATAAATGTTATCTTGCAGGATTCTCACGGTGCTCCATCTAGAATATAAAAGGTCTAGGAAAGCGTGACAAGACCTTCTTGTTTAAGAATCGCCATTAAATCCCTCTAAAGACCGCACGTACTCTGCTGGTTCGGTCTGGGGCTCTATGACTCTAACGCAGGATTGACTTTTTGTGGTACGAGAAAAGGTGTTCTAACATCAAGCCTTCAATTTAAAAAAGATTAGTTTATCCTACGTCCGAGTCACACACAGTTCGGGTTTAGCTAAAAAACTATTAGAGCACACGCTATTAACGATATTTATTAATAGGAATGTTCACATAAAATGCGGTGTATTTTTAATTTTCCGTTTATTTATTTTCCAAACCACTCTTACAACATTTATGTCTATCGTAAAATTATATTTAACAGACGTAAATCATGTTAAGGCCACCAGTGATAACCAATATCCTTCCACGGTCAGATCATTTTAAATATTCGTTATCTTTACTGATTAATAATTTTAACTAACAGTATAATCAATAAGTAGTTTAGTTTTAGAATCGCATCATGTAGTAGAGCCCGTAATTCATCATTCCATTTAAAGACCTCGTGGTCGACAAGGTTCTTTAATCAAAACCGGGGAATTGTTAAGAATGGATCACGTTTGTTTGAGAATGGAAATGGAAATCGCATAATTCTTCCGAATCCTAGATCACCATTTACTATCGAACACCACATTTCTCAAAGGAGTCTTTACTTCGTACTAAAACGATTTCTTTCATGCTGACACTTTCACGTATTTGAAAATACGGATGTCGCTGATGGTTTATTCAGTCCCAATTGATTTACACAATTTTATTCTTGAAGCAACTGTTGCTGTTTTATGATCATCATTTTAATTGTTAGAGATTTCTCTTATTGTCTCTCCATTTGCTCAATTGAAACTGAAAGAAAAAAAGACTCTCTAAACCTAACCTGATGTCATCTGGTCAATCTGAGGATTTACTGTTTGAATCTACAAAACCCTAGGATTTAGGGATTCTGCTTTAACTTATTCGCTTGGTTGTTTTATTCTGTTTTGCAATGGTTTAGGAGGTGTTGTCGTTAATTAATTAATACGCGACGGGATTTTTCCCAGATAAGCTTTGTGAAATATACCCGCATAGATATGACGAGGTAATATCGAAATCGTTATTAGCGTATTTTTCCGACACTGATTTAAAAAACAACGCCAGATAACCTGTTTTACTATTAAAAACCACCCCTCTGCGGAATTAAATACACTGACTTGTATTTCCTGTTGTACTGACTGCTGAACACTAAATGTTTCAAAGTAAATTAAAATAGATGCATGTGTATGTGGTTTTCTGCCCATTAAGCCAGTAGCTGCAACCAATAATTAAAGAGAAACGTTTGTCTTTTGGAGCTAGTCGCACGTCGGCGTTACCTCCCATTTCTGGATTTCGAACTCGAATTAATGGTCACTCAAATAAGCTAACAAACGTTTGGAGTGAAAGAGAGAGACGGTGTAAAGGGCGCTGGAAACCCCATCAACTTGATATCACACTGATATGAAGTTATAGCCCGGATGTGGTTAGATTCACTGATGTGATGTTATCTACAAACCAATACATATCGATACCAACGTTTTTTTTTTTTTTTTTATTCAATTACGTCCCCCAACAGGCACGAAGGCCCAATTACAGGGGAACGGGACATCTTATTGAGACTATCGGCCGCTAAATCGCAAAGGGTTGTAAATTTTCAATCTACTCTTTGTATAAATCACATCAACAACATACTTAGATAAATGTTTATTAAGCACAAGTCATGACATATTCATATTTTCGTAGAAAATGCATGCTGGAGACTATTTTTGTTGCGGTATTTCGGATGAATAACCGGTAAAAATAAAAGTGTTCTCCTCAATGGTGCGACCTGCAGAAACAGAAACCACATGGCCAATAAAATGAGGTTATGAACCGTTTACGCAAAATTTGTAATGTTTAGACGGATATTCTGATAAAATAAACATCGATCGAAATCAGGTACTTATTTTAAATGGCGGATTCTTGAAATATATTTGGGATGTGTGGTTTTCTTCCATGCCTACAAAGGATATTTTCTAACTTATTTTATATTCCTTGAAGATTTATTTTCTCTGTCGGCGCTTGCTTCTAATAATAATAAATTTGATATTATCTAAAGTGCAACGTGAATATTCGATATTCCGTTACGCATATCCGACATGAGTCAGTAGCTGACGTTATTAGTTAATTTTCGTAACATCACTAAGATTTGTATATATATTTAATTTTTGTATAAATGTTTGGAAATTTTTAACGCAGAACTATAGTAATGTTGATCTATAAAAAAAGTCTACCGCCATATCGTCGCAGTCACAATGGATATACAAAACATCATTACTTAACAATAATCTAATAATAATTCTAACTAAGTGCGTTTGATCTCTTTATTTACATATTTTGTAACTAGAGTAGAAATTACTCTTATATGATCTTGGGTCATACTAGTAGAGTTTGTGCAAAAATAATTATAGCAATAAAGTTTTACATTATAATGAATAATTTATAGATTATACTGAAATAAAAGACCTATTATTACATCATGTAATAAAATATATCGTGTATGGAATGTACAATTGAAACAAAAATTAATCGAATTTATTATTTCACTGAAAATGTTGCATATTCCAAAAATAAATATTGTACGGAAATTTCTGTACTTGAGTTATTTATGATAAAATATTCAAGTCAATCATGTTTTCCAACCTAAAAGCAATCTACTAAAAATTATCAAAGAGTAAGTAATACGTGACTGTGTAGTTATTTATGTTATTCTCACGCACCCATTTTATGTGCTCATAAATTGTGATATTGAAGTTCCTAGCAATTAATATCTAAATATGGTATAAATAATGATATATATTTAATGGTAGTAATAATTAATACATGAACTAATTACAACATACCATACCTAATCGTTAACCCAGTTAAGTAGTATTAGTAGATTTAAAATTTTTGTTTATTTAAATCAAAAGTCATTTTTATATCTCTGTGTTAGGTATTGACTTGATTTATATCATTGTGAAAACAAACACATTTCATATACAGTTATAGATGTTGCATCCGTTAAATGTTTCGTTTCCTAGAAATGTGTCACTGTTTCAATAATTTATTCATCTTTTAAAAGGCAAAAACAATCAAATTTTGACGTTACATATCGTTGTTTTCACACTAGTGAGTAATTTTTGTTTTTTCGGTATTCAGTTGTAGCATTATAGACTTAAAACTAATGATTTCATTGAATTTTAATTTCCTTCAAGAGTACGTAGTTCACAGAAAATATACATACGTGTGTAAGTTAGTTCCAGAGTAAAATCGTCATCCTGGTCTCCGTTGAAAAAAATATACCTTCCTAACTTGTTACACGTGTAACAAATTTTACTGTAAAAACATTTTTGTTAGGACCTGCTATTTTAACGTTAAATGTTAATTAAACAGTAATTGAGTGCAGACCGTCATTATCGATTTTCCAAATATTAAAACTGTACCCTTTTGTGGTGAGTATTTTACCATCTGTTACTTGTAATCTAAATACCGTGAATTTATTTTGTTTCATAATACTATAGATGCCTAGAAATCCATATATAACGAACACCATTTTCAATTTATTTAACGTTAGCACGCATTTCTTAATTGTGTGGTATAGGTATTTTTTGTATAGTTTTTAAAATCACCTGTTATTTATCATATCTTAAAAGTTATGAAATAGCAGCCACAAAAACCAAACGCTGTAGAAATCTGATCCTCTAAATACAATGTGAAATTTGTTATAGGAAGATTTTAGTAACACAATAAATAAAGACAACTAGGACTTAGTTAGATGTCAGTTCTTAAGGCGTGTTTCGGATTCAAAGAAATAATTTATCATTTGCTTATGCATTTATAATGTAACTTTAAATAATTCCGATGGGAGTAAACGATGTATTTTAAACTGTACTTAATTCCAGCAATACCAAAGCACACAACGCTGACGGTAGATTTGTATTCGTTTATTCCACTGAACTTAAATTAATTATGATAATTTTTACATAAATTTTGCTCTTCAGCATTAAAAATTCTACATAATTCATGTGAAATTTGTCACTGTCTTTTTGGTGCTTCTGTAACACTAGACCATTTCTGCTTTCCGAGCACGGTGATTTCCTAGAGTACAAAATAGATCTTCCATTTCCGTCTGTTTGTCTGCCATCTGCCGTATGTCGCCCGTGTCGATTTTTATTAGATCGATAATCTCCAAAACTACCAGATCCACTGTTATCAAACTTCAAAATATGTGTGTTCAGAATATCGTGGAAGTAATATTTATGTCTTTGTTAAAATGTTGATCAGAACATTAAATTCACTAGAAACATAATCAGTGCATTCATATTGTTGGATCGGTTTCCCCGAAACGTTCTGTATACAATAATACTGTGACAATTAGTATCATCGCAGTCAGACACTTTCAGTGCGGAATGGGACTATTTGGCGCGGCCGACTTGGCGCGGCCAACTTGGCGCGGCCGACTTGGCGCGGCCAACTTGGCGCGGCCGACTTGGCGCGGCCAACTTGGCGCGGCCGACTTGGCGCGAGCCATTTTGGCGCAAAGCCAACTTGGCGCAGGGACACTTTGGCGCAAGCCATCTTGGCGCGAGCCATCTTGGCGCGAGTACGTCAGTATATAATATAAAAAATATTTATTGCTCGTACTTTGGTTGGCACCCTGTTATTTATGCTAAGTGTAGGCAACCAAATACACATTTTAATTCCCACAAATTCTAATAACTAAATGATCCACGGAGCAAGAAGTTCCACGTTTAGGAGTATGTTTATAATGGGGTGCAGGGCGCGAAGCGCCCGTGTGTCCATTAAAAAGTCGACATTACCCCTTCCCGCGTTGGAGACTATAAAAATTAGGTTATGCTAACAACGGGTGCAATTTTTGTATATTTATATCTATTTTTCTTGGTACAAGTTCATTCGCGCCAAGATGGCTCGCGCCAAGATGGCTTGCGCCAAAGTGTCCCTGCGCCAAAGTGTCCCTGCGCCAAAATGTCTCGCGCCAAGTCGGCCGCGCCAAGTTGGCCGCGCCAAGTCGGCCGCGCCGAATTGTCCTAGACCGACTTTCAGTGTGCTACAATTATTAGTAGGATGGTGTACGTACCGCTATTAAAACAAATGTTTTCAATGGAGAGTAATTCAAAAACAACCGTTCATATTTTGGGAGTTCCAAACGTTTGCGTAATATTTTGTCAATGCGAAGAAGTGCGAACTGACACTCCGCGCAAGACCAGGTACAAATAAGTCAACAGAGTGTGCATCTAACATAATACGTTCGAATAAAAGGTAGTGGCGGAGTCTGAGCGATTAAATTATGCATGATACATTAATGAACTTAGAAAAATAACCTCTACAAGAATCTCTAAAAAAAAAAAATAACAATCGTATTTTTACTGCCCGACCGTAAATTACTTTATTAAAATGTCACCCTATCACAAAAACCTTGTGAGAAGAAATCATGATATGTATGGAGTCACGGTTCTGACAGTGAGAAAAGGACTGTTTAAGCTTTTTAGACCATATTTCACGGTGGCCAAACCTCCTTCGTCTCTGAGGCACAACGTAGCGGTAATTATATTATAACATTACCCTACGTCCTGAATTTCGAAATAATTAAATAAAGTGTATCTAAAATAATCAATAAATTAATAATACCAGCTTAAGGTTTTTGACGTCTGGAATAAGCAATCCTAGGAGATATCGAATTTGAAAGAAAATAGATAACTGAACCATTTCTGATATAAAACGATAATAAATGGACTTTTTTTGAAATACTAAAATTAAAAAATAAAATTATATCTCGGATATTAAAACTTCTTTCTATTAATCATTAAATTTTTCAATATTTTTGAGATTACGTATAGATCCATTTTTTGAAGGCGACGAATTAATAGATGTCGTTTCATGTTTTGTAATCCTCCCATCATGAAAATTTCCAAGAAGTTCTGCCTAATTACTGCGACAATTTATAAAATTTTGAGGGTAGGTACATGAAAACTTCTAGTGTTTAATTAAGTGTGAACAGGAGAATACATATATTACGTTGAATATTCACACTTAAAGTTGGGAGAAAGTATTGTGAAATATCGTCTTGTAAGAGATACATGTCTTACCATTCTGAAGATAATGTTAAATAAAATTTTGAAGTAGTGGATCTAGGAGGTTTAGAAATTGTCTCCCAAATACGAGACAAATAGAAATTATTTTCTATGCAAATTCGAAATGCACAAGAAAACATAAATCTCAAACATCCACCAAAATTGACAATCCCATTATGATACAATAGGATTTTGATAAATTGATCTTCATTAATAAATATAGAGATTTTTTGTTTCACGTTTTCTGTCTATATTCTTATAGAATGAAGCAAAAATTTAAATTATGGCAAATAATGCTGTGATCTATTTGCGTCAAAATAAATAACAGGGTCGACCGCTTCTAACATAAGTCATAAGCCCTTTACATATTTGAGAGTCTGCGCACCGAGTTCATTACGTTACGTTATAATCACACGGTATGACTTATAAGCACACTTCGGCATGACGGAAGTAATGCTCATTGCCTTCCTTTCGTCAGCACTATTGTAGTCATGGCCTACAACGTCGGAAATTCCTAATAACAATTACTACTGTTTCTAGGTTTTCCTCAGTTATACGAATTTTCCTAGATGACAAAATTGCTTGATTTAAAAATGACTGTCAACATCACATTTTTCGTGATGATGTTGATCAGATAAACCCGAAACTGTATCAAACGCCACTGAGGTTGAAAGGCACAGGTGGTCAGCCATATTTATCGCTTGACGTCGCGCTGTCATAATTAATATTTGTCTGATTGATTCCCCATCACTTCGGCTTTGTCTAAATCTGCTTATAACTTATAACCGTATCGTAAGCCTTATAATAATATAACGTAACGAAAATGCTCCACCGATACGCGATTTTAGAAAATAACGAATCAGATGATCAAATACGGTGTTTCCGTCTGGAATGTTTACGTTGACAACAAAATCTAACACCAGAATATGCTTTTTTATGAAAGTTAATCGCCTTTTTCAGAGATTAATACATAATAAAATCTTCAGTCACCTTGTTGTCGTTGCTCCAAAAATTTTTCTAAATCACTGGTGATGACAACACCGGGTGAAAATTATGGATAAGTAACGTCAACCAACAAAAAATGAGGTTAAGTTGTTTCTGCCATATTTTTCCAGCGTATAACGTAACAAACTATAGGCGCAAAATTTATGTTTTTCTAGACTATTATGTTCATACGATATCGTTTTATAATGTATGTAACGACACTGAAAAAACGGTAAGTCTCAATTTTCTGAACACAGTTTTGTTATTCATGTGCTAAATTAATTTCTTCTAACTTTTCTATTTTATATTTATACAGTAGTACAGATTCCATCGTTAATATACGTGTTTGTAGTTTTCAAACTCTTGTCCAGTAAGTAGAGCACAAACAGTAAAATGAAATAAATCTTCCATAACTTTCACTTGAAGTTCAAGACATTTGAATTTCTCATTTTTTCCCGCAAATAGTCTAATGAAAATTCTAGTATTACTATCAGGTCTGCGTTGCTTTTAACAATTGGAAGTCGCATTACAAAGTACAATTAAATTGTTACATACTGAAGACGGAAGAAAACTCCCTGCATTTTTGTATTTATTTGTTAATCCGTGATGCTACTAAATAGTCCGAGTTACCAAGATTCTACTGTACTTCGTTTAACCATCGCTGAAGAAAAATAAGAATGTTTTACAATGTCTATTTTAAACTTTCCAAGATTTTTCTATTGCACAAACATCATAATTACTACCACATAATATACCTACGTTATTTGCATAAACTTCGCATGTAACTAACGAGTGATAATTAAAATGGTAAAGGTCCCGTTTGCAATGATTGCAGCCTCATTGCACGGAAATATTTTTAAACAAATACTGAATTGCATTAATAGCACATTGGACACTTCTGCAGTGATGTCATCGGCAAACAGTTGTGGAACTTTAATGTGTTGTAGAAAGAGGTTAAGATGTTGGGGTGGCCGGAACGATTTGTCATCATTCGACGCACGAGTTGGCGGCTTAAAAGCGCGGGGTGAAAAGTTGCCGGTATGTTGTAATAGGGGATGACCTATGACACGTATTTAAAATTCCGAAAGTGTCCGGAACATTTTGTTTGAAAAACAAATTTGCAAAATAGAGTAAAAGTTTGTAGAGCGCATCTTCTTTGCCCTTCGTCGCTTTAATCTACCGTTGCCGCGTTGCCAGACTTAGAGGGGCGTCCCAGTTATGATATGCAAATGCAGATACACCAGAGATCAACATTATAATCAACTTCTCAACCTTGTCTTACGACATAAGGAATAGCTGACTTTTTTCAAACAAACTTGTATGATTTATTTTCATAATTGCGGTATAATGGTCGGCGCTTTGTGATATATTTTAGCTGAAAACACAAGAACGCTGTTCTAGAAAAAAGACAGATTTAAAGGTTTTACTTTAAGCATTAAAGTGCGGGTGGTGCGAGTCGCTGGAATTCTAAATAAAAATATTCTGCGTAAAAACTGTTTTTATTTTAAAACAGCGTTGATCTATCACTGTTATAACTAGTTTATTTTGAATCTAACGTTATTCAAAATTTTATTGGTAATATTGCGTATCTGACAATTTAATTTGAGTAGGAAATTTATGGACTGATTTAATCCTGTTTCTTAGAATATGAAAACGTAGCTTTCCCACTTCCATCTGTCTGTCTGTGGGTGCTTTTATAGATCTTGTAGAAATTGTTGATATAAATTAGACAATTTATTTACTGTAAAAGTGTACTTTAGAATTAAATTTCACGACGTAATCTCAAAATTTTGCAAAGTAATTCTAACTCAAAATATTGAAATTAATAACTAATATAGCTTTATATACCTTTAGTTGATTAAGCCACTCTTATTTTGAACACTACACATGTACGTTTGTAAAAAAATCAAAATTCAACAGATATTTACAGTAATTTATCTCACCAACTACAGTGAATTGTTTTCAGGTTTTTATATTTTTCGTACGCATAGATTTATCGTGAATGTAGTGGTAGGTTGCTAATTAAATTTATGTGTTCTTCCCTTTCAACATTTTGATGAAGTCAATTCAAAATTTTGAAAATCGGAATAGATAAAAACGACTTACCGAACTTTCCAGAAAGTGTCCGTTATTAATATTACACTGTACGTGTCCAACTTAATATATTTGTCTTCACTAAAAAGTTGATGATGGCCTTAAAAAATATCATTATAAAAACTTCATTTGAGCATTGGATGTCCTTTTACCTGTAGTTTAATAATTCGTTTCTATTTTCATTTCAAAATTTGTAGGAATGAAATCGGAATAAAAGAACACTTTTGTGTAGAATTAAATGTTGCAATTTACCCAAGAAAGTGATAACTTCACACCAACTTTAGATTTAAGAATTTTGGTTATTATTACCTCTAACTGTTGCTTGCCATGTTACAAATAAATATTTATTACACAACATTAAAGAAAACTAATTACTTACGTCTAATTTTATATCTCCTAAAGCCCACCTACGTATTTTACTTAACCCTATAGTCTGAAGACTTTAATAATGACGTTACAAAAGTACAAAGATGTTAATTTATGTGCACATTTTTTTTACAAATTTTATGAAGGTATGATCTTTTACGTTGTCATTTTTATACATGTTTTTTTCTTGTTCAGTGTAATTAAATACCTTTACATTGTCCTTTTTTAAGCCGTTCTATTTAGATCAAATTACAAAAATGACCTTTTCAATGGAAGATACAATGCGTGTTTCATTACTATGATATCATATGTATGGTGCAGTTGAGTTTGAAGTTTAAAGCTTGAAGTATGCAGTTTTGGTATTTTTCATTGACATTTTCCTTAGTCCAAAGTACTGGTTTTTCCAGTAAATACTTGAAGTTTTAAGTATATAAGTTACCATAAATCGGACAACTACCGACTTCCATAAAATTAATTATTCAAGAAGACAATATGCGTTTGAGGTTCTTGATTGTTTTGAAAAAAATAATCAAGAAATATTGATAACAACGTTAAATAAAATCTTTTTGTTAAACAAGCCACAGATTTTTACGTCCTTAAATTTGGTTATAATTGTACGACCAATTTTTGAGTTCCGGCTAAGTAAAGTCAGAGTCACATAAGTTAGAGATGCAGATACTTGACTAAAAACTACATAAAAGTGCTCAAGATATCTCAAAACACGCAGATTTGTTGAAATCTTCACACCAAAATTTTTGACGTTTTTCAAACTGTCACTGAATATCAGTGTTTTGTGAATTTGGTGAAACTAACTTACTAGTTTAAAACTTATAACCAGACTTCGGCGGCGCGGAAGTGATGATCATTGTCGTCCGATTGCCAGCACTGGTGCAGTCGTGGCTTACAACTTAGGGAATTCTTAATAACAATTACTACTTTTTTTAGATTTTCCTCAGTTACACGAGTTCTCCTAGATGTCAAAATGCTTTAACAATTAAAAATGACTGTTCAACATCACAATTTTCGTGATGATCTTGATTGGATAAAGCCTGAATTGCATCAAACGCCACTGAGGTTGAGACTGCACATCGATCAGCCAAATTTATCGACTGACGTCGCGCCGGCGTTTTTAATATTTGTCTGATTGATTCCCCATCACTTCGACGATGTCTAACTCTGCTTATAACTGTACAATTTAAAACTGTAATTGTAAAAAGTAATTTAAAAAAATATCTGTGCAGTAATTGGTGGAAACCATGTTCACGTTTAAATGTTTTCAATAAGACTACTCTAGGAGCTGTTAAACTCTAGGAAGTGAGGATATTCTGTGGCCGTTACATGTTGTGGTCTATAAATGACTATAATCTTAAATTGAACCAACCAAGTGTTTAGGTGAAAAAGCTTGACAGAAACGCAAAAATACGGTTACGATACGATGAAATCAAAAACTGTTTCTTTTAGCGTTGACTTTGGTGTCTTTGTCAAAACTGAAATTGCGGAATTGAATGAAAAACCTGAAGAAACATAAATTTTGCTCGTAGTTTTATGACTGACATTTATTGATGTTTTATGTTTCAAATTATACTAATTAGTACTAGGTAAAACTTTCTAAACACTTGTCTTACTGATTGTCGCCATATATTATATAGTGATATTGAGCTTCTCACTTTTAGGTTTTTTTTCTGTAAATCCAGAGTTAACATAGTTTTCTTAGTTTGTACGATGGCAACAAATGACACAGTGAATATGAGCACGGGACTACTAATTAAGCACTATAAGCTAAACTTTGTTTATATATTACTTTTTAGGGTTATGAATTATGTCAGAAACTTAACCATTGTTGCCAGCCTAAATGTCATCAAGAAACATTGTTACTATAGTCTTTGCCATTTCTATTGAAACACCACTTGTTAATGGTAAATTTGGCAACGTTCATATTCAGACAATTTTCTAACTAAAAGCCGTTGTCGATTAACCGAAAGCTGTTACCAATTGCTGAATTTTAAGCAAAATCAACAGGTGGTGTTTCAATAGAAATGGCAAAGACAATAAGCCAATTAAATTTGCAAATTGTTTCATAATTTTCTAGTGTATTTTCACAAGAATTATGCATTTTTCTTCATAGGAGTACTGCAAACCTAAGATCTTTTGCGGATAGTAAATTTACTACCTAAAAGTAAACTTTACCTGTTACAATTTAATTTTGAAAGAACGACTACACTTGTCTGCTAATCTTCAGCACATAAGAGAAACACAATGAATGCTAGACAACTCGTTGGAATATGCTGTACTAATGAGATCCAACAAGATCGAAACTACAGTCTACAGCTTTCCAACGGGTTGTCTAGCCTTCGGTGTGATAAACACTATGCAACGACTACACTCTGGTACGATGCAATTAAGTATTAAGATTTTTAGTTATCATAATATCAGATTCGAGTTTAGACTTGTCTAGATAATGCCAACATAACAAATATTTTTGTTGTCTGTTCTGTAATATAGTAACGTTATATAGTATGTTAACAAGTAGTTTAACCGTCCAATTTTGAAAGTGTCCTGCCTAACGTGTTGTGGATTAATCTCTGTCGTTATTTTTCGAATTTAATAAAATGTTATACATATCAAATGTAACATTACAAAAACTACGTCAGTTAGTCACGGTAGCCAACAGAATAAAAAACATGGCCTACTAACATCCGAAAAGATCGTGAATGTCTTTCATGGCAGACTTCATTTTCTGACTGTTGTACACGTGTTTCTTTTTCTATTATTTGACAAATTATGAAGACATGCATAATGGGATATGTTTTAAAGTCATTTTGAAAAAGTATTTGCCCCAAATATTTCTTGAAACGTAATAAAGTTCCTTTTATCATGTAGAAAAAAATAACCTTTTAAAAAAACAAAGTCGTCATTTCCGGACCAATCGTGGGCGCTGTGATCACTTTTGGGTTTCTAAATAAACTTTTTGATAGCTGCTTTGTGCGTAGCAGCTTTGAGATAATCTCGTCTTTAATTTGAGATAGAACACCCTGCATATGTTATAAACTTACGAAACAAAAAAGTAATTTCGGAACCGTTACTAATTCATAAGGTATTAAAAGTATCAGAACCTAAAATAACACTGGCATTTATTATGTATCTCAGAAGTACTTAATTATATAGTCCAACAATACGTACAATTATATCAATAATTTATATACAAATCAAAAGAAAGTCAAATCAGTGCCTTTAAAGTTTGAGTAAGATTGTAAGTAAAGTTTATAATAATCAACATTTATTTACAAAGATAACTATCTATTTAATGAAGCACTAAAGTTAAGTGAAAGAGTGAGAGGAATCATACAAACGAAATATGCCAACATCGGCGAATAAAAACAAAATATCTTTTTTGCAGAAGAAGCCAGAAATCTTGACACTAGTCAGTCGTGTATTAAGCAGAACTGTCATTTGATCCTAACAAACTTTAAGCACAAACAGAGAATTTTGTCGACGTCTTAAAAATTCATTATTAAGACCCACCACTGACCCGGAAATGACCGGCATTCAGGCAAGACTTCTATCATTACGGGTACTAAGACCAAGTAATGATATGCATTGATTATTATTATTATTGTTATTAACATTGTGGAAATACATTTTATTGGTGTGCATGTTGACCCCAAATTTTTGTTCTAATAATGTTAATGAATTTATGTTATATTTTTTATGCAAACTAAACACTGCATAAAACGTTAGTGCATAATATCTACAGATGATAATGACCTAAAACTTTCATTAGCTTCTACAGTTTTTCTTAGCGCTACCTACATGATTTCAAATGAAATCGGCAAATAACAAAGCTTTCGTTTACACGGTTACATAAATTATGACTTTTTTTTCAATGTAGCCTTTCGGTATGTATGACATATTGTTGAAGGTCGGTACAAATGAACCAAAAGGTGAAATGTGTGTCCGGTAAACAACATTGTAATGTATACATAACATGTGATATGTGTGTTTCACTGTAACAAGGGTACAATAAAAAGCACACACAAACAGTGGAGAGGAGTCCAATAGCAAATTAATGGCAATGATGTTGTTGAAAGATATCTGCGTAAACTTACTTTGTATTGCAGGTCGAAAAATCATTTAAATATACGACACTTCAAATGGCAACAATTCAATACTGTTACATTCCAGATTATTTTCGTATATAGTTTATTAGTCATAATATTAAACATTTTCTTTCTATAGAAATGGTGGATGCGCCGGGACAGTCATTTACTATACAATAGTTGATTGTTGTCTGTAAAATGGGATAACACTGCTGTTGGGAATATTATAGCCATAACGACTTTTACTAAGATTAGAATCGATTATTAAAAAGTATAATTATGTTTTACCAACGTTTTTGTTGATCGCCGTTGATCTCTTGTAGTCACCTTTTTGTGATCTTCTGGTCCATTCCGACACTTGACAGATCTAAACCATTACCAGAAGAAGTGCCTTATTTAAAATATGTCATATTTAAATCGACAGTTATTTTTAAAGTGATTAATTTAAAAGTGCTGACATTAGTAATTTAATGAACAACCATTTATAAACTCTTTTTACAACCTACCTAACTTGTAATTCTTTTCTGTTTACTTTCAGATCGACTCAGATTTAGTTTTCGAAAATTTAGAGCAAACAGATATAGCAAGTCACGAAAATCATCATAGGATAGCAAAAGATACGTCCAAAAATGAAGAAAATTCCGTAGATTCTAGTCCATCAGTGGATGAACACTGGTTATCAAGCACTGTAAATAGAATTAAAAGGCATATTAACAGCTTTCTTTCTACAAATTCAAAAGTAAATCATGCGGAAAGGAAAGGAAAATCGTCGAAAGTTCCTAGAAGCAGAAGCAGTCCGCGCAGCAAACGAAAAACGTGGAGAGTCCGCAGACAGGGTAGTCAAGAAGAGGCTGATGAAGAATATGATGATGAGGATGACGGTGAAGGTGCAGAAGATGATGATAATACTTATGATGAAGAAGATGTAAGTGCAACATTTCTTTTTTTAGCAGTCAGGGTATTCCGAAAAGTTTGACACTGCAGATTTTCTACGCTATTCGGACACAAATGTCAACCACTGTCCCAGTTGCTTTACTAAAAAGCAAAGTTCTAAGTTGTGTGTCAAACAACAATTGTAAATAGCTTCTCACCTAAATTTAATTGGCCTCCAAAAATATTTAACAAATTTTCCTCTCTTATGCACTCTAAATTTCCGGCAAACAAATTTTATCAATGGAAATTAAAAAAAAAGTCGTCCAGTTGGCGCAACGTCATAATGAGAGTTTAAACCCTCGGCTAATAATAATTTGGAGCTAACTAAGGGATGTTTTTTTTTTAATCACACTTTAGTATATATGTGTACTGATTTTTTTCTTCCAATAAGCACAATCGGAGCCACAACATCTTGGACGTCATTTTTATGTCATTTTGAAAATTTTGATGTATTGTCACTTTGACGTTTGAAGTTTAAAAGATTTGTTACGTCGCATCCAGTATCAGTATGTCCGCAGTATCAAAAATAACAAAACTGAAAAAAAAAAAGTTTACAGTACTGTTTCACAATTTGTACCAGTAGAATTATATTGATGTTCAGGATTTTCTGGTAGGTGCATTTGTCAAACTTTTGGGGTTACACTGATTAATATGTGTACATATGGTAGTCCTGATTTTAATTTAACACTATGTCAAGTTGGTTTCCGGAAATATGTTTGTTAATATTGTGTTTTACTTAATGTGAATTTCTTTCTTCAGCATCAAACAAGTAATACAGGGTGTAAAATCAATGAGCACAATTTATTTAAATGTAATCTTTTTATGTGTCTCATTTTAGGAAGAAAATGAAGAGACGGATAACCAGAATGGTGAATATGATGTAAGTAGTAGATTTTCGTTTCGGAAAGTAGCTTAGTCTCAGTTTTAACACTGTTGCTTTTCAGGATGGAGGTGACGAAAATGAGAACGAGGTATGTTACTTTTTCTTGTATTAGGCTTTACAATCAGAGTTTATCTTTGAAATTACGATGCGACATATATATTTTTATTCATAATTTTATTCTCGTCCATTTTTACTTTATACTATTTTTTTCTTTTTTTCTTGTATTTCGGGACTCGTGGGCATAACAAATAAGAAGAAGTGATGTCTTCTACGTCGACAGTTTCGGAGTTTATTTTACCGCTTTTTCAAGACGTTCAGTTATAACTAAGACGCAAATGGTAGTTATTATTGAACGTCTTGAAAAAGCGGTAAAATAAACTGCGAAACTGTCGACGTAGAAGACACCTTTTCTTCTTATTTGTCCACGAGTCCCGGAATACAAAAAAAAAAGTATATATTTTTTTTAATAATCCAAGAGTTGATTGAAAAATAACAACGGTGTCATTTTTAACATATTACGGTGTTGAGATATTCTGTGGACCGATATATTGAGATACGTGTTTTTTTGTGCCATTAATAAAATTTAATTTTAACAAACAATGTTTATAAAAAAATTCTAAAAATATGTAATGCAATTTTCAATTGTCTAATGTCTCTTAAAAAGTGAAAAATTGCAATGACTATCAACTTTAGACATGTAGTTAGACGTCTTCACAAAAAAGAAAGGCATTAAAAATACAGTAAGATGCAATAGTAAAATACAGGATTTTCTGTACAAAAATTTATGATTTTTTTATAAACACTCTGTATATTTAAGACTCAATTTTATTGGTACCGCAACAAAGCCTCTGTTTATCTCTTTATAAAATATCTCAAAGTAAATATTAAAAATAACTCGTTTTTTTGTAATAATCTCTCGCTTCGTAAAAAAAAATCATGACAATTGGGGTAACGTGGCAACATGGCATCTGAGTTTCAGAATAAATTATGGTTATAAAGCCTAAGAAGAAGCCAATGAGAATATGTAACAATAGTATTAGTGAGTGTTCTATTTAAAAAACTAAATTGTATATTACACCTTAAAAGAACATTCTGTATAGTTGAAAATATTCTTTCATAGAGTATATACAAAAAAAAATGTAGGAAATAAATTACACTTTGTGTACTATTTAGGGCTGCTCGTTACTTTTACGTACGGTGTTGTCCGCTCAGGGTATTTTCATTTTTATGCAGTATCCTAAAATTCCTTGTTATTTTCCAACCATTTTTTTTTTCTTTTTTTAAATTGTGTATTTTACGTGTGTCCACTTCAATAATTATTATGTAATTCTAAACTACACTGAAAAACAAAAGCAAAATGTTTGAAATAAGCTGTAATCTGAATTAATTTAGTATGAGGAAGGAGACCTAGATGAAGATGGGAATGGTAATGGTGAAAATGGGGGTAATGAGGACGAATACGAGGATGAAATGGTAAGCTCCAAAACTTATACCAAGATCAGTAAAATATATTTCTTTTTTTTTCATTTAGGAACCTGAGAAAGGAGACGAAGAAGAAGGCGAAGAGGAAGGTGAAAATGGCGAAGATGATAATGGCGACTATGGGGTAAGCTTTTTTAATGCTGTTGTATGTACTTATATACAGAGTGGCTGCTGTCACAAAAAGCAAATATTGAAAATATAAATTTGTAGGAACTTTCATCATAATTATTTTAAAAGATGAAACGCCAATTACATGAATTTTATTACAGTTGCTCTTCAAAGTAACAAACTGTAAACTGATTTTCATGTGACAATAAATACTCTGACTATCAGCAAGAATTTATAATTACGCTAAACGAAAAATGAAGCAGACAGTAGAAAAATAACTCACAATCCTAAATATAAATTTACTTTTAAAAAGCAGACAATAATTGTGTTTTACTTGGTTATTTGATGAAATTGGAGTAAAATAAGACTATTTAGGTGCTCCCAAAAATAATAAAGTGCTAGACGCACCAGTCACGTCGAAAGTGTGACTCCTGAGAGGAGTGAGGCGTCAGGAGTTCACTGTTTACCAATACATTTTAGTACAGTTTCGAGCGTGCTTTTGGGGGTAAATACAAATTCAAAAATAAAACTTATGGGTATTTCAACAAAATTTATTTAATCAGTAGACTTCTCACACGTTCTCGCATTTCGTCATGTTTTTGCTACTTCACAAAGTAATCCTTAAATACTGTAGTTTAACTCACTGATAAAAACAGTACTGTCTAGTTGACTCGCGAAAACGGTTATCCATAGAGTCACGAATGTGTACGACCACATCACGAATAGAGCATACGGTCACGTAAGACGAGTTTATTTTTCGTTTGTTTATGTGTGTCCCAAACAAAAAAGCAGCCACGTAGTCTAGTAATACAACGTCTTTGGGAGTCTCCTATTTGAAATCTGTCTAGGCAATCAAAACAACAAAACTTGTTCAAATATGTATATGCAGTTCAATAAAATTAGTTTTTTTAATCATTTTACGAAATTAAATCAAAAAAAGATGATTGACAACCTGATGGGCAGCATAAGTAAAACTTCCAGTTACACAACTGTGACTGTCAACGAAAAACAGAATCCCTTTCGGAAGGTTTGATCTAGAAATTCGGTGGTGTGAGTGTCGGTCAGCTTTTGCACGTTTAATTTCTTTCTTTGATTAATAATACTGGACAACTTGAGTTATTTTTTGCTGTATATATACCTCAAAATACATTTGTTCTCAATATTTTTATAGAATGGTGAATACGACGAGCATCCTTTGCAACCAGAAATACCAAGAGTAAGTAAACATTTTGTCATATTTTGTGGAGTGTATCAAAAAATTGTCAACCATTACCTCAAATTTTTAGCCGTCGCAAACAGAAGCTACTTTTGTTGGCGTTTCTGACATTATACCACCCAGTACAGAACAACAAGAAACTACGAGTGTTACTGTAAGTGTATCAAAATTTTAATTACAACGTGCCACGTAAGTATGAAAGTAACGTATAGTTACTAATAAACTATATTTGCAGGAGATTCCCCTTATTCAGGAACCTTCGCCAACAGAAACAGAAGTCTCCGTAAGTTGGGCGTTGGGATCAGCTTCTAATCCACCATAAAGAATCATGTACACCCTGTATATTTTAACTAACATTGCCTACTTATATCGAATTATCATGATCTTTATCTATATCTTTGTGTGCATTTTCAAGCTGCCTTTACACCCTCTTACAACGCATTTACATCATTTCTGCGAGCATTTGTCTATGTTATGTGTCTTGTTGTATCTCATCTTATTTCTCCCACTGTTAATATTGCTTATTAATCTATTATCATGTTACAGGAGGATCAGAGAGGATTCAACCTTTTCAAGGTTAGTTACAGGTACTTTTCTAAGTATATTAAATCTAATCAAATTCGCTTTTTACAGCCCGAAGATAACTACTCTAGTCCAGAAGCACGCAACCACACTGTGTAAGCAAATACTACTTTTCAATAATCCTTAGTTGTAATTGAGTTATTAGAAAAAATATTTTTATAAGTTAAGTAAAACCCGTAGTGGAAATTTGTCTATAACTTTTTGAATTGTCTCTTGTTGGTGATTTAATTAAACACATCATTTTCGAAACTAATAACCTGATTGTTCAAAAGTTTGATGATGTCATCTAACCTTTGTAAATCTCGCTTAAAGTTTAAAATGTAACGTGCTCTTTTATTTGTGGTTTAGTAATTTTAGTGATACGTACATATACAGATTGTAAAAACATAAAATTTCTGAATATATATTTTTCAGTTTATTTTGGAAATCTATACGAAACGATTTTTTTTAAGTTTTGAAAATGTACTAATAGAACAATTCAAATTCAATTATTGATTTTCTCTAGAAAGTTAAGCACGTCATCGCATAATTTAAATTAAAAAACGACTTGTTAACCATAATTTAAAAACATTGTTAACTCAGTTTTGTTTGGAATTTATAGTGTGACGTTCTTTTTTATTTGTGGTTTCATATTATGGTAGTGATAATATACAGGTTATATAAAAAATAAAATTTGTAAAATTATGTTTTACGGGTTGGTATGAACTAAATGATTGTTTGCTACGTATTTCGGTAAAATAGTCACAAAAAAATATTTAAAAAATCAATGGTTCATTCCCCTTAGAAAGTTAAAGACGTCATTGCAAAAATCTGCTGAATAAATAATAATGAATGAATGAATTGACTAAATGAGACACGGTTTATTTAATTTTTTCAAAGTTTTGGAAACAGGATACTTTTTCTTGTTTTAATATATTGACGTAAATTAAATTTACATAGTCGACTATTAAAGGTTGTCCAATCAACTAACGGGATTTATTTGATTGTGCTTCAGATGCAAGGGAAATTCTGTCAAATAACTTTAGACCAGAAACAGGAAAGTTGCACCCACTTTTCATGTTGAAAACGTCATTTTAAAATAAATAATATTAAAACTTAGAAAAATTGTAAAGTGGTAGCATGATTTTTTTTAACATTTTACTAATAAGACAACGTATGTCACGCTATACACGTGTGGTGAAAAGAATGTCTGTTACATAGGTCAACCATACATTCAATTTGTTTTATTAAAATATAATAAAATAATAAACATAAAACTTCCTATTGAAAATCTTTAAATTGAATCGATTATACTCGTATATTTTACGCTTTTCACAATAATGATGCTTCATAAGAAATACCGATAAGTGGCAGTTTGTAGTTTTTTAACTTTTTATGAGATATAGTAAATTCTGGTTTTTAATAAATAAATAAATTCAAACATTCCTAACATTTTGTTTAACGTTTCATGACATAATCTTTTGCATAAATAAACAATGTGTACGTATAAGTTTCGTAAATACTGTTAAATTTTATTTTAAAGGCCATGTCATAAATATTTTAATAGTAAAATGACAATAGATGCTTTGATCATGTTGAAGGAGTAGTGTCTTCTCAATTTTTTTAATATCAATTATGTATATTTGTTTTTCAAGTGCATCTAGACGAAGTTTCGATTATTCACTATTTTCCTTAATTTTTGTATTAAAAGTGCCTTATTAATAAATTAATAATGAATTGGGAATATAGGTATTGCGATTCCCATAGTGAAAAACTAAAACGTTTGCACATACACATACAGCCTTTGCTTAAAACCGAAAAAATAATGTTCTTCCACTAAAAATAAACTCAAATGAAATTAACAACAAAGAAGTTAACGGGTAATTAAATGATTTTAGGTAGTTGGTAACAAGATACTCCTCAAATATTACAACGGAATTAAAATAAATCTAAATGAAATTAATTTAATTAGAACTTTTAATATTTGTATTGCATTCTACATACTTTAAGTAAGTTGTAAAAATCAGCTCTGAGATAATATTCAAATTAGAATGTAATTACCATATGATCCAACATAAAGTTCTTTAGCAGACCGTGCAGCTATTTGACACTTTATTTGACAGTTATTTGATCGTAACTGTCAAATTGAACAAGGAACGCGTTGGTGTTGCCAACATCGTTATTTTAAAAATAAATTTCGTGACCTGCTAGAGGACTTTCCATCATATCGTACTGTTTTACGTGTTATGTTTGTAGCAAAAAGAAATCTGATTGATATAATGTGTATCTATACTTCGTTAAAATCTCAAAAAATCTAATTTTAAAAGGTTGAACATGGAAGAATGATTTAATTATACGAAATAGAAATATTTTGAGAAGCCAGTTGACAAAAAAATGTGGATCAAAGCGTGTTGGCACGACACTTATTACAAATACATTAACACTATAACATTTAATACCCCACAACACCGAAAACACAAAAGTTGTTGACGCGTTTCGGCAACTAGTTGGCATTATCTAAACACAATTACATGGTTTATTTAAAACAATTATCGTGCACTGGGTGGTTAAAGTGTATTCCAAACACGTTCAACATTTGTAATTTTTTTTCTTCTATTCATAAAAGCGATTTGCTACTTACAATATCACTGACGAATAGATTATCTAATAGTTTTTATGTCTACCACTTTAATTTGAATAACAACATTTTTTACTAAAAATTAAACCATGTCCTTACAACTTAAAAATGCCGACGAAAAATTCAGTTGCCAGTTTATTAACGCCGAACTTTTCTTGTCTCATTTAAACGTCTATTTATTTGTTCTTTGAGATAAAGTCATCCAACTTCTTGGAGCGGATTACTAAACACACTAAAAAAAAATCAAAGAAAGGTGCGTGTTATAGCCTCGGAGGAAGATTATAAAATTAACTATACAAAGTTCTTTTCTTAAAATCCGTAAAATTATGAAGTTAAAATTATAGGTGGATTGCACTAAAATAAAGAATCACAACAGACTGCTCATTGAGGTGCGGTGTAAGATCGACTTCATCAAACTGTTTAGAGAATACATTTCATTAGCTTCACAATAGTGTTAGTTTAAAATTTCAAAACTATGTAGTCCATATTTTTTTACCAACATACTATAAGCAGTCAAGAACGAAAAACCAGTATTTCGTGATTTAGTTAGACACCATGAAACATCAGTCAAACAATTAAGTATACGTCACAATTTAAAATTTATCCAGAAAATACAATTTGCGTGAAGAAATTCTAATATCGCTATTATCAGGCCACCAGCAATACACCGACCTGTATTGCAAGCTGCTAGTTTATTATGGAGAGAAGCGGGAATGAAAATCCAATGGTGCCTTAATAACACGGTCTTTTTTTCTTAAGAAACTGCACTGTGGTTGCAGTGTCAGATGACGTAAGCAGTTTCACACTTGTTGAAAGCTCAGTCGCAGAGACAGAACCGCGAAAATTTAAATCGTGGCGTGCTAAAAAATTAACTTATCCATCAAGATCTGTCTCATGAAAATGATTTTTTCGTTATATTACTGTTTCTATAACATTTTACGCTTTAATTTTAGACTCTAAAGAGTGTTAAGGTTGTTTGATGTTGTCATTCATAGACAGCAATTTTTTTTTCATACAGACACGCAAATATCGCTTATGTACCGCGTGATTACAAAAGATCGAATTGGTTTTGAAAAATCTGCCACTGCATTTTTAGTAAGACTTTGCCGCTTCCTTATTTCGCCAAACATTTTATTACAATGTAGGCACAAATAACATAAAAAATACTGTGTTAAGGAGTTAAGATCACCAAACTTTAGTTGCATTCAATTAGTCATTCTTACAAGAAATGTTCAAAGTGACCACTATTTCGCTAGAAGAATATTTTCACGCAAGTTGGGTTATGATGGACATTTATGTCAGGTTATGAGTAGTCAGCAATTTTAAAATCAACTTTCAAATAACTTTAATCAGCAAAACTAAAATTTGGTGTAAGTTATCATCTTATACTTATACCAATTTTTTCGTTTTCGTAAAAACTTTAAATAAAAATTGGAGGTTAAACATGCAACAATTTTTCAATGTCTAGAATAACCTAAAATTTACCAGAGTTTCAGTTTTCCGATAAATTGTTAAATTTTTTGACAGACATTAAAGTGAAACAAAATTAATGATTTCAGTTTTTCAGCTAATTCAGAAAATTATAGGTACACATTTCAGGTTAAATCTAGTTTTACAAAAATACAAATTTTCATGCTTCTAAAATTATATTTCTGTCTTATTTGTAGGGTTGTACCTAACAGTCTATTTGACTCTTAGTTTTTGAATAACAGTAAATAACTGGACACCACTAATAATTCTAACTAAGTTTTGTTGTATCTTTCAATAATTTAAGAAAATACTATTATCTGATCAAACGTTTTGAATTCTTCATTGAGCCCTATTTTTGTTGTTACAGATTTTTAAGTCGATCAGCAGGAAGTTGATTATACTGGAGTTTTTTTTTTTTTTTCATTTGGCTTGAAAATGTTTAAATTTGAACACTATTTCGGACAAAGCTCATCAATACATGGTATTATATTATTCCTGCATTATTTGAAATACTGTTTGAGTTCAAAATCTTGACTGGAATCTAATCAAGTATCTGGATTTTTCAAAAATTACAATTTCTATTTAATTAATTCCGATATCTTTAGAAAAGATACTTACAAAAGACAAAAATACGCCGTAAACAATACAGCATACTAAAAATTTTGAAAAGAATTGATCTCCGAAACATTAACATTAATATTTGTAATTAACTAAATTAAAAAAAAAGTTTAAGTATTCGAGAATTTCAGTTTTTTTTTCCAAAAATTATTACGTTTGTGTGCAGTATGTTGCGCGACCAGGACTGTTTACCATTTCTTGACATTTTTATTACACTTTTTAACCTATCAAACGTTTGAGTACTGTAAGAACTTCGAAAAGCTTAAGAAATTAGTACCACCCAGGGGTTTTGATATTTAATAAAATCCTATAAATTAGTTCATTTCTTATAACAATCAAGAACAAAATATTATTAACACCTTTTTGTTTCGTCAGCGTATAAAAAATAACATTAGTAGTACTTAATTAAAATCTTTATTCGTAGGTTTGGAGATGACGATGAAGATAACCTAATCACATCGGGTGAATCAAGTACTGACGGCCCTATGAGACCTTTTCCTGAAACTGGAGTGCCTCATCCTGTATACTACCGCGTGTCATTCACTGTGTCTGAACCATACTTACCAGATTTCGCTGATCGCAACAGTTTTAGATATAAAGATTTCAGCGATGAACTGGTAAAAGAGATTGACAACTTATACGCAGAAACACCTGGAATACAGACAGCTACAGTCATCAAAATAGAGTATGCTTCCAGAATTATTTATTTATAGGAGATTTATTAAATTTAACGTTGTTTTTTTAGGAAACGAGAAGCAGATACCTTTACGTCAAGAGTAACTATTGACTTAGGGAGTGAAGGCTACAGTAATAAAGAAGTCATGGAGAGCATTCTCCTTGGACATATAACACGTCACCACCGACTAGGAAGGATTACCGTTTTGCCCGAAGAATTTAATTTTAGAGCGTTTGAAGGTAGTTATATTTTTTGTTTAGTTTTATTTTGTTTGAGTTTGTTTGGTTTATGCTTACTTTTATTTTGTTTGATCAGAAAGCTCAAAAGTTATGTGTGGCATTGATCAGATACCTTGTCATTCGGGTGAATGCGTTTCCTCTGAAGCCCGGTGTAATGGAACTTCCGAATGTGCAGATAATTCGGATGAAACTGGATGCGGTGGTATGTTTTAATTTTTTTTTGTTTTCTTTTTTTTTGAACATGACGTTTAGTCTAAGTCAAAAACGAGAGGGATATACGTAAGGTGAGTTCGTGAATTTGGAGATTTAGCAGCAAAGCAGGTGTCGTAAATATTGTTTATTTTTGTGTTTAAATAAAAGCAAACTTCCACATAGGACCCATCTAGATACTTATTGTATCACGTGATAAAAACCACACATACATTTCTCATTTTTTTTTTTAATATTCTGCATCACTCAGGGGTCGCAATAAGCGGAATCATTTATGTATTACAGTTTCCATCATACATGTTTCTCAGAAGTAAAAAATTGAACCGTTTTTTGACAGGCAACAAAAAAAATTGTAAAAATTTAATTGTTTTTCCACATCTATTGTATGGCAACTAGATATATCTCTTTATTTAGATCATTTATATTCTTTCATTTAGTACATATAAGTGTTTTATATCATTGTAATGGTAATTAAATGATATGTCAAAATCCGTTAAAAAAGCATAGGGTTGTGTCCCGACGCCGACGTTGTATTTCCAGTGTACTAAATTAGCTTCTCCCTTCAAGTTAAAATGGTGTCTGTAAAATTTCAAAAATTCTATCTGTTCTCAAGATAAAAGGCCCCGGAATTTAATCTCGGACACCCTCAAAAAATCTACTACATAATTATAGCTACCCTTTGAGGAAGATTGTGTTGGCACCTACTATTAATACAAATCTCAAATTCACGTATAAATAGGCATAATTGTTTTAAAATTGTTACGTATTCGCTACATATATGATACTGGAAGACATAGCTTTGTATTTTGGAAATTGCTGTTAATACCACCACTGCGGTCGAAATATTAAATCGTAGGGCATCAAGTAAAAGTGCTATAAATATTTGTAATACATGATAATTGATTTGAAAGAGTAACTTTTTTGGATAGTTTTTACATTTAAATGAAGTGCATAATTTACGTAAATATTTTTGGACTTTTTTGCTTGAATACTCACGATATTGTGTCTTCATTTTTCGATCGTTTAATATTTTCCTTGTATTTTTTGAGCTTTGAGTATAATTATTTATTTTTGTTATTAATTAAGTGCAATTTTAGCTCGGCAAAATGTAAATTGCCTTTAGTCGTATGTCTGTCTTGTTATTTGTACAACCTCTGTAAATATACTATTTTGTAAATATTTAAATACATTTGAAATAAGACAAGTGCTCAGAGAAGGTGATTTGGGACTGTTCAATTTATAATTTTGTAAACCTTTGAGCAAGTCTGGTGATAATATTTCTGTACGGTATAGAATGGCTCCGCTGTTCACACAGTAGCATCCTCTTATTTCAAATACGCTTTTGTTAATTTGATATTGCTTCCGCTCTAATATTGTTTGTCTGCAGTTTTCAAATCAGTGTTTACTTACTATGTAGAAGGTGGAGGAATTTTAAGTACATACTTGTAATTTTTTTTGTAATAAGTCATTAGTCTAGTAATTAGTGCCTACCACTTTTAGTATATTTTAATAGGTCGACTCGTCTTTGGTCATGGTAAAAAACATGTTTAAAGGAGAGTTTGTCCAAAAATACGTTTTAATTTAAATTAGCTGAATCTTTTGGCGTTGAAATCACTAACACTCCTTAGCCAGTGCTGAGTGCAATAGATTATACGTTTTCGACCATAACAAATTATGTGTTAAACTCAATATTAGTTTTTCTATTCTCTTTGAAGCTAATTTGTCTCTGTACTATAATTTAGAATTCAACAATACTGGTTGATAATAATTAATTGATAAAATTTACTCCATAGATACAACTTGAATATCTTTACAATTTCTTTATAACTTCCAACAGTTTATTTCAGATTTCCTATTTTGATGAAATTCCTTTACGAAGACTACAAAACGTACCGGTAACATTCGGTAGATAAGAATCATAGATCCCTAGATAGATTAGACTTTTTCTAAAGACAGTTCTATCTGATGCACACTTTTACATGTTATAAATGTTTCATTTATGGACTTGTTTTAAACTTACGTACATATGTCTTTTTGAATGAAAACCTGAACACGAATCATTCATTTTTGAAACGGTACTTTATTTTGTAAAGCGTGTCCACAAATGTTTCCGGTATCAAGAGCGGCTTTGGCATGTCAAAAAATGTGCTTCACTGTTGCAATAAAGCGGCAAAATAATTAACAAAAAACAAAGCATTCCAGAGCCAGCATTGATACAAGAATCATTTATTGACACGTTGTATTAGTCCAACGTGAACCATATTGCCGTGCCAAAATTGAGGTTTTATAAAATCCCATGTTTTTCTTTTTGTGCAACGGTATTGTACACAAAACAGACTACATTTTCATCAAAAAATCTTAACTTGAAATTAAAATCAATAATATAGAAACTGTTGTGAACTTAACAATTTAAAAAAATTAATACTTGAAGCCTGGTGTGCTTCACACGCCCCACTGATTTCGCTTTATTACTTATATATTATATACAATATGTCTAAACAAAAACTAATCAGTAAACAATTTTATGTAATAAATTACAAATAATTTTTGTTGCAAACTCCAAACTTCTGGTGAAAGATTATTCCCAACATTAAATTAGATTAATAACTTTACTGTAAACGCTTCTAATGGGATTTTCGATTGTTATATATTACATTTTTCCAGTAACTGCAGATGTTTCGGATTTTGTTTCTATTGTAGTCGCTCTATTATTATTTGAAATATGGGCAGGTACGTAAATGGTAAGATGAATAACATTTCAATAAAAATGGAGTCAAAAATGTCATTTTTAATTTCAAACTATTTGTTGTAAGTATATGTAGTTTATTATTTTTCGAAAATTGATATAACATAATTTTTGCGGAAGTACTTCTCTAAAGATTTTCATCAGTAAAAGAAACTATCTAGTAATATACACGTGTTTTAGATACTTACTCTTGCCTAAAAGTAAGTGAGGATTTTCTGATGTTAAATGGGCAGTATTGGGGTGTGTATATGTAACCCTATCCAACATTTGATTAAAAATACATTATATGTAACTTTGCTGTTACAAAAGTCCTGTAAAGGTGGACAAATATTTTAGTTTTGTAAGAAAAACGTTTATATTAAAAATAGATGCATGCAGATGGATTATCACGTGAGCGTTTTCATTTATAGAACTTTCGATTTTTCTATTTTGATTTATATTAACTCACTCAACTTGCTGTTAAAAATTACCTGTTATTACAGGTCCATATCTCAAATAAGAAAGTAGTGATTATTTGGAGAAAAATGTGAGATGTATCTGTACTTTACATTGATTTTTTTTTAATTAAGTTAAAATTAAATTTAGTTTTTTTATCTATGTTAACCAGATGCTAATAATTAGATCTAACGTTATTTTTTAGTAACGTTTCAACGTCGTGATATGCAATGTTATTAATTTAGTAGCCTAACATTTTTTGTATATAGATTTAACTACAAGATTCAATGTGCTGTTCTGGTTATAAGTGTTATAACGTAAAGAATAACTTCATAATAACAACGCTGCTTATGGTTAAAGAGATTCAACATAACAAATTTAACAGTATCATCACAGGCATAAATCGAATTAGTTTAATGTATAGAATGACCAATGTGTATATAATTTGGTTGGCCGGCAAATTTTATATTTTTATTTGCGTCAAAAAATTATTGATATCGTCTCATTTTTGCATTAAACTTCTAGTTATACATAGTTTGGCAATAAATTTGTACCTTTTAAAGCTACTTTCACCTGATGGTTTAAAACTACTATATATATAAACTGACTTATGATAAACGTTACATCGTACATATCTCATAATTCATAACTCACATACATCCTCTAAAAATGTTTTCGAATTTTTTTGTAATTGAAAATACGCCTGTATCTAAAATATAGCTCTTATTCACATTTATTCAAATGATGTATCACGCGACCTGAAAAATAAACTTGGTTGATTTATTAAAAACTCTTCATCAAGTAGATTAATATTCCTCGATTTTTTCACATGTATAAAAGAAAATTCAATTATTGATAATAAAAGTCTGGTCTAAAACATGTAAAAAAGTGTAAGTCGAGAGTGTCAACTACAAAATGTATATATTCTAATTCCTATCAGTGTCATTAACCATAACTAGCCACCACATAGATATTCCTCGTTAATTTTTAAATTACGTTTTTAACAATTATAACTGAAAATGCTTACAGTATTGTATGTAGTTTTGCAAGTATATGTATGTTTTAAGCTCAGTTAAGTACTTAGATGCTTTTGTAAAAATGTATGCACAAATGTCGCAGTTTTAATGTTACTAACAAAATTGTTACAACTTTCGTTACAATTCATTTCGAAAGAAGGAAATTTTACTTAATCTCCACAACATTTTATATACAGGGTTAGTATAAAGTCCCGGAACAATTGAATAACTTTGTTATTTGAAAAACTTTTTAACATGGAGAATTGATTACAATATTTTTCCTTTTTTTATCGTTTTCGGTTTGACACACAAGGTCGCCCACTTTTTTTTAAGGAACACCCAGATTTTTTGACATTTTCTTATGCAGGATAAAAAACTAAGTTCAGAAATTATCAACATATTTATTTCTACTGATACAAAAAATAAAAAAGAAACAGAAAACACCTAATATTATAAAATCACGTTATCTTTGAAAATACTAAAAAATGATAAACTATGAGTAGGATTACACTAAATGTTCAAAGTGTTCTCCGTTTACAAATTGGTAGTGATGTAATCGATTAACAAAATCTCTCAATCAATTATGTATGATTTTACAACATTAGTAGGTGTTTTTTGTGATTTTTTGTATTAGTAGAAATAAACATGTGGATAATTTCTGAAAGTAGTTTTTATTCTGCTTCAGAAAATGTCAAAAAAATCTGGGTGTTCCATTAAAAAAAGTAGACGGCCCTGTCTGTCAAACCGAGATTGATAAAAAAAAGGAAAAATGTTGTAATCAAGTCGCCATGTTTAATTATATATCCAAAGCAAATTTCAGAAAAAAAAAGTTATTTCGACCATTCCGGGGCTTTATACTAACCGTGTATATTATTTTATATTCTGATCCCAATAAGCCACGACCAATGCATCGCTTTCCTTCTTTCGTTCATGTCTTTGTTAATTTTTTAATTTCTTTTATACAACCGTATCCACTTGTCTCGACAGACACTTTCGTTGATGTGCCTACATCAGCGTCCTCAACAATCTCTCCGACAACAGAAGAAGAAGAAGAACTTGGTAGTGGCTGTCGTGCTGATGATGCAGTTCGTTGTGCTGATGGTTCACGTGTAATTTGTGCCGATCAAGTTTGCGATAGAGTAAAAGATTGCGACGATGGAAGAGATGAAGCTGGTTGTCCAACTGAGCCCACTATCGGTACCGAAAAGCCAAAATCTAACAGCTTATTTGGTGCTGGGATAATATTTTAACTGCTGTTATCGTTTTTTGTTGTTGTACTGAACTTTTTTTCGAGTTTTCCTACTAAATATTCGAACTAATATTATTCATCAGTCTACCATAAATAATATAGTTACAGTAAAAATCATAATTAAAATTTTGCCGTTAACGTCAGATTAATAATACCTTAATTAATTAATATTTTAAGTTGTGGATTCATTTCTTTCTTTCCATTGCCACTTATTCACACTTTAAAAATGTTTGTTATTAATATTAATATTTAAGTTTATTTTATAAATCGTTGGTCTAATCCAGTGTTTTTTCTTTTGAACAGCCTGTGCCGAGGGAGAATTCAGCTGTGATCTATCTAGGTGTATCCCTGTCAGCAAAAGGTGTGATGGTTTTAAAGACTGCAGTGATGAAACAGATGAGAGAGAATGTATTGGTAAGTCTTTTTAATGTATGACTTATCTCTTTAGTTGTATTATTAGTTAAGTATATTAAATTCCATTCAATGATGACCCACGACTATAACAAAAAAATTGAAAACATGATTGCTTTATTGTATTGTAGTAAAAAGTCATGCTAATTTTGATTTTTAATATTTATTTGTGTGTGTTTTTTATTTTTCAGTGTGCCAATCCAACGAAATCAAATGTGACAATAACTGCATTCCACCAAACCGACTATGTGACGGAGTTCAAGACTGTACTAACGGTGTCGACGAGAACAACTGCCCTCCACCAGGTAAGTAATAAAAATGAGTCTGATCATCGTTCTATTTAAATCCTTCCAAACAAGTAATTGATGGAACTGGGGAGAATAACCTCCTCAATTAAAATTGATGTGTTTCTTATTGCTTTTAGAACAGAGTGCAAGGCAAAACTAATTTGTAAACCGACCACACATTGAGTTCCTCTAGTCAGCATATTTGCATCAGACTACTTACGAGGAAATTGTTTTACATAATAAAAAACAACCTATAAAAATAAAATTTAATTTGCAGTAGTTGACCCAATGATGCAATGAACTAATAATAACTCTACAGGATATTTTAGAATTCTTTGTACTCATATGGTTTACTTGAAATATGCAAAGACAAAATGTTAAATCAATTTCAGCGTTTAATTAATTTTAAATTAAAAAAAGTACAAAAATGTTTCGCAAAGAATATTAATAAAATGTGTTTAAGCGTGGCTTAGTATTCTGTTATACTTCAAGCATTTTCTGGACTACCTAGATATGTTACCTGTTATTAAAGCTGTGTTCATTATTCTTGTAAATTAAATTCCTAGCATATTTTAAATATATGTTTCTGATGAAATAAAAATCGATTATCCTAAAAACTACAGCGTCAGTCTTTGTTGCTAACGGATATCTCCAAAATATAGTGCAAGTTTTGTTTTAAATATAATTCCGTTATTCACACATCGTAAGATTTAAATCATCATTTCAGAGAGAATCAATTATTATTATTTATCTGGCATTTTTCCAGACTTGACGCTTAAACTTGGTAGTCAACGGGGCACGCTTCCAAAACTCGATTGCTATATTATTGAAAATATGCATATATGTTCATTGCGTACGAATAGATTTTATTTTTTTTTACAACTTCATGCTGGTCTATTCTTTCTGAAATTTCTTGATTTCGTTGATAGGGTGGAAATAATTTGCAGCACAGCTACTGTTTAAGTCTACAATATATGCTCTCTGAGATATGTGTTTCTAATTCTTTTCAGTTGTAAACATTTTGTGAATATACATAATTTTGGACTCCAAAAGGCACCGTTATTGCTTCCACATTTTAAAATATTTAGGTATGGGTTTTATATTTAAAAATTAAACAAAAAAACTGAAATACACTTTACATTCCTATGACATGAGGTGCCATATGAACCTTATCATATAGAGGAAGATTTTGGGTATATATTTTAACTGGCGACGGGAACCGAAATTTAAAATTGTTAAAAACGTTAAATTAATTAGGTATAAATATTTTTGTGTTATATTTTAAAAACGATTTTACAATAAATACATAAAGCCTGGACAAAATTATCATTTCCATATAAGCAGTTTGAATTTGGCTTGGGGGAAATATGTAGAGCATAGTTTTCTCGGTTAAATTCTAGCACTTTGTTTTCTTCGTTTTAGGTAGTAGCAACTTTTTTGTGGAAAAATGTGTATAGAGGCTTTTTCACGGAGAAGATACACCAAAGTTAATAGAAATTTTAATGAAATATCCTGTATATTTTTACATTTTTGTTACATGTAAAAATGATGTTAGATGTAAGGCTTCTTTGTTTGAGAATTTCAAAGATATTTACATAAATATTCAAACTGAAAGCCGAGAACCTGTTGAACATTCTGCAGTTATCATAGAATTATTTCGGACCAAACCCTGCTTTAGTTTATGAGAAACTGCAGAAGAACACAAATCTGAATTCTTTATGGCTTAATTACGATTAATTTTTTGTTTAGTTTGTTCTTTTATTCATTAATTTCTTATACATCCTAAACAATATAAATGTGTATTTAATTCCAGTTTTGGTGGAAAATCTTTGTACTTGCTATAACTCTCAAACACTTGTTAGCTATTTATATATTCCTTCATCGTTTGCCTATTTTACTAAAAATAGCGCTACTTGCCTCTTATTATCGTTATTATTTTTTTATTACAAAAAAAACATGGAGTAGAGGTCAGCGACCTATTATCCTCCGTAAAAATAGATCCAATGTGATAGGATAGGCATACAGTTTACCACCATCGGCAAAGAAAGCGTGTTTTGCGAAATTAAACAAGATAGACCTTATATATAGAGTGTTAAAAGCAATGGACCAAACACAAAACCCTCCGAAAGACTATACACAACTACCCGTTCACAGGATAAATCGCCTGCTATGACAGGCACCTACGACCATAAAAAAATAATTTAATCCATCTGAACGATTCCCTTTTTGCAAATTCTGGGCTAAAATTTCTTGAAAACACTCATTCTTTTTGCATCGAATCACTTAGTAATATCCATGTAGGTACTTTTTTTTTCAGATAAATTAATTGAACGATTTGTATCTAATTTATGACATTTGGCAAGTTCTTCTTAATTCTATTTATTGTCTGAAGGGGGATTTATTTTTAACTGCATCATCGTCAATAAAGTTCTCGTCGATCCTAACAGTAAAGTTTCACTTTGTCTTGAGCATGAGAACATGACTTTTGATATTGTATCCATGACAGTTAAAACTAATTTTTCAACAGGTGTGTTTTTCTCCACAATTTTCTTCTGTAGAACAACATGTAAATTATTTACACAATGACCACTTGAATTTTGTTGTATTTAACGATGTTGTGTTTTGGGCAGCGAATTGTTTTCAACAAGTTCGGTTGATCGAAAACGCGACTTGCTTATTTTCGAAACGAAAAAAAATGTTTATTTACATTATAAATTGCTTTCCCATAAGAACACTATCTGCTTTTTAAATTGTATAAACTTTTTTTTGGGTAAGTATTCTTATTCGTGGCAATATCCTCTGAGTTATGTTTAAATGAATCGTCGATAACACTGTTTAAATTATCACTGATGATATAAGTATATATTGTCCTTGAAAAATGTTATTAATCTGTTAAATTTCCATGTCTCAAATAACGTCGTAAACAGTTTCCCCTAGGCTTCAACAATTCGACAGAAATTTGTACCCGTGTACAATTCGAATGATTTATGTGGAATACTGCGCGTTCCCATTAAGGAAATATTAACGTAGGGTTTAGAAACAGAAGAAATAAAACGGTCGAGTTTGTATTATCCTGGGACAGTGATTTGTCGCTGGGACTCCGCCTTGTGATTGCCACCCCCTGTTGAGAGGGTAATATGTCCGGATTGTAATCATACTTTATTCATATTACAATATGGCGAAGCTCTGAAATAGTCGCCTAAACATGATCTGGTCAAATACCGAATGTAATTCCAGCTTTTTATTTGGTTGCGTCATGTGATGGCTTTTTTTATTCGCGCCCTTTTACTGCAGATTTTGTTTGCGCAATGATGAGATCAGTGTTTAAATAAATTTTATTACTTGAAACCTTGCATGAGCGTTATTTGTTATGACCCCAAAAATTTCTAAATTAACTGTAAACGTAAAGTTAACGACACATCAAACTGTATAGCTTAGATTTCAGGTATTTTAAGTACGATAAAGTAAGCAAAACTTTCTTAAAATAACTATGGATGCAGACGGGAAATATGGCAATAACTTTTTGATTGAGTAATAAGGAGCCAGAGAAAGGAAGAGTTTTGCTTAATTTTTTTCCAAGTTAACTTGATTTTGTGCTCAATTGGTTACACAATGTGGAATTGTTAGTTTAATTACTATACAAACATAACAATAACGTACCAATTTTGTTCAGTAACGGATTACGTAACTTGTCATAAATACTTTCATTAATTATTGTTGCCATCATTCGCCAAGTTTAAATCAGTTAACATGAGTTTTATAGAGATTAAGAAATTGTGATAAATCCCATCACACAAGCAGCTTTTCAATAAAAGTAGTGTAGAACTAGTATGTCTTCAGGATTTTGAAAATTTAAGCATCATTTTTTCGTTCGTGTGTATCGAAAAAAAAATAACGCAAAAATGTTCAATTTTAATGATAATATTATTTCATTTGTTTGTTACAAGATTTACTGCTCGGTATAAATAATTATTGAAAGCTTTTTTTATTACCTAGGTATTTTAAAAGTGTTGGAGGTAAAGTATCGAAACTTTCTCTGCATACATAATTACCAAAAGAACGAGAACTTCTCAAGTTCTTGGATGTACATCTTGCGGATAAAGCAAACTGTAATTTAATATCAAAATCGTAAATTATTACACGTTCTTACTAGTTAAAAGTCAGATTTTACACACAAACTCTTGCAGGACGTGAACCAAAATTGGTCATTATTACATTCCAGCAATTAAAAAAAAAACTTTTTTCTATACATTATAGGAAGACTTAATTAATAATTTAATTAAAACTAAGTATTAATTTACGAGGTCTCCCGTCTCAGTACAAAGAGGTAATATTTTTAATCTCTTATTAAGTACCAAATGCTTAGAAATTAATAGTTGTAACAAAAAATTAAAGTAACTGACAATTAAATATATACCATTTGTTAAGGATTCTGGTAGTGTCCTAAAACACAATACAAAAGAAAAGACCAATCGATTTATTTATTCAGTATTAAATAATAGTTAGCTCTTATTTTAAGACCTTAAGTTATTTATTATATGCATATTCAACGTGTAAGAACTCTGGATTTATAACCACTGTATAACCAAAGAAAATTTGCATTAAACAACACTTAGATCTAATTAACACATAATATGAATATGAATAAAGGGGAAATTTAATCTATAGTGTTTTCATTGAAACCTGCACAACTTATAGGATCTGAAACAATCAAGTTTCTTGCTCTACATCGGAATAAAGAAATTACATCATCTGACCAAAAAATTAAACTCCACTCTCATTCCACTGGGAAAATTAGTTTTGCTTTGTTTATTAGAAACTCTCTTGACATGTTATCATAGCAACTTCAACTCACTGTTATTATGCGATATTCTTTTATGGTGTAATTCATCTAGTGCATTTTTAAAATTCAGAAAAAAGATTTAAGGATAGTTTGTAAAATTAATTCAAGAACCTTTTGTGAACATTTTTTTCAAGCTCTAAATATATTAATACTTGTTTTGTTTATCTACTGTACTTTTCGTAATCAATCCAAATTTTTATTAAACTCTGACAATCATTGCTAAAATACAAGAAGTCGCAGTCAATTAACTATTCCTTATTGCCGCTTGCAAATGACACAACAGTTGGTAAACTTTACCTCCGTAAAATTGTTTAATGCTCTATCCTATATATAGAAATTGCTTTAAAAGTAGAGTTTATCGACTTTTATAATGACGGAAATTTAATGTAGATATTTTAAGTGTCTCTGTATATTTTAATATGTTATATACACTTATATAAATTTCTGACGAGATTCAGTGTACTTGTTTTACATATGAGCAATTATTTATTTTTACTATATCAAGAAACATTTTTATCCAAAATACTTTTGTCTAATTTCCGACCATGTAAAGTTGCAGTTTTATCCTGTTGTCAAAATGTTAAAAAAAAAATAAAAATTTAGCGATGAAAGGTCAAAACAAAAAAAAAATATTCCTCTTTGAGCACAAATACTTAAAAGTGGAATCCGAACCTTCCGTTGAGCGCATGAAAATGCACTACTAATCGCTTTGCAAGTGGTTAGTAATTGTATCAATTTTTTGGATAAACAATATAAAAAGAAACTACCACCGTTGAAAAGTGAAAATTTGAATGTATGCTTCTCTAGCGTTACTCTTTGAAAATATTGCTCGATTTTAAATAAATTAGTAAGTACTTTAACTTAGCCAAATTAGGTTAAGTTTGTAGCATGTATTTTACTTATTAATAATAAATAAAAAAAAATTAACACCGAGACGCATGAACTGACATTTTTTCTGTCATTTAGTAAAAAATTAGGAGAAATATTTTATTGTGGTCAATGGAAATAGAGAAATATTTATATTTGGTTGAAAGAAATTACCCCCGTATTTTTGGGGAATTTTCAAATTTGATTAATTATTTTTGTCACATTTTTGTATACATTCAACCAAGAACAGAAAGTTTGCTATTAGTGATATTTTTAAAAGTAATCTATTCATTGAGCGGTATTATCAATTTTCTTATAAAAGGGTAAAGTGGCATCCATAAATCTACAGTTTTTAAGCCAACTTCGATGTAAAAATCATATCCCTGTTATGTATACATTTTATAATAATCCTGTATAACCTACAACAGAATTTCGCAGGAAAAAATTTGTGTTATTTCCAGCCTCTAACATTTATAATATATAGAAACATATCGACTTATTGTAAATTTTTGAAGTAAAAAATTTGATACAGCATCTTAATATAAAAAAAGACTATAAAAGAGTGCTATTATACACTGTAGACTCAGTCTCAGTCAGTGTTAAACAAATAGTGTTTTGAAAAAATGAGTTTTATATTTTGACAATACACAATTCCGTGTCAAAATCATCCATCACCATTTAACACTTTCTGGCAGATAATAAATTTCCTCGTGGTTGCTTTTGGTGCATAAACCATATATATTGATAATACAACACGCAAAATCAATTGAATAAAAAATTTGGTAATTTATTTCACATCACTACGTAGTTATAAACAAATAAATAACAACATAAATGATTTCGATATAGCGGTCTATTGTCAAAATCAATTTGAATTCTGCCAGAATTTTGAGAAACAATTGTGCATGTTTCTGTATTATAATTTATTTTGAAAATAGTCATCTGGAGTAAAATATGCTTGATCGAGTGTCAAGATATGTCGTTTTTAGAAAAAAAAATTGTATTGTTTACGAGTTGAATGTTTAAAAAAATGCGAGATTTCGCAAGTTTAAACATATACAAAAAAAAAGGTATTACAAAAAGAATTTCTGTGTCCGCTTTTTGTTTTGTAGAAATCTAGGTGCAATAAAAAAAACAGCATTTTGTTTTCCTTGAACTAATAAATATATTGTTATCTATATTTAAAGAGCAGAGTTTGGTGTATTACCAGTCGTATTAAACTTCGATCATAAATAAAAAGTGTAAAATTATGAGATAGTTGGCAACTGTTACAAAATTTAAAATTGTACAACTGTTTTTCGGAGAACTCGTGAAAGTACACCGCTTGATTTTCTAAAGTTAAATTTCATGAATAAACTAAAATAAAATCGTTGTTTATCTCTAGTGACAAAGTCACTGGATCCGTTACTTACTAGAAAACGTACACAAAGAAAAAGCTAGTCTTACTTTCTTGAATCCGCATCTATGAAATTGGCGATAAATTTAGCAGTTAGTAGAGTCCGTAACGTCAACATCGACATTGTTGGCTAGACTAGTAATATTTGTTTTGGGCATTAAATCTATTAGTGATACATCCCAAAGCTATTCCGTCAATCAATGATTTAAATTCAGCAAGCACTCTGCAACAGATCGCCTTAGGCCAATTGGTGTCAATATCAATAAAGATATTTTCAAAGCCCCGCGATGAGTGGGACGTGCATGTCTTAACTAAATTAGAATATGTCGTGTTAAGTTAGTGGCGGATGACGCGAATGAATATTCAAAGGGCCATAGCGTCCCAGTGATTTGCATGTGAAGAGCCTTCGAGGTTGCATACTTGGTTCAACTAGTCCACAAAAGAACTCCATAAAGTAACAAAGCGCGTTCGCGGTCAATAGCGACTTTTTATCGCCGTTCCGGGGAAAAGCAGTCATTACTCCGGAGGAAATGAATTAATCATATTAAATCCGGGACGACACTAGCGACGAGTAAACTCCTAATTTCGAATTTGCGCTCTCCGGGGACGCCGTATGCGGGCGCATTTTATTGTTATTTTTTTAATGAGTCATTTCGTGCAGCCGAATCTGGGCAAATTGCCCGACATGTTAATGGAAATTCGACGAGGGTTTACATAGTTTTGCGAGATTAATTTTTCAGTTTAAAACGGAACCCATTAACTGATTAACCCTGATATTACTGTCCATTTCCATTCTATTTAACGCTTGTGTTCCACAACATTAGTACCATTCATGCATTATTAATTATTTTAAAAGATGCCGTCTCTCATGATGACTGATGATGACTTAATGCTACAAAAACTCCTCTTGTAGATCAGTGCAAGCGATTTCAATGACAGTTCTAACGGTTGTTTTTTATCGCTTCAGCTCTGACATCTTGCAGGCTAGTAATAATAGTAATACTGATCAAATGATAAACCTTACTCATTATGATGTAGGTTAGATTTCTGCATTAAAAATGACTTCCACAAAATTGGGTCGAACTAATCGATTGATTTCTTTAATAATAACTAACGTTACTTATTATTTTCATCCATTTGCACTGATTTCCAGTGGTTTCTCGTGGTTTCTAATATTCTATAAAAAATTTGTGGATTTTTTTTTCCTTAAAACGAAAACTTTGTCTACAAAAAATAGCCGTTCAAATAATCAAATAATAAAGCAGTCACTTTAAAACATGACTCTTTTTAATGATAAATAAAAGAATTAATTGTACCTGCTTAGTTGAGGTATTTTAGGTTATTAGTTCAACAAATTGCGTATTGAATTAACAAAAATTTTAACATTTATAAATTTGGTAAACATCAACAAGAAACAGCAATTTTTACGGCGGACACACAACGAAATTTCTGAGATAACTAAGATTGCTAATAATTTTCCTTTTCAATGACATACAACAATGTGTACAATGTGAAACAATTTCAAAATATGTGTACTACTAAAATGCAAGAAATATCAGATCGCGAGGATGTTTATTTTATTATAAAGATTTATTTAGTAATTTTTTAGATTACTCCACCAGCTATCTGAGGGATGTGTATATCAATAGTAGTTTTAAAGATTACGTAATCATTGCTAACGTCTTCCCAAAATTTCAAAAACGTCTGTTCTGCAGTTTCTGAAATAAATGCAACTTTCCTGTTTTTATTTGTGTGTGATTTGTGACTTTTGATTTGTGATCTTTTTGGGCAATCATTTCTTTCAGAAGATTGATGACGTCACGTCTCACTTGAGGTGTCAACTTTAACTTACTGTATATTTTACTACTGTCTTAGCACCTTTTTTGACTTCAGATATACCTGTCATCTTAAAAATGTTGGTCGAAGGTTATTTCGATAGAACTTCCCTCGTTCCTAAAGTACAGTCGAACAATGATACTATTTTATATTTTTTTTATGATGACCCCTATGAGCTAAAATTAATACATCTATGTGTACATTGTTAAAATACAGTTTGAATAGGTGCAGTGTAATACTATTAATAACAGTATTTTATCCTAAAATTTTCGGGAAAATGGGCTGGGCAATAGACATTGTTGCTTCATTTTTTTTTTCCTTTTAGTCATGTATAAGCAATTCTAAAAGATATGAGTGCATGAATAGTATAGACTGTTAAATATTGTGCACATTTTAAATTTATTCGGTAAAATCTTAGAATGGCGTCATCAACTGTTTTTACGAGGGGAGAAACAGATAAATTTTGATTAACGATTTACTATGCTTACCTAATTTTTGGATTCATAAACTAGAGTGGGGTATCTTATTTTTTTTATAAAATTTAAATAACATTTACTTTTGTAAAAATTGGAGACGACGACATCATTATTGGCGGGAATGAATAGACAAATTTTGGTCAGCGTTTTAGCATCAGCACGATATTCATAACAGACATACAAAAACAATCAGTCCACTAGAGATTATCTGGCTATTAAAAATCGACACATACGCACACAGACGGCAGACGACAGACAGGAAGACGGCAAGAGAGACATATTTTTTTGTATTTTGGGGTCATGAAACGTCACCAGTCGTTTGAAGCAGAGTCGAATACATACAGATTTTGCGAAAAATTATAAAATTAAATTTTGTGCTTTGGTGGTTTATAGGTGATCTTTTCCACATCATAAATCTGTTGCTTAATAAGCTTTAATACACATTTTCAGAATAATCGTCAACATAAATTTGCGACCTTGACGTTCGCAGCCTAGGACCCGCGTACTTATGGATTAATTCGCGATGTATAACGTAGGCTCTAAACATGTTAAATAAATCGTTACTGACAAGTAAATGTTTTGTTTTCGAAGTTTAGTGTCATTTTGTTCATTTTAAAACCAAATATCTTTCAAAAACATGTTACCGTATAAAAAAAGTAGACGGTGCTGAAAATATTCATTTATAAAATATTTTATATAAAAAGCCTGGCTAAAATATCGTAAATATTATTTGGGCATAACAGTCAGTTGAAATTAGTTTTTATTTTAAAAATTTACTGCAAAATGACTGCATTTTAAGTCTAGGCTTTCAACCAATTTGAACCAACTACGTCGATTTCCACTGCGGTTATCCCCTTTACTGTAATAACTGTATTTATTTATTTATATTTTACTGCGGAACTTACATATGTTAAAAAAAAACTAATAAACAGGAAGAACATAAATTAACATATTGTGATATCTACACATGCCCGGTAGAAAGATTTTGTCTAAAGTTCTTTATGAGTGTCGATCGCTGTGCCCCACTTCGTGGTATAATTTTGGTTTATTTATAGCTTTCATATTATATGGTGTTTCCACGATTTATGTGTGTACGTGGTGTCTCGTCACTTGTGGACAAATGGCTTCTTTTGTTTAGCCAACATATTTGAAATTTTAAAATCGTAAACAGTAATCTACAAACCGAGCGTATTAGTAATTTGTTTGATTTAAGTATGTCGGTCTGCGCAAATTAACTCTATTTTTCTCTGTATACTCAGTTATTTTCTTTATTTACGTGATTGAATATTTTTGAATTAGTACGCTTGTGAGTTTAGTCGAAACGCCAACCAATATTGCCGCCCACCACCGACATAATGCTTGAAGTTGATAATGGGACTTTTAAATAAATAAACGCTTTCTTCGCGGATTTATAACAGAATTTCAAATTTATGGCAACTTAGAAATCCTTTGATTTTGAAGCTCATTGTGCCTCAATTATCAGGTATCACCTTTTTGAAGTTTGGGAAGACAAAACGAAATAGTATTTTCGAAAAAAATTAAACTTATAATCAGTTTTCTGAATCGTGAAAAATATCAGATTTATAAATTAAAAAAATAGTAGTGGTATTGTCAATCATAACGACAGCCAACAATCTCAAACATACAAGTTACTCAACTTTTTACACCTATCTATGGGTTATCTCTGATTTCTTTTGTCAAAATCAATCAGAACGAAATTTGGCCCAATATATTTGATGCCTCTCACTGAGCGGCGAAATTAAATATAAACTTAAAATTCAAGTAGAACTAGTAGGTTTTATTTTATTTTTTTCTTGCGATATTATTCTGATACAACAGTACCACCATCGTTTGAAAAACGGTACTACTTATTTGAACACAATGTGCTCCTCTTCCAAGAAAAAGCTTTTGTTAGAAGTACAACTTTATCTTGAAGTATACCGTTAACGTCCTTGCTACTCCTCACAACTTCTGATGATACGTTCAAAAATATAACTAACTTGCC
This sequence comes from Zophobas morio, assembly GCF_036711695.1. Lineage (NCBI taxonomy): Eukaryota > Metazoa > Arthropoda > Insecta > Coleoptera > Tenebrionidae > Zophobas > Zophobas morio. Next base: position 14,285,807 of record NW_026972122.1, read on the forward strand.
AATACTACAAAAGACTGCAGTGCTTTTATTTTTTCGCACTAAATATAGCCTACTGGTTAATCAATTAAAACTGTAAATTCAAATTTCGTTTTTGTCCTAAGTCGACGGTTTATCGCACCAATCTTATGCATCACAATTAGCTTGCCTATTATTCACACGTGTTACCAAAAGAGTGTATTAACAATGACATAATGTTGTCGTGACTTATTGCCGCACCGATCTATTTATAGATTAGGCGCATCTAGACGGCTAAAAAGCATAAAAATTTTTATAGGTAGTTAATGCCATGCAGATGTCATCTTTAACTAATTACTGGATAACGTGGCGTGCAGCCGCTTCACCAACTAGGAATTATTAAACTCATGAAATGACGATAATGATGAGAATAGATAAAATGTGCTGTGGAATAGGTCACGGGAGTGTTTGCAAATGAATGGTTAAGATGACGCGATACATATTTTTTTGGCGGCTCATTTGATGCTTGTATAAATTATCATAACAAAATAGTACTTATAATAAGCGTCGAAGCACGTTTGCACTGATTTATCGATGTTTTTACAGAGCCAGTAACGGAAAACGAAACAGAATACAAATGTATTCGAAACTATTTTGGCGGCGGGCAGATTATCTAATTTGCCAGTAGGTTAGATTTTTCAACTGGATACTAGTCATATAAATACCTTGTGATTTATGACCAAGTTGCAAGATGACAATAGAATTTTTGAGTGTAGTACCGTTGTAGAATTTATATCAATTTATAAAATTAAACTTTTAGAAATGTCCATAAAGGTAAAAAATGATACATGACGTAACCTTTAATATAGGAATGAACCTACGCAGAGGATAAAATAAATGAAAACGACAGTTTAATTTTAAATTGTAAATCAGTTGAAGAAAGAATCTTGAATTAAATTTGTGCTGTATATTGTTTGAAGTGACTAACGATCCTAATACATTCAAATGTCATGTTACTTACCAACATATTTAGTAACAAAATTTTTTTGTCAGGTATGGAAAAGTTTTGAATTTAAGATTATTTTATACATTAGAAGCGAGAAGAAAAACTTGTATTTTAAGAAAATATTTTGCGGTGATTGAACGTAAGATTTTTGACTCACTGGACTGAACAGGTTTGACCATACAGTAATAAATAGTACGTCCAACAATATAATTGTCCAGCACAGAATATCTTCGGAACTATTAGAATACAAAAAACACAAAAGCAGGAGGCTCTAGACCTAGGGTAATGAATCATGTCATCTAGTTCCAAACGTCTCTCTGTCGAGACGTCTGTAGAACACTAATTTGTGTTCTTAGTAGTTTCGCGATATTCTAGTCTGGAACTTGGGTTTGTTAGTCCAAATTTATCCAACTTTTTGGTCAACAAATTAATTAATTTTTATTGTCGGGGGCAATTCACTATTTTTTCTCTTTGCATATGATTTTATAAAAGTTTAATCCACTCCCGATTATTATTTATGGATTTCTATGTGTGAGTTGTCTGTGGTGGTTCTCTCACATGACATTTAACATTGTGAAGTTTAACTAATCACTGAACAAAACACGATAATTTGTTTTTGAATTTAACCATGAGTATTCTATAATATTAGTGGAGTATTTAGGCAGATTATAAAAAACAGATGTCAAAAAGACGGAAAAAGAAAACCTGCTTTTTCATATTTTAGAAGCTATGAAACGTCGAGAAAATACGAAGGTAATTTCTGTTTCCTAATGTAAAAAAGCGGATTTCGTATCTACATTTTTGCCTGCGTTGAGTCAGCTTTGACAGATTAAGTTGTTGTGGAAGTTAACACAAAAACTTGATAAACAAAATCATATAAATTAGATTTTGCATGAAATCGCATGGACTAACCTGTTTAAAGCAATGTAGGTGACAAAGGACACTAAGTTCTGAATCGCTGAGACATATGATTTTCAAAAAATCAGTGATCTTCAGCATCAGATTTAAATATAAATAATAACGATGCGTAGATCGATCTATCGCCATGTACCTAACTCAAAATTCTGGTTAGTGACTGACCGACCAACTTCGGGGCATTTACTTTATGACACAATAATGATCAACCACTATTATCACTAACAACGATTTATTATTTCCACCTTTCGTGACACTTATCAGATTTACTTTTGGCGATGTTTCACACAGTTTGCTTTTTACTGTATAACACTTATGTAAATGATTTTGATACTCGTTATTAAGATTTTATCGACTCGTCTCGGGCAGAAATATGTAAGATCCTGTTTGTAATCTATTTCAATAAACTCCATCTTACATTAAGAAAGAAAAAAAAATGGTCGAAAGTTATTTCGATATAACTTCCCTTGCCCCTAAAGTACAAAACAAATTGAGCTATGAAAATTGATTATGCGAATTTAATTTTTTTATGAGAACCCTCATAAGTTAAAATAAAGATATGTATGTACTGTTAAAGTAAATGTAAAGAAGCGTGTTGCGCGTTATCTTTCTAATGACTTTTTCCTTAACAAAGTTCTGTGATAATGTCATCAACATTTTTGCAAGGACAGGTATATCTCTCTGGATAGATGAAGTGTAATACTAACAAAAACAATATTAAAAACGTTTGCAAGATTTCAGAGCTTTCGGTTTTGCAGTTTTAAAATTAGATTTTGAGATATTGTTATAACTTTTTTTTCCAAAAATCTAAATGTTTAAGGTGAAAACTCGACTCGGATTCATGCACCACAAGTGCTAGAGTATCTTGTTTTATGAAATTAAAAAAAAGTTACTATTGTAAATTGGAGATGACGTCATCAGATTGTTGGTGGGGATGATTAGCCAAATGTTGGTTAGCGTTTTACCATCTATATGATAGTCCTAATATACCTACGTACAAAATTTGATGACAATCAGTCCAGTAGTTTCGGAGATTATCTGTCTGGTAAAAATCCGGACAGGCGGCAGACAGACAGAAAGACAGACAGACGGAAACGGGCCACCTATTTCTTTGTACTCTAGGGGTTCTGAAAGGTCGAGAAAACATAAAAGTACGTAAGTTCTGTCTACATAAGCTTAGACTAATTGTTTGTAATTCTGACATAAGTGTATTAAATCATTTATTTATGAGTTTTCTCTTCATCCATTTGAATTTCAACGACAAAATCCCAAGCTAAATTACATTGCCGGATTTAGTTTAGTCCTATAAAGCAATTTGAAACTTATTGACAACAGATAATCTCGGAGCTTCTGGCTGCATTTTTTATCGAATACAACAATTGCAATTCCGTGATGTTACGTATCAGATTTCTCCGATAATACTGTTGGTTAAATTTTTTGTATTCCATAATAGCACAGCCGCCGAAATCATGGTAGCCAATTTATCAAGAACTCAGAGACCGGAAAAAAGTCGTTGTTAATTCAAGACATCCGTTCACACACGAATAAATATTAGAAGGTCTATCTTAATCGAATCGGAATATCGAATAGCAGATGTAAATAAGTGTAAAATGCGGTCCTGAAATCGATGGAAACTCGTTCATATTTAATTGGAGCGAATTGAGTTTATAACCAGCATCATGAATTCGATTTAATAATAAACACCCGGTTATGGAAGCGCGCATCGTCATCATACACACTTTCAGAGATGATGAGCCTTTGATGTTATCTGATTGCGCTTGTTCTGAAAGAGTGCCGCTCAAAAGTGGGCCATTGTAAGAGGTTCTTGGGTATGAGCGACAAGCTTTGCGTCGTATGTGACACATAACACGAGTAGATTTTCTTAAGCTCCTTTTAGAAACCAGTTAGGCATTAGGCGTAACAACGTAAAAAAATGTGGTCATGGTGAAGGATCACTTTTCAAAAGATGCACAGTGTTCGAAATATTTTATTCTTACCAACTACAGTAATTATAACTTTTGCCAGTCGTTAATTAATCAAAGGCAGTCATGGATTTTGAAGGTTGGTCTTTGATGGAATTGATTTAAAATTTTGAGTCGAAAATGCAACGATCAGAGACAAACATTCAAAAATCCGTGTTTCTTTTATTGTACTCCAAACTGAATTATTTTAAAGTAGTGTTTAAAAAAATGCTTCTACTTCTGTACTTTGGTTTTAAATTCGACCCACATAAATAGCAAAAAATCGAACTTAATTATATTTACTTAATAATTTTTTAACAGTAGACCAAGGCTCTTATAATTTGAAATAGTGGCAATAAAATTAAGGACATCTAAGTATTAAACAAGTCCAGTTTCTTAAACGAAATATAAAATATGCTTATGCAAATTTTATTAATTTTGTAAATAATCCGTACATGTTAGAATAGAATAGAGTTGAACTATTAACTGCGGGTAAAGTATATATTTACTATATGTATGCTTCAAGTCAAATTTTCGTAATAAATTTTGTGGTGGTATGATCAACTTTTTGGAGAAAACAATACTGTGTATCCAGAATTTTTGGAAAATTAGATGAACTTTTTACATTATTAAACTACAAATAAAGGAATATGTCATATTGTAAATTTCAATGGAGATTTACACATTTTAAGTAGTAAAATTTCACTGAAATGATGTTATCAAATTGGGGGACCTGTATATTTAAAAATACAGGCTGTTTCTATAGTCCAGTGTTCCGTTTAAATATTACATACCAAAATTGCATTTTTAAATATTACACCTTATATATGTCATTGATTTAAATTTTTTATAAAAAGAAAAATTGCTATGAGCCGCAAGGATTTTTGATTATCAATTTTCAACATGTTTGCATATTTATTTATAAGAAAATTTAAAAATTCTCAGCAGATTTTTATACATTCCGATTTCATGATTTTATGTAAATGTTATTTAACTGTCTGTCGGTTGTGTGTTAACTCATCCTTAAAATTTATCTGATCATCCCCACCAACAATTCAATCACGTCATCTTAAAATTTCGCTGGTTAAAGTAAAATTTTGTAAAATAAGGTGCCTTCATATTTGCAGTTTATTAATCCGTGCTTTATTTTTTGCATTCGATTTCTAATTAGATTTTTTTCAGAACTATGGTTGTTTTCAAGTTTTGTACACATTTTAAAGTTATCGTAAAAATCTACAATCAAAATCTGTTTACCCCTCCAAATACCCGATGACGTCATGTCAATTTTTTTTGTAACTACATGTAAAATACGGAAAATATTTTTAGTCTGCACGTGTGTTTTATCAATGCACCCATTTTTTTTAGAATTGTTTATACGGGATATCAAAAAAAAAAAAAAATTAATCGAGCAGTTAGTTATCTCATTGATTGATTAAAAACGGATTATTTTATTTTTCTGAAATTCTGGAAATACAGTACTGTTGTTATTGCTACTACACTGCACTTATTTAAGTTGATATATTTGTCCCTGCTATAAAGTTTATTAGCTTATTATGTTAATGATCCTTTAAAAAAAGCTTGCTTAACATTAGTTGAATATTTCCTATTTTTGTGGTTTTCTGGTGTGTGAATCCATGTTGAATTTGCACCCTAGACATCCCAATTTTTGGAAAAAAAAGTAAAAATTTTATAGCAATTTGCAATTTAATTTTGAATCCGCAAAACCGAGATCTTTGAAATCTTGCAGACGTTTTAGTGTAGCTGCAAGCATGCTAAATTTTTAATAAAAATGTATCTGTTCATTCCCCGCTAAAAGATTGCTGACGTCATGGCAAAATAAATGCTATCGAAAATGTGCAAAACATCATTAGTCTGTACTTGTGATTTATCATTGCGTTTATATTTTTTATAGTCGCGTATGCAGGGTGAAAAATTAATGAATTAGTCAATTTATTTTATTATTTACATCAAGAACGGCTCACTCCATTTTTCCAAAAATTTGGGAATACAATACTGTTATTGTTACTATTACACTGCACCTATCCAAATTGATAGACGTATCCAATGGACTCAATTATAATACTTTTATTAATTTATGCTCGGGAAGGAAAAAGATAAAGCATCACCTATGATGTTATCTTGGCATACACGATATTGCTTCAAATTTTGACAAAACCTCATTTTTCTTGCGGTAACGTATTGTACAAACTCTCGGAATAGGCTGATTATTTCAAAATCTTTTCGCATTATTGTTATCTGTAATACATTATAAGCGGATGCATGTAACCGCATCTTAAAATTTAACTGCATTTTTATTTCTAGAAATTATCTACAAACCAGACACTTCCCGAGACCCTTCTAAACTCAAACATTAATAATAATACTAAAAAAATATGTATTGTTATATTGTATTATTAGTCGTGGAGAGTAAGTACACACTGAGTTTTTACTATTTATAACAACCGGTACTCTGTAGCAATTAAGAACCTCATATTCATATGCGTTTATACATATTGCTTAATGTTTTACCATCCTCACGATAATTTTAATAACGCTGTTAAAATAGTTGTTGTTCGAGAAGTTCACTTGTGCACTCAATTGAGATAATATATCCATTTGCTAATATGACAAAAATAATATAAATATATACGACTATACATATTAAACGTTCAATATTTATTATGACGTCATGTATAATCACTTAAAAATCTTTTTAGTGTACAAGTTTATCCATTTCTGTATTACATCGGCAATAGACGTAAAAATATTCTCATCTATTTCTACTTTGAGTCATCGTATACATGAATTCAGAGTCAGCGCCGCCACATAAATTGCTTTAATAAAATGTGGAAGATTTTGTGGAATCGCCCTGGCCCACATTCAAATATTAACCAAAGCCTTGGTGGTTCTAAATTATGCAGAAATAAATAACTCGATAACGTGCTTCAAAATTTTGTCAATCCAGGGAAAAGGTTAACCACCTAGAAGTAAAAATTCTTTAACTGACGACGCCAATAAAGTCTATCGAGTTACGAAGAGATTATAAAGCACTCGACATGATAACCGTGATAGATGTCTTCGACTGGGGGCGTGGGGCGGCGCGTCGCCCCCGCGAAGGGATGTCGTGTCTGGGGACCTGTGGCTGTGTCCGCTCGGGCCTGGCACCATGCCGCACAGACCGTCCGCACCCTTCCAACCCCACATATTTACATCCTGCGTAAATCTGGATGTTGGTAGGGATTTGATTTTCGAAGCGGCGACGACAGGATAAAACGCAAAAATCACTCCTGCTGGATTTATTGTCGTCGACAATCACTATATATTCATTTGTCTACGTAATTAGTTTATAGGTGCTCTCGGGTGGCTCTTCGCCTCCCCTCGATAACCCCCAAATTAAAGTATATTGCTGAGGTATGACGACCGTCTTTTGCACGCTATTATCTAATAAATTGCTTTTTACTGTCCAAATTGCATGTAGTGACTTTAATAATGACTTCGTTTACGTGCAAGGCAAATAAATTTAGTTCTTGTACTTGTGCTGTCGGTCCCACTGATGCCTTTAAACTCAAGATGGCTTTTACAATAACTTCATCAGTCGAATTGGAATCGAATAAAAAATCTCTCGAATTGTCTGCTTCTATGTAATCCCGTTGTTGACAAGTTTTGTACATGGAATTTTTAATTCCTGTAATTGAGCTGAACCAACGTAAAAACGATGTCAAATTTGTTTTGAAGCGACGTCGGACCTGATAAAATTCCTTCGAGAGGTTAGGTAAAAACTTTCTGAGAATCAAATAAGTGATATATTGAAGCTAGAAACAATATAAGAGCGTGCAATAAAGGTTTAAGATAAGGAACACGTTCTACGCTTGACAGTATATATTTCTATACTACATGTAACTAAATAGGCTTAATCCATTTGGTGCTAAACAATGTGAGAGAGAGAGAAATGGTGAATAAAGCTCGAAACACAATAAAGAATAACTTGTTTAACTTAGATTTAGCTTTTTTTTTATTAAGTACGTGTTGAACGTATTCAGACCTACGCGAGACATACTGTAAAAAATTGCTTTTTATCATGAATCTACATGGTCCTTTACCTACTAATAACCTAGTTTACGTGCAAGACAAATACATTTGTTTCTGATATTTACTTGCAGTGTCGTCCTCGGCTCTTGCCTTTAAATTCAACATGGGTCTTACAATAACTTCGTCAGCCGAATCGAAATTGAATAAAAATAATCTCGTGAGATGTCTGCTTCTATCTAATTCCGTGATTGACAACTGCTTTTGTACATGGAATGTTTAATTTTCTGTAGGACAGTGGTGAAGTACAACTTACGCTAGATTGGTTTGAAAAGGACATCTGATCCGAAATATTAATTAACGGTTGAGGCTTTGCCCGGTGTAATGTTGCCGTTTAATTGAACGTAATTAAATACAATATTTTCAGAATGCTTGTGTTCGAGTTACATGGGATAATTTGATAACAAGGGGTAAACGTCGCTAATAAATTTTCAACAGTTTTGATGATGGGGTAAGCAAACACCGACCCAAAACCGGTCCTGCTTCATTCATCATTCGTTCATTGTAGAAAGGTTGTTGTTTCGGAAAGCTCTTTTACTTAAAATTTATTTTCTGATTCTTGGCATACTATACATCTCTATTAAAGGTTTATGTCTCCGAAAGAAGTCACATCCGAGAAGTTACTGTGCGGAAACGTAATTCACAAAACATCAAATATTCCACGTTTATCTCGACTGCAAAGCACAGTTTGTGTTTATAACAATGGGTAGTTTTAAGGGAATTGTCGTTGTAAATTAGCCAAAAAATGTATTGTTTCATTTTAGATGTGTTAATTTTGTACTTAATTGGATATTGCCGTATAACAAAGCTTCATTGCATAGCTGAGATTTTGTTTAATTTGTTTTCAAAAAAATTGCATAAGCAAGAATAATGTGATTAAAGGTGGTTTGCAATTCGAACGTTAAGGTCAGAAACTTATAACAGAACATATTACAAAACTAAAGAAAAAATATATCTTTGCGACTGTTAATTTGACGTATTCTTTCGACTACTTTCCAAACTAGGCCTTTGTTGTAATGGAATTTATTTCAAGAATGGCGACATACTATTTACTCGACATTTCTTAGCTCCTAGAGTATGAAAAAATAGGGCTTCCGTTTCGATATAGTGGCGATTTAATTAGCGGGTATTTGGTGGTAGTTTACTTTGTAGGTGAATTTTTTAATCAAACGCATATGTAAATTTATTTTCTTGATTTGTTTATACAGGGTGAATAAAAAAATTAACAATGGTACCAATTTATTTTACTGATTAAAAAAAGGATTCTCTTATTTTCCTGAAATCTGGGAATATTGTATTGTTGTTATAGTAAGTATTTATCAAAATTGATATATTTGCCTTCATTAAAAAGTTTTTTTAAGGAGTTAGGTTTCCTAAGTTTCTGGTTTCTAATAGTAGCGGTATAATTTTCATTCGGTAACTACAGATAATTGGCAGAGTGGTTATTAACCAAATCATCGTACATTTATTGTTCAAATTGAAACTACTAAACTGCATTCTCAATTAACATCACTAATACGATTTTATGTAAATGAGTATTTCCAATCCAAATTATTACTCTAAACTAAACAGGTAAAACTATTTTAGGAAATTTGATTTGCCCAAATTATTTACAGAAAACTCCAATCTGATTAGTTCTTTGCATGCCAATTAAGTGTATTGATAATTATAATTCCCTTAAAAATTAATTAATTGATAAAAGAACTGAATGGAGGAATTTAACATTTTACACCAAATAACAGAAGAATAATATTTTGTTGATTTTCAGTAAAAAATTACATTCATTTGTTATTCCCAGCCAACAGCTCATAAATTTTCGTGTGATTTGTACTTCATACAAAGACAAATGTATTTTCGTTTAAATAAAAAACGAATTAAAGAAAAACTAGTTGTAAATCTAAAAGCTTCATGTCCCATGTATTGTTAATTATGTGAATACATTTCACTAATTGCCATTTCAGAATCTGTGAAGTTTCTTCATAAATTTAGAAAGTTTTTGTTCATTAATTATATCTCTGTATAGCTGATAAATTTTACTTTGAACTTCCCCTGGGGAAATGTCATAGCGAGCTGTAAATTTCCGTGTAAACTGATAATAAATGTTTCGTCAATCTCTTTACTTAAGGGCGCCACTTCTTTAAACGTACACATTCTCATCATAATTCATAAGATTCTAAAGTTACATGTCGTTAATTTTCCCGACATTTCCTTTCTACTTCACTTTTTATCTTCTCTAACATCTCTCAATTTGACACAACTTGATTTCGAGCCCATACAAAGCGACCCCAATAGCTCAAAGGCAGAGAAATCATCTTAAACTATAGCGCGGCTTCATTCTGTCAAACAAATCGAATTTATTAAAAGCGGCATCGGTTTGCAATATCGCAGATGTAATGCATCAAATTCAGGGATGCCAGCAACTATATTGCCTGGGGCCATATATTTAACATTAATAATACACATTCCACTATTATCTTATTCGTCACATGTGGTGCAATCTTAAAGCATCGCGGTCTCGGCTGGTTTCAAGTTATTTCCGCGTTGCTGTCTGTTGCTCAGGAACTAAGTTGCAAGGCAATCCCGAAATCGTCCACTGGTATAAGATCACGTACTAATGTGTGGAAATATTGGAGGAAAAATCCGCACATTATATTTTCTTGCGATATTAGGACTCCAGTATTACGAACACTTAGCGAAAACGTGGGAGGTTGCACTGGTAACACGTTCAAAAGCCGAGCTTTTGGATGAAAGTGAAATTGTGGGCTCGGCTGATTGGGGCCTCTGGGAGATAAAGTGGTGGATCAAGGTTAATGATAACGTGAGATGTTCAACTTTTAGAGAAAGAAAATGTCAAACTCAAACTAAATTGGATGTTTGTAGAAATAAAATTTCTACTAGAAGTGACTTCCCACACTCTTGTACATATATATTTTAGCTAAAATTGTGAAGTACACATCAGAATTAAATTTCAAAGTAACCTGTAAAACGTTAGGATCATTTAAGTACAAGAAAATACACACACAATTTTTTCACAATAACATTTAACGAGTAATTTTATGATGCTCTTTGCCGAAACACCATCACGATTCTTTTTTTAACTTAATAATATAGTTTAAGTTCGGAAATATTGTACTTGTGCCGCACAATGGTAGCCAAAGATTACCCATTTTAAAAAGATGTAAATTTAAAAAAAAAATCAAATTAACATTGAATAAATATCAATTAGTTTCCATTCTGTATGTTAAACATGTCAAACTTGGTATTTGTTGTTAGTAAGTTAATTTAAAGTGCGTAACATTGTTGGCACTTAAAGAAATTGCTTCTAATAATGTACATGTTTTTATTATACTTTATTAATTTATCATCTTTAATAATAACTTAATTATTTTTAAATTGTTCACAATAAGCCCTATATTTGCACTTCTTCAAGAAGTAATACTTCGTAGGGATGCTAAAACTTCTGACAAAACCCGTGGGTTAGAAGTATGGATTTTGTGACGGATTTATTTATCGCCTTTTAAATTGGTGGCACGTCAGCTGTTGAAATTAAACAAGGTTTAAATACTAATTTTGACAAGTAATGAACAGTTTTCACCCTCTTAATTGATTCGAAATTCAAATATATCGTCACTATTTATTGATTTGTGGCTATTTTCAAATTTTCATGGGTTGAACTAAAAATTGCAACGTATTGTTTCAGTAGTCACACATTAAATTTACATCATAATAAACTCCGTGGGTTTTTGGCGCCGCTCAATGAATTAATAACAGCCATCAATATTTTCGCACTTTGTAAATTTTCCATTATTTTCTGAATCTATAAAACTAGGTTGCTTTAAAGTTTGAAAATGAATCATGTGCATAGTCTATCTTGTAGTAAAAAGAAAAATTTGTATAGTAGCGAGGAATATTATTATACCGTTCTACTTCTTCCAGAACTGTGTTTAATTTGGGGCACCCATTTATATTAGAATATCCGTTGCATAATATTTGCTTTCACTACTCCATGAACTGAAGTTTGGTTGTGGAGGTTAGTTGCAAACGTATGTGTGCGTTTATGTTTTCTATGATGTAAGGTAATACAACGCAATTTCTATATTGTTTGTATGTTATTTCGCATTTTTGGAATTTATTTGTAAATTAGTTCAGATGATAAACTGTTTTAAGGTTTAAAATTCCAATTAGAACGTAAAAACTGTATATAGCACCAGTAAAAAAAGTGAAATATCGCCTTCCTGTTTAACTCTATGATATACTGAAATAATATAATGGAAAACATGCCCTTGAAAAAGTAGAGAAATTAAATTTTCATTTCCTCACGTAAAAATATAAATAAAACCATGACGTATTTTGTCAGTTGTGCTACTTACTTATCCTGTGTTCTGTGTCAGGCAGTGGAGCAAAACGATTGGACAGTCTTATATTTTTTGAACCACAACCTATTTTAATAAATAACATTTTTCAGAAAAAATATTTGAACCCACTATACGCGTGAAAACTTGAAAGTTGTTATAGTATATAAAATTCATTAGATATATCATTATAAGTTTTCTCGAAGGTTCTATCATGTTTGGTTACGTCAGTTATTATTCACTGCAACTTTAACGATTTCATGATTGTTGTTATTATTATTCAGTGTAGTTCGGTACGAAAAGTAAAATAGTCACCCACTCAATCCTGTAAACGAACTGTGCAAGGTAAGGTAATAGTTATTTGTTGCAGCAGTAAAGTCAAACACAAACTAATAAAATTCGAATTTACGTTTTGCTTTTGCTGATTGATGGATAAACCATAAAACGCAACCTCTTGATAGAATAATAAACATAATATCGGCGATTTTCAATTAAGAGCTTTGATATCTTGTTTTTAGAGAATAAATTAATGCTGAATTAGACGAAATTGCAAAAATATGTGTTTATTTGATAAATTACTGTTAAATTAACCATTATTTTCCAATCAGTGGGTAATGGAATCGTCTAGACGAGAAAATTGGATGATCTTTTAATTTAGTTCTAGGGTGGATGTAATGATTATCTATTTCATCAAAAAAGGACAATAACCATGGAACAAAATCTTGCGTAGTTAAACTCTTTGGGTATACAGCAATCATTCCAAAGACAAATATGAAATATTATTAAAGTAACACAAAGTTGTGACTTGTGACAAAGCATTACTGTGTTAAGTTTTTGTTATTGTGTTGATAACTTACTTTAAAGTCCCGCACAAAATTTATAGTTCTGCTAATTGACGTTATATGACTACTTTTTTTCGTAGAAATGACGTCATCAACTTTTTTTTTAATGGTAACCCCAACCTTTTCTTCCGGATTCTGATAGATCTTTTTATAGTAAAATGGTCGTAGAAAATGTTGCTGCCGTACCTAAGCATTTTGGGGGAAAATCCTATTAAAGTTGGAAAAACAAAAATTCATGGTAATATTCTCTTTTCCGCTCAAACTTTCTTTACTTTAAATGGAAGGGTAATTTCGCTATAATTGTTAATACTGGTCGCGCGAAATAAGCCTTATTGGACACAGGAATCTCATACTCAGCAACACGCCGAAATAAATGTGTGAGCACACATACTTTCTTTTTAGAAACGTTGACAACTACATGTTACTTAAAGTTCCTACGTTTTGACTATGTTCCCGCTCTTGCAGTTTGGTTTTCAAACCAAAAGAACGTTGATATGCCAAACCGAAGAACTTGCTTTCAACAAGATGCGGCACCTCCGCACTTTGGCGTTGAACTGAGGATTTTTTGACAACGTTTTCAAGGAAAGATGGCTGGGATGAAGTGGACCGTTTGAATGATTCGATTTAAAATCTAAAGACTACATGTCATTTTAAAAAATAAGATGTTTGAAGAAAACCGCAATTGACAGAATTATGAACACTCATCATAACACTGCCAAGAGCTGCAAAATAAGAATGAATCATGTTAGGAAAATAATTGTTTGAACACTTTGGTGTTAATCAAAGAAGTGATGTCTAAGGTTTGGTCCATACGTTCCCAAACACACTGTGTATTGACTTCGTCATTAAAATTATGCATTAGTGCTCAGAATCACCTGTATAATATTCAACAATCCATCGATTGTTTGCACATTGGATGAAAAATATTAGACTTTTAAATAAACGGAAAAAATAAATCAATAAGAAGGTTTCTCATTTAAGTAAGTATATGAATGAAATTATATTTTTAAGTGTTGTGTTTAGTAATCTGTCCAATGTGTTTTTCATTGGTAATAATGCAACAATTCGAGTGCATTAATAAGAAACATTTCAATAAAAACCTCTCAGAGATACCCATGCACATCACAGAAATTAATTGTGAACACGTTAAATCACTCCCAGCCATTTTAAATAATTAAAGCTGTCAATTGATGTTCTGTCTAATTTGGTCTGGCCGCTGGCAAATAATTCAGGCTGATTTTAAACTTGATTTTTTAACATAAGGAAAATATTGCGTAAAGTTTTATTTCATTTACTTGTCAATTTTCTATGTAGATATGTAGATAGTGTACATAAATTTTTGTCATACCCTCTCTCACGTTTCGGTCATCTGTGCTTTTGTAGTAAATTCCTGACAGTACATAGCATTTTCAGTTAATGACAGTTACATGTTGTATTTTCTATTTTAGAAATGACAATATTTTAAAGTTTCCATCATTTCATCATTGTAGTCAAAGAATTTCGTTTACTTAAAATTAACTTTAATATAATATTAATAGTATGAACATTAAAATTATGCTTTGCACATTTATTTATGTGTGTGGCTTTCAGTTCATATACCTATTTGTTAATTTTAAAAATGATAAAATGTATACCTAATTGGTGTACAAAATTGCCGAATTATCTAGTTTTCGAGAAAGATGAGTCCGGAAGTCTTAAACAGTTTAAGATTTTTTTAACAAAAGTTGCTAACCTTAGTATAGGGTTTCAGTTTAATGTATTTGTCGATAATAGTAATAAGCATGGTTACAATTTATAACTGATAAGTCATTTAATATTTATTGTAGTCAAGTAATTACTGCAAACATTTCCAATATTATTGAATCATCATGGCCAGAGCCATTGTTTGAAACATAAGTTTTCATATAAAAATATTTTTATATCGAATATTTCACTCAGCACTGACTCTCGTGCTACTTATCAGATGAGATAACCAGAATGAGGAACATGACATTTTTCCAATACACATACACACGAAACAAATAATGGAAATGGAAAAGTTAATCAAGGTAATCGGCGCCATTAAGCATCATCCACATCATTTGATCAATTTCAGAAAATTATATTCCAATATTTGCAGAGTTGTATATAATTTTAATGAGCGAATATAACTGGAAAAGCGGTATTAATTAATAAAAATCTCCCAAATGTACATCCATTTGAATATAGTAAGCAACTCTGTAAGTCGGGTGAATGTGATTTAAAGCAATTTTCATTTCTATATTTATTCCTGGTCGTTTCTATCTAGTTCCATAAACTTTTACAGCTAGTTTCACTATTCGCTGTTATTCATTCATGGTAACACTTCGTCAATGAAACATCATAATGTATTTAAAATAGAAATTCATTAGTTGTCTTTGAACATATATAAATCCAAATCTGACATAAGCTAAATTGACAACACAGAAAAATTTTTATTGTGACTATTGAACGAACACCATTAATTTCAATTTACCAGCGTCTGGGTTCGCTGCCTCAGACAATGACGATTTGAACTAGTTTAGATTTTTTTAGTCGGTGCCACAATAATTAATTCCATTAAATTAATTAATTGAAGACGTTAGAAGTGACGTGCAGGTTTATTGATGAATCTTTGTAGATGTTTAAAATTTGGGATATCAATCTTTCACGTTAACGCAAAAACAAAATGAAAGTGAATTTTATGGTTGTGTTTTACATCAGGCAAACGTTTCATCAAACGCACGTCGATCTGTTTAATGTTGAACGAAATTGAGAAATAATAAAAATATCCAATGTTTTCTATTAATAGACTGGGTATTTGCCAAAAGCTATATTTAAATTATAAATATCGTACGTTCCTGCAATTGCCGCAATAAAACATGACAGCATTTTCGAATCCAAATGATGCAAAGAACACAAATATGTTACGAAAAATTCCTGCGACAAACAAATGGTGCGGCCGTGATAGATGAAAAATTTTGTCGTTATACTTTGTAAAAATACGATAAGTGATTTAATTGTTTAGGTGGAGCGTGTACCTGTTTTACGTGTAAAGCCGATTTTTTGACAAAAATTTATAACTCTGTCAGTTCAAAGAGAAAAATAATTTGTGTTATTATTTAGTTAAAATTAACACAGGTATAAACTTTGCGCTTGAGCGTACTTTGCCTAAGTCATAATCAGAAACTTAAATCTATCGAAATTATTCTTATTACAAAACTTGCCGCCGCAACATTATGGAAAATAGTCTCTAATGCCGCAAAACAGTTTTGTCATGATATTTCTATTTATTCGAATCCAAATACGTCATAAAGTTGACAGGATGCACGCGATGAATTTAAAACAGCGGGAAATTGATTAGGGTATTTTTCAGGATCGTTAAATAAAGACAAGGGGTACTTAGTGCAGAACGTGCCTGACTATATTGATCGCTCTTTCAAAATGAACTGATGATTTTCTTAAATGTTATTCATTGAAATTTTAAACGAAAATTTCATAAATTAAATTATTTTGAAAGAGGCGTAGCAGATGAATAGAAAACGAAGGAGAAAATTCTTCGATCAGGATCGGGTTTTAGATTTTGTGCCACGGTTTTTTCTGAACAGTTATAGCGTATATGCTTAACTATTAGTTAAGAAACGATGCCATAGAAATATTTTAATTAAGAATTGGCTAAACTACCACGTTATATGAATCCTATGGTTGGCGCAATCTTCAATTGGCGATTAAATGTTCTTGTTTTTCTTTACGGTGGCAATGTTCTGGTGGAAAAAATATAGAAAGTTAATCAGCGTAAACTGAGGATCAACATATTTTCTATCGCATATGATATTCGCTAATATTTTTATTGTAAGCATTGTAAAATATTATTTACATAGCTAGCAGAATAATTATAGCGAAAATTTGCTACTTTAGGCTGGTTATTTTATTACAACTTTACTTGTAAAGGTAAGTGGGAAAAGAATCATCGGAAAGTTCGGAGTAATTGGTACGGTGGTTTCGAAGATTACTTGCTGAAAATAATTTCAATTGTAAGGAACCGAAAACTTGTATTTTTCTGGTGATATTTTTCTTAGCTATCGCTCGGGAAGTGAAAGTGGTTAAAACCTCATATTTATATTAGGAACTTATCAGTATGCATGCCAACGTTTCGTATGAAATAAATACCTAACAATACCAGCAGTAAATAATCTAAAACCGCAAATTTCTATTTATAACAATCAATTTAGTTTTATGTTTCATGAATGATGAATTAACTATTAGTAGCATATAATGACTATAGTAACAATACCAGTGCGTTATTGTAATTATGCACACGAAGTATGTTTGCTCAACTTTTCCTGATTGATAATAATGAATTAGTCTTGAATGGTATGTTTTTAACGTTTCCAAATTCACATAATATATATGAAAAAGGTAAAAATGAAGTAGTAGCACGTAAGTTTTTAGTGATCACTTTGTAGGTAATAGATATTTTGTAAAGTTATTTTTCTAATGTCACAGGTGTAAAGAATTTTGCTGGTAGCTTAGAACCTCGTTCTCGTGCATCAAAGGACCATTTCGCCCACTAGGTGAAAAAGCTTCCCGAACAAATTTTGTGACTTATGTGTACAATCGTTAGAGAAAAGATCAGAGGTGATTTAAAATTATGATTTAAAAAATCCAGTATACCTGTTTCTATTTCCCTTGTTATTTTTAAAGAGATACCTAATAAGATCACGTGGGCAACTCTCT
Organism: Zophobas morio; assembly: GCF_036711695.1. Taxonomy (NCBI): domain Eukaryota; kingdom Metazoa; phylum Arthropoda; class Insecta; order Coleoptera; family Tenebrionidae; genus Zophobas; species Zophobas morio. The sequence continues at coordinate 14,303,658 of NW_026972122.1, forward strand.
GTAAAGGAAAGGTAAAGTAAACGGTTCACATAAATAGTGTAATATTTTTTTAAGCTGTTTAGTTTTCATGTAATTTAGATTATCAAATAAATAAAATGTTTCTTTTACCTTATCTTTTTTATCTTTCACATATATTACGTAATCGTGGTGTTATATAGTATATAGTTTAGTATTATACGCATTTTCACAATACTAAACGTAAGTGTGTGCAGTTTCATTATGTCTACTTTTGACGAATCAGCAAGGGTTTTCCCTGCAGGGTCGTACTGGCGAATAGGATCAAGTTTAATTTTCAGTGGTAGTTTATTAGGGTTTTTCTTACAATTGCAAGTCGATTGTTTTAGTAGTCATCTAAAATTTCACAACATCCCCTTCAGGAACTCAAAATCATAAAAAATGCGAATCATTAAGGGAATAAATATACCTGTTCTCAGAATAAAGTTTTATCACCATACATAATCTCCTAAAAACAGTTTTGATGGTGTTCTCGTTCATGATATATTTTTTAACTTATTCTCAGAATTGTGGATGAGTTATACAACAAGACAGAAGTTGCGTCGATATTTCGCCGCCCTTTATTAATTGCTGGCTTCCTCAGGGCTACAATAAATTAATTAAGACACATCGATTATAAGTCTCACCTATCTTCGTATAATTAAAACTGAAAATTCACAAAAAAACATTTTTATTCCTAAAATTCTGTAGTATTATTAACACATTAAAAGCATTCACACATATCTAACTAGTTAATTACAATCAACAAACAGAATTTTTACGTTTAAACGGAAAACGCGTCACAATGTAACCGATTTTGCAAAAGCAGTTATTTTTATTGATGAAATCAATTATTAGTATTAACAGGCTCCTTTCTGCAATGTTGATCGAATGGAGAAACTCACTAGAAGCACAAACACTTTATCAATGCATGCATATAACTGGAGCAATTAATGAAATCCCCGTTTCCTATTATCTATGATGACGTGCGAACTGACACTCCACGCCAGACCAAAAATAAATAAATCAACATTGTGTGATTTCGTAACATAATGATTCTTTAAAAGTAATAAAACTATTTGACTAAATTATTGTAATAGAGTCCATTTGACGAATGGCTGCTTTCTCGCCGTTTCATGCCTCTTATAAAAAAGTATAAAAAAGTCAATCTCGCGTTTCCGTCTATCTGTCCTTTGTCGTCTGTACCGATTTTTATTGGGCACCTAATCTCCGAAACTACTGGACCGTGTTGTTCTGAAATTTTATATGTGTATTAGGTATATCGAGTAGGCAGTAAAACCCTGACCGAAATTTATCAAATCAACCCTACAATAATAGAATGACTTCAAGTCAACATTTTGCGTGGTAAAGTTTATTCAAATTTTCTAAAATAACATACTATTACACTTGTGGTTAATGAATCCGTTTTGATTTTTTTTTATTATAGACATGCAGATTTTTAGACGAAAAATCAAAATTGTATAGTACTTAGAAACCACAAAATCCAGTGTTCTGAAATCTCTGAAAATTTATCTGTTTATCTCCCCCTATTGATGACGTCATCTAATTTTTTTTTCGAATAAATTCTGTCTAAAATTTGTAAAATATTGTTAAGTCTATATTTGTGATTTATCAGAGCACTCCTATTTTTTTTAGAATTGCTTATAAACACAAAAAAAGTAATAGGGGCAATTTCTTTTTATTGATCAAACCAAGAACAGTTCATCCCATTTTTCAGAAAATTTGAGAATACGGTACTGTTATTATTACATTGCCTCTGTCGAAATATATTGTTAGGAAATAAACCTATACACCGCTCCAGTACGACGCTAATGGGTTCTAGATGATCACTCATTGTCGGCCGGAGAACACCCTGGAAACGGAAGTCGCAAATGGGTGCTCTAGACGAGTCTAGAAGCGTTGACGGAGACCTTCGAGAAGGACCGCGCAGCCTCTAAATGGGAACCACTGTCGGGAGCAGTTAGAGTAATCCAGACGAGAGATGAATTCAGTTGATTCAGTTAACAAGTCGAGTCGAGTCCAGTCAAGTTGCGGCGGAATTATTTTCTACATAATCGCTGTGTAATTAGACGTGTAAAGAAATAAACTGTTGAGTTTTACCCACGCCGATTTTAATCACCCGCTCAACGTAACAATGTCTTTGCTAAAATGTTGACGTTATCGCATTTTTTATGGAAAAACTGTCTTGAACGTACATACCATATTTCTTTACTTTTACTGCAACACTACATACGTATCTTTATTTTAATTGATAGGGATTAGATCATAAAAACATAAAATTCGCTAAATCATCATTTACAGCTTTTCGAAAAAGCTTGACATGTTGTACTGTACTTCAGGAACGAGGAAAGTTCTAAATACCTTTCTACTCATACTGCACCTAAAATTGACAGAATCGTAGTCTCAGCCTTATAAATGACAATGGGGAATTACCATAAAAGAAGTTTCGGTTTCAGCCAATTTTTTTATAAACCGGCATTTAGGGAATTTGAAATTCCTTTCTATTAACAAAAAAACAAAAGTCTCACATAGAGTTCTTGTCCTCAAATTTAACTTTTGAAATACCTGTAGTTCCTTTATTTTGTTATTTCGGTATATTTTAAACATTTAAACAATAGTCCTCGTAGAAATTTATTAGTTTTTAGAGTTTGACCTTTTTCAATAGCCTATTAAGGAACTGTAGGACTGCAGGATATCCCGGGAAATATTTACTTTCGTAACATTTCACAGTGGAACATTGGTGATACAAAACTCAATTCTTGATTTTGTGCGGCTCGATAGTCCACTTAACATATATTGGCCTAAAATGTGTTTATTTTCTCAAAGACAGCATCAATTGCTACTTGTTGCATTCCTAACATGTTACAAGCTTAAACACTCAAGCTTCTATTTCCTATTTTCTTAAGTGTAAGGACGTTTTAAATGATCACGTTATCCATGTGAGAACTGGAGAATTTATTGCAGTGATAATTATTATTATGAATTACTTTTGGGAAGAGTTCAAAATTATGTTGTTGTAAAAACTTTCGCTGATTTCGAGCAATTCGTGCTTTTATTTTTAGAAACATATACGAAAATAATCGTGATTTAATATTTATTTTTATTTTCGTTACTAGTGGTTTTAGTTCGTGTAAACTAGGATTGACACTGTGTGGTAACCACACTATAAATGATCGTGTCATCAAACCTCCTATTTGGTAATTGTTTTATCTTTAAAATGGTTAGATCACGAGTTACGATTTCAGGAAACATGCATTCTTTAAAATAAAAAATTCAAAGAGTTATCCAAGTCATACTGTTTACTCGTTCTAAATATACTCATCGGTGAAACAATTTTTTCAAGTGCCAAAACTGTGCTGTAATAAGGTCGTGCTGCTTAAATTAAGGTATGCATCACTTCGTTACATTGGAGTTAATTATGTGTATCCCTTGTTATTGAATAAAATTATTTTATACAGAGATAAATTGCGGGCGAGGATTATTTTAATCGACTGAATAATTGTTGTAGAAAGGTTTCAGAATTCTGTACAGATGATATCACTTGCGGTAAACAGTCACACACTTATATACACAAATTAAGAATTTCGTTATATTTATAAGTCGAAAGAAGATGAATAATGGGGAAATTGTGTAAAAGTGTTCCCTTTGATGGTTTCAGATTTAGTCTGAAATTTATTGCAGTTGACAACTTTTTATTTCACGGACAAACCGTGTGACTGAATATATGAAGTACATGCTTTTATCTTTGTGCTCAAATTATCGGTAATGTTCATAAGCACTAGACTCATGACATTTCCCAATTATTGACGATCAAAGTACATTATCCTGTTAGAGAATTTTAGATATTTATATCATTAAACTCTGAAACGACATCGCACTTCATCGTCATTAATAATTAATAAAATTGGCAAAAAACAAATCTAGGTGTCGATATACGCTCCATGTCTATTTTTAACGAATATGAATATATGATGGCATAAATATATTAAATAACCGCGTCTATTAATTATTCATAGAAAGTTCCGCTGAAGTAAAAATTACGGTAAAAAATCCACGTGGAATTAGGATATGTTCGTTTTTGTCCAGTAATTCTACCGGAAATGTATATATTGGGAGTACATTATCATTTCTATAAAAACAATTGTCGTCTAACTGTTCTTAGTAATCTGTTTTAAAATAAAGCTTCCATAAACAAGTGGAAAGCTCAACAAATCACTGTAAGCAGTAAGTGATGATTACATTACTAAGGCATTCCCGAGCTGGTTACTAAGAACATCACGAGATTTTTAAAAAGACTGATCTGATAATATATTTATGTTGTTATATTATTTTAATGATTGCATATTAAGGAAAAATATGTAATGTATTGAATGGAATTCGTCCGGCAGTCTTTTAAAGGATTCCAAGCTTTCAGATGTCGACCTGAAACTAGAACTAGGTAGTAACCATATAGTAAGTAATTACAAAAACAAGCGTTTTTCCGCACTAATATCATCGGAAACTTTATTTAACTCTAAACAATTATACTTTGACAAGCACTTATGAATTAAATATGAATTTTGTAGATATTGATTTGTACACATTCAAATATTCATAATGTTTCTTCTGCATTAAAAACATTTTTGTGTCATAATTTTAATCCTGCCGTCATTTTCACAATAGATGCGTGATTCGTGCTAAACAGAAAATAAAAATAATGCACGGAAGTCGTCAGTTTGTTTAATGTGTGTGACGATTATATTGGTATAATCCGTTCGATGTTTTTACAATTACGTACACATACAACCATGCAAAGACTAAAAAAACAAACATTTACAGAAATCTAAAATTGAGTGAGAACTATGACAGGTCAAAATTGTATAACCAATGGAATAGAGTAGTTAATTTGAATGGACACAATTAAACAGCTTATCCAATGTGTTGAGTTAAATATGACATTATTTTCCCTTACGTAATTATTTTTTTTTGTTTATGATCTGCAAATTCTTAGATCATCTCTGTGTGAGTTTGTGAATGTACGGAATTAAAAGTAGAGCACTCTTGGCATTTATTGTTGTTGCCCCTTTAGTAAAGTGACAAGAACCGTTCAGCAATTATTTGGAGAATACATCCGTTTATTTTCTTCCACGCAAGTAAAAGGGGCCATATTTGTTTTGCATCTGCTGGAGTTATGCATTGCGTAAGTGTTATTCAGTTTAATTAATTCATGTCTCGTAATCATAACTACGAACTCTTCAATCTTGTACTTTAGAAACCTATAAAATTAAATTGAAATAATTTATTTTTTATTCTTGTTATTCATGTCCGTTGCCAAGAGTATTTTAATACAACTACAACTATTAAAAATGAAAGTATTTCAGGAAGATCATAAATAAAATGACTAATGTAATACAGATATTTTTTTTAATAAATACATTAAATGTTATTTAACGCCATTACTGCTTGTTGGGAAAGACGTCATTATTAAAAAAAAGAAGGGGCGGAAGGTCAACACCTACTCGTTTCAAGATACTTCCACAATAACTTTTTTGCGGAAATGATGTTGCTTTGATGACAAACAATGCAGCCAATCAATATTTTCATATCCATTGTGAGGCCATAAATTGCGGTTTCTAAGAAATAGAATTTGAGGCACCTAATTCAATTCAATATTCGAGATATTAACTCATATTGCCCAAAAAAGGACGGTCTCGAAATTACTTTTAGATTAATTAATAATTATGTTAACCTATGTTACGTTTAGATGCGTTTTGTAATTAGCCTTGAGGATACCGATACAGGATTCGGTGACTAAGGTGAAACGACTACACAATTAACTTTAACGATTTAACTAGAACTTTTTTCGTATCATTAACTAGGCTTTTTATATATACCGTCTCATGTTTTGGAAACTAATGGAAATCCTTTATACACATTGGTTTGATCATTGATCAGTTTTTCAGATTTCGCGTTTCAAATCTAAAAATAAATTGCCCCAGATAATTCGATGTACCTAAGCTAAAAAAAATTTGAATGAACCTTTCTTTTTTATTAAGTTACACCAATTTCAGGTAGAAATATAAAGCACAAACTAGGAAATTGATTTTTAAATATCAAGATCATTAAACAACTAAACAATTTATTTATGGGTATATTTGTTGTTACACTCAATGATTACATTAAAGCAACACCTCCTTCCGAATAAATTATTATACCCTTAGGATACATTTTGATGTTTCAGCGATCCGAACTTGGACTGGTGTAATTTCATTTTTCGTTAAACTTGAAGTTTTGTGTTATACCCATTACAGCCAAGCATATTAAATCGTTTCAACAAAATGTGCCTACAGGTGCCGAAAATTCTTTAATGTAATTATTTTAATAATTTCATTAACATAAACATACTTCTCTCAGTATGCTTTCCAATTGAAATAAACATACATGTCATAATACAACAGTAGGTAAAGTTATTATAACCGACTTATTACATATTGTTCTAAAATTATTTTTAGTATTCAAAGTAGTACAGAGAACGGTCAAATAATATATCAAGAGTTATTTTCAAATTTAAAGTGATCTCTTTTTTGAATAAACAGATTTTGATATTTTCATACGATTTTAATAAATTCAGTACAGGAAACCAAACATTATTACTGCAGTAACTGTGTGTCCTTATAAAAATAAAAAATCTGAGTAGAATTTATCTATTACTATGAATAAATTAACTGAACCTTCTGGAAATATTCTATCATCCGTACGTTTATAAATATCAAGATCAGCTCAGTGGACACAAAAGCCAATAATTGTACAAAAAGTATTTTTTGACTTATAGTGAAAGTGTGTGCGTTCTTCGAGTTAATAGGTTTCCCATCTTGGCAACACGAGCCTCCAAAGTTCAGCACAGTATCAAGCAGCTTTTCTGTTTCATTATTGTGGTTCACCGCTCTTAATGAAAAAAAAAAATGTCGCAACTTTTCTAAATTGTAATATTTTTAATAAAGATGCCCGGAAGCTGCAACTCCTTGTTTAAGTATCAAAAGATTTATTGTTTGTATTTCATGATAAAGACAGAATTTGTTTATAAAACCATTTTTTATTTCCAATGGACTTTATGACAAACTGTACAAAGAATTTTTAAAGCATTTATTATTTAACATGCTTATCGTGTATTTTCAGACAACATAAAAAGTAGAGTGGGTGTAGTGAAATGTGGGCTAATAATTTTGTTATTGCTTGAACATTTCTGTGCTCTACTGGTCAAAGTATCTTCAACGTTTAGTGTAAACCGATTTCAAAAATAGGTTATCGATGGGGATTAGCGCACAATGTTAATTTTTTGTAAATTTGGTTAATTCGTACACATATCTTTTATTGTTTTTTATGGTTTGTCACATGATAATAAACATTTGAAGTAACAATTGTAACTAAGAGTTCCAATTTTTCTTTATTTCGGTAAATTATTACTTTTTATATAAAATTTTCAGATTTTCGTTTTCGTAGTTTGTTATTGAGCCCGATTTATTTATTTATACATGAGTAAAGGGGAAGGATTTTTTTCTCTAAATTCCCTAGTATGATATTACACTATGTATAGTTGAAAATAATTTTAGTGTGTGATGTTTCAAAACGGCAGAATTTTGCACTTTTTTTAAATATCTTTTAATATCCTGTAGTTTAAAGTGATTGTTTGTTTAATTTGTGTTTATTCAAAATTAACAGAAAACAACAAATTGCGGAGAACTACCATAGAAGAAAAAATATGATTTTCTTATACATATATACGTCAACTTTATACTGAATAATCATATAATTTTTGTCTAATGAGTTAAATTTTTTAAACAAAAATTGTCAAATTTATTATTGCGCACAAATCTAAATGAGTTTAAAAAATTAAAACCTATTGGAAAAAAATAATAACAAACATTAATTTATTGCAACAACTGAAATGATTATGATGAATGACCTGAATTAAATAGTTTTATATTGAAGAATTGCATACAAGAATTTTTAATAGAGGTGCAATAATCTGTTATGTTGATATTTTCATTATTGAAACCGCAATTGGATTAGTACAAACATACTGGACATGGTAAAATAGTAATTTTCAATATTTAAAAAAATATCCAGAAATTTGTGTCATAATTATCAAAACTTACATCCACTCACATCTAAAGATGTGTCTTGGATATTTGATATGTTATTTCTGATGAAATGCTGATAAAAGCTCGGAACAGACACCGAATCAGGGCTGATTTAGATGTTTTGTTTACACCGTTGTCATGGAAACCACACGTCGTAGCCGCCTGATATGCGCCTGATACGACTAGACTGTGATCCCGTTCCGACCGTGCTCGGAAGGATTGAGTTACTATCACGGGTTTTAATTTTCATTGTGCGCGAACACGTATGATAAATATTCTTGGATAATCTTCTCGGTAATACAAACATTCGGAAACAACTACACACCGCTGTGTGTAATAATATTCGGGCACATAACGCAAGGGTCGACAAAAATCGCTATATATTAGACCGATTGATAATGTGCATAAAATTTTGTGGAGTGTTTGAACTTGCTTTAAACATGACGAAAGTTGGGAATCACAAAATCCAGGTATATTTCGAGGTCTGATTGATTTTACGGCTGAATTCTACTTTGCTTTATCAAATCATTTGAAAGAAGCAACGGTTTTTAAAGAAACGCCTAAAACTGTTCAAAATGAACTTTTAAATACCATGAACGTAAAATTTTAACCGAAGGCAAAAAGGTATGTGGAGAAATCCTTTTTTACTTTTATTGAATGTATTTTTGGATTTATTTCCGTCACACAATTTCATCTATTAATTGGTAATAACAACCTGTTTTATATCTTCATATTTAACTCATCAATCAAATTGTGTCCCCCCCTTTCAAAAGGTCACAAGGCGCCACTGGGAAACGGGTACTTGTGTACCTGTGTCGGGCGAAGACAGAAACAAAGATATACCGTTTCTACTATACTGTTTTTCAACTTTCATTTCCTTCTTTATTGACATATTTATAATCTATTATACATTCTTTTCTTTTTTAGTCCTTTTCCGCATGCCTAATATAATTTCTCAGCAAATTCGGGTACTGTTTACTGCAACATTACACATGGTTGCCCCAAAAAGTTGAACAGAACCATAAAACATGGTCTAAGTTTATTTGGACAGACTCTACGATATGTCCTTAGCTTACGCTCGGGAAGTAGAAAGTATTAATTTGACATACCTACAGTCAAACATATAATCTTAAAATAATAAAGAAATTAAGTACCAGCAAAAAATGCAATTTTATGTAACTTGCGAGATACATCACCAAGTTAGGGGTTAATTCTATATATCTATATTTATTTTAATAAAAAAAAACATTTTACAACACATTTTGAAAGCTTATTTTAGAAAGTATAAATTCCGGTTGCTCTGAAATTATGTACACACAGACACACACAATCATTGTGGAGAATGAAGATCATAAATCACTGACCAGACTTCATGTAGTATTACACACAAATAATATTTTTTGTGGGCATGTAGTATCTAAATCCATAAATCCATTTTTTTTTGTTCTCTGTGAGCATGTCTCATTTTTTGGAAGAATTTAATAGGAGTAATAAATATACAATAACATTGAATTTTTTGATGAAATAATTATACATTATACATTTACGAAAATTTCCCAAGTGTAATTTGGGAAAGTGTTGTAATAAGTTCCATTTGAAAAATGGGTACCTACTGTGAAATTCGGGTTATAATTATGGTGTGAACAGGAAGGTGTTAATATTCTCTTTTTCTTTCCCAAAATTTGCAAAATAATACGCTTTCTGCATGTCGTCGATTCTTTTCTTTTTTTTTAAGCATACGTATGGCGGCTTCGGCTGATTACAAAATATTGACATAATTTTATTTTTCTGCTGAGCGTCAATAACATTTTCATTATGAAACGCATATGCGTTTCACAATAATGACATTTAATTTTATTATAGCATGCAAAACAGTAACTTTTTCCTTGATTATGTTGGCAATGTTATTATGCGGGCAGTCCAAAGGTGGTCGAAAGTTGAAAGCAAATGTCAGTGAACAATGTTAATATAACTGTGTTAAATGATCACGAAAATGTTGATTTTGTTACCAACCGACTGTCGAAAATCCCTAATCGAAAATATATATTTTTTAGAATACTTATTATTATTGAGTTACAGTGCAAAATGGAAACAATAGTATATTACACTGTCTTCATAAGAAGATTTGTGGCACTCATTCTGTTTGACCTCTGCTCGCTGTGCTCGTCGTGGTCAAAACTCATTCGTGCCACAATAATCGCCTTATGAGATATGTGTAATAATGTACTATTCTTTGATCTCCACCAAAAACTCGATAACAAATTTTGAAAAAATTGTTAAATACCTAAAAAAAGTGAGGTTTTACAGGAATTTTTGTCTTTTTTTTTCACAGAGAACTAGAAATAGTGTTAAACATGATAAAACTTTTGATTGTGTTATTGAGTTTTCTAGCAGGGATTTTCAAGTGAAATTTGCACTAAGCATCCTCTGGTGGACAGTTGCTACACTACACCATTGTATCAAAATTGGTCCAGTTTGTATAATTTTTACTTCCCGAGCGTAAGCTAAGGAAATATGTATTGTAATCGAGTCAATCGGGCGACTGGGTTTTAATTAAACACTGCACATATTAGACATGAATATAAATTAGGAGGACCCCTGGACTCAAGTTTGTTAATTCGACACATAATTTTTTTAAAGCGATATATCTCATATTATTAAAATGCAAATACGGAAACCGCGATGATGTTCCCCATGCATTTAAGATATGACGGAACCATTTCAGACGAAACCAATATACATATGTATATAATTCCTTGTGTGTATATTTTGTAAAAAAAGCAGCTGAAGTCACCGTTAACGTTTGTTCTTTGTAAACTGTGGTGGTGAAAAAGTCAACATATATAATAATAATAAATATGAATTCCAACCGAACTCGGATCAAAATATTGGAGTTGGAGTTAAGGGTTGATTTCATCTTGTTATTCCATCTTAAAACAAACGCTTCTTCGGTTCTGTTAAATTAGGGTTGCTCACCAGTGCGTAGGAGTGGGTTCAACAGGCCAGTTTACCACCCCTAATGGAATCAAATGACTGGACGTAATTACCAGATGACCGGACCTGTATTAGAGGTTAAACGAAAACGAGTGTTATTGATGATCACTAATTAGTAATTGAAAAGCTTACCCGAAAAACATTACAAGCGACAAACTATAACGGACTTTTTACCAGAAAAATAACCTTAAGTTTGTTTCCTCAAAACTGTTGAAGTATGCAATTTTTGTGTTTCCAAGAAAATCTAGAAGTAGACACCGCAAAAAGTGTTACTAGTACAAGGTTGTTGGCAGCGCCTTCATTGTAATCCAGCGGATTGCATTCTGGCACGGGCAACTTTTTTCCGGGGAGAGTTTCAGTTGTCGATAATCGTCTTACACTAGTGTAAAATTAGATAATTACTTCGACTCCGCGGTTGAGTTCTTTCCTTCAAATTTACAAGAGCGAATCTCTGGTGATTTCAACCCAAAACAACAATCAGCTTTACTGTAAAAATAACACGAATCCCTTAATCAGCTCCCAGCCCGAACCGTTTCCACGAAGCTACGCTTTTTTCCAAACCCGCAAGAAAGGTGACGTAAGGTCAACAATCTCAAATTTTCAATTAAAAGTGTTGGCTGGCAAGGCAAGCGACGTTCTCGCGTTGCACTTTTCGCTTGCATCACTTCTAATTATCCAGCGTGAAATGAATCACCCACCTCGGCGGGATAAGAGTATCAGCAAGGTGTTTATCGTCGATCGGGCAAAGGCCCAAGCGACAATACAGCACAACACGCGCTCTGGGATGCAACAGAGGTTTCTGCGCTTGAACACTACCGGTGCTATATACAGAAGGACAAGATCGCACGCTTTCATTCAGTCGTCGCGGTCTCTCGTGTTCGCCTAGCAGGAATAGCCGACAAGTGGTTTTTCAGTACAAGCTCTCGACCTGATCGCGCGCCTGCTTACCCCCGACACTGATTGATACTTCGGAGGGTAACCGACTTGCTGGCCGCTATAATGGTGTGAATTTTGTGTTTTTTATGTTCTTTTTTTGAGTCGGCGGCGGAGTGTGCGGCAGTTTTTTTTAGTTTCAAAGTTTTTCGGGGTAGCTACGACGCCTTCAAGGGTAATTATTCTATATTTTACTGTGTGATTGTTATTTTTTTTACTTCAAAAATAACGCTGCTACTTTCTATCTTGACGTCGATTTTAGCCATCTACCGGCGTCGAAATAATACGAATCGCTAACGCACAAATTTTCTGATGTTTTTTAATCATCTGTGTCTCCTCATATTTTTCTTTCGGATATAACAGTTGTTTCTACCAGGAAATGATGATGTAAAAATTACAATGTATTCTAGGTCTGTCAGATGAAGACTACCGGCAGAGCATTCGGAATTAAAAACTTTTCGAATAATGCCTACAAAGTATATATTTTTGTATGTTACAAAAAAAAAGGTTCGAAGCTGACAATAATTAGTTGAAAAATATCGAAAAAGTGTTAACGATTGTGGATTTTTTGTCTTGATACAGGGCGTTTCACGTAACACCCAACGCCCTCTCGCTCCATATCCGCCTTATAAACTGTATTGCCGTGTGTTAAGTTTAGTAAAAGTTTTTGAATATAAATATTGCTGTAGTATTTAAAGTGCGTAAATAAATAATTGGAGAAATTTTTGTGCTTTTCGAAAATTGCGAAAGCCGAAAATTGACTTAAAAAACAATTAAATCATAATCGAAAACTAACAAATTAATCTAAGCAACAAATTTTAAATAAACTTGTTCGTAAAATGATTGCCCATTGTCTCAAAAATTGAACATTTTTTGAGTCATGTTCAAATTTTCGTGTACAGTTATCTTATATTATACATTCCTTCAAAATTTCTGTACTTGTTCGTTATAAATAAAAAATGTGGACGCAGCGATGGTTAAACGAATACTGCACTTCATGGTATATTTATTCTTGACAAATAAATTTAAGAGAGCAGTTTATTCTGATTCAAAATGCGCGAAGGAAAAATTACATTGAGAGCAGTTTCAGTAAATAGCGAATTTTCTGCTAGAATATCCTAAAGCAATTTGCCATAAGTTCACAGTTAAAATAATGTGTTAGTGTTGTTTTTCATTTCTCTCCAACATTTTGTATATTCGTGTAGATATGTAGTTCCAGACAAAAATCAAACAATCTAATTTAAACAGTCTTGGAAAATGAAGATTATGATAATTGTATTTTGTGTTAGGTTCAGCAGAATAAGTGTCTACACCTTACAAGACACTTTTACATCCCCGTAACATAATCTGCCTTACACAAATGTGAAATGGTTCTCTTAAGCTTAAAATATATTTCGAAGTAAAAGTTAAATTATGAAATATTTTGGCATTTTCAATTTACTGTATCAAAAGTCCGGACCTCTAAGCTTGAAGGGTTGACAATTGACTGCTTGAGAATCGATATTTTTGAAAAATTTTGTTTACTGGGCTTCATTTGGCAGATAAAAATGCATCCAATCAAGCTCAGTTAGTTTTTGAATGACAATAATTCAAAGACGGGTCGTACTTGCGATTGAACATAATTTTATTTTAGACTTCATCAACCGTTAACGCGGATCGTCGTCTAAATATGGTATCAAATAACAATACTCCACTTTATTAATAAATACAATAGGTGTACAAAATATGGTATAATAGGATCAAACGTAGTGGAATTCAAGTTAATGAAAAATCTCAAGCTCAAAATATCGTCTTTCGAATGGAGGTTTTCAAAGAACATTTGAAAATTTGTTTGGAAGATGAGAACTTATTCTAAATAATCAAATAAAATAAATACAGGGATTCAAAGGTACAAAGAAGCAAGAAAAAACTTTACGTAAAGCTTGCCTTACCGCAATTAACTTTTTATACGCTCAACAATTTAACAACGTAATAATTGTGTAGGTAACGAAATGACAAGAGTCAATCAAGTCTGTGTCTTATGTATAAGATTTATCAAAACATAATATTTTCACAACTACCACAGAAATTTTGTCTGAAATTTCAAATCAGTTCAAGGTATCGACTGTTCAGTTGATATTCACGAAGTTCAAACATTTGAAATGTGGAAGAAGATTTTGTACCCTATAAGCAAGAACTATGTTCAAAATTAGGGTTCTGTGTTAGTGATTTGGAATTTTCGTAACAAATTTTGAATTCTGCTGCATATCTATTTTATTCAGCAAAAATCTGTATTATCCAACAAAAAATAATTATAACCAGAAAATTTCTGTTTTTTCTTTTTGTAGGTACCATATCATTCATTAGAAATTTTCGCTTGATGTACTGAAGCGTTTTTATGACATCTCTGTGGTACATTGTATATGGAATCTATTCCATATTTTCATGACACAATACACCAAATAAAGTCGAAAAGGAATCACATTGAAAATCTTTAACCTTTTGTTTTGAAATATAAAATCTTGCAGTTTTCTTGTGGAACTGGTTGCAAATTTAAAAAAAAGCAGTAGTTCTATCGTGACAACCCAAAATCATGGAATTCTGTCTATTCTTGTTGAAAATTTTAAGACAAAAAAACTTAAATTCACTATTTACTTAGTACGATCAATTATCGTTATAAAAAAAAACTCGTGTTTTAAGTTTAATTTATATTAAATATGCTAGTATAAAAACTCAATGTGTCAAAAACTGCACCTAGATAATTAATATGCTATGAAGTTAAAGCGTAACTTTGTTTTCTAGAATTAATTTTTTTATTTCCAACGGAAAGTATATGTTTTCTCAGCTTATGCTAGTACATGCTTTCGTGTATTTTTTCTAAAAAATGGCAACACCAAGTTAAAATATTTTGGTTTAAATGTGAAAGATGTCTGAAATAAACCCTTCTTCTTTTTAAAATGGTATAGCATGTGAAACTTGGATATATTGAAACCACTTACTGTATTCTAAATTACAGCTGTATATCTAACTAGCCTCAAGTTTTTTAAACGTTTTGTAATGAACTCGTTATATTATTCTAATTTTAAGTTTATTCACATAATTGGTTTTAGTGCAAACGATAATGAGAGAAAAATTATAGGGTGAGGTCAAAACCAACATAGCCTTTGGCTCAAACCTTACAACTTTAAGTATGATACTCGTTTTTTTGTGGAAAAAAATGTTAATTGAACTTTCCCCTTAAGTGACTTCATACCTTTGACCATTTCGACAACCCCACTTTTGTGGCACATACATGATCAAATTATACATTAGTAAAAATCATTGGTACCTTTTAGATATGAAAAAGGGCGTCATAAAACGTATTGTAGATGGAAATAAATTGCTAACCGGGCAATTTCAAATTGGTTTTCCGATATCACAAGTCCCCGTTGCCATGGAAGATGCAGTAGTAGCGATAGCGAATCATAATCGCGAATCGCAAAAACAGGCATCGCATCTTCCATGGCAACGGGACTTGCGATATCACAAACCCTGCTTGAAATATGCCCGTAAGTAAATAGCGAACTAATAGTAAAAACTCCTCTGACAAAGAAATAACTAGGCTTCTATGCTATTTTAAGTGGATATGATTTGGCACTACTTTTAAAGACTGAGGGGCAATTTCAAGTTGGATTTGCGATATCGCAAGTCCCCTTGCTTGATGGCAGTAGTTGTCATCGCCTCTATCTCAACTGTCATCGCATCTCTCATAGCAACTGGACTTGCGATATCGCAAGTTTAAGCTTTACCCAGCGAAGTTCTATAAAAGCATTATTCAAAAAAATAAATATTTTAAAACAATTATTTTAATCAACTCTCTGTTTATTCATTGTTTATCCGCTATCAACTGAAGAAAAATGAAATCCAAAATAACGTAGTTTGAATTGAAAGCACATTTCGTCATAAGGTGAGGATTATGATTCAACTGTGCTTAATATTTCCTCTATTTTTATTACTCATGCTTTTTAAAGAGGCTAATCTTATGATGAAACTCTAACGATTCTTGTAAATTCAAACGTTGTAAAAGAAAGTTGCAAATGGACATTACTTTCGAAAACACCATGAATCTTGAAAAATTGAATTTCAAAGAATATTGACGAATTTTAGATACAGTTTTGACAAACGGACAAACAAAATCTAATAGCAACTTCCCCTACTAGGACAGTTCAACAGTTGCAGGGGGTGATTCTATTTCTGTAGCGTATCTACGAAGTCGATTTGTTATTTATTTAACTAGCAAAAAAATACATAAATATTTATTAATGTAGCAGCCTTATGTTATAAGATTTCCGCACTCCAGATAAATTGAAATATCAAGTATTGTATCGACAAAGATGAGATACGTGAAACATGAATTTCTAAATTAAAGCGCGAACCCACTGCAGTATTCAAAATTCTTATCATGTTTCAAGCTTCGTAATTTATTGTCCTTTTGGAATAATGAAGCATACGGAGAAGTTAGGAATACAGCACAAACAATTGGAGTTATCGCAATATTGTTTGACGCCAGGGGGAAAAATGTAATAAACTGTTGAATTATTTGCCGTCGTTGGCAGTCAGTTGTCTAGAAAAGGGTAAATACGTATATATAGTTTTTAATAAGTAATTTAAATGTTTATTGTGCATAGAATTTTGTTTGCGATTGCCACTTAATCTTGTTAATTACTCAGCAATGCTAAGACCAATTTTCATTTTAAATGGCCACCTTGCAAGAAGCCAGAAGTTACGAACTTTATTGGCTTCCTTTTGCGAATATTGATAAACACGAATGTTTTGATGGATACAACAAGAAAAATTTCTCTCTAACTAATTGAAAGTTTGTCTTGTGCCTATCAGCTGGGGGCGTGCTCCAAGCCGCTCTTTTTGTTCTCAAATTAAATTTAACCAAATCGTGTTACCACGGCATCGATTTTCTTTTGTTTCCGTTGTTCTGCAATTGTGTCTCCACAAAATGTACCTACTTTTACAGTCCCGTAGCATACGAACATTCATGTAGAATAACCTAAAACTCAAGCCTCGAATGACAATTTACGCCAATAAGTTATTTAATGAAGCGTTGAATCAAATTGTGTTTCCTTTTAACACGAATTTTATTATCCGTCTACCCATATTTTGTAATATGAGTTTATATTGAGAAGATGTAACGTGCAATGAATCCTGTTCAGAAATTCAATATTCAGGAATTATTTAGATTGTTTAAGATTTTTTTACTGTGCACTATATGGTTCTGCCAGTCTTTAAATCGAATCTTATGTAATATGAACTGCGGTGCATTATTTGCTTCCTGGGGGCACTGAAATTTGAATTAGGGTTAATGGAAATGGTAATTTGGTTGTCCGTTGAGACTATTGAATTTGAAACCATAAGTGACTAATTAATATAATAAATGTTTCATCAACATCTTTTAGACCACTGAGTACAGAAGTGAACCGGTAATTGTATCTTTTATTTAAAACGAAAAGCCTAATATTAAAACTTCTCCAAGAATTATTTATTCATATAATTATATGCGGAATACAATTTAAAATTTAAAACTCGTTATGATTCCTTCCTTCAACCTACATATTGTTGGCCTCGAGATTTTCAAAAATACTTGTGTATGTAATAATCTGTAAATAGTTAGATTGCGTTAATAAATCGCGTTGGTGTGAGTAATCGTTGCCATCAAGATTTAAACATTTATCGCAAACAATTAGTTATTTTGCTGCTTCAGTTTATTCAATCTTCTCAAATATTATTTCAAAAAATTAATTCTCATTACGAAAACCAAATTTGAAATAAGAAAACTGTACATGATTTTCAACGAAATGTAGAAATATGTAATATTTTTTCTATTAAATTCACTGCCACTATGATTTGAATTCTGTTTCTATTTTTCGCTCTGGTTTTATAGCCTGACATACCAAGCGGTAATCTCTAAAAATCCAAGAAATATTTATTACGTAAATTCCTTTATTTTTAATTTTATGATTATAGTCCTTACTCATGCCTGTCGAGAATGTTCACAAAATTTTGAGCCAACTTTGCGAGAACAGGAATGTCTTTCGAAAACGCAAATATGTGACCTCTGTTATCATCGAAAAAAAGTAAAAATAATTGTGGTTTAGGTGTCAAGTTTGTAGCAACTAAGGTTAAGTCTTTGGGAGGGCGTGGAACTTTGTCAAACTTATTACTATTATTATTAAACCAATGGGCCGTCTATTTGGTTTGTCGCTCGGAGAATGATTTAACTATTTTAAATACGAAAAAATATCCTTTCCAAATTACATTTGTTGATATATAATTTCCACCTTCCTTGACAAAAATATCGAATTAATCCAAATATTGACCGTTAATTCAAAAAATAGTACCTTTCATTTTTAGATATTTTTATTTTATTATCACAAAATTTCCGAGACCAAGATTTAAATATGGTTTATCACGAAAATCTGTTCGAAATTCCTGTGTTCGGACAGTTTTAAGAATTATTAACTCATTTGCAATAGGTAATAGGATTAAATAATATGTAAATGGACGCAAAAACGAAAAATCGTTTTAGCAATCTCTTAATCCTATTAATGTAGTACTGAAAAATATAATCTGTCCAGATTAATTTAGGAATAGTGGGACTGTCGTACTTATACCGAAGCTTATAGCATCAATTAAAATTTTATATGAACATACACGCTATAATAATTAAACTGGTAGATGTAATTTTGGCGCCTCCAAAGTAATAGGTAATTAAATATATTATCTATTTTAGGATCATTATCATGAAACTAGAGCACTCATTGTCTCAAGGTCATCTATATTATGCCAATGGCTTTTTTTCTACGAATGAATAAGTAAAGTAGCAGTTTGTGCAATATTTGTTTTTAACACAGATAGAGTTTTCCACTTTTAGGAATGCAAGCATAGGTATTTGAAGTTTTAAATGAGGGCAGGTATATCGTGCTTTACCGATTTAAGAAGATCACTTGAATAAATCAGCATTTACTTTTTTACCTTCTTATACAAAAACCACACAGTAAAAAGTCTGGATTTATAAGAATTTTTCGCAAATCAAAAATCGTGTGTCATTTTCCGTCCATTCGAAATTATTTTTACACTCAGAATGCTTAGACTACCACCAAACAAGATGAAATAATCGCTATTTTGAAATTAAATTGTTAGCATACTTTGTTTTATGTAGTAAGTTTAAAGTTCGAATGTCAACTGGATCCAATCCAATCTTTCCAAGAAACTCATCTTTGTAAACAACGTTAAGTCTAATAACAGTTCAGAAGGATTTATTTAGGTTGTAGATTTTCCGGAAGGAGAAACTCATCAGGTGTAGTTGTCTCACGTATCTAAAATCCCTTTGTAGTTACCATAGGTTAAACACAAAATGCAAATCTGTCTTTCTGCCTACAATATGTGGTGTATCATGGTTTAGTAACCATTTGCTGGCCGATTTTCCTTTTAATTTTTTGATGCCGTTGATCATATTGAAACGTATCTAAGTCACATAATATGTGAATTAAAATTTATAGAGTCCATAAAGTGCTTAGAAATTGAAACTTGCTAATGCTAATAGGAAGTGTATATTTCATCAAAAGAATTTGCTTTATTTTGGTACTTTTTTCTCTTTGCTGTATTACCAAAATTTGTGCCCATGCCAGTTTTTAGTTGGAAATATTAAATATTTATTGTATACGTCATGTTTTATTTTTGGAATGGAGATGCAATATTGCAATGCTTTCTTAGTAACAAGGTAAACGAAGGTCCGTCATATTTTTTGCAGGTCATGTCGTAATATTTATTTTGTAAATGTATGAGAATGAATTTTTTACTTGAACCCTGTCTAATACACCCTAATAACGATGTCATATTTACTCTAACAACCCTTGTTTTGTTCCAAATTATATTTTTACCGTGCCTTGTAGGCATCATTTCCATATTAACAATTTTTAGACCCTCGGCTGTAACAAGCAGTGTAGGTACACAAATTATGTTACGGATATTTGTTTCTGTAAATATTGGATAAGATGCGTGGTAATCTAGGTTATAATTATAACGGCTGTTTGTTCAAGCAGTATGTCAGTGGATTTTTACGAGATACTTTTTTGCAAATTAAACATTTGCATAATTTTATATTTTATTTGAATTATTAACGAATTTATACTCCGGCGTCCCGTGTCCGCAATTACGGCGTCTCCGTTCTAATTTTCAAGTTTAAACATAAAAGTGTGCTAATTGTCTCGGCCGGATAAACCATTACAAGAATTTTCAGATAAGGTTCAGTTGCAGCTGCACACGGAATATTTTCCTGATCCATCAATATTTTATCAACAGACGACTTTTAGTGCCAACTGGGTGCAGTCAGGTTACACCGTCTGATAATACACGGCGAAGTCATCTCGTAATCTTAGAATTTTCTGCAAAGGATTCCATTCATTTCCAAAGAATCGGCTTTTTACGTCAATAATTTAAGCTCCCATATCGGACACAAAATGGTGGCTTTAAGCTGTTTCTTTTTCATTTTCTGGTAATTAATTTGCATGAAAATGCAGTTGGAGAAAAAAATTGTTTAGCATAGCCATTAACGATGTTTAAAACGTTGTGAATTTTTAACGCTAGCATTACTTGCAATTTAAACATCACTTAAATTACCTTGTTACTCCTGAAATAAGGGGCACGAATTTATTTCAAAGTATTTATTGTGTTGCGTTATCTCACCTTGTGCAAATTACTGCAAAGTACACCATTGCGAATTTTGTGTACGTAGTTGGCTAAATGTAATATCACATCTGTACTTCTTTTGAATAAAAATTATGCCTGTTTTTTTATCAAAAAAAAAAACGATGTCAACCTATTACAACCAACCGGAATCTCTCCAATCAGCTAATTGTACTGATGTGAAATTTATGGATTACAATGCGGTGGTGGCATTGTCCGTACATATATCGTTTAGATTTGATGAATGTTTTATAAAAAACTAAACATGTCGAGTTGCATTCGTTTGTAGCACCACAGCAAACACAATAATGACATTAATTAATTGGTAGACATTATTTATTTGTGATCAAGTGTTTGATTCGATAAAATGCAGCTGCATCTTACGACCACAACAACTTTTAGTTTTCAATCGAACATATTAGCGTTTCATAAAAAAAATGCGTAAGTAGTGTAGACAATATAATATATTTTGCCTACTTTATGTGACCTAATTGTGTTTTAGACACATTTTTGCGCAATTTTTTTTGGTCTTCAGAATTTAATATGATTCAATTAGGAACTAAATCTAAATTCATTTTTTAGGCTTCATATTATTTACTAATTTAGTAGTCTAAGCTTGAGTGAATAAAAGTTCCAACTCGGACCACGAAACATAGACATCTGGCTTGAATTCGTTATACATATTTTTTTTACCAAAATATATTTTAATGTATAGTAGTGTATTATGTATATTTTTTTACAATAAAATGTATGTATCTCCAATGTTCTACTTACGTTTGTCGCTATCAGCATCAGTGCGTTGGTATTAATCGACATCGAGAAATAAAAACAGAAGTATTTTCCCCAGCAATTTTTCCGTAAAAAATTAGCACTTTCCGGATAGTTATAAAAGGTTTTATTTCTGACTTTGTTTTCGACTTCCTTAGCTGTAATTTCGTTCAATTTTGTTTTAAATAACAATAACACAATTATTATTAAATACAAAAATTATTATAATTTAAATTTACAATAACCAATTTACACATGCACAATACCGAGTTAGCAAACAAAATAAAGTGCTAGATGGTAGTTGTCATTGAATTAACATCAAATAATAGTAAAACATGTGTTCTAGCACAAGTCACGGTTATTTTTTGTGTAGTAGAGTAGTTTTTTAAAAACAGTAATCATTATTCGAATTAAATTTTCGTTTCAAGCTTTCTTGTGCCGAAAACCTGAAGATCTTCTAATGTGTCGAACATTTCACCAAAATATGACTACTTTTACAACTATGCCGTAAAGCCATGCTTAAACGATGTGCTTGGCGTGGAACATTGGGTAGTTTCCAAGTCACTTTATTACCTAGGACCGGAGCATGAATTTGATTTCATTTAATGTCTAAGAATTATAGTAATTGTCATGCAGTTTAGAGAATAAACAAATCAAAAACTCTTTCTAGCATTCTAACATTTGTATATTTATAACATGCAAGCAACATAGGAATTTTATTATACCAGCAAAGTTTATTGAACAGTTTATTTTTTTGTATTCATTTGTAAGTAACAAATTTATATGCTATTGACATGTATCGACTGCCAAACGACCACTCGTTGTTAGTTCTTGTTTGCAAATTTGTTAATTTGAATAATATATCTGTGAAAATTTGTAAGAGTATGTTTAGGTTTGCTTGCATAAATAATAATGTATATAAATTGATTTGCAGTTAATTCATTTTTTGTGCCGTCACCATTAAATGTACAAGGAAATATCTTAAGTAGTTTTCACAATGAAACGCTATTTTTACGTAAACCTCAACCGAATAGATAATTCAAAATCAGAAATAGTCGAAACAATTAAATTCAGTCAAAGTAAACGTGAGTGACAAACTAGCTAAAATGACTTGGGAAAATAAAACACAATACAGTTGCTGACAATAAAACAAACTTTCACAGTAATAATAAGTCATATCCAAAATAAGCTATATAGGTACAAAAAAGTACAAGACATCCGGCGTCGTACAAAATAGTTATAAATTTACATTCATCGATAAGAAGAGAAGGTATTAAAATTCATTAAAAGAAAATCTCTGCATATTCTTAAAATACATATACATTTTCACAATAATCAGGCAGTATTTTCGGAGATTATCTCTCTAATAAAATCGTTAGCAAACGACAGACACGACAGAAATG
Organism: Zophobas morio; assembly: GCF_036711695.1. Taxonomy (NCBI): domain Eukaryota; kingdom Metazoa; phylum Arthropoda; class Insecta; order Coleoptera; family Tenebrionidae; genus Zophobas; species Zophobas morio. Next base: position 14,326,606 of record NW_026972122.1, read on the forward strand.
GCAGACCTATTTTTTCATACTGAATGGGTCATGAAACGTCGAGGAAACTCGCTCTATAAGTAAAAATTCAAAGAACTGAAATCTAATTTTATGAAAACGATATATTATGAAATATTTTGGATAATACTCTACATAACTGACGGTATTGTCTTCGTGCATTCTTTTTAATCGATAAGCAACAACGTAGCAGTTCACAATCAGTTTGTAATTTTACTTCACGTAACCTTTCCGAAGACTCCTGAATATAAATTTAATATCCAAGCCATACTTGTAGAGAAAAGAACTCATTTACTTAGGTGCGACAAGAATTTTTTGTACAACTAGAACACAAAATTCATTATCTGGAACAGACAACATTTTAAAGGAATTCCATGTTTTTAATGTAAACTCATCTTCCATTTGTTTCTAAGGTTTACAAAAATACTTCAAAAACTGAAATCGCAACACTGTTCCTGTGCCACTACAAGTTCATTATAACAATTTACGACGATGTAAACTAGTAAGATAATTTTTAACCCGTGTGAACAAGATAATGTTTTCTGGAAACTATCACATAAGTTGTGTAGTTTGTTTTTACTTCCCGAGCGTAAGCAAAGGAAGTATTGTAATCGAGTCCGTCGGCCGACTCTCTACTTTTACGTTTTCTCGATCTTTCATGACCCCTAGAAGACGAAAAAATAGGTCTCCCATTTCCGTCTGTCTGTCCGTCTGTCCGTCTGTCCGTCTGTCCGTCTGTCCGTCTGTCCGTCTGTCCGTCTGTCCGTCCGTCTGTCCGTCTGTCCGTCTGTCCGTCTGTTGTCACGGATTTTTATTAGACAGATAATCTCCGAAAGTACTCGACCGATTGTTGTGAAATTTTGTACTTATATTAAGAATATCATGTAGATGGTAAAACGCTAACCAAAATTTGTCGAATCATCCCCACCACTAAAGCGATGACGTCACTTCAAAATTGTACATAGTAAATGGGTTTTCAATTGTATAAAATAACATAGTCCTACACATGTAGTTTACAACTCTGAATCGACTTTTCACCCGAAACGTCCAGATTTTTGGAAAAAAAATCAAAATTATAAAACAACATTTTGAAATTTAATTTTTAATCTGCTAACCAGAATGCTTTGAAATGTTGCAGATGTTTTAAGGCTATAAAGAGCATCATAAATCTTTAGTCAAAAAATATTTGCTTATCCCCTCCAAAAACTTGATGACGTCAGCTCAAAAGTTTGTGGAATAAATCATATCTAAAATGTACAAAATATGATGAGTCTGTACTTGTGAACTATCACTCCATTAATATTTTTTGGATTTGCATATACAGGGTGACTCAAAAAAATTAATGAATGCGTAAATATATTTTATTGATTTAATCAGGAACTACAAAACCGAATGCTCTGAAATCTTGCAGATGTTTTAAGGTCATAAAGAGCATAATAAATGTTTAGTCAAAATATATTTGCTTATCCCCTCCAAAAACTTGATGACGTCAGCTCGAAAGTTTGCCGAATAAATCATATCTAAAATGTACAAAATATGATGAGCCTGTACTTGTCATTTATCACTCCATTCATATTTTTTGGATTTGCATATACAGAGTGACTCAAAAAAATTAATGAATGCGTAAATTTATTTTATTGATTTAATCAGGAACTACAAAACCGAATGCTTTGAAATCTTGCAGATGTTTTAAGGTTATAAAGAGCATAATAAATTTTTAGTCAAAATATATTTGGTTATCTTCTACAAAAAACTGATGACGTCAGCTCAAAAGTTTTCCGAATAAATCGTATCTAAAATGTACAAAATATGATGAGTCTGTACTTGTGATTTATCATTCCATTCATATTTTTGGATTTGCATATGCAGGGTGACTCAAAAAAATTAATGAAGGCGTGAATTTATTTTATCGATTTAATCAGGAATTACAAAACCGAATGCTTTGAAATCTTGGGAATATTTTAAAGTTATTATAAGCATGGTAAACTTTTGTTCAAAATGTATTTGTTCATCCCTCCTAAAAAAATTGATGACGTCACCCTTAAATTTTGCTGAATAAATCCTATCTAAAATGCAAAAAATATGATGAGTTTGTACTTGTGATTTATCATTCCATTCATATTTTTTAGATTTTCTTAATAGGTGGTTCAAAAAAATTAATGAAGTCAATTTATTTTATTGATTAAATTAAAGGCAACACTTATTATTAGTATTACACCCCAACCAACCCAATTTGGTAGACACAAAATTTGTTAAAGGAAAAACTCGGTTGAAACATAAGGGTAGCACGCTTATTTACATCGACTTTAACATTACAGACCTGCATTTGTTTTATGCGTTCACTTGATTCCGCGAATGTGAAATAGACATGTTTATAATCAACCAATTGTGAATTTCACCGTCAAGAATTAAAATAAAACCCAATGTTTTATATAATAAGCGGAAGTCGAAGCAATAAAACCGACGGTCGTTTTGTTTACAGTTTCTGTGTTTGGCTCTCACGTATGCTGTTACGCCTGTCATCTTAAATTAACAATGTTTATACATACACGATTTTCAGTTGCCTCTGATACGTAGGTATACGTGAGTAAATTGTTTCGTTATTTTATTGATTATTACAAATCAATATTCAAACGACCCAATTCATTTTCACGAAAATTTGAGAATATAATAATTTTATTCTTAGTATTACACTACATCTATCCCAACTGATATACGTGTCCTTGCAAAAATGTTGATGACGTCATCGCAATTTTTTTTTAAATTCCCACTACAAAAATGTAATGAGAAAAAAAAACACAATAGGCATGCAGTCGTCAAGTTTCCGACAGCGAGGGAAGTACTGTCTAAACTCTTTAGACCAATTTTTTATTTTTTATTCACAATATTGACTTACGACAACAGTAAATGGCAAAAATAATTAGGTATTCAGGAAAAACAGCAAACAGTTTATTTTCGAGTCGTGAATTTCATGCGACATGTCCCACGCAAGTCTGCACTAAAAACTTAATTTTTGTAAGTCCTGACAGACGAACATTTATCTGACGATTAACGCAAATTTATTGCAACGTCGGGCGAAATTTATTGGGGTCTTAAAACTACCGAAAAAAATGTTTTCATTAAAATATTTTATTTAAATTGTTTACATTTGCAAAAACCGAAAATTAACCGTGGTAATATTTAAGTTTCAAAGGTCGCAAACGTGGTGAATTTTTAAAAATACTTCAATAAAAAATAAATCTCCAAACGAGTGTGAAATAAGCGCAATGAAAAGTGGTTTTCTAATCGTTTATTCTTTTAGCTTTTAGTTCTAGAAACTGAATAATAAAACGAGTACGGTTGATTACGATTTTCCATTTATGGACAAGTAATTGATTTTCTACGTAACCTCCGTTATTTTTTGAGTTCTTTGACCACCGTGGTTATTTAAGCTTCATGAATAAAAAAATACGTTGTAACAGGACCCGAAATGTTTCGCACATTATGAACCAAATAACCCAACATGGGAAATCAATTTGATTTTTGAGATAAACAAATTCCATATCAGATGTCGCAACCGTCTTAGCAATGTGTGCGTTAATTTTACTACTCACAAGTAAAACAAACACTCTTATGAGTGGGATTATACGTTATGTAATAACATCTACATGGCCGTGTTTTGGTGTGGTTTAATCATTTTCGTTGTCTAAAAAAAAAGGACCGTCGGCGGTACCTTTCAACTGATTTGTTACACATCAGGCAGCTTCCTTCCAGTGTGGCTTATTAGGTTCAACGTCCGCATGTTATAATATCGATGAAAAATATTTATCAGTTTCTTCCGCAACAGTCAAGAATGTAAATAATTGGGTTCCATTTCACACATTTTGTGCGTTGTGTTTAATGCGGGATTCAGTTTAGCGTGAATATTACAAGTATAACACTTGCGCCGAGGTGCGATGATAAAGGACGAAAAGGGATCTGAGTTCTAATTATTATTTTAGCTTTATGTTTTATTAAATCACTGTAATGTTTGCCACTACAATATTATTAAACTCACAAATTTATTCGGCAAGAAGCGAGAATCCAGCCGTGTTGCGCCAACTCAATTTTGCTATGCATTATAAATTTGGGTCTTGCACTGTGCTAGATTTTTTTGCTCTAAATCCAGGATTTGTATATCCAGCTGCATTGTATGTTAATTGACCTTAATTGCTGAGTTGGGGCGACAGATTATGTTGAATTTTTTGTCAAGGAAGGTTAAAACTAATATCATAATGTCGACAGCTGAATATAAAAACCATCAAATAGATTTTCGCGACAGTAATAATAGTGGTAATAGTTGCATTGTTGATTCACACGTTGTACAATTTAAGGCATAACATTCAAGAGCACGTAGTACCTACCGGATACAATAGTAACAACGTACATTTTGTAGTCAAGCGAACAATACTTTCGCAAAATCATCACAGAATTAATATTTAATTAATTCGGTTTTTATAACTTATAAAAACGTTAGCTTCAATCTGTTGAAATGATCACAAAGGAGCGTCCTGTTAGTGTTGAAGATAAAAAATCTGGATAAACAAAATGTCACAACAAAATCACTTTTTTTCTGCTAATCTGAATCACAATGATTTTTTGGTGCTAGCTCTTAAAGTAACATCCTGTTGTTTGTAATAAAATTATTAAAAAGGAGTGGTGTCTTAACATGTTAAACGAATTTTGCCCGCAATTATTTTATAATAATATTATTGTTTAAGGAAAATAGTGACAGTGGCCATTTATTCTCTACTTCAAGATCGCAGTTGAATATGTGATATAGAATCTGATTTAAATTTTGATACAACGTGTTATGGGAAGGTACGTTAAAAAAAATGACAATTCTTCGAGAAGTTGAACGAGTTTGAAAAACCTATTTTGTATTATCAAAATTATAAAGGGAAAATTAACCCTTATCCAACCTTTTTAGACCCTACTGGAAGATAGATAGGTATAATTTATTTATTTAAAACACTAATATTAATATTGCGATTCTCAGGATAACCAGAATCGGTGAATTTTAAAATTTTTGATGTTTTGTACTTATTTGCTGATTTAGACACACCGCAAGTCATTAAAATTAGAAAATAGTTCAGTTTAGAACCAAGAAGCCATTAAGTGTTTCAAAGTTTAGGCTTTAAATCTTGTCAATATTTGGAAGATGAAAATAGATTATTCTTTTGGGAAACACATTGGAATCCAAGTAACAGCAAGTATCCAAAAATCGAAAGAAACACATTGTCGCTCTGGATTTGGCTATAATACATAGTGAAATATTGAACTCTCTTTTTTTGGTAATTCAACTGTAGCAATAATAAAATATAAGAGACCTTTTTGCTTTGAGTAATGAAACGCAAAATTTATTTTGACAGAAATAAACAAGTTTTTTATTATTATTTTAAGAGCAAATTAATGACTGCAGTAATCGGGCTATCATGTCGAGATTTCCCTTAATCTCCGCTGCAGCATCCTCAATCCGATTTATTAGCTATTGATCTCTATTTACGGGAGTTTCATAAACCAATTTCAAATGTCCCCACAATGAAAATCGCATGGTTGAAGGTCCGGAGAGCGAGGTGCCCATAACACTGGTCCATTCCGTCCTATCCATTGTCTTGAAAAATGTTAATTCTCGAGCATTGTGAGCAGGTGCTCCATCTTGGAGATACCACATACCTCGACGGGTAGCTACAGGGATGTCATCTAACAGATTTGGCAAATGTACATTGAAAAATAGTAAAAAAACTACTGCTGTTAAACGAGGAGGTAAAATGCAAGAGCCTACCAAGTCATGGGCAACTATTCCGGTATTAAATGATTTTTTTGATATCTTATATAACTTTTGACTTATATATCTTGTAATTGTTGAAGATGCAAAAATCTGGACAAACAAAATGTCGCAACACAATAACGCATCAAAATAATTTTATTTAGAATATGTTCTTTACTTGCCAACTGAAAATTATTTTACAACCAATTGCGTACACCTGCTGCACTAAAAATTTCGACACAACGTTGACGCGTTGCACCATCTTGACTTTTTCGTAAATCTAACTAACCATGTTATTACGTATAATAAATTCACAACCTTTTTAGTCGGAGCAAGCCATGGAAATCTAGTAACTTGGTTGGTAATCAACATCAGTAAGCTAATGATTCTTGAGAAAGACCAAAATCCTTTAAGTTGATTTGGGTTGTCACCTATTCAAGGTTATGAATTGTGTCAGAAACTTAACCATGGTTGCCAGCTTAAATATCACCAATAAACATTATTACTAAGCTAATTAATTAAATATTCAGAACTGGGAAAACTTTCTTCAGTAGACTTTTTTTTGTTGACCAAAATTTGGAGGAACTGGCAAATTTTTCCATTATTTTCTGGTGTATTTTCACAAGAATGATGCATTTTTTTGTTCGTGAGTGTTCTACAAACCTAAACTCTTCTCCGATTGGTAAAAGTATATCGTACCTATCAATTTTGAAAAACCTCTAGTAAGATGCATTTAAGTGTTAAGAATTTCAGTTATTTTCACTTACTAATTAGTACAATCATTTTCTAATTCTGACCCTGAATTAGATTTCCTTAATGAAATAACGAAATAACGAGTGGAGGTATGTTCTCAAACGACAAATTTCCCATTTGTGTTTTTCAATTAGCCAAAATAAGTTCTGTACAATATTTACAAAAATTTTATATCATAGATTCTCGAATTCATTTTTCGATGAAAACCTAAAAGTTATGGGTTGGTTAGAATAGGATTCATAGAACATTAACGCTATTTCAACAGGGTTGTGTTAACAATGGTACCGTGGTAATCTGGCTAGTTCCTCGTAATACCTCGTGTGCTAAAAAAATTTTCCGATCAGTTATAAAAGGTTGATTTTATGAAAAATTTTGATCAAATTCAATCACTCTTGCATTTGACTTTTTGTACTGGAAAATTCTTTCCAACTGCACTGAATGATACGGTGCATTGTTCATTATCACCACACATTTTCGTGCAACTTGTTCAATAAAGCATAATTACAACAAATTACTGTAACAATTTTGAAAAAGTTGTCGATCGTGGTAATCTTTCTGAAAAGCTCAAATGACAACCCTCACCTAAAGTTGTAAATCTTGAAACGTCGCTTGTAATTTTGCTAAGATTACATTACGCTTACTCAACAACGAATGAAAGAACCGTTTTGGTAAACCTATTTTTCATCGAGGTACACAAATGTTACATTTTTACTGGAATTTAGAATTCCAAGAAATATTCTCACAAAGTCATTTTAACTTCAACAACATGTTTTTGTTGGCATAAGATTTTGCGACCGTTTACTTTCCTAACCCACAGACTTCATAATTTTGAAAAATGTTGTTGAAATTCTAATTGTTTTCGCGCATCAACCAAAATGTCCATGGTAAAATATTTAAGATCTACAAGGTCTTTCTAAGTTACAGCAGATATCCGAGTAATCACTTAAACATATTTGCTCCGTTCTTAGGTCAGGCCAATCTTTACGGAACTGCAAGTAGCATTTCTTGATCAGGTTTTATTGCAAAAAAAACACAATTTTTCTGGTACGTGAAAATCGACAAACTAGCATGCATTAAAGATTCTTGTCAGATGTAATTGCCAAAACAATCACGTCAGTCAATCATGGTAGTCAAAACAACAACATCTATTCAGGTCTAAAAAGGTTGAATATAATACATAGATAAAGTTGTTATTAGTTTATTAACTACAGTAACAACGAAGGCGAAACACAACAGTCAAGATTAATAATAAGGCAGCTACTTAAAAGAGTAAAAGTTAATATTTTATTAATTACAGTTTACTAGAGGCAACATCTGCGACATTATTTTACAGTCAGCTTTAAATCGTTTGGAATGTATCAATGCTCAAGTAGCACAAAACTAAAACCATTCAGTAAGAAAAAATGCGGAGGTATGATACGCAGTCGAGATAGTGACCGCATTGTTCTTGTAAATATTTCTTAAACCTAGTTTTGTTATAAGGTTTACACTAATAAAGAATGCAGTGAACATTATTGGCAATTAAATACCACAATTCAACTACTTACTTCTAGCATTAGCATTAAAGGATAGTCACTTAATATATTATTCTATAATTTGCCATTTTTAACATCATGAAATGTCATTGAAAAGTATTCTTTTAACGACGCTCGTATAAAACAAATAATTATTCATTGAGTATTAAAACTTCAAACAAAAATCAAATTGTTTTACAACATTTTTCTTAAAACTCGCATAAAAAGCTTGTCGAAAAGTGGTTAATCAATCATCACACAATTTTTATTTACGTGGATGTTGCTAAAACTTCCGCTGGAGTAGACGTCTATAAAGATCATTAAACTGGCAAAGAATTAGCAAAGACCTTTGTCTAAAGACAAACTGCGGTTATTAAAAAAATAACAATAAATTAATAGAATATTTCCGCTGTAAGACAAATTTATGTAACAAAAAGCTGTAAAATTTTAGTTAGGGTTTCAATGTAACTACCGCAAGTAACACTTCCACATCTAAACTTCGAAACACATTGCCAAAATGACAAGATGTTTGATTTATTATTCTTAAAGCACTTCTCTGGTAAAAAGCTCATTGTGTTACACCACCACAACTTTGAACTAGGTAAAGTATAAATCCCGTTCGGTTAATATAAACTTTTGAAAGTAACGAACATTAGATTTTCAACAGTGTGTAGGTTTAGAATATCTTTTTATATTTGTCTTGAAAACATCGCCGTGAATAAGATAAAAGAATTCCTCTTTGTGAGTGGACATGTATATTCGAAAGAATTAAGTTTTCATAATTGACACAACTTATGTCAGCATAGCAATTACCTTAAGCCCAACACAATTAAACCCGAATGTAATACGTGGTATACTTTTGCGTGTTGAGAGCGATGAAATTAACTTAAATTTTTTCCCTTTGCGCTACAGTATTAGGTTTAGCGAGCACTTGATGTACATTTTAATTTGAGCGTGTTTGTCAACTGAAGATGTTTAAATTGTATCTTGCTATTTGTTTCCGCGAAGTATAAACTTAATACCCTGCAAATTACAATGTATGCTAATATAGAAATTTAATGGGTTCTGTATTATTACGTTTCGAAGGTACTACGGCCTGAATTAACCAATTTGAATAAGGCTGCGTCTAGGGTCGAATTACTCCCTCCCTTGTGTAACTCGCAAATTAAATAATTTTACTTAAGGAGGTTACCACCGAATCATTTGTTTGGATTGAGGGCTGGAGGAGGCGGAAATGGCCGGATTTCCCCCAAAATTAAATACCGATGAATATTAAAGGCAACCTGGGACACGCCGAAAGCCAAATGAATAAGGGAAAAAGTGAGAAACAAAATATTTTTTCTCAAATTTGCCGCAGTATTGCTGCTAATAATCCGGTTGATGTTGTCATTAAAACAGATTAGTGTTTTCTCCAACAATTGCAGTCCCAAAATCCATAATCTTCGGCAGTTATCTGGTGATAATAACTTAATAACACACTGAACGAAGAAGTTCTACGTTCAATTGTTGCTAACGTAGAAAAGATTGCTGTAATTTAAAATCGGTTAATCATTATTTAAAACCTTCATTGTAAGTCAAAATTATTTCATTTCGAAAAATGTTTGCATAGAATTGGATAATTTTGTGCAACTGCTGTTTTATAAACAACACAATGAAAAAGGACATGTTTTAAAATAAACGGTTTTTTGCATTCCAGTGAGAGAATTTTTACTTTTAGTACTTTTGGTACAATTGCAAGTATTTAAATACATTTTACGTTAAGCCTTAACACACAGGCATCAAACAAAAATTTTAAGTAATAAAACACAGGAATAATTAAACAAAATAAGTGTTAATCTTTTGTAATTTTTGTAAAGCGAAAGCAAGTGACGAAATTGTGACAAAAATTTTATCGTGAAGTATTGCGTAGAGGCAAAATTGTAATGTATATCATTTATTTATTTGTTTGTTTACTTTTTTTTAAATAAGGAATTTTACACATAAAAGAGTGTTCTTTTTGTTTAAATAAATGTAAATTCAAATTGTAACTTATAATAAATAAAATACCTTTCTTCGGATGTATGTAGGTGTTTTTTAAGTTAAAGCAAAACTTTTATTTATATATATTTGTTTTAGTAGTAAGAAAAACATTGTAATCTGTTTATTTTTAAAGATTGTGTATGGCTAGTTAATAGAACAAATAGTGATTGATTGATAGATTTACTGAATACGTTTTCCTAGTAATCTCCCACTGTAGAATCGTTGAGAATTTAGTATTTGAAAAGATAATACAATGTGCTCTGCACTTTAGAAAAAAATACTCATCATATCAACCAAACACTTTTAGATGTAACTAATCTGAATATTTTTTGTAGAGTATACATGATAATGTATTTTGGACTTTTCTCAAACAAAAACTTTTGATTAAATTTTTGGATAAAAATAAACTAAAAAATCAATTTCTGGTGTGAAAGTGGTAGTATTGCGGTCAGAAAAGTGTATAGAAATCAAATCGAATCAAATTCACCGTTAGTTTCTGTACTGAGATCCTTTATTCGTGTAAATGAAATAATTTAATAATGCAGTAATTGTAATTAAAAATTATAGCCGTTAGACCAAAGCTTGTTCTGTTACACACAGATTGGAGCCTAAATTTCAGTGTAATCTTGATTATCCTCTTGATATATTTATGAAGCGTCTAAATTAAATGCGGTGGTGTAAATACATTTATTTACTTTTAACATCTCATGACTGTATTGTCGCTTGATTCATTGGGCATATGATTTTATACCTTGACCTTGATTATATTCCGCTGTATTCTGTTTGTAAAGACCACCCTAAAGACGTGGTAAATGGCATACAAAATCGATTTGTTGCGGATAATCGTCGCCTATTTAAAATGTGGAGCACTAGTTATTTTTCTTATTTTTAGCAGCAACGTTCAACTCGATTTATTTTAGGAGCCGCAGCATTTAATCTAATTCAAATTAAAAATACTGACAGGCTTGAGAAGTGTTACATAATATCTTGTCACAACACTGTAAGTTAATTAATTGTTCGTAAACCCACTTATCATTTTTATCTATATTTGCTTTGAACTATACTTTATTTATTTTTTTTTACAATATCGAAAAGTTTGAATTAATTTCCAAGGGAACGAGACCAGTCGCAATCACTGTAAAGTAAAAGTAGCAGCGTTATAATACCTTCGAAAAAAATAACAATAAAACACACCCGAACAAACATTTCGTGCTACGATGGTTTAAATGATGGCGTGTTTGTTTTTTCAACAGAGTTAACAACATGTGCACATCTCCAGTCTAATCAACTTATTGTTATTAGAAAAACTCTATTAGCAAGTGACCCAAAAAATGAAGAAATATACTATTATCTGCGTTTCAGCTGTGTTGTTAGCTTTAGCTAGTCCTGCAGGTAACTATTTGTTTTTTCTTTTTCAACTTTACTTATATGTATAAAAATGTAAATACTTATTACACTAGATTACATTTCAAAATCCTGCATGCAAAATCGCACCGAAATTACAATGCGTTCTTGTTTGAATGAAAATAATCACACGCCATTTGCATCAGACGTTTTAAATGTAAACTGCATGTACTAACTGCACTGTTTAATCTTAGTTTTTATCTTCTCAGATTAAAATACCGTTGCCATGAATGTTTTCTATCTTGATTCGCTTTAATTTTTTAGAGTTATAATGGAATTTTAATCTTGGTATTTATGCACATATGATTTACGTATTAATTAAGGAGATAAATGAGTCAGTGACATGCTTTTATAGACTTTTGCCAAGAAAGTGAGCTTCCGTATATAATACCGGCTGTCTAAATTACATTTAACCGGCAATGTCGCCTTTATCACTCATATTCTTACAAATATTAATATTCAAAACTAGAGTGCAAGTGTAACATCAAAAGTGTGATATGTAGCATATTCTTAACACATAGTCCAGGTAGTGTATCACTGACTGTTGACAACCCCGGCTCACTGCTATTTTTTTCAGGATTTATTAGTTAATTACCAAATAAACTTTGCAACGGGTTTTGTCTGATAAATATATTTAGCATCCCATATTTGTGTTACAGTTTTGAATTTGTCTGTACAAGTACAGTTCCTACACTTCATCAGTACCTAGTAAAATTTTACAACCGCTACTTTGAGGGATTGTCGGACAATGCAGGGGGATAATGACGCCAATAAAAGGAGCGTGCCGCCAGTGTATAGTGGGCTAGAAACATCCAGGGTTGCATTGAATTTGTGATTTATGGTTTTGAGGGTCCAACCTTCATGGTTATCTTTGAAATACCAATAAAATTTTATTAGATACTGATGTCGTGTAGGAACTGTACCTATATCAAAAACCTCTAGAAGATGTAAGTCGTAGGAGGTCCCTGATTTTATTTTGTAACTCGTTCCTAACTACTGAATATTAAATATTTAAATAAAGATCATGTGAATGTTAAGAGTCCCCGATAGAACTATGTATTTATTTGGTTTCTATTAAAAGTGATTTGATGATTTAGGCCATCAATTTTCTCACGTCATAACGTAATACAGTTAAAAATAAATATATTCTTTGATCACTAGTACCACTAAAAGATTCTAGCTTTATTCTGAATCCAAATGTGTAGAAATGTATTATTTGTTTTAATTAAAAGTCTGAAGCTGGAATGTGGTACTGGTAAAAGTGAAAACAACAGTCCGTAATTTGTCACAAATTTGTCAGGTGGTCATAAATTTATTATAAATATGGAAGAACAAATGCGGGGAGCCAGGCAGTAGGGCATACCGTATTCTACTACAAAATAAAAATAGTGTAATCTGCAATAACTAATTCTTCTATGAATACTATTTTTCTGCAACAAGGTTGTCACATGAAACTATACTACAAGTCACACTAAAAAACTGCAACATGCATTTATTTTGTATTTGTATTTTTCAACAAATATAAAATATAAGCAACGGAAAATCTCGAACAATTTAAGATTTCCAAACAAGAAAATATTGCCTTTTATAATAACTAAATTTTAATTGTTATGTACATAATAACCATTTTCTCACATTTAAATATCTTCAGCTGTAAGCGAAACATTAGGTTCAATGTGAAAAACTTGGTATTATAATGCAAATAAATTTGATGTTCATGCCTTCATTTTCATAGTTAGTTTAGGAAAATCAGATAAAAAAAAACTTGAAAAATGTTGAAAACCTATTCACTTGACTTTTTTTCTTGGTAAAAATTTTAGCATAAATATACAAAATAAAAATTCCAACAATTAGACACTTGTGGCATGTACATTCACTGCCATTATTTTAATACCTTAACAAGTCACAAAATATTGATCAGTTTAAGGGTCAACCGTTTGAAATTCTTAAATATCTTGTAAACGGCAGAAGATACAAAAATAGCACTTGCGTCACCACATTTAAGAAATAGAGCTGCAGATTCCAAAAACACTCGCACTGATCCCAGTCCAGTTCTCATGCAAGTTAAAGACATTTTCTTTTTGGACAACTTCACAGGTGGTGATACATATAAAGACACTTACTTTTCAAATTTATATAAAATTATATAAAAAAGCTACCAATATTAATTTTTGGTAGATAAGAAGACATTTTCTAAATCAAAGGAAACTACTGCCGTGAAATTTTCATTTATTTCTCAATCTATTTGTTTTTCTTGTCTAGATTCTTCTTTGTTTTTTTTTTACGAATTAAGTATAGTTTTCCTTTTGTTCCACACCGAAAGCTTTGGATTATACTCCACACAAGGATTACAATAATCTTTTTTGGGTACATCAGATGCCAGATTAAATTTTTCATTTTCCGGTAGATATCACTTTTTACAGAACTCTCTATTTGTTGTTTGTAAAGATCGTAATTTCACTGCTGCTGGACGCGGAAAAAAAAAACAAAATATACCGTTTCATTTCTTCAAGTAAGTCAAAACTCGTTGATTTTTTAACTTAAAAGGAGAACGAAGTGTGTTTGTTTCTAAGTCTTGAATTTTTTAATAAAAATAGTAATCTCTATGTTGCCTAATATCTAATACTTTGTTGAAAATATCCTTACAAACTTCTAGACTTTCGTCCCATGTTTCGAAGCAATAATAATGCATATGCTGAGTTCTACTTATTTATTTACTCGTTATTTTCCTTTTCGGTTTTGTTATGTCATGCCCCAGCATAATGCAATTGTTTAAAAGTAAAAAACTTAGGTTCATTAAAAGAAATGGTAACATCGGCAACATCTCTCATTTCAATACGTTTCGTTATTTTCACTGATAAACCTCTTTTGTTAGCGCATTGTTTTAAATTTTCATTTCATGTGACATAGCACATTCAACATTATAAATTGAACAAAGGAGTTTACTATTTATATATTTTTTGTCCATATTGAACAATAATACTTCTCCAAATTTTATTCTACAAAAAAATCGATTTATTTATACAACAAACAATGAGTACTAATCGGACGAAATACAATCAATATAATGCATTCTGATGAACGATGGGATTTTTTAAATTTCTGCTCTAGTTGGCCATGGCTCCTACGTCAGGAGTGAAATCGAAACGACTGACGCAAACGTCATGGCCAACTAGAACAGAAATATAAAAAATCACTAAGCCGGCCCTCTTTTTATACATGCCTGTCTTACACTAATCCACCATGCATTAAAACAGTGTTAATTTATGTACCTACATATACTTATTCATTTTTCAATTTGAATGACTTTTTATTCGAAGATCACTGTCAAAATACGCACTCCTATTTCGAATTTGCAAATATGTAGATAGTTAATATTATTTCCGCTTATTTGGCCACATTTTATTATAAGTACCAGAACGACTTTACATTTAATCTAATTAACAACTTGCAGATTGTAGGAACATCACAACTGCATCTGTTTGCCAGTCTGATATTGACGATTTCAAAATTTGTATATTAATATAGTAATATTTTATTCCTACACTGATCGTTGTTACTATGAATATATTCACAAAGGTTTCACGAATGACGATGACGGCGCGGTCGTCTCTTGAAAATGCTGACGTTTCAAAAAACATTCAGCTTTCTTGCTCTAATAACCTTGAAACTGAAAGTCTAGATCTTACAATTTTCTACAGTTGGAAAAGTACATATTTATTATATTAATTGACAAAACTGACCTACACCATTTTGGATTTTTATGGAGTAATTGTAAAGGATTTCGTATTTGTTTGCATTTATAGCACTCTGTGCGTATATACTGAAGACAACCAGTGCTTCGGTTGGCATTGCAGCCCGAAAACAGCAAATAATTTCTTCTTTTTTTACTTTATCGTAAATTTCAAGAACATATTTCGTTGACAACACGACTACATTATGTACAACTGCTTGAGCTACCCACTCAAACAGGATTGTATAGGCTGACCTATGGCATAAAGGAAATATTATTGCAAAATTTAAAAAAAGTAAGTTATGGCATAACCCTGAGTATTCGTTGAACGTACCGTGATAAACTGTAGATGAAGTCGACACAATTTCCGCTGCTATACAGGTTTTAGCCCTAAATTTTTTTAATCCATGGTTGCTAAGAGTACATATTTATTACCGTTTGCTAGTTCATGAGTGCCTATGTTAGTGTTCCTCAGGGAGTGTATACATTTTTGTGTGCAAAATTTATTGTTCCTTTGAGTTTAATATGCCGGTAAATATTTTAGGTACAAGTTTGTAGATATTTCGCAATAAGCGACCACGGTGTATTTTTTAAATCTAAAACTATATTGGAGGAATGTAATATCGTGCACAACGTTCCAAGTCCTAGGAGGCATGATTTTATTCTACATTAATTAAAGAATGTTTCCAATGCCAACGACGGTATTTTTTCATTTATTGTTGTATCATTATTAATGTTGCCAGAAAATTTTGTAATTTCATCCACGGAAAGTGGACACGTTAATAAATCTTTTCAACGCCTACGCACATGGTCTGTACCTTGTAGGTCATACAACTCGCAAGAATCCCCTTCTCTGATTCAGTTTTTAATTTTTTCGGAGTAGTTGTAGTAACAAAACGGCGGATAGGATAATTACTGCGTATCTATTGGTATGTCATAGCAACTGATATAATTTTGTCAGCTTTAATAGAGCAGTTGTAGGTTTAATTTTGATCGTTATTATTAACCAACATATAATTAAGCTGAATGAGTAATAAATATTAATGAACTCGAATGCCTTCTTGATGTTCTCGCCATTTAAAGTTATGTAGTGTAACACGAGAAGCTGCTAAAAGGCCAGTAACTCAGAAATCATAAATGTATCATAAAAAATCCAATCAAAATTACTTTATTTTTTCTGTTGGGTTAAGCAGTTCTTGGTGAAATTTTTGTATGTACTAAAAAAAAGTAAACTGCCATCTGATCTGTCGTTTAACGTTATTAATAATATTTTATGGCATACCTCATTTCAATGTGTTAATATAGTTAAAATTTTTGTAGCTAAAACTAGTCTAAATTATCCATCTTAAGATAATTAATTTTATAAATGATATACCTACTAGAAATTTACATATTTATTAAAATCTTTAATGAAAAGTAAAGTGAAATTTGAGCATGATTTGATAACTAATATGATAGTTTTTATGTGAAAATAAACATAAACTAGCGTATGCTGTTCATTTAATGGCTTCATAAAAATAAAATCCGTGCATTAACGACAGTTAAAAAAATATATTGTAACTGGTTTAACTTTCGTTGATCGTTGATTTACGGCTGGAGCCTCCTACATGATCAAAAAAAGTAATAAAGCAGGACAAATACACTATTTTTAACAGAAGCCGTCATCACAGTAACGAGATCCTTGACGCTGCAAGATAAAAGCTTTAATAGTCCTTAACCAAGTTTACGCCTGACAAATGTCACTATTGAACTAACAACTACATACGCATCCCGATTTGATAAAGTACCCTCAAATTATTTATCATTTTTATTTCCGCAGATTTTACCCCCATTTTGTCCTACTTTTTTATTAAACCCTCATAAAAATGTCATTTTACGACTGCCGCAGTCCCGAATCCGTCAGGGTGCTTTACAGGATGTCATTAATTGGAGCAATAATACCCTGTGTAATTTGAGTTCTGCCCTTAGGCTGACAAATTAGTCGGTTTAATTTACTTCTGATCGCGATAGTGATTCTGACCAATTAATAATGAATGTGGCTAAGGTGGGCAATTAGTGTTTATATTCCTCAGAAATTTATCAGCGGTTCCATAGTTTTTGCGACGTCAAGTCGTGTCAGTTGTGAGGTATTTTTCTTGGCGGTAGTTTGTAATTTCATAAAATTAACAACATTAATGAAGGAAGGTTCAGTTTGTTCGGGTTGATTTTTCCGCATTTGTTCACTGTTTTTTCTTAAAGAAATAGGAAAAAATGTAAGATAAAAGTAGTTGTTAATTGATTGGCCAACTCTGACGAAATATTTTTTCGTAATTTTTAAATTAGTTGGTGATTGTGTTGAATTCCTGATAATTGACTACACTTACTTTGCGTGGGCTTTTTATTTTTCTGTGATACTTTATTTGGATTCAAGGTTGAATGCACATGGTTTATATGATCTCATTCACATAACTGTTGTACAAATAACAATAATAACGATTATTATAAATAGAAACAATGTCGAGAATGTCACTTGATGATAATTATGCCTGTTAAGAACATAGGCAAGGTAGATTGTGAAAAGGGTCGCGTTTTAAACTGCCAAACTATACGTGAAACTATTCGGACCATTGAAATACGGAATCCATTTTAGTGAAGGGGAATATTTTCAGGATTAGTTGTATTCCTGGGAATAAAAACGACTGTGCAAAACTCTTAACGAAAAATTGGTTATTGCCGCTCTTCTGATTTCTGAATTCGTAAAAATTAGAAAAAATATTGATTAATAATCTGTAATTAATTGTTGATTTGTCTATTGATAAATTCTTCAGTTGTTATAGAAGTTTCATATGCTTCTGCCATTTTAAAATATCAGGTGTTAGTTTGAAAAAGTCTGCAAGTTGGCATTGATTTTCTGTAAACATTGTAAAATATGTCGACAGTAAAGTTAAATTTAATCGATGACAGCTGACAACGCGGAAATGTCAAGAAAGCACAACAGTATGGAATAATAAAACACATGAGTTTTTCGCTACGTTTTCTTCTATCAAAAAATCAACGCCAACTTGATGACTTTTTCACTTGTGCACCCGTTATGTTAGAAGCATATATAATTCCAGTTGATCTCAGGCTTAGTGTGACACCAACTATTGAATTTCTCTTAGTTGAACTCATCGTCTATCCAAGTTTTAGTAGCTGCTAAATTGTTCACTCTCGCTAATTCAGGATTAAAAAAACCTTCTAGTTACTAGTTGATCATCTTTTTTTCGAGAACGTAGGTTAGAGAACCACCACATATGCGCAGATTCATTGTCACTGTATCATCTGCCGTTTGAATTTCCGTGTTTCTTTCAGTTGCTTGTGCATTAAAAGGCGGCTGAAGAAATGTTTAGAAGCCGATGGTAGGCATTTTCATCATTTATTACAAATTTATTAATTAACGAAACACATTGTCAAATGAATTTAATTTTAATCCAAGTTTGCATCATCTCACTTCGTTATGACATCTTTTTTGACTTAGGTAAATGTAGACGTACGTTTTAGTGACAAAAGACGATCAACAAGTAACATGAGATTTTTTTATCGCTCGTTGCTAGTTCAGTTGGACTCAATTACAAATTTTCGTTTGACAATATAACCGAATTATATATTATAATGTCCCTCAGGTACCTTGTACTTGAAAATACTTTTATAACATAATGAGTAGTTATATCTTATAGCATGTACAATTTACGATTGTATCTGTACGCAGTATGTCTTTTGTTTTTGATATACCTGCTGCTTAATATATATTTTGTTTACAAATATAGAAAAAAAATTGTTGTGTAGAATTTTACCAAGCGTAAGGTATGGACGAAGACAATAATTGTCTAAGCAGCAAAAGAGGATGGACCATCACTAGTGTAAATAACACTAACGTGTATTAAATAAAACAGCAAAATTTGGTGTTGAGGTTTAGTTTTCTAATTTTATTTTATTTCACATTTTAATACCAGCGCCTTACTAATATTGGACACGCTGCTTCGACAGCGATTTTTTTCCATTGATTAGGTTTCATGAATAAAAATCATACCAGTTTGCTGTTTTCAGTTCTTTTTTTTTTTGTTATAATTATTTGAAATGACGTCATCAAGTTGTTGTAGGGGATGATTAACCAAATTTTGATTAATGATGGAATATCATCATATATACATACACAGAATTTGAGAACAATTAGGCCAGTAACGTTACAGAATACGTGTCTAATATAAATCGGCACAGACACCAGACAGACAGACGGTTGGACGGACGTACGGACGGAAACGGGAGACTTTTTTCGTGCTCTAGGGGCCATGAAACGTCGAGAAAACATTAAAATATATGAGGTACATAATTGAACAATAAACACTAAATTGAATTATGAAACTTTCAAGGAAATGTCATGGGTTATAACTCTTGTGTTTTTTTTTTATTTGTTTTGAAGTATGAAAATTCGACTCCAGATAGTAAAAGAAACTGTCTCGGTATCATAATAGCCTGCTACATTTGCTTTGCAGGAAAGACAACAGAAAAAACATTGCGGCTTTGCTCCTGATTAAATTTCCTGTTTAATCCAAATTGTGGCTGTTTTTTATTGTAAATGTATAAATACGCAAAGGCATCAGTTAATTTTTCATTTCAAACACTACTGATATTCAAATTGAACCTCGAACCTATTTATTGAAAGTACTCCAAAATGCAAAATGTTAACTTCGATTCTGCTATGTGGAGAGTTGTTTAAACAAAAAGAACCAATGTTAAATGTTTTTTATTATAATATCTATGTTGCAAAAAAAAAGAATTAAAAATATAATAAGTAATTTGGACGAAACACACCACTTCCTGAAAAGTAAAACCAATCCCCAACTAGTTTTTTTCACTCCCTAGAAACAAATTTTCATACTTTCAGAAACAAACCGAAGCTACTCTTGACGTTTCCTTTAATTGCAAAAGCGCCTCAGCGTTACAGCAAATTTCTTTTAAGTTTTTGTTCAGTCGTTTAAAAATGTGCTCGATATCGCAATGAAATTTTAATGTTAATGAAATATTTGCTGTATCCCGTAACTTTCAGCGTAACGGTTCTATTGACAGGTCTGGGTTAGCGGCGTACGCCAAAAGATTCTTCGATTTTCAAAAAGTACAATTTAACTGAAACATAATTCGGTCGATTTTAATGTTAAACAATGTTAAAAAAATAACTAACACTTGGAATAAATCATCGCATCTTAATTGAAAGCAGTTATTGGAAAAACTAATTTACTACAACTCGGCAAAGTTTACTACTGGTTGAACGATATTATGAGCTAGATTGCTTTCTTAAATATTTATAATTTACGTCGAATAAAATTAGCGTAGCAATACAACCACAGATTTGTAGAACTTCTCCTGGGTCGCACGTTAGTTATAGGTATTAATTTCACATTAATTTTACTCTTATTATTTGACAATCAACGCTAAGATATTCCTTACACTTGTTATTAGCAGTCCTCGCACAGAGTTAACGTGCTGCAATGACATAATGTTATCTATTTGACGTAAAAATTCGCAACCACGATGGTTTATTCATCGTATGTCACGATTTATATGAAGCTGTAACCGCTGTGTAGTCAACGGTCGATTTACAATGATAGGATGACGAGATCACTGAAACCGCTCGCGTTGAATACTAAAGCAACAGATAGTGCCCCAAATGCGGCCAAAACCGTTGAGCTTTCAGCCTCGATTACGGTCTGTTATCGAATCGTTTACCTTGAGCCTATAGTTAGTTAACATGTAATTTCGGATGATGTCTTCCACTAACATAGTCCAACCGGAAATTAGGATTTTTACCAATCGATGACGGATTTGTTAGGGTGACGCATTCGTTTCTTTTACTTTATAAACGCTGCGGTGATTGAACCGCCGCTGAAAGCGAGCTTTTGCAATTTATCGCGTTGCACGCTGCTGCTGAAGTTATCGCACTGGATCTGTTCGGTGGTGGTCGTTAGTTCATTTAGACCGGTGTTTGCCTTCATGAAAATACACAATGGCGACTTTTTCTACCATTTTTTGAACGTGGAAAGGCATAATACGAATAATTCTGTTGCTCCGGCAAGCCGAAAAAGTCATTTCCTAGATTTAATTCCTGAGTATTAAGAAACCGTTTGCAGTGTTCTTTTTAAGGCGAGTCGCTACATTAAGTTCTTAAAAATGCAAAGTTGTAATTTTTAAAGACAACTACTAACAGTGTCTAAATTTATCACAATTTTTTTAATTTGAAAAAATGCTAAAACCCAAAAACTACATATAAACAATACAAATTTTTAAGTATTATAAAAGTAGTTCAAAGTCCATCGGTATTGGTCGAAATTATAGAATAAGAAAACATAGGATTGCGTTAAGTAAAAAATTTTGTCTTTTCCTAAGAACGTGTTAATTTAATGGAATAAGAACTTGGTATTTTCAGTGCACAGTGTGTGCTTTCATAGATGGATATAAAAGAGAAGTTGCATGTTTACGGTATAGTTCATTTAATAGTAAATAGCACTTTGCATGATGTATTATTCGGTTTTAAACGAAAAATTTTATTTATGGTGCAGCGGACAGATACTCATTTTTCTGTTGTCGTTTGTTACCGAACGGTGTAATCTGATGTATTTTGTTTTTGAATTTTTGACGATGACTCGGTATAGGTAGTTGTATTTATGAGGGTAACGTTAAAGCTGTCCAGACATTTTAACTGATTTCCAAACTATTAACTCTTTTAAAGATGACATAATTGTTATACTTATAATGTGAAAAGAAAAAGTAAATGAATTGAAACTGCTGTTCTAGATATCCATATACATATTAGTTTTGTTTGTTCTTCACTTCATAAATTTGAAAATTAAATACTTTCAATAATTTGTGTTTCCGTTAGAAAAATTGTATGTAGTATCTAACATAATACGAGGGTAGCGTAGAAGAGTCAGTTTACTGCACTTACGTTTCGGAATACAGTTCACTTTATATTTATAAATATTAAACAAAGTATGTAGTATAATGTGGAAGGATTACGTTACTATTTTGTGATGCAAGGAATGCATTATTAATGCGTTTTTAAAATTTTCTGACAATAAAGCAAAAGTTTCCTTTTGATTAATGTCTCTGTCTTTTTTCCAGGTAAGACAACGCAGATGCACTCATGTTACTTGTAGCGTAAGTAAAATATATTTTGTTGCTAGAATGTGTAAAATGGTTTAACAATTCATCCGCCTGAATTTTATTCACCGTAGGCAAGTTAAGACGTAAAAATAATGAGCTCAAAAACAAATTATGCAGCAAATTAACGAACTTTATTAAATCTGACAACTGTAAACATTCTGTCATTAGCAGTAGTAGCGGGAATAATTAGATCACTTCTCACATCTCACAATACTCGTAGGTATAGGGTTATTCACGAGAAGCTTTTTTGATTTTTTGTACTATTGTTATTATTTGCTTTTAACCTAAATTTGATATTAAATTGCAAATTACTAAAACCAAAGAACTATACTTAAAAAATTATGATTGTAAATGTCAAAGACTACTCTGCAATTGTAATATTCGTTGCGTTTTGAATTTTTTAGACAATAAGGAGCTTCTCGCGAATAAACGTGTATGTATACTTCATTTCTTGTATTTTTTATAAATTTATATCTACACTTGACGCAGACGTATAACAGACCTAAAAGATAATTAAAGATTTTAGACAACTCAATGAAAATCTGTATATTGCACTTTCCACCTCCTTGGGTCTCATCAGTACCACATATTTCAATAGACGTCTAGTACTCGAATGTTAGAGTATAGATTTTCATTGAGTTGTCCAAAATCTTTAGAGATATAAAACGTATACATAAGTGATGACACCAGAGGTGCTCTTGTTCGGGGAGTAGCTGGTTGATCTAGTCATTAAAAACTGCGCAATGTGTGTGACAATCATGACAATGGAGCCCAGTGAGTTACTACCCATACCTCTCTAAACATATCTCACTAATATAAATGCATTTTTATTGCTCCTTTGGCACTTCTTGTAAGTATCTACTTTACATTGAGTTGAGTTGAAGAAATCAAATTTAGAATTGGTTATATTGCCAAGTAAATGGAACACTTCGCCTTCATTAAGGGAAACTTGTCGTCTGGAAGTTGCAGAATGAGGCTGTAGCTTTGCTCCTATAAAACAGTTGCACGCACATTTTTATTTATCTAAATTCAGTATTAAAGAATATGACGATAACCGTCGTCGCGAAATTAATATATTGAAATTCTTATAACGTATGATTAACAAAAATCTTTCATTTCCTGCCCTAAAAGTGCCAACTAAAGGACTTACCTCATAATATACTACATAATACTCAACATTTTAATATGGTAGGTACTCTGAAATTTCATAACGAGTTTTTATAGTTATTTAGTTACCAACGGAATAAAAGTGACATTACAATAGACACCTTTTACTCCCGTGCTTACGTAGAAAGTTTTTTTCACTTAAATTCCAATCTCTTTTGTAAAATGTTGTTTAACAGTGCAAAACGAAAATTGTCATCAGGGAGAACAAAAACGAACAACACTTTCTGTACATTATAATCTATTCACCCTTCCGTAATCATTTGGTGGCGATAATAATGTGATGCAAGCCCACAGAAAATAATGTATCAGATTTACATGTTGAAAATTACAATGTTAGATTCTAGCACACCCAAAAATAAATAGTGAAAATCTTTTGGAAAACTTGGAAATACTATTGTTGATTTAAACTGACCGGGAGAATAACGAGTATCACGAAATGTAGCATAAGATGATCACGAAAAAAACTTAATTCTTAAAGCAGCCAGAACTAATGAAAAGATAACAAATTTACTTTAAAAAAAAATTGACTCGACATAAAACAAGTAGAGTTTTAATACACAAACTTCAGAAACGCAAAATCTATCACCTAAATGTGGCGAGTTTAAATAATATTTGCTAATAAAAACAAATATGACATGATGTGTTTTACGAACACTGGACATCTTCAAACTCAGTATAACTACTTGGGAAAATATCATATAACAGCTAACTACTCTAGGTCAGTAACGACAAATGAATGCCCATAATTCTAATAAAAAGCGTCATTGAATACGAATAAATTCAAACATGGAAGAGTCGTGGGGTGATCATTCAGTTAACCATTACTTTAAGATGACCGTATAGACTGTAAAAACGCGAATTTGTTTATCCAGCATGGAATCCTTTTAAATGTGCAAAATAATGTGCTACAGCTGTGATTTATTAATGCTTCCGCATCTTGAATCTTATGCTTGTTTAATTTTTGTAAAAACAATTCGAATTTTAACAGTTTATCCTCGAAATTACAAAACCGATTGCTTTAAAAATTTGCACACACATAAATCAGTAAACAGAGTGTCCATCAAAAAGTTGATGACGCCATCTCAAAAGTTATATTATGATATATCTTTTATTATTTTGTGTTAATAATGCAACCTTTTTTTTCGTAAACTGATTATCGTAATTGAAATGAAAATTGTAACGCCGATTCGTGGATCACTTTACGACAAACAATAAAAATAGCACAATAAAAATTTATTATATTTTCAATACCACAGTGTTTGCACCAATAATGATTAAATAATAGCTGTTAATATTAATATTAAATAATAATGTCAAGTGGCGACACCTACGCCAAATGTGTAAACCAAAGTTAAACCTTTAATCATGGGGACGTCTATGCACGTACAAAACAATTCTCATTCTTGTTAAATCCTTAAGAGAGACAAATGTTTAAAGTTTTATAACAAGGAAAAATCCTCGGCGTTAAAAGTTTGATGATTGTGTAATTGCTTCTAATTTTGTAACAAAAGCTTTGCGCACCTGATTTTGCAACCATGTATAGGCAATACACAGCAAATATTTATTAACGTGAATTTTTTGCTATAAGCTATGGCGTTTGCAGAATCTCACTAGATCAATCGATGCTTGTTATATGAAGACTTGCTAAGTCTTTGAACAACAAAGTATCAAATTTAGGATTTGGTAGTTTGAAACATTCATATTAACAGTTTTTGTATTTCGACAGGCAAAAGCACGCATAAAATTTGTAAATGCTTTTTGTCTAACATTCGTAGTTTTTTAAAGCAGTAATGAAATCACGAAGGGGTATTAATTTGAAAACTTTTGTAAAGGACAACAAAATTATCCTTTACATGACACGACCTAATTGATTTTAAAAATTGTACGCTAAATGTTGCCGTGATTGAGAGAAATGGTTTTACGGCAAATTCAACAGTTGCTTCATCAAAAAACGCAAACAACATCGTTATCACAAAAATCTGGTTCCCCATTGTATTTTTTTTGTTATTAACCACATCGTTTCGATACATCGACGTTATCGCGTACCTCTTACAAATTAATACATTTAAATTGGCGGAGAGCTGAATGCGTGCTTGCTTGTTTTAAATTAAAATCGACTTTGCAAAATTTACAGACCGAAACGAAGTTGCAGGTGTGTTGACATTGCAATGAGATATTCCCATTTATTTTCGAATTTTCGTTATGCCCGACCCTTGTGAATAATGAAAGAAGCGGTTTAAACTTAAATTATTAATGGACAGAGAGTGACACTCGAGATAGTCGGATTTATTTGAAACAACCTCTGACGAAATTTACAAAGAGAGTAGGTTTAAATGCGGTTTGTTCGTATAAAAATGTGCAAACCTTTTGCCAACTTAACATATGTTTTAATTGGTTCGTCCCTATAGAGACGTATAGACAGAGGACCTTGTATGGCACAGGACAGTGCTTCTGATTTTCAAGTTACCATGCTTGAAAGAAACATTCTTTTTCTTTCTATTAGCGTAGAATTACAGTTGAAATTTTTTGGGTTCGAAACAATACCTGCTAATAAATGAACGTATCAACTATTCATTTCAACGACAAAATGGAGTTCTAAAATTGAATCATGCAGTTTTGAAAATTAATCATAAATTGTTTCGTCACGAAAATTCATTTAACATCGAATCCAAGATTAACGAGTCCACAGAAAAGACTGTTTTCCTATAAGGAAAGCACATTTTTTTCGGTGACACAGAAACCTGTTTTCAAACATTGTATTTGTCGCGAGTGTTATCTAATTTCGCGCGTAGCAGACCTATTGTACCGGGCAAGTAATTTCCACTCCACAATACATATCTATGTTAATTTATTTCTTACAAACCGTATTTATGTTTACGGGAGGGGCCTCTCAATTATAAACGAAATTTTCGGTGCAGCGCAGCGATGCCTATCTTAACTACATCATTCTGTAAATGTTATGATCTTTGATTAAAAAATTTAAATCGATTTAACAAATTTTGTAAAGTATTTAGCTTCAAATTAGGCGGATAATTAATAATTCCCCGAAGATTTGCCGACTAGCCACATCCGGCTTCCCCAACGTGTAACATATTTCGCTATTGTCACGCAGGACACAAGTAACAGAAAGTTGAAAAACAGAATGCTTTTGGGATGCAAGAGGGTAGAATCGAGTCAGTTCAAAGGTTTTGCGGACACGCGGTGGTTTACTGTAATTGAGTTTGTCGCCTAACATTCGTCATTCCCTTAGGAGGAGGATACACTCGCCTACTCGTATCCTTCTTTCAGCACGCTCCTTTCTGTCGTTATCCTTGTAGACCTGTCTCATGGAAACTAGCTTTTTACATTACAGCACTTCTTGTGTTTGTTGGCGTGTGGCGCGAGAGCGAAATGCTGAAAAAGGTTTCTGCTGCATATTTTTTTTATTTTTCCTTTTGTGCCGACCAGATTTATCTTCGCTCAAACATTTGCCCCCCTTGGATTGCTTTTATCCCACCCACGACGGGTCCCTGGTTGAAATTGTCATCTACTTGAGCAAATTTGACGTTCCAAATGTCAGCCGGGACCCGAATTAGTTTTCATTACCGCAAGAATGGGGGATATGCGCATTCCTGAATATTCAAAGCTCAATAATAACAACATTTTTCTTTTATTCATTCCGAACAATCAGGAAACCGAAATTCTTTTATCATTCGCATTCATGTAATTTTTTCGTGAACGTTTATTACGGATCAACACGAACAAGCGATTGTTATTTTAAGAAATGTTTTAATTTATTTGTAGCGGTTATATGGATCGGTTTTAAAGCAGCAGCTGACGTTACTCCTATTGGTTTCACGTAAGAGACATAGCTTCGGAAAATTAAATCGGAGACATATTTACCAATGGCCAACCTCGATGTATAGTCTAAACATTGTTAGATCTCGTGATGTTCCCTCCAATCTAATTTCTTTCCTTGTTTGTTGCGAGTTTTACCAGAACCGAGCTTTGATTCTGCATTTTAATGAAACGTTCATGGCATAGTTTCACTCTAATTTACTTCTTCGTTAACCAAGAATTCGAAATATGATACTCTAATTATAACATTTCTGAAAGTACGCACTTGACCTGATGAAGAGGTCCCAAATTACAAAGAAAATGTTAAAAACATATCTTGGTAGTTGTTTTAATAAATCAAAAGGTCAACGTGTTTTCGCTATTTTTATTTTATTATTCATTCAGTTCCTTCTCAAATTTCATATTCGTAAACGATAAAGATTTTTATATTTCTTACTTAGTTCTTCGTTCGAATATAATCATTTTGAAACATATTAAAACGACTTACATTTTGAAAATTCTAGGTATATATTTTGCATGTAACGGTAGTTATTTTAAAGCTCCTTTGAAGGATCAAGTGAATTCAAAATTGGTTTTTTAAACCTCCTATTTTTCTGCTTGAGCAGAAAATTCCACTTAACGATAGTGCTACAAAATGTATAAACTGAAGAAATGTGATGTACTAAAACTAAAAAATTAAAGAGAAAGATTGAAAATAAAAAAAAGTAAATAAAATTGTATTATCCTCAGTTCTAGTTTCATTTTGAAAATGATTATAATCGTATGTTGAAGTTTGACAAAATCAATAAGTGATAAATACTCATCCCTTAGATGAGGATCACTCATCTTAAATAATAATATGGGCACATTATTTATTAATTATTATACAAGTGACATTCACACTTAGCTGAACCCTCATCAAACTTGATTAGAGTCGAATAATACATAAATCTACAAAAAAGCTTGAGTTGTTGACTCACTCACTATTTATGGAATTAAAAAAAATATCAGCACCATCAAATTTTTAATTTTCCTCTAATCTAAACTTCCAGCAATAGTTTTTTTATCAGAATTTTTACGCTTTTTAACTACGTATGATGTCGATAGTTATATGTTTGTGTTGATTACCTATAGTAGATCAGTCACTAAAATTCAAGTTTAACTAAAAGGTTCATTATGAAACCCCGCGAATCAAAGAAGTTGTATTAATTTTAATATTCATGAATTGCTGTGCACATGAATATTTATAAGTAAAGAGAGTTTTGCTCTAACCAATTTATGCACAAACATGCACTTTTCGCCTAATAATTAGAACTTTTTGTTGTTTATAAATTACGAAGACATTCGATACGTAAACAGTCAAAATAGAATCCAATGGTAAAGTGTTTTAACTCATTTACATTGTTACAATGTGGGTTATTTAAATTCAGTAATTTTTGTTAAATTAGTTTTGACAAATTGATTTTAGTTGTATTGGTGCATTACAAAAGCACGTAATTATTTTTAATTCATACTACTTTCATCCAAAAAATGTTAATGCATGTGGCATACTAGGGATTAGATAATAGGATAATAAAATTCTGTCGTATCATTTCCACTTTGTTTGCTTTTAATATGTTTGTTTTTATAATTATTTTCTAATTAGATCTTCTTTAAACCGAGTAATAATAAAACGTACCACCTACAAAAATCATTCTCCAGTCGGCGATAGACGATCAAGATACCTTCTCATCTATTACACAACAGATTCTTTACGGCTAAAGCTAATATCACAAAAGTTCAAACTTTTTCTTATTTTCTGACGTAGCAAATAGAATTGTGGTTGAAATTGTTCCCTTCTTTGCACCACATCCACCTGTAATAAGCATACTTACTTTTAAAACAAACCTTTGCGGAAATCTTTTTCAAATTGTCACATGCAAAAGTTAGTTACGAAAAGAGACAATGAGCTGCTCATTCATATTGCTTCATAGTGTTAGAAATAAGAATCTTTTTATTTTTGGTATACCCATTACTTGTAATATTCTTCTCTTTCTTCTTCATGTAATTATTTCCATAGTAATTTCGTCTGTTTTAGGCTTTTTTCCAGGTTTCATTTTATAAATTGCCTTTTGGAGTTCTGTCCCTATAATTTCTTCCTCCTATTATCCCGGTTTTCTTTTTTTCCATTTCTTCTACTCAACTATCATCCATTTCTTCTTGTAATTGTTTAAAAGGCTCTTGCCATCCTTTCATAATATCTTCTTCTTTTGTTATAGTATTACCCTATTTTTATCTTTCACATTTTTTAATATACAAGACTTTCATTAATCTTTGATGTCTAGTAGACCATGCGTTTTGTCTGAGAATTAAGTGAAGATTTATATTTCCAAAATCTATCTACGTCATTTGTTTATTATTTTAAACTAAATCTAAAACTATCTAAACTTCTATGTTCGGTTTAGATGTGTTTTTTATATTACATTTTTTTTATATTTGTCTCTAGAGTTTGCTTCTTTTAACTTAATAACAAACAATTGAAAGTAAAAGTGTCAATAAGAGATTACGTGATTGTTAAAATATTTAATATTAAATTTATTTATATATTTAAGTAAATGATAATTTAATTAACCACCAATATTAAGTTATTTTCACAAATAATAATTAATAACAAAAATATGGGATAACTTAAAATGCTGAGTTCAAGCCAGCTGAAAAAGCATACACTGAACAAACTTCCACTGATGTCTGATTTTTTGCCACATAATTCATATCATATTTGTTTGTAAAACGTTGTGCACCGTCGGCTGGTAGACGTATAGATAAATATACAAGGAATGCAAAAAATTTGCTACTGTTATCACTTCAGGTAAGAAATGATCTGTCACTGATTTGTTTTGCATACTAATCCACAGAATTTGTATTTTTATTTTTATAAAATTCTGAATATACCATCTTTACTTAATTCTAAACGTAATATTACAAAATACCAATAAAAGAATACTACTCATATTGCGCACTTAAGATTTGTAACTTAGTAACCATTACGTCTTTTTTAATTATCCAAAATCTTTCGTTTGTACACAACTAGACTTCATGACGAAAAAATTAGCAAAATGGGTACCTATCATAAATTACAAACCACAGTAAAAAATTCGTTATCCTTTTTCAAAGAGAGGCACATTTAAATGCGGAACTGCTGAAATCTACATTTTTCCCCATTTTTCAGATCCAGAATTTGTGACAATTTTAATTTGGTGTTAAATTCATAAATTCGTCCTTTTTCGAGTTAATCTAAGTTATTTCGAAAATCAGTGTAATTGCCTCGCAGTGGGCAATTGAGTTTCGGAAGTGGCACAAAGTATTGTCTATCTTGCGAAATTGTTCATCCAGCAATTAATATGTCATTTTGACTACCTGTCCGGAGCAGATTTATGAGTTTCTAAAGAATAAGTCATTAGTTTGGTGGGCCTGCGGCTTTTTCGCTTCGACTTCCGCGGAACGCCAAACCAGACTTCCGGCAGTCTTTCTCGTACTGTTTCCTTCACTCATCGCTTCCACCCGCCTACAATTCGCAGCCCTCCATTATTTATTACTTATATTGGAAAGTTACGAGAGGTTTTTGTTGCAGACGAAGAGAAAAAAACGACCGACAAACACAATACAAACGGGCAATTGATCGACGACGCCTAAATCGGAATAGATTTGTAGCTACAGCTACTTGTTTTTCTTCTCCGTGTTGAACAATGTTAAATTCGGAACTGGAAAAGTTTTATGAAACGCCCGTGAAAAAATACCGAGACAAAAATAGCTCGATTTACGATGAATAAATAAACCGCGCATCATCCGTAATGAAATTCCGTGCTCTTTGATAACTTTGAAGAAGAGCCGATTTTCTAATAGAACGGTTAAAGAGTTAACCAACGATTCGTGAATACACCCAATGATTATAATGTGCATTTGAATTTAGTTATGTCTGCAGAACGCTCACTATTAGTTTCAGGACATTTGTTTTGTGGAAAGCCGACCATTATGCTAATGAACGATGATGATCCGTGTCGGTGCGCGATATTCCCTTTACATTCCCTACCAAGAAAAGTCTTGTCATTTTTTTTAACAGACATTATAAATGCCAGAATAGTAATATAAATAAGGTTTGCAGGTCACGATTACCCACGAAATCGACATTTCTTTGCTTCAAGTTCTGGACAAATTTGATTGCACACACCACACTCCTGTGATCGGGAAAATGTTGACACTACTGTTTCTTTTTTATCCGAAAACAATTTGCTAAAAAAAATCAGTAAATTTATTAATGTTAAAAAGATTTGAGGTCGAACTCTACATTTATGAATTTAGTGCTTTATTAAAACAAGGGCATATTTCGACAACCTTCTGCCATTACCATTTGTACTTTCAGTAATAGAAAAAGTTTTTCTGTTTTTTGTTAAAAACTTAATATCATTTGATTTAACAAGCTGAAGATGAGGACATGGGGTTCTCGAAACATGCCCTTCTTTTAATAAAGCGCTAAATTCATAAATGTGGAGTTTGGTCTCAAACCTTTTTTACATTTCTAGTTTTCTTAATCACCAGAATTTGTTTAGTGTATCCAGATCACACTCCATCAATGTGTGTTCGAAATAACACCTCTGTTTTGAACGCATTTAATTTTGGTCCAGTGAACATTTTCCCACTGATAAATTGTTGTATGTTGGGAAATTCATAGAACTAAACTTAATCCATTTTTGTGGCGTTTTTTCGTGTTTGGTGATCCTCAACACTCTGTGCGTGGGCGGAAAAGGGTCTAAATGTTGGGACGCAAAAAGAAGAGTAATTTCAGCTGCTTTCAACTTTTGTACAGATGATGTTCCGTTTATGACTGTATATAGATGTCCCAGCTAAAACTTCGCGACTTGATATCTTGGGAACGAATAGAGATACTAAACTTCTGTAAACGCCATTGTTTTTAGGTTGAAGGGGGGAGTTTAATTTAGTGCATTGCAAATATAACGCATTTATCGCAAACCTATGCTTTTTAAAATTGCAATGTACATATATATTTTTTAACAAAATTTGATAGATAGAGAAATTACGATTACAGTGACAAAACACTTTTCAGTGAATACAAAAAATTGCTCCAAGGTTATTTCAACAGAACTTTCCTCACCTATAAAGTACAGTCGAACAAATACTGCCTCTTCAAAAAAATATAAAATTTAATTATGCAAATTTTATTTTTAATGATAAATCCTATGAGCTAAAATAAAGATATGTGTGGACTCTTACAGTGCAGCTAAAGGAGCATGCTATGCGTTTGTTTCAAGTGAGTTTTTCTGTAACAGAATTTTGTGATGACGTCGTTAACATTTTATCAAGGACACGTATGTCAGTTTGAACAGGTGCAGTGTAATACTAGTAGTAACCGTACACTCACTTTTTTAGGATATATAGGGCGTTCTTCTAAAAAAATCAATTTCCTTATTCATTCATTGTTTTGTGTCACCCTATATAAGAAATATTAAAAACTATGAATTCGCTGAAAGCGCAAGTAAAGTGTCATTTTGTGTATTTTAGATAAAGTTTATACAACAACTATTTAAAATAACGTCTTCAATTTTTTTGGGAGGGGGTAAACTGATAAATTTTGATTACGGATTCGGATGGAGATGATTAGACAGTTTTTTGTTAGCGTTTTACCGTCAAGAACGATATTCCTAACATAAGTTTGAACAGTTAATGAAGCATTTAAAACATTCCTTATCTATTTATTCAGAACTAGTTTTTGTTCTTTTTTCAATAATGTTTTCTTTATTGTTCTCACACCTGAAACAGTGTTTATCCTGCGCAAAAAGATGTTTTCTGCTGTTTGAATCCTGTGGTACTGAATTGTATTACATCGAATCGTGTTCCTGAGACGAATAGCATATAAAAAAGCAAAAGTTCGAAAATTTATGAGTCATTTTGTGAAGGGAACAATGCAAGGAAATACTTCATCGATCATCGTGATATGGTTTAGGAAGGTATTTTTATTATTTTTAAAGTGGTGTTTTTTTTACAGGGTGTTAGGTAGTGCTACCACCATAATCTACTGGCTAATCAATCATGACAGATTGACCTAGACTCTTTAATTCTTTTTATTTTTTTCAAAGGTATTAAAATCGTCTTTAATGGTTCATTTAATTCAATTTAGAGTTTTGTAAGTTTCATAGTAGCTTCTGGACGAAATGAATAAATGAATAACTTATCACTTTGTTGTCACAGTTGAATTTGTAAGGAAAGCAAATTTGCAATAAATGTTCAAAATGGTCACCATTTTGTTCAATACGGGCATGGAAACACATAACAACTCTGCCTTTTATTGTGCCCAACATATTTTCATTATCCCTAATTGCATTTATTGTGTCCATAATTCTTACCCATGGAGTATAGAATTTTCCGGTTGTATTGGCTGCCGTAAAGTTTTTATATAAACCTAGAAGTAAAAATCAAGTGGGTTAAGGTCAGGGGATCTGGGTGGCCAATTTATACAATTCATTATTGTTTAAATATGTAGTTAACCGCATGATGATGGAAATGTTGTGGGGCACCATCTTGCATGTATCATAAATCATTTCTGACATTCGTCCGAAGAAAGTCGAAGTAACTATTACAATTTAAGCGATTTGGTAAACAAAATTACCCGACAATTGTATTTCCCAAAAAAAAAATTGTTTACAGACCAGTCGTGCAAATTTCGAAGTTTGATTAGTCTATTTCGAGTAAAAAGTGATTCATCGGTGGAAAAGATATTTTGAATAAAATTTAAATCTTCCTCGTGTCTATGCAAGAACCATTTACCTACAGAAGTTCATTTGGTCGTAAAGCTTGAAGCTTTGGTTGTAAGTTTTCGTTCCATACAGTCCATGTTGAGGTACTAACATCACGACTGATTACACGAATGCTTAAATTTGGATTTTCATTTACCATATCCAATTTCAGTTTATCTCCCAATAATTGGGTGCAAACATCCGAGATCGTCTGTGAACTTGGACGAAAACATTCCTATCCGGGTATCGTCTGCCAGAAAATAAGTCTCTGTAGATCCGAGCCACACATCAACATATTCTCGAGCAGTACTTAAATTCTGGCGTGGTTTGTTTTGGTTACTCTTAGAACAATTTTTGCAAGTGCGAACAAACTACACGAATTGTATAAAATAATAAGTGTGTTTGACATTAATAAAAAATATTTTCTAAGGTGACGCATTAATTTGCTAAATGTTGTATGATTGATTAAAAATAAAGTGTTCGAGCTTGTGAATGGGTAAAGAAAATCCACAAATTCTTTCAAATAATTAAGTCGGCAAATATCTTTAGCATTGCTTTGGCTGTATGGACAATATTACCTAACAACTTATATATTTGCAATCAAAATCATCAAACTTGCATGGAATTCTGACAAAACTTATTGTCCATGTTAATTGTTACATGATCTGTCAAATGTACTGTGATAGTACTTCTTTAATTATTTGTTTTAATTCACTTATCTTATGTTAGGAATGCAGTATTTACCTTTTGATACCTTTTATATTCTACAGAAATTTACAAGTACATACCAAGAACTATTTTACGACTGTAAGAAAAGTCGGACAATTTAAAAATGTTAGTCATAATATCCACAAAAGAACTAACTGCCACTTACCTTAAATTTTATTTAATTAAATTAAGCATTTTTCCAAATATTTTCTTAAAAGCAGTCTTAAGTTATGCATATCACGACTCTTTGAAAAGATAAAAAAATCCATCCATTAAAAATCCATACAGTTATAAATAATGGGAAGATAAATAATGTTGTATTTTATTAATGCCCAGATTACGTTAGTTCTTTTACGAACAGTTTTCTTTTGCCAATTTGCATTAGTATTAGCGACCGCCGTAAAAACTCTGCAGGTGGTCGTAAATAATTCTTCTAGCAGGCTATTCAATTACGATATTAACGAAAATTGCCGGGTATTTGCGGATAGTTCCACTAATAGCAGAAATCAATTTTACTGAAAGTAATTACCACTCATTAACTAATATACATACACGCTATCATCATCCTCTACGGGTGAAGCTAATAATGGTTCTCTGTAAATAATTCCCTACTTAAATGGTGTTTTAGATCCACCCCCGTACGCGGCCTGAAACGACGTGCTTATTACTTTCAATTAGCTTTATGTATATTTCAACTGTGATTGCCCGCAATTAAGATCAACGGCTCGAAGCTTTTTCCATAATTAAAATTTTATCTCGCAGTTTTGGAGGGTATGCAATTGTTCGAACTTTAATTATTTCTGAATTGCGATCAACAAAGTTTGTTGCCTCAACAGTTATGCTTTTGTATTGAAATCGCTTAAAATTACTTCCGCTAGAGGTGTAGTGCTCCTTTTCGGATAGAAATTAAATTTGCCTAATTTTTTAGAATAAGCAGGCTTTATAAATATTGAGATAAGGTAATAACGATAAAAAGTTCTAGTTGCTTTGCGTGACAGGAATGAATTTTATTGAAATTCTAAGTCAATATAAAAAATTAATGTTTATTTTGGAGTTTTAGTTCAGTGGTTAATTATTTTTATTGTAGACACTGTATAATATAAGAAGATAAATATCATTTTCAGTCAAAAACAAATCTTTATTGTGGCAAGACTAATGTGGAATACGTCCCACAGAACCAAAAACAACAACCAAGTCCAAATCAAAAAATGGCTTCGTATTGATTACTGACATCCTGTTAAGACTTTTCTTTATTCCATATTTTAAATGGCAGATCTGTATCATAAGTTCG
Source organism: Zophobas morio (assembly GCF_036711695.1). Taxonomy (NCBI): domain Eukaryota; kingdom Metazoa; phylum Arthropoda; class Insecta; order Coleoptera; family Tenebrionidae; genus Zophobas; species Zophobas morio. The sequence goes on from NW_026972122.1 coordinate 14,362,760, forward strand.
TTTCTTTAGTGGAATAGTTTTTATTTTACACTATCAAAGTAATTAGGAGTTGTTTTTAACCAAAATGCATTGCACCTTCTAATTCAACCAAAAGCCAGTCTGCAAAATCTGTATGTATATTTTCAAAATGTTTACAAAGATGACTAAAATCGATAGAGCTCAAATTTCCATTGTATCCAGCTACTTCAAACTCTAAGACAAATAAATGTGTTTTTCTAACTATAGGTTTCTTGTGTCTAATACCAAAAAACGATTTGTAAATAGTACAAAGTATTTTGAATAAACATGTAAAAAATCGTTCTCTTCAAATAATCCATTTTAGCGCTACAACTAGTTGAATAAGGAAACTTCACTTGCCTCTTCCTTAATTTCAGTTCAGACGTCAGCAAACCTGTATACTACAGTAAAGGGCGTTCAACAAGTTTCATGTTTGTGGTTGATACTTACCCTATTTGCGTTGATTGACATGATAATGCCAGCTAAAATATGTACCTAGCTTCAAACATACATCCTTTTGTGGCACACATTTTTCAGTCTCTTTCAGCAATCCCAGTAATTTCACATTTTAGACTTACACACGAAGTTAGAGGAACTGGCGAGATAAGATTTGAACACGCATAATACATACATAAGTGTTTTAAGGCGTGACGGTAGTAGTTACACTTTAGAATGGTGCACGATGAGAATGAAAATTAAGTTCTTTGAGGTTTCACAAGATCTCAAAATTATTCAAATTACGATCTCTCCATTCGTGGAATTTACAGTTGTTTAACGATAATTTAACAATTCGGAAAATATGTCTACAAGTTTTTTTGCGAATTCCTGTGGGTAACTGTGGTCCTGTTTCTTCTATAAAATTGCTCATCAATATTCCTCTCTTGCTTAAATGCGGAATTCCAACCTTTATTACGTGAAGTAAAAGCAAACACATATCCATTATATTTTATTGATACACCAAATGTTTCGAGGCGCCTTTATGCTGTTTAATAATTGATAAATTAGAGCAATTGACAGTGCTCTTTTGGGTTTAATATCATTATAAAATTAAACTGTAATTGCTAATTACTACCCCACACGAAAACAATAATTGCTCATATATTTGGAGCAAACAAGTTATATTATTCCTTGCTGTTAAAAACATTGATACTGAGGACAATTTTAATAAAATCAGAATTATTGTAACCCAAGAATTTTTGGATGCAGTTCACTGTATTGAATACTTGATACTATATTGTGCCTATGGAATCCCATAAGTTGTGATATACATTGTTACAGGACTACTGAGAAATTCTGTAGAATCAAGTTAATATTATACTTCAATTAACGGCAACAAGCGAATTTTGTAAATTGACAATATTTAAAAAATATGGTGACTTTGTTATTTAAAATTCCATAAATTTTATAATCAACGTTCTAGGAATTTGCGAAACGTATTTGTGTAACGTCATTAATTATAGCTGATAAAATGAGTGAAAATATTTAACAAAATGCTAAATTCCATTGAAAATAATTTATTGTTGTACATATTTTATATATTACAGAGAACTTTGACAAACAACATCTAAACAAATAGCTTCTACTGTTCAATAAAGTTTAATTTTTCGACTAATATAACTACAATATACTATGGAAATGTTTAATCGGTCAGTATTATTATTACTTTCGGTTTTAATATCTATTTAAAGTATAGTATACCTTAATTTTTATAATTCATCTAAAAAACTAACTACCCACTTAATTAATTGAAGGTGGTTCAGGGGCGAGGAAATTCTGTCTTTAGGCCAATTCTTTTTTATCACATCAACATTTAAGATATTCACAGATATTTGATATTCAGTGCTGTTTTTTTTTTTTTTTTTTTTGACAGCTCATAATTATGAACTTTGGACCCAGAACTAAAATAAGAAACTTGGTTTTCTTGTTTCGCACGAATCAAAAAAAAAAAAAACGTAAACTGGTGTATTGGGAAAAATCGGTTTTATACGTTTCGTAGTTTTAGAAACAAACCCATTAATTTTTGCAAGGTAATGCTGGAGAAACTTTTTACATTGTGCTGTTTGATGTTTAGATTCAAGCTATGTATTTTTAATCTCGTTATTAATTGAAACCTATTTGCAATTCTGCATGAGGTAAAAATAGCTGCAGAATTCTCACTCCCAAGTGGATCCGTTAAATATATAACACAGATATTTTCTAAATTCACTTTTTATTTTAATCTCGATAATACCGGTGATTTATTTAAAAACAAGACAAGACTGTAAAGACAAGATTTATTTGCGATATTTTTTTTAAATCCTGTTGGAACTAAACTTACAAAGTGCGAGTGCCAAAGTAAATGTTTGCATTACATCTAGAATAAATAATGCGTGGACAGTTTTTGTTGAATGGATCTTAATTATTTACGCAAGAGCTGAAATCGAAAATTTTTCCATGGTATTACTTTTACAGGGGACACAGGTATAATTTTCATTTATAAGAATCTCTGTGCACAAGCAGAAGCAAAAGGTAGACTAAATTCTTAATGATAATTTATTTAATGATTTTCTCCAAGGTAGCATGCTTCTTACGTAGAAGGAAAACAATGTAGGTTGCATATGATTATTAAGTGTGATCATAAACCATCTGTATTTATACTTTGGAGTTTTAGAACAATGTTGTAACCAGTGATATCACTGCGAAGATATTTTCACCACATCCTAAATTTGTTGACGATTTAAATACATTTTAATTAAATAATGTCATTATACCGGAAAAAGAATATTTGAGGTTGATTGCATGTTCTGATGTCCTCAATATCTTAAAGACGCGCATTTGCAATTAATTTTTCATTTAGGCACAATCTCGTTGACAAGATTTAACAGAAAAATTGACCACTGATGTAAATATACTCAGTTTGTCTTGAAACAAATAGCCATCTAAATTAAACGTTAACGTTCTATTCTGGTGTACTCTGAAAATTGAATAAGTTAGTCATCATTGTCAACATTTATAAATCTTGTTAACCGCTCTCGTAATCGCCATAAAATGCGTCCTCATATTGTAAAAATCTTACAAACAAACCAGCATAAAAACTCTGAATCTTTGTTTGATATTAATGTAGCAGGTGTTTATAATAACCTCCACCCACGAATCTGCACTTTAATCTTATGCATGGCTAATCGACCATTCCAGTCTACCTTGCGCGTAAACTTGTCCTTGTCCGAAGTCTAGACAAATATTAGATTCCGATTGACAAACCAGCTAAATTATAGACGTATTGGACGTAATATTTCAGAGAACAAAAAACGGGGCCTAATTTTTTTTACCGACGAGTCTCTTCCAACATTTATCCATTTATCGTGGATCTGTATTTTTTTTATGTTAAATAGGAAGTAGGGCAGGTAGTAACCTGAAAAGCTGAAAATATAAATAACACTTTTTGTGGTCGATTCCATTCCTGTTGGTTAAAACATTTTTATTATCTACAACAGTTGATAAATCTCATTATTTACAAATTTTACAGCTTATGTTTAAAATTAAACTATTTATATTTTATATTCCTAGACTGACACAACTTTAGTTTTACATTAAAGTTTCCAAATCTTGTTTTTATTTATGGCAAGTAATAAATACAATTTTAAAAGACAATACACAGCCTGAAATGTTAAAACCATAACGCAAAATCGGTAAAATTGTTTACACAAACCTTTCCTCGCCCCAGCAGCGCAACAAGTACGACACTTACACATTTTTCGGCTGAGTAATTTAAGAGTTATTTGGAGTACACTTATCAATATTTTGGAAAATGTAACATATACAGGGTCATCAAAATTGATTAAGAGAGTTGGTACCTCCTGTTTTTGTCGTGAAGTTTGTCAACCTTATGACAGATTTGTTTAAGGTTATATGGCAATGAATTCAGTGGCGTGACAAAAATTAGAAACTTCAAATCTGACAACTAATGTTTTTGCCAAAAAAAAAGTCGAAAAAAGACGCCACTGAGTTTTGAAATTTGAAACTTGAAACTTCAAATCTGACAGCTAATATTTTTATACAACTTAATAAACCAAATTATTCAAGTTCAGGTTTACCAACTCTCTCAATCAATTTTGATGACTCTGTATTGGGCGACTGAAATAGCTAACACTTTTTAATAAAGAGTGTGAAATTACAAGGAAAATTGGTACAAGATTGATTAATTTTATTAAATAAATAAAACTAAATTACAATAAATGCTGAAAATGTTGACGATTTTGTTGTGAGCATAAATGAACTCTTCTGACCTGTGAATTATTATTTATGTCGTTAATCGCTTCCCTCATTCTTTACCGCAATTGCTCCAAATTTTTGAAAGGTGTTCGATAAAAATAACGTTCTTTAAATAGGCCCAGAAAAAGGTTTGCAGAAGTAAGATTCACAAGATCTTAGGCAGCGTTGTTGTAAATAACATACTTCTCCCATTCCATCGTCGTCAAGTTGTGGTATAAAATCTGCCAAACGTTCTTGCTGATATCCTTGAAGAGGATTACATTGAATAAGCCAGTTAATCACATGATTATTATTATTGCCGTGATTACCTTCAAAGAATAAAGGCGTTACTAGACAACACCAAACACCAAAATTGTTTTATGTTCAACACATCAACACCAAACTGCCTTACTAGTTACTGCAGGCACAGTAAGAAGTACAATACCAGTTGCCATCCCTGATTATCACAGATATTTGTCCGTGTGTGACAATTTTAGAATGTCTTCCTGTTGAACACGTACGAAATTACAGCATTCAACCTGTATAACCTAGCCAAACTTTTTACAGAAAACACCCTAGCTACGTTGTCGTTTTTATTTTATGAAAGAGGTTGACATTAACGCACACAATAAAAAAATACATAATACCTATTGTACAGAGTGCGCAAAAAAGGCGCACAAACTATGCCAAGTTGCTCAGAACTGTTTATGGAGCAGAGAAAAACTAATTTTAAAAATCCTTGGATCCAAATGTGGAAGATATAGCCCTTCAAAGCTTACTATATTCTTTTCGATACCTCACCATATTTTAATTCACCACTTGGTGTTGGGTACATGAAATTGATCGAACTTTCATTATTCAAAATATTTTGGAGGTATTTTGTCTTTATCCATTGTTTTCTTCATTTTATAATAAAACAAAACACGTAAAAATTGTGTAGGATAGATTTGACAACAGTTGCAAATGTTTCACATGCATATCTATATCGATATTTTGTTTTCGTCAAAATGACGTATGGATTTTTTAATGATTTTTCTCGAACTTATAAACTTAATAATATACCGTTGAGTTTGTGCGGCATTTTCTGAGCATATTATATTCACGACCTTTTTAAACCTGAATAACCTTTTTTCTTTTTCTTTTTTTGGCTACCATGACTGACTGACTTTTTTACTGTCAGATCTGACATTTATCTTTCATGGATGCTAGTTTACCATTTTTCAGGTTTTTAGTCAAGTAAGTAAAGTTTTAAAGATATTAACATCAAATAATTACGTTCAAAGCGGCAAAAGTAATTTTATTGCAAATAAACTTACGATTAAAAAATGCTATTTGCATTTCCGCAAAGATAGGTCTGAGTGGTCTGACCTAAGATCGAAGCTCATAAGTTTAAGGATTACTAGCATATTTTCTTTAATTTACAAAGATCTGGGAGATGTTTGTTTCTAATAAGATATCTCCGTGAGCCGTGCAGTTGCACCGTTAACTGTCTCAAAAATTCATGTAGCCAAAGACGAAAACTTATCAACTTCATCCTCTGACAAGACAAAACCAGCACTTACCATTTGAGGGAGGGCAAAAAACCTTTTTCAAAATTATTAAGGGGGAGATTCTCGAAACTTGGTAAGACCTTGCAGCAAATTCGAAACCATAGCAACCTGCATTATTGTTGCATTGTATTTGCAATCTTGCAGGGTTCCCAACGACCTGGAAAACCGAGAAAACCTGAAAATGTCAGGGAAAATCCGAAAAATCCGGGAAAATTTTCAGTTGTTCATAAATTTGACATTTGAATTTTTTTTCCATAGCGAGAGAAATCAACGGAAACCGAACGAGTACAGAACGGCTATACCGAATTATCCCCAGGTGCACTTGGTTCTTTACTTTGTTTTTCTATTCCTAAACGTATGTAAATTTTCTTTGGTCATCATTTTCACTATTGTATCTGTCGGAATAAAGTTGACACAACCCCCTACATAGATTCTTTACACATTCTGAGACAGGAATTGTTTTTTTATATAGTTTCTGTATTAAGTCTGCTTCTTAGATCAACATTTGACTGGGGAAAACAGTAAGCACAAATTTTGAAAGGTTAACGTAGAAATTGGTTCCTGTGAAATAATCCTCAAACAATTCAGACAATTGGTGCCACAATAAATCAAACTCTTTAACATTTTTTGTCTTCAGGCAAAATTACATTTTTCTTGCAAATATAAGCGCAATTGACTCAATATGTTGTAAATCCATATTACTTATTAGTAGGTAGATTTTGAAAGAGCTCAGATAAAGAATTTGGTGAAGAATTGTTTTAGCAAAGGGATTAAAAGCACCAAGCTGTGGTAATATTGAGTCCTCAAAATGAAATCTGCTTTTTATTTCATTGCACAAAGTGACTCGAAACTTCTCCTACATCTAACAAAAAATGGTTCCAATTATTATTCATTACTAAAATCATGTGAATTTAAATATCCCGTTACTTCAATACCCAAATGCATATTCTTCACACAAATATAATTTGAGAAGTAAAATGCATATTTTTGACATAAATATATTTTGATGAGTCATTTGGGGGAAGTTCATTGAGCCTAGTCACTTTTGGCAAAATAAACTTTAGAAACCAATACTAAAGATGAACTAAAGGATATTTCAAAGCTTGAGCAGTCACTTTTTGAAGAATGGCACTTAAGGTTCATTCAGTTCTGTGTAAAAATAATTTTAATCCTTCCCACTGTTTATTAATTCTATCAACGACGCTATTCAAAGATAACGATCTCGTTGGTGAAGAATGCATAATTTTCAAGATATGAACGTTGCAAAAAACCTGGAATTCTCCGTCTTTTTGAGCTCTTTTTAGATTGTGCTTAGTGTTGCTTCCATCTCCTGCAAAATGAATCATATTTTTTTTTTTTTGCAAGATGCAATTTTTCCAGCATGATTGTTAAACATTTACACATGTGGTCAGCTAGAGCCCCCTCATTGGCAGTCTCAAAATCTTTCTTCTTACAAGCCTCTAACAAGAACTCACATGGTCTTTACGAATCCTCAATCTGTTGATTCATCTATCAAATTGCTGAATTTAACTTTTTCTAAAATATCTACTATTTACTTCCTGAGTTTGTTCAACTACATATTTTGTGATTGCTGTGGCCTTTGTACTTGCCATGTTTACATTTTGAATGACTAGATCATCTTTTAACATATTTTTCATACCATTAACCCATTAATCCATAGCGTTGAAGGTCAGTTTGTGTTCAGCAAAAATAACACAAAGCCAAATTTCAAGCATTTTTTAGTTAAGGTCATTAGTTTCGTGTTATTTATTATCTTTGTCTTATTTCTAGTGTGTCTTGTAGAACCTGGATGATTCTTTATCACTCTTATTCTATTTGGTGGTATTAAAATTATCACCTGACAGAATACCGTATTTCAGAAATGCAAAGCCCCATAGTGGATCGCTGTATAAAAAACAAATATTAGTGCGTAATTTTCTGACAGTAAAATGTGCAACCTGGCACTTTCTGGAAAAGTTACTGGAAAACCTGGAAAAGTGGGGGAATTTCACTACAGCAAATCGCTGGAAACCCTGTCTTGATAGCGATTTGCAAGTTACCACAGTTTTCAGAATCTCCTCCTTACTCCGTGGTTACAAACACGGAGAAGTAAATGGCCAGAAAATCTTATGTGAAGAACAACAGGCTAAATTTTGTTTTAAGACAATTTCTACAATTTTTAAATTCTACTAAAGATGTACCATTTCTGTACTCGACGAAACATGGGTTTATCAAAGAGGTTCTTCCATTCGTCTGTCAGATTTGAAAAGTATTCAAAGCAAAATTGCAAACGATATTCTTGCATTCGGTCTGTCATTTGGGCTTTAGAAGGATGTATTTTTTTTTTAAATTCGAAAAGTAATGACAAGCATTACCATAAAACGATAGACGAGACGCTTTTTCAAAGTTGGGTGGTTAATCAGCTTATTCCTGCTGTCAACAATTTGTATGGTGGTGTGTCAGATCAACCACATTTTTTAACAGAAAAATCGAATACAGGTAATGTTAGGTAATCACAGTATTGAATTTGTTCAAAATTTTTTTAAATCAATTCAATCTTTTAGAACTGATCGAAAAAATTATTTTTGGCAGACGAGACATTACGGGAAAGTGGTCATGAGTTCTTTAGAAGTTTTCACAGTAATGTAAAACAGTAAAATGAATGCCATAGTCCGAACATTCGATTTCTGTAATTCGAACTTAAGATGTAATATTTTTTATTGCGTTTTTTTAATAAGTATTTTAAGAAATTTAGGAATATATAAATTAATTCAGTTTAAGCCTACTAAATTATTTCCAAAATTAGAAAAAGAAGTCTATCAAACTATCAACGATATCCCTTTAAATAAAAAATATTTTCGAATATAACTCAGTGTTTTGGACCTTATTTCCAATCATATCCATCGTTCGATATAATTCAGAGTACAGATGATTTCTGTAATCCGACGGAAAGATGTCAACTTTCTGTTCAGATTAAACATACATTACTATATATATTAATGTACGTAAGCTTATCCTATTCCTTTCCAAAACATTAGCTCTCTAAATTAGGTCTCTGTCTACATATTATGTCCTCTCTTATTGAGAAAACTCTTGGATCGTACGGTACAACAAGCACATAATTTTTCGGCCTTCATCCAAAAATAAAGTCGAGAATTTATGTCTTGAGGCTTTTTCAGAGATGTGACAAAACCTTAGTAAACATTGTACACAACTTATTTCGGCTGATCGAAAAAAACACATGGATAATTTGTCGTTTGAGAGTTATCGCCATTCATGACTCAGATTTGTACAACGAAATAATGAATGCTGAGTTTGAATAGTAGGTAGAATTTAAATTATTAGTAAATGAAAATAACTAAAACTTATAAGCATCTTGCCAGAGGATAGTCGTTTTTTTAAAATTAAAATACAACAGGTAAGATTTAGTTTTAGATAGTAAATTTGCCACCCGAAAAAGATTTTAAGCTTGCAGAATACCCATGAAGAAAAAATGTATTTTTTTGTGAAAATACATTAGAAAATTATGAAACAATTTGTCAGTTCTTGTAATTTTAGACAACAAAATGATCAAATTTTGCCTTATTTAAAATTTAAATTGTGTTCTCCTCTTGGGAATTTTTTGCAACTGAAATACACCTAGCATCAATTTTCCAGCAGATGTCTTCCATTAATTATCAGCTATTACATTCGTCCTTCAGTTGAAAAAATATTCCTAATATCCAAGTTTTAAAAGTACATAAATATTCAGTAAACTTATCAAGATTAGTTTCTGACACAATGTATGAACCTTTAAAATTACTAGATTTCCATGGGTTGATGCATGATACATTTTTTTCTGTCGAAAAATTAAATTCGAAGTACCAAAAAAATGAACAACCGGATGTTACGACAGTGTATTATCCTCGTAGATACGAGAGCTGTGATTGTAAAAGGCGGTAGCATGTTGTTTAACTCCAAATAAGAATCCCAATAAGATCTAAATAATTAATTATGCGTATCTGTCCTATCGATGCGTATAAAACATTAAGCAAGGATAATCAAACTTCTCTTTTCCTGCGATAGCTTCTTACAACTCGAATTCCAGGCCGAAACTAAAGTGGCATAAATGATTCGAAACAGACAATAAACTTTAAATACAAACAAATCTATTTATACATTTACACAATCCGTGTAACCGTATAGTTCCGCAATTTGGAAAAAGTCTGCTGAATTACGAAGTCGATGAGAGTTTCGAATCGTTTTATACGATTTACGAGTGACAAATAGATATTTTATTGCAAATTCGTGATCTTTTTGTTCAATAAATATGACATAAAATGCGATGATATCGCTAAGGCCACCCAGTACGGTTCGACTTTGGTTTTCCATGTTGTCTTGTTATTTATATCTGTCGTTTTGATTTACAGTGTCGATGCGAACATAATTGAAATTATTCAAATCAGTCGCTTCTGAAAATAACGAAAACACGTTCCTATTGTTGTCTTAAATCTTCAACTGTGACAAGTTGCTGCTCGAACTCATCCAACTCATACTAATTTGTCCAAGTTTTCGTGAGGCTAAAAGCGTTCAGACAATCAGTTTCTTAACATCGAAGAAAGCCTATTTTTAGGGATTCCATCGGAATTAAACATCGGTGTAATTCAGTGGTGGGCTTAGACGAATGCAAAATGCATTAGCACCTCGCCTGAGACGTCTCAAGAAATAATGGCCTTTACAGTCCATAATCGTCTAGATTCGCAACGTAAAAACAAAATGTCACTCCGATTATCACATTTTAGAGCCGCCACCACTAAAAACATAATTGGGTTTGGACGAACTTGAGGTAGATTTTTGCCGGATTAACTTTCGCCCTTAAACGTTGTTCGGGTGTTTTTCAATTACATAATAATCCCACAGTCAGCCTGAAAAATGCGAACACTAATTGGTAGTCGTATGAAAAACCATAATTAACGTCAGCCAGAAGATATAATTATCGTTATTCTGGAAACGTTTCGATTACATCATTAAAATGAAATTTGATTTTTTGACTACAGTGTATTTGATGTGCTACTTTTTTGTGGTCAACCCCCTTTATTACCAACATGATACTCTATTTTCAGGTACGTGCATTGGTAAATGAACAACCAAGCGATTTATTAATCAATAATTATATTTACCTTTTTCTCTCGCATTATAATGGAAAGATGAGTTTTCGTTCACTATTTTTTACCTAAATGTGAAATTGCGTTTCCACTGTGTTTGAAGTTGTAAGAGTATTTGACGGTTAGGTACCTATACCAAATTTAACGTGGGAATCTAGAGCAGCATGCTCCTTTTCTGCTAATAATTATGTATCTCTTTCCAACTTTACACAGTGTTTTTACAATGTAATATTCCAGAATATCAAATACAATTTATTTTTTTATCATAAATTAAATGTATATGCGGAACATATTTCTGCCATACAAATCGTTTTAATGCAACTGGTAAATGGGCCATTTTTAACCATATCGTGGAGGGGCGTTGTAAAATATGCAACCGCTTTGTATGCCTTGTGTACATGTGCTATGTTTGTGATTCAAACACTCACCTATTTGTACTCTCTCAATGTGCTGTTTGTTGTGCAAGACCAAAAGCACATCAAAGTAATGTAATAAAGTATTTAAAATGTACGAGCTAAAACCTTGTTATGAATAATTTGTCCAATGAACATTCAAGAGATATTAGAATATACAAATTTTAATAAGTTTCTGATTCAATGACTGTTACGAAAGTTTCAACCGTCACTTTTAACTGACTAATTGCTACTCTAATATTTAACATTTCTTTGAAGTCATCCACCGAGATTTTTAAATTTTTTAAATGAAATACCGCTTATAAGTTTGGCTTGTGATTAGCTAGTGTCTCGGAAGTGATAAACGAAACGCTGTATGCGTGACTTCGAGCACAGCTGTTACCATAGCAACCAAGAAGTTCTTATATTGAGGTAACAAATAAGCAGAAATTCAAGCAATAAGGTTTTATTAAAGAAATGCAATTACACATAGTAAAAAAGAATCGGCTCTTTATTAACAGGGATTAGATTGCGAACAAGCAATAACAAATGAAGAAAATGCGTTTATTACTGAACCTATGCCTTGGTTTATACCAAGTTATAAAAGTTTTACCACGGAAAATTCATCGACCTGAATTATTGTAAGAGAAATTGAAACAATACATGAATAAATTTGTAACATGGGAAACGTTCCATCATTTTATAACTGAGATAAGACAGAACACGAGGTTGACTGTAAATAGAGAAAGATAATTGCATTTTAGTAAATACAGTGAGTCTCGCAGTGAGTCACACACGTGGTGGTAAATAATGCATCCATTTTATTAGAAATTACAGTTTCATGTTGGAAAAACACGAGATTCCTGATTTGCCAATGAAGTAGTGTTTAAGGTGAGAGAAAGAGAGTATGAACAAGTACATAGTTACGTTGAAGCACTCACGACTCTCTGATAAAATGTCATCAACTTGAAATATAGTGATCAAGACAAAAGCTGAAAAGTAAAAGCTTTCCGGGGTGGATGTTTTGGTGGATGTTTTGTTATTGAACGGAGAACTGCTTTTTTATTGTTCTTTTAAACTCTTGACGACATCCTAGAGGTTGTTTTATTAAAATCAGGAATTTATTTTTCAAAGAATTCATTCCTACTTATATTGCTAATGGTAGCTGTTACGAAGTGAGTGTCCAGAATGGTAAAAAATTATGACCTGGGTGGGTTACATTTACTGTGTGTGTTTCTAGTTGTTGTTTTGTCATTGAAACTAACCGTCCCGACTAGAAAAGATTAAATTACCGATTTGACGACCAGAAATAGATTAATTAAGTAATGGATAAGGCTGAACCATATGAAAACAATGAACTATTGTTATGACACCAAAATAGAATCAGAAAATTTACCTCGCATAGAAAGCTTATGTGTATGTTGAATATCTCAAACAAAAACATTCAAAAATACCATCCTTAATAGATTTATACTTTTAAATTTTGGCATACTTGGGATATTCCGAAATTTTTTTGCAACGTGTTCTAGAATAAACGTACTAAATACCAGTTGGTTTGTTGATAGTTGAAAGATCCTGTCAACAGTTCACAGTCAAAACAAACGAAATTTTAAAAATAATTTTGAGTTCAAATCGATCAAGAATTGTAAAACGGTTTCTTTATTAATATCTTGCCTATGGGTATAAGCGACGGTATAAAAAACAAGTAACTATTTATCAATGAATTTATTTGTTTGAAGAAAAATAAATCAAGAAACACAATGTTTCAAATTTTTTTATGCATCTCCCATTTCGTATAAATTTAAATTTCTAGTTTACATTGTATATTATTGACCCAGGTGCATTTTAAGATTTGATTCAAGTTTTATTGGGCCTATAACAACACTTAATGCTGCAGTATTGCTCTAAAACAATACATACTTATCTTGAGTGAATCAAGCGTGTTTTGCGCTTATTGTAAAACTTTGGGTAAGGTCATTGTCTACAGCAAAAAAGTCTTCCATATTTGCATTAGTTATGTGTAGACTTAATTTCTGGTCTTTAGTGCAGTTTAGCACTTTTACTACTATTTCTAAATCCAAAAAGAACGCAAACTTTACATCATCTCTGTCGCAGTGTTCTCAAAATTCTTAACGACAATACAGTCTCTTAAAAAAGAAGAGACATAAAGATTAATCATACTGAAAACGTGAAGTTACAACATTCGACACTGTTGACGAAAATCTAATTGAATATCAGACATTGAAACAGACTGAGACCATATTGTTAGTGAGAACCTTTTTTACTTAAAATTATTGACATTTTCGTATTATAATTTGGAAACATTTCGAATATTTGAAAAATTAATTCCAGTAAATAGGTGATATACAACATTCCAATAGTCAATTTTGGTTTATAAATTAACAAGCAGTCAATTATTACCAGGTCAGAAATCACCCATGGTATAAAATGGACCGACTAATTCCTATTTACATATGGGTGTTCTTGTTTGATGAACAAATTATGTTTATAATGGGTGTTCAGTATTGGGCGGCGTGTAGTTTGTGGGCTATTTACTAAAACAACCATATTGTGTTGTGCTGTTGTTTTCTTCACAGTGTTAACATAATGGATTGCGTAATATTGTTTTGACCAAATTTGTATTGAAACTGTTGTATGTACAAAAATGAATTTAAAATTGAACAGCCCGCAAGCAAGCAGTGGCGTATTGTTAATTCATTTATAATTGGAACAACCTGTAAATAATAAAAATTACAGTTTTGTACAGGAAATTCGCGTTTATCCATGTAAATATTAAATGGCAGATTTTATTTTTGCAACTGTTGATTACACAGTCTAGACCAAACCTGCATTATAAAGTATTGTAAGTAACTGAAAGTGAGTTACACTTGCATTAAAAAAAATTGAGAGAGAACCGAGGGTTAGAAATTTTAATTAATTTGACTGAATTCAGTTTATTTAATTTTTCTTCATGAGTCTGGATTATTAACGAATTTTTAGGTAAGTACATTAGGGCTATGTGATGTTGAAATATTTTTCCAATATCTGAACGATTTGTGAGAAGGTATAATAAAAATCATAAAAACTGCCATTTCAGAATGTATAGAAGTTTGAAGATCGTAGCGTAATCCCATAATCCAATTAATGATTTTTTTTAATTTTAACGTCAATGTATTAGTAAGTTTGACATACATAACCGTACACATTTGCTTGCACATTTATCACCTTGAATAAATAATTCTAATTTTGAAAATATGTCATTTTGTGAAATGAAAATAATGAGTGTGCATAAAGTACTAAATAAATTCGATAAAGTTGAAAACAAAAACTTCCTCCAATTAAATAACATGCATTCATAGCATCGTGTTCAAGCTTTGTATTTATTGGCATTCTCGAATTTGAAATTTATTCGATGGAGAATACACTGTATTTATGACTGTTTTAGTTCGTGTTATAAATTAATAATAATTTCTGAGTATAATTGAGGGCGATTTTTACACAGATATTTTTTATGTATAATTTATACCAGACAGGGTTATTTTAACAAAGGATAACTGAAATGGAATGCAACGGCTCATAAATAAATTTTCTAAATGAAGTGCAAAAATCGTAAAATTCCACCGAATCGCGGCAAATTTTTATGTAGCTTTTATTTCCACTACGTTCGTGAGCAATGTATCACGTTCACTCTTAATATAACCAAGAAATTATAACCTGGTTTCTATATTTTATTATAGCAGGCAAATCTTCTACAAAACAGATTCCAGTGATAGAGGATATTATTTAATCTGCAGTACTAGCTTACGAGTTTGTAATTAACCAGCAAATTTTGGGTATATGTTAGCAGGTGATTTAGAAAACTAAGAAATGTCATAGAGACTTTTCTTATCAGTTTGACGATCGTCTAAAATTGTGGAAAACGTAACAAGAATAATTTGCTTGTTAGTTAAATGTAACTTGTTGGGCAGGATTCATACTGTTCAGTTTCAGTGGTCATCGAGGTACGTGTTAAAGTGCTATGTACACTGACACTCATGGTGATTAACTATCGGTATAGAATAGTCATTGCCACAGAGTTGAGCTTTTGTTACGATAAACCGATGAAAATAAATAGCTGATTTTTGCTGATTTTATTTAGATACTAAATTTACGACCAAGCAGGTTGACATGTGCTAATTCGTCAGTGTTACAGTACTTGAATTTATCTTACGTGTAAACTTCCCGCAGTAAATTATTCTCGTATAAACTCACATTACCAGTTGTTAATCCTTGAAGGAAAAATATTTTGGTACAAAAAAAGCTGATGCAACTTTTTTTAGAGCGAATTAATTACTAAAATTTAAAATTTCTCATTTATAGAGCAATTGATATTATTAATTGTTAAATTTCGTGTGAATTATCATAAAGCAGGGCATTAGACACCTTTATCGGAACAGGGAATCCTAGAAATGTCAAATTCACCGTGACCTTTTTGAACAGATATGAAAAGCGAGTCTTAAGTAAGCTTTTGTTGATCACATCAAAGGTGATAATAATGGTAATCATAAAGTGATCCATTAAATTAGTACAGAAACTTCTATTTTCACAACCAAACTGAGGTTTCGCACGCATCTAAGTAATAATAAAACACCAAAAGGTTTCGTGGCTTGCGCAAAACGTTATTGTATTCTGTTAAGCACTACATATTAAGTTAACGATAAATGTTTGAACACATTACAAGCGGTAGCAACAATTCATAAAAGAACTACAAAAATGTAGTTAACGCTTTTTGTGCACTTAATCTTTGCTAATTAAACTAAATATATGGCGAGTTTTAAATAATGAATACTATTTAAATCAACAAAAGAATGCGAGGAATGTATGATGTATATTTTTGCATAACTTCAATCGAAAACAAAGAAAAAAGGAAACGAAATTCCACTTAATTTGTTGCTATGTAATTTTTACAACAAAATCATCGACTGTTCTTTCAAAAATTAGTAGTTAGAATCCGGTAATTAATTTTTTAAAAGATGAAGATAAAATTATAAAATAATTATTAGTTTCCAGTTACATGGTGTATTTCATACACTACAAACGTACATCGAATTTTTTATTGACTATCAAAAATAATTCCAATAAACATTTTAGTACATTATACAGGAAAACAAAGTTAGTTATATTATAATTGGAAAACGACGAAGCAAAAACATCGAATAAATGTTAGAAGCACTCTTTCCTTTCGCATTTGGTTTAAGTGACACGTGCTGGTAGTGGGGATTTCAATGATAAGTGACAAACGCAACATTTAATATGCTATAAAAGAATTAAGTAAGTTGTTTACTCACTGTTATATTCCGGCAAATTCAAAAATTGAAAAAAATATTTGGTAAAATTGTTATTACTCGTACCGCAACAAATCAAAAATCTTAAAGCTTGTGTTTGTTATCCATCTACGAGTAATTTAAACCCAGTTTTGCCAGATTTGTACTGTGCTTATGCAAGTAAAGTTCAAGCTTCTGGATGTTATTTTTAAATCTGTTTAACATATCTTTTACTTATTTATCATTCATCACAAGTAAATTTATACCACAAGTTCTTGCCCAGATGAGTCTAGCAAGACACTCCTTTTTGAATTAACAAATTATTATGAATCATTCACGATTTTATAGAAATACAACATGACCCGAGTTATGACCATCTTCGTATAACTGTTAATATTAATAATATTACAAATAAACACATGATCTAAAAATATACTCATTTACCGGATAAAAGCAATTAATAGAAACATACTGTAAAGTGATTATTAACTAATAACAAATCATATTGACATTTCGCAGTTGTTATTATAAGCCGATGAGATATTACCGAATCATCTCGATGATTACGAAATGGCAGCGGTTTTATACCACATTCATCCGATGATTACAGCCGTGGAACTATTAATTACATTTAAATTATTATTAATTAGTTTATAAAATAAACGATAATTATGTTTACATTAACAGGAACAGCTATACTCGTACATTTAAATTCATTTTACTATAAGCTTTAATTATCAATTTTAAACTATAAAAGGTATACTGGTAGTCATTTCATTAGTTCCCCTTTCATTACATTTTCGTTACGTCATAATACAAGAGTGTACTACAATACACTTACGAATAGTCTGGTAAATGCTGTGTTATTTTTAAAAATGATCTGGCGAACGGTTATGAATTATGACATCTACGATTTTAAAGGATTTTTAAATTATGCTGAGCTCGGCTAGCGATAAACCATGCTTTTTGTTATTTAGCGGATCTTACCCAGGCTCGAGCCCTCTAAATAGCACAGTTCAAAGGCTTGAAGTTGCATAATAATAACATGTTCGGTGACTTTTTACTTCAAAATAATTATACAAGAAGGAAAATGTTTCTGTTGCTCTTAGCAATGTTTACCTATATTGTAGACTATGACATATACATATATGTATAAAAGAATTTTAAAAAGTCCGTTTTCTTTAATATGTATGTAACATCTAGTTTTATACATGATGTAATTAGAAATTATGGCACTGAATGGAAGCTCTTCTTTCGGTGCCCGTAGTTATTTGTTTTTTCAATTCAAATAAGTTTTGGAAATCAGGATACCTTCTAGGTACTTCACATCGTTTATTTTAATTTTGAGTGTATTTTACTTCTTAAACTGATGAAGAAAAAGATTTTTTTGTTTTTGCGTTCAGCAAATTAATTGTAAAAAATTACATTATTCGAATAAATGAAAGTTGGATTAGCACGACCTGTTTTTACTGGAATTTAATTATTTTTAAAAATTGTTTTATGTCACACTGCGAGAGTTATTATATATCTAAACTAACGAAGAACGTGTAAAGCATAATATATCGGATTACATTTTTCTAACCCCGTTTTGAGGGCATTCAACAGGTGGCTGTTTATTATGATATGAAATGGCACACGTAAAGTGGAAATGTAAATTACGGCAATTTCCTCGAAGTTAGGATATCCTAAAACGTTCAACTCACGACCGAATACTCTTCGATCTTTTCAATATGAGAGACAACCTGATGAAATAAGAAATTCTGATTACGGAAACATCTTTATATATCATACTATTATTAATAGAGCCTTATCTTAACTCGTTTTTACCTAAATATAACATGGTCCTCACTATGCAATTGGAAAATTGCAAATTAAAGGAGGTTTGAGAAATTAATGAACTTTTCTGAACTGTACTGTGTTATCACGCCGATCTATTTTCGAACGAACATCAATTGGTAAAATGTATGAATGTAATATAGCACATAAATCAGTTCTGAGCAGTGCGCCTTAAATAAAATTTTAAGAATCCAAAAAGCGGATTTGTTTGATAAACCTTTTGGTTTAAAGAGAAAGCCGATTATTGTATATAGCCAAATTATAAAACGGATCAATTAGGCTAATTTCTTATTTTATCTAATTATATTCCAAATGATAACAGTTGTAGAGATTTTCATGTTATAAGACCTCCTTTTTTATTTATTTATTTTTCTTTATTGCGCATCCAATAACACTATAAATTTTTTATTTAATTACTTAGTATATCCAAAAATAATCAAAGAAATTAATACATGCGTATGTGAATACTCAAATGAACAGCTACAGAGTGACGTATAATCATGTTCGGTAAAGTTGTGTCTCATGTATTCAATATGCGATATCGATTTCCTAAACAGGGTATGTAATATGAAAAGGGTTCAAATAAACAAATCTCAAATTTGTATTATTTGTAAAATGAGACATTGGGCTGATCACTTTTCGATTAACGATCTCTACAACCTTATGCTTTTTATTCGTCATAAATTTTAAACCCAAAATGGAATAAAAACAAATCTTCCCAGTTGTTTTTGCTAAAATCACGTTAACAGAAAGGGACGCTGCGAATTAATTTTTTCGTTCAATTTTACACATAAACAATAATCCAGAAATTGCGCTTTAACGTGAGACAAGTCAGATTTAAAAATATTCTAAATACTGCTGCCAGAACCCAATTGCCGTTGCAACGGCAAGTAATTATTATTTTTAATGAGAATTGCAGTTTTGTACTAACGAGCTGTTGTAATATTAACCGTAATTTGTTAGTGTATGAAATCACTGCCAAATGCCAGACACAAAAATAGCCATT
Source organism: Zophobas morio (assembly GCF_036711695.1). Taxonomy (NCBI): domain Eukaryota; kingdom Metazoa; phylum Arthropoda; class Insecta; order Coleoptera; family Tenebrionidae; genus Zophobas; species Zophobas morio. The sequence goes on from NW_026972122.1 coordinate 14,382,218, forward strand.
TGTATTAATGTAAAATAAACACTACATTTCGCACAGTATTTTTTGTTGTTTGTTATAGCAAAATTGGAAAATATAACTTTATCGAGTACTGAACAGTAATTGATGTTATCAATATTAAATATTACAGAACTGTTATTACAATACGTGTATTTACAGAGCTACGTTTATTAATTATAACTTATACGCAAAGAAACGGCTCCATAATAATCAAATAAGTAGATTAGGTACAATAGAACATTTTACTTACTTATTAGCGTATGTATATACTGTGATAATGATTATTCTGATTATTCTCATAATTTTTTCATTATTTTTCCACTGCGCTTGAAATTTTCAAGAGAATTGTAGGTACCAAAACCAAAGTATTTTAGGGGTCTAATACATTTTGAGGCATGTTTAATGTAAATATGATATTACATTGCGACAACTGTTTGACCTTGGCTCTGCCATAAAAACAAACGTGGGACTTAACTATTTGTACTAAGTGAAACAAATAGAAAACACCAAAAAGGAACCATGATTTTGTAATGATATTATATATACCTATAGCTAACGTTTGTCAAACCAAGGATTTATTGGAATTTCGATGCCATCTGTCCAGCAGTTTTAAGAAACAAAAGATTTTCTTATGCGATGAAGGAGTACGAGTCTTTATGCAGTCATCAACGTTTTCCTGGGGTTAAACTTTAACCCATACCACCTGTACTTGGTGCCGAAATTCTTCCAGAGTTTGTGGAGGATGGGGCTCTTGCTTTTGATATCCCAAACATTTTCGATTGTGGATAAGTCCGGAAATCTTGAAGGAAAATGCAGAAGATTGACTTCAGCTTCCTTAAAATGGTCTAAAGTAACCCTAGCAATACGTGGTCGAGCATTGTCTATATATTACAGTTGGGGACATTGAATCTTGGGCAGAAATGTCATTGACTTGTCATAAGTTCTAAACCAGCCTAGACCTGACCTGATCTGACCTCTCCTGACCTTACCTAACCTGACCTGACCTGATGGGATCTGATCTGACCTGATAGTTACAAACTTCATGGCCAGCGAAATAAGTTGCATACCACCCGTCCAGAAAGCTCTTCTAGTACATTACACCTCGGACTAGTAAAGTAATCGCAAAAGTTTAAAATCATACTTGAGGTAGATCAGTTAATTGTCGCGGAATGTGTATTCTCAAATCGTCGTTTAAAATCGTTATATTTTTGTTATTTATTAATATACTAGGCATATCTCTCTTCTACCTTCCATTAAAATATTTTGCACAAGACTACTATAATGAAATCCTGAACCCAAAACATATGTATGTCACGTAACAAAAATTCTCCAAGCGATTAAATACATAAATTATATCTAATATAGTAGAATTAGGGAAGGCTATTTTTTGTGTAAACGGTAGCATTGCAGAAATTTGAGTAACAAAACAAAATTTTGGAAAAAACAGTTTTTTTAACACCATCTGCTATTACCAACGAGCTAAATAGATAAGTGTGCACCAATTTATATCTTAATACTGAATAAAAATTCGAACTAAATCTTCCCAAACATAAGTTAAAATAACTTGCAAAACAGTCTACTTAACGAATTACCTAATTTCATGTTTTCTCCACGTTTTCGGCTTGTACAATTCAAAAACCCGGGTTTCCAGTCCGTGTTTCGGCGATTTTATCAAATACGTAATCTCCGAAAAACTGTACCGATAACCCTAGAATTTTGAATGTACCACCAATTCGATGGCGTCTATATGAAATTTTGATAGGCATTTAATGTCATTAAATAATGTGCTTCTGCGCTTGTGGTTTAAGTACTAAACCAATTACTCTCACATGCTGAGAAGTTATATCAGTCTGATATAACCATAATTTGTGTAACAAACTGAACCTGTTTGACTGTGCTTCAGGAACAAGGAAAGTTCTATTTGAATAATTTTGTATCATTTTTACCCTTCTGATTTTACACCGCTAAACTAAACACATACGTCTCATAACCTTTAGCGTAATTTCTTTAACACTTTTAATTTTAATGTTATTGATGATAAAATTGTTTAAATATAGGAAATGAATAATCGCCACTTAATATTGTTACAGGGTATGCACAACGGGTATTTACAGCTGAAACCATGTTTCAAAGTAACATTGATTTATTTCCGATATATCCACATTTTCGGTATCAGAATGTTAATCAACACATTGTTAAGCGAGTCGAGTTTTCCACGGGATACAATGGAGAACTATACATACCTGTCTAAAATGAAATGTGTACCATGGAAAAATTCTAAAAATAGGTGTCTGGAAACTAAAATACAATTATTAATCTGGCCGTGGTTTCATTAAAAAAAAAGCTATCCAACATTTCGCGTAGTGCGATAACCATATAAACGGTGCGTTAAAGTTTAAAATCGAATAAATAAAGTTTGCCTAATCAAATTGAAATTTTATTGTAACTGAAAAATATTTCTAGTCAATTTACATAATCAGTTCGTGTTGATGAATGTACCATGACATAATCATTAATAATAGTTTTTAAAAAAATATTACTCATGCAGAATTTGAAACGAGGTTAAATGCGTTCCTGTCAACTAAAATTAAGTTTTATGAGAACACGTGTTGGTTATAGGAAGAGATCGTTTTTCAGTTATTAATTCTGGACATTTTATAGATCTCACAATACCGTGCCCCGTATATTCCAGAGACATTATTGACATTGTTCCAGCTGAACTGTTTAAGCGCAAAGCTCTCGAAATTTACCACACTATTTGAAAATTTCAGATCGACTGAGTGAATACTTGACGCTGTTCCGCAGTACCTGTAGTAAGATGACTACAAAAGGCAAACAGCTATATCGCGTTACTAGATGCAATATCACGGCAAATTCTGCTGGAGTAGGGCTTTGTGATATCTGACACCGCCCCATGTGAAGAGGTGGAATATTCGACAATAGCGTAGTCCCCGATCCAGCAAAATTGATTTCGATTTGGTTTAGGATGTCAGAAATTTACCTACGTGGATAAGGAGAAGTTTTTCTTGATTCGATTCCATGAACGTCCTTTACATTAGTTCGGAATTTGCAGAAATCAAATCGAATTAATAATGCCCCTGAAAGCTGGTTGTTATTAACTATAATAAATTTCAATTACTGCAGCTAATCGCAGCTTTTCACGCCAAGCATTCCGCAAGAAAGCACGTATTGTGAATTCAATTCATCAAGAATACTTTCATGTATATTGCGCTAATAAATAGAACCGACTTTCCGGAGTATAAAGCTGTGCTAGGCACGAGCTGAATTAGGACGATGACGACACAAACGCTCAAAATTTTAATAAATTAAATTGTTGCAGAGTCTCAGTGCAGCAGCGATCAGTTTTCATGTGGCGATGGACAATGTATTTCTCTTCAACAACGATGCGACCGACGTCCAGACTGCCGAAATGGACAAGACGAAAACAACTGCACAGGTACGTTGTGTCTTGCTTTTAGATATGTTTGTTGTGCATGTCCGAAGCTTGCCGGCTGCACAAAAAGCTTAAGTAAATAAGTGTGCTTTTAAAGCATTTTGATAAGTTGCAAAATTGTGATTTACAGCATGTTTTTAGTGCACAACATAGGTTTGCGTATATTAAACTTGTGTTTTTGTTTGTAATTGTAACGTTGCATTTTACATTGTATAGAGCAAAATAATTTCGACAGCTATAGTTTGACTCAGTTAAACACAACAGACAAACTTTTGACATTTAACATTTTGCATGTTCACACAACACAGCGCCATGCGGTGATGACGAATTCACATGTCAGGATCGAACTTGTATCCCGTTAACAGCAAAATGCGATTCAAAATACGATTGTAAGGATTTATCCGACGAACGAAATTGTCGTAAGTGTTAGCAAGAAATCCATCTCCTATCGTCTATCTTGTCTAATTTCGAATAACCCTTCCATTCATCGGTGTCGTCCCTTCTATTGCCTCTATTGAAACGAACGATTTTTCTCTTCCACTAAACCTCAACATGTTGATCTATTTAATCTCGCCCCCATGTGTGTGGACTCTATCAGATCATCATATTTGCTTTTGGTTGCAATTAATAATTGCCAACAACATAAAAACGGTGAAAGTTGCTTCCAAAAATAAATACTGTCAAAACACTCTAACTATCCCATATTGTCCTTAACATCTTTGTCCCGTTGATTAAATTACAATCTATGGATTTTCCGAGTTTTGGTGTCGTGAATAACATCTTACCTTCGACTAACTCACAATCTCAGACAGCCGTACAATTGTCTTTATTTCCAGCCTGCAAACCGACGGATTTCCGATGTGCGAACGGTATCTGTATCCCCCCCAGCCAAAGATGCAACGGAATTCATAATTGTCAAGACAGATCCGACGAGATCGGATGCCATAGTAGCCCTAGTACGCATTTCTTTCTTTACGATAAATTAGCAGTTTAACTAATAATAGCAGCTGATAAAGCTCAATAAATGGAAGGGTGGCGGTAGTAGAGGTGACGGTTTGGGTTCGAATGAGGTGTCGTCACTCATAGAAACTGATGTTTCATCCGAACGCCAAAGTAGATAATGCATGATGTAAATGTACCATCAGTTGTAGAGCGTTGGCTTTGGACTATAAGTAGTTAATTTCTTCTATCTTGGTTTAACTTCATCACAAGGTCCGGCCAACGTTTAATCGCGACCAGTCTCTAATCTCTTGAAATTTAGGGTCAGAAAATTACGATAACCAAAGCAAAGTTTGCACCCCTGACGAGTTTACGTGTAGAAACGGGGCTTGCGTAAGTTTATCGAGGCGATGCGATGGAAAACCCGACTGCCGCGACAACGAAGACGAGGAATCCTGCGGTTAGTTGTCAAAATTTTTCAAGTCATGTGTTGGATAGCCAAAATTCACTTTAGTTTCGTAAACAGCACATGACTTATCTGATCAAAAACACCCTCGTTGGCTTTATCATGCTAATGCTTATTCATGCCACAGCTTTATGCAATGCAGACCAATTCAAATGCACAAGTGGTAACTGTATTGACGCAAGAAAAAAGTGTGACTCTATTAGCGATTGTCCGGATGGTAGTGATGAAACTAGTTGCAGTGGTAAGGACACATTTTCGTTTAACTTTTTATTTTCTCTATTTTGTCGGTCTCTTCGCCAACCTGTGAATGTCTTAGTTCTCTTAGTGTGCCAATTTTTATTTCCTTCGATCATCTTTCTTTTCTCTTTCCGACTGGCTTTTGTCCAAGATTTATTAATAGCCGTAGTTTTGTCTTGTAGGATATCCGGTTTTTATTATTTTCAGTTTTACGTAGTGATAAGTGTTTTAGATATAATCACACACTCTACACGATAAAACACATTTCTAATCACATATGCATGTTTTTGGTAATTGGATGGGGCATGCAGGAAAAACACTGACATGTATAGCAAACACTTGGAAGTGCCTCGACAAGCGCAAGTGCATAAAAAGTAGTAGCTATTGTGATGGAATACAAGATTGTGAAGATAATAGTGATGAAAGATTTTGTTCGACCCCCTCAAAAATTGTAATAAAAGGTAAAAAAATCACTCACGTGGTTGTCAAGCATTTACAACCACTGTGAATGATATTAATTGGGATCTGTCTATAAAAAAACAAAATTTTCTTTATGTTCCTTGAACAATTTTTTCTATTACAATAAGTCTACTATACCTAATACACACTTCACATAATAGCTAACATTGACTATTATTGTTCTAACAATGTTGTAATGTAAATGTTAGACGATACTAACTCAAGTGCTCTGTTCTGTATGATACAATCCACGTTGACGTTTTGTCGGTACGTTTTGGGAAATGCGGGTATTTGTAGAAGAATCGGTGACGTCAAAAAAAAAAAACTAACAGCACGATGAACGTTCTTCAAAGATACAAGAACTCACTCCACAGTCATTTATTTAGGTTTTCCGGGAAGTTCTTGTAGCGAAAATGAATTCGAATGTGCCACCGGTTTTTGTATCATGGGCTACAAAAGATGTAACGGTATAAAAGATTGTCCTAGTGGCAATGACGAAGAGCAATGCCCGACACCCATATTACCACCTGGTATGTTTCACGATTTATAGTAAACCTAGTTTTACTGCTTGCTGCATCGTGTAACCTAACACTTTAATGGTAACCCTTTTTTAACACATTTTCTGTGCTTTCGATGTGACAGAACCATCATGTTCTTCAAGCGACTTTCGTTGCAACGATGGCCGTTGTATCGAGAGTAGGTTGCGATGCGACAACATACCAGACTGTAGGGATAGATCCGATGAGATAAATTGTTACTATAATGGTGGTGGGTATAGTTATTAGTTTTGAAAATCTAGTATAGCGGTAAATCTTTTTTTTAACGTTCTGTTTTATTGAAGTAGATATTGTCATGACATACTCATACATTTTTAAACTCTATTACCACACAACTTCAAATTACTCCAAAAAGTCAGAATTGTGCCTAATCAACTAACAAATGAGAAGGTGGACTTTTTGGTGCTAAACATACATGTTGTCGTTCTTCGCGGTAAGACTTTTAACTTTACCGTCCGTTTAGTGTGCGCCGAAGACGACATTCAATGTGGAAATGGAGATTGCATATCCGGAAGGCAAAGATGCGATGGCATAGAGGACTGTTCCGACGGATCTGATGAGCAAGGGTGTAGTTTTTGCACACCCGATCAGTTCCGTTGTATATCCGGAGGCTGTATCGAGGAACATTTTCGCTGTGACGGTATTACTCACTGCTCTGACGGGTCCGATGAGCAAAACTGCGGTATGTCCGTTTGTGTAATGTGTCTATGTGGCAAAACTATTGACGCTATCCCATTGGTTAATCATTCTTCAACCAATAAGGTCATTGTCAATAGTGCAGGCTCGTTCTAAATGTTGTCTTTGAATCTTTCTGTAGTATACTCTCTCTGGTTAGATGTTTCTGTTCTAATTTTTCTGTGTACAAAATAACCATCTCTGATAGAATGTAGACTGGAAAATCTATAACTTGAAACTGCTGCAATGACATCTATTTCATTTGCGTTTAGTTTACACGTGTCCAGAAGATCAATTTCGTTGTGGTACCGGAGTGTGTTTAGACATCCGTCGTCGCTGTGATGGGCGACCAGATTGTCCAGATGGTTCCGACGAACAAGGTTGCTCGACATCTGCTCCTGGTGGCCAGAGTATGTCTCAATTTCAGAGATCGAGACTTTGTGTAGTTCATATAATCATCTAGTTAGATACTTTCAACATTAATTTAACCAATACTAACTTTTCCCTCAATCAACTAACGACTTTATCTAACGCTTGGTAATACAAATCTATAACTTCCGGTGTTAATCTAGGTATCCAACAACTTTTAAACGTTATAAACAAAACTGAGACGCAGGTATGTATTTACTTTTCGTAAAGTCAGTAACCATGTGAAGCAAATAATTTGGAATAAGAATGATGAAAAAAGAGAAAAAAATACAGTATGCAGAAGGTAAAAGTTGGATACCTACTACTACTTAATTCGGGGTTGAAAAAACTTCAATCTTCGTTTCGGATTTGATACACAACTATTGTTGATTTTGTATTATGCACATCTTGCCTGGGACTGTACTCTAACTTTTTCTTGCTACAATTGTAGAAGTGTTGCTAATTTTACTTTTTCAAACTATAGATTGCACCAACACTCAATTCAGCTGTGGTGACAGTTGCATAAACACGGACTTCCGCTGTGATGGTTACGACGACTGCGCCGATGGCAGAGATGAAGAAGGATGCAGCAGTAAGTATATTGGAACCTTAACAAAAACATAATAAAATCTTAGTTAAAAAAATGTCTTCTCTACTTCGGAAAGGCGATACCCCAGCTCCTTACCTTATCCGAAGGTACATACTTACAAACTCTGGCCATCTTATGAAATAGATTTAGGATTACACCATAACTATGTATATTTTCAGGTCGCTGCGAAGACACTCAGTTCGACTGTAAAGATGGCCGCTGTATTGAGGGCCAGCTTCAATGTGACGGGAAAAATGATTGCCGTGATGGTTCCGACGAATTTGATTGCCCACCAGACGACCGATGCACTCCCAGCGAGTTCCAGTGTGAAAACGGCGCTTGCATTCCGAACTACCTGGTTTGCAATGGGGCAGCAGAATGTACAGACGGATCCGACGAAAGAGAATGTCGTAAGTTTACTTTAGTTTTACTTCCTCGTTCCTGTTTTTCGAAACTATTTTTTACCTCAAACAAATTTGTTTTCTGGCCTTTTGGCCAGGGACATGCCACGAGCCTGACTGGTTCCAGTGTTCGGACGGGACCTGTGTTGACGTCAGTCTCCGCTGCGATAACTTCTACGACTGCCGGGACTTTTCAGATGAACAAAACTGCTTCGGTTAGAACCCTGTCCATGTTTATTACTATTTCTGTTGACGTTTTTTAGGTGTATTTGGTGTCACATTAAAACTAGGGTTTTGTAGCAGTATTAAATGCAGAAATAGTGTAAAAAAGTAGGAAATTATGTGTTCTGTAGGTATATATTTTACCAACCTTAGAACCATAGATTGATGTTACATTTCATTCGATTTTGGCCGACTTTAGCAGTTGATCCGTAGGCTCCAGATTCTCATATTAGTACCTATACCAATACAAGCATGGTTGTACTTCCATATGTGGCCTTTTAAACATTTTTTTTTTGATTAGTTTGGTTTTTATTTTATTTTAATTATATGTCACTGTTGCTATAGCTTTATTTTAAAGTTTTAAGTTTATATTAAAACACCAGTTCTTGGACTTTCTCCGAATACATTACATTTTCATCGTGGAACTTTGATTTCTTAATTTAAGTTGTGCACGATTTTATTTCTTCCGGTGCAATTAGTAAACGTACTTACTTTTAAAGTGTGACTTCAAAAACATGATTGTATAAACTTAATTCATATTTGAAAATTAAATTTACTGCATTAATCACAAATTTTGTTAATACAACCAAATCATTAACTAACTGTGCTTAACCATTTTCTTCCGTATATCCAAAATTTAAGATATCCTGTTCCAAATTCACGTAAAATAATTGTTCGGAATATCAGCCCAAACAGATGCAGTGATCACATGAAAGTCGTTCGAACAGCCTGCGCTAAAGTCTTATTAAGTCTACTGAAACTTTACGCCACGTTGTCTAACCAATAGGAAGCGTAAATTTCGTTAATCGCACATTTTTATTACTACTCTCTTCGACGATTGGACATCTACCCAATAGAGTAGTAGAATTGTTTACAATTTGCTTCATCAGTTCGTCAGAAGTTACGTCTCTACAAACACGTAATCGACACACACAATGAACTTTATAAAATAATGAAATGAAAGAGCAAAAAAATATAGGATTATCACGTGGAGTTATTTTCAAATCTGCGTCTACTTTTAATTATATTTTACACACTACTTATACTTATTAGCTTATTACTGAGATTATATGAAAGGTCATAACATCCGACTCCTGTTCAGTTGCAAAAATCTTTTCTTCGGTTCTTTTCTCAGATATTATGTTCACAAATTATACTAATGGTATGATACTTAACATGATTGCTGTTATACGAAAACATACGTATTTAAATAGGTTTTTCATCGGAGGAACTGAGACTTCCACACCACAACAAATATTGTCCTCTATTTATATTTTGTATTTTTTTAAGTTTCGGTTTGTACAAAACGCAATCATTGAAGAAATCACAAACTTCTTTTATTTTCAACTAATTGCACCGGTTATTTTTCGTTCCTTTGTTTCGTTTTTGTTCAATTTTGTTTTAATTTTTTGTTGGTAGAATGCCGTTCAGACGAATTCCAGTGTCAGAATGGAGATTGCATAGCCGGTTATTTACGTTGTAACAGAAGGAATGACTGTAGTGATGGTTCTGATGAATTTAACTGTCCAACTGAACCACCCCCTGTTGTAACAGCACCTCCACTGCCGCCAACGCGACCCACACCGCCACCAGTTACTTGCTCTGCGGGCTATCGGCCATGTCACAGTGCCGACAAATGCATCCTTCAATCACAATTTTGTGATGGTAGAGTCGATTGCAGCGACATGTCTGATGAAACCAATTGCCGTAAGTATCGCTTTCGGAAGCGCTGCTGTGTACTTTATCTAACTATTTGTGTGTAACCCTTTGATGTTGTGACCAAACCTCTCTTTAGCCGTCACACACGATGGGAGTTGTTCAGCTGGCCAATTCCGATGCGAAAATGGCCCTTGTATCCAAGAAAGGTTAAGGTGTGACGGAAAGGTGGATTGTCCGAGAGACACTAGCGACGAATTAGACTGTCCCTTTGAATTTACTGGACCAGTACATCGTAAGTCGGTCGCACTCTCAGATCATGCGACTGACCAGAAATATTTCTTTTTCTAACACCTGACGTAGCTTTTAATTGGTTGATGGATCTCTAATGGACACAATTAACAACAAATGTGCACTTCACAACTAGTATAACAGTTGACTTTTTCAGTATTAATCAACTGATCATCGTAATTTGCTCGAAAAATGTACAGTACAAACTAAAAATATTTAATTTGAACTTGCGTTCTTTGTAACTATTTAGGTAAACTTAAGGGGACAAATTAACATAAAAAAATTTAACACGACTTTAAAACGTTTGTGTTCTGCAGAGTTTAATTTACTTTTTTCCCGCAGCTGGACCCAGTGAAGGCCTCAACTTAAGGACATATCCCAATGCTCAAGAAATCAAAGAAAGTGAGTATTTCACTTTTTTTTTCTTTTTTATATTTGTTTTTGTCACCTTTCAATCGTTTTAGTTAATTGCACTGCACCTGTGCGTCTATATATTTATGCACTTTATAACTTGATAATGTCATAAATGTTGTAAACATGTAACTAATGATTTTTGTTTTCCTTATGTCTTGTTGGAGCAGACATTTATAAGACCGGTGAGTAAAATGGTCAACTTAGCGGGAATGACCCTCATTCATGTGCGCCATCTTCATTCTTTTATAAACACTGATTTACATAAATCTGTCTATACTTGTACCTCCGTTCACTCTATGTTACAAGTCACGAAGTGATAGTAACAGTTAAATATCCCTAAAATGTTTATTTTTTATTTAAAACAAGAACCTGTTGTCTAAAAAAGTGCTTGTGTTCAAACAAATCTTTTCTTTAATAGTATAATAATTGGCCAATCAAACAAATGATACGCTGCTATTGTTATTAGTTCTAAGCGGTATAGAGATGATTTATGTTTTTAGATTGTATATAATATTAGGTACTTCAGCTTTAAAAACGGAAGACCGCCTAATTTATAATGGTAAATGCTTTTCGCTTCTATATGGGTTTTATTGTATATTAAAAGCCTTATGTGTTACTTCAATGTTCAAAGAAAATATTTCACACATCTTCATTTGAATAATTCTCAGCACTCTTCTTAACATGTGAAATATTTGCTTTCGGCATAGAATGCGTGTGTTGTATGTTGTCAATAGCATTTTAATCATTGCAGTGGGACCAATCAAATCGGAAAGCGAGGGATCATATTAACATAGGACGATTAAAACTTTTAAAAGATATACACTAACCAATTTGTATTAAAAACAGGATTTAGGAATCGCTTTAGTTATGGTTCTAAAATAGTGACCATTAACCAAGTAACTTCCGATGAATTGACTCGGAAATTCATATGAACCTCGTAAAGATTATGGTACCGACCGTTTAGAACACTAGTTTACAGAGTTCGTGCACAGAAACTAAACAAACACCTTAAATCTGCAAATCTTTAATCATTATCTTGCTATAGTCCTCAGTATGTAAATAAAGGTTTCAGAAGTTATTTAGTAATGTTCACTATTATTACAAGTATACCATCTTGTTATCTAAATTTATGATCTTATGACATTGGACAAAACCATCTCTGAGTTCTTCATCTTGAAAGAAGCCGACTACATGCCAGACCGTGAATACTGATGTGAAAAATAATAATCTTAAAAAATTGGATTGTCCATTTTTGCAAACTCTTGACTGTCAATTTCAAGACTACCTGCCCGCGAATTAACAGTTAGGACTTAACGAAAGTTAAAAAAATCAATTAGGTATCTAATGTGGGCTATAACACTCCCGTATCGTGCTGATACAACATATCATTTAAACCCTCATACTTTCAACCAAAATGTAAATAGAACAGCTTCAACTAGAATTTTTAATACAGACTTACCCTATTAAATATAAATATCAAGGTGTAATGCATGTGCCGGTATATAGGTTCCGATATCGTCAACATTTTATTAAATGATATTTCTGATTTAGATCGAGAAGTTGTGTTCCAATGCCGCGATGAAGGTCCATTCAGAGCTCGAGTACACTGGACAAGACCAAACGGAGAACCGTTACCAGCTGGTTCCAGGGATCAGAACGGTCGACTCGAAATTCCCAACATTAAAGTTGAACACGGTGGCACGTACATTTGTCAAGCTGAAGGATACCCTCCAAACACACCAGGAGCGCAAGTTTCGGTCCACCTTCAAGTTGATCGTTGTAAGTATTTCATTCGCATTTGTAAAAACTTCTTGGAGTGTTTACGACATTACATGCAGTCGGGAGAGGTAAAACAAAATCTTCGTTGCTAAAATATGGAGTTTTACCACCTCTCGATACCGAATATCATGGAACAGGTACTTAATAAAACAGATGAAAAGTATGTTACTAATGTTTTGATTTATTAATGCTTACTTTATTTTATCTATCGGTAAGTATTATCGAGAGCAATAACTGCTTGCCATAATAGCACAATCGGTCACTAAATTATCTGTCTGTTAGGGATTCCACCACCGACTCGTCCAACAACAGCATGTGGACTCCACCAAGCCACTTGTTCTAACGGCGACTGTATCGAAAAGAATCTAGTCTGTGATGGTAGATACGACTGCACTGATGGTTCTGATGAAAACCGTTGCAGTAAGTTTGTCCAAAGCTAACACAAAGATTAGGTATAGCCGCTTATTACAGACCCCAACGGATGTGAACCGAACGAATTCCGATGTGCCAATAAGAAATGTATACTTAAGACATGGAGATGCGACTCCGATGACGATTGTGGCGATGGATCCGATGAAGAAAACTGTGCGACTAATCCACCTGGGTCGATCTGTGCTTACCATCAGTTTGCATGCCATTCCAACAACCAATGCATTCCAAGAAGCTACCACTGTGATTTGGAACGCGATTGTATCGACGGTAGTGATGAAATCGGATGCTGTAAATTTCACTTCACTTTTACGATACTCACGATCTTATTGGGTGCATTTTTTAGCTTTGCCTGTTGTTTCAAAACCGCCACCTCCAATGGTAACACTTGAGGTGGGATCGCTTTTTGAAATCGGTTGTACCGCAGTAGGAGTACCGACTCCTGAAATCGTCTGGCGTTTGAACTGGGGCCACATTCCACCGAAGTGCCGCACAACTAGTGTTAACGGTGTGGGAACGCTCAGCTGTCCAAATATTCAAATTGAGGATCAGGGTGCTTATTCATGCGAGGTTATTAACATCAAAGGCACAGTGTTTGCCATACCGGACACTATTCTAGTAATCGATGTAAATCCAGTGTGTCGGGATGGTTATTTCAACGAAGAAGCTAGAACAGAATCAGAATGCATTAAATGTTTCTGCTTCGGTCAGTCCAACAAATGCCGTTCAGCAGATTTGTTCATTTATCAATTCCAACCTCCGTTTGATAGTCTTAAATTGTTGGGTGTGTTCGTGGATCCTAACACTGGTGCTGTGGAAGTTAGAGATGAACCGATTTATAGAAATGGACAACCCTTGTTGACTAGTGTCGGTAGAAACGGCGTTTACGCTCAACTGCCACCATATGGAGAAATCTCCTCAAGTTCGTTGGTGCCATATTTCGCAATGCCAGAAAACTACCATGGCAATCAACTAAAAAGCTACGGTGGCTACTTGAGATTTAACGTGCAACACAATAATCGTGGTTATCAAGTCGCAGGACCCACAGTTATTCTAACCGTAAACTATAAGCTAGTTTAAAATACAGTGCTTTTCATTGAGTACGTTTTAGGGCAATGGTTACACTTTATTAAGTGCTCAGTCTTACCAGCCACCACCCAATCGCGTTGAAAACGTCCAAGTAAGGTTCTTCGAAGGCGAATGGGTTAAAAGAGTTGAAGGTTATCCTGAAACACGAGCATCACGTGAAGAAATAATGATGGCACTGGCAAATATTGACAATATCTTAGTAAAACTGCAATATAACGAGGGTCCATTAAATACCACCATTTCCAACATCGAAATGGACTCGGCAGCTGTCCCGAACAGCGGGTTGGGGCCAGCGTCTTACGTGGAAGAATGCGAATGTCCTGTTGGATACACCGGAACTTCTTGCGAGGTATGTGAAGGCCACAGCACAAAACAGATAAGTGAACGCACGAGAGAACTGCATAATAAATCCAAAATTACGTACAAACGAAACGACACACTTGTGTGCAACTTAAATGTGTTATATATCAAGGCGATAACACGCAACTGTCAGACTTTCATGATACATCGTAGGCAGATTTCATCGTGCAAACCACCTGCCTTTTATCGTGATGCTATTAAACCATATTTTACAGCGATGCGCCGACGGCTACGTGCGCCACAAAACAGGACCATGGCTTGGACAGTGTTATGCACGACAACATATTACTTGTTCCCCAGGTACATACGGAAATCCAAATCGCGGAGGACAATGCGAAGTGTGTCCCTGTCCGCTCACTAATCCTAGTAATCAGTATGTTCTGAAATATACAAACCTTCCTTTCGTAAAAACGTTCTGTTAATAGGTTTGCAAGAACTTGTTCGTTAGGTTCCGATGGAGAAGTTACGTGCGATTGTCCCCCAGGTTACGTTGGCAGACGTTGCGAACAGTGTGCTCCAGGTTACTCCGGCAATCCTCTCATACCGGGTGATTCTTGCAGAGTTACTTCTCAGTGTAACGCAGAGGGCACCATTGGCGAGGAACAAGGAAGATGCCGCTGTAAGGTAGGTAACAATTCTATAACTGGATTCTCCGTTGAAATAGTTCACACAACTAACAAACGAACATATTTGTTTTCATGCTTTTTTCCGGTATTATTCGGTAAGTGCCACATGTAAGTTTAGGATAAATTCATTAGATATGTACACATGTATGATGATAATATTGATAAAATGAAAAAAAATCATAATGGAATATGAGTAAGGAACTAGCCTAGCTTGCGCCCGGGGAAATAGAAACGTTGTTTCTGCATTAAAAAATAACATATGGAATTTTAAAAAATTGGTAGGACATTAGCAGATTGTAACGTTTTTGAAATAGTCTTCAGGTACTATCAAAACTAAACAAACTAAAGATCAGTTGAATTATTCCAAAATTACACTCGATAACGGTTTTAATTTCGTCGGTGTAATTCTAGTTACAGCAAAATTGCAGCTTCAATCAAAAATGCACTAGATTTGAGTTTAAAATAATGTAATAATAAAATAATGAGAAGAAGTAAGCAACTAATTTGATTCAAGAATTCACTAACCAACTGAATAACAAAGAAGTGACAACAGCAGCGACCTTTTTTAATGGATTAGTAAACCGTCCCTAAGAGATATATCAAAACTAATGTTGATTAATTAGAATACTGTTTTCAAAAAGTTTTAGTTTTAATGCATACATTTCTAAAGAATTGGGTAGTCCGTATAATACTGAGATCAGGAAAAGGCGTCTTAAAATTGCATCTTGTGCTGCTTACAACGGGGGGAGTAAAAAAGGTCACTAAAAATCCAGTCCCAAGGAGAAGACGATTTTTGTTGATTACGTGCTACTCAAGTGTACTCATGAGGGCTAAGGAGTATAAAAAGCAACTTTTCAAAATTACACATATACCTTCAAATATTTTGGTGAAGTTTTTTGAAGAGATTGTTTGCGTTGCTTTAATATTTAAAACAAAATTTATTGTACACCATTAAATGTACGATATTTTTATTCTAAAATAACAAACACCCAATTAATCGTAATTTAAATCTTAAGGATTATGTCGATGGTCCAACGTGTGCTTCCTGTAAGGCCAATACATTCTACCTAAGCGGAGATAATCAGTTTGGTTGTATTGCATGCTTCTGTATGGGCGTTACTAGACAATGTACAAGCTCCAACTGGTTCAGGGATCAGGTTAGTTATTGACAACTAATATTTCAGTAATAAATACGTTACGTAAATTTTCAATTCAGATTAGTTCCTATTTCACCAATTCTCGTGATGGCTTCAAACTGATCGACACGGAAAATCGAGAAAGACCGATCGAAGAAGGAATCAATCTAGATCAAACTAGACGTGAAATATCCTACAGCAGCTTCTCTAGCCCGAATGTTCACTACTGGTCTCTTCCACCTCGCTATTTAGGAGACAAGATCACATCTTACGGCGGCTATCTAAGATACACTTTACGCTATGTGCCGTTACCTGGTGGGCAAAGTTCTAGAAATTCCGCTGCGGATGTCGAGCTAGTCAGCGTAAGGGTGCAACATATCAAAATGCAGAATTGCCTTCTGATGCTTTGCTTTTAGGCCAATCAAATTATTCTTTTGTATTACGCTCGAGAACAAGTTCAACCGACTGGCACTCCTCAAACATTTGTAGTTCCTCTTCTAGAGCAATACTGGCAGCGCAGTGATGGACAAAAAGCTGATCGTGAGCATCTGCTCATGGCACTGGCCGATTTAGATGCGATCTATATTAAAGCAACGTACAACACCAATACCAGGGAATCTGCGTAAGTACTTTAGTTTACATGCAAAAGCAGTACGTGACAAGGATTTTTTAGACTAATTTCCGTGTCGCTGGATATCTCGAACGAGCACAACACTGGATCAAGCGAACGAGCTCTAGCAGTTGAACAATGTCATTGTCCTCCTGGTTACACTGGTTTGTCTTGCGAGGATTGTGCAGTAGGATACACCAGAGCAGATGAAGGGATTTACCTGGGACTGTGTGAACCCTGTAACTGCAACGGAAACTCGCGGGAGTGTGATCCAGAGACGGGCGCTTGTTTCGTGAGTCTTTTTTTACCAATTTTTACGTAGTATGGATGATTTATTTCTTTAAGAACTGTGATAATTTCACCACTGGAGAGAACTGCGAAACTTGCCTGCCGGGTTATGAAGGTGATCCAGCTAACAGAATTCCATGCCGATATGTTGGCGGTGGTGGAGTGGTACAATGTAATTGCAACCCTCAAGGTTCTGTTTCAAGCGAATGTTACAATGGGGTCTGTCAGTGCAAAGTAAGTATTAATTTAGTTTCGCTAGTTTGGGCAATCTTAACCTGTTACAGACCAACGTGGAAGGAAACAATTGCAACCGCTGTAGAACTGGCACCTTTGGGTTAAGTATTACAAACGTCCACGGTTGTCAGTCCTGTTTCTGTTCTGGTGTAACAACAGAATGTAGAGAGGGTAACTTCTTTTACGAACAGATTCCCACGTTCATTGACGCAGAAAGACATGGATTTACTCTAACTGATCAGTGAGTAGTTAATATAAAACATAAAGAAACCAAATTACAAAATTTTTAACTTCCTACAGATACCAGACCCAACGAATTGATAACGGTTTCCAAATAAATGCCTTAATGAATGAGATCGGTTACACGTTCAGACCAAGCAACTCCGAAAGATGGTATTGGTCGCTTCCCAGGAAGTATACCGGAAATCAGGTCAAATCATACGGAGGAAAACTAGAATTTACACAAAGGTATACCCAACGACCACAAGCTGTGTATGTTCCGGATCAAGACATCATCATAATAGGCAATAGAGTAACAATTTACTGGAGTAACCCACAAGGTCTTAATCCAGATCAGATAAACGTAAGTATGACCAACAGTGGTAACAGGTTTGTTCTAATGTTAAAAAAAAAACTGCAGAAAATTTCTGTCGTGTTGAGTCCCTCTGCTAACTGGCAACGTATCGATGGCAACCAAGGTCCGAGACCTGCTACTAGAGAAGACATAATGACCGTGTTGGCTCATATTGATGTCATTCTAATTAGAGCTCAACAGTCTAGCGATACCGAGAGTGCCTACATAAGTGATGTAACATTAGATACTGCTATTGAACAAAATACTTTAACTCCCCAACCACCAACTACTGAAGTTGAAGTATGCAGATGCCCTCCAGGTTATCGAGGATCATCTTGCGAGTCATGTGCTGCCGGTTATTACAGAGACACTAATGATTACAGCACTGGACCTTTAGGATCATGTTCAAGATGTCCCTGTAATTCCCGCGAACAAAGTTGTAGTCTAGGACCGGACAACAGGGTCAGTTGCACTTGCCTTCCGAATTATGCTGGCAGACAATGCGAATATGGTGAGTACTTTAACCTTCAGATACTATAAAGTTTGTGAAGTACCACTCTAAATATCGTTAACCCAGAATAATAATATTTTCACACAATTCGTTCTTTGATGATTTTGGTTGCATACGTTAAACAATTAACCGCACTACTAAACTAGGATTTTATATTAACGGGTGCTAAAATTCATCTAAATGGAAAATTTGTATTATTATGATACATTCGAATTTCAATAACACTCAAAATATTGTACGAAATGAAGGTGAAGTCTGAAGTGCTTGTGAAAAACAAAATCCATGTATTAATTGAGAATTTACAAAGAGCATATATTTTGGTACTACAATTTACCTTTTCAAAAATTTAATGTGAATTTTGATTTTATATTTCGCAAGCATTTCACAACAGTGTAACATGTAATATAATACTGATAATAATTCTTCAGCTTCATAGGTAAGTTACTTATTTGACTGATTTAATTTGACCACTTAAAACTGAAAAGAAATACCTCAGTAACAAACACTACGCCAATAACAATCTTGTTGTTTTATTTATTGATGGTCCATAATTTTGTAATTATAAAAAAAAGTTTCATTAACTTTATTTCTGAACAAAGTGTTTCTGCCATTAATTATCATCGTAAAGGAACCATTATTACTTTTTTCATGATACCAGCACAAC
The DNA here is from genome assembly GCF_036711695.1 of Zophobas morio. Classification (NCBI taxonomy): domain Eukaryota; kingdom Metazoa; phylum Arthropoda; class Insecta; order Coleoptera; family Tenebrionidae; genus Zophobas; species Zophobas morio. The sequence goes on from NW_026972122.1 coordinate 14,401,283, forward strand.
TTCTGAATATGTTATTTAAAAAATGTATATCCAAAAATTGCCAACATGAGGTAGAGATCAGTAGTGAGAAATTTTTGCTTACGAAACAAAAGTAAATCGGAATTACTAACACGTAAATTAACACTGTTTTATTTAACGCTGTGTAATTTTAAACAAATTCAGTTGGAACAACCAGATTGGAGATAACACCATCTCAAGTAACAGCACAAGTTGGAAGTATTGTTACGTTCACTTGTAAGTACGAAAGTATGGAAACGTTGCGTGTCACATTCCGTGACAATGGAGATCCGGTCAGTTGTGGAGTTTCGGAGAGTGGAAGTCCAACATGCCATTTTGTAGTTAAAGATTGTTACGAGCATCGTTTACAATGTGTTATAGAGAACCTGGACGGTACAGTAATAGGCTCGATTACTTCATTGGTAAATCCAGGTTCGAAATATATTCAGAAATATAGAGTAGAGAAGTATCCTCCTTCCAAGTATAAAGTTCTTTAAATGCTGGAAATAAATAGACTGAAATACTTGGAAATAGTTTTAAAGTTCTTGAAGAAGAGTTTCTTCTTTAAGTACTTTGAGTGGGTACTTTCCAGCAGATCCGTCAGAGAGCTTCTTGTTTTATAGTGTTCATCGTTTTGGTAGTGGTTCCGTTAGGTTACAGTACTTTCAATGTCAATCTGTCTTAATAATGTTATAACTTGTGGTCGTTGTGGCACTAACATTACTAGTATTTAATGTATTTAACCATACATACAACGTTAAGTTTAATGCCTACAGGTTCTTACTAATTTGTACGTTGTAGATGCGAATAGCACCACTACTACACCGGGACCATGGGTTTCAACTGCAGCACCACCCACAATAGAAATCACAATTGCGCCTCCTCCAAGAATTGAAATCCTTAAAGTCGGTAGTACCGTCAGATTTAACTGTTCGGCAAGATCTTTGGTTGATAGAAGACCAATTAGACTACACTGGACCAAGGACGGTGCCAATCTTCCCTCTCATGCTGTCGATGATGGAAGAGGAATATTGGTTATAACCGACCTAAGAGTTTCTGACTCCGGACGATACATTTGTGAGGCATTCGATGGATACGTCGTAGAATCTAAAGACATCGTCATCACTGTTGGACGTAAGTATTGACTATAGGCTCGTACTTGTTCCAAGTATAGCAATTGTTTTCCCCCTTATCATGCTTGCTTAGAATTGCTTCCAAAAGCATTGAATCAGACAGGTAACTATCTTAACTTTTTTTCTTCAAATTCCTTATGTTTGCGCTGTTTTTTCTTTTTAATACTATACAGTTATTTTTCTGAAAATAAGTAGTAAATCACAACTGAGAACGCTCCTACTATTAACATAAGAAAGAAGGCACCATTATTTTGGCACAGACGACAGTTTTGAGTATTCGTAGTTCTCATTATAACTCTGTGGTATTTTTGTTTTAAACGTTAATTTTAAAAAATGACAGTAAATTTTGACACGTTTCCGACACTTTTAACTTTGTCAAATATTACTGCCTACTATATTAGAATCGCGAAACAGGAATAATGGTACCGTAAAAGCCACATGCGCAGCTTGCGCTAGAGTTGTACGTATTTACACTTTAAAATAAAATTAAGAGAACTGTCAAAAACACCCGCCACATTGAAAGTGAATTGTATGCAGAAAGGTTGATTTTATTGAAAAAATAAAAAAACTACTACGAGCCCTAACAACTAAATGTTCGGACAAACTAACCGGAGCGTTCAAAAACCACTATTTATGAATTAATTTTTATTATCAAATCACATAAAAATAGGAAGCTAAGATTTCAAAGAATAGTTTTTAATAAAAAAGTTGAATGTTTTACTTTACATAGAATTTTAATTCAACTATGACTGTGGATTTTTCAGAAAAAGTGAATACACTTTGGCAACTAATTATTCGGACAAATAAATAAAAAAATTAATTTTCACTAAGTAGGGGGTGTGAATTGTTTGATTGTTAATAAATATCATTCTCCTCTTCCTGCTTTACCTAACTGTGTTGTAAGATCCATAGACCATTAACAAAATGGTTCGTGGACGTCCACTTGAAAAATCATTACGTGCACTTATTGTAAAGAAGTATTGCCAAGGTAAAAAAATTCGGGAAATTAGTGAAGAACTGAATTTAGCAAAGTCCACTGTAGCGGATATAATCTCACATTATCGCGAAACTGGTGGACTAGACGTTAAAGGAAAAAGTTCAGGAAGACCGAAATTAGTTTCAGAAAGAAGTCAAAGGCTCCTTGTAAAACTTTGTAAAAAAAATCGAAGAAACACATTGCGGGACATAACAGCACAATCGACGGATGAAATAGGGCATAAGCTGTCACGAGAATGTTGTAGGAAATGGATTCACAAGTCAGGATTAAGTTTTTATAACGTAATTTTTAAGTTTTTGGTTTACATTTGTTCCACCGTGCCGTTACAGGCCAAAGAAAAACCTTTAATAACGGCAAATCAAAAGAAAAATAGGTACAACTGGGCAAAGTCTAAGCTGGCATGGACCATGGAAGATTGGTCAAAGGTCATTTTTAGTGACGAGTCAAAATTTGATGTGTGCGTGGGAGATTTGCGGAGAAGAGTGATAAGATCAAAAAGTGAAGCGTTCAATAAAGACTGTTTAAAACGAACTGTAAAGTTTCCTAGAGGAATAATGGTGTGGGGATGCATGTCAGCTAAAGGGTTGGGGAATTATGAATTGGTGGAAACGACTATTAACGTCATGAAATACCAACAAATTTTAGAAAACAGTTTGTTGCCCTCTGTTGAAAAACTGTATCCGGACAACGATTATATTTTTCAACAGGACGGTGCATCATGTCATACCGCAAAAAGTACTAAGAAATGGTTTGGGGATCATGGTATAAGAGTCCTTTCATGGTCTGAGAACAGCCCTGACTTAAATGTCATTGAGACACTTTGGCACGACATAAAATCCGTTTTGCGCAACAACCCCCAACGAACACTCTTAGGTTTAAAAGCAAAAATCGACGAAGTTTGGGCAAGTTTTACTCCTGAATACTGCAGAAGTCTTGTAAGTACTATGCCTGCAAGGATACGCGCAGTAATCAAAGCAAAAGGAGATGTTGCACCATACTAAGTAAAAAAAAATACTCATGTCCGAATATTTAGTTGCCAAGTTTATTCGTTCATACCAGCTTCTTGTTGTGTTATAATTTTGTTAAGTTAATAATATTACAATTTTTGTTGAGAATATTGCATTAAAGATACCTACTTATATATTACTCTAGTTTTGTTTTTGTAAAATACATTTTTTTTCATTAAATTACATTTTTTGTATAAAAGAATACGTGTCCGAACATTTAGTTGTTAGGGCTCGTAGAGTAGGAATCAGCCGCAGCACTCGACGAGACCTGGAGTTGCAATTGTAGAATACATTCTAAAATCGACTTCAAAACACACGTTTTACAACTAAAAGGAACTGTAGGTTCGTTGTTATTATTGCATGTGAGTAATATTCTAGAATATGAACTTGTTCTTTATGAACTAATTTAATGATGATTTTATGGAATGATTTTTAATCAACTCAGTTCATCAAGACGATTCAGAAGCTTCCATTATATTCTTATGTTTTATGAAAGCTCTCAAAATATGTATCTGTATATGTTTCCGCAAGCCATAGCTACCGTTTCAGTGTCACATTATTGTCTAAGCAAAATATTCTTGTAGCTTCTGAACCTGAAGCGCCGAGAGTAGTCATAACTCCTCCATTTGTGGACGTGCAAGAGGGTCAGTTGATACAAATTCAATGCGCTGCTACTGGCACCCCTGAACCATCTTTGCGTTTAATCAGGCTCGATGGCGAACAATTGAATCCCGATGTAAGCACTAGACAATAATGTTAAAAAACTATTTATTAGTTGTGTATAAATGTAGCATATCTTCCAAAATGGTCTCTTCCGCATTCCACAAGCACGTAGATCAGATCAAGGTCCCTACCAATGCATTGCTACCAACACGGCCGGAACCCACACTTCTAACGTAGATATATATGTTCGAGAAAATACTGACGGTGGCGTTGCAACGGTGGAAATATCACCACCCTTCCACGAAGGTCCAAGTGGCGAAACATTCTCTCTAAGATGCCAATCAAACAGAGCAGTTGATCTGCGATGGTCCCGTCAAAACGGCCGTCCACTTCCGTATAGTTTCGTTGCAAGCGGTGATGTTCTAACAGCTCACTCTCCCAAACCTGAAGACTCTGGTATATATGTGTGCACAGCAGTTACTCCAAGCGGATATACAGTAACAGGGACAGCAGAGGTCAGAATACACGAGTCTCAAAGGTAATTATAGTTTGATTGCAAGGTGAACAAACTTACTGTTTGTATTTCAGCAACTCCCCACCAACCGCTAAGGTCTCTCCTGAGCGCGTTCTAATTGCTCAAGGTTCATCTACTGAACTTCACTGCGAAGCCGCTGGATCTCCGACACCGACCGTTAAATGGACCCGAGTGGGATCAGAATTCCCTTCACATATAATGCAATCAGGGTCAACTCTTTATATCAGAAACGCCCAAGTTGAGGATAGAGGTGTTTATGTATGCATAACCTCCAACAGTCTTGGCTTAGCTCAAGCTTCTTCTATTGTCGAAGTAAATCGCCTCGAAGCTCCTATCTTGTCACTCCATCCAAGCGCTTCGCAAACCATAACTGCTGGCAACAGTGCTATTCTGGTTTGTCGAGCGGAGGCTGGTATTCCATCTCCCGTAATTACTTGGTCTAGAAGTGATGGTAGACCGCTGAGTTCGCACATAGAAAGAATGGCGGACGGATCGTTAAGGTTCACGCAGATCACACCAGAAGAAAGTGGCGAATACGTTTGTACAGGTGAAAATGAAGCAGGAAGAGAAACTGCCATCGCTAACATCATCGTACAAGTTAGTCCTACAGTCTGGACCGTGCCTAATGAAGATATTGTAATGAGACGACAGGGTGAATACATTAGACTTGAATGTCATGCATCTGGTCAACCCGCACCTACAATTCAGTGGAGAAGAATAGATCAAAGAGTGGCTTAGTAAGTTACGCTTTTAAAAATTCTTTTATTCACTAGTATTACTAGAATAGATTTTTTTGCTGACGAATTATACACTGTCGTTATATACGTTATAGTAGTGGACTACCAGAAAGTATACTATCCAGAAATACAGCCATTCTAGAAATAGCCAGATTTGCTTCACAAGATCAAGGCTTGTACCTCTGTGAAGCCCGTAATGATGCTGGAGTCGCAGAAAAACGTGTTCAGCTGGCCATCCATAGTGTACCGAGCCGCGGAGATATAGTGGGTAAGTGGGAGATTGTTTTGTAGATCCGTTATAACGTGTAGTAATTTTGTAAAACACGAAATATCGACATTTAGCTTCATGCAAGAATTTTAACTAATTTTGAACACATGCTTAAGATGTACATACACCTACTTAAGTACAATACAACTAAATCTACCATTAAACATTAGTAAATTACTAATGTTTATTTAACTTTACTGTTTATGAAAAACTGTTAAAACTTCTGAAAGTCAAGGGCAAGACCTAATTTCTAATATTTATTACTCATATTAGCGTATCCGTAATAGACAATAATAATAATAATTAATAGTCTACTGCAAAATTTAAAATTTTATCTTTATAGTCTGATGCACAAAAAAATACTGGATAAGCGCTCCGTTAACGAAGAGCACGATCGTCAATTTAGAAATTCTGTTTTTTTTTTCGTTTTCAATCTTATGTTCTCATTGTAAAGATTTATATGATGTTAAGTAACTTCATTTTCGTATAAAATATCGTAATAGAATTTTTTTCTTTCCAGACACTGAAAGCGAACATTTATTTAACTTTTTGGCAAAAATTAACTTGGAACAGATTTTTATTTTTACAATACAAAATGAACTTCAGTGGTTTTTAATGCAATTGAGCTTTTCATATCTTCAGTACAGTTTTAGAACTCAGTTTAATGTTTTTGTATCAAAGTATCTCTACACATTTCGATTGTCTCCAACATGTAGCATTATCTTTCGATATATCTATATTTGCTGGTGGTGGTACCACTAACGCTTTATCACTTACTAGTATTTTTAAATGTAGGTATTCAAAATTTGTAGGTTCTGTGTAGATTTTTTATTAAATGTATTTGTTTTTTGTTTCATTTTTGCTTACTACTAACTGGGGGACAGGTAACCCTAATGGACCAGGTAAGTGCAGACATTAACGTGAAAATACACATTTTTTTAACCTCAGAAATTTCATTACTATAGATTTTTTTACTGGTGTTAAAATAACTGTATGTAACTTTTTTTTTCTTACTTAGGTGAAGACTCAACTGGTACAAACGAGGTCATTCCTGAAGGTGGTTATAAAACAACCGACCATCGCCCGTCTGGCCCATCAAATCCATCGCGACCACCAGTACACAGCTACGATGAAACATTCACTGCCCCTGTTGGTACCCGAGCCGAACTACGATGCCAAGTCAATAACAATAATGGTAATTCAAATGTTAACCAGAATTTCTGAAAATTCATATGTTTCCCCTAGATTCTGAAGCTCCGTATGTCACCTGGACCCGCAGTGACAATTCTTCATTACCAAGTGATGCGTTTGTTAGAAGTGGAACTCTTTACATTGATAACGTACAACCCACCGCAACGGGCGAGTACCGCTGCTTGGGAACTGATCGGTACACTGGACGAGTCGTATTTTCAGTCGTTGCCCATCTGGAAGTTATCTGTAAGTTAACAGACCGTCGCTGCGTACATAACATGTATTTTTTGCTATCTATTCAAGAGCTTCTTCCCAGTTTTTGTTTCGTTCTATTGGTTAAGTAGTATATGTAATTACGATTTCTTTGTTACATTCAGCCGAGGAAGACATATGTGCAATTCTAGGTACTGTGTTTTCACCGGTGTTTTATCAGCTTTCATAGAAAGAATTTTAGTGGAGCAGAAACAGTACACCAGTTTTAACAGTGTTCCTTTTTAATGTAGCCAGTTTTGGCTACACACTAAGTACTATTGCTGTTAGGAAAGCGAGAAAATGACTTAACTTCTCTGTTCACACGAGCCCCTAACCTGTATTCATTTTTTTTTTCTCTTAGTTATTCTAAGGTTCCGGGAACTATAGCTATAAAACTATAAAATTTAACGTGAACATCTCTGTAACCACTTTAATAAATGTACCATATAAATGTAGCAGTTAAATACTTGATGTTAACATTGAATATTAAATTTATACTGTCAAAAATAATTGGTGGGAAGCAGGGTTGGTTTTTGATACCTCTGTGGCTCGCAACAGTTTTGCTAATGGATTGAGACCTGGAACTATGAAAAACTACATATTTCAGTTCATATATTTACATAACACCGCTTCTGAAAGATTATCAAAGAAAAATTGCTACATTACCTTACAAATCCGACAAGTGTACGATTAGAAAAAGTTCGGTGTAGAACAGTCTTTCTTTCACTGTAATGTAAGCTCATTATTCAGATTTCCAGTTTGCATCAAATTAACAAGATATAATACTTTTAGGCCTTTCTAGTGAACTTTTGAATTACTCCGGTCAATGTCCGAAGTAAAGATGAAATAATTTCTTGTAATCATAGTCAACCTGCTTTTCCTAACAGCAACTAGACATTTTTTTTTCAATACGTAGATATTCACCAGCGTTTTCAGACATAATTTCAGACAGTAGGGACGATAGTCGGAAATCTGTGTGTTATTTTGTCAATCATTGCCCGAAATATATTATTTTAGGAGGGAAAATCTGCAACAAATTCTACTCCACTACTTAATATTTTTGTTTTTTTGGCTAGTTAGATAGTTTTGGTGACGCATGTTGGTTTGTCTTGTTTAAATGGTGACATTTTAACGAAACCAAGGTCAATCAAAAATTACCTTATAATGTTCCAGCCCCTCCAAGAATCACACTGACGCCGCCGCGGCAAGTTGTTCGTCCTGGTGACAACGCACACATCCAATGTAGCGCTACCGGTCAACAACCAATCACCATCCGATGGGTACCCGTCAAGCGTACCTTCCCAGCCACGGTTACAACTCGCGAAGGTTTGCTTCAATTCAATAACATTCAGCTAAGTGACGCCGGACGATACCGTTGTACTGCCGTTAATAGTGCTGGTGAAGCTGATGCTGTAGCTGATGTAATCGTCGAAGGTACTGATTATCAAAGCACGAAAAATGTATCCTACTTTCAAGTTTTTGCAGAAAATATTCACAGACCTACTCTGACTGCTGAGAACCGCCAGCAAACAGCTCCACAGGGTTCGTCTATAACACTGCGTTGCCGAGCTCAAGATACCAATGTTATTAACAACATCCGATGGTTCCGAGAGCAACTTCCTCTTCCAGATCACTCAAGAGTATCCGGAGAATATCTATATATAACTAATATACAACCACAAGACGAAGGACGCTACTATTGCGAAATTCCGACAGATGGCGGTTCCTCGAGTGATTATATCGACGTACGGGTAACAAGTAAGTTATCTGTTAGATTTTATTGTTTCGTTTTCATTTCTGCAAAAGCCAGCTCAGAATTCTCCTCGAATTTTCTTGGAGTCATTCACTTATTTCTGTGTTGGTCATTTTGTTTTTACTGTGAAGACTTTAGTTTAATAATTGCATGGTTGGTCAGATGAACAATGGTTTTGTGCACAAGATCAATGGCAATGTAGGAACGGTGTATGCATTTCGCAGTCTCAGCTTTGTAATGGCATCAATGACTGTGGTGATTACAATGACGAAGAAGACTGCAATCCCAGGATACGACGGGGTTTGTTTTGCTTTCTGTTTTTAGCCCTTCGTGTCGTCAGTGGCCATGTAGAGGGTGCTATTCGGTGTCATAATGGGGTTTTGTGTAGTTCAAAGATTTATCAAAAGGTTGTAAACGACGTCTCAGACTTCACCATCGGGTAACTCACCTTCATTTCAAATCAGTATAGACACGCCACAGACTAATACATGGGGTTTGAAAAATGACGAGAAACGGCAAAAATAGCCCTCAGGACTGTTTTTGGAACTCTAGTAATTACAAAAGAAACATTTAAGAACATTTTGTGTATGGGAAATAAGATACATTAAATGCAGTTTTTTCGATACAAACTGCTTTTATTATATCTCTTTTCCGACCTTTTCTTTTTTAAAAAAAAACGTGTCATGATTTCCATAACAACGACTAGGCAAGCTAGCAAGAAACTACTCTAAGTATGCAGTTACACGTATACAACATACACAATTTAGGAAAAGACGCACCCTAACGAATCACAAAAAATTGGATTATCTATATATAAATAGGATTATGTACGTCATTCTAACTTATTTATTAGAGTGGTATGACTTGGTGCCACGGTTTTGTACCCTAAAAAAAAATGGGTCATGTTAAGAATGAATTTAACAACTTAAGCAACCTGATTAGTAACTGTCTCTGATATGTTCTAAGTGCTGATTTTGTCGTTATCTTGTTTGTAATATTCACAATCATTCAAAAGAGCACCCTCTTGAGTAACAAAAAATATACCAAACGTACAACAAAGTACAACAAATAATGCTTTTTTCTTTGTATATAGGTATTTTTAATACAAAACGCACCAAGCTTCGTATGTGTTTATATCCAACTTTTGTGTGAAGTTTGAGATCTCTTGGTCTTGGTATTTTCTAATCTATAAGCTTTTCTATAAGTCTTTTGAACTTTGTATTTTCCTACGACAACTTCCGTCGGCGAAGTTGTTGAACACACTGCTTTTTATGTACTGTATTATATGGTACTAATATGTGACGTCTCTCAATATATGTATGTATATCAAACTAATAAACTACTGGGGAACTGTTAGATGTGATTCATAGTTCAGCAGACTAGATGTATGGCACCTAATTTTCAGTTTGAAGAGTCTACATTCAGTGATCACTAATTTATTATTCGATAGGACCCTCCTCAGTAACGGTACCACCACCAACACTCCACATATCACCGCCCGAACGCACCTATAGAATAGGAGAACATATCGACATTAATTGTCAGTCCAGTGAACCTGGTGTTATAACAACATGGTCAAAACCTTCTGGGTGGTTCCAAAACAATGTACAAAGCGCTGGAGGCACTCTAAGAATTACGTCTCTAAAACCAGAAAATGCAGGAACGTATCGATGCGAAGCCACAGGTCGTGAAGGTGTTTACCATAAAGATTACCACATTGACGTAGATCGCGATATTAACGATGAAGCTCCACTTGAAATTAAAACAGCACCTGTAGGTTCCAGTATTATAATGGAATGTAAAACTGACCTAGCACCACCTGTCGATTATACGTGGACCAGACAAGGAAGGAGTATACCAGATTATATCGATACACACAGCGTAAGCATTCCCGTGCATTTAACAACTACATTATAATTGTCTTCTTTTTTTAACAGAGAAGTCTTCAGTTGAACGATGTCAGTAGTTCAGATGCTGGTGTATACACTTGCACACAAAGTGATGGCAGGAGGAAGATCGACACCACTACTGTTTTCACTGTCACAGGAATTGTTCCACACTTCACTCAAGCTCCTGTTAGTTACATCGCTCTGAATACCCTCCCCGATCCCTACATTCAGTTTAACTTTGAAATATCATTCAAACCCCAAAATAGTGACGGTACGGTATTTAGCATTAACAAAAGTTTTGCACTCATCGCTGCTTTCTTCCAGGTCTTATCCTTTATAACGGAAACAAAGGCAATAACAGAACTGCCGATTTTATTTCTCTTTCATTGGTGAATGGGGTACCCGAATTTCGTTTTAATCTTGGTGGTGGTGTAACAATTGTTAAAGCTGATCGTCCAGTGTCTTTGAACGAATGGCACACCATCAAAATCGTTCGATACAGAAAGAAAGGTAATGTTTCCAACCTCCATTACATAATTAGGATATCTAATTTTTCATCTTTCTTTCAGTGACCATGTTTGTTGATGGAGCCGATCCGTTTATTGGAAATACCGAAGGAAAATACGTAGGCCTGGATCTTTCCGGAAACCTGTATCTTGGAGGTGTTCCTAACTTCAATGAAATTTCACCAGATGTTGGCGTCTACAATGGCTTCGTGGGTTGTATAAGTCGCTTCAAGGTCGGTTACAATCACCAGGACATCGTCAAATTGGCTGTAGCAAAAGAAGGCATCACCACTTGTGAAACTTGCTCCCATAATAAATGCAAAAATAGAGGTGTTTGTCAGGAGGCGTTATCTCTTGAGGGCTACAACTGCATTTGTACACCCGGATACAGTGGACCTACTTGCCAGAAGTTGAAAGGAGAGGCATGCTCACCATGTAAGTTAATGTTTTCGTAATTGTGGTTTTTAATATTTTTTGCATTGTGTTTTCTATTTTATTTGCTTTCTTAAAAGTTGTTCAAAGTTTTTAGACCAAATTTCCCTCGCGTGTAAAGCACAACCAATTTTGCATGTCACTTAAGCATATTTTAGAATACAGATTTATTTACCTACTTATTTTTCGCAAAGATAAACATTTTACTACATGCAATACAACGCTGCTGTATGAGTTTATAAGTTAAACTTGATACGTTATTTTCAAAATAATAGAAGAAAATAGGTGGACTTTCGCTAAACATATTGAAAACACAAATAAAATTATAGTAAAACCTCGTTTCAAACCAGATTTTTTCGTGACTAATGATTTTAGTTTGTTGTAATGTCATCCATTTCTTTCGTTTTTTTTTTTTCGAATGGATGAATACAAATTTATTAACTTTGTGTCGTCACTAAAATAGTGTAAATGTGCTAAAACAAATTTAAACAAGTCCTTAAATAAATTTGTAAAATTTCATTCTGTTGATATTTTTATAACAACTTTACATGTTAAAATGAAATTAGTAGTGAATTACTAAACCAGATAAGTGAACATCCTCTGTTGTATATTTCAAGTGAGATTTTCTTAGTAATATTTTCTGATTGCGCCATGAACTTTCTAATGGGAACAAATATAACCATTTGTGTAACAGTAATAGGAACAGTACTGTAGTGAAATTTGTTTTAATATTACGTAGACTATTTTTGATTTTACTAATCAACAAAATCAACAATATTTTTAAGACTTCATTTATGGATATATTATCAAAACGCAAAAAACACTGCGTCCCAAAGCATATTTTTGGCAAACATTTGTTAAAGAAATTTTTGGAATGACGTCATTAACTTCCTATATGAGATGAATAAATAAATCACTCCATATGTAGGTTGTAAGACAAGCTACCAAATTTAAACCCGTCATCAAATTGTTGGTGGCCAGCGAAATTACGATGTGGAAGTAAATAAAGTTTGAACGCTATTCTAAACAAATTTGTTATTCATCTCAAAAATTTGTTTGATAAACGCCATTTAAGTTTTATAAAATACTTCTGTACATGTGGTTTATGAATCCCCCTTAATTTTGCTTATTCTTTTTATTGTTTAACCCTTCTTCTTTAGACACTTGTTAACGAAGCTATGAAAATTTGACTCGTAGAATTGTGACAAAGCGATCGCTTTGCATATGAAAAGCCACAGGTTCGACCCCCGTCTCATTTCCAACTTTTGTTATTGGCCAAATCAAGAACGCTTCATCACATTTTCCCAAATATACATCGATTCTGCATATCGCAAGTGTGTCACTGAGTACAATTCGATTTGTTTTGACAATTCTGATAGTAAGTGATTAATTAGGTAATATTTTCCACATTCTGGCGTTTGTAGATTCGAAAAATTCGTTGAAGAACAACATAAGTAAATGTTACTTTTCAAGCTTTTTATATTTCAGAACTCATAAAACTCGACAAAATAAGATTTGCAGCTGAAAGTTGATGGTTTTCCTGATATATTGAAAGAAAAAATGTTACTTTCCAACCTTTTTCGTGTGTTTTCCAGAGTTTCTGGCTCCCAATAGGCCCGAAAATACCAAGGAAAACAATCAAATTTTAGCTAGAAATCTTATTTTTGTTGAATTTTATGAGTCTTGAAGTATATGTATTTCGACTTGTGTTGACAATTCTGGTCGTCATGACGCAGTTGCGATATGCAGATTTTTTTGTGTTTTCTACGTTTCCGGCAGGTTACAGACCCGTAAATTTTAGCTAGAAATCTTGAAAATTTGAGAATACAGTACTGTTATTAGTATTACACTACATCTAGAATGCTTCTTTAGTTGTCTACTCTTGTCTTTATTAAAAGATGTAGAATTATATATAAAAAAATTATATCATTTGCAGAAAAATTTTTCGAACAAGCTTTATTTGTTGAAGTCTACTTCAGGGGCGAGGGAAGTTCTGTCTAAATAACCTTAGACCAATTTTGTTATACCGACTTAGATCGAGTTGATTTTCCCATTCCTTCTCCCTTGTTGTAATAAGCATAACCTTGCCATTAACAATAACGGTATTTCTCTCAGATACCTGCGGAACTGGCCGTTGCATTGACAACGACAACGGTTTTGACTGCCTTTGCCCAATGGGCCGCTTAGGACGTAGGTGCGAAAGAGAAGTGACCATCAACGAACCAGCATTCAGCAACGGCGCATACATTGCATATCCAACACCCAAAGCACCACGACGCCTCAAAGCATCGTTAAAATTCAAACCAACTGACACCCGTGACGGAATTTTGCTTTATTGTGCTGAGACAGACGAAGGCCACGGAGACTTTGTCAGTTTGGCAGTAAGGGATCGCCATGTAGAATTCATTTTGAACGTAGGTGGTCGTCCGATTGTGATCCGAAGCGAAAAAGAACTGAAACCTGGAGATTGGCATATTTTGACAGCCAGTCGTAGTGTCAGCGAAGGACGGCTGATTGTCGATGGCGAAACCTCATTCGGAAGCTCTCCCGGTAACCACAAAGTACTCAATCTCCTGACACCGTTGTATGTTGGTGGCTATGACAGTGAAAATATGAAGATTAATGATCGTGTAGGAGTGCACAACAGTTTTAGTGGCTGCATTTCAGAGGTTTGTTTATGTGATAGTGTTGTTCGGTGTTAACTTACCAAATTTTTAGATCAATGTTTCTGGTCTTGATTTGGATATAATCAGGTCGGCACAAGATTCCGCCAACGTTATGGAATGCAGTAATCTTAGCAACGAAATCGATAATAACATTGAATACGCTCATGAAGAGGTGCCACCAACACCACCATCTACACCTTATGATCGTAGAAGAACTGGATGCTCGAATAGTCCATGCAGAAATGGTGGTCAGTGTTATCCCTTGTCGCCTACGGACTACAAATGTAATTGCGTGCCTGGATATATGTGAGTAATACAACACTTGAGGTTTTTTTACTAACTTTTCTGATATAGCGGAAAAGATTGCGAAATAGAAGAAAACGTCTGTGACCAAAGATTACCATGTCAAAATGGAGGCACTTGCTATGGTAACGCCACCGGATATGAATGTAGCTGTCCACTTGGTTTCTTTGGAGTCAACTGCGAACAGCGTAAGTTGAAAATATTGTTCTTGTGGAAGTAAGGAAAAATGTCACGGCCTGAGTGGGATTCGAAATCACGTCTCCTACTTGCCGCTTGGGCGTCCTAACCACTAAAAGGTCAGGGATCGTGATATCTCTCCTCACTTTCTACGTATTTTGTGCCGCCGCATTATGTTTTTGACGCTATAGGTGCGTAAACGAATTTTAGAGTCAATGGAATGTTCAAGAACCAACTTCAAAATTTAGATTTTCAGAGGTCCAAAGGGGTACAGGAAAATAATTTGTTGTTATCCACTTCCACAATTCACTTCGTCGATGATGATGTGACGATATTGTGATACACGATTTTTACTTTTAATTTCCTCTCATGGGTATAGATGCAAAACATCATTAAGTTATTTTCCAAAGAAACATCAATAGTAATCTATTCAGAAACTGACAGAGGTCGTTAAGTTTAAGACAATGATTAAATTAAGTAAAATCAAAAATTAAACAATACATGAATGAAATCTTTGATGCGTATGTTTTTTGACAAATGTGTGCGCCCTTCGTAAATATCCTAAACATTGGTACGCGACTTGATAGTTAAATAACGTTAATAGTGTTATCTAAAAATTTTCTGTTCTTTGTGACAGTACTTGTAACTATCGAAATCGGGATAACATTTGCCTTGCCATTAGATTTATGTGTGCAAAAATTCAGTGATAAACCAAGAAAGAACTATAGCAAGTACTTCAAAGCGTTATTGTTCGGTACCCCAGTGCAATAGCTATGACACAAGATTCTGAAAATTGAAAAATCTGTCTCCAAGTATATTAATGTGTGTAGTAAACATTTTTTGTCCAGTAATTTTATTCCATCAGGTGATATTAACTTCTTTTTATTAATCTGCTTACCGATACTGCTAATAAATTACAACTGATCAAAAATGAAAGCAATTTACCTAATGTTTTTAATCAGTTAATTTACTGGTAAATAACTTAAAATACAAGAATCACAACTGTTGTATATTAACTTTTATAGGAAGTCTCTATTTGTTTAAAGTTGTTTATTCTACGATTCTTCATACATTCAAGCGTACAGGTCTTAAACCTAACCTCATTATTATACTTATTGCTAAAGCTGGCTTTACCTCTTTTTTCTCGTAAAGCCGCGCTTACACTACACTACATATCTCCCCCCTTAGTCAACCTACATGTTTCCTAATTAATACCTTATCCATTCATTTGCCTGCCATCGTGATGGGGTTTTTTTTGTTCGGATAGGTCGGTTACTCTTTTGATTAGATTCCGCGTTCTCGTGCTGACCAGATGTTTCAGGGATTGACTCGTTTGGGATACAGGGATCTGGTTGTGTTGGGTTATGGCGTGTCTCGACGTTAGTAGAGCTCGTGGTCTCCTTTACTGTTTCCTTGTCTGATATAATTGCTGGAACCTTTGACGTTGTTGATGCCTTTCTTATAATTTTTTCTGTTCCTTTATCGTCAGATTCTGTGTCTGTCGCTATGATTGTTTTCATTTGATCCACATGTCGTTTTGTTACCCTCCCGTTTCCGATGATTTTGCACAAAAACATTTTTTGTCCAATTGTCTGAGTAACTTTGGCTTCCATCCACGCCTTTTTGTTGGTATCTTTATAATCTCTGATTGCCACTACTTCGTTTATTTGAAATTTCATTGTTCTTGGTGTTTTCCGCGTGTCGTAACTTATTTTCTCTTCCTGTGGTTTAATCAAACTGAATAAAGTTCTGATGTTTCTATTCAGCATCCGGAAAGCAGGAGTTTCATTCGTTGTGGCGTGTTTTGCGTTCCTGTAATGAATTAGATATCGGCTTACGAGAATGTCGGTGCGGGTGTTCTTATTTCGTTTGTCAAAAAGAGCGGTTTTCAGCCCTCTTTTAAACGATTTCACTGCGTTCTCTGCTGCACCATTTGATGCCGGATGATACGGTGCTATGGTTACATGGTGTACTCCATTATTTCGTAAAAATTGTTCGCAATCTCGTGAAACTAGTTGCGTTCCGTTGTCTGAGACTATTAACTCCGGAATTCCCCATCTGCAGAATGTCTCTCTTAGTTTGCGTATTGTTGTATCCGCAGTTATGTTTGGAACTTCGTATATTTCTGGCCATTTGCTGAATGCGTCCAGCATTAGAAAATAATATTTACCGTTTATCGGGCCTAAATAGTCGATGTGCACACGTTGCCAGGGTCTTGTAGCTTTGTTCCATGGCGTTGGAATCGCCTTTTGGGGATCATCAGACGTCATGATGCACGCCCTACATGACTTCGCTACCTTTTCTATGTCTTCGTCTAATTTTGGCCACCAGAAATACGATCTTGCGATTGCTTTCATTTTTACAATGCCTAAATGTGCCCCATGGAGCTCGTCGAGGAGTCTTTTTCGTAACTTACTTGGTATTATCACCCGATAACCCCATAATAAGCATCCTTGTTCGCATGTGATTTCTGTTTTTCTACATGTGAAATGTTTCATATTTTCCTCTTTTACGTTCGTCGGCCATCCGTTTGTGACATATTCTAGGACCTTAGCCAGGACGGGGTCCCTTCTAGTTTCTATACCAATTCTTTTTGAATCTATTGGAATCCCTTCTGTCACAATCAGGTTCAACTGGTTGCTTGACTCTTCCTGATTGTCTTCTTCTTCAGTTGTCTGTAGCGGATGCCTTGACAACATGTCCGCGACATGATTTTCTTGCCCTTTTATGTATTTAATGTCATAGCTGAAACCTGCCAAATGTAGCATCCATCTTTGCATTCTACTTGAGTAGGACTGAGAAATTCTCTTGTTCATCGCGAAGACTGATACTAATGGTTTGTGGTCAGTTTCTATGACAAACTTGTTTCCCATCAGATAATATGCTAATTTTTTAGTAGCCCAATAAATCGCCAAAGCTTCTTTGTCGATTACGGCGTAGTTGCTTTCTGCTTTGCTTAGCGTTCTTGAGATGAAAACAATCGTTTTTTTTCGACCAGTATCTATTTGGTGTGATAATACGGCCGCAATACCGTCCTTTGATGCGTCGGTTGTGAGTACTATTGGTAGAGTGGGGTCGAAATGCGTTAACACTTCGTCTGACGCGATTATCGCTTTTATTTCCCTAAAAGCTAGACTACATTCCGCGGACCAGCGAAATTGTACGTTCTTTTTTAGCAGATTATACATAGGTTTCATTAATATCGCTAATTTTGGTATGAACTTGCTATAATAGTTGACCATTCCTGCAAAACTTTGAACCTGTGTCATTGTTTGCGGTGTTGGGGCATCTAGTATCGCCTTGACTTTTTCACTGTCTTTTCTTAGACCTTCCTTGGTAACTCTTAGACCTAAAAATGTTGATTCTTCCTCAAAAAATGTACATTTCGACAATTTAACTTTTAATCCCGCATCTTTTAGTCGTTGAAACACCTTGCGTAAAGTATCTATGTGTTCCACCCTTGAGTTTCCCGTGATGATAATATCATCCACAAAGTTTGCTGCTCTATCTATGCCTTGAAGGACTTGTTCTAAGGTTCTTTGGAAAATCGCACTGGCGGGCGTTATTCCAAATGGGATCCGTTTCACCCGGTATAACCCTTTGTGTGTGTTCCAAGTGAGTATTTTTGACGTTTCCTCGTCTACCACCAACTGGTTATACGCGTTGCTGAGATCAATTCTAGAAAATGACTCGCCTCCGTTTAACTTTGAAAACATTTCTTCGAGTGTTGGTAAAGGGTATTTGACCTCTTCGAACCATTTATTTGCTGTGATTCGGTAATCGCCACACAATCTCAGGGTTCCATCCTTTTTCATCACTGGTACCAATGGCGTGGCCCATTCACTGGATTCAATCGGCTCAATAACACCTTCTTTTTCCAAACGATTCAATTCTGTTTCGACTTTTTCTTTGTATGCAAGAGGAACTGTGCGGGGTTTAAGGAAAATAGGTCGGAATTGGTCTTTCAATTTTAACGTGAATGTGTGTTGTTTGAAACAACCTAATCCGTCTGAAAAAACCTCCTGGAATTCGTTAACAATATTAGTTTCGCTAACCGATAAGACTTCATTTTTTTCGTCAAATTCTGAAACTAATTCGAATTTAAATTTGTTTATAAAATCTCTCCCTAGCATACTTTGTTTACCGTCTCTTTTGTCGATAACGAAAAAAACGAAATTTTCACATTTTACATTTTTGTACTGTATACATGCGTTGAAAGTACCCAAAACTTTTATTGGCTGCCCTGAATATGTTTTTAACTGCCTATTATTATATTTTAACTTGGCACTTGGCCAATAAGATTTAAAATCTTTTTCTGAAATTATTAATGTACATGCGCCACTATCTACTAACATTTGTATTTCCTTATCACTAATATTGACGTTACAATAAACTGGGCTGTTATTAACAAAACTAATGCTATTTACGCCTGTTTCTACCAAATTTTGTTTATTTTTATTGAAACATGCCTTTGCTAAATGTCCCACCTTTTTACAAATGTTGCATGTGTAATTTCTGTATTTACACACCTGTTGGCCAGTATGGGTTCCTGCACATCGCCTGCAGTTCCACTTCCCTCTCTGGAATGGCTGGAATGTGTTCTTAGATGTTCTTGCCTCATTATTGTTTGTTTGAGATTTCCCTTCCTGTTGTGTATCCTTTTTGGTCTGTGGCACCCTTCTTATTGTGTTGACGGAGTCACTCTGGCTTTGTAGAGCTGCTTCTCTTGCTTGTGCAATCTCCAGTAGTTTCTGTAATGTTGTGGTTGGGGACTCTTCACACAATCTGTCTCGGATGACACTCCTTTTCATAGCACAGATGAATGTGTCCTTTAGCACAAACGTGAGCTCGTTTCCAAACTCGCAGTTTCCCGCTAGGTTGTGTATTCTAGCGTACCATTCTTTTACCGTTTCATTGTCTTGTTGTTGTGCTTCGTAGAACTCAATTCTTTCCCTGAAAATACATGTACTGGGTGAAAATTGTTTCTTTAGCAGAGTACACAATTCTTCATGGGTTTTATCCTTTGGTAACGCCGGTGTGCAGAGATCTCGTAGAGTTTTGTAGGTTTCTTTTCCTATCAGGCTCAATAAAGCTGGCACTCTTTTCTTCGACTCTGTTTGACCCTCTGTTGCTGGGGTGTCTACTATTCCATTTACGTTAAAAAATTCCTCCAGCTGCTCTTGGTACAATGTCCAATTGTCCACTTTTGGATCAAAACTATCGATAGAGCCGATCAGCGTCATCTTCTTGTTGCGTCACCACGTGTAACACAATGATTGTTTTTGGATTTACCCGTCTTCTGCCGCGTTTTTTCTATTTTCTCCGATTTTCCTCGTCGCCAATGTTGTATATTAACTTTTATAGGAAATCTCTATTTGTTTAAAGTTGTTTATTCTACGATTCTTCATACATTCAAGCGTACAGGTCTTAAACCTAACCTCATTATTATACTTATTGCTAAAGCTGGCTTTACCTCTTTTTTCTCGTAAAGCCGCGCTTACACTACACTACAACAACACTACGAACACTCGTGAACCATGCCATGCCAACACAAACGTTTTCCCGATTTCGTTGAATATTTGACACAAAATAGCGCCGTCCATCAGCTGCTGATTTTCTCTTATTGATATTCACAACCAAAACTCCGAAACATTTTTGCTAACGTCCCTCAATTTCATGACGGTGTTGACAGTTTCGTCTTAAGTACAACATATTGTTAAACTTCATGACAATATAAATAACTGAACAAGAAATCACACCCAAACATGTACACTTAAATTAGTTCTATTAAATTTTGTCAAGAAAGAGAATAAATATGAAATATGGGGTTAAGTAGAGCGATTTCTATTATTTTGTAGATTTATATCAACCAAGAAGTTACATTGTTGACCCAGCAACGTTAGTAAAATCTCACGTCACTTATGCATCCAGTGTAACCAGAGATTTCAGACGTTTCTTTGGTACCTCAAGTATGTCTAATGGAGAGTAAATGAGTAAAGAAGCGTATATTGAAAATTTAGTATGGGTAACATATTTTGAAAATCTTAATCCTTGTCACAGACGATTCGTTTCGTTGTCGTTGATGTGTAGTTGGAAAATAAAGATCCATTATTATACTGAATTTAAACGACCAGCATTTTAGGCGACTAGAAAAACGAAGTTGGAATTAAAAACCTCTACGACTTACAAATTAACTTTTAAAAATTGTATCAATTTTAATGATTCTTTTTACATTATTATTACTGGTATTATTTTTTATCATAAATTTCTATCAGGGGTCCAACTGAGGAACGATGCACACTTCGATGGAAAGGGTTACCTGGAATTCGACAGATATCTTCTCGATTCAATCTCCGAGAATGAAGAAGAAGTAATAGCTGTCGAGTTGTCTACAAACTCGAGTAACGGATTGATATTCTGGCACGGACAAACCCCGAATGAAGATGGCCAAGGCAAGAACTACATCTCCTTGGGAGGTAAGTTTCATAAAAGCTCTAAATACTTCAACACTTAATATTCATTGATTTCAGTTGTTAACGGCTATTTGGAATTCAGTTACGACCTAGGATCAGGTCCTGTAGTATTAAGAAGTAATCAAGTCAGAGTGGATGATGGACAAAGACACAGCGCCATCTTGAAGCGTAGGGGCAAGAAAGGCTCAGTTGAAGTAGATCATGCGTATGTCACTTCTGACGAATCTCCTGGGTTCACCACTACCCTGAGCTGCACTGGCAACATTTACTTGGGCGGCACACCCAACATTGGACTGATGACTGGCAATAAATTTGTGCAAGGTTTCGATGGTTGCATTCACGCTTTTGAATTGCAAAATTACAAAACACTCGACCTGGGAGTAAAAGCTATTTCTGGAGTAAATGTAAAACCTTGTTCTAGGTAAGTCGACCCGATGTGGTCACAATGTTTTAACACGTTTAACGATTAACTTTTCACGCTGCTTGACTGATAGGATACGATGGATTCCGTCCTCTTTAATTTTTACTGATTCAGATCAATTTGATGAAATCGTTGAACCTCCTCCTGTGAACATAATCCATCCAAAACCCTCCAGTATGTCACACCAACGTCCCCGACTTAATTTTTATCATATCATTTACTTGTGTTGTATACAGTTTCTTCTAACAGACATTTGACTAAATAAATTTAATCATTTTATTACGTAAATCATCGCAATAACTTCATGTGCTAGACAATAGACTATTAATGAAGAATGAATTTGTTCTAAAGTTACAACATATCAAAAAATGTCCAAGCGTATTATTTCCAAATGGTTATGTAAATTAGTTCAATTCTAGATACATTAATATCTAAAATTGTACATAAATAAGCAATTTAAAGGTAAATATTTTATTACCGTTAAGTACATGATATAGACTGATGCTTTTTTTATCCAATATGCGACCTTCGTGGATTGTGTATATATAGGTAAGAGTATTCTTAAAAAGTCTTTGACTATGACTTCAAATTTTACTGTTTCTTTAAACCCGCAAAACGTGAAAAATCATCTTATGTAAATCCATTTTTAAAATATGAAATATTTTACTGATTGTGTTAATTTATCTGTTTTAGCTTGAATGACACAGACGACTTTGACGAAAACGACCTCGTGAATTGAAAACGACTATTAGTTTCTAAGTTTAAGAAAAAGGAGCAGTCGAATTAAGTTATCCAATAAGTGTTCACTGTTTTGTGTTCATTTGATTTTATTCAAGATCATTACAAGTTCGCAAAATGCTGGCAGGCCAGCATGAGCTGGCATTTTGCTGATTTATTTATTCCTTCAGGGAATATGCTTCTGTATTGTTCTTTTAACTGCCATTTTTCTGGTCGACTCTTTTTTTTATATACTATAACCTTTTTTACATGATTTTGTCTTAAAAAAAAATTGTGCCATTTTAGGAATAGTCTTAGTAAGAAAATAATTGTTGAAGAGCAATGTATACTTAAAAGGGTACATAAAAAATAAGGTCCAATGTGTAATTTGTGAAATAAATTTCATATTTCGATTCTCTTTAGTGTAGTTACTTAATTTTTAATGGTGCTATTAACAATTTATTATGAATAAAGGCTTTGTTGATTCCAGTTATATCCTTCTGTGCTTTTTTGTCCATATGTTCGCTTTACATTTTCATATTATAATTAATTTAGTGTTTGTACCTATTATTTTGTTTTCTTAATGAAATTGTATACAATGTGATTTTACAAAACGAAACAAAAACGTATCAGCAATGGTGATTAACAATAAAGTATAATTATATATGTAGTTCTAGGCTATAAAATGTTTTATAAGTGCTTTAAAATTTTCTTTTTCTCATGTAGACTAAAATCACTAAACATGTGGAAATATCATATAATAAATAAATTGTATAAAATGCCTAAATTTTAAGAGATAATCGTGAAATTCAAATTTATTGGATGGCATTTGTTGCTGTTGAATGTGCTGAATCTCGTTTGATAAATGCCCTCTAATAAAAACGCATTGTTTGTAATTAACTATTTGTTATAAGTGCATTTTCAATAACTGAAGACAATAATTATTGAATAAATGTATGTAAAATTGATCCAACATTTTGTGTTTTATTCCGATATTATACAGTATCGTACAATATGCCAAAGAAAAACCGGTACCAAAGGTTATATATACAACATTTAATGAATAGCCGGGGGGCACAAGCGCACGTGCTTCCCCAAAATTACAACGTTTACAAACACACTGGACATAGCAAAACAGTAATTTTCAATATTTAAAACTTCCGGAAATTTGTGTCATAATTATTAAAACTGATTTTTTTTTCTCGCTCCACTTATATAAAATGTATCAAAACTTACATCCACTTGCATCTAAAGATGTGTGTCTTGGATATATGATATGTTATTGCTGATAAAAGCCGGGCACAGAGACCAGAATCTTGGCTGATTTAAGCGTTTTCTTTACACTGTTGCCATAGAAACCACACGGCCTAGCCTAGCCATTTCAGTCAATGAGACTGCGGTCCCGTTCTGATAGTGCTCGGCAGGAGTAACTCAATCGCGGGTTTTAATTTTCATGCTACGCGAGATAGACGTAAAACAGGTATGATACATATTATTGGATAAAACAACTAAACACCGCCTATGTTAATAATATTCGGGCACATAACGCAAAGGTCGACAAAAATCGCTATATATTACGCCGATTAATGTACAAAATATTTTGTGGAATGTTTGAACTTGCTTTACATGGTCATGACGAAAGTAGGGAACCACAAAATCCAGGTATATTTCGAGGTCTGATTGATTTTACGGCTGAATTAGACTCTGCTTTATCAGATCATTTGAAAGAAGCGATTTTTAAAGGAACGTCCAAAACTGTCCAAAATGAACTTTTAGGTTCTATCAACGTAAAATTTTGACCGAAGGCAAAAAGGTATGTGGACAAATCCTTTTTTACTTTTATTGAATGTACTTTTATATTTATTTCCGTGACACAATTTGGTTTCGCACCTGTTTTATATCTTCATATTTAACTCATCAATCAAATTGTGTCCCCCCATTTCAAAAGGTCACGAGCCGCCACTGATGAAAAGTTCAATTTTCACGAGTCGTGATGGTGATCAAATCGGTTAAAAAATGTCGATTCTGTGGCATTAAGTTGAATACTCGTATAAATTTACCTTGGTTATAAAGGCGAAGTAAAGATGTATTTCAAATTGAATCAGTCTAGGGTGAATGCGAGAAAGTTTCAAAACGTGGTGAGGGATGTACAGGACTATTCTTTTATTTGTTGAATATTTCTGAATTAGCAACACATTCCAATTAAACCAGCTTTCAAACAAAAAAAAACGCATTGAAATCGGTTCATCCGTTCAGGAGCTATAGTGCCACAGACAGACAGAGAGAGGGACAAAAGGGTCAAAGTTATAGCACCTCTCTTTTAAAGTAGAGGGTTAAATAGAGCACCTGTGTAAGAAAGAACGCAGGTCCTAATATTGAACTTTGTGGAACACCAAGCGGAACTTTTTTACTGGACACAGGACACTTCGCGCCCTGTACCCCATTAGGAAGATACTCCTCGCGAATTGACAGACACACACATATGAAAAACGAACAAACACAAAATCCTATACATCTGTTTGGAATCAATGCAAATATTTGAATATCACAAATTTAACAAAACAAAACAAAGCAAAATCTGAATTAAAGTAACTGGATGCAAATACACAAGTTATTACGGGCGTGTGGCGTCAGATTTTAAAGTTACGGCAGTTAACAGGAGCACAACAAAAGTATCCCTAGGGCGTTCTAGCACAAGCAGCGTTTGGGGCTACCGGTCGGGGCTGTTCTCCCCCCACGACGGTGATTCTATCTATCGCAAGCCTACCCACACAGCACATCTCCATGACGAACATGCCGTCCGAAACTAGGCCATTACAATCGCAGATCCGCAGTTAGGTCTCGACTATTGGGCCAAACCGAGAGAACTACAATATCGCAACCGCCCCTGAATCTAGCTCGACTAGGAACCGCACTTCGCTTCTGCCACGTTTTCTGTGTTATTTAACCTCAATTCCATTTTACATGTTCAATTCTTTATAACTCTGATATTAACAACAAGTGAACGAGTGTTAAAGTTTCAAAGAGCACTAAACAACATTTAAATTCGCCATACAATCTGGTGAAATTTTAAACAACAAATAATTTTTGTGAGATAAAAATTGGACATCAAATAATTTATCCGTTAACAATATTTACATGAGATTAATATTTGCCACACTTTATCAACGTTTCAAACAAAGAATTTACATTATGTTAAATTATGTCATGATCTAAGTGATTGGTTACTTAAAAAAAACAATTTAGAGTTTAGAATACCGCGAACTGGTTACCCCAACAAAACACATAATAAACAGACACAAAAATACCCAATCATCGTTGCGAGGAAAAACCGTCTCGGTGATGTAATTTTTTTATCGCTGCGAGAGAATACCTCGATGATGTATATTTTGGCGTTGCGAGGAATAAGCCTTGTTGATGTTATCAATCTCTAGCGTTGCGAGGAAATGCCTCGATGAAGTAATCAATCTGTAGCGTTGTGAGGACAAGCCTCGATGATGTAATCAATCTTTAGCGTTGCGAGGACATGCCTCAGTGATGTAATCATGATAACGACGATAATAACGATGACAACCGCGTAAGAGAAGAAATTATTTTAACCCCCTGCCAGTTCGCAGTATGAATTTTGTTAAGTTAACTGGCGGAAATGAACTATTAGCAATTTTGTGTGAAGAATTAAGAAGTGTTATAATGTAACACTTACATATATGCATCCAGAAACCTATTCGTAGTTTGTAAAACAAAGAATTATTATCCTGACCAAGTGAATTTCATGAAATCTTCTAGCAAATGGTTTATTTAAATAATCCTGATTGTTAAACTGTGTTAACACTAGCTGACGATGAAGAAAAACTAACTTGATTGGTGAATTTACAAACAATGAAACAAATTTACAGCACCTGTTCCGCGTTGAACAAAAGTCCGCGCTTTTTTCCGATTAAAAGGCCGCAAGAATTAGCTACACGGTTGGGGGAAAGCTGTGTCGTTATCGCTACGATTAATTTTCGTTAAACAAAGGCTTCCTCTAAATATACAGAACTAACCCCTACGTGCATTAACCCCAACGTGCATATTTGGTTGCATATGTTTAACGATTTCTTTTTTGTGATTGAATTTTTTTTTCTCTTTCAAATTCAAATTATTCAAATGTGATTTCACGCCGCTATTAATTAGTTAATTAATTTATGCGCGAAAATTTTGATTTAAATTCGGTCACCACAGTAGTTATACAAATTACACTCCTTGAAGGGGACAGTGGCACCGAATACGATTCATTTAACAATTGCCCTTTGATAAAATTACAAACAAAATTTAACGTATCCTCGTTAGCACAGGTTCACACTCGCTACTAGCATCACGAAAACAAGAAGTTCCTCAAGTTCTAAACCTACTGTGTCTAAACGCACTAGACATGGATGATTGCCTACGTCATTGCATTTTTTTTTTTCAAAGGCGATTTCGCGAGTTTTTTTTTCTGGTCAAATTTTCCGTGTGATTTATGATTAAAATGAGAAATAAAAAAAGTATGATTTGTAACGAGTCCTCGATTAGATCTAATATGTTATTTATATGTAGTATTTATTAAAGTTTGTTGTCGATATTGTAGTTCCACCTTTTTACAAATGACAAATGGATTTTAGAAAAATATGGAAAAAACTTCTCCCATAGACTTCTCCCAGTCTAACGTTTATGGTGATTTGATTTTTTCTATTTTCGCATATCTTCGTACAACTTCGCCCACATTCCTCAGCTTCGTATTTACGATCGTACGAGACGAGAGTTGACGTCGTTGACGTAAATCAGATGTTTTTGTTTTGACGTTTTAAGGTTGTGTTGACATATTTGTTGGATAACGAAACTTATTAAAGGGCGAGTAATTTAGCGGGTACCATGTGGACTTTCTTACCGTTCCCCGCATTGTACAAAATATTTCAACATTTAGATTATAAGGACCTGCTGTCAGCTAGTGAGGTTTGTCAGTCATGGTATGAAGTTAGTCGAGATGATTTTCTCTGGAAAAAGTTGTTTTTTCTACACTTTGGTATTGATAAATCTGTTCCCATTATTTCTGGTAAGGTATAAATTTAGTAAAATAGGCAGCGAAAATAAAGTGGTTTTAGGTAAAACGTGGTATGAAGAATTCAAAAGACTATGTTACAATGTTCCTGTAGTCCAAACAGAGACTTGTAATGAACATAGACACCAAGTGTTGCATGTCAGTTTTTCGCATAATGGTAAATATTTTGCGACTTGCTCCAAAGATGGTTATGTTCTGGTAATGTTTACTAATTTAAAAGAATTTAAACAGAACTCCCAATATTCTTTCTAGCTTTGGAATTCCACATACCCTGTGGAAATCAAATATTCAAGAGATATGAATAGTTTTTCTTGGAAATACACTCAGTATTCTCAGTTTAATGAATCCGATACTCTTTTGCTGGTGTCAGGAGTTCACTTTGGTACACCTCATAGCACTTCTGGTGAAATTGCTGTTTTTAATTTAATGGGTATGAATTTATAAACTGTACCACAATTTTTTACATATTATTTGCATTTACTAGCTGGGTTTGAATTGCAATGTCGTGTAGTCAACAAACCTTATGACATCTATGGTACATGGTACAATGATCAACATTTACTCTCAGGAGATCTCCATTGGCTGGCACACTTAGTGAGTAGTTCATCATTATGGTTGAACAAGGCTTCACAAGAAGCGGAATCTGAACATGTTCCTATAACCCATAATATGTTTAGATTTTATAATAGGAATGCAAGTTCAATTAGAGCAATAATGATTGCAAAATGTCTTCCAAATTCTGAATTTGCTACAGGGGATGAAGTACAAGAAGAAGAACTTTTCTTCTTTGAAGACAGACGTCAACCACCCGAACATGGAAATCCTGTCAGTCATAGAGATATTAATGCAGTTCAATGCACACATGACTCAGGTATAAACATGAGTTTAGTATAGAGCTTTGTACAACTAGTAGTATGAATTGTAGCGTCTGTATCTGTTGATAATTCAAAAGTCAAAAGCTCGAATGTAGATCTGGGGAATCCCATTTGGTATAATTCTGACTACCGACAAGTAGAATCTGAGTTTTGTGATGAACTTTTAGAGGATTCGGATGATGATTTTGAAGAAGATGATTTTGGTAAAGATGAGGTTGAAGACGAGAGTTCTGAAGAAGAAGGAGAACAACTGACAAGAAGTGA
This sequence comes from Zophobas morio, assembly GCF_036711695.1. Taxonomy (NCBI): domain Eukaryota; kingdom Metazoa; phylum Arthropoda; class Insecta; order Coleoptera; family Tenebrionidae; genus Zophobas; species Zophobas morio. The sequence continues at coordinate 14,429,616 of NW_026972122.1, forward strand.
TAAATATTTAATCTTTACAACTGGATACAAAACATATACACCACATCAAATCGGTAAGAAGTAACTTGAGGTCAATAAATAATACCATTGTTTAAATACCGTGAGTGACCATTAATGTTTGTGATTTTTTTGTTAGGTCGGCAACCTGTTTAAAATTTTATGATGGCATGTCTGATTGCTAATGATATTTATGACAGCTGGTTAGGCGTGCCTGAGAACTATGAACTGACGTACTAGTATGGATGCCAGTAATTACGAATTGCCAACACAAAAATTTGCTTCAATCATTAATAGTCACCCGGCATATAACCTTGAACAATGGTAATACAGCTAGTTTGGTTATGTTTCTGATTAAACTGGAAGTGAAAAAAATTGTCATCGCTAAGTTCTTTTATTGTAATCAGATACTACATGGTATACATATTTAAAAAAAATCGTTTCGCTAATAACGAAGAACGAAGCTAATTGACAGTCCCAGGACTTTTTACGGACCCTGTATAAATAATTTTTTAATGAATATTTAGTGAAATTGATGATTAAACATAATGCTACCTATACTACTTATTTTTCTTCATGGATTAAAACGTGTGTCTTAAGTTAGTTAAACAGAAGTTCCCCCGCCCCTGAACTACAGTCAATTGAACTAATAGTTGAGTTTATTATTAGAAAAATTATAAATTTTTATTCAATTTTATTTTTTTATGGTATATTAAAATTTAAAATGGGGTGGTTTTTAAATTATAGATAAAGCAGCATGCTATGCTGTATCTTTTAAGTGAGATTTTCATTAATTATGAAATTGTGTGATGACGTCATCAACTTTTTAGTGGCGACAGATAATACCAGATTTGATAGGCACACTGTACTACCAATAGCAACAACACAAAAAAATAACTTAAATAAATATACTACTAGTATTATATCGACTTTGGTTTTCCGGAAATGATATCACCTTTTTCTTTTCAAATGGAATAAGACATATTTTTAAGTGTTGCATTTTTTTGTCATTGATTTAACATCTTTGTGGTGTGTATTTCGTTTACAACACGCTTTAAAATCATGTTGAAATTTAAAGAAAAATTAAGAAGATGACTTTGGTTTAATTTTTATAAACTCACATGACAAGTTTAAACAAAGTTATTAATTTTGGGGCCTACTTTTCACATAAATGTTTCCCAAACACCAATTAATTTTTCAAAAGCACAGAGGAATGAAAGAAACATCAAATTCTCCGCTACTATCTTCTTGGTTTTTATTTCCCGAGCGTAAGCTACGGAAAATATGTTTTGTAATCTAGTCCATCGGGCGACTCGATGTGTCATGACCCCTAGAGTACTAAAACGTAGGTCTCCTGTTTCCGCCTGTCTGTCTTGGCTGTTTGTATAACAACATTTTGCAATTTAATTTTTAATCGGTAAATCTTGCAAACGTGGAGCATGGTAAATTTTTAATCAAAATACATTTGTTTATCACCCCAAAAAATTGATGACGACATCTCAAAATTTTGACCAATAAATCGTATTTAAAATATGCAAATATGATGAGTCTATACTTGTGATTTATCATTGCATTCATATTTTTTATAATTGCGTATATAGGCCGACTCAAAAAAATTAATGAATGAGTTAATATATTTTATTGATTAAATCATTCTGTTTTCCCGAAAATTTTGGAATACAATATTGTTATTATTAATATTACACTGCACCCATCTAAGTGGATACACATGTCCTTGCAACAATGTTGATGATGACATCGCAAAATTTTGTGAAGAACAACACTCATTTGAAGGATACGCGTTATTAATTCGCCATTGCAAATTGCAGTCTTCTATGTTTTCAAGTAACTAAGGTATTAATGTGGAACATATATACTGAGGCGTCGTTATTTAAGATTTTTTAAAGCATTAAACCAAACGAGTTACGTATCAAGTACTATACTCTCCTGAAGTACAATGAAATATATCCAGCATTTTCGAATGGGCGCACCCTCAGAGGCGTCCGTGATCGTTTCTTTGTCATAGTGAACTTTTCTTCTTGCGATGGCTACCTGTACCTGTTTAGATTAGTACCTAACAGATTCATCTGCATTCGTACTAGCATGTTGACCAGTTCACTTAAGTTTACGTTTCCGTGTGTTATTGTTTGCGATTCTGAAGTGTGCATGTGACTGACAGTCCGTTGTCAGATTCTGATGACTCACCATGTTGAACTTAAAATAACCCATCTCTAACAACCCTTGTCCTTCAACACTATAATAGCAATGTGACGCTCAAGTGTTTATTTGTATTTATACATCGAAAGAATGTCACGTAGAAATTAGTTTGATTTGAATGAGTTTGACCTCTCAAAACACAGGACTAAAATTATGAATGAAACCACAATCGAACAAAATGTTCTGAATATTATAATTCTTATTTTATCATTATTATAGGTATAAAGACGTGCGTGTTCTTCACATTTTCGAGAAAATGGGGTGACTCATTCTTAATTTGACCAATAAAAATTTGTGACGATGTCATAACATGGGTAATACTAGTGACAGCACAAAAGACAAGTACTCACAGCATATTACCAGTGCAAGGAAAAACAACAAGGACACGTATATCGACTTGGATTGGTGGTTGTAATAATAAAAATAATAGTATTGTATTTCCAAAATTTTCTGAGTTAATCCATAAAGTAAATTGACTCATTCATTATTTTTTTGACCCACCTGTTTCAGCAAAACTAAAAAATGTGAATACAGTGATAAATCACAAGTAAAAACTCATCATATCTTGCAAATTTTGGGTAGAATTTATTCGGCAAAATTTTGAGATCAATTTTTTGGGGGGAATAAACAGATGTGTTTTGATTAACAATTCACCAGTCTTACAATAACATTAACACGTCTGCAAGATTTCAAAGTATTGATTTATTCAATAAAATAAGTTGACTGATTCATTTTTGGAATCACCCTGCATAAGCAATTCTAAAAAATGTTAATGAAATGATAAATTATTACAAGTATCACTCATCATACTTTGCACATTTAAGATGGCATTTATTCAGCAGAATTTTGAGGTGACGTCATCAATTTTTTAGGGGGGAAGAGTAACACATTTTGATCAAATTTTTACCATGCTTATGATAACTTTAAAAAATCTCCAAGATTTCAAAGCATTCGGTTTTGTAGTTCTTGATTAAATCAATAAAATAAATTCACGCATTCATTATTTTTTTTAGCCATCCTGTATATGCAAATCCAAAAAATATGAATGGAATGATAAATCACAAGTACAGACTCATCATATTTTGTACAGTTTAGATAGGATTTATTCGGCAAACTTTTGAGCTGACGTCATCAATTTTTTGGAGAGGACAAGTAAATATATTTTGATTAAAAATTTATCATGCTTATCATAACTTTAAAACATGTGCAAAATTTCAAGACATTCGGTTTTGCAGATTCACAATTGAATTGCAAACTGTTGTTTAATAATTTTGATTTTTTTTTTTCAAAAATCTGGACTTTTCGGGTAAAAACGCTATACAGGTGTAGAACTATGTTTTTTCATACAATTTAAAACCCATTTACTATGTGTAACTATGAAGTGACGTCATCACATTATTGGTGGGGATAATTAGACAAATTTTGGTTAGCATTTTAGCATCTACATGATATTCCTAATATAAATACAAAATTTGACAACAATCGGCCCAGTACTTTCGGAGATTATCTGTCTAATAAAAATCCGGGACGGCAGACAGACAGACAAAAACGGGAGACTTATTTCTTCGTACTCTAGGGGTCATGAAAGGTCGAGAAAACATAAAGGTAGAGGGTCGGTCGACGGACTCGATTGCAATACTTTCTTCGCTTACGCTCAGGAAGTAAAAATAAAAGAAATCCTATTATAATTTAAAAGAAGTTAAATCATCGTCCGAAAAAATCAAAATTGATATAATTCTACGCTAATATTCATTTTATAGATGTCTTTGTGTTAATTAACCATTCTAAAATTTAAATAACTGAGATATAATGATATAAACCCGTAAATTGCGACACGCGGTATATGGATTTATGATGTGCACGCGTCTACTATTTTCATAAATAATAGAAACTGAACGAACCGTTTCTTAGATTTTTTGAAGTCATTGTAAACTGAACCATTTCAAGCTTAAAACTTAATTTTTTAGAACATCTCCATAAGTAGTAGTATATTGTATACCAAGGCCAGAAAGTAAGGGTTTTCCGGGTTGTAAAAACAATATGGCCAGGGAGCGCAGGTGAGGCTGTCCGTTTCTTGAGACCCGGAAAATCAACTTCCCGCCGTAGTGCATACAATATTTTTTATCCTACACCAGAAAATGAAAAATATTCAACAAAAAAAAATTGCAGTACATATTATTCAAGTTAATTACATTAATTATTTGAAATATTAACATTAATATTCATTGGTTTGATATTTCAGTCTTTTTTTAAATAAGAGTTTTGCAAGTTTAGTATTCATGGAATTTCATTAATTTTCTTGGCTACATAGTCGATCTTATCCTTTCACGGCCCTCTTGACGCAAGAAAATCTTATTTTTTCTACAATCGCTATATAAAGCGGACATTTTTATTGTTATTTTAATTTCGAAATGACACGTTTTTAGACACAAGTGCGTAAAAGTGACATACGAGTGCATAATAGTATATTATGCTCAGAAATATTGTAAAAATACGGTTTCTTGTCCTCGTTGTGGTGGTAATCACGGTCTTAAGGATTGCAATTCAGATACAGATTCATTTACTTGTGTAAATTGTAATAATCTAAACATTAAAAATAAAAACAGTGAAATTAACGTTAACCACGCGGCCTGGGATTATAGCAAATGCGGGGCACACCAGCAAGTCCTCCAAAAAATAAAACAAGATTTATTTGGACTGCCAATATAGCAATCACGTGATGATTCCAGGGTAACTTCCTTGCGTCGTTCAAGTTCATCTAATCAATTTTTGTCAGATAATTCTGGCAATATCTGCATAAAAAATTCCAAAGTACTCTTTATTTACTATCAAAATGTTAGAGGCCTTAACACCAAATTAACTGATGTATACAATTCACTTGCTAGTTGTCACTATGATGTAGTTGCTTTTACTGAGACATTCTTGAGTGAGACTGTTCAAAATTCTGAAATCTCCGGTCCTAATTATGTTATTTATAGAAGTGACCGCAAATATTCTTCTCTTGATTGTGAAAGAGGAGGAGGTGTTCTTCTTGCTGTAGATTCAAATTTAAGATCTCACAAATATAAACTTGACAGTTTAAACTTTAGTGCGTTACCAGTAATTGATGTATTGGTTGTAAAAATTTGCATGGCTCATGGTACTCTTAATGTTATTGTAGTTTATGTTCCTCCAGCCCCAAGAGTTAGTGCCGGTGATGTAGAACTGTTTTTTGAACTTCTTTCCTCATTATGTTCATTACTAGGTAATAACATAATCATTCTTGGGGACTTCAATATACCAAGTTACTCTGCTTATTTAGTAAATTCTCAATTAAAAGATTCAAAAACTAATTCACTTCTTTACTTCTTAAATTTAACTAATTATCATCAATATAATTATATTGCAAATAATTACGATAGATTATTAGATCTAGTTTTATCAGATAAGCAGTGTGTAATTGTGAAAGCTAGTGACGTATTACTTAACGAAGACGCCCATCACCCGAGTTTAGAAATTGAAACAAACTGCCTCAAGTTGTGTCATGGTAAATATTTGTATAATGGCAATTTTAAAACCTATAATTTCAGAAAAGCTGATTTTTATCAGTTGTACAGCTTACTCCTGAACACAGACTGGTCCTTTATTACTAGCTGTACTGATGTAGACATTGCGTGCTCCTTTTTTTACTCCAAATTAAACAACATATTTGAGTTGTCAGTTCCTAAAAGCAGACGATTCAAAAAACGTCAGTACCCACCATGGTTTAATCGCCACATTATTCAAAAACTTAAGCTAAAATGGAAACTTTGGGCTATTTATAAACGTAGTAATGATGTTGAATCCTATAATAAATTCAAAAATTTAAGAGCTGAGATTAAAAATGAGATCAAACTGTCCCATATCGCATACATGCAAAACATCGAAAGCAATATTCCTTCTGATCCGAACCTTTTCTGGCAGTATATTAAGAGCTTTAAACAAGAAAATCTCATACCGAATTCGATGACGTACAACAATAAAATTATAAACGGTCCTATAAACATCGTTAATTCATTTGCTGACTTTTTTCAGCAATCTTTTATCCCATCTGATCCCTCTGGTGCAATTTTCTCCTATCACTGTACCTCAGTTTTTAGAAAATTTTTCAGTGAAGAAGAGGTTCTCCACATTCTGCAAAAGATGAAAAACAAAATGACATCTGGGCCTGACGGCATCCCGTCTTTTCTATTAAAGGATTGTGCAAGCGTCCTCGCTTTTCCATTAATGATTATCTTTAATCTTTCGATTAGTTCTGGAATATATCCTACCCTTTGGAAAGAGTCATACGTTTTTCCTGTCTTCAAAAAAGGAAACAAAAGCGAAATAGGAAATTATCGACCCATAACGTTGCTGTGTAACTTTTCTAAAGCATTTGAAACATTATTACATAATGCTATTGTTCATCATATTAAAACATATATTACCCCATTACAGCATGGCTTCTTCAGAGGTAGATCTATTGAGACTAATCTTTGTTGTTTCACTCAATTTGTTGCAGAATCATTTGATACTGAAGCCCAGGTTGATTGTATTTATACCGATTTCTCAAAGGCATTTGACAGATTAGACCACTTTAAGCTACTAAATAAATTAAGCTCTTTCGGTATATCAAATGTATTTATCAAATTATTCAAATCCTATTTAATTGGTAGAACGCAAACTGTCACTCTTAGTGGTTTCCACTCGGATCAAATACATGTCACCTCGGGGGTTCCACAAGGGTCAATTCTTGGGCCTTTGTTTTTCATTATGTTCATTAATGATATAGTATCTAATCTGGATTCTCAATGTCTTTTATATGCTGATGACCTGAAAGTATTTAGAAAAATATCATCTTTTTCAGACCACCTTAAACTTCAATCTGATTTAAGAAAAATTGAAGTAATGTGCCTCCAAGAAGGGCTTCCTCTAAATATTTCGAAGTGTGGTGTAATGACGTTCTCATTGAAACATAATAATAGCATTTATATGTACCATGTAAGTGACTCGGCGCTTCAACGGTTTGTCACAATTAAAGATTTGGGAATCATTTTTGATACAAAGTTATCATTTTCAGAACATTATGATTCAATAGTAGCATCAGCGCTAAAAGCTTTAGGATTCATAATTCGAAGCAGCAAGCATTTTCAGAACAACAAGACTCTCCTCTGTTTATACTTTGCATTTGTGAGATCAAAATTAGAATACGGTTGCACTATTTGGTCTCCCGGTTATAATACGCACTGCCTCAAAATAGAGAATTTACAACGCAAATTTTTAAAATTTCTCCACTTTAGAGCATTCGGTTTTTATCCGGATAGAGGTTTTCCTCATGATACTCTGCTATCCATTTTCTCAGTTCAGAGGTTAGAAATGAGACGTGTTATTTTGTCTTTATGTTTTCTCTTTAAGCTTGTAAATGGTAAAATTGATTCAGACGTACTATTGGGAAAATTGTCTTTCTTGGTACCTAGACTTAATACCAGAAATCCAGAATGTTTTTACGTTGAATTTTCAAGAATAAACGTACATATGTTTTCACCTATTGTCACTATGTGTCGTAACTATAATTTATACAGAAATCATTTTGACCTATTCAACAGCAGTATCCGCCAAATTAAAAGTTTGCGTTTATAATTTTGAATTAGATTTTCTCTCTTTTTTTTTTCTTAATTCTTTCCCATCCTTATAAATGGTTTATCTGTTAGGATGGCTAAATAATAATAATAATAATAATAATAATAATTATATACCAAGAGACTAAAGTGCACAATGTAATCCCGAAAGTGGAGATTAGTGCCCGAGCGGTACCGAGGGCAATAACCACTTGGGGGATTATATCGCACTTTAGTCTTGTGGTGTATACTATACATATACTATTTTTTCCCTCTCGGGACTATAGATACTCGATTTTAAACTGGAAGAAAATATTCGAAATTATCTATCATCAATCGCGATAGTAGGCCGTGTCGGGTAACCAAGGCTCTAGGTGTAAATAAGACGAGTCATTTTGAATTTTTCGATGTGCTTATATTAGCACTTTAAGTTAAAAAGTGTTTGGTTGTAATGGAAACACTTTTATCTCTAGGGTCAAAAAGAGCCACTTTAGTCCCGATTTACAGTGACTAAAATATCAATTTTGGTTCCGGGAGGGCAAAAAAGTATGTTAGTTCTCACTTTTACGCAGTGTTGTTGTAAGTAAACAATAATTTACAAAAACGTTTTATTTAGTATAAACATTTACAGTACAATTATTTAAATTAATAGTATTTCTATTTCTTCTTTGGAAAATGTTCTTGATTTTTTAGGTCAGTAACCCTCAGCTATTCTTTTCAAGAATGCGATAACGTTTGTGTATTTACTAATGTATAATTTTATTCACGTAAATTGTAGTTCGAAGCATTGAGTAGTTATTCCATAAAGTTGACGCTTTTAGAGTTAAGGATATTTCGAAAAAATATGCCAGAATCACTTTTTCAGAAATGCAGTACAGTTTTTTCTGATCATATCATTTGTTAAACTTATTGTAGGTTAGGTTGCTTCGTATACTTGTTTCGACTTTTTAGGAATTAATCTTGTTAGGGCGGCTTCAGCTGCTTGTTCAACGTCGGATGGGATTTCGGAATCACTCAATCCTGATGTTTTTATAATTATAGACACAATTTTATAATGTTTCCTTGCTTCTTTGATCGAATAAAACATTAAACTGCATTCACATTAAAATCGGCACTTTTTTTTTGTTGATAAACAATTTCTTACTAGACAACCAACATGTTTCATTTGTTACTAGTGCCGTACTTGAAGTTGTATCAATAAAAATCTAAATATTGCCAAGTCAAGCGTCAATTTTAAATTGTCAGAAGTGTCACTGGAAATGTTTATTTTTAAATCTTGCTGCGGTTGTAGAAAAAATCTTGTTTGCTACACGTGCGAAATGGGTCTTACGCCTCTCGCCGTAGGGGCTCGTTGGACAAAGTTCACGTCTAGTGTGTAAAACTACCATTTCGCAACTTATAGCAAAAATAGCTATTAACTTGGTGTAGAATAAAAACTTATTAACGAGCATAAAAATAACGCAACCACTTTATATTAAAATATATTTAGTATTCTTCCCTATATGAGATACAATCATATTTAACATTTTAGGATTCAAGAGGATAAAACCGTTTACTTTCCCCAAACGTCTAGATCCAGGTCCATCATTAAAGGAACGTTTAATATTACGCGAAAGAAAAAAAGAATTACTTAGACAATCTTCACCACCTCCAGATCCAAATTGGCTGGACTTTGAATCTGTAGCTGATAGATTTGACAAAATTGATCACGTAATAGATTTACATGGACATATTGTCGGAATGGGACTTAGTCCCGATCATAGGTACCTATACGTAAACAGCAGATCATGGCCTCAAGGATATAAAATATCAAATCCACTGGATCCGCCTCCAATTGCTCAAGAAATTGACATTCATGTAATAGATCTGGTAACTCTAAAGCAAGTAGGAACCATGCTTAGAGCTCATAAAGCATATACATCGAACAGTGAATGTTTTTTTATATTTTTAGACGTTTGTAATCAGTATGTTGCAAGGTAATGGTTTTTTCGTTACCTACAATTTTTTAATGTGTCATTGGTTTCAGTGGTGCCGAAGACAAACATGGTTATCTATGGGACAGACATTACGGCGTTTGTTTAGTTAAATATCCTCACGCAGACGTGGTCAATTCAGTCGCGTTTAATCCAAAAGATCCCGAAATGTTGGTGACAACGTCAGACGATCATACAATCAAAGTATGGAGATCTAGATCAAAAGTTAAAGAGTTAAATTTATTTGGTGGTGGAGCGAGTCTTCCAACAGGAATCGAGTTTAGAAAAAACCGTTCAAAAGATAGTAAGTTGAAGGTTCAAAGGTGTGGTAGAAGGACCTGAGTATTGCGTTCGTAATATTATATTTGTAAATATTTATTAATGTTTTGTAATTTAATCGTTTATCAATGCTGCATATTGACTTTCCTAGTTTTAACTTACTCTTGTCCCGTCCAGCTTCAAAAGGAATGTTTTTTACTAACATGTAATTTCCAAGTACCACTGTTAGGTGGTGTAAAATTGACAAATAAATGCTAAATATTACAGTTCATTTATTTTGTGGCAGTAATAATTAATATTTGCTGATGAATGGTCAAAATAACAAATACTGTTTTGTTTTTCTAATAATTTCATAAAATTTTACCAATCAAGACTACAAAATTCGTGTTGTTTATGATTTGGAAGATTTAAATCATAAATTATGTTACACCATAATTGGGAGGGTAAGAGTAAGGTGTTTCGTATTATGATACGTTTCCATGTACATTTCATATGCTCATCCTAAACTGTTTATACATTGTGCTATATCATACTGGGGAGAAGGCTATATTTTTTAAAAGAAGAGGTCAAACTAGTCTAGTAAACACGTGATATCATTTATAAATGTCTCCCTACATACGTATACAATTAAATATGATATAGGTCACATTTTTTCAGTCAATTTTGTAATAAAACGTACGTCATCTTGTTTAGCACATTTTCTTCGAAAATACTACAACTTTTATTTGGAACTTTTATGATCATGACATTACGTTCCAGAACTGGATCTTCCGTGGGTGTTTTTTTTTTTTATTACTTCCTGAGCGTAAGGTAAAGAAGTATTGTAATCGAGTCCATCGAGCGATTCGCTACTTTTATGTTTTCGCGACCCCTAGAATACCCACGAAAACATTCGTTTCCGTCTGTCTGTCTGCCGTCTGTCCACGTCTGTGTCGATTTATATTAGAGAGATAATCTTCTAACCTACTGGACCAATTGTTGTCAAATTTTGTGTATATATTAGAAATATCGTGTGGATGATAAAACTTTGACCAAAATTTGTCTAAACATCCCCACCACCAATGACGTCATCCTCAAAATTTACAGATTAAAAAAAAATTATCCGTTTACAATCCCCCTAAAAACTGATGACGTCATCTCCAAATTTTGCCAAATAAATCCCATCTAAAATGTGCAAAATGTTTACTTGTGATTTATCATTCCATTCATATTTTTTAGAGTTGCGTATACAAAGTGAAAAAGTTAATGACTGAGTCAATTGATTTATTGAATACATCAGGAACGGCTCACTCCATTGTCCTAAAAATTTGGGAATACAATACTGTCATTATTAGTATTACACTGCACCTATCCAAATTGATACAAGTGTTCTTGTGTTGGTGATGTCATCACAAAATTTTGTAAGGGAAAAACTCATTTGAAACATACGCGTAGCACGCTTCTCTACATTTATTTTAACATTACAAATATTTCTTTATTTTAAATTATAACTACATTATAAATTTTGTAATTTTTCGAAAAAGCTGGATATGTGTTGCACTTCAGGAGCGAGGGAATTTGTTTCGAAATAACCTTCGACCAATTTTTCTCTATGTGGCCTTTACCGGGCTCAGACTCGTTATCAGATTCATCTTGACAACCATTTTCATCAAAATTCGTAGGTTTTGTGTAAATGAATTCACTCGGAGAGTTGTTTTTTATATTTTGATTTTTCTTATTCATCTCTTCGTTATCTACTACTTCAGTGGTCCATTGAACTTACTTGTCATTCTTAGGTTTTCTAAATCTTAATTTGAGTGCAGGTATCTCATGGTCTTGCAATAATAATGCAATAAAAAATGAAAGTGAGTAATTAATGTAAAACTGTAAAAATATGAAAATAATACAATCACTCTTACATCTCTTTAAATCCAAATAAACATTTAGGAAACAGATTAATAATTTCCACAATTATAGTAGATATATGCTCCATTACATTTATCAAACCAATTTCTTTAATATGAGGATCATCAAAAATTGACTACAGCGTATTAACAGGGCCATTGGGAAATGATCCGCCTTCAAAAATCTTTTCCCATTCTTTCTTCGTCTTACTAGCTATAATGGATCTTAGTTGATTAGTTTTAAACTTTTCAGTGTCTGCAAGATATTGTCTGTCTATTCTTTTACACAGGTCTTTGAATTGTAAATCTGATCCGGCACCTAAAGTGAAGTGCCCATCTTTTGTCGGAAATACATCGCAGGGGACTATACTTTCATAGACCGCACCCCACCATGATGCTTCTTTTCCAGTGTTTAAATAATTTCAGTTTGAAAATATGTGCTAAAATGAATCCATAATCATGTTGATATGTCAGTCATTGGAACATCAGCTTTGTATGGTTCTTCACATTTTGGTCTATATGTATATAGGTACGCAAAAACCATCGACGCTGTTACTACATCATAGTCTCGTTTGGACCGGTATGGACTCTCAGGCCCGAAGCCCGTTATCAAGAGAGTGAAGTAACTTGGCTAAGCTGTTGAATCAATTCTCGTTCGCGCAGTTTATCAGGTACGTAATTTTGAATTGGTACTGTGATAACGTAAACATCCTACCAAAATCAGACGTGTACAAAATTACACAACCTTACTTTTTTATGGCGGAATGCGTTCAAATGCAAAGTGGTGGCATTCTGAAAAACCCTCTAGCTTACAAAAATAAAATGAAATCAAATGTTACGAATCAGTGCAATTATTTGAATATTAGGTACAAATTTACACATGAAAAGACAAAAAAAAATTAAATAAAAGTAACTGGGTGCAAATACTCCTTTCACCTTACGTTACGTTGCACTGCTCATCCTCTCGGTGAAAAGCTGTTACATAAGTGATCGCATCATCCACTTCTTTGCGGACTACCAGGCCAAAGGGCGAGCGCACTCCACGAAGAAGTAGGTACCCCAGCGGCATTCACAAAGAAAAAAAAAAGTTTACGATACAAACTTGCGTTAAAATTCCCCCTGTTAACATCGCCGCATTGACCGAGGAACTTCACCTCCTTTATTTTGTTACTGATTTTTTTTTTATGAAGTTACAGTGGCTGCCAAAATAAAGTAGGACATTTTTCTTTCCCCAGTGTCAATTTCAAATTTGTATTGACGTTTAAATGTCATTGTTAATGAATACCTATCAACTGAGTCGAGTTTATTCAATTAAAATTCTTGAAAAAACCCTTTCAAGAGTGGTGTCCTACTTTATTTTGGCCGTCACTGCAAGTTGGGAACAAATCAAAACTGTCCGAATTTGAATCTGAAATTTGTATTCCCGAAATTCTGACGATGAAATGAATTATTGGAACTGCAAAGCTAACAAATTTCTGTTAGCCCACCCCATGGTAAGATTTCTAAACAACAAAGAATTTACGTGGTGTTAATCATGTATGAATTCAAGTTATTGACTAAATCAAAATACATACACAGATTAACTCGTGGACTGAAACTCCATAAAACAAACAAAACATATTCGATACGAACAAAATCAAAATAAGGTGGCCTCTGAAACGTTCGGCATACTACAAGAATAAATGTTCGAATTCAAGCCGCAGTAAGAAAATATTAAAGTCCTCCCGTTTGTCGAGTCCACGAGGATATTAATTTGACTGGCAGATATTTTAAGGTCCTTTATCTGAAAAGTTTAAATGCCATAAATGAATAAAATTTCAACCTCTAGTTACGAAGGGTGGATGATGTAATAACTTAAGTAAAAACATCCAGTAACTTTGCATTTTGTTATAAACAAAAGAGTGAAATCTGAATAAACAAAATGCGTTTAAATGCAAAGTGGCGAACCCCAAGGTTGAAACAGCGCCTCTCAATCAAACACAATGTATGGAGGGCGCAAAGATCATTTATTCCTCTACTCTGTAAAGATAAAAATAATTGTGAAATAAGTCCAACTTCAAGTAAGTGGATTCCCTGTTGAGTTTCGAGTGTGAGAGAGACACAGAGCGAGAGATTTCGATAGAAACAACTTTATTCCCTAAAGGTTCGTGCAAAACTGAAAATCAGCTAACCAGCACCTTGCGTACATGCGCCATAGAAATGGTCAAATACGCAACAAAAGAATTTGTTGTCCAACATTCCCCAATTGAAAAATTCTATCCCGCCTTTAATAGGGAAATTCGAGTGAACTGGTGAGAGCCATAAATAAGTATTTCTTACCACTGTACTACTGTCCATCTTGTTATCGTCAATAAAATTTTATAGGGTAGAATGAAATTTCCAAAACTATACTAGGCAAACTTGAACAAAAATTCCATTAATATTTTTTGGATTTGCATATACAGGATGACTCAAAAAAATTATTGAATGGCTGAATTTATTTAACTGATTTAATCAGGAACTACAAAACCGAATGCTTTGAAATCTTGGAGATGTTTTACAGTTATCATCGCCCCCTAAAAAATTGATGACCTCACCTCAAAATTTTGCTGAATAACTCATATCCTAAATGTGCAAAGTATGATGAGACAATACTTGTGATTTATCATTCCATTCATTTTTTTAGATTTGCTTAACAGGTCGCTCAAAAAAATTAATGAATGAGTCAATTTATTTAATTGATTAAATCAGGATTAATTCACTCCATTTTCCCGAAAATTTGGAGATACAACACTGTTATTATTAGTATTATATTGCATGTAATAAAATAAAATGTAATAAGAAAAAAAAACATAATAGGCATGCAGTCGTCATGTTTCCGACAGCGAGGGAAGTACTGTCTAAACTTTTTAGACCAATTTTTTAGACTTCAAATAGGTGTTTATCTTCTGGAGATATTAATTGCACATAACGTGTAACTACATCTAATGCCGAAAGCGCCTCTTGTGTTGTCGGTAAATTACCTTTTCTTCGTTATTTCCATCAACTTCACCATCACTTTCTTCGACTCTTTCCTTATATTCCTCTTGCACAAAAAGCATTATTTCCCTGTCACTGGGAAATTCAGCGATTTGGACATTGTAATAACCCAAACTTCCCGCCTTAAATTTACACTTGAAAAAGTTTGAAAGGCGCGCGAAAAATTCAAAAATTCGAAATTTGGCCTTGGCTGTAATCGTCAAAATGGAAACCTACGTTGTGTGTTTTTTTTTTTAAGTGGCGGGAAGACGTTCTTTCACACAAGTGAGCATACACTGCGTGCGAGTAGAGCGCGCAAGAAATAATATACACAATTTTTGGGAGGGGAGCTAGATTCGCACCCCTCCCTAGGAGGAAAAGAAGCGACGAGTGAAGGTGACTCGGACGTGCTCTTCTGACAGCCCAGGAGGGCCGAGTCGCCACCGCTTTTCATCTCCAAAAACCCCCTAGGATTTTATTCACCCACATATTACATTTCAAATGAAACACCTTAAAAATATGAAAGAAAAAACACCCGCGAATTGACAGACATACACATATGAAAACCAGACAAGTACAAAAACCCTACCCTAATGTTTAAAATCAATGCAAATGTTTGAATACCACAAATTTAATAGAAACAAAGCAAAATCTGAATTAAAGTAACTGGATGCAAATACAAAATTTAAAATCATGGCAGTTGACAAGAGCACCACAAAAAAATACCCATAGAATAACCGGAGTTTGGGGCTCCTGGCTCGGGCTGGTCTCTCCCGCGACGGTGATTCTATCTATCGCAAGCAATACCGCTCGGCACCCCTCTATCTAACGAAGAGACGTACCGCGCTAACCAGGTCGTTTCGGTCGAAAACTGTTGGTTGGAATGTCAAGCCTATAAATAATCTGATAGCTTCACATCGTCCAGACTTTTCTCACTGACTCTATGCAAAGCCTGCACCCCTTATGCAGATGGCGCGACAAATCCCGCTAGTCCCCACTAGGAGCCGCGCCCTATGCTTCTGCTACGTGTTTCGGTGTTATTTAACCTCAGTTCCATTTTTAAATGTTCAATTTCTTATGACTCTAATATTGTCGACAACTGAATAAGTGTTAAAGTTTCAAAAGGGTAATAAACGACATTTAAATTCGCTATACAATCTTGTGAAATTTTAAACAACAAATAATTCTTATGTGAGATTAAAATGGGACATCAGATAATTTATACGATGGAAACATTCATCAACAAAATATTTGCAAAACAAAACTAGCAAAGATTTATAAAAACAAAAGATCTATTAGTGTGAAGTAGACTTGTAGAGATAAAAATATTATTTGAGGTTAAAACTACAGAGCATGAAATTTACGTTCAATTAAAATTATACAACAAAAAAAATTACTGAAGTTAAAATTGTGAGATTAGAGAAATATTGCAAACTTAACAAAATTTACATGAGATTAATACTTGCCACACTTTATCAATGATTCAAACTAAGAGTTTACATTCTGTCAAATTATGTCATGTTCTAAGAGATTGGTTACTTCAAAAAACAATTTACTTTGAGAGTTTAGAATACCACGAACTGTTACCCCAACAAAACATAATAAATAAACACAAAAATATCCAGTCGTCGTTGCGAGGAAAAAGCGGCTCGGTGATATAAATTTTAGTATTGCGAGGAAATACCTCGACGATGTAAATTTTAACGTTGTGAGGAAACGCCTCGATGATGTAAATTTTAACGTTGCGAGGAAACGCCTCGATGATGTAAATTTTAACGTTGCGAGGAAATACCTCGATGGTGTAAAATTTAACGTTGCGAGGAAAATGCGTCTCGGTGATGTAATCAATCTTTAGCATTGCGAGGACATGCCTCAGTGATGTAATCATGATAACGATGAAAATAACGATGATAACCGTCTAAGGGAAGAAATTATTTTAACCTCCCCATCAGTTCACGGTATGAATGATTTAATTTAACTGCCGTAAATGAATTATTAGCAATCTTGTGTGAAGAATTAAGAAGTGTTATAATGTAACACTTACGTATATGCATAACAAGTAACCGAGTTTATTTTTCTTTTCTCGACGAAATATTACTCGTTATACTCGATTGTTCGCTATATCGGAGCTCGCTATATCCGACTGTTTTAACGGAACTTTAAAATTTACTCGTTACAACCGACCGCTGGTACAACGCCTATGGGTTTTCTCGAGGGCTTTCTAGTATGTGAGTGACTCATCATCGGTGACGACAACCGGACGGCGTTCGCATAAAGAAACGCCCGGAGCGGATTGTCGCAAGTCTCGATGGCGGGCTCCAGAAAAACCTTGAAGCGACGTCCGGAACCATCTTGGATGATTGGATCAGGAACAGGATTCATTCAGTCAACGAGTCGAGTCTAGTCGGTGTTGAGAGAAATCGGGTCTAGTCAAACTCAAATCGATTCCAGTCGAGTTGGAATTATTTCGTGCATAATCGCTGTATAGTTAGTCGTGTAAACTAGTTCTACTGAGAAATAAATTGTTGAGTTTTACCCACGCCGGTTTTAATTACCGATCAACATAACAATATCTAACAAAATTTATAAATCCTGTAAACATGTTTCACTACCAGCTAATCTATTCCTATTTTCTTGTATTTATATGTTATTTACTATGATTGGAAAAAAGTCGCCCCATGCAACACAATATTTCTATTTTAATGCAGGTTGTTATAGTTTCTTAATTATTTTTAATGTCAAAGTCATTACCGCTAACATATCGGGGCACGTTTGGGGGTGAGTCTGTAGTATTTAATGAATCTGTTATTTTTTTATAATTAAACTTAATATCAATAAATTAAAAGGTGGTAAAACACCTGACACATAAAATCATCTGTGTCGTGATAAAGCTAGCAGGATCACCTGCAGTGAATACTTTTCAGTGGCAAAATTTTAATAGCCAGGAAACTGCACCATAATTAGTATGTTACAATGATTGTGTATTGCTATACCTATGTTTGTGACGTATACAGTAGTGTGGTTATTTATGATATCTGTGTAATAATATAGTGTTTGCAAAATCAGTTACACAGTAACGTGTGCTTTGTCTTTTAATATCTATTACCTACTTTAATCGACTTGTTGGAGTTTTTTTTTTTTTTTTCATTGGCGTAGAGTCAGAATATATGAGATCGGACAATGCAATTTGTCCATGGTTACTGCAATTCCATAATTTATATTTCAATATATTTTAAATGATTCATATGACCTCATGAATTGATTTTTTAGATAGAACGAAGTGAAAAAATGGCCAAAATGGAAGATGAGTATTATTTTACTGTAGTAGATTACACCCTTTTTGTGGTACTTTTGTTTCTTTCGGCATTAACAGGAGTATACATTGCTTTTAAGCATAAACTGGAAAGAAAACGAAAACGTGAAGACGTGAAAGAATATTTAACCGGTAACAGAGATCTCAAGCCTTTTCCAGTGGCAATGTCGTTAATTGCAAGGTAAGTTGAATTTTATTTGTAATGCGAGTCATACGCTTAAATCATTTTAGTTACATATCGGGAGTTACTATGTTGGGAACTCCTGCAGAAATGTATAATTTTGGAGCTCAATACTGGCTCGTAGTGGTCGCAATGAGTTTCAGCGGCGCAGTGGTGGCTTTCGTATATTTACCAGTGTTTACAAAATTGCGAGTTAGCTCTTCATATGAGGTAATTATATACTGAGTTCTATTAAAATCCGAACACCTTAAATTAGTTGACTGATAAAACTGAAAGTTTCACCAAATATATAAATCGAACCAAATAAATGACAGGCCTAAAACTTGTGAAATTTATTCAATAATGTGTGGATCCACCGTGATTTCTAATGCACTCATTTACTCGGCGAGGCTTGCTTGAAAGAAGATGGTTTATGGTATCCTGTGCGATCTCGTCCGAAGGTTTCTGAAGCCGCGTACAAAGGTCGTTTAAATTATTCGCGGAATGCTGCAAGTTACCTAGACGTGTGCTCATAATATTCCACACATGTTCGATTGGTGACAAATCTGGTGAACGAGCAGACCAGGGGAGAACTTCAACATTATGTTGTTGAAGGTACTCTGTTGTGACTCTTGCCGTATGTGGGCGTGCATTGTCTTGCTGAAATAGGGGTCGATCTAACCCTCTGAGGTAAGGAACTGTAATCGTCTTCAGTACTGTATCGATGTATCCTCTTGCATTCAAATTTCCGCGCATGAAAACTACAGGGGATCTGCTACCCTGCGTTATTGCCAGCCAGAGCTGTATTGCGTTCAACAACGAAATTCAAATTTCGGCGTTTTCCACGTAATTGCCTCACCGTCTTACGTGAGCCCAAACACTACCCGATTCCATTCATGTTCCCAATTTGCTCGCTCGTTGCATCATTGCAACCTACGAGCACGATGTCTTGGTGTCAATGGGAGGTAAAGAAATGGTCCATCTGAACGTAACCCAAACGACCTTATTCGGCGATAAACTGATGACATGGAGATCCTATGCTCCAACGCATCCATCCAATCAGTTGCAATTGCATGAATGGTAGAACGTCTGTCTCGTAGGACAGCAATTCGTAGATGACGATCTTCGCGTGTTGACGTTCTTTGAGGACGACCAGATCCACGAATTCGCTCATGTACTCCTTCCTCAGACCACCACCTCCAACATTGCAACACCGTTGACACACTACGGCCTATACGGTCCGCAATTTGCCGTATTGAGAAACCGGCTTCTCTCATGCCTTTTTCAAATTCACTCAATTGATGAAAATGAACCGGCTCACGACGTCTTGGCATTTTTCACTTTGTTTTCTACGCGATAGCCCTAAAATTTTCTACACAACTGACACAAATCAACTAGCAAAGCAAAATTCTGCTAGACGAAACGTTGTTTTCAAAAGGTAAAAAGGGTAAGATAACGTTAATGGTTTTTGTTGAAATTTTAATCATTTTTTCCATGACTGTCCTCATATTGAATCCGATAATATGAACATAATAGCCCAACTCCTTCAAGGTATATGTATATAACTGAACAAATTTATTAACCCTATATATATATATTAAATTAGATGAAATTCCAGCAAAGAAATCTACCTTCCGACATTTATGAATAATAGCTAAATGAAAACTTTAGCAAAACTGGTTTACTATATATATGTTACAGTCATGTTAAAAAGAGGCACTAAAATGATTTGGTTATCCGTACTATTTAACTTTTTTTTTTTGTAATAATGGTAATGTCTGGGCGCTGCGTTTTCAGGAAAGTAATAATATACACGGTGATTTCGAAATATGTGCAAAAAAAATGGGGAATGGCTCACAATAAGATTATGTGTAAATTTCACGTTTCTAAGTGGCAGTAATGTTTGGAAAAAATGATTTGAAATTAAAGATAAATTGTTATACTGGTAGTGTTTCGTGACCTACATAATTACTACAATGAATGACACAGGGCGATTAGACTTAAAAACCACAAAAAAAGGTGCACTGATAAGGAACTTGCAAAAAGACGATACGAGCAGTCAGTCATGTAGCAGTTTATTACTATCGCTTGATGTGTTTGGTTATGTTTGACAATGGTAAATTTTACCAATTCTGAGCGTGTTGACATTCATGGCCGCGAATTGTGGATCGAACACTTTCCAAATCGCGCAATACGTGTTCAGTGGTACAACGTCTCGGAAATCATGGTACCTTCGAACTTCAAACTCACGATCGTGGCCATAGTAGGACCGAAAGAATACTGCAAGCTGAAGAACAAATTTTTGAACGCGACGAAAAAGAGCCCGACATCAGCATTCCCCGACTTGCAGCTGAAGTTGGAGTTTCACAGTTTGTAGTGCATCGTACATTAAAAGAACAAGGCCACATCCATACCGTGTTCAGAAAGTGCAAGGTTTCGAGCCCGCTGATTGTTCACGTTGTGTAATTTACTGCAAATGGTTGTTACCGCAGTTTCGTGAACGCCCTAACTTTTTAAAATGCATTTTGTTTACGGATGAAGCAGGATTCACTCGCAATGCTGTTTTCTACAGCCACAACACTCTGATTTGGTCCGATGAAAACAACATTTTCAACCTTTCTTATAAAAAGGTAGTAGCATTCTACGTTGCTCTTATTTTTGTTCCATTAAACAATGTGGAATCGTTGTGACAAGGACTAAACATCCGTCAGAATAAAAAGTCGATCATCATGAAGCATTACCAAAAATCGGTCCTTCTCAGACCCACCATTT
The DNA here is from genome assembly GCF_036711695.1 of Zophobas morio. Taxonomy (NCBI): domain Eukaryota; kingdom Metazoa; phylum Arthropoda; class Insecta; order Coleoptera; family Tenebrionidae; genus Zophobas; species Zophobas morio. Next base: position 14,450,822 of record NW_026972122.1, read on the forward strand.
GTTTCTACAACGAATAATAATCTTTCGCACTGACCTTTAACCATGAATGATAAGCAGCAAAAAGTCGGTTTTACTTTTATTTGAAACTGAAAGTGTTTATATCGTTTTTATTCGAACGTTTTTCCACCTCTATGTACAAGGTGGATCAGTGACTTCGTATCGGGGGTGGTTAATGGGGGTTTTACCCCATTCGATTTTTAATTTGTTTTTTCAATATTTCCACACTACTACGTTACGTGATGCCGTGCTTATTGCATATATTTCGAAATCACCCTGTATGTATCTAACTCCAGATGTTTTCGCTGCAATCTTCTATCATTTATTTATATGAATGATGAATGAGACTAATATATCAAACAATACTGCTGTCTTAACCGATGCTATTCGTAAAAAAAGCTGAGAGGTTCGACTTGCGTTTCTGCCCCATATACCATCGATACTTTGTCACCTGTCAAATGGTTGATTTCATGGAAATTGTCACCGGGCACACCGGTGGCGGTTGGGGCCCTAACAAACGCGTGCGTAGTCCAGGTGGTACGTGTAGGCGGACCAACACTCTCTGTCACCTGTCTCATAGGTATAAAAACTCGCCCATGGTATAGAATGCGTGTTGTTGTTGTTCCTCTGGTGTGGTTTGAACGGCGTTGTGGTTCATGTCCCAATGCCCTATGTGCATGATTTCTCGTAATTGCATCGTCTGCGCAGATTAAACAGGCCCTAGGGGATTTTTCGTCCCATGGTTTCCCTGGAGATTCTTACGGGAACACCCTCATTAGCTTCTTGAACTCTTGATTTCTCCTCTCGGTAGGATTGGCTCATGGATGGAAGACGACTTTTCTCCAGTGGCGGGTTTTCCACCGCTTGCCGGTTCCTTAGAACACGTAAAAAATGACTTGGACGCCATTGTAAGATATCAAGCTTTGTGAGTGCTACCCGCTGAACATCTCGTCCTCTCGTAGGCGAATGTTGGCTTTGGCCATAGCACAGACAAGGCAGCGTTGTGCGTGTTTCTTAACGTCCCCATCAAATTATATTTTATTATTTTTCGAAGAAGCTGTATTTGTTCGATTGTACTTCAGAGGCAACGGAAGTTCTGTACAAATAACCTGTGACACCCATATATCCAATCATTCTGTGACATGTAAACAAAATTTAAAAACTCGCGAAAAATTCAAAATCCAAAAATTTAAAACAAAAAAAAAATAGAAGTTCATTTCGACGGAACTTTGCTCATTTTTGAAGTACACTAACAAATCCTGCTTCTTTGAAAAAAGATAAAATTTAATTTTGCGATTTTTTATAATGATAATCTCTATAAAGTAAAAAACATATGAATGCATTGGTAAAGAGAAGATAGAATTTTATTACGAATTTACCATGCTTACGATAACTTTAAAACGTTTGCAAAATTTCAGGGCCTTGGCAATTAAATTGTAAAATGTTGATACATATGTATATGACTTTTTCCAAAAATCTTGATATTTGCGGTAAAAATTCAACACGGTTTCATAAACCACAAGTACAGGAGTATGTTATTTTATAAAATCTAAAACAACATTTGCCATTGTAAAATTTAAAGATTTTATTATTGGTGGGGATGATAAGAAAAATTCGACAACAATCAGTAGGGTGGTTTCGAAGATTCTTGGTCTAGTAAAATTGGACCCAGACGATAGACGGCAGACGGCAGACGGCAGACAGACAGACATTTGGACGGAAACGGTATATCTATTTATATTTGGCTGTTGTATAAAACAGTTGCTTTACTTGGTTAATGTGACACCAATAAACGCCGTTTTAAATGGCAAAATTGAATAAAATTCTTTTACAACAAAATTCAATAGACAATTTTATTGCAAATATGAAATTATTATTGTTTGAAATTGTTAAAGTATGATCCATCAGTGAATTCATAAAAAATCTGCACAACAATCTATCAAAAAATACTGAGAGTGTCATTGAAGAAGATTGAATGTCATAGACTGAAACAAATGAACACTAAAAATATATTTTTTTAATGAGATCTAGTTTATTTAAAACGTTTTAATTTAACATATTACACAATATTGTACGCTAAAAAATGAGACAGCTACGGATCAGGGCTTTTTTACGAACACACGACATAATGTTAGAAAATCACTTAACGCCTCTGATATAATGGCATTGTAAGCAAAAATTCAATGTTTTCCCATCCCAATTAGTGAAACTGCAAATAAGTGATTTACTTTCCGACACAGTGCTATTATTCATTATTCATTAAAACATTAATACATATATGTTTTTAGTATCTGGAATTAAGATTTAATGAGCATTTGCGAACAATAGCTTCAGTCTTTTTTCTGATTGACGAGGTAAGTTTCATGCCATAAAGAAAGTAATTAATGTTGTTACTACAAATTCTCTGCAGATATTGTTTTTACCCACACTGGTCTATGTTCCATCGTTGGCCCTTAGCCAAGGTGTGTATCAGTTTTAGATTGAAGGTTTTTTTTTTGCTGACAACATTCTAGTATCAGGTGTTAATCATCATGTAGTTGGAATAATATCATGTGCGGTTTGTGTATTTTACACACTTCTGGTGAGTCAAAAATTTGAATTGCCATCAAATAAAACATATTATATCTTCCTTCTTTGTAGGGTGGACTACGAGCAGTGATCTATACGGACACCTGGCAAACAGCTTTAATGTTCGTTGCCGATATAGTTATTGTTGTACACGGAGTTGTTGCAGTCGGTGGTTTTAAACCTATAATTGACATCGGCCTCGAAGGTGAACGAATACAAGCTATCGAGTAAGTGAATTATAAACATATAGGGTATATATTCTCATAATCTACTTATTTCAGTTTCTATCCTAGCATGTATAAGCGCTACAATATATATGTTATTTTGATTGGGGGGTTTACGTATTGGACATCTTTCAATTCCTGCAATCAGACCATGGTTCAAAGATATTTGTCTTTGCCAAACGATAAACAAGCTCAATTGTATGCTTTTTTCTGCGACTTACGTATAATTGTTAGAATGATTTCATTTCAGGTCTGTTGGAATATTTACTTTTGGTGTTGTATTTTTTATATCTTTGTGTTGCTTTGCTGGACTCGTAGTATACACCTTCTACCACGACTGCGATCCTCTTACTTCAGGGCGCATTGTAAAAAGCGATCAGATACTTCCTTTATTTGTAGTAGAATCTTCAGGATATTTAAGCGGTATGCCAGGGTTATTTATTGCTGGTGTTTATGGTGCAGGTTTAAGGTAAAATATGTTTTTCATTTTAAATATTTATATGTTGAAAAATCATTTTCAGTACATTATCGGTAGTCCTCAACTCTGCCGCTATTGTTATATTAGAAGATCTAGTTCAAGGGGCATTTCATATCAGAATGAAAGAGGAAATAGTAAAACCCATTTCTAAAGTTATTATTTTTATAGTAGGCGTTATTACTTATTCTATGGTTTTTGTTATAGAAAACTTGGGCGGAATTTTTGAGGTAAATGATAATGTTTAAATCATTTAAAAGTGCGTACCATATAGTCAAGCAGGTAAAACATGTATAAGCTGACCCCAGAGTATGAAATAGGTATCCCTTTTTTCTGTTTGTCCGTCGTCTGTGTTGATTTTTATTGGACAGATAATTTCAAAAACTATAGGACCGATTGTTGTCAAATTTTTTATTTGTGTTATGAATATCGTATAGGTGATAAAAAAAATCACAATTGTATAACAATATTTTCCGATTTAACTTTGAAACTGCAGAACCAAATGCTCTGAAACCTTGTAAATATGTTAGGGTTAAAATAAGCAAGCTAATCAAAAGTTATCTGTTTAGTCCCTCCCAAAAAATTGATGACGTCATATAAAAATTTTCCCCAATAAATCGTATCTAAAATATGCAGAATAAGTCTATACTTGTGGTATATGAATACGTTCATATTTTCTAGAAATGCTTGTACGAGGTAACTAAAAAAATAATGAACGAGACAATTTATTTTATAGATCGAGTCAAGAACAAACTTTGAAATATACGCACAACATGCCTTTCTTATTGGTATTTTAACAGGTCACACATATATTTTGTTTTCAGCTACACGGGTTATCATAATAAAATAAAATTGGCAAAATGAAATTTTCGATTTTCTCGAAGAAGCTGCTTTTGTTCGCCTGTACGTCAGGGGTTAGGGAAGTTCTGTCTAAATAACATACTAATTCATTTCTACTGCAATTCTGTTTCTGTATACTGATCAAAAACTTATTAATAGATAGTCATTATAGATTCTGTCATTTTGAAATTTTAATTATGCTTTAAAATTATTGTGAAGATGGTAAAATTCCAATCAGAAACCTTTCTTTCCAAAGAATCGTAAAATATCATTAAGTTAATACCTTTTAAAATCTTCAGCGTTACGTATTTATTCACCTCTGATTAAAATTCCTATGTTTCACGTTGTCTACGGACTATCCTAAAACATCAAATTTCAATAATAAAATTTCACAATTCAACTCAGAGATGACATTGACGAAAATTTTTTATTCATTCTGTGGCGGCACAATAACACGTGGGTAAAGCAGAGTAAAGATAAGTTGTCTTGTGGTGTAGCGGTTAGCATACCAGCCCGGATTGCTTGGAGACGTGGGTTCGAATCCCACCGAGGCACAACATTTTTCTCTGCTTTCCCAACATTGGTGACCACCGACAGGCAACGCGCACGCAACATCCTTCTGCCACCGCCCTGTGCCCGCTGTGTTCGGGGTCCGCAGCACCGCCAGGGTTCGAACGACGAACGTAAGAGTGGCAGGAGCGACGCCAGCAACCATCTCCTTCGCACCCCAGCACGACCGCGCGCTGTGTCGCTGGGGGGGGGAGTACTGTGGCGGCACAATAACACGTGGGTAAAGCAGAGTAAAGATAAGTTGTCTTGTGATGTAGCGGTTAGCATACCAGCCCGGATTGCTTGGAGACGTGGGTTCGAATCCCACCGAGGCACAACATTTTTCTCTGCTTTCCCAACAATTCCTTCCAGAGAGTTGATGACGTCATATCAAAACAGAATATAAGTAATAAAGTATATATATATTGTTTTATTAATGTGTTAGCATATCTTCAAAATATTAGTCATATCTATGTTCAGTATACATTTGACAGAAAATTATCAAATATTTTTATAGAACCTGAGATACATCTGATATTGATAATGCTTCAGCAGATTTCAAAGTTTTGTTTAATAATGGTGTATTTAACTTAAAAATTCGTTTAAACTATTTAGACAGTATTTTTTTCTAAAATGTTATCATTGTATAGGTCAGGACTTTTTTTCATGAAAATTTCCATGACGCCAACATGTATAAATGATTACAAAAAAACTGACGAAGGTTATTTCAACACGACTTCCTTCACAATTCAGTAAGTCCCGTTTCTTTGAAAAATTCTAGAATTTGATTTTGCGAACTTTTATTAAAAAATAAACATATAATGCCCTAACTAACACTGTAAGAAACTAAACGATCCTGTGTAATTTTTTATATCCTATACATGTTTTTGTGTCTGTCTACGACAACTACTAACTTTTTTTAAGCGACACCATAAATATGTTTTTTTAATTTTTTTCAGAGCTTGTTTTTCTGAATTCATTAATGTATTTCACTCTACCACTGCCTTTGACTCGACCGATTATGTTACGAAAACACACTCTGTTAACTTGATTATATTTGGTCTGGCGCGGAGTGCACTTCTCCAGCCATGATAGAACACGGATTCGCAATTGCTTCAAAAATAGTTTTAAGTTAGTTTAAGTTGAAAAGTTTCGATCAACATTTAAGCAATCACACGTATGTCAATTCCAACACGTGCCATGTAATATTAATAATAAAACAATGTGTCTAACACATACCAATTTGAATAGGTATAGTCTACTATAATAACGGTACTGTATTCTCAAAATTTCAGAAAAATAGGATAAACCGCCGGCATTGATCTACTCTTATCTTCGAAGCGAGCGCGCTATCGCTAGACCATGGCTTTGCTTATGGAGGTTCGTATTGTCTGTCTAGAAAAGACGGATTAAAGATTAAAAAATATTATAATAAACAAAATCAAGGAGATTCATAAACCACAAGTACAGGACTTAATAGTTATTTATGTTACAAGTGTTGAAAACGGTCCATTGCATTACGAACGGGAATACGGCGCGAGACGCAGTCGAGCGCTGTATGTAAGTGAGTAATGCAATGGAGTTTTCACACGAGTATCATACAATATTTTTTGCGCTGCCTTTTTGAAAAAAGAACATTTTTCAATCGCTAAAAGAATAAATATTACTGAACCGAAATTATGTTGGTATTGAATTTATTACCAAATACGTCAAATACCAATCTGTCAATTTGTCCGGGCAAAATTTGGAATTTCAAAGTTGAAATGAAAAATCGTGCACGTATTCAGAAAATTGCAGATAAAGCAATTGCAAATTTGTTGCCTGCAAAATCCGCAGGTCCATATGAAGCCGAATATCAAAAATTCATCAAGTGGTGCGAAGAAAATAAAATACGCGAATTTTCTAAAACGACGCTCGTGGTTTATTTCCAAATTAAGTCAGAAATTATGAAAGCCTCCACACTGTGGACAATATATTCAGTTCTGAAAAGTCCTCTTGGCATGAAACATAACATAAATCATTCGAAATTTTATAAATTAACAGCGTTTTTAAAGCGGCAGAATGACACAAGCCCAAGAAGTCTGAAATACTTACCAGTGGACACATTTTTATTTGCGGCTCCAGATCAGAGAGAATCTTGTGAATATGATTCAGCGTGAGGTTGCGAATAACGTCAAGTTTAAACGGTTTTTTAATTAACCAGAAGTACTAACAAACAGTAATAACATAATAGTTGTCAACAACATAAACCAAACCACCGAATAGTGTCAACTGTCAAATTACTACAAATCTAAATTTTGATCAACAAATTCCCCTATTTAAGATTACAACTTAAATTGCGCTTTTTTAAAATTTCGAGCCACTTTTTGTTATAATAACTTTAGATACATGATTATCAATTAGTAGTAATTACTTTGTGATAATCAATTTATTTTTTCAAAGCTTAAATTCCTCGTTTGTATTTTGCGGCACTAGATCCTTTTTCATTGCCATTTCGACACGCCACGTGTCAACGTAAAATGTCAATTACAACTATGGCAGCGCAAAAAATATTTTGCGGAGATATCATTAAATTGTTGGCAGGGACAATGAGACAAATTTTAGACAAGGTTTTGACATCTAGACGATACTTCCAGAAAAATATATAAAATTTGACGACAATAATTGATCCAGTAGTTTCGGAGACTATGTGTCTAATAAAAATCGACATAAATGACAGACAGATGGAACCGGGAGACCTATTTTTTCGTATTCTAGGGGTCATGACACGTCGAGAAAAGTAGACAATTGCTACTATAATACTTACTTAGCTTACGTTCGGACGTAAAAGTATATTACCCAAATACAAATATCACTAGATATCAGCGCATATTTTTAATGATAAATTTTGGATAACGTCATTAAATTTCTGGCCTGGATAGATAAACAAAATTCAATCGGTAGTTTTTTGTCAATAAATCAAATTTAATGTGTTATTAAAATATGAAAGATTATGAAGATTCTTAAACAAATAGTAAAATTTCTTTTACTTCCATTTTCTGCCTAACATACACAAACAGGGAACAGACATTTTCGCATTCTACGCGCCGTGAAATAACCTTGTCATAAAATAAGCAACAATTTCAGAACTTAACGTGGGGAAGTAAAATATACTCCTATATTCTTTGCTAAACTTTTAATATGTTGGTATCTTCATTTCAGGTGGCAACAATTCTTACTTCCATTAATGCGGGTACAATGTTCGGACTTTTTTCTCTTGGAATACTAATACCTTGGAGTAACACAAAGGGCGCTATAGTTGGTTCCATTACTGGATATGTGTTCACTTGCATTGTCGCTTTTGGTAATAAATATGCAACGTCGGCAGGGTTAGTTTTGGCTCCTGCATTGCCAATTTCTGTGGATGGCTGTTATGAAAAATACGATCTTAATGTTACTAAGGAGGAAACTGTAAGTATGTAAAACAGATGAAAAAGCTTCTTTAATTTTGATAAAGCACATTTTGCTGAAGAATTTTGTCACAAGTTTTTTTGTCATAACTTATAAAACTGAGTTTTGAAAAGTGTGAAAAATAGGACTATTTTTCAGAGCAGGTTCTTTTTATATTAACATTTGTTAAGACTGGCAATTTGTCTTTTGCTATTTTTGCTATTTGTCGTCCCCAGTTTAACGAGACGTGCGTTTGTAGAATTGACCCTTTTCCTGTAAGATCGTAAAACTTCCATAGTGACTTTCCGTGCGCACGCATCTTCAAAACCACGTATCCGGCACTCCGGCAACAGAGCAAAGGCCTGTGACAACAAACCGCTTTGACAGAATGCAACCAGCTATAGATGCGTAATCTGTCGCTCATTGGTTAATTTTAACTTGGCGCTTCAAAAATCTGACTTCGCCTGCGCGATGTTGTCTCACTCTGTATCATTGGAATTTATATAATATCTACTCACTTTGCTTACAGGAAAAGGGTCAATTATAGTTATATATTAAGTAAATAAAATTCTAATAAAAATTACTAAAAATGACAGTAAACAATGTTATGGATCGTATTCTAGCAAATTAAAATTATTAATAACTAATGATTTAGCTGTCTATTAGACAATGCAGTTCATTTGACGTTAAATATTTTCAAAAGTTTCCGACAGATTTTTTTTAACCATTTTTTTCGACTTCTTGAGAGCCTTCTTAACAACGTATATCGTCGAACATACACGTAATTTTTTCGTCATCCAGTATACAAGCTTTTTTTTTAATTCAGTTTATCAGAAATCAGCATAGTAATTTTACGGTCGCCACTTGGCTTATAGTATTGTGGTGACCGAATTTAAATCAAACTTTTCGCGCTGAAATTAATTGACAACGGCGCGAAATCACATTTGAATAATTTTAATTTGAAAAAAAAAGAGTTCAATCACAAAAAGGAAATCCTTAAACATAGGCAACCAAATATGCATGGATGGTCTAATGCACGTAGCGCTTAGGAGTTAGTTTGCATGATCTTTGGGTTAGATGGCAGCACGTAGCGCTAGGGTAATTTCAGTTAGAGGGTTGGTAGAAAAACGGCATGGTAGAGCATTACGAATGTGGCTGTGTGTGTGTGACCACGTGGTAAGAACTAGGTTTAAATTAGTTGGTTTGGTAGTTAATAAAACGGGAGGAAGCCTTTGTTTAACGACGATCAAACGTATTTTTCATAATGATACAGTTGTCCCCAACCCGCGCGGTAAATTCTTGCGCCCTTTTAATCGAAAATTGCAGACTTCCGGTCGGACGCGAACACGTGTTGTGAATCTGTTCTTTGTTTGAAAATTCACAAATCAAGCTACTTTTTCTTAATACTCAGCTAGAGCAAACACAATTTAACAATCAGGATTATTTAAATTAACCATTTGCTAGAAGATTTCATGAAATTCACTTAGTCAGGAAAAACACCTTATGTTTAATTACGAATAGGTCTCTGGATGCATATACGTGAGTGTTACATTAGAACACTTCTAAATTCTTCACACAATATTGCTAATAGTTCATTTACGGCAGTTAAACAAGTTCATTATACTGCGGACTGGCGGGGGGGTTATGATAATTCCTTCCCTTAGGTGGTTATCATCGTTATCATAATGATCGAGGCAATTCCTCGCAACGATTTTGAAATTTACATCACCGAGACGCTTTTTCCTCGCAACGATTTTGGAATTTATATCCCCGAGACGCTTTTTCCTCGGAGCGATGATTGGATATTTTTGTGTTTGTTTGTTTATGTGTTTTGTTGGGGTAACCAGTTCGTAGTATTTTAAACTCTCAAAGTAAATTATTTCTGAAGTAACCAATCACTTAATGATATAATTTGGCATAATGTAAACTCTTTGTTTGAACTGTTGATAAAGTGTGACAAATATTAATCTCCTGTAAATTATGTTAACTCTGCAATTTTTCACATCGTACTATATTTCTTAATCTCACAATCTTAACCTCAGTAATTTTATTTGTTGTATAAATTTAATTGAACGTAAATTTCATGTTCTACAGTTCTAACCTCACATAACATTTCTATTTGTACAAGTTTATTTCACACCAGATCTTTCGTCTCATAAATCCTTGCTAAGTTTTGTTTTGTAAATACTTTGTTGATGAATGTTTTCTATCATATAAATTATTTGATGTCCAACTTTAATCCCACATAAGAATTATTTGTTGTTTAAGATTTCACAAGATTGTATGGCGAATTTAAATGTTGTTTATTGCTCTTTGAAACTTTAACACTTGTTCAGTTGTTGTTAACATCAGAGTTATAAGAGATTTAGGGCCGGTTTATAGAAGCGCGAGTTAAATATTTAATCCTCGATTAATTTAACACTGGATTAAAATGTGGAATGGGAGCTCGTGATTGGTTAAAACCTGCACGTCGCCTAGCAACGAACCTCAATTAAAAGTTAATCGCGAATTAACTTTAACTTCAGTTTCTATAAACCAGGTCTGAATGTTTTAAAATGGAATTGAGGTTAAATGACACAGAAAACGTGGCAGAAGCGAGGTTTGGTTCCTAGTCGAGCTGGCGAGATTTACCGCGCCACCTGTACAAGTCCACAGGTTTGGATAGATTCAGGGGGCGGCCGCCGACGTTGTGAATTTCTCGATTTGGCCCAATAGTCGAGATCTTTGCGGGTTGGACGACCGTAATGGCCTAGTTCCGCAGGGCAAAGTTCGTCATGGGATATGCGTGTGGGGTAGGCTTTGCGATAGATAGAATCATCGTCGCGGGGGGAGAACAGTTCCAGACCGGTAGCTCAGACTCCGCTTATGCTACAACGCTCCAGGGGTACTTTTCTTGTGCTCCTGTTAACTGCCGTAACAAAAAAAAAAGGAAAGGGAGATCGGCCGCCACACGCCTGTAATAACTTGTGTACTTGCATCCAGTTACTTGATTCAGCTTTTGCTTTGTTTTACTAAATTTGTGATATTCAAATATTTGCATTGATTCCAAACAGATGTACAGAATTTCCGTTTGTTCGTTTTTCGTGTGTGTATGTCTGTCAATTCGCGAGTGTTTTTCTTTCCCATATCTTAAGGTGTTTGAAATGTAATAATATGTCGTCCGGGAATAAAACCAAAGGGGGTTTTTGCGCTGAGGGGTAATTCTTCGCAGCGTCTTTCCCCCTGTGAGGGTGGTGCCGTTTCCCCCCCTCCAAAACAATTTTTGTCTATTATTTCTTGCGCTCTCGACAGTGTATGCACTTGTATGAAAGAACGTCTTCCCGCCATTTTTCAAAAACAAAAAAAAAAAAAACACAACGTAGGTTCCTATTTGTTAGACGATCATAGCCAAGGCCAAACTTTGAATTTTTGAATTTTTCGCGGGCCTTTCAAACTGTTTCAAGGTCAAATTTCAAGGCGGGAAGTTTGGGTTATCACAGTATATATGTATGTGTCACAAGACACTCCTCTGTGGTATGTACACGTGCACCATGCACGTGTGTGCATGCACGTAATCATTGTGAAGCAGTTCTATCTAATAATGCAATTGTGTATGCATGCATGTCTTTAAACCGAAAAAATCTTACCAGCACTTGCAAATTTTCAGCAATTTTTTTTAAATTAAGTACTGAAATTTTGAAATTGATCTGTGACGAAGTAACACAGTGAAATTATTTTTGAAAAATGAAGATAGAAAAAGGTCTTTTCTTCCGTTTAAAAGATGTTTGAAATCAAATCTTTCCTCAAACAATGAATAACTGCGACAAATCTCAGTTATAATGTGCCGTATCGCTCGAATTTAAAAATGTTTACCTTAAAGACAAAGATCGTTGTTAAATATGTACTTTTTCATTACAAAAATTATTATTTTATACCATATTCTATAAAAATAGCTGCGGAATGACAAAAACTTAATGACAAGATTCATGCATCAACCTCTTTAGAAATCGGTAGGTTTTTGATATCTGACAACATCGTCACGAATTCTCCCACGGGTTTTCTACGCTGCTAACCCCAAGTCGAACGAATGATGGAAATATCGCCGAGCAATATCTCTGTCGCTTCCAAAGTCATCGTTAATCCGATTGACAATTTTATTAGCTTGTTGTATTGTGTTTTTTCTTAAATCCAAACTGATATCCTGAATGACTGGAGACTGATGTAAATGTTTAATGTTTGTTTAATGTTTATTTTGCCAAAAGAAAATAATTTCCAACAGAGGCAATACTAAAGTATTCGGAGTATACACTTAAAGCCACTTCTAATTAACCTGTTATGACATATGCAAGTCACTTACATTGTGATTAGTACCTAAATCTAACTTATTATAAAACTAAATATTTAATTTAATTAATTTTTCCTAGCAAACTCTGAAGCTGTTTTCGAGTACAATTGAAAATATCAAAATCATGTGGCAAGCTATTTATTTATTTCATAATCCAAGTAGTTGGCGTGTTATAACCATAATTGGTTCTGTGTCAATCTACAACCGGTAACTCTTGACATTGAGTAGAATGAGACGGTACTCTAAAATTGAATTTGGTCATAAGTTCATTGGAATCAATCAGATTGTGTAGCAAATTAAAACCAAACGTTATTTCAAAATTACGACGGCGTACTTCTAAGGACTGAAGTCCTATAAGCCTTAAGCGTTCTTGATATATTACTTTGTTTTTATCTATTTTCATTTTTAATAATAAAAAGTTTACAAAGCGTTTCTGAACTCTTTCCAGATTATGCAGTTATATTCTAGGATAGGACGGACCAAAGAACAATAATTTTTCATAATAGCCATGTAATTTTTAAAATTTCTGCATTGTCTTTTTATGAATCCGCACATTTGATTTGATTTTTTAATTATGTTTTCTATATGCTCACTAAAAGATACGTTTGTATTGAATGTCACACCAAGATCGGAGACACTATTGGTCCATCATTTATTGATTTTTTATTTCGTAAGACCTGTTTAGCATCAGCGGCGTTATTGAGTATAGCTTTAACTGGACGTGTTTTGGAATCATCATACTTGCCTAAGCGAAAGCATTTCAAATTAGAGGTGTTAATCTTGTCATCAATTGTTTTAATGTAGTGTGATATAACATCCAGATCTTCTTTTGCTCGAAGTTGGGAGGATTCTTTTTTCGACTCTTGAATGTTATAAAAAATAATGTTTGATTCGCGTTGTTGGCGATCGAGAATTTCGGAGGTTATAAGATTACAATATTATTCTTTATCTTGCAGAGAAAAAGTGTTATCAGCTGCTGATAAATGTTCATTCACATTGGTTTTCAGTAAGTTCAATTCATCTTGAAGATTTTTAATTGACGTTTTCAAGTCTTTGCAGTTTTCGCAAAAATAGTTAAGTTTTCGGTCGCTCATTTTTAAACATTGAAATGATATAATATCTCGGTAATGGATATTTATTTCAAAGTAACTTAAATTTAATGTTTATTTGTGCCCATATTTAAAATTTTTTTTTTCGTTGTTCGTTTATTATTTGTTACAGGAATATCCAGATGAATCTAATGTTTTCCCCTTATTCCGACTGGCATATCTTTGGATAGCACCTGTAGGTTTGATGAGTGTGATTACTGTTGGGGTTATAACTAGTCTCATAACCGGAAAAACGAATGTGAACACTATTGATCCCGATCTAATATCACCTGTGTGTCAAGGATTTTTACCGGAAGCGGCTAAAGAATATGCAGGTACAGCCGTAAAGAAAGTTGAACACAAAAGACTTTTGGACCGTCAAGCTAATGTGAGTGTTTTAGTTTTATCTGGATGTAGAGCTAAAAAGTGTAGAACCTGTTGTGACAACCGACGAAAGCGGTCAGTCCATATAGGGTCTAAATTTATGCGTTCGATTGTACAGTTGCGACCCCCCAAAAGTGCACGATTTTTCATTGTCATGGAATTTTTTGAATTTTTAAATTAATGTAAGTCTGGCTATTACCAGTGGCGTAGCATTTTTGAATAAACAAAATATGAAATTTGACAAATTTTGCTATTCGGGCGCTCATGATTTGAAGATACATTTACAATGGAGAAAATTATCGTGCACTTTTGGGGGGCCGCAACTGTACATAGATATAAGCGCCACGGCAAGCATTACCTCAATAGCATGCCGACCAGCGCACTCATGCGGGAGGTTTTTTTTCTTAAGCTGCGACATTTATTGCATTGCCTACATATAAAAAAAAAGTAAAAAAAAAGTTATAATTTTTAAAGAAAAGTTTGTTGGGCTTTACTTCAGGGACGAGGAAAGTTCTGTCTACATAATGTTAGATCAATTTTTATACACAACATTCCACTTTTTTTTGCTTGTCACTTGTGTTATTGTTCAGTATTTTGACAAATTAAGTAAGTGTACACTATCGTTGCAAATCCATTTTTGTCTGCAACTATAGACCATTATATGTATTTTATAAAAACTAATTTCAACAATTTCAGACATGATACAAAAAGTGTTTTTGTATGGATGTAAAGTGTAAGTAAGTTTCTTGTATTATTAAAAAATTGGACTCATTACTTATTAACGCTATTATAGACGTTTTCATAAAACACTCTCCCCAAAAATTATTGTACCACTTGCACTTCTAGTGAACAGGACTACATATGGCTACTATATACAACACATAATAGTGATAAATGTATGTAAGGCAATACCAAATAATGACAATATTAAAAAAATATATACAGGGTTATTCAGCTAAGATGACCAATATTTATGTTTTTAAAATAGGCAACCCAAAATACCGATTCCACTTGAACTAGCCATGGCCGACTAGTATAAAGATTATGGCCTGTCCAAGAGGTACGATACGTGTTGCCATCTATTAATAATTACACTTAATAATTTAGCAAAATTTTAATTTGACTTGACATTATGGGACTTCAAAACGTGTAATGGTGGTTTGTTTCGGTATGAATGCCTTTGTGCCTTTCAAAAGGTGTTAATAATTCTTTTGTCGTTTTTGAATTATTAATAGATGGCAGCACGTAATGTACCTTTGACATTCCTTTGGACAGGCCATAATCTTTATACTAGTCGGCCATGAACTAGCAAACTTTGATGCAATTCAATTTTGAAACATTTTTTGTAATCCAGGTTCAGGTGGAATCGGTATTTTGGGTTGCCTATTTTAAAAACAAATGGGTCATCTTAGCTGAATAACCCTGTATATTCTGGGACTGATTTGGAGAGTGTTAATAGTGTACTCACACAAGTTTATAAGTGATAATGAAATTAATATCGTGTATTTCCTCCCCTGGCTTGAATAACGGCTTCCATCCGTCGTCCTATATCTTCGTAAAGGTGCAAAATATTATCTTGAGGAATATTTTCCTACTCTTCTATAAGAACTGTTTCTAGCTCTTGGAGAGTTCCAAAAGCAAATTTCTAATGTTATGTACTTGTTTTTCAGACACCAGCACCAGCAACTCAGCAACAGCGGTGAGGAACTCATCATCGCAATGTTTAGTGTTGAAGCAAGTATTCATAAGTATTTATTTATAGTGAAATCTTTTTGTAATTTGGTATTAATTTAGTTTTATACACAATAAAGTGTATTATTTGTAGAGAAACATTTTGAATCTGTAATCTAAGAATCTGCACGCCGAAACCAAACATTTGGTTTGTAGAAAAGGTAGGGAAAAACATCCTGTTTCGTTTTCCGGAGGTTGGTTAAATTGGCGCGAGTCAAAACTCAATGATTATATTTATTGGTAACAAAATAACTACAACCAATTATTAACATGCAGTGATAATGCTATCATCTTTGTAACGTGCACACATTCCAGATTCGACTGATTCGCTCCCGACGGCGGTCCCTTTTAAAACAATCACGCTACATCTGCAAGAAGCTTCAAGAAACCACTTCTGGGTTTTTCTGTAACGCGTCGGAAACGCCGTCGTTTATGAGTCATGCACCTGGCCATGGGTGGAGCGGATCTAACTAGTACATTAGTTTTTTTCGTAACACTGCTTCCTCTTTAAATCTAATGGTCCTGATCAGAAACATCATTAGCATCATTGATGTGCCTATTTAATGATGCGGTCTAAATGAATAATTTTCATTTTCGTCTTCGGCCCTCGTTGATCCTCGCCACGACGGTACATATGGACCTTCCCAATCTGGCGACAATTTCGGGCAACAACCTTTTCTTCTTTTCGAGGGTTATAAAATCATACCAGATGCCCTGCGTGGAATCCTACTGAATTCCCGCATTATTTCGTGAACGCTCAATAGCTTCTCTTTGAAGTCATCGACAGAATCTTTGACATCATGTGGTTCTTCACTTGGTTGATTTCAAAATGAGCATCAGAATCCTCGTTGTGCATTTTTCGAAGTATTTCCGTGGTGACATATTTCCTATCCGAGTTTTCGCAGGCCTTCTTAAGCAATCTGTTCTCGACATACAGTGAGTTTCAGTGAACTCATTATAAAGACGTTTTTCAAGTTTGGATCGTGTTGAATTTAAGAAAGGTTTCGACGTTTCGCCTACTTTCGTAAGGGGCATCTTCAGGAAGTGAAGAGAGAAACCAAAGTTAAACCTCTTCTGATACCAAAAAGAAGAGGTGGATATCGGACCACTCCTCGGAGGGAAAGAAGATAGGATGGGACAGCTTTGCTGATCGGAAATATACGAATCACCCTCTTTCAACGCTTTTATTATGTGCACAATTTTAAGCAAATCCGGACTTCGTGCTTATCTCTTGTGTTTGGCCAATCGCGAATTGCATTGATCTTCGTTCCACTAGTTTTAATCCCGTTTGTCAAAACAGTATGTCCCAAAAATTCTAGTTCTTTTTCACTTTCAAGTTTGCCTCTTTCATTAGGCTGATTAATTAACTAGTTTAATAGTTAATGTATTTCCTAACACCATGATATCATTTCAATAAACCAAACATGTCGTCCATGTTAGTCCTTGTAATACGTACCATCTCGTATAAATACACTGTGACGGTCCACCCTTGAGGAGAAACCGCAAAATACCGCAATAAGAAACTTCAGAACATAATTCTCTAACTCAAAGACTAAATTCGCATATTCGCAAAAAGCAAGCAAATTGCGCATGTCCAATCGCGTATGTATTCCAACCACCAAATAATTGCAAAACCCATATTCGCACACCATTGAGAAGTACTCACTCAGTCAACCCTAGCTAAATACCACACCCAAGCAAAAGTTCCAAGATGGCGACAGCATGTGACGTTAACATGATAACAAGACAAAGAAGAATCCACAACGTTGGCACGTGATTCTAACGACATTCAATTAAAAGCACAGAGGAACCAACACCAAATAAATCACACCAAATTAACTACCAAAGGCGTTACACAATAACGCAACGCAAGATAAAAGAAGCATAAAACAAACCAAATCTCACGCATTACCATCAATCTATTTTGCGACTTATCAGTCTGACGAAATTCTCGAAACAACGAAACTAAGACTTATAAAACCTCTAACTAAAGCCCAAAAGGATTGCATTCTTATCAACTAACCCAAATACGAATACCACGATGCAACACGTGCACTCATAAAGATGCCACCAAAGACATAATTAATGAGAAAAACGCCGTATAAAAGGTCGCAAAATCGGGAAGAAGTCGAAGAAGTCGAATCCAGTGTGCCACGAAGACGACAAGTACCTACAACGATCGATACCCAAGTAGAGCCGTGCTGAAGCCTTGTCCAGCTGATAGTTCCTTGCCCGAAATTGCGAAGGAAGACTTAGAAAAGTTCCATGGTTTTTTGTAAGTGAAAGAATCTAAATTTAAACCGTCATGCATGTGTTATCTTGCTTCTGTGCCTTCTTCGATAATCGACTGATGTGTGATTAACCTGGACCTCCGTCATTATACGGAAAATTTAACTTGTTAAATTGGGGAATGGTCCATTACTGTCATCGTAAGGGCGAACGTTTATCATCGAAGAACTGAGGAATTATCTGAGAGATGGGTTACTAGTCTGTCGCTTAAATGCAAACGCCATTAACAAAATGATGAAGATAACGAAAGCGGTCACTGCACTCTACGGTCCCTGTTTTAATGTGAATCTCGGAATTTTGACGAATCTTGGGGGGATTTCCGGATAACCCGTGTACCTTAATAAAAGCTCTAAGACTTCCCGTAGTTAATGATTAATCGCGCATATATGAAAATATGTAGTATTGTCATTTGTTATTTTTGCTCTAAGGTCCGGAAACTTCCTTCCATGATTTTTGGACAGTTTCTTTTATTCTTTTTAATTTATTTATGGATATGCTAATCATTCCAAATTTTATTACTGCGACTTAGGGTAATAGGGAATGATCCTTGTGAAAAGTACCATTTGCAAATTGGACCTCATACGTCCATGTCAATTTAACGTTATATTTGTAATATTTACTGCCAATTAATTTAAGTGTTATGCTAATATTTTATTAATCAGGGATAGGGAAACAATATTTAACAGATATTTCAAATAACGTTTTCGTTTTAATTAGCTTTAAGGGGACATTGATATTTGGCCTTTTGTAGTAACGGTTGATTACGATATATTTAATTGAAGTGAATAGTAACTCTTTTAGTTTTGTTTTATCAAGTAGGTAGGGATTATTTAGCGGACGCGTCAAATTACGATTTTTGGATTTGTAGCCTTAAGAATGTATTTATATTTAATCTTTGTCTGGGACTTACAATTTTTACCATTAATTCTGTTTGAATTTAGATTTAATATACTTGTTAAATGAAGACTACATTTTACTTATTACCTCTCCCTGATTGCAATTTAGCTATCCATTTCCAAGGAAATGGGCCTACACCCAAATAAATAATTTTGTTAGTGTCCATGCTTGGCCACCGATAATAACACGGATGGACGCGACAACACGGTCAAAGAGGCATTACGGTAAATTGATACAAGCCACTCCCGGTAGAAAAACGGTCTTCCCTTATCTTCTGGATGAATACCAACTTGCAGGAGTATCCTCGAATGAATAATGTGAGTTCTGTAGTTTGTAAAAAGTGCAATAGAAAGATAATTTACTAAGTACAATTAAGTGAACAAAACTACTAATCGTGCAAAAAACAGTGCTGTGGAAACTGTGGAAGACACAACAATGTGTTGTAGTAACAGAGAGCAATCCGAAAATGTTCTAAATGCTTTAGATAACATAAAAACAGGAATCCAAGAATGTTGCTACACTTATACATGATTAGTGACCATGGCGAACAAATGAAAATTTTATATAAACAAGTCGAATTACTCCAGGAGATAAAAAACATACTAGACCGGTAAATCCATTACCGAAATCACTAACCATAGAGGCGAGAAATCAGCTGAAGGTAAACAGAAAAAGAGTGAACAGACAATTCTATCAGGTGAATAAAAATTCATGAAAAGAAATTCCAGCACATTTGCAGTTCCCACTGTAAGGCATTCGAAGAATAGCCAAAACAAGAAAATAAAGAACAAGAAAGGTACACAATAATGAACTCTAAGAAAAGAAAAAAACGACATACTAGGTACAGTAGGATTGGCCATCAATAACTTGTCGGTATAGAAAAATAAAACTCTGGCGACTCTGGAACAGAAACATCCGGACTGTAATTTTGAATGCATAAAAGTTCGATTATAAAGTCCCGTCTTCTACATTGGTGCCCCACTGTAACATAACGAGCTATTCTACTGAATTTTAACCAGAAAATATACAAATAAGCAGATTTTGTTTTCTTAGCTATCTATCTTCCCTCGAAAACGATGTCAAAAAACTCTCTCACTGCCCCGCCGAAATGTGTAGTGCTCCATCTTTTTAGAACCAAATTCATTGATTGGATATATCACCGTATTCGTGGTTTGGAAACAAACAATAAGAAAGTGATACTGACGTAATAGATCTTTAAAGCAAGTAAGAATCATGTGCGGAGCTCATAAAGCATAAACATTGAACAACGAATGCTTTTTTACATTTTTAAACGTTTGTAATGAGTACCTGTTACAAGGTACTTGTTTACTTATTCATTAGTTGCAGTTTTAATGTCACTGGTTTCAGTGGTGCTGAAGACAAGCATGGTTATCTGTGGGATAAACATCACAACGTGCTCAATTCCGTTGTGTTTAATCCAAAAGATCCTGAAATGTTGGTGACAACGTCAGGTGATCAATTAATCAAAGATGGAGATCTAAATCAAAAGTTGGGGTTAAAATTATTTGGTGCTGGGAAACAACAGGAATCGAGTTTAGAGAAAAACATGCAGGTTCAAACATGTGGTAGGACCTGAGTATTACGTTTCCAAATATTACAATTTTGTAATTTAATCATTTATCAATGCTGCATAGGTACTGACTTTCCTATTTTTTTAACTTAAGCTTTAAAAGGAATCTTTTTCACTAACATGTAATTTGAAAGCACCACATCAGCTGGTACAAAATTGACAAATAAATACTAAATATTACAGTTCATTTATTTTATGGCAGTAAATGGGCAGTAATAATTAACCTTTGCTAATGAATGGTCACAACAACAAATACTGTTTTGATTTTTTTTATAATTTGACAAGATTTTACCAATCAAGACTACAAAGCCCCACTGTTTATGATTTGGAACTTAATTCATAAATGATGTCACATATAACTGGAACGGGATTCTTAAAATTTTCAAGCCATTTCTTAGTATGTCAGCCTTCCATGTGTACTTCATATGCTTACTACAAACTGCTTACATATAGTGCCAAGTCATCCTGGAGAGAGAGGTTATGTTTTATATAGGGAGAGGACAAATAAGCCCAGTGAATATGTGACATAATTTATAAACGGCCCCTTACACAGACAATTAGGTACATAGATCACATTTTTTCCAGTCAATTTTTTAATAATACTACATCACTTTTATCACATTTTCTTGGAAAACACTACAACTTTTACTTGGAATAACAAATGTCTTAAAACTAAGATTCAGAAATGGGCAACAATCAACTTTATAGTTATTACATTATTACCTTATACATATATAAATATCATATAAATTACAAAGTCCTAATGTTCTAGAACCGTATCTTCCGTGGGTGTTTTTTTCTTCTTTTTCTTTTCCATATGGCCTTTACAATGTTCACACTCGTCATCTGATTCATCCTCAGAACTACTTTCATCAAAATTCCTAGGTTTTGTGTAAATGCAACAACCTAACGTGAAAACAGAAATTAATTTATTTTACACCTTCACACTTGTTACTTACATTTTGATTTTTTCTTATTCATCTCCTCATTATCTACTGTTTCAGTGGTCCACTGAACTTTCTTGTCATTCTTAGGTTTCCTCAATCTTAATTTGAGCGTTGGTACCTCATGATCCTGCAATAATAACGCAATGAAAAATAAAAGTGCATGAATAATATACGCTTTATTGTGAAACTGTAAAAATATGAATATAACAATTATTCTCACATCCCCTTAAATCTAAATAAACATTTAAGAAACAAATTGGGTCCCCACAATTACAGTATATCTTAAAATAATCACAGATTATGGCAAGTATTTGAATGTATGGCATAGTTTTCATTGAAAATAATTCCTCCTTATTGTATAACATTTTGTTGCCTCAATTCTTTGAGCTGTTCTTGATTGTATTGTAGCAAATTTTTCAAAACTTCATCAGTATGTTGCCCAAGCGTTGGAGGTGCGGAACGTACGCAGTTACCTCCATCACTGTATTTAACTGGCGGTCCAACAACTTTGATGCTTCCAGCAACGGGATGCTCCATTGAATGTATCAAACCAATTTCTTCAATATGAGGATCATCAAAAGTTTCCTGCAACGTATTAACAGGTCCATTGGGAAATGAACCGCCTTCAAAAATCTTTGCCCATTCCTTCTTCGTTTTAGTAGCTATAATGGATCTTATGGTCCCAATCAATTCAATTCTGTGTTGAACTCTGAGTTGATTAGTTTTAAACTTTTCATTGTCTGCAAGATCTTGTCTGCCCATTCTTTTACACAGGTCTTTGAATTGTAAATCTGATCCAGCACCTATAGTGAAATATCCATCTTTGGTAGGAAATGCTTCATAAGGAACTATACTTTCATGGGCCGTACCCCAGCGCGCTGCCTCTTTTCCAGTGTTTAAATAATTTGAGCCAATATTAATTAATGAAGCGACTTGTGTGGAGAGTAAATTGCAATCAATTTTTTGCCCCTTGCCTGTTTTTGTACGTTTAAAAAGAGCTGCTAAAATGGCTCCATGAGCATATAAACCTGTCGATAAATCAGTCATTGCAACACCAGCTTTGCATGGTTCTCCACCTTTGGGTCCAGTTATATGCAGAAAGCCTCCCATTGAAGCTGCAACTACATCATAACCTGGTTTGGACTGGTATGGACCCTCGGGCCCAAAGCCCGTTATTGAGCAATAAATGAGATGTGGTGCAACTTGCCTAAGGTGTTCATAACCTAATTCTAGTTCGCACAGTTTACCAGGTACGTAATTTTCGACTAGTACATCAGACGTTTTGGCTAGTTCATATAAAATGTGTTTTCCTTTTGGTGACTTGAGGTCAATGCAGACGCTTTTTTTGTTGCGATTCAGGGCAATGAAATAGGAAGTTTCTGGTGTTTTGTTCACGAATGGAGGGCCCCACTTACGTGCTTCGTCGCCGCTTCCGGGACGCTCTACTTTGATGACTTCCGCTCCCAAATCACTCAGAATCATTGTGCAATACGGCCCTGCCACAATTCGAGTTAAATCGAGAACTCTGACGCCTTCCAGCGGAGAATTATGTGAAGACTGTGTGTGTATTGATTTAAACGTGCCGTTTGCTATTTTAATGTGTGAAGAAATAACATGACGGAGGGATCTTTTCACGGCGGTCAACATTTTTGCGACTACAACTACTTAAAATTCTTATCAATTACGTAATATTGTTTACCTGCTCATCGGCTGTTTCAACAACTGTGACAGTGGAAGTAGTCGGCTCTTGCATCGCTTGTGGGGAAGGAGACGATGGATCTGTCATTCTACTGCAGTTGACCAAACGCAAGTATGTTTACATATTTTTATGACTATACACTGGAATCATTTTACAAAGTACGTGATTTTTGCGTCTGCGGGTTATGATAAGATAAAACACCTCAGCAAAATTTCACTAATTTGAACGTTGAGCTGTGGACAAATTGACATTTCTAATGCGAGAGTTGGTCGGTAATTGACATCCATAGATTTCTGTTTTAACGACATAGCCGGTGTTCCCTCTGGTAGCGTAAATTAAAGTTATATTGAAGGTACAGACTGAGTAAAAAGGGAGGACTCAGGTAAATACACTCAAATATACAAGTTATGAGGATACTACGGAAAATTTACAGAATTCTATTGGAGATATTATAAAAGTCTTTTTTGTTTTTAGGTTCTTAGTATTTCTTAATAATATTGTTTAGATTGTGTTAATTACAGAATATACAGAATTATTCATGAGAAACTTCTCGTCCAATAAATTCAAAACGCAACCAATAATACAACTGCATAGCAGTCTTTGATATTTGTTATCATAATTTTTTAATTACAACACAGCTCTTAAGTTTTGATAATTTAAAAGTAAACGTCAACTTTAGGTTCAAAGAGAACAAGAGCTTGTCAAAGTGTATTCTATACGCATAATACTCTCTATACCAAAGTGAAGAAGTACTCACCATATTATGTCAAAATCATACTAGTCTTTTCGTCGTTTGAATACATTTTATATCATGTTAATTTTAACGTGGTAGTAACATCCGACTTCACGTTAATGTTGTTATAACAAAACAGATAAACTCTGTTTTACTTTTTTTGAAAATGATATGAAATATGAAAGATGGTTTTGAATTGTATTTGTGGTTGCGTCTTGAATTTTTCTGAATTGGTTCCAATAAGTTAGAACTGTTGGCGTTTGATTTATTTATTAGTGACATCGATTGTATGAGGGGAAGAGGAAATATATTCTCTTCCCTCCAGCTGTAGTCTCAGGAAAATGTTAAGATAGTTAAAAATGCTTTTACCGAAAAAAATGTTGATTTAAATTTTTACTTCGATATAGTAAAATCAACTTATACATATAAAACAGTGAACTTGGGTATTATTCTTTTCGGCGAAAGCGATTTATACGTTTCTTAAAATATTTTAAAAACAATTAAAATGCCATTGCAAGTGTTTTAGAAAATTTTGAAATTTGGTGCCATCAGTTGACATGTTAATTTGGATTGACACATTTTACGGTGTGGGTAAGAAAGAAATATACTTACCTAAATCTTCGATTCAGCATATTATTTTAAGAACAGTTGAATTTCATTATTATGCCCATATGGTTGATACGTAATATTTTGTGTTTAAATGAAAATTGTTTTTATAATTACAAGTGCAAACACACTTGTAAAAAACCTTAGACAAAAGAAAGAGTCTCTCTATTATCGAGCATGTTATTTATAGGCAGAAGGTTATGATTTTAAAATTTTAACTCAGATATAGTTTATCCCCTCATTGGAATAGTATTGTTGGCAATTTATTTTTCTATTAGTTTTCAATACAGAAATAAATCATTAGTAGAGCTGTGCGGTCGAAATTTAAACTTTTCGAATCGACCCCTACTACGGCAGACCAGTGGCTCGCAGCCGATGTTACGTATCGCGAAGAAATTTACGCGAAAAATAGTGTTCACTGAAAATCAGTTGATGATTTTAAAATCCATACCCACGAAATAATAAGAATAATAATTTTAATAATGTTCAAGTGTCGGTCTCGTTGACAATAAAACGATTGATGTGAATTATGAAAAATAATACACAATGAGAAGCGAGAAGCGAGGAAGGCAAGACTGCAGCGGCCTGCACTGCTGGCCTGATGGGACGGATAGTGGGGATAAATAAATTTTAACCGCAGAGCTCTAATCATTAGCCAATGAACAAAATACATGGAGGTTTATTTTTATCAAAACTATAGAAGCGCACTTTTTAATTAGGTACATTTTTCAGACATTTTTTATTACCATATTTTGAAATACAAGTCTTTTCATAAATCAGGAAAAACACAAAGGAATTAATTATTGCGTATGCAAATTTGTTAAGTGAGTTCGCACAAATTAAAGCAAGGTCAAGTGTTCACCGTAATCTTCTTAACTTTAGCATTTTGGTATTATGTTATTATGTTATTAAAAGAAAAAGTTGTGGTGTTTAAAATGTTGATAATTAAACATTTCTTCCGAGACTTTCTAACGACTTTAAACACTACCTCCAGAGACGTGTAGAAAATAATTGCACATCTATGTACCTGTAAGAAATCTTAACTAATGTTGGTGCCAAGATTCGGTTTGTAGAGAGCAAATTAAAAGTTAGATGACTTATAAATATTTAACGGCGCATTAGATACTAAATCTTAAGAATTTGATTTTTTATTTGTTAACATATATACATCGATTAATCGTACAATAATTAAATTAACTACGTTTTTATAAACCACTCCTTGGAAAATACTTAATTATGCTCAGGACTGGCTGTGATTCTGAAAATATAAAATCGAAATATTATATTTTAAAATTACTTTTTTAATGAATTTGATATTTTTTCGAATAAGTTCGATTTCAGGGGCGAGGGAAGTTATGTCGAAATAGCCGACCAATTTTTTTGTGAGATTACAATAAATATCACAACAATATTACGCTAAAAATTTATGATAGAATTGGCGGCGTTTTCTAGAAATTGAACTTTGTAGGAGATCTATGTACTCAACCCAACTAAATAAGTTGTCTTTAAATAATGAAAAAAACACGCTATTTCAGTTCATGTCATCTTGTGTCCTTAACTCAAACGCTGCGCGACCTTAATTTTAGTCGTGACTCATAGTCTGAAACCAATTATTTTGGCAGTCGATATTTAAATGATTTAATTTAGTTCATAAACCATGTCCTTGAAAATAAATTATCAGAAATTAAAAGTACTAGATAGATGTATTACTATATGTATTTGCATTAGATGGCAAGCTTCTATTTTTTTTAAAGAATGAGAAAGAAATGTAACCAATAAGTCAGACAAAGTACACTAGTTTACACTCGAGAAGTAACATTAGATTCAAATTTTTGCATCATTTATGTGGTCCTTACATTGTTTTCAAAAAGTTGTTAAAATTGTTTCAGTTATTTATATTGTGTGTAGACTTATAACGTATATATAAATTTAGTAGGTACATAAAAATATCCATTTCTGGCAATCTGGTAATTTTTGATCATAGTAAATCGTTATCAGAATTCGTTTGTTCATGCCTTTAAAAAAATGATGACGTCGTCCGAAAATTTAATCATATTTTGCGATTTACAACCGATGTAACCATATTTTAAAAGATAAGCATGCGAGTTATCTTTAAAAAAATAGTCAAAGATTATTTAGACAGATTCCTCACCCTGAAATACAGCATTTAATTTGACAAATTATTAACGTTGATTTATCATGATTGTAGAACAACTATTAAAAGTCATTTTATATCTCTCCTTCAGAAAGTTAATGACGAATAACTGCTTTCAGCTTTTCTCGACGTTTTATGACCCCTAGTATACGAAGAAGTAGGTGTCCCGTTTCCGTTTGTCTGTCTTGTGTGTCAATTTTAATTAGACATATATTTTTCGAAATTACTAGATGGATGGTCAAATTTATATGTATAAAATGTATGTTGGGGATATCGTTTAGATGGTAAAACCCTGACCAAAAATTCTCTAATCACCAACAATGGGATGACTTCATCTTCAAAATTTACAATAGCAAATATTATTTAAATTTTATAAAATAAGATACCTATTCCTGCACTTGTGGTGTATGAATCCGTGTTGAGTTTTTACCCTGGATATCCAGATTTTTGTAAAAATATCAAAATTGAGTAACAACATTTTACAATTTATGTAACTTTGAAATTTCAAAATCGAGTGCTCCGAAGTCTTGCATACACGTTACGGTTTTGCTAAGCATGGTGAATCCGTATTCAAAATTTATCTGTTTACCCCCTCCCAAAAAATTAATAATGTCACCTCAAAATTTTGCTGAATAAATCCTATCTATACGCAAAATATTAGGATTCCTCACTTATAGTTTATCAATGGATTCATAGTATTACGTATACAGAATAACAAAAATAGTATAATGACAATAATAGTATACAGTACTGTTTTTATTAGTATTACACTGCACCTATTCAACGTGTCCTTTATAAAATGTAGACGAAATTACCACAAAATTGTGTTACGGAAAAACTCACTTGAATCATATGCATAGCATGCTCCTTTATTTATCCTGTAACAGTCCACACATATTTTAATTTAACTTATAGGGTTTATCATTAAAAAATAAGATTTGCAAAATTAAAAACGTAAACCGTATTTGTTCGACTATACTTTATAGGCGAGGAAAGTTCTGTCGAAATGTATGTATGTACAAGACGTGTAAAAAATTAATAATAATTAAGTACTACTTTTTTTTAATATGTAGGCGTTCTTACAGAATTGATTTGATTTTCTCTTCTAAAAGTTGCCAAATACCTCACTTATTTTTTCTGAAATAATGAGAATAGCAATGGTTTCAATTAAATTATCTGGATATGTTTTTTAAAACTTTGTTTAATGTTCATATGATATTATGCGTCCCTAATTTAGTTAAATTAAATTAAAGTTAACTTTAATCGGCCTTGGTGGTAAAAATTGTAAAAATTATGTACAGAATTTATATTTACACAATGAACAATTTTAAGATATTACAATAAACGATGAACGTTTTCACAATGTTCTACGGGTTGACACTTTTTAACCCTTTTATATAAAGATGGTACAAAGTATAAAATGGTTAACTAAAGTGCACACTGTTTTCTTCCTGCTGAAAACAAGAATAAACTACAATTAAAGACAAATTATACTTTATAATAATGTAGTAGTTGTAGGTTGTACTACAGGCAGTTTATTAATAAATATCTGTTCTGATCCAGTTTTGACGTTGTCATTGACATTATTATACAGATTAGCATTCTTGTTATTTCATTAACTGTGTGGCCTTTTAGACTTTAAACTTTTTTTTTTGTAGAATATAATCATGTCGATTGAGTAACAATAAGCGGTTATCGCAGTTTTACATTAATTTGATTTAGCTAAATTTGAAAAACTGGCCGAATTAATTTATTATATACCTTACAGATGGGATAAAAACGTTATTACCATATGAGTAACGAGGTATCAGCCCAGCCAACGTATTCCATTAATTCGAGTGAGATATCATTAAGATTATTTTCCACTTTGTTAATGTTATCTAAGGTATTTTTTAGTTCAGTTTATATTTGCCAATTGCAAGAGAGTTTTAATTTCTACAAAAATGTTTTAATGTGAGTGCTGAAATAAAAATATGTAAGTTAAATTCATAAATTCACTTCACATTGTTTTCACTTGAAAAATAACAAATTAATATATAACTGAACTGAAAGGAAAATAAATCCTGGAAATATGATAAGTTTTAAAAATGCGATAAGAAAAAAAAATGGAATTAACTTGAGATTTCTTGACAAATGCCAAAGATTCTTTAATTTTAAAACGACTTTAAATCGTTCTGACAAAAGTGTGCTCCCGTAGTTAAGATCCCCATTAATTAAAAAAAAAACTTTAAACTAATTATAAAATTTGTGTAACTTCAGTGATAATACGTTTACTAAATAAATATACAAAGTATGTGAATTTCTGTACCTGTTTTTTTAAATATTTTATGTAGTTGTTTCCTTAAAATTTAATTTTAGTACAAAGTGTATAAGTAGAATCATAACGTTGTTTTATTTTTAGTTTGTGGTTTATTTTACGATGATGTATTTCGCACGTATTTATTCTCTGTTGTGTAAGTACTTATTACATATGTATACTTTAACCGGACGTGAAACCACTGTTAGTGCTAATTGTTTAAACTAACATAAATAAATTTGTTCCAAGAAAATCAAATTGATCTCTCTAACTGAACACAACACCCGAAACATGAAATTTTTATTTTTACTTTAGATAATTCGAGTAAAAGTTTGTTCGACTCGAAGGTTATGAAAATGCAGATTGCCCATTTCTGTTTTTTCTATATGTACTTTGAAATTAAACACATTTTAGAAACTGCAGTACTGTTTACTCTGATTTTCAAGCATACTTTCAGATTATAGTAAAGTTATTGATAACCAAAATTTGTTTGTTTATCACCTCTAAAAGTAGGTATTTGCTTTAATAATCTATATCTATTTTTAATTTGATAAATCCAATAAAAACATGACTAAACTTATTCTTCAAATTTTACAACTTCTTCGGAAGTTTTCGTAAGGCAGTAATATTAATTTAGTGACTGCCGATCATTAACTAAAATTTTAATTATGCACCCCTTTCAAAAGGCTTCGAATGTAAAATTATAGATGTCA
This sequence comes from Zophobas morio, assembly GCF_036711695.1. NCBI lineage: Eukaryota > Metazoa > Arthropoda > Insecta > Coleoptera > Tenebrionidae > Zophobas > Zophobas morio. The sequence continues at coordinate 14,480,357 of NW_026972122.1, forward strand.
TCTCAAAAAAATTGTTAAATTAATATTTATTAACAACGTTGTAAAATTAAATATTGCGTGTGTTTTAATAATATACTTTTATTTTTTCAGTACCTTGATATATGTCATTACTACTACTATATTGTGCACATGTTCATAAAATAAACATTTCCAAAACACTAATCAATCAATCAATCTTAGTTCTTTATGGACATATTGCTTGTACATGTGTAGTGGTCTTGTTTTCTTTCCAATTGCAGTGTCTAAAAAAATAAATGTACAGATTTATTTATTTTACCAACTGTTCAACGAATTTTTCTGAAATTAATGATGAACACTGCAGAGTAACACTAGTAATAACACTACTGTATTCCCAAAGTTTCGGGAAAATGGAGTGACCCGTTCTTGATTATAAATAAATTAACTGTACTTAAGTGTATTAGATGAATGGTTTCAAGATTTCAGAGCATTTGCATTTCTAGGGTCAAAAATCAGGACGGACTCATAAACTACAAGGTGTATATTATTTTATAAAATTTTAATAATAATTCTTATGCAGAATTTTGAGGAGACGTCACCACATTGTTGGTGGGGACAATCAAATAAATTTTCGTTAGGGTTTTATCATCTAAATATTCCTGACATACATTTAAAACTTGAGAACAATTGGTGTTGTATTTTTGGAAACACTGACAGACGGCAGAAGACAGATAGACGAAACAAACCCATGTTTTCCTACTGTAGGACGTAGGTATGTAACGGTGAGAAAACATGAAAGTAGGCATGGACCCTACTACAATACATATTTATTTAGTTTATACTTCCGAAGTAAAAATGTTTCTGTTAACACCTGAACTGTGAAAAAGAACCGGCCAAAAATAAGTTAGATACTGTTTATTAAGCGGGTCATGGTTATTATTGTAGACTGGATTATTTTTCGACTTATTCGATCAATTGTGCAGGTAAATATGCCCAAAATAATTGACGGGTGAGTCTAGCATCAGTAATTGCTAATTAATTAATTCAAGCAACTTGCAATGTGTTGACTTTGGCAGCCTTGAACATGACACCAGAAATTCGACATTGCTCCACTAATAAAGTAACATAAAACTGATAATAAGTAATCATTTTGCAGTTAATGTACAAAATGCATTTGAATAAAAAAATAAACATAATAAAAAAAGTTGGAAGTTTTGAAAATTAAATAATTACAGAAAATTTTGAAGTGGAATGATGGAGGTACTATACGCGACTTACCCTGCATTTTCAAGATATAACCTAAACGTGTGATTACATCGAATTTACATTATCTATGGGCGAGGAGAACAGAATTAGAAAAAAAGATGAAATACTGCTGCTGGTTGCTGGTTTTGGAAAACCTTAACCAGGATGACAGAACAGTTCTCATTGATGTTTGATGAGACACATCTTGATATAATATTATATGTATTACGCCCAACTTCTTAAATATTTACACTGTTTTTCGTGATGTGTTCTTGTTTAAGTTTATATTTTGTGTTTTTGAAAGAAAGTTGAAAACAAAAAAATCTTACAAATGGAAGTAAATAAATGATGATTTGCTGTAGTGTAATACGATGAGCTACAACGAATATATATTGATAATAATTGTCCTTTTTTTTTGTAAATACTAGTTAACCATTTCTCAACGATCAACTGGCAGTGAAACAAACTGTGTAACAAGTAAATATTTAATTCTGCGTTTTGCAATCATTTATACTTAAAAATAAAGCAAGTTCATGTATAAAATATTTGATATAGTTACAAAAACTTTGGTCCAAGATTATTTAGACAGAACTTCCTTGTCCCTGAAGTAACACATAGTGTTTTCAAAAAATTAAAATTTAAATATGACATTGATTAAAATAATTTTAACGAAGAAGGTTTTTAGATGATCGCAGACGTTTTGAGGTTTTCGTAGGCATGTTAATGAAATTTTATCTCCCCTCTCCCGCAAATTGATGACGTCATCACCAAATCTTGCCCGACACATCGCATCTAAAATCTACAAAACAGAAATCCGTCTATGCTTGTGGTTTACATCCATATTTTTTTACGTTGTAGGGTTATCTCAGAAAAAATCGCAAAATCAGGTTTTATAATCTTTCAGAAAAATAGGATTTGTTGAACTGTACTTCAGAGAGGACAAAAGGTTTAGTCGAAATGATCTTCGGCCAAATTTTTATTACTGATTTTGTTACAAAAAGCAAAATTTGTATGGTCTTGATAGTGAAATAATAACGTAGGCCTAAATTTTGTCATAAACATTCTTCGTTTAATATGTAGTAATCTGGGAATATTTTCCAACGTTTTACCTTTTTTTTTACTCTAAAATCTATCTACAAATTAAATACACATACATTCGTTGTGGATAGTTCATTTGAACTAAAAAGAATACATACATGTTAGACATAAAATAAATTTTAAAGCAAACTGTGGAAAATTTGAAAACTGTTAATATATTTATAATACAAAGCACTGTGGTGATAAGTCTTTACTTATAATATTTGTTCTGATGGATTGGATTTGGTGATCTGAATTTCTGGGGTAAGCCCAAGAAACGCTACTGTATAATGAAAAAACTGTTTGGTCTATACATAATTATTGTTAATTTGTAGAGATTTTTAAAAAAATATGGTGACAGTGAATTGATGTATTATGTTGTTTAATTATTATTATTATTTCGATAATATTTTCATTGTTCAGAGATAGAGTAGTAATGGAATATTTTATTTGCTCCATTTTTTTGAGAACAAAAAAACGTAATATTAAAGTTACAGAGTTTAATAATCTAAATTCATATATACCGACTCTTTAAATGAATGTCAATGAATAATGACAATGGATAGTTGGACTTTATAACCGAAATACACATCACCGGTGGACTTTGCACACTACTTAAGTAAGTATAAAGAGTTTAGTGCGATTAAGTAACAACAATAAAAATCTACTTGTATCTGAGACGAGATTCAGCTGATATATAATCTTTGTATTAAGTTATATTAAGCTTAATTTTTATGATAGTGTCTGACTTTCTGTACGTTTATTCAGTTTTTTTCCATTAAAACAGCAAGTCAACAAAATTAAAAAAAAAACGGAAATTCTGGAAAAATTGTCAATAAAATGTAAATACGTTGAATTGAAAAAAGCCCAGGTCCGGAGTTATCTTATTTTTTCAAGTACAGCATTGTGTGTGACGTCAAATTAAATCGTTTTAAATACACTGGGATCTAATTTGAAAAATTAATTTTTAACATTCATTTGTTGTTGTCTACGACATGCAACTCTTTTTATTAACCTTATAGATTTTTTTAGAGATTAAAATAAATCCGTTTGTTTATATGTACAATATTAAAAAAATTGTGAAAACGTTCGTATAAATGAAGAAAAATATATCGGATTGTAAAGCGGAGGTAAAAGAGAATTCTAGGTATCCTGCATATTTGAAGTAGTATTGATTTGACAGTCGTTTAAGATGACGTCACCAGTATTTTGGAAGGGTGAAGAAACAAATTATGGTTGACATTTTACATGTACTATCACGGCTAAAAAAATGGAAACACCTAACCTAATATTATGTCATCGATTTTTATTTAATTTTTCTATTGTAAGTGCAATTTTTCTGTCACGTTGGTGTTAAAAGACGTCAGGAAATCAGACGCGTTCATTCTAAAGCAGACACAAAATAAATTTAACAAATACAATTGAAAAATTAAATAAAAATCGATGACATGAGCAGGTTAGGTGTTTCCATTTTTTTGGCCCTGATAGTACTTGATAATCTTAAAGTATGTAGGTACAATTAAAATTTTCAAAGTAATCCATTGTGTAATCGCCAATAGACGATAGACATTACACCGACAGCCGGAAACGGGGATGTGGTGGTATTTTATATAGGTACTTACATAGTACGAATATCAAACATTGCTTAAATCGACCCTGTCACAATACTGGACAGTATCAGCATTGTTTAAGTTACGTTAAGTTAAGTTGTTTAAGTATATACTTAAACAATGGTAACAGTAACGTATACACTTTTTTGAGAAGGAAGAAGATTTTTGTATACTAGATACTCAAATTGGTGTTAAAGTCAGCTTTAGCAATAACTCAGCAAACAACTAAGCTGGAAAAAAATCTCAAGTGATATTTAAAAAATTGGTACATATAATTGTCGGAGACCCATTGGTAAAGTATCTAATTTTTTTAAATATTGTTTTGATTAAACCTTTGCAACATCATCTTACTTACAGTCATTCAATATGAGGGGGAGTTTTTAGGTTTCTTTACTTGTTAAGATATTTTGATTGTTATCTTTTATCAAACATGTGTTTATAGAAACATATCTGATGTCTTTCAGTGTTTTTTAAGTTTTGACACCATAAACAATCTGTAAATGTGCATTATTAATTAATTTTTATAAACTAAGCATTTAAATATGATGAAATGCCATATTATTGAAATTCCGCTCTATATTGTTGCTATTTATTATACGTATTGGGCTGTTTTCTAAACGTTCATAGTGTATTAAATAACAAGGAATTAAAAATCTTTGTTGTTAGCGAGGGAATAGTAATTCTTCAAATAATAAAAACAGTTTAATACCGTGTTACTTATATAGTTGCGCGTCATGGTTTCACTCATGAAAACCGAAGATAATTCACGGGTAACGCATGTTTATCATCCTAAAAAGATTTCCAAATTTTGTAATAAAAAACGATGATTTTCTTAAAAACGTGTAATATGATCAAATAAAGCAAAGGAGAAGCAGATGAGAGTACGTCTAGAGATGTTTTTAATCCGAAGGATGTCTTTAAAAAAGAAGCATTAAACAATTTACTGCAGGAAAAAGTTGAAATCTATACGAGAAGGAATATCAGTAGTTTTGTAACTGGAGAACCAAAAGAAACGTTCGAGGCGTTGGTGACACTATTTAACTATTAATAAAGAAAATGAATGATTTTCAAATTTTGTACTCATTTTTTACAGTTGGGTGATTAAAAATTTTCAGCCTTCAGAAATAAGACGACCTATTAATTTACAAAAATAAGGGATTAAATTCAATAAAAACATGTCGGTATTAGAAAAACTGATTAGGTTATTTTTTTAATAATTGTGTCGTGTTTCCTACGGAACTGTTCCTTTGTTCAGAGTTTTACGGAATCGTAATTTCGAAAACAGCTTCAGTTAGTTGTGAAAGGTGGCTGTAATATTTATTCACCGAGTTGTAAACGGATTGTGGGAATAGTTTAGTTAAAGTGTAATATTATTTTTTTATGATATTTATTTTTTTGACGTATATAATAATAAAGTTTATAACGTCTGTAGACACCATTCCCTTGTCTCTTGTTAACTAATGTGTTGCATTCGTATTTTCTTGCATTTACGTCTTATTTATCATTGAAAAAAAGTCGCCACATACAAAACAGTACATGAATTTTAAGGGAGGTTGTTATGGTTTCTTAGTTATTTTTAATGTCAAACTCATTACCGCTAACATATCGACAAAAATTTGGTGAGTCTTTAGTATTTAATGAATCCGCGGTTTTTTACAATTAAACTTAATTAACAATAAAAAGCGCTAAAGCACCTGACACAAAATCATCGATGTTATGTGTGACAAAGCTATACCAGGGTCACCTGCATTGAACATTGGTTATCATTTCATCAGCAGAATTTTAATAGCGGGGAAATTTCACCATTAGTACGTTACAGTGATCGTGCACTGCTGTATGTATATGACGTATGTATGTAGTGCGGTTATTTATCATATCTATGTAATAATATAAACAGTTGCAAAATCAATTATACAATAATGTGTGCCTTATCTTTTAATCGCTATTACTCTAATCGACTTATTACAGTTTTTTTCGTTGGCGTTGAATCATAATATATGAGATCATGTAACTTGTCCATGATCACTACAATTCCATAATTTTTATTTCAATATATTTTAAATGATTCGCATGACGTCATGAATAATAATTGATTTTTTAGATAGAACGAAGTGAACAAATTCCAACGCGAGATCTGTGTTACAACCAGTAGATCGGAGACACTAGAACACCGTGTACAAGATGTCGAAAATGAAATATTATTTTGGTGTAGTGGATTACATCCTGTTTGCGGCACTTTTGTTCCTTTCGGCCATGACAGGAGTCTACTTTGGATTTAGACATAAATTGTACAAAAAGCGAAAACGTGAAGACCTGAAGGATTATTTAACCGCTAACAGAAATCTGAAGCCTTTTCCGGTGGCTATGTCGTTAATTGCAAGGTAAGTTGAGTTATTTATAATACAGACTCACAAATTTAAAGTATTTTAGTTACGTATCTGGAGTTACTATGTTAGGAACTCCTGCTGAAATATATAATTTTGGAGCTCAGTACTGGATCATAGTGGTTGCAATGACTGCCAGCGGTGCAGTGGTGGCGTTCATTTATCTACCAGTATTTACAAAATTGCGAGTGAGCTCCTCGTATGAGGTAATTACATAACTGAACAAATTTATTAATCTTAAGGCCATCTTACACTTTTATTGTTCTGATATCACGCGTGTGTCTTCTCACGATTATGACAGTTATATATATTCTATAATGACTAGGGTTGTTGTAATTAGATCAAAGATATCTTGCCTTCTGACATATTTGGTCCATTAGGTTATAGTCATATTCAAAGGAGGCACTAAAATAATTCGGTGAAAACATTTCAGTACTTTTTAAACTTTTTACTTTTTATAATAATGGTAATGTCTGGGCGGTTCGTTTTCAGCAACGTAACTCCACATTTTTTCTTTACATTAGTTGATCTTTTGCTTACACGAATAAATGAGAGTAAATGAAAGAATACCGTTGTTTTAACGGGCGATCATCAACTCCGGTCCAAGGTTATATCTCATTACACTGGTACCTGGAGTGCCTTAATCCCTCGCCTCCGGTCCAAACTGATAAAAACTCTGTTTCTAAACTTTGCATAAATTTTAACTGTCCCGCTTTAAATTTTAAAATGCATACATATGTAGAATCAAACGTGAAACTAAATAAGTCAGAAATTAGACGTATAGTAAGTAAACAAGTTAGACAACGGCAGAACTCTATATAGTTGGATTCATGTATCTTTTTACACATGTGACCAAAGTATCATATAAGCTCAGACAGCACCTATCATAGGAATCTTTGTTTTAAGGATTACAAAAACGAAGAGCCCCACAAATAGTTTGTCTACTCAAATTAGTCCAAATTACGCTCTACGTCAGTTATTCTCTTCCACAAAGTTCCTTGAATTAGAAAAAGATAAAATACATAATATAAATATGTAATGCGACAGGAACCGATGTAGTCAATCTAATCGATTTTTCATCAAACGTCACTATCAGTTTTGGTTTTACTCAGAGTGGTTAATCGCAGTTTTTCGTCGTTCTATTCAAGTTTTCTATTCAGTTCTTCGTAAAGTTCTTTGGTTGTTAGTATTCTTGTTTCGTTGTCCTATTTAATGTTTGTCATCTTATTTCTTGTTCGTAACATGCCGGGCAAACCTTTGAGTTCCCGTGCCCAGGACATGGTGGCCAACTTTATACAGTATTTTGCACTTGAGAAGAAAAACGGTGGTCCTTTAATCTCATTAAATGCTACAGATAACAAAATCAAGGCCCAATCGGAAAGCACCGAAAGCAAAAGACCTGCCTGAGCCTATACATTTGTGTCATGTTGACGTTATGAACATTGTCATCTTTTTTACTAATTAAAGTTTATTCTTTTTTTAAAACAATTGTCAGTGTCAAAATTCCCTCAAAGACCAGACTGTACCACCCTAAAACCTTTCGTTTTGGAACAACTGTATCGTAAAATCTCTCTAGATAAGGTTTGTGGTTATGTCGGTCAATGTCAGTGTCAGAAAATTTTCACAGATCTAAGCACATTTTATACCAAAGGACAATACTAAAAAACGATAATGATACGTTAAAATGCAATTGAACATAATACAGCTAACAGGAAAATGGAAATTTATTTAATGCGTAACAGTTTATTCAGTTTCAGAATCAGATTCAAAATGTTCAGACCCCCAATCATCTTCCGAATCAGATTCTGCGGTTCTGCATCTGAACCTAGCATTAGGTCACAATCTTTTAAAAAAACCCTTGCAGTTCCTGCATGGAGAATAGTGAATCTTCTACCCTCCCCTTTTAATCTTTGAGGAACGCCTAATGGATCAGATTCGTTTACCCACGTTTTTACTGGACTTCCATTTTCATAAATCCATGTCTCGTCCAAAAAGACAAATATGTAGTTATCAGATTGTAGATATTGTAAATACTTTTTTAAAAATTTAATTCTCTTTGCAATTATATGCGGTTGTTCAATTAAAATTTTTCTGTTGTTGAATTTTTTCCATTTATATCCCATTGATTTAATAATTTTGTATAATTTAGACCTACTGCCAGTGTAATCGCACTCGTTTTTAACAAACTGAAGAAGATCGTCAATGGTGAAGTGTTTTCCATTGTCATGGTATGTATGAATTTGTCTTGCCAGCTCCTCTTTTATATAATGAAATGCTGGATTAGTCTTGTAATTTATTTTATGACGGCCTTTTTTCTCAGGAATTTTTACGCAACCAACATTATCAAATTCATGGATAATTTTGAAAACGACTGTCGAGTGAACCTAAAAAAAATATTTTAAGAGGAATGTTTGGGGTTTCGTTGTTTACAAAATCTAATGATAGCTTCTTTTTCACGCTGCGTTAGGGGCCGTCCAGATCCTTGCTTTCGGGAACTCATTTTGCTTTTTATTTAAATTCGCAAGAAATTGCCGGTTCAGTCGCGCAAGCGCTTTCACGTCAAAATGGCTTACATATGACATTTTACGTTGTCAACCTAACACCATCAAAATAACTAATGGCTCATACCAACATGACAACACATTGACAATTGTTTTTAAAAAAAAATTGACTTTACTACAAAGTGACAGTTATTAGTTCGAACGTTAGCTTTTGGTCACGTGTGTAAAAAGATACATGAATCCAACTATATCTCGCAACAAATTTACAGTGTAGTAACGAAAAATGTATTTCTAAATACGATTTTGGAAAATGAGTCTCTTATAAATATAATACTATCATGTTATAATTTATAACAAATTTTGTAACTCCATGAACGCCTAATATTGTTTAAATAATTAGATGTGTTCCTGCATTAAATAAGTGTAATTACAAATTAGAGTCAGGTAGATATTTGACGGATCGGAGTATCTGATGACCGCGGACTGGATTAATGTGTCGGATTAGTGAACACCCGACCTGGGGTGAGATTTTCTTTCTATAACGATAAAATATCGGCACCAATAAAATGTGGTTGTCTTTTTCTTTCGCATCTGAGATTTATGTTTTCGTCCTCGTCATTTATCGCTTCGTTATCGCTTCGTATCGTATCGGTATAAACAAAATCCCACCCCTGGACCTGGAGTTGCGGTTCTTCGGTCTGAACCATGGAGGTAGAATAACAAGAGGCAGCATTCATCATGTAATCAATGTTAAAGAAACCCGGCGTGGTTACTTCTATCAGATCTTTTTCAAAAATCAAAATCCTTGTTTGCAGCCCAGGAATTTTGATTTTGTATGAAAATTTGAGTTAAATTTTCTAAGCACGATAAAAGTTAATCCAGTAAAATAATTTCGGCAATTTGTATAAGTTTACTACATTTAATAGTCAGTCCGTCAATACTGGGTGGCTATTATTAATGATTAAAGAAAATGTTTGTGTTAGCTGTTATGAATTATTAGCAGCACATGAACTCGCCTAACAATTATAATGACAAAATGGCAGTTACATAGTGTCATAAATTTCAATTTGACAATCAAGTATGACATTTTAAATATGTTGCCAACGTGACAAAAAACGAAATAGAGAAATTAGTAGCATGGAGATAGAATGAGAGGAGATATATAGTTTGATGCCGTGCTTTCGAATAGGGTCATGATTACTCTTCCAGCTTCTCCCAGAAACCGACTCTTCCAGTGGTTTACTGGAAAGCGTTTGCCGGGTACTGAGCATAAAGTACAAAAATAATTTATTAGGATAGAACATAAAAGTAGCAGCAGTAAAATTTATTTTAGTTTTGATGTTGTTAAAAATATATTTGTATTTATGCCATAATTAAACAAATAGTAAGACATTTTTACTCCCTATGATCCTATTTTAAACCAAACGTTAGCGCCTCTCATCCTCTGCTGACAACTGACCGCTCTCGACGGGGTAAGGAATGGGTCATAAATGGCTGTTGCATGGAGCTGTTTTGTCGGCGTTTCTAAAGTCATTAGATATATAGCTAGTGACTTTAGGCGTTTCTTTAACATTGGTCAAATGAGGTATGCTCCCTCCTGTCATCCTACCTCCATAACTATAGTATTCAAATATAAATATAACAAGAACCGATTTTGGTAAAATAAATCCTATAAAACATGTTACACACAAAACATACCAACTCCACTCAATAGCCAAGTTATTGAGTGTCCTGTTTTTAAATTATTGTACCTCTGGAAATAATCCCACAAATGATCTGTATAGTCGTCATGAAAGGGGAATACCGTATCGAAAGAGTGCAAACTGAAAATGCCTTCGCGCCAACGAGTCGACGGTTGTGTGAGATCATTCTACCGCTCAACTATTTCAGTGGCGTCGCAAGAAATGATGTGGAAACAGGTTTCCCTCAAAAATTAATGTTTTGCTATTCGCGCATAGTTTCTTTTCTGGTGGTAGTTTTGCCTGCCACTTTTTTATTCAGCAAATTTAACCATAACAAAAACGTCATGGAGGAAGTCTTTGTTGGTTTACATAAACTGTTAAATTCGAGCAATACGGCAAAAAATATTTGTTTTAATACCCATCAATTGAGAAAACAAAAGTATTGGAAGCAAAAGTTCAGCGTTTTCTCATTTCAATTAGTGCAGCTACAAATACATGCCTTCGCTTAACCCGATACAAGACACAATGTTATTATTTTTTCATAAAAACTTTAATACACATGTTTTTAGTATCTGGAACTAAGATTTAGTAGGCATTTGCGGACAATAGCTTCAATCTTTTTTCTGATTGACGAGGTAAGTTTCATGTCACAGAGAACGTAATTAATTTATTATTTTAATATGCCAGGTTTTCTACAGATATTGTTTTTACCCACACTGATCTATATTCCGTCGTTGGCCTTTAGTCAAGGTGTGTATTCGTTTTAAATATTATTTTCTTGTCGATGGTCAAATATTTTTCTTCAATTGTAGTATCAGGTATTGATCATCATTTAATTGGAATAATAGCATGTGCCGTTTGTGTATTTTACACAATTCTGGTAAGTTAAAAATTTAAATGGCCATTAAATAAGGTACATATATCTTCCTTCTTTATAGGGTGGACTGCGAGCAGTGGTTTATACGGACACCTGGCAAACTGCTATAATGTTTGTTGCTGATGTAGTCATTGTTATTCACGGAGTTGTTGCTGTTGGTGGTTTTAAACCTATAATTGATATCGGCTTGGAAGGTAATCGAATACAAGCTATCGAGTAAGTGAATTTATAAATATAGAGGGTACATATTCTCACAATGTGCTTATTTCAGTTTTTATCCTAGTATGTATACCCGATACAACATATATGTTATGTGGATTGGGGGGTTTATGTATTGGACAGCTTTCAATTCCGTCAATCAGACCATGGTTCAAAGATATTTGTCTTTGCCAAACGATAAACAAGCTAAATGGTACGCTTTTTTCTCGTAATTGCCATCTAATTATTACAATGTTTTCATTTCAGCTCCGTCGCACTATTTACTTTTGGTGTTGTATTTTTTATATCTATGTGTTGCTTTGCTGGACTCCTAGTATACACCTACTATCACGACTGCGATCCTCTTACTTCAGAGCGCATTGCAACAAGCGATCAAATACTTCCTTTATTTGTCGTAGAATCAGCTGGACATCTAAGCGGTATGCCAGGGTTATTTGTTGCTGGTGTTTTTGGTGCAGGCTTAAGGTAAAATGGGTTTTTCATTCTTAACATTGATGTATTGAAAATTCGTTTTCAGTTCATTATCGGTAGTCCTCAACTCATCCTCTGTTGTTATATTAGAAGATTTATTGCAAGGAGCATTTCGTATCGAAATAAAAGAGGAAAGAGCAAGACTTATTTCTAAATTTATTGTTTTGGGAGTAGGCATTGTTGCTTATTCTATGGTTTTTGTAATAGAACAGTTGGGTGGAATTTTTCAGGTAAATGATAATAGTTAATTGGTTTGAGCATTTTTATCACACAATTCAGTTTCTATCTGTTGATTCGGAAATTTATTAATAGGTAATCCGTAGAGACGTGCAGTTTTAGTTCATGCGACTCCCACCACTTTCCTTCATTAGCGCGCGATGTTATTGTTTCACTTCGCCCATCGCGCGACGGAACATGCAGCATGTTCCGTCGCACGACCCTGGACTGGCAGTGATAATCTGTAGTGGGGGAACTTTTCGAGCCAGCCAACTAATTTTGCCCGCCTTTAGTAATCACCAAAACTACCGATTTCGTCATTTCGAGATTTTAACTCTGTTTTAAAATGATTATGAAGATGGTAAAATGCTAGTCAAAATTATTCTTTCTAACATTTATCCTTGTAAAATATCATTAAGTAAATAAATATCGTTAAAAAACCTTCAGCATAACGTACTCACCTGTGGTTATCCTTAAATGTCAATAAAATTGTACAGTTTATCTCAGAATTCTCAGAGATGACATTGACACCGAAATTCAAGAAATTTTGTATTCTTTTTCTCCAAAGAGGTGGTGACGTCATATGAAAACAAAATATAAATAATGAAGTATATATTGCTCCAGTATCGTGTTATGGTATCTTAACAACATTAACGTACAAACTGAGTTATTTTAAAAATTATTTCAAAGTCGCATCGGTTGAAATTTTACGACCACAATAACTACATATATGTTTAGTGTACATATCAGTATAATTAATCTGTCTGAATTCGGTGCACATAAGTTCATCTCAGAAAATAACCAAATACATTACTATTGTTCCTGAGACGAATGTGATATTGACAGTGCTTCAAGGGGCATCGAAGTTTTGTTCAATAATTTTACTCTAAATGGTGTACTTAAATTACACAGTATTTGCTTCTGAAGCGTGATCACTATATGAGAAAAAAACTAAACCACTGTTTTCATACCATCTTTCTTTAAACAATTCATTGACTTTTTGGTGAAGCTTAAATTGCTTTTGATGTCTATATAACTATTTTGACAAACTTATTATTATTTCAAGTTAACCTTCAACCGCCGCAAACGGAGTTTGCTATACAATCGAAAATTGGAGTTAACGCACCAAATTATAACTGATATCTTTTATTCAACAAAAAAATCATAGCACATGACACACCACTAGATACGTTTAAAATAGGGAGATATCAACGTTAGAGCTCACAAACTATAAAACCTATGTAAAATTTCAGATAGGTACATGTTAAGCCAATCAGACACCCTACGGGCTCGGAAAGAGCAACGAAACCATCAAATTTTAGTTAGAAACAGTATTTTTGTCGATTTTTATTAAATCTGAACTATGTTTCAACATTTTTTGATGATTCTGAGCGACGAAACATACTTAGAGCATGCAGAATCGTCTCAGATTAGGAAAAGGAGACGTTTGAGTTAGTTTTATGCATTCTGGCCTTCGTAGATACAAGAAAATTGTTAAAATTCTTCAGAAACGTCACTTTTGAAGCGTTTTCTTGTAGTTTTAAGTGGTTTTCGAGATAGTAGACCGATCCATGCTTCCGCTATGTATTTTTGCAAGTTTATAATTAAAGTAAAAATTATTATTAAATTTATTCATTCCATTCGGTGAATTACCAAAGTTTCAAAGAAGTTTGTTCGATGTTTTCTAACATAAACTTTAGAATTTTGATATTTTCTATTTTGAACACAACTCATCTGCGTAAAGTTAAAATTAAAGGTTTCATATTACACCATAAATAAAGTATACCATTCTACAATTTGAGGTGAGTTTTACTGAAGAATGTTTTGGTGCAGATAAGTTAGTAACATATGGTTGATATTCTATAATTAGTGAATAAATACATATTAATATTTTACAAAACAATTGAAAGAAATTCTTCATATAATATCTTATATAGATTTGTATCTAAAAATAAAAAATGGGTTATTAAACCATAGACACATCACAAAAATATAAAGCTATGTATGCAACTCGTACATAATTACGCTTTACTATACCTACCATACCTCATTAGTCCATTAACTGCTGGGCTCGTTTAGTAAAGCCTTTGATTATGTACTTTTCCATAGATAACTACTACTCCCATTATATTACGTGTTTAAAATTATCTTATTGCTGTGATGGGTAATTAACATTGGCGTGGGAAATTTCAGTAATTTATTTCTCGATAATACACAATACACAACTAACTATACAACGTAAATGTACAGGCAATAATTCCGACTCAATGTGATTTGTACTCCTTTAATGGACTGGACTGGATCTGACTGGCTCACTCCCGACGATGGTCCCTAATTAAATATCCGTGCGTTTCTTCTGGAGAGTTCGCGATCGCTGCTTCGAGATCGTCCTGGAGTGCGCCACCGAGATTTCCGGAGAATCGCTTCTATGTTTTTCTTTATTCGAACGCCGCACAGACGTCGTACCGAGGCGGACCATGGATTTACTTCGTAACAATGTCTTGTCAATAATATTTTATGGCGGCGGATCATTTTTAAAATATCAGAATACAAACAACACTAGATATCTCCTCATATTTTTTAATCAACGTTTAATTGATAAATTTAAGGATGACGTCATCAAATTTCTGGATGGGGTAGATAGATAAAATTTAATCGATGGTTTTTAGTCATTAAATCAAGTTCAATGTTGTACTAAAATGTCAAAAGTTACCTATTCTGTAACAAATAAATTGTCTAGCAGGCGGAAAAGGGATACAAATACTTTCCCTTATGTGCAGTACTTCCCGAACTTATGTGGGGAAGTACGATGTGTATTCTTTTAAGCGCACTACGGAAATAATTTCCTTAAGTACCTGCAAGTTTTTAATATGTTGATATCTTCACTTCAGGTGGCAACGACTCTTACCGCCATTAATGCGGGGACCATGTTCGGACTTTTTTCTCTTGGAATGCTGATACCTTTTACTAATACAAAAGGCGCTATAGTTGGTTCCATCTCTGGATATATTATGGCTTGCATTGTAGCTTTTGGTAGTAATTATGCAACGACGACAGGGTTAGTTGTGGCTCACAAATTGCCAGTATCCGTGGATGGCTGTCTTGAAAAATACGACATTAACATTACTTCAGTGAAGGAAATTGTAAGTATGCAAAATTGAAAAGAAAATTTATTTAATTTTAAATAAATTAATAAGGCATCTTTTGCTTTGACAGTTTGTCACAGGGGGTTCCATAATCGTGTTTTGTCTGTTTAGCCTCTATTTTAACGAGACCTTCGTAAATAGAAGCCCAAATAAATTAAAGGTTTTATCGCCTTTATACTTCCCGAGCGTAAGTTAAGGAAGTATTGTAATAGGGTCCATTTAGCGAATGGCTACTTTTATGTTTTCTCAACGTTAATACGAATGTGCGTATTAACTAGTAAAGATTCCTCAGCTTATGATACTTGACTTCTTCACTATGTGGAATTTGTTTGTCGTTTAATTTCACCGGAGGGCATGTTTCTTTGTGGGTATCAAATGTTATGTATACTGATTGCCTTTATTAACTGTTGTTATACTTGTTTAAATTGTTTTGTAATATTTCTGAATATAGTAGGATTACTATATCATCGGCAAATGTGGCCGGAGTGATATCTGGTGTCGTTGGTAGGTCAGCTGTATAGATTAAATAAATATAGTATGGGTTCTAAGACGCTCCCCTGAGGTACAGCTGCATGAACAGGTTGTATATCAGAATATTCGTCTTCAAATTTTCAGAATGATGAAATAGCTAATTAGGTAGGATGCATTTGAGTTTGTACAAATGACCTCTATGCTAAACTTTGTCCAATGCTTTATCAAGGTCTAGAACCACCCCCGAGCAGTATCTGTTGCTTTTAAAGTCATCCTTAATCCGATTGACAACTCTATGAATTGTTGTATTGTTGAGTGATTTTTCTATTTTCTTATATCCGAACTGTTGTCATGGATAGCCCATCTGAGACTGATCTAATATCTCAGTAATGAATATTTTAAAATTTACGTGTAACTTAGCTTTAATTTTCGTTTGTATACATATTTTAAGTTTTTTTTTTTTTTCGTTGTTCATTTAGTATTTTGTTATGTGTTTACAGGAATATCCAGATGAATCTGGTGTTTTCCCCTTATTCCGGCTGGCATTTTTTTGGGTTACACCTATAGGGTTTTTCACTGTGGTCATTGTTGGAGTCATAACTAGTCTTATAACTGGAAAAACGGATGTGAAAACTGTTGATCCCGAATTAATATCACCTATATGTCAGCGATTTTTACCGGAAGAGGCCAAGAATTATGCAGGTACAGCTGTAAAGAAAATTGAACACAAAAGACTTTTGGACCGTATTCATCAGAGTGCATCGTCTGTACGCCTTAGTGTGAGTAGTGTAAGTGTTTTAGTTTTTAGCAATATATACAGCTAAGAAGTGTAGAAACAATATTAATGTCTTAAAATTTCCACAAGGAACAGCATTGAGTAAAAATGATAAAATCTTGAATTAAAAATTGCAAACAAAACGTAATGATAAATACATAGATGTTTTTCGTGTCAAGAATTTCCGGAGGTTTGTCAATTATAGCTACAGTGAAGAGCGTAAGCTTAGCCACAATTTAGTGTCGTCACAATTTAATTTAATAATTTTTCTATCAAGTCCAGTGACCAGAGTGTATCAAATATAGACAACGCAATAGATTAAAGAACAGTTGTAATACATCATCTCTAGTAAAACCGATAACAGAACTGTCAAACTGTCAGCTTCATCAAAACACGTAGTTGTTGATGTTCCACTTTCTCTTTTCATAAAGTCATGTTGTCAGTTGCTTTATGAAGAGCTATTAGAACTTTTATGTTTTTATTAAATGCCGAAGGAACTAATTCATCTCAAAAATTGGTTGAATTTTGCGGCCATAGAGTAAAGTTGTTGAAAACTCTGTTGGAAGCCAATTAAGATGGAATCCGTTGAAGAACTTCTTAGTTAAAGTAATGTTTCTTGTACCTATCAACAATTTTCGATTCTTTTGCGTTACACTTTGTGCCATTTTGGAGTATTCTGTATTTTGACAAATTAAGTGTACATTATCGTTGAGAATCCATTTTTGTTTGCGTCTTTAGATCAGTAGATTGCTTGAAAACTAATTTCAACAATTTCAGACATAATACAATGTTTTTGTGTATATCTAAAAAAAATTGGAGTCATTGCATTTTATGCTGTTATAAGCGTTTTCATCGTTTTTAAATAGATTTTTGGATTATATAACAATTTGAATATTTAAAGACTGATTCAGTCAAGGCAGAGATAATAGACATAAAATTATTGGAAAAGTATGGAGAGTTCTATTACAAAATAGGAAATAGGATATATACAACTTTATTTAAAAACTGTGCACGTCACGTCATAACATGTAGCAGATTCTAATTTACCAATTCTGTCACCCTGTCAATAAAAACAAGAAATTTCAAAAAAGCTACCAGTATATGTAGATATTTTAATTCCTTCTGCATGCGTTGAGCTCCTAATATCTTTGGAAAGTCGAATTTTTCCTGTAACTTTCTTTTTTAATTGGTAAGATGACAATGATGATTGTAGTCAAATGTTGGTTTCAACAATACTGTAGACGTAGATTTCATGGAGTTTGTTTTAAACAGTTATTGTTATAGTATTGTCAAGTACTCCACCTGTACATTATGTTTTTCTAACGTGAAGTATTTGTTTTTCAGAGACAACCATCAGAAGCTCGGCGGCCACGGTGAGGAAAGTCTCCGAACAACGTTTAGTGTTAATTAAAAGCAAGTATTCATAAGTAATTTATTTATAGTGAAATCTTTTTGTAATTTAGCATTGTTTTAATTTTCCCATAACAATAAACTGTATTATTCCTAGAGGAACGTTTTGAATTTGTAGCTTAAGAACCTGTAGGCAGAAACCAAACATTTGGTTTGTAGAAGATAGGTAGGCAAAAACAAACATACGTTATCAATTCTCTTTAAAGCAGAAACTAACTAGGGGTAGTTTAGATACGTGTTATTAATGTAAACCGTTTATCCTTGACTGATGGATGATCTGTGTGATGGTCAAGGGCCTTGCGCCACTGTTTATATTTGCCAAGCTTGACGGATATGTAAACTTTACAATCTCTAGCTAAATACGATCTGCAAGTTCCTTTCATCTTCGAACAGTGTATCAAATGGATTTAGTATTGATATTCTGTTTACACATTATTTTGGTCAATATACAGAATCAGTTGGTACACGATTAAATAATATATAGACGTTTTATCATGTTATCTCTTTGAGTTGTGGTATTATTAAAGAAAACGTTACCGTATTATGGGTTATATTGAGTTTTAAAGTGATTGTCTTGATTAGGTTTTGGAAATTAATGAAGTGGAGGGCAGAGATTAATGTAAATAGTGGTCAGACGTGATATTATTTGAACAGAATTCATAGGACATTGTAAATAGACACAGTTCCACATCGTATAGGTAAAGATATAACGTAATGGAAAGTAAACAATTTACTCTGAAATACATACAACTGAAACTGGACGTTTGTGCTAGGTAACCTCTGAAATAATAATCAGGACATCTAATAAACTTTCTGAAAGAGCTTTGAATTAATTATTAACCTGACTATAATATCAGTATTCCACTATTATTCTTAAAGCGGGGGAACTCGGGAAAATGGAAATCGCCCCGTAATGGCGGCCAGTCTACATTTCGTGTTTACAAAGAGATAGATGCACACTGAAAGTTAGCAACTGTTAAAAGAAAGCGTTTATTTTGTTTTTTTTTTTATTCTTAAACTAATTTTTACCGATCTTTGATATCAAAAGTGACCCCAAATCTGTAACTTTTATTGGAACGAAGTTTTTTATCGCACGGCTCGCAGCGCTACTTGACAGAGTAGAGCTAGCCATAATTGCTATAGTATCTTGCACTGCTCCCGAATACTATTACTATTACTGTTTCTCTCCAACTGTTTTGTGTTTTTACAAACCGCGAACGTTAGATATTTTCTTTTCTTTAGTAATTGTTAATAAGTATCAATAAATAATGGATTGTGATAGTAATTCACTAGAATTTGACGATACTAATGATAAACTCAGGTATTATATGTACAACAAGATACAATACAATTATCGTTGCAGTCTTCTTGACATATATTTGAACAAAATTGAATCTGTATCATATTTCAGTTATTGTAAAGTAATAATTTCTATGACTGTATGTACCGATTGAGTTTGCAATCATAGTTAATATGTATATATTTTTTAATTATTATTACATTTTTATTACCATTCCTTCATTTATTTTATTGTACTATTTCATAAATTATGTACAAGCATAACCAACTTCTTTCAATTCGGGTGTCCCCCAATACCTCACGTCTTTTTTGAAAATACCGGGTTTCCACAATGCTATTACCTGTGTGAACTGGTGGCCAATAGGTGTTTTTTAAAAGGATTTATCCACTTGAAGGCGAATGGGAAAACAATTATTGGACCTCAGGATATCTTTTATATAATTGGAACCCAACTACATACCAGGACTCGACCCACAAAAATCCAATACTGTTTTCCAAAATAGAATTAGCAGAGATTAGTGTAAGAGATCTCAAAATAAACTGATGAAATTTACACTAAGAAATTAAAAAAAAAAAATTAGTACTTATCACAAATAGTGCACTTGATTACGCAGAATATTAGAGGTAAATTTTAATATTCAATAGACACATTTCAGCTGTTGTTCATTTAACTTTAATTTATAGTACGATATTACAATTAATCCACTAGAACTTATTCTTATTAGTATTTTGTTGTGGTAAGTTTCTTTATTGTTAGTTTATGCCAGTATGAAGAAAAACTTCTACACAAAGTAAAGTACACTCTGAGTAATTGTAATTCACAATTACCTTTACAAATAAGCATAAAACGCTGTTATAATAAATTAATTTCCACCGATTATTATATGCTAAGGTTTCTAGACAGGTGCCATGGACGAATAAATATAGTGTTAGGAATATTGCTTCTTCCTTAATATATCGTCGGTGATATGACAATACCTCCTAACTTAACATCTTTAGAAAACGAGGTTTTTTACCTTCGAATTAAAAAAAATAGTCCTGTAAAATTTAATATTTTTCATATAGGAGAACACAGAGGAATTTAAATGGTGTATCATCAGACAAAGTAAGAGTGGTACGTACATATCTTACCTTCTTTTACAATCTTAGTATATGGTACAAACGACGAATATGTTATAAATGTCATCAAAATAACAAAACAATTCTTGTCCAAAAGTTACCAAAAGTGATGCATCAAAAAAAGACAGAGATAGAACATGTGTTTAGTTGAAAAAGTTATCAAGTTGACCTTGGTTTTTTGTTAGAAGAAAATGTAGTGAAAAACGCATGTGTTTTATTAACCCATACTGTTGTGTATAACTGACATTTCTGTGTATCAGCTGTCATCTACTAAATTTTAGGTTTATTGTAGAAATACTTCACCGGATTGATGACTTTTTCAGTTGAACACTCATACAATACATATACAACCACATATACATATTTGACTTGTCATACATATCACAATCCAATCCCGCATCTAGTAATTTCCAAAATTATTCCTTTGACCACCATTTAGTATAAACAAGTAAAAACTCTCAAATTAAAGCATTGCTGCACCTTCTAATGATAGCTGAGAAGTGAGAACTTCATATTAGAGGCGAACAAATTTTTTTAGGAGTATAAAGAAATTATAAAAAGTCTAAGGACAGAATATATTACTCTCATCGTCTCATGTAGGTACTATTTATAAAATATTTTGATAACTTTTGATACACCTACATTATTTTGACTCGGTGCTCACGATGTCTGAGTGAATACAATGTTAATAGTTTTTTTGTCTTGTTGTTTTTTAGTTTTAAATATGGAGATTGTTCCGTTTGCTAAAAATCTTGAAAATGAATGGGTTCATCATAAATTGGTTAAGTATTGTAGTAATAAGTTAATAAAAACATAGGTGTTTGTTGACTCAAAAATTATGCATAATATTTCATCCTGGGGATTGTGTTTTACATACTATTATTGGCATTCTTCAAATCGTCAAGCATTATAAGATGTGAGAGCCGCTCATTGACGGACTTTCAAAAGAAGAGATGTGGGATATCCACTAATGAAAAAAAACATTTTACTCAAATTCGGAGATCGAAGTTTTTACCAGAAAGCTTCGAAGTTCTTGTGAATTTCGAAACCCATTGATTAATTGGTATTGTATTTGTACAAGTTAAATATCTGTAGAATTTCTTCCGAATGTATTTTTAATTTGAAATATTGCTCTACAGAAGTAATTGTTGTAATCGGTACGGTAGGAGTTATTTCTGGATAATATTTAATGAATGTAAGTTGAATTTTATAAAAGTCATGTTAAGAACACAGAAACATATTTTGCTTTTCAATAAATCCATATACAGAAATGTGAAAGCTTACTTTGTAAGTTTTGGCCACTTACTTACAGATATTTTAAGCCAACTTGAGATTATCACTTTTTCGAAAGCTTGCAAAAGGATAACGATTTTCCTTCTTTCGAACATCATTTTTATTATTATTATGAACACTGTTGCTACATATGTGTCAACCAGGCACGTAACCAGCCTTTTATTTTGGAGGGGCCTAGCCCGGACACTAATTTCAAATAAGGGGGGCTTTAAACATTTTACTTGGATCACAACCGGTATATAAATTTAATGGGGTGCAAATAGTTGAAATTGACTAACACTATGAGAATTCATTCAAAGCCTGCGTGCCAATCTGCACAGTGTGTAAAAGGCATATCAGTTGTATCGGCTAATTGCTTAAAAAAGTTATTGACAAAACTGTTCACAGCAGTATCGCTTTACTCAGAGAGTTAAATTACAAGATAAGAACATAAGATTACTCATAGCTAAAATTTACTGTTGATCAGAAATTTCGAATTTGCTTTACATTTAAAATTTAAAATTAGTTTAAGGGGCACCAGGGGTGGCACAGGGTTTTGCTGGGGTGGCCTGTGTCCCCCCAGGCCTCCCCTTGGTTACGTGCCTGGTGTCGATTCGGTGTGTCTGGAAAATGTTAAAATCAAATAAAGCAAATAAAAATACGTGTTTAAAATATATAAAAACAAAATTGGCTGCCAAAACTGTTAATGTGCAGCCATTTTGTTATTTCGTGTAGGTGAGCTACTTGTTGCATACACACCGAAAAGCTGATGATGACCAATATTTTATCCGGTCGAAACACGTTTAGCAAGAGTGTATATAATAATAATAATAAAAATAATGTTCGTAAGAAGGAAAATCATTGCTTACCCTTTTTCAAGTTTACATAAATACGGCCAAAGAAAAGAAATAATGCGTATTTACGTAATTTACACACTTTTTCGAAAGGTTGCACCCCATAGTGGTCATACAGTTCAAAGAATGTGGTTTCCCACTACAACGAAGACGTACCTACCTAGTTGTTTTAGTGTTTACAGGGTAATGCATCGTCAAAATCCATTAAAAAGAACAGGTTTAGAAAGCAGTGACGCTGAAATAAATCAAAAATGCTGTGTGATTATTAAATATGACAACAACAATTGTTGTTGTTATTATTATTTGCGTCTCTTCACAAACATGTCCTATTACGGAGAGCTATAATGCAACGCATTTCTTTTTTTCGGATCACTGTGTGAAAATTCAAGATCTACCCTCTACTAATTTTTTACATCACCTTTTTTACAGGAAAATATATTTATAATTTTAACAACTTTATTGTAGTTGTGACACATCCTGTAGATAGCAGAACTTTTATATATCTATAGGGCGTTGGTAAGTAGAATGTGTTGTTGAAATATTGAAAGGTAGCGTGCTCAGCAAATTTGCGCAATTAATTGTACCGTCAATAATACTGTGGAGAAATAAAATGGAAAATATATATCGACGATCAGCCAGCGAATGAAATTGGAACTTATTGCGGAGAAGATCTTGGTGATGTATGTCGAAGTAGATAAGTACTTTCTAGTTTGTAATATGCAAATTTTAAAAAGTTTCTTTGAACTTTCTTTTACTTCTCAACGTGTATTTTTTGGTGTAGAGACCATGTTACGCTTGCATAATCCAGTTTGGGGATGTACATTTTTTTGTGACTGTTGGTTCTTCGAATTCTCGTTTATTTCTGATTATAAATTCCGATGATTTAAGTGCTGTTCAACTGATTGGTGAATAATGAAAATGAAAAGTTAATCCTACATCAAAGGTAACTCCTAAGACATATATAAAATCGATTTTTTAAGAACTGCTCCATTTATAGTGTAATCCGTTTTTACATAATTTCATTTATTAGTAAGTATATGTAACAATATAACGTTTATCCGAATTTACTTCAAAGCCACCAATTATATACTTCGTTAACTTTGCTCTGAAAATGGATAGCATCACTCGGACTAGTCACTGAGAAAGAGTTTCACATAATCAAACGAGGAATAGATCGATTTATTATTATCAACAATATAGTTTTATATACTGGGTTATTCACGAGAGATAATGAGCCTGCAAACTTTAAAATTGCAACCATTAAACACATTTTCAAAAGTAGCTTAGATCTTCGTTCCTAAATTTTAATTAACATAATACATACTCCTACACATGAATTAGCCCAGGTTTTAGAAATTTTCACACAAAAGTGAATTTTTAGGTTATATGACATTAAAAAGTAATAATTATTTGTTTATTTATTAATGTAATGTAATACATGTTTCCAGTATTAGAATAACCTGCCTCCTTCAATGCTTACGTCAAAGTCCCATTGCATGGATGAAATTTATTGCTTTTAATTATTCTACTTACTGCAGACTGACTAGTACAGGTTGCTCTTGAAATCATATTCTGATTGACATGAGGATCATCGTCAATCATTTCTAGTACAATTTCATATTCTGGGCTTGTAGCTGTTCTGCCTTTTTTCTACATTCACCATATCAAATCCAGTTTCTCATCATTGAAATACATTTAAGTCAAATTAAGGGAGCGCTATCTTGGACTCATAATATACTGGCCGGCAAAAAAATCCGGCCACCCTGAAATATTTCACAAAATCGCTTTAAAAATTAGGAGTATTAATTTAATTAGCGATTTATAGAACCATTCACTGTTGACATAGGATATACAAATTAGCTAAAAAAAGAGACAAATAAATACAATCACTAGTTAAAATGTAATTTTTAAAGTGTTTTTGCGAAATAAGTATTTCAGGGTAACCGGTTTTTTGTCGGTCAGTGCATATTTTACGTAATAATAAGCACTAAGGTATCTGTGAAATATGTATTCTTGGTTGCATCTGAAATCTTGAACGGTCATTATCTCTCGTGAATAACTTTGTATAAGTTAAAGAGTAATGGTCCCATTACAGACTCTTGTAGGAAACAATAGAAATATTTAAGAAAATATGCCATTATAAACAACGCATTGTGTGCGTACATCTAAATAGGGGTACAATAAATATTGAGCTATTAAACAGGAAGGATTAGAGACTGTCGAACGACCAGAAACAAAACTATATTGCTGATCGCAGATCTCTTTGGGATGTTCCCCGATATATCTATAAAGAGAGACTTCGAAGATTTTTACAAAGTTAGAGAGGAGACATCCTGGTCTACAGTTTTTAAATTTAAATTTATCGCCTTTTTTGGGTAGTGGTGCAGCATAAGATTTCTCTCAATATACGGGAAATTGTGTCAATTTTTATTAGATATATAATCTCCGAAATTGCCGGAGCAATTGGCAAATTTTATATTAATGTTTTTTTTCTCGAAAATTTGCAATTGTAAATTTTATTTAGGTAAATTTATAATAACATACTCCTGCCCTTGTGCTTTATGAATCCGATTTGCGTTTTTACCCTTGATATCAAGATGTCTGGAAAAAATCAAAATTGTATAATAACATTTTTTCAATTTAATTTTGAAATTACAAAACCGAATGCTCTGAAATCTTGCAAACGTTGTGAACATGGTAAATCATTCGCCAAAAAGTATCCGTTTATACCCTCCCAAAAAACTCATACCTAATTGAGGTAAACTATTTTACTGATTAAGAATCAAGAAATTTCTAAAATATTGATGACGCCATCTCAAATTTTTTTTATGGAAAACCTTATATACGCGTAGCATGCTTCCCTACCTCTACTGTACAGGTCCACACATATCTTTATTTTAACTTCTAGGGGCTACAAAATAATAAAATAAAATCAAATTCGTAAATTTGAATTTTATAATTTTTTGAAGTTTCTGTATTTGTTTGACTATACTTCAGATCAGGTCAGGTCAGGTAATAAGGTAGGGGTAATAGTTAGAAAATTATTGTGAAAACTATTTCTAAATTAAAACTTTTCTTCAATTATGTTAAAAAGATTAATACATTATTAATAAATATTGTAGTCTTTCTTTAGCTTTAAAACAGTTACTAAATTACTGAAACTTATTATTCTACTTTAAAAAAAGTATAGTAGATAATAAATACAAATCCGTTATAGAATGTGAATAATTAAAACATTAAATTCTCAACTTTAGTGATTCCTGCAGGTAGATACGTATGGAAAATCCTAAATATTAGTATTGATTTTGATGTATACAAAATCATGTATGTTTAGTGATTTGCAAGAACAAAAATATAAAATAGCTCTTAACAGTCTCAATTACTGCAATAAAAATTCAATATTGAAATCAGGTTTAAAATGTCACAGCTGATGTTAATATTTTTTTACTCTTTCAAAAATATTGAATATTATCTGTTTTGAAATAATCTGGTTTCGATAATATAAGTTGCTTAGTTTTCCATTATTTAACCTTAACCTATTCATTTACTCTTCTCAAGTAACGAATTCGTGAAATATGGCCTGAGAGCAAATTTTAGTTATCTAAGTAAACCATTTATAGAATCAATACATGCGACAGAAACCAGAACAAACCAAACACTTGAGTTTGTTTTTAATTAAGGATCATTATTGGATTGTTTAAAGCAGAGTGTTTGTCTTGATCACTATTTATTCTGTCTATGTTGCCGCCATATGAAAGTGAGTAAACACAGATGAGTGAATCGGGAAGCAAAGTAAGTGGATGGATGCATCACCCATTATTATTGAATGGTACTGATTACATTATATCGTCATTCGGCACTACGTTATATGGCATATGGCAAATGACGTTCTACGAATTCGTCACTGCTTGAGGATATGTCAATTGCAACCAGTTTTATTCATTGCTGTTTGCATTCGAACAGCCTGGCTTCTTTAAATATGCTGCTTGAATAGTAGGTCGCTATTGTATTGGATAACTATCGGGCAATGCTAATATTTGTCTTGCGACAAAACATTTTGATGATTACCCACCACTAACTATTGGCTGAATAAGCACACTTCTAATATTAGCATCTATTTTTATAAAAAATGGTAAGCATTTAGTTCATATTTGAATTATTTGCGAAATTGTCGCATATTTGAATAAAATCCACTTTAAATATTGTAAATAACATAAAGAAGCAAAATGTTCGAATGATATTATGTTCAAAATATTTTTAATTTATTTTAGCAAATTAAATAAACTAATTCAATAATCTTTGGTGGTGATGTGTGTACTTTGAAAAATATTTATGAAACAGCAGAATAAAAATTCTTTTCTAGAACTTTAAAAATGAAAAAAATTACTACATAAACATCCAGTTAATATTTTGTTTATTATGTGTATGCTGAAATTCTTGTAGAATATTCTAAATTTAACATCTTTTCTTCAAAGTGTTCGTCTATTCCATTGTCAGTCTGTAATTTCGATTTATCTATTCTATACTTACTTTCTTCGTTGAATATGAATATGAATGTAACTAGTTGTATATTATATATTCTGCTTGTTGTCGTCGATTTATTTTGCACTAACTAACTTTATGTATAATTGTTTTGTTAGGCTAAAAAAAAAACAAAAGAGGCCCTAAAATAGGCGATAAAAATTGGGCATTTAGGCCCGAAAAATGGCAAAATATTGTTGGGGGAGTTTTTAAAAAATAAATTTTACACAACTTCTGGTTTTCTTTGAGATCTATATTTTTTTTATTATTGTACATAATCAGCGATCCTAATCTTTGTTAAACTTTGCATAACAAATTTGATGTTTTTCTAAATTTTCGAGAGAAAATTTTTTTCTTTGTTTGGACATTTTTATATCTAGAGAAGGATGTTTCAATATCTTTTTCTACATTTTCTCCTTGTAATACTTTGGTGACAAGCTTAGGCTCTTGGTACCCGGTATTTTTTTGTAAAGTATGTTGAAGCTTTTTAAATGCCATTTCACCGACATTCCCCGTTACATGTACTTGTTTTTAAGATGGTGAAATGGGTTTTTATGTAAGCCAAATTATGTTTGAGATGCTTTTGTTGGAGTCAAATTCCATAATAACCTAAAATGTTTCATTTAATTTAGAATTACACAAAAAAAATATGAATAGCAATGACCGAACCTTTTTTATATCGTCTAAATGATTGCAATAATATTGCCACTTCAATTCAGGAATACCATCTTTTCACAACAGGTTGTGGAGGCAAGGGACAATTTGGTAAGGTTTCCCAGAAGGCTTGAATCCTCAAATGAACTTTAAGAAATACTTTCAATACGTAGGAAATTAAACCGTTAACATCTTCATATTGATTCCATATAACTTATATAAAATATTTCCAGATGTTTGCCACTTTTAGCCATGTATGCAGCGCCTTCTGTTAGCAGAAGTTTTAGTTTTTCGTATTCGAAAATAATCATTTTAGAAATTGGGTTACAGACCAAATTTAGGTTCGGCTTACATTAGATTACTTACCTTACCAGATAGCAAAGTTGTAAATTTGCCCTAACTGTCCAAAAATGTTAATGCAACTTTGCAAGCGTGCATTGGTAAATATAACCAATATTATTGACGTTACCAAGATCCAATTTGATGGCTAATGTAAATCGAAGTTAATTAATTTAAATCGATTCGAGAAAAATGGATGTTTTTAAATAATTAATAGAATTACCAAACGACTCATTGATAAAACGTGCCAGTATTACGTTATTGTTTTTTTACTTTCCGAGCGTAAGCAAAGGAAGTATTGTAATCGAGTCCGTCGACCGACTCTCTACTTTTACGTTTTCTCGATCTTTCATGACCCCTAGAAGACGAAGAAATAGGTCTGTCTGTCCGTCTGTCCGTCTGTCCGTCTGTCCGTCTGTCCGTCTGTCCGTCCGTCTGTCCGTCCGTCTGCCGCCCCGGATTTTTATTAGACAGATAATCTCCGAAAGTACTCGACCGATTGTTGTGAAATTTTGTACTTATATTAAGAATATCATGTAGATGGTAAAACGCTAACCAAAATTTGTCTAATCATCCCCACCAGTAATGCGATGACGTCACTTCAAAATTGTACATTGTAAATGGGTTTTCAATTGTATAAAATAACATAGTCCTACACAGGTAGTTTACAACTCTGAATCGACTTTTCACCCGAAACGTCCAGATTTTTGGAAAAAAAATCAAAATTATAAAACAACATTTTGAAATTTAATTTTTAATCTGCTAACCAGAATGCTTTGAAATGTTGCAGATGTTTTAAGGCTATAAAGAGCATAATAAATTTTTAGTCAAAAAATATTTGCTTATCCCCTCCAAAAACTTGATGACGTCAACTCAAAAGTTTGTGGAATAAATCATATCTAAAATGTACAAAATATGATGAGTCTGTACTTGTGATCTATCACTCCATTCATATTTTTTGGATTTGCATATACAGGGTGACTCAAAAAAATTAATGAATGCGTAAATTTATTTTACTGATTTACTCAGAAACTACAAAACCGAATGCTTTGAAATCTTGCAGATGTTTTAAGGTTATAAAGAGCATAATAAATGTTTAGTCAAAATATATTTGCTTATCCCCTCCAAAAAATTGATGACGTCAGCTCGAAAGTTTGCCGAATAAATCATATCTAAAATGTACAAAATATGATGAGTCTGTACTTGTCATTTATCATTCCATTCATATTTTTTGGATTTGCATATACAGAGTGACTCAAAAAAATTAATGAATGCGTAAATATATTTTATTGATTTAATCAGGAACTACAAAACGGAATGCTCTGACATCTTGCAGATCTTTTAAGGTTATAAAGAGCATAATAAATGTTTAGTCAAAATATATTTGCTTATCCCCTCCAAAAACTTGATGACGTCAGCTCGAAAATTTGCCGAATAAATCATATCTAAAATGTACAAAATATGATCAGTCTGTACTTGTGATCTATCACTCCATTCATATTTTTTGGATTTGCATATACAGGGTGATTCAAGAAAATAAATGAAAGCGTAAATTTATTTTACTGATTTACTCAGGAACTACAAAACCGAATGCTTCGAAATCTTGAAGATATTTTAAAATTATCATAAGCATGGTAAATTTTTGATCAAAATGTATTTGGTCGTCCCCCCTAAAAAATTTATGACGTCACCACAAAATTTTGCTGAATAAATCCTGTCTAAAATGTACAAAATATGGTGAGTCTCTTCTTGTGATTTATCATTCCATTCAATTTTTTTCGATTTGCATATACAGGGTGACTCAAAAAAATTAATGAATGCGTAAATTTATTTTATTGATTTAATCAGGAACTACAAAACCGAATGCTTTGAAATCTTGCAGATGTTTTAAGGTTATAAAGAGCATAATAAATTTTTAGTCAAAATATATTTGGTTATCTTCTACAAAAAACTGATGACGTCAGCTCAAAAGTTTGCCGAATAAATCGTATCTAAAATGTACAAAATATGATGAGTCTGTACTTGTGATTTATCATTCCATTCATATTTTTGGATTTGCATATGCAGGGTGACTCAAAAAAATTAATGAAGGCGTGAATTTATTTTATCGATTTAATCAGGAATTACAAAACCGAATGCTTTGAAATCTTGGGAATATTTTAAAGTTATTATAAGCATGGTAAACTTTTGTTCAAAATGTATTTGTTCATCCCTCCTAAAAAAATTGACGACGTGACCCTTAAATTTTGCTGAATAAATCCTATCTAAAATGCAAAAAATATGATGAGTTTGTACTTGTGATATATCATTCCATTCATATTTTTTAGATTTTCTTAAGAGGTGGTTCAAAAAAATTAATGAAGTCAATTTATTTTATTGATTAAATTAAAGGCAACACTTATTATTAGTATTACACCCCAACCAACCCAATTTGGTAGACACAAAATTTGTTAAAGGAAAAACTCGGTTGAAACATAAGGGTAGCACGCTTATTTACATCGACTTTAACATTACAGACCTGCATTTGTTTTATGCGCTCACTTGGTTCCGCGAATGTGAAATAGACATGTTTATAATCAACCAATTGTGAATTTCACCGTCAAGAATTAAAATAAAACGCAATGTTTTATATAATAAGCGGAAGTCGAAGCAATAAAACCGATGGTCGTTTTGTTTACAGTTTCTCTGTTTGACTCTCACGTATGCTGTTACGCTTGTGATCTTAAATTAAGAATGTTTATACATAAACGATTTTCAGTTGCCTTTCATATTACTAGACAGCGGATTTTTGTCGGGCTACGTCACGATTATAGGTGGGGACGTGCTGGATCGCCGGGTGATAGATAATCACTGAATTTAATCGGTACTAATTCCATAAATATAATTAACGATTTATTAATCAAACGGCTAAGTAAATGAGAACGGGAATTAACAGCAGAGTGCAACGAAACAGCGTTATTCTAATCTCAAATAAACGAAGTGCAGTCCGCAACCGCAATGAATTCGCATCCCGTACGAGCCGTACCGAGTTTGGCCTTGCCTAGCCCGACAGAAATCCGCTCTCTAGATATTACACACCGGCGCCGTATACGTGAGTAAATTGTTTCGTTATTTTATTGATTATAAGAAATCAATATTCAAAACGACCCAATTCATTTTCCCGAAAATTTGGGAATACAATAATTTTATTCTTAGTATTACACTACATCTATCCCAACTGATATACGTGTCCTTGCAAAAATGTTGATGACGTCATCACAATTTTTTTTTAAATTCCCACTACAAAAATGTAATGAGAAAAAAAAACACAATAGGCATGCAGTCGTCAAGTTTCCGACAGCGAGGGAAGTACTGTCTAAACTCTTTAGACCAATTTTTTTCCAATATTTTTGATGCCCGTAAATTGGTGTACCAGCTGCCTCTACAGATAATTTCCCTACTGCAATGTTTGCAATGTATTGCCCATTAGAATTTGTAGTTTCAGCTACTGCTATCCAAATATCGTGAACCCTAATATTTGTTCTAATAACTCTATTAATCACCTTCAAAAGTACAATGTAAAATAACTAAATAAAAAATTGGTCTAAAGAGTACCATCGGTTTTATTGCTTCGACTTCCGCTTATTATATAAAACATTGCGTTTTATTTTAATTCTTGACGGTGAAATTCACAATTGGTTGATTATAAACATGTCTATTTCACATTCGCGGAACCAAGTGAGCGCATAAAACAAATGCAGGTCTGTAATGTTAAAGTCGATGTAAATAAGCGTGCTACCCTTATGTTTCAACCGAGCTTTTCCTTTAACAAATTTTGTGTCTACCAAATTGGGTTGGTTGGGGTGTAATACTAATAATAAGTGTTGCCTTTAATTTAATCAATAAAATAAATTGACTTCATTAATTTTTTTGAACCACCTCTTAAGAAAATCTAAAAAATATGAATGGAATGATAAATCACAAGTACAAACTCATCATATTTTTTGCATTTTAGATAGGATTTAATCAGCAAAATTTAAGGGTGACGTCATCAATTTTTTTAGGAGGGATGAACAAATACATTTTGAACAAAAGTTTACCATGCTTATAATAACTTTAAAATATTCCCAAGATTTCAAAGCATTCGGTTTTGTAATTCCTGATTAAATCGATAAAATAAATTCACGCCTTCATTAATTTTTTTGAGTCACCCTGCATATGCAAATCCAAAAATATGAATGGAATGATAAATCACAAGTACAGACTGATCATATTTTGTACATTTTAGATATGATTTATTCGGCAAATTTTCGAGCTGACGTCATCAGTTTTTTGTAGAAGATAACCAAATATATTTTGACTAAAAATTTATTATGCTCTTTATAACCTTAAAACATCTACAAGATTTCAAAGCATTCGGTTTTGTAGTTCCTGATTAAATCAATAAAATAAATTTACGCATTCATTAATTTTTTTGAGTCACCTGTATATGCAAATCGAAAAAATTTGAATGGAGTGATACATCACAAGTGCAGACTGATCATATTTTGTACATTTTAGATATGATTTATTCGGCAAATTTTCGAGCTGACGTCATCAAGTTTTTGGAGGGGATAAGCAAATATATTTTGACTAAACATTTATTATGCTCTTTATAACCTTAAAACATCTGCAAGATGTCAGAGCATTCCGTTTTGTAGTTCCTGATTAAATCAATAAAACATATTTACGCATTCATTAATTTTTTTGAGTCACTCTGTATATGCAAATCCAAAAAATATGAATGGAGTGATAAATGACAAGTACAGACTCATCATATTTAGTACATTTTAGATATGATTTATTCGGCAAACTTTCGAGCTGACGTCATCAAGTTTTTGGAGGGGATAAGCAAATATATTTTGACTAAACATTTATTATGCTCTTTATAACCTTAAAACATCTGCAAGATGTCAGAGCATTCCGTTTTGTAGTTCCTGATTAAATCAATAAAATATATTTACGCATTCATTAATTTTTTTGAGTCACTCTGTATATGCAAATCCAAAAAATATGAATGGAATGATAAATGACAAGTACAGACTCATCATATTTTGTACATTTTAGATATGATTTATTCGGCAAACTTTCGAGCTGACGTCATCAATTTTTTGGAGGGGATAAGCAAATATATTTTGACTAAACATTTATTATTATGCTCTTTATAACCTTAAAACATCTGCAAGATTTCAAAGCATTCGGTTTTGTAGTTTCTGAGTAAATCAGTAAAATAAATTTACGCATTCATTAATTTTTTTGAGTCACCCTGTATATGCAAATCCAAAAAATATGAATGGAGTGATAGATCACAAGTACAGACTCATCATATTTTGTACATTTTAGATATGATTTATTCCACAAACTTTTGAGCTGACGTCATCAAGTTTTTGGAGGGGATAAGCAAATATTTTTTGACTAAAGATTTATGATGCTCTTTATAGCCTTAAAACATCTGCAACATTTCAAAGCATTCTGGTTAGCAGATTAAAAATTAAATTTCAAAATGTTGTTTTATAATTTTGATTTTTTTCCAAAAATCTGGACGTTTCGGGTGAAAAGTCGATTCAGAGTTGTAAACTACATGTGTAGGACTATGTTATTTTATACAATTGAAAACCCATTTACTATGTACAATTTTGAAGTGACGTCATCGCATTAGTGGTGGGGATGATTAGACAAATTTTGGTTAGCGTTTTACCATCTACATGATATTCTTAATATAAGTACAAAATTTCACAACAATCGGTCGAGTACTTTCGGAGATTATCTGTCTAATAATAATCCGGGACGGCAGACGGACAGACGGACAGACGGACAGACGGACGGACAGACGGACAGACGGACAGACAGACGGAAATGGGAGACCTATTTCTTCGTCTTCTAGGGGTCATGAAAGATCGAGAAATCGTAAAAGTAGAGAGTCGGCCGACGGACTCGATTACAATACTTCCTTTGCTTACGCTCGGGAAGTAAAAATTGGTCGAAGATTATTTCAGCAGGACTTCCCTCGCCGCTGAAGTACAGCCCAACAGACCCCGTTACTTTGAAAAAAAAAATTGATTTTTCAATCATTTATTTACGATAACCTCTATAATTTAAAATAAATATAATAGATAAGCAATACTTACTAATATTTATATCTTTTTTTTTCAGAGTTTTGTAGAGCTTGTTTTTCTGAATTCATTGATGTATTCTAGTTTTTAGAGCTTGGTGTATTTAACACATCAAAGCTTTTCCTAGACAAGCAAGAGACAACTTGTGTCGGGGTCTGTAAATGGGTGTTTTAATTATTTTAAAATTTGATGGTTTGCGCAGAAAAATAGATTTGGGTTATTGAATTCCCGGCATTTTGCTAACGGAATTCCCCCGACCTTTTTACCCAAAACTGGGATTGGATTATTTTTCTTTATAGTATGTACTTACGGGAAATATGTAAGTACTAAATATGACCTTCGCAAGAAACATGTGCTTAGGAGTATAGAAAATTCATATTTTGGAACAAAATGTGCAGAAAAAAGTAAAATAGGCAGAAAAAAAGTCAAATGGGTCGAAAAAATGCAAAAAAAGTTCACATGATGAAAAATAGGCAAATAGGGAAAAAGAAATAGGGCTCAAATAAATTAATTTTCTGAGATACACATTTATATACAACTTCCATGCATTGGCCTACAGCCAAAATGAAAAGGCATTTATTGTTCTAGAATCTGCTCTTTAGTAATTAGCGGTTTATCATTTGCATGATAACCTTAAAACAAATGCAATTGTAGATTCCACAAGTTTGTTGCAAGTTGCAAGATTTTGAATCTTTCCGAAAACCCTCATGTGTAAAGTTAAGTAGCGAGGAACTAGTTAATCACATGTAAAAAAGCATATGATTTTACACAGAGTTTAATTAGTAAAACTTTTAGACGACGTCATAAAATTTTTAGCATGGATAACAAGACAAATTTTGTTGCGTTTACCATCTACACAGCTATCTTAAAATGCACCTAGAAATTTGACAATAATCTGTTCAATAGTTTCGGCGAGGAACTAGTTAATCACATGTAAAAAAGCATATGATTTTACACAGAGTTTAATTAGTAAAACTTTTAGACGACGTCATAAAATTTTTAGCATGGATAACAAGACAAATTTTGTTGCGTTTACCATCTACACAGCTATCTTAAAATGCACCTAGAAATTTGACAATAATCTGTCCAATAGTTTCGGCAAAAATCAATCTAATAAGCCAATAGAAGACATACAGATGGATTTGTATATTATTATTAAAAACCATGTCATATGCTGTAGATGAATTGTATATCGCTAAATCATTTTCAGGTGTATTTAGAACGTAACACCCGACACATTTCACATCTGTGATTATAGTTTTCCATTTTAAAGTCTTTGCCGACCTAGACGAACGTTACTGGTAGAACGATGCCGCAACTGATAGCGGTGATAGATGCGACTTAATCGTAGGAGTATTCCGGAGTGACGGCCGAATACGGGGAAAACGGTTCGGTTAATAAGCACCTGCTATATTTGATTCATGATGCTTAATTGGAGTGAGTGTCTGACCGCCCTTGTGCTGACAAGTGGGTATATTGTGATATATCATACCTAGGTTACGGACCTTCAGTTGAACTAAAACTTATTCCCGATTATTAAGTAAGTATAAGTTTTTTAAATTCAATTATTTGTATAATTAATTGGTAAAACTTTGTGGTGAAGGGAGTGGGATATGGTTTGATAATAATATACTTCTAGTTGTCTGCAATGAAGTGACAATATTTTTGGCTAAAAGGAATTTAACTGGAGAACCCCAAGGATTCGGCACAGTCTATTTTCAATTTATTTTCCTAACCACTATAAATAGTGCAGGCATACTGATGATGTTCCAATATTGTGTCAAACTAATAAATACTCCAATATCTGTCTTGCGCGTTTGGGCTTTCATAATAAATTTGTTTATTTCGTCTTTACGAAAGATATTTGTTTTCTTCGAAACGAAGGAAGTATTGTAATAGACTAAAAGGGTACCTCAGGCAAGTGGCTACTAATGTTTTCTCGACATTTCATGACCCCTAGAGTGCAAAAAAGTGGTCCCCGTTTCTGTCTGTCTGTTGTGTCCATTTTTATTAGACAGATAATCCTCGAAACTATTGGACTGATTGTCTTCAAATCTTATGTATAAGTACGTCTGGATTCTGGATTCTGGATTCTTAAATTATGGGGGCTGACCGTAGCCAGCCGGCACTTAGGCCTCGCCTTTGGGCCCATTGTACCTTCCCCAAGTCCATATCAGGGTGTTTTCCCGCTCCTCTACTCGTCAAGCCACCCAACTGCTTGAATGTACTTGAGTAATGCAGAGGGTGGAAACTCCCTGATATTTGCCATACTAGGCCAGATGTCCCCTAGTATGGATTCCCTGTAGGAGGCTAGGGCTGGACACTCACGAAGAATGTGCTCAGCTGTTTCCTCTTCTTCATTGCATCCACGACAGATTGGGTCTGTTACCACCCCTATCGTATGTAGATGTTTGTTAAACTGGTAATGTCCCGTAAGGAATCCTACCAGTTTACGCAGTTTGTCCCTTGAAAGTGAGAGATAAAATTTCGTCAACTTACGGTCTGGTGTCGCCATACAAGCTCTACTATGCCGACAGCTGCTCAATTTCACCCATATCTGCTCATGGCGTCTCTGGGTATATTGCTTTACGAGTTCGTTCGACAGGGCGACCGAAGGCGTGATTGCCGGTTCGGGTCCCCAGAAGGGCATGCGCGCGGCTCGCTTCGCCATCTCATCTGCCCTCTCGTTTCCTTCGTTGCCACTGTGTCCTTTGATCCAACAAAGTTCCACACTATTCCTCTGCGTTACATACTTTAGCGTTTGTCTGCACTCCCAAACCAGCCCGGATCAAACCATACAGCTGTCCAGGGCTAGTAGTGCAGACTTGCTGTCAGTAAGTATGCGTATTGATTTGTTGCCGATTTCACGTTCAGCAATGATTCTAGCTCCCAGCATTATTCCCATCAGTTCTGTTTGTAAGACAGACGTGTGGGTGCCGAGAGGTACACTGATTTGTGCGTTCAGTTGTTCGGAGTAGATGCCGGCTCCTGAACCACTATCTGTTTTGGCACCATCGACATAGATTTCTATGTCGGCTCGTCCTTCTGAATTATCATTCATTGATATTCTATATGCCTTCTCATATATTAATTTTGTGCCCATTCGGTCACACCCCATCCTTAACAAGGGTATTCTGTTGAACGCCTCCGTTAAGATCCGAGTGTGCTTCGTTGTGCGGCCTTGCTTGTTCCATACTCCCAGAGAGTGAAGTCTTAGAGACGTCGCCATTGCCGCTTCCTCTATGTAAAAGTTAAGAGGTGCTAAGCAAAGAAGAGTCTCCAGAGCCGCTGTGGGAGTGGTCCTCATTGCTCCTGTAACACTGAGACACGCCATTCTCTGAACGTGTTCAAGTTGCAGGGCTGTTGTTTTTTGTCTGGCTCTGGGCCACCAAACTAAAGCTCCATAGCACAGCATCGGTCTGACTATTGCCGTGTAGATCCAGAGGGCGATCTTGGGATTTAAACCCCACGACCTTCCCACCACCCTACGACATTGCCAAAGAGCCGAGCGTGCCTTTTCTACTTTATCATCTACATGCTTCTTCCAATTCAGTCGCCAGTCCAATACAACTCCCAGGTATTTGACTTCGTCCGAAAGTTGGAGCGTTGTGTTAAATATTTTTGGCATCTGTAGTGTACCAATTTTCCTTTTCCTGGTGAACAGGATTAGTTTCGTCTTTTCTCCATTAACGGAGAGGGTATGTCTGCTGCACCATTCCTCGACTATTTTTACTGCAGCTTGCATTATCTCACATAATGTATCTGCGTTTTTTCCTGTTAGCAGAATGACTAGATCGTCCGCGTATCCAATTGTGTGGTAGCCAAGATCATTGAGGCGTCGTATCAGGCTGTCAACGACAGTATCCCACAGTACAGGAGAGAGAACTCCTCCCTGAGGACATCCCCTGTCTACAACAGCCTCGATCTCAGTGCCACCTACATTAATCATTACTTCCCTGTTCCTCAGCATACCGGCCACCCACCTACTTAGGGTAGGGTCCACGTCGTGCTCTCGTAGGGCTAGCTCTATGCTTTTGAAGGTCGTTTTATCAAACGCTCCTTCAATATCCAAAAACATTCCTAAGGTGAAGAGTTTGTTCTCCATCGCCCACTCTATACGGTTTACAACTGTGTGTAGGGCCGTATCGGTGGATCTTCCTTGGATGTAGGCATGTTGGTTCGGATGTAGAGGTTGCTTGCTCAAAGCAGTCTCCCGAATCTCTTTTTCGCTTAGTCTTTCTAGCGTTTTCAGCAAGAATGATGTTAAGCTAATTGGTCTGTAGGATTTAGCCAAGGTGTAATCTTGTCGTCCTAGCTTAGGTATAAAGATAACCTTTACTTTTCGCCATGCATTCGGTATGTAGCTGAAAGCCAGACACGCCCGAAGCATTGGCAACAAAATAGGGCGTAGTCTGCTCATTCCCCTCTGCAGGAGGGCGGGATAAATACCGTCAACTCCTGGAGATTTGTATGGGGAAAAGCTGTCCACTGCCCACTCCAGTCTTGCCTCCGTGACTACCTTTGCAGCCAGCGCCCAGTCCTTCGGGGAAGGTTGAGTACATCCCTTTTGGAATGGGAGGTAGTCCTTGTGTTGCCTGGAAACATGGCCTGCAGCAAAAGTTCTGCGGACTCTTCTAAGGTGGCTGTAAAGGTGCCATCTTCTTTCTTTAGGAAACCTAGTTGATGTGTGTGGTCCTTCGAAAGAACTCTCTTCAGCCTTGCGGCCGAAGCAGTCGACGTTATGTCGCTGCAGAAGGATCTCCACGTTTCCCGTTTCCTCTTTCTTAATTCTTTCTTAAACTCTTTCCGGTGCTCTTTATAGGCTTCCCAGTCTTCAGTTTTCTTAGTGTTTTTTGCTCTATTGAAAAGTTTTCTTAGCCCCGATTGAAGTAGGCTGAGCCTTCGGTTCCACCATGGTGTACCTTTGCCCAGACCTTCCTTCTTTAGGGGGCAACTTTTCTCATACGCTGACATTAGAGAGTCGTTGATAATGGTCAAGGTTTTCTCTATGTCTTCTGTCGATCTGTATTCTATTGGTATAGACTGCACGGAGGTCCCCAGTCTGTCGTCCAGTTCTTCGTTGTATAAAGCCCAGTTCGTCAGCCTAGGGTTCCTGTACGTCTTTGTCTCCATGTCTATACATTTTGATGGATACATGATCCATCTATGGTCTGACACTGACGCCTCTTTGGAGACGTGCCATCCCATTATATATTGTGAGATATCCCATGTAGCCAGTGTAATATCTATTACTGACTGACTACGTGATGTTACGAAAGTTGGTTCGCAGCCTCGGTTGAGAATCTCTAGATTTGTTGATGAAAGATATTCAGCTAGTGTTTCTCCTCTATCATTAGTGTCTTTGCTCCCCCACAACAGACAGTGGGCATTCGCATCGGCACCGATGATGAGGTTTATATTTCCGGTATCACAGTGTTCCACCAAGTTCGCCATTTCCCATGTTGGAAATGGTTCCTGTGCTCCCTGTGGTAAGTACACGGATGCTATTACCAGTTGCTCTTCGCCTCTTCCTATGTTACACTTAACATTTACCGCAGTCACATCCCTGGAGCTGACCTGAGGTAGGAGGACGGCTTTAATTTTCCTCGGAATGTAGACGCATGTCCTTGGAGATTCTATTGTGGTACCTGAAACAACAGTGCCATTTAAATTGCTCAACCCTGCGATCCTGGATTTTACTATCCATGGTTCTTGGATTATTGCTATAGTGTTCTGCATCTTGTCTAGACGACGACACAAAACAGTCGTCGCCATGCGACAATGCTGCAGGTTAATCTGAATGAAATTTATCTGCTGCAGCGCCATCTCTGCAACCAAAAATCCCATAATTGTCCTAGGAGACACGAGGCACATGTCTCAGGCGGGCCCGCCCCCACTGGTAGAGGCTTCACCCCCTGGGGTTTCTACCTCTTCCATAGGGGTCCGCCCTTCCTGAGCCGACGCCTCGTTCTCCTTGAGTTTCAGGTTGAAAGAGGACAGCATATAATTGATTCTGCCCTCTCTCTCCCTGATTATCTTGGCCTCTTCCATCCCAAGACCAAACACAAAGAGGTTGCCTGGAGAGGCAGCCTCGGGTTTGGCCTCGCGATGGAAAAGAAGCCATTTTTTGACGTGGGCCCATTGGTTCTGACCCTCCAGGCGGCGAAGTACGACTCCTGCGTCCACCGGTGGTCCCGGTATCCACAGGGTCGCCCTCACCAGCCTTGGTAGCTCAGCCAAGGGGACCACGTTAAGTTGTGCGCCCTCCCACAAGGGTGTAAGGGAGCGCACTGTTTGTTGTAGCCATTTCAGGGACAACTCGTCTTCACAGGTTATCCTTAGGATTTCCCCTGTGTACTTCATGCCCCTGAAAGTGGCTGCTTGTCTACCCGATGCCAAGCACTGGTCAAGTTGCCTGTCCAGCGCTCCCATCAGGCTCTTTTGTACTATCTCCACCTGGTCAGCAGTCAGCTTACCAAGTGGATGCTGCACATCAATCACAGCTACACGGAGATGACTTGCAGCCGCCTCCCTGTAGCTCTGTTCTCTAGAGGTAGTCTCCTGCCTCCTCATCCTCTTTTGCTTTTCAGCTGCCGGAGGTGTGGAGGTTGAAGACCTCACTCTCTTCTTTGACCCTGAGGTCTTTTTCCCCGCAGGTTGTTTAGGGTTGGCTATCGTAGCCTGCC
Source organism: Zophobas morio (assembly GCF_036711695.1). Lineage (NCBI taxonomy): Eukaryota > Metazoa > Arthropoda > Insecta > Coleoptera > Tenebrionidae > Zophobas > Zophobas morio. The sequence goes on from NW_026972122.1 coordinate 14,521,274, forward strand.
CTTTACCCTTGGGGTTTATCCCGGAGGAGGATGGACCCGGTTTCGGCGGGTCGGTATTCGCCGCCTCCGCCTGCAAACGAGCCTTCCTCCGCCTTTTTACCTCAGCCCCGCAGATTCGCTTCCTCCTAGGAGGCTGCGACCCCACATTGGCCGGGTTTTCTGTTTGAGGTGCACCCGAAGGCACTTCCTCAGTGGTTTTTTTATTATTTTTATTTTCCATGATCTGGATTTAGATTTCGTCCTCCTGCGTCCCCACCCACCACGGAGTCCAACAAGGGGACGTCGAACTTCGACGTCAGGGCTAGCAGAAGGATATAGCCCCCAGGGAAGCTCATCCTGCAGTACGCAGCCTCAACTAGTGAGGTTACTCGTGCTCAGACTACACTTCCCCCAAGGACTCACCCTGTCGGCGGTCTGACCCGACGACACAGCCGATTGATCTGAGATGGGTTAGTCTCGACCTCCCGTTTTGGTGGAAATCCAGGCCAAAGAGGCGTGTTGCCCAGCCTTGGTGACACACTGCACCAAGGGGGGCTCAACCTCCAGGATTCCTTCATCCCACCTTACGGGTCTCCACGCACGGCACAAACACGCGGGAGCTTGTCCGCGGGGCTGTTTTGACGACCCCACACCAGGGGTTTAATCCCGGGGGGGCACGTTTATTTCCAGCCCTCCTCTACTGAACCGCCTTCGCGGCCGTCTAAGCCGACAACCACCAAGGCATGTCCAGGCAAGACGAGCCTCAGCCCTAACCTACATATCTGGAGAAGGGAAAAAATCCAGGTCGGACTTCCACCACCCCCAGGAGTGTTTAGTTCCGGGGGGCATATCCGCCCTCCCCAGACCTCCCTTCCCCAGACAATGCCGGTCTCCCCCTATCCGCAACCCTGGGGACGCGCCTGATAGGTAGCTCAACCCACAGGATGTATAAGTACGTACGTGTTATATCGTTTTACCATCTACACGACGTTCCTAACATGTATAAGTACGTATGTTAGGAACGTCGTGTAGATGGTAAAACGATATATATATACATAGATAACTTTAACATTATAACAGGGATTCGATAAATTATGTGACCGGTAAAAAAAAATGTAGTTGTTTAAACAACGAACAACGCTAACATACGCTCAATGACTCCATGCTTCGACACTTTTTCTGATCTAATTTATTGTTACGAAATACACCCTTACACCGCTTCGGTACGACGCCTATGGCCGTCGAGAACTCCTGATCTTACGCCGGTGATGATTCATCCTCAATGCGACTGAGCGACGGAGCGCTAAAGAAACGCCTGGAAACGGAAGTCGCGAATGGGTATTCCGGAGAAGTCTAGAAGCGGTGATGTAGAGTGTCGCGAAGGACCGCGCACTGTTTAAATAGAGTCCACCTTTGGGGAACAGATTATTGAGTTGAGTTAAGAGAATTTGCCCCGGAATTATTTTATAATCGCTGTGATAATTATTAGTCGTGTAAACTCGAGTTATTAAGAAATAAATTGTTGAGTTTTACCCACGCCAATTTCAATCACCCGTACAACGTAAGATTATGATAAAGACTATCCTCTTATTGCGATTACAGAAACATAGTTTAATCTCAACTATCCTTCGTCATTAGTTATTCAATTCCCAAACTATTAAATATTCCGATTAGACCGTTCTTCAAGAGGAGGAGATATAATATGCTAATACATTATTACAATCAAATCAAATACAAAAAAATTGGTCGAAGATTACTTCGACAGAACTTTCTTCACCCATAAAGTACAGTAAGTACATCAAATTTAGCTGCGTCCGAACATTAAAAGATTTGAATTTGCGAATTTTTTTTTTATGATTATCCTTAAAAGTTAAATAAAGACATACATATACATACCTAATGTTCAACTAACGGTAAAAAAGTGTGCTACGCGCTAGTGAGTTTTTCTATTACAAAATTTTGTGATCACGTCAACATTTTCACAGCGACACGTACATCAGTTTTAATAAATACAGTGTAATATTAATAATAACGGTACATACTATATTCCCAAATTTTCGGGAAAATGAAATTAATTTAATTTAATCACGGCCGCCACGTGTAAAGGTGAAAGAGCGTTTTATCATCTACATTCATAATATACATATAAAATTTTATAACTATCGGTCCGGTAGTTTTATTTTTATTATTGTCCGTATAAAAATTGACACAGAGGGCAGACGGACAGTCGGACAGACAGACAGAAACAGGAGGCTATTTTTTTGTACTCTAGAAGCTATGACCCATCGAGAAAATATAAAAGTAACCAGTCGCCCGATGAACTCCATTACAATACTTCCTTAGTTTATACTCAGGAAGTAAAAAATTGAGGTTAGGTTACATGAAATTGGTTTGGAAGAACACGGTTGGAGTTTTAACTCTGTGTTGTCAATTTATATAAATTAAACACGTATACGCGGCGATGTTACTAATTTTCTCTTAAAAAAATAATAAAAACCAAAAATATGTTGCATTTGTAACAATGTAATGATGACGGTTGGGTTAATTAAAGTAAATATCCATGTATTGTCAATTGTTGTTTATTATAAAATATCCTTTTTTTATTTATTTATCATATAGAAATATCATAATGAATTATTATAATAATATTGTATAAAAAAAATAATTAAAGTACAATGTGTAATTTACCAACTAAAGTAACAAGTAAATATTTACAAATGCCAGCACAGTATTTATAACTTATTCGAGTCAAAATACAAATTACTGTTCAATCATAACGTTATTGCCTTCGGTATCTTTATTCCTATCATTTAATACAGTGTTTAGTGGCCTATGTTTACTAAAATGAGTGATATAAATGTCAGTTCTTAAATGAGTAATAAAGCGTGTAAAAAGAGCATCAATTGTTGTTACACATATTATTAAATAGTTGTAACATGGACCGTAGCGCCCTCTCGATCACGGCCATCCTGCTCTCGTGCCCCCACTCCACTCAGCCCAACCTCGTTCGAGTCAGTAGTTACTACCGCTGCGAACAGGGGGCGCTGCCCGTCAACGCCTACGCACATTAATCGCCTCACCGCAATAGCCTGGATGCAAGAATAATTCGTCCAGCAATTTTTTTTGGACTATTTCAACATAATATAACATTTCAAGATCACAAATCTGTGGTCCTGTGGTTGAAAAATTAAAAAGGGCATTAAGTATTATTATTTGAAGTAATATAGTAATATAGAAGTAGTTTTTTTACTAGTTGTAAACACTCCTAGCGGCGCACTGGCTACGACCTTGTGGACCAGATCAAGGCGTCCCCGCTACTCGCCGTAAAACACACCTTACTTCAACTGGGGGATTGCAGCGGTGAAACAAATTCCCGCGTAGTGCTAATAAGTTAATAACAAACTTCAAGAACATCTAATCAGAAAGAGCTTACTACCGGACTAACTAGTCCGGTTTGAGGAAAACATCTAGCACCTGTAGCGTTCTTATGAATGTTTATATATTTATATAATTACCAAATAAACCAAGAATTACTAGTTACTAAATTGAAATATGTAGGTATATAGGAACTGTTGAAGAAACATTGTGCTGGTTTTAATATCTTAAATGCAGGAATCAACAGGTTCAGCTGAAAAATATAAAATCAGAAGAACTTGAAATCTTCAGTGGAGTGCCGCAGCGGAGCATTCTTATCCCGCTTCTGTATCTAATGTACAACTGGCTCGTAACAGGTCCGCGGTTTTTGGTCTGTCTGTCTGCCGTCTGTCCGAATTTTTATTAGACAGATAATCTCCGAAACTAACAAATCGATTGTTGTCAAATTTTAGATGTATGTTATAAGTGTCGTCTAAATAGTAAAACACTAACCAAAATTTGTCTAATCACTCCCACCGATGGGATGACGTCATCTCCCAAATTTAAAATAGTAAGTTTTATTTAAATTTTATATAAAAACATATTGCTGCATAGAATTGTTTATATTGACTCAAAAAAAAAAATAATGAATGAGGCAATCTATTTTATTGATCAAATCTAGAATGATTCACTTCATTTTCCCGAAAATTTTAATTTAAAAAGTTCTGATCTTATTAATATTACACTGCACTTATTCAAATTGATACGCATGTCCTTATTAAAATGTTGATGACTTCATCACAAAATTCTGTTATGAGAAAAGTCCCTTGAAACGTACGCATTGCATGCTTCTTTAACTGTACTATTACGTTCTACACATAATTTTATACCAACTTATAATGGTTAAGATAAAAAAATAAAACTCCCAAAATTAAATTTTATAAATTTTCGAAGTATTTACTTAGCTGTATACTTTTCTCGAAAAGAAATAATGAATAATTGTACATATAATGAAGATTGAGCGAATTGGAGACTCAAAAAATGAAGCTACGTTGTCAGCAGAATTTATTATTCATGCCACTTTAACGAATCCAGTTACATTTTTGCTATATTGCAGGTAAAATAAACTACAAAACTAATCTGAAATAATTGTTCGAAGTACATTTACCTGAAATTTATGATACAGGTCAAAAATTATTAACTATATGGCAGTGGCGGCTCGTGAAGTTTTCTTCAGAGGAGGCTCAAATTTGAAAAGCACTACTTTTTATATCTTTCATTATCTGAATAATTTTTTTTTTCATGGCCACGAAAAGAACACTCCTGCGTTGATAGATAAACTATTGCATCGATTAGTCTTTTCAAAACTGCCCTATTTTTACCAACTTTCTCGTTATAGTTTTCAATATCCCTCTTATGAGCGGAATCTAAAGTAGTAGAAGAAAATATATGTGTTCCTGTGATTTTTCATGTCTTTCTATTGCTCATGACAAATTTTGTAAATTATTATAGCCTGTTTTATTCCAAACGGAAAATTGATCACTTGTGAATAATACACAATTCCAACAGTATAATTTGTTTCTTAAAAAAGCGAAGCCGTTAACCATTAGTTTTATTATAATTATTTTCATGAAATGCTCTGTTTTGCTTTTTACCTGTCATTAATAATGGGAGTGGTGGTGTTGGTCTCCCCTTTTGTTTTATAGCGATCATTTTATTACAATCAAAGCTACTAAATTCATTTTTTAATAGATAATTTACGTATCTGCACATGAGACTGAATTATTTTCGTTGCTCATTCTCGTTAAGTATAAGTAATATTAATATGCCGATAATACCAGCTGTTTTTAACGATCAGAAATAAAACGCAAATAAATGATACAAAAAACACCTAGACTTTACGTAGCTACTAAAGCCTAAACACTACTCACCACTGAATGGGGAGCACGCGAAACCACCTCAATGTTTTTCCAATTTACACCCGATCGCTCCAATTAATAAGAAAGAGATAAAATTATCCGTGCGACTTGATCTGAAAAGAGATGAACTAGCCGGAGGCTAGCGGCCTGAAGCGGCACCCTGATCAACGTTTTAGCCAATGCAATGCCGAATGACGATGCGTCAAGGTTGCGGTCTCAATAGTAAGATGCATTCTCGGCGGAGGCTAGCCTTTATCGCTGAAGCCAAACGCGGAGTGGTGTGAATTATGATTGTAAGGGCGCAAATATAATTTTTTTTGACATTTTAACCTGATATCTGATGAAAGTAAATTAAATCAAACAAAATATTCTGAAAAGTAACAAATGTCTACAAAAATACAAATTCTTTCATCGAAAAAATTAGAGGAAGCTCAGCTCCAAAAAACAGAGGAGGCTCAGCCTCCCCTGCCTCGTCTGAGGAGCCGCCACTGCTATATGGTATATCTAAATACACGTAATTATTATAGTGTTAACAATAATTGCCCTCGGTGGCTGATGTATTTGTTTTGAATTTCGTTTTTTCTGCAACTTTTATTTTAAACAATGCAAATGAATTTGTATTAAAATAGACTCTTTGAAAATCGCACATTTGAGTATTGTTTGTTTTAACGGTATATATTATTTAATGTGACATCATTTTAATCACTGTATATTTGTTATAGCAAAACAAATTACTTAACACCCGTTTTCTTAGTAAATTAAAATTATGCAATTATTCGCTAACAAATGAACATTACCCGCTACCATCTATAAAGGAATATTGTTTAACATAACGTTGCGTTTATATGGTATGGTCATTTCTAGGTCACATTTTTATTTCCCGAGCATAAGCTAAGGAAGTATAGCAATCGGGTCCATCAGTTTCATGTTTTCTAGTCATTTCAGAGTACGAAAAAGATGGTCTTCCCTTTCCGTCTGTCTGTCGTCAGTCTGCGTGTCAATCAGTCTGTCTGTCTGTGTCGATTTCTATTAGACAAATAATCTCCGAAACTGGACCGATTGTTGTCAAATTTTGTGTATATATTAGGAATGTCATATAGATGGTAAAACGCCTACCAAAATTTGGCTAATCATCCCCACCAACAATTTGATTGCGCCATTTCAAAGAATTCTATTTTTAAATTATTTAAATGTTATACAAAAATATACTACATTTGCGGTCTACGAATCCGCTATGAGTTTTTGCCTTAAAGGTCCATATTTCCGCAAAGAAATTAGTACAGTATAATAACATTTTATTACTTACTCAGAATATAACCGTGCAGTCTTGAGGCTTAGATGCTAGCACGTGGACCGGAGCTCACACGTTCGATTCCAAACTTGTCCTTTCCTTTTTTTTTCTCTCTTGCGCTGTGACTAGTATTATACATATGTTGATGACGTCATCACATTTTTTTTTGTACTTGAGAGATGTCCCCTTGGACTTTGCACTTCCTACTCAATTTTATAATTCTTCAAAGATGTGGGATTTGTTGGACTTATATACTTCAGGCGCGAGGGAAGTTCTGTAGAAATAAACTTCGACCAATTTTTTATCATTGTGTTTATTTTTCCTGGTTGTTTTAAATTTTGTTGGGGGCGGGATTGGAATAACGCTGTTATAGTGCCAAAATATTTTTCTAAAGACTAATAGTTGTTTGTAACAGTTTACATAAAAGTTGTTTTATTAAGCATGAATAAAATATGAAACACATAATTAAAATTTGGCGTATCTGTGTTAAAATTGGTAAAACCAGGGAGCCAGCACATGTGGAGGGGTAGGAGAGGAACGGCTGCACCGGACATTTTTTAATTAGAGATCGGAGGGCAACATGCACATGCAGATATTTGCAATGCGTTGGACATTAAACAATAGGTTGAAATTTAATTCTGTTTTCATTCCCCGAAGGCATCGATGGCCAATAATTAAAAATTTACGTTTATTTAGTCACACTACACAATACAAAACAGGCACAAAAATTAAAAACCTACTCTATTGTTAACTTTTGACCGACCGTAAATAAAAACATTTACATGCAATTCATTGGACGCTGTTCGATAGGTCGATACCTATTCCCCGGTCCATTTTGAACAATAATGTCTCGTTAATTAACGATATTTCAAAAAAAATCCTGGCCCAGAATGGTCGGATGAATGGTTTGTTATTTAAACGTCATCGTCACCAGTTCTGCATGTCTGACGTACCTATATGTGAAATTGTAGATATGAATTAGTGATGAGGGCGGGGATGTGCCCGTCTAGATAGTGTCAGGAAGATCGCATGTCCTGAAGGTCCTGTTGAATTAGTTGAATGGCAGAATACTGTCTGAATGATATTCTCCGGAGCCTTACACCTTTGCATAAATTATAATTTTATGTTTCTCACATACTATAATACTTATAGCGGCGAGTCACTCGGATGTTTTGAGTTCTACAAAAATTAAACATTCTGATACTTTGTTAACGGTCTATGGAAAGATAAGTTTATTCGTTCGTAAAAAATCCTGTCGCAGACTTAAATCAAAGATATATTGCAAACAGGATTATAGAAGGGAATTGAAACCGTATAGAATTCATAGCTGTATGTACAAGACTCAGGGAAGCGACAGGTGCCGGTAAGCTTCTTTCTACAAACGAGTGAGGCACACAGTAAATTTTCCCAGTAAATACATATATTTTTGGAATATAAAAGACCGTGTATTGCAAATAATGAGGTTTTTACGTCGTAAAATGTTTTGTAGTCCATATATAACCCACTTTGTTCAAATTATTAATATATATGCCAAGTTTATTTTGATCATCCGTTGTCCGTTAACGGCAAATTAAACAACAATCACTGTTTTTCGCCTTTATGTTTTTAACTGCGAAAAGTTCAAAACGTTGACATTTTAAGCAAATTTCTAGCTTTTGCTAAATACACTTCTCTTTTAATACACCAGGTTATATAAAATCTGTGCCAATAATAAATGTAAAACGAAAAGAAGAAAATCGTGACTTTCTTATTATTAGATAAAACATTCTACTGTTATTGTGTCATTCATATTAAACTGCATGTTAATTTTATCTTATTAGATCCAACTTCAAACAGGTAAAAAAGGAAAACAAGGAAAATTCTAGTGTAAATCTACCCTACGGTTTTCATTATATGGATTGTAGATCAGTCTCTACGTTTTCTGTTGTGGGACGCTCAATACATTTTCAGAATGTAATATCCTAATATCTCCATTACCAGGCTCAGTTATGAAATTTTAAATAAAGTTGTCTCAAATTTCTAACACAATGGCAGTTTTTTTTAACAGTTTATCATCATATTTTTACTTTCCAAGCGTAAGCTAAGGAAGTATTGTATATGAATTGAGTGTGAGAGTAATGGAAAATTGGGACCCCCGTTTCGGTTTGTCTGTCTGTCTGTCTGTTTATTATGAACATCATGTAGATGGTAAAACATTAACCAAATTTTTTCTAATCATCGCCACCAACAATGTAATGACGTCACCTCAAAATTGTGTAAAAAATTGATCGAGGATTATTTCGACAAAGTGTTCCTCGCCCGTGTATTACAATAAAACATATCCAGTTTTTTTTTTGTAAAATTGTAAAATTAGATTTTGGGATATTTCTTTTGTGATCACCTCTATAAAGTAAAAACCTATAGCTCCCGCGCCGTGGGGACGCAAATTCCAAGGGGACACCGCACAAGTACGGACAATGCAAAGTATATTTAAGGCAGATACCCCACGGAAAAAATGGCCTCAGCAATAATAACATACCTAACTTCAAGTGTTTATGTTTATGCATCGGAAGAATGTCAGACAGACAATCAGATGGACAGGCAGACAGACAGATGGACAGACAGACAGATGACAGCCAAACGGAAACGGCAGACTAACTTATTATAGGAATATATTAAAAAAATAAAATTCGCAAAATCAAATTTTATAAATTTTCGAAAAAGTTGGATAAGTCGTAAGATACTTCCACTAAATTTCATTAACACGACCCAGCCAGTTTTCAATATATTTAGACAGTATTCAGGTTGGTTCAGTCATTAATTTGTAAACCATTTGTAACAAAGGAATCCGTTATGTACGTTTTTAAAGCTCTCTTATAAAATTTCATTTTACAAATTTGATTTAAAGAACAAAGTGCATGTAGTATAATCAAACACTGACAAAAGATCATATTACATACAATGTAAAATTTAAGCAACATTTTATCAAGTAAAATTTCGTGATGACGTTATCAAAGTTTTGCTGGATGTAAAAAAAATAATTTCACAGTACCTACCTGCGAACACACAGAAGACTGACAATTTTGTATATTGTGAGCTATGAAACTTCCATAAATATCAAACTAAATATGCTTCAAAACGATCGTATTACAATACAAAGTAATATCTACATCTAAATTCTACCTTTCAAATATTTACGGTACAACACTAAATAATTTTGGGACGGGTTTCAGTAGTATGTATTTAGGTTATGTAAATGTCAAATGCGTGAACAAATCTCTACTTATCATTCTGTGTGGTAAAACAATAAAACTTCTGTTTTTGCAAGATTGCATGTGTCGTACACGTAACGTAAAGAAAGAATTGTAGAATGTTAATCTCTGAAAGCACAGCTACACGTCTTAACTTTGTCTTTAAGAGGTATCTAAAAATCTACAGTTTTTACTTCCCGACATTATAAGTGAGTACATATTGTAATCGAGTCCATTGATTTAGCGACTAGATTTCTAGAGTGGGTTGTTTGTCGTTGAGTGAGGAGTGTTAAGACCAGAATCGTATTGAACAAGTTGTAATATTGGCTAGTCCAGACTTTTTATAGCGATAAAAATGTTTTCTCAGCCATCAATCTTAATTCTTGTGTCTACCTACATTCTGAGTGAAACTTTTTAAAACATCTCAGCAGAAAATGAAACCCATGCATGCAAATGTCTTCCTCAAATTACATAAAGATTTTCAAGAGACCTCAAAACGTGTAATTGTAAAAAATCTCTCTGTCGGAAATTTTTGAAAATAAATCAAACAAATGCGTTATTTTTTATTAAACTACCTACAACTTTGATTAGTTAGTTATACTGAGTCGCTTCTCCGACTCTGCAACCAGAACAATGTCATCGTCTTGGTGCTTCATTTAAAGGGTGTAGTATATCATTGCCCTAACACTTGACTGCTCACTCCTTACTGCTCGCGAAAAGACCACAATCCCAACAAACTATCAAGCTGTGCAGACATAATTTAACGTTAATATTTAATTTGATAATGCGGATTTATATGGGTTTTGCATTGCTCAGATCGCCATTGGGACGTTGCGCCTTGTTTCAGAGTTTCCCCTCGGACACCAGTAAGATTAATGTCGCCATAATTCACCTCGTATGCAATTTCTGTGGCGAATTCCTTTCAGAACAGGTAGGTCCGCGGAGCGAGCGGTTACATCGTGCTGTACTTTATTTTACTATATTCAAATTAGAGATAACATAAAAAAATAAACGAGAAAATGTAGTGAAACGAGAAATTTATAGATGCTGACGACGACACCACAAAAAAATAAATAAAAGACCCAGTAATTGTACATTAAATTTAAGTGTATGTCAGATAGCGGATGAATAATGTTAGACCAGTAATGATTTGAGGCACGGATAATACCAGACAAAGTACCCATTAATTATTTTTGATGATGGAAATTTTTATGTCTGGCTTTCTGATCAACGGAATGCAAATTGTGCCATTTTTAGTTCTCGAGCCACAGCTAGAGGAAGTATTACATGTCCAGTTTTATGTATTTTTCGCGTTTCACGGCTTGCGGTCATCAGACAGCCTGAGACAAGTCTGTCTGTCTGTTGGAAAATTAAGATAATTTCCAAACTAACAAATCGGTTAACGCACTTTAAGTCTGCCGTGAATATGATGTAATAAGACACTCTGAGACGATGAAACCTGCCTATTCGTCAATAATTTTCCCCTAAAATTCTAAGAGTAAGTACACTAACATTATTACTTCCTGAGCGTAAGCTAAGGAAATTTTCAAAGGTAAATAAAATAAGTTTCAAAATTATTATTTTTATTCCTAATAAAACGTGATTTAATAAGCACCATTTCTACGTGTGCATTCTTCTGGGGCAGTCTACTTCTGACTTACGTTTTACTGTGACTTGTGCTGCTGTCAGCTTCCCAAAAAAATTGCACTATATGGTATTACATTTTGTGTTACAGGAACATATCCTGATAGAGAAGGCAATCCGGTTAAAATATTACAGGTACTACAAATCTATTCTATCTATTACCTTTAGGTATATTTCCCCGAATGTAGTTCACCCTTTCAAAATACGACAGTGAAGAAGGAGCAAAAGAAGTGTTACGTTCTAACAAAAATAACCCGGATCAAAAAATATTTTCGTTACCAGATAATAACTTCAACTGTTTATGAAGATTATTGCTGTGACTTGAAGTCAATTTTCGAGAAGTTTCCTAATTGTTTTTACTTTATAACTGGTTATTTATTTTAATTTGCCTTATATACATATCCCTCAACTACTATCGTGTTTTGAAGTTACGTAACTACTATCGTGGGGTCATTTATGACCCTGATATATTATAGCAATTAATATTTTTATTACCGCCATGGAAGTACCAGATTCATATATTTGGTTTCTCTAATAATTCTACAACTTAGAAAAATTAGTCAGTTTCGTTTTATAAACAAAATAAAGTTTTTATTGCAAATTGAATATAACAAGAGTATTTTTGAAAACCGAAAAAGTTACTTTGTAATAAGCTGAGAAAACCTAAACTTAATGACAATAACAAATTGTTATGCTAGCTTTTAATAAAAAATAGTCAAACCAAGACAACAACAAAAGAAAAAATTCGATAACTATAAAAACCTAGAAAATAACAAGCATGGTTTCGAACGAACAGAAAAATAATGTTTGTGTTTATTTCCAGTTGGAAACTTATGAACAGACGTATCTATTAATTTCCGCATTCAATACAAATTATTTTTTATTGTGAATATCTTTTGCAAACGGTTCTGGAGCATTCTGAACAGATTTGAGTATATTTTTGGTCACTCCTACGAGGACAAAAACAACAACGTTGTCGCTTTTGAGGTCTGCGGGCTTCCAAGTCTACATCAGGTGGTTTTTCTCCAAGCACTTCAAAAATAGAGTGTCGTAAATATCTTGAAATATTTGGCAAAGTGCTTCTTTCCTTAAGATGTTCATAAATTAGTGATCTACCCAACCATTTAATAAAATCTCTTCTGGATATTTTTTTCTCTAGATTGACTGTAGTAAACAACACATGGCTATTCACAGTATCCATTATAGCATATCATATTGCCAATGGCCACCGTCTACATCGTCTTCCAGTTCGATACAATGCACATTTTTGATCGAGAGCGTCCACACCCCCTTTCGTTGCATTATAAAATAGAATTATATCAGGTTTTCCACTTCTCTCATCAACAATGTTATCATGGTGCATGGAAGACAGTAGTACAACTGATTTACTTTTTTTGGGAACGTAACTGACCAACGTCAAATCTTTAGTGAATCCAAAATTCGTGTGCCCAACTTCAGTTTTTCTATTTGCCAAGTATTCAACAGGAATTTCTCTCTTATTTTTCCTGACTGTACCAACATAAGAATATATATTCCATACAAGGTTATAAAATATAGCCCCTGTAAGTCTCCAAAGTAGTTTACTTCTGTACTTAAAGATCTGTGTCGAAGAAAGAGAGAATATACAAAAATCGGAAAATTACAGGATTATCTCTCCTTCAAATCTTTGCGAAGTCACTATAAAAAGGTCAATCAATAACTGTATGCTTCTTAGATTTCTAAGATAAATATGACTACCTCAAGTGATCCCAAGCTCTTCTGGCAGTTTGTTCAGGACAAGAGAACGAATAATTGTTTTTCAGATGAACATCTAATTTGTTACAAGATCAGTTGTTTTTCGAGTCTTTTTCTGATCGACATGAAGTTGTTTCAGTGTATACGGATTTTGCTATAGCTTTCGACCGGGTAAATCACAGACTGCTAATTATAAATTTTGCAAACATTAGACTTTAAAGATCTAACAATTAGGTTGTTATCGTCTTTTCTGTGCAGTAGGATGCCACGAGTTAGTTTTGGGGTCTGCATTTCTTTCTTTTTTAATATTCCGTTGGGTGTATCACAAGGCACTCACTGTGGCATCATACTATGTGCAGACAATATAAAGCCAATAAACATACGCTCTATTCACGACACAATGTAATTAGTTCTGGATGTCATTAAAATAAAAGACCTCGGTATAATATTTGATTCGGATCTCGTGTTTCAAGGTCATTATTATTATATTTGTAAAAAAACATAAATATTTAGAATTCTATTACCATTAGCAACAACGAACTTTGCAAAAAATCATCCCTTAATGATGGCAACTGATTACCAGTATAGGAATTAAGTAGAGGGCTTCGAATCGTTAAAGTCATGGTTTAGAAGACAAATTTTCAGTTACTTTAGTTAGTAGTATGTCGTAGCATGCAGTTAGTGAGTACATTTTTAAGTTCCATTATATTTGTATACAATTAGTAATTACATACCTACTCCTAGATATTTTGTAAATGGGGTTTTCCGTTAATAAAATAAACAAATAAACAAACATCAATAAGAGGTGATCTGATCATGTCTTCACCATAACCATGCATAACCTTTATTAAAAAAATAAAATAATTATGCATGGTTTTTACACTTTAATCAACGACACGACAAATATTTCCATAGGCAACTCTAATCTGAAAACTTTTTGATCACCCGTTACTTTATCCTTGTGATATTAAATGGTGTAAATGTGTTTGCAAGTTATTGTAATAGCAAAACATTTTGATTGTTACACCACTTTCTAAAATTTATTTCTGCTTCAACCTTTCGGCAGCCAGTTGTAAAATGAAAAAATGTTTAATTTAAAATACAGTTCGTTGTGAGGAAAGAATGTTTTTTGTCAAAAACTAGCCTTTGTGAAGAATAAAATGTCGCTAAATAATTCCAAGAATTTAATTTCTTGTCAATAAAACTGAAAAATTACTAATTATATTTTTTCGTGGAATATTTCTTACACACCTAATAAATATATAAATTCTCGACAGTTTTTAACGTTCAAGGTTACGATTTCATTGATGCCAACAAAATCAATTTGTCATGGGACGGTGGCATCAGGAGTGATCGAAACAGTTTTTTTTCTCACTTTGTGCAGGTAAAGAAAGGATAAAATTTCATCATTTACATAAATAATTCGTATTTTCAACCACAATGGTTAGATGTAACAAGCACACTTCCGTTGATTTATGAAGAAATTTTTATTGTAGATTGAAAAGCGTTAAATGAAATTCATTACAATTGTATATGCAACTTCAGTTCATAAGCAAAGCACCTAAAAATTGTGCGTGTTATGTGTGCCTATCATTCTAAATTGTCTATAGTGTTTCCATTCTTTATAACACTACTCAAGTACACGTACTTTGCACATGAATAAAAACAATTAAATAAAATAACAAATAAAATATGTAAAGTGAGAGTACAACTCTCATAAAAGCAACTAAACGGGATTTCGCGTTCGAGTGCAGTTTGTTACCATCTGAACACGTTTAATTATTATTTAAATTATTATTTTTCAATACTGGAGAGATGCATAAGTACAATATTTATTGCTTGTAATTATTACGTAGGAATTACACAAGTTTTCCCAGACTTTCATTATTCAAAATTCTGAACACTGCAAATTTTTGGTAATTTTATGTTCATGAAATTTCTTAGGTGTTCAAAGCGTGCAACTTTATGACCACCATATTTACGACAATGGCAAACAAACAAAACAGATAAAATAATAAAAGAAAAAATGTTTTAATACTACTTATGGTTTTGTTATTGCAAATGCAGATACATTACATGCTTGTTTTTAGTCTTGTTTAACAAGATGTGTGGTTTTAGCTTCTGAGGATTCAATTTTTGTGATACATGTTATTTCAATTTTCTCTACCAACTTTTCGTTTTACAATTTTTTTAGAGAGAATTTGGTCGTGATACGGAAACTTGATGTCTTCGTAATGTGTACTGAAGTTAAACAGTTCTAATAACACAAGCGATCTCCAAGTTATTATACATATACATCGTCTGCTTCATCTAATATTTAAAAGTAAAATAACATATAACACAAAAACAGGTGTCAATAATAATTCTCTTTATCTAAAATATTATCTGACGCGTGACAGTCACCAGCTCAACCGTAATTACACAGTTTAATTCTCGCTAATTATAAATGGTTAGTCCAATTTATTTAGATTTTCTGTAGTGCTGTTTCTGACACAATCTATGTGTACATCGTGTTATTGAAAGGTACGTACAAAATAAAATCGGCAATTGGTCTGGAAGTATGGGTGCTAAAAGTAAAAAAAAATTCAGGTAAATATGTTCTCCTTTTAGAGATAAAAATTATTAGAATTTATGTCCAAATTCGTTGTATGCCTCTGATAAAAAGATCATCTTTCGTTTCTATAGCAACATTTAGTCTTGACAAAAGTTTTATTGTTACAGTTGTTAGGATTTACTAAAATAAATTAATTTTACCTATTATTTAGGTTGGATAAGGGTTAATTTTCGCCTTATAATTTTGATAACACAAAATAAGTTTTTCAGACTTCTTAGACTTCGCGAATAACTGTCAATTTTGTTGTACGTACCTTTCAATAACACCCTGTATACAATCAAAGACAATGTCCAGCCCAAACCGCTAATGCTAGAAAGTTGAAATTTGGAGCGAATGTTCATATACTGGAGGTATCGTTTAAGAAGGGATTTCTCGAAATTCATCCCCTAAGAGGGTAAAAAGAGGTGATGAAATTTGTATAGGACTAAGATGTCCACTGTAAATTTACATTGTTACAAGAAACCTGCTATTAATTCTCTTCAATATAAATAATGAAACACATATTTAAGTATTTTCCGATATTCAACCCCGAAGAGGTCGAAAAGAGGTGTCTATTGGCAAAAATATTTTTATGGTAATCTTTATTTAAAACCTGGTATTAATGGTCTGCAATACAAATAACGAAACACGTATTTAAGCATTTTCAGAGATTTGACCCCCAAGGGGGTGAAAAGTGGTGTCTAATTTGGGGCGACCAAGTTTGTATAGGAAAAATATTTCTACTATAAATTGAAATTTTTACGTGAAACTTGGTGTTAATGCTTTTCAACACAAATAATGGAACACGTATTCGGGCATTTTCCGAGATTCAACCCCTAACGGGGTGAAAAGTGGTGGCTAACTTTATATGGGAATATTATTTCTATTGTAAATTTTTGACGTGGAATTTACTCGTAGTATTAATGCATAATGAAACACGACTTTAAGCATTTTCCGAGATTTAAGCCCTAAAGGGGTGAAAAGTACTGGTTAAGTTTGTATGGGAAAAGTATTTCTATTGTAAATTAAAATTTTTACGTGAAACTTGATATTAAATGAATGCTCTTCAATGCAAATAATGAAACACGTATTTAAGCATTTTCCGAGATTCAGCCCCAAAGGGGGTGAAGTGTGGTGGGGAAATTTGTATAGGAAAATATTTCTAAAGTAAATTTAAATTTTTATGGGGAACTTGGTATTAGTACTCTTCAACACAAATAATGAAACACGTATTTCAGATTGTTTCGAGATTCCACCCCTAAGAAGATGAAAGGGGGTGACAAAGTTTTTATGAGCAAAAATATTTTTATGTCGATTTTTACTGGAAATTGTATTAATGCTCTTCAACACATTTTTTACTTGAAAGTTGGTAATAACGCTCTTCAACACAACAAATCGTCTACGCGAGCGAAGCCGCGGGCGAAAGGCTAGTAATTCATAAAATTTTATTAATACATTGGTCTGAAGTTATTTAGGCAAAACATTTCTCTCATCCTTGAAGCATAATAAGTATACAACCTCTAGAAATTAGGTGATTCGTTTTTGGAGTAAATAGCTTAAAAAAATAGTAACCCAAAAAGTGCTAAAAAGGTTCCTTACGCAGTTTCTAAAATTGCAAAGTTTTATTATTTATAAATGTTTTGATTCTTTCCAGAAAATGCATATGTGTAAAGCTAAAAGCAGTTGTGGATACAAGTATAAAGCTTTGCATTTATAGTGTTCACAATAAGTTTAAAGCGTATGCAAAAGTTCTAAACGACCGATGGCGTATTTTCTAAGAAGATTAATTATTGTTTATATAATTTTGAATTTATTCCCAAAAAATTACACACACAAAATTAAAAAAAAGTGTGAATTCAAGAACCACAAATCTCAAGCAAACATTTGTAGTGTATGAAAACACTCGACCTTGATTAGAGTTTGAACGAAGTTCTGCACGCGTATGAATTGAAACAGGTGACGTTATTAATTTTTTAGGAGAGGATAAACTGATAAATTTTGATTACAAATTTATCATGATTACGATAACCCTAAAATGCTTGAATTACAAAATGTTAGTTTTAAAATATCGATTTTTTCAGAAAATCTAGATATCTGGGGTAAAAACTCAATCTCAACCTCAATTCATAAAAAACAAGTACAGGAGTACATATGTTACTTTATAAAATTTATTTAAATATATTGTTTTAAATTTTGAAAATGACATTTTATTTCCCAAGCGTATAAGCTAAGGCAGTATTGTAAGCGAGTCCATCGAGCGAGTGGTTACTTTTATATTTTCTCGATGGGTCATGGCCCATGTTTCGGTCTGACGATTTTTGTTAGACAGATAACCTCCGAAACTACTGGACCGATTGTAGTCAAATTTTGTATGTGTACTTTATCTAATCATCCTCACCAATATTTTAATGACGTCACCTCAAAATTGTACATAGTAAATGGGTTTTAAATGGTATAAAATAACATAGTTTTACACGTGTAATTTATGAATCCGTATTAAGTTTCTATCCAAAACGTCCAGATTTTTGGAAACAAAATCAAAATTATGTAACAACATTTTACGAAGTTATTGTAAGTATGGTAAATTATTAACCGAAATAAATCTATTTATTCCCCGCAAAAATTGATGCCGTCATCTCAAAATTTTGCCGAATAAATTTTACCTAAAATTCGCAAAATGTGATGAGTTTTTACTTATGATTTATCATTGCATTCATTTTTTTAGATTTGCTTATACAGGTGACTCAAAAAAATTAATGAATGAGTCAATTTATTTTATTGATTAAATCGGGAACGGCTCATTCCATTTTCCGAGAAAATCTGGAAATATTATTAGTTACATTGCACCAATCCAAGTTGGTATACGTGTCCTACAAAAAATGTTGATGACGTCATCACAAAATTGTCTAAAATATATACTCAACTCAAAAATCCTGGATATGTTTCATCGAGAGGAGTTTTATCGAAATTACTTTCGACCAACTTTTTTTCTGATGTCTTAGTTAATATTCTAGTACGTCCTGGTTTTTGATTGTCTTTTCTAGTTTTTCATGGAAGAGCTTCAGGAGAAAGAGTAGTCTGCGGAAACCAACTAGAAATAAAACTTTTAAATGAAAAAGATAATTATATAACTTAGGAGTGCCAATTTGATTTTCTGAAAAAATCTAGGTTGCTATGTAGTTATTAACTATGTTTCTTCTTGAAATGTGCTTGTTTGATTGGAATCTACTTAAATCCAATTATCTTCCATCAAAACATTACAATTTAATGGACACATTCTACTTCTTTGGAAAACTTTAATAACGATATTTCTGCTGAATATTTCAATAAATTTTTCATTAGATAGATTCATCATTGTAATGCACTAGCTTTGGTTGTAGTAAAACTACAATGGCTTTTGGAACAGTTTTGTAGATAGCTGACAAACTTTTGAAAATATTTGCTGCTTTGACAAATTTGGTGTAGTAAATTATAATTTCTAGACATTTTGTCGAATACTATATTTTTAATGACGAAAAAAGAGGGCTTTGAAGCCTTTATCTGTCTGTGTCACCGTGGTTTCCGAAGGGATGATACGTTTTTTTTGAAAGCTCGTCTAATCGGTATCGTTTTTAGTTATGTTTGATGATAATTAGTTCAGACATTTCAAGGTCAGCGGCTCATAACACATTTTGGTGTAGAAATTAGATCGGTTCCTGCGAAGGTGAGAAGAGCGTATCGACCGTAGCAGCGAATTTTAACCTTTCTCCAATCTCAGATTTTTTAAGGATTAACTTTTTTATGTCGACGGTTTCTTCACCTATATTTAAATTTTAGGTATTTTCTCTTATTCTAAAACGACAAACGTTTACAACTTTGGACATTCAGTCTTCTGCTACGCCGTGATACTCACTTTTGGCAACCACACTTCTGCTCTGTCGTTTTGTTGTTTACACACATTTCGAATTCAAATTATCTAGAACATATTTCCTTCCTCCAGAAAATTGAATCTAACGCTAAACAAAGACAGATTTGATTATATTAATTTTACAAAAAAAAATAAATTTTTGGCAGTCATCTTAAATGTAAATTATCTGGAATCTGGATGTTACATTGGAATCACTCCTTCGTACGTTCAGTATGCTAATCAAATAACACAAAATGTTTGGTCTTGTATTTCAGACTGCAGTAATAAATTTCATTGATAGAACTGAAAATCTGATATTTTTCCTTCATTCAATAAATAAATACAATGTCCATTCCTTTAAGTTTAAAAATGTTTGGTTCTCAGCTAAACTAAATATTTGACGTCGCCTTTAAGTAAAGAAAAACGTGATGGTTTTAAGATTCAGCATTAACTTCTTGTGGTCTGTTTATTGTAAATTATTTGTATTCAGAATGGCAATGCCAATATGAAGAATTTATAATTAACTATTACTTCAACTCCTTATCTTTTTTATCATATACCAAAAATGTTTGCAAATGAATACCATAAAAATGGACTTTAAACTATTACTATTATTATAAATATTGTTAATTGATTATTATATTATTACAGTACAGTAAATAAGTGTATTGACATATCCCTGCATCTTTTGAGAAATTATTTATGGCTTTTCATAAAATATGTTAGAGGGATATGTGTGCTCATAAAAATGCCCTGCAAGTACAATTAACGAGATTTAGTACAGTCAAATATATTGGAATTTTCAACCTAATTTTAATTCTGTTGTAAACTGGTAAAGATTTTTACATAACAATAGAATGTGTGTCTACAGAATAAAACTTTCTAAAAAAAATATGGTAAAAAAGGTATATTCCTAGCATAATAATGGCATGAAATAATGTTCAGGATTATTTCAGTAGTTGTTCGAACACAAATACGCGAAGGACTTGGCTGCAAAACATTGAATATTTTACAAAAGTTGTTGGCTAATGCCCGTAAGTACTCTTTAAAATATGTTGTGGAATTAAATGTTTTCCAAGCCACATTTGATATAATACCAAATATTTCCAAATCCGTTGTATTGTTTGCGGTAAATCCAGTCAAGTATATATAAATATGGTTCTAAATCCCTCTTGCATTGTTGAAATCGTTCGTTCGACTTTTAACAAGCCTGTTTTATGCGGCATTATTATATAGCATTATAAACTGGACAGACAAAACGAAATAATGTTGAAAATGTAGCAAATATTACAGCTAAACAAGTAACTCGTTGAAAATTCGCAGAAAACGCCGCAATTAAGCAGCGCGGGGTGCTTCACAATAAATCCTCGGAAATTCGAATTTTCTTTATTTTCCCGCTATTGTTCTGGAATTACGCTGGTGTGACGCTATAACCTCATTTTCTGCTTCGTTTGCCTGATTGGAATAAATTTGTATCATCGAAAATACAAATAAAAACAAATTGCTCTTTAAGTAACCGCTTACCATGAAAGACACAATGCACTGCATGGTGCCAAACAATTATCTACTTATCTTTTTTCTCTTTACGTCAACTTGGAACATTCTGTGTTAGAATATTCGCTAAAAAAAATCACAAGAAAAGAGATGGAAATAAACGACGTAAATATGAAAGTTTAATGCATCTTATTTCTTTAAATTCCCAAACGACCTGAACAGCGGGGGTTTTACAAGTTGACGTCTGACATCACTCTTTATAACAGGAAGAAATGATCCTAAAAATGTTCAAGAATGTGGTCGCTCAATAGTTAATGAATCTAGAATAGAATCATTTTAATGGATTTGTATACTTTGTTTCACCACACGACGATGTGGTTTGCACTAATTTAAGTTTTCCTTCGGGCATTTTTAATTATTATATAAATTAATTGGCTTTCCAAATGCATAAAGAATTGGTTAATACCTTGAATTATTTTTGTAAAGCGCACTAGAAACTATTGACATTCAAGTAACACTAATCAATATTCGAGTTTCAATCAGAATTACGACATTGACAAGATTCAGCACCACAGTAATCAAACATGTCTTGCCAAAATTTTAACAAAACTGTGTGATCATGAAAGTACTGTTAATAATAAAATAACACTACCGATAACTTACCGCGCTTCAATTTAGATCTTATTTACCTGATTCAGATGATCCTACATAACACTGGAACTTGCAATTTGAATCAGAGTTAAAAATCACTTTATAAGGATTTTAGTATTTGCATTGTTAGGTGTCTATTTCAAGTAATAGGTTTACTAAATTTTGTTAAAAAAAAGTGATATAATTTTAGACGCAACGGTACACATATCATTTCAGAAATGAAGGATTCAATTTCAATGATGCCTCGATTACAAATTACGTTGCTCGCCTGATAGTTATTGATTGTGTATGAGCAACATACATTATAAGCAATTAAAAAAATTATGAATGCAATGATAAATCACAAGTATTGATTCATCATATTATGCACAGTTTAAACAGGATTTATTTGGCAAAATTTTAAGATGCATAAATTTTTTTGTATGGAGGGCTTAATGGAAAAAATTTTGATCAGCGATTTATCACGCTCACAATAACCTTAAGACGTTTGCAAGATTTCAGAACATTCGGTGCTGCAGTTTCAGTGTTACATTGCAAAATTCTGTTATAAAATTTTGATTTTTGTTTGACAAAATCTGCATGACTACGTTAAACTCAACACAGATTCATAAAATACACGTGTAGGAGTATGTTATTTTATATAATTTAAAACCTATTTACTGTGTAAAATTTTGAGGTGCCTTCATTATATTATAGGTGGGGATGATTGGAACAAAATTTGGCTGGCGTTTTACCATCTACATGAAGTTCCTAATGATATACAAAATTTGGAAACAATCGGTCCAGTAATTTTGGAAATTATCTGCCTAATAAAAGTCCGAATTGATGGCAAATAGACAGACAGACTGAAGCAGGAGACTTATGTTTTCGTACTCTAGGGATCATAAAACGTCAAGAAAATATGAAATCACCCAGTCGCTCAATGGACTGGATTACAATACTTCCTTAGCTTACGCTCGGGAAGTACAAATAAAATAAAATGATCAAAGAACTATCTGCTGACTACCGAACAAATACATAATCTATCATAGAAATTTCTTCTTGTCCAGACTACTTGTGGTTATCTAATTTAATTTTACATTTATAGCGTTTTTCAACTTAATGCAACTCACTATACGTTCTACTCGAGTTCAAAAGGTTAGGTACATAACTTCAATGATAGAAAATATTTGGAGCCAAAACTGGCGACCTTGCAATCTATGAAAATAGTATCACCACGA
Source organism: Zophobas morio (assembly GCF_036711695.1). Lineage (NCBI taxonomy): Eukaryota > Metazoa > Arthropoda > Insecta > Coleoptera > Tenebrionidae > Zophobas > Zophobas morio. The sequence continues at coordinate 14,544,269 of NW_026972122.1, forward strand.
CCTGTTCAATAACTTAGAAATTTGGAAACCCACTGTTTAAACAATTAATTTTCTCTGAATTACCTGGTAAAATGCACAATACATCTACAACTATCATGTTGGTACCAAAATTCTCTTTTTTTTAACTAAATCCTCTACTGGTGGTCCAATTATTTTTCTCAATAAGTCCAGACGTTGAGGGTATTTCTGTATAGGGAAAATTCATGTAAGATCAAAAGTTGATTTTCGGTACTCCTATTCATACATAATAAGGAAAATACTAAAGTAATAAATAAAATGCGAACACTAACATCTGTCGTTACTTGCTAGCTCCATAAAGTTTTCAAAAAATTCCATCCCCTTTTCTTTAACCTCCTTATATAATTGTTGTTGTTACCTCCCGAGCGTAAGCGAAAGAAGTATTGTAATCGAGTCTGTCGACCGGCTCTCTACTTTTACGTTTTCTCGACCTTTCATAACCCCTACAGTACGAATAAAAAGGTCTCCCGTTTCCTTCTGTTTGTCTGTCCGTCTGTCCGTCTGTCTGCCGTCCCGGATTTTTATTAGACAGATAATCTCTGGAAGTATTGAGCCGATTGTTGTCAAATTTTGTGTTTATATTAGGAATATCATGTGGATTGTAAAACGCTAACCAAAATTTGTCTAATCATCCCCACCACTAATGTGATGACGTCACTTCAAAATTGTATATAGTAAATGGGTTTTAAAATCTATAAAATAACATAGTCCTACATATGTAGTTTATGACTCCGAATTGAATTTTTACCCGAAACGTCCAAATTTTTGAAAAAAAATCAAAATTTTGAAACAACATTTTGCAATTTAATTTGGAATCTGCAAAACCGAATGCTTTCAAATCTTGCAGATGGTTTACAGTAATGATAAGAATGATATATTTTTAAATAAAATATATTTACTTATTCCCTCCAAAAAATTGATGACGGCAGCTCAAAAGTTTGCCAAATAAATCCTACCTAAAATGTACAAAATATAATGAGTCTGTACTTGTGATTTATCATTCCATTCATATTTTTTGGATTTGCATATACAGGGTGATTCAAAAAAATTGGTCTAGAGAGTTTAGACAGTACTTCCCTCGCTGTCAGAAACGTGAAGACTGCATGCCTATTATGTTTTTTTTTCACAGTAGATTTTAAAACATTCGGTTTTGTGGTTTCTGAGTAAATCAAAAAAATAAATTTACGCATTCATTATTTTTTTGAGTCACCCGGTATATGCAAATTAAAAAAATATGCATGGGATGATAAATTACAAGTACAGACTCATCATGTTTTATACATTCTAAATAGGGTTTATTCGGCAAACTTTTGAGCTGACGTCATCAATTTTTAGGAGAAGATAACCAAATATATTTTGACTAAAAATTGATGGTGCTCTTTATAACCTTAAAACATCTGTAAGATTTCAAAACATTCGGTTCACACACGATTTGAAATGCAATATACTTTTCAGAATCGCACGGAAGAATTAGTTTCGTATGACACGTCAGTTAGACGATAGGTCCGTCAGGAACGCCAACTATTGAAATTAATTCGAAGTGGCGATTTCCATACAAAATTTTTAGACTTTTTCAGGCAATTTTTTAAATAGAACCATCCTCGTGCTTCAACGAATATTTGAAAACAAAAATTAGCCGAATCGGTTGAGTCGTTCTCGAGTTATGCGCTTAGCAACACATTTGGCGATCCATTTTTATTATATAAACTAGCTGATCCCGTGAACTTCGTTTCACCTACAATTTAATTTTGAATCTACAAAACCGAATGCTTCGAAATCTTGCAGATGTTTTAAACATATGATAAGCATAATACATTTTTATTCAAAATATATTTACTTATCCCCTCCAAAAAATTGATGACGTCAGTCCAAAATTTTGCCAAATGAATCCTATCTAAAATGTCCAAAATAGGATGAGACTATACTTGTGATTTATCATTCCATTCATATTTTTTAGTTTTGCTTATAGGGGGTGTCTCAAAAAAATTAATCACTGAGTCAATTTATTTTATTGATTGAATCAAGAATTGCAAAACTGAATTTTGAAATATTGCAGACGTTTTGAAGTTACTGTTTGACATGAGATGGGAATCTCTATGCCAGTTAGAAAGAACGCACTGCACAATTTATGCATAAATAAAAGTTAATTATCTTAGGACTTCAGTTTTAATTTATCGAATTCCGTGATTCGTTCACTCGACAATGTTTAAATTTTGGGAAAATTTTCCAAACGATTGAAGTCGGTTGATCAAAGCTATACATTTGCATGATATAAATTAATAAATTTTAAACATAATTAATATCACTTATAATGTTAAAATATGATAAGCGTAAATATATATGATAATTAAACCGAAACTCGTTGTCTTAAAAGCCCGAAATTATTAAAAACAAATCAATTTGTTTAAACATTATCCCCGAAAATGTGCATTTTCCCGGCCAAAATATGAAAAATAATTTTTGCAATCTCATCGTGACGTACGATGACGTCACTGTCACCTGAGCTACCTGTCCGCAGGTCACGTTTCGCCGTCCTTTGTGTTCAGTATTAATTTCTGTTTGATGGCGGCAAGATCGTCGCTTCATTTTGACGTAAAAGTGGAGCGTTTTAGCGAATTTCTAGTTTATTATTAATACATATTACGGAAAATATGTTGTGTTAGTGCCGTGAACACGAACGAAAATGGATATTTTTCCGAAAAGGAGAGAAAACAGGGTAAGTACGACTTCAGTTTTAATTTATCGGATTCCGTGATTCGTTTGGTCGACAATGTTTACATTTTGGATAAATTTTCGAAACGATTGAAGTTGGTGGGTCAAAGCTATATATTTTCGCGATATAATTAAATAAAATTTAAACATAATTAATATAATTCATAATGTTTAAGTATGATAACTATTAATATATGATAATTAAACCGAAAACCATTTTTATAAGAACACGAGGTTAGCAAGAACCAATTAGTTTGTTTAAACATTGTTAAATTAACCCCGAAAATGTACAATTTCTGAGCGAAAATATGAAAAATAATTTTTGCAATGTCATCGTGACGTACGATGACGTCAATGTCACGTGAGCTACCTGTATAAAGGTCACGTTTTGCGGTCCTTTGTGTTCAGTATTAATTTCTGTTTGATGGAGGCAAGATCGTCGCGTCATTTTGGCGTAAAAGTGGAACATTTTAGTGAATTTCTAGTTTATTATTAATACATATTACGGAAAATATGTTGTGTTAGTGCTGTGAACACGAACGAAAATGGATATTTTTCCGAAAAGGACCGAAAACAATGTAAGTACGACTTCAGTTTTAATTTATCGGATTCCATGATTCGTTTATTTGACAATGTTTAAATTTTGGAAAAATTTTCGAAACGATTGAAGTTGGTGGGTCAATGTTATACATTTTCGCGATATAATTAGATAAAATTTAAACATAATTAATACAATTCATAATGTTCAAATATGATAACTATCAATATATGATAATTAAACCGAAATCCATTTTTCTAAGAACACGAGGTTAGCAAAAACAAATTAGTTTTTTTAGTGTTTAAACATTGTTAAATTAACCCCGAAAATGTACAATTTCTGATCTAAAATATGAAAAATAATTTTTGCAATCTCATCGTGACGTACGATGATGTCACTGTCACGTGAGCTACCTGATAAAAGGTCACATTTTCTATCCTTTCTGTTCAGTTTTGATTTCGGTCTGGTAGCAGCAACACTGTAGCTCCGTTTTGGGTTAAACGTAGCACGTGTTCGCGAATTTCTAATTTATTGTTAATAAATATTAGCGAAAATGCTTTGCGTGCTGTAAATACGAAGGAAAGTGGATATTTTTCCAAAAATGCCCGATTTTTTTTGAAATATGTTGTTAATAACATGCATTCAGGACTGATAAAATACGGCTTTAGAATATACAAAGTACAGCGTTCATAATTCACAAAATACCGTATGCATCATTTTTAAACTACGATGTCCAGATTTACAAAATACGGTGTCCTTCACCCATGCTATCAAACCCTAGTCCTCTCTTTTAATGGCAAGACGCACTCCAGACCTCCTCGTATTGTTTGGTTCTTGCTGGGCAACAGCAACGAGCGAGCACAGTCATCGCTCTTTGGTGGCAAACGTGGAGAAATTTGTATATTGTAACTTTTGTAATTGAAGCATTTTGTACTGTATATTGTATGTGTTACTAACTTAACTTGGGTCTTGCCAATTTAGCTCCAGTGGTGCAAATGCTTTGTTTTCACGGTGCACTTGCTTGGGTTTTAATTTTGCAACAGTGCATTCTTTGGTTCCGAGACTGAATTCTCCATGTCGTCAGACGCTCTGGCCTGGGGGGGTTCTGTTGGCCCTTAGACGCTGGGTCAACATCCTAAACGGATGAGGTTCATCATCCTAAACGGATGAGGTCAGTCGGCCCTGTATCTATGCGGCCGCATTCTCCCTTGGGCGTGTGAGCGCTGCGACCTATAGATTTCGTTTCGAGTTCCATCGGTGTGCTTGCTTGGGTATTAATTTTGCAACAGTGCATTCTTTGGTTCCGGGTCTGAATTCTCCATGTCGTCAGACGCTTTGGCCTGGGGGGGTTCTGTTGGCCCTTAGACGCTGGGTCTCATCATCCGATAAGGATGAGGTCAGTCGACCTTGGATTTATGCGGCTGCGTTCTCCCTTGGGCGTGTAAGCGCTTCGACCAATAGATTTCGTTCCGAGTTCCATCGGTGTGCTTGCTTGGGTTTTCATTTTGCAACATTCTCAATTTTTGGTGCAATTTTTTCCTGTGGTGTATTGGGTACTAACTTTGCATTTGTATTGTATCTGAATTGTATCTGTATCTGTAGTGTATTCTGTATTGTAGTTAGATTGTAGGTACCTGTATTGTATTTCCATTGTATTGTACTGTATAACGTCTATCCCTCATTAACAAATCCTAGCCCTCTCCTTTCCTAGCGAGATCTACTCCAGACCTTCCCGTGGTTCTTGCTGAGCATCAGCTATCGAGGACAGAAAATTCAAATTCAAAACCAGCAAAGTTTCACAAAAATCATGAAACTCGCTCGTTGGTGGCCAACGTGGAGCAAAAGAGACTTTTGTAACTCAACTAACTTTATTAACTTTATATTCTTAAGGAAACAAAAATATATTACATTTAATTTATTATTTATAAGAACAAATAGTCATTTGCCACGCCGATGCTCATTTTGAGATTAAATGCTCACAAAACGCGTAGATGTTCAATGTCCGGGGAGACACAATGTTTCCAAGTAGGTACTCAGTACATAGAGTAGATGCTCAGGTATATAGGAGTAATAATGAAGTAGGTACTTCGTACTTCGCATATGAATATTTACTCACTTTTATTCATACCACCCAATGTCTCGCTTCAATGTTTGATTATGTTGATTATTATGAGCACAACGCTGATCAACTTCCGTATCCGAATTACCCATGAATTAAATCATTGCGATTTGCACCTGAGGTAGTTCGTCGCACATTTGATTGACTTCGTGGACCTATGTCAGCTTGTCGTCTTCTCGGCATTGTAATGAACTTCATAAAACGACCCAGAATTATTTTCACAGTCAATCAAATATGTGAATTTTGTCTTGAGAATTTTAAAATATTGAAAATTTCAAATTAAATCCTCGAATAACAGTAAAGTTTGAGGTTTTGTCGAAACCAACAAAGTGAATATACGTAAATAGAATGGCAGATCAAAATTAATAAGAAACTTTCGCAATGCGTAACTAAATTCACTTTAACGAACACTTTTCTTAAAATAAACGACGTTTTTTGGTACGAAAAAACAAACAACGACTTGAAATGCAATAATACTTTTCACAATCGTACGGAAGAAATAGTTTTGTGTGACACGTCAGTCAGGCGACAGGTCCGTCAGGAACGCCAACTATTCAAATTCATTCGTAGTGGCGATTCCCATGCAAAATTTTTAAATTTGTTTTATCTTTTAGCCGTCTCATTTTTCATAAATTTTCTTTCATATAAACCTTGTCCTGACGATAAGGAACACGTAAAAAAAAGAATCGTCCAATTCGGTGCAGCCGTTCTGAAGTTATGAGCGTACATACATTTCGGCGATTCATTTTTATTAATATAGATTGTTTTTTTTTGTTTTTGTTAAATTTTATGGATTCGGAAATTTAACCTGTCTATTTCGAACGAGATTTATTTAACAAGTTTTTGAGATGAATAGTTAATGCTAGATTTCTGTTCTTGAATACGCGCGAAGGTGACTGCAGAATAGATGCTTCAGATATAGATAAGTTCAGATTTATTTCGAGAAATTACAACCACAGTTTATTTAAAAACAAGCTCCCAGATGTGAAGACAATTAAAACAATTAAAAACATAACATAATTCAAACTGACCGCGCCCGCACTCTGTCCCCACTTCTCCGCTTCCCTTTCCATCGTTAGTCAAGTGGAGGGGGAGCGCGTATCAGGTATATATACCGCAACGTTCCGCCACCCATTCAGTTTATCCTCTGCTTGCACGATAAAATTTTCCAAGATGTACAAAATTTTACCTTTCATCCCTGACGTTGAATTTGCTTTGACGAATTTACCCGTCGAGCTTTGGGCCATCATCTTGAGGTAAGTAATATTTTTATTTTTGTTGTAATTTTTTACTAATATTGTGTTTGTTTCAGGTGTTTGGACCCTACTTCACTTCTAACTGCTGTCAGCTCCAACGACCTGTGGAAACACATCGCCCAGGGAGATCCTGTTTTGAGGAAGACCATCAAGGACCAGAGGGTGTTGGAGAAACGAAGACGCCGAGAGGAGATGCTTAATCCAGGGCTCTTGATATCCTTAACCACAAGTGGACCCGGAGGAGTGTTTGGACCCAACACTACCAAAATTGTTCGAAGACAGATTCCAGCACGAGAACCAGTTACCACCGTGGAAAAAAGGAAACGTCGTCGAAACGAAGACGCTGGACCTCTTCGCAAAAAAATAATGCAAGAATTGAAAATAATGAGATGTTAATGAAACCATTGTAAATATTTTTAATATTTTTATTTTTTTTTAAGTAAGAATATTTTTGTTACTAGCAGCCAAACATATTGTATATAATTAATTTAATAAAATAATTAATTCAATTAAATTTGTGTTGTCTTTAATAAATTAAGCTAAAAATTTAACTCGTTGCTTCAGAACGCAGCCCAAAAGAAATGGAAAAGGACAAACATTAAGTCAAAATATTATATAAATACAGCAGTAGAACGGAGGAAAGCTTTTCCAGGAGTTTAAAAAAATCCTAAAACTTAAATAAGAGGTGAAGAAGTGCAAGAGGCGGTGAAGTAAATGAAAAATAACAAACCACTCGGTGAACAGGAACTATTAATAGAAATAATAAGTGGAAATGAAGCCATAGAAAAACTATAAATGACACCTTCGACATGTGTCTTACTCAAGGAAGAATACCACAAGGAATATCAAAATCAAGATTCTTTAGCAACAAAAAAATTAAGATCGTAACAATGAACACAAGACAACACTATATTCTAATCTTGAGACATACTCTATTGTACTGTATTATGTGGTATTGCACTATTGGAATATATTGTGAAGATTTATTTTAGTCTAAAGTAACACAATCACTGCGTTCGAAACTGTCTTTTTTATGTGATAATTGTTTTTATTTTATTTTTGTTAAATTTTATGGATTCGGAACTTTAAAAACCTGTTTATTTCGAACCAGATTTGTTAACCAAGTTTTTCTGATGAATAGCTAATACTGGATTTCTATTCTTGAATACGCTCGAAGATGACTGCAGAATCGATGCTTCAAATACAGATAAGTTCAGAGTTTCGAGAAATTACAACCACAGTTTATTTAGACACAAACTCGCAGATGTTAAGACAATTAAAACAATTAAAAACATAACATAGTTCAAACTTACCGCGGCCGCACTCCTCCGCTTCCCTTTCCATCGTTAGTCGAGTGGAGGGGGAGCGCGTATCAGGTATATATACCGCAACATGCCGCCACCCATTCAGTTTATCCTCTGCTTGCACGATAAAATATTCCAAGATGTACAAAATTTTACCTTTCCTCGCCGACGTTGAATTTGCTTTGCCGAATTTACCCGTAGAGCTTTGGGCCATCATCTTGAGGTAAGTAATATTTTTATTTTTGTTGTAATTTTTTACTAATATTGTGTTTGTTTCAGGTGTTTGGACCCTCCTTCACTTCTAACTGCTGTCAGCTCCAACGACCTGTGGAAACACATCGCCCAGGGAGATCCTGTTTTGAGGAAGACCATCAAGGACCAGAGGATGTTGGACAAACGAAGACGCCGAGAGGAGATGCTTAATCCAGGGCTCTTGATATCTTTAACCACAAGTGGACCCGGAGGAGTGTTTGGACCCAACACTACCAAAATTGTTCGAAGACAGATTCCAGCACGAGAACCAGTTACCACCGTGGAAAAAAGGACACTCCGTCGAAACGAAGACGCTGGACCTCTTCGCAAAAAAATAATGCAAGAATTGAAAATAATGAGATGTTAATGAAACCATTGTAAATATTTTTAATATTTTTATTTTTTTTTTAATTAAGAATATTTTTGTTACTAATAGCCAAACATATTGTATATAATTAATTTAATAAAATAATTAATTCAATTAACTTTGTGTTGTCTTTAATAAATTAAGCTAAAAATTTAACTCGTTACTTCAGAACGCAGCCCAAAAGAAATGGAAAAGGACAAATATTGAGTCAAAATACTACATAAATACAGAAGTAGAACGGAGAAAAGCTTTCCCAGGAGTTTAAAAAAATCCTAAAACATAAATAAGAGGTGAAGAAGTGCAAGAGGCGGTGAAGTAAATGAAAAATAACAAACCACTCGGTGAAGACGAACTATTAATAGAAATAGTAAGTGGAAATGAAGATATAGAAAAACTATAAATGACACCTTCAACATGTGTCTTACTCAAGGAAGAATACCACAAGGAATATCAAGATCAAGATTCTTTAGCAACAAAAAAATTAAGATCGTAACAATGAACATAAGACAACACTATAGTCTAATCTTGCCATACTCTATTGAACTGTATTATGTGGTATTGCACTATTGGAACATATTGTGAACATTTATTTTAGTCTAAAGTAACACAATCACTGCGTTCGAAACTGTCTTTTTTATGTGTTAATTGTTTTTGTTTTGTTTTTCTTATATTTTAAGGATTCGGAACTTTAAAAACCTGTCTATTTCTAACGAGATTTGTTTAACAAGTTTTTGAGATGAATAGTTAATGCTAGATTTCTATTCTTGAATACGCGCAAAGATGACTGCAGAATCGATGCTTGAGATATAGATAAGTTCAGATTAATTTCGAGAAATTACAACCACAGTTTATTTAAAAACAAGCTCGCAGAAGTTAAGACAATTAAAACAATTAAAAACATAACATAATTCAAACTGACCGCGACCGCACTCTGTCCCCACTTCTCCGCTTTCTTTTCCATCGTTAGTCGAGTGGAGGGGAGCGCGTATCGAGTATATTTACCGCAACGTGCCGCCACCCATTCTCTTTATCCTTTGCTTGCACGATAAAATTTTCCAAGATGTACAAAATTTTACCAGTCATCCCCGACGTTGAATTTGCTTTGCTGAATTTATCCGTGGAGCTTTGGACCATCATCTTGAGGTAAGTAATATTTTTATTTTTGTTGTAATTTTTTACTAATATTGTGTTTGTTTCAGGTGTTTGAACCCTACTTCACTTCTAATTGCTGTCAGCTCCAACGACCTGCGGAAACACATCGCCCAGGGAGATCCTGTTTTGAGGAAGACCATCAAGGACCAGAGGGTGTTGGAGAAACGAAGACGCCGAGAGGAGATGCTTAATCCAGGGCTCTTGATTTCCGTAACCACAAGTGGACCCGGAGGAGTGTTTGGACCCAACACTACCAAAATTGTTCGAAGACAGGTTCCAGCACGAGTACCAGTTACCACCGTGGAAAAAAGGACACTTCGTCGAAACAAAGACGCTGGGCCTTTTCACAAAAAAATAATGCAAGAAGTGAAAATAATGAGATGTTAATGATACCATTGTAAATATTTTTAATATTTTTATTTTTTTTTAAGTAAGAATATGTTTGTTACTAGCAGCCAAACATAACTAAGAAGTGGAGAAGTGCAATAGGCGCTGAAGTAAATGAAAAATCACAAACCACCCGGTAAATGCGTACCACTTACAGTGTAATTATAAGTGGAAATGAACCCATAGAAAAACTAGATGACAACTTTAACATGTGTCTTACTCAAGGAAGAATACCTCAAGGAATATCAAAATCAAGATTCTTTAGCAACAAAAAAAATTAAGATCGTAACTAGTTAGTTGTTGATGTTTCCTATTATATTTTTTGTTAGAATGTGTTTTTATTTTATAATTCAAATTATATAATTATTTTTAAGACCCACCACTGACAATATTCACAACATTCAGGCAAGGCTTCTATCATTACGGGTACTAAGACCAAGTAATGATATGCATTGATTCGATTTTTATTTGAGTTTATTGTCGTTATTATATTATTATAATTATTATATATATTGCTTATGTATATATGCTTTACTTTATACGTATTTCAGGAATATTTTTTGTTTTGTTTTAGAAAAAAGTTGATTTTTGCACTTATTAGTAATATTCATTATTTTTACATTTAATACATCCCATAGTTACTTCCATTACTAACAAACCTAACCTTATCCCAATCCCGGCGAGGAAGACCTCAGACCTTCGCGTGGTCCTTGCTGAACAATATTAATAATTTGCAAAATGACAATTTTGCCAATTTGTTAGGTCTATGAATCAACACCATACAGGTAGCAAATTATATATAATGACTAACTTCAGGTCCCTGTTTCTTGTATTCTATATCTTAAAACTTTGGGTCACTCACTGCTGGCCGACCCAACCAAAATAGTCACGAGCCGCCACTGTTTCGGCGTTTCTTGAGTCAGTTACACAAACTGGCATAAACTGGCAGCAGTGTCGAGTAACTTGAACTTGAATGGTGTATTTTGGGTTGCCTGAATATCCAGTTCGAAAAAATTAAGTAATACCACACTTATTATTCTTATTAGTATTTTACAATAATAGAAATGTCGACACTCAGCCTCTAGACACTAACTGACTCTTCGTTTCGTATTTTCGAAGACTCGGGCAAGAACCTCTGGTGTAATTCGTTCGCACTTTTGGCGAATTAAGGCTTGTAAGTCGTTGATGGTATACCGATGGGTTGTCTAAAAATGGGGGTTTTTAACGTTGGGAACACGAAATAATCCAAGGGCGTCAAATCTATTGATCGAGATGGGTAGATGTGGTCAGTGGGAAACTAATCAAACGGTCGTCGTAAAATTCCCTTAAAAATTTATCATCGTTCGTGTTCGCTGAGCTGTTGCGCCGTCATGTTGGAAAAACACATTCTGTAGTTCCTCAGGATCGAGTTAGTCAATAAATTCGTGCATCATGTCTAGTTTTGCGCAGCTGTGATCGCCTCTTCAAAAAAATGGGCCTATACACCCACATTCGTATGTTTTATGAATTCATGCACCGCTCCAAATAAAATCATGCTTTATCAATAAAGAATATTATACTGAAGAGATTAAAGTTGTTTTCACCTTCTACTCATAATCTAGTGGTTAAGGCTCTTGAAATATTTGTATATTGTAAGGAAACAGCCCTAGTTCCTTCTTGACCATTTTCTGGCAAATGTTGCATGATAAGTCGACTTGTCGTGAAAGATGCATGGAGGTTGTCATCTATTACAGTCTAACGTTATTTACTGTCTCAGGCGTACGTTTTGTTGATCTGACACTCCTTGTATCACGCAATAACTTCTTCTTTTATTGAAGTTGAAAAGTCGTCAAAAACTTTTGATCCACTCGCAAAACGACGATCTAGTTTTGAACAAGACAGACTTTTGGTGAAAATTTTTGGAGAAAACTGGTCGGACCAACGAAAAGATGTATGCAAACAACCAAAACGACCAAGAAGGTTATATTTATGTTGATTGAATAACTCCTACGACGCTAGCTGACGTAAGCGTCATGAATAACTAGAGCAAACATTTTATGTATATGGTATACACATAAGAAAAACTTCTAAAAAGAAGAGTTTGTTAAACAAGATGTTTCTTCTCAAATCGTGTTTCCTAAAATTTACAATTACTTTATTTGTCATAGTTATAATACTTAATAAAAAATAGTTAAAATGATAACTGATTAATAACTGATATATGTAATGATAAAGACAAAGTTTTTATTCTAAAATATTTAAATGTTAAAAATAAGCAAATAAACAATGTTAATAACCTTAATGTTTTAAGCTCTTTATGTTCTAAACTTTATCGGCTTCTTCAGTTCTGAATTTAAAGTTTACTCTTCGTACGCCTTATTGAATTTTATTTGTGAATTTTAATCGGTTAAAATACATACTATTACTAAAAAAATACCACATGAGGTAAAAATTACATAGAAGTTCCGAACCATGATGAGTACATCAACCACTGGTTTTACAGGAGATCCGTAACACTGCTGGTTGATGCTGATGATTAGATAATGCTATGTATTTAAAACAATACAGAGACGAACTTCGTCCAGTGATTTATCTTTACTGCAGTCCCACAAATTTAGTGGTTGAATTAACATTTCAATCTGACATATTAATATTAATATTTTGTGTTGTGATATATTACCTTTTTATTTTGCAATTCTAATTTTTAAAGTGCAATTACCGCACTTATCTTACCCTAGATCAAAAATATTTTAAGAACCGCCTGGCAAAAGATCCAAATCTGAAGTTTATAGATGGTGAATGCAAAGCATTTTTTTTATCAGTTGTGCAATTGATGTGTCTGATAATAATAAGCATTATTAAATAGATCACTAAATAAATTCTGTCTACAGGTCTGCAGTTTTATTAGGAAATATAATGAATATGAACTAAATGCCGGCTGTGGAAAAAGTGTATGTATGTATTTCGCAAAAAATACTCATTTATCACGCATTTAAAATGTAGTACATATTCGACTATTACCCTAATGTTCGTTACACAATATAAACACTTTTCATATTTTAATAGAAAACAATATACGGTACTACAGTTCTGTGCTTTATTTATTTAGGCTAGAGAAAATAAGTCTAAAAGCCATAATTCCTTACAAACGTAATAATCAGATCTTGTGACAGGTTTGTTTGGTTGCAGGAATGATAGTTGCGTGTTTCGCGTCTGGATGGCGGATGTAACATTGTCAGGGTTGTTTCTTGGTTACGAGCAGAGCGCACAATGCTTGGTCGGGGCGAGAAGAACCGGGGAGTTGGGAGAGTGTAGGACTAGGAACAGTAAATTGTTTAGCGAGTTTCCTGGCTTTTGTTCGCCGAACTCGACCAATTAGTCGCTGTGAAAGGCTCGTTAGCTCATTATTCACTACCTGACTACTATTCAATCACTTGTTTGAGCTTCTTTGGACTCCTACGTTCGACGCTCAACGTTACAAACCTATAGAACTGGAAAGATATTAATGCCATTTAGCTTTCTGAATATGTGTATTCATCGTATTTCTTTCAGAAAGTATCTAAATACCTATTAAATTTCCACAGCTGTATATTTCTGGAAAGTTCTCCCAAACACTTTCATAAAATATATTCCATTGCAATAGGTATCTAAATAAATCTGTTTTGCATTCATTCTAAGAGGATAATAGTCCCAGTGTTAAATACAAAATTGATAATGAATACGATTAATAAAAACAATTTTTTACAAAAAAGTCTCACAATTTCAATAGAATAAAAAAGATCGTTGCTAGAACGTATAATTAGTTGCACACATGGTGTGAATGGGGATGTACAATTTTATGTATAAATGTACAATTACTTAAATGTTTTAAATGGGTGGTTTGTTATTACTTCCCGAGCGTAAGCAAAGGAAGTATTGTAATCGAGTCCGTCGGCCGACTCTCTACTTTTACGTTTTCTCAATCTTTCATGACCCCTAGAAGACGAAGAAATAGGTCTCCCGTTTCCGTCTGTCTGTCCGTCTGTCTGTCGGTCTGTCCGTCTGTCCGTCTATCTGCCGTCCCGGATTTTTATTAGACAGATAATCTCCGAAAGTACTGGACCGATTGTTGTGAAATTTTGTACTTATATTAGGAATATCATGTAGATGGTAAAACGCTAACCAAAATTTGTCTAATCATCCCCACCACTAATACCATGACGTCACTTCAAAATTGTACATAGTAAATGGGTTTTAAATTGTATAAAATAACATAGCCCTACACATGTAGTTTACGACTCCGAATTGAGTTTTTGCCCGAAGCGTCTAGATTTTTGGAAAAAAAAATCAAAATTATAAAACAACATTTTGCAATTTAATTTTGAATCTGCTAACCCGAATATTTTGAAATGTTGCAGATGTTTTAAGGCTATAAAGAGTATCATAAATCTTTAGTCAAAATATATTTGGTTATCCCCTCCAAAAACTTGATGAGATCAGCTCAAAAGTTTCCCCAATAAATCCTATCTAAAATGTGCAAAATACTTATGATGAGTCTGTACTTGTGATATATCACTCCATTTATATTTTTTGGATTTGCATATATGGGATGACTCAAAAAAATTAATGATTGCGTAAATGTATTTTACTGATTTACTCAGGAACTACAAAACCGAATGCTTTGAAATCTTAAAGATGTTTTAAAATTATCATAAGCGTGGTAAATTTTTGATCAAAATGTATTTGGTCGTCCCCCCTAAAAAAATTATGACGTCACCACAAAATTTTGTTGAATAAATTCTATCTAAAATGTACAAAATATGGTGAGTCTCTTCTTGTGATTTCTCATTCTATTCAAATTGTTTCGATTTGCATATACAGGGTGACCCAAAAAATTTAATGAATGCGTGAATTTATTTTATATATTGAGTTAATCAGGAACCACAAAACCGAATGCTTTGAAATCTTGCAGATGTTTTAAGGTTATAAAAAGCATAATAAATGTTTAGTCCAAATATATTTGCTTATACCCTCCAAAAAATTGATGACGTCAGCTCGAAAGTTTGCCGAATAAATCCTATCAAAACTGTACAAAATATGATGAGTCTGTACTTGTGATTTATCACTCCATTCATATTTTTTGAATTTGCATATACAGGGTGACTCAAAAAAATTAATGAATGCGTAAATTTATTTTATTGATTTATTAAGGAGTTACAAAACCGGATGCTTTGAAATCTTGAAGACGTTTTAAAGTTATCATGAGCATGGTAAATTTTTTTATCAAAATGTATTTGGTCATCCCCCCTAAAAAATTTATAACGTCACCACAAAATTTTGCTGAATAAATCCTATCTAGAATGTACAAAATATGATGAACCTCTTCTTGTGATTTATCATTCCATTCATATTTTTTGAATTTGCATATACCGGGTGACTCAAAAAAAAAATGAATGCGTAAATTTATTTTATTGGTTTACTCAGGAACTACAAAACCGAATGCTTTGAAATCTATTGCGAAAAAAAGACATAATAGGCATGCAATCGTCACGTTTCCGACAGCGAGGGAAGTACTGTCTAAACTCTTTAGACCAATTTTTTAAATGGAAATTTTGAGAATCTAGTACTTCATTTTATCTTCCATATTACTAAAAACTACGTATGTTCTTTATAAACGCTATTATTTTTCATCTGCGATCAGTTTTTGCATTGGCATTTGCCATAAATTGTGTGGCGATGAATTCTTATTATTATTATTATTATTATTATTACTGAGATCAATTTTTTACGATGAATTGACACGATACAACCTACAAAACAGCATTATAGTTTCCAAAAATATAATAAAGCACAACACTGTTAGCGTAATGATTAGAAGAGCCTGAAAAAGGATTAATATTCAGATCACAGTACAAGCGTTATCTGCGAGAATTCTGATAATATCTACAAAAAATTTTACGTGACCTAATACGTACTTACCGACTAATTTACATTCATCATCATTTATAAACCTCCCAACGTACATTTCAATAATTCTCACTTTCTGAGCCGTGCAGGAAGCTATTTAGATGCAATTTTTTTACCACCACTCGCTCATTTCCGGAATTTTATCACTTTACGTAGATATTTTACATGTGTTCTTTGAGTAAATTTACGACTTTTCATTCCGCTTTGTTATTTTATTATTTATAATAATTAGGTCTTTAACCATCTGTTGAATTAAGTTATTAAGTGTTGTAAAATTTTATAGTTTTTGAAAGAATACTAGCAAATTAAGGCACATTTACTAATAATGGTAAAATGCTCATAAAACATTTTGGTGACGGGTTACAAATGTTTAAGTTGTTTTAAATTCTCATTATAATTATACTCATTTAAAATGCTAACGAAGAATACATTCATGATTTAGTTGAATTTTATTGTGAACATAAATAACTATGGAGTAAAATATGTACGAAATTTTTATCTTCTAAAATTATAATAATGACGGTACCGGATATTTTAAGCTTAAATTTTGCATATGTTGTATAAGTATAGTTAAAATTACGCATACATAAGAGGGAATTAAAAGGTTTTAAAAACTCTGCGAAATTCATTTCTATTTGTTGTTTTTTCTGAATAGGGAATATACTAGGGATACGTACAGTGTAACAGATTTTAAAAATTTTAAAAAAGAAACTAATTTATCGATCAATTTTTTAATCAAACTCTGTAAAAATTTCAAATAAAAAAATACTTATATCTCGTATCATCAAAACAAACACAACTTGAACTCAGAGCATATTTTTCAGTAAACATTTATTTAGGAATATTTTGGAGAGAGTGTCGTCAAATTTTTAGAGGTGATAAGTTGGTAAATTCTAATCGATGTTTTGTAATTACTGTGTTAACTGTAAAATATCAAATGAATTCATTATAATGGGTGATTTTTTAAATTTGTGCTCAAGTTGGCCATTACATCACACGGTACAAGATCGAAGACGAAGTGTAAAGTTACTTTTTAGATTTATACACTGTGATAACTTCCTAAAGCTAAAAATATGAAAACTTTATTTCCACACGACAATATTAAAATGCACTTAAGATTTCACAGTGATCAGATTGTTTAACTAATAAAATCAGTGATTTTAAATCACCAACCGACAGACGACTACATACAGCTAGACGGGCACGAGAACCGATTTTTTCGTTTATTCTACAAATTTTGAAATTGCATTAAAAAACATGAAATTACCTTATGTTAAATTAATTAAAAAAAAATTTCGATGCATTCTTCTCGTAAGTGCTGGCATCATAATGCCTACATCTTATTTAACAAAATAAAAAAAATATATATTTTTATTTTCCTGGAACAAAACAATGGTTATTATTATTATCTTTGATTTTCCATCCTTGGAAATGATCGATGTACAGAAAATTACTTGCATTAAATACCTACTTAATTAAAATATATTGTATTATCATCGACACAATTTTCTTTGCCGGAGTGAATTGCGAAAATTGCTTTAGATAATAATTACAAGTTTAGTAGTCGATTGAGACTCGGTCCACGTCTGTGAAATTCGTGAAATCTTAACAATTGTGAGGAGTAGTATCGGAATGAGCCTGGTTCTCGTCAATGCGTCTCATTAGAGCTCGATTTGTCGTCAGAATCTGAGAAAACGCCTTCATAATAAATTCCAGAATCAAGTGATCACGATGTGTTTAGTATGGAAACCACGAAGCGGCACCGGGAATTGTTACAAATGCACAGAAATTACTCCGCGTTACCAAACGACGAGTAACTACAAATTGAGCGACCACATTTGCATATCGCGCCACGACACTTTTTAAACTAACGTTAATTAAATCTACTTTATTGACAATATCTAAACAGTTAATACTGCATGCTACATGAATGCTAAAAGCGTAAATGTCGTAAACTTGTGGAGAATGGGTCGGGGATGTTCACGTTCTGAACCACATTTTAAATATGAAATATAATATTATGCAATAATTTCGGTAAGGTTTAATAATTTGTATAATATATAACATCAAATTGAACACATAATAAGAAAACAATGTAACATTAAAAACACATACAAAATTCTTGAAAGATTGACATCGATCGATGCCATGCATGTACAGTAACTTACAAAAGTGTCACAATTTGTATTCTCTAGTTGTAGAAATTTCGTTTTTGTTAGATTCTAGTGTTTTGTTTTGTCAACTTCGACGTAGACATTAGAAAGTTAAAAGGTAGCTGTAAAAATTTAAAAGAGGTTATAACAGCAAGATCTTACTGTTGAATATATACAAAAAATACTGATAAAAGGAGCTGTTATGTATTGCAGATTTATTATTATTAGACATATCAAATTTCTGTTATGTATTGCAGATTTATTATTATTAGACATATCAAATTTTGATAAAGACGTTTTAAAATTTTGTTGAATAGTTGCAATGTAGTGTCTTTCATCTATACAGTGCGGTTTTCGACTTAGGCTCCCTTATAATTTTGGAAACACTGGAGGTACAGCTTTGAAATGCCAAAACTGTTTTGAATTCGTTTTGAAACTAATAAATAAGTCCGTTTACTTTACTGATTTTGTTAAGAACTAACTATAATTACATATTTCTTTTTTTTTTGGATTTTAAATTTGCAAAAGGAGAATAACAGCTCACGGTCATTTACCGCTTTAAAAACACAACGAAAATAACATATGGAGAAATATAGTTTTAACTTTTTTTTTATTTTTCGGCTTTTGTGTAGTTTATGAATACATGTTCAGTTTTTACCTGAAACGTCCAGAAAAATGGAAAAAAAATCAAAATTATTTAACAACATTTTGCAATTTGATTTTGAATCTGCAAAAGCAAATGCTTTGAAATCTTGCAGATGTTTTAAAGTTATCATAAACACTGTAAATTTTTATTCAAAATATAGTTATTATTTATTTATCTCAACAAAAAACTGATGACTTTACGAAATATGATGAGTCTATACTTGTGATTTATCATTCAAATTATATTTTTTGGATTTGCTTATACAGGGTGACTCACAAAAATTAATGAATAATTCAGTTTATTTTATTGATTAAATCAGAAACTGGAAAACCGAATGCTTTTGAAGTTATTGTAAGCAAGGTAAATTTTTAATCAAAATGTCCAAAAATTGATGATGTCACCTAAAAATTTTGCCGAATAAATCTTCTCTAAAATATACAAAACAGGATGTGTTTTATTGTATTCATAGTTTTCAGATTAACTTATACAGGTGACTCAAAAAATTAATGAATGAGTCAATTTATTTTATTGATTAAATCAGAAACGACCCACTCAATTTTCCCGAAAATTTGTGAATACAAAACTGTTATTATTAGTATTACACCGCACTGATCCAAGTTCATATACGTATCCTTGCAAAATGTTGTCATCGCAAAATTTTGCAAGGTAAAAACTCATTTGAAACACACGGCTAGCATGCTTCCCTACTTTTATTTAACGGTATATATGTACATATGTTTATTTTAACTTATAGCTGTTCTTATAAAATAAAAATCAAATTCGCTAAATTAAATTTTATAATTTTTGGAAAATGTTGGAATTGTTTCACTGTACTTCACCTCTGAAGTCCTTAGGCCAATTTTTTTAGTTTTGTTTTAGTGCATTTTATTTCAAATTCATGTTACGATCTTTCAGAATATATTGCTTGCACAAAACTTTTCAAATACCTATGTGGAACATATAAAATCGTTAACACATTAAAATTCACTATTATATTTCAACGTATGATGGTGGGTATACTTGCAAGGATTTTTGTAATTTTTAATAAGTTTTCTCTAATTTCAATTCACTTTACATTAAAAATGATAATAAATCAATAAGTAGTAAATGACGGTTACGAATATAAGACAAGTAGTATGTCATAAGTATAAAGCATACTTTTAAATGGTTCAACTCAGTTCAATTTTGACAGCATTGAGTTGACTTATGAAAATGTTAATACGAATTCATTGCCGTGGTATTTTTATTTTTCCCAGATGATTAACATACTGTTACGATGTACCGGCGAATAAAAAATTGGCGTGTGTAAAACTCAACGATTTATTTCTTACTCGAATTTACACGACTAATAACTATTACACCGATTATGTACAAAATAACTCCGGCGTAGCTTGTCTGGACCCAACTAGCTGAATAGTAATTCGTTTCCGAAGGTGGACTCTATTTAAACAGTACGCGGTCCTTGTCGAAACCCTACGTCACCCCTTCTAGACTTCTCCGGTATCCCCATTCGCGACTTCCGGTTCTAGGCGTTTCTTTAGCGCTTCGTCGCTCAGTCGTATTGAGGATGAATCATCACCGGCGTAAGACCAGAGAGTAAGCCGTACCGGGGCGGCGTAAGGGTGTATTTTGTAACAATACTTAAATGTTTGAATAAAAATAAAGTTACAACTTTCTATTAAATACTCTGTATAAGTATATAATTTCGAAAAAGTGATATTAAACGTGTAAATCACGTGTCACTTTAACTAAAGGTATAATCAATATGCACGCAAAGAAAACTGGTATAAGAATGCCTTTAATCAGTTTGAGGATTTAGAATATGACATATTAGTACCCTCTCGAGGGCGCTGTCCTCGGCAGCGCCGGTATCAACCCCGCCAAGCTCATCCCCACTGGAACGCACCCCACCTGAAGCTACTTCATTATGCAGGTACTCCCACGCATCTCAACCCTGCCTATAAAAGGGCCACCGTGACCACTTTTCAGGCAGATGGAACGCCACCATCTCCACCTTAAGGGCTGGACTGTCTCGGTCCCCTTCTGGTGAGCACCGCACGGATGGAACTCCACCATCTCCACCTTAAGGGCTGCACTGTCTCGGTCCCCTTCTGGTGAGCACCGCACAGATGGAACTCCACCATCTCCACTTCAAGGGTTGCACTGTCTAAGTCCCCTTCTGGTCTTTACCAGGGCTGCACCGTTTTCGGTCCCCTGCGCCGCTTCGATATCTTCACCAGGGCTGCACTGTTTTACGGTCCCCTGCGCTACTTCGAGATCATCACCAGGGCTGCACTGTGTTACGGTCCCCTGCGCCGCTTCGACGTCGTCATGTCGAGGGCTGCACTGTTTTACGGTCCCCTGTGCCGCATCGCCGACGTCGTCATCTCAAGGGTCGTACTGTCCAGGTCCCCTGTGCCGCTTCGACGTCGTCATCTCCAGGGCTGCACTGTTTTACGGTCCCCTGTGCCGCATCGCCGACGTCGTCATCTCAAGGGTCGTACTGTCCAGGTCCCCTGTGCCGCATCGCCGACGACGTCATCTCCATGGTAGCACTGTCCAGGTCACCTGTGCTCATACATCGCCGTCGTCATCCCCTACGACGCTCCGAGTCCCAGGAGCCACCACCATCCCCGACGAGAATTGCTGCCACTTCGAGAACCCATACCCTACTTTTGATTTGTATTGTTCTTATTATTAATAAACCGCTGAGCTACCACACATTCTCATTTTCAGGAAAAAGCCACATATAGGCAAAAAACTGAAAAAATTGTAAAAGAAGCCAAAGAGATTGAGCTCCAAAGAATAAATACATGGAAAATAAAAATTATTAAATTTAGCACACAAACGGGAACGGATTTATTTGTTGAAGAACAAGAAATCGAAACGGTTAAAACATTTATCTACTTTGAGAGCGCGTGAGATAGTGATGGAATAATGTGAGAAGAAGTAAAATAAAGATTAAACAAAGCACAAAGAGCATTATTTACGTTGAACAAAATATAGAATTCCGACAAATTGACAAAGAACAAAAATATTTAACACAAATGTTGTATGCAACAGAAAGATGGAAAAAGGTTCAGCATTTTTACTGAGGTAAAATAACAATTGAAAGATTGAGAAGAAAAACAGAACAAGAATCTATTGAGAAAACAATAATGAGAAGGAAATGAGAATTTATATGACATACTTTAAGAAAAAGTGGAAACAGACATCACAAAGCAAGGTTTCGGTTACCAACCTACCGGCAAAAGAAAACAAGAAATGCCGTAGGGGACAAGGAAAAGGAGTCTAACAAGAGAAGCAGAAATTGCTAGTTTATCTTGGAGACAAATAAAAAACATAGCTAAAGACCGAGAAAAGTGGAAAAGGACGTTGGAAGTCCTATGTTCCACATATGATCAAAAAGATTAAAGTAAAGTAAAAAGTATAAGGAATATTCATAATTTTAATCCTTCAAAATCACATACATATTAATACTTACAAGTTTCATTTGCATTTTTGGTTACAAATACTTA
Source organism: Zophobas morio (assembly GCF_036711695.1). Taxonomy (NCBI): domain Eukaryota; kingdom Metazoa; phylum Arthropoda; class Insecta; order Coleoptera; family Tenebrionidae; genus Zophobas; species Zophobas morio. The sequence continues at coordinate 14,566,616 of NW_026972122.1, forward strand.
TGATCGATATATGTTTGTATAATTTCTCACCAAACAGTCTCTAAGAACAATTTAATTAGATATAAATTGATTCATGCGATTAAAGGAACATCAAATTCTAAACTGATGGTACGAGTTTGTCAGAAGATTACTATAACGCTAGCTAACAATTCTCAAGAGACTCAAAATAGAATTTGTAGTAGAGAGGGAATTTTCAATGGTCGTTACGGCATTTCTACCTAATCGTTGCCCAAGATGCGGTAACATTAGTTTAGTATTCGACTTTTGTCTTTGAAAACATGTAAACTAACAATTATATGTATTATACTATATACTTATTCAAAAGTGTTCACATAACATATCACAAACGGCTGGATCTACAGTCGTTATTAAATGATTAAAACGCCTTATGCTTTTACAAAATATTGTAATTACTTATTTCAATATCAGTTTGAAAATTTTAATCAAGTCCAGTATTTTACACAAATTATCAAATATAATTCTGCAAATTTTACTTTTATTATGATAGCCCCTAAAGTTTAAAATCAAAATACGAGTGAACCCATATATCTAATAGTACTATATTGCTAACTGGCCTCAAAAGAGTCTGAAAACATAACGGCAGAGCAATATATTGGACCTCTCTGTCTCTCTGTGGTACTAAACAGTACTGCGCATACACTCGTATTTGCTTGATTTGTAGTCGATTTCGTACTTTCGCTTCTATTTTGTGTACATGCGCACAGACCCTTGGTACTCTTATAGATAGAAAACAACATCTTCTGTCTTTCTCTGTCCGTGAACACCGTTTCTATGTTACTTCTGAAGAGTTAGCAATATAGTAGTATTAGATATATGAGTGAACCACAGTAAATGAGTGTAACGAATTTGCAACCTTTATGCACTGCAGCAAGCTATGGAAATTTACTAACTTGGATGGTAATTAACATTAGTAAGTTAGAGTTTCTTGCGAAATACATTCTTTATATCGATTTCGGTTATCACCTATTTAACCGAACAATTGTTGCCAGCTTAAATATCATCAAAAAACACTATTATTAAATTAATTAATTAAACATTCAGAGCTTGATATCTTCAATGAATATCCATATAAAACTTAAAAATTATTTGTTATTTTTTAAACGAAGGAAGAATGTAATAATAATAACTAATCATTAATGGAAGACATACTGCTCGAAAATTGATACCTAGCGTCAGCTTTTCAGTTGTAAAAAAATCTGTTAATTGCCATTGGGCAATCAATACAATTTAATTTTTAAGGAAAGCAAAAATTGGGGACTTTCGTTGACTAAAACTTGTAGGAAGGATTTGGCAAATTGTTCCACAACTTTCTAGTGTTTTTCACAAGAACCATAAATTTTTTTCTTCATGAGTGTTCTGCAAGCCTAAATTTTAGTAAACCTACTATCTAAAAGTAAATTTGACCTGTTGAACTTTAGTTTTGAAAAAATCTTTTGGCAAAATGCATTTAAGTATTAAGAGCTTTAGTTATGTTCACTTATTTATTATAATTTAATTCTACTAGCTATTGAAACTCAACATTCACTATTTGGTTTTATAAATTTGAGTTGTCATTATCATCATTATCTGATTCTGAATCTGATTCCCTTGTGCCACATAGGTATGTGGCGTACATTTAGAAAGTAATAAATTCTCGACCTTATTTTTGGATGCAGACTAAAAATTTATGTACTTGTTGTATGTAGTTGGATTTACAAAACCCTCAGGCTATTTTAACAGAGTTGTATTGGCAATGGTACGGGGGAAATCTAAACACCTTTGAGTAATGTTTCGTTTCACAAAAATCGTTCTTGATCAGTTTTAAAAAGTTGAATTAAACCCCACAGTTGTGTTTTAAAAACATTTTGATCAAATTCAATACTTTGATTAACCAAGCAGATTTGCATTTCACTTTTTCTGCAAGAAAAATATGGGTGCTTTGTCCAATAGCATCGAATGGAATGGTGCATTGTCCAATTCCATTACACATTTTCGTTGCGACTTCTTTAAAGTAAGAATAAGCTGATTAACCAATCAACTTTGACAAGGTGTCCCGTACATCGTTTTATGATAATCTCTATGGTTATTTTTCGAATATAATAAAAAGTTACATCCTTCTAAAAAGCCCAAATAACAATCCGGATGCAAGATTGTAAATTCTGAACTTTCCTTTGTAATTTTGCTGAAATTGCATATTTTTCAAATTCGAATCGAAGAAAATTTTGATAAAATCATCTTTCTTTGGGGTTATACCTTAATGTTACTTGTTACATATTCTGTACAATTTGTAATTTGAAGAAATTTTCTTAAGAAAGTAATTTTAGCGGCAACATGTTTTTGTTTAGATAAAATTTTGTCACCGTTTACTTCGCTGAGTAGGCTTAATAATTTTGAAAGTGTTGTTTTGCTTCCCTGAAATTCTAGTTGTGCCCGCGCTCAGCCAAAAATTTGTCTACAGAAAAGTATTCGTTATTTTCTTAATACAAAATCATCAAAAATTTCGGTTGGTTTTCTTTTCCTAGACGATAATTTGATAAGTTTTTTTCAGCTTTGATTACATTTGATTACAGTGGATAAGCCAGTCAATCACACGAGTATTATTGCTTTGCCATAATTACCTTCAAAGACGGTAGGCCCTAATATCTGCTGTGGACTAGGTGTTTCTACATATTTATATCACTAACAAAAATGAAAATTTGGTATTTTTTTTAAGTAAATACCTTCAATCAATGTGTCTGTTTTCAAACTGTTATTAAAAATGATACAGAAACGCTGTCACAGTTGCTTTCGGTCCGATGTAACTAACCCGATTAAAAACGGATCCTGACAGAAAACGGGAAAACAACACGAATCAAAAAATTACGTCAAGTTTCCGAGCTTTCAGTGTATAATTAATGAATAGGGGCCTTAAAGTAACGTCGTAATTAAAGCATTATTGAATACCAATGTACTGAGAAGTATTAATTAGAAGTTTAGTAAATATTAAAACTTCGCTAATGAACTGTAATTGTGTTTGTGCTCTTAATTAATATATTGATTACACAACCCTTTAAATTCATACGGAACTCCTTCATTTAAACAGGCTCTAATTTAATCAGTCTTTTTCTTTCCGAAGAATTTATTGATAATTTATGAAACGAGCCAGAATTCGATGATTACACATAAATTTTCCAAGTATGCTATACACGCCACTTGCTTATCTTCACCAACCTTGTTCCAGCTTCTGAGCACGAAGCATTTTAATTACCACTTTTGTTATTTAGCGCTTTGTAATTTTCTTCCTTAACTAGGTAGGTATATAGTCCGTGATATCAAATTTAACTGTATTATCTCCACAAGATCTACACATACGTGTAAAATATATTTGGCTGTAGAATATAAAACATACAATAATAAATGTTTCTTTTATTTCTCTACTAGTTTAAAATAAAGCAAGACGACACTGTTGTGAAAAAATGGAGTAATTACAATATTTTTCCATTCATTAGAGTCAAGGGACTTCTACAGAAAAGTATTAGTTTTGATTATAGCGGTATAAAGTACCTATGTTTTGCCCTTCTCATACCTTTTAAAATCATGACATGAAACTTGCAACATAAAAAATGTCTTTACGTTTACGATATGAATTAGACCCTACGTAACAAAGTTAAACTGTTATGTTGGCGAACATTCACGTGGCGAGGGGTTAGGGGCTGAGTGACAAACGGTATTATTTTTTGTACTGTTATTTTTTTATAAAATTATGTTTTTATCTGAAAAAAAAGGACAAATAGAAAACTTAAAAGTGTAGAGTTCCCTAAAGATCTAGTGCGTTTGCCACTACGACTGCATAAGCATTTTACAGCGGATCGCTCATCAAATTCAATAAATAGAAGCAGAGGATTAGGCCATGTATCGTATTAAATTTTTTTTTTTTGTATATGCTCCCAAAAGCAGCTATTTTACGGCCTCAAAAGTGTCCGAAAAATGAGTCTGTTTTGGATTCAATTCCAAAAAGTTACCATAATATTGATGATCAATGATCATATCGGATTTAGGTAAATAAAGCATACCCAATCGTTAAATACAATAATTGAATAACTATATTTAGTCTAAAATGTACAACAATACGAAAATAGGTTTGTTTAAGTTAAATTAATAATGTTATGATTATTAAATACTTATTTCCCAAAATGAAAATGAAACGAACAGTTTTGAGCACCTTGGGAACTGTTATCCCCAAACGAAATACCCGAGCTTGAACGAATCGTGTTAATTTCTCTTGATGTCGTAGTAGTAGCTTCAGTACTAACCGATAATATGTTACTCGATGTTTTTTTTTCTCTCCCATTAACATTCTGCATACCTTTTCCTTCTTTTCAACAGATTCTTCTATATATGATTCTGCCACTGAAGATGACCTGGAGTTACTTAATTATTTAGAAAAAAAGACAATAATATTGCGAAAAAACTTACTTCCATCCTCCTAGTCGCTTCAAGGAGATTAAATCAACGTCACTATCTGACGCCAAAGACGCAGAACTTCAGTGAAAGCAATGCCCTGTATATTCTCCGGGATTGGGTACATTAAGAAATTCAGGAACAATAGAGGGCATTTTTGCAAAAGAATGATTTCCTACACGTTGGAGGGTACATTCCCCATTACTATAGCCAAAAAATAAATAATCATGTTTAACTGTCGCGGGCCGTAATCGAATATACTTCTGATATAATTCTAGGCCATTGCGTTCAGCTACCACTGGAAATGTTGAAATGTCGTATCGGGGATTGTTACAATCAGACATTCTTCGTCTTTTTGGACAATATTTGCATTTGTCAAAAATGTCTTAATTTCTTCACGCGTCAAAACTTTTGACTTTTTGGGCTCGTAGCCTACTGAATTTCGCTTTAAGAACGCTATGACTCTGGCAAACTTGTTTGTTTCAATATTTTCTTTGACAGATAAAACAACTTTAATCATCGAATATTTTGATCAGAGTGTAGATGGTTTTAGTTCTTGTGGCTGTAATTGAAAATACACAAATAATTAGAATAATAATGTGTAATGCTTATAAATATTGAATATAAAGTAATAAGGATTATGTGTGAAGGTGGTCGTTATGGGTTTGAGAATTCGGTTAATTAACTTAGCTTGTCTTTATGAGTCTCCGCGAAAATTTAGTTATCTGAAAGCATATCAAATAATGAACTTTTCTTATAAGATTACTTATTACTTTTCGAAAAAGACAGAATTTATAATAATTTACTAATTGCGTCAAGAGGTGGCGGTGTTTGAAATTTTGAAATCGCATTTTATTTTGTAAATACACTATGCCGTAACCTTATTTGCTAAAGCAATTATTTTATTGAATTCCATGGGATGGGCTGTACTGATGAGATCCAACAAGATCGAAACTGCAGTCTACAGCTTCCCAACGGGTTGTCTAGCCTTCGGTGTGATTAAACACTTTGCAAATTATTTTATTACTCAAAACCTTAAATATTTATCTATAGCTATATATTGATTAAAATAAAGATTCAAAAAAGAAATATTTTTATCGACCGGTGGAATCAGTTGGTGAAATTTCATAAAGTAGATTATTAGCAGGTAGGTTATTAATGTTATTATTTGTGCATATTTTTTTCTCATTAGAAAATTTCTAACGAATTTGCGAGAAACATACCTGACAATAAGAAGCTTATTCATTATTAGTATGTCATAATAGGGTACCGCGGGTAGTACTCAAAATTAGTTAATCCGTTAACAGTACCTGAGCTGTTTACGAGGTAAAATTTTGGTAACAAAATAAATCCGTTCGTTCTGTCGGCTTGGCGCACAGATGTAAACAGTTTTTTCCTGAAATTTGCTTGGGATATATAGTTAAACACTGCGACTTGATTACAACATCTTTCCTTTTTTTATCACTTTCGGTTTGACAAATAAGGCCGCCTATATTTTTTTTTTTTTTTTTAATGGAACACTCAGATTTTTTTGGCATTTTCTGGAGCAGAATAAAACAGTACTTTCAGAAATTATCAACATGCTTATTTCTACTGATACAAAAAATTGAAAAAAATCACAAAAAACACCAAATATTGTAAAATCATACGTAATTCATTGACACATTTTGTTGATCGATTACGTCACTGCCAATGTGTAAACGGAAAACACTTTGAACATTTATTGCAGTCTCACTCATAGTTTATTACTTATTAATATTTTCAAAGATTAGATGATTTTACAATGTATATATGTATATTATAATTAGGCAGATAGTCAAAAAGCAGCTATTATAATAAACGCAGCACTAGCACCGGCAGCAACAGTTTAAATCAAGACTGAATGTGGTTTGTATGGGCAATTGGTTTTGGTTTGGACGCGCAACACTGTTGACAACATGTATCGAGATACAAGTTGCCAACATTCCGACAACATGTTGCCAACATTCGTTGGCCGGTCTGTACTGTCGGTCTTATGAAAGAGCCCCACCACCAACGGAAGCAGCCATCATTCGCTGGGGAACAAAGGGTTCACCGCGACCGAACACGTGCAACTCTGAACAGTGTAGATAATATGGCCAAAACAGAAGTCTGCGGAAGAGATTTGTTAAGAATAGCTATTCCTCTACATTGAAAGGTAGAAGAGGATCTGATGAATGAGTGAATGAGTGAGTGAGTAAAACATTTATTTAGAATTTCACAAATGCTAAGTTTTTATTAATTTCTAACAATCTTCCATTTGTGTAATCAGTTTCAAAAACATTTTATGCAACATTTAACTTTACAGATATAATAAATCATAGATCGTTGGACTTTTTTTGTTTAATTTTAACCAGAATCTGACACTTTAACTTACTCCTTCAGAGCATTTGAGGTAAAGAACAATTTGCTTTAAGCCAAGATGGTATCTTTGGTTTTAAATGCTTTATGGGACCGTAACTATTAAATTCTTCGTTCTCCACTAGTGACTTAAAAGTTTATTTTTTCTTACCTTAGGATCTGCTTAGTTATAAAACAAAACATTACAAACACTTTTAACCAAATCAATGTTTGTCCAACATCCGTTGGCTTCTTCGAGTATTGTTTAACGAAAGATACAAAAGCATGCTGTGACCAGGTAAAATTACATTCTCTAGAATGCTGCTGACCTTATCAAGAGGAACAGAAGAAGGAATGAAGATATGTATTAGGAATACATTTGAGACAAAGTTATTAAAGAAAACTGATGAAAAAATATAACGCTGGACAGAATGGGTGATGAAAAATTGACGAAACAATCTGGAAAGTTAGTTAAGAAGAAAGTAATTGCGTGCCCCCCACAAAATTACACCGTCTACAAACACACTGGACATGGTAAAATAATAATTTTCAATATTTAAAATATTATCATGAAATTTATGTCATAATTATCAAAACTAATTTTTTATCTCGCCCCACTTGCATAAAATGTATCAAAATTTACATCCACTTACATCTAAAGATGTGTGTCTTGGACATATGATATATTATTGGTGATAAAACCTGGGCACAGAGACCGAATCATGGCTGATTTAGAAGTTTTGTTTACACCGTTGCCACAGAAACCACACGTCGTAGCCGTCTGATGTAACTGGACTGGGGTCCCGTTCCGACCGTGCTAGGCAGGATTGAGTTACTGTCTTTACTATTTAGATGAAGAATTAAGTTATGGATTCAAAGTTTACACTTTTAAACTACGTAGAGAAGATCCTTTCCCCACATTATTATGAACCTGGAGAGGATGTAACTTAATAAATAGATGATTTAAAAAAATTGGTCCACTGTATGTGAAAGTAGTACTTACCTTTACAAAAAAATAGAGTGAATTATACTTATAAGTATATTATACACGTTAAATAATGAGATAAACGAATTGTTATCAATGGATGTAGGAACAGCAGAGCAAATGCCTGTGACAATTGTGACAACAAACCGCTTTTGAAGTCGAGGAAACGCAGCCGGAAACACGTGCGTAATCTATCGCTCATTGGTTAATTTTAACTTGGGGCTGCAGAGAATCAGTCTTCGCCTGCGCGATTTTGTCTTACTCTGTATCATTGGATTTTATATAATGTCTACTCACTCTCCTTACAGTATAAGGGTTAATAACCAACAGAACGGTACCACCAGGAATACAACAAATTTAAAATTCAGGCGGAATTTTAACTGCCACAGACAAGAAAAATGACTTAACTATTCGAAAATGTGTAAATTAACTTTAAGAATTTTAATATTTGTTAATAATAGCGTAAGTGGTAAATTAAGCACAGAATGCAATAATTAATAAGTACCATGTTACAATAGGTACAGCGTTCATAAAATTTGAATTAATCTCGAAACGTTGGCCTAACATTATAATTTATTTAGTTCTAAACACCCAAAGAAAAACAAGGACAAAATCAAATAATAGTTTATAATTTACAACACATATTTTATACAAATATGTAGGTAAGTTTGGTCCAAATTCACATAGCTCTTGGACCTTAAACAAAAGCACAGATCTACCAAAATAGCCTGGACTTATGAACAATTATAATTTTCAGTTTTGTGCTTTCTTCAACATACATTTCCACAGAGATATAGCATGATCAGAAATACTGTGTGGATTCCACTTAAAATTTTTTTAACAATTGCACAATCTGAAAATTTTGTAGCAACATGAATACTAATATGCATTGTTGAAATTATTAAAATAATTTTCACTTCCCTATCCAAAATAAGTTGAATGTGTTTCAGCACTTGCTAAGGATAATTAAAGCCAGATAAATATTTGCTGAACCGGAGTTAATGTTACCTAAATGGGCGATGATGACAGCGGACCACAGTTAAGATGCCGGATTAGTAAACGCGCGACCTGGACCGGAGTTGCGCAATTTGTGCATTTATTCCGTTTAATTTATTCTACAATAATCATCACACTACATAAAATAATTCAATCCGAGTTGTTCAGTGATTACTGAGTGAGGCACCGCGAGTAAATTCCTAGCTTGACGGGCCTCCAGGACATGTCACAATGCTACCGATGGAGGTGTTGAGGAAGACGAGCTGTTCGAAGGGTTTCATTTCGGGCTTCTTAGATACTTACTAGATGACTAATTCAAGAACGTGATCGTCGAACTGAGACGAAATGTTTCGCGACAAGTTGAACCGAGCGTTTATTTCAAAATACGATTTTCAAAATTTTTTTGCTGTGAATGTACGCGAAGTAAAAAAAAACTGACCGAAAGTCCTTCTTTATCGCCACATATGCATCACTCAATAGTAGGTTAAAGTCACCTGATGAGATATTATAAAATAAAAACCAATTCTCCATTGTTAATTCCTTATCTCCAAACTTGGATGCGGCACCCTGTATGACAGCGTGTTAAAAAAACTTATACTCCTTCGGAGTATAAACAGAATACGTTTATGTGAAAATCATTGTAGTTGTTAACCATATGATAAGTCACTGCAAGGCAATTTTTTAATGAAGCAAGTAAAAAGAAAATAAAAGTTTCAAAAGAATATTAATCGTTTGAAAATAATGCAAGTGACAAAAATAAGCCAGTATAGACAAGTGTTATACTGGACTCACGAGCCTTTTTGTACATGTATAATATTAAGTTTTCTCTTATAGGTACACCTGTTTATATTCCTAATAAAAGTAATAAATGTTATATTAGGACATAATTCTGTCCAACACATATGCAAGGGATGTAGTTGGCGGGCGTTACCATGTTAGCATTGTAAATAAACAACTGCAAATTTTGGAAAAAAGAGTCATTTTCACGTAAAAGTCGTAAAAGTTTAGTAAAAAAATGGAAATCCCGGAAGAAGTTCGTCGAGAGGCAGCAAATGCTTGTGCAGAACTTGCTTCCAGATACTTCTAAGGAGTTGTATGATAGAGAATATCAACTGTTCAAGCAATGAATGCTGGACAAACCAACACCTGTTGGTTAATTCTTTTTAAAATATTCCTTGTTTATCTATTCATAGCTAAATTTTTGTGACAGGCAGAAAAGTACAAATCATCTACATTATGATTTCAATACTCAAGATTAAAAGGAACTTTGAAAGTTATGACTTCTGACAATGTAAACATAGATATTTACTACCGGCTGTCAGCGTTTCTGAAAAAGAAGCATGTTGGTTACGAAGCCAAGAAGTCAAATCTGCCTACGAGAGAGGAAATGTTGAAATTTATGTAAGAAGTCCCTGACAAAACATTTTTAATGAGAAGGGTACGCTTTGGCGTTTCAAAATTCAGTAAGAAAACTAACTTTTTTCAATGTAGGTTGTTGTCGCATTTGGATGGCAGACGCCTTGCAGAAGTGACGAAATGCACAAAATTCAAATAAAGGATATTTGCCAAGAAGGAAATATGCTAGTTGTCACAGTTCCACATACGAAAACCCACCAAAAACGTATATTTACTGTTTTGTCCGAGAGTAGCATTAACGATGTAGAATGATACAAAAAATATGCTGTTCTCCGACCATCGAAAGTCGTATTTTTAGGAAAGTGTACAATACAACCCCTACACGTATTAATACATTCTATCGTATACCCAGAATGATTGTGGAGTACCTGAGATTTGAAAACCTTAAACACTATACAGGTCATTCTTTAAGGCGATCTTCAGCAACTCTTTAAGCGGATAAATGAGCTGACAGCACTGCTCTTAAGGCTGGCGTCTAGTTCGGTTTCACCCTATAGTAAATACATTGGAAACATCGTCGTGGTTTCCAGAGTTATATTTCAAAAATACTGAAGTCTGCAACCAAAGCAGAGTCTAAGTAAACCTCTATTCTGCTACCGCATCACAGCTCGTTTAATGCCGATTTCTCGATTCAATAGATTCTGACTTTTCGAGAGTTATTTATCTCAGTCGTGGATTTTTTAGGATTATAAATGGTATCAAAATAAAGCTGACACTTTTCCCCAGGGGACCTCCTAGCTCAAAATGCAAACCACTTCAGCACTTCGTCAAAAAATGCATCAATGTGTCGGTTAAAGTGTGATGTAAAAGTTGATCAATTTTATATTTTTTTTTTGTAAAAACTGCAGACTAGATATGAATAGATATGAATATAAATATGGAGGTCCCTTGGATTGAAGTTTGTTAATTCGAAATATAATTTTTTTAAAGCAATATATCTCGTATTTTTAAAATGCAACCCCGGAAACCACGACAATGTTTTCAATGTATTTAGCCTAGGGCGAAACCATTATATCATGGGGCGAAACCAAACCAGACGCCAGCCTTAAAAGGTTTGGCTGATGGCCTTCTGATAAAGTTGCAGCAGAACACATGGAAGATTCTGTGCATCAGAAGATAAAAATTACCCGGAAAGTGATGATCGATGGTTCTAAAAGCATTTCTTCAGTGAAAGATAATAATTTTTCATGTGATTTTGTGGACAATAATGTAGAATTGGGAACCAAGAATAGAAATGAAACGTTCACTGAACTTAGGGGTACATCAAGTTTTAATACTGGTCCTGGTTCTGTTCTTAAGTTCCATAATTGTGTTGTACATTTTCATAAGAATTAATAATAAAAAAATATATCAAATTATTGTTTCCTTGCTCGCCAGATGCAACCGAACCTGGCAGTGTAAGCAAAATTCCAATGCTATTGATATATTCAGAAAAATTGAGATTAAATTGCTTTCACACAAATATGTAAAATTTGGGGATTTTCTAACGGTTTAGCTGAAGAGTGCAGTTTTAAAGCTTTAAGCTGATTAAATAAATTAATTCCGTCCATGTCCGCCTCACCAAGGGAATCATCAATAAGTTTTAAATGTATACTAAGATCACTTTAAACACATACTAACAATATTTTACAACTTTCGTCAAAGAACTCGAAAAACTGTAAAACCATAAATTATGACAAGGTGACCCCCAAAGACCGTTTGTTTGGGATAGCACAGGAAATTCTGTAGGCACGCGATATGGCTTACAAGTTTACAAGGACCCTAATGCGAAAAGCCGATTGTCAACCAGATAATCCTAATTATGTCATAAAATTTTATTAAATAGTATGCTTTTAAAGTGATCTTACAATAAATCTTTACAGTTTTTTAACATGTCTTCTTCTGAGGAATTAAACACATTATTGAAAAACCCTTTAGTTCCTCAAATCTATTATGTAAAGAAGACAACTTCGTCATTCTGCTCGTAATCAGAATGTTTCGGTTTTCTTTTTGGACGCACGGTTTGGATTGACGGAAAACATGGTTCAACATTAATTTCATAGACAACTTTGTATGCTTCAATTATGATTTCAGAAAAACTTTCATCTGAACGATACTTGGTACAGTAACCTATTACATCTTTAAGTGTAAATTCATACATACTTTGGTGTTGATACTAGGATTCTGTATGATTTTATTTAAGATGTTGATTTGATTCAAAATTTCAAACCAAATTATTGTTGAACAAATAAATTTATAGTTTTGTATGTTTAAAGCTTTTGGATAAGCTTTATGTGCTATGGTACAATCCTATGCAACGTATCTTCGGATATTTCCAGCAAAGGATACAAAATTTTGCAAATGTGACACCGTATAAATACCTAAAATAAAGCTGTTTTTCCGAACAGTGCAAACTCCAAACTGCAAGTGCAAATAACAATTGTGTTATATTTGGCAGCTCGGATACCTACCTACTAATTTTTGGGGCAATGTTCTGACAAACAACACCCGCAATTCTCGAAACTTATTCTTTTATGCTTTATCGATCTACAAGTTTGTTCACCATGCACCATAAAAACCGTTGTTTATTGATTTATCGATGACCAGATGACCCAAAGAATACAGAGAATTTGCTTTTTCAAAATAAACGCTTTTTTCAACTTGTACTTTTTTTTTTATTAAGAAATTCAGAATACATCATTCCATTCGCCGTAAATTTAGATACACTATATTTTGGCGTTAAAAAAAATCCATAAATATACTAAAAACGGTGTAGACCTGTTATAAACACAAAAAATGTATTTTTAGAGTAATTTGCATTTACAGTGTAAACAATTTTATGGAAATTTTACTTCCAAAGGTATTTTGACAAGCTAATGTAAAATTATATTTTAGGGTAAAATGAAAATTACCACTCCCATGTAAATTTACTTGATAAAGTAAAATTACATACTCTAGTGTATACCTTATAGGGTAAACTTATTACTTATATTATATATGTATATTATTATATTCTTACTGCAAATTTCCACCTATGATTTTCAGAGATCTGCAACTTATAATGTCGAGACTATCAATTTTTGGTAATTAAACACATATCTGCCTTCTATTCTTTAAAAAGAATCTCCAAAATTATGTTATACAAGGAACACGGAGACCACTTACTTAAGTACTTCACACGAATATGAAAACATTGATAAAAGTGAGGAATGAATATTCCATATACTAAGTTGTATACTATAGGGACATTTCTTATATAGAATTGTTCACCAAGTTTTGCTGTAACTATGTACCTGTTTCGGTAGCGTCGTACCTATAAAACGTGTGAAACATAACCTAAAACAAATACAGTATCTCCAAACACAACAAACAAAAATGAATGATTCAGGCAAATATGTATACATTTCTATAAATTGAAGACTTACCTCCAAATAATCCGTCGCACATCAATTAAATTATATTATACATAGCAGTAACAAACTTTTACGCAGAGATTCTGTAGCGGGACAAATGAGTACCTACAGTCCGTCTATTTTAATTTTTCCATGATAGTGTAAAACTCATTCTGTCTTTTTTCTACCACCGATGCTTTACGTTATGCTGTGAGAAACAAGAACAACAAAGCCCTATCTCATTTTAACTTAAGTAGATGTGCGAGAGAGAAAATACATAGCTCCGCCTGTCGGAGTGAAACCAGAAATTTGGCAGAGGTTCTCAAATAGTGATGTATTGTTGCAAGCTTTATAATAATTTATAATATACAACAAACAAAAAAAGTGAGCAAAACGTGTTCTGAAAGCTAAACATAACACTAACTTAAAATTTATATTTCAGCTGTTTCATTAAACATCTCTTTTTCAAGTTCAACAGTTTTTTGTTTTAAAACTTCTGCTTTATACGAACGTTCCGGTAGGGTAGATCTTTAGGACCGTAAATGCTAGGCAATACCTAAGTACCATCTCAACCGCAATGAAAGAAAGTGAGACAAAAACATTAACGTTTGAGAAATATTATTTGTTACGGTTTTACAAGACTATGGAATTCTTAAAACAGACGGACTGTAGTCTTAGTACCTACTCTTGATCACGTATACATGCAATAATACCAAAATATATGGTATATTTACCAGTGGCGGCTTGTGACCCCTTGAAATGGGTAGACACAATTTGATTGATGAGTAAAATATGAAGATATAGAAGAAGTTGATATTAATTATTATCAATTAATAGACGAAATTGTGTGATGAAAATAAATACAAAGATACACCCAATAAAACTAAAAAAGGATTTCTTCACATACCTTTTAGCCTGCGGTTAAAATTTTACATTCATAGCATCTAAAAGTTCATTTTGAACAGTTTTAGGCGTTCCTTTAAAAATCGTTGCTTCTTTCAAATGATTTGATAAAGCAGAGTTCTATTCAGCCGTAAAATCAATCAGACCTCGAAATATACCTGGATTTTGTGATTCTCTACTTTCGTCATAGCTACGTAAAACAAGTTCAAACACTCCGCAAAGTTTTATGCACATTATTATCAATCGGCGTAATATATGGCGATTTTTGTCGACCCTTGCGTTAGGTATGTGCCCGAATATCAGTAATATAGGCGGTGTGTAGTTGTTTCCGAATGTCTGTATTACCGAGAAGATTATCCAAGAATATTTATCATACGTGTTCGCGCAGAATGAAAATTAAAACCCGCGACAGTAACTCAGTCCTGCCGAGCACGGTCGAAACGGTACCCCTGTCCAGTTCTATCAGACGGCTAGGACGTGTGGCTTCCATGGCAACGGTGTAAACAAAACATCAAATGTAGCGAGATAAAAAAAATAGTTTTGATAATTAAGTATGACACAAATTTCCTGATAATTTTTTAAATATTGAAAATTATTATTTTAACATGGGAACACGTGCCCTTGTGCCCCCCGGCACCAGCCGCCCCTGATATTTACCCAGAATCGAGCAATTTTGAACTCATCACAGTAAATTTACACAGGTGCATAATGACGATAAAGTGTATAATTATAATAACAAATTAAGAGTGATGGAAAGACTCCTGGTAAAGTTTTTTCTTTTTCTATCTTATGTACTTTGTGTGAGACGAAAAATCAACAAATTTTGAGTATGTCGTAGAAATTTTATGTCAAATTTTAAAATTTGTTGTCAGAATTATTTGTCAAAGGGAATCTTTGGTTTATTTACTACTCGACTTAATTAAAATGAAACGGTTTTAGCGATCAAACAAAACAAGTTATATTAAACGTGTTGGATTATCAGAAAGAAACTATGATGTGCGATTTAAGGAAAAAAACAGAACTGGGGCCGAAATGTTAAAAATTTCTGAAAAATCTTAATATAATTTGCAAAAAAGAACAGTTTAAGTGATACGGAGTACAAAGAGAATAGGTATGTCCACTACTTATTAGAAATATAAAAACTCAAGTAAATACTGTAGATTTAATGTTAGTTAGGGAAATTACGTGTAAAACGATTGATTCTAACGAACACGTAACTATTAAGTCACTTCATGCTAGAGTTGTGGAAGAGATACCGGACTTTAAATTTGGACCCAGGATACTAAACACATGGGTTAGAAAAATTGGTTTTAAATCTTATAAAATTAATATAATAATAATCGATTGTTTCTAATGGAGAGACCATCCATTAAGCCAAGAAGACCAAAATTTTTGCGTGAATATCAAGCACCACAAAAAACACAAAATTATGAAGACCCATTTTTCTGGATGAAACATGGATATTTAGTAAAGGTAGTTTATATAAAAAACATGGCAAGACGGTTCAACACAAAGTGCAATTAAAAAAATGGGAGAAGGATGTAGATATGTTGTATACATATAGTTCACGCTGGCAATTATACGATTTACTGAAGGAGCGTCTATAATTTTAAGGCAAAAACAAAATCTGGCGATTATCATGATGACATGAACCAGGAAAATTTTGAAAACTGGTTTAAAGAGCAATTAATATCCAATTTTCTAGAACCGTCTTTTATTATAGGTAATGCATAATGAAACTTACCACAGTAGAATTATAGTGTTTTTTTTTAGTTTTGATAAGTACCTTATACTTATGTTTCTCTTTTATTTGTAGAAAGAAATTCCTCGAAAGAGTGGGTCAAAGAAAAAAATGGTGTCATGGTTAAACACAAAAAAAGATAGGTTGTCCTGAAAAACCGATAAATGATAAGATTTGGAATATTGTGAGCAATAGACTACCAAAAAATTGTATCATTTAGATCAGTAAACTCTAGAATAGCGATATTATGTTCTAAGACTTCCTTTATACCATTGTCATTTTAATGCAGTTGAAATGGTACGGTCAGAATGTAAAAGAAAGTACGATAAAAGTATTCCAAAAACTAAGGCTTCTCCTGTTGATGTACTGAAAGCTTGGGAAAATATAATAAACCAAGTTCCCAAATATACTGGGAAAATTATATTAAATCATAGATTCGGCATGGCAAACGGAAAAGATTCTGGGCAATTGTGAAACAGATCAAGCCATTATCAATGTTAATTCCGTTTCCATTGATGATTTAGAGTAGTGTTAAAAATTAAATTCTAAATTAAAGAATAAAATATTAATTATTCAATTAATTTTGAATTTTTGCAATTTGCATTGATATATTTTACTGCAAGTTATCAGTCACATAGAAGAAAGCACATACTTTTGGTCACTAAAAAAACGTCACAGTCTAAAGTGTCTGGAACAGGAAGATTTCCAAGACTTTACCTCTAAAAATAGCGTATAGATACACAGAAGTTAAAAAATACCTCAACAAAAAGTAATTGTATACCCACAATAAAGGAGTGAAATTTATTTTACTTCAAAATTAGGGGAAAATCACTTCTCCATGTAACTATTACATTTACGTACGGTGAAATTAATTTGTTTACAGTGCAGATTTTTAATGAAGTTTTGTAATGCATACTGTCTAACCGTAACTGAAGTAAATGAAAGTTTACCCTTTTAAGTTATTATAGATTTAATTTGCAACTTCTTTACACATAAGTAAATGGAAAATTGTGAAACTTCGATTGGTAGATTTTTTTATTTAAAAAATATTGTGTTTGGTATTGAAGCTCCAAACATTTTGTCTTGCACTGCCTCACGATTGCAATTGATTGGCAATAATAATTAAGTATAATTCTGCTTGTATTTTTTTAGCAGGATGCTGACTCTCTGTTTAAAAATAGTCCTTGTGAAGTGATAATTCTGTTTCAGTAATATCTCCTTTATTTTTCATAAGTAATAATAATAAAAATATTTTACGATCCATTTTCTCCATATTTATAAATTTTGTACAATCGGTTGCGTGGAGCACTGGAGAAACCTTCGTCGACAGTGGCAGCAAATAAGTGTCGGATGGAGCCACGACCAGGGCGACAGGATTCGTTCCGAAATTAGTTCTGCAGCGCTATGTATTAGTCGTCGGCGGGATATTCCGGAGATATATGTGTGTTTTATCTAAAATTTATGGCATTAGTTAGTGTGTTGGAGAAGTTTTAGCGTAATAATGGATAACATCCGATCCATAAGTGATGAATGCGTCTCAGTTGGACGAATCCATCATTTATGCGCCTCTGTCAGACTGGCAGCCGATTACGTATTGATGCCGGCCAGATCCTGCAGGTGACCACGAAGAAGGCCGCACCGATACCTCCGCCGGGGGCCAATCAAACCCCACTGATTTGTCACCTGTCTTCATCGGGCCCAACCTACCCACATACTCTACTTGGAATTGGAATTCTACTGGTAATGTGTGCGCGCAATCGCGAATCGGCGCACCGCCTCTCGCTGACCCGATAAATTCCTCGGCGCTCGAAGAGTGCTTCTTGACGCTTCCACCGTGGACGCCACACGGACGCGCTTCGCACCAGGTGAGCGCTCGGGACCGATTCGACCCGACCCCGCACGAACGCCGTTCATGGCCTGCCGCGACGAAAGGCCGCTCAGTTGCTTCCAGGCCTGTGAAGGGTAGTGATACTCGCAGGCGCTCTGGCTCTATATCGACCGCGTGTTTCTTGCCACTGGGAAATTTGACTGCGAATTTCGAGTGTGACTGTGTCTGTTTGTGCCGACTCTGACGTAGTATATCCGTGCATAACTGTTCTGTGTTTGCTGCAACTTCAGAAATTCGTAGCCGCCACCAAGGCGAACTAGACTGGAGTGAAATGCTCGCAGGACAAAACGATTTGAACCATTGCTAGAATTGTTGTGGGGGATATTTTAGAGCGACTTTCTGTCACGCCGCCACTGATTCATGTAAGTTTTTTTATTAGTCGCATGATGTTTGATTTTTGGCAGATTTTTTATTTGGGGTGGTTGGCCGAAAAGTCGTTGTAATTTTAACAGAGTTTACCTTTATTCAACAAGATTTTTCACTGGTTTCTTAAAACGTGAACACCGGTTGCAGTCAGTGGCGTGTTTGTTTTGCGAATTATCTTGCTTGCCGACCAATGAAATTTCATCGTTCACGTCACGTGTTGACATCCATGCGGATGGAAAAAGGCGATCATTTGAAAGTTTTTCACCTCATGTTTTTCAATGAAACTTTCATGTTTTATTGCTGACAATTTAAAATTTTACAATTTATAATCAATAAAAGTGTGAGAAGCAGTAGATCAGATATACATTTTTTGTACCGATCTTTCTGTTCAATATCCTTTTCGCGAGTTTACAAAATTAACAGTTCTGCCTTAAACTATTCACAAATGTAAATAAATATTAATGTATATGCCTAGTGCTTGAAAATTGAAAAAATAATTATTCCACGTTTACGTTTAAATTATACTAGTTTGAATCTTATTTAGCTGATAAATGGCACTTACCAGAGTCAGAGCGATGTTTTCCCGATTAATGCCCCGACAGCTTATTTAGAATCAGCAGTATATACATTCAATCAAATGGTAGTGCGGTAGATGCTAATGAATGTGTAATATATTTTGCATTTTTAGTTTTATTTTCCTAATAGAAATTTTATTTCTGAAGTAATACATTTCTGAATTATATGTTAAAAATTAATGATAGACAGAACATATTCAGTGGAAATATGTGTTTTATTATCAGCCACTTGCGTTGATTAATTTTTGTATTCAATATAATATGGAATTACTATAGTAAGAAACAGGTTCACAGAACTGGCAGGATCATTAGGCGACTAGTGCGTGAAATCACATTGGGGCAGGAAAATGAAGTTATTTTGACGAGACGTAGCCGAGTTAAAAAATCGTGCGAGCGCCTCAAAGGCGCCTCGTAAGTAAATTACACATACAGTGTTTTATACGGCTGTACTTTTCTTGTAGTAATATCTATAAGCCTTCTTTATTAACAAATTGCATCATTTTGTAATTTTGACTTACTTTGAGATACAGTGCGAAAAAAGACGATATTAATTACAGAGACATGCTGTCTACCAAAATATGTTTTTAATGTTGCTATGAAATTGTTTTAATAATTCATTAAATTGTTCTTGAGTTAGGCACTTCTTCTCGGTATAGAAAGCCAAAAATATTGCATGATCTTGCTAGTGGAAAAGTCCACCTATAGTATCTACACTTCCCTCTTCTCTTTCATAAATACATACACAATTTTTTCCAAAACTAAGATGAAATAAATTTCGTAAAATTAAGGTAACCCTGTAATTTCTTCTTCAGATTTAAGAACATAATGAAGATAAAGAAAAATTGAGAATGAGCATTAAAGAATTTTTTAAATCTCGACAGCAACAGATTTTGTTGTAGAACAATTAGGAGAAGAATCCGTATTCAAATTATTCCAATTTACGTTTGAAAGCTATCCAAATTTGTTCACCAGCTGGTGCGATTTTTAAATACAATTTAATGTAACAGATCTAAAAACCAAATTTTAATTGTAACAGGAGGTTTCAGACCAACCATCTGCTAGCCTTAAAACTGTCTGAATTTTAGCAACATGCACTGGAATCAAACCGTAGATGAAGTGTATAAGCAATTGAAACCAGTAGATAATGTAATTTTTACTCATTCGAGAAGCAAACATTCATTACGTGCCATGTATTTAAAATAATAAACCAAAACTTTGACAACATTTCTGTAGGTATATTGCGTGCAGATAAAATTTTAATGACAAGATTCACAATGTGTTCCACAAAGACAAGAGGTGTACATTTTTTCCCAAAACTAGCAAATAAAAACAATAAATTATTAAAACCAAGGTAAGAATTTTATTTTCAAAACGCAATTTTTAGCAAGAAATACATCCATGTTTAAATAAGGTCCTAGTGTATTCAGTATATTAGTTCTTCAAATAATTGTTATACATATTTGCAGAGAAATGAATCATTTTAATAATAACTTCATAATTGTGATTTTTTTAGTACCTACTGTGCTCAAATCAGGTAGGAGTACTTACATATTTTTTAAAATTTTCTGTGCTGAACATGAGAATTTTTTTTGGCAAGTAACGCTTTGGAAATAGGAAGCGCTACTGATTTGTATGTATTTCTTATATAGGTAATATTTTTTTTAAGTTGAACTCTAGATATATAACTATGTATAGGTATATTTTATTGTTCAGACATGTACATTTTGCTTTATCACCAATATTGTGACTGGTTTCCGTTGGTTTTCTCCATTTACGACGGAATTACAAAAAATATTGAGTTGATAGCGACAAATAATTTTCAGAAAAGACGAAAAAACTTTCTGGCATCAGAAACGCCGCCAACCAGTATAACTATAAAATTATACTTCGGTTTGTCATGGATAAAAAAATGTAATCAGACTCCGTGCAAATCTGTAATGGTCTTCATAATTTTGGATTCATTGAATTTGTCAATTTTTGTTTTCTTTTTTTTTGCTGAGTTGTGTTTTAACAATACTCAGTTTTGTTGTTTCCTTTTCCCAGTTCAAAAAAATGTGCGTATATTGTGCATACTAAATCAAAATTTCTTCGAAAATCTGACCAGTGCAGTGATATGATTACTGCATGACTAATCGTCGGGTAAATCTAAAATTTTTGAAGTCGGTGCTTCTTATAGGTAGGTTTGAAATGAGCACCAATAGTATTTATAGCAATGGATTTTTAATGCATTTTATTTACATGATGCATCGATTTTTTTTGGCCGAGTCATAGGTGACTATTTGAGGGTAGTACCCGAAAGCACATTTGACAAATGTCTGATTTCACGTGTTTTCGGCGTTTCATGAGTCAGTAATCACACCACGAGCCGTCAGACGTGCGTGTGTGTTAACTGTGATCTGTGTTTGCATTTTGTTTGTAATTACCTTTATTAATCATCACTCCAGGGGTTGAAATATTGCGAAAGTAGTAGTAATAACAATAGTTGATTTATATATACATATATGTATCTTCATTTTCAGTAACGAAAGAAGGTGGTAGTATATTTAGATGTTTTCACTAAATTGTCATACTTCATTAGGTACAGTAATATGATTTTAACTTTTACGATTGGTCACATAGGAAGTTTCGAAAAATATATGTATGGACCGAATTATTTTATCAATTGTTTCAAGAGTGGTTTATGCGGTTTTAGTAAAAATCTGAGAAAAGAGCGACTGTAGTGACTATAGTTTAAAATTACATACTACATAATTTATTTATTTTGTTTTGCACCAGAATACATCTCTAAACACTATATTAATTGAAATTCAGTAATTTTTCATTATTTTGAAGTTACCTGAATGTTTGGAATGATTTATTTTACCGATTTGCTTTACAATTGTTTAATATTATAATTATGTTTATACTGCCCATTGCAAAATTAATGTGTTATCTAAAATTTTGACGAAGTATTTGCATTGTAAACCTTTTTACATGTACCTACACTTTTTGAGTACGATTCTAATTCTACTAATTTTTTAATGTTCTTTTGTGTCTTGATGAAAAAAATTAACATTTCGATTAACAAAAATATCCATACTGGCTTCTTCAAGAATTGTATTTTTTCGAACGCTTCGAATCACTACCTCTGAGATGAGAGGATTTCAGTGTTAGCAACATATTTTTTTAAATAGGTTTTGTGGTAGAGAACTACAAAGGCCTATGCCTAGGCTCTTCTAGCACTCTGATACTTTCCTCCTTATTTGGACAGAACTTCCCTTATGATTATGCGAATTTTATTTTATTTTTATAAGGTAAACGAAAGATACGTCTGTAATGTTATACCAAATGTAAAGAAGCGTGTTGCGTTATGTTTAAAATGAGTTTTCCCTTTACAAAATTTTATGATGTACGTTTCTGTAAGGATACGTTTATCTATCATTTTGCATACGCACAATGTAATAATAATAATGATAATAGTGTTGTATTTCCAAATTTTCGTGAAAATGGAGTGAGCAGTTCTTGATTTAATCAATACAATCAATTGACTCATTCATTAATTTTGATGAGTCACCCTATATGAGCAATTCAAAAACTTTAATGCAGTGATAAATCACAAGTATAGACACATCATATTTTGCACATTTTGCATGGGATTTATTTGGCAAAATTTTGAGATGATGTCGTCAATTTTTGGCGAGGATAAACAGATAGGTACATTCTGATTAAAAATTTACTATTCTTACAATAACTTTAAAACTTCTGCAAAATTTCAACGCATTTAGTTCTGTAGTTCTTGATTTAATAAATTGACTCATTCATTAATTTTTTTGAGTCAGCCTGTATAAGTAATTCTAAAAACTATCAGTGCGCTGATAAACCATAAGTACAGAGCCATAATATTTTGCATATATTCAGTTAAACTTTGAGATGACGTCATTAATTTTGCGGGGAGGGATAAACGAATACATTTTAATTAACGATGATTAGAATAACCTTAAAGCGTTTGCAAGATTGCAAAGCATTCGGTTTTGCATTTTCTAAGATAAATTGCAAAATATTGTGATGCATTTTTGAATTTTTTTCCCAAAAATCTGGATGTGCAGAAGCACCTTATTGTGTAAAATTAAAAAATACTATTATACATTTTGGCCATTATGTCATCCCATTGACGGTGGGCAAATTTTGGTCGTTTTATCATCTACATGATATTAATAATAGACATACAAAATTTGACAATAATCGGTCCATTAGTTTCGGAAATTATTATTATTATCATTATTATTATTATTAATTTCAACATTTACACTTTTTTTTTTAAATTATTAAATAATATTATAATATGTTTCATTTATACATTTGAATACCCTTTTCCAACTGTCAAAAAATATATCTATCTCATTCCCTATTTGGTCGAACTATTTACACATTTGGCAAAAAGGTGATTCCAAACCCGCATTTGTTCTGCAAACTGTCTCTTTGAATGTGATATAGTGTCTAGCACCAATTCTAGGTATAACAAAACTTATGTACATAAATAGATCTGTATTATCTATTTTTTCTCTAAGAAGATTAAAAACGAATGCTGCAGAATGTCATGTTCTTCTAAATTTCAAAGATTCCAATTCGAATTTTTCTAAGATTCGCCGTTGTTCAGTACACCTTGAGGAGGATACATTTTTTCTTTTAGGAAATGCATATACTTTAAGAACCTTCTCTGAACCTTTTCTAGCGCAGTGATATTATCAAAGTCCTTGGTGCTTCTGATAATGAATCCCATTACTTTAAGACAGGATGATAATACATGTTGAATATGATCATTAAATGTCATTTCACTATCAAATACAACCCCGAGATTAGAAATTTCTGTTGTCCTTATTATTTTGTAACCTTCAATACTATAGTCAAAATAAAGTTTTACTTCAGACCTTGTAAAGGATACTGTATTACACTTTTTTTTATTAATTTTCAATCTGTTCAATGTGCACCAATTATATGCCAAAACAATATTTTTCTGTAGCGCCTTACAGTCTTCAAATGATTCGATTCTTTTAAAAAGTTTAATGTCACCTGCAAATAGAAGGGTGTTGACATCTCTAAAAACACTGGTAAGTCGTTGATAAAAAGGAGAAACAATAGAGGTCCTAAGTTCGATCCTTGTGGGATACCCAAATATTGAATATATTCGGTAGACTTAAAACTCCTAATTACAGACAGCTTCCTGTCCGTACCGTAAGATTGTAACAATTGAACAGAATGTTCCACTGTATCAAAAGCCTTAGTGTTATCAAGATCAAGATTATCAAGGTACACAACATCGACCTAAATTATCTGACAGATAGACGGAAAGAGGAGACCAATTTCTTCGTACTCTGGGGGTGATGAAAAGTCGAGAAAATATAAAAGTAGGGAGTCGACTGGATTAACACTTCCTTAGCTTACGCTCGGGAAGTAAAAATCTTTCACCAAAAATGTTTCTGTTCTAATCTTTATACATATATAGTTTTTATGTAATTAATAAAAAGTTTATTTTATTTATATTGTGTCATTCGGTACTTTGAAGGGACTTAAGTACCCAAATTTGTCGAAACCGCTTCACAGCTGCTAGAAAAAAAAATACGAAGATGATGTTGGCTGTGATAACAAAAAGCAGACTTTCTCGTTGCTATAAAATTATCTTGTGCAAGCATCCTAAATAAAGCACCAGTATGTTTTACGCGTTTAACAAGAGCAGAGATTTTCAGTAAATACTTTTTATAGCATGCTTATAATTAACGTGATATTTAAAAAAATTGCAGAACCTTGCAAAGTCGGAAAAAAGGAGAAATATGTATTTTATTAATAGATTTAAATGTATTACATATTATACTAAAAAAAACTCAGTCTACAATGAATTTTCAAACTGCATGATAATAATATTCTTACTATGATGTCATCATTGTTTTAATAGTTAGATGTATAGTGGATTAATACCTAGCTGATTTAACACATAAATGAAAATAACATGATGTCTTCGCCAACATCACTGTTTGTTACATAAACAATTTATTCTCCAGGATGTTGTATCTAGTTTATTATTTCCTGAGTGTAACCGAGTCCACTTGATGAGTTGCTAATTTCATGTTTTCTCCACATTTCGTAGTTTCTAGAATATATATCGTAGGTTTCCCCGTGTCCGTCTGTTGGCGATATTGTTAAAGATATAATCTCTAAAAACTACTAAACAAATTAGTGTATCCTTTTGCATTATTGTATCGACAGAGTAAAGTCTTATTTAAAATGTGATAAATAAGACCCTTCTATATTTGTGGTTTGTTCATTTTTTTGCCTTAACCTCACGCTTGAACGAACCATTTATTTTGATTAAACTAAAGTCGCTTATTATGTAATCGCTGGATTATCGCTCCGCATGTCACCTGGTGAAAATGAACGAGGTCTACGTACGCTCCGATTGAATTTGATTCTAGACTGAGATGAAAACGTGAATTTTGGATGTGGTATGTTGAAATCTGTGCACGCATTGGTTTATACCTAAGCTTTTAATTCAAAGAAGTTTATGCAATAATTATGGTGGTTACAATGGTTACGATAATATGTTGTTTATTTTTAATCAAATTTTATAGAAATAAGTAATATTCTTATGGAAAGTAAGCTCACCAGCGCACAGGGTTCAAATAATGTTATTAACAAGCCACGGTAGTTTACCAAGGATAAATCGATAGTAATATCTTATAAAATATGAAAATGTGAATTCATACTCAAACTACTGTGTACTTAAATATTATATGTTAATATTTTAGTAGTTTTTTCTTCAAGTTATGGGGTTGCATAGGAGGATTCTTATTATATAAATTATTTACTGTTGGATTATGTTGTGTATGATTAAAGAATCCGATTTAACGACACAGTAGTCTACCAAGCTTACTATTCGTGTAGTGCATACTATCTATTGTATTATGATTATGAGTATTATGACGCTGGAACGTATTAGCAGAGTTTGAGCACGACGCCGACAGAATGAGTTTTCTAAGAGGCGCATACTACATACTACATTCATTCAGTACGTAACAAAATTGATTCGAATAAAGAAAAATTAATCATGATTCGTTTTACAAAAGCTAACAGTGTCTATTTAAAAACTGTCGTATCTCAATTTTTTCACTTATTGCACAAACAACTATTTCGCCACTCGTACTTTGTCTGATTGCCTCTTACGTTCATTACTTTGCCATTGAAAAACTCTTACTCTTTCTAATTCTGGGTTTTCTCGGTGGTATATTTATTTGTCGAGTGTCCGTTTCATTGAGTGAGTTCGGATCGATATCGTCCCTGATTGAATGGGACTCGGGCCACATGGGACCCGCGCGTTATCGCACCGACTGACATTGCTGATTGCACGTTGGTTTGTTTACATTTGCCAGTTACCGCGATTTTCCTCGCTTATCACTCAGGGTCGCACCAAAACATTGATAAGGACGCTCTTTTATGGGAATCCAGCCAGCATGTCTCTGCTTAGATCACGGGAGCGGCGGCAAATAAAGCTGTCCCAATTAAATCTATCTACACTACTTATCAAAAACTTTGATATTCCGCCGCGAAGATACTAGGAAAGTCCCATTTATACTGTACTTTTCTAGAAACTAGAAGAAACGTTCATAATACGTTGCTTTATATCGGTATGCGCTTGTCAAATTTCACTAAAAATAATAAAACTGACATGTATTTTAGCAAAATTCGGGTACATTTGTGACATTAGATTAAATAACCAACACGTCTTCACTTAGGAGGTAAGTTAGAACTTCAATGCAAAGCGCTCTGTAACCAACGGGGTAATAAGATTCTCAAGGTGTTAATTACAGCACAATGAAAAAAAAAGTGTGGGGAGTAAATGCTGAACAGGTAATTTTTCATTTTTTCCAAAGGTCTAATATGCTTGACACTTTCAAAATTTCTGTAGATCTAGATTTCGCAAATGCATTTGTCGCTGTAATCTTTCAGTGAAACTAAATCAGTTAAGTCGTTATAATTCCCCTAAACAGTCATATCTAACTTGAAACCCACTTTTAAAACCGGAAATAGCTTGCGTAACACAATTAAGTCCTTGTATACTTTCTGTCAATAAATCGACAGAATTCTTCTGGGATCTATCCTAGGGTCTTCCCTTTTTATTATTTAGACAAACGAGTTTCCTACTTTTGAAACAAATTTTTACACAGATAGGGTTGCTTTAGCTATACGATAGCTCATGATTAGCTCATTAAGAATATTGAAATTAAACTAGAAAAAAATCTCGTCTTTGACAAAATTTACAAGCAGCTTCAAGAGTTACGTTACCACTGTAATTTAAACTGGTGATGTATCATCAATTTAAAATTTTTAAATGAAAAGTACTGATAGAACTGGGCCATACACAAATCGTTACGGTTACGTTAAGATTGGAATTAAAATGCGAATACTTTTCTCCACGGACTTTCTTATCACAAAAGTCATTAGTAGGATACAATTCCTCCTCTGTTATTGTGTTTCTAAATTCCGGGATTTTTTCCTAATGTGCTTGTTGCATCAAACACAAAGTTTTTATATTTGCCGAGGAAAATCACATTTAGACAAAGTGGAGTTGCAAGTTTCAGGCCACTCTTCCTTATTATAGTTTCGAAGTTTTGTTAAATAAAGAAGAGTGTCAGTTATTATAATTATGTTGAGGTTTTTTAACATCCCGATTTTCAGGATGTCATGTTTTGAGTGACAACATTTCTGTTGATGGGGGCAGGTAACAAAAATTTTAATTGCTAAAGACGTGTGCGTTAAAGCCATTGCGCTTTCAACACAAAAGTTTGTTTGTTTTATGCTCAATATAGGGAGGCAACAACAATTTTAATTTTTAAAGACAGCGTATCTTCAACAAGTGATTTTGCTATATAGATATACATGTGGTGCCAAAAATGAGTTGAATTTATTTTTTATCAAACCCCTAGGCAGTTTGGGAATATTTTCAGATGAATGAAAACTAAAAGAAAAATGAAAAGAAAGGGCGACAGAAAAGGCAAGGGCAAATCAACGACAAAGAAAAATGAAATAGAAAAATTTTTAAAAAGTTTTTGAGTTCTGATTCAGAATTTGAAACGGTAAATGGGATTGTCTAGTTTACAGTGGAATTAGTTAAACGCTTAAATCTTAAATGTTGAATGTTTTCGTAGAAGTACGAGTTTATTGATGATAGGTAAATAATCTTATAGGCAGATAATCTAAAGTGTGTGTTGACATTTTCCATTATGTATTCGTATTACCTCCATGATGCAAATTTCGACCCATTCTCGACGATTTTGGAAATTTAACTAAATACGTTTTCTTGTAGATTTTGGGCCTCAGAAGTCACTTTTGGCTTCATTTCTTCAATAACTTAAACCATTTTTCCAGAATCGTCCAGTTGAAATATCGCAATTTTTAAAAATTTCGAAAAATTCGAATTTTAAAGCGAATTTTCCGAAAATATTGCTCCGTTACCATAAATATGCTATATTTTTGGAATCAGCACGTCGGGATATATATCCCTGAATTTTTTCAGAATTTTTAGGAAACCTTATCAAAAATGCAATTTTCCTCATACAAATTTCGACCCATTTTCGACGATTTTCGAAACTTAACTAAATATTTTCTCTTATAGATTTCGGGTCTCATTTCTTCGATAACTTCAACTTTTTTTTCCAGAATTAGTTAATTAATTCCGTGCATTGAAATATCGTAATTTTAAAAAATTTCAAAACATTCCATACAACATGTGCAGAAAGATCTTGCGTCATTTTTGCAAGTAGGTGGATGTTTTCAAGTTCAGTTCGGATTACAGAGTTTTTGTTCGGATTAAAGAGGCATCGACTTCAAATAGCCTCTGTTCGGATTACTGGATGTTCAGATAATCGTAGTTCGGATTATAGAGATTGTACTGTAATTACAAAATGAAATGCGATTTCAAAATTTTGAAATTGGTCAAAATAAAGTACCTCGGTCGTGTGTCAGGGGAGGGGGGGGGGAATTGCACCCATTGCCCCCCCCCCCCCCCGATCCGCGCCTCTTGACTTTAATACCTGTACAATCGTTACTGAATTAAAAACAACTTATGGGCTTTGTTATCTAATTTCACGACTGTAAAAAAACATTTAATAGAAGGTGACGTATATTTTTCAAATTCACAACTAAAATTCAATTTCTAAAATAATTTCCAAGTAAATCTACAATCATTTTTGTTTTTCTTAATAAAGCTTTAAGGACCCTAGGGTTTTTAAGTTACGTATTTTTGAAAGGTAAGTTAAGAAAATTGCGGTTAGTCTAAAGAAGTCTGTAGCGAACCAGATCATTATCAAACACAAAAGCGCTATTGCTCTTTCATTAAGGACTGTCGCTAATGTACATACATCTCTGTAAAATAAAAAAAATACTTTGCTTCATTAACCATGTAATCTCATATGCGATGCAACGACACACTGAAAAAACAAGTTATAAGTAAGACGAATTATTTATTTCTGTTTGGAATTTTTTATACATATTCCACACAACTTGACATCAGAAAATTGATTTGTTTAAGTAGGAAACTAATAATCGTCTATGCATTCTAACATGTCTAATTTACTGCTACTATACCACGATAACCCGGGTCGATTTTCATAATATATTCACTTCAAATAACTGCCGGCAGTGTAAGTATGCATAAGTATAGAGTAATAACCCTAATAAGATGTACTGCAGTCATGTCAGAGTCGCATATACAATCCTTTGCTGTTTATTCTCCCATTTCACCTTACGTGCATGATGAGTATCCCAAGTAGAAGGCGAGTCCAATTTAAAAATTCACTTATTTCATCATATTTTTATGTGGAAAGCCCCTATAAACTGGAATGCAAATCAGCCGTTTCGATTCGGGCCTATCCAATCCGGGTAGCACGTCGACATAAAGTCGGATGCGATTCGGTTCCATTAAATTCTGCGTCACGGTATTTGTCGTAAATTGTTAAACCTCTTCCTAGTTGAGGAGTTTTTCCCAAAGAGACTATATGCATTTAGAGTCGGACTCCGCTCTGTTTGTAAATGTGTGTATCTATTCCGAGAGGATCTTCCAACCTGTGGCGCATGATACGAGTTACACCTCGCTGGAGGATGCGGCCGTCTGCGGATAACGCTGAACGGCTGTCTCCTCGCTTCGACCACGCTTTTTCTACACCGGGGTTATTTATAATCTTGTCTTAGACGACTTCGGTCGACTTGGTGGCCACAGTCGCTAGACGACTACTCAGTGACGTCACGTTATAACGCTGGGCTGGATTCGGGTATTTGCATCCTGAAGAACATCGTCTTTTTGGAGTCTCTTATGGTGTTGTTGAATTTTCTGGTGCTATAAGTAAACCTTTTTAATAATCTTAGTTCTAAAAGAAGCTTAAAACTAGTTATTGAAAAACTTTTTTACCTACTCGTGGAAATTTATCACTCGGTCAAACAGCTTATTCACTTGTTGATAAAACCACCTGTACTCACTTGTGTCATATGTAAATGGACATTTTCCACTCCAATTGAATAATCGGTCTCAAGATTTTAAACTGGAACGCGGGGGCATCTCTGAGACACCAAGTAATAAGAATAAGCAAGTTTCGTATTGGATAATGAGTTCCGAGATGTGTCTGGAATGCGGCACTGCTAAGACACAACAAATTTAGTTTAATAAAAAAAAAAAAATGAATACTATGCAACTAACCGTAGAAAAAATATACTAAGTATTCAGTTGATATACAAGTACTGTTGTCCAATTTTAAGCAGCTTTTTGTACTCCTTATTAATAACATTTTTGAGATTGTGGGTTGTGTATCCATGTCTTAAAATATTTATCGAACTGGTTGCCATCGTAGCCAAAAACGTTACTGAAGAACATTGAAAAGTGCTTTGACAATGCATATTTTAACTAGCTTTACCAAGTATTTATGTTTAGTTCAAGGCTGCTTATTAAAATTATATTTGTAAAAATGTGGTTCAAGCTGTGACAATATGGATCATTATTAATATGTTAAAAAGAAAGTGGAAAAACCGGTAATAAAACTTCAGAATGTATTTTTTGTTTAACGAGCGTAAGCTAATCGCTAATCAAAATTTATCCATTTATCCCCTCCAAAAACTGCTGACGTCATTTCGAAATTTTGTTTGATAGAATTTATCAAAAACCTATCTAAATTTATATATTTGTGTCTATTAAAAACTTAATGACGTCTTCACGTAATTTTTGTTAAGAAAAATTCCCTTGAAACGTACGCATAACATGGTTCTTTACCTGTAGTTTCACACCTATTTTTTATTTTCACTAGCAAGGATTATAGAAAACACTAAAATTCGCATAATCAAATTTTATGATTTATCTAAGATCGTATTTCAAGGGTAAGACAAATTTTGTCGAAATTACCTTAAACCCGTTATACTTGTTAAACTTATACTTTATTGCAAAATTTAAAAGAGGAAAAGAAGTTTTAAAAATGTATAACTACAGTAGGTACTTCAATTATTATCAATATGCGTTTTCTAAGCATTTATTTTTAGATAGTAACACAATAATATTTACATTTTGAACTTGGAACGTTTTGTTACCATATTATTAGATATTTTTTCATTAAAATGTTTCTATAGGTGTTTACTGGAAAAAAATCTTTGAAAGTGAGTAAATTTCGATCACAACTTCAAAGTATGTTTGTTTGTTTTAAATTTTAAACTGTTTATGCAATACGACCAGTAGGCAATATTATTTTCGTTTATTTTCAAGTAGCTTTAACTTAATGTTTTTAAGTGCATTACACCTACTTTGTTATTGTTTTTTCCTCGTAATTAAGTAACGCCATTGACTTTAAAAAAGACAGATAATTAATTTAACTTATTTCTAAAGAAAACAGCATGAAACTCGTTCCATGTTTGAATATTCAGATTTGTAAACTCTGATTCTTTATTATTATTATGCGAAAAATGGTGTTTTTTTGCGTCTTAACACCAGTTTATAGTATATTTTAATTGAGATTAATTTAATCACGGCGTTGATGAAGCGTTTAGCGACGTCTGATTGGCGGAGAGTCGATCACGTGCTACTTTAATATCCTAGTTTATTGTAGCGGGCTGCAACATATTTTGTAATCCAGCCATCCGCGGAAATGATTCAACACGTTGGTGATTAAATGGCACTGATGAATTTCAAAAAATGACAAATGTAAAAGCAAAAATGGTGGACCCTTCTTTATAACATTTTTAATAAATTAACTGTAATTAGATTTAAATGCTTAAAATGTTACCCAGTCTGTTCTAACCAAAAATGAGCGCTTCATTTAACTCCATCGACTACATGCCTCAAGATCTCTGCATTATTGTTTATGTCGTAGTAGTGTTCATTAAACAGTAGTCTGCAGGAGAAAGATCACAAACAAGGTCTCGGGGACCAGAATTATGCCCTGTATTTTGACTAATGATCCCGTTGTCAAAAAATGCAAGTCATATGTGGTTTTAGCCGAATGCGCTGTAGCCTAGTCTTGTTGAAATTAACCTATCCATTTTATCGTTGTTAAGTTGTGGTATAAAATCTGCCAACATTTTTAAGTTACCTGGAAGAGGATTACATTGAATAAGCCATGATTACTAACTGCGTCCTAAACACCAGTTTTTTTGAGTCTCAACATTTTGGTGCTCTATGTTCTCATGCCAGATTTCGTTTGTAAGAAAGGTTTTCTCCAACATGTGTCCAAGAACTACTGACAGTAGTCTACTCTAACTGAAAATGGATTTCATATAATTCTTCCACACATGTTACTCGATAAGGAAACAGTGCTAGTCGTATGGATGTTGTACGGGCCTGCTTCATCACCTGTCTAACATTTCCAATATTTTTTGTTCTCTTATTTTTCGTCCTGCCACTTCTTTCCTTTGTTTGTATAGATGAGATTTGTCGGAACATTGTTACACATCGTTATAACGAGTTGCAAAAATAGGCATGTTCGACGATGTTGTGGGAAATTCTTGCCGGAATTCATCCCAAGCCGCTTGAATCGAGCACTCTTACACGCCGTTTACCTTCTTCCTATTACGAAAATACGATTTAATCATAAATGCTTTCTGCTGCAATGGAAATGCCATTTTTGAGTGAATACGCAAATAAAGTTCGGAAACGAACAAGTAATATTGTAAAGATTATCTCTCCCGGAAAAGTAACGTTAGAGGGGACGTTTTATGATTGATTAATAAATTAACGTTAATTTTAAAACAAAGTTAAAAATGAAGTTATAAGGATTTTATTTTTTTCCTCCTTCGGTGTCTTTTTCAAATATTAAGTTTACAAAATTATCACCAATTAAAATTAATTGTGGTAAAATCTTTTTCATGACGTAGCTTTAGACGCAACGTTAAAGATATCATTTCAGAAAACACATAGCTACGGATTCTATTCCAGGGATGACTCGATTACAAATTGGGTTATTCGTATGGTAAAAGTGATAGCATAAAAAATATTTACAATTTCTGTATGCTGAGTAGAGTGAAAATCTGAGAGAATGGATATGATCTAAATCGAATAATAACCAATGAATAGAATGTTTGCAGTTGTTCTGATTTAGTAGAAAAGTTGTTTCTTGTCACAACAAAAAAGCATTTTCGACATTGCTGGACTACTACGGTTAAAAGTAATATGAGTAACAGCAAATTCAGTAATATACCGAAAGCACAACTCACCTAGTAGGCCATGCAATTTATTTTTAAAATAGGCAATGATGTTGGCAACATCAACGTGTTCGTTTTTAGGTTGACAGTTACGCTCAAACAACTGTCAAATAAAAGGTCAAATAGCGGCAATGCAAACATCATTATTTTATAATAAATTGCACGGTCTAACAGACGACGTTTTTTTTTATCATCTGGTACCTATATAGTAGAATTTTGGCAAGGTGTTAGGTGTGAGAATACGCACGCCTTTGTTTAGTAAGAATCAATTATGTATAACATTCTGTTCTACTGTGGCTTAATTAATAATTTTAGTCCTTTGTTTTGAGGCGACAAATTCATTTAAATCGAACAAATTTCAATGCGACATTCACGCTTGAAATTGATTAAGGCTTGTTTTTATTGCTGAGAGGCCATTTTTCCCGTTGGTTATCTGCTTTAAATATATTTTACGTTGTCTGTATTTGCTGAATCCCTTGCAGTTTGCGCTCCCACGGCGCAGAGGCTGCGGGGGTGTTATTTATGCCGCTAGTTTTTACATTATGAGGTTATCACAAAACAAAAATCGCAAAATCCAATTTTATAATTTTTCAAAGATGCGGAATTTGTTGGACTGGAGCGAAGGAAGTTTTGTAGAAATAAACTTCGACTAATTTTTTGATGCTGTAATAATTCTTCCTTGTAGTAGCTGCAGCCTGCTCATTTTTTAGTTGTTGACTCCCTTTTTTAACTTCCTCTCATAGTTAGTTCCATATTTAATTCTAATTCTGTGTTTCTTCGTCATCTTCGTCTGCTTCTGTCATTTGTAGTTGGTTTTGATGTTCTACGATTTAGAAATATTCTTTCAATTTTTTTCATTTTTAATGTCTTATTTTCAGTTTTAATATTTTTGTATATATGTATATGTTTGTTATAAATTCTGACTTTCGTTTATCATGTATCTTCAAAAAACAACTCTAATGCTTTATCTATTTTTTATTAAAATTTTAATAGACCAAAATTTCATGCTTCCCACAAAAATAAATGTTTAATTATGCATTCACTGTCATGATGCAGATATTATTATAGTTATTTATGTTACAAGTGGTGTAATTGATAGCATAATGACGTGAATGCAGCAAAAAACCGAAAGTCGATCGATGAATGCAAGAGAGTCAACCTATGCCAGTCTCTACCAAAGTTCTTTTAAGATATTTTATAAAACTATACCTTTATCGGAGAAAAATAAACAACAAATGCAACAAATATTGCATTTGTTCTAGATTTATTGCTTAGTGTTAAAAATTTTTCTGCTAGAGCAAGATCGATAGACTAGAAGACATATTTTTCAATTTTAACTGAATTTATTAAAATGGGACACGGGAAATCGACTGTTCTGCGGTTCCAACTTTTTTCACTCATTACGTCAATTGCATGTTACTTTTGGTTAAGGCAACTAAAACACCGTCTTATATTAATTCTATTTCTAGATTTGTATGTTGCTAGTACTAGTATTTACGTAGTGTTTATGCTTATTTGCACGTTTTATTACTGCTTTGATACCTGTTATTATTACCGTATCAAATTAAAAGTTTCGTGGAACATACGAAATTCATTTTATGATTTTGTTTTTCTCTTCAGTGACCTTCTTGTGTATTACTTCAAGACGTCTAAACTTTGAGCAGTTTGCCTTGGATTATAGTTGTGATTATTTGTATCAAATATACGTAAAAATATAAAAAGAAAATTTTAATACTGAATGTTTTTATCATTATCGGGTACGTATGTATAAATTCAAAAAACGTAGCAGCTACAGGACAGAATCAATGTTTTCCATAAATTTTCAAATAAAGCGAACTAGAATACCGCGAGCAGTGAGAGTACATCGTTCAGAACAAAATATTATACGTACGATTGCGTTTTTCTTAAAACTAGTTTACACCTTGTTAATGAGAAGTATCTGATTGTGTAATTATAAGTTATAAGTGTTTGCAGTTTTAACTTTCAAGAAATTTCGAGTGGTTATTCTTGTCATCATGTGGAAACCCCTGAAAGTTTATTAATGCTGTAATAAAAAACAAACCTAGGTATCATTAAATTTAATATATCTAAAACACTCGTTGCTCAGGAATAACAAACCAGTTTATCATTATTCGTCGCGCTTTAGCTCAGACTCGATTTGAATAATAAATAGAATAGGCACGAGAATGCGCACGCCGTTCATTTCAGTATCAATCAATTGAATTAAGTTGACGTCGGTTCATTCAGTCCAGAACATGGTCTATTGTGGATGACAGTAGCTCCAAAGAGGCATAATGGCATAGAAGTAAACAGACACGCAACGTATGCTTAATTGTTACTAAAGGCTGGTGGGGATTTTATTATGGTACCATTGTCTTGCGGCCTTTCGAGCAGAGTTCAACGCGGGTACCACTGAGGTGGTTCCAAACCTGTTTTCGAATCACCTGGGTTCGAGACATTCATTGGCACTGACTTACACAAAGATAAACACTCGAGATACTTTTCGAAATATTTGATTGTAGTCTCGTTGTGTAATTGTGTGAAGCTATTAGAAAATTTTAGATGGTACTTAACTCTCCACTATCTAGCACAAGTATTTATTTCAGAAAATAAAATTGAAAATGGTGCTTTTCAATAATTGAATTACTCAGTTGACGCTAAGTGTGTTTAAAATCGCCAGGAACATGGAAAGCAAATAATCTCTTCAATTACTGGTGCAGAAGGAATGACTGCTGTTCTTCACATTAAGATAACAACTTGCAAATGTTTTAAAATAAATAATTACGCGTTAGTATTTATGTTTAAACGATGCAAATAAAACGTACACCGAAATACAGCATGGCTGTTTTTTCGAGATTTATCAATGAATTTCTTATGAAAAATTAGTAGGAAAACATAAATTAGACATTAAAACTGGACGGCATTTTCATTATGGAACTAATTGAGTGAGAGAGATCGCATTCCTTTAAAACGTGATCAGGTAAATATCCACACTTCTCAGATGTGAACCACGGGCTTTCGTACTAAAAATAATTCATTTTAAGGAAGTGACGCATATTTGTTTAATTAATGCCATCAGCTTGTTGACTGGAAGTAGGTAGCAATAACAAATGTGAAATAAAGGTGTGGTTAATTTTAGATAATGATGTAAAAATGAATATTGGAGCACCACAGCAGCAGCAATATATTATAGATAGATCTTTTTAATTAGAGATTAATTAACGCCGTCCAACGAAAGAAATAAATTTTCATTTTGAGCTGACAAGTCCAGTGCAGCTTGTTCCAAAAATAAAATATGCATCATTCCTGGAATAAATTAAATAATTTAAATAACTGATCACAGCTTACAGAATTGTTTGATCGGTTGCTTTTTTTTAACTGTGGGTTGTCTTGACATTAACAGTACTATTCGGGATGTTTTTACCTTGTAAATTATCACATCGTATGAACTTTTTTAAAAATATTCTTTAACTCTTCAAACTGAATGTGATTTTCACGGTATTATTTCTTAGTTTTCACTACTTAAGTATTTAACCATGAATTCATTATTTTGACTGTTTTCTGCCTTTCGGTTGTACTCACTTAAAATTGCATTCGTGTTCAGAATATTGACAAAAATTTTAAATAAATTTAAAATTTTAAGACACTGAACAACCAAGCTATCCGAGTATGGTGATCTGAAATAAGTTTTAGTATCCATTGTTTTAAAAGTTTCACTCACTATTATAATTTTTACATAACCTAGAAGTTTGATTTAAGGTATACATTTGATAATAATTAAAACCAAAACGGACATGCTGTTAAAAAAATTACAAATCGGCCTCTACTATTTTCCCTATTAAACAAAATTTAACAGAATTGCTACATATGGTTCCCTATAACATATTATTCGAGCTATATTTCAAAAAGTGGAATTTTTAGCTCTTGGTAAATTCCTTTTTGTTGAAATGTTTAGATTGTTAAATGTACAACAATTTTTTTCTGTTCTGTTTGTATTTCCCGAGCGTAAACCAAGAAGTATTGTAATAGGGTCATAGAAATGGCCACTTTTATGTTTTTTAGATATTTCATGACCTGTCGTCTGTGTCGATTTTTATCAAACAGATAATCTCCGAAACTACGGGACCGATTGTTGTCAAATTTTGTGTGCATATGAGATATATCATGTAGATGGTAACACACCAACTAAAGGTTAGTTAAACATCCTCACCATCATGACGATGACGTCATCTCCTGAACTTTGTATGAATTCGTATTGAGATTTCACCCTAGCCATCTAGAGTTTTGGGAAAAAAAAACAAAATTGTGTAACATTTTGCAATTTAACTATAAAACTGTAAAACCGAACGCTTTGAAATCATACAAACGTTTTAGTTATCCTAATCATGGTAAATCGTTAATCAAAATTTATTCGTTTATCCTCTTCCAAAAAATTGATGACGGTATCTCAAAATTGGAGACCGTTTAATAGGATTTACACCTTCATTTACATGGTGCTTTTATTAAAAAATCAGAGATTTTAAATTTGGAAATTGCGTGAGTATTGGTAAATAAACTGCCTCCCTTCGATATTGACTAAACCATGCCCAAACATTATTGTATAAGATTAATATTATAAAAGTTTAAAATATACAAAACAAATTCCGAGGATAGCAAATGTTGGGTTTTAATTTAAATAATTTGATCACAGTAAAATTCAATGTTGAATTAAAATTTACAAAAAATGTTAGTGTGCCCGTGAGAATATATTGTTTTTTGTTCATTTAAACACACATTTTTTATTATTTCAACACAAAGCACAATATATGTTGCAACCAAAAAACGTCATCAAAAAAAGCAAATAAAAAAGTAATTTACACGTTCGACTATTTTTGTGCAATTTTATTAGTGTTTTTAATTTATTGGATTTATTCTATAAGGTAGATTTCACATTGTACATGTATTTATTCTATATCCACAAAGCAAATAAATAAAAGATTTTTCTTTGCCAGCTTTTTACTTAATGTTTATCGAAGGAGTTCAGCAAAGCCATAATAGTGTGGGCGTTCCAACAAAAATCCTAAAATTCGAATCAACCACAAACATATACGTATAATTTACGATTTCTGACAAAGTTAAACATTTAAAATGTAGTGTTTAATGTTATGGATAATGTAAATTACATATATACATTCCATATTTATTTAACTCAATTTAACACCAATAATATAATAGTTCAAAACATGAAATTCAATATGTAACAAAATTTTTCCGATACAAACATTGTAATTTTAAATTTCTATACCGTTTATTTCAAATAAAAATTAATAATTTTATTTCTCGTAACAAGTAAGCAACAAATAACTAACAAACAAATAGGTTTTGTTCAGTAATTTTTACTTCCCGGGCGTGATTTTTAGAATTGCTTATACAGACCGACTCAAAAAAAGTACGAACGAGTCAACTTATTTTATTGATTAAATCAGGGACGGTTCACTTCATGTTCCCGAAAATTTTATAATACAATACTGGTCTTATCAATATGACACTGCACCTATCCAAATTGATGTACGTGTCCTTATTAAAATTTGATGACTTGAAGGGAAAAACTCAATTGAAACATACGCATGACACCCTTCTTTACATTGACTTTAACGTTACATACATATCTTTATTTTAACTTGAAGACTTTCTCATAAAAAAAATTCGTAAAATCACATTTTACATTTTTTTGAATTTTTTTTATTATATATTATATTTTATTATATTCAGCTGCGAGGGAAGTTCCGTCGAAATAAATTTTTAATTATAAATTCATGACGTGTATTATTTTCAGGTAATTACAAAGTATTTAATTTAAAATTTGTTATTATAATTTTTATTAAATAAAACAATTAGTTCATAACGTTATTCGTTACTACTACCAGTTTTTCTGTTTAAAAATTGTGAGGGACGGAACACGATTCCATTGTCTTCAGGTGTCAACGTTGCATTCGAAAAAATATATTTTTACGATTTTGAATAGTTGTTACAAATTGAAATCTGCACAAACATCAACCGATGATAAATTTTTTCCATCGTTAATAAAACAGAAATATTTTAACAAAGCCGTTACTGGCGTATCATAAAAATACAACTTTTAATTACATTCGAAGAATTTAATTAATTCAGTTATTGTATTAATTATAAACTGCTGTTACCCCGTGATGTGTGTGCGACAGAGGGGGAGTATGCCAACACAGCACACAAATTCATACATTCCCTAATAAAGGAAAGAGAAAAAAGTAATAAAACATTGTATCGCGGGTCTCAATTAATTTCCAGATGAGAGTGAGTTATTACGAAACCTAATATAAAACAGACATACGAGCATTTAATAAAACTCATCCCAATTTAATCTATTTTAATAGCCGTCATTGTCTGAGTAAGGAATTACAAGTTTAATTAACAACTGTGAAGAATTTTCCTCGCACACACACATTGTGCTATAATTCAATTAAAATTTCTAATTCGTTCGACGGGTAATATCTTTTACGTTCGAGTGTAATTACAGCAGAACGTAGGTGGGGTGGCTAGGGACGGCGGCGTCTTCATAAATTTGTTTACTAAAAGCGGTTATCTAACCAATTTATTTGTTTAACGGCATTTTATCTGTGCACTGTTCTGGTCCGCACATGTGGCTCATAAGGAAAGCGCCTCACATGTAATTGCCGCATGAATATGTATGGAACATTATCTTCTATTGAATTATTTCGTGCATCATTTTGCCGAGATTCATGTTCGAGCCTAGGCCCCAAAATCGATCTCGTTTTAATATAGCCATATATTTCAATCTCGACGCCCCGCGCCGCCCCACACATAAATTCTAACGCGAAATGCACCGCATAATAGCCCTCGATTCATTAAACCATTACGCCGATAATTGCACTGCGTTCCGGAAAACGCCGCTCCAAATTCCACTACTACACGAGAAAAACTCCAATTGACAACGTTGTCATTGGCGAAAATGCGCTTTGTTAACCATTTGGCACCGCCAAATCGGCAAAAAAAACTAACAATTCTACTATAATGAAAATGACTCTGAAAATGCTAGTTTTGAAAATTAAAAATCCTGTACACCATTTTTCGTCAAGCTTCGATCACATGTGTACGAAAAAACGAATTTTGTAAAGCAGTTAGATTTTATCCTACTAAATTATGCACCTAAATCCTAAAAAAATTTAAGCTAATAGAATTAGGGCGCATTTTGTAAGCTTTATAATTCTCGTTCACTTAGCCGTGTTAGCCGCTCGCTCAATCTGCCAAAAATTTTGACAGACTGCTTTCTTGTGGATTTCAGAATCAACGTCAGTGCGTTCTAGCTGGAATAGTAAACTGTTTTCATTCATATCTTCCTAACCAAACAACTTCCTGTTGTTTAAATTTATGTCACAAGAAAATTAGTAAAAACTACCTCCGGCAACTAATCAAACGAAATCAATACATTTAAAACGAGTCAACGCGTAAGTGAGATTCTTTTTAATTTACACGTTACTCCTTTTATACGCTAGAAATTCCTTTCAAGAAATTCTTAATTATCGTGGCAAAAACGCAAACCGGCAACACCGTAATTACGATAATTTCGAGGAGGAGCTCTGCCACTCAAGCTGTTATTCTGTAATTAATCACACGTGAACTTTGACAAGTTTTTCCATCGTACTTTCTAAAATGACAGCACACAATAAAAAATCGAGGCGAACAACTTAGGATGGCCTTCTTTTGCGCCATCCAACAAAGCTGTTGCAATATAATAACAATTAAGTTTTGCGGATCGTTTTGAAAACGTTTGGATTTTTGTACAGGTTAAGTCATCGCATGACGATCGTGTCCGCTTTCATTCAGGAAGCGGTCATGAAATAGTTAATTGATGTCTGTTATGAACGCATATAACCACTTTGCGAGGTTTTTATCTGCATATAGTTAGATAAAAAGTGATGGGTGTGCTGGTATACTGACATTAGGTAGTATTCCTGTTCTTCCTGGTTGGAAATGGTGTGCGAAATAAAACGAAAATCTTTGACAGAGGTTCGTTAAAATGACGTAAAATTTTATCGTATTTTGTGGTGGTTATCCGACCCACTCAAGTTTCTACCTTTTATAAATTAAATTAAAATGAATGGATGTTATTTTCAATAAATATGGTGCGGAGGATTTTTACCTTGGGTTTATGGGTTTCGATGTGGTTCACCAATTCCTATAATAATTTCGGTTTACAATTACAAACCTGGTTGTAAAAATAATTACTCACGCTGGTTTTTACCGTCGTAAGGCTTTTATTGTTTTCAAGTGCAGGTCTACACGTAACTGTTTTTTTATTTGCTTTTTCTTTAATTGAAAAAATTGTTTAACAATTAGAGTACTTAATTTACCGATTCTTAGCTATTCCACAGAAATATTTTCACGACTTGATGACATGGTTCTCAAATTCAATTAACTAACGTAGAATCATAACTAGCAATAAATCGATTGTTTGATAGTGTTGTTGCTGGACATGTGTAAATCATTCTGGTGCTCTTAAAAGTCTTAATCAAGTTATGGTACTCCAGTTTAATAGACAATAGAATTTCTTCGAGAACCAAGTAGTAGAACTTAAAAATGTTAATTAAATTCACCGCCTGGACATCCAATTTACATATCTCTTCATCGCAGCTATAAAGGAAACAATTACAAATTATACGATGCATTTAAAAGAAGAATATTCCTTATTGGAGTGCTACATTTTAGAACAGTTACCGTACTTCTTTTAATGCCAGGCAATAAAAATGTTATGACGACAACAGCACGATGCAGTACTCAATACTAG
Source organism: Zophobas morio (assembly GCF_036711695.1). Taxonomy (NCBI): domain Eukaryota; kingdom Metazoa; phylum Arthropoda; class Insecta; order Coleoptera; family Tenebrionidae; genus Zophobas; species Zophobas morio. Next base: position 14,609,176 of record NW_026972122.1, read on the forward strand.
AGGAGGTAGATAAAAAATCGATTTGTTTAATAACATTCGAGCAGTGCACGCTTGTATCAAACGGAATTTAACGTTTTTGTGTCCTCTTCTCTACCGACGTCAATTAAATTAAAATCAATTAAGCTTTCTATTTTCCATATAATAAAAGTAAAAGCAAGTTTAGAAAAAGTAATGGGCGAACGATCTAATTAGAGGAACGGGCTCCAACGAGGCAAAAACAACCAAAAGTAGCCACTACTGTGTGTCAGTTTTTGCCTGATTACCCATGCATATGATAATATTAAAAGTTAGGGACAGTATCCTGCCTAACCTGTTTGAGTTTTTAATTTAGCTAATGTTGAAAACAAGCCCATAATAAGTAGAAAATAATTGCTACCTTTCTTATAATTTTGATTGAACTGCCAGGTGAGAATTCGTCGCCACTTTGTGATGACGAAAACTTAACATAAATACGATGTGAAATTTAACCATGAACCCATGAGTCAGGGCTTGGCCTCCAACAAACTCATAATTTTTCAACAACGTTTTAATCATCGCGTAATTAGTAGAAAAGCAGAGATGAACTACCGGTCGTTGAAAATAAAACGCCTTTTAGTATATGCAAATCTATGTGCATATAATTACCAAAATGGTGATACGAGTATGAGTGAGATTTAATCAGCCATTATTACGGTGTTGAAGTATGATTTCTATTTTAATGTAAATAACAAAGCAAATGACCCCAGCTCTTTAGAATATCTAGACAGTTTTATCTAAAAATTACGGTCACAATATAAATGTTCTTATTGTCTCAGCACCGCTAGCAAAAATTTTACGTAAATTTATTAGTTAATCAAGTCGTTTGTCCACAAATGTATCCGGTAGTCATTAAGTCTCCGCAGTTGAAATGGACTTCCACCTTAACATATAACAAATAACATATTACTACGTAGAATTGGGAAAGTTATTATAAATACTATATGCACCTTACACATCCCTCCTGTTTATGGTTGTCACATCATAGCATCACACTGCCACAGATAATTCACATTTGATCAAATTAGTCGTTTAGCATTACCAACATTGATACTTATACACCATAAATCAACATGTAACGTCGGTTCGAAAATTTGATTATAATTCCTGTTTTGACAAGGCCACAAAAGTCAACCCTCGTTTTAACATGACAACAAATTTTAACCCCCATGTATAGTTAAAGCCAGTGGACACTTAAAATAGAGGTTTCAGAGCTTTTAAAAGTATTAAATTTAATGCAAACCAACGAGTCGCGACAAAACTTAAGGACAAAGAAACGTCATTACCGTCAAAATTTTCAGGACATTTATATATTATTATCTACACTCAGAAACATTTGTGTAACCACAGTTGAATGTGGTAACAGGGTAACACCATAGTGTTACTTGGGAAGATTCGTCGATCGATACACTTGCATAAATCCGTATATTCCTTGTCAGCGACGCTAATTGCCGATCGTGTCGCCTGGTTTTGGGAACCTCGATTCTAACGACATCTGTTCGTAACCGATATAATAAAAGAAATTGTAATTTCCGATTCCGATTAAATGCCATCTAAAAATTTTGTATTGTTATTGTTGTCATATGTTACAGGTGTACCTACTGACAATTTTTTTATCTGAGTTAAGATAAAATAAACGAGTTTGTTACTTTTGAACTAGAAGAGGCTAACTAAAAGTTGGTAAAAGGCTTCCATTAGCCAAAAAAATCACATTTGAGTAATGGTGATAAATATAAATATTATTAGTAGAAAAGAGAGAATGTAATTTTCGCACAGGGTTATTTAACTTTTTTATTTTAATTTTATGTGTTGTATGATCAGTTTATCACCGTTTTGTAAAAGGGCACGTTGTTATTTCTTGAATTTTTTACTAAGTAATAATAAACACCATTGGGTCCCCGAGGTTTTATGATTGCTCATAGTAAATGGTTCGTAGTTTACGAACAATTGAAGATTAAATTCCCTTGTAGAAATTTTGACCATCTGGAACTTGCACACGCCATTGTTAATGCTGAAATAAATAAGGCGGTATATGAAATTCATTACCATAAATATAATAACAAATTACTCACAAAATTGTTAAAGACGAGGATTGAGAAAACACGCCATTTATTTGATGTTGGTGTGTAATAATGAATCGAATTTTTTTTATTTCAATTTCTGTCTTGTTTCCTTTGTATACATACATTTTTTTACATTATAATAATTTATTTACCATATGCCATTGGTGATTTATGTTTTCTAAAGTAATAAGTCAACAACGTTGGTCGTTAAGGGTCAGTCCCTGAAGTTGTCATTAAGTTATTAACAAATGTGCATCATACAATGGTATAATATAAGTCAAAACTTTGTTTCGTACAAATTTACCAAATTCCGTGGGACGAAGCTTTGAATTTTAGTAAAAACGTACACACCTTGTGGGTGCGGACAGCTGTTATCGTCAAAATCAGATGCTTTATTCTCTCAACAGAAAAAACTGAGAAGAGTAATTACTTTGTGGTTTAAAATGGGTTTAAACTTTAAGGCGGGGCATTTTGAAATCGATAGAAAAAACTTGCTAAATTGTTATGAGAAATTTTGTTGGAAATAAAGTGAACAAATAGTAGACTTATTAGGTAAATCCGTCAATCGGGGGCTTTTCGTGGACTGAGGGTATTCGTTATACATCGTGTGTATGCCTTTTGGTGATTTGAATAATTCGAAACGTTGTATTAAAGTAAGGCAAATTCAGAAACGAGCTAATTGCACAACAATCACAGAGGAACCTATTGATTCCAATGACCAGCACCGTCCTGATGGTAATTTTTTCTTTTGTCCGAGGTAAATTTCGTGCGATGGCTCAGTTAATTAGCGTAATGGGTAATGGCGAACGCGTTTGCGAATTAATCTGGGTCCTGAACGGCTTAATAAAAATTGACAGTCGTATTGGATCCTGTTTGGAGGGTTTTGCTCTCCAACGGGTATTGTTATTGCAGCGATCAATTTTCTAGTTAATCAGAAGTGTTTGGATTGATTTCGGGATTCGAACAGTGAACCCGTTTAGTAACAGTTTCAATTCAGTCCGGTTTAAAACTTCTTGTTCGGTTCGAATTTAATTTCAGAGAATATCAAGTTTGTTTTATGTTATTACCTTATTACTACACTAAATTTCTTTCCGTTATTAATTTAGTTCTACTTGGTTTTATGTTCACTTATAAATTTTATACGCTTGTTTTTCATTCAATAGATGCTTTTCATTATGGATAGTAGATGTTGAAAGGACGGCAGCTCTCATCATTAAAATTTTCCAATGTTCAAACAAAAAGCGGTTGTCTATTTTGGACGGGTGTGGGTAATAATTATTAAATTAATAGCACTGAAATAGTTTATGAAATTCGTTGAGAAGTTTAACGTCGAAATTCCATACGCATGCATTTATTCGGTACGCTTTTATATGAAGTAAGTTAGTTCCTGTGAAAATTTCATTAATTATAGCGACAGACAAGGACGGAGTTAATCGGAAGGGGTTGTAAAGGGGCCTGCGGAAGTAGGGCTAAATATCCCCTCACGCTTCCCATGCCCGCGGGGTATACACCATTCGCGTTTCATTTCATCTCCACCCATCCACTACGGTTTTGCATTAGTTTATTAAATCGGGTATTGTTTCAGAGATGCCATAATGGTTCTATTCCACTATCAGCGGCAAAAACTCGTGTCGATTCCATTTTTAAACGTCGCCAATATCGACATTTTCAAAGTGAATTAAGCCATTTCGTCGATTCTCCGTTGTGTTCGCACGAGTTAATTGCCTGTTCAAGTACCTGAAGACCATACTTTTCTCATTTGACTGGCTCTAATTTTATTACTTGTAATGAAATATTTCCATTGACACGACTGTCTAATGAATTCGGTTTTTCAGTTTTTTGTTTCAATGATAGGAATAGATGGCTTAAAAAATACACGTTTGCGATTTTTTTTGTGGAAATTTTTTATCACAGTTTATCAGACTCGTCCCAGACTAAATGTCATACCCAAATAAGATGTCTCCAATTTACGTAAAACACCAAGTCGACGAAGGGAATGCAAATCCCTTTAGCAGTTCATGAAATTGGAAAGTTGCAACTAAAGATACGCTGAAAGTGCAGCTTATTCGTTATGGATATGCATTAGTTCGAATTCCGCTTTCTTTAAATATGGCAGTGAAATAGAAAAGTGTTAAGAATAATGTGACCGAAAATGTTTTGGTCCGTAGCAGATGTGTATTCTTTAATTTATATTGAGACTTTTGACAATTTTAACCTTGTTGGAGAAAGCGATTAAAATTTTTAACAATCGCCTGTTTTAAATAAGGTACCATTTAAGCGGGAACTAGAAAATTATTAGTGATGAATAACCATCGTTGAAGATTCTTGGGTTTGGAGTGTGACACATCATAGTTTCGAATTTTGACCGACAGGTCGCAAACACCACTGGGATTTTCCTGGGATTCTCCGTGACGCGTTTGCGTCTGAGAAATTTCGAATGGAGTCTGAGTTGTTTATTAGGCTGTAGGTATTTTTGTAAATATTTGTCACTTGGTATAATCATTCACTTGACACGCCTAGAACCGTTACTGATAATAGTCTGTTCAGATTCATAGGTTTAGAGTATGACATATCATATACTTGAACTTTGAAATGTCCGTTCGGAAACACCACTGGAATTCCCTTAGGACTTTCCCTGTTGCCTTGTCTTGAATTGAAATTTCTGATGAATTCCAACTTATCCTTAACTGGTTTTCGATAGTATTTTTGCAGGTATTGGTCACAAAAACTAAAGGTATAATATCGACCACGAAACCGGACGATGGGATTTTTTTCCAGAGTCAGCGGAAACATGACGAAGCTGGTCGGTGAATGAATGATTACCATTTAAGAAATTCTCTCAGTGATTTGATTCCTGCGTTTATTAATAAACGAGTTTGATACTTCAGTAATAAATTGATAAAATTTGAACACGCCTGCTAACTTGGCTACGATTTTCTTAAAATTTGGTTAGAATTTTTTGAATATAGAAGTTCAGTTGACAAAGATAATATTTTGGCCATAGTAAATAGATCGCAATGCATTTAATGGCCGTTCAAGTGATATGTATTATTCTCATAATCACCAACTGCATATCCATTGTCCATGACAAAACTGGGCGATTCCGTTTTTTCGTTTTCAAACGTTGCCAACATCTGCATGTCAAAAGTAAATTAAGCCATTTCGTCGGATCTCCATATGTACGCATAAGTTAACTGCTTGTTCGAATTCCTTAAGACCACATTTTTTTCTCCAGCATCTCTGGCAATAATTTTAGTGCCCGTAATCAGACATTCCCATTGGCATAATTACTGTGAGATAGAGCAATTCAATGGAATCGATAACTCAAGTCAGTCGTCCCATATCGTGGCCATAAAGTCGTATCTATCGGTCGGCTTTCAGCGTCCAGTAATAGGTGATTACAGCAAAAAACACGATACTAGATGATAAATTACAGTGTTTGAGGGGAAACACTGTAATTGAACATAAATAATAGAAATCGCCTATTAAAGTAAGTGTTTATCGCTCGTTGCATCAACACTAATTTGCGACTGCTGCAGGGATGTCTTTAATTCGCCATCTCGAAGTTGTATTTGCATCTGCTTTCAAAGTAGGACAGCCTGTTATTTGATTTCGTCAGTGTTATTATTACAAGGTGGAAAGTCCTACTTCTTTGCAAATATTTAAACCCATTTAAAAAATTAATTTTTGCCGGTGGGCAACTCTGGGCATTCGCTTTATCAATTTCTAAAATATTTAAATAAATATTCTTTAGTCATTTTGGTCAGCTGTATAGTTGTAATTTTGAAAAGCCAGGTTTGTTCGACCTTTTGCAGGAATTAATTAGTGAAAGTGAACTTCGAAACTATATACCTACCAAGATGTAAAATTTCTAACATGCAACAGTTATTATTATTAATGACAAGATTTTCCAAGCTGAGTGTCTTTAAAACAACAACCATTGGATAATTATCCCCGTTAGGTCCGTTTGACTGTTAATAGTTAATTTAAACTGATTGAATATAGGTTGAGAGAAATAATATCAGGTGCGGACTTGGAACATACCTCAAAAAACTTGTTAAGTTGTCTGTTTCAGTTGTGACGTTCGTGGATTACCAGAAGTTCTTGGCTGCTTGCTTATCGATGCACGATATGTAAGAAAAAGACATTTTGAAATCCTTTTATTTTATTAAATTAACATGTTACTACTGTATTAAGCAGTTCCTAATTACGTATTTGGATTCTGCATGTCGATTGTCACTTTCGCTTAAAATTGCTCATTCTTGATCCCCATAACATGTATCATTTTCTGACCGAAAATCTTGTAGATAGGTAAAAGTAAGAGTTATACTAGCAACATGGAACATTAGAGTTGGATTTTGAGAATTCCTTACTTATTAAGTATTAATATTTCTTTCGTGTTCTTGTTCTATCTGTCTCTATATTCTGTCTTTGTAATTAGGTTGTGCCGGTTGTGTTTCGGATTTTCATACAAGTAATTACGTTGTAAATTCCTTGACTGTTTTACAAATCAAGGACTTTCTTTTATCGCTCTGCAAGTTATTTTTATACACACATAAATTGTCAAGGGCTACTTATATCGCTTGTGAAGCTATTCAATTATTTTAAGACCTAATTGCCACTGCATTTTTATTTCGTCGTTGAATCAAGGCACAAAAATGCTATTATATGAAAATAAAATGCTATATTCGCAGTGGTTCTCGAGCATTAGTGCAAATTTGTAACATCTACCACTTTTAAGGATTTATACTGTATGTTATAAAACGCGTATTTAGTTCAGTAATTATTTTTTTTTATAGCAAATGTGATTTAATATGTTATTCTAATATAACAACGTGTAGATTTGGGTTAAACAATTGGAAGAGCTATCTGCTAGTTGTGTTCATTTTGTACCTGTTGGCGGAAAACTTAATTACTAGTTTTCCCATTTTTAAAAGCTTCAGTTATACTTTATAAATACGAATTTAAATATGCTAATATATAGACAGCTGCAAGTGTCAAAAAGGAGTTAATTACTGTAATTTAATGAACACTAATGAGTGTCATACTGTATGTGCACACATCAACGTTTCGATATATCTTTAGTTTTAAATTTGCCGTTAACTCAAGAAATTGATTCTTATGTGTTTCTTAGGTGTGAAGCAAGACTACAATATTCTAATGAAAGAAGTTCTATCCTTAAGTATTATTTGTCAAGTTTTAGCTCCACAGGTCGTCACTTTGTCTCTTGATACGGGGGCTAATAACAGGGTATCAGTAATCACCAAACGAATCCGAGAAATCGTTATTTAATGCACCTGCCGGTTTGTTTTGTTATTAAACTGGGGAATAATATCGTCTCAAATAGGTAATGACACGTTTAAGATAGTGATTGTGGTATTACAAAAGGGAATTTGAGATGTTATCTCTGTAGCAGGTATACTCAGGGTCTCTCCTTTTTTATCCTCTCTTCTAACCTGTGCATCTTTAAGAATCTCCGACTGCGAAACACTACGGTCGCCTTTAAATTACCGAGAAAGGAATGTACGGCTCAAAATATATGACGGCTGTAGATGTGTATCTTTAACTTCTCTGAATTGTAAATTTCTGGGTTTCACATTTACATCTTATAGAATAAACGAAACACCGTTTTATATTTGTCCGAATATTCGACCTGTCCCATTCCCATCGATTGCCGAAAAATTAATACACGTGGAGAACAATAACAACTGGGGGTCCGGTCTCGGATTTTGACGGGACTGTACGCACAATTGATTAAACTGAGCCGCTCTGGAATCAACCCTTCCTGAGCACCCCTCACGCCGAGATGCCTTTAGTTAGTCGAAGGGTTGAATTATGAACATATTTGGGGCGTCATAAATATCAGTAAATTGTTTCTCTTCTCTTTGCAACACGTGAGATTACCTACGTGTAGTGTTGGCGTCATTACTCATCGGTTTAATTGAGACGTTTCGGATCGCGAGTTGAAATTAATCAGGGTTGATTTGCCTCGGGGGGTATAATCAACAAGTTGGTCGATTTTTCCAAATCGCATCAGGTCATCGCTGTAAAGGCAAGATCTACCAGCATAAAAAGAGGGGAAAATCAGCAGCAGCTCCCAAATAACATTACAAAATAAAATTTTAGTAAACGTGCAAAAACCAATAAAAGTGAAACTTTATTATTAAATCAAAGTCGTTAAAATCTAAAAAAAAAAAAACACAAAATAATCGTTCTAGAATTCACCTCCTGGTAGTGCAACTTACCTACAAAAATACAAGAAGAAAGTTCCAGTAAATCAAAAGATAAAATAAACTCAGTGTATTTAAAAATATTTGTTACATAAGACCGACATGTTGCATTAATTATGCAAGTATTTCATTACCTACAATTTTGCTACAACGACCTTCAAGTATCCAGAGCTACGAATTAAATTAAAAACAGACGATTTCAACTTGAGGGTGATACGCTGTTGCATCTTTCAGATGGTTATCACTATAAAACAGATGCTGTTTATATAGTTTAGTTTCTCCTACAGAGCGACTCTTCAAAGTGTTAAGAAGGAACATTCAGCAATGAAAAAATTTACATAAATAACTATTTAAAACTACAAAACTCGAAATGAACAATAAAGATCGTGTGTACCGTTTTGTTATTAGTGAATTCATTAACGTAAACTTTCTGTCTTGTTCTCACCATAGTTACATATAACATGTGTTTTGATTACAAATAACTGGCAAAGCTGGACTTATAAGTTTCCACGTTTCGAATTTCTCGTTTCATAAAGCAAACGTTAAATTTCAAAGTCCATGGACCTTTCTTAGAGATATTGCTTGCTCGCATGTTTACTTTCATTAGATCTACAATTAAAATTTATTTCGCCATGCTGCTAAAAAATATCGCGTGATCAAAATTTTAGATATTTGTAGCACACAACATAGACTAATAGACTGACTACACTTCATTCCAAGGTACTGTATTATTCATATTTCTTGTAATATTTGATTACTAAAATAATCCAGGCTAATATTTTTTCACTAAATTAGTTCTTTAAATGACACTTGATTTTTTTAAAATAGACAAAATCTGAGCGTTGGAGTTTTTTTTAAGATTGTAATGAGCCTTACTGTTTTCTGTTTCTAAACTTCTGACAAGTAGATCATTTATTCAAATATATTCAAGGCAAATTTGAAAAGTGAAAATGTGCGACATAAGTAATTAATGTGTTAATGTTTTTTATTTTAAGAAGGTAATATCATTAATTTCGGAACGGCTCCTTTGAAAATTCGGAAATTATGAAATTCTTATATTTAAATCGTGCAATCGTAGCAAATTTTCTACATTCTAACATATTTTGTAAATGTTAAAAGCAGTTTACTTTCGGTCGTGTCACAATCTGATATTTATCAGATAAGTGGTCTTCTTTCCCTACTTTTGCAGAATTCTATATGTTTGATAGTGATAGTGAAGTGGTAGTTTTATTTCTTCGGCTATAAAGGTTACTTTATATATATTCTGCGCCATATATTTTCAATGTCATAAGAGTTTGAAGGCAGTTTTGAGAGCAAAGCATTCCCCTTATAGCAGGATTATTATTATTTATCTTACTTATCTATATAATTTTAGCATCTGCAGACTTCTGCTGCTTTCAGATATTACAATACCATTCTAAAATATGTATACTGAGTATGTATTTAGATAAATAGGAACTGGAGGAGTAATGATACTGTTATTTAGTAAATTTTATAGTCACGAAGTTGTAAAAGTACAATTTATTGGTTGTCAACTCGATTAACATTTGCTCCAAAAATATAAATGCATTGATAAATCGCAAGGCTATGTCTCTGCGAGTTTTTCCAGTGGAAAATGTTCTCATCAACATTTTAGCAGTGTTACGTATGTCCATTCCGAGACGTGTAGTGTAATACTAATAATAATAAAAAATGGGATGTACCGTTCTTGATTTGATACAAAAAATTGGAAACGCCTCTGAGAATCGAACCGCAGATTTTTCATCTGCAAAGTACTGCGCCAGTCACAGATCGATGAGTCAGGGTTACGTAGCTAGGTACGTAGGTATATCTGACAAAAGAAGAAGGTTTAAATAATAAAAATTTTAATAATAATATAAACAAGGCGAATTCTGCATCCTTCTCTAAGGTGTTCCACAGCTTGAAAATTGTTTCCAATAAAATAGTATATTTGATGAATTATTATTGAGGAGGATGAGTATATACAAAGCTAACTATGGTTTTACAAGTTTGACGATACCCCTGCGGCTAACTTAAAATTGTAATTTAAAAAAAAATTGGTCGAAGGTTATTTCGACAGAACTTCCGTTACACTTGAAATATATTCAAACAAATCCATAAATAAAATGCAGAAAATTAAACCAACGGCATAAATAATACCCCCGCAAATCCTGCGCCCTTAATTCTTTTTCCATTAGTGTAGGTGCTTGTACTCGTTATCGTCAGAACGTACACTTTGTAGGTACGAGGGGATACTAATAAATAGCCGCCTGTGGTGTTTGTGGTGTTTTTTGGTAAACCTGAGTATGGGTTGGTTGTACCTGTTGAAAGGGTTATCCGGCAAGAATTCACGTTGATACGGTATGGATATTGAAGCATGATAATAAAACTTATATTGCCAAATCTGAATGATTAAAAACAGACATGAGAAGAAGAAGAAGAAGAAGAAATGAACACAGTGTTGGGAGACTTGTTTCTGTGTCCACTTCTGAAGAAAAAAAACATCAAGCCATTGTGCTTGAGGTCATTCATGAAATTAAACTTAGCGAGTACATTAAGGCTATAAGTAATGTAGTTTCACCGAAAAATATTTTATTTGCGTCGCGGATGTCATAATCGAGTGCGTATTTATTTATCTAACAAAGGTCTTATTGAAGATGTTGTTTCACGACATCCGAGCGTTCAGGTCAATGATAAACCCGTCAAGGTTCGCAGACTATTAACTCCTGCTCGCAGGGTAATTATGTCAAATGTTTGCTCATGTATTCCGCATACCTATCTTAAGAATTTAGTGCAAACCTTAGGTTTCAACCTTGTAACAGATATGACTTTTATGAGAGCCAGCATTCGGAATGAGGAATATAAGCATGTTCTAAATTTCTGGGGCAAATATGCATAACCCTGAATGAATTGATCACTTTACCATCCTCCGTGGTCTTAAATATGACAACATAAGCTATAGATTTTTTTTTAATTTCGACATGTTTCAAGTGCAAAGCCACTGGGCATTTTACCAGCGATTGTCCAACCGCACTTAAGACACAACAGCCATTAGATTTAAACACTACACCTTCGACTATTGAAAAGGCGACTGAATTACTATAACTGTTACTAATGTTATTTTAGACGATTCAACCCTTTTGAGCTTTCAGCTGATTCAGTTGATGACACAGAAGCTCAAAGACTCCGATTCAAGCGATAATTTAACTCTTACTTTCGTACTGTTACCTCCGGTAAAAGATATTTTAGATAATACTAACTGTCAAGATCCGTTGACATATCCAGAAATCGTGGAATTTATGGAAAAAGCCATTGCGGAACCTGACACTTTAGGGTTGGTCCATAGATTTACTGATACTTAGAAGGCGTCTCTGTAATGTTGTATGATATTTATGGCCTTGTTTCCTATAAGAGCATAAAAACAGATGTAAAAAAAGTACCAAAAAAAGTGATGCACATCTGGACAAGGATGGCCAATCCGTACAAGATGATCATGATCTTGCAATGGATATTTAATTTTGTCTGTAAAATTCTCTGCTTGAAATATTCTTTCGAATTTTAAGTTAGTTTTCTGATATATGCCAGTATAGCATCTCTATCAGCCAAATACGAAGATCTCATTGTAAATGAGATTTGTATTGTTGACTGAAACATGACATGGTGATCTGGTGATATACCACATGCGTTAGTTTCATTATCAGTTTTCACTATTTTCAGAGAAGATAGAGTTGGCAATAGGGGTAGGGGTTGGTGTATCTTCGTTCATAATAAAATTCTGTTCCAATTTGTCGTAACTCCTCTAAATGCTCCGACGCCAGATATTGAATCGCTGTTTTTGAGAATACAGAATGTACAAGTATCTACAGACCTCTAACTTCACAGCTTGATGACGATCGTGTTTTCTTTAGTGTTCTCAGAGACATAGCAGCAACATGTAATAATTTGTTTGTAATGTATTTGAAAATTTCAATATGCCCGATATTTCATGATCTATTAACTCTTAATTCATCTAGCGAGTCCTCACAGTTAATAGTGCATTTAATATCAAACAGTATCTTAGCCAAGTTATAGACAAACCAACTCGGTACAGAATGAATCAATGGCCCTCAACACTTGGTCTTCTCGTAACATCAAACGAGAACTCTATTAGTAATATCGAGTACTGATCACATTTTAATAAAAACTGAACTGCAAATTTGTCTCACTACTAGTAGTCGTACTACAGTGATTCAGAAATTCATTACTGACTGGGAAGCGGTTAAAACTAAGGTTGCTGTAATTGATTGGGATCAAATTTTTGATGGGTCTTCTGTAGCTGATAACTGGTTTGTATTTAAAAATCGATTATATGATGTTGTTTCTAAGAATTTTGACGTTTTTACACAAAAAAGGTCTTCTACTAAGTCTTGGATTAATGTTAAAGTGCTCATTCACAATGGACATAAAGCATAAGGATGACCTAAGCATTATGCTCATTGTGAACCAATACAAGCATAGAGCACTAAACATAAATTTTTATCCATTAATGCTTAGGACGTCCTTATGCTTTATGCCCATTGTGAATGAGCACTAAATTAATCCGACGTCAACTAAATTTGCCGAAAGCATTTCAACGCCCAGGCAGTGATTTGGGAAACTAGACCCATGTACTAACAACGAATTTCCGATTACAAAAATCCCAAACTTTTCTACAACTACATACGAACACGATTAACGGACCCAGTCAAAACACCCCTGGTAAAGGATGAGAATGGTCATCTTCTTGATAATTGTCAGACTACTGTCAATGTGTTTGCCGACAATTTTTCGAAACTTTTCATAACTGAACCACCTAGTGGCAATTTACAGTTAACACTCCGCCCTGTTCCGAATCTTACAACAATAGATTTCTTCGAAGATATTATTCTCTGAAAACTGAATAAGTTGAAGGACGGGAATTGTCCGGGTCCCACTAGTATGACAGGAATCTTACTAAAGAGATGTCCAGATTTTTTGACTAAGCCTGTGAGTATGCTTTTCAGTCGCTCCTTTAATTCAGGCTTAATTCCATCAGACTGGAAAAATGTTAGACCAGTTGATAAAAAATGGGATAAATTTGACCTAGGGGATTATCGTCCATTTAGACTTACTTGTAAATAAGTAAAATTAATGGAATCTATTATATATGACAACATGATAGCATTTTTCTTAGAACACCATACGATACCTTCGCAACATGGGTTCATTCGTGGAAAGTGAATTATCATTAACCGCGTCTGCTGTCTTTCGGATTGGACAAAACAGTTTGATATGGGTCGGTCCTTCGACTTTTCTAAGGCGTTCGATCAAGTTCCCGTTCGTCTTCTGAAGTGGATTGAATTCTTTCTTACTAATCGTACTTTTCAACTGAAAATTGCCAACTCAATTAGTTCGTCCGTTTCGGTCTTGAGTGGGGTGCCGCAGGGAACTGTATTGGGTCCGTTGCTCTTTTTCTGAATTAAAATCGTCATGTATGATATTTGCAGATGACATGAAACCTTCATAACGACAGCTTAAACTACGAAGTTGGCAATTGATATGATGACGATTAATGAGTGGTCGAAAGAATGTGAGCATAATCTTAAACAGAATTATTACTTCGGCAAGGAATTATTTGATAAAACCACTTACGGTAAAGACTTAGGGATACCAATAACGACGAATTTCTCAGAGTCTGAGTATATTGGCTATGGTGCTAAAAAAAAAAAACAATAAAATGGTATCTCTTATTAGCACGACCTTTGCTAAAGCTAAACCTGGAACAGTCACCCAATTATATAAAACTACGTCAGACCCATTTTAGAATTTACATCTAGTGTTTGGTCGTCCCTCGTGTTACAGCGGGATGTCAACCAACTGGAATTTGTCTAACGCTGGGCTTCTGGATTTTCCTTTGTATTAAGCGTCCTAGCTATCCAGAAAGACTCACGATTATGCAGGTTCCCCCTTTATCACTCAGACCCGAAAGGAACGACGCTATTATCACATACTTATCAGGCGCTGATAAATAATAATTTGCAAATACAACATCTTTTTTCGTTACATAATGATCATCGAACCACAGGACATCATCTTAAGCTAGCAAGGGAGAGATTCCCGACGTCTGTACGCTCTAATTTCATTACAAATCGTATCTTTGATTTGTGGAACTCTTTGCCGGTCGAGGTGGTTGAAAGCAAAACAATCCAAGGTTTTAAATCTAGGTTTGATTTACATTGTAACAATAGATAATGGCATCGGTGCAATAAGTAATAATTGTTACAGCCCTACTTAGGGTGCGGGCACAGCAGGCATGATGCCTCTGCTCCTACGGCGTAATAATAATAATAAAATAATAATAGTAAACTAAAATTTGTGTTGAAAACTATGTTTTTAGAGTTTAGTTTTGTCTGGATAGTGTCAACAACGTCGCCGAATTTTTGTATATTTTCGGTGTTGTGGGGATAAAGGTTGTAGCCTCCTCGTTTTGGAAAGAATTCGCGTCAGATTTGTTTAAAAATTTAAAAATGTTGTACCTATGAAAAAACCCATCCTGTAAAATAGCACAAAATTTTGTTCACGGACATTTCACCACCAAGAAAATATTTCTGCAGCACTCATGATACAATTTTTTTTTTATTATTATTTCTTGGTGTCCAGTGTACAATTGGGCTCAAGCACATCGGTTTCTCATTGCTATTAACTCTTAAAAAGGCAGTGTCCGAATCACTTGAGCATTTAACAAAAAAGTGTATCAGTTATATTGGTTTGTCGGTAGATTTCTTATCTATTCTATGCAACTCTTGTATCGCATTCGCCGTGTTAAAAAACTTAACCATCGTTTCATGCGACGTCGTCGTTCCCTTCTTTTTGTATGTTATCATAGCTCACTACTAAAATCAGATAATTAACCCCGGCGAAATGAAATCTTGAACAGATTAGAATGCCACTAGTTTAATAATCTCAGATTGTGTTACTTTCATAGGTTATTTATTTTATTACTGTACAGAACTGCAGGTTCAGTTTGCTGTACACAAACATATCTAAAAAAAACTTAAGAATAAATTTTAAACAAGATGCGCAATTTGTAACAGTTTGTTTTTTAGAAAAATAATAATAATTACTGAAAATAATAATAAAGATAACAAGTAAATCAACCTGCACAATTAATGTGTTCCACAAAGTGATGGAGTTATAAAAAATTTCAAATAAAAACAAAGTTAAAACGCACCTCAAACTTTCGGAGCGTCTCTAAGAATTTTAGGTCTATGATTATTAAAAGAGAAGTTGGCGCGATCGAAGTAGTGCCCTTCTTCTTGACTAAAAATGGGCAAGCGAAAGGGTGATTGCGAAAGTTTCAGTGTCCCCAGAGTGAAGAATTTAAATTGAAGAAGTTGAAGGGAGAACAATTATGTTCGGTGGAGATTGCGGTTAATTCCATACATCAGTCACATTTTCCGTTTATTGCTGATGAAATTGAAAACGTTATAGTTTAATTACCTCTAATAAAATTTAAACACACATACAGCAGACCGTTGTGCGGTTTAATTAAGTTGTAGCTATGTGAATGATGCCAGTACCTATTTGGTTTTATCGATTTTTGGAATCCTCTCTTCTAGGATTTCATTACTTGTCTAGTTTGCTCGTTCAGCCGAAACTTGTTTGTTTCCAGGTTAATTTATTTTAATTGATTTTCTTCGAGATTTATCTCTTAAATATTTGGAGCCGTCACAGTCAAGTGACCGTGGTAAAGCACGTTTCGTAATTCCCACAGAAGAAAGTAAAGTGCATAAGGGTAATAACACAATCAGAAATAAAAGTTTCGATTCGAATGAGTAATAATTCCAAGTTGTGAGACTAGAACGCCCGCTATTATACGTAACAAGCAGGCGCACTTGTAAAGTTAATGAATGTCTGCTCTCTATTACCGTGATTACATATTGCGTATAGGCACATCTCCGACTTAATTACAAAATTTACAGTTTCAACTCGGCTGCCACATAATAAAAATAAATTAATTTCTATCCTGCCATAATACGCTTACACGTTGCCAGCTAAAGTGAATTCAATACAATATGAACTTATGTGCACAATAGTCAATACCTCAGTAGTTATTGAGGATATAATAAATAAACTACTTCAATTCCAGTTGTTCTGATGATGGCATTTTTGTTGATGAAATGTTTGCACATTTCAACAACACGCCGTTTAAAACGATTAATAAAAGTTTTATAAAGTAACTTTGACTACATTTATTTGATTTGAAAAATTAAAACCTGCTGTGGGTTGCGGTTAACTTTTTCTTTTATTGGTCCCTAACCAAACTTAGTAGCTTAGACTTTTTCATATTTTTCGATACGATAGCCAACAAATAATAAAAATTGGTCTAAAGTTATTCGAAAAATTTTAAAGATTAATTTTGTGTTTTTTTTGTGATAACCCCTATAAGTTAAAACAAAATATGTGTGGAGTATTAAAGTAGAGGTAAAGAATCATGGTATCCAGGGGCGGATGGGACCATTTGGAAATCAGGAATTTTCCAGAGGCGCTGGTCGCCGTGGTATACTACAACGAGTACAACGCCGGCGTCCGAATTCAAATTTAATAGGAGCATAATTTTAGATCAAGTAAAATTTATAAAAAATGGTTCATTCGGCCGTTCAAGGGCACCGGTCAAAGTTTTTTCCGCGCTGGTCCAACAGGTCCCCTCCGCCGCTGATGGTATGCATATCTATCAATTATAATTTTTTTTAGCAAAATATTGTAATAAATGTTACGTTAAAGCCTACTTTTTTATATTACAGGAACCATGAAACGTTGAGAAAACGTCAAATTATCAATTCGTTAAATTGATGCAATTGCCCTAGCTAGCTTACATATGCCATTTAAGATATGTAGGTATTCATTTTTTTTTAAAAAAAAGTTGAATTGAAGAAAGTACCTATAGAATATTTATCAGGATTATAATCTGTTTATGAATGGTAATTTCTAATTTTATTGCCAAATTCTTTCCAACTTTTTTTAAACTTGTTGCAATAAAGATGATAGTAATGCCTTAATTTTTTCAAAGCGATAAAAATTCAGTTAACAATCAGATCTCAAAAAGAAATGAAACGACTTTTTCTGACATATTCTTATTAATGTTATGTCGAAGGAAAAAAGTAATAACAAAAAAGAAACAACCGAGTTCTCATGGTTGTTTCTTTTTTTGAACAATTGGCACCAAAAGCGCCGGTTGGTCGACTGGAAATTGGTCCAAAATCTTCGGATGCCAGTAAGACAGAGTGTATAGTCCCAACAGAATCAACATGAGATTATTAAATAAATATTTGGCTAAAAATGTGTTTTAAAATTGCTGGTAAATAATTTAGTAACATAGAACTATTTACCAAAGATATTCTATAAAATGATTATAAGAGCTAATTTATGTTTTCGTCAGTTTTCTCAGAACCGATTCATCTAATTTTCGTAAAGTTGTAGCAAAATATGGTGGTATAATTAACGTTACAGTATACATACCACACATAATGTGTTTATACCCAGCAAAAAGATGATGACGTAATTTCTATACACGCGATAAAATGCACGAATCGTACTTCCTTTATAGTTTAAGGTGTATCCGAAATTATTGAAACGATGTTGCGTGTTGGACGTTTACAAAATAACCGTCTTTTGGTGTTGTCCATATCATTGTCGTACTATTAACTGGTAAAAGAAACAGCATTTTCGAACAAAATTGTTTTCTCAAAGATCAGAACTACTGAAATTATAAGCAATCGTTCAGAACGAATTATAAGTGAATTGTTTTCTTCGATTTACATTCTTCAATCATTTTTACAATGCAGAGTGAACAGCATTTTGAACAATAATTAAACAAATCGTTTGTAATGTGTTCCGTGGCATTTCTGCGAGATATAATTATTATTAATACCCCGTGTACTCCGTAGCGGAAAGTAATGCCGTAAATATTTCAGAAATAAATTTACGATATTGTAATATTTTGTAAATGGCGAAATTTATTTACAATAAAACACCAAGAGGGAACGCGCGAGATTATAAACCACTTAATAACATTTTACATTAATTTAATTAAGTTTATGGGAGGCATTTCCACAGTTTTATTATACGTCTAGGATCCTTGAACGTATAATTTAATTAAAAAGAAATATGCCGACATATATTACAATAATATCTACAGTAAATTATACCGGTGGTGTCTACCGGTCGGTTCCCTTTGTTTTCATGTCGCACTATTCTTTTAAATTACTGTATAAATTACAGGTTTTCAGCAAACTTCCCGATGCTATCAGCGCCTCTTCTTATATCATTAGAGCAAGCGTTTAATTTTAACGCATCAGCCCAAAACGAACCAATGGATCTCCACAAAAAAGATGCACAGATAGGTATTATTCCTGGAAAGATACAGATAGGAAGATTATAAATACAGTTGTTAGATACAGGGTGGTGGTAGATGAGAGATCAAATTTTACACAATGAGTACACAGTGTTTGGTAATGGTTTAAAAAATTAATGGGAGGTATGAGGCAATGCAGGCGGTTCTTGATTCCGTGTTTTGTAGACAAATTTGACAACCTTGTATTGATAACACATGATAATTGACGAAAATAAGATTAAGCTGATACGTTATAATTAAAAATGATGTTATAGTTTTGTTAATATAAAAAAAATTATTGAATGTTTCAAAGAAATTGGCCAAAAAAACTTGATTCAAACAATTTTTAATAATTTGTCTTATATGAAGTGGGTATATTTAAAATTTAGACGCAGGTGACTTCCGGTAAATTTTTGAGTTGCTTGTTGCATCACTCTAAATTTTTAGTTCGTGTGTGAAAATGACGGAAAAATTCAAGAATAAAATTATAGAATACTTCCTTTGAAAAATGCTTTGTTTTGGTCCAACCTACTTAAATTTGTGTTATCCTGTATTGGATCAGTTTTAAGTACATAGTTTATAAATCTTATCAGACAACTGCAGTGTATTTATTTTACAAATATTATTCGTGGAACTTAAATTAAAAGTTGTGGGGCAATTTAATGACATTTTAAACCTAACGGAAACATTTTTTTTTATAAATTAGTAATTTATAAATTGGACCAGTAACGGCAACGAACTATCTCAGTTCTTTATGCACAAACAACCGTTTTCTGCAAAGTTGTCCAAGCAAAAATTTTAGACAACTTGATTACTTACCACTGTTCTCCTGTGTCTTGGTTGTTTTCATGAAGGGTGAAGTTCTATTCTTGTAAAGGTGCTATTATTTCCGGAATGCGTGATGTTGTGAAATCAACATCGACAACTGGAATTCGTTATGAAATAAATAACTATAAATATTCAATTCAGTAGCGAAAATATTGCCCGAAAAATTGATACTGATATCTAAAATTATTGATGGTAGTGTTTTATTAATTGCACAATTTACTGCAACAAATTGCTGATCTTTTATTTTTACTTACAATAACATGACAAGTATGCCCATCTTCTGGAAATAAAGTGTAGCAGTTTTACATGCAATATATTAAATATTCAAATTATGTATTAACCTCTTAATTTTAGAAAATTTAGTCATAACATTCCACATTAGCAAGTTATATTAGTATCTCCCTTGGAATGTGTAGAATCCTTTACGTACGGTGTCTTTAATTTGCCCATGTAGGTTACTGTAAGAAGGGCAAATTTTGCAGTAGAATTTTATATATATTTTACCTTCGAATGCATGTAACGAACTCCCTTTAAACCCCCATAAATCGTATGAATGAACTTTAGTAAATAATGTTCTACTATAATTCGAAAAACAGAAATATAAAGGTATAGGGCGTGAATGTAATTTTTTTTCTGCTATAGATTTCAGATCATTTTTTTCCAAAAATCTGGATCCTTAGGGTAAAAAGTCAAGATAGATTTATAATCCACACGTGTAAAACTCTTGTTATTTTATATATATTTTTTTTAACTACTAAAGTCAACTGGTCGTACAGAAAGTTACATACCTAGCTATAGTTCATAATAAAAGGCGCTAATATCCCGTCAATGAACTATTTATTTGACAATGATTACGCAGGTGAAGAAAATACATTGAATAATACATCAACTGATGATTTGCTGCTGCATAACGACAATGACATGTTTTTGTACACACCTATATATTTCCTATAACTCCAGGAAAAAAATCGGTGTAACAACTACAAAGGCATTTCCAAGAGGTCCTCAACAATTTTATTTATCTTGTTTTCTACTCTGAAGACATAAATTTCACATGTTTGCGATAGAGATCGTAAAATGTTCAGGTAAAATTTGCCTGACGCCTTGTTTCGGTCAGCACGGCTCCCCCCGAACAATTTTCACCAATTACCTCATTAGGGATTAAAAGGCAATCGTTCCCTCTTCCACAGGAAGACGCGCGGCCATGTAAAAACTTAATAACTAGTTTTATGTGTTTAACTTATTTATCTCGGTAGGTGGCTATGTAATTTTATCTACGGTTGTTTATTTTTTGTGGCAGTGTGATTATTTTATCAACTTCCGTTCTTTTATTGTTTACCGGCTACGTACTCGTTTCACACAAAACGTCCTCAGATTGTCGCTCAATTCTTTTCAAGCGTCACTTTTGGGTGTTGAGGATGAGCACAACCGCAAGTAAGACGATAAGCGGTCGGTGGTGAAGTTTGTCCCAGGACTGAGCCTGCGGTTAACCTGGTGGCCGAGACAACCTCGCCGCAGATGTTTAACTCCTCGGATAATTTAAGAACTTAACATCATAAATGTAACAATTATGTGCCCAAACACGCCACTTGACTCACGACTAGGTGATTCAGGTTATTCACTTCGCCTAAACGTTCCAGACGTACCAACTTTAAAATGGAGAGCTGATAAAAGTGTAAATAATGTTTATTAATGAAGTTTTTTTCTCGTTAAAACAAAATCATAGTGTTCGTTATGCAAAACGGGCTATTTGCATAGCTCTAAAGAATGATTATTCAATAGCCATGATAAACTTCTTCAAACCTTATTTATGTATGTATGTATGTACAGTGTATAAAAACTTATGCCCGTGAAAGTTTATAGTCGGCCCAGCTAGATTTTACCTTGTAGTTAAAAGTGACGACTACTGTGGCAGTATTAGATAAGACAGGAATTACATAAGTTAGGAAATGTGGTGATCGGTTTCATTTTTCTAATAATAATTGAAAATATGGGGCCGGCACAGAACCCATAGAAACCCCCAATAGTAACTACCATGGAGTAAGAAAAATACTTTCGTGGCTATAATCTGGTAAAATAAATAGGCAAAGAATCCAAGGATGTTTCTATGTATGACTTCATTTAGTAAAATATATTTCGTTTTTTTTTTCTTTTTTTGTAAGAAAGTTTTCTGGTAAGTTGTCATTAATTTGGACTTCTGACTCAGTTGAGAACTTTTTATGCTCTGGTCATTGTTATTTTTTTCTAGTGGAAAATTTGAAATTACAGCGGTAGTTGAGAACTTCAGTACCTACTCCTTTAACCTTAAACTTTAAGCTTTTTTATTACGTTTATCACAACTTGTTAATGAAAAGGTGAAAAGCTTTGAAGTGCTAAAAATGTTGTCCGCAACATATCAAAAAGTTCTTTACTGGACTCGGATATTTCGAAGATACGTTTGATGGATGTGGAGGATTATTCCGAATTTTTGGAGACTTGATTATAATATTGTCCTCGCCGTCGAATTACTTTGCTTTGAAGCCACTTGCCACAGATTCTCTTCTGTTATTAAATTTACAAAACTACACAGTGGGTGAGTTGTATAGATGAAAAATTTATTTTAAAGTAACACAATCCTCAGTTAAAATTTGAAATTAGGCTTGTAACGTTAAGTAAAATTGGTTGCTATGTATAAGTTATTTCAGTGATAACGCTTCCGTAATCAATATACAGAAAATGCATCCAACTAGCCGTGCGTACATGTAATGACGCTAGTAATAGGGATTATCAGGATATCAGCAATTTACAGAGATATTAAGTAAGGAATTAAGAAACATGAATGTAAAATAGCTACCATATTACTGTTCGTGATTATAAAGTCAAAAGCAATTAGCTGGAGACGTTTTAATGACAATATTTTCAACACAAGTTTAATGCAACCATTGAAATTTGGAACTTTATGAGATAAATGAAAACTATACCAATTTTCAGTTTTCTCGTGTTTTTCAAATGACATTTTTTTTATATGTTTTATTTACAATTTTGAAATTACCTAACTCTTAACAAGCTGTTTTTCGATACCACTTATTTTTTTTGGGATTCATTCTAACAGTAATACAAAAAAAAAAAAACAACAACAAACTAACAGACCATTAAAACACTGCAATTTTTTTATATACAAAATTGCAAATGTTGTGCAACTTTTAAATTTGACACGATGTAAATGGAAAAATAGTTTTAAAGTATAGTAGTCAAGGGATTCTGTTATTTGATGACTACCGCTAGATCGTTGGGACACCTTGTACACATAAAAAGGGACGCACTGTAGACGAATGTGAATGCTTGTAGCAGTAGGTTATGGCACAACTGATATTGTTGGGAAAAAAGTGGCTTGCTTGGTTCTCAGTGTTGGGGGTAATCAGGAATTTCATGAAATTTTCACTGACAGGAAAAAAAAATTGAAAAAATCCTACCTCATTCTTAATTTCGTTTTCATTTCATTTCTTTAGGAGTCTTATAACGAAAAATCAACACACAACAAAGTTAAGCTATTTAGTTGGAGAACTTTTTAAAAGTTAAAAATAAACATGTAGTAGTTTTGATATACCTGCCTTATTATAAATGGCATTCAACCTACTCAAAGTTGAAAGTGAAATATCAGCCTTGCCATAATTACTAACGCTTGAGGTTATTAAGAGCTAAAATACAGGGTGAGTCACCAAGCAACCGGTTCTCGATATGTCATTCATTACTAGAGATAGAAAAAAAGCCAAAGATCAAAAGTTGTTCAAAGAATGTTCTGTTTTTAAGGCGTACTAGATATTTTTGTTTTTTTTAATGAAACAGCCTATATATTTTTAGATATTCTCATTAACCCCCTCCTAGGCTTTATAACCACAATTTATTTTTTAAATTCCTATGCGACGTTGCCACGTTCTTTCAATTTTTTTGAAATTTTTTGCAATCTAAGGGTTCACAAAAAATCAAAATAGAAGTAGGGGAACGAGGGGCTTGTTGTAACAGTTTTTAGGAAAACGACTATAATTTGGTATCTATTAGCTGTTTGACCATTATAAAAGTATCTATCGGTAGTCTAACTATTCCCCAATTGGACTGAACAGGCAAAAGGTCGAAATTGTTCATCTTCACTTCACACCAGGCATTTTCTTAAAAAAAGTGCAGTGTTACAACTTGCCCCGTGGTTGGGGCTAGTTGTAACAGCCATGAGACAGGTAGTAACAGTAAAAATAAAGCTGATGTTGATACATATTTAGACTTTATTTTTCAAAAATCAACACAACACTTCATTATATACAATTTTTTTTCAGTAAAACTGAACTAAACTTTTAGAAGAAGAGTCAACATTAAAGATTTGAGATTTGTCTTCCTTTTTCTTAATATATCTGGAAACCGGTATATGGCATAGGTCAAAATTTTCGCTCGCTTTTCGTATGCTAGGTAAGAGATTTGTAGAAGTGAATTTGGGATAAGTTGTAACATGTTACAACTTGCCCCAAGCGTATTGTTACAACATGCCCCGTAGTACAATTTTCTACATTTAATTACATTTCGACAAAATTATGTGGCTTAGCGTCAAAATGTGTAAGGAATATTAAAGCTGAGTAATTTTTGAGCTACATGCAAAACTAAACGTTTTAAATTAATTAATAACTGATACGAAAAACCAAATTTTACTAAAGCAATATTTTACATTACTTGGCCAAAACGAGACACGTGCACACATCCACTCACTGAGTTGGCTGAAGGAACAGTGGTTGTGATGACATGATGTCTTATGGTGCAAGAATTAAATACAGTAAAAAACCTGACGTTAAAGAGTTTAAATTCTGGGTAAAAATTTAGTGTTACAACTTACCCCTGTTACAACAAGCCCCTGGTTCCCCTACATATTTTTAAAATCTGTTACCGTATTTTCGGGAAGGATAAATAAAGGTACGCGCTTTGTTGTGGCATCAGTTAAATAAAAATTTAATCTATAGGGTGTTTTAAAAAATTCTAAAACTTAACAATTTTCGAATAAGGACAATTCAGTTTTTTCCAATAGAACACCTTGTGTTTTCTATCTTATTCTGTTTTTTGTTCCCACTCTTCCAATATATCGCAATAATTATGAACTTTAAATATAGAAAAAAAGAAGACAACAAAAATAGAATCGTATGCAGTAATAAAATACAGAATGTTCTATTTGAAAAAACTGAAATATCGATATTTGAAACTTGATTGTTGAAGATTTGATTTTATGTATACCACAACAAAGCTCGTGCTTTTATTTATCCCCCACAAAATATTAATTGCAACAAATTTTAAAAATTATCCTACTGCAATTTTTTTGTATATTTAAAAATAATTTTAGAGTATAGTCCTCAAAGAACCATATAACTGTGTTTGACTTTTTTTTTTATTTCTAACAGTTAATCAGATATCGAGGAACACAGGCTTAGTGACTCACCCTGTTTACTTGTAGACACATCTAGTTTTTAATTTTTCTATTTTTGGTTGTCTTTAAACATCTTTTATCTTATTTCTGTGCTTTATACAACCAGGTACAAAAATCAAAACGCTTTAGAAGAATCCTAAAAGAAAGAATTAAAATTCGTACACTTATTTCCTGCCCGTTTTTTTACTGAATATTCGAGAATATTAGAGGTTTAAGTTAATTAATTAATAACTGTAATAATTTTTTTTTTGTTAAAGAACTCCAGACGACGAATAATGCATAATCTAACCCGTGACAGTAGATTCTTGTCCCTGTCGTTTAAAAATTGGTCTAAAGTTATTTAGACCGAATTTCCGCTCCCCTTGAAGTACAAATTATAAAACTTAATTTTGTGATTTCTATTTGTTTTTTATGTTAAAATAAAGATATGTGTGAACTATTAAAATACAGATAAAAAAGCATGATATGCAGTGACGTAAATAACATGGTTTTAAACTTGGGTTTTTTTTCTCTAAGAACGGTAATTGGAGGATTTTGACGAATATTTTATTTCGGGTTTTGTGCCGTTTCGTAACTCATATAATACGAACATGCGAGTTTCCTATTTCCCTGTGTCTTCTACTGTTTATCCTTCTAAGTGTGCTTTAAGATTACTGGAGTAGGTAAAATGATAACCAAAACTTGTTCGTCCATCAAAACATTGTTAAATTAATCTCATTTGAAATGTGTAGCATAACGTGTTCCATTATCTTTAGGTGCAATAATCCACCCTCTCTCTAGCGTTCACCATTATAAAATGAAACAATATTTACATAATTTAATGTTTGTAAGGATAGCAATATTGTTTTAAGTATTGAAATTTATCTATTACCCCGAAGTATGCTGTAGCTTGTACTTTGAAAGTGTCTTTTTATTTTTCAGAGACGCGTATATACTCAACAGATTCATGTATTTCATTGATTACCATAGAAGCTGGCCATCTAATTTTCCAGGACTCCGTGAATACAATAATATTGTGATTAGTTTTGAGTTGTATATATCAAAACTAATATATTTATTTTCACAAAAAAAAAATGATGTAGTCATCTCAAAAATATATTTACAAATCTTCACTAAAAGTTGCGTTAAAAAATGTTGGTTTTTGATAGTTTTGGCTTAGCGTCTTCTTAATGACTACTATTTCCCTGTTACCCGTCACGAGAGGCGACCATTGTGTAGAAATCAATACGGTATAATTAATTGACAAAAACATTACCCTGATGGATAATAACACTTTTAATTTAATATTTCACCAACTTGTTTATTTTATCGCATTTATTTTAAATCCCACAATTGATAATTTATGTTATAACAACCGATACTAATTTCACAGCTGAATAATATGTTAAATGCGGTAAATTTAAATCAAAAAAGCCGATCGGCGTTAAAAGCCGGTTCATATAAACTGTCGGTTTTCTACATAAATGGAAAGATATCATCACCATATAAATTACATAGCATGTGTAATATGCGCACTCGATGAAAAGTATAACCACAATACAGCAGAATCTTATGAGCATGTGGTCGTGTTCCACCAGAATGAAATGTCCTGCCTTTGTTGCTTGAGACTGCATTAAAATTTAATGAAGGCAACTTTTGTCGACCCTTTTTAATAAATAATTTACAATAATTAACTCCATTACGTTCGAAATTATTCCATTATATTTTAACACTTCTCTTTAACGAACAATTAATGAATCAGCAAATTTTTAAAAGACTTAATAATTTCAACTTGAGGGCATGATGCTTCGAAATTTATCTGAGGCAGTACGTGGGACGTCATGTGAGGAGTTATTTAAGTGATGGCAATAAAACGTCAATAGAAAATCTTTTAGACAAGACTCCGTTGTTTTAACAGCGGCAATCATAATGAGCTAATGTCAATATTTGGGTAACATGTTAAGATGTTTGAACTCCGTAATAGCAAATATTTTAGAAACTCTTTAGCGCACTTCGAGCGGCCTCTGTGAAAATTTTTACCCGACGTCTCAATCCGACATGACGAGAATATTATGAACGCAAAATGTTCGAAGTTCACAAAACTTATAAAATTACAAAACGTCCTATGAGATGTTTTAAAACTGATCAAATTTGTTGAAAGACTATTGCAAGACAGACACAAAAATGGTGTTAACATTATTTCATTTTTCTATATTTTCTATAGTAGTAGATATTTATGTTTGTTATTTGTCATCTATAAATGGAAATGGAAAAAATACATTAGAACACAAAAACTGAAGATGGAAAAGCAAGCGACGAGAGAAGAACAAGATATTTTGAGACAAATAACTATTAATAACAACTTCAAAGCCGAGATAGTAGACCAGATATATTGAGAGAGAAAGAAGAAATGAAGAAAGAATAGAAAGTAATCAAACGGAGACGGTATACTACCGCAGCATCCACATACTTATTTAGGTAAGATCTCAGAGACATCTGACAGAGACGATTTTTTAAAAAAAGGTAAATTAAATTGCTGTTGATTGAGTAAGGTTCTTTGTTAAATTCGTTTAAATTTTAACAGATACAATACTGTTTTGAGTGTTTAATGTTATTATATTCAGCTTATAATCCGTAGATACATGGTGTAATTGGTTAGGAAAAATTAATGAGGATGTAAATAATGTTTGCCCTTTTGGTTTTGTGTTTTATTAATTTGGTAATTAGACGGACTGTTGAAAGCTATGCCCGAAACCGGTACCTGAAATAAAAATAATTGATATTTTTTGGGAAGAAGAGTGTTTGTATAATAATATCCCCTAAGTTAAAATTCTAAAGTCTAACACAAGATATGACATACGAGTATATATCGATATTCAGTTCATAATAATTGTTTCAATAACGTCAACTTTTTTCTGAACTCACCATATATCAATCACATCAGTCTTTTCGGCGTTTAAACACAGTTTGCATCAATTCTGCCGAAAACGTGGTAGTGACTGACATTACGTCAACGTTGTTACAAAAAACAGATAACAATATTTCATTTTTTTTTAATGGTGTGAAGTGTCAAATATGGTTTTAAAATTGTATTTCTGGTTGCGTCTTGAATTGTTTAGGCGCGGTGCTTCTCGTGAATAATCCTGCATTGTTCGTACGAGAGACTGACTACTTTTGGCATGAAAAACAGACTGGTTTTGAATTTTACAAACTTCTACAACAAATAGATGCAGAGTCTGTTAACACACATTTAAGATTGATTTGATTTTTTTATTTATTGTTCATAGTGCGTCATATAATATGCGTCAAAAAATGTTTATTTTCCTACAAGTTTCAACATATAATATTTAACCACGCCTCGACGTCAACAGGAGTAGCTGCCACTGTCAAAGTTTTATAGGTTATGACGGAATCACAGATTTTAAGTCTGTTTTTGTTTGCATTTGATGAATACAATAAACAAACATAGTGGCACACGTTACACAAATAATACCGCAAAAAAACGAAATGTGAGCTGACACATCAGTGTACAGATACGAAGGAAAAGTATTCAAGTTATCATTTCTCTCATCCACCAAAAAGTGTGCAAATTCATTCAGAAAAAGATTAAATTCACTAATTTAATTCTTTCTAGGGCAGATATAAAAGTGACTGTTTCATGTTAATTTTGTTCGGTTTTTTGGAATAGATTTTTTTGTTTGTTTCACTATAAAAAATATGTACATCTTAAATCACGAATTTATAAAGTAGAAATAAAATGTATTTCATTTAAAACACGTTTACCTAATGAGTAGGCAGCGGATTTCTGTCGGGCTACGTCACGATTATAGGTTGGGACGTGCTGGATCGCCGGGACTCTGTAGCGGGTAATAATCACTGAATTTAATCGTCACTTATTCCATAAGTACAATTAATGAAAACTTAACTAGTTTAACGGCTAAGTAAATGATAAGGGGAATTAACAGCAGAGTGCAACGAAGCAACGTTATTTTAATCCCAAATAAACGAAATGCAGCCAGTAACTGCAATGAATTCCCATCCCGTACGAGCCGTACCGAGTTTGGCCTTGCCTAACCCGACAGAAATCCGCTCTCTACTAATGAGAGAACATAAAAATTAAAGAAGGGATAACAGTCTCAATAAGAAACTTGCTACAGAAGGTTTAATGGGATGCCTAATCAGAGAAAGGCTTTAGGCTAATATTTTTTTCATCAACCGTTTTCAAAATAACTGCATTTTCTCAAAAATCTGTTCGTTTTTGAAGACAAGCATTTGGAAGCTTGCACTCAACTTTCTAGTTATCTTTTCTTACATACGTATAGAAAATCTAATGAAATTTAAACTTATTTGTATGATTTTCCTCAATTTTGTAAAAAGGCATATTTTCGAACTTAACTTTCTACATAAATTTGGTTTTCATAGCAAATCTCTTGAAACTTATCGTAACAATAAAAAAAAATTGATATGAAATAAAAGAAGGCTTACTTAAAGAGGAGCTCGAACATATTGTAAAATATAGAGTGTCTCATTTGCATAGTGGGAGAAAACTTGTCAAGGCAAAACTGAACTGAAAAAACAGTTCTACACATAATTCCAAACCTCCATCTTTAAATGTGGCGGAAATGTGAATTTTTAAACGTTTTTTGTGCCTAATATTATTTTGTTGTATTAATAAGGAATCTGATTCCGTGTACAGGGTGTAAAGAAATTGCAATGGTGTGTGATTTTGAAAAGAAGCATCTTCTATACATATTTGAAAAAAAAATTTGTCAAACAGAGTCAAATATTCTTTCAGTAATTTACGGGAACCCGTAATCTTTCACCACATCGCTGTTAAAAAAATGTATGAGCCGATTTACAGATCTAACTATCAAAGATTATTATATTGTAAACCTGAAAAATGATTGTTCTTATATTCGTTAAAGAGTTACTATTCATCTCAAAAAATTATCAAACAAATCTTGATTGAAACTTATACCGTGAGTTAAATACATATATATGTAGTTGGTGAATGTAACATTCAAAATAATCTGGTGTCTGCGTATTTTATTGTGTCGATTTCCCGTTATTGAATTAACGCATATAATGGAAAAATTACTTTGTATGTTGTTCTTTCTTTAATTCTTTATGAAATTAATGCTAGGTTTATGAACGGTCGCATTACGTAGCTACCAATTACACCAAAGTGAACTACCATTTAGTTAGCAAAGTAAGTGGGCTCCAACGACTTACGTGCTCTTAACCTGCGTTTTAAAGTTAAAACCAAGCGATAAATAAGGCCCCGTTAATAACAGCTCTAAAATCAGAACGTCCCGACATTATCAAGGAGTGGCGAATCAGGAAGATAAAACGTCGATACAATAATTGGCGTCGAAAAGAAAAATCGTTCATTAGAGGCGAAGCTGGCAAAAAAGCTTCCACCATTTCCCAATTAGGCGGCTAATTTTTTGAACGTCGGCCGATTAGCGCTGCTTTTAATAAAATATATCCATAAACACACATTCTACATTAGTGGATGGCGAGGCAACACCGCCGGCTGGCTGACACTATCGCTGCATCTACAATATGCATTACCGAGCCTGGGAGGAAATACACTTGCAGCGAACTTGTTGGAGATCCCAGATAGGCGCTCCGAAATGACACTATCGTCGACTTTTTTCTAACGTTATGGCCAATTAATTTCGCCCTACACGTAATTACGACCAAGATATATTTAATTGCCCTTTCGGCCTTGTCGCATCCGATGCTCCGGGTGACGCCTCTAGGTGGACATCCTACGGAACGCTCGCTGGAAGATGCTACAGGTCAATGGCCAGGCGGGTTTGTCTCGCGCAAATATTCTTTTGCGAAGGTGCTTTTACGACTACAGGATGAAATACCGCGTAGAAATTCAGGTGGATGTTGTTCTCTTCAAAAGTCAGTTCGAGTAGGTAACACCGCATTAGACTCAATTTCCTTGATATTCAAATATTTGTAAGAGGAACGTTCAAATTTAAATTATAATGTACGTTATATGCCCGATTTACCGTCTGTGTAAAGGTTATGTGTACAGGGCAGTTATAGTATATTTAATGGGCAAACGTGTGAAAAAGCGCTTGTTTCGAACAGTTTTGCTAGTTTTTCATCTTTGACAAAATAAAACTAGTAAATGGAGGAGCTCAAAGTTTAATGACTATTTGGTTCTTCTGCTGTATCTGTTGTATGGACCCATTTAAAAAGCAAATATAAGTCGACGTGATGCATTTATTTCTTTTGTGACATGATGTAATTAGCTCGAAAACAACAATTTTCTAAAGGTTTAAATCTGATTAATTATTATTGCACTGCTTATTAAATTTGTACCTAGTTCTAAAATGAACAAAATTGCTGCATAATACGCTGTATAACATACATTTTCATATTTTCTCACCGTTTCAGGACCCCGTTACTGTCTGTCAGTCGTCTCTGTCGATTTTTATTAGACGGATAATTTACAAAATTACCGAACCGATTGTTTTTAAATTATATGTATGTTATGAAGGGTGCTGACACCACGGAGTAATCCATAAGCGTGCAGGACTTGGGTGCAAATATCAAGGTCGGGGATTTACGTTGACGACTATTCACTAAACGAGTGAAGTACCTAAAACTCTCTTGCGGTATTTATATTTTTATAGCAGAAGAAATTAAGTGATATCGTTTGTGCTGTCTGCCAACTAAATAAAGCAAATGACCTCGCTTAATCGTTGAGTAATGTACTGGCGATCCAAGAAATCACTTGCCTACATATCGGTACGGTTTTTTGAGGTCCATATAAACTATTTTCAACTTTACAAAGTTTTTCTTTTTCAAATGGAATATCATATGTTTTTTAACATTTTTTCATTGATTTCTTCTTACGCTTTCTGAACACAGTTTAATTGTCAAATCCAAATGCTCCGTTGCCAGGTTATTCTAATTTTCTTGATTTTTTTTTAGATATGCAGGGTTTCACAAAAAAATGGTAACAGAGTTATTTTTGTAACGTGTGTTACAATACTTTGTGGAGACATAAATAAAACTACCCACATTGTTATAGTATAAATAAATAGGATCGTAATATAGTGTTTATATAAAAAAAAATAAATTATAACAAGTTCCAAAAAACGATATTTCAGTTTCTTCAAACTTTCAAAATTTTCTCAAATATTATCTATGTTTATACTTGTTGGTTGTTGCGATTTTTTACTTTTTTAACGAACACACTAACATATTGAAAGAAAGAACAAAAAATAGAGTAACAAGCAGTATTAAAATACAGGGTGTTGTATTTGACAAAAACTAAAAAAATTGATATTTTCACTGTATATTAAAACTTGTTTTAAATTGATAGCTAAACAAGGTGCATACTTCTGTTTATCTCTTCATTAATTATTGGAATACATATCTTTAAAATCACATTATTGCAAATTTTTTTTCTGATCCCTTACATTGTTAAAAAAATGAAGAAATTTGACATAATGTGGCAACCTCGCATTGAAATTTTAAAAGTAATCTATGGTTATGAACCCTAGGAAGAGGGTAATAAGAATACGTAAACATATATAGGGTATTCTATTAAAAGTACTAAAATGTGTGCTGTGCAAAATCAAATCACTCGAAAATAGGTATTGTACAATTTCGATGTGACTTTTTTTCTACCTCTAATAATTAATGAGAATATTGAGGACCGCCCGCTTAGTGACTCACGTTATGTATTTAAAATATTGGAAATTCTTGTTGTTGTAAAGTTATTTTTTTAATTTTGTTTACATAAATACTCACACTATGAAACACGAAAAATTAGCCTAAAACTATCTGGACAAACTTTTTCTCGTCCGTGAAGGACAATACCTTAAATAAGTCTAGTTTCTGGGGCCGCAAATTATTTTAATGCCTTTTGTACCCCATCTCTTATGTTGTTTTAATTAAATTTGCTTAATTTTGTACTGTACATCGACTAATTGTTTACAAAGTAAATCGTATTATTAGTATTAAACACGTAAGCAGTGTAACCGAAAAAAGAAAATTATCACCAAGAGAACCCGCACAATTTGCGTGCAGAAATCTAAATGTTATCATCTTGCTATATCTAAAAACGCATTCTGAGCGTATTTTGAAGTAAAACGAAGTAATCGTCTTCTGAAAAATTTGATCCAAAGGATTTGCTACCTTTTGACAACTCCTCAATTTTAGTCATGGAGAAATTCGATTTATCGGACTTTGTGTGACTCATGGAATATGAAAAAAAAGGTTGTAATATCCAAAACTGCTACATAAATTATTGTGAGCCTTTGTACTTACATTACAAATGTCCTCTAGATACTTAAACGCAAACCAAAATTTACCTGCTCATCCTCAATTTGATGTCGTCATCTTAAAATTTTTGCTAGACAAATCCTATTAAAAATATACCAAATTATGTTATTCTATACCTATTATTTATTTATTCCAGCTCTATTTGTAACTTTATCTATGCAAGTTCTTGCGAAAAAATTCAAAATTGTATCACAAAATTTGATCATTTAATTTTAAATTTTGCAAAAATCTGTGTACACAATACTGTTGGCTCAGATTTGGAGTATACATAGCATAAAAAAATATTTTTTTAGGAATGATAATATTAGTGATGAGAATAACATAATATTAATTCTCATCATCTTGTTCGTCTTTACTCGATGGAATCTTTTGACAACGAACTTCTCAATTAAGAAGGTAACGCGGGGAAATCCTGTCTGCTTATGATAGGACTGATGCAATGATCTGATTTCCGATGGTTACTGGTTCAAGTTTGGTTCAAACCAAAATACAATTGTTATATAATATGTTATCTATGTACATACCTACATATACATAATATAAGACTGTTTATTTATTCCAGATATTTTATTTGTTTTTAATAACCTGAAATTATGGTAACTCGAACTCTTTTTCACAGTACGTCGTATTTCGAGTAACTGAAGTTCGACTATACCTCAAAATCATGAAAACCACTGTGTGGAAAAATAGATGGCTAACACATTGTCAAGGGGTGATGGTTTAAAAAATGTTGTTTGAATTTGTTTTTAAGTAAGTACCTGTTTCGTGAACTAAGCTAAATAATATATATATATATAATTAACTGAAAACCAACTTTTTGCCATGTTATTTTTTCTTACCCTTTTGAAATTCCAGTGAGTTAATTAAGTTACTTTACCGAAACAGTTACTGTACTTTAAATGATTTTAGAGACAATTGTCTGAATTTTGTACGAGTTTTTGAGAATACAGCTATGGTAATTTCTTCAACCAGTTCCTATCACCTATACAGGAAGAAAGTATATAATATAATTCTTTGAAAATTACGAAAGTTTAAAGCATTTTCTTCTAGTGCCCCTTTAAGGAAAAAAACACTTTGACCGTATGCCGGTGTCCCATAGGAACCAAAAAAGAAGTCAGGTTTTACAGCCTTGTCTTGTGAAATCTGGTCGTTTCCATTGCAGTTTCTCAACAAGTCAGCTCACGTGAAAATTATGTGTCAATTTAGAATTCAAGTATACATTTAAATGTTTTCCGGTAACAAAAGGGTTAATTTGTCAGATATTCTTTATGGCTAACATTTTTTAACATAGTGTGGTTTATAATTTTTAGAGATTTATTTATTACATTTTTCATTAAATGACGAGTTCTTAGTTTTAATGTTTATTTTAAAAATAAAAAAGTAATAACTGGAGCGTCAGTAGAAAAAAACAGGACGACTTGATGAATAATTTTGTACTTTTTGATTTACGAAAACCATTAACCACAACCAGTTTTTTAGATTAATTCGTTTCTCATTTGCGTGCAAATTTGATCTAAAATTTATATTCTTCAGGATTGACCTTTACATACAATTTGTAAGACATATTGTGGTGTCAGATTGTTTTCGAGTATAAAAATAGTTAAATGAAATAATTAGTGTCACCATAATGTATAATCACTATGAATTCGTGTTTTCATTTCTAATGATATAATTATGTAAACACAACCTATTGATATATGCGAATGAAATTCTTCGTGAAACTATCCAGAACGTAATTAAGCTCATTTAATTAAACTGACAGGGAACTAATACAGCGTATCCCCATAAATTGAAGTTTCGTGTATAGCAACATGACTATAATGATATAGAAACATTCCTAGCTCGACTGCCGTATCGAAACTTTTAATCTCTTGGCTAAGTGCAGAACTTTTAAGGGTTTTTATAATATAGTCACTGTTTTATAGCTAAATCAATTTTGCGCATGGATGGATTTCGATTGAAATTTTATATATTTCCCATGCTGGGAAAAATGTAAATTATTTCATCTCGATTCTCCTAGCATGATGTCGTTATTATAAGATTGTAATCGTCTTGTATGTAACACATCATAAATATTCAAACTAGTAACAATGTTTCGCAGTGCAAATTTTTGTCCGATAGATGTACATACATTCATTCAACCTGATTACAGTTGGTACAATGGTGAATGACTGACGATGCAAGGTGAAAAGGACATGTGAAAAATAATGTTTTTATTTTAATGTGGCTGTAACAGTCGCAAAAGCGTAACCAATAACATGTTACGGGAACTTGGCACTTGCAGTTGATTAACATCTTATGGAAAACTTACAATAGCGGCCTGCTGCTCTACAAGTAATGTCCCTTTGTGTTATAGTACCTTTGGTTATGTTCTCATAAACATATTATATTACTGCAAAGTATTTTAATTTTATTTTTTATTTTCAGAACTTGGATTCGTGCAAGGGTTATAGTTACTGCACATAAGGTAAGTTTTTTTACTGACTTAATCTAATTGCATTCATTAATATACAAAATTAAATCATTAGTATAAATCGACTTGGATTTGTTGAAAGATACGCCTTGTTTTCAGTTCCATGTGGTAATGTTGCTACTAATAACGCGTTTAGATTTATCTAATAAAGCGTGCCGGTGTGAAATATGTTTTCTGTCTGAATTGTATCAAGCAAAAGTCGTAAAATCGACTCTATTCCACACGTATATTGCTTGTATAATTGTGAATAAATCATAACTTTTACGAGGCCACTTATTGGTTTTCCTCGTAAATGTTATTGGTGTGTTTACCTTCATTACAATATGAATGTTTCGCTACATGGAAATGTTTTGTTATGGAAATTCATAGAGAAAATTACGCCGGCATCTGTTAATTCATACGGTCTTCAGATCTCTCATCCTTAATTAAAATACGTTAATTTTCATATTAGCCTTTTTTTAATATTTACCTTAGTTCATAAAATCATCGCCTGTAATATATGTAATCTCAAGAATATATGTTATCGATGATTGATGAAATTGAGAACCGAAGTAATTAAATTATTTTTGTGTTATTATGATTAGATTTTAATCAGTGTATCTAAGAAAATTATCTACAATTATTATTTGATGTCAGAGATTATTTTCGGTTAAAAATTTTAATGTGTCATTGCTTCTAAACTTTTCCCAATTATATTACATTACGTCGGTCTCATTGTATTGTAAAAGTTTTGGTCATACAATTTTAGTTGGTCCAAATTTTTCTGGAAGTTTCCATCTTTTTTGAACCAAATAAATGTATTGTTACACACGAAGAGGCAGTTTATGTTTAAAGTGTTTCATATTTAATTTATTAAGAGTTAATGTTAAAATATTTAATATTTCTCAATTTTCCCGATGAGCTGTATTTGTACAATCATCTACTTTGTGGAAATCTTAAAACGAAACAGTTGTATATTTGGAGATGTCATAAATTAAATCCCCACTATACTTTTAGGAGTCAAAATATTTTACTGTGTTGGAACCACCTTAACACTTTAAGTACCGCCGTCCAGTTTCTTGCACATAGTGGTTTTTACTCACAGACCGCATCCAGTTTACTGGATGCAAATTTATATTTAATTCTAAAGGAACGGTTGTTTGTACAGTCTGGGAGATTGTTCCATGATTTTCTATCGGTTCAAAAGTGTAATTCAACATTTGCAGATTTCTGTAAAAAAAATATATATATATTTTGCATAGATGGCGATACAGATGCTTCCCATACCCACTTGTAAATGGCCAGATTTCTGTAAAAAAACGATAAAATGCGATAAAATGCCATCTGTGTAGCATAGTGTGCCTTTACTTTCGGATATACTCGAAAATAACCACATAAGTGACAGAAAAACTTCGAAATTTATCAAAAAAACACGTCAACTTAACTGGACATCGGTTCCAAAATATAAATTGTGTTACCACAAACCGGGTAAAAAAGCTGCGGTCCAAAATGAAAAACTAACAAACATGGTGCGGTACTTAAAGTGTTTTAAGCTTTTATCAGTGCATATTAGTAGCTTTCAGCGTGTTGCCATGGGAAAGCTAGACGGCGAATCTTAGGACCCAATAACACTTATTTTAATTTATTTATCGAACTAGTTAATGTGCCAAAATGAAAACAAATGAATTCTTTTTATCTACGTCACTTAAAGAGTCACATGGTATCTCAAGGTAAGGTCACAAAAAAATTCTGAGAAATAGTTATAGTTCCACCAAAGATTTAAACATGTTTGTGAGACGTAAATTATAGGAACACCTGGGGATTTTATGATGAAGTTTGTTGATTCAAACATCGATGTGGGTTATTTGCGTAGTCTCCTGTTGAATTTTTGTTTGTTTTAAATATAGATATTTATGAAGGTTGTCGCAAATGCATTATTGACAACCTTAAATTTGTACCGTTATTAAGATGTTTTATTCTAATGTATGCTTTTTCTTTTGATGAATAAGGAAACCCAAGCCAGTTTATTACTGTATTATATCATGGTTAAATAAATAACGTTTAAAATATGTAAATAACTTTAGTTTTGCATTTATCAATCATTCGAATTATTACCTCCGATTAGGAAAATGAAGACGTTTTGCATCAGTTTTATTTTTGGTACCCACTTATTGGTGACGTATGTTGGAGATTATGAAATTGGAAGTTAGTGATAAAAGAATGATCGTTTAAGAACAAACTATATTAAAAATTTGTAATGCGTAGTTATTAAGGAGTACTTATATCGTGTATATCTGAATAGTTTTTGTCCAACTCTATTTTTTCGTTTAATTATTATGTTTAAAAAAAAATCAAGGTTAGCAGTTTTTCAAAACGTCCATAATTTAGAGTGTTATTAAAAAAGATAATAAAAATGAAGAATAATTAAGTTTTTTTAAAAGGAAATACAAGGTGACTGCGAAATACATGCAAAAAAAAAATGGGGAATAGCTCACAATATGATTATGTCACTGGGTAAAATTCACGGTCCTAAGTAGTAGCAGTGTCTAGAAAAAATTATTTGAAATTCAATGTAAATTGTTGTACGCGCCGCTGGACTGTTTTGTGACCTACATAATTACTACAATGAATGGAACAGAGCGAGTCGGTTAAAGAACCAAAAAAGTTACTTTATCAGGCACTTTTTTAATCGCAACGTGAAAAACACGAAAAGGGCCAGTTAGCATCGAGCGGTCGGTGAAATCGGTTTATGGTGCAGTTTTCCCATGCAGATTGTGTCGATATGGTAATGCGTGCATCAGTGGTACAGCATCTCCGAGATCATGGTACCTTCAACCTCAAACTCACGATCGTGGCCGTGATAGGACAGAAAGAAGAAGTTGGATTTTCACAGCTTGTAGTGCATCCTACATTAAAAGAATACGGCCACATCCATACCATGTTGACAAAGTACAGGGTTTGGAGCCCGCTGATTGTCCACCTTGTGTAACTCACTTTTTGTCCGATGGAACTCCACGTAGTCGTCAACAAGTACGATTTCAAGAGACGGTTTTCGATAAATGTGTATCAGTTGGATGAAACAGTTCGTTTGTGGAAATCAACAGTGTCCAGAAATTATCGAAGAGCTTCAACAAGTGAAAGTGACACCCGCTACTCCGGTGTTTTTTTACCTATCAACAAACCTCTTGCGACGCTCTGACGCCTGTATTGCTAGTCAAGGACAACATTTTCAACATTTCTTGTAAAAAGGTAGTAGCATTCTAAGTTGCTCTTATTTCTGTTCCAATAAACAACGTAAAATCGTTGTGACAAGGACCAAACATCCGTCAGAATCAAAATTACCAAAAAACTTTCACACTGACCTTTAACGATGAATGAGTAAATGAATGAACGAATGATAAGCAGCAAAAAGTCGGTTTTACTTTTAATTGAAACTGAAAGTGTTTAGGTCGTTTTTATTCAAACGTTTTTCCAACTCTGTTTACAAGGTGGCTCAGTGCCTTCGTATCGAGGGTGGTTCATGGGGGTTTTGCCCCATTCGATTTTTAATTTCTTTTTTCTATATTTCGGCTCTACTAGGGTGGGGGATGCCGTGGTTAAAATATTTGCACTTATTTCGCAGTCACCCTGTATTGTAAATCGTTTGGAAAACAAAGTGTTACTGCAGTTTCAAAAACATTTGTTAAACTTCCCTCAAATTCAAAACATTTTTGACCGATTTTTCTAATCAGCTTTCAAGAATTGCTATTATCCAAAGATTCCACCGAATTCAGTTGGTCTCCTTGCTGCTGATTTCCTTTTAGATAGTGTTCATAGATATGAAAAGCTCATGGTCCAGTACCGTTCAGTATTCATACAGTTAGACCAATTCATAAAAATAAGACAGATTTGACATAGGTAGAGTTTGAAAGATTGACATGTTCAGTCACAAGCTGCGCATAAGAGTAGGTGGCGAAGGTCGTCAGTGGCGTAGATATATTTTGTTGTCTAAGGATTTTTTTCGTCAGATTTTATAATTTAGTATTTCTAAAAACTTTCAAAACTTGTAAAACAAATACTGAAACAAAAAAAAATCACAAAGCGGTAGTGAAATACGTGAAACACAAAACAAAATGCCCACGTGGCACTGAGAGACTGCCTTCCGTTCTTTTTGAAAATGAACTCGTCCGGTACCAATGACGTTCTTTGCGCACTTTTATAGGTGTGCTATTCTTATAGCCTCCAAACTCCAACTACCAGCCTATAATTATAATTACCTAATTATCTAATAATAATTTGTACACACTTCGGCATCCTTGTCACATTTGATTGTTTTTCTGCTAACACATTTCTTCTGTTATAAAAAGTCAAACAAGATTTCTTTTATGCAAAAGTTTTGCCAATTTTACTGCTGCAGTTATCACCGAATTAGATCAGACATATACAGTACGGTTGATTTTAGACTTCGCAAACAGTGTCTGAGCTGCAATTCTGAAACGTGACATTAATTTATTGCAGGACGTTTCACCGTCGTGTCTTCAGCAGGATAACATTTTGGTCGAATCGTTTTAAATATCAGTAAAGGTCTGCATAACACATTTGTCTATGCTGTCTAATAGCCGTCAATAAAGCGACGTCATTGCAGTATATTAGGGACGAAGTAACCAACTTACGTAATTTATAGCACGCTTTTTCAGTTGCGCGAGTCATTCCTGGAAAGGACTTTGCATGTCGGTGATAAATGTCAAAAATGACAAATATAAAAGCAAAAATGGAAGACACTTTTAATAAGATTTTCAACAAAATAAGTTTGAAGTTACTAGGAAATCGGTACATTGAGATTTAAAAAACGTAAAAAAGGTTTTCCCCAACAGCCAGTCATCAAATGTGTCTAAAAAAATACTGACAATAGTCGGTCTTAGCTGGAAAATCGGGTTTATGTAATTCTTGCACACATATTACTCTTTCGCAATATTGTTTGGCAGGTTCCATGAGATACTTCGATTTGGTGCGATAAATGTCGTATGGGTGCTCCATTATCTGTCTAAAATGTTCAATTTTTTTCCTAGATTTCTCTTATCTTTCGACCTGTCACTTCTACTTTTCTTGTAAGAGACAAGGTTTCTCTATACTTTATCGATACACATCGTTGTAATGCACTGTAAAAATGTACCGAGTCGGCGATGTTGTTGGGAAATTCTTTCCGGAATTCATCCCAAGCTGCTTAATTCGAGTACTTCCACACATCGTTTACCTTTTGTCTATTTCTAAAATACGACTCAATTATTATAAAAGCTTTCTGCTTCAATGGAAATGGCATTTTTGAGTGAATATGCAAATGAAGTTCTGAAAAAAACTGTTTTTAAAGTAAAAATGATTCCTCCAGGAAGCAACATCAAGCCAGAAAACAAGAAAAGTAAGTTAAGTGTCACATTTCATGTTTTAGGTATTATGTCTCTTTTCTAAACCGGTTCGGTAATTTCATTGGAAGTATTCCTTAGTCGTTCTCAGGAACGGATTCTATTTCATGCTTCTTCGACGTTTCTGGCTTATATAATACAATATCGGGCTTCTGGTTTCATCCGCTGTTTTTCTTTCCCACCAACACTTTGATAAGATCATTTCAAAAATTTCCAGGTGGATTCTATACATTTTTAACTTTAGAGAGTTTTTTTTTTTGCAAAAGGCTTAAAATTGTACAAAAAATTTGAAAATTTGTCTTAAAAGTACAAAACTGATGGCTCTCTTACAGATACTTTACGGTCATCATAGACTACGTTAAATCGCTACACCGATTTTTGCATCGATTCTTTTAATCTTTTTCTGTTGGTTTTTAGAAAAATTAAAAATTGAAAACAAAAATTTTACTATTTATTATTTTAGGAAATACGGAACCAATTATTTTGAAACTGGACACCTGTGCTAATGTTAGTAGTAGCCTGAAATGTCTATCCATTTTCACTAAAATTTGTGAAACCTCAAACGTTTGCTAACTACATCCTATCTAAAGTACCTACTCAAAATAATGTGGGTCTATACGTTTGGTTTATTAATCCGCCCTGACATGTATTGGATCATGCTCCTGATGCCAATAAAAGTACTGTTTAAATTCTTTGGATCAATTTCTCTTTCCATGTTTTGTAACATTCCTTTTTTAGTAACTATATCATTTCCTGCTGATTTTTTTTCCTCTCTTTATTTGCCGTTTTACTCTGATTCGATTTTTTTCCAAAATATTCGCAATCTTGTTTCTTTGATGTTTTACAGTGTGTGAACTTCCTCTCTTTGTTGTTTGCATTAATATACTTTTTATTTGTGTCATCTCCTAATTATTATTGTTACATTTTTTCTTGTTTATTTGTACCTCTTCTCTAACTTCTTTGTTCCACCACGTGTCTGTGTTTTGTTTTTTAAAAACATGGTTCGTTCAGTAAGCTTATTTTTTCTCAATTTTTTAATCTGTATGATTTTATGGATTCAAATGCTTTTGTTGCATTTGCTACTAATATTCTTCGTATTAACATTTCTTCTCTTTTTTGTATATTTCCTATAATAGAAAATGGTCACTGCTTATTTTTGAATGCTGCAAAATAAAAAAAAATGTTTTTTTTCTGTTGTGCTTTTTTATGCCTATATAGTGCTTTTCTCTTTATTTTTAAACTGTTGCGACTAAGTAAACGAAATTTTAGCAAGTGTAAACTGCACCCTAAATATTAGATTTTCACATATAAAAAAATCTTTAATTTAAACTATGAAGAACTATAGGCATTAGCTTAAAAATTTTAAATGTAGTGGGAGATTTTATGCGGTGCCAACTTGGCAGAGAATACTAAAAGGAGATTTTGAATGAATCGTATAAAACTTTCCTCCTCGTTCATAATTTTTAAGTAAATTTCTCATCACTTCATAGCTTACTCCAAACTTTTTTAAGGACAGAATCTAGTAGTTTACGTGGTTAGCTACTGCAATTTAGTTTGTAAAGTCACAACCTTTGAAAAGTTAGGAACATGGAGAGTGCCTTTTGAGGAGCACTGTAAGGTCTAAAGGTACAACACTTTTTCCGAATAAAGTTGAACTTAACACACATGAAGAGAATAGAAAGGGCATTAAAATAATCCACTTCTACGGTGCGGTGTTTATGTACGTATACCAAAGTTTATTTGTCTGTTCGGAACCGTTCTTGTATATTTCAATGTAATGCTTTTCAATGTTGGAAATATTATTAAAGATTAGT
This sequence comes from Zophobas morio, assembly GCF_036711695.1. Lineage (NCBI taxonomy): Eukaryota > Metazoa > Arthropoda > Insecta > Coleoptera > Tenebrionidae > Zophobas > Zophobas morio. The sequence continues at coordinate 14,652,099 of NW_026972122.1, forward strand.
TATCTGACCCGTTAATATGGTAAAAATTTTGAAATTGAACTGCGCAGATAATTCTACAATATTGAAAATTTGTTCATTACATACTCGTGTTTTTCGCAAAAATGGGCAGCAATTCCGGAGTAAAAATTTAAACAATCATGTAAGGGTTTAACATTCTACTTTTCGGACCCGGTTGGGAGGTTCGGGCGATTGCATTGAATCTTAGATTAATTCATGTTATTACAGGAACCTCAAATTTAAGATTAATGTCATAAATCTTACAACAAGGTTATCTTTTTTCCTACAAATTGTTTTCGCCGACGTAAGTGAAGCAAACTATCGTAACAACAAACATGCTTTCAGAACATTGTCACGAAAGAAAATACCGCATTTTCTGTTCATTGCAGTTTGTAAAAAAATCTGTTGAATTTGGTCTCAAATCTAAGGTAACGTTTTTGTCATGTTTTACATGTGACAGGAGTCGGGTAAAATGTTATTCTGACTCAATTTCCAAAAGAAAATGAGCAGTCTCTTTATATTTGAAAAAAAGTGATTTGCTGTTATTGGCTTTTTAATACTATAGGTATAAGCTATTTCGCAGTGATTGAAGTAAGACTATCTACGATAGACGTGCAAACATTTGCCATCTATTCATGAAATATTTTTAATGAGAAACGAGTTCTTGTACATTTTGTGTACGGAGAAACTAAATCTTTGACAATGAATATCGAAAATATGTACATGTACCTTATGTGTACCACTAAAAGTGCTAGGTTTGGAGGCGCTTTCGCTCTATCTCCCAAATATGACAGCATTATTTATCCGCGGTAAAGTTCATGTCAGTTTGATAATGTGAATTTTCACTTGTTCTGTAAATTTAGCTACAGGAAGATCATATTGGACGTCTATAAAATATTGAATAGTTATTTCGAACGTAACGTGACGTGACTGTCAAAAACTAGATTGATACTCGCCATCGGACTTGCATTAGATTGGATGGATGCACTACAAGCCAACGTAGTGTACCGGCTATGGCCAATATCCAATATTGTTGAATCAATTTCAATATAATTTATAGCACTAGCCGCCACACTAAATTTTTACCGCAAGATGCTGAATATTTGATGCACTGTTCAAACGTATGAACACGGTTTTTCAGCGAACGCGTGCGACCAGGACCTCATCATTAAAATAATCATTAGTGGAACTTGGAAATTTGACTATGCAGAGACTAGACGAGGTTTTAGCATATACGTCGACCACAATTACCGTCAGTTGCCGCTTTGGCTCTAATAGGGGGGCGGCGGCCCCGCCAACATCGAAGAGCCATCAGTGCGCCCTGATTGCGTTCTGTTGTCTTGAGCAAATTGATTACAGCTCAAATTAAAGTTTTTGCCGCTCATGATTAAACATGCATGAGAGTGGTCCGCTAGGTGTGGATGCAATAGCGTTTTAATTAGAATTTCCATCCCATTCGTCTACTTATCGTAAATTATTGTCTTTTAATCTCTCACTAATTGCGTCTAATCGGTAAGTGATTTTTTTTAACTTCCACCACTTTAACAAGTTTCTTTTGCATAATTGACTAGGCAGTGTGCTTTGATAATGATTTTTAGGTAGTTAGAATTTACAGTTTTAACTGTTTACATATTGAGGGAACACAGATAAATCTGTGCCTAATACCAGACGTCCAAAACTGCAATAATATTAGGTACGTTAATTAAGATTGTTTTTTTCTGTTCTTTTTAAAGTTTATATTTTGTGTTTTTCTAGAAGAATTTACGCGATTGCATTTAGTTTAAGAGTGCAAATACTATTCACATTCAAAGAGTAGTACCGTTCAGGTTTCTAATAATAAACGACAAAAAAAAGGAAAGATTACAACTCGGCATCGAAAAACCAAGGAATATCATCAGAGAAAATACATTTTACCAATGGTGGTATCACAATAGCAAATAAGGTCAGTGATTTATTTAATGGCAAATGTCAGTTTAAAAAACAATGAGCTGAGTTGCGAGAACTGTGGAGGGGCGGGGAGAAGTACCAGAATAAAAGAACATGTTAAACCAAGGAAATTCTCAGCTCTGGGACAACATTTAATAAATATGTAATCATAACAACAAAAAGTTTATTGAAACAGGAAAAATTATATACATGTTCAATTGATCCACATACAATTAACTGATTACAAATCTGACCCTAAAAAAAGAAGGAAAAAAAATCGTAATTTTCTGATACAAATTCTCAATAGGCATAAACTACGAGCTTAAAATAAACTTAGATAAATCTACAAGTACGTAGGTTATTGTTTAAAAGCGATTTAGTAATTTCGGGGATATTAATAAGTAGGTTGTTTTTAGCATTTGTATTATCTACGAAGTGAAAAAAGTGCCCTTTGTTTATTTTAAGCCAATTTGTGTTTCAAATGTAAGGGTTTACATGTGAAGATCGTGGTATATGTATATTATAAATCTTATACACCTAACCTGCAGCCACCTAACCTGCAGCTGATATAGATGCATTAAAGAGTCACAAAGTACTTTTTACAAAGAAGACTAAAAACGTGTTCCACGAATTTTAACTGATCTTCTAAACATAAGCCAAGGCTTTTTACACAAGAAGATCGAGATAACAGTAGAACTTGAACTAATTCAGTCGTGTATTCATAAAATAAATTTGCACCCAAGGCGGACTCTTGAGAAATATCAGAGAGAAGTTGTAGAGAAACTGATCAATAATTTGGTGATGATCAGTTAAATAATTACAAAACCATGAAGTAGCAGCCGCCGCAGTAATTAAGTTTAGTGAGAAGCAATTCGATACTTAAACTATCAAATGCTTTTGCCGTATCAAATAAAGTTAAAATTGTAATTTTGCCATCACCAAATCCACGAAGGATATCATCAATTAAAGACATAAGGGTGTCAGAGTAAAATTTGTCCGAAAGTCTGACCGTTAGATGCTAGCATTTTACAGTTTTTTAAGCAATCCTTAAACTGTTCAGCAAATACACGTTCAGAAATTTTTAAGGTATTGAAGATTTAACTAATCTGTTCGCTAAGAATATGTGCATTTTTTACCTTAGGAATAGGTGTCAGGATCGAAATCTTTTAAAAGGAAATGATGAGTGCAACATCTTTTCAGAGATACTTCGTTAAGCGAAGTTTTATATTTAAATTTCTTTAAGATTTTAAGATTGTCAGTAAACTATGTTTGACTTTTTGTTTACATTTGACGGTTATTAAAGGGGTGTGAGAATCATACAAAGATGTTAAACAATTAATCAAAACATTCCACGTTCTTGTCAAAAGTTAGTAAGTGAGAAATCATTACCATATTGTTTCAGACTGAAGAACAAGTGAATGTACGTGATTTATTGTTTTTCTTTTGAATAGTTATTTCAGAAAAAATAACGTTGTGGTCTGTGAGGAGAAACAAATGATATCTTACAAATTCAGTACAGACTCACTGTTATCAATTACCCTTGTTGGCGTATTAATGAGTTGTGAACAAGTGTAGCCCATAAATAGGCGATATAAAATTTATATATAGCGCAAGATCACCTCTCTATTGTCACGATCAGAACGCAGTAATGTAAGTTATCCAGTGAAATTAAATTATCATCAATAGAAGTATGAAGCCACGGCTGTGTTAAGACAATAACAGTAAAGTCATTTTCGGATACTAAATCCCTGAATCTACAAAATTTTGTACTTAAAATAGCTCCAATATTTGCATGAATGCATGTTACAGATCTTTGTAGGTTATAGTTATGTTCTAGGGGACGCTTCAAGATGTGAACACTAAAATTAAAGATTCCTTGGTATATATTTGAAGTATCTATTACCATAGATACTGTTAGGCTAAAAGTTAGGATCGCATAAAGTAGATTCATATTTACTAGGAGCCTTGATAGTAAACGTACTCGAAGTGGGTTTTCTATTAAGAAAAGTGTTTTCGACCTCAAAATTTGTGTTTTGATCCAGTTTCTTCAAAACTGCTAGAACTTCACGGTCTGGTTGGGAATAAGATTGGACATATAAGTCCAACGATGTCTTTTAACTGGTGCTATTTTTGTTTTTTCACGAGAGAGAGGGCCGTTATTTTTCGAAATGAAATAAATTAAAATTGATTATGTAGTTAGATTTAGGACGATTACCTACTAGACACAAATAGAGTCAAGTATAAATATACCGGAAGTAGAAATAACTGTGCTAGAATTTTCAATAATGTCATAGAACACTCAAAACCAAGGTAACTTTTGAAGGAAGATATCGTAGTCAGGTTCTACCGCCCACGTTGTGACAAAAACTACAAGTTGTAACAATTTTATTATATTCCATCAAGCTTGGCTCGACGGGTTTTGTTGAAAAGATTAGGTATGATAAGTTTTGTTAAATTTTACCTGAAAATTGACGGTAATAGATTGTTTTTGTGAATTGTCATTTAAATCTGTAGGTAAATTCGAGGATGGTTTACGTAACCAAAACCGGTAGTTTGAGAAAAACAGTAGTTAATAAATCTTTGAAGAGAAAAAGACGTTGTTTTGTAAAGCAATTTATAAATTAACAACCTCCATGGAATAAGAACGACCAATAAATCGTTAGTGACTGCAGTGTCTCAAAACGTTTTGATGGTTCTTATTTATGTAAAATATCTTTTTTCTTTCCTGAAATAAACCTGTTTTGTAAATTACGTCCAATTAAAATAACGTTGCATTCTAACGTGAATTTTTTGTCGCCTTTTTAGTGCCTTTAAAGCATTCTGGAAAGAAATTTCGCTATTAAAAGTCACTTCTTACGGTACACCCAATTTTAATAAAAGGGATGTTAAACTAAATCTTTGGAGTTTTAAGAAATGTAGTTGATACTTCTATAACGAGTAAATTAAATATAAATGTTATTTTATTATTTGCGTAATTCACTGAAACTATTAAATATTATACAGTTATTTTCATCACATAAGCATAGTAAAACAGTAAAAGAAACAAAATGGTTTTCATCAACAGATTCTAATTTCAATCGAGAGTACAACTTCTAAATCAAAAATCTCACTTGCAATATATTCACTAAATTTTCTGAATTGATGTCTCATGTTGTTATAGATTCTCGATTTGTTTTTTTTTTTCAGTCTTTAAAATCAATTTTTTCGAGAAAAGCAAACTATACCGATATAAATACGAGTAAAAGCCACGAGTTGATACTAAATCATATAGATTATGATCGGGCTAGAACACGTAAGTGCTTGATATTCACTTCAAGTAACGAACTTGATATTCCAGTAGGTACTACACGAATAACATTTTAAATCAATAATTCGCAGCAATTTTGCTTTGCTACTGCGAAGAGAGTGAGAACGAAGTTGAGTAATCCGTAATGAGCACTACTACAGTACGGTACCCATAGCAAGCAGTCTAATAATGAAGATGTAGTGTAATATTTCGTTGATGGAAGGGCATAAATGCATTTGAATAATGTGTCGCTTTGAAAGATTCGGAAAATTATGATATTGAAGGAAATTTCTTGTATAAAGTACGGTCGTCTAGAACTTGTCCAAGCGTTTGTGATGAAGAAATAACAAGGTTGCTTTTAAAAGTAAGGATGAGCGAAAAATGTAAAAATATGTTATATGGCAAAGAGAAAGGTAAAGCGACTTTAAAAAGGATTCAAAAGACAATTAGCAACACAAACTGAAATATCAACTTGGACAACCGGGGAACGAACAAAAGTGGAAGATGCAAGTCCGTATATGTCACAGAGAATGAAAAATCAAAGAAATTTTTTAAATGGATATATTGGGGAAGTACAACAGCCAAATGAACAGGTTCAAGAACTCTTTATAATATTATTCAAAAAAGTACGGTTAGTTCTAAAAGATTCTATCAAGGTCACACTATGACGCTATAGTCCTGTAGCACTGTTACGGATTGGTACCTGTTTTCTAAAGGGAAATCGTTTTATGATAATGACAACTTGAACTTGCTCAATTAACAGTTGTAAGGTGGAAACGCTACATGAAAATCTGAGTCCTAAAAAAGATTTAAGATATATTGTTTCAAATTTTACGAACCATAAATTCACACTATTGAGAAGTCTCTCGAGGACGATATATGCAAAATATCTCACAATATGGGTTATAAACTACCCACAGTGTAAACACAATAGTTGGTTAATTTTATGTCCTTTTTTAATACTTAAATTTTGTGTATTATAAATATTTTTTACGATAATGACTAATTTATTAACTGTTTTTGAAAAACAAATTTTCGAAATTGTGTAGGTTTGTAATAAGGTGAATGCATTGGAACCCATTTTTACAATTCTGAAAAGGCGATGAATATACCAATTTTCAGTGACACTACTCGTGGGTGCTAAGTATACTAAACTGACTCACGTTTTCAAAATCCTTTTAGAGCAAACTATACATTCTTGGGTCAAATACTAAGTGGATGTTGCAAATTTAAACCATCCTCAATTTTAGTCTCTCATGAATAATGGACTAGAATTTATCCATTCGAATAACAAAAGACTAAACAAAAACGTCATTAAATAACATAATCAAGTTGTATCCGCAGGCTGTAATCGAAGTGCATATAAAAATTATGAAATCGATCGCGTACAAAGAAATAATTAACTTCTTTGTGGATTGAAATATTTTATGAAACGAATAACGTGACTTTTCAGGAAAAATTTGTAAATGCCAGTTTGTTACGCTGTCTTAACTGGTGAACTTACACCCCTTGGAGTAAATTTATTTAGCTGAAATATTTCGAAATACAAAGGAAACAGCAACATTGGATTGATACATTTACTACTGACTGTATATTTAAAAACTACGACGCTTTAGATGCTGCAGTACCACAAGGGTCGGTTCTAAATCTGATTTTGTTTTCAAAATTTAGGTAACTTTTCTATCCTATATCTAGGTTCCCAAAATTCGTTTTCAAAATTTAGGCAACTTTACTATTCTAGAGCAGAAGCCAGATTAACAAGTAAGAAGGAGAATCTACCGCAACACATACCTACACATCGGATACAAATGCGAAAAATCTGCAAGAATTCTGGCTCTTACAATATTTAAATGTTGCTGGAAGGCTATTTGTAGATATTGTGTGTAAATTGTAACCTGTAGAGATTAGGGCCTTTTGCAGGCCATTACTGGGATTTACGATTTGTGTTTTTCGGAGCGTAATTTCTGTACATAAAAATTCCGACACCTTTGTTTCGCGTTGAACAAATTATAGTTCCTCTTGTCTCGTCCGACAACAATACCAACACCTTAGTTATAAGCCAAGCAAGCCGCTCTGAGGCAATTATTATTTTTAATATCCTAATTAAGCGACTTTACACATAAATCAATACCGGTAATAATGAGCGAGGAATGCAGCTAGCGCGAGCGATGATATATGCGCACCAACGCTACGTTCGTTATAATCACATATTGGCAATTAGTTAGGGGACTAAATTGACCACCATCATTATCCTTGGATGATTTATTTTAAGCGATTCGACACGAGTTAAATTAGAGCCCGAGCTTGATTGCCCCCTTCGCCGCCCCGACGCTTGTCATCGGACGCGCCGTTATGCAAATGTTTTGGATAAATTAAATATGGAACTTTGGCGTGAGCATAATGTTCTATGAACTATCTGCATACGTGAAAATGTGTAATGAATCAGGGAAATTGATTGCAACTTTGTAAATTGACAGCGTGACTGATTGACTTTTAATATTTATTCGAATGTACTAGCCAGTTCTGGAAATTGACGTCGTAAAATCAACACATCTGTTACCTCAACTTCGCTAGACATTATTGACTATTATTACTATTCGAATTTAATTGTATAGGTACTATGCACATATGGAAAAAATACAGAATGCGACTTAAATGGGCTTTATCCCTACCTTTTTATATGTTACTAAGAAATATTCAGGTTTTAATAGTAACGCTTATATCACTTTACATGCGCTTTGCCTGGAGGTAGTAAATAATGTTAGTATGCAGTGCTAAGTAATATTTATGGGTGAAGTAAAATTGCTGGCTTGGCTCGTATTTTTTCCAAAATTGCTCTAGCCCGGAGCAAGTTTTTATTTTTGGGGTATATAGACTTCAAGCTAAAGCAAACACCGCAGAAACCAACTGTAGCTACTTACCACAGTTATAAGTTTATAAGAATTTTCAAACACTATTGACTAATATTTCTCTGTTATTAGCCCACACAGAAGAACTATATTTATCAAAATCAAAGAAATAGTTTGATTTGGTAGAATGCGACACTTTAATTAAAAAACAATGGTGGGTAAAACTCAAGAAGGGCAGCTTAGAAATGCCTTCTACCAAAAATTATAAACCTATATAGGCGGCCGAAGTCTTAAAAATTTCTCAAAAATCTTTATGTAATTTACAAAAAAATACAGATTCAAGTGACACGGAGCACAAAGAGAATATGTCCACTACTATTAGAAATATAAAAACTCAAGTAAATCCTCTATATTTAATGTCAGTCAGTGAAATTATGTATAAAATGATTGAATCTAACGAACACGTAACTATTAAGTCGCTTCCTGCTAGAGTTATGGAAGAGATACCTGACTTTGAAGTTGAACCCAGAACACTAAACACATGGATTAAAAAAGTTGGTTTTAAATTTTATAAAACTAATAATTGATTGTTTCTAATGGAGAGACCAACCATTTTAAGCTAAGAAGACTAAAATTTTTGCGTCAATATCAGCACCACAAAAAAAAAACAAAACTATACAAATCTCATTTTCTGGATGAAACAGTATATTTAGTAAAGGTAGTAAACAAATTTGGAAGACGGTTCAGCAGAAACTTAACGAATTAAAAAATGTAGTTCATGCTGGCAATAAACACGGATTTACTGAAGGAACGTTTCAAATTTTTAAGACAAAAACAAAATCTGGCGATTGTGATAACATGAACCATGAAAATTTTGAAAAGTGGTTTAAAGAGCAATTAATATCCAGTCTTTCGGAACCGTCTCTTATTATAATGGATAATGCAACTTACCACACTTATGGTGTTTATTTTAGTTTTGATAAGTAGGTTCACTGTACTTATATTTCTGCTTTATTTGTAGGAAGAAATTCCTTGAAAGAATTGGACAAAGAAAAAAATGGTGGCATGGTTAAACACAAAAAAGATAGATTATCCTGAAAAAGCGATGAAAGATCAGATTTGGAATCTTGTGCGCAATAGACTGCCCGAAAAATTGTATCATTTAGATCACTGTAACCAAGAACATGGACATTGTGTCCTAAGACTTCCGCCATACCACTGTCATTTTAATGCAATTGAAATGGTATGATCGGGATGTAAACGAAAGTACGATAAAAGTATTCCAAAAACAAATGCTTCTCGTGTTGATGTGCTGAAAACTTTGGAAAATCTAATAACCAAGTTCCCAATATAGGTGCACTGGGAAAATAGTATTAAGCTCACGGAAAAAATCACAGATTCGGCATGACAAACAGAAAAGATTCTGGATAATTGTGAAACAAATCAAGTCATTATCAACGTTAATTCCGTTTCAGATGATAGTGATAGTGAAGATGATGACAGCAGTGTTGATGATTTAGAGTTGTGTTAAAAATTAATATCTAATTAAAGAATAAATCTCATAATTACTTATTTAATTAATTTTGAACTTCTGCAATTTGCATTGATATGTTACCATACAGTTATTTCCAGAAGTAAAATACTTCAACTTTCTACGTACGACAATAGTGTCTTCACAATATTGTGACTACAGTTTTGTGAGTTACACAATTTTATATGTAGCTCCTACAATGTAAACATTTTACAAATTGTGGTGTTTTGTCATAGGCTTTTTTGAACGTTAAAATAAAAAATGTTAATATTATGTTCATGTACGTAGAACCTTTTATTCGGTTTATTGTGAACTAAACTTGTTTTCCTCCTTCCTCCTGTATATTCTGTGTTACGGTTTACTACTTTTAGCTATCATAAACATTAGTTCTTAAGCATCATTTAGTAATCAGTTGTAGATTTCACTCTATGTCATTACTGTTTCAACAGTTTTAAACATCGGTATATTCTACCTTGCTGGGCCTGTATCTGTGTTTTTTTTTAAATCTTATGTTAATGTGTATTTTTTTGTCGCAAACATTGTGCACTTATTAATTCAACGAAGGCAGTTGGTGGAAGCAACTGTTTCCCGGACTAATGCCACACCGGAGGCTAGATTACATCCGTTTCACTGGCGTCACTCCTCCTCACTAAATTCTTTAGCAGTCATCTCTTTTTTTATTAAGTTTTTTCTTCTCGATGTGGTTTAATTGTCATTCATAATTTCTAGGTCATCAGGATTTTGGACTGTGATGAAATTTTACCACCACTTTGGGGATTGTATATACACTAATCCTTATTTGAAAGGATCTGTTTTTTTGGTGCACATGTCTAAAACCCACCTTCCTGGGTATATTTGATAGAATTTACCCCTCGCTACTTTCGTCTTCTTCAGTTGTACATTTTATGAATTATTATATGTTAGGATAGTATACTCCATCACTAAATAAATTGTTTAAACTCTAAAGGAGAGCAATGAGGATTGTTGCAGGTATTTGATATCGTGAAGATTGTAGGCCATTTTTCATAACCAAACGTTCTTACTTTACGATGTCTGTACGTACAGCGCTGTCTTGTATATTTGGTAAATAGTACTCAAGCCCATCGGAAATTAAGAACATATCATAATCGTAAAGCCAAAGTGATGAATTGTTCATGACTTTAGTTACAGCTTGTTGAAGTTGACCAAATGTAAAATGTTCATACTTCATACTTTTATGTTAAATTGTATAATGTATTGCCAAACATATTTAAATGTCTTGGATAATTTGTACAACACAAATAAACTATATGTTGGATTCGTGAAATAAAAAGGTTTGTTTCAAAATGACAATAGGATATTAACAGTAAATCTATAACTACAAGCTTAGGATCAACTAATTTCAGACAGTGGGTTTCACTCTGGAGTAAGACACCTTTATTACGATGGCGTATTATCACACTGGAATTTTTGAAAACGAAATACAGAAATATCCAGTTCTTCCCTGTAAGAACACAATGGAAAATCCAACATTTATGCAGAGATTATGTCTTCCAGTTAATAATTTTCATAAAATTATTGGAAGAAAATTTGTTGTATCTCTACAAAACTACTACAGTCCAAGAACTTCTTTGACTTGATTATGAGACTCATATGTAATACTGCAACTGGTTTGAGAACAATTTAAACAATGATGATTTACTAGATTGGATATTCTTTAGTGGCAAAGCTTAGTTCTACATGTCTCGATATTTGAATTGACAAAGCTTTTAAATATGGAATGTTGAAAATCTCTGTCACTTTGGGAAAACCTCTTTTGCGTCCAATTGTGGTGAAAGTATGGGTTACTGTTTTCGTAGACGTTTAACTGCCCATTCACAATGGACATAAGGCATAACAAGTACATAAAGCTTACATAAATACATAAAGTTGAAACGATGGAAAACGTGTACCCCCGTTCACAGTGGACGAACGTAATTCTTATGCTTATGAACGTTTTATGTAATCCTTGTGTGCGTACACAAAGTTGAAATAAGTTCAACTTTGTGCACGAATTATGTCAAAATTATGTTAAAATCTAGGGACTTTTGAATGCTGCTATTGAATTCCCTTTGACAGTTGGCACTTGGCACTTCACACCTTTGATTATATTATATAAATTATAATCAAAGCTTCACACTGCGAGTCTGTTCTGTACTGCAAGTTGTCAAGTTCGAATATCGTATGAAATTGTAGGTTAGATATTTTGATTGACTCAGTTTGAGGTTAGCCATTTCTATGTTTAGCCGGGAGTTATTCCGTTCTGCGTTTGCGCAGTTTAACAATTCTTACAGAGTTCACTTTGTCCACTGTGAACGTAGATAAGCATAAGCCAGACACAAACCAAAAACGTAAATTATGTTATGCGCTCGTTCTTATGTCTTATGTCCATTGTGAATGGGCAGTAATTGGTCCAGTTTTCTTTCACGAGACCCCTAACGCTGTACCTATATGTATATTATAGGGAACCAGTTTTAGACGTATTTATTTATACCGCAATTGCACGATGGTGAACCAACTGTTGGGTACTTTTGACAAGATAAAGGTATTTTCCATATAGTATGAAATTTGTGGCAATATTTTTGCATGACAAAATAATAACTGTGACCACTCATTAACTCATTACTCTGTGTAGTGAGTTAATATAAAACCGGAAATGTTTGAGAACATTTTTGAAAACACAACAGAACATCTATTTTAAATTTAATGCATTATGCTAACTCAAAATTGGCTTACCACAAAGAATCAAATGACATTTAAGTAATTCACTGATTTTAAGCAACATTGAATACAGTGATAATTAGAATATATTAATTTTTAACTGTGCCTTTAGAGATCGCAAAAATACTAATAAAACTCTTATTTAAGCTTTTCTTTCAACATCCCGTGTATGTTGAAAGTAAAGTAAAAAATTGTATGGCAACTCTATGGTGTAATTTTAAAATTTGAAGGTAGAATTAGTTTATCGTACGATTGTGTGTGTAACGTGTTAAAAAATAAGTCTTCAACGTAATTAATTGTCTGACTTACTTTAAGGACAAAACGATCGTAAATATAACTACGGTGTATAAATAAGTTTACTATTCGTATTCATAAAAAAACACAAACATGTTTTGAATATAGCGCTACAATTTACAAATAAATATCGTGCTCAGTTAGAGCGTAAAAACGAAAATTTATTTAAAAAAAAATGCTTTACAAAATATTAACTTGTTTCTTAAATGCTGTTGACTGTGTCAGAAGTGTATGAAACATACAAATGAAGTTCAATTAGTTCCCAATTTTTACTGGTAGTGCTTACAACAAGTAAAATTAATGAATTTATAGCATCGAATATCACAGCTGAAGAAGATGGGTATATAACTGAAAATTTACCCAAAAAATGTAATGGGAAAAATGCTTCATTCAAAACAAGCTCTTCGTGAGATCGTTTATGCTACTCTAATTGATGATACTTAAAGCCCATTTGTAAGAATATAAGAAGAACGAATAGATAAACATAGATGTGACAGTAGATCGCTGGAGTCACAACTATCTATGTAATATGACATAACGTTCCTTTCGCAGAGATTGCAGAAAGAAGATTAGAAAGTAGCTAAATTTTGCACTCTTTGTATATATTATACATATATACATTTATAAAACATCAAATAAAATAATAATTTCCTCTTAATGTGCGAACTTAGCATAATTTATGGACACGAGCATTTCCGCCTTAGGAAAAACTGGGTTTTCAACCAATTAAATGCTTTCTACGTGTAAGAATAATAGTAGTTACAATTTCATATGAAACGAGAAGTAATAATCTCTATGCGATGATTGATACCTAATTATAAGACGTCAGGATGCGGTAAATAGGGTTAGATATGAGCAAGTAATAAAACTTTCCAGTGCCTGAAGTTGCGAGTAACGGGTCACGTTATTAAATGAAATTGTAATTAAGGATAATAACTAACCGTTCAGCTGAAACTTTGGTGTGGTTGCAGTCGATTGTTTCTATCGTTAACATTTTGACTTGCAGTGACACGAAGTTAATGAAGATTATTTGCGGCCTGTACGAAACGCTAATGAGATACTAAACTTGTACAAAATATTGCAGATTTTGTTCTGCATGAATTGACTTTAATTAACGGTCATTATACACCTATACTGCTGCATTCTATAATACTGTAGCCGGCACATACAGTTAACTTACCGTAAGCGCACCTACGCATTTAGCGATTTTCTCGTTTTAACGATGCAATTTTCAGATCACTTAATGTGTGCTTTTTTTAGGCGTCTGAGTATTACTACGGCGTTATTATCGCATCTAGTAAGAAAATCCTTCTGTTTTTTTATTATGTCAATTCATCAACATTCTACAAGATTAATCCGTTCATCATACATAGATGGAAAAAACGTTGTTCGGCATAGCGTAAAGCATGATCATACATTTATGAACATGTGGACGAATATGATAACCCTAATCTGTTCCTGGCTAACGTTAGCGTTAGACGTTTCGGGTAATTTCGTTTCTCATCAGCTAAATGACCGCGATAGGATCATTTCATCAAGAAGGCGTTGATTGCACGCCTGTGACTAATTTGTTTGCAACCTAGCGTCGTTTTAAAATATTATGATCAGAGGACCAAGGTAACACGACCATTAGCTCAAAATTGCTTGCCGTCATATAAACACACATTAATTGCATTGAGGGTGTATTAGTAGAAATAAAACAAGATAGATAATTAAAGATTGTAAACTATTTCGATACGGAATGGTGTTGGTCGGATATAATGCCTGAATTAAAAGATTGGGATCAGTTTGCTCCGTAAAATTAATTACCTATTAAATAGCCTGGACCGAGTCTACACGGAACTTGCCACGATAATTAAAATTTGTTCTGTGTGATGCATTTTGAATTTCGTCTTTTTTGGATGAAATTAAGCAAATGTACAACTTTTGTGTAATCACAAGAGAGATATGGAATTGTCCTAGTGAAGAATTAATTAAATTTGAATTGTTTATAAAATTTTAAACAAGTATATTCAGCCTCTCTATTTTATTATCGTACTTAATTATCTTAATTGATTGGAAACGCAGTTAATTATTATTATCATTGACTAAATTTATCGGCTTAGGATCCAATTTAAGTTGACTTTACGTGTCGTGGAAAATTGAGTAAACCACATACACAGTAAAAAATATTGCTGGTGTAATTTTAATAAATGTGTTTTTCAAATTACACCAACGAATTCGGTGTGAATATAACCACCATTTTTGTAGATTTAACACTAAATGGTGCACTTTTCAACTAATATGCCTCGTTTACACCGAAACTGACGTACTGAAATCGAACCAGTGATCACTTTTACACTTAAAATAGATACCCCGCTCACAGTTCGGATGAAGTCGCGCTGAACTACACCGGCGGTGTTACACGGCGCGCCATGAGCCTGTCGCGTCTGCGCAATTCTTTCTCTCACATCGCAATTCGCAAAACGAGAAGGCACCAACACAACAAGTGGATATTATATTATGGTTTTGGTGGTTTTGGCTATTACTTGTTTGTGTTATTGTGACAATAATGAAAGGTGTTAAAGTTAGATACAACAATATTACGAAATGGATGATTCTGAATGAAGCAGTCTCATTTCCTGACTTTTGTGCAGACAGTAAGTATAAACGTCTGGTGTCTATGGATGATGCAACCAAGGGCCCATTAGGAATACATTCGCAAGTGTGTTTAGTAAATGCTAAACACATAAAAACATCGGTCCAATAGTTTGTAGATCGTTATTATTCGAAATTTCAGCGGTATATCTAATGTGTAGGCTTTTGCATCAAAAGAAAAATAAATCATAAGTATAATTAGTAAAGAGCGGATACTTACAGCCCGCACAATTTATTGACTGCTACGTGCGACTTGATCCACTGTAGTGGAAAACGAATAAGACAGTGTGAATTGGTATTTTTGTCCGCTCATTATTAATTACTAATTAGTGATGATGCTACTTTTTTGTAATGAACAATTTAGATGTATCTTCAACACTAAGTATGATTTTTGTAGTACAAAAGAAATTTAGTATCGATGGAAATATTATTTTAATGGATACAGATGGCGCAGAAATCGAGGAAGATGTCTTTCAATTATTTATCACAACCAATGAATCCATCACATTTGTAGCAGTGACGAAAGAAACAAGGGATTGTGGCATTTTCTCAAGCGGTAATAATTTAATTTATGATCAAATTTTATTGTGTGCCATTTCATATACCTATTTAACATAACAAAAATTAAATCACGTTTAGGCTACACTAATCTTGATTCGCCTTGCGATGAAGCAACACCAAGTTGTTCATCTGTTTCCACGTTAACTACAACTTCGTCGTTAGATGAAGGTTTATACTTGAATGAAATTTTTGTAAGTTGAACAAATTTAATTATCTAATTTCTGAAATTTAATTTAGGATTTACGGTCTCAAATACGTCAATCTGGAGGTCAGTACATATTAGACGAATACGAAAAAAATCAATTTCTTACGGATCGAACTAGGATTCACTTGGTGAATATTGTGGCAAACATTCTTTTTAACATATATCAACACAATGTTCCAAAACTGGAAAAGATGAAATATGCTGAAGAAATTGTTACCATATTTCCTAACTTAAAAAATCCCGTACTACTGGCGGTTATGTAAGTTTCAGGAAACTTGGTGCCGAATATGTATTGACTAAATTTTTAAAGGAAATGTTTTTCAACGCACAAACAAATGGAGGTTATTTGGCCAACAGACTACGAACTTTAAATAGAATTAACAAAACGAATAAGATCACTGAAAAAACTCTGCCTCCACCAAAAAAACCGAAACTTACCGAACCAGGCCCTAGTGAAGAATTGACCCTTGAAGTAGACGAAAATGTAATATTTTTAAAAGAAGCGGATCCAAAAACACAGGAACAAACTATCAAACTAAAAATGTTAGATACATTTCATTTTCGCAACTTTAAAAAAGACAATGTTTTAGAACTTTTCCCAAGATTTATAGATACATCTGGATTGGTTAGACAAATATTATTTCATTATATATTCCATTCAGTGTTTTTATTTTGTAGATTCAGCAAGATTTTAATTCTATGTTTCCGCATTGCGCAGACGATTTTGAGGTTCAATTCAAAAAGCAAAAAGAAAAAATTTTGAAAATTTGTTTAGCCGTGTCTAGTTCAGAACTAACGAACATTGAATACAATGACACAACGAAAACATTTTTTTCTTTAATTAAGATGCTCCCTCCATCTCCAAAAGGAAAACAAAAAGCGTCGAAAGTGTCCATACAACAAGCATTCTCCAAACTGATTGTGTTTCAGCAAGTATGCATTTTACTTATTGTTTTTTTATAAACCAATGTTTGTGTAATTTTTTAGAATAGCACGTCGCTGCAAGAAATAATCAAAAGTACAAAAAATACTCAGCCATTCATTCTGGCAAGAGGATACAACAAAGCAGCTGTTGATGAGTATGTAGTGATTGTTGATGGGAATGTTTTACCTGAAAAATTTTCAAATTTTGTATTAGCATTCGATTATTTATTTAAAGTTCACTTTGTATTAAATTTAAAGTATGATGTAAATTTAGAAACTTTTTTTAAATTTATTCAGGTTTACTTTTATAAGGTAGAAGTAGATTCGGTGACATTTACTCCAAAAATGCATGAATTAAGGGCACGTTTATCTGTGTAACAACTTGTTGAACAATGTATTTGAACTGTACGTATTGTAAAAAAAAGTTTTTTGACATTAGTCAATTTATGAAACATTTAAAAATTGCACATACACTTTACGATAACCCTAACTTACAAATAAAATGTTGTCATTCTACATGTTACCAATATTTCTGCACACTGAGTGGCTTCAGACGTCATGTAGTCAAATGTAAACAGTCAACTCAAGCACAGTCAAAATCAGTTTTAAGCAATGTAAATAAGTTAATTGCAAATGATGCTGCTCTTCTAGATGAATGTAATTCTGTTGATGAAATTGGCGAAACTAATATTAATTTAACATTTACAACTTTTTGCCAAAAACTGCTTTCATTACAACTGCCCATGTCTACGTTACAAACAGTATTAGATATTACTGGGGAAACTTTAGATACTGTCATGGAATATTTCCGTGAAAATTCTACAACCACTCCAGTTGTAGTACTCACGAATATGATCTCAAAAGAATATGACAAAATCAATACCACTTATAAAATTCAAAAACTAGCAAATTCAGCAGTTCACCCTAAAGAAGTAACAATAGGAAGTCGAGTAGACAAGGTTTATGACAAGAAACTGAATATTTATAGAGAACAGTTCAAGCCAGTCACGTTTTGTTACATATCTATAGTAGAAACTTTAAAGTATCTGTGTACAAATAAATTATTTTTATCATATCTAACCAAACGTACTTTCAGTGAGCCGAATGTGTTAAGACATTTTGTTGATGGCGAATATTATCGGTCGTGTGATTTTTTTAAAAATACTGATTTTCATTTTTTACTCCAGCTTTATTTTGACGAGTTTGAAACAGTTAATCCACTAGGAAGTAAAACCGGTGCTTACAAGCTAGGAGCTCTTTATCTCATTATTCAAAATTTGCCTTCCATTTTTAACGGAAAGTTAGAAAATATTTTTTTAGTAGGTTTGTTTCACTCCGGTGATATAAAAAAATTTGGCTTCAATAAAATTTTACAATATGTCGTTGATGAAATAAATATCCTAGAAACCGTTGGAATAATAGTTCATAATTTTGATAATCCCATAAAAGGAACACTGACATCTATTTGTCATGACAACTTGGGCGGGAACATGCTTCTAGGGATGGTAGAGTCATTTTCTGCAAAGTATTTTTGTCGATTTTGCCTAACTCCAAAAGATGACATTCAAACGGTAGTTTTTCTACCGCCCACGTTTTTTGGTTTTCTAATAGAGCTATTAACGCACGCAAATGACGTCACAACAGTTCGTTAATAGCGGAAAGGCGTGCTTTAATAGATCTGGTGTAATTTAGATCGGTAAGATTGGTAGCAATGACGAGAAATGTCAGGTGAATGTCAGTGGCAAATCTAAACTTAAATTTCCCACGTTTCCGGACGTGTAACTTCTTCGCTAGACATTTTAACCAATTTTAAATTACGAAAACTCGAATTGATTCGAATTACAATTGTTGTTGTGAAAATTCGAACCTCAAATATTTCGTGGTTAGTGTCAGACCAACCCATCACCAACCACGACAAAAGTCCCCAGATTAAAAAAAATGCATATTTTAATTAAATTTGGGGAAAAAACGTGTGCGGTAGAAAAAATAGTATAAATAACTCGTTCATAAGGCCATTGAGACACTCATCCTTTATATAACTCGCGGCTTCGCCGCTCGTTCTATAAACTTGGATTCGTGCCTCAATGTTTGCCTTATGAAACTCGTTCTTTAATATACTATTCTGAAGAAAATCTCACTATTCGCACTAAAGACGCTTATAACTTACATTGTGACGAAGTAAAAAATAATAAGGATCCAAACGTGCTATCTCATTTTGGAATCAAAGAGAAAAGTGTTTTAAATAATATGCATTATTTTAATATGTTTGACTGCCCAACAGTTGATATAATGCATGACATTTTGGAAGGCGTTGCTCAGTTTGAAATAAAATTATTATTGAAGTATTTTGTAGACAAAAAAATATTAACATTAGAGACCATTAACAACAGAATATTGGCTTATGATTATGGTTATACCGACCGATCAAATTTTCCGAGCCCTATAACATTGAATAAACCTGGTCATTTAATTAATCAGAAAGCCAGTCAAACGTGGTGTTTAATAAGATTTTTACCTCTTATATTTGGCGATTTATTGACTGATGAGTTAATGTCAAAATGGGAAGTTATTTTTTCGTTATTAAAGATTATGCAGATCGTATTTTCTCCAGTAATTCCTCGAGAAGAAATTAATACCTTAGAAATACTTATATCCTATCACCACCAGAAATTAAAAGAAGAATTTAACGCGAAGTTGTTACCAAAACATCATTTTATGGTACACTATCCCAGAATCATTAAAATAATGGGTCCATTAGTGCATATGTGGAATATGCGCTTTGAGGGTAAACATAATTTTTTCAAAAATACGATTGCTAAGTTAAAAAATTTCAAAAATATTTGTAAGATGTTAAGCTGCAGACATCAACAGTTTATTTTTTCTAAGTGGGAAGAAGGACATTTGCAAGAAACAACACTTTTTGGCCCTACAGTACTACTTAATATAACAACATACAAATACAAACATATTTTACTAAGTTATTTTGAAATGAGTGAAATTGATGCATCTATTATTTTAACAAAATGGTTACACTTTCGAGGAATTCGTTATAAACCAAAATTTTTAATATGTTGTTTGGTCTACAATAATACACCTCAGTTTGCAGAAATTATTGATATTTTAATTGTTGATAATGTACCATATTTTATTGCACTCCTTTATCAAACTCTTGACACATATTCTTATGGATATGTTATAACTCCAATAGATGAAATTGTGTTGAAAAATTTGAATTTTATACCTCATAAAGAAACTTATCATATTAGTCAAAAAACAGGAAGTGATGCTAGGTATCTTGTCCCAAAAGTTATATTTACGAACTATGTGCATTAGAATATTATAGACATTTAATGTTTTTTTTAAGTGAGAATGTTTATTCAGTTTATTATTTTTTGTTGTTAATAAAGGTTTTGCAATAATATAATATTCTTTTTATTTACATCCGAGTACCGATTGATTTATCACCAGATGTAGTGACAATTTAATCATAAATTTTATTAAGTTTACACCTATAAGGATATCACTAACACCAATGTTTATAAAAATAACACCAGATGTACGATTCAATTAACACCAAGTTTTGGTGCTTAAAAAAATGGTGTAAATTTACACCAAACTATTGGGACCTCTGAGAACACTGAATGGTGTTCTGTGGTGTGTTATGGTGTTCAATATTTTTTACTGTGTAGCGACACCAATCAGATTGCTTATAATTAAGCAAAATTTATTTAATCGAAAAAAAAAACAAATTTGGGTTGTCAGGGATCAGTAACCATGTGTATTTTGTACCTAACTTACATTGTTTTACATTACCTTCTTAAAATTACAAACAATTAATACGATAAAATTAACAAAAACATTATCTCTAATTACAAAGCGGTATCTGGTGGGTGTCAAAGAGGATGTGCTATCTTATTGTATGCAACATATTCGGATATGTATATTTGATGCTTCAAAGCGTTCGAATAAAACATTATACTAATGTGCAAAGTACATTTACATAAATGTAAGTACATGTACATAACTTGTTCTTATTTTGCAAAATATATCAAATAATAATCAATCTAATATTAATTTCCGAGAATTTTCTGAAAAAGCAGATGTTCAACACCGGTTTGAGTATAATTCAGGGAAAATGTTACACTCCAGTAATTTTCGATGGCGGTTTTGTGCAGCGGAAAAATCAAACAGTTTTGCCTCTAACCGTAGTAACTAGGTATAATTTATTTATTCCTGAAATTACTTTGTGGATGCAAACGTATTATTAATTCGAATTATAACTATCCTCAATCGAAAAAGCTAAACTCGAAGTGTTTTACATTGAAAACCAACGGAGCATTTATTCCGCAGAATGCAAAACAATTTGTTATGAATTATTATGCATTGCAGAGCAGTTAACTTGGAAATGGATAATACATCGCTGCTTCATAATGACGCCAATCAAATAGATGCCAGTATTACGACTGTTATTATTGTTTATTGAGGTAGCAGCACTTCCACTTGAATGTAATTCATAATTTTCCACTTTCCATTTAATCATGAAATCATGGATAACCTGTCTTCTCCACAACCCAACACCTGTTGTTGTTTCCTCACCCAATAATTATTATATTATGTTGCTCAATGTTGCGGCACTGACGACACCAATTTCAGTGTGTTTGCTGATGGTATCGCACCGACCTTGAAAAAACACCCATGGTGCCAAGTTCACTTCGCCCCCCTTATTTTACCGAAACAGAGTTTTTTTTTAATGTCACTCAGTTTTATGTTATTCATCAGTCTAGAACTTACATATTACCACATATTATTCAATTGAAATGCAGCATTAGCAGCATGCTGAATTAGAGTAGACCATGGAAACAGTTCCTCGAGTGCTTGTGTTCTTTGGATGTGACTACAGTATTCGCCATGTTCTGTTGTTCTGAAGTTAAGCTGTCTACCTAGTCACCCTTTAGTGTTATTGTGTTCGTCTTGGAAATGTCTTTTCTACTGATTGAAGTCGGCAAGTGTGATTTCTTCAAGTACCTATATATAAAAGAATTTTCTGGGGAGGAACTGTATAGAGTATTTCTACGAAATTCAGAGTACAACTGGTTTGTTACAGAAACTGTAACATGTAGGATGTCATTGTCTGCCCTGGACACAAGGTGACGTAGAAGACAACAAAAGAGCAATCCAGAGAGTGGAAGTGCACTGGGTCTAAGTTAAGACTTCAATTAATATGTAAACACAAAACACCCACTATTGAAAAATTGTCAACGCGTTTCACCAACCACGTTGGCATTGTCTAGAGAATACTAATCTGTTAAAAATAAACATATAGTGTTATTGTGCACCCAGAGATCGAAGAAGTTTTTTAAATGGAAAACCCCGGACTTACATTTTTGTCGTAAATATTGCGCAAACCAGTGGGTGGAAAAATGTAACCAATCGAGTCATTATCCACATCTTACATCTTACTTCTTCCCTTAAGGATATAAGGTAGTCTCGAATGTTAGGCAATCTTTGAAATGTACTGTACGGATGAGACCAAACAAGGTCCAAACTCCAGTCTATACAGTTTTTCATTGAATTGTCTAACATTTCGAATTTGCAACTTTATAGCGGAATAATTTCATGTTTAGTTCCTTTATCCTGTTAGAACTCAATTGATTTTTGTAGACTAGTAAATGAAGTATTGTCTTATTATATTGTATTATATTATTAAATACGGGTTCTTCACATGTGTTGAATCATTGTTTGAAATACTCCGCATTCATGCTGTCATGATAATCTGATGATCTAGAATGAGATGAAAATACTTGTCCAGAGTCTTCAATACATCCCGTTCGTCTACCTGCATTTATCATGTGAATCTTTTGCCATTGCAGCTACCATGAGAGGACATTCGTTTCTTTCTTTTATTAGCTGAACGTTATTCTCTACTAATTTTTCTTATTTAGTGTTGTGGCTGGTGGCTAGACAATAAAGGCCGAAAGTTCTTAATTTTGACCGGAGAGTTATTTGTACCTCGGGCGGTCGCTCACGAGACCTACTGGAGATCGCTCTCCGACTATAGTATGCCAGGTGCTTCCTCTCCGGACAGGGAGCTGGCGCCCGAGCAACCGTCCCCGTAAAGGTGGCCTCTTCGCCAAGACCAACCAGGCGTGTCAAAAGCGTCGCTAGTCGGTTCAAGGAGCGCCATTGACACCCCACAACCCCCATTAAGTTATCATCGAAACCCGTAACCGCCTTCGTCACTGTCATCGACTCCCGGGTTTCGTCGCAATGTAATTCTTCAGTACTTTTGATCTAATTTATTTTTCTTTCAAAATACCGGCAAGTAAATACGACCCAAAGTGTTCTTTTTATGTAAAGTAAAACGCATATTTTGCAACAGCACCTGATCTTTAATTTCCGGAGCTAATGCGCATAGTAATTGAACTTATTGGATGTTTTATGAAACTCTTTTAAATCGATTAAATAATGATGAGCATCCCATTGCTCTTTTTTCTGATTTGAGCAAAGCTTTTGATTGTATTAATCATAAAAAATTGATGGAAAAGACTGGACATTATGGTATCCGTGGGGTGGCTCACGAATGGCTATTGTCATTTCTGGGTGAGCGCTCTCAGTACGTCTCGATAAAATATCTAAATATCGAAAAAAACTATATATATAATGTAAATTCGGATCTTTTAACTACTACGTACAATGGGAGTACCTCAGGGGTCTCTTCTCGGGCCAATTTTGTTTATACTATATATTAATCATTTATTTAAGAATGCTGATCGTGATACTCAATTTACCTTATACGCGCATGATACAACGTTACTGATCTCAGACAAAGACGCAACGAAAATGCAGCGTATCTGTAATGAAGCTACAGACACTGTGTTAAACAGGTGAAGGGCAAATTCTTTATATCTGAATCAAAATAAAATCACATATCTCCGGTTTCACCTAAAAGATATACAGTTTGACCTGGATAATATAACCTTGTCGCTGAATAATAAGAATATGTCGAAAGATGACAATGTTAATTTTTTGGGCGTAGCTATAGATGATAACATGAGCTGGTATACACAATGTGAAAAATTAATAAATAAATTATCTAAGACAAGTTTCTTAATCCGTAATATCAGGAGTGTATTAGATATAGGGCATTGGTTTATTATGCTCAGCTGGACTCGCAGCTTAGGTACGGGATATGTACCTGGGGCTCATCATCATCATTACAGAAGCTGTTTCTTCTGCAAAAAAGAATTGTGAGAGTTATGGTAGGGGTATCATAGCGACAATCATGTAAAGTATACTTTACTGAATTATGAATTCTGACTTTACCGTCATTGTATGTTTATGAGTGTTGCACATATTGTACATAAAATTCAGGATAAATTCATAAAAAATTATCAAATCCATGACAACAATACAAAACAAAGAAATCTGCTTCATGTTCCATTCAAGAAAAAAAACATATGTAAAAACTGTTTTTTTTTGTATCAGGTTTAGAAATATAAGTATAATAGCTTATCTAAGGAAATTACAGCTACTACAAATTTGCGGCTTTTTAAAAATAAGCTAAAATATTATTTAATTACGAAAACAAATAAAATTAAAATTGTTTTTTTTTCAGCATTATGTAAAACAATTCGCTGTTTGATGTAGAGATTTTTACCACAAAATAATTTTCAGTTAAATCAACGAACACTTTAATCAACGTACATCGGGACCTAGATCACATGGCCAAAATTATAAAAATTGTTAAAATACTAAACAAAATGAGGAACATTTATCGAATCTGAAAAGAAAAATTCACTGCCACTAGTTGTGTCTTCTGATCTTGAACAGAATTGTTTTTCTAACTTGTTCTAAAAGATCTAAAACTTCTGAGGAAAGACTTCTTTATTTTCTTTTGTGGCGGCACAATAACATGTCGGTAAACAGAGAAAGATAAGTGGCCTCGTGGTCCAGTGGTTAAGATACTTGCCCGGAAAGCATAGAGCCGTGGGTTCGACTCCCACCGAGGCACAACATTTTTCTCTGCTTACCTACACTTTGAATTTTTTATTGAAGAAATCGGAAGAAACGGGTAGTACATTGAAGAGACCTTCATAATGACAATGAAGATCTCTTTAATATTCCACTCGTTTCTTCCCAAAACTTAGTGTATGACTTCGCCAGTAAGCTTCCAAATCCTTGTTTCGGGATTCTTATTTTGAAAGCTGACCAATTGGTGAAATTGTTTGATCCAAAATCGAGCTGATTAAGCTACCACAAAACAAAAATGAACAAAAAGTGGCTTCTGAATTTTATAGTACATTAATATCAGACGTTATTTGGTATTCTAAAGTAAAAAGTAGGTACATCAGGATTTGCCCAAAGTAATCTTGCAGCTCAGTGACAGTTTTAAGGTTTAAATCGCATTAAACATCATCTTGCATATTAACAGATAACAAGACGAGTATTTACAATGAATGACATGTTAATTTAAAAACTTCTTAATATAGCAAAGCTTTGTCCTGCTGTAATGATTGGTTAAAAATGCACTATACTTATAAGGTGTACATATTACTCGTTTCATAGAGTTATAAAAATTAGAGAACTTGGGATTTTGGACAGGAATTCAAATAAACGATCTCACAAAGTAAGGGTCAAAGCACCTTTGTTAATGTTTACTGTAATTGTAGCCACAAATAATTATAGGGTTAACTACCTGAATTAAGTTGTTCTTAAAAATTTTCGCAGGATATTTATCTAAATGAGTCAGCATCACAAGCTTCCTAATCGCTAAATATAATAGTAAGTTCGCTATTGGCTACAAGCCACAAATAAAGACACATAAACAAATAAATAGCCGACTCCCTTAATGATGTCGAGAACCGCACAATTGAAAAAAAAAGTTGTCGATTTGCATTTAAAATATTGTGTTCGACAGGGGGTCTTTCTACACGTTTAGCATAAGAGCCAATTTTGTCAGAAAGTTTCAAGCAGTAGGCGTTCGCTACTCGTTATACTTTCTAGTTCGGTTGACAATGCGGTACTCATAGAACTGGCAGCTGATTTGTTAAGTTATAGCAAGAAACGTCAACATTAATTTGTTTTATAGTTCAAAGGTAGATTAAGGCAAACTCTAAAAGACGTAAATATAAACAATTTCTGAAAGTATCTATTTACACGATTCCTACGATATTTTTGTGTGGTATATATATCAATACATCTCAAAAAATGAAATATGAACGATAGTAAAAACCATAATGCGTCAGCTAGTGTTTAGGGATTTGTGACAGCGGCAGACTATTTTAGTGGCCTTAAATAATTCGACTAAAAATTTAATGCTATTTAGTGCTCTATCACAGCAACGGAATAACACACCCAAACTTGACACAAAATGCACACGTGTTTTGCTGGTTTCGTTGGACCATAATCAGGTGCCGATAGTGCCTAGCTCTCCAGTTGCTGTAACAACTGCATCCAGAAATCAAGAGGTTTCTATATCCTTTTATGCTAAAGAGTTAAAATATGACTCCAGCTCTTCTGCAATACGTTCTCAGTAAGGTTAAAGCCACCCTAAAAATCACAATAAATAGTGGAATTATGATACACGTCTTTAGCACTGTATCAAGCTCGAAACATCATAGCTCCCTTGCGGCCCTTAGTCGGTCGCACACACTCGACACATCATAATTTCCCGATAAAAGGTCCCCCATCTGGAATTAAATAATAATTTCTATATCGTTGACCAAACATTAAGCAATTGCCGAAGCACCATTCATAATGGAGATGGCATTGCGTCGCGAAACGGTATTGTGTGCCCGTGGAATGCCAAGAATAGGGGAGCCCAATATATTTCACCGGCAATGAGTCCGATGGCAGCTTATGACTCGCTCGTAGAAACGAAGGCAGCGCAGGGAGGGAATGGGGAATCCCTCACCGGGCCACCGATCAGCCGACCGAACATCCGGCCGCTCGCACTCATTGTTCTCTGGGGCTGTGATTGTCGGAGTCGGCGGTCGGAGGGGGCCCCTCGGTGCTGGCTTCCAACGCCGTCGACACTCGTGAATAACGGCTATCATTGTTGCTGGAGATCTTCTAAAAACCCACATATTGGAGGGTAACTTATTGGAACTTAACTGATTGTTGAGTTTGTAAATACTTGTGCTGGCAGGAGATTTCTACTGGAACGCGTGTAGGGATTTGCGAAGATCGAAATAGCACTTGATACACCGCAGGATTAGAATAACTTAACAAATACAAATTATTTTCACCTACGCTGAAAATAAATATGTAAAGGTGAGTACTTGCATAGGACCTCATTTGCTTTTGTTGTAACATTAGACCATGTATTAGGATACTAGTAAAGTTTCGTTTATAAACAAGCGTAATAATTCCAATAAATACATAGATGGCTTTATCAAAGTTCGGATGATACGAATGTATTAATACTAAACATCAAACTGGTATTCTAATTTTTTCCTTCAATGTCACACGTTATAGTTAGAGTTTTACTGTCTTTACAGTACAGGAAGTAAAAACTGAATTAGTTCATATAGTGCGGGTTCTTACTAAGTATGTATTTCCATTTTCTATAACATTAAAGTTTTAAAATATATGTCTAAACAATTAGTTTTTTTACAATTTCTTTTTGTCATGTTTTTTTCCTTGTATGTTTTAATCCGTTTTGAGGGTGAAACACTTCTGCAGACAATGAAATTAAAAATTAAAATAATTTGGAAGTGATAGAAATATATATCATTTGGTGTAGTAGATAAATGTCAACACTTCAAAATACTGGCAAGAAATTTTGATTTTTGCGTAATACTTGAAGTGGCTTTTGCAAATTATCGTGACTGAAAAAACTCTGGATAATTTTCTTTAATTGAAGTCTATTGGAAAAACTGAAAATTCTGAACGATCCAAAATTTTCATAAATGTTAAACTTCTAAATCTACTAAAACCAATTTCACTTACCCAACCATAAATCTAAAGATTCATTCAGAAGTTTTTTTTTTGCAATACTATTTTTCCTGTTAAAAAACAAGATGATGAAAATCTTGAATTTTCCAGACACTTGTTAAATTACAAATAAATGTCATATGAAAACGTAAAAATAAAGTTCAAAGTTTCAGTAATGTTGGACTTGAACACTACCACGTAATAAGTAATCAACGAATCAACCTTGTCGGATGGTTACATTTTAATAAAAAAATTAAAATTTTTCACACTTCATTACAGATCAAACATTCTGGCAGTTTTGTCAACAGGTTATGAAATCACAAAAATTGTCGTCCGAAACCAACATAACAACAATTCTCGACTCATGGTCAGGTGAAAAAAGCAAAAACAAAAATTAACTTGATATTTCCTGGTTGGTTTTAAAAGTACTATAACACAAGTCGCTGCACTTGCCAGAATGTGATGTGCTATCCTCCACTTCTATGTTTTTGAGATTCTGCTTACATTTCATCAAATAATAATAATGTCTATACACACATTGATTGAATATTCAATATTTATTTAATCCTAAAAAATCATAGTGAGAATAGTTAATAATTATGATTTTTTTTTTAATTTCTGATCTAGTCACCCAAGAGTTTGAAAAGTGGGCCGTAACTTGAAGTTGCGAAAATGATGTTAAAACTCGAGGTTATAAGCAACCCACCAGAAGACAACTTGTTTGTTCTAAGAGACGACCTACGTAATTTGGTGTGGTAATTGGCAGCGAAAACTAGATGAGAAATAAAAAAAAATCACCCGCTGTAATGTAAGGAACGTGCAATTATTTAAATTTCTAATCTAGGTAGGCTGGTAGTTTAAAGCGTAGGTGCATATACCACACATCCGTCAATGTCAAGTAAAATGCAGAAAAATAATAAACACTTTGAAAATTGGTGTTATCAACGACAAGACTTTTATTTCAAAGCCAACCTAGATTAGAAATTTAAAAAAATCCTATATTTTAATGTAGTAATATATGTTAGATAATTACACAAATTGCTTTTTTTCATAATAATAATAAGAATAATAATATAAGAGTGATTTGCAGGTGTATTTTTGTTCTTTTTTTTTTGTCCAGCAGTGTATGTGTATCGAATAACCAAGTACAAGTATAAGTTTGAACCTTCATTCTTAAATTTGCTATATGGTTGATTGTATAGTTTCCGCGACTTGGATAAAAAATCACTTCAGAATCACCGATTCAGCAGCTTTAAGAATTTCTTGCGATTCTGGTGTTGCATTTTGATTGTGAAATTAAAAGTCCAGGGTTTCTACAAGTGATTGTATTGTTGAAGTAGGTCATGGATGTGTGCCGCCTTTTACTTTATGCAAATGTTATTAAATACCCAAGGACGCACGACAAATACCACACGGATCGGTATTACTGGTTGCCTAAATTCTTCATATCTCAAAAAAAAAAAAAAAATTAAAACTAATTCATTACAATAAAAAGAAAGGAATTTATTGTGGTTAAACGTCACACTAAACGATGAAAATGTTCACTATTTTGTTAAAGGCACATACTCACTCTCTTTTTAATTTCAAAAATCCCTGAACTTTTCAAAAAAATATGTTTTCCCATAAGAAGTGTTTTGAAATTTACTTTGGATGAACTGTTTTTAAGAATAAATTTCCAATTGTCCTCGTTGTTTGAGAATTTTTTGGTTCTAGTGATAAGTAATAATTGAATATAGTAGGCAAACGTGTTGATGTCAGTATCGTAATTAAATTGGGGAAAGTTATTGCCTTTTATTTTTGTTCAAATAATTAAGTACTTAGTCCAAGTGTAGTATTTACAGATGAAATGTGTTCCCGTTACTGTATACATTATTGTAATGTACTTCTTTCTAAATTTGGTATTTTGAACCACTGTTTTGTATGATTGCTAATTGTAATGTACAATAGCCGTATCGAGATGGCTTTGGTAAATTTTAATTATGAATAAAATTCGAAGTGTTGCTAATAATCAAGATGGATTATCCGTATTTTCTGGCTCGTATATGTTGCCTGGGTTTGACGTTTTACGAAAATAAGTATCGAAAAACATTGTAAAGTGAATAAAAAAAGCAAAGCGATGTGGCCTGACAGAAGGCGTCCAAAGGCAAAAGTTCTTTGAAGGCTCGAGTGTATTAAAGAAGTTTCCATTATAAAATTTCTCAATCAAGTTAATTAGTAATCTGTTAATTAATTAAATCCATCATCGGTAGTAATCTAAAGCTGGTACTTCAAAGTATTGCAGAACAATTTCCTATATATCGTTAATTAGACGTCGTTTGTAATTAGTGGAGGCAGCGGCTGTAGTGGCGGTGGTGGTGCTGGCGGCGGCAGCCATCGATTTCTGCAAATATCCCCCTTCATAAAACAAACTGGCCGCAGGCCTAGGTGCTTAACAACATTAAACCTGCTCCACTAAAGCATCACTGTTTAAATATCTAGTTTTTCAGCATAAAAAAGTAAGTACATAGTAAAGACCGCAGAAAGTGAAAAGTACGTACAAGGGGTGAATCCGTTGTTAGCGCCAGCAAAATTTACGGGAATACATCGATGTTTATTGTAAAATCGAGACAAAGGATAAATTTCTAATAACGAACGCTGAAGTATGACACAATTGGGGGTGATTCATCAACATTTTAATTAATACATAATTAACAACCGCAACAAAGCGATTGTCTCGCATGCCGCACACAACCCGAACGTGCACATTCTACGACGCTAATTGCAAAACCAGAGAAGCACTCTCTGTTTTCATGTGGAACTTTAATTGGACCGCCGAAATTGTCACACTTTTCAAAGAACTGTAGCCAAGACATTGGAAAATACATACTTAACGCCAGTCGGTCCGCTGAAAAATAAAAATTCAATATTTAGGTTCTGTATTTTTATGAAAGTATTCTAGGTTGTTGCACTCTTGTGAAATTATTACATACATGTGGATAACGGCCTTTTTTGGCAAATTAAACTGAAAAAAAGCTAACAGGGGACGAATTTGTTTAATTTCGTCTTATTACATTAATAAATTGTTTGTTAAAATTTTTCTTAAGCATAAAAACTTATGTGTGTGTGCAATTTATATCCCCCCTTCTTGTAAATCCAAAGACTATAATATTTGAATATTTGAAGCACTAATTGCTTCTCATGATCTATTCAACTATGCACTACTTCTTCTAGACGACTTCAACTTGCCTGAATTTGTAAACTGGTCACAGCAAACCATGAGTCCTGTTTATGTTTGTTACTTATCATCTTAGAACAGTATGATAGTGTAGTAATCATATGGGGAGAGTTTTCAATTTGGTTCTCAGTAAAACCTACTGCAATGTTTGCAAGACAATTTTCATCCTGCTCTCGAAATAACGACAATTATGGAAAAGTCTGAATATAATGTATCTATTCCAATATGGTGACATGCTTGAATACAATTTTAGGAACGCGGATTTTCAGTGTCTATATCAGGATCTAGCCCATATAAACTGGGTTTTTATTTGTATCAAAAATGATGTTGATTCTATTGTTTCTATCTTCTATACAAAATTAAAACATGGTTTTGAAAAAAATGTCCCAAGAAATTAAATCTTCAGCTTCATATCCTATCTGGTTTGCAAAGGAAATACTGTTTATAAAGCGAATATATAAAGTCTGGCTGAAATTTAAACAATCAAAAAATCAACGACATTACAATGAATTTTAAGAAACTGGAGCAAAGCTGAACATTGCTAGCTCTATAGCGTACAGGAATCACGTAAAGAAATTGAATTAAGACATCAGAACAAGTTCTAAGCGCTTTTGGAGTTTTGTTATTTCTTTAAACAAATCAACTTCTATTTTCCCTGTCATGAATTTCGATGATATCTCAAATCCCCAAGAAATTGTCAAGAACTGTGCAAATTATTTCTCCGATTCGTATCTTCTAAAAATAATATTTAACAAAATGTTGGCATGGCGTTTTTCCTTCGAAGTGGAAAATTTCCCGAATGCAACCTGTTTATCTTGCATAACAGAATATATAGCGATATTGATAATACCATCACTTTTCACCAACATGATTTTATTGCTGGAAGATCCACTTTAACTAATTTATTGGAATTCCAGTCTACAATGTGATTGGTGCTACTCTGCAATTTAGTGCAATCTTCCATGGGGTCAATACAGCGATAAATTTTTGCACGATACTTATCATTAGATAATCACAAACAGGTTGATGTCTTATACTTAAGGCCTTTGATATATAGATGATACGAAATTCATTCAAACAATGAACAATTTCGGATTTTATAATGATTTTGTTACACTTGTATGTATAGAGAGTCATATTTCAGAAATAGGTCGCTTTTTGTACAGTACAGGAGGCACAGATCGTCAAAATTTGTACAAAAATCGGGGTTACCCCAAGGCTCGGTCTTGGGACCTTCATTGTTTCTTTTTTTTCATAAATGATTTAACATCAAAGTTGCGTATCCCATATTTACTCTATGGCGACGACTTAAAAATGTATCACTGTATTGACTCTATACTCGATAGAAGATTGGACTAACTTGCAGAGTAGCATCAGTCATATTGTAGACTGGAATTCCAATAATATTCTAACATTAAACAAAGATAAATGTTACATTTTACTTTTCTCTCGAATATCTTCTGATATTATTTTTAATTAGGTATTCGCTTGAAAGTAATTACTAATTACATTACGAGAATAGAGGCTTTTAAGAACCGAAGTGTCGAATATGTCATTTCTTCATCTTATAAAACATTAGGGTTTGTGATACGAAGTGGTAAATATCTGCAGAACAGCAACAGTGTTAGCATATTATACAAATCTTTAGTTAGAGCTCGTCTTGAATACGCAAACGTATCGCTCGAAAATGTTCAAAGGAAATTTGTAAAATATCTAGTTTCTACCTTAGAAGGTGAATATCCAGTGGGGGGTTACCCAAATGACTGATTACTTCAAAGAATTCAAATTCTGTCTATCAAACAGAAAAATTTATTTTTCAATTAAATTTCTGGACCAATTGTTTAACAATTTCATCGATTCTCCTCAGATTTTGTCTAAATTTCGTCTTAAAGTACCATCATGTGATTGCCAAAAATATCACACTTTTGAAGTTGAAACAGCGAATATACGTATTACCATTCTCCTCAATACATCGCATGCTAAAAAATGATTCATCTATTAAAGAGGAGGTAGATATATTTTCGATCACGTCACGAGGTTTAAAATTAATTTTTACTGACATTGCATGAGTCAAAGTTATATCCTTTTAGGATCTATAATAAACTTTTTAGCTGTAGTATGTTAAACTTGATTCATCAGCTTCAATCTCAGTATATCAGTCGCGTTATTAAGTTGGCTTCTAACTGGGTTCTACTTACTAGCCAATTTACATAATAATAATATATAATCTTTTTTTCTTTAGCCTTGAATAGGTACTTCTGATTAACCTTATAAATGTTTGTGTTTGAGATTTAACGATTTGGGTTCAGGGCTTTTGCAATTTCTTAATCTTGAGTCTTATTCCACTGTACTTTCAAAAACTGTTAGAGTATTTTTATTCATCGTGTAAAAAATTTATTTTCAAGACTTTTCTTTTTAAACATGAAAAAACTACTTTTAGCGAAGCTTTTCGTCGCTTCGTCTAAAAATCTCACCCTTAATTTTCGCACTAAATACTGTGAACAAATATGTAAAAGAGACATTGAAAATCAGGAGAGCAATCGATTGTAAGTGGTTAATTGACATACTTTGAACTTCCCGCGCTTTTAAAAACACTTCAATAATTCGACACAGAGAGCTTGCAAAACATTTCTACTTTGTGATTGGATGACGTAAAATGGCATTTAATTTTACTGTATCGGCTTATACAAGGTGTAATTTGTACTATAGTGGGAAATACAGCTAATGAAGAAACTTGAACAAATTTTTGAAATATTTGCTGCAAGCCAGTAAGATGTATCCATCATTGAAAAATGCAGATTGTAAACAGTTGTATAAATTGTAATTATACTGCAAGAGTTCAGTGAGTTTTGCTGTGATCGGTTTGCATACTTTCATATTTAGTTGACAGGTGCAGGGGATTTTTTGGCGTACATATGCTACATAAGATTGTAATCTAGTGGATATGGTAGAACGATTTCGTTGGTTACAACTGTTAAAATAGCAATGTTTTTTTTTTCACTTTAATATAAAGCCGCAGTTTTCTCGTGGATCGAATAAGGAAGAGTTCGACGCTATCAGAACTTCTCTTTAATTTCTGTTCTAAGTTATAGCGCTTTTTGATATTGCTTTTTCGGTATAAGGATTACTTATTAACATCAATCTTCTTGGGTTTGAGTAAAATTTCCAAAGTTTCTATAGACCCGGCAATGAAAGGTCGATACTGTTTGTAAGTTCAATATTCATAAAATCTACCGATAAACAAAACAATCGAAGTTTGCCTAAGTATATAGAGTATTCGTATTCGTGTAGCAAATTCAATTTAAAATTGCTGGAAACAAATATTTAATTCGGTAATGGTATTGCATTT
This sequence comes from Zophobas morio, assembly GCF_036711695.1. Classification (NCBI taxonomy): domain Eukaryota; kingdom Metazoa; phylum Arthropoda; class Insecta; order Coleoptera; family Tenebrionidae; genus Zophobas; species Zophobas morio. The sequence continues at coordinate 14,686,546 of NW_026972122.1, forward strand.
TCTCCTCGGCCGTATTTTTAGCTTCGTCTGTAAATGTAATTTCTCACACAAACAGTTGATATGATAAAAGTTTTTCTCATTTTTCTTCTCCCACTTTAATAAAGCGCGCCCATAAAATCCAGCCTGTATTTTTAATTATTTTTCGCACGCTTTCTGTGTACTTTTGGTAGGTTACTCTAGCTAATTCCCTGTCATTGTTTCGTAGAAGATGTACGATCACGGTTTAATTAGAATATCAAAACTAATTATTTCGCCCTGTACAATAATTTGTTAGCTGCTCCGATAAAACCATCAAAGTAACTCGGCCTTACTTATAAAAGCCGGTCTCGTTTTTCGGCGAAAAATTCGGCTGTACCTTTAAGAAAATTAATTACGAAGTACACTCTGTCATTTCAGAGTGAATCCCACTTCTGACCAAAACTCTCAAAGAAGTTTATTTACAGCGCTTGAGAAGTTTGTAACATCAATTAAACAACTAATGAGCTAATTAAATGAGTATTCAGTGTAATGAATACCACGGGGATTATTATTAACTCAATACATTGCTAATTACCGTTTTCTCAGAACCAAAGAGTTATTTAATTAATGTTGGATATTTCGAGTACTTCAGATTTGAAGAGAATTTGGTTGAAACAGTAGAAAGGGAAGCTTTTAAATCGTTAATTTTGAATACGCCACACTGGTAATATATCGAGCAAACTCGTAAAAGTTTTGTAATACAAGTATGTAATGGACATGGATTTTATAAAATTGCGTCAAATACATATGTACTCACACAGTTCTTGCTTTTACAAATTCCTTATTTTAATAAATTCAGCAGGAGAACAGAATTTTCGTTATGTTTGGAAAATTGTCAATTTTCAGATTCTTTAAGATGCAAGCTTTAAAAAAAAATGTCGTAATTTATATGTAAAATATTATTAAATGTTCCTGTAGTGTCACATAAAGTCCTTTAAGAAATGGTACAGTGGCTACAAAATTGTGCATATCCTTTGGATGAATCTTAGTCACATGTACTGTTCCAAAAATTCAGGTTCTTTGGTCTTTGATTGTTTAGTAGCTGACGCATTGTCAGCTTCTGAAAAGTATTACTTAAAAGCTAAATGCATTATTGTTTTACAGAAAGGGTGTCTTCTTCTATGGACGTAGGGTAGAGAATGCATTTCTGGGTACTCTGTTGCATAATGTGATTAAATTATTTCTTCCATCAACCTCATCCAAATATAAACCGCGTGTAATGAGCAAATTACTCGGAAAATTAACTGCACTATCGATTGATAACGTTTACTTTTCGCATTATGTTTGTCGATCAAATAACACATTATTGAGCCACCATTTATTTTGTTTAGCTTTTGAGGTTGCGGCAATTCGAATGCTTATCTGTTAATTTCGATTGTGTTGGTACAAATCGGCATCGATTAGTCAAATGATTGCTATTTGAAAAGTGAGTTTTATTATGTAACTTGTAAAGGAATGCGACTGTATAAAACCTCACGACGTCGTCTTCAGCTGTTGAATGTGGTCATAGCAGATACAGGTTTTGCCGGTATTAACAATAACATCTCAAGTGGTCAAGCTAGGAAGGAAGTGGGTGTGTTGATGTGAGACGCCCTCATTCGCCACCCTGACTTGCATTTTAACGTAACAAACATGATATATATATGGTATCAGATCAACTGTGTTAAGTCATTTGCTATAACCAGCCCGGTCTGGGCTATACACGTCGGCACACGTTTCGTAATTATGATAAATGACAGAGGGCTATTGTTGATTTTATGGTTGTTATTGAATTCTCAAAATGAATCGCGATTTCAGGGGTTTAAAAGGGGCGTCATTTTTGAAACGATGTTTGAAATTAATCTTTTTTTGTCTCGTTAAAACCTAAGATTCAACGAATTTGCTAGTAGTTGGCAATGGGTACTATAGAATTTCTTAATGAAAAATGCGATTATTTTAAATTAATTATATTTTCCAACATTTCGAATATACATATTTGTTTCCTCTTCAGAGGTACATTCTTAGAAATACATTGGTTAAGTCAGTATCTAAATCAATCTTAACCAATTATTTAGCGTGCTGGCATTTTGCCAATTACAGTGATCTAAGTTGTACTGCATTTTTACCAAGTTTTATTTTCAACAAAATACGGGTAACTAAATTCAAACGGCCCTACTTTAAGTACAATTATGAAATTCGTATGTACCTTCATAAAATATCGGAAAAGAAAAGTTCCTGTATATGTGGAATGCATAACTGATTTAAAATAAATATGCTAACGTGAATGGGGACGCAGTGTCATAACATTTATTTCAAAAAAATTGCTTGTATGTTATTAGACAGAGCTTCCCTCGCGCCGGAAGTAGATCAAACAAATTTAGTTTTGTAGAATAGAAATATAGACAAAACCAGTCGCAAGAAAAAAGTAAAAATTATTTACATATTCAGATAAATAACATTCTGGATGTTCCAATGAAAAGAACTTACTTTTCTAAAACAGGGGTAGTTAAAAAATTTGTTATTATAAAAATTAATTTGAAGCGATAATCAGGTGTTACAATTATAAATACTGTGCCAAATATAAGTTGGCATCATCTAAATCAAGAGTAGTTTTTATTTACAAAGTAATTAGTTATTGTCCAGCGCTGGATGTAGATCCCGACAACCAAGCAGTAAGAAAAATTTTGGTTTTACATGTTTCAACACAAAACAATAACTGGTTCATGTTGTTTACCGTATTAAGTTTTTAGAATATAAGTATTTTTTTATTTGTTTATAAATTACAACTAAACTAGCGGTACCTTCCTAATTACCTGCAAATAGTTATAACTTTAAATCCAGCAAACTTTGTCCGGCAAGCAAAACAAGAAGTAGAAAACAAAGGGTAAATTAATGATGTAATCTATACTGATTTTTCGAGAGAGTAATTTGTTGACATTTATGACATCTTATTTGAGTGAATTGCGTGTCTTATAATCTTATAAATGTTGCAAATCCAGTGTCTTTACAGCAACTTGCGCTGTTCCTCAGGGATCCAATCTAGGGCCTTTATGGTTTGTCCCCCTTATTGATTAATTATTATTTTTATTTTATTTTTTTTATTGTTTGATATTTTCTTTTTCTTGTTATTACATTATGTATAATTAATACGCCTATTATCCTACTACATATTGGATGTTCTGTTTAGCAATTAAATTTTTTATTCATTTTATTTATTTATAACAATATCTCTCTTGACAAAAACATCGAAAAAATATAAAAATATCATTCAGGCAAGGCAATGTTTTTTCGGACAAAATTAAACCCAGTTTAGGTCTAATAATTTTGATGATCACATTTAGAGATATGATTAGGTGTTTTTTTTTGTTCGTTTCGTTTCTTTTGTATTTATATTCAAGTTATTTAGAGCAAATATGCTTTTTATGTAAATGCTTATGTCCACAATGTTGAGTGAACGATTAGTTGGCCTTGTAGGTTTCCAAATTGTTAAAACAGAAATCGTAAAATGTATTTTTGGTTTACTGTTTCTACTCCTAAATATAACGAAAGTTTGTTAAGTTCAGTTAAGTGAGACGTAGTTTATCGATCACTGGTTAATGTTGATTAATGATTATATACTAAGTTAACTGATAAATTAGTCTTTATTAGCAGTTTTAATTATTATTTAAAATACGTCCTTTATTGCAAACGGTTCATGTGGGGGTGAATATTTTTCTATCTTCATAGACATGCATGCCAGGGCATTATATTTTTTAATAAAGATTTGCAGAATAATTTTTGGAAAGACGTCACGAGTTTTAGCGGGGGATAAATATATCTCTTTTGAAGGATACAATGTAATACGAATTATAACATTAAACAAATAATAGAGAACGACGTTTGCAGTTATTATTTAATTTTAAGTTTTGAGAAAAAATAAGATTAAAAATGTGCATTAAGTGTTTTTCGTACTCCTAGAGAAGAATCAATATATTTAACACTTGCATCATAAATATATGTAGACATTTGTAGTTTAGTTCATGTACCTACCGTTATTAAATAAAATAATGCATGCCGTACATTTTCAGTTTTCCCCAATATTGTAACACAATGCTGATCGTAATAAAGTTCGTACACACTTATTATAATGTAATGTCGACAGCTATTTCTGGAGAAATGACTCTTTCAACTTGGATGATTTTGAACCTTGTTCAAGGTGGATTGCTTCCGTTTAAGTGTTTTGGACGGTTCAGCAAGTTACGACGAAAGAGGAAAACTGCATGTCGACGAATGATAAAATCTTTAACACTACCTTGAGTTTGATATCTTCAGTATGTTGTTATTGAAATCAGGTATGTAAAAACCGAACGCGTTTAAAAGTGGTTAAATAAAATGTAATTAATTTTTTACTTCCCACGCAACCGCTGGAGGAGACAATGTAATAAGGATTAATCTGCTAAATGTCTGATTTCTGGTTTTTGGCGTTTAACAGGTGATGAACTATAAAAAGATAGTTTCCCGTTTTTAGCAGGAATAATCCTATAAATTGTGGAATTGCGTTGAAATTAAGTATTGTTTTATGTAACTGTGTGTGTATTTATCCCTTTCAGAACCCATGACGTCATTAAAATATGTTTTAGGTCGTAATTGTACGCGGTTATCCAAAGGAATTGTATTAAGACTGTCAAATTATCTAAAATATCTTGGAAATCGCATAATTACATCTTGTAGATTTAAATAGAATACTAATATTAATTAATTATTGTTTTTATTTTCGAGAATAAGACATCTCCAAAAAGGCTAATATGTATAATTTTATTTTGTAGCGTGTAGCATACCTGAAAGAGGTCATTGTGTAATAAACTGCCTTTGGCATACTTTTTTAACTGTGCAACCATTAGTCCACATTAATTAATACTAATAGTAAGGTAATAAATCATAATTTTCACTGAAAGTTTTAGAAAAGACTATAGAATACTTCAAGCGTGACCGCCTAAAAAGAAGTCCACACTGTGACGTCAAGTTTTCAGGCCAAATTTTCAATTCAAAATCAACTGATGACGTCCGATTATTATGACAGCTCGACAATGATACGACGCATAAGCTACTTTAAACATTTTGATCAGCCCTGATTTATTTATGTCTCGGCTAAAATCAAAAACAAGTGGGTGTTCGTTTCAACAACTAAATACAGTCGTTTTGATAAAATTGGTTACATATTGTATTTTCCTGGCAGTGTTTCAACTAGACGTTCTAATGTTAAAATGTTACTTGCGTCCCATACATCAACATTCAACTTATCCTACAATAACGGCGTGATTTACAACACCACACTTAATCATTGTAATGACCATCGTCTGTTTATTTCTATTTTGAACGTTCATTAAATGTTGTGTTCCTGCAAGCTCAATCAACGAATTCTAAGAAAGTGTATAGATTACAAAAGGAATATAACTCTGTTTTACTTCCTGTTTAATTAATTTATATTACCATTAGATCTCCCTGGTTGGTGGTGGCATAAAAAACTGAAATTGCTTTTGGTGCGTGGTGTTGATTATTTTTATTTAACTTTTGAAATAAGTTAGTATAGAAAGCAACGGGTCTAACAAATGTTTAAAATTAATTTGTTACGAGAAGAGAATATTGTCCCAATTTCATGAAACATAGTTGGTACGTATGTAAAATTAAAGTAAACATTTTACCGCCAATTAGATTCCTTTCAATATTTTTTTCAGTAAACGTCATTTAAATTTTACAAAACAGCATTATACTCCTTTATGTGGTTTATGAATCCATTTTGATTTTTTACCCTAGGCAGTCATATATTGGCAAAAAAATTCAAATTGCACAACCACATTTGATACCAATATAAGAGCACCGGTGCAGTTTATCAAAAACAATTCACCTCATTTTTTCGAAAAGGATATAGTAATGTTGCGTCCGCCTATATTTAATAAAAATAGAATAAGAATTATCATAATAGTAGTTGCTTACCCAAAATAATATTCAGAATGTTTTGCTCCATTGTAGCTTCATTAATAATTTTAGTCACCTCTTCTGTTTTGAGGAGACAAAATCATTCTAATTCTACCGCTTCTTCTGGTTTATACGTGCTTAATGGCCGTATTCTTTCGATGAATAAGCGTAAACAAATCGAAATTAAGCATATACTGATAATTTTTCCAATTGCATTAAATATGTTTAATATTGTCGGTATCTCTGCTGCCACTACATAGCATACATCTTTACCTGTACTTTAACAAAGTCCACACATATATTTATTATAAGTTATAGGGGTTGTCATAAAAAATAATTAGATTATTTGGACATCACTTTCCTCGCCCCTGAACTGCAGACCAACTTCTTCTTTGAAACATTTGATTTGGTATTTTTTTATGATAGCCTCATAAGTTAAAAATTTATAGAAAATACAAGGCTTTTATAAATGATTCAAAGGGCGTAGTTGGCCATGGATTTCAAAAATCCCGCTTCGCTGAAATTATGCCCGTGATTATGCATCATTATGTAGCCTGTCATTTAAAGTCGTCGATTTTATTGTTTTAATGTTTTTCAAGTGCGAATTACAGTAATTCTCAACAAAACAGTCATTTTCAGAACTCTTGGTGGTTGCGTACGAAAATTTTGTTGTTGTGCTAAGAAGCGAAAACTGTGAAAATGGTTTATTCTGTTGAACAAGACACTTTCATCGTTATGTCTTATCGCAGTGGGACTTCGTAAACGAAGAGTTATTGTATTCTATAACCGCTTGTAAGCAAGAATATCTGGCCAAATATCGTGATTTAATAATTCAAGAAGCATCGTTAAAGACCCACCTTAGATATGTAATCAACAGATTTGTTCGAACTGGCAGTATCAACAAAGAGAAATTTCGTAGAAGACTTCATCTAAGGAAATTGTTGATGATTTGAGACGAGTTGAGCAGAATTGAACAATTGAGCAACGGGTCGAAAATATTGACGAAAGGATGTTACAGAACATTTTTGAAATTAAAAAAAGAGTGAACATGTGCCTTGAACATTTTCCAACATTTGCTGTGATGTTTAACCGCAATAAACTTGTTTTTATAGTAATGAATTAGTTTTATTTTTAAAAACATGAAGCGTTTAGGCAACCAGTTATACACATCTGTGTGGTCCATGTGTGATCTTTGTTATGTGTTCTTGGGCACTTAGTACGGACCTCCGTACAGTTAAATCTGAGAGGCGGCACGTTTACATGACCTACTGCGACCCTGTACTAGTCACCGTGTAATGAGGGTATTGAACTGTTATAAAATTTCGACTTTCTTGCAAAAATCTGCATGCCTAGGGCAAATTGCACATTTATAAACCACAAGTACAAGAGTATGTAATTAAAAAAAAATTTAATAGGACCTATCATGCAAAATTTCGAGGTGACATCGTCAAGTTGTTGGTGGAGATGATCAGATGAATTTTGGTAGATAAGTGTTTTATCGTCGAACATACCTAACATAGGTAACATACAATATTTGACAACAATCAGTCCGGTAGTCTCGGGGATTAGTCGTTTAATGAATATCATATTCATATTTTGGGAGTGATAAAACGTTAAGAAAACATTAAAGTAGCGGGTCCCTAGTTATTACAATATTAGAATATAGTCAACTAAGTTGATTTGTACCTCGTAAAACTAAATTGCCCCCTGTCCGTTAATGGGGCTGTAAAGTTTTACTAGGTAGAAGTTAACTGAGTTTACTACACTTCTTACGTTTCCGCTCCGGAAATAAAAAGTAATAAGGGACGGACAGTTTGCAAACCAAAAATTAATTTATTGTTCTAAACTGATTGTAAGCAAATTTAAAAAAATCCAAATAATCTCTGAAAATCAAGTTTTAATTTTAACTTTGCAATTAAAATTCAACACATTTAGATGGATATATTGTCAGTTTGTATGTAAATGTTTTTCTTAAATAACCTTAAAATAGTAATTATTAAATTTTCACAGTTGCTTAATTTTTTTTTATTGTTTCAGGTACGTTTGTTTTGTTAAGATCAAGGTTACCCGACCAGATACCAGGTGAGATTACTTGAGCGACTAAAAAAGCTAAGACGTACACTTTTTTGTATATCCAGTAATTGTTACATATAAGAAGCTTTTCCACACAAAAACCCGTCTGTGAAGCGATACGAATGTACCGAATATGCGAATCCGGGTATGTTTTGAGACCGCTCAAATATTAATTGGGTATTTTATATAAAAACAATTAAACGCAGCAAAAACCGTAATTAATCATTAAAACCGTTTTAACAGAGCTCGAGCTAATCAAGAGCAGCTTGTTAGTGAAAGGATATGTGGTCGAGATACTTTTTTCTCGATAATTGGCGTTCAGTAGAAAAAAGCGCACGATTCTAAAGCTCAGAATCACCGTTACTATTATTATCATCATCATCGTCATCTTTTTTGTTACATCTCTCTAATCTTCCTGTAATAAACCTCGTTAAACCTCGAATTATTCGATTTAATTGGTATCCAACTTTATCGGTGAATCTCGATGTCTGTTTACATCGCGGATTCTAGAATAAATTCATAAAATTTAATTGTCACGGCCACGTGGATTTTTGTCAAACGATTTGAACGGAAGAATAACTTCATTGTTGTCAAGGTAAAAGGTAAATCGTTGCTCTGTTGTAAAGGTCGATTGTTTGAAACAATTATTATTGTTGCGAGGCAAAAGCAGCGATCTAACAGCATAGTCTGCCTTAGTGAAAACCAATTAATTCCAAATGAGGAAAAAACTGAATACGATATTTCATTAAGATTCTAAAGAACATTTAGGTGTAAAGCTGGGTGTTCCTTTGCTACATAACTTGTAATTTCATAGTACTTATGACATTGCAGTTGTCATAACTAACGAGCTAAGTATTTGTGACTGTTACCATCGCCGTCTGGACAGGATTATTAATTAACCTCATCTCGGAAGCATTTATTTTTAAAATTTATGGTAAATTAGAAAGGAATAAAATTGTCAAGAGCGTTTTTATTTATTATTGGATGTTTTCATATACGTGCAAATTGATAAACCTCTGTTGTAATTGAAACTGAATTTTAACGGCCTAAAATGACTATTTTAATATGTTTAAATGTATAGCAAATCATCCATGCGTGACAACTAATCATTATCTTCCGTATTAGGGAAATAATATATCCGGTTTAAACAATATAATGTTTTAATACCGTAATAATAGCTACACCTCGAAATATTTTATGATTTCTGATAAATAAATATGGCGTGTATTTTTTATCACAAAATGTATCGTTTGATAAATGCAGTTTGTGATCATAATACCTTAGAAAATAATTTAAAGTGACCACAGATTGGTTCATATTACGGGAACTTCAAAATTGAAATTATTTTAATAAATTCCACAAGAGGTTTATTTTACTTTTAACAAGTAAGTCAAGGCAAAATTATTTTAATAAGTTTTATTAATTTTTACTTATCCCCGAGCGGCGAATGGCTACTTTCATGTTTTCTCGACGTTTCAAGATCCCATGAAAAATAGCAGGTTTCTCGTTTCCGTCTGCGTTTGCTGTCTGTCGTCTGTATCAATTTTAATTAGACAGATAATCTCCTACTGTTTGGAATATCGTGTAGATGGTAGAACGCTAACCAAAATTGGTGTGATCATCTCTCCCAACAATGTGATGACGTTATCTCCAAATTGTTCATAGTAAGTGCTATTTAAATTTTACAAAAAAACATACTCTAACACTTATGGTTTATGAATCTGGATTTTTTAGCTTAGACATTCAGATTTTTGGAAAAAAATCGGAACTATCTTTTAGAATTCAACCTTGGAACTACAAAACCGGATGCTACAAGGTCATGGTAAACATGGTACTTAAATCATTAATCAAAATTTATACGTTAATCGGCCCCCAAAAAATTGATGATAGCGTTTTAACATTTTTCTGAAATGTGCATTCATTTTTCTAAAATTATTTATCTAGGGTGACTAAAAAAAAAATATTAAGGAGATAATTCGTCTTATTGATCCAATCAAGAACGGCTCACCCCATTTTCCTCAAAAATTTAGTACTCCTATTTTAGTACTGTTATTATTATATTACACTCGACAATATCAAACATTCCAACATACGTGTAATATGCTTTTTAACCTTTGGTCTCACATTATACACTAACCTTTATTTTGATAATGTTGAGTTACATTGCTATTGATGTATTACACTAAAATTATTAGATTCTTTATTTTGCATTGAATATGTATATTTAAAAGAAACTTTCATTAATCAAATTTTAAACAATTGCTTATACAAATTCTAACCACACATAATTAAACATTGGTTGCTACCTGAAACTAAGGTATACTGTTTACAGAATATTAAAAAAAAAACGAAGGTGAAATCATGTTTTTTAATATTCCCCTTAAAAACTGATGACGTCACCACAAATTATGATGAGTAAATCTCAGCTACTCGGAGTATTGGGTAGCAGAGTTATGTAATAAGTTAAAAATTATAATATGTACATGTAAGCAATTTGGTTGTTATTGTCCTGTGGTAAACTCAGTTTCCAGTAATATTAAATAACCATTAAATTGTGTCCTAAACCAATAAATTGAGTCAATGAATGAAAACAATGATTAATTGCTAATTAAAGTAAATAATCATAATCAAAGAGTCAACGTTGACACAAAGAATAGCTTTAAATTTACAACAAATGCTCAAAGGGCTGGCCAGTTGCTTCGTAGCAGTAATGAAGGCGGTGAATAATAGCTTTCTGGAGACTTCAGTTTATTAATGCTACAGTACAGACGTCAAAATTAATTTCAGCTTCACTAAAAAATTAATGTATTGCAAAATGAAAGGTGTTATGAAAAAACTTCAGAGCAATACTTAATAAATACAACTTAAATTAAAGGAATTCAACATAAATAGATGTTATTTATGAGAACAGTACTGAAGTTTCAGCCGTTGGTTTTTTTTCCGTGTGAAAATCACATTGGAATATGTCAAAAACTTTCATCTAATATTTCCCACAGCGTGTGTTTCATAAGAGGTAAAAATTTTATAGACATCAGTTTAATCGATTTGGCTAATTGTGAAATTTATGTCGGCTGTAAAATCGATTTTATATTTCGGCCTCCATTAGCGCAGATACATACCAGAGCATTAAGTAGTTTTCTCTGAGAAAAAAGGTCGCTTTGCAGTTGGAAAGGATTATCATGTTACGATTTTATTAGAAGGGGCACCGTTACAGCCTAATGTGTCTTCGTAATATATTGGAGCTCGTCGAGAGAAAAGCAAAATGTAAATATTTGTTAATGGGTTGTGTTGTTAACGTTGCTAATGCTCTTGAATTTATTTGAAATTGCACTTTAGCGTTTGATGCATTAGGCACTTAGCGTTGTCTATATTTAATTCAGTAGTTTTTCAGTCGGTCCACTTAATATAAGTAAAAGCCATTCGACCATTTGGATTTGGCAAAGAAATCTGATTCAATTTGAATCAATTAACTCGGGGAGTATTTGCCAAAATATTTAAGTGGATAAAATTGTAAATATACAATAAATTGGCCATCGTGGGCGCAATACGCAATGGAATGACGACCTCTGGAGAGCAACCGAAATCAATAGTGATGATTGTAACTTACAACAACTTATGTCGTCTATATAACAATATACGATACTAATTTGAACAACAGTTGTTTTGTTACTTACTTGGATTTATTGGTAATTCTATATTTTATGTGCTCATAAAACAGTTTTATACACATCCAATTCATTCTTGGATGTTTTCCTTTAAACGCGACGTTCGCCAATTAAAGCCGAAGCGGCCCATAAAATCGCCAACTATCCTTTTCATAAATTCTAATCCATTAGAAGTACAAAATCTGTCTTCGAAAATCCGGCGAAACATCTTATTACATGTGCAATAACAATTTTGGAAAACGTGCCTTCCCTATTGTTAGAAGATAAAGTGATCTGTATCTTAATTTGTTCGGTCTTTCATCAGCAGCAATGTTTGCCCTGAGTGGCAAAACACTTTACTCTTCTAACCACTTAACTTTTTGTACAAGGAAAAAAACAAATACCTCCATTAAGATATAAAAACGATATTGCGGCACATTTACACATGTAGTTTTGTTGTGGCATGATTACAATTAGTGGACACTCCATTATGTTTGTCTCTTTGTGTAACTCAGTTGGAAACATGTGCTGTCGTAAATATTTGTCGAAAGTGCATTTAGAGGTTTGGATCTAATTCGTGTGCTCATTGTACACAAAGGAATTGCAAGTGTAGCCAACGCCAATGATCTTCCGAATGAGCACTAGGTGCACGCGCAGGAAATTATCCCCGCAACATCGGACATTTCAACACACTGTCGACACATTTCAACAGTTACGCTGTCGTTCTCGAATGCCTTTCTAAAGCGGCTTGAGTTGGCATCATAGCAGATATACTATAATTGTTTTCTCAAAAACTAGTGGTAGGTATTTGTTAGTTTCTATTTTGTGCCAATTCTTTTTTCAAAACATATCTTTTTATTTATGATTGATTTTTATAAAACAAAAAATACAGTTTGTTCCAAAATACATTACTAAGTAGATAGTTTTCCTTTTTGTTTGTATTATGTGACAAGCATGTGGACGTAGAAGGTATAGCATTTATTATTAGTAGGATAAATCGATTTTCCAAGAAAATGTACAAAAATTAAAATATCTATATATGGAAAGTCTGCACATCAAAAAGTTTTAGTCTAGATCGGTCGACAGAGTCAAACGGTCTAGGGACAAATCGGTCAAGTTAAAATAACTGAGGCCGCACAATTCCGTGCACACCAATCAGGTGCATCGGTCTAGTTTCCTTTCCATCGATATTCTAAAACTGACCGATTCACGACAATACCGAATCTAGCTCTGACCAATTTAGCACATTTGAACAATTCTCATTTGACCCAAAGCAATTCCATGCGAATATTTTTTATAATTCTACGTTTTACCGGATTATATTTTATGGGAAAATTTTCTGTGCAATACACATTTTGACAAACAAAGTTTTGCATAAAATTTGTATAGTTGTTTTTATTTTCGTTCAACTTGCGATTAAACTTTCTCTTGCCAAATAAAATCTAAGATATTAGACATTCGGTGTACCAGTTTTGAAATTTATAGTAATAAATAATAGTTTAAAAAACTAAAAAAACACGCTTTTATTGCTAATCGAATGTAAAACTAGAAAATAATTTTTAATGACAGAGTTTAATATTACAGTAGTAGAAGATCAAACAATCAATCATAATAAATCACCTCAAATTAAAATTATAATAAAATTTAAGTTATTAACAGAATAATTCAATTCAGAGTAAAAAGCGTGGGGTGCTTGATATTTTAAATATTACAATCATCATATTGGCAACTATCTATGAGAGGATAGTTATGAACCGCAGTAAAATGCACCCCACGCTTTTTACTCTGAATTGAATTATTCTGTTAATAACTTAAATTTTATTATAATTTTAATTTGAGGTGATTTATTATGATTGATTGTTTGATCTTCTACTACTGTAATATTAAACTCTGTCATTAAAAATTATTTTCTAGTTTTTAGTTCGATTAGCAATAAAAGCGTGTTTTTTTAGTTTTTTAAACTATTATTTATTTTTCATTTTTTAGTCTGCGACAAATTCATAAATTGGGGAATTAATTACTTATTTAGATTTTTCTAGAAAGAACCACTCAGTGGTCTCCGTATGATCGATCAACGGGAATTAGTTCGAAATCAATCGCCCTCACGGACCAACGGGACACAATTCATCATTGTGGTTAGTTTTACCCCCCAAATAGTTAATTTTCCTCCATGTTTGTATTTCTGAATCAAAATTTGTTATCTTTATTTAAGTTGGTGAGAATTCATGATTAGATATGTTTTAATTATAATTAATTCCTTCTTTACCGACTGTAAAACCAAAGCTATGCAGAAATTGTCCTTGAAACAGAAATAATCGGTATAGATCGGTATAATCGACACGGAGAGAGATAACCGTGGTATATACTGACACAATTAAGATGCGATCAGCCATTTTTGCACACGTTTAGTTAATTAAAAGTCCGTTCTTGTTTTTTTCATTTAATATCCGTTATTTGTATTTTAATCAAGACTATAATTACAACGAAGAGTAAACCAGATACTACAGGCATGCGCAGATCGCGCGCTAGCTTTATCTCTTTTACTCCACTACACAGGATCATAAAAGAATTTATAAATCCTGGCGGTCCTAATAAGGATAATGGGAAACTGTTATCAAATTATTGCATTGTCATCGATCCTTGAGACGTGTGCAAAGTTTCAAGATGATCAGACTTTTAGAAACCGATGAAAATTAAGCTCAAAGATTCCGTTACATACATACATACATAGATACATACAACCCAAGCTAATAAAAGCGTGATAAAAATAACAATAGGTCTCATCTTATCAGACAGAACTTCCTTCGCTTTTGAAGTGCGACCGAAGAAATCGATTTCTTAAAAAAAAAAATAGATAATACCTATCACAGTGCAAGAAAAAAATGTGGAGAAAACATGAAAGTAGCCATCCGCCAGATGGATCATATCTATTACAATACTTTCCTAGCTTACGATCGAGAAATAATAAGACTAAACTGCCTTTATCTACCGGGATCATATATTTCATTGAACGTACATATATAATAAACATTCGATGGGTATAATTGAAAGAAACATTATTATTGCAGATAATTTACGGACAAGAGTGGATACTTAATTTGACACAAGTAACAACATTTTTGGTGTTGTGTATTCTCTGGTTGGAGCACAGATACATCCAGCATATAAGAAATACTTATATAATTTAACTTGATAGCATTAATTTTACTTCGTATTTACTTTTCTTAAGATAGAAAGTTTATAATAGGAAACAGTTAGATTGTTGGAATAGAGTATATCTAACCCTAGTTTCTAACACTGTCAAGTAAAAATTCTTATAGTAAAATGCTTTTACTGCTATTATACTAGGGTTTATTTTCGACACTGTAGAATTACACAAGCAGAATCTATTGTACAGTATGTTGTTCTAAAAGACATCGAGTAGAACCGCTCGAGTGTTTCGCCTTCAAGAGCTATAAATGCGTAAGTTTCTGTACATTTTTGTTTTATGGAAAAGCTGAAAAAGTTGGCCGAGGTTTTAAGCAAGCAATTAAGCAAATAAAATCGGGGGCGGCGTCTTGAAGGAAACGGTCGCGTCGAGAGCAATAACGTGGGTTTTGTGTGCGACAAAGCAAATTTAATTAGAGAACGCGCACCTTTCGGGTAGAAATATCTGACGATGAATGTAATTTCTAAGGTTGGTGGCGGTGCTTCGGAGTTCGGACAACGTCCGGTTCCGGAGATCAAAAGGCGGCCCCAGTAATTAAATACACTATAGAGCATTAAATTATCCACGGCGGCGCGGACATTGTTCAGACTGTACACAATCAGCGTGGACATCACATATGCACAAAGCATTCCTGACTTAATGAAAGCCCATTAGGTAAAACGTTTCAGAGTTTCAGCGCCGCTCCCCGGCCGCCCCCGGCCCCCAGAGCCGCTGAAACAACATGTGAAATATGTATTTCTGCAATAGCCATTTGCTAATGTCAGGATAAAACATTAAATAGCATTTTAGTCGGCGCTAATGGATCACTTGAAATAACTTATTATCACTTCTATCGCTGAAATTCGACGATTTTAGCGAACGGCTCTATAGAGAACGCATTAAAAACGTATGCAAAACGTTACAGTCGGGACCGGTGCTCTCGACGTCCGGTCCAATCCAATTTTCCAGACCAATTTTCTACGGATCGGAAAAATTAATTAACAACATTTTTAAACAACACCAAAACCTGAACTGCATTTGCTTCGTCAACCTTTTGTCGACTCTTTACATACGCGCCCGCCGAAAACTAGTGACGATTCTGTGTTTTTTCAATTTCAGCTCTTTTAATCGACCAATTATCTGGTGCATGATGAAGTGCATTTCGTGAGAGATGTGACAGTTCTCATCACTTACACGACAGATTGGTTTCAATTAAACTAGCAAGTCCGGTTTCAGTTTCCGATATCGACAGGGAGATGCCGTAAAATCATACTAATCGCTACTAATTACTTGGCAAATTACTATAATTTTGCACAGACTCGGGAATTTTAGAATTTGGCCAATTAAAATTAATGATTTAGATTCGATTACTCCGCAGCAGCGTATTTTAATCATTTAACTGCAATTTTACACGTTTTATTCGGCAATTATCTCTAAAATGTATTTTACTGGAAAAAATGTTATTAACAAATATTTCATTATAATTGTATCAACTCTTACTAATTACCTACTTATTATTTAACCTGAATTATAAATATTCTTAGAAAATTTACTTTGCAGCATCTATTTTTCACGATGTGTCATCTGAATCGTGGTTGAAGTACGAATTTAAAAACTTCGCTAATTTAAGTTGTCAGCCATCCACAATTAGGTATAGCGGACATTAAAAAAAATGTTTGCTTTGGAGTTGGCTACGCTTTGCTTAACGTTTCCTATATATTTAACGCTTTATGTTTTCCTTTTGGGATGTAATAGTTAGTAATAGTTTTTGAATTGAGTTAAATGGCAATTTATGTAATTGTTGCACAATCAAAAATTTTCCACTTAAAAATGAAGAAGTTTTTAACCATTTAAAAAGTCACTATTTTATTTTCTTAATTTTTTATGCGATAGAGTTAACATAATGTTCTTGTTGGTCAATTAAATTCTATTTTTCCGTGTTTGAGATTAGAAAAGGGAGAAAAATACTTAACACAATTAAATTTAATTAAAAGTAAGCGATGTATGATTGCTGTTACCGGGGTCAATACAGATTTGACTACTATATGTATATTAAGATGAAATCAAAAATACGATCAATCGTAATTTTTTTCTAATTTTGATTTGCCATAAATGTAATATTGTACAATGAAAAAGATAACTTTAGAAACGTCCATAGAGAATTTTCGCTCTTAGAACCTTCAGCGTTGTTCAGCGAGTTTCTCATGAATCGGAACTATATATTGTACAATGAGTATTGATTTTTTAATGCAATGCTTTATTTTAAAAGCAACGCTGACATCGAATGCAGCGCAGATTATGCAATAAAACATTTCAACATTTGTCCTGATAAGATAGGGATGAATTTATCCATATTTATGGCATTTTTCTTCGGAAGGATTGTAAAATAAATGGACGCATTTTCAGGTTGGCAATAAAGTAGATAAAATTTAATTAAAAGTAAATAACTGTCGAGACCTAATGAATTGGACCGGTTAATTTAAAGCGATTTTTTTTTGTTTGAGGCTCTTCTCTAATCAATGACGGACTGCCGGCCGAGTTAAAGAAGCTTTTAGCGCGTGTTTTGATCTACAAACAACTTTTGTAAACGAGCAGACCTAAAGAGTTTAAGTAGTTATACAAATACACTTAAATGCTTTTTCCAAAATGTTTAAAAGCTTTTAATGGCGCGCGATTTACGAGGAGAGATGAATATTTTCACAATTTAGTTCGTTAATAGCAGAAAGTTGTAAGTAGTGCAAATTGGCGGTCATGAAATTCAGATTTTAAAAACTTGGCCATTTACAAAATAATCCAATTTCACCAGGCCTGGCTCCGGAGATTTCTTAAGCCAGCTATCTAAACAGCAAGTTATAAAGCATTTCCGCTATAATATTGGGTATTATATAACCATATATTGCCAGACATTAATACTTAAAGTTCTGCGGTATATTCAAGTAAGGCTAATTAAAATGAGAGAGAGAACAACAGTCGAGATTTAATTAGAGTTCCTTGTGCTCCAGCATCTATCATTTTGAGGCAATTGCCACCATCAAGTACTCTAAGACATAGTAAAGCATACTTTTAACAAAATAACTTCATAAATAAATTTTATTACTGTCTAAATTACAGTCGTTCTGTATGAAAAGGTCGTAAAATAAGGTTGTACA
The DNA here is from genome assembly GCF_036711695.1 of Zophobas morio. Taxonomy (NCBI): domain Eukaryota; kingdom Metazoa; phylum Arthropoda; class Insecta; order Coleoptera; family Tenebrionidae; genus Zophobas; species Zophobas morio. The sequence continues at coordinate 14,704,551 of NW_026972122.1, forward strand.
GGTATTTCTTAATTTCGCTCCAAACATTTAGACCTTAATTAAAGAACATCGTCCTTGACAAAAGTTCATTGTTTAACAAAATTTCAAAAATTGGATCCTTTTTCGCTCGGCGTTTCGACTTGTTAAATTAATAGCGAAGAATGAACTTTTCCGTTTTAATAAACGCTTTCTTTTACGCGATAATCGTTCAAATTATGGAAATTTTAGTGTGTCTATAAATTACTAAAAAATGCAAACGAGAAACTAATTAGAGAAATCATGTACCTTTAATTTAAGGGGAAATAATAAATTAATTCGTACACATCGTCCATCATTATTGTGTTTTCTTAAGCGAAGCAATTTGTTAGACGTTCTTTACGGCGCTTTTATTTAAATCGTGGGTATATAACGTATCATATAAAAGACTACCAGCTCTTCAACGCCTCCTTAAAAACATTTAACGATAGCTAAGAGCTCTTAAAGAGTAGCGACATGAAAGATCACGACATTGTTTTTATTGTTTTGCCAAATGTTTTAGACGCGATTGCCGCATGTGTAGCTAAAAATGGCATTAAAAAGGAGTAACACGTGTTTTATGATGAATTATGACATCCATTATAGTACTACGTTGAAGGTACCGAATTTATTAATGTGATTATTTAAGGTCTTCAATTTATTTATGTAGCGTGAGTTATGGCTTCCAAAATAGAATATCTAACATGTCGTAACTTCTATATTGGTTAGACTTTTTATAAGCTTGGTATTTATTTTTCATCTTGTGTAATGAGCTATAAGGATTATATTTAGACTTTATTGACTGTTAATTCGCCACTCGGACATTTAAGATCAACATTTCAACCACATTGTGACACTGTTTTTTAGCGAGCAGGTTAGTCTAAATTTTCATGCTAAGAATGTGTGTAATTATTCCATATAATAGCTTGTTCTTAACTATATTTTATTTGTAAAATTGTAACTACAAGCTGAGAAAAATACATGAAGTGCGTTTGTTTTGGGATTGCTCATGAACTTCAGTTTTATATTTATCACTTTTTTAGTCATTATTATGTCCTTTGAGTTTAATTCCAACGCCAGCTGTATGTAGCGATGTTCTGATCATGTTGTATAATGTTATAATCACGGCTAAAAACAGTTTCTAATATTAAAACACTGCAATTAATTAAAATAATTTGGAACTGGCTCCAAAAGGATACTTTTAGTAAAATTATGGAAAGAATAATTTTGGAAACCTTGTAATTTGTTTAGGGTATCTACGTGTCTACGTTTGTTTCAAAGCTAGTTTTTTTTTTAATGTTGTACACATATATTACAAGTTTCTTTTTTTCCACTGTGCTATCATGTCACGTAATAATAGGTAACTATTACAACATATTCATTCTTTCTTCTGTTATTTGGCAGCTTTGACATTTTTGGAAAACAAATCCATACAGACACCATAATTTGACAATTTATTACACATCTGCGGTGGGCAAAAAAAGTTAGTAGTAACTGAACCATTTCAGTTTTAAGTGCCACAGATTTCATTACTTTCTAAACATTTCATTGTTTTCTTAAGTTTTATGAATTTCTTTTTATTATCAACAGTCTCTATGACAGACCAAATTAAGAAATTAACAATGATTGTCACATTTATCAACACACAAATTTCATGTGGGAAGTGAAAGTGAGAAATACATAAATATACTTTGGCATCTACAACCGTTGTGAGATGAGCTTTTTACATTTTTAGGGGACCTTATTTGTTCTACTCGTATAGAGTTTTTATAAATGATTCTAAGGGTGTAGTTGGCCATGGATTTAAAAAAATTCCACCTCACTGAAATTATGCCTCATTATTACAGTTCTCACTTGTCATTAACGTTTGTAACCTTAACCTGTCATTTAAAGTCATCGTTTTTATTGTTCTAAGGTTTCAAGTGTGAGTTACAGCAATTCTTGTTGATCCAAGCTTAAAACAACGAAACAGTTGTTTTCAGAACACTCAGTGCTTGCATACGAAAATTTTGTTTTGTGCTATGAAGCGAGGAACAACACACTTTCATTGTTATTTATCTCTTTATTATTATTATATGACATTCGTAAACGGAGGGTGGCTCTATTCTGTAACCACTTGGAAGCAAGAATATCTGGTCAAATACCTTTATTTGCAAATTCAAGAAAGGCTCATATCAGAGATGTAATCAACAGATTTGTTCGAACTGACTGAGGAAGTTGTTGATGATTTGAGACGACGCGAGCAGAATCCGCAAACATCTTTGACAAGATTGTCTCAGCAGTCAGGAGTTCCTGTTGCAACTTGAAATTGAACATTGGGTCCTAAGCATTGACGAAAGGATGTTACAGAACATTTTTGACACTAAAAACCTAGTGAACATGCGCCTTGAACAAAGTAGTGAACATTTTCAACATTTACTGTGATGTTTAACCACAGTAAATTTGTTTCTTGTTATTGTATTGAATTAGTTTTATTTTTTAATAAGATGCGAAGAATTTCGGCAAAAAGTTATACAGATGCGTGTGGTATTTGTCGTGAGTCCTTGGGCATTTAGTAAAGTCTATGTAAAGTGCTAGGCGGCACGTTTCCATGACTTACTTCGACCTTATAATCATTTATAGAAACCCTGTAGTTTATTCAAAAGAGTTTTGTATACCAAGCTTTGTTCGCGGAATGTCTCTAATCATAGTGATGATAGACCAATTAAATTTGAATTGACGACCCTTTTTATAATATTAAAATTCGAATAAAATGAAGTTACCACGAAAATTTAATGTTTATCTCCTTTAAACGTCGGTCTCCCGTTTCCGTCTGCCTGTCGTTTTGGAGATTTTAACTATAAGACAAATAATCTTGAAATTAATTACTGTGAAATTTTAGATGAGCTGTGTTATAGAGTAAACCTGACCTAAATTATGCCGTAGGTACATTTAAAAAGAGTACAGAATTCAGAAAATAAAACTGCAAAAATCTGTAAAAAATATGTAAATAGGATGGCATTAAAAGAACCACAGTTGAATAGTGCAGACAAAAACAGATGAACACCATATATTAATTTTTCAAATTAAATCGTACTTCATTTAAAACAATTTAATTTGACGTATCATATAATGCTGTTCTTGAAAAAATAAGGTAGATACGGGCCTGGACTTTTTTTAAACACATGTATATATAAGTAAAGAATAAATAATATACGGATATTTTTAATCTAACTAACACAGGTTATCGTAGAAAAATGAATGTTTAGTATGAAATTCTTAATTTTTTTGTATCCAAACTTATGAACTTTTTCCAAATCTTTAAAATTTACTTTTTTATTATTCTGTTGTTCTAGTGAACAGGTACAACGCCCACCCGAGTGACAGAATGTTCGCTTTGCATATTGAACGACCCCAAGTTCTCACGACATCTTCACTTTTTATATTGTTTCTAAAACTGTTCGTTTAGTTTCCCCGAAATTTTTAGAATAAATTTGATAGTTTCATATTATACTTCTACATAGTACTAACTTACGATAGTCTACTTCTACTGAGGACATCTATATCTCGAAATTCGTTAATTATTGTTTTCTTTGCGGTTAGTAACATATTTTAGAAGCCATGTCGATATACTTGCGGTTATGTTTTTGTTGTACTAAAACGTAAATAAAAACACTTGCACTTAAGGTAATGTCTAATAATAATAGTACCAAAGACCTCCGTAAAATGCTAACGACATGGTGAGAGCCTTTCTTTCAAAAGGCAGTTCTCTTTTTTATTTGAAATGTTCTGGTATTCTAGTGATAACTTTGTCGGCATTTCTTGCAACCACCCGTGAGCGTATCATAAAATTTGGTAATAAGATTTAAGAGGAGTACTAGTTCTGGTAGTCTTGATCTAGAAGAAAACGTTTGGCTTCTAGGTTTGCCAGGCGGTTCTCCACTGTGATGAACATAACTATTTCAAAATTGATTCAAAAAAGAACACTGTTTTCACGACAAAAAACATATAACCAGTTGTTAGAACTTAGCTCATAACTAAAAAGTAGAAGCAAAAAATTGCATAGTGTGTAGTGCACCAAATATAGCCGTCCTTCGACGCTAACTAAAACGGTATGTTATGACGACAAAATTATCGTTTTAAGCCAAGTACTATGCGTAAACAAAATACGTTGCTGTTCGGATATATTAAAATTCGATCGTTTAACATAATTCAACAGTGACGCTTTTGTTATGTAACACTGCTATTACTGAACTCCCTAGGGGGCGCCGTTGCTCTTTTGAAATGTTGTCACTTACAATGACTAAAAATTAGCATTTCCTGAGTTGTTATCACCTTTGCAGCTTATATGCGATACATAAAGTGTCATACAAAAAGGACTCGATGTTATCAAATCACTAGGTTGTAAATCATTGAACGGAAGAGATAAACTACAAAATCTTCTGATTAAACGATAAAAATGTGAGTGGTTTTTATGTTTGATGCATGTTTGGAGCTGGCTTAATTTTAGTATAAATATTTTACAAATGAATGTAAATTTGAAGTTTCGGACGTTATTAATTTGTACTGGAATAGCTATCACCTCTAGAGAAATTTTAACGTGCCAATAAACGCCAAATTTTCTGACACAGAGGAATATTTATGAAATATTTATAGCTAAAATTCGGCATTTGCTTTCTGTAATAACGCCATCACGTCAGATATTTATGGGTGTGGGCTAATTTTTAATTAATGTTGGCTAAATAGGCATGTGGCTGGGATTACGGTTGGTGATCGATGATTTATGTAAAGGTATTGGGATGTTTGCGATAGTAGTAGATGGATAATAAGAGAAGAATTTAATCGAGAATGCGGCCGTACTATGAGTACGAAATTGATAAAATAAATCATCCCGTATGGAGGATGGAAGACAGTTTATGAAGCAGCCTCTCCTTAATTATTAATTAAAACGAGAAACTAATTATGAGCCTGCGTAATAGATTATAAATGGAGTATCGGCCTCGTTTACGGAGCCCGTAAATATACATAAAGCGCCTCATTATAACATTTATTGGGCTTGAGCTGTCAGAAAGTTGGATAAACACAAAGTCAGAATTGCTGCCTTGTACTTTAGTTTCATAAGGATGCTTTGACTTTATTCAGCGAATCTCGTTGCGGTTAGATATTTAATTAGCTACAGGATAATTAGATACAGGTTTAATTAGAACTTTTGATGAACGAGCATTTTATTATGTCATCTCTGGAATTATGCTGGGTTTCATTATGTCAAAACTTATTTTTAAAAGTATTGTCTAATTAGTACGTGCCCTCCAATTATCCCGAATGGCTTGCTTTTCTCTCGACTTTGTGCGCTCCGATTTAAAAATCGCGACTGGTAATTTCCTGAATCCAGTTTATTCCATTAAACGCATTTCAACCCTTTACCAGATAAAATTTCAGCGCTTACTCACCTCAGTTTGGGCTTGGGCTTAAAAATGGGAGTGTATGGGATCCGATCAATTGTCGGGTGGACCGCATCTGATTCGCATCCGCGTCTCTCCTAATTAGTATCTCGCTTATTAACGGCGTTTCCCACCGACGAACCCAGCCAGAAGATACCATCAGGGGTCTGAGAGGACTCCCCCTTCGTCGGCTTCGTTAGCGGATTCCTTCATCTCTCCAACCCCGCATTTAGTTAACTCCGGTTGCGGAAATGTGTATGTTCCAAAAATGCCTTTCTGTATCGTTAATGAAGGCATGCAATTATTATGGATGTAGGCGCTGTAAACATGACGAGAATAAAGAAGCAATCAACGCTCAGATACATTATACCCAGCAACATTATATTGTTCAATTATTAATTTTAACTGTTCGACACTCAAAACTAAGGGGAACAGCTAATGCCAACTTGAAGACATGATTATTGATCAGGTTTAGACCATTTTAAACTTCTGTTTTGTTATTATGCAAGATCTTTCTAAATTTCTGGGATATGTCGTCTAAATCTTTTATTTATTCTCATTAAAATAATAATGTAAGCTTTCAGGATTTTGCATTGTTATAGTGCAGCAACGGATTTTTCAGGTAGTTTATTTAATTTAGAAACTGGTAGTTGATCGGATGCAACACGATGTAGTGTTGATAATGGTAGAAAATACAGTCTCAGAAAACGAGAATCCTTACCGATCTGCATTTAGTGAAAATGAGGTTATGTTTAGGATTTTTTTGGACCGACTTAATACTTGTGTTCAGGTTCTTATCATCCGTATCAAAATAATAAATCAAATGATGATGTGTAGAATTTTCTTGTTACCTTTACGTTGCTTTTCTCGATTTTGTTATTACTTTTTGTGTAACAGATTGTTTTGCCTTTAACGATAGTTCGGGGACTGACTAATGAGAGTTCTGTGTCACATCAGTACCTAATACTCAAGTTACTTGATCATACTTACTTTATTTGGTATGATAGTTAGAAAATTTGTTACACCTTGAAAAGTACATATATCTAGGGACCTTGGCACAAGGTACCTACTGCTCATTGCACAAGTCATCTTTATCATCTTCTTCTAGCTTAAGTTATAGTAGTATTTGAAGCTAGTGATCGTTGAAACTGGACCAAAAACGGATGTAGCAAGGAGAAAAGGTGTAGAATTGTATGGCAAGAACGAATACTCTGCTGCAGTAGAAGACCCCAACAAGATGTTTTTAGCAGTGCTAATATATAAATTTGTCAATGGTCAAATTGATTGCCCAGATTTTTTGGGTAGAATATTCTTTAATGTAAGTGCAAGATTACTTTTGTCGAGATACATAGAAACATTTATTTTACCGACGCCAAGAACAAATTTGCTCATGTGTTCACCACTTTACAGAATGTGCAGTATAGGTAACTGGGTTAATAAGCAGCTAGATGTATTTACTACGAATAAAATAAAAATAAAAGCTTTGAAATTTAACGATATCTGAATTAAAGAGAAAATATGTTATATAATTGGGGGTGACCCTGTTAAATACATAAACAATAATAATAATAGTAATAATACTCATATATAAAATTTTCATTTGTGTGTATTATCATATTGGCTTATTTTATTTAAAAGTGTCACAGTCAAACATATAATATTACTTAGGCACGTGAAATATGTTTTAAAGCCTTTAGTTAATGGCCACCTCTAAGTACACAATAGCTTTAACTTACGTGCAGTATGTCTTATTAATTAATGACATATGTCCTATGCAGGTAGTAGACAAAGTGATTACATCTACCACTATTCACTGCAATAGGCTGTAATTGTACATACGTAGGTTGATTATGTTTTATACTTGAAATATTTTCTCACTAATTTCGTGTAGCCGTAGGTTTTCGCTTTTTACGCATCTTAATTGAAAATGGGTGTTGGTATAGGTTACGTTACTCCTGTCGTCATGCATCCTGCATCTACCTACGTATACTATAAATTTATGGTTCTATAAAATTTACAGTTCCGGGTTTTATGTTCTTAAATTAATTATCTAGAAAACAAGACGAAATTTATAACATTATATGAACGACACTGGTGTTTGCTAAGTTGTGTGATTAAATTAAAATTCAGATATTTTGACGAAATTATGTTGTTCTGTTTAAAATTAATTAACTGAGGATATATGTATATGACGAGATTTTTACTCCAATTAAAGTTGTGGTGTCGCATAAGCCTGATAAAATTACGATAAAAATCTGTGTTGAATGTGTTAAATGTGAGAAAATATTAACGTGTTCAGTTGTTATATTCTACAGCACATTCAGGTTTGATTTTAGAACGATAACTCTGTGTAGGAGTTTGAGATATTTGTACAGTCAAACCCTAACAGTATAGATTATGTCAATCGTGTGAAATTTACAACAATACTATAAGAATTAAGAAGTGTGACGAGAATTGAAAAGGCGCCTGAAATTTTAATATCTTCAGCTACTGCAACACAGGTGACATGCAGTTTAGAATGATTTTATATTATATATTATTTTTATTTGTGTGCTACTAAAACTGCCAAAATTGGTCTCTACAAAAACTGCATTTATGGAAGTTTGTGTTGAGGTGTAGAAAGATTAAACAATCAAAAAACATTTTTGTATAATGTAACTACATAGTTGTGAAGTGACTTAATATTAAAGTACGCAAACTATTTTTTGCGTACTCATTGTACTTACAACCCAAAATTAAACACATTGAGCCCCAGGTTCATCAAACCATAAACTACAGTCTCGGTTGAAGCTTACCGATTGTCCAATGCTGGACAGGACCGCATCAACTCTTCAGTTTAATGAATTTAAGTTATGTGCCAGAATATTACCTTATTCTTTGTGTCTGTATGTTGGTAGGTCGTTGGCTTTTAACATGATGAAATAATTTTATCTCAACTCTCTTAACTGAGTGAATTTCTGGATGAGTTCCTATTTTCCTGAATACAACTCTGAAATTTACGCTATGATGGATCGAGGAAGATACCTACCGGAAAGGTTGTTAGACCATTGTGAATAAAAATAGTGTTTTCAGTACATTTGTTTCTATATTTGAACAAATCAATGTTGACATATAATACTGTCATCCGTATCTTTAAAATATTTGCTTTTTTGGATTAATTCAAGTATTTCCACTGAGATAAACTTTGTTTTGTATAATTTAGAACTTTTTAAACTTTTTAACCAAAATCTGCATGTGTTAGGTTAAAAGGAAGGCAGATTAATGAGCCATAGAAATACAGATATTTTATTTTAGACATTTTAAATATAGCGTTTACTGAGCAAACTTTCGCCATAACGGCATCACTTTTTGGTAGGGATGAAGATAAATTTTTTTTTTGCTTTTACGATCTATATGATATTCTTAAAATATACCTAAAATTTGACAGCAATTTGTGCAGTAATTAAAAAAATCACCGGCAGATAACTGGATGACGGAAACGTGTCACCGATTTTTCATATTCTAGAAGTAAATATATTTTAAATTCAAATTATTATTATTCCTAAATAGAGCTCTAAGTAGTTGACTGAAACAAACTCACCATCGTCTGTTAAAATGTGATAATTGAAGTTTAAGTGTACAATAGTAGTTCAGTGTTAAACGTTAAGTGTAGTTTTAAAACTTGAACTAGCCGACACTGTGTAATAGAGCGTCGTGCTAATATGCGTTATTTGAATTTTGTACCTTGGCCGGTAACTTTTAAGTTAACTGGTGCTCTGTTGGTTAGCTCGACTCACAGGTAACGGTTACTTTAGGTCATTTGACCAACATTACATTTTATTTTAATTAACTACTTATTTCTTTACAAATTTATAAAATCAGCTGTGAAAAATTAATTAAAATAATTAATGGTTTCTGCAGAAATATTGCCACAAAATACTGGAATCATGACGTTCCAGTTAACCTTTTGATATTCGAGTCCCAAGCGAACGTATAATGTAGAACGAACGCCATAAGAAATACAGTCACTGAATGGGCCTCAGTGGCGTTTTCATGTTTTAGGTATAGATTAAGTGGCTTTTAATTTGTTAAAACAGGTCCGTAAAACATCTTCAGTTAACATGGGAGTTACGTGATGATTATAAACCGCCATGAAAGCTCACAGCAGATGAATTTGTTTTTGAAAATGCATGAAGTTGTGCAAAGAGTCGATTGGAACTATTTGGGATGGATAGGACGGCAATATTCACACATTAAAAACAAATAGGATCGGTTGGGAGAACGGCCAATATAAGCGGTCGGATGGTTTGGCTTAGACATTCCGGAATGCGAACAATTTCGATTAAAGTCTTGTAGAACACGTTATCCACAAGAAATCCTAGGCCACCTATATTATCAGTCGAGCGTCCGAGCAAATCTCGCCCAATTACTACTGCACGTATCTCCATGTAAGGGGTAGTAAAGGACGGTAACGAGACTACAAACTACCTTTACTGTGACAAGTCGCCGATTGATGATGCGTTTAAGAGCTCTAGTGTCGCTAATAGGACAGATATCGAATTTGTGTGTCGGTCTGCATCACTTACTGTGTCACATATACGCCAATCTCAAGCTGCATCAAGACCTTGCTGATAGCAAACGGCGATAACGTAAAACTTCTTTAACTCCATTGGAGAGTGAGAATAAATTCATATTGATCAACTGAAACGACCAAGATACTAAGACATGTTCGTGGAGGGACTCAGTGTGGAGACTTGAAACCTCCGTCAGAGCTTATCTATTAAAAATTTGACCAAGCGATTAGACCTAGATCTAGCAGAAAACCTCATGTACTGGTTTGTAGTCGGATGCTGTAGCGAATGTGAAACATCTGCATTGTTTAAGTAATTCAATGCCATTGTATAGTTGTAGATTGTGCTTCTGAATTACGTCTACAAAAAGATTACGTATACGGAATAGAACAATATGTTTGTGGTGCAGAAGTAAATTTTGCACGGAAATCTATTGAATCTCATAATATAGGAAAAATTATGTCGCAGTCATGTTTGGTAAGGTTCCAGCAACCATTGTTCTGATAGTATTAGTATATGAGGGTATATATTGTAAACTGTCTTGTACTTACTTGTTCCTGTTGTAACAGGAACATAGCTATTTGATTCCTTTTATGTACTTTCCAGAACCCAAACTAAAGAAAAACCGATAGTCGTCTTATTATTATTATTATTATTGTTATTATTAATTACATCAAACAAACGTTACCCACATCTCCCAACTGTGTATGGGCTTTACATCAAAAAAGACAAACGTAATATTTAAATAAAAATATTATATTAATGTAATTGCATTGGAAGGAATAGCGCATTGATTAGATTTTACTTAACTTATGTTAGTCGTTATTGGGTTTCTTACACTGCTAATTATGCCCTCATGGTGTGTATTTCCTGTCCACCTGTCGTAAGACTTTATGGAATGAACATTTTCATAATCTGTGATTTAGTAAAGTTCAGCTTTCAGTGCCAGTTTTCACCATCTGCGTCGGGTGACGACCACTTCTTTGCTAGAGTTATTCGCAATATTCTAGTTTCTTACAAGTAAGTCTGGACGATACTGTTAGTCTTTCAGATGCTTCTTTTATTTGTATTGTTTTTTTTTTTTAAATCTTTTGTAGTGTTAAATTTATCTCATGTGAAGTCCACTTGCTGCGATCGCAAATTAAATTTTTAATACTTCCAGCTGAAAAATTTTTCTTCGTATTGTAAGCTACATCTTTCAAGAGTACTGGCCGTTTACTTTGTTTGGGTACTTTTCTATTTTACAAAAGTCAATGCACTTTGATGTCAAAGTGTTAAAACAAAATTGACAACAAAATATGCCTAAGATTTACCGTGTTAAAATTGACATTTCTAGAGAATTGATGCAAAACGTGTTTAAAATATTCGGCTATTGCATAGAGAACATCCGTAGGAAAACAACTGTCGGGCTCTTTTATTGAATTTCTTTGTTTGTGCTTTTGATCTAAAATTGACGTTTAGTGTCAAATTATTAAAACCAAAGAGTTAACCATTTTACTTAAAACAGTTATGATATATGTCAAAGATACTATACAATTCAGTACAGGCATCATATTTTTTGTCAGTTCTTAAAACTTTTACTTTTAAAAACTTTAATGAAACGAAAGAATGCATCTCGTAGTTATACATGTGGCATTGGTGTGACCAGCCGGTGTAGAATTAGAAGCTGCTGAAATTTTCACTTACTTCACAATCTGCGTAATAATAAATTCGAGAATTTTTGTCTTCAAGGGCTACAAAATTGTCTACATCGAAATTTTAAGAAATTTTGTAGTTGTTGTTGATAATTCCGTCCGGAAGGAGCAGACGCTGAAAATTTGTAGAAATAGGTAAATTTTCAACAAAAACTGAGAATATTTATTTATTAAAAAAATTAATAATGTGTTCCATCACCGTGCACTCTAATGCACTCAGCTACCCTCCTAGGCATGCTGGAAATCATATGATCGATTGCGTCGTGAGGCAACGTGCAACATGTCCCAGGCCATCTGCAATTGTGAATAAAATTCATATAACATGTTGGGAGGATGAGCTAGACATCGCAGTCTTTTATCCATTATGTCCCAGACATGTTCGATTGAACTTAAATCAGGTGACCGTGGCGGTCAGCGCAAAAGATTGGCATTATTTTCCGTCATCCTAACTCCACTGTAGTCTGGTAGTAGCTTTATGTTGTCGTTTCAGAGGAAAACGAAAATAAGGACGATACGAGTGTAATCCAAATGATCGGATTCGGCGATAAATCGTACTTATCGAGATTCTAGGGCCAGTTCACTCCAACAGCTCGGATGGTTCTGCTGGGTCCTATAGAACACTTTGTCCTAGGAGCCGATCTTCCCGTTCCTGTGTTGCTCTAGGACGACCACTACCTCTATGCCGAGCTTCTAGATCTTCTTCCTGCCAGTCTCTATAAATCCGTCTTATTGTGACATGTCTACCAATTTCATCAAAACTTAATCCTGCCTGACGCATAGTCACAGTTCGTCCTCGCTGAAAAGGCTTAAATTGATGAAAATTTTCACTTCGAACTCGTGGCATTTTTCATATCACTGACAATTTGAATAAACCAAAAAAAATACCAAGCTAATGCAATAAACAAAGTATTATAATAAAAATCGGCACCAAATAGTTACAGAAATAGGATCACCTTCAAAATTTAAACAGTTGTTTGACTTAATGCTTTGCGTAGTTTTATACAGTTTCAGCGTTGCAAGTCTGCTCCTTCGGGGTGGTACATTTGTTTTTTTGAAACGCAGTGTATATAGTGTATATATCGAAAGAAATAAACGCATGCAATTTTGTCGGTGTCAAATAGGGACGTCGTATTTTTAGAAATTGCAACAATCTAATTGGCTTGAGTTTAAAGAAATATTATTATTATTTAATACGCCGTATTGACTATTTTTTGGTATCATAATTTCTAGTACCTATATGTATATGCATTTTTGGTGCTGTGTGAATCGGGCCAACTTGTTACTATAGAATTAGGGAGTTCTTCCTCTGATTGTTGTTTAGTTTCTATGGACAGTCACCGCTACTGAGAGTTTTTGAAAGCGCAACTGTTATGCACCGAATTCCAAGTGTGTTAGGCGGTGAGATCTACCGCAAATATTTAAAATTTAATTAAGGATATGGTATGGAATTTGCATAGGGGAGTTATTGCCTATTGTCATTAAGTTTTGGCCTCGCCAAATCTCATGTTTATAAAGCGCGAACAAGCAACGATTAATAATTCCATGCATAAATGCATGCAATTTTTACACATTAACTCGTTTATGGAAGAAGCACTGCGTGACAAAGCCTTTGTCTTACTCTTTCTAACGCATGAAGTGAATAATTATGGATATTATATAGCAAATTGGGCCGAAAATTCATGTAAAAAATAAGAAAATACGGCCCAGACTATCCAAATTATGGATAATAAGCGATTAAATTATAACGTAAATATCAGGTTCGAGTCCAGGTGCCAGAGGCCATCTAGTTGGCCTTGAGTCGTACAAATGAATACGGCATTTTATAGTTGAATTTGTTAGGAATGCAACGAGGGACATAACCTATAAATATACTGAGAATTATTGATTGCCCAAGGAGAAATGAGTTATTCCCACCGCAGCCAGTGACATTCATGACGACTTCATAAGTCCATTCGCAATGATAATCTCTTTTATTAAATTTTTTCCATGAAGATAATGATGGTGCGGCGACATGGAAGTGCTCGGAAATAAAGAAAAAAATTCCATTAAACCATTTAAATCGAGTCCGGTTGTACGAGAGCTGAAGACAATGCTATACTGCCCACAACGAAAGTAAGCTCGTGTTATCCGGAGGGATCGCGATGTCTTATTTTCATACCAGTTCATCTTCCCACACGCTGTGCTATATCTATTTTATCACTCAACATATCTCTATTCACTTATAATTGGGGATAATTTCCTATTGTGTGAACGTATCAAGATCTGACGGTCGGAATAGCACAATAACATGTTAGCTCGTAAAAACTCCATCAAAATATTTGATTTGCCTAACCAACGACGTTTATAAGAAACACATCAATGCTTGTGCGCTTGTAACTACACGTGATTATTATAAATCAAGAAAATCTACAGTACGCTTTATCAATCTTCACACATCTTGGCTACAAAGCCACAGTTACACATGGTTAGGGTTCGGAGCTATTTATATTGCTTATTGAAGTGGGTTATTGCCAACAATGCTGATCAGAAGAGTATTAACGGAATTCGAGTGCACATATACATTATTTACGATCACTGTTCGACTCCATGCTGATGTTGGCCAAATGGAGCGCTTTAAAATTTAGAAAGTTCAGCACGTACATGTCTATCTACCTTTTAGTGACTAACGATCGTTCTGAAATTAATTGCCGAAGATTAAATTTTACATTTGATACGAACCACTCCATAAAAATGTCAGAAACGTACCGCAGCTGATATGCATAGAACCCAACTCATAAAATTTTTCTTTATTTCAAAAGATGACATGTGCCCGGTACTATCTGTTCGTAGGCATTTTATCATTCAAAATGAACAAGTGAGAGTTTCAACATCTTGAGTTGACGCAAGATTGGAACGTTGATGGCAGCCTCTTAATTCTTCTTTGCATTTGGAAAGTCATTTTATATTTTATTATCAGCTCTGCATTCGACATTGAAACCAGTTATGGTAGTAGGCAAATTAATAAATTGTGAATGTTAATAGATTTCGCAATCTTTATTCAAATGCTGTTTGTTGCCCCTTATGTCAAGATTTTAATTTGTGATCTATGATTTAATAAGCACTAGTTGTGTTTCAATAGTGTCGCGACTTTCCTGCTATTGTTTTTATTAATATTCGAATTTTATTGTTACGTTATTTAATAATCGTCATACATTAAAAATAACAATTTATGTTGTTATATTTCAAATTTCAATAATCGACTTTTTAAGTTCTTTTGAATTCGAAGTAATCGAATCTATCGGGCGATTCGCTGCGTTTATGGTTTCTCGACGCTTCACGACCCGTAGAATACGAAAACATAGGGCTCTCGTTTTCGTCTGTCTGTTGGCCGTCTGCGTCTGTATCGATTTTTATTAGGCACATAATCTTCTAAACTACCGGTACCTACGATTGTTATCAAAATTCGTACTTATTTAATAAAATAACATACTTCTCTGTGTTGAGTTTTTACTTTCGACATCCAGATTTTTGAAAAAAAAAACCAAAAATTGTATAACAGCACTTTACAATTTAAACTTCTGAAACCTTGCAAACATTTTAAGGTTATCGGAAACTTGGTAGATCTTTCATCAAAATTTAACCGTCTACGTCCCCCGTAGAAATTGATGACGTCATCTCAAAAGTTTGCTTTTTTTATATAAAATGTGCAAAATATGATGATATTCTTGTGATTTACTATTATATTGATATTTTTTAGACTTGCTTGTACAGCTGGCTCAAAAAAATTAATGAATGAGTCAGGTTATTTTATTGATTAAAATCAGAAATGCTTACTCTGTTTTCTCGAAAATTTGAAAAGGCGATAATGTTATTATTAATGTTACACTATACCTCGCCAAATTGATACGTGTTCTTGCCAAAATGTTGATGATCACAAAATTTTATAAGAGAAAACTCAATTGAAACATGTGCGTAACATGCTTCTTTACATTTATTTTAGCATTACACACATATCTTTATTATTATTACCTTATAGGGGTTCTGATAAAAATAAAATTCGCAAAACCAGTTTTATAATTTTTCAAAGGATTGGATACGTTTTATTGTACTTCAGGGGCGAGGGAAGTTCTGTCGAAATAACCTTCGATCAATTTTTTTTTTGTTAAGCGTTGATGAGAAAAAAAGATGGCTACAAAAAATTATTTTATGATGGATTCCATAAATTACATGAACGGTTATATTAAAAGAAGGCAGTATTTATAAAAATAGCTGTTTTAATTTGCATCTTCTTAATTTTGTTACGTTAAAGATTTTGCAATTTTACACCCTCACTAAGAGCTGCACCCTAAGGCACTTGCTTCATTTATTATTCTCTGAAGCCGGCCCTGCCCACCTAGTATATATATTTCTAAAGGCTGTAAATTAGCGACGTCGACTTACGCAGAGTTTATTTCTCAACATAGATATACATAAATAGAGAATCTGCAAAATATCATGAATATTGCAAACCTAATTGAAGCGATTGAAGTTTAATCTAAAGTAAAGATTATTTGTTTTAAGTGGAAGTGTTTTTGTGATTATGGATTTTTAAAATGATTTGGTACTTCCTACGCATCGCTTAACCTAACAGTCTAATACGTTAAACACCAATAACAGCAGTGTGCAACTGTGACATCAAACGTCAAATTTCAAATTAAAGTTGACAAGCCGTCAATAGTACCAACTTACAAACAAAATGCATACTAGATGTCAAACATTAATGAAAGTCCTGAATAATACTTTAAAACAAGATTTGGAAGTAAATATGATTTGAAAATATTTTTCAAAATTGCTTTCAAATCTGTGGTATATATGTACATCGACTATTATTGTTCAAACAAACATTCCAATTTTCGGATTTTAGATAGAGAAAGCAGTAGTTTTATTTAAAAACGAAAATCGTCTTTATGTCTGATAAAATCGGAAGTACTAAGGTTATTTTGTAGAACAGTTTAAGTGAAATATTCCAGATAATGATAAATAACTTTTTAAATGAAGATTGTACGTAATTGTAATTTAACCATGTTTTTGTAAATGTAGTTGATTTAGTCGTTATTTTAAAAGTTTATTGGTCCCTTTGTACACTGTATTAGATCTAAGTTGTAAGGAAAAAGTCCTCTTGTAGGCCATGAAACTTATTTTTCAAATAATGATGTTGGTAATACCTAGACGCTCTTTTTCCAGTTTGACAGTTACGGTCAAATAACTATCAAAAAGGTAGCAACTTGCTTCAATGCCAACCTAATTATTTTAGAAATAAATTTCATGGTTTAATAGAGGATTTTTTTTTCAATCATGTGGTATTTAAACTCTAAAAAATCAATAGACCTTTCAAATCAAACCAAAACGCGTGTAAT
Source organism: Zophobas morio (assembly GCF_036711695.1). Lineage (NCBI taxonomy): Eukaryota > Metazoa > Arthropoda > Insecta > Coleoptera > Tenebrionidae > Zophobas > Zophobas morio. The sequence continues at coordinate 14,721,584 of NW_026972122.1, forward strand.
AATATTCTGTTCTTCGCTTTATTAAACCACAATTCAACAAGCATGTTATGCCTATGTTTCAAGTACTAGGGACAAATATATTGTGATAGGTACTGTGTAATATTATAACAACTCCACTATGTTGTCAGAATTTTAAAAAGAAATAAGATCAGTTGTTCTTGGATTCAATTATCGTAATACGTTGCTCGATATATTAATTTTTTGAGTGACCCTGTAGAAGCAATTCAAAAAAACATCAATGCCACAAACCTCAAGTTCATGTATTTTGCGTATTTGAGAGGTCATTTATCTAAATTTATTTATGTGTTATTTGTTAATTTATTTATTTATTTATTTATTTATTTATTTATTTATTTATTTATTCATCTATTTATTTCTTTATTTGGGTATCACGTCATCAAGTTTTTGAAGATGATACATGGATAAATTTTGATTAGTAATTTACCATGTTTATGAAGGGTAAAACGTTTACATGATTTTAGCAGTTGGTTTTCTTATTTCTAAATTGAATTGTAAAATGCTGGTATACATTTTTGATTTTTTATCAAAAAGTCTGAGTATCTCTAAGATACAGAGCAGATTGATAAAAACTACAAATATATATGTATATAATTATATATTGTTATATATTGCACAAGTTATTCCTTTATTTTGTTTTGCTCATTAAATCATTTATCCAAACAAATCCAACATCTTGTATACTTACACCAGAAAAAAACATGAAAATTAAGAAATCGAATAACAAATTATGTATATCTAAATTTGGTGTCAAAAGTTGCATTTGGTTGTAATAAATGTAAAAAATTCTTTTGTAGAATATGTTGCTTTTTTACCATGGGGTGTAGAAGTTACTTTTTTTCTCTACAGAAGACACAAAGAAAAATTCTTTTTTGAAAAACAAAATTACCTGAAAAACTGTTGTACACAAACATTTTTTGATAAAATTTATTCGTTTCGTTGCTGACTTTATCTAGATTAGACATTATGTATTTTTTTGTATTTGATCTGTCAGATTTTGGCTTTGTTTATTAGGCTGCGACATAGAACATGGATCTGATAACATGAAAAAAATAAACTTCCGTTTATTAAATTGGTGTAAGAATAATATTATGCCCATTATAGGTACAATTTTTACATCTCAATTTTTGTGAATACGTGACTGTATTTAAATCAATCACGTCTTTAACAAGTCAGTGAAAAAGTGTCGTCAATATATCAAAATAATTGCGGTAATTAACACAAAATTTGTTTGATAAATAGTTGTCACGTTCTAGTGGGCACAGCATCCAAAATTTCAGCTCAAGTACAGCATTTTGTGAATGTAAGCCATTTATTCCTGTCACTGGCATACCATCATCGTAACCTTCTCAACCGCGACGTCAAAATATGTGAGCAAAGTGATAAACAATCAGCGGGAATATAGCGCATGAAACGAGTTCAATCAATCAGACATTATGGTGTCCAAGTTTTTCTGCCACATTATACATTTTTTCTGCTTATTTATAAAGACATCGAGAAACGCGTGACAATATTTCACTTATGAAGGTTTTTGTTTTGGAAGCGACTTGTTTAACGTGTTAATCTTGGCTTGGCCGTCGTCTTGCGTCCACATCGTCTATCCCGTCATGATTTTGCGTTTCTTTCCTCTCGTTCCGTTTGTCTCCGATTCCGACCACCTGTTCGTCTTTTTCACAGCTGCTTTTGAAGTCAATTCATTTGTAATTGTTCGGAGCGATAGTGTGCTGCTGCAACAACTGAATTAAATATTCAGTGAAAGTGATGTTAGCTAATAGGGTATTGATTGAATAAGTTTCGTCATTAGTAACGAATGAGCCTCGCGTGGGAGTTACAAAGGTAAAGAAGTAATTATAATTGATAATGACAACTGACTTTTTCGGTGTGTAAATTTAATCGAGCTTGTGATTGACCACATTGTGTTTCGGTATGGACCCGTTTGAAGAGCGCAAAGAGTTGCTGATGCTCTATTGGAAATTCTGCGAGAATTATCGAGTGATGTTTTCATACAATCGATATTGAATAAAGTGGAATATTATTTTTTCATCAAGACCGCCAAGCCCCGATATGGGCAACGCATAATATAGGCCAGTATATTGCAATTTCCTCTCGCCCCTCCGTAGTGGATCCCGCAATATTGGAAAAGAGGGACGCCAGAGATGGATAGCTTTCTGTACTGTTTATGCGCTTCGACCAAGAACACCAGACGTTAGAACGGAAAAGAAATTGGAAATTGAGCCGGACATAGGTAAGGGGTTCCAGAATTTAATTCAGTTGGGAAAAATTCTGACCCTTTTCGCACTGACGGAATATTGCACACGGTCCGCTTAATAAAAGAAATTAAATTTCATCCGTCAACATATTCTATGTAAATTTACTGATGCATTGACTCGGCACGTAACATCGCCAAATCGCGTGGTTCCGTTAATGATCATCCATGCGCGTATTCTTCGAAAAACAAGTTTGGTTATGGGACGAGGTTTTCTCATTAGACAGGTTGACGGCAGAAAATCGTAAGACACAAATTTCACTCGTTACCTACTTATCGACTCGAGAACTGTGCTGTCTTTTGCAACACTGTACGAAATCTGTGCATATACAGGAAGTTTTCTCTCGAATATTAAAATAACTCGTACAAGTTTTCTGAAAGTTTTTCAGTTTCCTTTATATAAAATTATACCGAGTGTCTCAGTTTACCTAACCCACTGTAATGCTAGTAGTTTTGAACAAATATTTTGATATTTGGTACCGTTACTTCACAGAAAAACTGTTTAAAAACAGTGTAGTTACTACAAAATTATAGTGATTTCTGGAAATTACACATTTTTTACCAGTATACTGGTAAAAAACACACTGCTGCATTAGTATGTTTTTTAAATGTTTTAAACAGGATATTTTATCTCTTTTTAGTAATGTAACATTTCAAGAAGATGTTAAATGCGTGATGAAAAAATATCCTTACAACTCGTAACAATATACCCTGTTCCATTTGAAAAAACAAAGTTGATATCATTTACAGTAAAAATCAGTACAGATATAGTGTCAGCAATATATTGTTTTTATATCAGTAAATTGTTCCACATTTCAAACATTTCAATATCTGAGAGATTATAATACAACAGGTAGACAAATTTTGGACAAATGAAAAAATTAAAAAAATATTCTAGAGTGAAGTGTAGTAAAATTGCAGCAGTCAATAACTTAACGAACATCCTGCTGGAACTCACGGTTACGACTCATGACCTTAACTGCCGCTGTACACAAAAAATATTAATCCGAGAGGCCACCGGAAATTTTTGTTAATAAATGTTATATATAATATGTTTAATGCTATAAAATATTTTTAAGTGCCATATTTAATGGTTTTTGTTTTTTTTTTAATTTTTAATTTGTGGCATAATATTTGTGCCACGGGGCCTAAGTAACACTTTTTTTCGCTTTGACGCCATGTGGCACCTGGTTTGTGCCTAAGCAATTGTCTCAACTCGCATCGGAAATGCAAGTCTTTACTTGTTTTTCTCTGCACTGGAAAATACAGGAATTTGTGTGGTGTGCTACGATAAAATTGTAGAAGAAATGTGGCGCAAGGTAGTCATGAATAAAACGACAAGATCTACTTGGGTGTGTAGAGGATGTGAAAAACATTTTTGTGTTCAATGCTTTTTTATACGTCATTCAGTGTCTTTAAAATTATGTGTTTAAGATATTAAAGTCAACTGTAAAACATTAAAATACATACGTTTCAATTTGTAGTCAGTTAATAAAAAAAAGTACTATTTTACAATTTTTTAAATAAAATATTGATAAATTTCGCAGGCCAAAATGTGTTTCAAGTCTGCTGGGCAAGCTACGTACGGTCCCATTGACTACAACGGTAGTCGCGGCACAGACTGTGAGCCACGAATCCTGAATGCATTGCACTCGATGCGGCACAACAGTAGTGCCACGCGGCGTAATGCAATTTTTCGTCGTGGCATAGCCCCTGGACCACACGGCAGTTAACGTGTTAAAAATCTTTTCAGTCAACAACATTATAAACGAGGGAAGATTTTTGTTATTCGCCTGGATTGGAAGAAAACGAAGTTTAGACAAAAGAAAATTTATTTCCTCGATATGTTCCTTCAACTGCTATACTTATTCCAACGTTTCTGCACTAAGGAGATCTCTTCAAAAAAATACTGTTGGTACCTCCGCAAAATAATTATGTTTATGTAAGTTTTTTCATGAGAATTTTGAAGTCTTTTTAAGACAGTTCTAAGGCTATCACTATCAGATTTTGGATTACCAACCCCAATGAAATTGTTTCGCCTGGAATTTGTCTGATATACAGCAATCGTTCTTTCATTGATAATTTTTGCATCATTATCCTTCTTAGTCAAAAGTGTTTCAAATTTAGATCACCCATTTCGCAGTATTCAAACTGCTACCAAAACTACTAAATCTCACAATTCTAACTCCACTTACTCAGAATACTTTTAAATGTTAAAACTACTTACCGTTTAATATTCATTGCGATTTATCACTGTTTTCGTACTTGGGAAGATCACATAAAAATCTCCCCTCGTACATAGCTGCAAGACAAAATCAAATCAAGATGAGTTTGGGACGCACCATTTATGCTCACCCAATGTTTATAACGACATGACTATATCCAAAATGTTGCGGATCACCAATTCCTAAAACATCAAGTTTGGACAAAAGGGTCAGTAATTATACATATAATTAAAGGCTTTAGAAATATCTATCTGTACATTTTCAGGTTACATTAAGTTTGAAGATAACGTACGTTCACATTTCGGGAAGCGACGTAGGTTCGTAACATATTTACTTCTGACAAAACCATGTTCTTGTATTAATACATTCTGTGCGGCAGCAAAAATTGCTTCACTAACAAATGGAATGATAAGGAGAGCTCGTTTTCAAAATGGGCCTCACGTATACTGTTTTCTAAATGTAGGTACAAAAGAATAGTATATTATACGCCAAGGTATTGGAGACAATCATTATAGACCGAACGCAGATTAGACCCGAGACGCGAAGCGTTGAGCGTTATAAGCAGAGTTAGGCAAAGCCGAAGTGGTGAGCAATTAACCAGACAAATATTAAAAACGACGGCGCGACGTCAGGCGATAAATTTGGCTGGCCGACTGTGCAGTCTCAACCACGTCTCAACCTTAGTGGCGTTTGATGCTAATCACGGTTTATCTAATCAAGATTATCACGAAGATTGAGATGTTGAACAGTCATTTTTAATTTTTAAAGCATTTTAACATCTAGGAGAACTCGCATAACTGAGGAAAACTTAGAAAAAGTAGTAGGTAATTGTTATTAAGAACTTCAGAAGTTGTAGGCCACGACTGCATTAGCGCTGGTGATCGGACGGCAATGAGCATCACTTCCGCAATGCCGAAGTCTGGTTATGAGCGTGAAATCTATAATGGTCTTCATCACCGTGTACTATTTTTTCACTAGTAGCGCACTACAAAACACAAATTTGAAAAATTTTCAATTTATTAAAAGTAACAAAACAGCAATGACGTCACCCAACTAGGTTTTGATGTTTTCCGTCATTATTTTTTGACGTTTGAAAAGTTGGTTTGGAATGAGTTTGCAATTTTAAATGCTCAATTAATTAATGTAATTTTTTTTAAGGAAATATGTCAGGAAATGAACTATGTACCCCTCCCGAGGTGCCGTTGTGGCAATTAGCACTTTTATATTCTTCGTGAAAATAGTTTCAAAAACCTGGTAATAATGGCCAAATTTCGTTTGTTAAGCATTACATAACCTCAATCTTTATTATAGACCTTGGTCAAATTTAATTATCATTATTGCCTTTGGTACAGAAAAAACGAATTTACTGCTCACAGACAAGCCTGATAATGGTGCATTTCTACGCTACTAGTGAAAAAGGAATGTTAAAGATTGAGTAAATATGAAATATATGTAGTTGCAAGGGGACACGATCAAGACAGCTAGATTTAATTATTATTTAGATTCTTCACTTCTCCACAGATGATTCTACTGGTAAAGCTTATATTATCGAAATCCAAGGTATACTCGCACCCATGGACTGAACTTTATAGATGTATGTTTGACCATTACAGTTTTGTTTCGACAAATTTGGAACCAATTATTCATCCACAATAGGATTAATCAAAGTCAAATTATTACCGAAATTTCTAATTTTTGGCTCAGTATTTGCATTATCTGTTTCCATTAGTTTAAAGAACTGTCGATCGACTCGCCAGAGATTTTTATCGTATTAAAAGAAAAATATATCACTTACGTTATTAACATTAACTACATTTGATTCATAACTCGTTAATGTGGTTAAGTTCTTTTAACAGTTTTGTATCGTGCCATCGTTCTAAAAAAGCCACAACCAATATATATATTCGATAAATCTCTTCCTGATGACTTGTTCACATTATAAGTATTACTAATTTGGCGGATCTTAGTCAGTTTGTCATGAGAATTTGATTTCTAATAGTCAAGCCGATCTGATTTACACCGACTTTGTTAAGCCATTTGGCCGCATTGATTTATCAGTAAAATATCAAAAAGTTTATTCTAAATATGTAGTACCTAAGTCGGGAGTTCCGCAAGGCTCTAACTTGGGTCCCCTACTGTTTTACCTATTTATCAGTGATTTACCTGCAGCTATTAAATCTCAAAAACTTCTTTCTTCGAAGGATCTGAAAATTTTTCAACAAATAAATAACATAGAGAATTGTCTTATCTTATAAAATGATTTAATCTCTCTTTATAATTGGTCTAGAGCTAACCTGTTGTATTTAAATATCACCAAGTGCTTGATTATGACCTTTACAAGGAAAATTAACCATACTCTATACACCTATAACATTAATAATGTAGTAGCTCGTGAGGGATTGGTGAAGGACCTGAGTTTTTCTAACCACATTGATACTATAGTAAGGTCAGTTATTCAAACCTTAGGCTTTATTATATATAGGAACTGTAAACATTTTAATAGTACGGAATGTGTATAAATTTTATATACGTACTGTATGTATATTAGCCGTACCTATTGAATCATTACAAAGACATTTCCTGAAGTATTTTTTAAATACGAGTTTTATCCACCACGTGGCTATAGTCTAACAATACTTTTGAGTGATTTTTAGTATTTATCCTGGGGATATCGGGATGCAATTCTACAAACATTTTATTTAAACAAGCGAAGAACTAATATGCTCACAAGATCTCCAATTAACATATTATGTAAAAACTCGAATTTGTACTGCAGCAATATAGATTTGTTTGTCGATAGTTTTAGTATTATTAAACGGCTTCTGTGTAATAACTTCGGTAGTTGAATAATTCAAGTTCTATTTAGGATCCACCACCACTGACTCAGAAATGACCGGCATTTAGGCAAGATTTATATAATTACGGGTAGTAAGACCTAGTAATGATATGCATTGATTAGATTAATAAAAAACTTTTGAGATTCTAGGATTACAGCATACAAGTTAGTTTGCGATTATTCTCTAATCTCACCCCATCCCTAAAAGCCTAGCGTAACCACTGATCATTTATCTATTATTGTTAGTTATATTTTATCTCAATTTTTATTGTATATAGTATCATTTATTTGTGCTTTTATAGTTCTTGCCGTTCTGTTATTTATGTGTACTTTTATATACTTAATCTATATAGCGCCAATTAATAAAATCTAATTTTAGTCTAAAATATTTTTTTTCCTGTTGGAAAATAAACTATTACTTTTATTACTATATTCGATATTGTTTTCAGTTTGAACTTAACAGTATCCACCATTATTAATTATAGGCTGTGTAATTGCATTAAGCATAAAAAATTTACTCATTTAAGATATTTAAAAACTGAAGCTTTTTCTGGTAGAATTTTTACGCAAACTTTATGAAGTAGAATATGCAATATAAAATCTATTAAAACTTTTCGGCTTACGTTTGCTCAGAGAATAAGCTGGTAAAATTTCAGTATTTAATATGATACACCCTGTATATACACGTATAATTTCATGAAATTATATAATGTTTTAAATATGTTGCTTTTGATATTCATGATACTTCTAATCATTTAGAATATATACAATAAGGGGCAATTTTTTTGGAACGATGGAATTATTAAGGCAGAATTGAGGGATGATGATGCTATTTCATTTTATTGTTTTATGAGGGTCAGTGTTAAGTGTTCTTCTTATCATGTGTGTTCAATTTCTTACATAAAATATTTTCGTCCCGGTGGTACAAACCTCGTACACATTCTGTTCTGTTTTGTGAATTAGACGCCAGTGCACTTACTAATTGACCATTACACGAAAAACAAAGAGTGAACCGTCACGCGTATCTACTTGTGATCTTTTTTGTGTAAACTTGTAATGAATCCTGAAGCTAAAAGCACCGAAGTAATTCGGATGTCTGTAAGCTGCGTGCAGTGAAACTAATAACTAAGACATTTTTTCCAAATTGAAACAAACACAATTTCATGCTTTGGTACTGTTGGGTTAATTAGATTGAGGTATAATTTTACGGGGCGGCGATCCGCCTCGTTTTTTCGGCCAGGATCTGCAGAGTTAGCTGGTGCTAATTGTAAATAATTGGCATCAAAAAGAACAATAAACACATCCGAACGACGTGAAATATCTGATTTGTCGACTTGCTCAGGCAAACGGACAAAAATGCTCTAGTCATCGGTTTTAATTCGTATTAACATTTTAAATTAAATCTCGTTTTGTTTGCAGAAAGTCGGACCGGAGACTAGAGAACAGTTCCTTCACTCCGCTATCATCGCGCATATTTTGCCGGGGTATTATTAACAAAACATGTAAAGTTAATTGCTGGTTAATGTAATAAGAAACTCGTTTCGTGATTGTGATTTTGCGGTTCACGTTCGGATGGCTTCGTCTTTGTCGGCGGATGAAATCCGGAGATATTCCGGGACGTGTATACGTGCGACATGGATGAATGGTCAAGCCTTGTCTTGAATCAGAAACGTTTAATTGCTGAGCATAATATCGTTGCCGTGGCGTAAATATATAACGTGATGAACTCCTCGACTGTACCATTAACTCAGCCGCAAACTCCGCCTATTATAAACAGATAATTGCAACATTTAGTTTTCGTTTTGTCTCGGAACTGTGTTTGCCGCACAACACTTCGTAGATAACAGCGGGCTTGTAACACCACGGAGTTTGCTTGGGGAGCCTGCTGATAATGTCTTTTATTTCAACGGGATTGTCGACGAGCGTTCCTGTCGTCAGTGACAACTCCGAGTAGTTGAATTGCCTCGACTAATTGTTTATTCAATTTTTTTTGGTTACCTCATTTTAATATTTCGACATTGTTGTCACATTCAAGTGTCAATAGGTATAATTTAAAAAATAATTTGTTTCCTTATCATTCCCATACTTGTATGTATGTACAAAATAATGAAATACATGTACGTACAAAACCAAACTTATCGAGAAATCTGTTCTAACGCGAAGAGATCAATAAAAATCAAAATTCATTGTTAGGAAAGCTACAGTCGTAACAAAAAAGATGATAATTCTGGTGCAAAATGACAACACCGATTGTTGGCTTGCTGTGTAAGCTGGAACTTGTTGAAATCGGTGGAGTTTATGTCTCATTTTGTCGGTCACTTGCAAGTGTTGACGCTTATACAACTGAAGATAGTTGTAGCCGTATTAGAATACCCAACGATCCTTGTAATTGTCTAGGATACAAGTTTGATCTGCTTGCTTATTTGCTTTTTCAACAACCAACTGAAGAAACATTCTTCGAAAGTAGATTAATAGTCGGAACATTCAGTGTGCGGTGACCCTTGATTCCCTCCAGCTTATTAGGTAACGTTTATTTTGTTCTTCTAGTTAACAGTACCGTACCAGACAAAATTTACATCTCACTATATTATTTATCTATCACTTTACATTTTCATCTTACGGACTTTTGTTAAAAGGTTTTATATTCTATCCTTCGAGAGTAGAAATCAAAACATAACTCACAATGTGTTGAAATTGGGTTGGTCAATGAAGGTCGAGAAACATTTTTGCTTTTCAGGATTTTTTTTAGTTTTTGGATTTGGGGACAAAAAAATTGTAATTGCTTGAAATTCGAGTTATGAAGTAATTTTTCACGGAAACATATATTTTTAACCCTAGATTCTTTGTAATTTCATTATACAAGCTTCAAGCTGTATGATAGACATCCTTTTTTCAAACTCTCATCGCCTCGCTCACGACAAAAAGTCATGAACTGTTTCCAAACGTATCACTGAAGTCGTATTTCACGGTGGGACTTTCTAAACGGCCTAGTTAATTCATCTTCTAAAGCCTTGCTGAAGTGCAGATTTTTCTTTATTTTATTCTTAACGTTTTCCTTTTCTGTGTTGTTTTTGCTCTCATGGGAACGTAAACGCAAGTTGAATTTTTATAAGATCTTTTTTAAGATGTGCATTGTGTTTATCAAAATTGTTTTATAATATTGCAGATAAAACAAGGAGTAACGATCACGTATCAAAAATTAAGCGCTTGAATTTAATTGTTAAAATATTATGTTTCGCAGAGTTAGATGTTGGGTTTTAACTATTTTAAATTAGTCATTCACGTGTTTCTCCTATGAAAGCGGTGTTGTTTAAGTTGTTAGTTCGTTCAGTTTGTCACACGCGTGGGATGACGACAAATTTAGTTGTTTCGTTGTAAATGAACACCTACCGTTTTTAATTACTTACTTATAATAATCACACTAATTTATTCTATATTCTGTTAAGGCAATACCTTTTAAAGAATCACGTCATACATGTCCACTACATGTCTATTTCTTTTTTCAAAAATCTGAGATTCCTGACAAGTTTTAGTCTCAGCGAACAATAAGCAAATGACATCAAAAAGTTTTATTTTAGGAAAATCAAGAGGTATTGCATTTCTACATTTTTTGCAGTTTTTCTTTTTTTATCTATTTACGTACATATATTTTTTGTGGATAATTTTCTATTGGATATTCAGTGTTCCGTCTGCGTCCGAAATAACCATGACTTTGATTTTTTTTTATTTATTTTTTATTTTTTTTATTTATTCTCCCAATATATTCTTTCAGTACCTCGGTCCAAGTTTCGACATGTTTATTTTAAATCTTATTTCCTTTGCATGTAGCACTAAATCGTCGGCGAATACACACTTTCATATCTTATTCTTTCTAGATTTTTGTATCCTACGTATAACTTTTCGTCGGTTCTGTTGTTACATTTTTGTATTATATCATCCACGAAGATAATGAAAAATAGGGGACTTAATACTCCGTCTTGCCTGAACCCTTCCGTTGTCCTGAAACTTTGCGATTTACTATTTTTCCTGATATGCTGTTTTCGTTGTCCTTTAAATGCTTCTTATTATCCGAATAAGATTCTTGTCAATTCTTCTTTTTACTAAACCAGCCCATAATTCTTCCTTGGTACTTTGTCTAATGCTTTCTTTAAATCTATAAAATCTAAGTAAGCCGTCTGTTTCTTCTGTTGTATGATGGTAGAATAAGCCTATGTTCCAATCTTCAAGTATCTTTTCTTCCTTGGCGGCTCTATTTATATTCTTTAAAATAGTAATTTATTTCCATTTTCCTGCTTTTTAGCTTCATTATCGGTTGATCCAGTTCCATCATGGTAATTTCTTGGTTATGATCTAGTGTATCTATTAACTTCATTTCTTCGCTATCCTCTATTAATCCTTTGAAGTAGTCTTTCTATCTTGTCATGATTTCATTTTTGTTTGTCAGTATTCTTCCATCCTTAGTTTTTATAGCCTCTGATTTTTCCATTTCTTAGTTAGGTAAGAACTCTGTAAAAGAGCGTATTGTTTCCTTTGCGTTTTTCATCTATTTTCTCCCCAAATTCTTCGCCGCCAAACTCATGTTCTTCGCCCTTTGTCTTTGTTTTTTGTATTCATCATATCTTTGTGTTGTTCTGTTCGCTAGATAGTTTTCGATTTTTGTTTTTTACATTTCACCTCTTCCTTTTCCTCCATGCTGTACCTACATCTTTTTGTGCTTCTTTTACAAGTTTCAGATACTTCTCTAATCACCTTCAATATTGTTTCCTTCAGTTTTGTCTATTCTTCTTTTGCATTTATTTTCTATTCCGTTTTGTCCGTTCAGTACTTTTTCTAATTGTTCACTGAGTTGGTTGTTTTATTTGACTGCATACTCACTTTTTTGCCATTACTAGGTAGTGATTAGAATCTATTTCGTCACTTCTTGATAGTTTAACATCCTTTAATTTGTATGTTTTCATCCTCTATAACCACTCGGTTAACATTGATTTTTGTTGTCTGCGTGGCTGCTCTGTCGTATATTTATGGATGTTCCTATGTTCAGAGAACGCATTTGTGATACTAGTCCACAGAATTCATGCAATCTAGTGCCTTTGTTATTGGTTTCTATCCTCTATGTTTTTTTAATATCGTGTTGTATAGTTTATCTTTGCCACCCGTGCATTAAAATCCCTTGCTATATACATTTTCCCTTTTGTTTTGCCTATTAAGTTTTCCGCGCTATAATTGTAATCACTTCTGTCTTCTTAGTTTTCAATATAATTGCTATCATTCTCTCTTCTTCTTCCCATTTTTGTACACTGTGTGCAGCTCTTTCATTTCCTTCAATGTCACTGAAATGTAATATCTGTTTATTTTTCAGTTCTACGGTTTTTGTCTTTCTTTCTTATTTGTGCTATTATTATGTCCAACTGGACTTTCGAAAATTCCCGACTTAACTTTTCTTCTTTACCATTAAGGCTTCTAATCTTCCATACTCCTTGTCTACTGTTATATATTTTACTTTTAAAGTTAAGTGGAATTCTGTTTTCTATTTTCTCCTCATTTTCTATTTGTAAAGTTTTTTTTATACAAATTAGAAATATTATCTATGTTTTTAAATATGAAATTACTTATCAGCTGAACATCCCTTTTTTTACTGTACACATTAATACTGATCTTTCATTTCACCTGACAGTACCTTTCCTACATTATTTAGAAAAGATATTTTTTATATTCAATAATGTAAAATTTGATAAGTGGAAATAATAACATTTACAATAAGAAGATGAATAAATTTTTGTAGTCCTTGAAGAGATAGTGGTGGTATCTTATTAAAGAGCCCATAAGAACCACAAGAGGCAGCCAAAAATTTATAGTTAATTTATACTTTAATGGTAAAATATTTCCCACATCAATTTTTGTAATTAAATACTTTCGTTGAACGTAAAAAATCTGTAAAATTCAAGAAAAGTTTAATGCTGATATAAAGCCGTATATTATTTGCGTACATATAGTGCCGGTACAACAAATCCTACGCTTTTATTGAACCATTGAGTACAATTCTAGACATGTTCACAGATGTCACGAATTTTTTAAATATTTCGAATAATAGTTTTTTTCGTTGAAAGACATGCCGAAGAAGTAATTAATGCTGAAGTGATTGATTTTATAGTTTGAGGAATGTTAAATTGAAACAGTTCCTAAATCTAGCAAGTATGTAGTTCCTAAGAAAATTTTACGACAACGACAAATAAATTAAAAAAAAATATATGCTCGACATATACCTAAATGCTTTTTTTTTAATTTTCTCTATTTTCATTTATTTTTTTAAATAAGTACAATTATAGAATGGATAGAGTAATAATATTTTTAAAATAAAAACTTGACACTTATTTCCCCAGAAAAACCCGCTGTTATAGATATTACTAGTAAGATATTATGGTGTTATCATTATGATATAGAGTCAGTTCCCATTTTCATGTATGTTTTTTCTAAAAAATATTGGGGCAAACACCTTAATACGTTATTACATAGTTACATTATACCTACCATGCATATCGTAATGTAGTGTTCAGAATATATTGCGTGTACGAGGTTTACACGTTAGTTTATTAGTGCAGTGCTCTTTAGCGAAAGGTGTTTATTAAGTCCGTAGGGGTGTGTGGAAATTGGAGAATTAGACTTTAGAGATTTGTTCTCTGTCGAAACATCTTCGCTATACAAAGGATGTAACTCTTTTAAAAACGTGTTTTTCGTCGAACTTATTTAGTAATTTTAATTAGATGTCCAATAAAGGTAAGTTAAGGTGGGTGTAGGTACATTTTAAGTGGATATATTGATCCATCGTGTTTCTGCATAAATATTAATTCTCATTAGATTTCGCCGTGAGTGTATAAAAAGCAATAAGTTATCTCTAAATCTTCAGCAATTTGCTTTGGCGCAATTTTCTAAAGTTTTAAATTCCAAGGTTCATTTCCGTGAGGTATGGAGGTTAATGACTTAATGTTAGACAATATCTGTGAGATTTTACGGTGAGTGGTTTATGACCAACTGGCAAGGTGCACTATTATTTTTCGCTTGACAAAATACTTACGGATTATAACCGATAAAATGTTCAAAAAGCGTGGGATGACTAAATAATATATTTTAATATCACGGTGTGCAGTTGTCACGGTATTACTTTTCTGGCTTCAATTGCGCAACTAATGCTGCGACACCTTTTCATTCGGTCAGTGTCAAATTTAAAACTTCTGAACCAATAACCAAGGGAGCCGTGCGAAAAAATTTGCCACGCGTTCATCCATCGCGAAGAACGGTCGGGTACTGATTGAACACAATCAATTATCATTACTTTTAACACTTTACGAGGAACTTAAGTCAACTGTAGTTGACATTATGTTAAAAATATATTTTTATTAAGTCATACAAAAAATTAGCTTCGTTAGGTGTGAGACTTAGGAAATACGTTGTACCATTTACATATTGATATATTATGTGAAGTTCAGAGTTGTAAAATCTACAATTAATATTAGTCAGAATGAAATAATAACGTGTATAACGTATTGTGATGTCGAAAGAGAGTATTGTGTACAAAATTGAGGTTACGCGTCGGGGTCATATCACACTGTATCATTTTGACTGAAATAACTTGGAATTTTTGTGATTATATTGCAACTTTACGTATTGAAAATGAGAGGATAAGCCAAGAATTAATTTTATAGGTTAATAATTATGTATATCAAGCAAATTTCTCATCTCTCCCAATGAATGAAAAATGTAGGATTTTTTCTCCATGTTTTAAAAATGAGCGCTCAAAATAAGCAGAACAGCAAAGCGACCAATAACATCATCAGTAGCAAATAACTTGCGTTCCTATTGGCATCAGATCTCTGTTAACGAATGACGTGTTTAATTGTAACCAATTCTGTATGCTTTCAGTATCCCCCGTCACCTATTTTTGGCCGTGTACAAATAACACTCGAATAACTGATTTCTTCATTTAGACCCTTTTATAAAAATATTCCAGTGGCCTATTTGCCGATCCGCTCAAGTCTGCTTTAAAAATCTCTTAACGCTCTTAACAAATATCTCGGTTAGGGTTCGCGGAAACGTCGCCGCCGACAAGTGCGCCGCCCCCGTCTCACTCCAGACAGTCGTCCCGTATATGAAAATACAGAATTTAATTTAGTTTTATATACGAGTCTCGTGTTACGTTATGTGTGTACATGTCAGGTCCTATATGTTTCATTTATGGCGGCGGGTCCGCCAATAGTGCGATGACACCCTTAATGAAATCAAAACGGCGGGGGACGCAATCAAAATAAATTGGCCGAGCATGGACCGCTCAAACGTTTTGTTCAAATTGGAATTTTATCTGGCGTATGGATGCACGAATTCCGGGCTTAAGTGCGGCATGGTGTTAGTTATGTGTCACATCGGAAATGCGATTTTTTACCGACCATTTAATTCGTCTACCGAACGACCAAGCTGTGTGTAGGTGAACGAATTGATTAATTAGAAAAAAAGAGAGACGACACCTAAACCAACCGTAACCGGAAGCACTTACCTGATTTAAATTGATTTTTTGTTTTCTGGTTGGTAGAATTTATTAAAATTGGAATCATGAAGAAGTGTTCCGTCCGCTGATTACTTTGAGAAAAGTGTCCCGATCTGTTGTTCAGTTTACGTTTAGGTGGCAGCAAATAAGGGACGCAATTTATGCAAGACGTTTCGCGACAGTGTCGCCAATTCGTGAAGAGCACCCCGAATTTCCTTTCTTGCAAAGCTGAAATCAATCTCGCCAGATTTGTGGACTGAACAACGTCTGATATTTTGGAAATACGAGTTACAACTCGAATTGTGTCTAGTGCAGTGAAGCTATAAGCGTTGTATATTTTGTTGACTGAATAATTACAACTGACACAGGTTTTAGTAAATGTTGGTAGATACTGTTCTTTAAAAATTTATTCAGAGAATACACTAATCAGAAGTGTGTAATTACATGGTAGCAAGGAAACAACACGCTACAAACAAGCCGCTCTACTAAAATTACAAGCATAAATCTTCTAACATGCACACTTGAATGCTTTATGATAAAAAACACGTCTGTTCAACGCATTCTTAAGTCGCAACTTATTAAGTGCTAAATAGATAATGCCGCGCTTCTTGGTTTTTAATGATCATTTTGTAATTATACCACCAATTTAATTTTTTTTTCATTCATATGAAATGCTCCTGTTTGTGGTTAAGTGAACTATCACTATCAATTTGTTTGTTTTCAAAAATACACCTAAGTTTATTTGATTTCGGTTTAAACTATAAAATTATTCACCCAGTACTACTCCACTAGGTATAACGTAGGAAGTGAGCAATACATATTTCCTTATCTATGGAGTTCTACTGCATTGCATAACGAAAGATGAATATTTTAATATAAACACACCATTGTGTGGAATTAAATGTTATCTTTCGTACATATATAATTATTCTTATTAATTTTTATTTAAAAGATTTTTGCATAATTATTGTTATGTGTTGGGCGGAATTCTGGGCAATAAGAGTCGTAAGAAAATTAATGGTACGTAAAGAATGGTGTAATAATTTAAGCTATGTTCAAAAGTATCTGTCAAAATTATAAAATAATATTTTGTTAGAATTGCTCATTTGAAATGAATGTTAATGAACTCCGTTTACCATGGGTATTATTATGGAAATTATTTTAATGACTATTTTTTGCATGTTTAATAAGTATTTATGAGTTAATCTATAAGATACATATTTTATGAAGTTCTAAGTGAGGTAATGGCATTATTAATGGTCATCGACTCTGAATTTTTAAAGTACGATACACAAGAAGTGGTCATCAAAAGCCGAGTCGTTTAGTTGTCATCCTGACGTTGTTAAATGCATAGAATTTTAATTTCATTTAATAATCACTGTTGCCGTCTTATTTTACCATCCTATAATTTATTTAATATGTAGTCATTTTGACTGCTTAAATTATCTTTTTTTTGCAAAATCTGTTTGTGGTTAAAGACTCGTAAAACGTTTACGACTAATAAAAAGCAAATTAACATTTCTATAAACGGTCGGTTTATTTATCGGCGGTTTGCTTAATTGTTTACCGACCAACCCTTACGAAAATCTTTAGGATCGGTAGGCACTTTGGAGGTAAATTTAAGAATATATTCTGTGTGGCGGTGTCTGGAAGATCGCATGTATACGGTCAGCCGCTTCATATTACATGGTACACTCTGTGTGTGTTCATGCGTTTTACAGTATTGAATTTATGAGATGCTTTAATAGGAGGTGGCCTGTGAAATTATAGCCGATTATGTATTTTTCTGTTCGTTCAGCATCACGAAATTGACCTGATTTGCACGCAACTTCTGCCACCTCTTCAGTCATGCAAAAACCAACGAGTTTTCAAAAGATTCATCTTGCAATTACCGAGATTTGCGGTTAGAGGAAAACTGAATAAATGACGAAATTAAATGGTTGTGGGGTTACTGCTCGTTCTTCTATGTAACTACTCATAAATTCTCGTTTTCTTCATCAACTTTCAAATATCTTGACTAGAGCGGTTGGTGTTTGGTGTAAGATTTAGAACTATTACAACAAACTTTGTTTTAAAAATTTATAGTGACTAGTTAACAGATGTTAACGCTAAGAACGTCTGCATTTGATGCTTCTACCATATCTACCTTAATACAGTAGTTGTTGGTTGTTGTGTACGAATTCAATCTTTCCATTTAATCTTTTAAGACGACGATGTTGTTTGAGTAGCTTACGCTCTAGATTTCTATCATTGACTAAGTTCATCTAGTAAAACCTTGAGGGCGCCGTGAGTAGCTTCTAAATGTATCAATCATATGAATTAATCAGAAATGGACAATATATTTTTGAGACCCAAAACAATAATAACCAAACATCTAAAATGCAAAGTATAATCTTAGTAACATTGTCTGCGAATAGGAAAAGATATGGCCTCTAACATTTCTGATGTCGAGCAAATTTAAAAGTTCGGTCCAAATTTATGTTTACGTTTTGCATGAAATCAACATTATAGTGAAATATTTCACATAAAATTGTAATTTTTACAGTTTTCGAAATCAATAAACTAGACTATAACAAGTTGTTAATAATTTAAATTAATAATTGTTATAAAACGTCAATTTTGTCTTAATTAGTATGGCTATTTTTTAAAGCTTAGGCTCCATTAAAAATCCGTATAATAATAATAATTATTATTATTGTAGATTCTAAAATTGTAACATTGTTTAAAATACATTGTTATCAACGAATGAAACTTAGAATGATAACTTTTAAAGTGATATCTGGAATCTATTTTTTTTTTCATACGCAAAGCGAATTCGAACATGTTAAAAGATCGTTTAAAGAACCAAAGGATTAAAACCAAGTGCCCCAGTAAAATGACATTAATAGAATTTTTGATTGCCGAACTCATTTTAATGCAAGTAATGCTGAGTTTGCAGCATGCATGTATAACATTGGCTAAATCTTGTTAATAATTATAGAATTGATGAAAAAGAGTTTTACTCCACCTGTCGATATTTCTTCTTATTTTTAATTTCAAATGAGTACTTATTTCTTTCCGGTCGGCTAAATCATCTTTACATCACACACCTTCGGTCTTTGCGTGTTTATTTGTAACTTTTTCTTGGCATTGCAGCGCTTCTGAAAGAGTTTCGACAACCCGCATTTCTCACATTTTTATTCAGTCGTATCTACTCTTTACACTTGTCGTGTCATTTTTTACAGTACATCGTTAACAAATTATCTTGTAATCTGTAACCTCCAAGACATTCTTTTTATTAAGTAGAGGAATTTCAAGTTTTTAATACTTTATAGGTATATAATGGTTTCTCTAAAACCAAGTGTGTAAATTTTTTTTTGTGGAATCAAAACTTCCGCTTGCTTATAGTCTGTTTGTTAGAACTAAGTATAGTGATATTTTTAGTTAAGAAAAGCTGCTACGGAAGAATTTCATCGATTTCTCAGAAACGGTTTATCTTCCATATTCTTTAATTTTTGAGTACAATTATAACGTTTATAAGTTTTTGTAGTATACATATTTACATCTACTTACATATTTTAAAAATTATTCCAAATTTCAAAGGATTTACTAATGATAATTCGCTACGATGATAGAACGTTATGATTAGTGTTACATTGTACATATCCGATTTAATTAATATGTTATAATTTATTATTAATAATTAATAATTTTAAGGACTTATTAGTTAATTATTTATTGTTAATCATGGTCTAAGCTGCACTCGGGATTGTGTGTGTTCAGATGCCATATTCTAAAAGTCGACAGCGGTTTGATTACTTGTTGATTAAACACTACGCGATTTTGATTAAATGAAAATAGAATGCATCTATAATCTGTTTTACAGCTTTGTCAAGAGTAGGTTGGCTTGATTATTATTCAGTACAAACATAAATAGTTTGCTCGTCTATTATTCAGGAACTGTAATTAACTTCGTACATTATTTCAAGATATCAAACTGGCAAAAAAGGAGAATATATAACTGGATTTTGGTTTTACTACAATTTGTGAATTAGGAGTTTATTAATTGACTAATAAATATCGATCTGTGAATTTTATTGATCAAATACCTTCGATAATGAAACTAGTATTTTATAAATCTAGATGATAATTTTTGCTTGGATCCGGCTGTTATTGCCAACGATTTTAAATATTGAAATAATGTTGTTATTCGAAATAATGTTTAAATAAAAATGTTTACGATAACAAGGAAAAAGTAACTACATCTACATAATTCTTGGTGGTAAAAGCGTTTATTTTTAAATATTTCTGGAGAATGGTACTTATTTATGTTTGTTTTTTTCTTTTCAGGTATGTGTCCTCGCCTATTGCCACTTGGTTTTCCACTTCATCGAATAGGAACAGTACGTACAATACTCCATCTTAGATAATCCCTATGTCATATTGCGCCTATTTTTAGGTGTTTATTGGAAATGTTTTAAAAATCTGGATTTCCGTTCCAAAAGTTTAGCGTGGGCACGTCGCGACGCCCAATAAATCCATCCCGTACCTACATAATCATCTTACCGTTGAAGTCGCACATTACTCTTTCAGATTTCATTAGTTCAGAAGCCATAACCGTATTTCCAAGTAGCATATCAAACACGTAATTCATCGGGTTTGGGGTGCGTTGCGAGGGAGGGGTCCAGGCAGGTCCGGCACGGCGTCGACCGGAATTATCTACGCGTTATTTTTTCTACGTAGGGTGAAATGTAAATGAAAGTCCAATCTCTCGACACGCGAGAATAACGAAGGAAATGAGAACGCGTAGGAATAGGGGGGTTATTAATTAAGCAGAAGCCTAATCAAGACCGGGCTGGTCGGAACGGCTCGTACATATGGAACCCCGGCCGACAGAGCCGTATTCACAAATTGGGCGCTAGGCACAGCTCAGTTTTGAAGTATTCTGTCTGTCTCACTTGTATCCGACTCACAATGGAGTAGTGCAACGAATGTATACATATAAGTCAGTCGCTTCATGAACACGCTTTGTCGTTGTGTTGGTACTACTGCCAAACATCTAACTGCAAATTTTGTTTCGACCACCTAACACTATTTTCAGTGAATAAATATTTCAATAAAATATTTGTCTTACAAAGTGTGGTTAGTGATATTTTAAAGAAAAGTAATGAACTAATGAATTCAAAAATATTAATTTTTCCATAAAGTTTTAATTTTAAGATTGGAACAATTCTACTAAATAGTTTGTGTGGTACAAGAGATATTCAAAACATTGTTCGATACTACGTTGTAAGCAAAAATCATTTATTTACTACCCACTTACCAGCAGCTAAATTTAACACCCAATTGTTTTTTAAAAATAATTCTGATTTTCGCAATTCTAATTAAATTTTTCAGGTGTTTCTTTTAAAAAAAATTATCATTTGATATATGGTAATTCATATGAGCATTAATAGTTGTTACACTTTTTTTTGGCGTGTTTACAATACACATGTTCTTATTCTTAGAAACTTGTTTCAACGATAGTTTTTCGATTTCCGCCCATTATCAAAATCGCCTGCGGTGATCAATCCTGTTAAAGGGGAAGAGAACAATCAGAAACTTTTTGATTCTGAAGTTTTTGATACAACGTAAAAAATACATTTTCCATTATAACTATAAACATCATAATTAAATTTCGTTCTAGAAGGTGATGATGGATAAGGTGGGTATATAATAATAATTGTATATACCACGTATACTGATTGGTGTTCACCTGATTATATTATGTTCACAATCAAAAGCAACATCAAGACCACTGAATTGAGACAACGCTACTGATCCCATTTCTGTTTAAATCAAGGTTAATAGAAATAAAGATATCATTCTAGATCTTGTGGAAACCATTATGAAAAATAATCTTTTGTGTTCTATGATCCCCTGTTGTAGTCGAGTTTTTTATTTGGGCAAATTAACAGAATGAGAAGTACATTAGTGGTGGATTACAAAGAATAACAGGAAAATTATTTCCTTGACATACTTATTAATATTTTCAGTGAGTTTCTCAGAGGTACGGTACTCCTAAATATGAACTTTTTAGCCAGTTGTTAGGTTGTTATCTTTTCGCATTGCGAATTTTGCATTAGTAATTAGTAGTAGTGTATCTCATCAAGCTGTTTCTTTATTTAAAGTTTTCTTTCCACTGTCGGTATTAACATAATCTTAACTTTTGCGAATATCGTTTTTAGTTCATATTTATTGTCATCAAAACTTTTATTACGTTCAGTTTCCTATCGGGATTTTGGTTATAGATTTCGATAATGTTGTTGTCGAATCAATCTGCCATTATGACAGTTATTAGATTACAGTTGCGGCAGACTACATATTTTTTAGTACATGAACGAGTACGGTGTCATCTGATCACGTGATCATATTCCAGTTGTTAGAGTGGTATTAGGGAACCTAAATAAAACAATGTCAAGTGTCAAGTAGCTTTGGGTAAATGCTAAACCTTTTCCTTGTTAGCCAAACAATGAACCCTACTATTTGAAATTGTGAAACTGAATCCGACAATAGCCAGCCAATTATAAATATTTTGTATAGTCGCAGTCAGACCCGTCAGGTATTCGAATTCGGCTCAACCAATTTTTATTTAAATCGTTCTCTATTTACAATTTGTTTTTAGTTCTTTGGTTAGGATTTATAAAAAAATATAAATACAACATTTTTTGTGTTACAATGTTTTTTCGGGTTTTTGTTTAAATCCTGTAACAAAAAATCATACCACTTACTTAATAGGACTTATTTTAAAACTGATTGCTAGCAGGACCATATTCGATCCCGTATTAAAGAATTGTTTCGAGATCAAATTCGGTCATATCGATTCTGCTAATATTAATTTAACTTTTTTACTTGTATACAAGTGCGAACTGGATGTCCACCTTTTTCGTCAAATGATAAAATATATCTAAATTTTTTTTCTTATTTCGAAGGAGTTCCAATAAACATTATCATCTATTAAATTTGGCGAAAGGTTAGTATGGGGCGAAAAAAAAGTATTTGGACTAGTTCTGTATTTACTGTTACGGTGAGTAAAATGTTCACTTGTTCCATTAGGGTAGCCAAAGCTTAATTTTGGAAATTCTAATACAGCATTTAAAATAAACAAAATATGACGAACTAAGAATCAGAAACGTCAGACTCGACTGGTTTCATAGGTAATATCATTTTTTTAACAATGTTGTCATTTTAATCCTCGGAGTAGAGAGCCTATCAGAAACAATAGATTAGTTTTTGATAGCCGGCGGCAATAGTATTAAAATATATAGGTATATGCATTTGTGTTATACTTAAAACTAATAAAAACAAGGTTTCCTTCGCCTACCCACAACTAAACGAGCTGAAAGAAGTTAACAATTTATCAGCTTCGATAAAACATACTTAGCTAGTCAGACTCATTGTTAACTTTCTCATAAATAGAGTTTGTTTTTGTTCATGGAATATTTTACATGTTCGTGAATGTTAACAAAATATGAAAGTGCTTTGTATATATATTATAAACTCATAAATATAAGGTAATACTTCAGCTTTAATCTTCAGCAAATGTACTTTTTCAAATATAAATGGGAATTGCTCTCTATTGGTAATCTTCGATTTTTCGTCTTTTATATCACGAAAATATGATCATAAATTGAAGTAAAAGTTAGGAAAATAATATAAACGAATACGAAGATTCATTCATTTTACTAGTGGGGCGAAATGGGTTAGGTTGTGGTTTGAGCTTTCAATAGTTCTTCACTACATTGACTTTACCGTTCCAAAAACTCAAAAGGTGTGTTACATACGTATGAACAATTCATCCTCCTACACAGTTAACAGTTTTTAGTAGTGTAATTGTAAATTATCTATTCTATACGTACAAATATGCAGATAAGGAACAATTTGAAAAGCATCCGAAATTTTGCGTCCCCTCAAAACTTGGCGCTGTAGGCAAGCGCCTGCTGTCTGTAGGTAATACGGCCCTGCCGGTCGAGAACAGCTGCTGGTCCCACACCCCGCGGCTCCCGCGCTTGCCACGCCACTCTTATAATTAGCTGACCGCCCTGCAAATATGCCGAACGAACCGTCCGACTTTCTAATATAATTAAATTACGCAAAACTGTATCTGATTGTCCGACCCCCGCCGCCCCTGCTCGTTACATTAGCGGAATTATGGCGGCGATTAGTGCGGGCGAACATTTTTAATTAAACTTACTCGGCTTTGTACGGAAAGTAGATGGAGATTGCAACCTGTATGTTACTTGTTGGATGTTTTATGTTGGTTAAATTGTTGTTCGAAAATTAATGTCAATAGAACTATGGACTCTTAAGTTGGTGTATTATCTACCGAAACTTTGCCTTTGTTCTTTTGCTTTTTTCGAAAAATATTTTTTTAATTTGAATGGACAAGGTGGGTATAATATTGGCGAACTTGTGATCATGGACTGCAACAGTGTATATTCATTCTAGAAAATCTAAATCTCATATTTTTTTGTAGGTTATTAACATAAAGTTAGTGTTTATAATTTGTTAATTATTTTTCACACATACATCATATCTAATCATAATACAATACGATATAATGGTAAATTAATTCATATACCGGATTTTTTTTTATTTGTGATAAGGGGAGATTCTGGAAAAAAAAAGATGTCAAAGGCGTAGGGCCTAGCTTAATTATTTCTTATACAGGATGATTTCGAAATATATGCAATGATTATAACAACCTTAGTAATGTGGAAATATAGACAAAACAAATTAAAAGCCGAATGGGGCAAAACGCCCATGGGCCACCTTCGATGTGATGCCACTGATCCACCTTTTAAATAGTAGGTGGAAGAACGTTCGAATAAAAACGATGTTAACACCTTCAGTTTCAATTAACAGCAAAACTAACTTTTTGCTGGTAATATTCATTAAAGGTCAGTGCCAAACATTACTAATTTTAGAAACAAATGGTGGTCCTGAGAAGGACCGATTTTTGGTAATGCTTCATGGTGATCGACTTTTTATTCTGACGGATGTTTGGTCTTTGCCGCAACGATTCCACATTGTTTATTAGCACAAAAATAAGAGCAACTTAGAATGTTGAAAATGTTATCCTTGACTAGCAATACAGGCTTTAGCACGTTGAAGGAAGTTCCACGAACTGTAGCGGCTGCCATTTCCACTCTTTGTTGAAGCTCTTCGATAGTTTCGTGACACTGTTGATTTCCATAAACTAACTGTTTCATCTTACCCCACAGACAAAAATCACACGGATTGAGATACCTACTTTAAAAGCAGATACTAAGGTACTGGGCCGTCTCTACCGATTCACTAGCCTGAAAAATGTGGTGGTGCTCCATCATGTACGTACCACATGCGAACTTGTTCACCTACAGAGAGTTTCATCCATGTCACTCTTAGTAGTTTGTTTTTCTACTAATTTTATTGTGAAAGATGTCGATCGAAGACAACAATTGCATAAATCGATAGATCAATTGCGTTCCCATCTATCTATTTGTATTGAGTGTTTTCTTCGAGATCATTCGCATTATTTTTCTGGCAGACTACACAATATTACCACAGACGTTGTTTGGGTACCTATTCAGTTATTTAGTCATTTGTTGGTTTGAAGGTGGTGTTTGGTTTTCCCATAGTTACGAATCTATTTCAAGGGTAGCGGTAAACTTTTGAGAAAAAAAATTCAGAACAATTATCATCAACGTAAATTCCCAGCCTTGATGTTTATAGCGCAAGGTCCGCACTCCGTGGTATCCCGAGTCTTGACTATAAACCGTTTTGAGGACATCCATCAGTTCACACATCCTGAAGCTCCTTGTGGTTGTCTTTAGGATTTTTTCTACAGACTGATGTAGTTTTTATTTTTATTTTTTTTTAATTTGCTTCCAACTGATGCATTACTGGTGGTCAGGAGTCCTACATTATACTCAGTGACAAAAGTAAAATACCCCAAGAAGGAATCGTGATTTTGTAGTGAAATTTTATACACAGGCTGAGGCTTGTCAGAATAAGAACTGATTAGAATTTCAGTGTTCTCCGTCCAGTAGTTTTTAGAAAAACATTTTTTTCTTGTATACTCAAGAAGTACAACTACATTCCCTAACACGTCAAAACATTTACCTAATTATTCTGGGGTATTTCATCCTACGCTGCCTATACTTGACGCCGAAATCCTTCCAAAGACTCTGATCGGTGGGGTAAATTGGGTAGCCTCCTGCCTATCACATCCCAAATATTTTCGATTAGGGATATGTCAGAAGATTTTGGACGACAAGGGAGAAGATTGAGTTCAACTTCTTCAAAACGGCCTAAACTGACCTCAGCAATGCGTAGTTGGGCATAGCCTTGTGAGTATTTCAATGAACGTTTTTTCACGGTTTTACTTGAATGATTTGGTGGTCTATATGGTGATAATACTGGCATTGTGTCCTTTGCCACAAGTAACATATGATGAATTATTGAAGACTAATTGGAGTTTTATTGAAGATTTCTCTGATCCTTGTTCAGCTTTAAAAATGCTTTATATCATTTTCTCAATAGCATCTTGGAAAACATGTTCCTAAGTCAAAATCAATTGTTAAATCGTATCGTCAATGGTTTACTCCGACAATCATTGAGAATATTAAATTGAAGCAGAAAGCATGGGAAAAATACAAGCGTATCTAAGATGTTACTTTTTATAAAACAGTTAAATCCGTTCGAAAGACAATTAAGGTGGACATACACAGATCTTACAAACACTTTGTCCATGATATAGAAATAAATATGGCTACAAATCCTAATAAATTTTGGAGTTATACAGGGTGACTGCGAAATAAGTGCAAATATTTTAACCACGGCATCCCCCACCCTAGTAGAGCCGAAATATAGAAAAAACAAATTAAAAATCGAATGGGGCAAAACCTCCATGAACCACCCTTGATACGAAGGCACTGAGCCACTTTGTAAACAGAGTTGGAAAAACGTTCGAATAAAAACGACCTAAACACTTTCAGTTTCAATTAAAAGTGAAACCGACTTTTTGCTGCTTATCATTCGTTCATTCATTTACTCCTTCATCGTTAAAGGTCAGTGTGAAAGTTTTTTGGTAATTTTGATTCTGACGGATGTTTGGTCCTTGTCACAACGATTTTACATTGTTTATTGGAACAGAAATAAGAGCAACTTAGAATGCTACTACCTTTTTACAAGAAATGTTGAAAATGTTGTCCTTGACTAGCAATACAGGCGTCAGAGCGTCGCAAGAGGTTTGTTGATAGGTAAAAAAACACCGGAGTAGCGGCTGCCACTTTCACTTGTTGAAGCTCTTCGATAATTTCTGGACATTGTTGATTTCCACAAACGAACTGTTTCATCCAACTGATACACATTTATCGAAAACCGTCTCTTGAAATCGACTTGTTGACGAGTATGTGGAGTTCCATCGGACAAAAAGTGAGTTACACAACGTGGACAATCAGCGGGCTCCAAACCCTGTACTTTGTCAACATGGTATGGATGTGGCCGTATTCTTTTAATGTAGGATGCACTTTCTGTCCTATCACGGCCACGATCGTGAGTTTGAAGTTGAAGGTACCATGATCTCGGAGTTGTTGTACCATTGATGCAAATATTCACGCACACCAATTACCATTTCGACACAATCTGCATGGGAAAACTCCACCATAAACCGATTTCACCGACCGCTCGATGCTAACTGGCCCTTTTCGTGTTTTTCACGTTGCGATTAAAAAAGTACCTGATAAAGTAACTTTTTTGGTTCTTATCCGACTCGCTCTGTTCCATTCATTGTAGTAATTATGTAGGTCACAAAACAGTCCAGCGGCGCGTACAACAATTTACATTTAATTTCAAATAATTTTTTCTAGACACTGCTACTACTTAGGACCGTGAATTTTACACAGTGACATAATCATATTGTGAGCTATTCCCCATTTTTTTTTTTTGCATGTATTTCGCAGTCACCTTGTATTAACTCTATAAGAAAATTATCAAATATGCCTCAATATTTCAACTATAATAACACTGAGCTCACTGACCCTCAAATTATTGCAGACTGTTTTGCGTCTTTTTTTGCATCTAATTATAAATCGTCTACTGTTCATAATAATTTCGATACTCCATCTCATGTTATATTTAATTCATGCTTAAATACATATATCGAAAATTGATGAAAAAGATGTAATATTTAAAGGGATTAAACGTCTAAATCCTTCAATGACTGCAGATCCGGACTCTATACCAGGATTTCTAATAAAGGACTGTATAAATGTCTTCACAAAACCGCTATTATTTGTCTACAATCTTATTCTATCTACATGTACCTATCCCGACATATTTAAACTATCACGAATTAGTCCAGTCTTTAAAAAGAGCGATAAAAATATCATTGAAAATTAAAGACCGATTTGTATAATGAACAATTTTGCCAAGATCTTTGAATTCATTGTTTCTGACATAATAGACTACCACATTTCCAAAATGATTTCTGAACATCAGCATGGATTTATAAATAAACGATCTACGGTTACTAATCTGTTATGTAAAACCCAGTACTTGTCAGAGTGTTTAGATAGAGGAGGTCAAGTTGATGTTGTCTATTTGAACTTTTCTAAAGCATTCAATAACTTAAACCATTCAATTCTCATCGGTAAACTTGAACTTTATTGCTTCTCCCCTACTTTAATTGATTTGCTAAAATCATATTTAGAAAAAAAATCATCCTTTGTTGAATATCGGGGCTTTAGGTCTAATACATTTGAGCAGCTTTCTGGGGTACCGCAGGGATGTGATTTAGGTCCGCTTCTTTTTGTTCTGTACATCAATGACATAAAAAATGTACTAACTACGAAATATCTAATGTACGCTGATGACCTTAAGATATATACTGAAATTAGGACTGAAGCAGATTGTAAATTGTTGCAGACAGATTTAGACAATATTCTGACTTGGGGCCGATTAAACCATCTGAATTTAAAACAAAAATGCTATGTTATGACATTCACCAGACGGATTAAAAAAATCACTTATGCCTACGACCTTGATGATGTTACTTTGGAGAGACCGGATGTTGTCAGTGACTTAAGTGTATCTTTTGATAGCAGATTGTCACTTGTACATCACATCGCTAAAATTGTAAACTCAGCTTACAAGTGCTTAGGTTTCATTGTACGTAACACCAAAGATTTTACTAAAGTATCTTCAATTAATATAATTTACTTTGCATTTGTTCGTAGTAAACTAGAATATGCATCTGTCATATGGTCGCCCTTTTATAACATCCACAGTTCCAGTCTGGAAAGAATTCAGAGAAGATTTCTGAAGTTTGTTAGTTTCATTCTTGACGGCTCTTATCCCGTTCGTAATTTTCCACAAAATTTATTATTAGATAGATTTGGTATTCAGAGCCTTGCAAAAAGAAGATCCTTGCATTTAACGGTATTTTTGTACAAACTCATACACAATTTTATTCACTGTAAGTACATAGTAGAACGGATATCGTATCGAATATACCGCGTGTTAATAGTCTTTACACCACTGTGCTTTACTTACCTAGGGCTAAAACTAATATGCTTGCTTCATCACCCTTGTACCAGATGCTTCATAACTATTATGATATTGAAGCGGATTTGGATATTTTTTGCTGCAGTTTGCAAGAAATCAAATTTAGATTTGGTTAAAACCTCATTTTCATATCTATGGTCTTTTTGTTTTTTCCTTACTTGTAATAATTAAACTTGCTAATTTCACTCCTCTTTTTGTTTTACGTTAATCTTTATGCTCCTTGCCTAATAATTGGAGTTTTCGATCTGTTGAGGCATTGTATTAGTAATAATAATAATAATAATAATAATAATATGTCATTGAATTTGGATTTTACCACGTCAATTTTTTCAAAATAAATACATTATTTTCTGTTAAATACAATCTTTGACTCTAGGTATATATTTTGTTTTTTCGTTGTTTAAATTTGTAATTCGACAGTTTTCAGGATCGTACAGATCTACATAAATATGGTCTGCGAACTTTTGATCCCTAAAATTGTGATCATAAATTTTACTGACACAAACCCGAAAAGTATTTTTTAACGTACACACTCTGAAAGTGTAACTAAGTATTATCAATAGAAAACACAAAAAGCATGGTTGCAGCAAACGGGTTGCAATAACACAACAGAAACAAGATAAGGCAATCTGCAGGGAACACGGACGTCTCACGAACCTGTCCCCGAGCGGCTTCGAACTAAGAATCTGCTTTCCGGCTATAAGACCTAAGTACCTCAGTCACATTCTAATTGAAGAAAACCAGTTGATTATACAGTTCAATAAAAACAGCGCGGGTGATGGCACATTTCAATCGACAACACAACCCTTCACACCTTCGCAGTCATTGCGCGATATGCGCTTCATTTGCATTGGTTAAGCATTAGCTGATATCTTCATTAGGCCTGACCATAAATAAAGGAGTTGTTCGACTAGGAGTGTTAGATGTTTAATCGTCCAACTAAACGAGGTGGAGTCGTGCACGAACGAACGACATTCTGATTTACAAACGCTTGTAGCTAAATTGAAAGCAAAACACTGAGCTGATCGGCTTCGAATTATTGGAACATCTTCATGACTTCGTGGGGTTGTGGGTTGCTTAGCGATTTTTAGTGTGGTGGCTATCTTATCCGATATGCCTTCGGATTAATGTTTCGATCGCTCGTTAACTTCTAATTAAAAAGTCGTGATCCTTCCTCGCTTTCTCCTGGTGGAGCAGTGCCGTCTCGGCGCATAGTTGTCCGCGTGTTCTACTCTGATAATATTAATTTAATCAAGTTTCCACATCAACTTGATATGGGAATCCTATTATGCTTTACATGGACATTCAATTAGTAAAACCACGGTATTTCATTACGTGAAGTTAATGAAGTGACGTCAGCAGCGGTTAGGCCAGGTGATTATCAATCATCTTGCCGTGACAGTCCGGGTTCCACTGGTAAAGACCGATTGACCTCATGCTGGGACTTAAACGACGGCTTAAAACTCCCACACCCTCTTCAACAGTTGAAGAATTGACGGATATTTGGGTGGTGCTTTGTTGCATGTACTCAATTGTGTCGTTGCGAAAAGAATGGTACGAATGACAGCAATTGCGTATTGGATGCAAGGGTATCCACTGGGATTGTTTTGTGAACCTGAATTTAATACTAACACTAAAAGATAACTTTCTAATAAAACTATACGTTTTGAAAGAACATGTATGTGACTATACACTGTCGTTAACTTTTTTAGTCATACATTTTTAGAAATATAATAAGACGTAATTTCTATATCTTTCCATAACTTAACTTGTTCCAATTTGGCAAAGAGTGCTATTTCTTGGAAACCACCAATAAACCTCTTAACATTATGGTAATAATTTATAGTCTTGACATTCTTTTTGATTGCTTGCCTGAAAGGAATAAAGGTTCTATGAATCAGATGTGTATGAAGCACATTTCAGGTTATAATGGTCAACGATGTCCAATTCGGAAAACCTTTGATCCTTTTGGACAACCTCAACACAGAGAAGCGTTGTAAATCGTCACCTATAATCCTCAGTAATTTATTGGAGGCTTCAAATAAGCACTTTGAAGACTAAGTTCAGTTCGGATAAGAATTAGCACTTTTTAGAAAGGTTTACGTGTTCATGGTCTTTAAGATGTGTTTTTCAGGTTTTTTTTTGTCTCGCACTAAATTTTTGATTTATTTCTCTATTCAGTTTCGCCAACCAACCACTGATGCCAAAAGTTTCATCGCTCAGAGAAGTATTGTACTAATTTTTGATTTACAATTCCGATACTTCTGTTTAGAAGTTAATTTTTCAAAAACTAATTTATTTTGTTTGTCACCTTGAATGTTTTATTAATATTCATGCATATACATTCCAAGGTACGTTTATTTAAAATTTGCAGGACTTTCATTTAATAATTAGGATATTTCAGTTAGTTATTCCACTCAAAATGATGAACCTTAAAAAGCCTCACTAGGTGTAATTTTGTTTTTAATGTGAATGAATCATTTCACGAATTCATTATGTGTTAATCGTATTTAAGGTATCGTTAGAACCTATCGATACCTTAAATAAACTTGTAATGTTTTGTTCGGGTTATAGAGTGATTATGATTATAAATGTTTATTCATTAAGTTGGCAGTGTTTCTTTGTTATAATGTCAGTGTTGCCACCTTCTATTTTTAATAAGACATAATTGATTATACATATTGTGCGGAAACCCTGTCGCATAAAT
Source organism: Zophobas morio (assembly GCF_036711695.1). NCBI lineage: Eukaryota > Metazoa > Arthropoda > Insecta > Coleoptera > Tenebrionidae > Zophobas > Zophobas morio. The sequence goes on from NW_026972122.1 coordinate 14,753,738, forward strand.
TTGACAAAAACTATTGCAGTTTATCATCATAACGAAGCCAAGATTATCAGCTAAATTGAATAAACGAATATTTAACAAATTGATTTAAATTGAGACAAACGAAAAAAGAGGTTTTGACTTTGAATAGATGGAACGTTGAGTATGTAATGATTTGTGAAGGAAATAAAAGCCATTAAATTTCATCGTTTGTTTTAATATTCCATAACACTTATTGAAAGTAATAAACAAGATGTTGATGTTTTTGTGTTTGCTCACTACCATGATCCTGAAGAAAATCTTACGTGAAGAAAAATACCTTTTTCTAATAGAAATTAATCTAAATCAAGTTTAAATTAATTTATTTACTTTTATTTGTAAAAAAGTGCTACTGAACTGCCGTAGAAATATCTGTAAAAAATAAATGCAATAGTTTAGTAAAAATGGCGTTTGAAATCTATTCATCTTATTAGGTGATAAAAACAGAGTTAGTTAAGTTGGACCTTGACTCAAATTAACAACGAACTTCTTTTATCTCCTGTAAAAGATTTGTTAAGCTATAACATTTTTGTACTCATCCGACATCACGTTTTCTTTATTTCTTATTTTAACGTAGACACCAGGAACCGAACACGTATATTATTAACCTTTTGTATTACGAAATACTGAATCTCCGAAACACATTTTGAACTATCATGATCCGTACAGTTTTATGAAATTAGTAATAATTATTACCGAGAATGTACCCTTCCGCGTATACCTTACCCTGAGTATCGTCCTTTATTTGTTGTTAAATTCACAGTGGAGGGAATGACCATATATAGATTTACTGTATTACATATGACGATAGATTTTGAACAATTTATTAATGAACCTTTCCTTTTCAAGTAACCAAGGTGTTAATTGATGGTATTTTTGATTTAAGTTGTATGTATATTAATAGCAATTTTTGTAGTAGTTAAAACTTATTTTTAACTAAAGCATGAAATTTTGGGTTTCTGATTCAACATATACTTACTTTGACCGTTTAAGAAGTTTGGTAAAACATCGTTAATTTTTGCAGGCAATTTGGTTACTTTGTACAATTTTTACCATTAAAAATATTGAACATAGGCGAGGGCACAACTCCCAATGTCCTCCATCGCAAAAGCGAAATACCGGCTAAACCTATATAGATACATAAATGACGTGGAAGATATTGTAGAAATAAAATTTTTGTAAAATAATTCTGATACTTCTTTGATACAAATCAAGACGGATTCACCAACCACGAACACAGGCATATATTATTTCATAGAACTTAGATAACCTTAACTACTCAAAATGATAACGAACGTCATCAAAATGTTGGTGGAGATTATTAGACAAATTGGTCAGCGTTTTACCATACCCCAAAAGTGTATATAAAATTTGACCACAATTAGTCCAGTAGTTTTGGGAAGTTGTCTGTATAATATAAGTCGACACAGACGACAGACAGTCAGATGGGAACGGGATACTCCTTTTTTCGTACCCTAAGAGTCATGAAATGTCGAGAAAACATTAAAGTAGCCAATCGTCCAATGGATATTATTCCAAAACTTCCTTCAAATCAGCCTCTTCAGTAGCTCGTTTTATCAAGCGCAATTCAAATCTTGGACTATTTTTTAAAATAAACAATTTTGTATTCTATCGTAGCAATTGAAATTTTTCTGCACTTGGGTTACATTTGTGGTTTTTCCTTTTCTTGAAATTGTTCTAGTCAATCTTTCCGTGTGTAACAATACATAATTATGATGATGATAATAATAATAATAATAATAATTTAACATATGTCACAAAAAAAAACTGTTGAAGGCACAACGTCTCGACGTTATAGACTATCTAAATAATAATCTCGCCAGTAAAAAACATGTTGTAATGATGGTCATTGTGAGAGGTTTAAAAGGGGCACTTCAGGAAAGAGACAGATAGCTGTGACACATTTTAGCACAAGTAAAATAAATGTGACACGTGTGTTATCTGGGAGAGGAAACGCTTTTTGATTAACCACCAAACCGATTTCATTTACAAAAGTGACATCAAATTTCAGCTGTAAATGAAAATAAAAATACAGGTAGTGGTGCTTCCTAACGGATAGATGCACATTTAAAAGTTTAAATATTTGTCAGTTAGTTTATATTTCATTTTTGTCAACACTATTAACTGTATTCATTATCCTTTGATGTTTTTGATTGAATTAAATGTGGTTTTATTTTAACAGTTTCATAAATTAAACATGAATTAATTTTTTTCTGCGTTTAGTTATTTTTTTATCACGTAAGTGAAGCTTGTATGTGGTGTCGCTTTTAATGCAGTTGTAAACGGCGAAAGTAATCAGTCGTTATATCCTCCTATTATTTTAGGGTACACCACTATAATAAGTTATTTTTAACGTTTCTAATCGCAGAGTTAGAAAGATTTTTCAACCAAAACGGAAAACACCCGTGGGACAAATCCTCAACAGAAGCTTACAAGTAATCAAGATGCCTCGTGCGGTAAGCGCACACTCGCAAGTAAAGCACCGTTTCCGGGCCTTGGTATGAAAGTGAATATTACGATTCTTGGCCAGTGTCATCATGTGTGTTGCTGGAAATAAAGACATTATTATTGCTTTCGTGTAATTGTTTCTAAATGTGAACTTAATGGATAATACATAAATTTGCTTTAAATATAATGCGTGCGTTAATGAATGTTTTAACTTCGATTTACACCATGAAAACTCTACATCACGTTATTGATTAACGAAACCCTCTGCACACAAGGCATGTTTTTGTTTAAAATTAATTTAAATCAGACGCTGTTAGCCCCAAAAGTCTTTTGAAGTGATGGAAGAAATTGGACCGTTTTTGTTTTTTAGTGTACCAGAGAGAGTAGTGCCGTAGATTAGTGTCCGTAATCAAAAGAACGGGAGGGGCTCGCCGAATAAAAAGATTAAATTGTGGTCGGGTTCAAGTAAAATAACCATAATCTTAATTAAAAACCAAATGAGTTTCAACGAACATAATTTTCATAAAACTTATTTATTTTCCTGCAAAATTTAATTATTAATAGCGTTTTTAAATAACACTGTAGGCAGATAATACGGCACTCGGGTCTGTATCGATTTCATAAACATAATTAACCGTCAAACGCAATTTGCTATATTTGACAGCTAATTAAAAATCTGATATCGGGGAAAAATATGGCCATTGCTTAACTCGAAGCTAATGCGATTAATTAGTTTTTGTGTACAGAGAATATAATAATGACGAATTAATTAGTGGCGTTGGTTTTTCTGCTTGTTCCAATTTCGGCCTCTTTTTAATTGCCACTAATGATTCGGTAATTAATGTTTTTGTCGGAACTCATTTTACTGGCCGTAAACATGCGTACTGTCTATATTAAAGAGAAGTCCGACGCGACATTTCGGCACGCGGAACTGATTGACAACATTTTTTCTCAATAATATAATGCACTAATTAAACATGAAAGAGAAGCGTCAATTCTAATAAAAACACATCACAAATTAGATTTAAATTTTTGTTCTAATTGGCTAATTGAATAACGGTATAATCACTAGAATTATATGTAAGTCGAGAAAAATTAGTTTTCCATCTGAAAACTATTGTGTATAAAAGCGGAATATGATAATTTATTTATATGGTAGGTTGTGTAGCTAACGCATGTGTAATTAATAATTATTATTAGTTTTTAACATATATTTTTAAAATTTTACATGATATAATAGAATGCTACTCATATTCAGTACTTTTATGTAAAGTGTAGTTCTATGTAAAAAAATGTTGGTGGGGAGTCTAAAATGGCCGATCGTAATAACTTATTCGCTAAGCAAATTATGTCTCCCTTTGAACCCTAGAAACGGTGAATCGTTACTAAAATTATTTCCGTCAGAAAATTTCTCTGCGACACTGCATTATCAAAAGGGTTTGTTGTTTATAACGCTGTAAACATTTTTTGAACTCTGTGATTGTGTCTTGCTTCTCAACCATAAATTGTTAAATTTAATTCCACACATAATTTAAGACGTGCATTGTACCATTTGAAACTAAATAATTCAACTGCAGAATGCTAGAATATTGACTGCTGGCCGACCTTTCCCTGATAACGAAGTTTTCCGTTTTAGGATGATGTAATAATTTTCGTTACTATTATTCTGTGAACTAAACCACCTGTTAGCATAATTTAATTTTCATCTAACTTACAAATTTATGAGTTGTATTGGGTATTACTGAATGTAATGTAATTTGTTATTACTGATTGAGTGAAAGAGTATAAAAATTTAATGAACGTAGACGGCGGGCGTACGGCTGTGCTTTAAATTCATGTCGTTTCATGTTTTGTGGATTACTAACTCTTCTTGCATTATTATTAAATGATGTCTCCTGGAAATCAATTTCGTTTGCACCTGTATCGATTTAGACAGAAGAATATATAAAAGAAATTGAAGAGGGATGTTATTATGTTTTGGGTAATAATACGTGTAATTTACTCATGTGCCAAGGATAATCATGACACTTATACACTTTTTTCAGCTAACGTGAATAGTTTGCGTTAATGGCACTTAAATTACAGCAATTTGGATATGCGAAGTTGAAAAACCTCCTCTGAATGAATTTACACGTCAAATACATAGAAAAGTAAAGCTTCAGTTTATATACTCGGTAAGGGTAGATTTCTATGCATTAAATTGTTAAGTAGTTTCCCAAAAAAAAAAGAAATTTTTTCAGTTTTCCTAAAGATTGTCTTTAGGTTGTTACCCACATTTGGGTTGAACTCTAAATGGAATAGTTTCAAATATTACAAGTTAGTAATATTCTTGTTTCGATATTGGTGAATATTAATATTAAAAGTAAGTACTGAAACCTGCGCAAACAAAAAAACCATTGTATAGCGCCTTTTTCAAATTGGTCCACTTCCATAGACACTTTACTTTAATTGTTACTGTTATAAAAAGGAACTACCTTCTCTAGTAAATTTCAGTCGTTTAATCTCCATCCTTTGGGAATGACACGTGAATGACATTTGCCATTCGAACATCCGACTGACAACAGTTACTTTTGTTTTTTTTGAGTGGGTAATAATGTATTTTGGCCATAGGCGTGAAATTGAAGTTCGAGCGTTTAGCGAGAGCTACAAGGCACCAAGGGCCCATAGCATTGATCGTTCTTGAGATACACAAACATCTTTTTGTATCAACAAACCTTTTATTTCCTTTTTAATGTGTTTCCACAATTGCATGAAAAAGCCCGACCTGGCTTCTTGGAGTGTTCCAAAAAAAAAAAAAAATAAATAACAGACTACATTGAAAATGTTCTTCTGATTTACGTTTTTGAAAAGTCCCAACTCTTGTGTGTTTATGGAATGACAATCAATTAGACGAACTGAAATTAAAAATTGTAGGAGGTCGAGAACCAATTAATGAATTTCTTACATAAGTTTCTAACAACTAATGTACAGGGTTTCTATAAATGATTATAGGGTTAAAGTAGATCACGAAAACGTGCCGCATCCCATTTTTGAACTTTACTAAATGCCCAAGGACTCACGATAAATACCACACGCATCTGTATAACTGGTTGCCTAAATGCTTCATATCTTATTAAAAAATAAAACTAATTCATTAAACCAATTTATTGCGGTTAAACATCACAGTAAATGTTAAAAATGTTCATCATTTTGTTCAAGGCACATGTTCACTCTCTTTTTAATTTCAAAAATCTTCTGTAAGATCCTTTCGTCAGTACTTTAACCTATTATTCAATTTCATGTTGCAACAGGAACTCCTGACTGCTGAGGAAATCTTGTCAAAGATTAAAATAATAATAAACGTTAAAATAATAAAAACCATGACTTTAAATGACAGGTTACAAATGACATTAATGACAAGTGAGAACTATCATAATGAGACATAATTTCAGCGAAGCGGGATTTTTGAAATGCACATAAAAACCGTATATACCTAATAATGAAGGTAATGAAATTGATAAACTGCTTGACATTAATGATTAATTTTAAAACAGCTAGCATTAATTCTTGGAATACTTGATGCGTGTCGCGGCGAATAGTTAAGAAATTTTACTTTTAATGACATCAAGAAATAAGTTCTGCTCTACCAATGAGTACTCGACAATGAAAACAAAAATTCCAATATGTTGGTTATAATAATAAGGAAGAAGCAGATCCAACTACTATTCGAGTTTTTTGTTTGTGTGTTTTATAATTATAGAAATAGCTCTAAACGTGGTAGGAAAAATACGCTTAGAAAAATTTTTCAAAAAAGAACTTTGTTAACAATAGCGTGGATGAGAACAATCGTTAGTAGTTTCTAATATGTTAAATTTTTGTTGTAGAAACCGAAAACTAGATGTGGATTAATGAAACATACGTATAGAAACAAGCATTTAAAGCAGAATTTACTTTGCAAAATTTAGTGGGGATGATCAGAGATTTTTTAAGTACATCTAGAATTTCAGTATAATCAAACTAATAGTTCCGAAGGTTATCTATCTAATACAATGATCAAATTAAGCGACATGCCGATGGTATTTTTTTTAATATTTTACGAATTATGAAATATTGAGAAAACATGAAATTGCCCATTCACCAAATAAACTTTACGAACGGGTCATCATCGGTACATGAAATCGTCTCAACAAACATTTTAACGAGGTTCCAGTTATTGATGAGATATTGAGTAAAGATGAGATCGAAGAAAGAAGCGCTTCGAGTTCAACAACTCATCAAATAGCCAAAATATCAAAGCAAGTTATTTCTCTGAATAACTGTAACAATTGCATTGTTAACATGAAATTGTAATAAAAAATTACCTTTGCAATCTTGCTATAAAATATTTATCATTAAAATGTTTATCTACACGCCCTATATGTGGGCTAAAAAGTCCGGCAGTCGAGAATCCAAAAGTGTTATTTATTTTGTCGTGAAAATACTTGAAGGGCTGCCAGAGTAATGAATAAGTTGTATTTTATGCCAACAATTTTATATTACAATTGCGTTTTCAACAGACATGGATAAGTACACAGTTTATCGAGCATGAAATGTAAGTTACTAAAAATTTACAGTGTAACATTATTATTAAGGTAATAAATTAGGGAATTCAGGAGTAGTTGCCACTTCACAAGAGTTGCCAAACCTCTGAACATCGAACATAGCGTTGCCATTGGTTAGACAACATGTGACTTGAAGCCTTAGAAGATAAAAGTGCGCTTTAGCCGGCGCATCTACTAATCTAGCACCTTAACTTCGGTTCGTGATCATCTTCACTCAATGTAGATATGTACGACTGTATAGGACTCTTTTGTTGAAAAATTAAATCTTTAACTGACAAACTTACGCATTGTACATTGAGAAGATATCTAGTCTAATTTATTGATGATCCTAAAAAAATTAGAGTTTTGTGTTACGATGAAAAGGAACCTTCAGAATTGCTTATATCATGTACTGTAATAAAACGTCATATATTTTCTACGCTTGAAACCATTGTTGGGGGGTTTTATCAGTATTTTAGTAGTGTATTTACTCATTCGAGTAACACAGACTTAAACTGTATGTTTGTCAATTGTAATGGCAAAATTCATATACCGCAGGAATTGAAATGTGCGTGCGTATGGTACTTACCCGATTCATAAAATGCATATTAGTCATGTAAAATTTGTTCAGAGAAAATTCCTAAACTTTTAAAGGTATATTGTTGATTGGACATATCCACCACGTGGCATTGATCATGCGCTTTTACTCAGAAGATTTCACTTAGGGATGGGGAACTGTTACTTTTTTGAGGAACAGGAACAGTTCCAAATAACAGTGATTCTGGAACAATTTGTTATTGCGTTTCTTAGGAAGAACACTTTCAGCCCGTATACCTACTATGCGGCTCTGCTACAGATAAAACTGTTATTTGTTCTTTACGTACTCGTTATCGTTACGTTACGATTTTGGTCTTTGGATTTTGCCTTCGGAATCTGAAATTGTTACTTAAGATTTTTTTTATTTAATATAAAGATTTAATAATTTTTATTTATAACCAACGTAGCCTGTAAGAGAAAATTGACGTTCCTATATGTTGTTTCTCGTTGCTGTTATCTAATTTCTTAGTTTACTATTTTATTCGAAGAAAAACTAAATAAAAAAATATATTAAATCTTGAATATTTTGTATCACTGCATCCAAATACAACAGTGCCTTTATTAAATAAAATTCTATATTCCAAATAATTCTCTATTTTTTACCTTTCTGCTTATATGTATTATTATTTATTGTATTATTATATTATATATTTAGTTTATCATCTCAAATCGCTAGTTTCACTTATAAAACCAGTTTTGCGGACTTATATTTTTAAGGAACAGATTTATCCCGAATAACTGTTATTTCGAATCTTCGGTAACAACTTGTTCCTGTTCCACGTTGGTAACAGTTCCGAAATACCTGTTCCGTTAAATACTCCCCACCCCTAATTTCACTTCACTTCACTCAAAACACAGAGAATAGACGCGGCATTTCGTTTTCATGGAAGCTTTTGAACAAACAATCTTGTAGACTGCACATGGCTTCTAGAAAAAGGCAACCGTTGCGTGTAATAGGTATGCAATAATTTCAATAGAGTTGTTTGGGACTGTGACATCATAATACTATAACATAATGTTATGGAAAGATCTGTAAAAAAAAATTGACAGTTTTTCGCGAAGTCGAACAAGTCTGAAAAACCTATTTTGTTTTATTAAAATGATAAGGAGAAAATAAACCCTTACCCAACTTTTTTAGATGCTACTGAAGGATGAGTAGGTATAATTCATTTATTTTAGTAAATCCTAGCAACAAAAAAGCCGTAAACAGTAATCACAGAAATCATGGTGCTAGAGAACAAAATTGACTATTTAAAAATCTTTTTTTTAATGTTTACCTATTAATCATGTCAAATTGCCGAAAAAAATCTGCGTGCAAGAATGGGGCAGATTAGTAGAATGCTAAGACTAACATTGCGATTCTCACGATAACGAGAATTGGTGAATTGCAAAATTTTTGAGGTTTTGTACTTGTTCGTTGATTTAGATACACCGCAAGTCATGAAAGTTAGGACATGATTCAATGTAGAACTAATAACCCATTAAGCGATTGAAAGTTAGGCTTTAAATCTTGTCAATATCTGGAAGATGAAAATGGAATATACTTTGTATAACGAACCATTTTTCATTTGACATTCGTCAATTTTATTTGTCAACCTTTTATTGTTGTTAAACAGTGTTGCTAAAGAACCGAAAAATTATCTTTTTATCAGAGACGTACAACAAATTTGGACACGCTGTATCAGACACAACAACCACTTTGAATTTTATTTGAACAATAGATGTCAACTTAACTTATAATTTTTTTTTTTTCATTGTTGGTGATTTCAACGTGTTGTGTAATTTGCATGTGAAAATAAAAATCTATTGTCGTTATTATATTATAATTATTATTATTGTTTCCATGGCGGTCCAATTTATCCCAGTTTTCTTTTTTAATTTCATTAATCTCGCATCTTTTACGTTTTCCAAGGCCCCGATGAAAAAAAATGGGATCACCACCCTGTGTACCCATTAGTCTAATCTAAAGCTGCGAATTCGAAATGATGCCTGAATGCGCTAAGATGTGGGAATCTTGCGTCACGTCGAAGCATCGGCGATCGGCGATGGTTCTTCGGGTGCGAATTCCCGCGCCCGATGATCTCGCCGCCGCCGCCGCCGCCGGACAATATCTCATTACGGAGGTCGGCTGTGCGCCGGAGAATGAACACAATCACGCCGTGCGGTGGGGATCATTATGACCCCCATTCACACATCCGACAATTCTTCATTTGCGTATTTCACTTGTCATTTGTGCGTATTGTGTCACCTCGACGACCAACCTCTAATTCACAAAATGGATGTATTCTGACGGCATTTTCACGAAAAAACGCATCATTAGAAGTATTAGTTCGGCACAATGATTCGATCCTTGCACAAACATCGGAGATGTTTTTGTACGGGGGATACGTACTAATGGCCGGTTCCCTTTTAAACGGATGAAAAGAATAAGGACCAGGTATTTTGGGTTTTGTTGGGAGCTGGTCTAGAGCCATTCATGGCAATTTTCCACCCGCACTACCTAACCTACCTCGGCTTGATGCGGAGTTCTCAGGCTTGTCAAAATCGCACTGACACGTTCGTTTCATTTGTTTAGGTTCTTAATTGGCCACATGCCGGCCGCTTCTCAATGTACAGCCCGAAAGGAGGAAGAGAAAATTCAGACCACCGACCGGTACAGTTTAGATTAATTGTCCAATTTCTGAGAGCTTATGCAATTATGGCTAATAATACATGTCATTTTACGTAAGTCCGATTCGATACGGTTGAAATGAGGTCTGTCAAAAAAAAAAAACAATAGTTATCATGCCAACGATAATATATAAAAAGGTTGCATGTTCTGTGATTTTTTTTAAAGGTCAAACTATGTGGCCGGTCATTTAGGCGGATACACCCACGAAAAATCAATACGTAAACAACGTTTGTCAATATACTCCTAATTAATGAAAATACTTTTTTAGATAAGATCTTTTAATCCTAAGTTTGAAGTTTATTGGCCGAGATGAAGTTGTGGGAATAATCATAGGTTCACGGGCAATAAAAATTATGTAGGAGTATTATATATGTATATTATATTTCCGAAACTGAAGAATGGAAAAATATCATGCTTGACTTCTTGTCTGCGAAATTAACAAAAAGTCTTGAACGAAGTAATGCAAGCAACTACGCGATATTTCAGGTTACCACTTTCTGTTAGTCAAAACATTGACTAAACATTTTATAAAAAATACTAAATGAAATTATTTAATATTAAACAAATTATAGAATAAATTCAAGCATAGTAATGTTCTGGCAACACTAAAGGTCAAATATGACACTTCTGTCTTCACACGACTAGCAAAATAGAACTTTCAATCATGCAAGTGCAAGAAAAAAATTCAAATTCGAGAAAAATTCAAAATAAAAAAGTTAAATTTGTTAATATTTTTTTCTATATGTATAATAATAATACATGCAAAGTGGTTTAACTTGTGTCTTAAAAAAACGTAGTGTAGTTTATTGTACTTAATTTCTTAGCCCCAGCTACATGTTAATGAAAATCTTTTTATACTGAGGATCTACATAATTTATCAGGACGTCTCAAATCGTTCAGTAAGCTACAAAAATTGGTCCAAAAGGTTTCCTTGCCCCTTAAATACAATCGAACAAATCTAGTTTTTTTAGAAAAATTGTGAAATTTGTTTGCTTCCCTTAAGTATAAAGACTTTTAAATGGCAAACAACCATTAAAATGTTCTGTACTGATGAGACCAGAGGAGGTCGCAATTGGACCTCACAGCTTTTAACTGAGTTACCTACTCTTTGGATTTCAATATTCTGTAAAAGAAAAGTGCAAATATCGATACTAAAAACTATGACTCAAGAACAATTATTATTAGAAACAATAACCGTGTGAATTATACATACCTAAAATGTTTTATATTTTTCTTATTTCATAAGGAATAACAAAATCACAAATGTGGTTTACAGCGTTCTAGTGATTAAGTGTCGACACTACTTGGATCTTTTTTTTTTCAGTTACCCAGTAATTACTTGTTTATCGTTTACGTACCATTAGAAATATTGCGACGATGATAAATTTAAAATTTCAACTAACACTACAGGAAGGAGTTAATAAGCCAGCTTTTAGTGCCCGATAAAATAAATGGCTTTTAAAAGCTCGGCAGGTGGATGATAGTTATTTTTCTAAAACATGAGTATAAAGGTATATTTGTTTAGATAAAAGTGTATGTACTAGCCATGCGTTACCATGAGAAAATGCTTGTTGTATTACACTAAAATATGAGCATTTTCTTTTGTTGTAAAAATTAATCGACAATTTCAAAATAATATGATTAATGGTGCACTTAAATATTAATTCTGATGAACACAGTTTACTTATCCTTAACTAACAAGAATCAGACAACAAATGTTAGAGATATAATTTGTGCGACCTTATTTTTATTTCAAGCAACTTTTATAAACATCTGTTTCCTAAATTAAAAATAAGACGGTCGAATAAATATTAAAAAAATAAACATAATATTTTATAGCTAAACAGGTATTAGTGTCTAAACATAAAAGCAGCTCGCATAATTTTTTAATGTTTATAGCAGGATTAGAATTTTTCGCATTTTTTCTACGTTCTAGTTAAATCGATTCAGACGACAAACGCTTTCTGGAACATGGTTTTAATGGCTTAATTATTTAAAGAAATGGATATTTCTGAATACTTTTTTCAAGCACTCGCACAATGGATCGCTATTTCATTTGTGGAGGTTAGTTTAGTGATAATAATCTTTTTTTATTTACATTATGGGATGCGTATTGTCCACAAAAAATATTTTAAGGAAAGCCATATCATGGCATTCAACCGAGAAAAAAATTGTACCGGAATCAATTTAGTTATGAACATCTTAACTGTAGGTGCCAGAAATTGACGAAAGTTCATTTCTGTCAAGCCACATTAACACTGTATTATACTGTATTGTATCCTCCACTCGGACGTCAACGTTTCGGCAAATGAAAAATGTCCGAATAAGAAATGTGTAAACGATGTAATAAACTGACCAAAAACCGAGAAATATGAGTGTAATTAATCTTCCAGATATCGTGAGAAGTGTCCGTTTTTCAGCACTTTTTAATAATAGTAAATTGAATTCGCCAAGGTCTTTTTTATTAATCGCGGTTTCGTGCGTTCACTACCGGCAACCTCTTCACTAATCAGTCTTCATGCATAACTTTTTCATTGATCATTTTTCATTCAATCATTTTAGAACGAATCATCGTTGGTCTTATCTAACATTTCAATTCTTCATTCAAGCTACCGTTCTTTGTTGTACAGTGAATAATGATGCCGACATTTGTTTAAAGAAGCAAAGTGAACCTCGTCCATTAATGCAGCGAAATGTGGCAACCTCCGAGACCGGAGCAGGTAAAGAAGAAGAAGACGAGAAGAAGAGCGGCCGCCCTGGCGCGAAAGCAACAGGCATGAAGTTCTGTCTGTCGAAAGGGGCACTTTTATTTCGGTATTTACGTTACGCTGCTTTAACAGACTCGATGTCACAAGATCTATTTATTCACCTCGAATTCTGATGACAATCTTCACTAAAGATGGATTCCGACGAGGTCATTGCTGACTCGTCGTGGTTAGGTTGACTAACCTCTCACAAATTCCGCGAAACACTCTCTTTTTCATAGATTATCTACAATCGTAGGCTGAAAGGAAAATTAAAGATTCGTTGAAATTATTTAACCTTTTTTTAGTAGGTTTATCGTAAAGAACTTTCGGAGTTATATACTTGTTGAATGGAATTTTTGGAATTCTTGGCAGTGGCGTGCACACACTGAAATTATTAAGATTGTTGAAAATAGCTGCAGGTGTTTGGAATTTGCTAGAATTCTTTTGGAATTCAGCGAAATTTTTTAAGATTTGCTGGAATAACGTAAAAATTATAACTATTATGTTATTTGACACGATCGTACGATTTCTTGGAATAACGAAAACACTTTTAAATTCAAAATTCCAAGGAAGACTTACAGTAGAATTCCTTCTTGCAAAACCTATTTTGAAAATCAAGTACGATTTGTTAATACTTTTATGTTTTATAACGGAAAATAGCGAAAGCGGTATTTTTTTAACAGGACTGTATTTTTGAAAAAAAAAAAACTGTTTTTAAATTGCAAAAAGAAATGTGTATTCCATTATATTATACCTCGTAGCTGTTCTACTAGGTTCGACTGTATTCGAGTGACCTCATCAATCCATTTTTTTAAGTGAACTATCTGTCTTATGATACGTTACTTAAAAGCTGTTGTTCTTTATAATTTGGTATTGTTTTTATTATTATAGACTTTGTCATTATTTTCGGCCATTATTTTTGGTAATATTCGTTTTTGTAACTAACAATTTGTATCACCGGTTTTTGTAGTACGTTGTTGTCTATGCTGTTTTGATATACTTACATATAAATTTTGTGTATTTCAAACAAGTTTTGGCATTTTGTCACACAGCCATAGCATGTTTCAAAACTTTAAATGTTTATGCAACTGCTGCTGGTCGTTTTGTGTAAGTTTCTTACAAATCTTAATAATAACTGCGCGCTTTTTGTAAAATAAATTGCTAATCCTAGATTTTTTCTAACTTATTTTCTTCAGTCTTTTTTTCTGTTTCTAATGCACTACCCTGCGTATAGTAATTTGAAAATATTTTTTGAAGTGCATAGCTAAGTACTTTTACGTTGTACAGGTGATTGAAATTGGCGTGGGTAAAAACTCAACAATTTATTTCTTAGTAACTCGGATATACACGACTAACTATTACAGCGACTATGTACACAAATTATTTCCGGCGCAACTTGGCTGGCTCTTCTTAACATTCGCTGGACTCGTGGTTCGACTGAATAATGGTTCCCGACGGTGGCCTCTATTTAAATCCCTGCATTTCTCTAGATGGATCCCGAACACCACTTCTAAGTTTTTTCTAGACCCCGCGATCGAGACTTCCGGTAGCCGGCTCCAAACTTGTCTTTATGCGAACGCTGCGTTCGCGTTCGATGAGTCATCACCGGCGTACGACCAGAAAGCTCTCGATGGCCATAGGCGTCGCACCGGGGCGGCGTAAGGGTTTATTTCTATTGCTGATGTTTTAATAGGACATTAATATTGTAGTAGTCTTATTACTCGATTAAATTACGGTAAATGACACATTTTTTTTAAATTAAATGAAATTATTTGAAATACATATGTAGATTTACTTTGAAATTGTTTGTAAATAAAGTTATATTGAAGGCAATTTTATAAGTCTCTGTCCGCTGCTGTGAGCACTTATTCTTCGTTATTTTTGAAATCTTGTATTTATCTTAAGATCAGAGAATAATGAGTTAACGTACGTATTGTAGTATAAGGACATGCTTTTCATCATTAAAGCGGTAAAATCTGGGGGAGGGGATAACATTTTCATGATATAAAATTATACCGAGAAAGCAATAAAAACGCAATCAAAGACAACCATGGACTTTTGAAAGTTTGTTTTTGATCGTTGCACTATCAACTTAAACTGTCAAATTGACAGTAATCTGACAAGATACAGTATAATTTCATAAAAATGTAATAATTAAGTTTTTATAAAATTTGTATTTATAAGCCATGTAATTCCAACATACGATACTTGGAGGAATTGTATATTTCTTCGACTTGAAGAAACCACCCCCAAAAATCGTTTTTGTCTTGAAAAAGTCCAGCTCGGTGTGTCTTTACGATAAATTTTATAATATATCTTGGCTTAAATAGTAATTTAACAATTCACCTTTACGAGTCGACAATTACTTGCGTGTGTTTAGAAAAACACGTTTTGGCAATAAAACTTTCACTATTTTAAATATATACTTACATTCGATAAAGGTCGGTATGACGTCAATTACCTAAATATTTTGATAGACCTTTGTTGATTTTGAAGATCCAAATTACACGGACAAAACGAATCTAATAATGAAATCTTCATAGTTGGGCATAAAAGTTACAAAAAACCGCGAATTATTTTTCTCGCCCAATTTGAGTCGTTTTAATCAAAGAAAAAACCGTAAGTATTATAAAGACCTTTTTAACTACAGTTGGGACCTGAAGGTGTTAAAAAAGATTCAAAATTGTGAAAAGGTACCAGGAAATTGTACAGAAACTGTGTCTTATAAGTCCTGTGTGATGTAAAATAACGAAACTTGCTCAACTAAAAAAAAAAAAACGATTGAAGCATAAGAACTCTTGAAACATGTAGAGGAAGTTAAAATAATGAAAGGTAGGTAAAGAGTATTTCCTAACAATTCTGTCGCAAATTAATATCAGAGTTTATTTACTATAACCATTACAGTGTTTATCTTTTGGTTTTCATCGGTTATCGATTGTGTTTCACTGTTTGACAATTTTATTTTCCGTATTTGCAATTTTGACATCATATGCCAAAAGAAATTCTCTGTTTGTCAGAATTCTTTCAAATAATCCCAAATGCATTTTCTCTGGTCTCATAAAAAAATATTTTAGCTACAAGGACCCAAGCATAAGTAACACATTTTACATGAGAAAATATTACATAATAAATATGTTTCTGTCTATAAACATAAAGTATAACAAAATTTCATTTCTGTTGAGGCAATCTCCCAAATAAGTACGTCTCCATATGCCACACACGAAATTGTTTTGTAAAAAAAAGAAACTGTTTTGACACAAGGTGAAATAATTTGACATGATAGCGCACTATTAATAAAAGTAGAAAATAGATTTGACAAATACTCAAAATGCAATTGACAAAAGACGAAAAAAGCACTATATCTCTGACACCAGTTGTTTTATTAACAGTGCAGCAACAAAATTTTTGTGATCGTGACGAAGTATATTAGTTCTATTTTATTAAAAACAAGTTCTTCCAAGAGTGGCTTCTTCCGTCAATTTTAATGCGAATTTCTGTAATAATAAACTAACTGTTGGTAAACTTTTCGTTCAAGAAAAATTGTAAAGTGAAATTTGTTGCTTTGAAAAGATCAACCGACGTAGTTTAAGGTATATTTATTGTTAATTAGTAATTAATGGCCGTTGTTCGTATCTAAATTCCGATTAAATAACTCGCTAATTATTGCGTATCTCATTAAAAAGGCATACTTAATTAAAGAAATAAAAGTTATGTAATTCTGAGCAACGACGATCGATCGTAATCGTGCTGCTCTTGGCGATTCTGAAGATTAATTTACTATTACATTATCAATACATTTCCGACGTTCAGCTATTTAACTGTAAAGGCCGATACGTGTAGGAGGCTTGTGTTACCTATTGGTAACTTGTGAACTTGTTATACCGTTAAGATAATTATTGATTGTCTTTGAGCTGTGATGGTTGCGTGGAATACAAAGAAAGAAACATTTCATTAATTTGTTGCACAACATTTTAAGATTGAACTAAATTGCACTTGCTGTTGCTACAATAGCAATTTTATAGTTCATTTATCAGGAGGTACATTTCACTCCGCAAGTAAATTTATAATCTTAATGTATTTTAATGATGTGCATCATTTAAAGGCTACAGTCAGGAACAGTTTCCAACGAATTTAGACAAACGACTGCTTAATTTGTCACTTATGGCCACACCTTTTTTTATGTTATGGTATTATATGTGGCTTTTATTATTCTGTTATGTGCGTTAGATAGAAGTGAACGAAGTGTATGTGAGCCAAAAATCTAAACCGGTTAATATTCGATTAAAGCGGTGTTTTATGGTATTGGGTATGCATTTGACATGGTTCGGCCGTTATGCGCAGCTAATAGATCTGGAGCAGACATTTCAATATAACTGATAGAGGTATTTCCCAGTATTGTCCTATCAAAAAACCTATTCGATGTTCGGTTGTTCTGCATACCTCATATATCCGTCAACATTTACGATAATAATCGTGAAACCCACTATTGATTTGGGTTATGTGGTTAACATTTGTGTGAATGACTTGACATTCTTTCAGGTAATAGCTTTGATCTCTGACCCTTTCTGAATTAAATATTCTCATTTGTAGGACCGCTGAATCTTTTAATTAATTTAAGAAACTTACTCGGCCGGTGAGAAAGTTCTTGTTTATTATGTCCAGTTTACCTGTTTACGTAGTCCTCAAGTTTGTAACAAGTTAAGCCGCTTGACCTCTGTATTTCGCGTTACGCTGCATAAACATTCTCCGAACTCAAGACCTGGAACTAATTACCCCAAATTTTGCGGGGTCGAGAAGTTGCATCGTCTTGCATTATGTTTATTAAACAAGTGCACACTATGCATGCAATATTACCTTCCATGAAAAAGCTGTTAAAATATTCAACGAAAATGATGGCTTATGCAAGCAGAGTTGATGCTTTCGCCGTCTACTAAGTCTTTGCGTCTTTATTAATATTATTAAGTGGGGTATGATTTTATCTGGTAACTATGCTGTTATGGTTGCGCTGTTAGATTACATTCAATTTAGCTCTTCCGAAGTCCTTAATTTTTAATAACGTAGGAGTTGCAAGTTTTTGTAGCAAAATCTGAATCTGCCGCCATCTTAGTTACACTAGGAAATACCGCTACCAATTTTTCGGGAAATAATTATTTTTATTAACTTTGCAATTGGAAACAAAGAAGAAAATAAAACAAGGTTTTATTAACATTTGAAGACGTATGTCTTCAGACAGGTGATATTTTGCATATTACTATAGATGTTGAGCTGCGATAAATAGTAGTGTTGATAACAATTTGGAGAGTATAAAACAACGAATGTGAAAATGTTACAATGATTATTGCATTCACCTTGTAGTTATTTATTTTTCTAAATACCTATATGTAGATATGTGTAGCCATAATGTGAAAATTCTTTCAACTGATAAAAAATGCATGCGATTTCATTTAATATTAAGAGTTTTAAGCTACAGGTGCAAGATGGTAACAATTTTAATACTTTAGTTTCTACTAAACTTCACTAAATAAGTTGTTTATTAATATAGTGATTCAAACTGTGTCGATATGGTATGAACAATTGATATGGTGGGTACCTGATGTATCTTTATCGTGTAAATTTAATTCCAAGAAGAACAAAACGACAATATTTAGGTGACGACAATGTAATGTTTTAAGGAATATGATTAATATAACATTATCATAATATCTCTGTTCCAATTTGCGCTTAACCGGCAACTTAAAAGTTACTTATATACCTCGTCACACTAGCGTTATACAACTATTATGTTACTGTAACATAGGAAGAATGTCAGCATTTTAAAACAAATAAAAGTTGATGTTTGTTAACAAACAAGGAAAATTAAGTTGTGTTTAAAATTATCAATATTGACTCCTTCTCTACAAAGAAACGCATTAGTGCACACTTTATACGTTTTTCATTGTTCCGATTGTCTTTTAAAGAGTTGTTTGGCTATTCTGAAATAATCGGCTACAATATTGTCAAATACTAATTTTCCAAAAAAGGCAGGTCAAAATAATGACGAAATTTGTAGCAAAAATTCAGGGTGATTTCGAAATAACTATATGCAATAATTGTAACCACGGCATCACGTACCGTAGTAATGTGGAAATATAGAAAAAACAAATTAAAAGTGGAATGGGGCAAAACCGCCATAAACCGCCCTCGATGCGATGTCACTGATCCACCTTTTCAACAAACGTTTGAACAAAAACGATATAAACACTTTCAGTATTAATTAAAAGTAAAACCGACTTTTTGCTGGTTATTATTGGTATATTATTAGTTGTAGAAGCAAACGGTGGTCCTGAGAAGGACCGATTTTTAGTAATGTTTCATGGTGGTTGATTTAATATTCTGACGGATGTTTGGTCCTTGCCACAACGATTCCACATTGTTTATTAGACCAAAAATAAGATGAACTTAGAATGCTACTACCTTTTTACAATAAATGTTGAAAATGTTGTCTTTGACTAGCAATGCAGGCTTCAGCACGTCGCAACATTTTTGCACGGATACGTAAAAAAAATTCCGGCAGTTCCACGAAGTGTAGCGACTGCCACTTCCACTCGTTGTTGAAGCTCTTCGATAGTTCCAGGACACTGTTGATTTCCATAAACTGACTGTTTCATACAACCCTATAGACAAAAATCACACGGATCGAGTGAAAGCAGAGGCCAAGCTACTGGTTCGCTTCTATCGACCCACTGGTTGGGAAAGTAGTTATTTAACCATTCAGTTACTGGTGTAGCAAAATATGGTGGTGCTCCATCATGCAAGTGCCATATGCGAACTCATTCGCTTAGAGGCACTTCCACATCTAGCTGATATTCCAACTCATTGTTTAAAAACTCAGGTACTGTGTCGCATTTAGTCTGTTTGGTAAAACACAAGGTCCAACTAAGCGGTCGTTTACGATACCGGCCCAGACATTTATGGAAAATCGTCGTTGAAATCGCACTTCTTGACGAGCGTATGGATTTTCATCGGACCAAATATGAGAGTTGTGGTTGTTGAAAATAGCATTGCGAGTGAATCTTGCTTCATCCGTAAACAGAATGCAATTTAAAACGTTCACAACATCGCTGTAACAACCTTTCGCAGTAAATTACACGACGTGGAAAATCAGCGGGCTCCAAGCTTGTACTTTTTGGACGTGGTATGGATGTAGGTCTTGTTCTTTACTGTAGGATGCACTACAAAATGTGAAACTCCAACTTCAGCTGCAAGTCGGCGAGTGCTGATGTGGGGCTCTTCTTCGACGCGTTGCAAAATTTGTTCTTCACTTTGCAGTATTTTTTCAGTCCTATCACGGCCACGATCGTGAGTCGCAGGCTTGAGGGTACCATGATCTCTTAAATTCTGTACCACCAATGTTCGCGCACACGGAATCAGGCAATTTGGAAAGCGCTCGATCCACAATTCGCGGGCCAACTATGAAGCATTACCATGACGACACCCTCTGAATTGGAAAAATTCACCATTGTCAAAAGCGTTAACTGAACCTACGACTGCAACCAACTAATACATGACTGGCCCTTATCGTGTTTCTCCACGTTGCTTATCAGTGCGCCGCTTTTTTGGTTCTTAATTCTAGTCGTTCTGTGCCATTCATTGAATAGTAGGGTAGGTCAAGAAACAGTACCAGTGGCATGTATAACAATTTATATTTAATTTCAAATAATTTTTTCTAGGTAATGCTACTACTTACAGGAACGTGAATTTTACACAGTGCAATAAATCTTATTGTGAGCTATTCCCCATTTTTTTTGCACACCAGATTTCGACATCACCTTGTGTAATTCTGCTACACAGAGATAACATAACATGACGCTAACGTTTATTATAACGTTTTTGTATAACTAGTATAATTACGTCATAATATCTGTATATAACATACATAAACTTAGTTACGTGCAGCATAGAGCAGCAATCAAATTTGGTTGTTTTTATGTTTGGAACTATATCACATGACACTGGTAAACATTTGTTGTACAACTATCGTCGTCCTGGTTAGTTGGGTTAGTGTTTACGGCAAGTTGAATTACAAAAAAGCTAATTGACAATTTTTGGTCACCCCTCGAACATGGTCGCCTTTGTGAAAACCACATCGCAAACGGCCAATCAGTGCGCACTGGTTTGACTATGTGTTCAATTTTTAGTAAAGTGCTTTTGAAAGGAGTGATCGCCCTAATTGATGCCCTCGAGAAAAAGTAAATGATAACAATAAAAGCTATGTAGTCCGTGTCGCATATAAAATACTTATAACCTGAAAGGAAATAACGAACTGGCTATGTAAATAAAGGCAAATAATTTAACCCGGAGTAAGCGCAGGCATCAAGCTTGCTAAATAATGAATAAACGAAAACAAAAGAAGTAATCAAACCATATTTAAAATTTAAATATCTCAATTAAAGCAACACAATATACATTTCCATGTTAATTGCAATCCCCACCTGCTGCATTCCCCATAATCTTCAGCTTGATCGATAAATTAAAATTGTCGATGTCTCTGTGTTGCATATCCGGTATGGTCGTTAATTTGAAATCGCTGAAATCATGGGACGCATTAAATAATATAAATAGAAGGGTCTTTTAACAATAGAGGCGCCCTCCTTGCCAAATTAGGGGATTAAATTTATTACCTGACCCCCTGCCACTCTGTTTTATTATTCAGTTTTCGTTTGCATTCTGTAATATTCAATTTAGTCATATTGTGCGCTCGAATTGCTTCTATTTATATGAATATATTGAAATTGTACAGCTCAATTAATACGTACGTGTGAGAGAGAATTCTAATTCAATAAATTCCGTCCAAATAAGCTCATTCCAACCTGGTGGCGTTTTTGTTCAAAACTAAGTCTCTTTGAAGAGAGAAACATTACCGTTCAAACAAGCCATATTTCGTGCTTTTCAATAAAAAACGCCGTAATCTCAAAAATAGCCTCCATTAAATTTACAAACGACAATAACACGCATTCTTGGGATGTTTGGAGTCCGCTCACGTCTGCCCATCTCTATATAGTTATAATAATGATACCCTTCGCAGGCTATTTCGTGTCTCTCAAATCAAACAGATCGAGAAGTGTATTTTTTCGACCCCGATCGCGGCTTTTTCATTTACAAAAAGTCGATCTTCCACTTGTTTCCACACATTCACTAATTATCGTCGACACTAAACCTGCACAGATCGGATTATTCCAAAAATTCGAAATTATCTTCAGCTTACATGATATCGGCTGTTCGACCTGCTGCTGACGCACAAATTCTTGTAAGAATCTTTAACGCTACTGGCCAAAAACAAACTTGACAAGAGGATTATGAATTGCGATTTTCATTAAGCTGTTATGTGAACGTTGTTAATTGTGTTAACTATTAGGAGTCTGCT
Source organism: Zophobas morio (assembly GCF_036711695.1). NCBI lineage: Eukaryota > Metazoa > Arthropoda > Insecta > Coleoptera > Tenebrionidae > Zophobas > Zophobas morio. The sequence goes on from NW_026972122.1 coordinate 14,776,199, forward strand.
CGGTGTATTGATCCGTTTTTCCGAAAAAGTAAAAGTTGGATGCGCACGTTATAACATGCTTGCCTTGTAAGAAGTTTATTAATTTGATATATATTAAAAAAAAAAAACAGAAACACAAACAATGATATTTATAAATAATAACTAACAAAAATAAAATTGCGTGGGATAACAACAGAAGATTGTATTTTGTTGTCTATAAGAACAATTAATAGGTCGTCTTTTTTTAAAAACAGAAGAATAGTATAATTGCAACTACTTTATTCAATTTTAACATATGAATGGAGATACAGATGTCGATGTTTCAAATAGTTCATTCACAAAAAGACATTGTACATATTTTCGGTCTATTGATTTTATGTATACTTTATCTCTTAAGAAATGTATGTGTGATAAATCGCGACTTGAGAATGATAAGGTTCTCATAAGTGACATTTTCAAATTTAAGCTAATTGTGTCACCAAGGATTTCATCGCAACCGCTTACAAAACAAAAAACAAATTTCGTTTAGTTCCAATAATATTTAATTATTGACATATAATTAATTGATATATTTATATATTTTAGTTGTTAAGTGCAGTTGGACGGAAATTCGTATTTGCACAAAGTTCCAAGTGCACGTTTGTTTGAGATTAATCTCCAAATTTATTTATACATTTTTGGAAAAGAGTGGAAAGAAGAAAAGTCAAGGAATTTTTATCACAGAAATGGAACCAAATCATTTTAAAAATTATCCAAAGGCCTTAAAATGTTTCCTTTTTCGAAAATTCCCCATACACCATCATCAGAAATCAAATTTTCACAAAAAAATTTGCTTCGCATCAGGTACAAAACCCTACATTTGGACTGTATAATGACCAAACTTCGGCATAGCGGAAGTGACGGTCATTGTCGTCCTATCGCCAGCGCTATTGCAGTCGTGGCCTACAATTTCGGGAATTCTCAACAACAATTATTACTTTTTCTAGGTTTTCTCCAGTCATACGAGTTCTCCTAGATGTTAAAATGCTTTAAAAATTAAGAATGACTGGTAAACATTACAATTTTCCTGATGATCTTGATCAGATAAACCCTGAATTGCATCAAACGCCATTGAGGTTGAGACTGCACAGTCGACCAGCCAAGTTTATCGCCTGACGTCGCGCCGGCGTTTTTAATATTTGTCTGATTGATTCCCCATCACTTCGGCTTTGCTTAACTCTGATAATGACAGTCACAAGTTAGCAGACGGCTAGCCTGAATAAAAGAAGATTAAATAATATTAAATTCAGTTATATGAAAATGAAGTGAACTTTGGGAGATATTAAATAATTATAATATTAACAAACTCAAATCCATAAGGTTCTAAGGAAGATTTTCGGTTTTATTTCCTTAATTATTAAACAATTCATTTGCTGAAGGTTCAGTATTTATTAGTAACACTTTTGTTTAAAAAAATAAACACTTTTTTTAATATAGTTTGGGAAATTTCTTTCTACTCTATAAAATTTTATTGGTAATAACGAGACGGACAGTAGTACAATAGCAAGAGATTTTTACAACTTGAAGTTGTCTCGTGCCAGTAATCCCCAGATGTTAGAAAGCAGAATAATCACGACAGGGACCATCGTTACTCACGAACGAAAATGACCATTATTTTATGAGTACAACTACCTGCTAAATGCTCTCCGACAAATTCGGATGCACTGGTGTGAGCCATAAATATTTCTTACCATTGTACTACTGTCCACCTCGTTATTGTCAATAAAATTTTATAGGGTAGAATGAAATTTCCCAAACTATATTTGAGTATAACAATTTGAAAAAATTGTAAAAGAAAACATGAATTATATAAAAATCACTGAGAACCCTATAGTTCTCAGGTCTGTAGAAAACCTTTTTCTCACACAAAAAGTATGCACCAGTTTGCTATAAAGTTCTCGACAAACTAATGCTTATCCTAGATTTTGAATGTAGTGCTTACATTTTTGGTAGTATGTGTACAGGGATGTTTCGTTTCAACAAGTTCTACAAAATTGTGTTAAAAATGTTTATAGTGATTTCTCTTTGGAAAACAATTCACATAAAACATTTACTGCAGCACAATAAAAATTGATTGAAGGTTGTTTCGACAAAATTTTCCTCGCCCCTGAAGTACAATGAAACGTTTCCAGCATTTTCTAAAAATTTTAAAATTTGATTTTACGAATTTTATTTTCTTATGAGAACTCTAAGTTGAAATAAACACATGTAGATATGTAATGTTAAAGTAAATGTAAAGAAGCGTGCTCCGCGTATGTTTCAAATGAGTTTTTACTTTACAAAATTTTGTGATGACATCAACATTTTTGGAAGGACACGTATATCAACTTGGATCGGTGCAGTGTAATTCAAATTTTCGGGAAAATGGAGTGAGCCGGTCCTGATTTAATCAATAAAATAAATTGACTATTTCATTATTTTTTGAGTCGCCTGTAAGCAAATTTAAAAAATATAAATATCAGTCGCAAGTAAAAACTCATTATATTATCTACATTTGTGACAAAAAACAAACAAACATGTTTATTGAATTGATATGTATTTAAAAAAATATGTTACCTTAATAAATGCTTAAATGAAACCTTTGGACTTTTTGATCACAAATAAGAAATGTAATTTGCTTTATTTCAACTAAAGTGTGTTCGAGAAACCGGTTTTGAATATGAGAAGGTTGTCTAACTGCCGATTTTGGTAAAAATTAACAAAAATTATTTGTTTTTTTTTGCATGAATGATTTTTTTAACTTTCCTGTCCTGTGTACCATGAAATAAGCTTTTATCTAATTTAAATTAATTTGTGTTCTGTTATTGTAAGTTTTATCATATGATGTTCTATACAATTTTACAGTTTTATTGCTATAAAAAAAATGTGAATAGCTAACGTCATAATCGATACGAATATTGTCCATTGAACGATGGTCAGATTTTCAAGTATTATTGAGAGGAATAATTAAATCGCATTTATTTGAAAATTTTATTTTTATGTTTATATTGTTTTTTTTTTTAAGATCTATATATCCTTTATTATAGAATATTTTGTTTTCTATACAACTGCAGTAGATTTGAGGTAATTTCCACGAATCAGTTGAAGTTACACCCTGTATATCAACGACCAACATGTTAATATTTGCTGATTTTTCGTAGTATTAATAGATCTTTTTTTTCATGAACATCTAATTATTACCCTGAGTGACTTCGTTATTTGTGGAAGTAATTAAGTTACAGTTTTGGGCAGAATATGACGAACTGTAATTGTAACCTCTATCTTACGCTTTTAGTAACAAATTTATGAAAGATCTTCACCGGTGGAGTTGAAATATGAGCATCCACCATCTGTTGAACTATGTTGTAAAGCGATGGAAGCCCATCACAGAAGTTTGAATTTTATACAATCCTGCCAAAACAAAACAAAGACCATTTTTTTCTAGCGCTGTCAGACGCAGATTGCAGCTTTTTCAATTTTCACGCAAAGGCTAGACGGCATTCACCTAGCGACCTAGTCTAACTTTCCACTTTAGATTTTTGTCATGTCCGCGCTTTTACTTTGGAGATAACTTGCATTGTTAGTGGTAATAAAGAAATCCAACTATATTTTGTTTTAAATTTACCATAACTGTCATTAAGTGTGTTTCCAAACATTTTATTAAACACTGTATGATCTCCGCCAAGATACCTTCGTTTTCGTTTTTCTAATAAATTAAAATTTTATTATTCCAATTCCGAAAAATAATGCCAACGAGTAACGAAAATCATGGTTATTGCCATTCCCAGGTTCTTCAGAGGTATCTCACGACATACCAATTTTTACTACCCAAAATAAACTAACCTCATTTAAGATCCATTTAAAATTAACTTAATTGTTTGATCGGAACGTTCGTAAATCCTCTCACGCTCGGCAACTAGTCAGATATTTTAATGTCTCCTTTGGAGGTTTCCCATCTAGGTTATCGTCTTGAATTGAGTCATAATTGTTGAGTTTCATGAAAATTTCCTTTTGAGTTCATGAGGTAGGACCGAAACGGAGACGCGTTCGGGGGAGGAAAGACGTCTACCAACCAGAAGAAAACCGGTTGGAGGTCGACAGTGCAAGCACAATGCACAGAGCACGTGGGAGTGGAACAGGACAACGTAGTATCGTCGGTCTTTACTAAGGAATGTGGTCGGTTTACCTAAACTCGCGAATCGAACACGTGAAGATGCTGCGATTATTTCAGACGCTCAAAAATACTAGAAGCGAACGTTGAAACGACGGTGTCAGAAGCTGTAATTAGGTGACACCGGCAATAATCGCCTTATTTATGAAACTTGTGGGACTTGGGTTTTGTAATTTTTTTTGCACTATTTTTGAGCGAACACTTTTGTGGTAAGGAAGTAAGTGGATATCTGTTTTTAAATTGTAAACACGTGGTGTGTTTCTGCATCTATTTTAGTTTGTCAAAAGATTTCATCTAAAATTAAAACATATGTTCAAGAATGTCACTGATGTTGAAATGAAATTCTTGCCTTTGTGGATATTCATTTTTTTTTAAATACGATCGTGAAACAGTTGTTTTATAATATGCTACTGCAGCATCGCTTCCTGGGAAGCTCTAGAATTAGCTGTTATTGCAACAATTTCACAATTAATTAAAATGCTTCCATTAAATTAAATTGAAGGAAATATTGGCCAAGCAATGCCCGCCCGCCTCTTCAAAACTTTCGGATTTATACGAGTATATTCTTTGTAACAAGTGTATCTCTTGTACATATGCAGTAAATACCGTCTGTTGCAATAAACTGTTAAATATTTAACAATGCATAACCATTATTATTCAATAAACGCCAAAATCGCTACTGTGTATTATTGATATATGTATGTAATATGTACTTCATGCAAAATAGTCTCAAACGCAACTGTTTATACCGTATGCATGTTACGAGTGTATTCTTTAATAAAAATGGCCATAAATTTATTACTTCGATGTGTATGAAATATTTTTATTAGCAAAAGTGACAGAGTAATTAGATAACTTAGGTACATCTCGATAAAATGAATGATTTCATACAGTATTTTTTAGATATTTTATATAACGAACAGTAAAAAATATATGCATAAACACAAGAAGCACATTCCAGTGCTTATTTTTGGTAGATAAATTATTAATTTTTTTTCGAAGATGACGTCACCGAATTTTTGTTTTTTAAATGTTCAGTGCATTGCCAACTATTTCCCATCAAAGCGTTACGAGATGAGGGCTAGACAATGTCAAACAAATATTGCAAACACACTACTTTTGTATTCCAATAAAGTTTTAGAGCTTACAAGTTAAAGAACCTAACCCCTCACCCATAAAATCATAAATTATAGATCCTTGGTTAAAGGTTGGTGGTCATTAAGGAGTGAACAGTCTGTAATTAATTTATTAACGACTATTTTCTTGTGTACAACCCTAAAGATTTATGAGTCATCTGCCACGGGTTGATGAAGATTTTTACCAAGGAGGTTGTGCAAGTATTCTTCCCTTAAATGGCACTCAGAGATTAAGTTACAAAAGTAATGGGCATTAGTCATTGGTTTGTGAAAAAAATTGCAAAGATGTATGTATATGCTTTTATATGCAATTTTTTTTATTTTATAGTGTGATAGCATTAAAAATAAATGGTTTTTATACCTAAGTAAGTAGACTCCGTTGATCCAAACAACGAGCAGTGTCATTGATGAATTGTATTTATTTCACTATACTTTAATTTTTTTACGTTTATAAATTTTAATTTGTATCTACTGAAAATGAAACAAATATCTAAGTGTTGTATGTCATTGTAATTGTAATTTAATTATGTATCACAATCTGTTAAAAACTATATACATTGTGGTAAATTCAGCTTCTCCCTTCAACGTAAAAACAATTTACACAATTTCAATATCTCTAGCCGTTCTCAGGATATAAAGCCGCGGAGTTTTAGCTGAAACACACTGTACCTACACCTCATTTCTCTGTTCAGCAAAAATCAATCTTTCATAAGTAGTAAAACAATGTTTCATAACATAAAAATCTTAAAATAAAAAATTTCACTCTCAAGAGTTAAAATTTTACCGTTTAGGTACAAACCGGGACGATAACGAAAAGTCGGAACAAATCGGGACACAAATTTTGAGCGGGACAACAAGGAAGAAACCTAAACCTGTCCCGCTTCAATCGAAACGGTTTCAAAAAACGGTCACCTTAATTAGTACTGTAGTAGGATTCATTCGACGAATTGCTGATTTCATGTTTCCTCAACGTTCTATACCTATCTCTTAGAATATGAAAAAATCGCATGACGTGTCTATTGGTGACTTTATTAGACAGATAATCTGATCAACTATTGGACTAATCAGTGTGAAATTTTAAACGCAATATTTGTGTGATTATTCCCACCAAAAATGTTTATGAAAAGCCCACTTATAGTATACCTGCATGATTTGTATTCCTATTTCCAACCGTATGAAGTTAAGTTTTTTGGAAAAAATTAAAAACTGTACTACAATATTTTCTAATTAACTTAGAAACCTCTAAGATTGCTCTGAAATTTTGTGCACACTTTAAGGATATTAATTATATTTAAGACTCGGATTGTATGCATCAAAATATGGAAGAAATATCGCATAATATGCACACAATTTTTGTCAAAATATGCACCACTTTATTAAAAATATGCAGCTAAATATCCAAAACATACATATGCAAATACTTATTTTGAATATGTCTAAAAAAAACAAAACACGTAGGTCGCCACATTAACTTCTGAAAAACTTGTTCACCTATTTTACCTTGAACAATGGATAATTTTTGAAAACACTGTTACTAGCTGAATAGAATCTACCAGTACTAAACTGTTCCATTCAAGTTTTAAAATTGTATCAGCAACTATTGAAAAATTAGCTGAAATAAATGCCAATTGAGATGGCAGTTCTGTTTTGGCAAAAATTGTTTTAAGATTTTTTAATAGTACTGTCAAAGGCGAAGCGAGGAAAAATTATTATTAGATTGGATGAAGCTTTACACATGTATGTAGGATCATCTGATGACATTGATAAGATTTTTTCAACTGGAACTGGTTTCGGAAGAAAAAAGTTCGTTAAACCTTCATAAATAAACCTTGTACTCGTATTATTTTTTGTCTTTTCCAAAGCTTTTGTGCTAATGAAATATGAAGTGCCAGATATTTCACTAGTCAAAGTTCCAATCAACCAATTTGCGAAATAACGTCCACATGAGTCGGTTATTTCATCGACTTGACAATAAATTAGATTATTATCGTCTATAATTTGACGAATAGCTTGCTTTGTTTTTTGAAAGACTTTGTCCACGTAGCTTTTTATTAAAGTACTCTCATCGGAAACTGACTTCATGGTACGTTTTTTAAGAAATGATCGTAGCTCGGGGTTATTCAGTTTCGATAAAGGAATATTCTGCCATCTTCTGGGTGTTAGAAAAACATTCTGCCAGCAGACTTTGTAACATCACATTAGTAGAATTCTTTAGCTTATTTTTGTGAAGGCTTGTGCCAATATCTTGAGTTATCAAAAACTTCTTTTCACAGGCAACCTGAACAATAAAATTAATTCTTGTTGTGCATGCTTTACTTCACGTGTTTAATTGAAGCAATAAGATAACAATAAATTAAAACAATTGCTTGAAGTTGGCACTAACAAAAATAAATGTGACAAATTCAAAAATATAACAATGATAAAAATTTGGAAACCTTACTTGCCTTTTTACAGCACACTCTGCAAAAACGGATTGAGAATTGTCATCTAACACTTGTTCGGGATACTTTATTAACCAGCCGTGGACACTTGCAGAAACTTTTGTCATTTTGGACTCGAAATTCACTTAGCGGTACCAAAATAAGGACTGACAAAATTACGAATGGAACAGGTAAATGACAAAATGAGTAATTGGTGAAAGGATGCTACCTAAAGAGTTAAATAAGGAAGAACTAAGAAAATTTTAAGTCGGATGCGACCTATGCAATATACCAATAAACAGAATGTCACTAGTTCATATTAGGATGTCGTAATTACTGTTTTTTTCAAGTAAAGATTCTACCGAAATGTGTGGGTATTTGCTGAATAAGGTACAATTTGAAAATTTTACAAAAATATGCATCAATATGCATAATCGGTAAATCTGCAGTACGATTAAAAAATATGATTTTTTAGCCAAAATTTTGCATACAATCCGAGCCTCAATTATAGGATTCATAGTAAATCGTTGTTAAGAATGCATCTTTTCATCCGTCATCTCAACTCGCTTAGCATTTGTAGTGACATTCTTCATCTGTTGTTTACGTATACCTATGTCTCAAAAAAATTAACGAACCTAATTCTCCCAAAATTCCCAAAACTCTATATGCTGTGTGTCATTTGTACCTCATAAATTTTTTTGTGTCTGATGCTCTTATTATAATGGAACGGATGGGTAATTGACAATATCTATGGCGTTACCGGATACCATCTAGTATACCTGCTAGTCAGGACTTTCTATTCGTTGACAAACTGCAAACTAGCAAGAGATCTCTCAGGATAGCAATAACGGACGAAAAGAAACGAAGGTATTCCAAAAATCGTAAATATTTATTTTAAATTAAAATATGAAATTACAGATAGTCTTTACCCAATTCTTTTCCAGTACCTACTTATTGGCGTAGCGTTGGAATAATTTCAAGTGTAACAACGCAAGTCGAATGCTGTACCGTCAAAAATTTTCAATTGTGCGTTGGTTGAACACGGCAGTAGCTCCATGACGAAAGAATCTTATGAGGTATTGCATGTAAAACATCACAAGGTATACGTATCAAAAGTGGTGTATGTGTCCTCAAAAAAAGTTGATGACGCTATCGGAAAAATTTGTTTACCTGACATATTCGACATAGTAGTAGGTATATTAACAATTAGGGCCGTACATTAATAGTAAGTACTTATTAAGTTTTGTAATTTACCAAACAAACTGAAATGCGTTTCAGAGGCAAAGAAAATTCTGCCTACTTAACTTGAGATCAATTTCTTACAATTTATTGGGTTACCGTTGATTTAGTGTAAAAGAATTGCTAAACTATGGAAATAATTACGGTCATTATGTATAATTATTGTTAATTAAATTGCATTTTGACTGTTCCACTGAAGTTTTTTTATCGCCCGATTGCAGTCAAACACAGAAAAAAGCGAGACAATTAACTACGTCATTTTCCTCGTATATAAACAATGAATGAAATTAAAACATAACTGTAAAATAAAATATATACTGATGATTTATTGACAATTATTCGCGATTTTGAAAGTTTAAGCGTTGGAGTGTGACAACGTACGGTACTGCACTCTTCGGCCTTTGTGCAGTTTGACGGCGTGCAATAAACCAGTCTTGTGGGAGGTCGGGTTAGAGGTCTGGCCGAGATAAGAGAAATACTAATGTGTGAAATATAACGATAACATGTCGCTTGAGAATTAGCGCCGGGGGCATTAAGAGGCGAGCACCGTTTATAAGCAGCAAGCAAACAATTTAGATAAATCCAATGTCTACAATTCATACCGAAACAACTGGAGTTAAGATAGCGGACAACACTTTGCCAAATTTCGGCGGGGAATGGGTTCAGATAGCGAAATTCCCGAAGCTTATCGGAATTCCAATTGAATCCAGTAGTTATAAAGACATCGTACTGCGGAACAAGAGCTCCTAATTAGATAACAAGTAGAAAGTTTGTTGGCCGTGCGCCCCTTCTCGGAGGCAGAAAGATGGTGGTTATCGGGTCCGGACAGGACGACTTCCGGACTGGACTACCGCTCAACCGGACCGTGTTTACCGGAACTCGGCGGCCGTAACAAGATTACGTTGTAATAGCGGATAACCGCCGGTTGAAGGCGTTTAACCGCAACTTGGTGTCGCATCGCTAATGTCACTTGCCTTGCGGTCACCGACGAGAATGCCTAATTGTTTATTGACAACACCCCTTTTGCGCGCCGAATTCGACTTTCGATTTGCCTGCGGATAAAGTTATTGAATGATGACATTCAACCAAAGGCCGATTATGAACGTGGGCGCGTCGCGATCTCTTCACGAACATGGGAACTCGCACCTTCAACACCCACGTGACAACTTTCTTCACCTACAGTTTTCGGTTGCCTACGTTTGATCGGCACGTAAACGAAGCGTTTTTGGATCCTTTCATCTACATTCGCGTGTAGTTTTACCTATGAAATGGAAAATGGAACGGAAATGGAAATATGGTGCCGACATAAAGTTTTAAATTCTGCAGCTGAGTGTAACTATTACGTATTTAACATGTTCAAATGATAAAAATCGTATTTTAAACATGAAATTATTAAATTAATAAATTATATTACACAAATAATAATTGTCCGTTCATTTTTACAGCCTATGTTGACAGTAACGCCCAAGGGATGAATTCACATTTTTACTGTGCGAGCGTAAGCTAGGGAAGTACTTGCAAATGTTTTGAGGTTATGGTAAATCCTTAATAAAAATTTATTTACTTATTCCCCCAAAATTTGATGAATCCATGTTAAATTTTTGCTCTAGACATCCAGATTCTTGCAAAAACATTAAAATTTTATGTATACATTTTAAAATTTTATTTTGAAACTACAAAACCAAACGCTCTGAGATCTTACAAACGTTTAAAGGTTATCGTAAGTCTAGTAAATTGTTAATCAAAATTTATCCCTTTACTCCCTCCCAAAAATTGATGTGTCATCTCAAAATTTTGGTGAATTAATTCTATCCAAAATGTTAAAAATATTATGAGTTTATCAAGGAAATTACATTTTTTTAAATTGATTATACAGATGACTCAGAAAAATTAATTAATGAAGCAGTTTATTTTATTAATCGAATCAAACGCAGCTCACCCCATTTTATGCGAATTTTTCGAAATAAATTACTGTTAATATTACACTGTATCTATCCAAATTGATATATAGGGTGACTGGGGTTTATTGTGCCAGATTTTAAAGGGTTGCAGTATGCATTATTTTGATTCTAATTAGCCTAATAACATTTTGGTCTAAAACGTACGGTTAAGTCAGAACTTTATGTGTCTCCACCGTTTGAGAACCACTTCACTGTGTAATAATAAATTTTACCAAAAAGAGAATACTAATGTTAACAGTTTTATTTATTTTTAAACACCTTATTAAAGCGAATGATCAAAATGAGCCCCATTCATTCTGACACAAGCACTGGCACGACGGATCCATTGCTCCTGCACTCGTTGGAGCATTTCTGGGTCCCCACGAATGATATTGGTGGCTTCGTGGATTCGTTGTCTAAGGTGATCTTCTGTTCTGATCTTTTCTGCATAAACCAACGACTTCATGTGGCCTCAAAAGAAAAAATCTAGTGGATTCAAATCGGGAGATCGGGCAGGCCAATGCTGAGCCCCACCTCGCCAGATCCATTTTTCAGGGAATTGAACATTAAAAATTGCCGTACCATACGGCTAAAATGAGATGCCGCCCCATCATGTAGAAACCACATACTTTCTCGGATATGAAGCGGCACTTCTTCCAACAATTCCTGCAAGTTTCTTCTAAACGGCACCCATTAATCTCAGGGGTAGTTCAAAAGGTCCTATAAGACAATAATTGTTTACGATACTGGCCCATAGATTAATTGCAAAGTCCTGCTGAAAACGGACTTGTCTTATGACGTGCGGATTTTCATTTGCCCAAACGTGGACGTTGTGATAATTAAAAATTCATCAACGTATAAATCCTGCGTCGTCTGATGCCAACATAATAGGAGGAAAGTCGAGATTTTTTTTCTAGATGTCGTAGAATCCAACTATAAAATGCAAAACGGCGTTGATAATCAGCGGGAGATAGAGTTTGTACACGCTGAACGTGGTATTGATATAATAACTGTCCTCGCAGTGTTTTCCAAATGGTCCACTGAGACACATTAAATCCTTGAGGAAGACTGGGCGTACTATTCTAGGTTCATCATGTACAACATCCAGCACCTCTTCTTCAGTGTTGACAATTCGCTGAGCACGTTGTAGACCTCATTTAACTCTTTTAGGTAACAAGGAACCCGTCTCTTGGAGTCGCTGGCGTGGATCTTGAAACATTCTTCTTGAGGGTAACCGTTTGGGAGGGAAACGAGTGCCATACAAACGCACTGCCACATGTACTACTTCGCGTGCTTCTTAATTCTCTAACTGAATACCTATTGACATCCATGTTAAATTTATTAAAACTTGTTGACAGATACTTTGACAAATTGTCAAACAGGAGTAGCTATTATTTAAGTATTGAATATATTGTCGTGGTTTTTAATAAAACAATTGTAAAAATTTCAATTTATCAGATGAATGCGAGCGGTTTTCAACCTTAACCAACACAAACACAATTTACAACTGTGGGTTTGCGTTATTAACTGCTCCATTGTCGTCTTCACAATACCCTAATTTTACAACAGCCGTATAAACTTGTAGTATCTGATAGACTATACTATCGCACGTAAAAGTGTAGTCGATACTCAGCAGCGAGAGGTATTAGGCTTCTCCGTATCCTCTTGGCGGGTTTCCATAAACCCATAAGCACTTACGGATATAGAATAAAGTGGACAAGAACTAAAATTTCCTGATTGGAAAGTCTTGAATTCGAAATGAGAACTTTATATCATAATGTACTTTAACTAGAGTGATATTTTAACTGAATAAATTTATTACGGGTAGATTTTAGATGGGAAGTAGTATTTTTTATTAACGGATCAATTTGATCCAGTGAGCAATCGAAAAAACTGACGAATTTTGACAATTTAAAAATGACACTAGACGAAATTTCTGAATGGACGTATAAAAATTAATATAACGTTGGTGTCTGTTCAAATGATGAAATATGTTTCCAGTTATTTAATTGTTTTTTACGCTTTTTTTCAATTTTCATTTTCTTCATCATTGACTTCATATTAATAATTTATTACATTTTTATTAGTTTTTTACACATATCTGACATTATTTCGCAGTAAATTCGTGTACATTTATACTGTAACATTACACCTCGTTACACTAGAAACTTGAATAGAACCATAACAAAGTGGTCAAAGTTTATTTGGATAGACCTTGTTACAAATACGTTCTTATCTCAGGCGCGGGAACTCAAGAGGTATAAATTTTACATACAGGAAAAACAGAAAAAAAGAAATATTACAAATTACCAGTCAAAAATTCAATGTTATGTAACTCACGAGGTACACTACCAAGTTAAGGGTTAGCTGTACATGTGTAAGGTATATTTATTTTGATAAAAAAAATGAATATTTTACAAAACATTTTGAAAGATTATTTTAAAATGTACAAAATTCGGTTATTTTGAAGTTCTGTACACAACATTATAAATTTCTGATCACAAATTCATGTAGTATTACAAATAAACAACGTTGTTTTTTTGTGCACAATGTCGTATCTGAATCCATAAATCCATTTAATTTTTGTTTGTTTGTCTGTGAGCATGTCTTAAATTACTGGAGGAATCTAATAACATACAATAATATTGAAATTTTCTTATTACATGTTTATACATTTAAGAACATTTTCCGAATGTAATCTAGGTTCCATTTGACCAACGTGTACCTATTCTGAAATTCGGTTTACAATAATTATGGTGTGACCAACAGCTTTTAATAAAAAAAAAATATGTTTTTCTCTCCCAAAATTTGATAACGTTATCTACAATTTTGCGGAATAAATATAATTCAAAATGTGCGTTCTGCCTGTTATCAAATCTTTTGTTCATTTTAATCATATCATTGACATAATTTTATTTTTTTGATCTCCACCAAAACTCGATAACAACTTTTCAAAGAAATATACTGATTTCCAAAAAAATCCGAACACCTTTAATTAGTTGACTGATAAACCTGAAAGTTTCACCAAATGTGCATTAAATCCAATCCTAGTAGAACTCTTCTTCATACTTTCAACTGATGTAAAAGTCAGGGAAATAAATATTTTGCTGTAATTTACAACGTACCGTTCAATTAACTCTGAACATACCCCAAACTTAATTCATATGTTCAATATTAAAAAAGACAGGTCAATACTTTGGACGTATGCACCCAATGTTACATACAAGTATCTACATGATAATTAAAAAAAATGTACCTAATCTTGTTTAAATTTAAATAATTTTCATAAAATAAATTTAAAAAATTATTCGACAAAAGAAGCAATACCATGCCAATCAGAGCATAAGAAATTTGCGTGACATTTTATCAATCAGTTATCTCGATCCATCAATTCCGCCCTTCGCAACAATGTTTAATATATTATTTGAAACTGTAACAACCACGGGAATGCGTCGAGTATAAAGTACTTGTGGTCTTTATACCACAAAAGAAATGAAACAAATTATGCAATGCATTGACTTGTGCTTTTTAAAATTGATTATAGGGACTAAGGTGGCGATGTGCAATGTTAAACAAACAAACTGCAGAAAAAAAAATGAGTCAGACTAAAAGAATTTGTCAAATTTTGAGTATAATTAAAAAAAATTATATGATCGTCTAGAAAATCACATTGCTGCAGCCTATTTTAGGCAACGGTTTCTTTTCCATAAAACTGGATTAGTTTGTCGATTTTTAGAAAATATGTTGTGATATAGACTTGTACAATACATATCCATAGATATAAGGACAAGAATATTATTTTTTCGAATAATCATATGTTTTTTAAGTTATCAGGGGTGTAAGATTAAAAAAGATATAGCAAGGATATGGAAAGGATTCGACATTTCATTCACTTTCATTGGAATATTTCCAAGACAACTTGATAAGGTGATTAAAAGAGAGGATCTTAACAGAGCAAAGAACGTGGCTAGAAAGATTTTCAAGTGTCGTTAATTTCTACCAATTTAGTATTAACATGTTCCTTGCAAAAACATTAAAACCTGTTTGAAGTTTCATTTAATGATCTTAACAAAATAAATTTGCTATAGAAGTTTACTTTGCTATATAGCTTACCTTAGAATCTACAAAATGGAACTCTTAAAATTTATTTTTTTATTCCCTCTAGAAAGACAATGATGTCATCTCAGAAATTTATTAGATAGATACATGTTTGTTAACAAGTGTGTTTCGAAGTGCATCGTTGCTTGAACTTTAGAAATATACTTTTATTTTTCAAATTGGAATACATTACATTTTATTTTATTATTAGAAAATTGATATATTTATCCCAATAAAAATTGTCGGTGTCATCTTAATTTATTAAGACATTCACGCTTCTGAAAACGTCAAAAATATTGTCTCAACTTTTTTAATTATTATTATTTTTATGATCATTACAAGTCGGCAAACAATTATGGATCAAGTAAAAAGGTATCAATAAAGTGTTGCTAATTAGTACAAATTTATGATCCTGCAAACCAGAGTTTCACTTTCTTTAAATTATCGTGTGGTTTTATTCAGGTGAATTTCTTAATTGCCGTTCTTATACATAAATCGTTCGACCTCTCCAGCTAACCCAGAAATCAGACATGAAATCTCTCTTCTACTTAATCCACGAAGATTTACTAGTAATCGATCAAGTTGCTCTAAATACGGCCGTGTGACCATCAATAAATAGTAATTCTCAAGTAGGAAAACGTATGGTCGAGTGGTTTGAAGTTCTGGTTTCACTGCACGTACTGACTGCATTTAGAGATACGAACAGGTGTTTCGAAGGCAATGCCACAGCCTACACCACGATACACTGCCGATATCACACTAATCAGAGGAAAAGGAGTTGAGAATGGACCATTTTTGGCTAACAATAGGTACTCCGATGAAGAATTTGCGTTTGGAATGATTTTAAGACCGATAGTAAATTGTTGGTAGCGTTTGTTAGATAACCATGAAATCGGGTATGTTTATCTAGTACCGACATTTACGATCAGAGGATTATAGAATTGCTATTTATTCGTTATCAATATCTGGAAGGATTTTCCATTTCGGACAATTGCTGATGAAGCAAAATTTTTTGAAACCATAAAAAATTAATTTCTAGCGGTAAATAGTTTGCTACCGAATGGAGAATAACAGTTGCAACAGTGAGCTTTTGTCTGAGCTTGTGGTATTATTGTTCTTGAAGGAACTTTTTTTATTGGGATGGGCGAACAGATAGAAAAACTCCAATGATTAAATCTCTCAGCCTAGCACATTAAATTGTTCACGCGATCTCCCGAGAATTTACTGAAGTGGCGTTAAATTATATGATTGTTTCTTAAAAAACCGAATCAATTACCAACAGGAAACCCTGGAGGATGAATTTTTATTATAGAAACAAAACATTTAATTATGTTTTGTGCTTTGCAATGAAATTAGTTTTTGAATGAACGTTTACGAGGAATTAATTACTGTCTTAATTGATTTTCTTGTAGCTTAGTTTAATTTGACTCATGAGGTTTAATACTTATGGTTTTGTTTTCTTTTGCAGATAAAACGATCACCGTGCCTCTATGAATTCTTCAGTCAAGGGTGAGTTTTCTTTTATTATTTATAAACACTAATCGTTGAAAAAGCAGCGGGGCGTTTTACTTTTTTAGTTTATTGGATGGTTTTTTTAGTATTCCTTCATATTCATATTCTTTAATCTCGACTTTAGCTGTGAACAGAGAAAACGTTTGAAAGTTTTATGAGCAGTTATACTTTAATTACAATTTATGATTATAGCAAATAAACGGGAAAATTAACCTCGAACAATAGATCCGAATAACAAATTAGATGCTTTTACAGAGGCAATTTAAGACGGTGATGACTGTAATTTTTCCATCAGTTTGTGGAGCAACTCAGTCCTGTTTTTGCTTTAAGAATAATTGCAACAGGCATGGTTCGTAAACCATGAAATTAAACGTGAATAACACATACCTAGGTAAAACACAATACAATTTGTCTGAAACACCAGGGAGTGGATAAAGCTGTCTACTTATTTTCCTCGATATCGTGTCCGAGCTAGTAATTAGCAAGAAACACTTCATTTTCAACAATAAGCACAGATATAGATACACAGACGTAGCTTTTGTTTCTTTATGTGTTTTTTTTTAATGTAAAAAAGTATATTCATGAGGATGGATTTATTAGATTTTACATTTTTAAATGGAGATTTGTTTTCTGTCTTTAGTTTAACAGTAATTCACTACCTTAGAAATAAAAATGACAAATCCCAATAAATTTAGTGGTATAAACATCCTGACTAGAATTCACGTAAATATGATCCAGTGGGGAAAGGAAAGAAAACAACAGAAATGAATGTCAAAATTTTGTAGTGTAACATAATGCTTACATTTTTTTTAACATTTCTAATAGAATTTCTAGTGACAGTATTGGGCATACCTATCTCTAGTGCTGCATCAAAGTCGCCGTGTATAATGAAGTGACGATGAAAATTAGTGCCAAATTTGATTGTTCTGAGATGAGTAATAATTGGTTCAAATATATTTTTCATATTTATTATTATACTATCCTCAAACATATTTGGCGTTTATGACTTCACACCAATTTGACTCCCATTATAATTCAATAGGCCGTCACAACCGGATGTCTTAAACCCGCTCACCGATACCTACCTGAAAAGACCTTTTCTGGTAAAAGCACAGGGCAGGACTGAGTTTTGCATTTACCGACAACTGCGCCTTTCGAGTTTTTTATTTTAAGTAAAAACAAAGTAACTTTGTACTCAATCATTTTTTATTACAGCACAACTATTTACTTATTAACTACTACTGCTTATTTATTGATCGAAATAGTCACTGTCATCATCACTCGACTCTTCTAAATTAATAATTAACGGTGTTATCAACCGTGCCCTGTACTGGTCTTCTTCTTTTGTAGAATGTCGTACACAATTGGCCCACATTTCGGCAGTTATTTTGGAAGCTTCTTCCCTAATTATGTCAATTGTTGCACTACTAAATTTTGGTGCCGTATTATTCCTTCTTATATTATTTTTCATTTGCGACCAGATTAGTTCGATGGGGTTAAATATACAATGGTACGGCGGAAGTCTAATCACCCTAAATCCACGATCTCGCGCCATAGCATCTATTTTATATTGTTTCTCAAACTTTCGAGTGTGTAACACTTCTAATAATTGTGTCTTTGTGTAATTTTCTTCAAAGTATAAATCATGTTCTGTAAGGAAATTTTGAAATTTGAAAATTTTAACAAACAAAATTACTCTGAGTCCGGTCCTTGTCGTCTCGACCGTCCCTGGCACGTTGAAAAGGTCTTTTCAGGTAGGTATCGGTGAGCGGGTTTAAGACATCCGGTTGTGACGGCCTATTGAATTATAATGGGAGTCAAATTGGTGTGAAGTCATAAACGCCAAATATGTTTGAGGATAGTATAACTTACTAAACTTCTCTAGTTGGCCATGACATAATTGAAACAGCTGACGTAAGTGTCATGGCCAACTAGAGCAGAAATTTAATAAATCACATGACCGAAACTTTTAAAAGTACATGAAGTAGACTGTAACAGTTGGTAGCGCAATGACAATTCACGTTCATCAGATTAAATTTTAAGAAAGCGCTAGTAACTTTGGTGGTGGCCTTTCCCTCGTATTTCTCTACTAATTTTTGAATTCGTTTTTTTTTCTGTTTTGGTTAATTATTATCAGTAATTAAATTAAAAAGATTCTTGGTCCACCTCTTGGATATTCAATTACCCATTTTCATGCTTCCAAATGTGCTTCCGTTTTTCATATCCTTTTTGCCATTTGGAAAAGACAAACACAGACGGATAAGTAAAATCACTAACAGGGGATGCTAGAGAACTTTATTTTCCCCCCTTCTTATTACATTTTTTTTTGTTGGGAAGAATAATTGCATTGCTGTGATGCTTCTCTGTACATGGCCTATGATAACTACATCAGTCATATGACCCGGTAGCTAATTAGCATTCTTGTGACCAGATGGGGTATGCTAATAAACAATCGATGTACGTGCTTAATTAGAACGTCGGTCTGTTGAATGTGCGTACGCAACTTGGATGATGTCTTACTTGTAGTGCGTGACACACGTGAGTTGCGTGTCCACACGATGATCGTGTGTGCCACGGTTATATTTGTACAAAGGAAACGAGACAGCCAGCCTTTTTCCAATATAAACTCGAAGATTGTCTTATAAGCTTATAACACACCGCTATTTTTTGACTGATTAATTCGTCTGTTAAACAAGAATTGGCGGCTTCAAAATTAGCCCAAAAGTTGGGATTTTAATTCCGACTATGGGCAAGATGTCGCCGTCTCTCCGTTCAATTACATTGTGAGTCATTCGTCAATATTACACAGCGATGGTAGCAGATGCGTCCGAACGCGGAAAATATGCTAATATTACCAGAAGTTGTTCTTCCTCACTTATTTGCTCGTTTGATGCGCGCTTGGTCATGAAAGTAACACCTGAAACAGGCTATTCGCATTCCCCAACTGCTCCTTCGTCGCACACTCTCGACTGGAACTCAAACTTCTTCACAAAGATACATAACATCAAAGATGGACTTAAGCACTGGGAATTACATTTGTATCGTCTTGCTTCTGAACGAGTTCTATGTAAATGGCGCTTTTTTCAGTCTTTTGCGGCGGTTCACTGAAAAAAATGTATTTTCGATGCGAAATTATGCAAATATTTGTTCACATATTTTGCTTAAAAGGACTTCCAAAGACACCTGGTCTGCTTCTCTTTCACATAACTTTAAAGGCAATTGTATTTTGCTTGAAATTAATGGTTCTCTTTTTAGTTATTTTTCCTCATAAAATTTAAAGGTAGCCAATTCATTCGTTGTTTTGAAAATAAGCTTATAGTGCATCCTCAAAATCTACTGGGTTTCTAAATAGTTTCCTTCATTCAAAAAGTTGTAAACAGCATTATTCATTGAGTGTTTTCAAGGTACTTTACCATATGAAATCTACTGTCAAAATTGTATCCAATGTTGCCTCGTGAAACTATAGCACATTTAAAAAATAAAACTCGTTTTTTTTTTCGACAAAACAGAAGTATCAGGTCTTTCAAGAATAGATTTTATAAGCAACTTTTTAAGTGCCAAAGAGGGACTTGTTTTTATTTGACATTACGGGATTGATTTCACATGGTTTTAAGCCTTACTATTTATTATTGGGTTATTTTTGTTGGGTTGTCCTCCTAATACAATTACGTCTTTCTAATATTTAAACCCAGCTTCCCTCACACCTCAAGTCAAATATTCAAAACAAATTCGGTTTTAGATTAAAAAAATGGTTGTAGTTTTTTAGAGATTCTTCTAGAACTTGTTTTTCTGAATCCATTAATGTGTCACGCTTTAATCACTCGTAGTCCTCCACTGACCTCGATTCGCTAGCATTATGTTACGAAAACATACTCTGTTGAATTGTTTATATGTATTTGGTCTGGCGCGGAGTCTCTGGTTGCTGTTGAGTCACCCTGCATACGCACTTACAAACATTTAACCAATCATAATGCCAGTGTTGAACACTGAAAGTGTCGAGGAAATGGGGTGACCCTCAGTAACTTTGAGTGCATTAATAAAGTGCAAGGCTATGTTTCTAGTGAGTTTTCATGGTGGAAAATGTTGTGATCAACATATCAACAAGGATACTATGCCAATTCCTACACGTGCAGAGTAATACTAATAAGAAAAAATGAGATGTACCGTGATTAACAAAAAAAAAAAAAAAATTGGAAACGCCGCGGGAGGTCGACCTTTTCATCTGCAAACAGAGCGCTCCTCCACAGGTGTATGAGTCAGGTTTTCGTATTGTGTAACTAAAGAAGAAGGCTTAATTAATAAAAATTATAATAATGATAAATAAAAGCAAGGCCGATTCATAAAGCACATTCACAGGAGAATATTATTTTATAAAATTGAATTAACATTTACTAAGCAAAATTTTAAGGTGAAGTAATTACAGTGTGAGTGAGGATGATCAGACAAATTTTGGTTAGCGTCTTACCATCTACACGATATCCCTAACACATATACAATTTAACAATAATCGGTCCGGTAGTTTCGAAAATTATCTGCCTAATAAAATCAATACAGACGGACAGACGGGCAGACAAACGGACAGACGAAACACGCGACCTATTTTTTCGTACTGTAGGGGTATCATAATACTTCTTTCGCTTGCGCTCGGGAAAAAAAGATAACAAAGGTAGTTGTTCTCAGTCAGAATATGAGAATCAATTAAATTAAGCCCTTTTCGATTATGTTGTAAAAAATACCAAATGTCCCAGATTTTCGATTTCCTTGTTATAGTTAGGAAAATAGTATGTGCTACAAACTAAGTTAAGTGACAGGTGGAGTAGTATGCAAAAGTGGTCTGTTTCAGTGCCACAAACTTTCGGGTTTTAAACAAAAGTGTTTCTTAAAAATATGTAGATTAGGGTGATTCAAAAAAAAAAAATAATTTTTTTTTTCGTGTCAAAGAGGTTCAAAAGTTTCTTTTCAACGTAAAAAAATACCAGTTAAAAGTTGAGCTCTTAATATTAATATTAAGACCGTCCGCATCGCGTTTTTCTATTTCCCATAAGAATAACATGGGAAAATTTTTGTTTGCACCTTCTGATTTTTATTGCTAGCCCGTCGTGTGTCGTGAAAAAAATTCAATCACATATTTTTATAGAGAATTGAACGCTCTACAAAAAGTGTCTCCTATGATTTTGCGAGAAACCTGACTATGATTTTTTAACCCACTGATGCTGAAAATGTTCGGAAAGAGTTTTACTGGCCTTATTATAGCATAAAATTATAAACAATTACTGTTTAAAAAACTAAATTTAAAATGTGTATAAATTTTTGTGGTGATTTATTCCAATAAGACCATCAAATTTATTGTAATGCATCAAAAACGTCAAAATTTGGATAAATTTAACTTTAGCCTAAAATAACTCTTCAACTATCAGGTTTCTCGCACAATCATAGGAGACACTTTTTGTAGAGCGTTCAATTCTCTATAAAAATATGTGATTGAATTTTTTTCACGACACACGACGGGCTAGCAATAAAAATCAGAAGGTGCAAACACAAATTTTCCCATGTTATTCTTATGGGAAATAGAAAAACGCGATGCGGACGGTCTTAATATTAATATTAAGAGCTCAAATTTTAACTGGTATTTTTTTACGTTGAAAAGAAACGTTTGAACCTCTTTGCACGAAAAAAAAAATTATTTTTTTTTTTTTGAATCACCCTAATGTAGATATTTGTATTACGTATAATCAAATTGTTGGAAAATATTCGTATAAGTAGAAATATTATTTTTCATAACATATAAAATTTTTGAATTGTTTTGACCATTATTTGTACTATTTTTTGATGAGTATATCAGACTGAGGTATATTTCAAAAAATAAACCATCTAGTGAAGTACGATCATGCGACTTGGTAATTAAGTTTAATTAAAGTAGGGTTGTAATTTAAATTTGACCAAATACATAATTTTGGAGAAAAGACATTGCTTTCTACAGAAATTGATAAGTATTTTTAGTTTCCAAGAAACAGTTAGCAGCTTTGTATTTAAAAATAGAAAGTTGAAGGTGATTCAACAGAGCAATAACGGTTATAACGCCTTTTAGTGAATTTTTGTATATTGCTTAACGTGTTATTTTAAACTTAAGTTTTACCACATACAATTATTCCTGGAGAACCTTAACTCTGGTCTAGATTGGGCGTTCACTAATCTGACTCCGGTCCGCGGTCATCTTCGCCCCTTGGGCATGGCATTAACTCCGGTCCTGCAAATAAATAAGTACCTGACTCAAATGACGCTTATTTAGTGCAAGAACACATTCAATTAATTTTCGATTAGGAAGCGAAGCATCTTAAAATTTATTGTAACACCTAATTGTTTATTTAAACAATAGTAGCATTCATGGACGTACAAAATTTGGTATAAATCATAACATAATAAATCCTGTTGCATTTTATGAGATACATTTTACAAAATTGTATCTAAAATGTGGTTTTCCTCTTTCTGACTTATGTTCACATTTGTTTTTATATATTTGCATGAATTTTAAAATTGGAATTTAAAAAGAGACATCAGCTAAAATGTATGCAAAGTTTACTAGCATAAGTTTGGTGCTCTTATCAGTTTGGACCGGACTTAAGACTAGAGATTAAAGCACTCCAGGTTGTACCAGTGTAACGAGATATGACCTTGGACCGGAGTTGATGATCGCCCATTATTCCAGCTAATAAAGGAACAATTACCTGGAAAACGAAACTGGAATATTCGGTATATTGGCGTTAGTTAGTGTTGTTACAGTATAGTCATCATATTAATGTTTGCAAGCGACTAATTTCCGATTAGCTAATGCGTTTGAAATTTACATATAGGCGTATTGTAGATATATTCTCTTTTCGTGAGTATCCATTTAAAGACAATGTATGAAATTGCAGCAAGCCACTAAATTAAACTCGTAACAACAGCTGTAGGAATAAAAAGTTGCAATTTTAAATTCGGAATTCATCTGCAACAATCCCGCGATTGCAAATTACCATTGTTACAGTATAATGTAACAGGATAGCTCCGTTCCAGGAAAATAAAAACCCGCATAATACTACAGAATTATATTTCCTCCGGAATTATTAAAGCTCTTCAAAACATTTTTAAAGCTAATTTGAAATGCCAATGTTGCTAAATGGCTTCTGCTACACTCTAAACGGACTTCCTTTAATTATTATTTGTCTGATTTATTCAAGTTATTGCTTTTCCTAATTTTAATACTCAATTTCCTCGGAAAAGAACGAGTCGCGCTCCGATTAAAGCTTGTC